>NW_028327171.1:55991343-58766343 GCF_987537825.1 Furipterus horrens
AAAAATTGATGAATCTGTATACCCTCTTGGGACTCTTGTAGAGCTGCTAGATCCTCAGAACCTCCTAAGCTCATGTACCCCATTTGTGTGAAAAATCCCTGACAATTTCTTCTTTTACATCTAGACTTTCTTCTGCTACAAGCTGCTGTAATTTTCTTAACCAGGCCTTCTCTCTCAGCTCCATCATCAAAACCTAGCTCTTTTGTGTTTCATTTCTCTTACTTTCAGTTTCATGTTTTCTCATTTTATAAATTAAGCATGATAACTCTATTATTAATAAAGTATGCATTAATATTTTCTTTCAGTTAGCATTTAAATAATATTATTTATATCTTTAAAGGAGTCAGTATGGTGGGAATTTCAGACCCAGCTAGAGAAAAGTTGCTTCATCTAGGAATTTCCTACGTGAGAAGCACCAAAATGGTGGCTGGATACAGACCACAAAGATTTTTTGTATGTTTGGTTTAACCATCAGAGTTTGTTTTTTTAAAAAAGTATTAGTTGCTAATACTGTACACATAATTCTCAACTTCTGGCTTGTCTTGGTGAATCCCAATCTTCTCTTTGTTTCACCAGGTCCATATTCCCTCCCAGCAGTGATGGCTGGTGCCAGTGGTGGCTGCCTCCTCTGAGCTGGCCCTGCCCTGGTGCTGTGCCGTGCCATTGCACCTTCCCTGTGGTCTGAATTTCCTTGACCCCGGTGGGCATTGTGTTTGGAGATCCTAGTCCAAGTGGTCTGTGTATGGGCCTGGCCTAGATTTTAGGAACAAATAAAACTAAAAAAAAAATTAAATATTCTGCTTCTTTGACACCAAACAAAATATTTAAATATCAGCTTTATTAATAAGTAAAAAATCTTTTGAATTTAGTAAGTTAGCAGTCTTTTAAAATCACAGGTAAGTTCTTGTATTACCAAAGTACAAATTAACTATTATGCAGAAAATAAGCAATTTTATCTGTTAAGAAGGTTATCATACTTTGCAGATATAATTTGGAAGCCTATTAGAAACTGAGCCCACAGTAATAAAAGGAGATGCTGAATAAATGATCTTAACGTAGATCTGCTAACAATCCACTTTAATGAAAATTTTCAAAAATCTGAAAGTTGAAAGAGGCATTTAGCAAAATTAAAATCTGTCAAAATGGAAGGTAGATATTTAATCTACCTTAACAATTGGGGCAAAAAGTTGAGTATAACCACAAAACAATAGTTTTTAATAAGAAGGGCAGTAAGATTATCAAGCAAGATATTCTAACACATTTCAAACTTAGTTGTTCTAATTTATGCGTTTCATTAAAATGGTGATTTTTCTTATTAACCTTTATAATTAAAGTTATTACAAAACAGATGAACTTACGACTGTGGATTTTTTTTAAGTTCTTTGTTTCAATGAAGAATGTCCTTCGAAGCAAGTAAAGCAGATATAAAAAGATAACCTTGGTTTAAGGCTGACTGGAGTAAAACTAAGGTATTTCTATTGGATACATAATAATGGAGAACTTTTGAGGGCATATTGCTGGCTAGAAAAGAGAAAAGAACATATGAACATGCAAAAAAAGTGTGGTGTCTATAACGTCCTCTTAATCTCAGAAGCAAAATATTGGGTTTTCTCGTCTCAAAATTTGTCCTTGGGTACCTGCATTAACTTTTGGCCACCAGGTTTTAATCTTTCTTCAGTTCAGGAATAAAGGAGCAGGCATCTTTTTGAGGGATGTGTATGTGTGTGTTGTGGGGGTGGTGCAATGAGGATTTTCATCTATTTTCTATAACTATATACATTTACATAATATATAACTATGCATTTTTATTTTGCAAGTAGCTTTTGTCTTTTATTATGAACTTCCACTTCTAGTTTTGAAAGTGTGCTACCATGGTGAAAAATTGACTTTTTTTTTTTTTTTTTAAAAAACTAGAGTGACATGCCCCCAGATCAGAAACTCATTGACCCAGTCAAAAACCTATTCTATTGCTCTCCTAATTTTTTAGCCTGGAGCTATTATCTAGATCTCTAAGCCTTTTTTCCAAAGTGTCATTTTATTAGGCAGTGGGTTTGAATATTGAGTTTGAAACCTGGAGCCTAGATCAATTATTACTCTTATTTTTCTGTAGTTATTACATTTATTTATACCATTTTATTTGAGTTTTATTTATTTATTTTTAAACGTTTTCATTATATTTATTGGAGTGACATTGGTTAATAAAATTATACAGGTTTCAAGTATACAATTTTATAATACATCGTCTGTATATTGCATTCTGTGTTTACCACCCAAATTCAAGTCATCTTCCATCACCAAATATTTGACCACCATTACCCTTTAGTACCTTCCCTCTACACACCTTTTCCCCTACTCACCACCAATTATTGTCTGTGTCTATGAGTTTTTGTTTGTTTTGTTTGTTTGGCTTGTTTGTTCATTTGTTGCTTTCAGTTTTATATCTCACATATGATGGAATCATACGGTTCTTGACTTTTTCCATCTGACTTCTTTTGCTTAGCATAAAATTCTCCAGATCTACACCTGTTGTTACAAATGGAAGTATTTCATCTTTTCTTATGGCTGAGTAGTATTTCATTGTATATAAGTACCATATCTTTTTTAAATCAAATAATCTATTGAAGAATACCAGTTGTTTCTTTGCCTTGGGCACTGTGAATAATGCTGCAATGACCATCCAGATATATATATATTTATATATATATATATAAATATATATATAAATATATATATATGTCTTTGTGAATAAATGTTTTCAAAAATTTTAGGTAGATACCTAGAAGAAGGGTTGCTTGGTCATATGGTAACCCTATTCTTAATTTTTAAGAAACAACCATGCTGTTTTCTATAGTGGCTGTACCAGCTTATTCCTACCAGCATGGAATGAGGATGTCTTTTTCTTCATAATATCTCCAACATTTTTATTCTTGTCTTGTTGATAACAGCCATTCTAACAGGTATCAGGTGGTATCCCATTGTAGCCTTGATTTTCATTTCCCTAATAGCATGTTAACAAAATAAATGATAAAAGAAAATATGATCATATCAATAGATGAAGATAATAAATTTGACAAGATTCAACACACATTTATGATTAAAACTTCAATAAAATGGATATAGTAGGAAAGTACTTCAATATAATAAAAGTCATGTAGGACAAACCCTCAACTAATAATGTACTCAATGGTGAAAAACTGAAAACTTTTCTTCTAAGATCAAGAACAAGACAAGTATGTTCACTCTCACCACTGTTATTCAATATAGTACTGGAAGTTTCAGACAGAGCAATCAGGCAAGAGAAAGACATAAATATCACCCAGCCCTAGCTTGGTTGCTCAGTTGGTTGGAGCATCATCCTGTACACCAAAAGATTGCAGGTTCAAATAGAACAAAGAGCAGAATAGCAGTCAATAGGGGGGAGGGGAGAGGGAGAGAAGGGGGATAAGTAAGGGAAGGGATTAGTCAAAGAACCCGTATAAAAGACTCATGGACATGGACAACGGGGAGGGATATGATTGCGGGAGAGGGGGTGGGTTGGGTGGGGGAGAGAAATTAGGGGAAAAGGGGACAACTGTAATTGAAAAACCAAAAAAAAAAAAAAAAAAAAAAGATTGCAGGTTCAATCCACAATCAGGGCATATATACCTGTGTTGCGGGTTTAATCCCTGGTTCGGGTGCATGCAGGAGGCAGTCAATTGATGTTTCGCTTTCCCATAGATGTTTCTTTCTCTCTCTCTCTCCCTCTCCCTAAAATCAATAAACATATCTTAAGGTGAGGTTTAAAAAAGAAGTCATCCAAATTGGGAATAAAGAAGGAAAGTTACCACCTTTTGCAGATGAAATGATTCTTTATATAGAAAACCCTAAAGACACCACCAAAAAACTATTGGAAACAATAAATAAATAAAATTTCAGGATACGAAAATTAATGTACAGAAATTCATTGTGTTCATATATACTAACAATGAAATTTCAGAAAAAAAGAAAAAATAATTACTTTTATAATTGCAACAAAAATAAATATAATACCTGGGAATAAACTTAAAAAGGATGTGAAGGACATACATACTAAAACTATAAGGCATTATTAAAAGAAACTGAAGAAGACACAAAAAATGGAAATGTATTTATGTTCAAAGGTTGTTAAAA
Source organism: Furipterus horrens (assembly GCF_987537825.1). Classification (NCBI taxonomy): domain Eukaryota; kingdom Metazoa; phylum Chordata; class Mammalia; order Chiroptera; family Furipteridae; genus Furipterus; species Furipterus horrens. Next base: position 55,995,493 of record NW_028327171.1, read on the forward strand.
TCAACATAATTTAAAAGGCACAATTACCTAAAGCAACATACAGATATGATGCAATTTCCAATAAAATCCCAATGGAACTTTTTAAAGAAATAGAACAAAAAAGTACCAAATTTATATGGAACCACAAAAACTCTGACTAGCCAAAGCCATCCCAAGGGGAGAAAACATTTACCATTTTAGAAGAAAAGGTATAGAAATTTAACTTCTGGGAAGAGGTTTTGGACCCTTTTTCATCCTTTAGCAGTTTCAGCAGCAGAATCAGCTAAAGAAATAGAGATACAGGTGTCCTGATTTTAGAGGTGAGGCCTGTTCATTCACTCTGTAACTCTAACTCCTCCTGAAGTATTCATAGGAGGGCAAGGGGTGGTTTTCCTGAGCCTAGGGTCTGGTACATGTATGGAAACTCGAAGATCATTTCTTTTCTAGAATTCTTCCTTGATTGTCCCATGGGTCATTCATTCTCTCCTATCTCTTCCCCACACCCTAAATATATGTTACGTGTTAAAGTTAGGTCCAAAATGGAGACCAGACTTGAGGATTCCCTGAGTAGGCAAAACCATTTAAGCCATGTAAGTAAAACTAAATCTGGTTTGTTTTGTGAACATAACCAAGACTTAACTAAGGTTTTTTCTTATAAATACCTCTGAAAATTATAAAAGAACCTCAGTCATCTTCCTAAAAATGGTATAAAATAATTACTTTTAACCAATTCCCTGACATCTGAAAACCCTTATTAATAACAAATAATTGTAAAGACGAACTTTCTCATTTTCACACCATAAGCTGTATTATAATTTCATGTCCCTGAGCTTCATGTCAGCCTTCTAGTGTCAAATACCCCCAGTTCTTGAACTGTCCTTATATACACAATAAATTCTTACTAAATGGTATTTATTGATTTGATGATTTTATTTCTCTATTTCTGGGTTTTTGATATATGTAAAAGGTTTTTTGATCAATATTGGTCAGACATATTGTTTGAAACTTGTATTTGAATTGTGAAAATTGATTTTAATATTGCTAAAAACTCTAGGGAGTTCAGAGGTGTGTGGGCAGTGTCCTATTAAATTATATATATATATATGTATATATATAATTTATAGTTTCTTCTCTAATATACGGTTATAGTAGAAATATTGAGCAAAGTTTAAAAAAAAATAAGAAAATAGGAATCATCCATAACTATACACAGAAAGGAAATCGATATATTTCCATTCATTTATATTTTATGGGATATTCTATATTTTTACTTAAAAATTTTTTGAAATTATGCTACATATTTTTGTATCCTGATTTTTAAAAATTAACATTTTATTATGAAAAATATTCTGTCTACTTACATATTCTTCAAAAAATTTTTGAATGGCTGAATAACATTCTAGTTATAGAAGAAACATTATTTGTTGACAACTTATTTTCAGTCATTTAGATCATTTTTGATATTTTCCTTTTTAAATAATCATGTGACATCTTTTTACCTTTTGTTTTCTGCGCTCCTCTAATTATTTTCTTAGAATAAATTCCTAGAAGTAGAGTGATTGAAACTGCTTCACTAAAATTCTAATGACTTCTAGGTTGCAAAATCCCAAGGACATTTTCATTCTCGTATTCACCTGACTTCTCAGAAGTTTTGTACCCACACTTTTTTTCACCCATGAATCAGCAATTTCAATATTAACATTATTTTCTCACTCTATTCTGTTTTCATAGCCTATGTTATCAATTCTCATGACTTTAAATATAAACTCTATGCTGACAATTCATTAATTTCTGTTTCCCATTGAGGGAGAGGAGGAAATTTTCCTCTACCCTTGTAGGTTCTTTCCACGGGTATAATATGCAAATTGACATGAGACAGATTAACAAGAAAAAAATAAACACATTTAGTTATATATGTACAAATGGGAATCCTTCCCATATATGAAAGAGTCAGAGACCCCTAAATACAAAAGAGATCCACCAACAGAAAGGCAACATGAGGTTTATATGGCATCCTGAGCTAAGGGATGAGGTAAGGTGCCTGAGGCTTCAGAAAGGGGGGCAGTCATTTGTAGATCAATAAGAAGAACATAATTAATCGGTTGCCTTGCCATATAGATAGACCAAAATGGGTTACTTCTAACAATTCTTATTATGGTTAAGGCTCCTAATTAAAATTTTTTAGGTAGTTAAGGGGGGTGGGAGTGGTGCAGAAGTTTCTCTTGACCCACAGGGTCTCAGTTGCCTTTAACTCGAAGTAATCTACATACTGTGGAGGGAATTCTTGGTATGACTTTTTCTGAACATCTCTCTACACCATACAGATCTCTTTTCTGGCCAGTTTGCTCACATCTTCACTTTGGTGTCTTACAGGCATGTCACACCTAACATTTTCAGATCTGATTTCCTTATTCCCTTCCCAGCCTGTTCCTCTCCTGGGGTCTGTCCCTACCAGGGAATGTTCCACTAGCTACCCTGCATAGTTAGTTATTTGATCATGCTTGAAAAATGTTCTTGATAGCAAATATCATGCATTAAATTCTATAACGTCTGTATCAAAATAGATCTCAAGTCCTTTTACTTCTCCCAGAAACCTCATATCATTACTACATTAACATACCTATTTGTTAACCAAAGTAATGCTCGTTTTCCTTATTATTTCATATGCTTTTTGATGGTGGACTTTTGCATGTCTTGTTCTTTCCCCAATTTATAGCAAAGTATTTGACTTTTATTGGTACTCAGAGAATTTATCTTAAACAAGGGAAATAATTTATATAGCTAAATGACCTTTGAAAAGTGCTGTAGTAATTTAAATTTCCATCAGCCATTTATAGTTGTGCTGGCCTTCCTAAAACCTTCACCAGATTAATAGGAGAAAAATTATTATGCTTTATTTTAATTTACAGTTTTTGTTATGATGAAAATTGACCTTTTTTTAAAGTAGATTTTAGTGATCATATTGTTACAATAGTTCCAGTTTTTCCCCCTTTGCTCCCCTCTGCCAGCAAACTCAACCCCCAAGTCCATGCCCCTGGGCCATACATACAAGTTCTCTGGCTTCACCCTTTCATATATACTTCTACTTCTTCTTTTTTTTAAATCAATTAATTAATTAATTAATTATTTTAACAATAAAAAATAACAATCTTTCTATCTCAGACTTAAGACCCTTTGTAATCTTATAAAGGACTATGGATGAAGGTCTTGAGCTCCTTTAGCTGTTTTAAGCTGTGCATGGTTGTCATCCTACCTAACCTTGGTCCAGAAATCCCTAATAGGAGTGGGGGTGTGGAGGGGAGGGTAGCCTTCCCACGTGGGGAAGGATCGTGCAAATTCCAGGTCAGTTTGCTGTCCCTGGACAACAGCATGCTTGGTTTAACAGGCTGGCATCCTTGTTGTATTCTGGGGGCAAAAAAAATTTGGCAACAGGATTAAAAGACATCATTCAATCCCTAACCACTAGATGTCCTACAATGTCCTACATTAGGGAAAAAAAGGGATTCTTTGGAGGAAGGTGTGCAAGGCACATCTCACCTATCCAAAATCACTTTGCCCATTATACTTAGTTAGGGCTGAGGGAAATATTTTAGGTTATCCCTCTCTCAGACCTGTGGGCCCTTTCTGTCCAAGCCATTAGGATAGAAAAGAGAAACCAGTTTTAAAGTGAAGCCTACAGACCACCCCATGCTTCACCAACTCAGCCACTTAGTTCAGTGAAACAGTTGAGTCTCAGGAGGCAGTGATGCAGACAGGATTAAGTGAGGCCTATATGTACAGACAATCACTCAGGCAATGAGATCATAGGCTTATGCCCTTTCAAAACAGAAAACACATATTAATTTATGTAACATAACCCACAAACAAGTCTCTAAATCCGTAAGACTGCCTTATTGGAAAGACATTCAGATGCAAGGCATTTGACATTCTTCTTGCCTGTAAATTAAACATCTTTGATGATACCACAGACATAGTTTGATTTTCAAATGAAAACAAATTTTAAATGAAAAGAAACTTTAAAAACAGCTGCACTACTTTATAGTCTACCACTGAGCATTGTGATTTTCCTTGAATCACAATTTTTCTTCTTAAGGTTACCCTCCTTGTCATTAAAGGGACTGCATTAAGTCCATTTTTAATTTATCCTGTTCATTTGCATAAACACAACAAGAGCAGCACATGATCACTTATGATCTTTAGTTCTGCTTTGCTGGAACTTATGCAAGGAACATTTAGGGTGACCTTCAGTCTGCCCTTCAGGACACAGAAGCAGAACCACATACCTGGCATTCAGCCTTGCCTGTAAACACCTGTCCTTTCCAAGTCCTTCTGGTTTTCCAATGTGCCTTAAGGTCCCTTCTAGCCATCTTTCAGGAAAATAACCTTCATTCCTTTCCTGGAAAGATTGCCGTGGACCGCACAGCCAACCAAAGTACCAGGCCTTTTATCTCGTGGGCTTTTATTATCTTCCAAAGTCAATTCTAGTTCCTCAGGTCTTTTTGGTAACAACCAGAGCCCAAGCATGTCTCCTTTCTGCATGACATTCCAGTCAAAGTCTTAGTCAAAAAAACCTCTATTAACAACTGGTCTTATTAGTTTTATGCAAAGAACCTTATGTCATTACTTACTTATTTAGAATGCCAAATTCTGGAGGGATCAGATAGGGAGAAAAATATACAGTGTGAAGGAAAATCCTTGTCCTTCTAATATTCACTGAACTTGCATTTCCATTCTTTATATTTTCATTTTTTTCCCTACTAAAAATTTTTTTTTGTTTTTTCATTACAGATGTCCCACTCCCCCCCTCCATTGCTTCCCCACACCCTGCCCACCCCTTCTCCCACAGTCAGTCCCCACCCAGTTGTCCATGTCCATGGGTCATTTATACATGTTCTTTGACTAGACCCTTACCCTTCTTACCCCGTTCTCTCCCTCTCCCCTCCCATCTTGTTACTGTTAGTTTATTCCTTGTTTGCATACCTCTGGTTCAGTTTTGCTCATTTGTTTGTGTTGTTCATTAGTTTCTTGTATTAGGTGATATCATATGGTATTTTGCTTTCTTTGCCTGGCTTATTCCACTAAGCATAATTCTCTCTAGTTCCATCCATGTTGTTACAAATGGTAGAAGTTCTTTCTGCTACATAGTACTCCATTGTGTAAATGTACCACAGTTTTTTGATCTACTCACTTACAGATGGGTACTTAGTTTGTTTCCAGCACTTGGCTATTGTAAATAGTGCTGCTATGATCATGGGGATGCATAGGTTCTTCTGAACTGGTGTTCAGGATCTTTTGGATATAATCCTAGCAATGGAATTGCTGGTTCAAAAGGCAGTTTCATTTTTAGTTTTTTGAGGAAATTCCAAATTGTTTTTCATAGTGGCTGCACCAGTCTGCATCCCCACCAGCAATGCACCAGGGTTCCCATTTCTCCACATTCTCACCAGCACAAATTGTTCGTTGATTTGTTGATGATGGCCATTCTGACTGGTGTGAGGTGGTATCTCATTGTGGTTTTTATTTGCATCTCTCTGATGGCTAGTGATGTTGAGCATTCTTTCATATGTCTATGGACCCTCTGTATGTCCTCTTTGGAGAAGTGTTTGTAATTAGGTTGTCTGTCTTCTTGGTGTTGAGTCCTATAAGTTCTTTATATATTTTGGAGATCAATCCCTTGTCTGAGGTATCATTGACAAATATATTTTTCCATATGGTTGGCTCCCTTTTCATCTTGCTGATGTTTTCTTTTGCTGAACAGAAACTCTTTAGTGAAAATTGACCTTTTAAAGATATGTTTATTGATGACATTTACTCTTTTGAGAACTGTCATATTAATTTTTGATTATATTATTTACATTAATTGAGTTTGAGTTATTTATATGTAAAGATAACAATCCTCTGTTAACCTAATGTAAATATTTCCCATTTATCATCTGCTTTTAATTTTTTTATGATGTTTTGATATACTTAGTTTTAATCATTATTATTAATCCTACCAATGCTTTAATTTATGGTTTTTACCTTTGCTTTTGTGCCTAGAAAGTTTTCATCTTCATATAAGAGATTAGTCACCTATTTTTTTCTGGCTGGTTTCAATGAAATAATATATTTAATTATTTTCATCACGTAGATTTTATTTTGGTGAATAGTGTAAGGTAAGGTTTTATTTTTGTTATTTTTTTCATATGCATATTTAAGAAAAAAGGAATATTTTATCTATTAAATACTGTATCGATTAAATATTAAGAACATAAAATAATTGCATTTTTTCTTTAATAAGTTAAAGACTATCTTTAATTTACTCTTAGCTATTACTCTTCTTTTTGTAATCCAAGTTTTTGTCCATAGCTGGCTTAGGAGTCATGTATGTGCATGTTTAAAGAGAGAAAGAGAGAAAGAGGGAGAGAGAGAAAATTCTATCTAGTTCCTTCAGTTCCTTCTGTGCTACATCCTTTGCTATGTATTTGATTTTGTTGATCGAGTATGAATCCACATCACTGTATTTCCCATGTGACACATTAATAATTTACTGTAACTGGAAGTAATTATTATTATTTAAGTAATGCTTCATAATGTTCAAAACACTTTTATGCCATTTTTTAATTTAAATTTCAAATTATTCCTTGAGGTTGAGAGAACAGGTATTATTAAACCATTCTGTAGATAAATAAACAGAAAAGAGAGTTTGATTGCTTCTTTAATTAGCATAGCTGGTAGAGGGTGTGTCTGAGATTAGAATTTTGCTTTCTTTAATTCTCAGTCCAGTATTCTTATATTCGTCGTCGTCGTCGTCGGCAGCCGTCCGTCTCGAGAGACGATGGTGTAGCTTCTCAAGAGTCTATCTGCACCGCCGAGAATGGCTGTGCAGTCCGACTCGGGAGTGACATCGTATCTGTCTCCTCCCGTGTTGAATCGACATCTTGCGATGACGCTGAAGCTACAGAGCCTGGGCAGGGTGATATGGAGGGTCTGCTGTTGCCCATGCAGCAGACCCCCCCTCTCTTCGCAGCTGAAGGGTCCAAGGGAAAGACGGAGTCGATACAGCTTGGGTTCAGGTGCGCCGCAGGAGTTGCCGGTGTTGACTACAACGTCAAACCGCCTTAGGGACTCCGGCTCCGGATTTTCTGTCGGGGTTTACTCCCTTAGCCTTTCCCCTGAAGAGGTATGCCGCAAGGCAGCGGAGGTTTTTTGGAGTCAGAGTTTTCCTTCTCTGATGTACCCTGACTGGAAGATCGAACCAGCGACACTTAGCTCACAGGCCGACGCTCAATCCACTGAGCTAAACCAGCCAGGGCCTATATTACACATGTATAATTAACATTGAAGCTTGTGATAATGATCTTCTTTACCTTTGATGTTGTCAGTGCTCTATATTGTGAAATGTGATTGCTTACATTTCAAGTCCTGTTGGTTTTGTGTAATTGAAGCATTTACTTTAAAAAGTATATATACTAATTGGAGACTGGGAATACTAGTCAAATTCATAGCAATGTAGAAAAGAGTAAACTGGCCCTGGCTGGGTGGCTCGGTTGGTTGGAGCATTGTTCCATTTACCAAAATGTTGTGGGCTCAATTCCTGGTCAGGGCACATACTTAGATTGCACATTTGACCCCTGGTTTGGGTGCAGAAAGGAGCAACTGAATGATGTTTCTCCTTCACATCAATGTTTCTCTCTCTCCCTCTTCCTCTCTCCCTAAAAAAATCAATGAGCATATCCTCGGGTGAGGATTTATTAAAAATCAAAAAGAGTACTATGGTTCTTTCAGAATAGACTCAATATTTTCCAAATTTATTTCATTTTCCTTCTCAGCGTTCTCACAAAACCAAATAGTTCTCACCATTCACCAAGAGCTACCTGGACCCATGAATCTTGGCTCAAAGTCTCTGCAGAAGAGGTTAAAGCTAAATATTTTGGCCCAGAGTTCTGTACTTAAAATTGAATTTAGTCTTTTAGACAATAAGTCTTCTCAAACAAACAAAAAAAAAGATTTCATATTTCCAATAATGCTATTATTTCTTATACTTTAATGGCCTTTTTGCTCCATAGTTCTTGAATGGTAACCTTCATTTTTCTATATCTATTGGTTTTTTAAAAATCTGGAGTTCTATTTGAACAGTTGTTCAGGGTGTTGGCAAGAGTTATAAAGCATTTATATTTTATTCTTGACTGGATTCTGGTTGAAAAATTGAATGGCACAGATGTTGAAAGACTAGCTTGCTGCAGACATAATGAAGCGAGCAAAATGAAATCTCACAAGGATAAAAGTGTAATGTCCTTTGCTTTTTATCTTTTAGGTACAGGCTTGTGCTACATCTCACTGGGCAGAAAAAGGAACCCAAGTGAGGGGATGAGTTTTTATGCAAAAGACCAAAAAAAAAAAAAAAAAAAAAAAAAAGGTGCAGTAAAAAGGGAACTAAAATGAACCCCAGGCTCAGCCATTGCTGCTCCTAAATTTTCTCTTTTGACAATTATGTTAAATTTAAATGTCTCCTCAGTGTTAATGTGCACTGGGATATGTTTATTCTTCTATTTAAAAAAGGTTGCTTCTCAGAGTTTCTAGCACAGATTGTAAGGGGTGTAGTAATAAGAGTTTAAAAATATTTACATCGCACTGCAGAGGGAGGATTCAGGTATTCTAGTAGATTCAATAGTATATCTGGATCTTTCAAATTTTTAAAAAAATATAGTAAATCTTATTTCTATTCCCATAACAACACACTAAATGAGTCTAGCCAAGGACTTTGAAACTAGACAATAATCTTTTCTCATTTGCTCTATCTATAGGCAACTTCAAAATATAGAACTCTTACTCATCACCAAGATGATTATTATAGGAATTTTGGGTAATTTAGAATAATATAATGTAGAGAGTATATAAAAAATAACCCATAATTCCACCACTGAGCAATCAATATTTGTTATTGTCTTTTGGTCTTTGTGTACAAATACACTTAAAATATTTGGGAAAACATTAAAGTTTTAACTTTTTTTTTTTCTTTAGTGGTATACAATGTTTCTTTTCAGATGATAACCAATATTCCTCTACAATATAAAAAGTGTACTGAACCAAGGCCAAGCCATTAATATGTATCACAAAACCACAGAACCTTGGAAAACAGCTATAACCAAGAAATTTTTGTGGTATTTGATTTAAGTTACTCTATGGATCATTGCATGTATAGGTGCTCAAAAATGCTTGCTGCGTGAATGTTGAATTTCAGGGAAAAAGTGAAAATAAGCTAAAGGAATAAGGAGCATTATTTTCACCTCTTTTTACCCATTTATTATTTTGGGTCCTCTGAAAAACAGATATCAAGATGGGATTAGATTGCAAAAGATTTATTGGCAAAAAACACCTGCGTTTTAGCCTATTTGAGCTGCTATAATGAAGTGCCATAACTTGGTGGTTTTAAAAAACAGACATTTATCTCTCACAGTTCTGGAGACTGGAAAGTTCAGGATAAAGGTGTGAAAATTTGGTGTTTTGTGAAGGCCATCTTTCTGGTTCAAAACAATTGACTTCACACTGTGTTCTCATGTGGGACAGGCAAGGGAGTTCTCTGGGGTGTATTTTATAAAGGCACTAATCTGATTGATGAGAGCTCCACCCTCATGGCCTAATCACCTTCCAAAGGCCCCACCTCCTAAAACCAATATACTGGGGGTTAAAATTTCAACATATGAATTTTGGGAGAGACATTAATACTCAATTTATAGATTCTGCCACTATCCCTCTCCAATTTATGTTCATCTGTCATGCAGAATACATCCATTCCATCTTAACAGTCTCCAACATTTAACTTGATCCAGCATCAACTCAAAAGTATAAAGTCCAAAGTTTCATCTAAATATCATCTAGATCAGATATGGGTGAAACTCACACTACAGGTTATCCTGAGGCAAATTCCTCTCTAGCTGTGAATCTCTGAAACAAAACAAGTTATGTGCTTCCAAAATATAATTGTAGAAAGGCACAGAATAGACATTTCTATTTCAAAAGAGAGAAGTAGAAAAGAAGAAAGGTGTAATTTGTCCCAGTTCATGGCAAACTCCTTGGGATCTTAAAGCTTATGAATAATCCTCTTTGCCCAATGCCCTGACCTCCATAACCAGTATAGTGGCAATGTCAACTCCATGGCTAAGTGGAATGGCCCTACTTTTTGCTTGGTCCCTAGAGCTCTCTCAGATTGGCATCCTGAGCCAGAAGCTCAACTGAACAGTCTCCAGCCATCCTTTCCCCAAAAGCTGCCAAAGTTTACTCCCTTCAACCTCCAGAGGTTCAGACAATACAACATGGCTGCTTCAGGGCCACCTGAGCTGCACTGGGTGTCTTGAGGACTGCTGCACTGCAATACAGGGAGTGGAGCCTGGGATGTGAGACCATGTGGGCAGCAGGCATCGAGGTCCCATAGGAGCCAGTCTTTTGACTGTGAAACTCCTGGGCCACTCTAACTTCCCTCCCCCATCCGCACCCCATTGCATTCTGGGCCTGTAGTGGACTTGACAGCTCTGGTGCTCTCTGAATAGCCTCTAGGCTCATTCTTCCATTGGCTTGGAGAACAACACCTGGCTTCTGATGAGATTGCTAACTAGGTCTGTTGTTCACACTCAGACTAATCTCTTTATCAAATGGTCACTTGAGTGCATGCTTAGTGTTCTCTTTCTAATGTGCTATCTCATTTTCACATAGGCTGAGAATTTTCCAAGTCTTTACTTAGGTATTCTCAAATAACACTGAGGCAACCACTAATATACTTTCTGTATTTATGGATTAGCCTGCCATGGACATTTCATGTAAATGAAATCATTCAATATATGGCATTTTGTGATTTGCTTCTTTCACTTTGCATAATATCTTTAAGATTCATCTGTGTGTAGTATGTGTCAGTACTTTATTTTATGGTCAAATATTACTTCATTATATGAATGTACCACATTTTATTTATCCATTTATCAATTAATGGACATTTGGGTTGTTTCCACTTTTGAATTATTATTAACATTTTATACTAATTTTTGTGAGGACATTTCTCTTTGGTATGTACCTACAAGTGTGATTTCTGGGTCATATGGTAATTCTACATTTAACTTTTTGAGGAACTGACAAACTCTTTTCCACAGCATCTGCACTTCTTAAAATTCCCACCAGCAGTGTATGTAAGTTTCAGTTTCTCCATATCCTCATCAACATCTGTTATTATCTTTTCTATTCTAGCCATCCTAGTGGATGTGAAGTGGTATCATGGCTTTAAGTTGCATTGGCCTTATGGCCTTACATTATTGTTAAAAATAAAACCCAGATCTCATACTTGCTCTTAGGCCTTCTCTGATTTCCTGAATCAGCCTCTCTCCTGTGTTCTCATGACTCTTCATAAATATTGCCATTACCCCATCCTATTACATTGGATAGTCACCATTTGTTGGTGAACAATTCCTTTCTAAACTTTGGGTTTTTGAGGTCAGAGATTGGTCATTTCTTCATTTTCCGCCAATGTTGTTGAGAGCAGACTGATCTCAAACTACATAGAACACATCCTTCATTTTTCCCATTATTTGTGAAGCTAGACCTGCCCTTTGCATTTCTTGAAGGAAGCTTTCTTGGTCACAGTGTTTGATGGGATATGTGTTTGATTCACTGCTGGTGGGAATGTAGACTGGTATAAGCACTATGGAAAACAGTATAGATGGTCCTCAAAAAATTAAGAATGAAGTTACCATATGACTCAGCAACCCCTCTTCTGGGTATCTGCTTGGAAAACTCAAAAACATTTATTTGCAAAGATATCTGCACCCCTATGTTTACTGCAGCATTATTCACAGTAGCCCACACATGGAAACAACCTAGGTGTCCTTCAATACAGGATTGTATAAAGAAGCTGTAGTAGATCTATATACTATGGAATACTACTCAGCCATAAAAAAGATGAAGTACTGCCATTTGCGACAACATGGATGGACTTTAGGAATATTATGCTAAGTGAAATAGGTCAGTGAGGAAAAGCTAAGAACAATATAATTTCTCTCATATGTGGGCTATAAAACTGAAACTCATAGACACAGACAATAGTATGGTAGTTACCAGGGGTAATGGAGTGGAAGAAGGCAAATATGTGGTGACACAAGATGATTTGGCTTTGGGTGGTGGGGACACAATGGAATATACAGATTGCATATCATAGAAATGTACACCTGAAACCATATGACCACATGAACCAATGTCACTCCAATAAATTTAACTTAAAAAAAAAGAAAAAAAGAAAAAAAGGTATACTGCGCAAAATTAAGATATTTTATGTGTTTCTATCTGTCTTCTCAGAACTAATCTCTTCAGATTTTCCCATTTGCCTTGGGAAATTGAGGAAGTTTATCAGAATTATCCTCTTTTCACATTTTCTTATTCTATAATTTATGTTATTGGTACTTCAAGAATACAGTGGTGTATCCTTAGATATGCAAATATTGATTATATATATATATATATATATATATATATATATATATATATATATATATATATATATATATATAGTTTACTACAAATTGATTGTTACAGAATAGGCATGAATTGATATTTTGATGGCCATTCTACAAATGCCTTTCAAGATCCTACTTTTCTAACTTATGAAGATCAAAATTTCTCACTTTTGATTCCTCTTATAGGCTCTTCAATGAGTAAATTACTGGTATATAATAAAATTATATACACTAGCATACATATTTAAACTAGGTATGTAAATGTACATGTTCATGCATGACTGTATTACTGCCCCAACATTTTCTACTAACCCCTTTATGATCTACTTCACCCCCACCCCTAGCCCATGTGTCCCTAGAGTTTTACCTTTTCCAAAACGTGATGTAATAGAACCACAGAATGTGTAGCCCTTTTAGCCGAGCCACTTTTGTCTCGAACATGCATTTGAGATATATCCATGATGTTGTTTGTATGTTTCAATGGTTTATTCTCTTTTATTAATGAGTAATATTCTGTGGTAGGGTTGTACTACAGTTTGTTTATCCATTCATTGGTTGAAGGATATTTGAGTTTTTGCAAATTATAAGTAGTTAGGAATGGGTTTTTGTGTGAATGTAACTTAATTTCTTTTGGATATATATGTCAGCGTATATTTTTGAGGTCTTATTGTAAATACATGTTTAACATTTAAGAAGCTGACAAATGGCCTTTGAAAGTGGCCGCATCATTTTGCATTCCTGCAAGAGTTCCAGTTACTCCACATCATTGGAGGCTCTTTGAGACTAGGAATGTCTACCCTTCTCTTTCTGTGTGTTTTCAGTGCTGCAGTGTTACTTCATTTAACCCTCAATTGGCAGTCAATTCTGGTGTGCCTGTTAAGCCCCACATGGTGGTAGTGGGGCTTTGGGCGAGGATGAAGGACATGAAAACATTGGTAAACATGGCTGGTCCTGCCTGGTTCAACTCACTGTGGGTGCCCACACAGTGACAGCACATGTCTCTGAAGGCTCAGATGCTCAGGGACTCTAGAAGTGAGCAGCAAATTGACAACCTGTGCATCATATTAGGGACTGACAAAGGTGAGAGACCTTGATGAGGAAGAGCAAGGGCCAAGTAGATGGCTTAGGAGCAGAAGTGATACCAGCCCCTGTTTCCTCAAAATGCCGAAGAAAAGAACCTAAGTCTACAATACTTAGAGAGCTCCTGGGAGGCAGGAGCCAATCCAGAACCAGGACAGACCTGTGAGGAAGAGGTGTGAGGGTAGTATTAATTTCATACAGAACAAACACTGCTTGTGTATTTTTATCATTACCTGGAAAGAGTTTAGAAAATGCTATTCCCCTGTGCCCCATCACTATTGATTTACTTAGTCTAGTCTGGGGCCCAGACAGTGAGATTAAAAAAAAAATTGCTCCAGATTATTTGAATGTTCAGCTAGGTTAACAAGCACTTTTTAAATTAAATTTTATATTTTTATTGTGGCAAAATGCACACAATATAAATATTGTCGTGCTACCACCAGCATCATCCATCTCCAGAATTCTTTCATCACCCCCACTGAAACTCTGTCCCTGTTAAACAGTGCCTCCCATTCCTCTCTCCCCCCAGCCCTGGGTAACTACTACAGTAGTCCCTCTTTATATCGCGGTTCACTTATCACAGTGTCACTGCATCGCAGGATTTTAAAAAAATATTATATTTGATTATTTATCACGGACTTTTCGCTATATCACAGGATTTTACGGTACTGTATATGTATGTTGTTAAAGTTATGTAGGTTTAAGAGTGTAGAATATGTTTAAGAACATAAGTAGTGTTTATAAAAGTGTGGAAAAGGTTAATAGGGAGTGGGAAAGGTTAATAAGGGATGGGAATGGTTTATAAGAGTGTGGGAAGGGTTTATAAAACCTTAAAATATATATAAATACTAAAATAAATGTAAGGCTCCTACTTCACGGATTTTCACCTATCATGGAGGAGAGGTGTGTGTCTAGAATGTAATATCTGTGATACGTGAGGGAATACTGTATTCTACTTTCAATCTCCATGTATTTGACTAGTTTACATTCTTCATAAAAATGAAATTATACAATATTTGTCCTTTTGTGCTAGTTTATTTCAATTAGCATAATTTAGCATTTGATGTTCAATCCTGTGGTAACATGTCAGGATTTCCTTCCCTCTTAAGGTTGAATAATATTCCACTGTATGTATAGCTCACACTTTGTTTATCCGTTCATCTGTTAATGAATATTTGGATTATTTCCATCCAACTTTTGGCTATTGTGAATATGCTGCAGTGAGCATGGGTGTAAAAAATCTCTTTAAGCCTCTGTTTTCAATTCTTTTGGTTATATACTTGGGAATAAAATTGCTCATATGATACTTTTCTGCTTATTTTTTTGGAGGAACCACCATACTGTTTTATTTTACATTTTATCAGCTGTACATGAGGGTTTCAGTTTCTCCACATCCTTGGCAACACTTGTTATTTTATGCTTTTTTTGATATTAGCCATTCTAATGGGTGTGAGGTGATATTTCATTGTGATTGTGATTTTCATTTCCCTAATAGTTAGTGATATTAAGCATCTTTTCAGGTGCTTTGCCCTTTGTATATCATATTTGGAGAAATGTTTATTTATGTCTTTTGCCCATTTTCAAAACCAGTTTTATGTTTTTGTTGTCATTAAATGAAAATAATTTTTAATGATTCTTTAAAGCAGAAATTCTCAATTTTTAAAATAAGTGTGCAATACACTCATAAAGTACAATATTCATGTGCTCCTAAATTATTGCACTTACCACAGGCTGGCTTGTACTAACTATGACTAATTATCTTAATTTGAACAACTAAGTGGTTAGAAAAGGTCACGCTATTGAGCGTCACCAGATAAAGCCCAAGTTCCTGGGGAGGTGGGTGATGCATCAGAGTTCAAGGGAGGCAGTTAGGAATGCATGGGTATTTAAGAAGAGCTCTTAAGTGTTCCAGGTATCTAGTTCTCTGTAACATGCCACACAAAACTAAGTGCTTTAAAACAACAACTCTTTAATTTCTTATGATTGTGTGTGAGTTGGCACAGTGGTTCTCTTGGTTAGTCATCCCTTGTCTCGCTCAGGTGACTGCAATGAACTGGAAGCTGGGCTGGGTGGGAAGGTCCAGGATAGCCTCACCCACTCCAACCTGTCCAGAGCCTTGATAAGGGTGTCTAAGAGGCCGGGGGCATTCTCTGTCCACATGGTTGGCCATCATTCAGCTTCTTTCCATGGTGTTTGGCTTCCAAGACAGTAAGAACAGAAGTTGTAAGTTCTCTTTACAATGCCTATGTCCAAAACTCAAAAAGCACCAAAGTCAAAGTAAGTCACAGGGCCAGTCCATCTTCAAGTGGAGTGGGAAGAGATACCACCTCTTGATGAAAAGAGGGCACAGTGACCTTTATGAAAGGGCACAGGGATATGAGGGATTGCTGTCATCATGCGACATCATCTGTCACACCAGGTGACTCTGAGGTCTCCCTGGGGATATGACTTCAACCATTCCAATGACCATTCTGTTGTATTTCTCTCTCCTTCTCCCACATCACTATTTTGGTTCTGTGTCTGTTCTTTACAGTCAGTAGGAATAAAATCCATACAAGAAGGAACCTGATGCAGAAATGCATGGAACTATAGGAATGGATTTGTAAACTCTGTATCAAGGTTCTGGAAACAGAAGTCCCAAAGATTACAGATTTTTAAACTGGCTGTCTATAATACAATTTATAGGTACATTTTTCATCTAAGAAGATAGACAAGATAACTCTTGATCCAACATCAGTACCGCATTCATTTTGAATTTTTACTGATTTACCCACAACCTTTCACAGATAAGCCTTGTAGCCCACAAAACACATTTATGAGACAGTTGCCTGAATCAGGTGCAGATTAGCTGAGAAATTGCACAAAACAAACTTATGCAAGGTTAGCATCACTTACTTTCTCTCTATGAGAAGCATGTCAATGTGGAGAAGCAGAAAGAACCGAAGATCTAGTCTTTCCTTTACTGCCAAGTTGTGGTATAACCTTGGCTAGGTCAGCTAAGGGATCCTGAATTTCAGTGTCCTCATTTATAATGCATCTCCCAGTGTTGAAAGAAGCAGGTTAGACAACCTAAGGAGTGGCTGGAAGTAACATTATTTGCTAGCATGATTATAGCAACTAACATTTAGAACTGATAAACCAGACATAAAGGTTCTATTGAACTCTGATACTAACCTTTTCAGGTGGCTTCCCTATTTGTTTAGGCCTTTATTCACTCTGATTAAGTCACAGCTGCAATTGTTTCTATTGTTGCTCAAACACATCAAATTCGCTTGCACTGGTAAATGCATAACTAAAATTGAAATGACATAAAAGAATGTAATTCAGTTTATAAAATTTCATCTTACTATTCATCTCAAGTACCTTGTGTTGTTATTTATCTTCTCTGTGTATGTCTTGTTTCTCAACCAGATTAGTTAGCTTTTGAAGACAGAATTGAGCCCTTATGCTATTTGGATCTCCTGTATCTATACCAGCCTCTTATTAAAATGTGGTGACAATTAAGATCAAGAACTTATTACATAAAATATGGCATGGTGCTTCTAATCTATAAGTGATATTTAGATAGTAATGCCTAATTATGGGTTATGCCCACCCAAAATTCAGATGTTGAAGTCCTAACTCCTAGTACTTCAGAATGTGACTTTATTTTTTGATAGAATCTTTACAGAGAAAGTCAGGTTAAAATGAGGTTATTAGGGTATGTTCTAATTCAATATGACTGCTGTCTTCATAAAAAGGGGAAATTTGGACACAGAGATGCATGTAAAATGAAGACAATATAAAGAGACATAGGGAGAAGATAGTCATCTCCAATCCAAGGAAAGGCCTGGAATAGCCACAGCCATCAGATAGGAACAAACCTGCTAACACCTTGACTTTGGACATTTAGTCTCCAGAACAATAAGACAATAACTTTTGGTTGTTTAAGCCACACAATTTATAAGTATTATGTTGTTATGGCAGCCTGAGGAAATTAATGCACACTTTAAGAAAATGGTCAGGGTTCTGCTCAGTGTCATTTGTTACATGTGAACAGTTTTGTGTTTTGCCTGTGAACCCATCAGCGATAATGAGAATGATAAATACAAATTAGGGCAGTTCTGCACCATATTATGAGGCCTCTCACTGATGTTCTTTCGGTGTCTAGAAGAGAAGTAATAAAATTACTTCCAAACTCAAGTCTTTCTCATCTAAGAGAAGCTGGAGACCAGTTATTGTTATTATTTTTATTTATGTTGCATTTCTTTTTCTAAGAATCCATTTCAAGTACAGGGACAGTGTTTTGGAAAATAGATGGAATAAATGTTTGTAAGTAAGAGCAAATGTCACTTGAGTTGGTGTGGGTAATTTGCACCTGTGTGGTCTTCTGCATTATAACAGTAATAAAACCCATTATTTAATCAAGTGGTAACCTGGACCAAGTTGTAGTTAAACAGGCTTTGGAGGAGTAAATGGGGACATTGGGACTCATAATGTGACCTCCTATTCCAGGTAACTCTGAGTCACAATAATGGGGCCAAAATAGTGACGTTTTGGCTAGATCTTAATGTGATTTTACTTTTGTTCAAGATTCCAAAGATATCTCTTTCCGTCCTTCTTCCCTTTGTGCAGTATCTGCTAAATGCCATAAAAAATGTGTGCTTGAGCTGGCTAAGGGCATGTTGAGTAAGTACAAGTGAAAGTACTTGTGAAATTCCCTGAGGCTAATTTCATGATCAAGTTCAGAGAATAATTACTAGTCTAGTTATATTTAAAGGCATGAAGATCAGTATTTTTTTCTCTATAATTGTAAGTGTTGCTCACTCACTAGTTTTAAAGAAAAAAAATTGTGAGAAATTTAAATCTTGTTGAATCCCAGAGGAAAATGACACAAGATACTTCTTTATCTGGGATTGTCTAACCATCAGATTTTAGTAAGGAAAGACATATTATTGTAGTTTTTAAATAAATAAATAAATAGTCGTGTGTATGCACATTGCATGCTGTGAAAATGATGGAGAAAGTCCCTTGATTGTGATTCTAGAATTTGCCTTAATTTTCTTTTTCTTTTAAGTATGTTTTATTGATTATGTTGTTACAGTAGTTCCAGTTTTTCCCCTTTTGCTCCCCTCTGCCCAGTACTGCCCTTCCCTCCAGCAACCCCACCTCCCTTAGTTCATGCCCATGGGTCATGCATATAAGTACTTTGGCTTCACTCTTTCACATATTATTCTTAACTTCCCCTGTCTATTTTGTACCAACCAATTATGCTTCTTAGTCCCTGCACCATTTCCCCATTTCTTCCCTTCCCCTTCCCAGCTGATAACCCTCCAAATCATCCCTATACCTATGATTCTGTTCCTATTCTGGTTTGCTTAGTTGATTTTGTTTTTATTTTTTAGATTCGGTTGTTGATAGTTGTGAGTTTGTTGTCATTTTAGTGTTCATAGTTTTTATCTTCTTTTTCTTAAATAAGTCCCTTTAACATTTCATGTAATAATGGCTTGATGATGATGAGCTCTTTTAGCTTTACCTTGTCTGAGAAGCACTTCATCTGCCCTTCCATTCTAAATGGTAGCTTTGCTGGATAGAGTAATCTTGGTTGTGGGCCTTGCTTTTCATCATATTGAATAGTTGTAACCAGTCCCTTCTTGCCTGCAAAGTGTCTTGAGAAATCAGCTGATAGCCTTATAGGCGCCGCTTTGTAGGTAACTCTCTGCTTTTCTCTTGCTGCTTTTAAGATTCTCTCTTTATCTTTAAACTTTGGCATTTTAATTATGATGTGTTTTGGTGTGGTCCTCTTTGGGTCTAACTTGTTTGGGACTCTTTGTACTTCCTGGACTTGTATGTCTATTTCCTTCGCAAACTTTGGGAAGTTTCCTTCATTATTTTTTCACATAAGCTTTCAATTTCTTGCTCTTCCTCTTCTTCTGGCACCCTTATGATTCAGATGTTGGCACGTTTAAAGTTGTCCCAGAGGTTCCTAAGCCTCTCCTCATTTTTTTCAATTCTTGTTTCCTCATTCAATACTGGTTGACTGCTTTTTCTTCTTTATGTTCCAAATCATTGATTTGAATCCCAGTTTCCTTCCCTTCAGCATTGGTTTTGTGTGAATTTTCCTTCATTTCACTTAGCATAGCCTTCACTTCTTTCCTTATGCATTTGCCATACTCAAGCATATCTGTCAAGCCTGTGAGCATCTTTATCACCAGTGTTTTGAATTTTGTGTCTGTTAGGTTGTCTATCTCCTCATCTGTTAGGTTGGCTATCTCCTCGTCACTTAGTTCTCCCACTGGAACCTTAATTCATTCTCTCTTTTGAGACATACTTCTCTGTCTCCTCATCTTGACAGACTCCTGTGTTTGTTTGCCTGCACATCCCAGGTAGAGCTGTCACTCCTGTTACATTGTAAGGGGCGGAGCCTTAGGGATTCATCAGTACAGGGTGACCTGTTTCACCATGTTGTGGCACTGTACGTGGGGGAGGGGTTCGAGAGGGAACAATGCCGCCTGCCCAATGCTCGCCCCTCTTCCAGTCACCTCTCTCACTTCCGCAGCAGAATGGCGCCCCTCTAGCTGCTGCCCTGACCGTCGTTCCCAGTGTGGGTTGGTCTGCGGATGTTCCAGGGCTGTGGGTGCCCTTTAAATAAGCAGACTCTGCTGAGAGACTGGCAGTTTCTTCTTCCACCCCAATCCCCACTGTTTTGCACAGTTAGAAGTAATGAGGCTTGATTTTCCCTGGCACTGGGACTGTGAGCTCTGTGGTTTTGTCTGGGGCGGGGAGCGCTCCCCAGTTGTTCCTCCCGACTTTTAAAAATGTGTGACTGTGTTTTCCACTGGCCGTCTGCTGCTGCAGCTGCTGCTGCCACCACACCGCATCCTCTCCACTCTGGCTTTGCCCCTCCTACCTGTCTGGATGAGTATTTCTTTTTTATTTATTTGTTTATTGGACTTTCATGCAGCTTGATTTTCTGGAACTTCTGGTTGTCTCAATTTTGAGGTAGTTGTATTTCTTCTTAGTTTTGAAGGGAGTCCTAGCATGTCTGTCTAGGCCTGTATCTTGGCCGGAAGTCCTGCCTTAATTTTCTTTGAGGAAAATGAAGCCATGGGTGAGCAGGCATCAGAACTAGAATGGAAAGCACATTTATTGTGCAAGGTCAATGGACTATCTGCATGGGTAGAATTGTATTCTACTAAATCATATATTCTTACTCTCAATCCTTCAGTTCTGTTTTTGCGTAATAAAAGTCTTTGCTAAGGTTAAGACAATAAGATAAATTTTTCTCTCCGGCTATAACTTTTTGGATGAACTACTTTAAAATTACCAGTCTTTAGAACCTATAACTAATCATGAAATGTGTTAATTAGATTTCAAAGAAAGATGTTGTAAAGAATGAGATGATAGCTATGAAACACAAAATTCTTAAGGAGAATACTATTAGTTTAGCAGGTTTCTTTATACATCTGGATAACTCTCTTTTCCTGATTTAAACTTTATGTATATGAGTAATTTATTAAGAAATTGTGATTTGTTAGATTCATTTTTAGAGGGAAAAAAGTTGTGTTCAACCTTAAGTATTAAAAAACGCCCACAATGTCAAGTCAAATCAAGAGCAAGGATTAACTTGTATGAGATGACAAAAATGTATGGGGGAATTTATAGTTTACTTCACCTTTGCTGAGGTGAAAACGAGGCTGGAACACCCTGACTATCAGCAGACTGCTCACACACTAGCATGACAGAGTGAGCTTTGTGGTAAACAGACCTTGGCCAGTTGCTAGCTGTCTGGGTTTGGAAAAGGTATCTAACTTTCCTGAGCCTCATTTTCCTCAGCTGTAAAAAGGAGATATACTGTCTAATCCATACTCAAGTGACATAATGAAATCTCTTAGCTGTTAGTGGGTGCTGAAATATTGGCTGTGGGTTCTCTGGGTCCCACCTCTGTGGTAGAAAGCACTTCAGCAGAATGAGAAGAAGAGCAGTAAAACTTTCAGAGAACATTACATTTAAACCAGGGCAAACCTTTTCTAATCCACTTTGTTACCCAAAAGACTACTGTTCAGTGAGCAGTCTTTTTCAAAGAGAACATTTGATTGCGAAGTTTCCTTAAGCAAGCCCTTACATAGAAGAGACAAAAAAATAAGGATTCTATTTTATTCCTGCTGAATGCACATTAAAATTTATCCTCTTTTATTTTG
This sequence comes from Furipterus horrens, assembly GCF_987537825.1. Classification (NCBI taxonomy): domain Eukaryota; kingdom Metazoa; phylum Chordata; class Mammalia; order Chiroptera; family Furipteridae; genus Furipterus; species Furipterus horrens. Next base: position 56,017,208 of record NW_028327171.1, read on the forward strand.
CCTATATTATACATATGACTTACTTTCTGTTAAAATAATAAATATTGGGAAGTCAGAAGCTTGCTTTGTAAAATGTTATTTTGTATTCTATAGTTTCTGATAAAATTGCTTACTTCCAGGAAGAAAACTGATCTAATTCAAGAGATAAAAGGCAGATCCCTGACAGAAAATGGCCATTTGAACAGTGTAACTTATTTCAATCTTTCACATTAAGATGGTCTTTGAAACATCAAAGTCTGACAAAACCCTAAGAGGCATTTTTTAGGTAAAATGTATGTCTGGCAGGATGATTTACTTTTGATATATTTAATTGTATAAATAAATGTTACTTCTTCTAAAATGGAAAATTTCAGTTCTAAGAAAGAGTCTCCCCCACCCTGACCCTACCCTCTTTTATTTGTCTTTTTCTATAATAGCATTTCTGTAATTTAATCAAGTTGCAATCATTTCTTGAACAGAAAGAAATAGACCAACACAAGTAAATTTATGACTTGGTTCTTATTCTATCACTCATTAGTTTTCATTTGATTGTCTTTATCTCTCCTCAAATTCCAGCAGAAAGGTAGGCTTCACAGGGGAACAGAGTTTGGAATGTACTGATGTCAGGTGTATGTGGGAGTTGCTGAAGGATGTATCTCTTACAAAAGGTATTGTGCTTGAATCCAGCAGAACACCAAACCAAGCCATATCCTTAATCACCTCTGGACATCATTTGTGTATTTACTGGAGAATATGAAAAAGAAAGAAAAGCTTTTGCATTTTTTTCATCATTAGAGTGGTTCAAGTTACTATTTTTAAAAGCTGTTTATATAAATATTTGGATAAGTACAATATAATTTTTAGAAAAAAATGACAAGCACTCTCTTACTTAGACTGGTATAACTGCAGGGTTATTCACAATGATTTGTTCCAAGTTTTTGTAATAGATGACAAGAAAGGGGCTTAGAGGGCTGAGTGACTTGCACAAGGGCATGAAATTAGCCATGACAGAGCTGAAACTCAGATCTGGAAGCTTCACCACAGTGTTCTTTCCTATGAACAATTGCATCTCAGAGTGGGGCATTTCACAGGAACATTTGTATTATTTGGGGAAAAAATGTGAGGTCTGATGTGTCTTGGGCAAAAGATATTATTCTGGAGTTAGAGAAATACAACAAATGCTTGACTCTGATCTTCCCTTAAAAAGTTAGCTCTGTCATTCGATGTTTTTAAAAGCCTTAATTCCATACCTAGTGTCAGAACATGGAGGCAGCTGGAATGCCCACCTAGACTTTTGACATATGCAAATGAACCATATGCAAATCTACCTGGTCCTAACCCTTCCCATAGGAGATGCTAATGGACTTAACTTGTTCCCAGAGGAAATGTTAATGGACCTAGCCCAATATATTAACTAAGAGGGTGGGGGAAAAGCAAGGAGATGTAAATGACCTACTGGACATGTTGATGGATGGGCTGACCCTAACCAGAATGTGTGTTTGGCAAAGTATGGAGACAGTGCCTGCAGAGGCTCAGGCAGGTAATTCCTATGGGCCCATATTGGTGACCAGGAGTGTTCTTTCTCCTTCCCCGTTCCTCCTTCCCTTTTTCCCTGTCGCCTGTCCCCTTGCTCCTAAGGGCTCTTGAGTTGGTCTGGGAGTTTTCTCTTCCCTCCACACCCCTTCCCTCTTTTTCCCTCAATAAACCTGTTGTTTAATCCTAGAGTGGTCTCTGGATGATTACTCAGAGCAAGGCTACATGACACCTGGCATAGGCCAGGTCTGTGCTACGTCTTTAAGCAAATAAGGCATGGCGAGGATATGAAGAAGCTTATAATTCAGCACTAGTCTCTAACTACCCTTCCACCTACATTGAGGTGGAGGAAGAAATATTAAAACCTTTAATTAGATTCGTTTCCTAAAAAGCAATAAAAATAGTAGATTTATGAAAAATTTAGCATACAGGTCAAAGCAGTCCATATAAATGGTTTATAAATCAATATACTTACATTGGAGATACATATACAATTTTTTTTTTTTTTTACTAATAGGGATGTGTGACCAAAAATGTTTGGAGATACTATACACTAAGAGCAATGGAAAACCATAAGGTATTTGGAGACTGATGTGGGGAGATATTTTTCATTAACTGATTTTTATATTATAAAGGATTGATTCCCAGCTTGAGAGGGGGGAACTCCCATAGTAGGGGATATCTTATATATATATGTATATATATATATATATATATATATATATATATATATATATATATATTTTAAGGGAAGAGCATAGTTTGAGAAAAGTGGTGTTTTGTTCTATTGCTTCAACTTATTTTTGAATCTTATAGTTAATATTTAATATAATTATGAGATTGGATAGTGAGAACTTGTGTTTATTACTGAGTCATTGAACAAAAAACAATAAGAGAAAGCTATTAAATGAGACTTAGAGGGAAAAAGATGAAATTTAGAATAAATTACTAGGTGTTTCACATCTTCCCCGGTAACCTTGGTCAAGTCCTTTAGACTGAGATGAACTCAGTTTCTTCCACTGTAAAGTGGATATAACAGTAATGATTTTAGGTGAGAATTAAAGTGAAATAGTGTCTGAACGTGTCCATACAGTGCCTGAGAGAACTAGAAGAGGCAATAAATATTAGTGTTCTTCTTTTAAAATAGGACATCTTAAGGGTTAAATACACATCTTATTGTTAGACATTCTCTCCTAAAGATTAAAATTCCATGTGAACCCTTCAGTTCTTTATGAGTGATTTTTGTGTTGCCTTGGGTTATTAACTGTGACTGTTGACATTTTGGTAAGATCTTCACATTTGTTCCATAAAGAAGTACACAAAGACATGAGGCAGCATTGTGGTGAGACATGAAATTCTATTATGGATTTAAAAACAAGCTGTGAGATTAGTAAAACAAGGAAGAGAAAAGGCAAGTCAGAGCATGAAAAGAAATTAATTGTACAACATCCTGTCTTCTACACTGGGACTTGAAATATTTATATTTTCAAAGAACTCTCTGACAAGCAAGGCTCAATGGCAAGACAACTAATGTGCCAGATGATAAATTATTTAGTGAGGGCAAAGATGAGAAAGGAGCTTTAAAAACTCACAGAACATACTAAATGGATTAGATAATAGTGGGACAAACAGTTAATTGAGCAAAATAACATCAGGTGACATTCAACATAGGATAGTAGGAAGAAGGGCACACTCACACTAAAGAATAAGATGTAAATTACTCACACATTGTACATTCCTAATTGATTGTAAAACCTCTCAGGGAAATGAACTTACAGATATATCTGGTCAGTTAAAGAAGCAGCTTTCCTGGTACATGATACATTCCATAGGTTAAAAGAGCATTTTCTTATGAAGATAATTATTTTAATTCTTAAAAAAATATATTTGCATTCAATGTAGAACATTGCAAGGAAGAATTGGAAAACAGCCAGCAGAACTGGGGTGGAGGTAGTGGGAAGACACACAGATAGACCTTGTTGAATATCTAACATGTGCCAAGAATTGGGTTACCTTAGTAAATTGCATTGTTTTTACTGATTTTTTTTTTTTTTTTTTTTTTTTTTTTTTGCCATTCTTTGTTTCCAAGCCCATTGCTCTGTGGTTTTGCAGTTTCTCCTACCAGAGGTGGGTATATTCCACGCTCCATTCATGTTGGATTTGCCATATGGCTTGTGTTAGCTAATCAAGCGTTAGCAGACAATGGAGCAGATGCTTAAATATGCTTGTGCCTAAAATGTGCATGCTGTGTGTGTGTCTGCCATTGCCGTGAGATCATGCCTGCGGTGGCCACTAAGGAGGATGACTGCTCTTTGCAAGCCTATGAGACTCTGTAGGGTAGCGGTGATTAACTTTATGTGTCGACTTGATTGAGCCATGGGATGCCCACATATTTGGGTGTGTCTGTGAGGGTGTTTTTGGATGAGATTAATATTTGAATTGATAGACTGAGTAAAAGGAATTGCCCTTCTTAATGTGGGTGGGCCTCATCCAATCCATTGAAGACCTGAATGGAACAAAAAGGTCAAAGGTCCTGGGAGTAAGAAGGTTCTCTTCCTGCCTGACTACTTGAGCTGGAACGACAGTCTTTTCCTGCCTTTGGGCCTGATCTGAAGCATCGGCTCTTTTTAGGCCTGACATCTGATTGGAATCTTCATCTAAGTATCCAGCTGGCTACTTCAGATCTTGGGACTTCTCAACTTTCCTAATTGTTTGAGCCAGTTTCTTATAGTAAATCTCTTGATAGGTAGATAGAAAAGTATAGATGATAGATAAATAAATATATAGATACCTCATATTGGTTCTGCTTCTCTGTAGAACCTAATACAGTAGTTTTTTGTTACATGACAATTTGTTACATTAGCATTGTTGATACAGTTACAATATTTATATGTTGTTATCTCACTCAGTTGTCACCATATCCCTGTGGCAGGATTCTTTTCCCCTCTTTTACAGATGTGAAAACTGAGGTTTCAAGTGGTTCAATGATTACTCTAATGTCATGTGGTAAGGTCGTAACACATGGTGGCATTGGGATTTAAACCCAGGTCTCTCCAGTTCCAAAACCTCTGTTCTTTCCCATATGCTATTTTATTTTCCAGAATCCAGGAGAGAGCACAGACAGGATGTTAGGAAGTCTGCTATGGTACAACAGTTCTTTTTGAAGAATTTTTCTAGGCTAGGTTCTGTATCAACCTGTACATCACTATCTCTCAGATGCTCCAGATGTGGGACCAGTAGTCTAGGCCAACCCAATGATTACTCCCATTGGTCTAAGAAATCCTAGATCAGCTCCCAGCAGCAGAACTCCTCCCAACCTAAATGTTATACAGGAATAATCTGTCCTTTGTTATTTTCATTGTCTATTCTCTATGTTCATGATATCACTGAAAGGGTCACATGTTTTTATTTATATCCAAGTGGCTTTTGGAGAGTTCCCATTAGGAAAAATAAATGTTTCAGGCCACTTGGTATAATCCAAAGAGCTCCCTTTCAGAAATCTGGAAAAGACAAATACTAACTGATTTCAGAGAATCCTGAAATCTTGTATCCTGTTCATTAGCAGTCTGTATTCTACTCTAGCCTAATTACAGACAATATCAGCATAAATGTGAGTCTCTAAGTAGACGAAACAAATTTTTTTATGTTTTGGTTATATTTGACCTAACAAATTAGGTTGCTTAATTCTAGATTTAATAAAAGTGTCTCTTTTTTCAGCTTAAGACTCATCCTATATTTGATAGTTTTTTTGTCAAAGTTTAAGGGACAAGATGGTGGCCAGGTTGGCAACAACTGATAGTTCTCTGGTTTTTGAAAGAATTTTAGTTGTTTCCTTTTAACAAAAACCTGAAAGTTCAAGACTGAGATAACTCTTTTCATTCATTTTTAAAAACATGCTACTGAAATTCATTTGCTATTACTTATTTGGTATTTTTGGATCTATGTTCATAAGTGAGAAAGATGTAAGTTTTCTTTTATTGCACTATTAATATCCAATTGTGGTGTTCAGGTTATACGGGCAGTTCAAAATGAGTTAAGTGGTTACTTGCTTTTCCTGGTTACTGAGACAATTTCTGTAAGATTGATTTTATCAGTTACTTCAAGTTCTGGTAAAACTGCCAACATAATTGTCTGAGCCTGCTGTCTTTATGTAGGAAACTTTTGCTCACTAACTTGATTTCTTTAGTGGTTATCTTTTTATCTCAGATGTCCTCATTTTTTATATCGACTTTCCCTCACCACTCTCAGTGAGTCTATCCTGCCATTCCTGGATTTGTTGACCTCATTAACCTGTACCATTTTTTTTCCATCTGGGCCTTCAAAACACAGTTCACCTTGTGGCTTGGAGCTGCCTCTGCTGTGCTGAAGAGGAGATGGAGCTTGAGAAACAGACAGAGATGGGAATTTCTAGTACTGTCTGTGTCTACTTTAAGAAAAAATGACACACTATAACTTATTCCTTACCTTCCTCATTTCTGACCTTGACAACTCTTGCTACTTTGACACCCACCACATATACCTGCAAGATGAAACCTCTTTCTCAGGGCAGTTGTCTCACATACATATTTTTTGACATATTTATTGTGGGTTCAGGCCTGGCTATTAAATTATCTCACAGTGGTGATTTTTATTTGTGGATAAAATGTTGCTAAAATTATTTAATTATGACATTTATCTCTGCAAGACACTCATGACTTTGGAACTCCATTACCCTCCATTGAACTGCTTTATTGCTTTTAGTTTGTCAGTATTATCTATGATAAAAATAAAAATCCTATTTTCTAGAGACTGAGGCTCAGAGAATGAGTAACATTACAAAGTCGAGTCTGCTGTTTGTCTTCAGAGAATAACCTTTCTCTTCATTTCTTTCCTTACTTTAAGATTCAAACATTTTGGAGTTGTGAATTTAGTCATGGATCAGTAGACTATAAGGGATAGAGAAAATTTAGAAGTCCATTAGGAAAGTATATATGTAAGTTAGGAGCAAGAGTGTAAGGTTAGGAATCCTATTTGTAGAGAAACATGCTTATCAGGTCATGGATGGTGTTTTCTTCTTTTTCTTGGATCTCAAGAGAATCTTAAAAAGCTCCAGCTTTTTCTCACACTTGATTTTTGGTTTATTGTAATGACCCAGACTGCTGAGTGTCAGAAAGAACTTGCTCCCAGAAGACAAAAGACACCTAGAATGGATCTGGTTCCAATGTGTACTTTGGAGCCAACCCATGGCCTGGAGCAGACATGCCAGCTAAGCTAAAGACTTGTGCATAAGAAAAATTGATGCTTCTGTTCTACTCACCTGGGCTTAGGGTACTTTGTTATATATCCTTATTGCAACACTAGCTGATTGATACACCACCTTCCTCAGTATACTTTCTCCACTTCTGGCTCTGCCTTCATTTCTCTGGATCACTTGGGATCTGTCTTTCTCTGGATTACAAGAAAGATACTAATATTTCATTTCTCACAGGACCTCTGTCTGGGAGCTGGGAAACAACACAATCTCTTTTAGGATGTAGAATATTGTGAGCCTGAGGATACAGGAAACTAAATGTGGTCTGTGTGTAATCTTAGATGCCAAGCTATAAAGCTAAGTGCTTTGACCTGTGTTCTGAGAAGAATTTAATATTTTTTTCTACTATTGTTTCAAGGTTTTTGGAAAAGCATAAATAACTGTTGGTATGTCTTGAGATAATCACACAACAATCAGGCAGGTTACTTCATGGTTCAATGAAGTGCTGACTCTTTGCCCCTCTAGTGAGCTAAACAATCCCAACATGGTAGGATTCATTTGACTAGATCTTGCTAAAAAAAAAAAAAAAAGTAGATATATATAAAGTTTTTAAGTAGTTATTGAAATCTATATGTGGCATTTTATAATTTTCACTTTAGAATTTCTTTACTACCAAGAATATAAAGAATGTGTTAAAGCTAATCTGGCTTAGTCCATATGTCTCTACTATGAATTACCTAAGTGGCCTAGAAACACTGTGATGGAAAAAAACAGTAATTTAAAAAACTTTCATGATACCTTTGGCCAAGGAGTTATGAGGAATAATTCCATTCTCAGTAGGAATTTGCATGACTATATTAGATTATGAAAATAGAAAACCATGAAAAAAATAGCATTCAAATATGACATTTCTTCCCTTAAGCAGAGAATTCATGCCTGTATCTGAGCCTCAGCTCTAGGTTTCCCTCTGCTTCTCTTTCCACCCACATTTTACTTGTTCTTCTTGGTCTATCCTAAGTCCCACAATCCCCCTTCTTTGCTGGCACATTTGACATTTTTTTCTTAAAAATATGCAGGTACTAGATCCATGGGAGCAGCATTCTTATTTCAATGTATTCTCAAATCCATCTACAGGTATATGTATATTCTCAATCAATAGAGACTAAAATTAATATAGCAATCACATACAAGGTCTGTCCAGGAAGTATCCAGCCACACACTGACAAATGGAGACATTTATTGAAGAAGATAAAAGATACAAGAAACATAGTACATAGGAAAATGACATCTCAGTCCCCTTCAAAAGAGGTACCTTGGGACCTCACACCATTCTCCCAACTGCAGTACGATGTTCCTTCTGCTCTTGTAGCATGCCAAGATCCTGCATCTCAGACACAGGAGTTTTTGAAATTCCCAGGTCAGCTTCTAGTTTTTGCACTGTCAGTCACTGATTTTTGTTGTTAGCAACTGATACACGTTCAACAATCTCAGGTGTTCTGCTTGTTGCAGGCCTTCCAGAACATGGATCCCTTTCAACAGATTATCAACCACCTTTGAAGTGTTTTCCACACTTTTATTTGCACTGCACTTATTGCATCATTCCCAAAAGCCTTCTGAATCATCTAAATAGTTTCAGTGGAGGGATGTTCAAGCTTATTGCAAAATTTGGTGCAGATTCATTGCTCAGTCATTTTATACTCAGCCATTTTGAATACAATGGCCACACAGTACACATGCTCACTCAATGTCACCAGTGCCCCCATTGGCTAGTACAGTGAAGTAGTCATTGTTCACATATGTGCATTCCAGTCCACTCTGCTTGGCTGCCAGTTTATATCAATGGTGTGCAAACCATTCTTTTTTTTTTTTAATTTTTTTTAATGTTTTTTATTGATTATATTGTTACAACAGTTCCAATTTTCTCCCCCTTGTTCCCCTCCCCCCAGCACCCCCCTCCCCCAGCGATCCCCCCCAAGTCCATACCCCTGGTTCATAAAAATTAACTATCCCCCCCTTCTCAAATATTAGGACCCTTTGTAATCTTGTAAAGGACAATGGGCGAAGGTCTCAAGCTCCTCTAGCTGCTTCAAGCTGGACATGGTCGTCGTCCTACCTACCCTTGGGTCCAGAAAACCCTAATAAGAGTGGGGGTGTGGAGGGGAGGGTGGCCTTCCCACATGGGGAAGGATCGTGCAGACTCCAGGTCAGTTGGCTGCCTCCGGTCAACGGCGTGCTTGGTTCAACAGGCTGGTGTCCTTGTTGTGTTCTGAGGGCAACAGATTTGGTGAAAAGGGTTAAAAGACATCATTCAATCCATAACTACTAGATGACAAAAGGCAGGGATTAATTTTTCAATGTTCCATATTAGGGGAAAAAAAAGTTTCTTTGTAAGAAGGTGTGCTAGGCACATCTCGCCTGTCCAAAACCCTTTTGCCCATTATACTTAGTTTGGGCTGAGGTAAATAGTTTAGGTTTTTCCCCCTCTCAGACCTCTGGGCCCTTTCTGTCCAAGCCATTAGGATAGAAAAGAGAAACCCGTTTTAAAGTGAAGCCCACAGACCACCCCATTCTTCCCCAACCCAGCCATTTAGTTCAGCCAAACCATTGAGTCTCAGGAGGCAGCGCTGCAGATAGGATTAAGTGAGGCTTATGCGTACAGATAATCACTCAGGTAATGCGATCATAGGCTTATGTCCTTTGAAAACAAAAAACACGTGTTAATTTATGTAACATAACCCGCAAACAAGTCTCTAAATCTGGAGAAGAAACTTTTAGGACGGTTAGTTGCCCTGTTTTATACTCTACTACTGATCATTGTGATTTTCCTTGAATAATAATCTTTCTCCCTAAGGTTACCCTCCTTGTCTTTAAAGGGACTACATTAAGTCCATTTTTAATTTATCCTGTTCGTTTGCATAAACATAACAAGAGCAGCAAATGATCACTTATGATCTTTAGTTCTGCTTTGCTGGAACTTACCCAAGGAATATTTGGGGTGACCTTCAGTCTGTTCTTCAGGGCACAGAAGCTGTGCCACATATCTGGTATTCATCCTTGCCTGTACACACCTGTTTTTTCCAAGTCTTTCTGGTCTTTCCTTGTGCCTTAAGGTCCCTTCTAGCCATCTTTCAGGAAAACAACCTTCGTTCCTTCCCTGGAAAGATTGCCGTGGACCGCACAACCAACCATGGTACCAGGCCTTTTATCTCACGGGCTTTTATTACCTTTGAAAGTCATTCCCAGTTCCTCAGGGCTTTCTGGTAACAATCTGAGCCCAAGTATGTTTCCTTTAGGCTTGACATTCCAGTCAAAGACTTGGTCAAAAAAAAAAAAAAAAAAAAAAAAAGAACCTCTGTTGACAACTGGTCTTATTAGTTCTATGCAAAGGAACTTATGTCATTACTTACTTGTTTAGAATGCCAAACTCTGGAGGGATCAAATAGGGAGAAAAATATACAACGTGAAGGAAAATCTTTGTCCTAATATTCACTGAACTGGCATTTCCATTCTTCATATTTTCATTTTTCCCCCACTAAAAAATTTTGATTTGTTTTTCCATTACAGTTGTCTCACTTTTTTAGCCCTCTTGTTTCCCTGCACCCTGTCCCTCCCCTCCCCCACATTTAGTCCCCATTCAGTTGCACCTGTCTGTGGGTCATTCATATATATATATATTTTTTAACTTGACCCATCCCCTTACACCTTTCTTTTCCTCCCCCCCGCCCCCCTTGTTACTGTTAGTCTACTTCTTGTTTACATACCTCTGGTTCAATTTTGCTCATTTGTTTGTGTTGTTCATTAGTTTCCTGTAATAGGTGACAGCATAAGGTATTTTTCTTTTGTTGCCTGGCTTATTTCACTAAGCATAATTTTCTCTAGTTCCATCCATGTTGTTGCAAATGGTAGAAGTTCCTTCTTTCTTTCTGCTACATAGAATTCCATTGTGTAAATGTACCACAGTTTTTTGATCCACTCATCTACAGATGGGCACTTAGGTTGTTTCCAGCACTTGGCTATTGTAAATAGTGCTGCTATGAACATTGGAGTGCATAGGTTCTTTTGAATTGGTGTTTCGGGATTTTTTGGATATAATCCTAGCAATGGAATTGCTGGTTCAAAAGGCAGTTCCATTTTTAGTTTTTTAAGGAAATTCCAAACTGTTTTCCACAGTGGCTGCACCAATCTGCATTCCCACCAGCAATGCACCAGGGTTCCCGTTTCTCCGCATCCTCTCCAGCACAAGTTGTTTGTTGATTTGTTGATGATTGGCAAACCATTCTTGATATATTAACAATGGCTGGACTTTTTCTGGACAGACCTTATACACCCCTCCCCGCCCAACACATATCCACAGGCAGAAACACACATGTTAGAAAGTATCCTTACAGGACTGTACACACAACTTCAAAGCTTGCATCCAGTTATATACTCAGCCCTAAATCCTCATGCCTAGGATGAGAACCCCTTGTCTATAGTGGCATAGACTTGTATTAGTAAAGTTCTCAAATTATTTCCTATCTGCAGGACTTGCCCCCTTGACAATGCAAGCTCCTTGAGGAAAATCCCTAAAAAGGACATTTTTAAAATAACTACCAGAGTTAGGCACAGAATGATAAAAACAAAATGAGCATGTCCTGATGAATTCACTTTCTCAGGCGCCCCATCCTGTGGTCACTGGACACCTGAGCAGATGCTCTACTCCAGTGCCACCTTCTTCAGCTTCTGTGGGAAGCCTACTTTAAAGATCATTGGGAAGGTACACAGTACGGTTTTCTCCAAAGAGTAATTGGGATACTTCTTATTTCAGTTATAAAAGAAGAAAAGAAAAGAAAAGGAAAGAAGAGAAAAAGAAAAAGGAAAATGAAAACTGTCATTGGTTCATACAAGTAAAGTGTGTGTGTGTGTGTGTGTGTGTGTGTGCACATGGGCTCTTAGTTTTAAGACAGAAAAGCTAAGAATGACAGAATGACAAGATCAAATACTCCTACCATTTCAGCACTATCACTGACAGTAGTAATTATCTGGGCTGATGGATGGTAGAAGGGTCCTGGGATTGACTGACGTTAAAATTCTGCTTCTGCCCTGCACAAAGGGAGGCAGATGGGGCAGAGCTGGCCCTGCAGGTTTGCATCTGTGCTTTTCTGCTGCCTCTTTTGTGTGCTTGTGAGATCCTGATTAAGCATTTCCTCACTGGGTAATGACTTTACCTTTCTGCCAGTGTTGTGAGCATTAAGTGGGTTCACACACCTAAACCCCAGGATCAGTGGTGCACAGTGTAAATACTCAATTCAGTCATAAATATTGCTTATCATCTCCCTTCTCTGAGCTTCAGCTCCCAGATGATAACACATGTAAGATTCAAAGAGATCAGTCCAGGTAAACGTGTGAGTGCTAATGTGCTTTGCAATGCACAAAGACCTATATGGATATAAGGCATTGATTCTTTTAAAGTGCAACTTTGAAATGTAGCACTGGCTTCTTTGCCACTTCTCAGGGATACCTCCCAAATACTGAGTTCTTTGTTCATGTGATTTGATGGCAGAATCATTTGGGGTATATTACTTTAGACACTGTAGTTAAGGAAAAGATGTCAGACTCTACCTTTGACAGTTAATTCAAGGTGCAGTGTCAGGGAAGGAGGGGAGGTATAACTCTGAGGTGTGCCGCGGGTCAGCTGAATTCATCCAAAGAGCCACGCCAATGCTCCTCTCCTGGCCACACTGACACTCGGTTCTTGGCAGGGGAAGCACACAATTACTGGCACCATCTCGTTGCAGACCAAAATCCATGGCTACTTTCAGTGGCCCCTCCTTCCCTTGACTTTTCTTCTTGCTTCCACATGAGCTGTCAGGGTCCACCAGAGAGGGTCTGCACATGCCTGGGGCACAGTCTCATCTCATTCCCCACAGGCTTCTCCTGGCTCTCTGCTAAGTGACCTCTAAGTCAACGTGCTGATTCCTGACAACGTGCCTATGGCCTTGCTACGTCTGTGCCATTTGAAACTGCTGAGGCAGGGCACAGGGTTACCCATGGCAGTGATTACTTACACCTCAGCTCACTGCCTCTTTAACATAGGTTAGGGATGAAGGTCCCAGCATGCCTGACTCCTAGCCTCTTCAGCCCTGCAGGTTCTATCACTTTGTGTTTTTAATCCCCAATGGAAGGTTCTGCCCTCGGCTCCTGTTTGTCAGCTCTCCTTCCCTCCCTCTCTCCCTTCTGCAAAGACTTTGAGTGCCAACACTGTCAGGCAGCTGGGCTCACCAGTGAATAAATCCCCATCCTATAAAGTTTATATTCCAGTCTTCAGGATAAAATCAGACTATGGGGAATTTCACTATGTTTATAACTTTTTTGAAAAACAGTTTAAAAATTACAGAGTAATTCATACTTGTTATGGACTGAATGTTTATATCTTCCCCAAATTTAAATGTTGAAGCCCTAACCCTCAGGGAAGATGTTATTGGAAATAAGGTCTTTGGAGGTAATTGAGTTAGATAAGCTCATGAGTGTGGGGCCTCATAATGGGATTCGTGCTCATACACAAAGCAATGATGGAAAGCTTGCTAACTATCTCTCCTTACATGTAAATGGAAGAGGGTGTATGAACACACACAGATTGGTGGCCACCTACAAACCAAGAGAAAAGGCTTGAGAATGAAACTTGCCTTGTCATCACTTTGCTCTGAACTCCCTAGCCTCTAGGATAATATTCAATAAATTTCTGTTCTTTATTTTGTTATAAAAGTGAGAGCTTACTAGTGCAATGCTCACTATAAAACATTAAATAAATAAGAAAGTGTAAAGTGAAGATCCCAAGTGGAGGGTCCACAAGTATTAATAGGCCCGCAGATATGTTCTGTCTGGCTCACTTGTTATTTTCTTTAAGAACAATTTTATTGAGATATAATTCACATATCACACAATTCATCCATTTATAGGTACAATTCATTGATTTTCAGTGCAAAGATTTATGCATTCATGAACACAATCAATTCTATGATATTTTCATTACTTCAGAAAGAAATGGTGTACTCCTTAGTGGTTGCCTTCTGCTTCCCCCCAAGTCTCCCAACCCCTGGCAACCACTAATCTGCTTCCTATCTCTTAGAGATTTGCCTATTCTGGACATATCATACAAGTGGACTTCTGCAACATATGGTCTTTTGAGACTTCTTTCACTTACTGTAATGTTTTTATGTTTTATTTACATGATAGCATGTGTCACTACTTCATTCCTTTTTATTGCCAAATAATATTCATTTATTAGTTGATGGGCATTTGGGAAGTTTCTACTTTTTGGCTATTATAAGTGTAAGTTTTTATGTTTCTTTTTTTGAAGGTTTCTTTTTTTTTTTCTTTTCTTTTTTTTTTTTGTTTTTCAATTACAGTTGTCCCATTTTTCCCCCATTGCTCCCACCCCACCCAGTCCACCTCTTCTCCTGCAATCATATCCCTCTCCGTTGTCCATGAGTCATTTATACATGTTCCTTGACTAGGGAAGGGTCTAGTAAGTTTTTATGTTAATGTTTGTTTTCATTTCTCTTGGGTACATGCCTAGGAGTGAAATTGCTTGACCATATGGTAACTCTATGTTTAATTATTTTAGGAACCGTCAGTCTGTTTTCCATAGCAATGTAGGATGGTCCAATTTCTCCACATTGTCTCTGACAATTGTGATGTCTGTTGTTGTTTTTTTTCTTAATTTTAGCCATCCTAGTGGGTGAAAAGTGGTATCTCATTGGAGTTTCAGTTAGTTTTTTCCTGAGGGTTGATAATATCTTTGCATGTGTTCATTGTCATTTGTGTTACTTCTTTGGATCAATGTCTATTAAGATCATTTTCCATTTTAAATTGTGTAATTTGTCAGTTTTGTCTTTTCTTTCTTTCTTTTTTTTACTTTGTTTTTGTTACTGTATGTAAGGGTTTATTTTTACTTTTTTAAAAGTATATTTTATTGCTTATGTTGTTAGAGTAGACCCAATTTCTTTTCCCCTTTCTCCCCTCTGCCCAGGACCCCCTTCCTTCCAGCAATCCCACCCCCTTTAGTTCATGTCCACGGGTCGTGCATGTAATTTCTTTGGCTTCACCCTTTCCTATATTATTCTTAACTTCCCCCTGTCTATTTTGTACCAGCCAACTATGCTTCTTAATCCCTGCACCATTTCCCGATTTCTTCCCCTTCCCCCTCCCAGCTAATAACCCTCCATATCATCCCCATACCTATGATTCTGTTCCTATTCTGGGTTGCTTAGTTGGATTTTGTTTTCATGTTTTAGATTCTGTTGTTGATAGTTGTGAGTTTGTTGTCATTTTAGTGTTCATAGTTTTTATCTTCTTTTTCTTAAATAAGTCCCTTTAATATTTCATGTAATAATGGCTTGATGATGATGAACTTTAGCTTTACCTTGTCTGGGAAGCACTTCATCTGCCCTTCCATTCTAAATGATAGCTTTCTTGGATAGAGTAATCTTGGTTGTAGGTCCTTGCTTTTCATCACATTGAATACTTCTTGCCAGTCTCTTCTTGCCTGCAATGATTCTGTTGAGAAATCAGCTGATAGCCTTATAGGGATCCCTTTGTAGGTAACTCTCTGCTTTTCTCTTGCTGCTTTTAAGATTCTCTCTTTATCTTTAAACTTTGGCATTTTAATTATGATGTGTCTTGGTGTGGTCCTCTTTGGGTCTAGCTTGTTTGGAACTCCCTATGCTTCTTGGACTTTTAAATCTATTTCCTTTGCCAACTTTAGGAAGTTTTCCTTCACTATTTTTTCACATAAGCTTTCCATTTCTTGCTCTTCCTCTTCTCCTCTGACATCTCTGATGTGGAAGTTGGTATATTTAAAGTTGTCCCAGAAGTTCCTAAGCCTCTTCTCATTTTTTTCAATTCTTATTTCCTTATTCTGTACTGGTTGACTGTTTATTTTTTTTCTTATGTCCCAAATCATTTTTTTGAACCCTGGTTTCCTTTCCTTCACCCTTGGTTTTATGTGGATGTTCCTTCATTTCATTTATCTCTGCATTTGACATACTTAAGCATATCTGTCAAGTCCGTTAGCATCTTTATCACCATTTTTTTTTTAACTCTACATCTGTGAGTTCAGCTATCTCCTCATCACTTAGTTCTCCCACTGGAACATTGATCCATTCCATCTTTTGGACCATACTTCTCTGTCTCCTCATCTTGACAGGCTCCTATGTTTGTTTGCCTCTGTATATTAGGTAGAGCTGTCGCACCTGTTATGTTGTAAGGGGTGGAGCCTTAAGTATTCATCATTATTGTGTGACCCATTTCACCATGTTGTAGTGCTGTATGTAGAGGAGGGGTCTGTATGAATGAGTATTTCTTTTTTATGTCTTTCTATTTTTTTAAAGTAATTTATTTATTTATTTGTTTATTTATTTATTTTTAGAGAGAGGGGAAAGGAGAAAGAGAGGGAGAGAAACATCACTGTGTGGTTGCCTCTCACTCGTGTCCCCAACTGGGGACCTGATGTGCAACCTAGTTATTTGCCCTGACTGAATCGAACCAGCAAAACTTGGTTCACAGGCGGACTCTCAATTCACTGAGCCACACCAGCCAGGGTTTTATGTCTTTCTTTATTAGACCTCTGGAACTTCTGGTTATCTCTAGTTTTGAGATAGTTGTATACCTTCTTAGTTGTGGAGGAAGATGCAGCATGTCTATCTAGACCTTCATCTTGGCTGGAAGTCTTCACCTTGGTCCAGTGTTTTCTTTTAAATTAGCTATCACTTAAAGGTCATAAGAGTTTACATATATACCTGAATTTCAAGGTCTGTGTTAAAAAAATTCTCCACATCTGGCTCTTTTGGGCTCCAGTTAAGGACTATTTCTTATCATAAAAATTTGAAACAAGTGTTTTATGCATTAATTTTAGGAAAAATCTATACGTATAGAAGTAACCTAAATCCATTAAACTGGTACTCATAACTTCTTTAAGTAAATTGGGCACATAGTTGGCAAACCAATGCTTCTATAGATTTTGTTGCTATTTTTAGAAGAAGTATATTTTATATCACCTTGATTCATTTGGTTTTGTTGCCTGCTTAGTCCTACAGGTGCTTGTGATTTCAACCCCTGAGATTCTGTCTGCCCGACATAACTACTGTTCATGTTTTCATGCATATTTTTCCTAATTATATCTATGCATAATTAGGCTAAAACACTTAGTAGTTCCAAGTAGATTTCACTTTGAGCAGATTGGTGTTCAAGGGCAGAAATTGTTTTAGAGAAATACATGCATGTTGGTGGGCAAAAATAGTAATGGGTTGGTTTAGTCGCCATGAGAAGAAAAGACCAAGAGCTCAGCTGGATGGAGGAGCTGGAGACCAAGAAGAAACAGAATTTTCTGTGCACAGTAAATTACTTTCACCATTTCTAGAGCTGCATGGGAGAGGGCATGATATATATAATGAAGAAAGCCTTGAATATGAAAACAGGAGATGTGATTGATGTCCCAGGCAATAAAGAGCAGGTGACGGGAACTCAGCATGCTGGGAAAGAAGCTTCCTCATCAAAGAATGCCGTGTAAGTTTAGAAATAGGGAGTGATGCCTATTATTCATTTTCAAATTGTTATGTCTACTAAGCTGAAATGACCCTATGTTGTTCACAAATATTCAATAAAAATGTACTGCACAAAACAGCCTTTTATAAGTGGTGATAGAATGAAGAAGGGGTACCACCCATGCTTGTGGCCAAGTGATGGCAGAAGAGGACAGAGATGTACTTGGGTGAAACCTAAGAAAGGACTGAGCAGAAAATTGGAATTAGAGATAACAAGCAACCTCTAAGGCAGCGGTTCACAACCTGTGGGTTGCGACCCCTTTGGGGGTCGAATGACCCTTTCACAGGGGTTGCCTAAGACGATCAGAAAACACATATATAATTACATATTGTTTTTGTGATTAATCCTATGCTTTAATTATGTTCAATTTGTAACAATGAAAATACATCCTGCATATCAGATATCTACATTACAATTCATAACAGTAGCAAAATTACAGTTATGAAGTAACAACAAAAATAATTTTATGGTTGGGGGTCACCACAACATGAGGAACTGTATTAAAGGGTCGCAGCATTAAGAAGGTTGAGAACCACTGCTCTAAGAGAATGTAATTTTTCCTCCCTTAGAAATGTTCTTTCCCCTTAACCCCTCAAAAGTTGAGCAATTTGGGCTAGAGTTGTTAGGTTGAAATGTTTAAAGAAAAAAAAAAGACTGGAGGACTATTAGATTGGCCTATTCATATACTATTTTACAACCGGTTTTTCAAAATTAATGTTCAATCTTTTATATATTTAATAAATATTTATTAAACAACTACTACATGCCACACTCTTTTCAGGCACCAGGGATGGAGCAGTAAGTGAAGCAGACAAATGGCCTGCTACATAAATTTACAGTCAGAACAAATAAGTAAGCCATATCTTTTAAATAATTGTCAAGTGTTGCATTGTATGGCTGTATTAAAATTTATTTAACCAATAACCCACTGATGGACATTTAAGTTCCCCCCTACCCAGTTTTTTGGTATTAAAAAGACCACTGCAATGAATAAAGAGGGAGAGTTTAAGAAATACCCTGGACTCAGGGTCTCACCACTTGTGTTCCTCTTCTGAATATTACTCTGTGCCCCGTTCTCTATCTTGTTGGGCTAGCTGGGCCTATTTTTGCACCTGTGCCTAAGTTTTCCTTAAAGTCCATGGAGTCTGTGCTGAACTCCATGCAAGGACAGAGCTCTGATTCCTGTTTGACCTTCCCTGGGACTGACTACTCACACTCCAAGCACTTTGCCTTGTTGAGTATGATTCAAAATGGCTTTTTGATGCTCTGTTCCACCCACTACTGAAGCCTTTTCTTCCTGCTTGCTAGCATAACTAAAAGATTGGGACTACACATTTGGGTTTGTGATATTACATTGGGTTTCTAGCACTGACAACCAGTGCTGTCCTTTACAAATCCAAAATTTTTATTAACAATTTTTGTTTGGAAACATCCTCAAACTTACCAAGAAGATGCAAGCACAGTAGAAGAACTTTGTTTTTCCCAAACCACGTTAGGCTAAGTTGCCAACCTGGAGCTCCATTACCTCTGCATATCTTTGCGTATAAATCCCACCCACAAGAACATTCTCAGGGACTGACATAGTACAACCATCTAGTTCAGGAAATTAAAATGCTCACACTGTTACATTTAATCCTGGGACCCCATTCAAGTTTCTTCAGCTGTTCTAATAATGTATTTGTAGCAAAAATATCCAGTTCAGTCTCACATGTTGCATTTAGTTGTGTCTCTTTAATCTCCTTCAGTCTGGAACAGTTTCTCAGTATTTCATTGAGTTTCATGACTTTAAGGTTTGAAGATTACAGGTCAGTTATTTTGTAAAATGGCCCTCAATTTGGGTATGTTCTTTTCTTTTTAATGATTAAACTGAGGTACCTTTGACAGGGCTATCTCAGAAGTGATACTGTATAGTTCTCATTACATTCTATCAGGTGGCACATGATTTCAGTTTGTTGTGTGTCTGATGATGTTTGTTTGGATCACTTGATTAAGGTGGTATCTGTCAAGCTTCTCTACCTTAAAATTATTCATTTCATTTTGCAATTAATAAGTAATTCTTGCAAAGGTAATTTGAGACTCTAAATTATTCTGTTTTATAATATGTCAAACTTTCCTTTTATTCATTTGTTTATATACTTTTGAACTCATGGATTTCTATTTTATTTAATGAGTTATGTATGATCCATTACTCTTATGTATTTCAATATTCAAATTGTCCCAGGTGAAATCAATGGGAGTCCCTTTATGTTCAAAGCCCAAACTCCTAACCCCTGGTCTACATTGCCCTCCACTCAGCATAACAAATTCTCTACACAGTTGGTGAGTTCTATTGTCAACTTGTTAGCTAGGCATGCTTTGTCACCACTGAAAAGTTACTAATTTCCATTTCAGAAAACTTGGATGACTTACTGAAATTAGGCACTGAATTTCAGAATATCAATCTTTTTTGGGTCATGTCAATGTTTATTCTTGCATATTTTTATAGTATACACACTAAATTATTTTAAAAATAAGTAACATAATTTAGTCTCTGAATGTTAGTATCCCTTAATTAAGATGCAGTCTGCTATGAAATAATCAAGTTCACATCTGTGGTTTCCCAGAGTTGGAAATATATGCAACATTTATGTACAGGTTACAGTCCAGCTACCTTAAAGAATTCGAGTATCCCCATAAAAGTAACATGTTTATGAAACAGAGTAAAAATAAGAAAGTAAAAATAGGAACCATTACCGGAGGAGATTAAATGAGCTCATATCCCTGGCATTGGGCAACCACCAATCTGTTCTTTGTGTTTCTGAGTTCACTTTTTTTCTTTTTGTTTTTTTAGATTCCACATGTAAGTGATATCATGCAGTATTTGTCATCTGTTTGGCTTATTTTACTGAGAATTATGTGCTCAGACTCCATCTATGTTGTCACAAATGTCAGGATTTTATATTTTTTAAATTTAATCTTTATTATATTTTTTCCATTACCATTTAGTGCCCCTTATACCCTCCTCTTCCCAACCATCACTGCACTGTTGTCTGTGTCCATGAGTCCTTTCTCTTTTTCGCTCAATCCCTTCACCCCATCACCTCCCCCACCCTGCAGGTGTCATTCTGCTCTCTGTCTATGAGTCTGTCCTCATTTTCCTTGTTAGTTCAGTTTGTTCATTAGATTCCACATATGAGTGAAATCATATGGTATTTGTCTTTCTCTGACTGGCTTATTTCACTCAGCATAATATTCTCCAGGTCTATCCACACTGTCCAAAGGGTAAAACTTTTTTCTTTCTTACAGCTGAGTAGTAAGCTATAAGAATTGTGGAAATGTTCCATAATTGTTTTATCCATTTATCTACTGATGGGCACTTTCAGCAACTTCCATATTGTGGTGATTGTAAGTAAAGCTGCAATGAACTAGGTGTGCTTATGTTCTTTCGAATTAGTGCTTTGAGTTCCTTTGGATATATTCCCAGAAGTGGGAGAGCTGGGTTGAGAGGCTTATTCATTGTTAATTTTTTGAGGTATCTCCATACTGGTTTCCACAGTGACTGCACCAATCTTCATTCCCAGCAACCATGCAAAAATGTTTCCCTTTCTCCACATTCTCTCCAGCACTTGTTGTTTGTTGACTTATTGATGATAGCTATTCTGACAGGTGTGAGATGACATCTCATTGTGGTTTTAATTTGCATTTCTCTAGTAATTAGTGACATTGAGCATCTTTTCATATGTCTATTGATCATCTGCATGTGCTCTTTGGAGAAGTGTCTATCAGATCCTTTACCCATTTTTTAATTGTTTTTTTTTTTTTTTGGTGTTGAGTTTTGTAGGTACTTTATAAATTTTGGCTGTTAGTCTCTTATCAGATATATCAGTGAATATGTTCTACCATTCTTGTGTTGTGTTTTTATTTTGTTGAAGATTTCCTTTGCTGTAGAAAAACTTTTTGTTTGATGTAGTCCTTTCTTTCTTCCTCTCTCTCTCTCTTCCTTCCTCTTTCTTTCTTTCTTTCTTTCTTTCTTTCTTTCTTTCTTTCTTTCTTTCTTTCTTTCTTTCTTTCTTTCTTTCTTTCTTTCTTTCTTTCTTTCTTTCTTTCTTTCTTTCTTTCTTTCTTTCTTTCCCTTGCCTAAGAGATATAGCCAATACAATATTGTTATGAGCAATGTCCTAGATTTTATTGCCTATGTTTTCTTCTTCGATTGTTAAGATTTCAGGTCTAACATTTAAGTCTTTGATCAATTTTGAATTTATCCTTCTATGTGATGTAAGAAGGTGGTCTAGTTTCATTTTTTTGCATGTATTTGTCCAATTTCCCCAACACCACTTACTGAATAAACAATCTTTAGCCCATTGTATGTGCTTGCTTAAGAGCTTATAGCAGATCTTTCAAGTGGCTTCAAGTATACAATTATATCAATGGTACAGTTTGGCTATTTCTTCTCCCCTCATTTATAAAAAATCTAATATTAACTATGGTGAGACCTAGCATTTACATTTCCCAGATTTTCCCATAACAGGAGCCAGGCTTGTATTTGACCTATTATATCAAAAGGGTGCTATTTATTCAATGGTTTGTGTAACCCAAATCTTTTCTTTAGTATTCTGCTTAATCTTTTCTAAAATAGGTTGGGACAAGAAAGGGAATTAAATACTACTAAGCTTAAACTAATTAAAATACATACATTAAAACTTTGGATATTCAAAATGAATGCATAACATTTTAAAATATACATGAAATACATTTCAAATATTAATTGCATATTAAACTAAATGAAAATTTCAAATATCTTTAAATATTGAAATATATCTTCCCTACATATACCATAATAAAAAAGAAAGGTAATCGCTTTTAAATAATCTAGATTTAATTAAAAACACTGGATGCTAAAGCTTGATTTTTTTGAGAAAGAAGTTCTGTCCCATTCTTTCTGTAACTGATTCTACCCTTTCCTCAGCTCATTCTCTCTTTTTGGACATTTCTCTCTACCCACTATTAAATCCAGGGGCTACATTCCCAGAGATTTAATTTGTCATGGTAGCATGTGGCTTTGGGAGTTAGTTGCACAGACATCTAATTACCAGCGCAATCTAATAAGTTCATGACTGTCTAAGGCATTCAATGGAGAGGGGCTTTGGAGACTCATCCTCTGAAAGCCCTTTTTGTGTGTCACCTGCCTAGACACAGAGAGTCCTGTACTCACACAATTTCCCCAAAGAAAGGTAAACATGGGGGTTTCCTTGGAGATAGCTTTTCCCAGAGTTTAAATACTTGCTTTTCCCACCCTTGTCCAAAGAGGCAAATTGCCAGAATGTTATACAGGGTTAGCTTCTTGGTTCTCTAATAGGAAAAAAACGTCCCTATACTGTCATTGTGGGAAAATATTAGAAATAATATTTTCAAACTCTGCTTGAAATTCTGTTACCCATCTTGTTAATTTCTGTAAGGTAGACAAACTATACATTTATTTGGAAGTTAGCCATGTATTTTTTAAGGAAGAAAAATGAATTGTTTAAAATTTTTTATATTTTACTTACAGAAATATTAATAAATTAATAATCTTTATTAGTTAATTACCTGCCCCCAACAAATTATCCCAAATGGCAGGTATTTTTTCTTCCACAGAAACTGGAGTTGGTTTACTGCATTTCCAGTCTTTGGGTTCTGTGGCCTCATAAAACTTTTATCAGAGCCTGAAGTCCAATTTTGAATGCTCTGGATGCCTTCTCAGTGCAAAAAAATGGCTATTTCTACCTAAATTGGTGCCAGATATTTTAAAACTCTTTTGTCTATTCTGCAATGAGTTAAGGCTTTTATATGGAAAGGAAATAAGAAAGCAACATGGTCAGATTCTAGGAAGATTTTAGAAGTTGTTTTATATGCTATATAGAATTTGTCTACAAAGAGATAATGGAAACAATATATACATAAAAGTGATTAATTGACTAATGATAAGGAATATGATTTGGAAGGAAAAAGAGGGTCTAAAAGGATAAAATCTCAAAGTCAGAAAAATATACTGTGGGATACTTAGTAGAACTGACCATTGTCTGGGACTTAAGCTTTCCAGGCTCCATAATTCCCAAGACAATGTTCAAGTTAGAATTTGAAAGTGGTTGGAATGGACCACTAAGCAAAGAGGCTGAAGGAAGAAAAACATTAAATAAAACTCCTATAGTCCAAAACAACCTATGTGAGTTACTTAACCACAAAGAAGAAATAACTTCAACAAAAGCTATGTAGGCAAGTATTGATTAAAGAGAGTGATGACCAGTCACTGGGTCAGTGTCTGTATACTAAGGCCTTTGAGTGATAAGGTAACAGAACTATGTCCTATGGCTGGTGGGGACAAGGAGGGAGGTGGGAGTGGAGCTGTGTGAAAGATGATGTGACACCATATGGCTTGTATATGTGTTATACTGGGTTGTTTCTTTCTTGTGCATCAAGCCATTTCCTGGTGATGCTCTGTTAACTAGATTCTTTTTGGCCTTTTCAAGGTGGCACCTTTATGGAAACAACCTTACCAGTTACATTGCGTTGTTTTCTCTGCTGAGGTCACACCAAGGTTCTATTAGCTATTTACTCATAAGTTTGTACCAGAAACCGGTTCTGCTGGAGGCTAAGTAAACAGAAATGAAGCAGAAACATTCTGCTTTTTAAGGATGAGACCAAGTATTAGATGCCACTGCTGGGATCCAAATTAAAGTTCCAAAAACAATTCAGCTCTAGGTATCTTAATTGGGATGGATATCTTCAGGATTTTCTCAGCTTTGCAGCTTTTGTTTGTTTTTTTATTTGAAATTTGTCCATCACAATCATTAAAGGAATGAGGATAATAAATTCTAATATGAGGCTTCTCTCCCCCATCCAATTTTTAAAACTCTTTACCAGGTATTTATAAGAAAACTTTACATAATTTAAGACTAAGTTTTATAACCAATGAAGATTGAATTTGAATTGGCAGCAGCACTGAATAGTGAAAAAGGTATGGATTCAGGAACCAGGATTAATGAGACCCATGTGACCTTGGGCAAGGTGACTAACGTGCTTGACCTGCAGCTTCCTCATTTGTAAAGTTGAGAGAATCACACCTCATGCAGTGGTTCAACTCACAGAGTGTTCCTCAGATGAAATGCATGAGATGTGCCTGATTCATAAACAGCGTAAAATCAGTGTTAGTTTTCTTTCTTGTTTTATTAGTGGCAAAAGCTAAATGGTTAAATTTTTTCACCTTTGCCATTAAGAACTTTTTTAGTTGGTTCCTGTGTACTTTTGACACGCACTCATCATGACCATTTTTTTTTTTTTTGAGCACTTTCTTAGTTTTTGGTGTTACAAGATTCTCCAGGTTTTATTTCTTGCCCTAGTCCAGCAATCAGCCATTTCTTCAAGGCGCCTTTTGTACTAAAAATCAAGATACAGTGTTAGATGTGTTTACATAGATTATTATTATTGTTATTAATATACTTTATCTTTTATAACAGCTTTAGATTTACAGAAAAATTGAGAAAGTAGTTCAGAGAGTACCCACATAGCCCACAATTTTCCCCTAACACTAACCTGTTAGAATGGTACAGTCATTACAATTAATGAATCTATGTTAACATATTATTAGCTAAATATTTTCTTAGCTTTTTCTTAATGTCCTTTTTTCTGTTCCAGGACTCCACATTATATTTATTTGTCATGTATCTTTAGGGTCTTCGTAGTTGTGACAGTTTTTTAGGCTTTCATTGTTTCTGATGACCTTTATGGTTTTAAAGGATTTTGTAGGATATCTTTTGAGTGGAATTTGTCTGGTGTTTTCTCATGATTAGACTATGGTCATGGATTTGGGGGTGTAATATCCAGAGAGCAACGTCCCATGCGTCACATCATATTGAGGGTACACACTGTCACCTTGGGTTATCGCTGTTGGCACTGAGTCAGTCACCTGGCTGAGGTGGTCTTTGTCAAGTTTCTCCACCAGCAAGTTACTGTCTGGTTCTCCCTTTCCATCCTGTGCTCTTGGGAGGGAAATCTTATGTGTAGCATGCACATAAGCAAGGTACAGTATGCACCTCCTCCCCGTCCCCTGCTGAGGGCAGAGTAACTACCTAAATTCTTTGCATGGGATCTCTACTCACTTTTTCGTTTGATTTCTGATAGCTCTTTTTCAATGCTAGAAGTGAAGTGCCTGTTTATATTGAACAAATTATAATTAAGCAAATATATAGTCTTTGACTACTTAAATATTTAAATCAATAACAGAGAAGCATACTTTTAATCTACCTTACTTCTCAGTTATTAAGTCTGTGGTAATGTAGTAAGCTTGACTCTTTTTTACTGCTGAAACATCCATTTCTTAAATATCACCATTTCAGCTTAAATATGTCAGAAATATCACCAGTAATTCATTCTTGCTTTACTTTTTAATATATCTCCTAATTTCTACATGGTGAAACATTGTTGAATTTTTGGATGGTTGACCATAGAAAATTAGGCTCTGATCTTATTTCAAAAAATAATTGGCCACAAAAACACAAGGCAAACTAGACATGCTGTGGAGAGCACATTTCCCACAATAATTACTAGGCTGTTTCCAGTAAATGGCAGAAGTGTGTGGCATCATATTTAGTATGAAAATACATGGGACGTGAGAGGTGTTTAAGGTGAAAAGGAAAACATCATACTCTCTGGGATTTTAATCACTAATTACAGGTCTATAAATAACCATTTCTTGGATTCTGAATGCATTTGGTCTCCTGGATGATTTAATTTGGCATATGGGCTTGCCAGATTTTTTTTCCTTCTTCTGTTTTTGAACTGCTTACAATGACTGGAGAGGTCAGACATGAAGACAGGTGGTGAAAATGTTCAGGGGGGAAAATACAAAAAGTAATTTTCTGGATTTGCCGACAGTTCTATTTAGTGACCTAAAGGAGTTGACCCAGCACTAGATTAGATTTTGCAAAATGATATAGCACAGCACACTGTTTATAGAGCCTCATTTTCTGTGTATCTATTGTGTTTTCACTGGGAAGATTTATGCAGGAATATTGCAGCACCTGGTTCATGCAATGTATAAGGAAATCACAAATAAATGATGAGAAAATACTCACTGGAAACAAATCCAAACCAGAGAGAAGTGTAGCTATTTTCTTTTTTTTTTTTGGAAACAAATTTTCTATGCATTTAAAAGTCGGCAACATTTTAATATATCTGTGATAACAAACATGGTGGGTTCTTTTGAGGAAGGTGATATTTCAAAATTAAATTTGCATAATATATATAAAGCCTTGTATGGTTAACATCCAATATTTGTACTCCTTGTTTGATATATCATTATTCTGTGTAATTTAGAATCACATCTATTTTTAAGGCTCTGCTGGCTTTAGTATTGTTATTTATTTTCTACTATTTAAAGGAAAATTAACATCCAGTTGTTAGTTCTATCACCGATTTTAATAGATCCTAAATTCATGTAAAACATAATTAGGTTGGTGTCAAGGCATTTCCTGGGGAATTGGAAAACCTTTAAATGGTACTTCAAAGAGAGAGATAGATGGTTGGTTGTGAGTTAAAAGTTCCACTCTGATCAGAAAATAATACAGTTTCTTTACTTTATGAAGTTCAATTTTTCTCTCAAGCTACTCGATTCTTTACAGATATTATTAAAAAAAAATTTTTTTTTCACTGTGTGGTTGCCTCTCACTCACGTCCTTAACTGGGGACCTGATGTGCAACCTGTTAATGTGCCCTGAGTGGGAATCGAACCAGCGACACTTGGCTCGCAGGCCGATGCTCAATCCACTGAGCCACAGCAGCCAGGGTTTATTTTAAATTTTTGAAGGTGCTCCAGAGTTGAATATTTTAATTTTTGTGTTATTTATAAAATAGGATCTCAAAGCACTGAGAGGTTCAAGTCAATGGACTTGCCATACACCAAGTGTTTTGAATTTTAATCTAGGACTCATTCTACCAGGATCTCATACTAAGATTCTGAAAACTTTACAATAATAGAAGCAGAATAGTAATCTTCTTAACAGTCTCTTTGCTTCTTTCTCCCAACACACTCTAAACTTCCAGTTCTACAAAAGACACCATGGGAAACCTGTTGATCAAGCAAAGCTAAGTATGGTAGACCTTCTGTAGTAAAGGAGAAACCCACCTTAACAATGTTAGCAGTGTCTCAGCAGGGGAAGTCAGAGAAGACATGTGCAGGGTTTTAGGGCCTGGGCTGACTAATTTTTAAGGGAGGGGGGTCTTATAAGGTAAGAGACTCATTGAGAGGGGCCAGAGTTTATGTCATAACTTCAGATAGATTTGGATAGGTTGATGTGTAAAGGTTACAGTGTTGAGTCTGTTAGCCTAGATGAGAAAATTATTTAGTTGGTTCCACAGTCTTGTCTTTTAAGGAGCAAGTATTTCATCAAACAATAACTGAGTTATTTTATGTTTATTGTCATCTCTATGTGACAAAGGGAATGAAGTCTATGCCTGGTTCCAGGATTGTTTATCACAGGGACAGATGCCAAACACTCAGCAACTGCCATGGGCTTCCCTTCTTGCATCCCTAGTGCTACTATGCTAGTTTAATCACCAGCATCCCTCACCTGCA
Source organism: Furipterus horrens (assembly GCF_987537825.1). Taxonomy (NCBI): domain Eukaryota; kingdom Metazoa; phylum Chordata; class Mammalia; order Chiroptera; family Furipteridae; genus Furipterus; species Furipterus horrens. Next base: position 56,045,122 of record NW_028327171.1, read on the forward strand.
AAGCCTCAAGAACTCCAAATTTTAACTGTTTTAAGATATTTCCCCCTCAGATTCATTCTCTAAACAGTTGCCAGGTGGTCACTTTGGTCACCCACTAGAAATCTTCCAGAAGTTTGACGTGGTACTTGTCATGTGAGTGGCATGTGCTGTCTGTTACCAGGAGTGGAATCTGAGCATGCACCTAAGCATCAGAGTCACCTAGGAAAACAACACAGTCACGTACCAGAAAGAACAGCATTTTACTCACACAGAGAAGATACAGAGTGAGGTCAGCTGCAATGGTGGGTGTTGGTCCACCTTAGCCAGCAAGTCCCTCCTGGCATCTGACACAGAGCAATTGGCCTGCAGGCACCCTTCTTGTGCTGCAGCAGAAGGACCTTGTCCCCTTCCCACAAGGGATGTATAATTCTAGTGGAATTGACCAGATGCCAAATGACACACACACACACACACACTTCAGCGGAACAAAGGACTACGCATTGAGTCTGACACAGGGAAGCATATTCTCACACAGGCGATAAGCCCAGCATAAGCTGTGAGGTTACGAGGACTCCAGTTCTCAGTAAGGAAGAATTCCAGACCCAAGGTCCATTCTTATGTGGCTAGAGGGGGTTGACAAACTGCACACATGAGACTGTCTTTCCCAATAGCACTCAACATGAAACCAAAACTTCTTGCATTGATTTATAAAGCCGCTGCTGTCCTCTCTGATTTCAACTTGAACTATTCTCCTCCTCGATCCATTACTGTGTTCTGGCCATAGGGGCCTTTAATGTGGTAGTGCCTTGGGGCCTATGGACTGTTTCTTCAAGCTTGTCTGGGAGGGAGGGCTCTGCCCCCAGTCTTGGGTTAGTTGTCTAATTTTTTATAATTGTGACATCATCTCAAATATCATTTTATCAGAGAAACCTTCCTTGACTACTGAAACCGAAATAGCCCTCTTTGCCTCCATATATTTTGTGATATAATTCTACTCTCTTCACATGATTTACCATTATTTGAAATTATTTTGTTCACTTACTAATTTACTTATTGGTTTTTCTTTTCTTCCTATAGAATGTAGGCAGGAACTTCTGCCTTGTTTAAGAAGCTTCCCAGTACTATATTTCCAGTGCCTAGAACATTGCCTTGTCGTTGTCGTCGTCGGCAGCCGTCTGTCTCGAGAGACGATGGCGTAGCTTCTTTAGAGTCTATCTGCACCGCCGAGAATGGCTGTGCAGTCCGACTCGGGAGTGACAATCCCTGCCGCACTTGTTACAGGTGAAGGCAGATGGCTGTTGTTGCTGCTGTTGACGCTGCTTCCGCCTCGATCTTTTCTGGGCCGCCTCCTCGTTGCGCGCAGCCTCTGCGCGTGACGTACCTTGCCTGACCGCGAGCCTCCAGGCTAGGCGGTCGTCTGCTTGAACTTCCCATGTGTTGAGATTGATGGAGCATTGTGTCATGTCCTTTTTGCAGATGTCTTTGAACCGCAGTTTTGGGCGCCCTGTCATCCTCTGGCCTTCTGCTAGCTCGCCGTAGAGGAGGTCTTCGGGAATATGGCCTGCATCCATTCTTTTGACATGGCCGAGCCACCTGAGGCATCTCTCACTAAGAACTGCATGCAAACTGCTCATGTTGGCTCGCTTCAGCACCTCGGTGTTGGGGACCTTATCCTGCCAGGCGACATGCAGGACGCGTTGCAGGCACCTCATGTGGAAGCTGTTGAGTTTCCTTTCGTGCCTTGCGTAGGTGGTCCACGTCTCGCTGCCATAGAGGAGAGTGCTGAGTACGCAGGCTTGGTAGACGCGCAGTCTGGTTTTCTCAGTGAGGCTGGAATTGTTCCACGCTCGCCGGTTCAGTCTGGCCATAACTGTGGCTGCCCTGGCGATTCTCCGGTTGACCTCCAAGTCGACTGACAGAGAGCTCGAGATGGTGGACCCGAGGTTAAGTGAAGTCGTTGACAACCTCCCGGGTGTATCCGTCGATGGTGATGCATGGGGGAGTCCCCGTGCTTTGAGCCATAACGTTCGTCTTCATTAGGCTGATGGCTAGTCCGAACTCCTTGCATGCGTGGGAAAGGCAAGTGACTAGCTGAGACCAAAGTCAAAGAGGTGCTCATCCGTGAGATGCTCTTCGCCGACGACATAGCCTTGACATCACAGTCCGAAGAGGGACTCCAGCAGCTAGTCATTGCCTTGTACATAGTGAATATTTGAAAATATTTGTTTCACTGCAGTTGTGGAGATTTAGAGAAAGTCTCCTACATTGTAGGTACAAGTTTAAATTGCTGCTGTTCCATAATATCTATTAATATTAGAAATGTGCATTCTCTTTGATGCAGCATTTCTACTTCTAAGTATTTATCCTACAGACATAACTGGACATGTGAAAAATCAGGTATATGCAAAAATATTCATTGGGAGAAGAGAGTTCACATAGCAGGTCTGAGGCTGCTGTTTTAGAAGGCCTTGCTTACAAGGCAAGCCCTTGGACGGCATCTGAAAACTTAGTTCCCTGCACCTATATGAAACTTCTAAGTGATAAGGCTGCTTTACCCACTTGGGGAGCTGAACAACTACTTTTCTTCTGGAAATTTATAATTTTGGTAGTTGGTAGGCGAGGAGGATCTATGTGGCCAGTCTGCAATAAAAAATCTGGCAGTGAGTCTCTCATGGGTCACCTGGGGCAGAGGCACTGCTCATATGACTGTATTTTTTGCTGCTGAAGGAATGAACACACTCTGGGTGTCCTCTCATAGGAGGAAGAGAACATAGGAAGCCTATGGATTCCTCCAGACTCAACTTGTGTCTTTCCCTTTTGCTGATCCAGTTACGTATTCTTTAGCTGTGAGAAATCTTAGTTGTGAGCACAATTATACTGTGAGACCCAAGAGCCCTCTGATGATCTTGGGGACTTGTGAAACATTGACTATAAGTGATCTTCACAGCAACATATTAAAGCACGCAAAATGCCCGTGGATAGAGGAATAGTTTGGGCACACACATAAAAAGGACTATTCTGGAATGCTCGTGTATGAGGCAGTCCTCTATTTTGGTAAGGAAATATTGACAAAATATCTTGTTAAGGGAAAAATCAGGATGTGAAGTGGTTTGTATAACTTGTATGCTGCTGTTTGGGCACACACATACATATCTATGTTTGTAACTGTAGAGAATATCACCGAAAATGTGTTCAAGCATCTGATAATAGTGGGTACTTCTGAGGAGAGGAACTTGGTGGCTGAGGGGAAGAACAAAGGGAGAGTTTTCACTATCTTGCCTGATCTATCATAATATATTGGGCACTAATCACTATAGTTCAGAGAAGGAAAACTCTGATTCCAAAAAAACCTCCGCTGCCTTGCGGCATACCTCTTCAGGGGAAAGGCTAAGGGAGTAAACCCTGACAGAAAATCCGGAGCCGGAGTCCCTAAGGAGGTTTGACGTTGTAGTCAACACCGGCAACTCCTGCGGCGCACCTGAAGCCAAGCTGTATTGACTCCGTCTTTCCCTTGGACCCTTCAGCTGCGAAGAGAGGGGGGGTCTGCTGCATGGGCAACAGCAGACCCTCCATATCACCCTGCCCAGGCTCTGTAGCTTCAGCTTCACTGGAGAGGACACTCCAGCGTCATCGCAAGATGTCGATTCAACACGGGAGGAGACAGATACCGTGTCACTCCCGAGTCGGACTGCACAGCCATTCTCGGTGGTGCAGATAGACTCTTAAGAAACTACACCATCGTCTCTCGAGATGGACGGCTGCCTCCAACTCCAATCACTATAGTTATTTAGTTTAACATAATTAAAATGAAATAAAATAAGAATTTCATTCCTGGGTTGTACTGGCCACATTTCAAGGTTTAATGCCCACATGTGGATAGTGGATGCTGAATTGGAGAGCACAGATACAGAATATTTCTACCACCACAGAATGATACTTTAGATAGATAGCCCTGATCTTTTTTTTTTTTTTTTACCATTTAATATTTATAACATGTAGATGTTTTATTTTTAAAAAATTAGCTAAACAAAACAAAATATTAGTTGAATTAATACTGAATAATAAGTTTTCTACTCACAGACTATTTTGAGAATCTCAATAAGACCAAGTTACCAATTGTGGTAGAAGTTCACATCTAGTTAGGCAGTGTCAGTTCTTGGTATCCACTTATGAAAGCCAATCTTCAGCCCAGGGGCTAGAAGCCAACTCCAGATCTTGGAAACCCTATCACTGTAACCAAGGAGGGTGCCAAGGAGCTCAGAGTGGGATTATTGGCCTCTTCCCATCACCAGCTCCAGCACTTAGGCCGTAGGCATTTGGCTAGCTCCAACATATTATTGTGCAGACTAAAACAGTCCTCCTTGCTGATTTCTTCATCCTTTAGTAAACAGCTCTTGTAATTTTATGTCCAAAAAGACAATTATATGACATCAGTAATGGTACTATTATCACTTTTACAGTTTAGTTCAATATTTAATTCCCTACCAAATAATACATGACACTTACCTTTGAGGTCCGTATGGTCTGGTACAAGGTATGAAAAAGGGAACAGATTGTGTTGCTATAATAGAATGAAGCAATGCCAATGTAAAGGTTTGCTCAAGGTGCAATGGGACATGGAGAAAGGCTGTCTGATCCAGCCGTGAAGAATGCGCAAGCCATTGCAGGCACAGAGGGTGGGTGTGCTCCAGGCAGAGAGATATAACCTTGGCAAAGACAATATGGTGTGAAAGAGCATGGCTTGACAAGAGTCTGGCAGGAGTTGAGTACTGGAACCTAAAACTACAGGTGGAGGCCAGGATAAGAAGTGGCAAGAAAGGCACATAAGGGTTAAGTGGACAGAAGTCTTGTGCTGAGTGCTAAATACTGTAGACTGGGTGGTATCTGCCAGGGATCTGGAAACATGAAAAGACTTTTTTTGGTGGGGGTGCGGATGTCAGATTTGTGAAGTTTCCCTGAGTGCATGCTGAAGGATGCATTTAGAGAGACAAAACCAGGCAAGGTGACCTGTTAGGCCATTGTTGACACAGTCCTGATGAGAACTGAGGAGGGCCATTTTTTATTAATGCCTTTCTATTTAGCATTTCTCAATTCCCCATCTCACTTATTTCTACTTCCTCATGTGTCCTTCTTGAGATTCTCTTTTAAATTAACTGCTTGAACCCAGATCCTTATCTCCAGATCTGCTACTGGGATAAAACTACTTAGGGGACCAGAGAGCTAAGAACTGAAATTCTTGTGGTGTCCTCAGTATAGAAAGCATTGCTTACCCTTGTGAAAGCTGTTTTGGTGAGGCTGTGGAAGTGGAACCCCAATTGCAGAGAGTGATGGGGTGTTTTAAGGTGAGAAAGAAGGCAAATGCATATAGATGAATCTTTCAAAATGTATTTTTGCAAGTGATATTGTGATGGCTAGAATGAGACACAGGTTAAAGGTAGAGTTTTTCCAAAATTTGAGAGTTTTTACAAATAAACATGTCAGATAATATTACAATCCTATTCCTCACACAACTACTTCTCAAATAATCTTACAGTGGCTGAAAAGACACCAATGTAGCAAAAGGAGGGCAGAGAGATAAAAAGTTGGATTATTGGTGTCATTATTTGAGCCCTTGGATTCAGTTATGCCTTAAGCTTCTAGATTCCTCACCCCTGCAGCTGGATTTTTTAGTTAAGTGAGAAAATTCTACATTGTGCTTGAGTAGGATTGTGTTAGGTTTCTTTACTTGCTGTAAGTAATACAAACCTTTCTTCTCTAGGGCTAATTGGATTAGTTTCTGTTTTTAACACACACACACACACACACACACACACACACACACACACACACTGCCTCTCTCTCTCTTTCTTTCTCTCAAAAGTGCTGAGAGGAAGGAGAGGAAGAAAGAGCCAAAGAACCAGCAGGGAGAAAGTGGTATAAGACAGAAACCAAAAGTGGATAGTTGATGAGACAAGGCCTTTCAAAGGGTGGTGGCTGATGAAACCAAGAACTTTAATGAAATGATTACTCATAAGTGGAGGTTTTTTTTGTTTTTGTTTTTGTTTTTTTACCACGTTTTAGAATAAAAATTTAAAAACATGCAGTAAAAATTTAAAAATTGTGAGGTTAGCAATCATTTATCTATCACCTATATTCTACAATTACTATTTTGCTACATATTCTATTTCTGTTTTGTCACATATTTCAGTTATTCATTCTTCTATTCATCCATCAAAGAATCTTATTTTTTATGCATTTCAAAATAAGTTGCAGTTATTAGTATGCTTCATCCTACAAATTTAGCAGGCACATCATTAACTGGGTTTCAGATTTGTTGACAGTTATAAGTACCTAATATATTGAGAAAATTATTCTCGGCGGTGCAGATAGACACTTAAGAAGCTACACCATCGTCTCTCGAGACGGACGGCTGCCGACGACCTCTAATACTTCTGTGATCCTAATCAGATATCTCTTTTGTCTTTTAAAATTCCAGCACTATAATTATTTTAGTGCTGTTACTATTTTATAGGACATTTTTTATGTTTCCCTGATATTTTAGGGTGTGCTCCAATTAGAAAAATTTCTACAAAATATAACCCAAGTTTATTCAAGTAGGTTTCTAACATGTTGCATTATAGAGGAGTCAAAAGTCTTGTATAAGAGGATGATGTTACACACATGTCTACTATGGCCTTGAAGATCAATTGCATACTGCTGGCTCTCATATTTCTACTGCTACATTGCCCACAGGCTTGCAGGTGACCATGCCTGAGTTTCAATTAATAGCTTTTCTGATGGTATGTTGATCCTTGAAAGAGAGCACTATGGCAGAATTTGTTTTGCAAAAATATAGGATTTTTTTCATCCTGGTAAATATCTCATACAGAAATATTTTTGTACAAGAATCTACCTTGGTTCTTCTCCTAGTCCTTCACTGTATCTAAGCTCTTTGTTCTCCTGATATTATATATCCTTACTCTCTAAGCTTAATTTCTGGATGTATGTATATTCCTTGGTCTGGCATTTGATAAATTGCTGATTCCTCCTGGTTGCTCAATAATCCATCATTGCCACCTCTTCTTGACCTCACAAGGATCCTTTCAACAGTGACCTAATGGAGCTCTGTCAGTGATATGCAGAAGGCTAGGTTACAGGATGGCAGTATGGGGTTGAAAAGAAACTACAGTGCTGGTTTATTCACTTTGCTCACATTTATATGATTTGTTTAGTTAAGTCATAATGTGTTCTGTGAAACACAGAAATGTTCTGTTGATTGAAAATATACAGGGCAGGGCAAAAGTAGGTTTACAGTTGTGAGTACATGAAACAGAGTTTATTCTTGTATCATTACTTATTAGTCATTGTGTTATTTTCCATACAAACAACTGTACACCTTCTTTTGCCCCACCCTGTACAAACAGCTTTCTTAGAGAAGAGTATAGCACAGACTCTTTCAGAACTGAAGGGGCCTCTCTTCCCTGTCCTGCAGCTGCGCCCTGGATTCCAGTTTCTCCTCTGTAGAGCTTCTACTGTCACTTGTGACCTTGCTCTCCCTAACCTTCAGAGTCACCCTCTTTATTGTCTATTTTCTATGAGTTCTTAATCATACACAGATGTCACCATCTTTAAAATTTAAAAAAAAGTTCTTTTTGATCTCATATTTTTTCTTTGGAAACCATATACATCTTATCTCTCCTTGTTCCAAGACTGACCCAAACTTAGCACTTCTCCTTTATCTCTTTTACTCCTTAGATCATGGCAATATGATTTCTCACCCTCCAACGATAGGGTTATTTTCCCCAATGTCACCAAGTTAACAGATATTTTCAGTCCTAAACCTACTTAATTTCCTTTGCAACCTAATAACTAATATTTATTGAGAATTTACTATGTGTTAGGCCTTAATGGAACTGCTCACTTCAAATCAGCCTCTAAGGCAAGCACTATTTTTCATCTCTATTTGTTACATGAGGAAACTATTGCAAAAGAAGAGATTGGGAAAGGTCCTCAAGCTCACTGAATGATAATTGGTGGAGCCAGGATCCCAAGCCAGACAAATGAGCCCAGAGTTGCTGGGGGGATGTCCCATCCTCTGATCTATGGACATTCTCTTCATTTTATTTTCTTTCTCTTACACTGTCCAATTTTCTCCACCTTGTGCCACTATCCTGGTTTGGAAGACAGTTTCCTCATTAGGAGTAGTTAAAATTCTTCCCAACCAGCCACTCCATTTCCAGGCTTGCCTTATCCAGTCCATTTTCTGGACCATAGAGTGACCTGGCTGGTTACTCTATGGTGACCTCAGGTATAATCACAACAATTTCCCTGCTTAAAATTCCTGTGTGGCCTACTGGGCTTTAACCAAAAATACAACTCCTTTTACATGGTCTAAAAGGAGCTTCATATCTGAACCCTGTCAAATCAACCTTTTGGGTTTCACCTTTAGTGACTCTCCATTTGTTCTGAGGACCCCACATGACTAACCAAAGGGCCCCCATGCTCTCTCTTGCTTCAGGTCTTTTTTATGGTTCTCTTTTTCCTTCTTCATGGAAAGTTTCTGCTCTCAGCCCCCTTTAGTTTGGTCTCATTTTAGACATTGCTATTAGGAAGCCTCCCCTGGTCCCTATCTGTGAGTTACCTGGCCCTTTTGTGCCCCTCTGCTTCAAGCTTAGGGCTTTCCATTCTGTTTTCCAATTACTCGCTGATGTTGCCTTTCCCAGTAGGGCGTGTCTCTCTCATCTAGCCCCATGTCTGATAAATGATAGGTGCTCATTATTTATTTATCAAAGGACCAAATGAATGTCAACAATTTTAAAAACTTCGAATAACACTAAAAGACAGACCCCTAAATGTATTTTAGTAGACTTCATCATGCTACTTTCTTCACTTATGAAATAGGAGTGTCACAGTCATCATAGTTTATGTACTTCTTTGCTGAAGGAACAAAATTTAAGTAGCACAAATTCTGTCTCTCAAAATCTACAGAAACTTTTTGTTATTAATAAAGAACAAAAGAAATAAATGTTTTGTGGAAATTTATGTCCTCCATATTCTTAATTTATTTTTTAATATAATGGTGTTTTTTGGAGAAATGAGTTGGCTCAGGATGGAAAATTAACTAGTTGGCAAGGTGGTTATTTTGTCTGTATAATAACAAACATGATCCTATAGTTTTCAGTTGGTAATTCACAGGGAAAATGACAGTAGAATCAGAATAATGAAATTGCACATTTTATGTAGAGAACAATGTATCAAAAGTGAGGAAATTATGTCTAAGTGCTTATGAAAAGACATTATTCTATGGACTATTTTTACTTTGCTTGAAGAACTGTAGGAAACATAAGGACATTTCTATTTATTGTCTTTATGCTTGTAGCTCTTGATTCACCACTTCCCTCCTCCAGCAGATTTTTCCCCCCTAAAATGCATGAGTTTAAGGCTGCTTTGCTGTCTTGATTGTTTACATTGATTACTTCTAACTGTTCTAGGATTTTTATGACCTTTGTATCTTTTTATGAATTTTATAATTTATATCTGTTTTTTGAATGGCCAGTAAAAACCTCATTTGATCATGTAACTCACTGGCCAAAAACAGTCACATGGCTCCACACATGAGGAACCTGGAAGTTCCTGAAAGATGAGGAACTGGATATACTTGGCAAACTATGCTGACTACCATAATATGTCTCTGATATCTTCATTTCTACAATAATTGAACTTCCAAAAATTCTTTTTAACAACCTCTGAGCATTTCCAAGAATAATCCTCATTAATACCATGCCAGATTCCAAGCAAACCTGTTCAGCTTATCCTCACACTCTTTGTCCAGTACGTCTACACAAAGGCACAGTCACTGTGCTGCGTTCATATCAGCTCATTCCTACTGTGGTTTGTCTCTGGCAGTGACACTGCTACATTGCCTGCAGGACTTGGGTTTTCAGTTCTGAGCATCAAGACCTCACTCCTGCACTATGCATGCTTCCTTCACTCTTTCAAGCACCTGAAAGAAATGGGAAAGGGTCATTCACAGCATATATTTAAAAATGTGTAAAGGCACTTCTAGATCACAGAATGTAAAATTGCTTACACTACTTAAAAGGAATGCTTCTCAAGCCTGGCTCTCCATACCTAAGGATTCTAATTGGAAGACAGTCAGTGCCATTGGAGCACAAAGGTACGGCACTGTAGTCAGAATGAGAGTTCACTCTAGAGGTACAGCACAGGTCAATGGCCACCCATGTCACATAGCAGCCCCTCAGCACACTGGATTTGTCTGTCTGTCTTGTTTGTTTAGTCATGAATGTAGTAGGGCTGTATCCTTCCTTTCATTAGCAAGAATTTTAAGATTTTTATGTGGTTATTTTACTTATTTATTTATGTCTGGGCATCATTCAACACCGAGAATGAAAAAAGTGGACTTAGAGTTGGCAATTTGGTTACTTACATTCCAAATGTGAATGGCAATTGACTTATTACAGGTGCTTTTCCAAAAGAATCCTAAATTACTGGGCGCTAGGTAAATCATGACTTTAGACAGTTTTGGACACGTTTGATTATAGGCACAATGCTCAAAATTGGAAAGAGAAAGACGGTTTTTTGAATTTCTCTGTGACTTTGGAGACCTTTGTTACAATATAATAGTCATTTCAAAATCCTCTCCATTTTTTAATAGTCATGACGAGTTTTTAAAAAATGTTTAATATTTTTCTGAACTACATACAAGTTTTTCAAAATTTTCTTTCCTTTCATCAATAATTGATTATATTACCTATGAGTTCAGAAAGCCAATGAAAGAAGAGAAACAACTCCAGTAAGAGGCTGCTGCGGGTCAAGTCCTCACTGGAACCCTTTCTTTTTTTCCCGGCAGAACCTGGAAATAAATTTGGAGCATGGAACAGAGTCTAATAGGGACAGCAGCATGCCCGCCGCCTACCAAAAGTTAAAGTCTGTCTCAGGAATGATAATTACCAGCTTTGAAGCAGAAACATTGTCCAACTCTGCCCTGATTACTAACTAATCAGTTGCTAAAGCTATTTAAACCAGCCACCCAGTTTCAGTCATTAAGTTACAAAGTGATGCTTAAGATGTAAAAGGACACTGAGTTCTTCTCCCTAACACCCACCCCCCAACACCTTCAAAGGTTAAATGCAGTATTAAAATAATTCCTTGTTAGGGGATGTGTGTGTGTGTGTGGGAGGGAGGGGGTCTGTGTGTGCACACACACATGCATGCATGCCTGTGCGTGATCATCTGGTTTATTTTTATTGATGCAGAGTTCAACAGTGTGTGGTTTTTTGAAAGCTCAGAGTTTAATTGTATTTCTTCCATTATCTTTTTCCTCCTTATACTATCTTCCCCTTCACCTACTCCCTACCCACCACCCCCTGCAATCATCACACTGTTGTCTGTGTCTGTGAGTTCTTTCTCTTCGTTTTTCTTTTATGCTCAATATCCCCCCAACCCCCACCCCAATCAGAGCTGTCAACCTGCTCTCCATCTATGAGTCTGTCTCTATTTTGCTTGTTAGTTCAGTTCATTCATTAGATTCCACATATGAGTAAAGTCATATGCTATTTGTCTTTCTCTGACTGTTTATTTCACTTAGTCTGGTGTTTTCCAGGTCCATCCATGTTCTTGCAAAGGGTAAATTTTTCTATTTTTTAATTTCTATTTTATTTTATTTTTGAAAGCTCAATTTGGAACTATAGAATGGTATCCTTGTAAGGGTTCCTAGAGATTAGGATACTCTGTCTCCAAGTTGTAAACAAGATTTGTCTTGATATGTCCTTTGTTGTCATTTGAATTGTTTAGGTTCTATCTTAGGTAACACATGTTCATTGGTAAAGATTTTAAAAGTCATGGAAAATAATGAAAAAAATTGCTCAATGTGACTACATTTTGGTATTTATTTTTCACACATATATGTATTTTTATTGGTAGATTATTTCTTTAAATCACACTGTATCTTTTTAATGTAACCTAATATTTTTATAAACATTCTTGTAGCATTAAATTTATTTTGTCATATGAACTGATTACTGGGTAGCAGTCAATGGAATAAAATGTACAGAAGTACTTAGGCCATCCCTATTATGGGACATTTAGATTGATTCCAACTTTTACTCTTGTAATATTGTAATTAATATCCTTTTACATAATTATTGGTGTATATCATTAATTAATTTATTATGATAAATGGTTAGAAACTAAGTTAGTAGATAAAAGGACATGAATTTTTTTAAAGGCTTTTGACGTATTGCCAAATTGTTTTTCAGAAAGTTGGTACAGGTTTTCATGAATATTAGCAGCATATAAAAGGACCCATTTTCCAAACCCTCAGCAATACTGAGTATTAACATTTTAAAAGATATTTTTCAATAGATAGGTTAACATGGAATTATACTGTCTCAATTTACATTTTTCTTGCTTTTATTAAGATTGGTTATATATCAAGAATTCCTATAGATTATTTTTTAAATCACCAATTAATGTCCTTTCTCTATTTTCCCTTTAGGCTATAGAACTTTTGTAATGATTAGTAGGGAATTCTTTATATAAAGATATTAGCCTCTTCATCTTACATAAAGCAAATTTTGGTTATACTAGAATTTCTTTTGTCTTTTTCTGTACTTTGAACTAAGGATGCTGACTTTTAGTTATAATATTTAAATGTGTAGCCTAAATAAAGGAAGTTTAACTTTTCTGGGGCTCATCTATTGCATCTGTGAAATGTGTGTGGGAGAAAGAGATGGGGGTAATTGTGAGGATGAAACTAGAGAGATAAGATGAAATGATGTTACAACTCTTCCAGGTCTAAATCTCTGTGATTTCATTACTTCCTAATTCTATCCTAATTGTCTATTATAATCAAGCCATATGGTACTTTCCTGATCTTGGATATTTTGGGCAAGTGTTACCATTGCTTACTAAATCACAGTGCTACAAATTCAGGGTTACTTTATTTTTTTAATGAAGAAACTTCTGCATGCCTCCAGGGTGTTTTTCTTCTGTTAAAACTGTTATGAACCATTTTCACTTTAAAAACATTGTAGCTTTCATGAGTTAGTCCTTCCGCTTTCATAGAACTGCTGCTAATGAATGATTTTGCAGACAGAAATGGGCAACACAGTTAGAGTTACCAAAGTTTTCTTTCTGACTCTGAGCCAAAATTACGTTTCAGAAAGTTTAACAACTTTTTCAGCATGTGCGTGGGCACACACACATAGAGCCTCTGAAAATAAAATAATGCACTTGTGGATGCAGTGACAGACAGTTTACACCTGAAACTATCTACAGTAATATCTGCTTTTTAAGAGAAGCTGCTTATTAGGAGACACTGTGGTTCTCATGGAGATTACAGCTGTTAAGAGATGTCTGTACTGTGGTTCTAAATTTATATATTCTAGAAAATAGTCTCCATTTTTATAGTGTACTGAAAGTACCCTGGGGAGACCCAGAGCACTTTTCTTATGTCAGACAGCAGGTCTGCTTCATGGCAGTGGCAGTGTTGAATGGAAAGATCGCAAACCTCTGCTTGTGGCCTGCCTTGAAAGCTCACAGGAGGCCTCTGCAATGAACCCAGTGATTCTACCTTTTAGGCTAATTCTTTTTAAAGCAGCATATTGATCATGAACTCAGAGACTGGTCCTGACTACAGGTTCTCATTAAGGTGCTTTGTTTCCTGTTTTGTTCATTATAATTGGAAAGATCCATCTTATGGCCAATTTCCCCAGAAAAGCTGAGCTGGTAATACCTGGAACCAGCATTTTATTTCTAGTGAAAATCTACCGTCCTTTCCCAATCTTTCATTGGAAGATGGCCTGGGAGTTACTCTTCAAAAGATCACTTCCATGAGCTAAAATATACTGAATTACTGCCGCTTCTTTAAATTCCAGCCTCCAACCCAATAGAGTTCTTTTTCCCTTTTTCTTCTTATCACTGAGTATTTAAAGATAACTGTTACTGTTTTTCAGGCTATAAACTAGTGTAATATGTATGATTTGTTTGAAAGCTTCTTAACGTAGGTTTGTTAGTTAGTTCTCTACTCCATCAACCCTTGTGGCATAGCGATCAAACTGGAAGAGGAAGATATGATGCAAGGAAAGGAAGACAGTCAGAGAAGGTAAAAGGAAAGCTCCTGAGGGCAGTTTCAGAATGACTGTGGAGGAGGAAGAGGTGAGAGGTGTGCTGTGAGAGGGGCAGGGTGAAACAGAGCCCTATTTCCTTTCTTTGGCTCTGGCTTGGACATGGTGATTAGAGAACCGAGGAGAATGATATGGGCAGTTGTCCTTGATTCATCCTGGGATTCTACGGGAGGGCTGCCTCACAGTTTGCTGTCCTACTAACCTGTAGCCAGTCACAACTGAGAATGCGTAACCTGTGGAGACCTGAGCTTAGATCCCTGAGCTTTGTTTGGTTTGTGTAATCTAAGTAGAGTCTGGTGGTCCTCACATGCTCCCATGGGAGGGGGAAGTCAACTGAGTGTTTATCTGGACACCTTCCTAGCACAGCAATTAAAACAATAGTATTAAACACTTACATAGCATTCAAAGCAACTCTGAGAATTAGATACTATTATTATTACCCACCTCCCCATTTTACAGATGTGGACATCCAGGCACAAAGTTATTACATAGGTTGCTCATAGGTCACGGATAGTAAGCAGCGATTTGAAAATGGAAAATCTGGTGTCAGAGTTTGGGGGCTGATCATTGTGAAGAGTGAAGTGGTTTTATAACCAAGGGATTACAGTGCAAACGGCCTGGACTAGACCTCAGGACACCTGTAACACCAACAAGAGTCAACTAGAGAAGCCTGTGGCCCCTGATTTGGTGAAGAGATAGATAAGTGATGGACTCTTCTTTAACCATTGAATAGCAGCTGCTAGAAGGCTCAGTGATGAGGAGTTTCACAAGGAACGCAGACACATGTATGCCACCCCTTTCACCTGCTGCTCCAAGGGCATGTCTATCTCCACCATATGCCCATTGCCAACTTGAGGAAGGAAGCGAGAACAGCCTTTATCAAAACAAGACCATGTGACTGATCTAAGTGGATACTTCAAGGATTACTCTGTTGAACTAAAATTTATTTACTTTTTCCTCTGCTACCCTGTAGATGGGGCTCAGGAGGGAAGCTGAATCTGTTTCAGGTAAGTTAAAAGAACAACGCTTTACCTGCACATCTGAGTGTAATATAAGTACCTAAAGGATTGGAAGTTATTTTTTTTTCCCTGCCTTTTAAATGCTCTGAGTGAAAGTTTGTCACCATCCATGGGGGCAAAATAAACCCTGCATGTATTACTATCATTTTTTACTAACTAGATTGAAGTATGACTCAACCAACATTAAGTGTTTTTGTTTTGTTTTCTATGTAAAAATTACTATAATTACATACCTCATCAATCATTTAAGATTACCTAGCTGCTTTTTCTTTTAAAGCAACCATTAGACCAAAGATCCCTTTAGCTGCATGATTTACTCTGATAGCTATTGTAGAGGTCAATTACCTTTTTCCTTCTAGAAGGATAGGGAGTGGTAAGATCATGAAGGACAACTGCTTAATATCAGAATTGTATGTGTTTGCCCTTGACAAAGACAACCTTGACTGCACGGAAAGCGAGCAGGGAGTGGGTGGGTGATGCAGTTTGGGTGTGCCGGAGCCTGACTCAGCAGAAAGGTGTGAATGCCACGGTACTTCCCAGGTGGATA
The DNA here is from genome assembly GCF_987537825.1 of Furipterus horrens. Lineage (NCBI taxonomy): Eukaryota > Metazoa > Chordata > Mammalia > Chiroptera > Furipteridae > Furipterus > Furipterus horrens. Next base: position 56,060,793 of record NW_028327171.1, read on the forward strand.
GAGGCGCTCAATCACACTTGGGGTTCTCAGGCAGAATCTGCTGGAACTGTTTGAGAGCAATTTGGGTATTATACAGGCCTGGAGTTAAGGCTTTGTTGTTAATTGACTATAGCCTGGGAAACTTTGGGGTTTGGGTACAGTCTTTTCTGGACTTCATAGAGGTTCCTATCTTTTCAGTGTGATACGTTCCAAAATGTCAGCATTTGAGAACTATCTTCATTATGACCACCAATAGTATTATTTATTTAATACTTTTGCTTAAATTGAATCACTAGGTTTACTTAAATACATTAGTTTAGGAAGAAAACTTTGTATGGTTATCATACTTGGTTAAAAAAAGAGTAACCTTTGCCATAATAAGAGGTCATAAGTAATGTAAATACAATTAGACTTTCTCCTTGATGTAAATTGGATTGAAAGATAAATAGAAAAGGCATTGAAAAGTCCTTGTGCCACTGAAAGCCATTTGCTATGTTAGTTAAAGTCATCTCAATTAATTTTTTTTTGATGACCATAGAAATACCGATTGAGGAGAAAATGTACATTCTTTTCCCCAGGATAAGGGCTTCCAGGCAAAGCAATGCTGGGCTTTTGGATGGAATCCAGTGGCACTGCACTCTGAATGCCTCCAGTCTGACTTGACTTACACAGTGTAGTAAATCATAAACACAGAGGGTTTTCTCTTTATTTTGAGGTGAAAAATATGCAACTAAAGGGAAAACAGACACTCCTTACTTGGATGTTGCAGTCAAAGTGCACTGCATTTTATGATATAGACAAGGGGTTTACTTTGTAGACAGTGAAAGGAATTGCTGGTGGCTTTGGAAGGATGATGACCAGTGTCTGGTACCAATGTGTGATGTTAATGAAGTTAGGGAAGGATTAATTTCCTGTAACTTTTGTAACAGATGACCACAAATTTAATGGCTTAAAACAACAGAAATGCATTCTCTCACAGCTCTGGAGGCCACCTCAGAAATCAGTGTACTGGGCCAGACAGAGGAGTCAACAGGGCACTCTCTTCCTCTAGGGGCTCCAGGCAAGAATGCCTCCTCCCCTCTTCCTGGTTCTGGTGGCTGCTGGCGTCCCTTGGCTTGTGGCTGCAGGATTCCTGTCTCTGCCTCTGTGGTTACTGCCGCCTCCTCTTCTGTGTGTGTCCTCTTCCTTTGCCTCTCTCTTACAAGGACATTTGGGATGAAGATCAACCCAGATAATCTAGGAAAAGCTCATCTCTTAATCCCATTTCAAAGACTCCGTTTAGCAAATCATTTACATTTAGGGGCTCCAAGTGTTAAGATGGATCCTTTTGGAGGGGTCATTTTCAGCCTCTCTTGGGTGGGTTAGGGGTTCGGGACACAGAGTTATTTAATTTGAATGAGGAGATAGGTTTGTAAAGCACCCTCTGTGAACCAGACACTGTGCTAAGTACGTATGTGTTTGTTTCTTTACTCCTGGCAACAATCCCATGAGGTATTGTCCATGTTTCACAAGTGAGGAAATTGGTAAAAGAGAGCTTAAAAATGCCTCCAAGTGCCATATGCTTCAATAATCTTAACGCACAGCAGCCACATCACATTATATTCATAACCTCACTGTACTTATGTTATCAGGTGAACAGAAACAGCTCCCCTGGGTGCACTGACCCATCTGGGGTCTGCTCAGCCTCCTTGTTTCTAGTTGAAGGCACCTTTACCATAAGCTTTTCATGACAGGCCTGACTATACTAAATTCATGGGTGAAAGCAGACTTCCTTAAAACAAAAAACAAAAACAACAACAAAAATGCAACAGCCTGGTGGCTAAAGCACATCACATATCTCCTCATTTAATACCTTAATACCCAAGCTGGTTCAGAGTTTTGTCAAATGATCAACCACAGTGATATGTTATGTTGCCTACAGGAAGCAGAAACATTCCTAGTGCTCACTTTTACATGCACTTTGTGTGGCTCTGTACAGTATTTTTAGTATTTGCAGTAATTGCTGCTTGGAATGGAGTTTCCCAAAGCTCCTAACTAGAAACCTGTTGGACAGTGTGAACTTTGACAGAGGTCTCACCAGGGCTTTGAAACACACATTCAGGCAGGAACAAACTTGCCTGGGACACTTCAGTGACGGTCTAGGCTTGAGGAAAATTTTGGCTATGACTTCTATGTGTCCTCCTTCAATTCAACTGAAATTAGAAAGTAAATTATGATGAAATCTTTTACTGTAATCATGGGCTAAGTGAAATGCTTAGTGAAATAAGCCAGTCATAGAAAGACAAATACATATAATTTCATTTATATGTGGAATCTTAATGAACAAAATAGAAAATAAAAAGAAAGGAAAGAAGGAAGAAGAAAAAAAGGAAGGAAGGAAGGAAGAAAGAAAAAGAAAGAAAGAAAGAAAGAAAGAAAGAAAGAAAGAAAGAAAGAAAGAAAGAAAGAAAGAGAGAGAGAAAGAAAGAAAGAAAGAAAGAAAGAAAAGAGAGGAAGAGTGACAAGGAATGGATTCCCTAAAGGCTGAAGAAGGTGTATTGATGCTGTTTAGAATGCCTGTCATGGTCTGGTTTCTGATCCCAAATAGCACACTGCTTGCCATGGGGAGTGGAAAAAGTGAGCTGAGGTGACAATGTGTGGGCTTTCTTTTGACACCTGCGAAGCAGATCTTGGGTGGATTTCTCTGAGTGCTTACAGCATTTTTCTCCAAACATAAAACTTTAACTGCCATCTGTTTATTTTTGCAGAGGTGAGTCTAAAACACACAAATAAATAGACCCCAATGATGTTGCACACAGGGAAAACAGACTTTATGCTTAGGATTGGGACTGGTCACTGTGGAATGCTGCATTTCCCTTCACGAGCTGGGTGAACTGAAGATGGTCCCCTTCCTCCTACCTCCCCAAATTGCACTCCAGGCACTTTCCCATGACGGTGAACAGCTGCTCCCTTCCCATTTCTAAAGGTTTGTCTCCTAGCTCTGGGGTTCAGTCTATGTTTATCTTGGACACTCCTCTGGGTTGAGCTTATTGTCCTATTGTTTTGCCACTGCAGACTTTATTGAAAAAAAAAAAAAAAAGTGGGCTGCTGCTGGCTGTGAGCTATGAGTGGTAAGCCCAGAGTTTCATAGTCATCATGAATTAGGGCACCAGATGCATAAGTAAGATAAACGCGTTACCCCTGTAGCCCTTGGGATGAGCATTCTCTCTTCTGAATGTTTCTTCTGCAGAGTTAACAATTTAGATTAAATTAGTTCGGAACAAAGAAGGCAATTTTCATTTATAAAGGGATTAGGCCTTTTTCTTCTTAGGCTAGACCAACAATTTAAACACAAAGATAAATTGAAACAGAGTTTCATTTTTAAACAGCTTTCACTAATACAAATACTAGTATGAAAAGAAAGCTATTTGGGTGATGCTGAATAGCATCTGATCATGGCATTTTAATAACTGTAGATAATAAATTTAAGGTTTTAATTTGCAGTGCGGGTATTTTAACTGCTTTGCACAAATATACCATTGTAGACTGATGAGGCCTATTAGGACCCTTCCTCCAGGAGTCTCACAGAGGTAGTGATTTATCGGGTCCTCTGATGATATCTCAGGGCTGCACAGAAGTGGACCAGGAAGGCGAGAGTCTTTGGTTTAGAATAATTTACATTCCTAATGCACCTTCATCTTTAAAATGTTTGGCTGAATGCTTTATACGCGGAAAACTCCTGTTTATGCTATAAAATATAAACAAATGCATTTCATGGTAATGAACTGTTCAAGTTTAATGAATTCTTCTTTAAATGTGGAGTGAGAGTTCTATTTTCAAATTACTTTTGTCCAGTGAGTATTTAAGTGAGTTATTACTCTCTTAAACATCCTATGAAGTCTTTCATAGATGCCAGGAAATAAAATGTTAGTTTCTTATTTCCACTTGCTTAAAAGTACAATTATTAAAAATAAGCACTATGGAGATTCCAATATATTGAGACAATTCATACTTTTCTGCAGCTTGGTGATGTCTGAAGGAACTTGCATGGCCTCCAGTAGCCACCTGCTCCCTTGGTCCTAGATTAACGCCATGTTGACCAAGCGTGAAGGCGTGCTGGGCCATCTGCCCTCTCACACATGGTCCTCAAGCAGAGTTCTGACTAACTGCATGGCTGCTCTCCCAGGACATAGTCATCCAACTGCGCTGCATGACCCACTGGCTTTAATACCAGGAATTCGGCACTTGTCTCTGTATAACCACAATTATGTAAGCTCCATGGTAGTGGTTAAAGCATTAGATCATCTAGATAATTTAAATGATAGTTATGACGTCTCTTTATTTATGCGGTAATAGGATGTCAAATAAGACCTTTGCATTTGGCTTTGTACTTTGCTGTGGTGTACAAAACTGAGAAAGAGATGACAAGAACCTCCACATTTTCAAAATTAATTTAATTTTATTTTCTCCACTCAATTCCCCTCACCTCCCTCTCCCTCACCATACAGCCTCCACCACATTCACCACCGTAGTTATCAGAGCTGTGACCACTGCTCTCTTCATCAAGAATTCTTCATGTTCTGGCCTTCTGATGGCAAGGATCCAAGGGCTAGCACTATGGATGACAGAGAAGGATGCCCCACTGGTTTGGTATCCATACTGTAAAGGTTCTTATGAGTCAGTTACCCAACCCTTTTATAACCTTTTTCCCTCAGGGTATGGAGTGGTGCCCAATGCCATTATCATTGGTATGTCAAAGGAAGCCCACCCAACAGCTAGAAGGTGGTGGGCACAATAGAAATTACATCAGCCTAGGACTTAGAAGACCTATTGTTGTTCCAAATATAACTAGATAAACCACTTAGAGAAAACCATTTGATCTCACAGTGTTTTATTTTTTTCACTTAAAAAGAAGGAGACTAGAATCAATGGTTTTATAATTATGCTATAAAATTTCACAGTGGTGTCTCTGGGACTATTGGCCAGACCTCACCCCCCACCCCCAGCCTGCTTCCTTCTTCATCCTACTTGGAATAAGACTGATTACCTGGCAGTGAAGGCTGCTGTCTTGTGACCATGAAGATGAAGGCCTGAACATTATGGAAGTTTGTGGAGCTGGGCCCCTGATGACGTCACTTAAGTGCTATCCCTGCCCTGGCTGCCTTTTCTCAATGTCTTGTTGTAGGGAGCCATATACTTTCAAATGGTGAAGCTACTCTTAGTTGGTTCTCTGTTGCAAAGAGCTGACTGCAGTTGTAATGAATGTAGCCTTGAACTAGTGCTGCTCATCATGTGGTTAATGACCCTGCTCAGCATTCAGTTAGCACTTTGTAACCATCTCCAGTGTAAGCTCTGTTTCAATCAGATACTTGAAACTTTTTTATTTCTTTTAATGGAGGAGTTTTTTTTTTTTTTTTTTTTTTAGTACCCCTACAGATAATATTGCTTTAATTTTTTTTAAAGAAATGTCTTGTTTTCAAATGACAAATCTGAGGACAATATTAATAATCTACCCCTTCCTTATATACCAATAACAGAGAGAAAGTGATTTCATAAATCAAAATGTGAAATATTAAACCAGACAAACTACTCCATCATTGACAAATAGTATAGTTTATCATGGTGATTTTTTACACTAAGAGAGGCAATTGTTCTTTTATGCCCTAAGATAACTAACCTTCTTACTAATTTTTAGATAAACATTCATTTCTTTTTCCCTTTAATAAAGCAGATGCAATTATTTCTTGCAAAACTGAATAACTGTCTACTTTAACTTTGAAATAAAACTTGGATTTGAATTGTATTTCAACAGTAAAATTAATTTAATAAGCAAATACTTATCTCTAGATTTTTTGATTGACATATTCTAGTCTTTTATATATATTCATATCTGGGTAAATATCAGTAGATTACTGAAATAAATTGACATGCAACTTTAATCTTTAAACAAACACAGAAATCCTTTGGGATGAGGTTCTGGCTAGAAATTTGAAAATGTTGAAGACAGATTTGGTTGAAAGGCATAGTAGAAACATGTTACCTAGGTTACATGAATTTATGATCAAAAATCTAAAATGGATCTTCTAAAAGCATATAATCCATCCTCCTCTAATTTAAATATATCTGAAGTCTCTTGCCAATTTAATGACTCTTGCTTTATAACATCACTCATATTTTTGATATCAAAGAGAAAACATATTTTCAAGAGAGTAATTATCCCTATTCCATAAAGGTAAACGCTTTATTTATATATGCTATTATTATCAAGGGTCACTAGAGAAAGAGAGATCAGGCTTTCTTTGAAAGAGTTTGGAATGGAAATAAAAGCCTTAGTTTGTATTTTTTACTAATGTAGTAAATTCCTTTAAGTTAATTTACATTCATGTAAATACAAGTACATAGCACAGAGTAATGAAAGGGATGTGGCCTTTGAAGTCAAACAGGTTGGTACTGGAGTCCTGGTTCTCCCAGTCAGCCTGTGGCAGACTCTTAGCTCATCTTACACCCATTCTTAGCCTCCTTCTCTCTCCCCAACTTTTTACAGAGAGCTTGAGAAAATGAGATTCTTGCTTTCCCAGCTTCCCTTCCAGCTAGCTCATGTGCCCCAGTTCTGTCCACCACACAGGGGAAGGCTCCAGGGCATTTCTAGGAAGTCTTCTCCTAAAAAAAGACAGAACGACATGAGGAGCAAGTCATTTTCTTTTTTGCCACAATTCTACTTCTTCCTATATTGGATCTGTAAGTGGATAAATCAATTGTAGTTATTGTCTGACAAAAAAGGGGAGGATAGGCAAATGCCAGGACCTCCACCTAGTACCCCTGCCTGATTGAGTCACTGACCCAACCCTGGGGTCATCCAGTTTCTAATTTCTTGTAATGTAATAAAATGTACTTTCACTGTTTGTAGCCAAAAGTATGCCTTAAAGTGTATGCATTTATTATGCTGGGCAAATAATTAACTTCTCTGAGCTTCAATTTCCTTTTATGTAAAATGGTAATAATGGCACCTAATTCACAGTCTGTAGTTGTCCTTTTGTAAGGATTCATTGAATAACATATTTGAAAAGACTAACCCAGTAGAAGCTCACTATTTAATAACACTTTGGTTATGTTATTGGAGCTACATTGCTTTAATGAACTTGAAGAAGATAGAATTTAATAAGGATGTACTATTTTTGCCAAAACTATGTAATATGTTTTAAGTTATTCTTTTCATTTAATTCTCACAAATCAAGGAAGATGTAATTTCCTATTTACAGATAAGGAAACTGAGGCTTGGAAATAGAGACTCTTCCAAGGTCATATAGTTTGAATGTGTCAAACTGGTATTTGTGCCTAAACAATCACCCTACGAGCCTTGGGGAGATAAGAGAATCCTAAGTGGGACCATGAGAAGGCACTAAGCTAAAAAAGTGGTAGATTTCAAACTCAGTCAGAGAGGCCCAAGGCCAGTGGCAAAGAGAAATGCTGAGATCCTGGAATGTATGTATTTGCATATCTAAGGAGGCTAGTGGGAGGTGGAGGGGAAGTCTTGGGCAGCAAGTGGAGTGAGTGCAATCGGGAGAAACAAGAGCCAGGGATCCAAGTCCAGAAAAGGATGGTGGTTGACTCACATGCCTTCCTGAGCCAAGATGGTCACAGAAATGCTTAAATGTGGTAGAAGCAAGACAAAAATTCATGGATAGACTGAACACTGGAGAGAGGGACATACCTTAACTAAAGTCACTTTAAAAGATTTTAAATATCGTATTGACCAAATAGGACATGTCTTTAGAGAGTATGTGATTGCTGCCCACTGGTCTGCAACCTGGAAGGTGTTGTACCAAAAAGTGATACCAAGGCTGCAAATAACTTTAAAGCCAAGGCTGTTTTCCTTCCTAGATATTATTTGGTATTTTGTTTACTCCTTCATTCATTCATCAACTTTATCAATGAACAACATCATTTGGTGTCTTTGGACCACATAATGTACAAGGTCCTAGAGTTATTGAGACTCCAGAATGGAACAAAAATGCAGTCCCTATCCACAATAGAAAGAACATCTTATTTATAGATTGTGATAGTCCACAAGAGGCCTTAGAATAGCTCTTTTAAAGAGTGTATTGGAGCAACTGAATCTGCCAGGAGTGATCATGGGAGGCTGCCTGGACGTAGTGAGATTTCACTGAGTCTGTGGGAATAAGTAGGAATTTTCTTTTGCTACAGGGTGTGCAGGAAATAAAGGCAATGGTTGGAGGGGAGAAGATTAAGGAGAAGAAATTCTGGCTTTGTGACTAGATGAGAACAATTTTATTTTTTATTTCAAAGTTTCTGGTTTAAGCAACTCGTTTCAGGGAGAGGGAACAGTGTGTGCAAAGGCCAAGAGATATTAGAATGAGGGAGGAGGTGTTGCTAATCAAGGCATAAAGCCTTGACAGAGGGCCAGATAATAAAAGGCTTTTATGACAGCAAGGTAGGACATTTGGATTTTATCCTGCAGGCATTTGAAAGATTTTAGTTAGGAAAATTCATGGGCAAATTTGTATTTAGAAGAATAACTCTGGTCTGTGTGGGGAGGGTGGGAGAAAGATTAAAGCTGGGGAGGCCATAAAGAAGCTTCTTCCATAGCATGGATGAAATATAATAAAGTATTAGATTGAGCTATAGGAAAGAAGGGGACTGACAGGAGAAACAGTGGGGGAGATACAGCGGTGGGCTATGCTAATCAGAAAAAGTAGGAGAGATAAAGAGGCATTTAGGATGGTGGTTGTCAAACTCTAGTGAGCAACAGAAGTACCAGAAAGGACACTAGCAGTTCTGGGCCAGGGCTTAGTTTGCATTTTTAACAAACTCCCAGGTGCTTCTGCAGCAGCAGCTGCTGCTGCTGCTGTGGCAGCTGGTAGTCTAGGTAGTCTAGGTAGTCTAGGTACCATACTTTTCTAGTAACTTGCAGGGCTCTGCCTGGGGTAGGAAATGGTTTAAATCTATTCTTTCAGAAACTTTAGAATTTCAGGTACTGAATAGGCAGACTATCTTATTAGCAGGTTATAAACAGTTGTATGAAAAGAAGTGGTCAGATAGCAAGTTTATAATCTTCCAAGTCTCTGATTCTAATATGGGCTAAGATCAAAAGGTTTTAAACACCAAACAGTTTTATTTTCCATGAATGATACAGTAACTGAGGCAGGGGGAGGTGGAGGAAATCTCATCGATTTAGACTTCTGTAATTAGGAATGTAAAATAATTTGAAGAGATGATTCAATGACTTTTTTTCTAGTATTTATCTTAAGAAAAACTTGTAAATAGGCAAATAATAGAAAGATTGAAATAATAATTCATACCCTATAGAATTGTTTTTTTTTTTTAACAAGAAAATATACAAAATGTTATATTTTGTCAGAATGGCAACCCAGAAACAAAGTTTGACTGGAAGATAATAAATGGGCCTATTATTTCCTGAGGCTTTTTATAGATTTCTACTGTGATCAAAATATGCTGTTTTTAAAAATATCTTTTTCCTGATTTGAGAGAGAGAGAGAGAGAGAGAGAGAGAAAGAGAGAGAGAGAGAGATGTTGTTCCCCTTATTCATGCATTTATTGGTTGATTTTTATGTGTCCTGACCAGGGATGAAACTTGCAAACTTGGAGTATCTGAACGACACTCTAACCGGGTTACCCACTCAGAAGTCCTCAGCTACTTTATTTCACTTTACAGTGGGTTAGTCTAGCCACTTCAGACATACTTGAGTATGAGATGGTACAGCTGTGGCTCCTGAGAACAGTGTTTTAAAAATGTAGTCCTAGGACCTCCACCAAAGATTAATTGAAATCAGAATTTCCAAGTAGAGCTTGGGCTCTCTTAGCAATCTCCTCAGTTGATTTAAACTCAACACTGAAGTTTGAGAATTAATAGCATGCATATTTGGCTTCCAGGACAAGAGGTTTTCTCTCACTAGATGTTCTTACACTTTTGCTGATCTAGCTTTTTGTGACTCTACTGTTGTCTCTTTTATCTTTTTCCAGTTTTATTGAGATATGATTGACATATAACACGTGTAAGTTTAAAGTGCACAACATGATGATTTGATACACGCATGTACTGAGAAATGATTTCCACAATATGGTTAGTTAGCAACCCAGTATGGTTAGTTAACACAATATGATTTCTTAACAGTTAATACATAATTACCTTTTTGTGCATTGTGGTGAGAACGGTTAAGATCTATTCTCTTAGGACTTTCAAATACATAATACAGTATTGTTAACATTGTCTGGTAACAAGCAATTGTGGTAGGTAGGTATTCACCTCAGTCCACAAACTGGGGTGCTTAAGAAAGCAACTCTCTTTCCCCTTCCTCCCCCACTCCCTCCCTCCTTCCCTTCCTCTCTTCCTTCATTCTCATATCTTTGTTTTATTTTCCCCTGGTTGAAGCTTGATTATTCTCAGTGGGAACGGGGGAAGAGAGGAAGTAAAGATTTCATTTTAAGCAAATGGCACTAGTGTTGCACACGACACTTTTGCTCATGTCTTGTTGGAGAGAACTCAGATACATGGTAACTCCTGGGTGCAAGGAAGCATGGGCAATGTAGTCCTGTCTGGGCAACTCATGCCCAGCTGACTTTTCACAGTCTGGAAGACGGAGGGAATGGATGTTGGAGGAATAACTGGCAAGCTTCCACACTTTATATTTTTATTTCTTTCTAATTTTGGCCAGCCTCCTCTACCCGTTTATGATTTGGCTTATATCAAGTGGATTTTCTCAAAGCTTGAGCATTATTATTTCAAGCTTTTTTTTTTTTTTTTTTTTTTTTGAGGATTGAAGAGGTGCCTGCCAAGTTTAAGAAACATCTAGGCATGTGGTGGAACTGGTAAATGTCCCTACAAAAGTCCGTGTGCTCAGGGGGTCTCATCCTAAGGCAACAGGCCCGTAAGGCAGCCAGACCTAATAAAGAGGCCTTCTGCATGGAAGGAAGTAGTGTAGCTAGTGCAGGGTAGTGATTGTCTCCTAACTGATAATAACTTTGGGCCCTTGGGAGGAGGAGCAATGTGTACCTAACATCTAAAATAATAATTTTACTAAATTTTGAAACATTTTTGGACCCAAGACAGACTGCTTTGTGGGAATGTTCCAATAGTTTTTTAAAGTGACTGGGAAGGCAGAGTTGCTTTCCTTCCATCTTGCTATTATGACCACACAGTTTGACACCTGGGCAGGACTGTGGAATCTGGGGAACTCTGGTGAGGGTGCCCTCTAGGTGGAAGCAAGGCAGCCTGGGTGTTTGGGGGAGCTGTCATTAACATCACAGCAACATCATAACCCTTGTTATAGTAAAAGGGTCTTATTGTCCAGAGTATTTTTGTGTAAAAATTAATATTTCTATTAATAAAATTTTTTTTATTAAAAAAGGAAAACTTAAGCTGTCTCCAGCACTTGACTATTGTAAATAATGCTGGTTCTTTTGAATTGGTGTTTCAGGATGCTTAAGGTAGAATCTCAGCAGTGGAATCACTAGATCAAAAAGCAGTTCTATTTTTAGTTTTTTGAGGAAATTCCAAACTGTTTTCCACAGTGGCTGCACCAGTCTGCATTCCCACCAACAGGCATTAGAGTTCCCTTTTCTTCACATCCTCAACAGCACTTGTTTGTTTATTTGTTAATGATAGTCATTCTGACCAGTGTGAGGTGGTATCTCATTGTGGTTTTAATTTGCATCTCTCTGATGGCTAGTGATGTTGCGCATCCTTTCAGATGTCTATGGGCCCTCTGTGTGTCCTCCTTGGACAAGAGTTTGTTCTTGTCTTTGGCACATTTTTTAATTGAATTATTTGTTTTCCTGGTGTTGAGTCATATGAGCTCTTTATTTATTTTGGAGAGCAAACCCTTGTTCGAGGTATCATTAGCAAATATGTTTTCCCATGCAGTTGGTTCCCTTTTCATTTTCCTGATGTTTTCTTTAGCCAAACAAAAGCTTTTTAATTCGATGTAGTCTCATTTTTTTTTCTTTTATATATATTGCCCTAGGAGATATATCGGTGAAATATTGCTGTGGGGGGATAGCTGAAATTTTACTACCTATATTTTCCTCTAGGATTTTTATGGTGTCACCACCTATGTTTAAGTCATTTGTCCATCTTGAGTTTATTCTGGCATATGGTCTAAGTTGGTGATCTAGTTTCATTTATTTGCATGCACCTGTCCATATCTCCCAACACCAATTATTAGAGAGGCTATTTTTACTCCATTTTATGTTCTTATCCCATTTGTCAAATATTGATTGACCATAGAGACATGGGTTTGTTTCTGGGCTCTCTATTCTCTTCCATTGATCTATGTGTCTGTTCTTATGCCAGTACCAGGCTGTTTTGATGACAGTGGCCTTGTATAATAGTGCCCATCAGTAAAGGAATAGATCAAAAAACTGTTACATTTACACAATGGAATACTAAGCAGCAAAAAGAAAGAAGGAATTCCTACCCTTCATGACAGCACGGATAGAACTGGAGACTATTATGCTAATTGAAATAAGCCAGGTGGTTAAAGACAAATACCATATGATCTCACCTATAAATGGAACCTAATGAACAAAACAAACAAATGAGCAAAATAGAACCAGAGGCATGGAAACAAGGGTAGGGGAGAGGGGAATAATGAGGGAATGAAGGGAAAGGGTCTACTCAAGGAATAAGTATAAAGGACCCATGGACATGGACAACAGGGTGGGGATTGACTATGCAAGTGGGGGTAGGTGGGGCAGGGGAGAGCAACAGGGGAAAAATTGGGACAACTGTAATTGAACAACAATATAATTTAAGAAAAAGGAAAACTTAAGAGAAATCACTTACCTTGACAAAGCTCTTTGTTATTAAACATGGATAATTTAACTTTTGAATCTGTGATCAGACACTTGAAAGCGAGAATAAAAATAGTTTATTAGGAAGTTTTAGCTAAGAGTATTTTCCACATTTATAAAATAAAATTTTAATGCTATGGCTATAGAACTTTCCTAAATTGAAATTACTAATATGTTTTTTTTTGTTGTTTTGCCCCAAGGAAAAAGCACTGGATTGCAAATTGGAGCAAATGCTGACACAGATTTTCTATCGTCCAGGAGTCTTTAAAGCACAGGTCAGAGCTCCATGGCCTCCCATGGGGTGGCCAGAACAGACATCCTTAGTGGGTCCTCTAGAAAAATGGCATTTATGAGCTGGGGAAGCTCCTGTGTTACATAAGAGCACATGCTGTGGGTAGTTTTCCGGGGGTCTGCAGAGGCACCTACATAACACCCAACACCAGTGCCAGTGTCCCGCTCTCATCTTCTCCTTCCATATGTAGCCACAAGGCTGGTGTCTGGAGCAATGACAGCAAGGCCATGTTCTGGGGCAGCCTGATGGTGACCAGATTTTGTTACAAAATTCTGTTCTAAACTAGTAAAACCATATGGCCAACACAGTGCAGGGCATTTTCTAGTTTCTGCCTTTGGTGGTCAGTAATAACATGTTTCATCTTGCCGTTCAGTTCAACACTGTCATGTTCTAAAACTTTCTGTCAACCCCAAACCACTTGTTGTGGGACACCTGTTTCAATGTCGTTCTTTCCTTGTCCAGCTGCGACTTGTTGTCTGCACCAAAGGGTAATGACCCTCCTGCAGCGGTACCGGTAGCAGGAACACTTTATCCTGCATGGATGCTGGTCCCTCAGTGAACCTCTGTCCCTTTTAACACTGCCTGGCATCTGCTTCCCAGAGGGACTCCGCTGACACACTGACATATCCTATTCCCCACTCCCAAGGTTTATAGAAACCTGTCACAAATAGCCAAGTGTACCAGAATAGGGACTGGGCATTATACCAAGTTTCAAGTGGGCCTTTGTACCACAAAGGAATTAGATTAGAAAAGTCTCTTCAGCTCCTTTGAGGTATGGAACAAAAATTAATTTGGTTGAATCAACTAATCGATACTTAACATGCAGAATCTATCAAAAATACTTATATAACTGTGTTGTCATCCACTAAGATATCACAACCATTATTAATAAAACAAGACCTTCATAGGAAGATTATGTTTATTTAAGCCTAAGACTTCTTTACTATACATGTTAAAATAAATCATTTAAATTAAACAGATTTTAAGAGGGATGCTTTTACACAAGTGAAACATTAATTAATTAGTCTTAGTGTGTGCTCCAACTCTGTCACAACTTACTTGCTATATTTAAGAATCTCCATTAGAATGGGTCTGTATGATGAAGATCTTTTGTTATGATGAATTCTGAATTAAAGCTCCCTAGTGAACTAGTATCAGAGACATTTTGTAAGTGCTTTGGATATACTGATATATTTTTAAAACTTAGTTTTATATCTATTTTAATTGGATGAAAAAGAATTCTACTCACTGCCTACCTATTATACAGTTCTTCCATAGTGGTAAAATAAACTCAGAAAAAGTAATGATAACTTGGATACATTGCTGCTTTAAAAAATAAACTGGGGAGAAGGGAGCTAGAATAGGCTCTTATTTCTTCTTTTCCTTATCCTTAATATATTAATAGGTTACTGCTTTATACAATCCCAGGCTCCTGGCTCTTCCTTTGTTTGAGTAACGAAAGGTGATTTACCTTCTGAAACAAAGTCAGTGTCAGCCTTAAACTACCGGATACTTATCAAATTATGGTTGTTCAAGTAGTAGATCCGACAAAGCATATCCTGTGCTGGTGACCTTGTATTCATATGGTGTGTTCAAGACTTTTTATTTGGATTAATTACATGACACTCACTAAAGAGATTTTCCAGGTTTCTATCAAAGTACTTGCATTATTTAAACAGAAGGATGAGAACCCAACAATAGCACACTGCTAGGGCTCTCCAAAAACCTGGGTTTCTATAGGGAAAAATCTATGAACTGAATTAAAATAAACAAAGATTATAACATTTTTTTGCTCAGAGGAAATAAGTGTTATGGCTATAAATTGTAGCAAATGCCCCTGACTGGTGTGGGTCAGTTGGTAGGAGCATAGTCCCATAAAACAAAAGGTTGTGGCTCTGATTCTGCGTCAGGGCACATGCCTAGGATTCCAGTTGTCTCCCCAGTCAGGCCATGTCCAGGAGGCAACTGATCAATGTTTCTCTCCCTCTCCCTCCCATCCCCTCTCTCTAAAATCAATAAGAATGCCCTCAGGTGAGAATTTAAAAAATATATAACAAATAGTGGTATGTAAGTATGAAAACAAACTGAGTTTTTGTTGCTATTTTGATATTTTTAATTTGCTTTTATCCTGGGGAGTTAAGCTATTAGTATTTTAGAAATACTACAAGTAAAACTTAAGGATGGAAGTTGTACTATCTCTAGTGGTACCCTATGAAGAATAATGCTATTTTAAAAAGCTAGGCTATATTTTATACAAATAAATTTATCTTATTAATAATTTTAGTTATACCAGTTTAAGTATATTAACAAATAAACCACCAAGTACACCTTTCTTCACAAATCATTTAAAAAATGAAATTATTATATGACTCATTTAATAAAAAAGATTTGCTTCCTAAATTATTTTTGAAATAATTTTTAATTTACTAAGAAAGGGGATGAATGAGAAAACAAAAATCATATCTTAAAATATTTCTGTATCAAATAGTTTATATATTATACATATCTAAATATACAGAAGTACATTAGTTTACTATTTAAGTTCTCAAGAAGCATGCCATGACAAGAACTACCTACAGTTTCAACTAAACTACAAATGGCTTGACAGAAGATAATGGTAAATACTTAGCACAATATTTCCCATTAATCCAGCTGAGACATGGTCCCTGTACTTGTTACATATCTTATATTTAAAAGGGAAAACAAGAGACAAAAACCCTTTGAATCTGTGACTCAATATACCCAACAAAAATACTAATGTGGAATGTGGTCAACCCTTACTTTTTAACTTGTAAAGACTAGCTTTCAATTGGAAAATACAGGTGTTTACAGGCAAGGCTGAATGACAGGTATGTGGCTCAGCTCCTATTCCCTGAAGGGCAGACTGAAAGTCACCCCAAAGGTTCCTTGTATAAGTTCCAGCAAAGCAGAACTAAAGATCATAAGTGATCATTTGCTGCTCTTGTTGTGTTTATGCAAATGAACAAGATAAATTAAAACTGGACTTAATGCATTCCCTTTAATGACAAGGAGGGTAATCTTAAGGAGAAAAATCGCAATTCAAGGAAAATCACAATGCTTAGTGGTAGATTATAAAACAGTGCAGCTAACTGTCTTTAAAGTTTATCCTCATTTAAAGTTTGTTTTAATTTGAAAGTTAAACTAGGTCTGTGACATCATCAAAGATGCTTAATTTATAGGCAAGAAGAATGTCAAATTCCTTGCAAATGGATGTCTTTCCAATAATACAGTCTTGCAGATTTAGAGACTGGTTTGTGGGTTATGTTGTGGAAATTAACATGTGTGTTCTGTTTTCATAAGACATAAGCCTATGACCACATTACCTGAGTGATTGTACATATAAGCCTCACTTAATCCTGTCTGCATCACTGCCTCCTGAGACTCAACGGTTTGGCTGAACTAAATGGCTGGGTTGGTGAAGAATGGGGTGGTCTGTGGGCTTCATTTTAAAACTGGTTTCTCTTTTCTGTCCTAATGGCTTGGACAGAAAGGGCCCAGAGGTCTGAGAGAGGGGAAACCTAAAATATTCCCCTCAGCCAAAACTAAGTATAGTGGGCAAAAGGGTTTTGGATAGGTGTGATGTCCCTTGTACACCTTCCTCCAAAGAAGCCTTTCTTTTTCCTTAATGTGGGACATTGAAAAATTAATCCCTGCCTTTTGTCATCTAGTGGTTATGGATTGAATGATGCCTTTTAACCCTGTTGCCAAATCTGTTGCCCCCAGAATACAACAAGGATGCCAGCCTGTTAAACCAAACATGCTGTTGTCCAGGGACAGTCAGCTGACTTGGAGTCTGCAAGATCCTTCCCCATGTGGGAAGGCCACCCTCCCCTCTACACCCTTATTCTTATTACGGATTCTGGACCCAAGGGAAGGAGCATGAGACCTTCACCCATTGTCCTTTATGAGATTATAAAGGGTCTTAAGTCTGAGAGGGAGAAATTGTTATTTTTGATTGTTATAAAAAATTAATTAATTAATTTAAAAAAGACTATATTTCAATAATTACAACATTCTTTACCAATAAAAAGTTCTCAGAGTGAAAAATAATTGATACTCCGAAGAAATTTTCAGTAATTATAATGAAGATCTTGTTCAGGCTTCATGTCAAAGCACTTACTATAGCTGCAGAAAAATCATTCAAACGAGGGCAAACTCTCCTAAGACTAATAAATATCTTTTTATAAATATATATATATATACTCTGATTACAGTATGTATCAATGAAATGATCAAATTATTAATCAAAATATCAATACATTATAAAAGGAAAACTCATATAAAATTAAAGTTGTCCTTGATGATTCAGCTAATCAAAATTTATGGAGCAAATATCAAATGCTTTCCTATAATTTTATCTCTGAGAAAACCTGAGATGCTAGGTTTTATCTAAATAGAAAGCACATGAAACTAACACTAAATATAAATAGGTAAACCTTAATTGTTTAATTACACTTTAAAAAAAAATTCATGCTCACAAGATTACACAAACTTATGTAATCCAAAACTTGACTATACAAAATTAGTGACTCCTAACACCTCAATGGGAATTCTAGACAGCTTTCTATGCATACACAACAATATAGACATGTGCCTATAATTTCATAAAATAATATTGTATTCAAAATTTATAACCTGCTATCCTCACTAATCAATATTAAAGGCATATTTGTCAATGAACAGAGACCTACATTTTTGTTTTTCATTCTTGCATAATATTCCATAATAAGTATGTACTATAATTTACTTAGTCATATACCGAGGGACATTCTGCTGTTCCATATATAAACAATCTTAGATTAAAATCTAGGCCCATCTGATAGAGGAAACTATATCTAGACTTAACTTGCATTTCTTTATTAATAAGGCTGAACATATTTTTCTCTGAAGATCTTTACTATTATTTTATGAGTTTAGTAGGTAAGCAAGAAGAATAATCCTTTGTCTCATGGGTTGTTTTCATCAGCCAATTTTTAACTTGCCTTTCAACATTGTGTAATGTGTTTAACTGCAACTTTTAATACTTTTTTTGTTTTAATCCTCACCCAAGGGTATATTTATTGATTTTAGAGACAGAGAGAGACAGACAGACAGACAGACAGACATTGATTGGTTGCCACGGATAATCTGAAACTTAGGTATGTGGCTTGACTGGTTTATGAACCCACAAACTTTGGGTGTATGGGACAATGCTCCAACCAACTGAGCCACCTGGCCAGATTCCACTGTTAATGTTTATGTAGGCAAATTATCTTGCAACCCATTGTGATTTCTAGATTTCACATCATCAAGCTTTAAAATATTTATCTCTATACCCAAAGATTATAAAAATTCATTCATGATTTAAGCTTTTCTTTTAAACTGTTTCTATCAAAATTATTGGTTTATATAAAATTATTTTTGTGTAATAAGTAGTAAAGCAGGAATTCCATTTCATTTTAATCCAAATGGCTAACCATTTTACTGAAAGGTGTTGTTTTACCTTTATGTCTCAGCTTAAACCTCGCTTCCTCAAATAAGTCTTCTTTGACAGTTCCTCTTACCCCTCCTACTCCTCCACTCCCCCCAAATTAGGTAAGGTTTCCAAGTGTTTCCTCCTCTTGCTACTTTGTACTCTGGTCAACACCATATTACTTATTCCATAATCACTATTTATATTATGTTTTCTCTGCTAGAATGTAAACCCCATGAGGACTATTTTATCATTGCTATAACCCTAGTATCTAGAAGAGTATATTATAAGATTCAATTTCTTTTAAAAAAGTAACGAGGGTAACTTAAAGATAAATGACAGTAATAAATCTGAGTTCCTTTGCTTTAGGCATATTTCTTAAAGATAGATATATTGGAGTTTATAGTTTTTCGATCCATTGTAGAAGCTACCAAAGAACTTTCAAATACTTCCCAGATAAACAGAATGAGACTTTAAGAATCAACTCATATTGTTGGGCATAGTAGGCCTAGAAATCTTTTTTTCTTTATTAGGTTAAGTTTCATTTTACAAGAAATGTAATATTTAAAAATTTGTTTTACTTTTTTTTATTACTATACTTTATAGATTACATTGTCACAATAGTTCCATTTTTTCCCCTTTGCTGCCCCCCCACCCAGCACCCCCTTCCCCCAGCAATCCCTCCCTTCCCCAGTCCATGCCCATGGGTCATGCATGCAATCTTTCTGGTTTCTCCCTTTCCTATGTTACCATTATTTTAGAATTAATTCATTAATTGATTTCTTTTTATAACAATAAAAAAGTAACATTCCCCACCCCCCCAGATTTTAGACCCTTTATAATCTTATATTTTCATCGTTATTTATTACATATCTGTCCAACAATGACTCTGTAATACATGGAGGGTATAATGCATATGTTTTACTAAACATACAAAATTAATGCTTAAACCTATTTCTTAATTTGTCAACTTTAAATAATACATTGATTGTCCTTACATTAAATAACCCTACATATAACCCTCAAATTTTGGATGAAAATTCCTGAAACTTTTCCCAGTTGATTATAACTTTATTATTTTCACTAATTACATTATTTTTACACTATGTAACTTTTTTTCAATAATGATAACACATTTTGTTTACTAAATTTGATTATCCTGATTACTCAGACATAATTCAAACATTTAAGTATATTCAAATGCCCACTTTGGTCAAATCCCACCCCACTCACCCCCACCCCATGTTCTCCCATCAATATTCTCTGCATTAACAGCATCCATTTTCTTCTGGTACTTGTTGTTATTGAAGTCTGTGCTCAAAATAATTTTTAGTATTTAATTCAAATCCTTTTTTAACTGGCACACATATAGGTTTCTTTCTTCATTTTTGAAGTGTTTAGTAGTTCCATAGAGTTTTTATCGTGGCATTTAACTTTCTCTTTGAAATGCCATTCAGGTCTGAATTACTTCAAGATCTTTTAGTTATTAAGACTGTGTCTGCTTTGATTTGTACCCAGTCCAGTCTTTGTTAATTTATCCTCTGCTAATTCTTTTTTTGTCCTTTTTCTGTCTTACAGATCTCTCTTTTTCATAGTAGCTGCTGTATTTCTTGCTGTTGCCAATGTGGTTTTAGATTCTGCAGGATTATTTGTCCCTTCATCCCTTTTTTTGGTTCTGTGAGCTTTCTCTTTCATCCTGTTCTATTGTTTTACCAGTTCATCTTTGATCCCTCATCTCTTAGTGTCTTTGTTTTGTTCCTTTAAGAGAAAAAAGAAGCTCCTCCCCCAATTATGATTATTTTTTTAAGGACTACTATGCTGAAGAAAAACAGTGGATTTTAACTTCTTGTACACTGTTTACCCCGTCACTATTTGAAAGTTTCTCCTACTTGGGGGCTTTTCTGTGTACCTTCCTTGTGAAAAACAGGCCAAAATGAGAAGAGACTGATTCAGTATGAAGCACTCCCAATTCAGGTATCTTGTTTAACCAGCTAACACACATTTCTCTCTGCTTCGCTGACTTTGGTAAACAGCTTCAAAGCACATCCTAGAACAGTGGTTCTCAAACTTCCTAATGCTGTGACCCTTTTATACAGTTCCTCATGTTGTGGTGACCCCCAACCATAAAATTATTTTTGTTGCTACTTCATAACTGTAATTTTGCTACTGTTATGAATCATAATGTAAATATCTGATATGCAGGATGTATTTTCATCGTTTCAAATAGAACATAATTAAAGCATAGTGATTAATCACAAAAACAATATGTAATTATATATTCTTTTCCGATGGTCTTAGTCGACCCCTGTGAAAAGGTCGTTTAACCCCCAAAGGGATCACAACCTACAGGTTGAGAACCACTGTGCTAGAACATTGCTCCCCTCCTTTTCTACAACGCTTGCCCATCCTGCTTTTGAGAAAACCATATTCATAAAAATAAAAACAGAATGGCACTGTGTTTTTTCCTTCAATCCAGCCATTCCTCAGTGGGAGAAGGGCACGATTTCAGTTTCCTCCCCTCATCTCTCAGATGGCCTAGATTTCTGAGCAGATAGCAATTCCCCTTCTCTCTCTAGGGTTCTTTCTGTTCAGTTAGTATGTGTACAAAACATAGTTAAGAAAACTAACACTTAGCCAACTTTCCAGAATATCTAGAGCATGATTTTTTCATTTTTTTGGCTATATACCAAATAATAAAAATTATCTTTCAAGGCAGGAACAGTTACAGCCTAAAAACTATATCTGGTTGTGGAGAGGAAAGATTGGTTGATATGGTCCAGCATGAGCTAGTGTTTTCTTTTGAATTCTGGATGAGTGGCTGTAGAATCATTGTTTGCATGAAAATCAATATTTTTCCATTAGGAATTTATCTCAAAAGCAACTAGGGCTTAATATTTCATAAAAAAAAAGACCACTGTTGAAGTGCTTATTTTTACAACAGAATGGAGTGACCACTAAATGGTATGAAGCTTTTTTGGAGGGTGGTAAAAATGTTCTGGAATTAATGGTGATGTCTCTACCACCTTATAAATATACTAAAAGCCACTTAATTGTACCCTTAAACTAATGAATTTATGGTATGTAAATTATATCTCTAGAATAAAAGCTCAACAAGATAACAAGCCAATTAAAAAATCAACATAATATTTGAACAAACAATTCACTAATATGAAATTATGCTTAACATCATAGTCATCAAGGAAATGAAAAGTAAAATCAAAATGAGGTGCCATTTTACATCTTTTAGTATGTCTCAAATTAAAAAGACTGTACACACACACACACACACACACACACACTCACACTGTACCAAATGTTAGCTAGATTGTGAAATAACTGGACTTCTCATATATTGTTAATGGAAATGTAAAATAATTCAATCATTTTGGAAAATTATGTCAATTTCATTTACCATGTCATTCAGTCATTCCACAACTAGATGCATCTCCAGGAGAAATGGAGGCAAAAGATATTAAGTGTTGTACATACAACAGCATGACATGAATGAATGATAAAATAATAATTATGCTGAAAGATGCTGGAAAAAGAGTACATAGCATATAATTACATTTATACAAAAAATTTAAAACAAAATAAACTGTAGTGACAGAAAGCACATTAGTGATTGCCTTGATGACTGGCAGGGACAGAGAGGATACCAAGGGTCACAATGAAGCAACTTTGGGAGTATTGACTATGTTTGTTGTTTTTATTGCGGTGACAGTTTCATGTGTGAATACATGTCAAAATGTATCAAACTGCACACTTTAAATATATTCAGTTTTTTGTATTAACATCAATTATACCTTAATAAAGTTGTTTAGAAAAAAATTACAATCTTACAAAACCCACAACATGTATAAATTTGGGTGATTCAGCTAAAGCAGTTCTTTAAGAGGAAAGGATGTAGGGCCATAAAATGCAAATCTCAGGAAAATTGGGAGACATCACCATTCTTATAGTCAGAAGCATGACAAGAAAGAAGGATCATTTATGTTTGGGTTACACAGAGAGGCTATAGCAGTTACACACACCTGAAGTGAAAATTAACAAGTCAGAGCAAAAATAATTTCTAGCATATGAGTAGCTATTTCTACATTCTCAGTCTTTAGTCGGGAGTGTTCAGAAAAATAAAATGCCTCTAATAAATTTTTTTTTACACTAAAAAATATTTCTTAAGGACAGGGTCTCCTCAATCAGGTACAAAATCCACATGGATACTAAAGAATACACATTTATCAGACTGAGCATCTGCATGCCCATGACCTCCAGGCCCACCTGGCTGGGGTGCCACCTGGTCTGGGACATGCCTATGGCTTCAGAGATGGGGAGGGCTGGGAGCCCAGGAGAATAAAACTGCAGGAGCTGAAGCATTGTCACAGGTGTACTGTGGGAAATACAAAGCACAAAAGTTAAGACCCCACATTTCTTAGAAAGAATTATGACACCAAGAAGAGAAGGCATGTGAATTGGGTCTTGAATGAGTCAGACAAACCCGGACAGTTGCTCTAGTGCAGCTGGGACTTACAACCCAAATGCTAACCTGGAGACACCCAGACAATCTGGATAGTTACATGCAGGTGCCTGAGACTGGGGCTGCCACAGGAACCCTGCCCTGGGCAAGGACTTGAAAGACAACAGATTCTGAAAACCACTAAGTAGCAGCAACTGTCAGCTTATCCCTAAGCAAAGGGAGGAACGTGTTTCCGGTGCATTCTCAGTGCCCTCCCTCTGCCCTATCACCCCCAGCCTTCACTCCAGCCATGCAGCAGATGGTGCTCCACCCAAACAGCCTACTGTGCAGTGGAAGACTTCACACTAGAACAGAGATAAGAGCAGAAGCTTCCCACTCATCCTCTCATCACAGTGATCCGAAGATCAGTAGGGTTGCCATTTTATAGTTAAAGAAACTAAAGCTCCCCAGGGAGGACTTTTTCAGAGGTGCCCAGAACCCAGCCCAGACATGTCAGGCTCTGCGCCTAGGAAACAGAGGGTGGCAGAGGGAAGGTCCTACCCTGACCTGCCACCCAATGCATGGAGGATTCACTTTCCCCTTTGCCCTGTCCTCTTCACAGAGGGTCTTCTGTTTCCCTTCCCTGTACTCTCACTCACTGACCTCTGAGGGGCATGAGCACTGGTCTCTGGTCTTTATGTCTCCTGTCTGCAGGCCACATGCCCACTTTCTGTACCTGAAGCAAATCTCACCCTCTTAATCTGTCTAAATCATCATGCATCTCAAGTTCCAACAGAGGCTTTTTTAATGACTGATCCTAATAGGTGGAGGCAAGTGGAAGCTGATCTTGGGGTGCCTTGGGACCTTCGCTGAACTGCCCGCAGGCCTAGTGCTGGTAAAAATCAGCCTTGGTTCACTGCTTCAACTTTCCTGTGCTCACCCTGACCCAACAGAGGCAGCCACTGTGCATCATTTTGTAGCTCCAAGCAGGTTGTCTAGAGCCAGTCAAAGGCAGAGTCTTACATGGACCTGAACCAAAGACCCTCCAAGAGACCCCAGAACCAAAACACCCAGAGGCCAGCTTCAGACATCATCAGAACAGAATGCAATGAACTTCACAAATAGCTTATCCATAGGCAGATCTTGGCAGGCACCAGGTCCTGATGAGGCAAATTCTGCTCTGCGTGGTCAGCACCTGCACTGCAGCTCATACACTGTGGTCAGGATTGATCCTCACAATCATCCAGCCTGAGGGTCAACTCCACATATGAATGGGCTAGTAGCAATCAAAACTCAATTAAAATAAGAGGGCCCACATAAACCACACAAGGGAAATTCCTGGAGCACCCAGATTAGGTGATCAAGGAGGCTGTGCCACTGGGTTCCACAGGACACCTATTATATAAGGCAACTTTACCAAGACTGGAGGTCATAGCACATCTACCTAATTCATAGAAACAAACACAAAGAGGCAGCCAAAATGAGGAAAAGAAGAAACATGCCCCAAATAAAAGAACAGGAAACATCTCCAGGAAAAAAGGTTATGAAGTGTAGCAAATGGTCTACCAAATATAAAGGTCAAAACAATGGTTATAATGATGCTCAAATAAATCAGAGAAAGAATGAATGAAAATCAATGAGAACTTAAAGAGATAGTAAACATGAAATAGAATATAGAAATCATAAAAAAAAAAAACCAGAAATGAAGAATACAATATCTGAAACAATACACTTTAAAGAATAAATGGTCAGTTGGATGAAGCAGAGGATCAAATCAGCAATTTGGAAGACAAGGTAGAATAAAAACCCACAATCAGAGCAAGAAAAAAAACGAATTGTAAAAAAATGAGGATAGTTTAAGGGCGCTTTGGGACTTATACGAAGTGTAACAACATCCATGTCATAGGGGTACCAGAGCAGAAGATTGAGAACCTGTTGAAAGATAGCCAATAGATATATGAAAAAATGCTCAATGTCACTAATCATCAGAGAAATGCAAATTAAAACCATAATAAGATATCATCTTACATCTGTCAAAGTAGCTATCATCAATAAATCAATAAACAAGAAATGTTGGCAGGATGTGGAGAGAAGGGAATCCTCATGCACTGTTGGTGGGAATACAGATTGGTGCAGCCACTGTGGAAAGTGGTATGGAGTTACCTCCAAAAATTAAAAATGAACTGCCTTATGATTCAGTGATCCCACTCCTGGGAATATATCCAAAGGAACTTGAAACTAGTTTGAAAGGATATAGGCACTCTTGCATTCATTGCAGCATTTTAACCCCAAATAATTTTTTAAAATATTTTATTTATTTTCAGAGAGAGGTAAAGGGAGGGCCCTAATTGGGACTGGACCTGCAATCCAAGCAAGTGCCCTGACCAGGTATTGAATGATCAACTCTTCACTTTATGGGACGATGCCCAACCCACTGAACCACACCAGTCATGGCTTAACCCAAATAATTGATTCTGTATGATAATTGTTCTATCAAAAGAAAATTGTAGAATTTACTTTCCAAAGTACTAACTCATGGAGCTGTGTTGGTGATATGATCACTACGGGACACACATTAAAAATAGATGGCATCATTGTTCAAGGCTGTCAACATCTTGCTATGACTTTGTTTAACTTCATCTGAAAAAGAAACCAAAGGTCTAAATTTAAGGACTTGAGGTTACAGTGAAAGAACTCCCTTTCTGGAGCACAAACACAGGCACACACATGCACATTTATACACACCCATTCACAATCATTCATACACTGACATTCACAATCACAGTCACACACATTTACACATATACATATATATACCTTCATACATGCTTACACACATACATTTACACATTCATAGTCATATGCACTCATTCATACATTCACACACAGTCACATCTATTCATACACACACACACACACACACACACACACATGTATTTTGAATGGCTGGGGTAGACATCCATCACCACTGCACCTGGCATGCCTGCACCTGGGGCTGGTCCCAGGGGGATGTTCCTTGTGCTCATTCCTTATATTTGGGCCGATGTGAAGATCTCCTACTGGGGAAACATCATCAGTAGTTTCCTTGGGTTTCCTTAAATTCCCTCCTGGTGCAGCTTTTTCAGCTCCAGCCCAGCACACCTGTGTGCCTCTTCCCTAGACTGTCAGGCCACTCTGTCAGATGATGAGCAGCATGACAGTCATAAATAAATAAGAAAGGAACAGAAAGCTAGTCATGAAACCTAATTTCATAAGATTATTAAGAGCTTTTAAGAAAACGCTGAGCTCTGCAGAAACTTCAAGTCTCAACCTCTCTTTTCTTCAGATAATTTTTTTCCTTTTCTTTCCAGCTGTCATGTGAAATGCATCTTTTATGAAAGAAGAGATAAAAGTTAAGAGCCCAAATTGCACCACAGGCTGATGGGAGGGAAATGATGCAGCCTGGCTCCTTCTTCAGGCATGTGTCCATGAGTGTCAAGGCTGCTCCAGTGGACTCCCTCCTTTTTCCTTTCACATGAATTTCCTTGGACAGGTCAGTGCTGTACACTCAGATGTAGGACCATGTTTCTGACACAGCACACACCACGTGTCATGTGCCATGTTACTGTAGCAAACGCAGACTGATGCATCAGTGGCAGTAACAAGAAAGGCAGAAGAGTTACATTTACTATGTGTCCAACGTAGTAGAAAGGGATTAAGATGTGTAAAGGAAGATGTTTCCATAGCTGTGATTCTATTTTGTTCATTAGATTCTTCTTATAGGTGAGATCATAGGGTATTTGTCTTTCACCGACTGGCTTATTTCACTTAGCATGGAAACATGGAATAGACTGACAGTGACCAGAGGGGAGGGGGAAGGAATCGTCGGCAGCCATCCGTCTCAAGAGACGATGGCGTAGCTTCTTTAGAGTCTATCTGCACCGCCGAGAATGGCTGTGCAGTCCGACTCGGGAGTGACAATCCCTGCCGCACTTGTTACAGGTGAAGGCAGATGGCTGTTGTTGCTGCTGTTGACGCTGCTTCCGCCTCGATCTTTTCTGGACCGCCTCCTCGTTGCGCGCAGCCTCTGCACGTGACGTACCTTGCCTGACCGCGAGCCTCCAGGCTAGGCGGTCGTCTGCTTGAACTTCCCATGTGTTGAGATTGATGGAGCATTGTGTCATGTCCTTTTTGCAGATGTCTTTGAACCGCAGTTTTGGGCGCCCTCTCATCCTCTGGCCTTCTGCTAGCTCGCCGTAGAGGAGGTCTTTGGGGATACGGCCTGCATCCATTCTTTTGAAATGGCCGAGCCACCTGAGGCGTCTCTCGCTAAGAACTGCATGCAAACTGCTCATATTGGCTTGCTTCAGCACCTCGGTGTTGGAGACCTTATCCTGCCAGGCGACATGCAGGACGGGTCGCAGGCACCTCATGTGGAAGCTGTTGAGTTTCCTTTCATGCCTTGCGTAGGTGGTCCACGTCTCGCTGCCATAGAGGAGAGTGCTGAGTACGCAGGCTTGGTAGATGCGCAGTCTGGTTTTCTCAGTGAGGCTGGAATTGTTCCACGCTCGCTGGTTCAGTCTGGCCATAACTGTGGCTGCCCTGGCGATTCTCCGGTTGACCTCCAAGTCGACTGACAGAGAGCTCGAGATGGTGGACCCGAGGTAAGTGAAGTCATTGACAACCTCCAGGGTGTACCCGTCGATGGTGATGCATGGGGGAGTCCCCGTGCCTTGAGCCATAACATTCGTCTTCGTCAGGCTGATGGCTAGTCCGAACTCCTTGCATGCGTGGGAAAGGCAAGTGACTAGCTGCTGGAGTCCCTCTTCGGAGTGTGATGTCAAAGCTGCGTCGTCGGCGAAGAGCATCTCACGGATGAGCACCTCTTTGACTTTGGTCTTGGCTCGTAGACGGGCCAGGTTGTAGAGCTTGCCATCGGATCTGGTGTGAATGAAGACACCCTCGCTGCAGTCCTTAAAGGCATATTGGAGGAGCATGGAGAAGAAGATTCCGAACAGCATAGGCGCGAGGACGCAGCCCTGCTTTACTCCGCTGCTGACTGGGAAGGCCTCAGAGGTTGCGCTGTTGTAGGACACCGTGCTGTGCATGTTGTCGTGAAAGGACATGACCACAGCAAGCAGATGTGGTGGACAGCCAATCTTCCGTAGCAAGCTGAAGAGACCGCTTCGACTGACCAGATCAAACGCCTTCGTAAGGTCGATAAAGGCGAGGTAGAGTGGTTTATGCTGCTCGTGACACTTCTCCTGCAGCTGGCGTAGGGAGAAGATCATGTCCACTGTTGAACGGCCAGCTCTGAAGCCACACTGGGACTCTGGGTAGACGCGGGAAGCAAGGGTCTGCAGGCGGGCAAGAGCGACCCGGGCGAATACTTTGCCAACGACGCTGAGGAGAGAGATGCCCCGGTAGTTGTTGCAGTCGCTGCGGTCTCCTTTGTTCTTGTACATGGTGATAATGTTGGCATCTCTCATATCCTGGGGGATGTAACCCTCCTTCCAGCAGCGACAGAGTAGATGGTGGAGCGGCTGTAGCAGGACTGGTTTCCCGCTCTTTAGGATTTCTGGAGGGATTCCGTCGCTTCCTGGTGCTTTCCCGCAAGCGAGGCGGTCGATGGCTTTGCCGAGCTCTGCCACAGTAGGTGGGGTGTCTAGCTCCTCCATGACTGGTAGGTCTGGGATGGCGTTAAGAGCAGTGTCTGTTACGGTGTTCCTCGTCGCGTACAGCTCGAGGTAGTGCTCGGTCCACCGCCGCATTTGCTGTTCCTGGTAAGTGATGACCTCACCTGTCTTGGACTTAAGGGGGGCGATCTTGGAGGGGATTGGGCCTGTTGCCTTCTTGATACCCTCATACATTCCTCGTGCGTTGCCTATATCGGCGGCTTCCTGAATGCTTCTGCACAGGTTTAGCCAATAGGTGTTGGCACAGTGGCGGGCGGTCTTCTGGACTTTGTTCCTGGTAGCCCGTAGAGCTTAAAGTGTACTGGGAGTGGGCGTGGCCTTGTAAGCCAGTAGGGCCTTCCTCTTAGCCTCGATCACGGGTTCCATTTCTTCCCAGTGAGCCTCGTACCAGTCAGCGTTCTTCCGCTCTTTCTTCCCGTAAGCAATAATGGCAGAGTTGTATATGGCGTCGCGGAGACGTGGCCAATTGGATTCGATAATGTCATCTGCCGCCATTCCCTCGCCGAGTGCATCTTCCATCCTGTTGGTGAATTGCTGGGTCTTAACTGGGTTGCTGGCACAACTGGTGTTGATGCGTGGGCGACCCTTCATCTTGGAGTGGTGCAACCTCTTCGGCATTATGCGCACCTTGCTTACCACGAGGGCATGGTCCGTGTCGCAGTCTGCACTGTGGTAGCTGCGGGTGAGGAGGGTGCTGCCAATATCCGTTCTTCTGGTGATGACGAGGTCAAGCTGGTGCCAGTGGCGGGAGCGGGGGTGCCTCCATGACACCTGGTGGATCTCTTTGCACTTGAAGAATGTGTTTGTCACGCACAGGCCGTGGTGACATGAAAGCTCAAGCAGTCGCTGACCATTCTCATTGATCTTTCCTCTCCCAAAGTTTCCGAGGCAGGTGGGCCAGGCCATGTGGTCGGCTCCTACTCTTGCGTTGAAGTCTCCAAGGAGATAAAGAGCGTTACTTCTGGGGATCTTGGATAACGCTTCGTCCAGTGCATGGTAGAACTGTTCTTTCTCTTCAGTGGTGGCGCAGAGGGTTGGGGCGTACGCGCTAAGAATGCTGACTGGGCCGAAAGTTGTTGACAATCGGAGGGTAAGTAATCTCTCTGTGCCTCCTGTGGGTGGCTCTATGGAGTTAACAAGCGTGTTCTTCACAGCGAACCCAACACCGTGCTGTCTTGGTTGGTCCAGAGACTTCCCTTGCCAGTAGAAGGTGTAGTTGGTTTCTCTGATAGTTCCGTTGTTGGCCAACCGGGTCTCCTGTAGAGCCGCAATGTCGATGTTTAGTCGTGCCAGTTCCCTGTCGATGACGGCGGTTTTCCTGGCACCATTGATCCACGGAAGGTCTGCAGTAAGTCCAGGACACATGGTCCTGATGTTCCAGCTAGCGAGGCGAAGAGCTGGAGGCTTCTTTCTTGTTGTTTGCTTGGAATTGCCTGGTGCGAGTGTTTTGTGGCCCACTTTTCAAGAGACGCCTCTCTGATCCCCACGCACCCAGTGGGGCAGGCGAGCCATGGTGAGACGGCACCTAATTGGCTGGGGGCTGCCCAGCTTGAGGCGGGCGGTAGCTGTCCAGTGAGGTGCGATGACCTCTCCCACCGTCAGAGGAGACCCCTAGCGCTCGTTTCCTTTGCCAATCGGATGAGCTTATAACCGGTATCTGTCTCCTCCCGTGTTGAATCGACATCTTGCGATGACGCTGGAGTGTCCTCTCCAGTGAAGCTACAAAGCCTGGGCAGGGTGATATGGAGGGCCAGCTGTTGCCCATGCAGCAGACCCCCCCTCTCTTCGCAGCTGAAGGATCCAAGGGGAAAGACAGAGTCAATACAGCTTGGCTTCAGGTGCGCCGCAGGAGTTGCCGGTGTTGACTACAACGTCAAACCGCCTTAGGGACTCCGGCTCCGGATTTTCTGTCGGGGTTTACTCCCTTAGCCTTTCCCCTGAAGAGGTATGCCGCAAGGCAGCGGAGGTTTTTTGGAGTCAGAGTTTTCCTTCTCTGATGTGCCCTGACTGGAAGATCGAACCAGCGACACTTAGCTCGCAGGTCGACGCTCAATCCACTGAGCCAAACCAGCCAGGAAATCTCTACTAGGTACTCTGTTGAGAACACATTACCAGCATGGCAGAAACCATTTGCTAGGAACATGCCCAACATCCATTTCCTCCTTCCTTAATAACAAGAAACCTCACTTTCATTCAGGTGACATCAAAGAACACTATCCTCCCCAAAAAACTGGCACCCGATTTTTATTATTAGCAACCAAGCACACATCCTAATGAACACAGGGGCATTATTTCATTTCTCTCTCACGAGTCAATGAGGTAAAGGGTCATACCATCCCCATTGTATAACTGAGCAAACCGAGGTTCAGAGAGTTTAAATGATTTGCCAAAGGTGAGACAGTTTCTAGATGGTGGAGGTTGAATGTGAAACCAGGTGGTTTGATTTCCGGACCTATACTCTTTCTATTCTTTTGGTCTGTTCTCATGCGTACAGAAGGTCATGTATCCATCCCTTAGTGAAGTCTTGGAACAGGTCTGATTTTCAAATACCAGCCGATATACGCCCCTAATCGTGAGCTAGCTTCCTTCCTCCAACCACTTTCCTCCCCACTCTTGGACTAGAGTAGTGGAGAGTGTAGGAGAAGAGGAAGAGATGCAGGGAAGCGGTCAGCTGTGTTAGGATGTCCTGGGCAGCCCTCCTAGAAGATTGTTAGGGTGTGGCCAATACCAACAGCAGAGAAACCGTTGCATCATTTCCCATATGGGATTCTAGGAAGAGACATCAAAATAAAACCACTACACGGTATGGTGAGGCAGAAGGCGGGCTTCAATTCTGCATCTAGAAGGTTCCATGTGCCCTGTGGAGGGATACAGAAAATAGTTGCTGGTGCCAGTGGGTGAGCTTCTGCCGTGGGCAGGTGAAGTAGCCCCAAGACAGAGAGCTACAAGGTGGCCCCAGGTGACTCGGAGAAAGATGGGTGTGGTGGCCAGACCCCAGAGGGAACTTCGGCATCAGAGAGAGCTGAGATAGGGCTGGTCAGCTGGGAGGTGCCTTGAGTGGACTGAGGTGACAACCAACTGGCTAGGAGACCACAACTGCAGACCCCACAAGCATAACCGGAGCAAACAACTTCACAAAAACAATCTGTCCCATAAACAAAGTCAGTGGAAAGGATCCAGCCCCATACAATAGAGCTAATCTTCTGGGCACACATATCCCGTCCGGGGTATTAGCTTAGACACTGCTTCCTCCTAGGTGGAGGTAACGCCACTTGGCCTGCCTGAGGTTCTGTGCCCGAGGCCTCTTCGCCACTTGCTTTGGTAGGTGTCAGAAAGGTTACCAGGGGCATTTTAGTATTAAACCAAACATCTTCTTCTTAAAGTACTTAGAAGAATAGATTGTTCTTCGAGGCTTATTTCTGCATTTGATATAAAGCCAATTCCACCAGCAGCAGAACTCCATACAGAACCTGATCATGCTGGCACTTTGGTCTTGAACTTCCAGCCTCCAGACTGTGAAAAAATTAATTTCTGTTGTTGAAGCCACCCATCTGTGGTACTTTATATTGGTAGCATTAGCAAACTAACACAAATGACCTCAATGTTATCCATGATGTTGCACATGGCAGGGTTTTCTTCTTTTCAGGGGCTGAATAATATTTCATTGCATTATATACTCATTTTCTTTATCTACTTATCTCTCTACAGCCATTTAGATTATTCCCACTCTTTGATTATTGTGAATAATACTGTGATAAGTGTGGGAGATAAATATTCTTAAGTGGGACATCAGTATTATATACTGTTATTTGTTTGTTTGTTTGTTTGTTGTTGTTGTTTTGAGAAACTTCCATGCTGTTTTCTGCAGTGGCTGCACCATTTTACATTCCCACCATCAGTGCACAGGGATTCCAATTTCTCCACATCCTCATTCATACCTGTTATCTTTCTTTTCTTAATGATAGTCATTCTAACAGGTATGAGGAGATATCTCATTGTGATTTTGAATAAATTCCCCCTGATGATTAGTGATGTTGAGCATCTTTTCACATACCATTGGCTATTGGTATAACTTCTTTGCAGAAATGACCATTCATGTTTTATCCCTATTTTAAGTGGGTTGTTTTGTTTTGTTTCTGCTATTGAGTTGAAGGTGTTTCTTAAATACTTTGGATATTAACTTCTTGTCAGCAAAGACAACCAAAAATATTAACTTTATTTTTATTAAATGTGTCTGCTTATTTAAAATATTAAAAACAAATAGACGAGTTGAAATTTGGAAAATATTATATAGATAGATAGATATAGAGATATGTAGATGTAAAATAGGGAGGGTCATTATTTGTTTACAATTCAACAATCAATTCACCAAAAAAAGGAAATCTCAATTTAAAATGAGGAAAAATTTTAAAAGGTATTTCACAGAAGACACATGAATACCAACAAACATAAAATAATGTTCAGCATAACTATATATCAGTAAATTGAAACTGGAATTAGATAACATCTCCAACTCATAAGAATCAATAATTGTTTTAAAATATAACACTATTAAACACTGTGAAAGGTGTGAAGTAACTAGAACTTTCCTGCATAGCTGGGGGGAGGGGTATAAAATAAGACACTCGCTCTGGCCAATATTTTGACAGTTTTTTTTTTAAATAAAATCAATTATACATCTCACTAAACAATTCTGTTCTTAGTTATTTCCCAAAATTTAAAACATGTTTAAAAATAAATTGTGCAAGAATATTTATAGCAGCCTTTCAAAAGTATTTTCTATATTTTAATTACATTTAACACACAATATTAGTTACATATGTACAACATAGTGATTAGACATTTATATTACTTATGAAGTGATCACCCCAACAAGTCTAATACCCATCTGACATCATACATAGTTGCGACAATATTACTGACTATATTCTCTATACAGCAATCTTATTAATAACAGCTGAAAACTGAAATAATCAAAATATACATCAAATAATTAACAAATGAATTATAGACTATTCAAATAATGGCATATTACTTAGCAATAAAAAATAACTTACTGATAAATTGAACAACATAGTTGAATCTCAGAAACATTATTTTGAGTAAAATTAGCCAGACACACAAAAAAGCACACTCTGTATAATTCCACTTACATGAAATTGAAGAACAATCAATCTGTGCTGATAGAACTCAGAATATTGATTTTTTAGGTATCATGTCTTTTTGGTATTTTTATGGGTACATATAATCATCAAAATTTATTTAACTAAATAAACAAGATAAATTATGACCTTAAAATAAACAGTATGATATTTATTGGTAGTTACAAAATAGTCATGGATCCAAACAGCATAGGAAATAGTCAATTACACTGTAATAACTATGTGTGGTGCCACCTGGGTGCTGGAAATATCAGGGAAATCACTCTGTAAAGTGCATGATTGTCCAACCACTGTGCTGCACACCTCAAACTAATACAAAATAATATTGATGTATTTCACTAAGCATGATTCTCTCTAGTTCCATCCATGTTGTCGCAAATGGCAGGAGTTCCTTCTTTCTTCCTGCTGCATAGTTTTCCATCGTGTAAATGTACCACGGTGTTTTAACCCACTCATCTACAGTTGGGCACTTAGGCTGTTTCCAGCACTTAGCTATTGTAAACAGGGCTGCTATGAACATAGGGGTGCATAAGTTCTTTTCAATTGGTGTTTCAGGATTCTTCGGGTATAATCCCAGTAGTGGAATCGCTGGTTCAAAAGGCAGTTCCATTTTTAACCTTTTGAGGTAATTCCATACTGTTCTCCATAGTGGCTGCACCAGTCTGCATTTCCACCAACAGTGCAGTAGGGTTCCCGTTTCTCCGCATCCTCGCCAGCACTTGTTGCTTGTTGATTTGTTGATGATGGCCATTCTGACAGGTGTGAGGTGGTATCTCATTGTGGTTTCTATTTGCATCTCCCTGATGGCTAATGACGCTGAGCATATTTTCATGTGTCTATGGACCTTCTGTATGTCCTCTTCGAAGAAGTGTTTGTTCAGGTCCTTTGCCCATTTTTTAAGTGGGTTGTTTGTTTTCTTGATGTTCACCCAGGCGCCAGAGCGGACGTGATTCCCCGGCACCGCTATCCCACACGCCAGCGCTGATATAACCGGGTATCCCTGCTCACCCAGGCGCCAGCGTGGATGTGACAGCGGGGCCCCGCTAACCCACACGCCAGCGCGGACATGACCGCGCTACACCGCTTACCACAAGCAAGCGCGAACTTGACCGGGCAGCCCCGCTCACCCAGGCGCCAGCGCGGATGTGACAGCGGGGTCCCGCTAACCCAAACATCAGCGCTGACGTGACCGCGCAACCCAACTTACCACCCACACACGCCAGTGCAGATGTGACTGGGAAGCCCGGTTCACCCACAGGAAGCGCGGATCTGACAGAGCAGCCCCGCTCACCCACACGCCAGCTCGGACATGACCGAGAGGCCCCGCTCATGCGGACGCGAGCGCGGACTTGAGCGCGCGGCCAGACCCGCGCGCGACGACGCCAACGCGGATGTGGCCGCGCGGCCTTGCTAACGGAAATGCCACCGCGGACGTGATTCCCCAGACCGGCTCACTCACACGCCAGCGCGGACGTGACAGCGGGTCCCCGCTAACACACACGCCAGCGCGGACGTGACCGGGTAGCCCTGCTCACCCAGGCGCCAGCGTGAATGTGACAGCGGGGCCCCGCTAACACACACGCCAGCGCGGACATGACCGCGCTACCCCCGCTTACCACAAGCAAGCGCGAACTTGACCAGGAAGCCCCGCTTACCCAGGCGCCAGCGCGGATGTGACAGCGGGGCCCCGCTCACCCAAACGCCAGCGCAGACGTGACCGCACAGCACCGCTCACCCAGGCGCCAGCGCGGACGTGATTCCCCGGCACCGCTGCCCCACACGCCAGCGCTCACATAACCGGGTATCCCTGCTCACCAAGGCGCCAGCTCGGATGTGACAGCGGGGCCCCGCTAACACATACGCCAGCGCGGACGTGACCGGATAGCCCTGCTCACTCAGGTGCAAGCGTGTATGTGACAGCGGGGCCCCGCCTACCGACACGCCAGCGCGGACGTGACCGCGCAACCCCGCTTACCACAAGCAAGCGCGAACTTTACCGGGCAGCCCCGCTCACCCAGGCGCCAGCGCGGATGTGACAGCGGGGTCCCGCTAACCCAAACATCAGCGCTGACGTGACCGCGCAACCCCACTTACCACCCACACGCCAGTGCAGATGTGACTGGGCAGCCCGGTTCACCCACAGGAAGCGCAGATCTGACAGAGCAGCCCCGCTCACCCACACGCCAGCTCGGACATGACTGAGAGGCCCCGATCATGCGGACGCGAGCGCGGACTTGAGCGCGAGGCCAGACCCGCGCACGACGACGCCAGCGCGGATGTGGCCGCGCGGCCTTGCTAACGGAAATGCCACCGCGGACGTGATTCCCCAGACCCGCTCAATCACACGCCAGCGCGGACGTGACAGCGGGTCCCCGCTAACACACACGCCAGCGCGGACGTGACCGGGTAGCCCTGCTCACCCAGGCGCCAGCGTGAATGTGACAGCGGGGCCCCGCTAACACACACGCCAGCGCGGACATGACCGCGCTACCCCCGCTTACCACAAGCAAGCGCGAACTTGACCGGGAAGCCCCGCTTACCCAGGCGCCAGCGCGGATGTGACAGCGGGGCCCCGCTCACCCAAACGCCAGCGCAGACGTGACCGCACAGCACCGCTCACCCAGGCGCCAGCGCGGACGTGATGCCCTGGCACCGCTGCCCCACACGCCAGCGCTGACATAACCGGGTATCCTTGCTCTCCCAGGCGCCAGCTCGGATGTGAGAGCGGGGCCCCGCTAACACACACGGAAGCGCGGACGTGACCGGATAGCCCTGCTCACCCAGGCGCCAGCGTGGATGTGACAGCGGGGCCCCGCTAACCCACACGCCAGCGCGGATGTGACCGCGCAACCCCGCTTACCACAAGCAAGCGCGAACTTGACCAGGCAGCCCCGCTCACCCAGGCGCCAGCGCGGATGTGACAGCGGGGTCCCGCTAACCCAAACATCAGCGCTGACGTGACCGCGCAACCCCACTTACCACCCACACGCCAGTACAGATGTGACTGGGCAGCCCGGTTCACCCACAGGAAGCGCGGATCTGACAGAGCAGCCCCGCTCACCCACACGCCAGCTCGGACATGACCGTGAGGCCCCGCTCATGCGGACGCAAGCGCGGACTTGAGCGCGCGGCCAGACCCGCGCACGACGACGCCAGCGCGGATGTGGCCGCGCGGCCTTGCTAACGGAAATGCCACCGCGGACGTGATTCCCCAGACCCGCTCACTCACACGCCAGCGCGGACGTGACAGCGGGTCCCCGCTAACACACACGCCACCGCGGACGTGACCGGGTAGCCCTGCTCACCCAGGCGCCAGCGTGAATGTGACAGCGGGGCCCCGCTAACACACACGCCAGCGCGGACATGACCGCGCTACCCCGCTTACCACAAGCAAGCGCGAACTTGACCGGGAAGCCCCGCTTACCCAGGCGCCAGCGCGGATGTGACAGCGGGTCCCCGCTCACACAAACGCCAGCGCAGACGTGACCGCACAGCACCGCTCACCCAGGCGCCAGCGCGGACGTGATTCCCCCGGCACCGCTGCCCCACACGCCAGGGCTCACATAACCGGGTATCCCTGCTCACCCAGGCGCCAGCTTGGATGTGACAGCGGGGTCCCGCTAACACACACGCCAGCGCGGACATGACCGCGCTACCCCCGCTTACCACAAGCAAGCGCGAACTTGACCGGGAAGCCCCGCTTACCCAGGCGCCAGCGCGGATGTGACAGCGGGGTCCAGCTCACCCAAACGCCAGCGCAGACGTGACCGCACAGCACCGCTCACCCAGGCGCCAGCGCAGACGTGATTCCCCGGCACCGCTGCCCCACACGCCAGCGCTGACATAACAGGGTATCCCTGCTCACACAGGCACCAGCTTGGATGTGACAGCGGGTCCCCGCTAACACACACGCCAGCGCGAACGTGACCGGGTAGCCCTGCTCACACTGGCACCAGCGCGGATGTGACAGCGGGGCCCCGCTAACACACACGCCAGCGCGGACGTGACCGGGTAGCCCTGCTCACCCAGGCGCCAGCGTGAATGTGACAGCGGGGCCCCGCTAACACACACGCCAGCGCGGACATGACCGCGCTACCCCCGCTTACCACAAGCAAGCGCGAACTTGACCGGGAAGCCCCGCTTACCCAGGCGCCAGCGCGGATGTGACAGCGGGGCCCCGCTCACCCAAACGCCAGCGCAGACGTGACCGGGTAGCCCTGCTCACCCAGGCGCCAGCGTGGATGTGACAGCGAGGCCCCGCTAACCCACACGCCAGCGCGGACGTGACCGCGCAACCCCGCTTACCACAAGCAAGCGCGAACTTGACCGGGCAGCCCCGCTCACCCAGGCGCCAGCGCGGATGTGACAGCGGGGTTCCGCTAACCCAAACATCAGCGCTGACGTGACCGCGCAACCCCACTTACCACCCATACGCCAGTGCAGATGTGACTGGGCAGCCTGGTTAACCCACAGGAAGCGTGGATCTGACAGAGCAGCCCCGCTCACCCACACGCCAGCTCGGACGTGACCGTGAGGTCCCGCTCATGCGGACGCGAGCGCGGACTTGAGCGCGCGGCCAGACCCGCGCACGACGACGCCAGCGCGGATGTGGCCACGCGGCCTTGCTAACGGAAATGCCACCGCGGACGTGATTCCCCAGACCCGCTCACTCACACGCCAGCGCGGACGTGAGAGTGGGGCCCCGCTAACACACGCCAGCGCCGACGTGACCGGGTAGAACTGCTCACCCTGGCACCAGCGCGGATGTGACAGCGGGGCCCCGCTAACACACACGGCAGCGCGGACGTGACCGGGTAGCCCTGCTCACCCAGGCGCCAGCGTGAATGTGACAGCGGGACCCCGTTAACACACACGCCAGCGCGGACATGACCGCGCTACCCCGCTTACCACAAGCAAGCGCGAACTTGACCGGGAAGCCCCGCTTACCAAGGCGCCACCGCGGATGTGACAGCGGGTCCCCGCTCACCCAAACGCCAGCGCAGACGTGACCGCACAGCACCGCTCACCCAGGCGCCAGCGCGGACGTGATTCCCCGGCACCGCTGCCCCACACGCCAGCGCTCACATAACCGGGTATCCCTGCTCACCCAGGCGCCAGCTCGGATGTGACAGCGGGGACCCGCTAACACAACCACCAGCGCAGACGTGACCGGATAGCCCTGCTCACCGAGGCGCCAGCGTGGATGTGACAGCGAGGCCCCGCTAACCCACACGCCAGCGCCGACGTGACCGCGCAACCCCGCTTAACACAAGCAAGCGCGAATTTGACCAGGCAGCCCCGCTCACCGAGGCGCCAGCGCGGATGTGACAGCGGGGTCCCGCTAACCCAAACATCAGCGCTGACGTGACCGCGCAACCCCACTTACCACCCACACGCCAGTGCAGATGTGACTGGGCAGCCCGGTTCACCCACAGGAAGCGCGGATCTGACAGAGCAGCCCCGCTCACCCACACGCCAGCTCGGACATGACCGTGAGGCCCCGCTCATGCGGACGCGAGCGCGGACTTGAGCGCGCGGCCAGACCCTTGCACGACGACGCCAGCGCGGATGTGGCCGTGGCGGCCTTGCTAACGGAAATGCCACCGCGGACGTGATTCCCCAGACCCGCTCACTCACACGCCAGCGCGGACGTGACAGCGGGTCCCCGCTAACACACACGCCACCGCGGACGTGACCTGGTAGCCCTGCTCACCCAGGCGCCAGCGTGAATGTGACAGCGGGGCCCCGCTAACACACACGTCAGCGCGGACATGACCGCGCTACCCCCGCTTACCACAAGCAAGCGCGAACTTGACCGGGAAGCCCCGCTTACCCAGGCGCCAGCGCGGATGTGACAGCGGGGCCCCGCTCACCCAAACGCCAGCGCAGACGTGACCGCACAGAACCGCTCACCCAGGCGCCAGCGCGGACGTGATTCCCCGGCACCGCTGCCCCACATGCCAGCGCTGACATAACCGGGTATCCCTGCTCACCCAGGCGCCAGCTTGGATGTGACAGCGGGGTCCCGCTAACACACACGCCAGCGCGGACATGACCGCGCTACCCCGCTTACCACAAGCAAGCGCGAACTTGACCGGGA
This sequence comes from Furipterus horrens, assembly GCF_987537825.1. NCBI lineage: Eukaryota > Metazoa > Chordata > Mammalia > Chiroptera > Furipteridae > Furipterus > Furipterus horrens. Next base: position 56,100,737 of record NW_028327171.1, read on the forward strand.
AGCCCCGCTTACCCAGGCGCCAGCGCGGATGTGACAGCGGGGCCCCGCTCACCCAAACGCCAGCGCAGACGTGACCGGGTAGCCCTGCTCACCCAGGCGCCAGCGTGAGTGTGACAGCCGGTCCCCGCTAACACACACGCCAGCGCGAACTTGACCGGGAAGCCCCGCTTACCCAGGCGCCAGCGCGGATGTGACAGCGGGGCCCTCCTCACCCAAACGCCAGCGCAGACGTGACTGCACAGCACCGCTCACCCAGGCACCACCGTGGACGTGATTCCCCGGCACCGCTGCCACACAGGCCAGCGCTGACATAACCGGGTATCCCTGCTCACCCAGGCGCCAGCTCGGATGTGACAGCGGGGCCCCGCTAACACACACGCCAGCGCGGACGTGACCGGATAGCCCTGCTCACTCAGGCGCCAGCGTGGATGTGACAGCGGGGCCCCGCTAACCCACACGCCAGCGCGGACGTGACCGCGCAACCCCGCTTACCACAAGCAAGCGCGAACTTTACCGGGCAGCCCCGCTCACCCAGGCGCAAGCATGGATGTGACAGCGGGGTCCCGCTAACCCAAACATCAGCGCTGACGTGACCGCGCAACCCCACTTACCACCCACACTACAGTGCAGATGTGACTGGGCAGCCCGGTTCACCCACAGGAAGCGCCGATCTGACAGAGCAGCCCCGCTCACCCACACGCCAGCTCGGACATGACCGTGAGGCCCCGCTCATGCGGACGCGAGCGCGGACTTGAGCGCGCGGCCAGACCCTTGCACGACGACGCCAGCGCGGATGTGGCCGCGCGGCCTTGATAACGGAAATGCCACCGCGGATGTGATTCCCCAGACCCGCTCACTCACACGCCAGCGCGGACGTGACAGCGGGTCCCCGCTAACACACACGACAGCGCGGACGTGACCGGGTAGCCCCGCTTACCCAGGCGCCAGCGCGGATGTGACAGCGGGGCCCCCCTCACCCAAACGCCAGCGCAGACGTGACTGCACAGCACCGCTCACCCAGGCGCCACCGTGGACGTGATTCCCCGGCACCGCTGCCACACAGGCCAGCGCTGACATAACCGGGTATCCCTGCTCACCCAGGCGCCAGCTCGGATGTGACAGCGGGGCCCCGCTAACACACACGCCAGCGCGGACGTGACCGGATAGCCCTGCTCACTCAGGCGCCAGCGTGGATGTGACAGCGGGGCCCCGCTAACCCACACGCCAGCGCGGACGTGACCGCGCAACCCCGCTTACCACAAGCAAGCGCGAACTTTACCGGGCAGCCCCGCTCACCCAGGCGCCAGCGCGGATGTCACAGCGGGGTCCCGCTAACCCAAACATCAGCGCTGACGTGACCGCGCAACCCCACTTACCACCCACACGCCAGTGCAGATGTGACTGGGCAGCCCGGTTCACCCACAGGAAGCGCGGATCTGACAAGCAGCCCCGCTCACCCACACGCCAGCTCGGACATGACCGTGAGACCCCGCTCATGCGGACGCGAGCGCGGACTTGAGCGCGCGGCCAGACCCGTGCACGACGATGCCAGCGCGGATGTGGCCGCGCGGCCTTGCTAACGGAAATGCCACCGCGGACGTGATTCCCCAGACCCGCTCACTGACACGCTAGCGCGGACGTGACAGCGGGTCCCCGCTAACACACACGCCAGCGCGGACGTGACCGGGTAGCCCTGCTCACCCAGGCGCCAGCGCGGACGTGATTCCCCGGCACCGCTGCCCCACACGCCAGCGCTGACATAACCGGGTAGCCCTGCTTACCCTGGCACCAGCGCGGATGTGACAGCGGGGCCCCGCTAACACACACGCCAGCGCGGACATGACCGGGTAGCCCTGCTCACCCAGGCGCCAGCGTGAATGTGACAGCGGGGCCCCGCTAATACACACGCCAGCGCGGACATGACCGCGCTACCCGGTTTACCACAAGCAAGCGCGAACTTGACCGGGAAGCCCCGCTTACCCAGGCGTCAGCGCGGAGGTGATAGCGGGGCCCCGCTCACCCAAACGCCAGCGCAGACGTGACCGCACAGCACCGCTCACCCTGGCGCCAGCGCGGATGTGATTCCCCGGCACCGCTGCCCCACACGCCAGCGCTCACATAACCGGGTATCCCTGCTCACCCAGGCGCAGGCTCGGATGTGACAGCGGGGCCCCGCTAACACAACCGCCAGCGCAGACGTGACTGGATAGCCCTGCTCACCCAGGCGCCAGCGTGGATGTGACAGCGAGGCCCCGCTAACCCACACGCCAGCGCGGACGTGACCGCGCAACCCCGCTTACCACAAGCAAGCGCGAACTTGACCGGGCAGCCCCGCTCACCCAGGCGCCAGCGCGGATGTGACAGCGGGGTTCCGCTAACCCAAACATCAGCGCTGACGTGACCGCGCAACCCCACTTACCACCCATACGCCAGTGCAGATGTGACTGGGCAGCCTGGTTAACCCACAGGAAGCGCGGATCTGACAGAGCAGCCCCGCTCACCCACACGCCAGCTCGGACGTGACCGTGAGGTCCCGCTCATGCGGACGCGAGCGCGGACTTGAGCGCGCGGCCAGACCCTTGCACGACGACGCCAGCGCGGATGTGGCCACGCGGCCTCGCTAACGGAAATGCCACCGCGGACGTGATTCCCCAGACCCGCTCACTCACACGCCAGCGCGGACGTGAGAGTGGGGCCCCGCTAACACACGCCAGCGCCGACGTGACCGGGTAGAACTGCTCACCCTGGCACCAGCGCGGATGTGACAGCGGGGCCCCGCTAACACACACGGCAGCGCGGACGTGACCGGGTAGCCCTGCTCACCCAGGCGCCAGCGTGAATGTGACAGCGGGACCCCGCTAACACACACGCCAGCGCGGACATGACCGCGCTACCCCGCTTACCACAAGCAAGCGCGAACTTGACCGGGAAGCCCCGCTTCCCCAGGCGCCACCGCGGATGTGACAGCGGGTCCCCGCTCACCCAAACGCCAGCGCAGACGTGACCGCACAGCACCGCTCACCCAGGCGCCAGCGCGGACGTGATTCCCCGGCACCGCTGCCCCACACGCCAGCGCTCACATAACCGGGTATCCCTGCTCACCCAGGCGCCAGCTCGGATGTGACAGCGGGGCCCCGCTAACACAACCACCAGCGCAGACGTGACCGGATAGCCCTGCTCACCGAGGCGCCAGCGTGGATGTGACAGCGAGGCCCCGCTAACCCACACGCCAGCGCCGACGTGACCGCGCAACCCCGCTTAACACAAGCAAGCGCGAATTTGACCAGGCAGCCCCGCTCACCGAGGCGCCAGCGCGGATGTGACAGCGGGGTCCCGCTAACCCAAACATCAGCGCTGACGTGACCGCGCAACCCCACTTACCACCCACACGCCAGTGCAGATGTGACTGGGCAGCCCGGTTCACCCACAGGAAGCGCGGATCTGACAGAGCAGCCCCGCTCACCCACACGCCAGCTCGGACATGACCGTGAGGCCCCGCTCATGCGGACGTGAGCGCGGACTTGAGCGCGCGGCCAGACCCTTGCACGACGACGCCAGCGCGGATGTGGCCGCGCGGCCTTGCTAACGGAAATGCCACCGCGGACGTGATTCCCCAGACCCGCTCACTCACACGCCAGCGCGGACGTGACAGCGGGTCCCCGCTAACACACACGCCACCGCGGACGTGACCTGGTAGCCCTGCTCACCCAGGCGCCAGCGTGAATGTGACAGCGGGGCCCCGCTAACACACACGCCAGCGCGGACATGACCGCGCTACCCCCGCTTACCACAAGCAAGCGCGAACTTGACCGGGAAGCCCCGCTTACCCAGGCGCCAGCGCGGATGTGACAGCGGGGCCCCGCTCACCCCAAACGCCAGCGCGGACGTGATTCCCCGGCACCGCTGCCCAACACGCCAGCGCTGACATAACCGGGTATCCCTGCTCACCCAGGCGCCAGCTTGGATGTGACAGCGGGGTCCCGCTAACACACACGCCAGCGCGGACATGACCGCGCTACCCCGCTTACCACAAGCAAGCGCGAACTTGACCGGGAAGCCCCGCTTACCCAGGCGCCAGCGCGGATGTGACAGCGGGGCCTCGCTCACCCAAACGCCAGCGCAGACGTGACCGCACAGCACCGCTCACCCAGGCGCCAGCGCAGACGTGATTCCCCGGCACCGCTGCCCCACACGCCAGCGCTGACATAACAGGGTATCCCTGCTCACCCAGGCGCCAGCTCGGATGTGACAGCGGGGCCCCTCTAACACACACGCCAGCGCGGACGTGACCGGGTAGCCCTGCTCACCCTGGCACCAGCGCGGATGTGACAGCGGGGCCCCGCTAACACACACGCCAGCGCGGACATGACCGCGCTACCCCCGCTTACCACAAGCAAGCGCGAACTTGACCGGGAAGCCCCGCTTACCCAGGCGCCAGCGCGGATGTGATAGCGGGGCCCCGCTCACCCAAACGCCAGCGCAGACGTGACCGCACAGCACCGCTCACCCAGGCGCCAGCGCAGACGTGATACCCCTGCACCGCTGCCCCACACGCCAGCGCTCACATAACCGGGTATCCCTGCTCACCCAGGCGCCAGCTCGGATGTGACAGCGGGGCCCCGCGAACACAACCGCCAGCGCAGACGTGACCGGATAGCCCTGCTCACACAGGCGCCAGCGTGGATGTGACAGCGAGGCCCCGCTAACCCACACGCCAGCGCCGACGTGACCGCGCAACCCCGCTTAACACAAGCAAGCGCGAATTTGACCGGGCAGCCCCGCTCACCGAGGCGCCAGCGCGGATGTGACAGCGGGGTCCCGCTAACCCAAACATCAGCACTGACGTGACCGCGCAACCCCACTTACCACCCACACGACAGTGCAGATGTGACTGGGCAGCCCGGTTCACCCACAGGAAGCGCCGATCTGACAGAGCAGCCCCGCTCACCCACACGCCAGCTCGGACATGACCGTGAGGCCCCGCTCATGCGGACGCGAGCGCGGACTTGAGCGCGCGGCCAGACCCTTGCAGGACGACGCCAGCGCGGATGTGGCCGCGCGGCCTTGCTAACGGAAATGCCACCGCGGACGTGATTCCCCAGACCCGCTCACTCACACGCCAGCGCGGACGTGACAGCGGGTCCCCGCTCACTCACACGCCAGCGCGGACGTGACAGCGGGGTCCCGCTAACACACACGCCAGCGCGGACATGACCGCGCTACCCCCGCTTACCACAAGCAAGCGCGAACTTGACCGGGAAGCCCCGCTTACCCAGGCGCCAGCGCGGATGTGACAGCGGGGCCCCGCTCACCCAAACGCCAGCGCAGACGTGTCCGGGTAGCCCTGCTCACCCAGGCGCCAGCGCGGATGTGACAGCGGGGCCCCGCTCACCCAAACGCAAGCGCGGACGTGACAGCGGGTCCCTGCTAACACACACGCCAGCGCGGACGTGACCGGGTAGCCCTGCTCACCCAGGCGCCAGCGTGAATGTGACAGCGGGGCCCCGCTGACACACACGCCAGCGCGGACATGACCGCGCTACCCCCCGCTTACCACAAGCAAGCGCGAACTTGACCGGGAAGCCCCGCTTACCCAGACGCCAGCGCGGATGTGATAGCGGGGCCCCGCTCACACAAACACCAGCGCAGACGTGACCGCACAGCACCGCTCACCCAGGCGCCAGCGCAGACGTGATTCCCCGGCACCGCTGCCCCACACGCCAGCGCTCACATAACCGGGTATCCCTGCTCACCCAGGCGCCAGCTCGGATGTGACAGCGGGGCCCCGCTAACACACACGCCAGCGCGGACATGACCGCGCTACCCCCGCTTACCACAAGCAAGCGCGAACTTGACCGGGAAGCCCCGCTTACCCAGGCGCCAGCGCGGATGTGACAGCGGGGCCCCGCTCACCCAAACGCCAGCGCAGACGTGACCGCACAGCACCGCTCACCCAGGCGCCAGCGCCGACGTGATTCCCCGGCACCGCTGCCTCACACGCCAGCGCTGACATAACCGGGTATCCCTGCTCACCCAGGCGCCAGCTCGGATGTGACAGCGGGGCCCCGCTAACACACACGCCAGCGCGGACCGCGACCGGATAGCCCTGCTCACCCAGGCGCAAGCGTGGATGTGACAGCGGGGCCCCGCTAACCCACACGCCAGCGCGGACGTGACCGCGCAACCCCGCTTACCACAAGCAAGCGCGAACTTTACCGGGCAGCCCCGCTCACCCAGGCGCCAGCGCGGATGTCACAGCGGGGTTCCGCTAACCCAAACATCAGCGGTGACGTGACCGCGCAACCCCACTTACCACCCACATGCCAGTGCAGATGTGACTGGGCAGCCCGGTTCACCCACAGGAAGCGCGGATCTGACAGAGCAGCCCCGCTCACCCACACGCCAGCTCGGACATGACCGTGAGGCCCCGCTCATGCGGACGCGAGCGCCGACTTGAGCGCACGGCCAGACCCGCGCACGACGATGCCAGCGCGGATGTGGCCGCGCGGCCTTGCTAACGGAAATGCCACCGCGGACGTGATTCCCCAGACCCGCTCACTGACACGCCAGCGCGGACGTGAGAGCGGGTCCCCGCTAACACACACGCCAGCGCGGACGTGACCGGGTAGCCCTGCTCACCCAGGCGCCAGCGCGGACGTGATTCCCCGGCACCGCTGCCCCACACGCCAGCGCGGACGTGACCGGGTAGCCCTGCTCACCCAGGCGCCAGCGTGAATGTGACAGCGGGGCCCCGCTAATACACACGCCACCGCGGACATGACCGCGCTACCCCCGCTTACCACAAGCAAGCGCGAACTTGACCGGGAAGCCACGCTTACCCAGGCGCCAGCGCGGATGTGATAGCGGGGCCCCCGCTCACCCAAACGCCAGCGCAGACGTGACCGCACAGCACCGCTCACCCAGGCGCCACCGCGGACGTGATTCCCCGGCACCGCTGCCCCACACGCCAGCGCTCACATAACCGGGTATCCCTGCTCACCCATGCGCCAGCTCGGATGTGACAGCAGGGCCCCGCTAACACACACGCCAGCGCGGACGCGACCGGATAGCCCTGCTCACTCAGGCGCCAGCGTGGATGTGACAGCGGGGCCCCGCTAACCCACACGCCAGCGCGGACGTGACCGCGCAACCCCGCTTACCACAAGCAAGCGCGAACTTGACCGGGCAGCCCCGCTCACCCAGGCGCCAGCGCGGATGTCACAGCGGGGTCCCGCTAACCCAAACATCAGCGCTGACGTGACCGCGCAACCCCACTTACCACCCACACGCCAGTGCAGATGTGACTGGGCAGCCCGGTTCACCCACAGGAAGCGCGGATCTGACAGAGCAGCCCCGCTCACCCACACGCCAGCTCGGACGTGACCGTGAGGCCCCGCTCATGCGGACGCGAGCGCGGACTTGAGCGCGCGGCCAGACCCGCGCACGACGATGCCAGCGCGGATGTGGCCGCGCGGCCTTGCTAACGGAAATGCCACCGCGGACGTGATTCCCCAGACCCGCTCACTCACACGCCAGCGCGGACGTGACAGCGGGTCCCTGCTAACACACACGCCAGCGCGGACGTGACCGGGTAGCCCTGCTCACCCAGGCGCCAGCGTGAATGTGACAGCGGGGCCCCTCTGACACACACGCCAGCGCGGACATGACCGCGCTACCCCCGCTTACCACAAGCAAGCGCGAACTTGACCGGGAAGCCCCGCTTACCCAGACGCCAGCGCGGATGTGATAGCGGGGCCCCGCTCACACAAACACCAGCGCAGACGTGACCGCACAGCACCGCTCACCCAGGCGCCAGCGCGGACGTGATTCCCCGGCACCGCTGCCCCACACGCCAGCGCTCACATAACCGGGTATCCCTGCTCACCCAGGCGCCAGCTCGGATGTAACAGCGGGGCCCCGCTAACACACACGCCAGCGCGGACATGACCGCGCTACCCCCGCTTACCACAAGCAAGCGCGAACTTGACCGGGAAGCCCCGCTTACCCAGGCGCCAGCGCGGATGTGACAGCGGGGCCCCGCTCACCCAAACGCCAGCGCAGACGTGACCGCACAGCACCGCTCACCCAGGCGCCAGCGCCGACGTGATTCCCCGGCACCTCTGCCTCACACGCCAGCGCTGACATAACCGGGTATCCCTGCTCACCCAGGCGCCAGCTCGGATGTGACAGCGGGGCCCCGCTAACACACACGCCAGCGCGGACGCGACCGGATAGCCCTGCTCACCCAGGCGCAAGCGTGGATGTGACAGCGGGGCCCCGCTATCCCACACGCCAGCGCGGACGTGACCGCGCAACCCCGCTTACCACAAGCAAGCGCGAACTTGACCGGGCAGCCCCGCTCACCCAGGCGCCAGCGCGGATGTGACAGCGGGGTCCCGCTAACCCAAACATCAGCGCTGACGTGACCGCGCAACCCCACTTACCACCCACATGCCAGTGCAGATGTGACTGGGCAGCCCGGTTCACCCACAGGAAGCGCGGATCTGACAGAGCAGCCCCGCTCACCCACACGCCAGCTCGGACATGACCGTGAGGCCCCGCTCATGCGGACGCGAGCGCCGACTTGAGCGCACGGCCAGACCCGCGCACGACGATGCCAGCGCGGATGTGGCCGCGCGGCCTTGCTAACGGAAATGCCACCGCGGACGTGATTCCCCAGACCCGCTCACTGACACGCCAGCGCGGACGTGAGAGCGGGTCCCCGCTAACACACACGCCAGCGCGGACGTGACCGGGTAGCCCTGCTCACCCAGGCGCCAGCGTGAATGTGACAGCGGGGTCCCGCTAACACACACGCCAGCTCGGACATGACCGCGCTACCCCGCTTACCACAAGCAAGCGCGAACTTGACCAGGAAGCCACGCTTACCCAGGCGCCAGCGCGGATGTGATAGCGGGGCCCCGCTCACCCAAACGCCAGCGCAGACGTGACCGCACAGCACCGCTCACCCAGGCGCCAGCGCGGACGTGATTCCCCGGCACCGCTGCCCCACACGCCAGCGCTTACATAACCGGGTATCCCTGCTCACCCAGGCGCCAGCTCGGATGTGACAGCGGGGCCCCGCTAACATACACGCCAGCGCGGACGTGACCGGATAGCCCTGCTCACTCAGGCGCCAGCGTGGATGTGACAGCGGGGCCCCGCTAACCCGCATGCCAGCGCGGACGTGACCGCGCAACCCCTCTTACCACAAGCAAGCGCGAACTTGACCGGGCAGCCCCGCTCACCCAGGCGCCGGCGCGGATCTCACAGCGGGGTCCCGCTAACCCAAACATCAGCGCTGACGTGACCGCGCAACCCCACTTACCACCCACACGCCAGTGCAGATGTGACTGGGCAGCCCGGTTCACCCACAGGAAGCGCGGATCTGACAGAGCAGCCCCGCTCACCCACACGCCAGCTCGGACGTGACCGTGAGGCCCCGCTCATGCGGACGCGAGCGCGGACTTGAGCGCGCGGCCAGACCCGCGCACGACGATGCCAGCGCGGATGTGGCCGCGCGGCCTTGCTAACGGAAATGCCACCGCGGACGTGATTCCCCAGACCCGCTCACTCACACGCCAGCGCGGACGTGACAGCGGGTCCCTGCTAACACACACGCCAGCGCGGACGTGACCGGGTAGCCCTGCTCACCCAGGCGCCAGCGTGAATGTGACAGCGGGGCCCCTCTGACACACACGCCAGCGCGGACATGACCGCGCTACCCCGCTTACCACAAGCAAGCGCGAACTTGACCGGGAAGCCCCGCTTACCCAGACGCCAGCGCGGATGTGATAGCGGGGCCCCGCTCACACAAACACCAGCGCAGACGTGACCGCACAGCACCGCTCACCCAGGCGCCAGCGCGGACGTGATTCCCCGGCACCGCTGCCCCACACGCCAGCGCTCACATAACCGGGTATCCCTGCTCACCCAGGCGCCAGCTCGGATGTAACAGCGGGGCCCCGCTAACACACACGCCAGCGCGGACATGACCGCGCTACCCCGCTTACCACAAGCAAGCGCGAACTTGACCGGGAAGCCCCGCTTACCCAGGCGCCAGCGCGGATGTGACAGCGGGGCCCCGCTCACCCAAACGCCAGCGCAGACGTGACCGCACAGCACCGCTCACCCAGGCGCCAGCGCCGACGTGATTCCCCGGCACCTCTGCCTCACACGCCAGCGCTGACATAACCGGGTATCCCTGCTCACCCAGGCGCCAGCTCGGATGTGACAGCGGGGCCCCGCTAACACACACGCCAGCGCGGACGCGACCGGATAGCCCTGCTCACCCAGGCGCAAGCGTGGATGTGACAGCGGGGCCCCGCTATCCCACACGCCAGCGCGGACGTGACCGCGCAACCCCGCTTACCACAAGCAAGCGCGAACTTGACCGGGCAGCCCCGCTCACCCAGGCGCCAGCGCGGATGTGACAGCGGGGTCCCGCTAACCCAAACATCAGCGCTGACGTGACCGCGCAACCCCACTTACCACCCACATGCCAGTGCAGATGTGACTGGGCAGCCCGGTTCACCCACAGGAAGCGCGGATCTGACAGAGCAGCCCCGCTCACCCACACGCCAGCTCGGACATGACCGTGAGGCCCCGCTCATGCGGACGCGAGCGCCGACTTGAGCGCACGGCCAGACCCGCGCACGACGATGCCAGCGCGGATGTGGCCGCGCGGCCTTGCTAACGGAAATGCCACCGCGGACGTGATTCCCCAGACCCGCTCACTGACACGCCAGCGCGGACGTGAGAGCGGGTCCCCGCTAACACACACGCCAGCGCGGACGTGACCGGGTAGCCCTGCTCACCCAGGCGCCAGCGTGAATGTGACAGCGGGGTCCCGCTAACACACACGCCAGCTCGGACATGACCGCGCTACCCCGCTTACCACAAGCAAGCGCGAACTTGACCGGGAAGCCACGCTTACCCAGGCGCCAGCGCGGATGTGATAGCGGGGCCCCGCTCACCCAAACGCCAGCGCAGACGTGACCGCACAGCACCGCTCACCCAGGCGCCAGCGCGGACGTGATTCCCCGGCACCGCTGCCCCACACGCCAGCGCTTACATAACCGGGTATCCCTGCTCACCCATGCGCCAGCTCGGATGTGACAGCGGGGCCCCGCTAACATACACGCCAGCGCGGACGTGACCGGATAGCCCTGCTCACTCAGGCGCCAGCGTGGATGTGACAGCGGGGCCCCGCTAACCCGCATGCCAGCGCGGACGTGACCGCGCAACCCCTCTTACCACAAGCAAGCGCGAACTTGACCGGGCAGCCCCGCTCACCCAGGCGCCGGCGCGGATCTCACAGCGGGGTCCCGCTAACCCAAACATCAGCGCTGACGTGACCGCGCAACCCCACTTACCACCCACACGCCAGTGCAGATGTGACTGGGCAGCCCGGTTCACCCACAGGAAGCGCGGATCTGACAGAGCAGCCCCGCTCACCCACACGCCAGCTCGGACGTGACCGTGAGGCCCCGCTCATGCGGACGCGAGCGCGGACTTGAGCGCGCGGCCAGACCCGCGCACGACGATGCCAGCGCGGATGTGGCCGCGCGGCCTTGCTAACGGAAATGCCACCGCGGACGTGATTCCCCAGACCCGCTCACTCACACGCCAGCGCGGACGTGACAGCGGGTCCCTGCTAACACACACGCCAGCGCGGACGTGACCGGGTAGCCCTGCTCACCCAGGCGCCAGCGTGAATGTGACAGCGGCGCCCCGCTGACACACACGCCAGCGCGGACATGACCGCGCTACCCCGCTTACCACAAGCAAGCGCGAACTTGACCGGGAAGCCCCGCTTACCCAGACGCCAGCGCGGATGTGATAGCGGGGCCCCGCTCACACAAACACCAGCGCAGACGTGACCGCACAGCACCGCTCACCCAGGCGCCAGCGCGGACGTGATTCCCCGGCACCGCTGCCCCACACGCCAGCGCTCACATAACCGGGTATCCCTGCTCACCCAGGCGCCAGCTCGGATGTGACAGCGGGGCCCCGCTAACACACACGCCAGCGCGGACATGACCGCGCTACCCCGCTTACCACAAGCAAGCGCGAACTTGACCGGGAAGCCCCGCTTACCCAGGCGCCAGCGCGGATGTGACAGCGGGGCCCCGCTCACCCAAACGCCAGCGCAGACGTGACCGCACAGCACCGCTCACCCAGGCGCCAGCGCCGACGTGGTTCCCCGGCACCGCTGCCTCACACGCCAGCGCTGACATAACCGGGTATCCCTGCTCACCCAGGCGCCAGCTCGGATGTGACAGCGGGGCCCCGCTAACACACACGCCAGCGCGGACGCGACCGGATAGCCCTGCTCACCCAGGCGCAAGCGTGGATGTGACAGCGGGGCCCCGCTATCCCACACGCCAGCGCGGACGTGACCGCGCAACCCCGCTTACCACAAGCAAGCGCGAACTTGACCGGTCAGCCCCGCTCACCCAGGCGCCAGCGCCGATGTGACAGCGGGGTCCCGCTAACCCAAACATCAGCGCTGACGTGTCCGCACAACCCCACTTACCACCCACACGCCAGTGCAGATGTGACTGGGCAGCCCGGTTCACCCACAGGAAGCGCGGATCTGACAGAGCAGCCCCGCTCACCCACACGCCAGCTCGGACATGACCGTGAGGCCCCGCTCATGCGGACGCGAGCGCGGACTTGAGCGCGCGGCCAGACCCTTGCACGACGACGCCAGCGCGGATGTGGCCGCGCGGCCTTGCTAACGGAAATGCCACCGCGGACGTGATTCCCCAGACCCGCTCACTCACACGCCAGCGCGGACGTGACAGCGGGTCCCCGCTAACACACACGCCAGCGCGGACGTGACCGGGTAGCTCTGCTCACCCAGGCGCCAGCGTGAGTGTGACAGCGGGGCCCCGCTAACACACACGCCAGCGCGGACATGATGGCGCTACCCCGCTTACCACAAGCAAGCGCGAACTTGACCCGGAAGCCCCGCTTACCCAGGCGCCAGCGCGGATGTGACAGCGGGGCCCCGCTCACCCAAACGCCAGCGCAGACGTGACCGCACAGCACCGCTCACCCAGGCGCCAGCGCGGATGTGATTCCCCGGCACCGCTGACCCACACGCCAGCGCTGACATAACCGGGTATCCCTGCTGACCCAGGCGCCAGCTCGGATGTGACAGCGCGGCCCCTCTAACACACACTCCAGCGCGGACGTTACCGGATAGCCCTGCTCACTCAGGCGCCAATGTGGATGTGACAGCGGGGCCCCGCTATCCCACACGCCAGCGCGGACATGACCGCGCAACCCCGCTTACCACAAGCAAGCGCGAACTTGACTGGGCAGCCCCGCTCACCCAGGCGCCAGCGCGGATGTGACAGCGGGGTCCCGCTAACCCAAACATCAGCGCTGACGTGACCGCGCAACCCCACTTACCACCCACACGCCAGTGCAGATGTGACTGGGCAGCCCGGTTCACCCACAGGAAGCGCGGATCTGACAGAGCAGCCCCGCTCACCCACACGCCAGCGCGGACCTGACCGGGTAGCCCTGCTCACCCTGGCGCCAGCGCGGATGTGACAGCGGGGCCCCGCTAACACACACGCCAGCGCGGACATGGCCGCGCTACCCCGCTTACCACAAGCAAGCGGGAACTTGACCGGGCAGCCCCGCTTACCCAGGCGCCATTGCGGATGTGACAGCGGGGCCCCGCTCACCCAAACGCCAGCGCAGACGTGACCGCACAGCACCGCTCACCCAGGCGCCAGCGCGGACGTGATTCCCCGGCACTGCTGCCCCACACGCCAGCGCTGACATAACCGGGTATCCCTGCTCACCCAGGCGCCAGCGCAGATGTGACAGCGGAGCCCCGCTATCCCACACGCCAGCGCGGACGTGACCGCGCAACCCCGCTTACCACGAGCATGCGCGAACTTGACCGGGCAGCCCCGCTCACCCAGGCCCCAGGCTTATTTCACTTAGCATGGAAACATGGAATAGACTGACAGTGACCAGAGGGGAGGGGGAAGGAATAGTGGTGTATAAAGGGAAGGGATTTGTGAAAGAATATGTATGAATGACCAATGGACATGGACAACAATGTGGGAATTGACTGTGGGATTTGGGGGTGGGATGGGAGGAGGAGGGCAAAGGGGGAAAATTTGAGACAACTGTAATAGAATAAAAATAAAAATGATTAAAAGATAAAAAATAAAAAATGTTACAGGAAAAAAAATCAAAGTGGAGAGGACTTCTGGCCAAGATGGAGGTCTAGACAGACATACTGCATCTCCCTCCACAACTAAGAAGGAATACAACTGCCTCAAAACTAGTGACAACAAGAAGTTCCAGGAAATCAAGTTGTATGGAAGTCCAGCAAACAACGAAATAAAGAAGAAATACTCATCCAGACAGGTAGGAGGGGCAGAGCTAGGGTGGAGAGGATGCAGTGTGGTGGCAGCAGCTGCAGTGGCAGCTGTAGGCTGGCAGAAAGCGCCGTCACATGTTTTAAAAACTAGGAAGGTACACCTGGGGAGTGCTCCCAGCACCAGACAAGACCACAAAGCTCACAGTCCCAGCACCAGGGAAAATAAAGCCTCATTGCTCCTGACTCTGAAAACCAGTGGGGATTGGGGTGGAGTCAGAAACTGTTGGTATCTCAGCAGAGTCTGCTTCTTTATTTTTTTTTTATTATTTTTTTTATTTTGGTTTTTCAATTACAGTTGTCCCCTTTTCCCCTAATTTCTCTCCCCCACCCAACCCACTCCCTCTCCCGCAATCATATCCCTCCCTGTTGTCCATGTCCATGAGTCTTTTATACAGGCTCTTTAATTAAACCCTTCCCTTACTTATCCCCCTTCTCTCCCTCTCCCCTCCCCCCTATTGACTGCTATTCTGCTCTTTGTTCTATTTAGTTCCTTTGTTTGTGTTGTTCTTTAGTTTCCTGTATTAGGTGATATCATATGGTATTTTTCTTTCTTTGCCTGGCTTATTTCACTAAGCATAATTCTCTCTAGTTCCATACATGTTGTTGCAAATGGCAGGAGTTCCTTCTTTCTTTCTGCTGCATAGTATTCCATTGTGTAAATGTACCACAGTTTTTTGATCCACTCATCTACAGATGGGCACTTAGGTTGTTTCCAGCACTTAGCTATTGTAAACAGTGCTGCAATGAACATAGTAGTGCATAAGTTCTTTTGAATTGGTGTTTCAATATTCTTCGGGTATAATCCTAGTAGTGGAGTCGCTGGTTCAAAAGGCAGTTCCATTTTTAATCTTTTGAGGTAATTCCATACTGTTCTCCATAGTGGCTGCACCAGTCTGCATTCCCACCAACAGTGTAGTAGGGTTCCCATTTCTCCACATCCTCGCCAGCATTTGTTGCTTGTTGATGAGTCTGCTTCTTTAAAGGGCCCCAATGGTCATAGAACATCTGCAGACCCACCCACTCTGGGAATGACAGCAGGGCAACAGCTAGAGAGGCTCCAGTCCCATACGGAAGTGGGAAAAGTGCCTGGAAAAAGTGTGAGTGCTGAGCAAGTGGCATTGTTTCCTCTCAGACCCCTCCCTGACATACGGTGCCACAATGTGGTGAAACAGGTTGCCTGGTACTGATGAATATCTAAGGTTCTGCCCCTTACAACATAACAGGAGTGACAGCTCTACCTAAGACACAGAGGCAAACAAACACAGGAGCCTGTCAAGATGACGAGACTGAGAAGTATGGCCCCAAAGAGGGAACAGATCAAGGTTCCAGTGGGAGAACTAAGCGAGTAGGAGATAGCCAACCTCATAGATGAGGAGATAGCCAACCTAACAGATATATAGTTCAAAACACTGGTGATTAAGATGCTCACAGACTTGACAGATATGCTTAAGTATGGCAAACGCATAATGGAAGAAGTAGGGGCTATGCTAAATGAAACAAAGGAAAATTCACACAAAACCAATGGTGAAGGGAAGGAAAATAGGGTTCAGATCAGTGATTTGGAACCCAAGGGAGAAAAAAACAGTAAACCAGTATAGAATGAAGAACAAGAATTGAAAAAAATGAGAAGAGGCTTAGGAACTTCTGGGACAACTTTAAACGTGCCAACATTCAAATCATAGGGGTGCCAGAAGGAGAAAAGGAAGAGCAAGAAATGGAAAGCTTATGTGAAAAAGTAATGAAGGAAAACTTCCCTAATTTGGTGAAGGAACTAGACACACAAGTCCAGAAAGCACAGAGAGTCCCAAACAAGCTAGACCTAAGGAGGACCACACCAAGACACATCATAATTAAAATGCCAAAGTTTAAAGATAAAGAGAGAACCTTAAAAGCAGCAAGAGACAAGCAGAAAGTTACCTACAAAGGGGTGCTTATAAGACTACCAGCTGATTTCTCAAAAGAATCATTGCAGGCAAAAAGGAGCTGGCAAGAACTATTCAATGTGATGAAAAGCAGGGACCTACAACCAGAATAACTCTATCCAGCAAAGCTATCATTTAGAATGTAAGGGCAGATAAAGTGCTTCCCAGACATGATAAAGCTAAAAGAATTCATCTTCACCTAGCCATTATTATATGAAATGTGAAAGGGACTTACTTAAGAAAAAGAAGATCAAAATTATGAACATTAAAATGACAATAAACTCACAACTATCAACAACTGAATCTAAAAAATAAAAGCAAAACCCAACTAAGCAAACCAGAATGGGAACAGAATCATAGGTATGGGGATCATTTGGAGAGTTATAAGCTGGAACGGGGGAGAAATGGGGAAATGGTGCAGGAACTAAGAAGCATAACTTGTTGGTACAAAATAGACAGGGGAAGTTAAGAATAATATAGGAAAGGGAGAAGCCAAAGAACTTATATACATGACCCATGGACATGAACTAAGGGGGATAAGATTGCTGAAGGGAAGGGGGTTGGGTATTGGGTGGATTGGAGCAAAGGGGAAGAAATTTGGGACTACTGTAACAACATAATCAATAAAATATACTTTAAAACATCAGTCTCTGAAACATTTTAATGTTTTACAAAAGGATCACCCAATTTCTTTGGAAAACTGTGATAAGGGGTAAATACCTAACTAGCCATGTTAAGAAATACACACACACACACCCACAAACACAAAGAAAGAATACTATAAAAATAACTTTATTATGAAAGCTCAAGATATGAGGAGACATCTACTGATTAAACTGATTAATTTGTCACATTCCTTTGAGAATAAAGGTGTTTGGGCGTGCTCCACAAATAAAGTCGATACTTCGATGACAGCAGTCTGACAGGGAGACTGCTGTTCCCAGAGAGGCATTGAGTAATTGCTAAGCTGTGACGTTGAGCTGCTTCACAACAGTGTCTGAGGGGAAGAGCTTGGGCTGTGAAGGATAGGCTGGTGGTTGAGAACATGTAAGACCCCCATCCTCGAGACACCTCGAACAGAGTTTGCCGTGGGTCAGAGAGCTTGCCTAAGTTGGTCAGAGCCAACATTAGGGCAATGTATGACATAGGCTAAGTGTAAAACATTTTTAAACTCCAATTTTAAAAGTTCATTAATTAAAATTAGAAAATATCTCATTTAAATTATACTGATTTATATTAAAAATACTTCTCTGACCTTAATATGCATGCCTTAAATAATTTGAATTGGTAGAGAAAAGTCAATGACTTCAGATGAGACAGTATGCACAACGATTATAACTAAACCTAGAGAAAGGCCAACAAATAATCTTCCCTCCTCTGGGCCCTCATGATGCTTTGCATTTCTCCTTTAGTTCATTGTATTCAACCTTTTTAAAATTAGTTGTTTATAGATTGTGAACGCTGGATGATAGCTCTGAAATTAATCAGTTACGGACAGGGGCAAGTGCAGCTGAGCCTGGAGTGACAAATGTGCCTGAGATCACAGTGTCCCATTCCCTCCATCAGATGACAGCGTTCTGAGGGTGGGCGTGCGGTTCACAGGCTACGCCACTCTCTGCAGTGCCCAGTGGCTTGTTCATGGATGGCACACTTGAGTCAGCTGAACTGAGCTCAACTGCATCTTATTTATGTGAGATGAATATTATATTGGAAAATAGAAACAGGATTAAAGTCTTGTGAGAAGACATCTTTTAATTTAAAGGTCCATTTTTATGTAAGAAACTAAAACTTGGATGAATCTTTTATTGGGTGAAACGTAAACAAAAATGTACATAACAGACATTTATTTAATTCTTACCATGCGCCAGGCATGGTTCCGAACACTTAACAAATTTTAACTCCATTGATTTTCACCGGCCCTGAGTTTGATCCTATTACCTTCTGTGTACAGATCCAAAAAGTCAGGCATGGAGGAGCAGTGGCTACTGAGGAGCACGCAGTGAGTAAGGACGGAGCGAAGGGTCAAACCCAGTCCGCCTGGCTTCACGCTGCCTCTCCAGGCTGCATGCTGCAAAGGGCCATTTTCTCACCCTCTCTTTAAAAGTATTACTGAAGCGCCAGGCTTCCTGTGGCGACTTCTGCAGCCTGATCACAAGCACGGTGTGAGGCTCCAAGAAAGCCGCCCGAGTACAGCAAACACATTTTCATGTCTGAGTCAGCACAGGGCCCACCGCAGCCAAACACGACGGCAGCTGAGGGTCTGGAGCAGGCACCGTGTGAGAATCCTTGGGCAGAGTCAGCACAGGCGAGACTCTGTGGCTTTGCTGACACAGCTTGCCAGCATCAGAGGCTTCTGTGGTGGCCAGGGTGGCATGAGGGAGTTAAGACGTCAGGGGCTATGCCTTTCTTTGCACATCTAGCAGAGCTTATAATTCATTATGGGAAAAGTGATGGGACTTCAAGCGTTAGATCCATGTCCTTGAATAACTTCTCCTATCCAAGATTTGAACGAAGTACAAAAGTGGCTCAGTTGCTGTTTAGATTTGCCAGAGAACAGAGAAGTGACTGGAATACGTTGCCATAAAAGGAAAAAGTACTCATTTTCAAAGCCTTTACTGAAATGATTGCTTTACTCAAATTGCCGATTTTCCCTGTAAGATACAAAACTAGCCAGAGGCTCTTAGTTAAAATTGAGGTTGTTTTATCTTAATGAAAAATGCGGAAAACTTGGGAGATTTTATACCTCGCATATAACCTAGAGCTGGTATTTAGCAGGATAGTGGGAAATAGATTGAGAATAAGTTATGGGTGAATACCAAAACTTAAATAAAACTTTGAAATGCTCTTTGTTATGTGCCATAAAATATCTACTTTCAATATTCTTATTTTAGCTCTTTTGAATTCTTATGCTGCTATGATTTGGCTAGTATAGAAAAAGGGGTCATTCATTAATATATAGTAATTGCCCTGTCAAAGCCCTGTCTTGGGACAGACTGCTTGTCATCTGCTTAGTGCCTTCATGAAGTTTCAATAAAGGGAGCATCTTTTCCATTATAAAAAGGAAATTCCATTTAAAAAAGCTGGATAACTATATACAGTTTAAATCAACCTTGAAATAATATTGGAACTAGATCATATTTTGAGGTTAAAATAGATATCATGGGACATATTCAACAGTTCGATAACAAAAGCTCACATGCTGGGATTTATAGCCTGAGAGGCTTTCATTCAATTTAGAAACAAATTAAATGGAAAGGCTTGAGCAGAAATGTGTGGCTCCCAACCCAACAATATGGGGCTCAGATATTTACCATACATGTTTCAAAATCAAAATACATATTAAATTTCAAATAGGGGCCAGATATGTTATTGTACAGTATGAATAAGAGACAGTTCTGACTGCACTAAGTTTATAAATTAGATTAATTTAAGAAACTATTACCAGTTGTCCTGGGGTTGTGAACTCTGGATTGGTTAGGATTAGATTCAGCTGGAAGTGACAGAACCCCTCCCCCCAATAACTATGACTTAAAAATGTAGTAGTTTATTTTACCTTTCCACAAACCTGTCAGTCTGTAACTAGAATGTCACTTCCATGATACTCAAGGCTATAGACTTCTAATTTATTTTCCTATCATCAACAATTGACTTCTGCCTCATAGTCTAAGCTGGCTGGGGCTGGTCAACCTCCAGCTATGAAGGAGGATGGAGGTCGGCAGCCGTCCGTCTCAAGAGACGATGGTGTAGCTTCTTAAGAGTCTATCTGCACCACCGAGAATGGCTGTGCAGTCCGACTCGGGAGTGACACGGTATCTGTCTCCTCCCGTGTTGAATCGACATCTTGTGATGACACTGAAGTGTCCTCTCCAGTGAAGCTGAAGCTACAGAGCCTGGGCAGGGTGATATGGAGGGTCTGCTGTTGCCCATGCAGCAGACCCCCCCCCTCTTCGCAGCTGAAGGGTCCAAGGGAAAGATGGAGTCAATACAGCTTGGTTTCAGGTGCGCCGCAGGAGTTGCCGGTGTTGACTACAACGTCAAACCGCCTTAGGGACTCCGGCTCCGGATTTTCTGTCAGGGTTTACTCCCTTAGCCTTTCCCCTGAAGAGGTATGCCGCAAGGCAGTGGAGGTTTTTTGGAGTCAGAGTTTTCCTTCTCTGATGTGCCCTGACTGGAAGATCGAACCAGCGACACTTAGCTCGCAGGCCGACGCTCAATCCACTGAGCCAAACCAGCCAGGAAGGATGGAGGTAATCTCTTTCTATTTAGTAACACGGCCACCTGTTGAAGCCTTACTGGAATGGAGGTGGGTAATGAATCTGATTCTGATATTTCTGTTCTCTGCTAAAAGTCAAGGGGAGAGTGGATACTGAAAGAGTTGACAACCATCATTCTACGTGACAGATGCCTTTAAGAATCTTTTTAATAACTAAGACCCCTTTAGAACAATTCACACACACACACACACACACACACACACACACACACACACACGGGTTTTATATGATTTTAGGATTTTTGCAGACTTCCTGACCCCAGAATCTGATCAAGTTCCCCAGGAATATGAAAATATGTAAATGACACTTTTCATTGGCACTGCCAGTGTTACAGATAGGATTATCCGAAGCAGATTTAAGATGGATTTAGAAGTATCACAGGTCTTGGGGGGGTAACACTTGTAGAAATGAAAGGGGAGGAAATAGGGTTGGGTAGGTGGGGGGGTATCAGATTACTATGCAGAACTGAGAAATTTGAGATTTTTGAGCAAAGATTGCTGTTAGAGGAGTCTCACACAGGGCAAAAAATGACAGTGGCCGTGCTCAGTCATTGGAGGCTTTCCTGGCTAGAGTGAGACCCTGGTGGTAACATTTAGGGGACCCTAACAGACATACAAGCTGGAGGCTACCTCCTAATCACATTCTTTGCAGCTTACCAGTGAGTCACTTCTTGAAGAGAACTGAGTGCTGCACCTTGATGTCTGCCACAGGCAGCTACCGTTCAGAGGCTTAAATTACTGCAGAATTATCAAAGCCTGCTGTGGATGTTAATGTCACTCTTGTAAAAGTGTACCTCTCTGTTAGCACTGAATTTCTTGGAGATGTTCCCTGTTTGTTTATTTTGCATGCTGAGTTGATTATAGAACCATTTAACAATGCCTCTTGACTGAATCCCTTTGGACGTTTGTAACTACTGGCTTAAAAAAGGAGGACAGCGTCACTAAGATAAAGAATACCTATGTGGGTATTCACTCTAATATGTTTGATATTTATCCTCCCATAGATCTGTATCCTTTTAAAATCTATAGGGTTATTTTGTGAGTATCTACTTTAAATGTATATAAACATTACTTTATAGATCTCACTTAATTTTAAAAACCTAACGCTATTTTGAAGTTATATTGCTGTTGCTGTACAGTACATCCCTCTAGTTCTTTTATTCTAATTGCTGCCTAGGATTTCAGGGAATGCACCCACCCCACTTTATTGACCCCTTCCCTAGTGACAGACCTCTTAGGTCACCTGCAACTCTCTGATGCCACCATCAGTGCCTTTGAGAGTCACATCTCCTGAGATAAGGTACATGAAATGTAAGCAGCAATGCAATGTCTTTAAGGGATTCTCAGAGTTGGAACTACAAAAGCTGTTGGTACAGCAACAAAGCTTCTAGCACAGTGGTTCTCAGCAGGGAGGGTTTGGCACTCCTGGGGTCAGGAGACATTAGGTAATATCTGGAAACAGTTTTGAGTGTCATGACTGTCACCTGGTGGGTAGAGGCTAAGGACGCTGCAATGCAATACAGCCCCCTATAACAAAGAATTACTCAGCTTAGAATGTCAGTAGCGTTGAGACTGAGGAATCCCGTTATAGGAGAATTATTTTTAGCTCCGAAGATGTATCCTCTTTTTGTACTCTTTGAGTTTTGACCCGGTTTGGTTTTCTTATTTCTACTTCCTTGCTGTACTATTGTACTGACATCTCTTCTCCCATTTGTCCTGCTTATTTATAGGCTTTGACCTCTGCTCTGTCTTAGGCTCTCAACTGTGGTCACCTGTTCTGATTGGGATCAGTTCTTGGCAGTTACCATTTGTGTACCTGCAGTCAGCTCCTACTTAATTGCTTAACTTGACTGCCCATTCCACCTCTTCCCACTCCTCAAAATAATACAAGTAATATTTTCCACTCTAAATTAATAACTTGATATTCTGATTCATATACCTGTGAAGAGATGTTAGTCACCAAATTACCTCTATTCTCTACTTCACCTTACTAATTGAACCCCAATTTCATTCCAAGTTGAATCAGTTAAATATCCAGGCCTTCTTTTCAGTTATTTGGGACATGTTAATGATAATTTTTGGATAAGTCGTCCATAATGTTTCTTAAAAAGCAGACCAACAGGTATCATTAGCTCTCTACCTCTTTTTCCTTATTTTTCCTGGAATGTGGATATCAATATTGAACCTCCAATAGCCATCTTGGATAATAAAGTAACCTTGATGGTGGAAGTCATTGATGAGAATTGTAGTAGGGATGGAGCTTAAGTTCATGGTGAGAGTGCAACCACCACAGCAGCCCTGAATCTCCCCTCTGGATTTATTCTGTGTAAAAGAGAACTATATTTTTTTCTATCTTATTTAATGTTAGTGTGAGCTTAGCTCACGTGAGTCTCCACGCCCCCCCCTCCATAAGAGGAGATACTTTAGTGTGCTAACAAAATGAAGTCTGAACCTAAAAAGCTGAAAATGCTAATCCTAGACCATGCTGGACTCATGAAAGTAAATTCTCTGTAAGTCTTCCACCTGTCTGCTACTGTTTCCAGGTGATAGACTTTGACCTCACCTGACTTCAAGCCTCGTGGTTCACACCATTACAGGCCTTCAACAGGAATTATCCACCCATGAGACCATCTTTTCTAATTCTAGCAAACTATTATTTTAGATAATGTTAACCATGTATATGTAATACTTACAGGTATTATTTACCTTAAAATATTAGCAAGAAGCAATGTTGCATGATCTAGAAAAGATAATTGAGTTTCAAACCTGGAAAAAGCACCAAATTTCCAAATTGACCAAGAAAATTGTTCAGGATCATATATGATTTCAAAAGAGCATTTCAAAAATTTCAAGTGGATACCCAGAAGAGTTCTATTCATAATTCTTTGAGGAAAATCCATATGCTTTTCATAGTCACTTCAACAATTTACATGCCCACCAGCAAAGAATGAGGGGTTCCTTCTCTTTACAATCTCTCCAACACTTGTTATTACTTGTCTTATTGATAGCTATTTTAAGATGTGTGAGGTGATATCTCATTGTGGCTTTGATTTGCATTACCCTTGTAATTAGTGATGTTGAACAATTTTTCCTATTCCTATGGCCATCTGTTGTCTTCTTTGGAAAAGTGTCTATTCAAGTCCTCTGCCAATTTTTTAATCAAATTGTGTTTCTGTTATTGTTGTTGTTGAGTTGTATGCGTTCTTTATATATTTTAGTTATTAGTCCCTTATTGGAGGTGTTGTTTGCAAATATCATCTCCCATTTAGTCGGTTACCTTTTTGTTTTGTTGATGGTTTATTTTTTTATTATTATTTTTAATCCTTGCCAGAGAATATGCTTATTGATTTTGGAGGGAGGGAAAGGGAGGAATAAAGAGAGGGAGACAAACATCAATGTGAGAGAGAAACTTTAGTCAGTTACTTCTCATGCATACCCTTCCTGGGAACCGAACCTGAAACCTGGACATGTGCCTTGACTGGGAATCGAATCTCTGACCTTTGGTTTATAGAACAATGCTCAATCAACTGAGCCACACCAGCCAGGGCTGTTGATGGTTTATTATATGTGCAGAAGCTTTTTTGTTTGATGTAGACACATTAATTTATTTTTGCATTTTACCTCTCTTGCCTTTGGGATCAAGTTCAAGTTTAGTACCGATGGTTTCTTCTATGTATCTTATTGTTTCAGGTCTCATAGTGAAGTCTTTAATCCATTTGGAGTTAATTTTTGTGTGTGGTATCAGCAATCTAGTTTCATTCTTTGACATGTGGTTCTCCAGTTTTCCTAACGCCATTTTCTGAAAAAGTTTTTTTTTCTCTGTTGTGTTTTTGGCTCCTTTGTCAAAAATTAAGTGCCCATATATGTGCAGATTTATCTCTGGTCTCTCAGTTCTGTTCTTATTAGTCTGTTTGTTTTTTTTCTACCAATAGCATGCTGTTGTGATTATCATCACTTTGTAGCATAGTGTTTTTTAAAATAATTTTTATTGTATTTTTCCATTACCATTTAGTCCCCTTATATACCCCCCCTCCTGCCACCACCACACTATTTTTCATGTCCACATGTCCTTTTTCCTTTTTGCTCAATCTCTCCACTCCTCCCTTTCCCCAACACTTAGTTGTCATCCTGCTCTCTATCTATGAGTATGTCTCTATTTTGCTTGTTAGTTCAGTTTGTTCATTAGATTCCACATATGAGTGAAATCATATAGTATTTGTCTTCCTCTGATTGGCTTATTTCACTTAGTATAATATTCTCCAGGTCCATCATGCACCTTAACCATACTGATGAATACTTGGGCTACTTCCATTATATTGGCTATGATAAATAATGCTGCAATGAACATAGGAATGCTTATGTTCTTTTGAATTAGTGTTTTGGGTTCCTTTGTATATATTTCCAGAAGTAGGATCGCTGGGTCAAAAGGCAGATCCATTTTGACATTTTTGAAATATCTTTATACTGCTTTCCATAATGAATGCACCAATCTACATTCCCTCCCACTGTGCAAAAGTGATGTCAGGGAGCTTGATACCTCCAGCTTTGTTCTTTTTTTTCTCAAAATTCTTTGGCTATTTGGTGTCTTTTGTAGTTCCATAGAAATTTGAGAATTTTTAGTTCTATTTCTGTGAAGAATGCCATTGGAATTTTGATGGGAGTTGCATTAAGTCCATATATTGCTTCAGGTAAGATGTCCAATTCTTCAAGTCAATAAGCACAGAATAGCTTTTCATTTCTTTGTGTCTTCTTCAATTTCATTCAACAATGTCATGTACTATTCAGTATACAGGTCCTTTACCTCCTTTGTTAATTTATTTCCAGGTATATTATTTTTTTTATTCTTTTTGTTGCAATTGTAAATGGGATCGCTTTCTTGTGTCTTCTTTTTCTTTGCTATTTCATTCACTAATATGTGAGCTATAAAACAAAAAGGAATAAACAAACAAACAAAAACACAAAACTCAGACAACAGGAAGATGGAAAAGGCATGGGGGGAGGACAAAAAAGGTAATGAGGTCAAATACAATTGTTGGAAGGAGACTAGACTTCATGTGGTGAGGACGGAGTAGAGTGTACCTATGTATTATAAAGTTGTACATCTGAAATATATGCAGTGTTATTAACCATTGTTACCTCAATAAATGTAATTTAAAAATAAAAACAAATGCAAAAAATACAAAATAAAAGACATTTCAGGGAGGGAACTTATTTTTTTTTTAAATTAGATGCTATCCCAAAATAGTTTGCATTTTTATGAAGCTTAAGAAATATGTGAACTGTATTCAAGGAAGTGAAAATGCCCATGCTTAGAGGACCTGAACCAATAGATGTGCTAAGTCTTTCATTGCAGGCCAGTTCAGTGATTGATAAGTTAACATTGCAAACTCTCCTTTACTGTCTCCATTCTGTCCTAGAAAAAGACATATCATATACGTAAAGATGTATTATGAAATTTTTGAGTCTATATTTGTTGTTTACATTGGAAGGAGGTTGTACCATTATAGTTTATATTATGGAGGGTCAATATGAAGGTGGCACTGAGCCCTTCCTCAATTGTGACATTTTTATGAGGCTGGATTAGCAATAGCATTTTTAGTATCCCTCTTTTCCAGAGATATTAAGGGTTAGTATTTTGACTGGATGACTAACCTCCTAAGGATGTTCAGAAAGTATAAGATGAAAGTGATAATAATAATTCTTCTTAGGATACTACAACTACTGAAGTACAATCAATTTCATGGGTTTGGAAATACCAGTGTAACCATCCAATTTTCATATAAATATTATGCTTAAGCAATAGAGGCATTACAAGAGCTGGGAGGTTGGGATTTACTGTTCCTAGTCCTGGGTTGTTTCTGGGTTATAGTCTTCAGCCTAAAGAATAACCTTCATTCCTCTGTATACCTGAAGTACTGGGAAAGACCTAGTGCTTGGGGTGAACTCTAAAGGGATTGTTATTAGAATGAATTAGTGCTGAGTCACTTGCAATTACTCAAGGGAGCCTGACCAGTGTCCTTTTTTTTTTTTCTTTTTCCAACTACTGACATGATTTGACAGAAGACATAAGAGAAGTTAGAGTTAATTCCTGGGGAAAAGCTTGAAAATGGAGACCATTAGGACATAACCAATGGTGTAACATTAGGGATATATATATATATAATGCATAACTTTAAATCTTTCATTCTCTTTGGGCAAGCTTATATCTCAAGATTTAATCAGATTGCTTTGAACCCCATCCCCTGTTCCAGAGATCTCAGAGGCTTATTTCCTGATTCACTTTAGTTTTGAGTCCTGACTTACGAATCTTCCTTTCTTTGCTGTGAATTTATGTACATACTCTTTACACTCAGCATCACCAGCCTGGTTATTATCCTTTTCTTTTTCAAAAAATAGGAAATAATTCACTAGTAACCACCCTCCTGCAGGGAAACTGAACTACGAAGTGATTTAATGATTTGCCTGAAGTCACTCAACTAGTAAGTTAGAAAATTAAACATGAACTGTGTTCTCATGGAGCTTACAGTCTTATGACAAAGCTGACAATGACCACACAAAGTGATTAAAAGTGCTGTGATGGAGGATTGGAGGGTGCTTGTGAGTTGCTTTGCCTGGTAGAACAAGTACACACTGAGACACAGAGACAATATACTTGGGTCAAAACTTGAAAGATAAATAGGCACTCAAAGTTGAGGGGAACGTAGAAGGGAGGAAATCTGGAAACCCGGAGGCGGCAGAGTGTAGTGGCATCCTGATTACCAAATATGGGAAGGAGCCACGGTAGCTAGAGGGCTGCTAAGGCACTGGTATGCCATGCTGAGAAGCTGAAGTTCTATTCTGTGGGCATCGGGAGACTATTGAAGGATTTTGAACAGGAATGTGACACAACTGAATTTATAGGTTATGCTATTTTAATGAGCCCTCTGGTCACTGGCAGTGTCCTAGTTCTCTGCTGAAGCCTGTTAACTGGTGTGCTATTAAACAGGTCTCTGTAATCAAGGACTCTCCCAGCAATGCCCAGAGATGAATGTGTCCTGTGACTGCCTGATGAGAAACAGTGGTGCTTGTCTGGCCTGACAATGCCCAGTTGATACTTGGCAGGAAGAAATACTCAGGATTTGTGTCTAGGGAGAAGCAGACATGTTCCAGAGCATCTCCTCTAGAAATACTTTAGCTTACTTTCAGGTGGATGAAGTTCAACCTGATCAGAAAAGGGTCAAAGATGGAGTGATCTGTATTACAGTTGCTGTGACTTCTTTGGGACTGGTGTTTCTAGAGTTCTATAACTGCCTGGTATTTTTACTGGGTTTTTAGTGAGGTATGAAGGAAAGAGAGCTGGACCTGCAGCCAGAAGTCCCCCTGGAACAAAATCAGTTCTGTTAATTACCAGGTACATAGTCCTCTTTTAAAAAATGTGAGGTTTAGCTTTATATATACAATGATGAACACTCTATTACCTACAAGTTGATTTTATAGATTGAATGAGATAAAGTATGAAGTACTTGCCATACTTGACACTGAGAAGTAGTGAACAGGTTTATTAAATTGAGTTGTTTGGGCAGCAAGACTCATGGAATTTTACAGGCTCTACCATGACTAGCAGTGTCCACTTCCGCAAGTCTTTAATAACTGCTGACTTACTAGATTTTTGTCTTCGCACAACCTGTCAATCAATCCTACCAGTTTGTCTGATTCATTTCTAGCCTGCCTACGCAGCCAAATGTTCTATTTAAAAAATTTTTGTCTTGTAATTCATTAAAAATAAGGGACTGGTTGTGTGATCGCAACTTTCTTGCTAAGGAAGCATTTTGAGTGAACCCTCATAATGCTGCCAGGAAGGAGGATTTTACTGAACTCATGCTGCCTCAAGCAAATGAGACCATTTTATGTGATATTTTCCAGAGGAACTCTGGCTTCATCATTTCCAGAGCAAACTTGGGAGTTAGATAACCATATATACTTTATCAGGCCAATTTCCTACTTTATAAAAGAGAAAGTATAGAGGTGGTGGTGGGGGTGAGTTTAAAAAAATGCAGTGACTCAATGCTAAGGACAATCAGTGTTGAAGAGAACTGGGTTGGTTTATCTTGAATTAGATTCTCCAACATAAGCAAATGCTAAGCTTGTAATACACTAAGTTATAAGACCTTATTTGGCACCTTATATCGTTTTCTGTGTTGTATGTTCTTTCTAAAAAAATGAGAGGGTCTAAGTAGGGTTTCTTCCCAAGGTCAGTGCTCTCCTTGCACCAAAGGAGAATGAACAGAGTTCTATAAAAAATAGGACCTGAATAGACACTCCTTCAGAGAGGACATACAGATAGCCAATAGACTTGTAAAAATAAGCTAAAGGTCCCTAATCCTCAGAGAAATGCAAACTAAAACCACAATGAGATATCACCTCACCCTGTTCAGCATTGTTATCATCAATAAATCAACAAACATGTGCCAACGAGCATGTGCCAACGAGCATGTGGAGAAAGGGAACCCTTCTGCACTGCTGGTGGGAATGCTGATGGTGCAGCCACTGTGGAAAACAGATGGAGACACCTCAAAAAATTAAAAATGGAACTGCCTTTTGACCCAATGATCCCACTTCTGGGAATATATCCAAAGAAACCCAAAACACCAATCAAAAGAACATCAGTACCTCTATGTTCATTGCAGCGTTATTTATAACCACCAAGATATGGAAGCAGCCCAAGTGTCCTTCAGTAGGTGAGTGAATAAAACAATCATGGGACATTTCCACATTGGAATACCACTCAGCTACAAACAAGAAGTTTTTACCCTTTGCAACAGCATGGATGGATCTGGAGAACATTATGTTAAGTGAAATAAGCCAGTCAGAGAAAGAAAAATGCCATATGATTTCACTCATACGTGGAATCTAATGAACAAACTGAACTAACAAGCAAAATAGAAACAGATTCATAGGTAGAGAACAGGTTGAGAGTTATGGGAGGGGATTAGAGGGTAGAGGGATCAAACAAGAAACAAAAAGAACTCATGGACATGGACAATAGTGTGGTGACTGAGGTGGGAAGGAGGTAGAAGGGGGATTAATGGTAATGGAAAAATGCAATTAAAAAAAGAAAGAAAAATAGAAGATGTTTTAGGTATACTGGGTTTGGCCCAAAGAACATAAGAATACTCTGATGGTACGTTGTGTTCTCAGTGGGGAATAGCTCTACCCAAGAGGTTGATGTCTCAAACATTGAGAAGGGAAATGGAAATTTGTGGGTGACTAAATGAGAGTATGCTGAGACACAGCATTTTGGAGGTGGCAGGATCTTGAAACAAATGCTGTTCTGTGAGTAGAGGGGGTAGACATACTGAAGTGTTCCCTGGTGAATTTTAGTGCAGAAGGAAGGGTGCCACAGACATTTGAAGGGTTTTGTAAGACTGTCAGGGAACATCCTCACCATCAACAGGGTGAACTTAATAACTAGGTGCCTCATTCTTATTTTTTGAGATTCGCATTCCAGTATAATGAATGTGAGGGTGAGGAAACAATGAACATTTGTGATATTGGACATCTTGTTGACCTTAGTCGAAGTTGCAGGATTTCAGTCCATTATTATAAAAGGAAGGAACTGTTACATGTCTTGTGCATTGAAGGCTATTGAGCAAATTATCCATTACTAGTTCACCTCATTCTGGGATGGAGAACTCCTTGCTTATTCCCTCAGTATGTATTTACATGCCTAAATTGGGATCACTAACAAAATGCTTGTTTGTTCATAGGGAAGTTTTCTTAAAAACAAAAATGTAAAACAAGCAAAATATCAAGTTAGCATATTAAAAATTAGGAACACTCTGATGATGCTTTAGCAAAGAATAGATAAAGTGAAGTTTTAATAAAAGAAATTCAATGCCAATATTTCTTAAATTTTAGTGTGTGTATAAATCATGCAGGGATCTTGATAAAATACAGATTCTTATTCTGTATATCTGGGTTGGGTCCTGAGATTCTGTATTTCTAACAGACTCTCAGGTAAGGTGCTGCTGTCTATAGACACTGTGGAGTAGGAAGGTTCTATCCAGCAGGTAAATGAACCAGAGCTATACCTGCCAAATAAATAAATCTCAAAAATATAACTTTGATGTAAAGAAACAAGTTGCAGAAGGATATGTAGGGTATGACTTATGTAAAATTTAAATAATGCAAAACAATGTTATATATATATTTATTAATGTGTGATACATATGTAGTGAAAGTATAAAAGCAAGCATAAAACTGATAAAAATAAAAGTCATGCTAGTGTTATGTTTGGGAGATTGGGGAAAACAGAGGGTTACACAAGGGGCTTTAATATCATCTTCAGTGTTTGTTTTTTAAACTTGATGGTGGGTACAAAGGTGTTTGTAATATTATTTTTTATATTTTTGTATGCCTATAGTATAAATTAAAAATTTTGTTGTGTGAGTTAATACAGTGGTCCACTAAAGATTCTATCTAAAAATTTGAGTTTTTTCCCCCTGTGATTTTTTGTTTAGAAGATACAATTACGGAAGAACAATCACAGCTGATTTATTCTTTGAGGATATGAAAGATGGGCAAAGGACAACCAACAGTGCTATTTGGAAAAGAAAACAAAATTTATTTAAGAAGAAATAATGACATCTTCTTAAGTATTGTTAGTAGAGGCTTGTTTTTTTTAAAAAAAATAATTTGTTTACTTGTTTGTTTATTTTATTTTTTAGAGAGAAGGGAAAGGAGAAAGAGAGGGAGAGAAACATCACTGCATGGTTGCTTTTTACTCGCACCCCCGACTGGAGACCTGACATACAACCTAATAATGTGCCCTGACTGGGAATCGAACCAGTGACACTTGGCTCGCAGGCTGATGCCCAATCCACTGAGCCACAGCAGCCAGGGTTTTTTTTTTTTTTTTTTTTTTTTTTTTTTTAATGATAAGTATTTCACTGTTAATATTTAAAATATGCCCCAAAATAAATGCTGATATTCTCTAAGAGGGGAGCTTATAACAACTGGAAAAATGCTATTTAAAAGACAGTTCTGAGGAAGGGTGGGTAGGGGATGAAAAGGTCCAGCAAAAAAGAAAAAGGACTCATGGATGTGGACAACAGTGTGGTGGTCGTGGGGGAGAGTGGGTGTGTGGAGGTGGAAGAGGGTATAAGGGTGATAAATGGTAATAGAAAAAACAAAATAAAAATCAGTATTAAAAAAATAAAAACAGCTTATATTTTATTATTATTAACATATAACATTAATGTGCTTACAAGGAAACATTTTTCTGTGTAGTTATTTTATTTCTGCTTAAAATTAGTTTCAATATTTTTTCTAAAAGAAATTTAAAAATAACTAGGGATTGTAGTGAATAAAAATAAATTAATGTCACAAATAGAAAAAACTGTAAGATTTATAAGAGGTAAAGGGGCAGGTATACAAATAAAATTTACAAATATCCTGAATTATCTTTACATTAATTACATTTGAAGAAGTTCATAATAAACAGTTATAAATAATGATTTTGCCCTTCTAATTAGCAAAAAGCATTTATTTTTTAAACTAATATTTAACTCTGCAGAAGATATGATAATATAAGCACTTGCATTTATTATTCGTAGTAGAGTAAATTGTAATAATTTGGAACATTATTTGGCAAAATGTGTCAAGAGTTCTAAAAGCATTCATATTGCCTAACTGAAGAATCTCTTAAAATTTTTATCTGAATTTCAGAAAAAATATGTATGAATATTTTCATCACAATTTTATCCAGGGTGGGGCAAAGTAGGTTTACAGTTGTGAGTACACAAAACAATTTTTCTTGTATTATTATTTATTAAATAGTATATTATTTTCCATATGTACAACTGTAAACTTAGTTTTGCCCCACCTTGTATATGACAGTGAAAACTTTGGAATAAACTATGTTGGTTTGGATCCTACAGGAAGAGGCTGTAAAGACA
The DNA here is from genome assembly GCF_987537825.1 of Furipterus horrens. Classification (NCBI taxonomy): domain Eukaryota; kingdom Metazoa; phylum Chordata; class Mammalia; order Chiroptera; family Furipteridae; genus Furipterus; species Furipterus horrens. The sequence continues at coordinate 56,133,281 of NW_028327171.1, forward strand.
AGATTATACATATAAGAGATTTATTAGATGATGCCTGTGAAAGATAAAGAAGGGGAAGCAGGAGGTAGAAGAGCCTTCAGACTGAGATGCAGGTCTGACACCTATGAAAGGAGCAAAAGAACAAAGTATGAATATCTTAGAACATGCCATTGTAGAAGTTTCATTTTTGTTTTTCTAATGAAATTTATTTCTTTTAAAATAGAAAAAAATTATCAAGATTTTTATAACTGAGAAAAATATATTATTTTAACTGTTATTTTTCAATCATTTTTCTCTGCACTTCTATATACAGCTGTTTTATGTTTTATAAACAAAATCTATAACAGAAGGTATAAAGAAATTAATTGCAAGCTGTTAATTTTAATTACACAAACATTGGGCTAGGATGGGCAGAGTAAAAAATATATTATAGAAAAAAAAAACATATATATATGTAAAATAATACCCTACAGACATTTAGTATAGAAAGCTAGCAGAAGTTAAAGTTTAAATGTTTAAATTTCAGGATGTAATACTGTTTGTTTATTTTTGAAAAACAAATTTTATTTTTTAGTTTTTAAAGATTTTGTTTATTCATTTTCAGAGAGAGGAGAAGGGAAGGAGAAAGGAGAGAAATATCAATTAGTTGCCTCTCGTAAGCCCTCAACTGGGGGCCTGGCCTGCAATCCAGACATGTGCCGTGACTGGGAATTGAACCAGGGGCCTTTTGGTTTGCCGGCTGGCACTCAATCCACTGAGCCACACCAGCCAGGGCTATCATTTTATTTTTTATATATTTTATTTAATCTTAATTGTAAACTCACAGATTTTTGCATATATAACTCCCAACTTCTAAGGAACTTCTATATTCTAAACATGGGATAATACTGGACACAGTCCTTTCTGATCCCCTGAAAATCTGTACTCTGCCCCTCTCCTCTACCCCTGGCCCACCTCTGCCCAAGCTCAGTAATGCAGCTGTTACTGCCCACTGCTTAATGCTCTGGCATCTCCCAATACCACGTGCTGTTTAACTAAACACAGCTTCAGTGTCAACATTTCTGCAGCCTGTAAGCCATTCCTGATTAAGCAGGGTTTATGCCACACATGTAGGGAAACAAGTATTTTAAAACAAAGCAAAACAACACTCGTACAACCTTTAAAAACACAGTAGTTGACACATTTTAGAGTCAGTTTCTCTCCTAAACATCCTATTATGAAGTGAACAATTGGTATATTTAGTTTCCTTTTCAAAACCAGTTATTTCCAAAATGAATTAATCAGACTATTGATGTTTCCATTCTATAGTTTGTGTACTTCTGTTCATTGCCGTAATCTTCGGGTCTAGATAGGAATAAGACCAGGTAAACTTTCTTTCTGATAAGTTTGGGGTGTGTGTAGTAGCTGGAGGCAGTCTCTGGGAAATTTGGTTGGTGTGACTTCTGCCCCTTAAACAAAGAGCCTCACTTAGCCTCAATTCTGAATTTCTAAAACTCCACTTGCTGTATACAAATGCCAGTAGCAAGTTGACATAGAATATTAACCACTGCTATTTATTTAATGAAATCTCCCCACAATCATTCTTACCTGAGCCAATTTTGTACTGAGTAGTAGACTAGACTCTAATTTAAAATACCTTTGAAAGAAATTGTAGGTAGCTCATTTGTTTAAAATATCCAAACATAGTGCACTTGCTTTATACTATGCTGGCCTAATTTCGTTTCTGATGAAAAGGAATTATTCTAGATTCCCTGAGAGGCCCTAGAAATAACAAAGTACCACTGGTAGCAGATGTTCTCTGGAATACACCTGGAACCTAGTCTAGTCACTTTGTGGCTGTTCTTAATAGCCACAGCTCCATATGTGGATATTAGATGAGGGACTGCTGATGACTTTTAAAAAAGCCCAATTCATTGCAATCTTTTAATTTTAGTTACTCCTTATTTTATTCCATGCTCCCCAATTTAAAGACCCGGATATCTGACTTAGACCCACACAGATGGTGGTTTAAAAATATTCTACTCTTTTTATTCTTGGGCTCTAGGTAAGTTGTTATCTGTGCTAATACTGGGAAAATGAAGTGTCCCAAATTCACTCATGACTTGGCTTAGATTTTTATCAACATGCTTACAGGATTGCTACCAAGGTATAATAAATAATATTTTCTCATCTCCAGATTATTTTCTTTGATGTGTTGCTGACTTTCAGAACTTTCTCCCTTGTAATGGCTAGAGCACAGTCTAGCAAAGCCAGTCATTGTTTATATACAAGTAAACCAATACATGCTGATTTGGTCTCCCACCAAATAACCTCTTTGTATTAAAGTTGATTTTTTAAGCAATTTTTAAAACTGTTTCTCTATTTACTTTCAATGTTTTAATTTCTGCCTTGCAGTGACACTTTCTATTTCAATGATGTTGAAATGATTTCTGCCATACTGAGTACTGGATCTCCCCCCACATCTATTGGGGAAATGCAGCACTACACTGCCGTCTCCTCCCTGCGGGTCTCAGTCCATCTGGACTCAGTGCAGGAAGGAAGACCAATGTGCCATTCACTCTGTATAGCCTTTGCAAAGACCTAGGTGCACAGATATACTGTGATTTTGGGGATGGCTGCCCCCATGAGACATAGCTCTCGAATGCCCATCTTCTTCACTCTGGAGTTTATTCATCAACCACATGTGAGAATAATTGCAGAGGTCAGTGCTTGATTAGTCTTTTGGGCTACCATAACAAAACTACCATATACTGGGTGGCTTAGAAAACTAACATTTATTTCTCATATTTCTGGAGGCTGGGAAGTTCAAGGTCAAGGAGTGGGAAGATTTGGTGTCTGGTGACAACTTGCTTTCTGGTTCATTTGACCATCTTCTTAATGTGTCCTCAAATGGCAGAACACATTTCTGTGGTTTCTTTCATAAAGGCATGCTGGTATCCACAGTTACAATGTGTCTGACTTGAAATAACAAGAATATCTTTTGATTCCCAGGTACTTAGACAAAACAAACAAACAAAAACACCTAAAATATGCTGCAGGTAGAGGAGAAATTCCTTGAAAGGAAGACTAATAAGGACATGTAAGAGCTATTGATGTATAATGAAGGGCTGTAACTCTGCACACCTATAGCCACTCAATCAAGGAGAGAAATTTAAATTTTATGTGTTAGGACAGGTCATTTGACATCTTTTCTGAGTGTAATTCTACTCAACACCTTCATATTGTAAGTATTTTCCATGGCTAATTAAAGGGAACTGGAATTTTCTGGGTACTTGTTTCATCTACTTAAAATTTTACTGATGATATTCCCTTATGCTTGCTTAGTTCTTTACAATTTATAAAGCATTAGTGCTTTCATCATCATAATCACTTGGAGGGATAGTGTGAGCAGAGAGTAGAATTTCCATTTTTCAAAGAGAACTGGGGCTCAAGTAATTTTTGACATGTGCAAGTTCACTGGCTGGTATACTAAGGCATTGGAGGAGATATTCTATCTCTGGCCCAGGTATTTCAACAGGTCATGATTCTGGACATATACAGCTGGATAACAAATTAACTAGAGAATAATTTCCCTATGCTTTAGTCTGCTCTTGCTACTGTAACAAAATATCATAGACTATGTGGCTTAAATAACAGAAATTTACATTCTCAAGAGTTCTGGAGCCTGGAAATCAAAGATAAAGGTATCAATAGGGTTGGTCACTGGTGAGGGCCCTCTTTCTGGTTTGCAGATGTTCACTGTTTGCTGTCTTCACATGGCCTGTTCTCTGCCCACTTACACAGGGAGAAAGAGATCTTTGGTTTTCTTCTTATGAGGACACCAGTCCTATCAGATGAGGGTCCCACTGTTATGACCTCATTTAACCATAATTACCTCCTCAAGGGACAAAATATAGTTCATAACACCTTCATTACTTACAATTGTGTGCTGAATCCACTGTTAATGACAAATGATGAAGTGGGAAAGAATAAGAATAATGAGAGCCACTCCTACCTTTACCACATAGTGGCTACTCTTCTCTAGGCAATTTAACCTCCATCAGTGTTAATAATCGCAACACCTAACAGAACTGTTGTGTGCAAGAAAATGAAATGACTTTGGTAAACTGCCTGACATAAAGAGAAAAAACTGTTTAAATATTAATGCCCTATTCCTTTCAATGTCACTGATAACAAATAAAATGAAATAATGATTAACTTGTTTCAATGATTATATTTTGATTTTAAGGGGAGAGAACTGTGAGGTTGTTCACCAATAACATTTTAAGATGATTTTTTAAAATTGTTCTCACAGGTTCCTTGTTTTCAAACAGCATTTGCGTTTAAACCATATTTTTATGATTTAAACATTCATGCTTAAGTTGAAGGATCCCTGTAAAATCCTTGTCTATGGGTGGTCCAAAACTGAGTGTTTTTGATGAAACTGTTTATTTTGCAGGTAATTCAGTCACAATCCTGTTTGGATTTTCCTACGCTGGATAGTGTCACATTTTACAAACATGTGACTGAAACATACTGATGTAAAAAACAAAGACACGTGCATTCAGAACAAACATGACCTAAAATCATGAGGATCAACTACAGACTTATTTATACAACCTGTCCGACTGATATCTATAGCTTATTTGGCTACAGCAATTGTTTGAGTCATCAACATAAAAATATACTATGCTTACTTTGCAATGGGCCACATTTTAATTTTTGTGTTGGGAAAGAAGTACTGGACCAGTTCGACCACATTGAAAGCACAGCTCGTTGATTTGGACTTATGATTTTGAGAGTCTTCACCTTAATTTTGGACATTAAAAACTTTGAAATATGAAAAATGGTGGGTTCATCCCTTCTTTTTTTTTTTAATTTTTAAAAAATTTTATTACATCACTTGCCCTTTCTCCCTGGAATGTATAAAGAAGCATTTAGCATCTTGCTGCTCTTTTTGGCATAGAATGTTTTGTAGATTGAAATCAACTGGGGACTTTTTAATATCTTGATGCTTAAACAAATTAACTCAGAACTTTTGAGTTGGGCACAGGCATCCATATATATATTTTAAAGCTCTCCAGATGCTTCCAGTTAAGATTCAACCAACAGTAGTTTTCAACCTGGCTAAATATTAGGGTCACTTGGGAGAATATACAGACACTATCAATGCCTGGGGCAACAGCGGAAGCTCCTCTGATTTTATCTTTGGGTTTTTTTCTATTAGCAACTTCTGTGTAATAAATATCTAGAACTAAATCCACAGCTCTGAGCTGTGAGAGCAAAAGCAGTAAGCTCCTTTGCTTGCCTCTGTCAATCTCAGAATGGTGCTTAGGTGTACAATTCTCAGGTTCTGTTGTATTTTATTGAATGCTTTTGCCTTCCACTTTCACACAAATACTCTCACAGTAACAGAAAAAAAAAAAAAAAAAGAAAAGATGAATATGCACTTCCAAAAGGTGAATTGTGCATATAAGAAGACCAAAATCTTTTTTTCAAAAGCCAAAAATGTTAGAAAAAAACAAAAAATAATAATCAACAATGGCTAACTTACTTTTTAGCATTTATAGTGCCAGGGACTATACTAAATGTTTCTTGTGTTTAATCTTATTTAAATATCTAAAAATTATGTGAGGTAAAACTATTGTTAACCTCATTTTTTAAATGTGAAAAGTGAAGGTTCATTTTCAAGGCCCCATGCCTACTGAGTAGCAGTGTCAGGTCTGAGATTTTACCCTAGTTGTAAGCTAACATGTTAGCCTCTCATAGTTTCATGTATGTTGGTAAAAGACATGAGATTTCTGGGTCACAGACAAAGGACACAGGAGGCAACATGCATTGTATGTTGCTGTTGGTTACCCTTGCATCTCAAGTGCCTGTATAGTAATGTGGAGGTAGACCCAGGTTGATTGTGAGGGTTTGCAACACAGCTGAGGAACTCCAAGTTTAGAAAATCCAATCTTTTTAATGGGCTACATGCCAACTTGTCCAGCATTTGCCCTGGATGGATACATTATCTTTATTATACTGAAACACAAATAAATACGCTCTCTGTTCCAGAGAAACTTGGACCGTATCTCTGCTGTCCGAGGTTGGTCACTATACAAACAACTTTGAAAACAAATCCAGAATAAAGACTGTCAGCATCTGTGTGGGAAAGATGAGCAGAATGTGAGAGACCCAGGGAGAACTGCCTTCCAACATGATGTCATAGATTGAGCCTAAGTGGTCTCACTCTGGGCTGTGCCTTTAACTGCCATACAGCCTCTCCGTGATAAACTGGAATATGTATCAGAAGAAAAGACATGGGAAAATAAAATTAAAAGAGATAGAGTGAGAGACTGTGGAATTAGTGTTCAAACCGGGAGAGGAATGAACTAGTTATGTACCATTTTCATTACGCATATAAAAGTTATTAAGTTAGGGATATGAATCACTTTTACCTGGAGCTAATCTTCATTCTGTTTCACTTTAGCTTTTTTTTTGGGGGGGGGTAACTGAGATTCTTTACTCTCTCTCCTACTGCTGGCACCTTGAAAATTCAATGAAGAAGTTGTAGAGATTGAGTGTGTTTGTTCTGCTAGAACATTATTCCAGGAGATGTCTTAAACCTTCCTCTAGGATAGAATGGTTTTCTTTACAATATCAATATTGTACATAACACATTATTATTAATACAGTATTGAACTGTAACCAGAATGTGGGGTCAAAAATTGCCTTCTTCTTTTATTGAATTTATTGAGGTGATATTTTTTAATAAAATTATTTAGGTTTCAAGTGTACAATTCTATCATATATCATCTGTATATTGTATTATGTGTTTACCACCCCAAGTCGAGTCTCCTTCCATCACTATTTATCCCCCCTATATTGTATGTTTCTACATGAAATGTAATTTTAGACAAGGCTTCGCATGAAATTTGGGAATGTAATTATAAATGGGAAGTATTTTTGTAATATCAGTTGTTGTTTACATATTTCTTCTTAAAAGGTAAGTTTTGAAGCTTAATTTTCAATTGTTGCTTGAAAGTAACGTGACCAGGTGCCATCTGGCTTCTAATAATTCCTTAGTGAGACAATTCAGCAAAGGACTGAGAGAACTTATCTTAGATACAGCATGGCTGCATGCATTCTAATATCAACTGGGTAAATGAACCAAATATATTATATAATTTAAGGGCAGGATAATAGAATGTAAACTAAAATAGTGCATATATTAACATAACATGATTTACAGAGTGTTAAGATATAAAGTGTCTGTTCCTCAATTTACAGATGGATGCAGAGGGTCAGTGAGTGCTTTGCTGGCTTCCTACCTTTATGAGAACAGCCAATGATTATCTTAATATCTCCTGAAATGACCTACAAGTAATTCAAATTGATGACAACCTGAGTGGTGCCAAATGGCTTGGCAGGAAGTCAGAGCCTTCTTTGAACACAGCCACTTGTGCTGACCTGCTCTGTAACTCAATATAATGTTATTTGACTGATGCAGCATAATATTAGGCATCTCATACAAAATGGGGAAGCAGCACTCTCTCCAACCCATCAACATGAGAAACATTAGGGCTCTGAACAATATGTGTTGAAAGGGATTCATTTTCTTCTTTGTATTTGCTAGTTTAACATAAGAGAGTTGAATCTGAGGCCAATGGCCTAGGTAAATGATCTGGATATGCCCAAAGGGATCTGTGACTCTTCACCATCCAGAGATGGTGACTGGCTGAGAGATAACAGATAGTTGAAAACAGGCATCTTTTGTCCACTGTTTATTCCTGAATTCTAAATACCACCTTTTTTTTGGGGGGGGGGGCGTCATTAATTTCAACTCTTTCCATTCCTAGCTTTTATTGAAAATGAAAGAATAATCCTTTTATTGACTTGAAACTGTCCCTATAACATTCTTGGTCATTAGATTACTCCTCTAAATATGCCAACTTAAGAATTTTTGTCAAGGAAGAAATTGACATGGTTGTGGGAGTTAAAGACAGCAGAGCGGCTCTCCCCATTCAATGTGTACCACATGGGTCAAACTTTTCTTTGTTACAGTCCTCTTTGCATTCACTGCCACATTCTGAATTTTTTTTTTTTCAGTAAAAATGTTTTATTTTTAGCTTTGGAAAAAGATAATGTTAATATTAGCAATAAGTTTTTAACAGAAACTAATTCTTAAAATTTATTAATTTCACTTACATTTTAAACAAATATTAAGTGTGGATTAACTGTGAACCAAGTGGGGGGCTACATCCTGCACACAAAGAAATAAATTATATATAGACTGTGTAATTGAGAAATTTATAGACCCACAGGTCTCAGAAGAAATGTCAGTTCTTACAGGGTAAATCACTTGGAATTTTTTTTCTACATTTTTAATTTTACTTATTGGTCCAAATATTCAAATGCAAGTTTGCTAAAAGTCACATGCTCAGACACTATGCTGTACAGCCTAGGTCTCCATTGTCCAAGTTGGCAGGCTTCGGTTCTAAACCTTCTCTTGGACTTGCCCTATGCTTTCTCACTAAAGAATAGGGTCTCTTCCCTGGGCATCAGGCACCCAGGGGCTGGAAGATCGCGTATAAAGCCCAGCCTCCTCATCCTAACTCAGGACAACTCTGTAGGGCCATCTCAGCTCCAGAGAGCTCCCTACAGAATTTTTAAGCAGCCGGTTTAAGTATGAGTTTCCTAAAATTGGTGATACGAGATAAAACATGTTAGATTAAACACATTATGTTTGATTCCTTCTGAAACCCTATTAAAATAACATCAAAGGGATTAAAAAGATTTAAAAACCCACAATAAAAAAGTAAATAATAAAAGTGAAGACTATAATAGACTAAAAACATAAACTGTTTTTTAAAATGTTTGAAAGCTAATGTATGAGTGATGCTTTACAAATTACAGAAATCTCAAATCTCAGCCTGCTAGTGGAAGAGTCAAGAAGAAGCAAGGCAATTTGTGCTATGGATGCATGAAAGGTAAAAGGGCTGGTGGTATCAGGGATCTCAGGATACAGGATGTAAGACGGGACTGAAAAAAAGGAAAATCAGTCAAAAACCTTGGAAGTGTCAGACCACCAGATCACTTTCCTGATTACACATGATTACCTGTCTCCAAGACTGGAGAAGACTAGAGTAAAATTATCATTACAGATGTAGAATCAGATAAGCTCTGATTTGGGAAACACTGAACACACCTGGGAAGCTCTGATGAGCCACACTAGAACCGCAGGGATTAAGAGAAAGGCTACATAATGAATTATGAGATCCTTACACCATCTGTTTCCTGCTTGGTTCCCAGAGTGCTGTCAGCTGGGTGATTTCCCCAGGCAAGAGGTTGGAAAATTGCTTCATAGAGAAACTGACTGGCTTAAGAAAAAAGTCCTTTATGCTAAATTAGGGACCTCAATTCAATTTTGGATTTTAATTTGATCATGCTACGATAAAGCCCAGCATATGTCAAGATTAATCATATATATAGGCCTTTAGTCACCATTTTAGTGCCTTGTTCTTAAATGTGAAGGGACAGCCCAAATCACCTAACTTTCACAGAAACCTCTATGATGAGAGGTAAAGGGAAAGAAGAGAAGAAGGAAGAGAAGAGGAAGAAATAGAGAAAGAGCTTCCGGCCAAGATGGAGGCTTAGACTGACATACTCTGTCTCCCTCCACAACTAAGTAGGAATACAACTACCTCAAAACCAAAGATAACCAGAAATTCCAGAAAATAAAACTACATGGAAGCCCAACATATGAAGTTATAAACCAGCGGTGCTCATCTGGATGGGTAGGAGGGGTGACGGGAGTGGAAAAGTTGGACGGTGCTGTCTGTGCTAGTAGCGGGGATAGCAGCGGGACTGCGAGAAACACCAGGGGAGCAATCTGGGCTACAGTCGAGACCCAGCAGCTCACGATTCCAATGCTGGGGAAGGCAGACTCCTATTGTCCCAGACTGTGAGGCCCAGAGGGCATGGGGATGGAGGAGGAGACTCCTGGTCTCTAAGCGGGGAGTGACATCAGGAATCCATCTTGGACCCCCCCATCCCCACACAAAGCGCCACAGAGGTGAAAAAGGTTGCCGGTCACCGGGCAGTGACGAGTGCATGGGGCTCTGCCCCCTATACCCTCCCAGGAAGCAAAGGTAAACAGAAAACTGTCAAGATGAAGCAGATTATGATTGAAATCCCGGTGACTCAGCTCACCAGGTAGCAGATGAGGGACCTGACCAATGAGCAAATAGGAAATCTTTTTGAGGCTCAGTTCAGAGCTATAGTCATAAGGTGGCTTACAGAATTAACAAAAGATTTGGAACAAGACAGGGAAGGAATGAAGGCTAGTCATACTAAAATGAACGAAAACACATATGAGACCAGTGGTGCGGGAAAGAAAACCAGGGATCAAATCAACAAATCAGAACATAGGGAAGGAACAAACAGTCAACCAGTGCAGAAAGAGGAAACAAAAAGTGAGGAATATGAGGAGAGGCTCAGAAACCTTTGGGACAGCTATAAGCGAACAAATATTCGGATTATAGGATTGCCAGAGGGCGAAGAAGAAGAATTAGAAATAGAAAAATTATGAAAAAATAAAACAGAACTTCCCAAACTTGGGGAAGAAAATAGACTTACAGGTCCAGGAAGCACAGAGAGTTCCAGAAAAACTGGACCCACGGAGAAACACTTCAAGACACATTATAATCAAATTATCAAAAATTAAAGATAAAAAGAGAATCTTAGAAGCAGCAAGAGAGAAGAAAAGAATTATGTACAAAGGGGTCCCAATTAGACTGTCAGCTGATTTCTCAAAGGAGACCCTGTAGGCAAGAAGGGTCTGGCAAGAAATATTCAAAGTAATGAAAATCAAAAACCTACAGCCACAAATACTCTATCCAGCAAAACTGTCATTCAGAATAGAAGGCAGAGAAAGTGCTTCCAGGACCAAGTAAAACTGGAGGAGTTTATTAGATCCAAACCACTATTACATGAGATGTTAAAGAGACTCGTTTAGAAGGAGGATCAAAATTATGAACATTAAAATGAAAACTGCATCACAACAACCAACAACAGAAGCTAGGGAATCGAAACAAAGGCAAACTAAGTAGGCAATAAGAGTGGAAAAAGAATTATAGGTATGGGGAGCATACTGGGGGGAGGTCAGCAGGGAGGGGGAAGGGGGAAAGGAAGGGAGATGGTGCAGGAATTAAGAAGCATAGTAGGAGGGAACGGAGTAGACAGGAAGAGGTTGAGAAGAACTATATGCACAACCAATGGACATGGACTAAAAGAGGGGACAACTGGAGGGAGGAGGGTCACTGGGTGGAGGGTAGCAGAGGGAAAAAAAATTGGAACAATTGTAACAGTATAATCAATAAAACATATTAAACAAAAAAAGACACACAGAAAGGAAAGGATGAGAAAGAATAAAGCCAGAAGAAACAGAGCCAATACAGGTAGCAGGTAAACATATCTACACAACCAGTGCTATAGACTGAATATATGTGTTCCTCCCACAAACTAATACATTGTGGGAGTGGAAAAATAGATTTCCTCCCACTTTTCTAAATTCTTCTCTTTGGATTAATAATCAAATTGACATGAGACAGATGAACAGGAGAAAATAACGGAATTTATTACATATGTATATACAGGGGTTCCATAAGAATTTGAGGTCCCCAGACACATTAGGCAGATGAGGTTTAAATGCCATTCTGGACTAAGAAAAGGGAGACACAGGTCTAAGATTTCAAAGAGAAAATAGGCAATTCCTGGATAAATAAGAAAGAGCAAACTTGTGATAAACAGATTCTGGCTGGGCCACCCAGAAACAATGGGACACAGACAGGAATTCACCAAACAGGCTTTGTTAGATTTCTCCTTGTCTGCCAACTTAATTCATACATGCTAAGGTGAATATGCTAAGGGTCCCTTCCTGAAGCTGGTTCTTATATATGAATTTCTTTAGGCAGGTAAAGAGGGAGGGTGAAAGCTTCTTTCTAGGTCTTTTGTTTCTTAAAAGTAACCACTTTAAAATAATATCTTAAAAGGCAATTTTGGGGTGGCAAACTCTGGCCTCCCTCAAAATCTAATCCCTAACTGTGATATTTGGGCATGGGTACTTTGGGGTGATTAGGTCATGAGGGCAAAGCTCTCATGAATGGGATTAATACCCTTATAAAAGACTCCAAAGATCTCTCCCACCATGTGAATAAACAGTGAGATGATAACCATCTACGAACCAGAAGAACATCTCACCAGACACTAAATCTGCTGTCACCTTGATCATGGACTTTCCAAGTGCCAGAACTATGAGAAATAAACATCTGTTGTTTATAATCCACCCAGTATATGGTGTTTTGTTATAGCTGCTCAAACAGACTAAGACACACATGTATACACACAATCACATACATACATATCTTAATTAAAATTCTCATAGATATTGTACACATGAAATCATAACAAGGGACCATAATATAAGGTCAGATAATAAGAAAGAACTCTTAGAAAGTAAAAAAATCATAGCATAAATAAAAAATAGGAGTTGGGAGGTAAATTTTAAAATATCCTTCAAAAAGTACAATAAAAATAATAAAAGTAATAAAAAATGATAAATCTGGTAGATCTGACATTAAACTAATATGAGTTACAGAAGGAGGGGGCAAAGAAAAGAGATGAGAGAAAATTATAAATTATAACTTTTTCTAGATTCTCCAGTTTGAAAAGCCCACCAAATTTTCTACAACAAATCTGAAGTACCCGACAAAGTATGTCATTTGGATATTTCAAATGTCAAGGCCAAAATGAAGAACACAACTCAAAGATTCTAAAAAGAAAAAAATATCATATGTAAATGAGTTAGAAATAATAATGGCATTAGTAACTCTGATATCTAGAATGGGGAATGGCAAACTACGGCCTGTTTTTATAAATACAGTTTTACTGGAACACAACAGTGCCTATTTATTTACAAATTATCTATGTCTGTTTTTGAGTTACACAGTAGAGTTAAGTAGTTGCAATAAAGATCATAGAGGCTGCAAACCATAACATTTTAATATCTGGTTCTTTATTAAGACATTTCTGCCAACATTTGCACTAAAAAACAACTGAGTAATGCCTTCAAAATCATGAAAAAATATTATTTATAACTGACAATTTTTTACTCAGCCACACTAAAAATCAATCAATAATGTACAATAATGGCATCTTTAGACATGTAAAACCTTGAACATTTCACCTTCCAAACAACCTTTCTCAGAAAGCTACTAAAAAAGAGGAAGGAGATTTTCAGAAAAATTAAGGCACATTTTAGGAAAAAGTCTGTAGATCAAACACTGCATTTTGAAGTAGGTAGATGGAGGATTTAGTAGGAATATTTTCATAAATAAACAATATTTCTAGACTATTGAATAGATATATTTAGAGAAAATTGGAGCACTTGTGATTAATTTGTGCTTCATATACATCTTAATACATTTTAGAGCATACAAAATATAAGGCGAGTATACCTGTAGAGAAGCAAATGTTTGTACAAGAAAGAAAATGTAATACTAGCATACTTATCAGTTTAACTATGAACATTATTTACATGGTCATAATAATATAAAACACGGAGTACTGTTTTAATTCAAAAAAGTATATAACCATAACTGAAGGATGGGGAAGAGGGAAGTGCGTGTGTGCACGTGTGAAGAGAATGGCACATAAGGGAGCTAATCTTCCTCTTTTGTGTAAAAATAAAATTATTAATAGTAATGTATTAGATATTTTGAAATATGGACTTAAATACCCTATAAATAATCTAAAAGAGATATAAGTGATTGCTTCTTATGATTGAGAATTAGTTGTTCACAAGGAGAAATTGTAGTAGGGACAGAAGATAGCAGTTTTATTTTAAGTTTAGTATATTCTTTGTTGTCGTTTTTAATTGTGAACTTCTTACTTCCATAAACATGAGAATTAAATCTTAATTAAAAAAACGGAAGTCTAACCACTTAATAATTTGAGCCTACTTATAATTCTTTAATTATCAGCTTTCATGTACAAAATCAGATGTTCATGGATGCTGAAATATTTTCAGGGTGAAATGTCACCATTTTGTAGATAAAACTTTTCCCCATTTGATTGCACATAGCTATTTCAGAATTAAAGAACAGATATGAATTATTGAGAATGTGAAAATTGTTCACCTTCCTAGAAACAGGTCACATATTCAAGGGAAAAATGGTAAAACTGTAATTTTTTTCTAGCAGTTTCAGCAATCTATAACAAAGACAGTCAGTGAAAAGATTTTTAGAATGTAAAACTAACTTTAAGGCAGATGGATTAATGCCCTAAGAAAATTAATAATTCATAACTATAAGAAATGAGAATAAATATAAAAATGATGGATACAAAAATCTGCTCATTAGACTGAAAGATTAACTTACTTACATTTTGGGAATTTCAACTCCATTCCTAGTTGAGGACTTCAATGCACAGTAGCAGTAATAAGTGTGACATCTTTTATGCAGGACTAGTAATACACTTCCACCGGTGATCATGATTTATAATGCAGTTCATATTTTTTAGAGGTTTAATCACATGCTTGCCTAAAGAAATTTTTGTCTCAAGTGTACTCTTGGAACTACAACCTAAATTTCACTATGTTCTCACTCAACTTCATGGTAGCATAATAGTGCTCTTAAAACAATTAAAAATATAGCCCAGCTAGTGTGGCTCAGTTGGTTGGGCATTATCTCACAAACAAAAGGGTCCCCAGTTCAGTTCCTGGTCAGGGCACATGCCTGGGTTGCAGGTTTGGTCCACAGCCAGGGAACGTGAGGAAGGCAGCCAATAGATGTTTCTGTCTCACATCAACATTTCTCTCCCTTTCTTTAGTCCTCCCTCTTCCTTATTTTAACATCAAAAATCAAAAATGAAAAAAAAAATTAAAAATACAATTCATTTGAAAGTTGAAGAATAAAAAGTGTGCATAAATATATGAAAATATAAGAAGATAATGAGAACTGTGCAATTTCCAATACTTTCTATCTCCAAGTCTTGTAGAAACCAATAAAAATAGCTGATAAAGAATAAAATATTATATATGTAAAATATTTAAAAAGAATAGCTAAGAATCAACATTATACCATTGAAAAGGCAGTTATTTTGAGATTTGGTTGTTGGAATTCATTATGTTTTATTAGAGTTTCATTCTACTGATTTTGTCTAATTTAAAGTTATTTTTGTAAAGTTGGTGTGATCCAACTGCTAATTACTTACTGGAGTTTCTCAGTACACTTGAAATGCGTGGTGCGATGTAATCTTTATTCCTGGTTTGAGCTTCTCCATCCAACTCTCATGTACTCTGCTAGTACACAGCAAGCTAGATGGAAAGATAGGAAATTGAAAAGCTACTACAGTACCACATCTTCCTTGCTTTTTCATTAAAAAATTTATTTTTAAAAATTTTATTGAAAGTAATTTAATTGGAAGTAGTTTCTCCAAGAAAATTTTGAGGTGATGTTAGAAAAGAGATTTGGATAGTGAAAGAAAAAATGCTTAGCAAATGCCCAGCACAACCCCTCTACTCCTGTGGCTGGCTGCCTGACAACCCTCTTTCCCAAGAATTAACCAGCCTAACATTGTGCGATTATTCTGTGTGAAACCAATGTCAACCCACTTCACTTTGCCTGGGAGGAATTATGTCATGAGGTAGAGACTTATATAAATTAATGGGCAATAGCTAATTTGGCCACATGTTTCGAAAATTGGAAAGAAATAATTGGAGAAGTTGTAACAAGAAGTTCTGGAAGGGAAATGCAGATGAGTCTTACAAACTAGGTCCTCAAATGCTCATGTAGGCATCTTTCATAAGGCAAGTTCTTAAATACCAGTAGGATAGGATGCCCACCCTAGTTTTTAGTTAGCTGTTAATAAAAATAGCCTTAATGAGGTTAAGAGAAAATCAATTGTTTTAAAGCTGACAAATGCAATAGAAAATGCAATATTGATAAAAATAGTGAAAAAAGTTTGAATATTAAAGAAAAGCCTAGTTTAATTTTGTAATAGTTTAAATGAAAGCTCAAACACTCAATTAAATAAAAAGCATAAACAGAAGAACATAAGAGAAAACACAAAAAGGTATACATATAGATTCAGTAGATCTAAAATGTATAAAATGAGAATTCCAAAAGTTGACTAAGGAGGCAGAACAGGAAAAAAAACATAGTAAGTAAGTTGAGCTCAAATCAGACCTACATCTTCAGAATTGAAGGATTTACAAAGTAAAACATCTCTTAAACTTTTTATTATGGAAAATTGCAAATGTAGACAGAATAGGTTAATGAACCCCCATGTATGCATCTGTCTCAGCCTACTGTGTTTCATCTACACACAAATTAATTTCTTTCAAATTATCTGGAAGTAAATCTCAGATACCATATCATTTCCTCTATATATAGTTCATTTTTTAGTCCTAAAAAATTGAAAACTTTTAAAAAGCATAACTATTATAATTAAAAAATAAATTGATAAAAGCTCCTAATATCACCAAATATTGAGTCTGTTTGAATTTATAATTGTCCAATAAATATAATTAAATAATTTTCTTTTTTACCATTTGGCTGAATTAGGTTTAGATAAAGCCTGCACTTAGGAATTGGTTGATATGTGTCATATCTTTTTATGGCTTTTTCCCTCTATCTCTTTTTTTGTTTTTGCAATAATTTGATATTTAAAAAATACTTTTTAATTCTGGAATTTTCCAGTCTGAGTTTTGCAAATTGTCTCCCTGGTGTGTTAAAGAAAAAGATCTCCTAACCTATGTACTTCCTAAATATTCATAAATGGAGATAGAGGTTTGACCACAGAAGATTGATTTTGCATATGTGTGTGTGTAGCATTGTACTCTTCTGTCAGGATGCCCACAATGTCTAGGTTTTTGTCTTTTTGTGATATTAGAAGCAGTTGATGATCAATGCCTACACTCATTATAGTTGGAAAAATAGTGATATTCTAATTCTATCACTCATTTTTAGTTATTAGCTAGAATTTTTCCCAAAGAAATTCCCCCCCCGTTACTACCTAGTTACTTTGTGGTACAACTATGTAAGAAAGGCAGAATAGGTGTATGTTTCTTTTATTTTTTTATTAGTTTCAAAACTGAGTTGGTTGACTAATAATGTCCTATATGCTTAATTTCTTATGTCATGGAGAATTTTAGATTTAAGTATTTATAATGAGTTTCAAACCACTTTATTTGTAATCTTATTAATGCTGAAATTTTCATCTTTGGCCAGTATGAACCTTGTTAGCTTGACTCTTAGTCATTTTTACATGACCCTTGCTATGTGGTATGTCTTAGAGTTTCCTTGCTATGTGGTATGACACAGTATACTGGGCTCACCTTGTAAAACTTCTGTTCTAGACCTGGAATCAATGCATTCTTCTGGTTCCTTTTAATGAGAAATAGCATGTGGTAACCATAATCTAGGTGTTTAGAGCATTTGTTATAAATGGGTTGGTTGTTTTCCCTTGCCTTTTTTTAACATTCAGAGTTAGGAGACGCTGAAATGTGTTTTTAATTTCTTTTACTTCTTGGGTTATATTCTGCTAGGTTATATCCAAACTACTGTACTTTAAATCTAGTTGGAACAATCTCTGTGCCATTAACTAAATGCACATTAAGTTTACTCCCAAACTTTTATTTTTCAGGGATTGCTCTAAAAATAATTTCATTTATAACTATGTAAAATGTAAAAAAAAAAAAACAAAGCCAAGATATATCCAAAGAAATGTAGATTCTTTCTATTCTGACTCTCATTTTAAATGAACCACTCCTTTTATTTGATGATTTATTTTTCTCTTGTTTATGTTTTAAGATAAGAAGATACATATTTGTGTTCATATCGTTCCTTTCTGAGCTGAATGATAGTATTTCGTGTGAAATTTTATTCATCTTGTTTTTCTTTCTTTCTTAAATTAACTATTTCTGGGTGATTACTCCATATTAGTATCTGAGATCTTTCTGACTCTATTACAGAATGCATAGTATTCTGTTTTGTGCTTATAAACATAATTTAATTAGCTTTATTGAAAGATATTTGGGTTTTTACAATGACTAGCTTTCTGCAAATGACTTAATAATTTTGCCATATATATGTAATGTATTCATATGAGCAATATATGAGAGAGTCTAATAGGTTCATTGACAAAAAAAGTATTAAATTTTCAGATTTTAATAAGAGGCAAAATGAAGAAAAATTACACATCTAAAATATATCTTATTAAAATTTGAATTTTCAGAACCAAAAGAAAATTTGTTTGCAGGTGCTGAAACACCCTCCTTCCTAGCTTTACTAAACTAAAACAAGTTGTCTAATAAGGAGTTAAGAAACACACACACACACACACACACACACACACACACACACACACGGTGCTATTAAACTCTCTATGACATTAAATGCAAGAAACATTGGAATAGTTTCCTCAAAGTTTTAAGAGACTAATTGTCACCAAAGCATTCTAGAACCTTTCAGTTTGCATTTCTTGAGTGAATGCTTTATAACAAAATTTTAGGCAGGCAATGATATAGAAAGCAGGGAACCCAAATAGACTTCCTGAAAAATATTACTAAAAATTTTCTCTAGTTACTTAATAAAGAAAACCAACTAAGTATCTAAATTATAAAGAAAAATTAAGTTGTTAACAGTTATGAAATAATGTCTGAAGATGTTCTTATTTTTTTTTAATCCTCATTTCAGAACATTTTTTTGTTGTTGTTTTTAGAGAGAGGGAAAAGGAGACAAAATGATAATGGAAAAAATACAATAAAATTAAATTTATAAAAAAGATAGGGAAACATTGATTCGTTGCCTACATAAGTGCCTCTATTAGAGGTCAAACCCACAATCGAGGTATGTGCTCTGACCAGGGATTGAACTCGCCACCTTTTGACTGATAGGATTATGTTCCATCAAACTGAGCCACACCAGCCAGGGCTCAAAATGTTATTGTTAAAGAGAATATACAATAAAAATAAAATAATTTGGTTATAAAATTTCCAGATTTATCAAATAAAAACTATGAGTTGAGTGTGAAACGAAAAGTATAAATGTAGGTTAAAATTCCTATCCTGATGATGGGAGATTATTTTTTCTTTGATTGAAATAGAGAGATAATAGCACAGTTTTTACAAGTTAATGTAATGGACCCTGACTGGTGTGTTTCTGTGGGTTGATCATTATCCCACGAACCGAAAGGTCACCAGTTCAATTCCGGTCACGTCACACGCCTGGGTTGCAGGCAAGGTCCCCAGTTGGGGAGTTGTGAGAGGCAACTGATCCATGTTTCTCTCACATATTGATGTTTTTCTCTCTCTCTTTCTCCCTCCCTTCGCTTTTGTCTAAAAATAAATAAAATCTTTTAAAAAGTTAACTTAATAGTGAACACTGAAAACAAGTTTAAAACATGACAAAAATATTTAAAAAGTTGAGTACTATAGCAATATCAGAAAAGAGAAATAAAGCAAGAAAGTGAGAGAAAACAAAACCACCATAAAACAAAACAGAGAACTTTATACAATTTATATTCAACATTCTTAAGACATAAATTATTCACAGAAGAAGATTAAAAATAAAAGAGTATACAACAGTACTAGCTACCACTTGTTATATGTTCTAGCTATCTGGCATTTAAAAAATTTTCCTATGTTTGGAGAATTTCCTACTTACATTTTCAATACCCTCAAAGTAGGAAACAGAACATTCATTTTGTCAGCCTCTCCTGGACTTAAGGCACAAGGGTGTGATCTAGGCAAATTCGATTAAATTCACTGGTGTCTTACTGTTTCAGAAGTGAGTAATGTAAAAAAGGAAGCTCCAAGAAGAATCTATTCTACTAGCCATACTAGTCAGTACAGTACTTAAACATCTGGGTCTCAGAGGTGAATTGCATCCAGGAATGAATTTTTGTCACAAAAGTGCCTTCAGTATCAGATGCTATAAACTCTATCACTGGCAGTCATGGAAACTCTAGTGTCAAGTACTCAATATTGGTGGCAGTGACTATTCTCTCACTTATAGGAAACTCATTTTCTGCTTAAACTATCAAAATTAGCTTCTTTTGCTTACAACCAATAACCCTAACTAACGTAGACACTGACTCCAGAAGTCATGGTAGAAAACAGAACCTCAGGCAAATAGGCATCTGAATCGATTATGTGGTTTGATTCAGACTGAAGGCTCTGAAATCCAGCTAACGTGGAAAGCTCTGGCAAGCACTGTGAAACTGCCCTGTAATTCTTGTCTGTAGTCACCTGCAAAGTGGTAGTCACAGAAAGAGAGTCTTTGAGAGAACCAAAACCATAGCCAGAGAACCATATGCAAGGATGTAGGAATTCAAGGAATACAGAGGCAGTGCATGGCATCTGACAATTTAAAAAGAATTACAAGCTCAAAATCCAAAGTTGCTGTACAAGAGAGAGAGAGAGAGAGAGAGAGAGAGAGAGAGAGAGAGAGAGAGAGAGAGAGAGCCACTTCTCTGCTACAAAATATTTTTTATCAATTGTGTCATAGGGCTGAAATACATAAAAACCAGATTCAGCTTTTGATCCTGCAGTTGCCACTATTTTGCATTTAAATTCACAGCCTTGTCGGGTACCTTATGTGAAAGTTGGAGCTTTGAAAAGGAACTTGAAGACTTAGGGAGATATCAACTTGAAATGGATTGCTCACATACAACATGTTTATTTATAGCCCCTGCCCCTCTGTGTTTCCAAAGAGAACTCTAAAAGACTCCCTTCATTGGTGACAGCGGCCCCATTATCTTTGAAAAGCACTCTGGAAACTGTTCTCTGTTGACTTGGGATGCTGGTAGGAGAACTGGCATTGAAATGTGATGCTTCATTTCAAATGCAGACAGGGTTCTGGAGTGGTAGAGTTTTTATAGCAGCCCTTAATGCCAGAGGCATGGACATGGTATAGTAACTGGTAAAAGGATAGGTGTGTTTATTAGAGTGGTTTGACTCACAGTGATCTTACAGTGGTGGGTGATCAGTTAATGATCCCTAGTCCTAAAGAAAATGAGAAGTCTGCCAAGATCCTACTTGATTTTTATCACTTACACAAAAAAATTCTGGTGAATAGAAACCTAAATTAGAGTCATGGATGTTCAATTAAATCTCAAACTGTAGTCCATTTATAGACCTAGTACACCTAAAAAGGAGGAAGGATTTCTTGAGGAAGAAGCAGGTACAAATCTCACAAATATGAACTGAAAACCTCTTAAGTTTCTTCCAAAATCTCATGTGGCCATTGCTTGAGTAACTATGAACTGGAAAAAGAGAAATGATTGAACATTTCAGGTGTTGTTGGAACTGGACTTGAACAGACATCAATTCCTGGGTCCTACACCATACCTTTTGTCTATCAGTCAGAATTGAGACTTATGTGGATCATTAAAAGGGATTTTGACCCATTTCAATTTCATGGGTAGCTCACTAGTATTCAAAAACCATTATTTGGCTATTCTTCATGTTCTGTGTATATGATTGTTATAATATACTTAGCAAATGATAATATTTCCACAGTGACTTCCTAAATCTGTAAGTGACCGATACTATGATAACAATGAACCATACAGCAGCCCCTCAAATTTCTCCTTTCAGCAATGTTGAAGACCAAGTGAAAGTTTCCCAGCAAGATATGTTGGTAAGAAAAATGCAAAATGTATGGTAGGAGACTGGACATCAATTCCATGGAAACAGAGGGGCTTGCTTTCTTATTGAAATTTCTGAGGTCTTGCAGTCTGGGGCTTGAAGGAAAATCTTTGCAGAGGTAAAAGACATGTTGCTATAACTTGGTTTTTGAAGGTAACATATATTAAAATTTGGAGTATTACTTCATTTACTAGTGTTATTTATGGGTAGTGAGAGAGAAGAAGCTAGCACACGGCTCTAGATCTTGGCATGGAGGAAAATTAACCAACTGTAGAGGCATGTCTTAGACTGGGGATGGTTTGGCAGTTGAATCAAGTTTGAAGGGTGTAGCAATCTGATGTGTGATCCAGGCAAGTATTGTGAGACCCAATTTGATTGTGACAAGAAATGTGCTTGGCATTGGCATTCTAGGATAGGTTTGTCAATAAATTTTTCTTTACATCTTCTGCCATAACCAAACAGAAAGAAATTTTACAACCAAATTTCGGGAGCAGTGCCATGAGAGGACAAGAGGGAGAGAGCTGGAGGTTACCCAGTGCTGGGTGCTAGCTCTACTATGATTTACCAGAATTTACTCAATATTTTTGTATGTTTTTTAGATTTTTATATATTTCTATGAATATTATTTAATAATTTATAAGATATTATATTTATATTTCATTGATTATATCTAATATGTAGGTTTCCATTGTATACAAAATAAATCATGGTTACTTCTTTTCTCTCACTAAGAAACATTGTCTCCGCCCTGGCTGCTGTGGCTCAGTGGATTGAGCATCGGCCTGCGAGCCAAGTGTCGCTGGTTCGATTCCCAGTAGGGCACATTACTAGGTTGCACGTCAGGTCCCCAGTTGGGGGTGTGAGTGAGAGGCAACCACACAATAAAAAAAAAAAAAAAAAAAAGAAACATTGTCTCCCTTTTCCACTATTACTAACAGAATGGCAATAAATAAATTTGAACTTGTTTCTTTGTGCACATGGGATATTTTCTCTAGGATAGACTCTAAGAAATTATATAGTCAAAATAGTCTCCGGTGACTGTAAAATTCTACATGTTCACCAGCAGTGTGTAAACATTCCCCTTTACATTACATCTTCACCAATACTTTTTGTAAACAGACAATATATATTTTCTAATCTGCTGTATAATACATCCAATGTTGTTTTAGTTTTTAGCGTACTCTTGACATAGGCAGATTATGGTCCCCCAACATTGTCCATGTCCTAATTCCAGGATCATGTAAAGGTATTACCTTATGTTACAAAGGGGACTTTGTAGATGTCATTAAATTAAGGATTCTGCAACAGGAAGGTTATCCTGTGTTATCTAGGTGGGTCCACTGGAATCATAAAGGCCTTTAAAAGATGAAAGAAAGAGGCAGTAGAGTCAAGGGGAGATGTGAAAACAGAAGCAAATGTTAGAGCAATGTGGTTGCTAGTCTTGAAGATATTGTGGGTCCACAAACCAAAGAACGTGGGCAGCCTCTAAAAACTGAAAAGAGTCAAGTTATTTGTGATTAAATGCCAGAAACTGGGTATATTAAATTGTAGAGGTTTAGGTGATATTGTATTCCCCCATTGGGATTTACTCTTTCCTCTGCAAGTCAGAGTTGGGGCTGAGCACACTAATCCAATCAGAAAGTAAGCTGAGTCATATTGGGTTGCAGTTTTGGTAGAGCTTAGTCTTCTCATTCATCTCTGCCTTAGGTCATAGTACTTCAGAGAATTCAACTGGGAGGCTGTCATGAGCATGGGGCCGGCCCCCTCTCCCTGGTTATTCCTGGATTCCAATCTTTGCTTCCTTGGCACAATGGATTTCCAAAAAGTTCTGCCCTGCCTTTCTGAGCTCCCTTCTTGGCAGCCTTCCAGATTCTTTCCTTATGCAGGTTCATAATTTGGCAAATGGCTAAAGAAGAAAACCATCTATACTTTTCTCTGTCCATTTTTTTTAGGCCACTAAAATCTGATAGTTTTTCTATTCCTAGGTGGATTTTTCTACTCAGGTAGAATCTAAATTCTTAGCCTTTTGCCTGGTTCCCAAATCTGCAACTGTGCCAGAGAAAAACTTGCTGCAAACAGTTATCTCATTTCCCCATGGTTCTACCATTACTAAAATTCAGATCCCGCCTGAATTTCATTGATCTGTAGTGCTTCAGTAATACCTCCAAACACACCATTCTTGTTATTATTCAGCCTTTCCTATTGTTCTCATAAGGAATATTGCTCTGCCACAGAAGATTCCTGCTTGTCTAGAAACTGAGTTATTGTTCTAGCACATATAAGTCTACAGGATCAACTCTTGTTTGTTATGTCTCCTGCCTCATTTTTCAATGTATTATGTTAACTTTGATTGCAAACTAAGTTGTATCCATTAGACTTGTGTGGTTTGAGTTGTGAGCAAATCCCTCCATAGGCATCTGATAATTTTCCCCCATATTCCAAAGCCATTCATGGAGTGAGCAGCCATTAAAGTATAAAGATTTTTTGGTGGGGTCTCAAGTAGTATATGGTTCCAATGTTAATTTCTGTCCCGGTCTCAGCATCATAACCCAAGTCCCTAGATTAACAGTACTAATGTTCTCTCCCAGGGTGACTTCAGTGTTATTTCGCACATACACCATTGGTTTTTAGAGCTCTCTTGAGCTTTAGAACCTGACATCCCCCCCTTACTGTTCTATCAAGTTATGCAGTATATTGCAAATTAAACTCCTTATATTTTATCCAGTTTTTCTAAATGTTTCTATTAAAAGCTTTTTTATGTACTAGTCCACCAATTTGGTTTTTTTACTAACATGAATCAATGATTAAGAAGAATAATTTGCCAAAAAATATCTTTTAAATCTGGTGAACAAACCATTTTTGACTCGAGAATAAATACTTATTGTAATAATCAGAAAAGTTTATTATTCTTATTCATTGAAAGAGGGTGTTAGGAATATTTTTGTATGTCTGGCTTTAGTGATTGCTTATACTTAAAAGACAGAGAAGGAAAACTCTGATTCCAAAAAAACCTCCGCTGCCTTGCGGCATACCTCTTCAGGGGAAAGGCTAAGGGAGTAAACCCCGACAGAAAATCCGGAGCCGGAGTCCCTAAGGCGGTTTGACGTTGTAGTCAACACCGGCAACTCCTGCGGCGCACCTGAAGCCAAGCTGTATTGACTCCGTCTTTCCCTTGGATCCTTCAGCTGCGAAGAGAGGGGGGGTCTGTTGCATGGGCAACAGCAGACCCTCCATATCACCCTGCCCAGGCTCTGTAGCTTCAGCTTCACTGGAGAGGACACTCCAGCGTCATCACAAGATGTCGATTCAACACGGGAGGAGACAGACACCGTGTCACTCCCGAGTCGGACTGCACAGCCATTCTCGGCGGTGCAGATAGACTCTTAAGAAGCTACACCATCGTCTCTCGAGACGGACGGCTGCCAACAATACTTAAAAGAGAGATGCAAGAAACAAAGCAAATATTCCATAATTCAGATTTATCATCTTCCAAAATTGGTGAACATGTACAAAGTTACATAATATACTAAGAAAATAATTGTAAAACAGTTTAAACTTCAACACTTGAAGTAACTTTGCAATAATAAAAGTTACTTAGAACTAAATTTTTTCTGATGCTTCTTTCCACTGGCAATGAGCAGGGCAGGAAAATCTTTGCAATCCTAACAGCATTTGAGTGAATCATCTAATCATGGAGCCTTTGTCTGCTACAAAATTTAGAGCCAAGATATTTTTTTTTTGTATGAAGTGAAATACTTAGTAACATTGGAAGAAAAAGAGGTAATTAAGACAGAAATGAGGTTTTTCTATTATGATGAGGGACTTTGAAATCTTCATTGTTGCAGAATTTAAAACCATGCTTAACAGACAATGCTGAAGTTGATGTGCAAATTTCACATTGTTTGATGAAATTTTCAGCTAACAGGTTTTCTTGAGAAGTCAGAAGATAAGTCATTTTATGATCCAGTAGCAAACATCATTTGTAGAGATGGTGGCCACTTTAATGCATTCTGGGAAACCGACACAACTTGGCAGAGGCTCTCTGTGGTTGCTTTAAAGTTCAGAGCCTCACTCTGTACAGTAAAAATAAAACCAAATATTTTGGACACAGTCTTTTTGTTGCTTTATTTAATTTTCACTTTGGCATATGGCCCTTAAAGCTTTAATAGCGCAGATGTGGTTTTGAAAGGGTTTACTAATCCGCGTTGGTTAATGACTTGACGATAGAAGCCAGCTCAGCAGTTTTCTCTCAGTTCATGTATTTAATTCCTCTTTGCCTGGATTTTTTCTCTGCTGGAAAACTTCTCCATGGGCCACCTATTATAAGTTGACATTTTCCTGAGTTTTGAGGTAACTACCTTCAGGTTTCTGAGCTGCAAAGGCATAGGCCAAGTAAATGCTACTGACACTGAGCTTATTGATTCCTAGAGGGCCTAAACAATCCAGAGTGATGACCAAAGATGGCTGTGAGATAGAAAGTTGATTATATAGGGTTAACACTTAAAAAAATTCTACATAAATTTGATTTTTTGACGATCATTGGAATTCCTGGTATTAGTGTGTGACTGTGGAGAGAACATGGGTTCTGGGGAGTGAAGAGTGTTCTAGATTTCTTTGAGTCCCATTTCTGACAGTAACATATATTAATGCCTACTCCACAGGATTTTGTGATGATTCAGTTACAGGAAATGGTGTTGCCCTAACTTTAGTTATTCATATTCCACATGAGCAATTTATAATGTATTTGAATTTTATCTGTTTTATTATTTAATAAGTAACCCCCCCCACAAAAACCTGATGTATTAGTTATATCTTTTAGTATATACATTAAAATAAATGTAAAATAATCACTTGCACAATTCAGACAATATTGATATTATGTTCAGATAATTCCATTATTCTGTATCTCTCAGTAGTTGGCAAGTTACATGACAGCAGGAGCTTTTATCCAATTTATTTACTCTTATATCTTGATACCCAGCATAATATCTGGCACACAGGAGAATCTCGATTTGTCTGAAAATGATCCTGGTGCTTCCTGTTTACTTTGGAAAGGGGTCAATGGAAGAGGTGACTCCTGTCCTTGGAGGTGCTGGCACCCCTGCACCGCTGTCTACAGGAGTAGGGTGCCCTCCTCTGGCAGGAGACACCATGCGTAACCCACATTTCTCATAAACCCCCCAAGCTATGTGGTTGGCTTTCCCAAGTTACTACAAAAACCTGTACAATTTAACCTCCTTTGCTCCTAGTATTCTGATTGCGACCACAGTCTCACTTTGGCTGATTTTCTCTCTCTCTTTCAAATACACACACACATTATTCGTATACTTGCCTTGTAAGAAGAGAGATCAACACAGTGGCAAGGGCCCTCCCCTAGCACACCCATCTGCTGGATGAAGAAAGAATGAGGCCTCTGCCCTTTCTTCCGTGTAACTTGAGGCTTAACTTGTACCTGGTTCCAGGTACTTTAGTCCATACTGCATGATGTGAAAATCTTCCCAAGCCATCCTTCATGACCACGGGCAAGCAGAGGAAACACACTCTGCATCAGGAAAGGACTGTAGCAACCTCATGTTCAGTTAAACAAAACACAGAGCTCAGAGCATATCTACACAGTGCCCCGTTGCTGGTGCATAGTAGCTACACAATAAATATTTGTTGACCCCCATGGTGAATGAACAAATGAATACTTAGAGCCAGTGAAAGAATAAGTGGCTGAAAAAAACTTTTCACAATTAATTGTGTCATATTTAACAGAGTGATATGTAGAGTCTCCAAACAGTAGTATATCTGAACTTAAGTTAGCTGCTACTTTCAGGGAATGACTTCTAGATAACCAGATTTTCTGAACAAATAAAACTTATTCTTCAAAGAATACATTTGCGTCTTGAATAAACTTTTTATAAAAAGGTACTCTAGAGGGGGCAAAGGGGGAAAAATTGAGACAACTCAATAAAATCAATAAAATATATTTAAAAAAATATACCCTACTTCTCTGTCTTATTAAATTGTATATATAATATATAATTTAACATTGTCATTAACATTTATTAGTAAAAACTGCACTTTAAAATCTATTAAAATTAGATATTAAACAGTATTATTGCCAGCCATCTTCTAAACATTTTAACTTCACATTGCAATTATATCAAATAAGTGACATTCTCTCCATTTTAAGATGGAAATTGATGTACATGCTTAAGATCTCACTACTAGAATTGGTGTACCTTTTATGTAACCTGCTCTTCTCCACATTAGACAGCTATGTTTCTTTAACCCCCTATATTAACACTGATATTACTGTATTGTTTAGAGATAATCAGGACTAGGGATAACCAAGGGAAAGTAGAGCATGGTACCAGAAATAGCTTTAATGTCAATGTCAAATTTCACCATGACTCTAGTTTAATAATCCTACCTCTTGGGAAATGTCTTGCTGGTATGTCCTCCACAGAGCCCACCTCACAGTTGCTGTACCCCTGTGCAGCCTCTCCAGCCCAACCTCATCTCATTGCCCCAGGAAACCCAGGGAAACCACAATTTCTTCCCCTTTACTCTGCAGTGCAGCTCACCTTCCTCTTTGTAATTTCTCTCTTTTTTTGATCATGAAGGGATTGTTATTTTTCATCCTCAAATGTTTTTTTTTCCAGGTATTTTCTTAAACAAGAACTATCTCCACTACTATATGGAAATAGCTATGGTTAGTGGGCTTTTTCTGTTTGTTTGTTTAAATATTGATATTTTCCCTCTTTATTAATATCAAAAAGTTGAAAAGAACTTAAGTGTAGGATAGTAAGAAATGGGCAAATAAAAGGTATGGCCATAGGATGAACTGTATGTTTAATTTCACTGAAAAATGTTCACCAACCATTAAGTGAAAAAAACAGATTACAGAAGATTACAAAACACATACTGTTTGATTCCCCACCCCATTTTGTTAAATAGAGCTATTCAGGAATTCTATTAAAAATACCCAGTATTATTTGTCATAGACTGTAATGAGGTGATTCCCTCTGGCTATATTCTGATGTGTAAGACTCTTTGCTCTTACTCAAATGCTCCTAACCCCTGTGTTTTCCTAAAACTTCCTTCATAACAGCTAACCATCCCCAAGAACTTCCTCTGTGTCAAATACAGTTCTGTGCACTTTACAGGAATTAGCTCATTTAAACTCATTCAAAACATCCCAATGAGGCATGTACCATTATTATCCCCACTTTATAGCTGAGCAAAATGAGGCACAGGGAAGTTCAGTACCCTGTTCTATTCAGAAAGCAGTCAGTGGAAAATACAGATTTGATCCCAGAATATCTGATTCTGAACACTACACTCTTGTGTACTGAACTTGAGTGTTTATCCC
The DNA here is from genome assembly GCF_987537825.1 of Furipterus horrens. Lineage (NCBI taxonomy): Eukaryota > Metazoa > Chordata > Mammalia > Chiroptera > Furipteridae > Furipterus > Furipterus horrens. The sequence continues at coordinate 56,162,296 of NW_028327171.1, forward strand.
CTCACCTCTCTTTTCTCAAGTATCATTTCTTCCTAAGGCAATTGGTTTCACTTCTATCAACCGATGGCATTTCTAATGTGTACACCTCTGTTTGTTAGGGCAGAGTGAGGATGCGTAGAGTGATGTATTCTAACTTTATTTAATCAATAGCCTTAATTTTATATACAATATTAAAACAATAGCTTCTGGCCAAAGGGGTGTTTACTATAGTTCCACTGTCCCTCTCATATATAAAGGGAGTAAGTCTTTCCTTGTCATTATTGTTTCACACAGGGATGAGGTTGTTTCCTGTTGTTGAGTGGCTGTAAGTCTGGATGTCAGTTAATTGCTGTTTGTCTAGGGAAGAACTCAGAGATAAGGTGGTTAAATGGGCATCTGGTGCCTCCAGTGATAAATTTGGAAAAGCCCAGACCTGTAGGTAATAGATTGTGGGTAGAACAGTTTTTCCTTTAAATTAAAAAAAAAATGATTTTATAGATGAGAGAGAGAGAAAGAGAGAGAGAGAGAAGAGACAGAGAAAGGTATCGAGATCCATTTGTTGTTCCACTTATTTGTGTATTCATTGGTTGATTCCTGTATGTGTCCTGATCTGGATGGAGCTTAGAACCTTGGTCTATCAGATCTAACCAACTGAACTACCCCTCCAGAGCCTGTTTTTTTTTTTTTTTTTAATTTATGCCTGGAAAGTCTCTGAGGAGAGAACGATGGGCAAGAGATTCCCATACTGCCTAGTGACGTTGACAGCACCCTGGTCGAAGGGCAGGGCACTTTCTTCCCTGGCTCATTGTTGTCAAGAATCTAGAAGCGCCCCCGCTCCCCAGTGTCATCCACAGCAGGAGAAGAAAGCGGCTAGCTAGCAGAACAGAGGACATCACAAGGCTTTGCTTTGAGGTTATGTTTTCATTTTGTTTAATCTCATAAATGTGTCACCACACAAATTCTCTGTAAGTACTGGAAATTCTTGCCCTGGCTGGTGTGGCTCAGTTGGTTGGCACATTTCCCCGACAGGTTGTGTGGAAAGGTTATGGGTTTGATCACCAGCTGGCCACACACATCCCTGGTTAAGCATGTGCACAGGGCAGTGGATCCATGTTTCTCTCTCTCCCTTCATCTCTCTAGAAGCAATGAGTAAAAAACTCATGAACAGGGACAACAGTGTGGTGATTGGTTAGGGGGAGATGGAAGATGGTAATGGATAAAATACAATAAAAAATAAACTATTAAAAATACGGCCCTCTAAAAAATAAAAATATAAATAATAGCCATGAAGTGTTCTCAGGTGAGGATAAAAAAAAAAGGGAAGAAAAAGGACTGGAAATTCTTCTTATCGTCGTCGTCAGCAGCCGTCCGTCTCGAGAGTCGATGGCGTAGCTTCTTGAGAGTCTATCTGCACCGCCAAGAATGGCTGTGCAGTCCGACTAGGGAGTGACAATCCCTGCCGCACTTGTTACAGGTGAAGGCAGATGGCTGTTGTTGCTGCTGTTGACGCTGCTTCCGCCTCGATCTTTTCTGGACCGCCTCCTCGTTGCGCGCAGCCTCTGCGCGTGACGTACCTTGCCTGACCACGAGCCTCCAGGCTAGGCGGTCATCTGCTTGAACTTCCCATGTGTTGAGATTGATGGAGCATTGTGTCATGTCCTTTTTGCAGATGTCTTTGAACCGCAGTTTTGGGCGCCCTGTCATCCTCTGGCCTTCTGCTAGTTCGCCGTAGAGGAGGTCTTTGGGAATACGGCCTGCATCCATTCTTTTGACATGGCCGAGCCACCTGAGGCGTCTCTCACTAAGAACTGCATGCAAACTGCTCATGTTGGCTCGCTTCAGCACCTCGGTGTTGGGGACCTTATCCTGCCAGGCGACATGCAGGACGCGTCGCAGGCACCTCATGTGGAAGCTGTTGAGTTTCCTTTCGTGCCTTGCGTAGGTGGTCCACGTCTTGCTGCCATAGAGGAGAGTGCTGAGTACGCAGGCTTGGTAGATGCGCAGTCTGGTTTTCTCAGTGAGGCTGGAATTGTTCCACGCTCGCCGGTTCAGTTTGGCCATAACTGTGGCTGCCCTGGCGATTCTCCGATTGACCTCCAAGTCGACTGACAGAGAGCTCGAGATGGTGGACCCGAGGTAAGTGAAGTCGTTGACAACCTCCAGGGTGTATCCGTCGATGGTGATGCATGGGGGAGTCCCCGTGCCTTGAGCCATAACGTTCGTCTTCGTCAGGCTGATGGCTAGTCCGAACTCCTTGCATGCGTGGGAAAGGCAAGTGACTAGCTGCTGGAGTTCCTCTTCGGAGTGTGATGTCAAGGCTACGTCGTCGGCGAAGAGCATCTCATGGATGAGCACCTCTTTGACTTTGGTCTTGGCTCGTAGACGGGCCAGGTTGTAGAGCTTGCCATCGGATCTGGTGTGAATGAAGACACCCTCGCTGCAGTCCTTAAAGGCGTATTGGAGGAGCATGGAGAAGAAGATTCCGAACAGCGTAGGCGCGAGGATGCAGCCCTGCTTTACTCCGCTGCTGACTGGGAAGGCCTCAGAGGTTGCGCCGTTGTAGGACACCGTGCTGTGCATGTTGTCGTGAAAGGACATCACCACAGCAAGCAGATGTGGTGGACAGCCAATCTTCCGTAGCAAGCTGAAGAGTCCGCTTCGACTGACCAGATCAAACGCCTTTGTGAGGTCGATAAAGGCGAGGTAGAGTGGTTTATGCTTCTCGTGACACTTCTCCTGCAGTTGGCGTAGGGAGAAGATCATGTCCACTGTTGATCGGCCAGCTCTGAAGCCACACTGGGACTCTGGGTAGACACGGGAAGCAAGGGTCTGCAGGCGGGCAAGGGCGACCCGGGCGAATACTTTGCCGATGACGCTGAGGAGAGAGATGCCCCAGTAGTTGTTGCAGTCTCTGTGGTCTCCTTTGTTCTTGTACATGGTGATAATGTTGGCGTCTCTCATATCCTGGGGGATGTAACCCTCCTTCCAGCAGAGACAGAGTAGATGGTGGAGCGGCTGTAGCAGGACTGGTTTCCCGCTCTTTAGGATTTCTGGAGGGATTCCGTCGCTTCCTGGTGCTTTCCCGCAAGCGAGGTGGTCGATGGCTTTGCCAAGCTCTGCCGCAGTAGGTGGGGTGTCTAGCTCCTCCATGACTGGTAGGTCTGGGATGGCGTTAAGAGCAGTGTCTGTTACGGTGTTCCTCGTTGCGTACAGCTCGAGGTAGTGCTCGGTCCACCGCTGCATTTGCTGTTCCTGGTCAGTGATGACCTCACCTGTCTTGGACTTAAGGGGGGGCCATCTTGGAGGGGATTGGGCCAAAAAATGGAACAACTGTAATAGAAAAACAATAAAGAATGAATTAAAATTAAAAATAAATAAAATAAATATAAATAAATATTTTTAAAATTAATTAATCAATTAATTAATAGTCAAGGTATAGAAGTGATAGGTCCTCGAGCTGGTTGGGGGAAAAAAAAAAGTCCTGCCTAAAAGTTACCAAAATCAGGTTAAAAAAAAAACAACTCCTCAGGTAAACAGCACATATGCAGAGAAGATATGTAGGTCCACAAGCAGCAATTAGGTTGTGACCCTTATTTGGAACTGGTTACTTATCTCTATAGAAAACCATTTCCTCCCAAGCAGAATGCTGTCACATGAGTAGAGGCAAATCGAGGATGATAATGATAACAACACCACCACCAACAACAGCTACAACAACAGCTACAACGACTAGATAGTGCTCCAGAAGGGAGGCAGATTCACTTGCCTCATTAAGAGCAGTGTGTAGCCCTGGCTGCTGGGGCTCAGTGGATTGAGCGTCAGCCTGTGAACCAAGTGTCGCTGGTTCGATTCCCAGTCAGGGCACATGACTAGGTTGCACGTCAGGTCCCCAGTTGGGGATGCGAGTGAGAGACAACCACACAGTAATGTTTCTCTCCCTCTCTTTCTCCTTTCCCCTCTCTCTAAAAATAAAAAAACAAGCAAAACAAATAAATAAATAATTTTTTTTTTAAAAAAGAGTGTTTAAATTGTCTTCCCACCACAATGAAGGCTTCCCTTCCCCCACATACATAAATTTAGAGATACTACCACTGTGGCCTTTTCCTGCCACATCAGCTATGGTCCCCTTTATACACCTCTGATTTCCACTCACCATTGCCTATAACATCAAATCTCTCCATGGCCAAGCAATAACCAGACCCCGCCCTCCCTAAGCTTCTCTGTGCTTCTCAGCTACATTTCTAGTACAAGCAGGGGAGTTGGTGGAGTTTCCTCTGTACCTCCAATCCTCTTTGCTCTGCCTACTGATTGCTACCAAAAAAACAAAAACAACAACAAAAAAAACCCCTGATAACCACTGATCTGTTTATTGTTTCCATGCTTTTATCTTTTCTAGAATGTAGCTGGAATCACACAGTATGTAGTCTTTTCAGACTGACTTCTTTCACTTAGTGATATGCATTTAAGTTTCCTCCATGTTTTTTCCTTTTGGAATTCATTAAGATATGGTTATCTTAACGAAACTTCTGACTCAGATGATCTTACCTGAAGAGCAGTGTCTAAGGCCTGGGCTATGTTTCAAGGTACCCTGTGTCCCTAAACACTCAGTTTTCTGGGGATGGGTGACCAGACACTTGTCATGAAGGAGAGAGCCAAGCCCTCAGACTGTTGCGGGGTGTGGAGAGTGAAGGCAAAGGGGAGCATAGACACTGCCTGTGAGTGGGCACTTTTAGTCTCTGGCTCTACAACCTTTACAGACAACCAGACACTGTAATCTACAAACTGAGTCACCACACAAACTTCCCTAAAACAGATAAAAGTCTTTGACACTACACCTGCCTTGTGAAACAAAACTGCTTGGTGATGCAGTCTGCTGACCTGGTTCCATCCTCTATGAGGTCATTAAGCACTAGGATCCTGACCACTGATATATAGGGATGGCTAGCATCCTCGTGCTAATAAGCTTTAAATCATGTTAAGCTTTAATTTTGTTCTTCGGAATGTTGATTATTTCTTATATTTATACGGCACATTCTTCATTATTTTCCTAATTATCTGGCAAGTGAAAAGGAGTTACCATGGATTAAGGTTGGAACCTAAAACAAGCTGCTGCCTGGTAAGGAAACATTAACACCACAATTGAACTAATTAAGTCTCAGATAGGAAGTTTTTTAAGATCTCAGTCTCTTTTTACCTTCCTCGCTAACTTTTATACCATATATCCAGTTATTCTAATATCATACTTTCCTCAGAGCCTACCTTTCTCAGGTCTCTAACTTCGGTAGAGAACTGGATGAAATGGAATCTACCTCACCGGATCTCAAAAGACATCCTAATATGGGGGCTTCTTCTGGTTGGTAGACTTAGTAAGCAAAAGTCCTAGGGCTGTAAGAACTAATTACCGTCACCATTTAATCTATTCCTCCATCCCTCCTGTGTCATGGTTAGCCCCCTTGAGAACTAGTCCTGGGAAAGGGGACAGGAAGTAAGGAATAAGGAGAGCCTTGAAGTAAATGAGAAATAACTAGAAAATGAAATGTTGGGGTGAAAAGCATGGAGTAGAGGAAAGAAATGTATGTAAGTGTGTTAAACAGAGACATACACAGAAAGGAACTTGGAAATTTATATTAGTTTTGTCTTATTATGAACATGAAAAAGAACATGTTGTCCCAGCTTCACACTCTAACTTTTTTGTCTCTAAGCATCACCGAAAAATCCCGCAAAAGGCTAGAGATGCAGCATTAAGAGGTAAAGTCCCAGTGTCTTCTCTCACTCCCCTCCACTATGAGCAAGGTTCCATAGACTGGGTCCCTCAAGTTGACAAATTCTCCCAGCAGAATTTCTTGGGTGGGAAGTCAGAGCCAGGGATTGTTCCAAAATTCAACACCTCTGCCCAGGGAGTGAAGAATAAGGAAGTAGGACAGATGTCCTTAGCAATGCTAGTTAGGATTTAGATAACCCTGTGAAAGCCACTTCAGATCTCAGTCTTTTATCCATGAAATGGGCCTCTGAAGACCCTGCCTCACTCACAGCACGGCTGTGAAGACCTAATGAGGTTAGGTCCAGGACAGCACATCGTGACTGGTTAAGCTGTACTCAGACAGGCATTAGAGCAAGGACTGTTGGGGTTTTCAGTCTCTTCTCGTTCAAAGGCCTTTCGCTGCCTATAGGATGTCCCTGAATGCCCTCTCATTTCATATAATGCGGTCTCCTGGTTTCTCAGCTAGGAGACCTTCCTGGAAAGAAGCTGAGGAGCCATGGGAGCTGCTGTCTTTCATGAAAAGGTGATCACTCGCTCTTTGTAGTGTCCCGGATCCAGCCTGGACTGTGATGATTTCTCTGCTTGGCCTGGGACAGGAATGAGGAGAAGAGGGAGAATGGATGAAAAGTGGGTGACACACAGTGGAGGCTGCAGCCCTGGTTGAGAGGGTTCCCAGGGCAAAGGGGGATCAGACGTCTCAGGAGGGAGGAGTCTCCAGTTCTGCTCTGGGCTAGGCTCACAATGGTCCTAGAACTCAGAATTTGACTAGTGCTTAATTCATAAAAGACCCTACATGGGTTTGTACTCAGCCACAAGACAAGTTAGCCGGCTAAGAGAATGGGTATATAAGTGCATAAATAAGTCATCATTGTCATATTCTCCTTACATCTCCACCCTTTCTAGGGGAGACCCCTAAAAACTGCTGACATTACTTCCCCTTCTGTCTTGAGGAAGCCCAGTTTCTTGTCATCTCATCCGTTTCTTAAAAACTCTAGAGAATGAGATTGGCTCCCAAGAGATGTTGTATACACCTCACAGTCCCCAGGAAGCACAGTTCCAACAAGGACTTCATTCTACACAGCTTGGGAATACTAAATACCTCGCAGTGGCCTTCACCGTCCCAAATGAGATGGAGTCCAAGTTCTACCTGGTCATGAACCTGGTGATTCCCTATCAGCTAACCATTGGCTCCCTCATCATTTGTTCCCATCTTTTGGTTAAACTTCACAATGTAGGTCAGCAGACAACTCACCCACCTCCCAGTCACTCATGGCCCTGTACGCCTATGGGTTGCCTGAGACCATCAGTAACAGTAGCCATGTTTTCTCTTCTAGCCAGAGCTGGCTTCCTCAGGAGGGAAGTGCGCGGCGACTACTGTGTGCAGATACCTCATGCCAAATCTGCAATGCTATGGTGCTGGAGATTAAGCAGTTGCTGGTGGGTGAGAACACTCTGATCTCCCCCACTTCTCCAGCACCATCACAGGGCTCCTCTTCCCTAGAGATTTTGCCCAAATCTAACATGTCTTTTGAGCATAGTCTGGAGCATCCTGCCACATGCTCTCAAGAACTTTCACTTTCACCTGAAACCCCTTCAGCATCACAATTAATGGATCAGGAATATTTAACCCATTCAGTCACCTGGTCAGCTGCCCAGTCACCTGGTACACCTAATATGCAACTTTACTGGGCTGAAAATGTCCATCTAAGACAACAATTTCAAGTGCCAGGTATGCCCCAGCTCCAAGACACTATGTCTTCTTCATGCTTTGAGGGGCTTAGGATTCCAGTAAACCAACAGGAGATAATACAGGAAAACCTCAACCCTGTGTACAAGAACCAAGGTCAGCAGCCTTTGCATCCCCAGGTCTCTCTGCTGACCCTAAACCAAGATATTACTACCATGACACATCCTATAGACTTGCCTATGGTCACTGTCCTGCCTGTCCACCTGCCATTCCCAAGTCCTGAAGTCCTGAGGCTCCTTGAGGCACATGTTAAAAAATGGATGCATTTCCAGAGGTGGGGGCTGCCCAGACGTGTAGAGAAGTCCCTGAGACAGCTTATGCCAAACCTGCCACTGTTTTACCAACCTGTGAATAACCGACCAGCTTCTTTCATCCAAAACGACACTTCTGAATTCTCTGCGGAGAAATTTGCCACCATTTCCTACCAGACGTGGGGTTCATGTATGGCTGGCCAGGCAACCCAGGCATTCTGGGTTTCTGAATGGTCCCTTATGGACCCAATACAAAGACACCACTACCACCAAAACCCAAACCACGTGGCTCTGGCCTTGCCCTCTCCAGCCTTTAAAGATGTAAGTGGCCTCTATCCACTTCCTGAGAAAAAGGTGAATGACTCAGTGCGCCATCTGCAGCAGAAATACAGCCAGCTATTCTGTGGCCTCCCTTCTCTGCACAGTGAGTCCCTGGATGACATATTCTTGGGCTCTCAAGGTCACTCCACAAGCGAGAGTCTGTCCAAGCTCCCCTTGAAGGATCCCCTTTTCCTCAAGGAACATTCCTTCTTATGTCTGTTGCCAAAGACTGCACCCAAGTCAGGCCCACCCTGTCCCACATCATCACCAAATTGTGTCATGCCATGTGACCATCCACCAGTTCAGGTCCATGTCCCATTTCTGACTCTGGCCCAGTGTGAAGCCTTAGAGGGGCACATGCTGCAGAGGCAGCTGCAGCATCAGTGGAGTTTGCCAGCTGTTTTCCAGAGAGCTCAGCACACCCAGACCCCTGTGCCATATAAGTCTTGTGACACAGCCCAATCTCCTGAAACTCCAGGAAAGCCCAACTCCCTCTGCACAGATGTGGACTCCCGAGAGCTGCTAAAATTTCACCTCCAGAGGCAGCTGAGTCACCATCGCTGGGGCTTGCCCCCAAGGGTCCAGCAGTCCTACCAGTTGCTCCTGTCCCCCACTCACCAGCAGACTCCATCCCAGAGCTGCACAGCCCTAGCCAGTGTGAGTGTTCCCCAACCCTTGGCCCTAAAAGCCGTTGATGCTGGTGACCCTTGCTCACCGTTTGAGGACCCAGTCCGCATACCACACTTATTTGACCATGTCAAGGCAATAATGCAGAGCCACATTGACTCCAAATGTGGGCAGATTCACGAGGGCAAGATCCCTGCCCAAGTCTATAGGTCTTATGAGTGCACTACTCCTGGAGGCCTTGAAGTGGCTAACTTCACCTGCATCCCAGAAAGCAAACCACTGGAGCTACAGACAGCAATCGACCCTGACCTACAGCAGAAGGCTATACCTCGGATGCCAGCGTCCCTTGATCAGCAGCAACAGACCTTCCCAGAAGATGTCATTGAACATCCTAAGCCAGCCCAAGCCCTGTCCAAGGAAGTCATTGAGAAACTGGAGACAATTTTATGCCACAAGTATGCGGCCTTCTTGTCAGGGCTGCCTTCTCTTTATTCTGTGGGTCCCTCCAAGGCTGTGACCTCAGAAATACCTCCTCAAGCTATAATCACAGAGGTGGTACCTGAACCTGTCAAAACCTTAACAGAACCTCCAACTCGGGTGATCTTACCTGAAGAGCAGTGCATAAGGCCTGGACCATGCTTTCAAGGTGCCAATGAGACCTGTGCAGACACTGCAGACGATTTTCAGCCTAAAGTGCCAGTGGAAGGAATGATTGAGATGGAGCCTCGAGAAGGACAGACAGAGTCCGCTAGGCCCTATCTACTCAAGGAATCCCTCTTGGCCAAATTAAATTTCCATCTGAGAAAGAAAACCCTAGAGATACAACGGGGAATTCACACAAAGGCAAGGGAGTCCAGGGAACAAACTGGATGCTCAGTAACCACACTCCCACAGGCATCTCTTGGGAGTTTAAACAACAAAGTAAAAACATTGCTCCAGAAACTGCCCACCCCACCAAACACTCCCCATGCCCCAGATCCAAAATGGCTCTACCTTAAAGAACAGCTGGCCCTTGAGTTAAAGGCAGTGCGGCAGAACCAGAAGCAACCTAGTCGCCAAGCAACACCCCATGGCTCTGTCCATGGGTCCTCCAAGATGTCACAACCCTTTGGGGCAATGACAGAGGGCCAGGTCTTTTGTGTTCAGTTGGAGGACAGTGTGAACAAGCCCAGCCTGGAGGAGCCTTGGGGCCCTGAGTCCCAAAAACCTAGCAAAAGCAAATATTCAGCTCTAGTTCACATACTGGCTAAAAAGGAAAAGCATTCAGGGAAACCACAATTGGCAGGAGACCAAGGAGAAGAAGATGCAGCGTTTGTGACCTCCTCAGCAAGAGAAAAAAGCCACCTTGCTCAAGCCCAGAGGCCAGAAGAGATGCTTCTGAACAGGACTCCCCAAAGCCTCTGGCCACAGAAACTTGGCTTTCACCTTGATGCTCCCTGTCAACACAGGTCCCAGCATCATGCTCAGCTTGAACCCCCAGAGCCTCCTCCAGGAGTCCCTATGGGGGGCGGAAATCTAAGAAGAATGACCTGCAAGACAGTCCCACCAGGCTCAACGTCAGCCTCAAACCAGCAAGGATTCCTGAGAGCGTCCAGCATGTGGGGTTCCAGGTGTCTCCTTTCCTGGGCCATCTCATTCAGCATAAGCCATTGCAGCACCAAACTTTGCAAGGCTGGGTTTCACAGAGGCAGGTGATGCCAGCCCATTGTCACAACAGGCCCCACCTTCCAGAATCGGGCTGGACAAATAAGATGAAATCCTTTCTGCAGCGTATAAACATCAAGGCAAAAGGCAATGGGCAGAGGGAACCCATGTTTTTGAGAGCTGTGAAAATGGCCAATACCAAAAAAGAAAATGTAGAAAAGGGGCTGGCTCCAGCCAAAAGTCCCATGGAGAGAACTAAGACAGAGAAGGAGACAAGAGGGGACCCCATGGCCCAACCTCCCCCTACTGAGAAGCAGGTGGGCCCGTTCTTGGATGTCTCCCATTCCCCAGACAGTAAGCTCCAGCCCCTCTCCTGCTCCAATCACCTCCACTCTGCTTCAGGCTTGGGCCACCCTTGCCACCGCCCTCAGCACTGTCCTCGAGTGGCTTGTGCCATCCAATCAGGGAACCCATCCAACTCTCAGTTCTGTCCTCAGAGGGAAATGCTGCCCTGCTCAAGAACACCCAGCACAATTAAAAGATGTTGTCGGCTCTCCAGAGTCTGCATCCCTTGAAGAGGACTGCTACTGTCACTTTAATTATGTGCAAGTGGGGTAGGGTGCCACCCAAAATACAGTCTATATCTCTAATCAAAGACTTGTCTGTCTGCTCCTTCTCTCCTCTGTGGTGTGTTAAGGGAAGGCATCAGGGAGGCTGAAATGTCCTTCCTGTCTAGTCAGCATTCCACGCCAACTCCTCCCAGCCCAACCTTTTCCTCTATTTTTACTACCTCTCCTTGTGTTCAGTTTCTCCTTCGTTCTTGCCTGAATAAATAGCATAGAGTCTCACATACCCAGGGCTTAGGATAATGGCTAGCATATAGTAAGGCCTTAATAGTATTTGAATCCAAAGTCTGGACTGGGGAAGCAAGAATCACTATGTTAAAACAATAAGCACTATGAAATGTGGCATCCTCTGCCAATAAGGACTCCAGAAAGATCAAAATAAAAATGACCTTGATAAGCATCTTATGTTCAACAATTTAAATACTTGAGTATTTACTCTGTGCAAAGTACTCTAGCAAACACAACAATGAACATGACACAGGACTTGCACAACATAGCTCGTGAACTCATGGGATAGCCAGTGTCTCATGCCCAAATTGTCTAATCAGCATAGATACTTGGATGTCCAATATTCATCTCAAAATAATAAACTGAACTCCTGATTCTCCACCCACCACCATCACCCAATCACACATACGAAACATGCTCCAATCATAGTATCCACCATTCCAATTAAAGGCAACTGTGAATTTTGCCTGTTGATTCCCGGCCACTCCTTCTTGTCAGTACTATCCTCATGCCCACATTCCGCCTCAGGGCCCGATGATATCATGGGAAGCCAAGATAGAATTCAGTCTGACCTCTACCATCTTTCCATGTCTTTAGGAAAATATTGATGTCATCCCTGATGTTTTTTCATAACAATCCACATTCAATCCATCAGTAAATCCTGAGATTCCTCTAACCTGAGATATCCCTCCTGAATTTTTATCACCACACATAGATGTGGGACTAGCCCATTCTGCACCTCTGTCCCTCCTACCAGTCTCAATGTATGTGGTTTCTCTAATTCTGTAGTTGTCAGACTTCTAATCAGCTCGATTTCTGCTGGTTCTGGGTGATGGTTGTTTTATAATTTAGTTGTAATTTTGATGTGACTGTACGAGGAGGCAAGCTGTGTTTATCTATGCTGCCATCTTGACCAGAAGTCTCCTGTTTTGTTTTTAAGGCATACGAATTTGGTAGCAGTGTGTGAGCCTGCGGGTGTGAGGAAGTGGTTGAATTTGGTGATCATATGTGTAAAGTAGGTGCTCTTGAAACACAGTGGGAGAAATGGCAGAGAAAGCTGAGTCTAGATGCATAGAGCATGAGGAAGAAGATGGGGTTTGAAAAGGAGAAAGAGAACAGGTGTGGCATCCTAGCATTTAGCCAGGGACCAGTGGTACATGGGAATGGGAGGGGAGAACTGGGAAACAGACAGAGAAGCTACCCTGAGAGTATGAGATGGACATCTGTTTCGGACACCTCTGCATTCCCACCTTCTGACCCACCACAGAGGAGCCAAGAATGGGAGGAAGCATAGGAAGTGCTATCACTTCCTTATAATGTGGTAGGGGAAACTGTGGGTTGCCCCTCCTTACTGAGTCCTAGGAAAATCCAGAGCTCCCTTCCTACTGATAGACCCCATCACTTAGCACAGTGTGTTCACTGCTAGCAGGATGTAGAAAAGCCAGAGAAGAAACAAGAATGTGTCCCCCTCTGAATGGTTATGCTATGCCTAAGAGATGGGAGTCTAACCCCTAGTGTGGCCTCCAGGATAAGGAGGCACAGGGCCTAGGCCTGCTGAGCCAATACCTTCCATGTGATTTCCGAAATCATCCCCAAAGATCATTGGAGGTCCTGTGACAGGCATATCCTCTCTGCCTGGTGGAGGCTGGACAGAGAGCTATAGAACAAGGGAGATTATAGAGAGGCCCAAAATGAAGGAAATGACCCCAAAAGGTCACAGCAGCAGCAGGTGGAAACACAAGGTTAATGTACACATATCCTAGCCTATGGGAAGTAGGCCCTTTCCCATGGTCCCCCACAGGCTCCTACCTGCCCAGAGCAGCATGGGTTCATAGTGCTGACCAAAGTCCAGGAGCAAAGCATTGGGGACAAAGAGATGAGCTGAAACTGAGACTTTCAGGATTCTCAATTCTCAGCAAAGTGAAAAGCTGAGAAAAGATAGGGTCAAAGCCTATGATTTCAAGTAGAATGTTGTTGAGTCATGAAGCCTTGCTCACCCCACCCCATAACCCTGGCACAACCCCTAGGCTCAAGAGCGGTGAAATATGAATTAAAAGCCTCATGGAGAGCACAAACTCATGAATTTTCTACTGCAGACTGTGTGGCAGGTGCTGGGAATGTACCTGTGCTCGCTTGGAAACGTAAATTCACCTCTGGCCCTCTGAATACCATCATGGTGAATGGCACTGTCCTTCTGAGGCCCTTCCCTTGATCTCTGCACAGGACACTACAGAATTCTATGGAGGGAATTTCAGGCAACGGACCACCTGCAGTGGAGGACAGTGGCTTCTCCACTAAATTACTTCTTCTGTTAAACTCTGAGTCCTATAGGATAGAGACCACACCTGATTCACTTGTGGACCTGCTCACCGCAGCCCACACAGGAAGGGCAACAAACACAAGATGAGCACAGGAATAAACCCTCTGGAGACACCGTTTCTTGCACCATGTGAGCGGGGCTGAGTCTCAGCTCTTTACCAGCTGTACAAAGCCTAGCACTCCACCTGAGTTCGGGGATCCATGTCATAGGCCAGGACTGTCAGAGACTGAAGGACAAGAATGGTTCCTATGCCCACCCCAGGGAACAGAAAGAAAGGGGGACAACTTTGAGTTCAGGTGGGAATATGAGAAATGAGTACACTACAGGTACATAAGATGATGAGGATCTTGTAGTTGAACTTGGCTTCTCTTGACTGCCTGGGCTTGCAGAGGATTGTTCATTCTCATCCACAGAGACAGTGAGGCCAGGAGCCTGAATATTTTGTCTGGATGAGAGCATGGGGAAGATATAGGGTGCATGGCAAGGGGCCAGAGGCAGATCTCTGTTTCCAGAAGGAGGGGTGGGTGTTGCCAGCTGGCCCCATTTTCTGCCTTGTCCCTCTCCTGCACTATAACTTCTCAGGGTCCATGGCCAAGCAAGGCACATATTTGGGGCTTTCCGCAGTGGCAAGGCCCTGGGCAGGGAGCTAGACCCCTGGGGATCCTGATGGGAAACAATTCCTTGCAAAAATAGCACTTGCAGCTGGGGTGCATCAGGGGAAGGGGTAGGGAAAAATGAAAGGCCAGGCAGAATCTCACACACAAAGACACATGGACATAGACATCCAGCCACACAGATGCATAAACAGAAAGACACTAGTTCAACAATGCCACATGGAAACTAGTTCAGAGTTGCAAGAGGCATGTCCAGGAAACAACCTACATAGACTAATGAACACCTGAGTTACATATGCTTTAGTAGGCACAAGCACACATGCAGACACAAAGACAGCCTTGCGCAGCCCACCTTGCAGACCCTCTAACTCAAATGCCATCCAAGTCCATCCTTCAGAGCTGCTCTCCTCCGTAAATCCTCCTTGGCCACCACAGACCAGGACTGTTTATCATTCCTCTAAACTCTAGTTTGTCATTTCTGTCCCATTACTCACCCTTTAATAAGGATAGTCAGGATTCACATGCATACCCCTTGTCTCAACAACTTGGCTTTTTGCTTTTAAAAGAATGTCAAGGTCCGCAAGTGAGCCACTGTCCTCTCCAGCAGCCCCATCCTTCACCTACACATCCATCCTCATCCCCATGAGTGTCCCCAGGTTACTCCAGAGTCCTAAGCCCCCTGATCCTCTGACACAGCAGACACAGACTCTAAGGAAAGAGTAAACCAGACAGACACACTTTGTCAAGATAATGCTGGTGGGTGTTACCCCAATAATCTTTACATGGCCCTAGGCTTACCACCCTCAACTGTAACCACTGCATCAATGCTAATCTAAGCAGAACCCTAACCCTAACCCTACGTAGCTACGCGTTGACTCGTATCTGCAACTGCACTGGGCATACAAATATCACATACTTAGGAAGGTAAGGTTCATTTGTGCTCCAGGAATTCAGAGGCGCCTTAGTAACAGCTGCACAATATCAGAGGAGCTTGCCCCTGGAGGGTCCAAGGCTCACTTGAGAACCCAGGAGCACCAAGGCAACCAGCCTTTTGACCCTTGTTTGCCTGTAGTGGTCCAGCCCACCCAAGCCCTGTTCCAGGAGCGCCCCAGCCTCTGAGGTAAAATTCCTTCCCAGCTCCTGCCTGCCAAGCTGGGAGCATCTGTTGCCCTGGAAGCCCCCACCTGGCCAAGGAAATGAGCCTGGGGTTTGGGGCCAAAGGGCAACTGATCGTTTCCCAATATGGACTTTTCCAGACTCTTGCGACGCAACTCCTAGGGCTGCTCCACCACAGCCTGGCCCAGTGCCTCCCCTATAGAGGTAGTGGGCCTTCTGACACTGGGGGTGAGTATGCGTGAACTAGCACACATCCCCGAACCTTCAGGATCTCAAGCTGGTGGCAGGTGTGTTCATTCTGAACTCACTGCAGAGGTAAGTCAGCCATGTGTACCTCCCTCACCCCTCACTTCTCAGCCCAGGCACCAGGAGCCCCAGTGTAGCACTCCTCTGCACCTCAGCTACCCCGGAGACTATCAAACACTTCCCAGGCTCTCTCAACAACTCACCGAGCCATAGCTTCACCTACAGGACTGGAATTCTTAGGGGGACACTCACATCTCAGATGTGTAGCCATCTGAGCCTCCAAGTCTTTCCCCATTATCTACATTTAGCCTGGCCTGAGGGCCAAGGAAGGGATTTGGCTCAGGACTGTGAGCTCCAAGATATACAGGTGAGGTGCTTTAAAAAATGCATAAAATCAGCTCT
This sequence comes from Furipterus horrens, assembly GCF_987537825.1. NCBI lineage: Eukaryota > Metazoa > Chordata > Mammalia > Chiroptera > Furipteridae > Furipterus > Furipterus horrens. The sequence continues at coordinate 56,178,178 of NW_028327171.1, forward strand.
AATTTCTAGAAAAACAAGTAGTAGTAATTGTCAAGAACTCTGCGGGGTCTGTATTTTACTCTACTTATTATAACTAAACAAGTTATCTTGTTACTGTTTCATGAATGCTGGCAGATTCCTGCGTTGGATATAAAGAACTTCATTACCGCCTTAGCAAAAGTTTTAATACGATTTATTACTTCAGGTCCCTATGTGCACTAAGTGCCATATTGGTGGCACAGGATCTATGATAGATGCCTGAACATGCAGTGGGCTATGTTATAGGACAGGATAACTGAGGTTTGGAGATTCACTGCTTTTATAGTAAGAAGTAGCAAGGCTGTTCTTTCTCCAGGGGGAGATATTACCTTATCTGTCATGGTCCCTTGCTACAAAAACAATTCTGAGAACTAACTGGGAAACAGTCATAGCTTTACATTCTTGCCATACCAGTAAGAATATACAGGAATGTATAAGGCTTGGTAGGTTCCCTCTCCCAGCAGTAATTAGCAATGGGTAAAAATACATGGCTGGTTTGAGAAAAAAACTGGCTATCAAAGAAATCTAAGAGAGACAGGTTAAAAAGAAACTCAATTCAGAAACCACATGAATTATACTTAATGTTTACTTCTTCAACTGGTAGGTAGAATTCAGTTTTCTGTTTTCTAATCAAGGAAGAAAAGCAATACAGAAGATGGTATCATGGGGACAACGTGAAAGTTGAAAAATCTGTGGTAACTTGAGAAGGACTTGAAGAAAACTTCAGGGAACACGTGGTGGTAAATAACAGTGGGAACAAGAAAGAAGAATAGGCCCACTTGGCAGAATGAAATGGGAAAAATGAGAACAGATGACAACCTAAACTCTTCCCTGGTACTGTTTGTCGAGATGGTCTCTAAGGCGGATTACCCCATGATTCCTACCTCCTGTTGTTCATGCTTTGTGTAATCCTATCCTCTTTTGAGTGTAGCCAGATCTGAGATTTGAGTCTAATCAACAAATGGTAAAAGTGATGGTATGTCACCCTCAGGCCTACATTACATTACCTTACATTACAAAGATTGTCTTCTTGTATACTCACCCTAAAGACTCACCTTTCTGGCTTGATGAAGTGGCCATGCTGGAAAAAGGAGATGTGGCAAAGAGCTGCAGATGGCCTCTAGGAACTATGGGTAGCCCTTAGATGCTAAGTTGGGCACCAGCTCATATCGAGCAAGAAACCAGGACCCTTATTCCGACAAAGAAATTAATTCTGCCAGCAACCTGAGTTAGCTTCGAATATTCTTCTCCAGTCAGGTCTCCAGATGAGAACACAACCCAACCAACACCTAAATTATAGCCTGTGAGACCCTACACAGAGGACCAAGCTGGACTCTTGACCCACAGAGACTGTGAGATAACAAATTGTGTGTTGTTTTAAATCACCGTGACATTTGTGGTCATTTGTTACACAGTAACAGAAAATTATCACCTTGCTGTAGCCTTGAAGATAAGAGAAGTGTGTCAGGTAATAAGGCATATGAGGGCACCAGAGACTTTGAGAGTGTGCAAGACACACTCATCCTCTGCAGAGCACCTGGTAAAAATGCAGTGGGATTATTTACAAAGGCAAGTGGAGGCTGTTCCACAGTATGAGGTAGGGAAGGAAAAGGCATCTAAGGACATGCACAGGAGACTTCCAGCCAAGATGGAGGCCTAGACTGACACGCTCCGTCTCCTTCCACAACTAAGAAAAATTATAACAACCACAAAACCAGTAATAACCAGAAGTTCCAGAAATTAAATGGAAGTCCAACATATGAAGTTATGAGGAAGTGGTGCTCGTCCAGACCGGTGGGAGAGGCGAAGCCAGGGAAGAGAGGTCAAGGTGTGCTGGTGGCGATGGCAGTGTTGGCAGTGGCAGCAGAGGTGGGACGGCGGTAAGCACAGACACCTGTATTTGAGAGTAGGAGAGAAGCGCCTGGGGAGCACCCCCGGCTGCAGACCAGACCTGTCAGCTTGCGATCCCAACGCCAGGAAAGGCAGTCCTCCATTGCCTTGGACTGTGAAGCCCAGAGCGGGTGGGAATGGAGGAGGAGGGTCCAAATCTCTCAGGGGAGAGTGAACTGCAGGAATGCATCTTGGATCCCCACGCCCCCAGAAAATGCAACAGCGTGGTGAGAAGGGTTGCCCGGTAATGACGAGTGCACGGGGCTCCGCCCCTATAGCGTAGGAGGTGTGACAGCCCCACCCAGGAAGCAAAGATAAACACAAAACTGTCAGGATGGCACAGATCATGATAGAGATCCTGGTGACACAGCTGACCAGACAGCAAATACCTAATCTAATGATGCAGCAGATAGGAAATCTTTCTGAGGCACAGTTCAGAGCTTTGGTTATAAGAATGCTTACAGACCTAACAGCAGATCTTAAACAAGATGGGTAAGGAATGAAGGCTAGTCCTGATGAAATGAATGAAAACACATACAAAACTAGTGGTGAGGGAAAGAAAACCAGGGATCAAATCAACAAATCAGAACATAGGGAAGAAACAAACAGTCAACCAGTGCAGAAAGAGGAAATGAAAAGTGAGGAAAATGAGGGGAGGCTCAGAAACCTATGGGACAGCTAGACGCAGGTCAACATCTGAATCACAGGGTTGCCAGAAGGTGAAGAAGAAGGACTACAAATTGAAAAATTATGTGAAAAAAATAATGAAGCAGAACTTCCCTAACTTGGAGAAGGAAATAGACTTACAGATCCAGGAAGCACAGACAGCTCCAAAAAAACTGGACCAAGGAGAAAGAACAACACCAAGGCACATTATAATCAAAATGTCAAAAATTAAGGATAAAGAGAGAATCTTAAAAGCAGCAAGAGAGAAGAAGAGAATTACACACAAAGGGGCCCTAATAAAACTCTCAGCTGATTTCTCAAAAGAAACTCTGGAGGCAAGAAGGGACTGGCAAGAAATATTCAAAGTAATGAAAAGCAAAAACCTACAACCACAATTACTCTATCCAGCGAAGCTGTCATTCAGAATAGAAGGGCAGAGAAAGTGCTTCCAGGACAAAGTAAAACTAAAGGAGTTCATCAGATCTAAACCACTGTTATATGAAATGTTAAAGGGACTTGTTTAGGGGAAAGACTATCAAAACTCTTCTTATACACCTTCAAATACTATAGTAATCAATTTTCCTGAAGCTTCTTGCCAAAGAATATCTACCTATCTATTATCTTTCTATCTATCTATCACCTATCATCTATCATCTATTTTAATTCACAAGTGATCAAAGGATGCTACACAGGCAAAGGTGCTAAAAAAAAGGGAAAGTGACATTGATTTCCAGTAGATATGATTGCGTTTGTTGTTTCACTGTGGATTCCAAGACAAAATAAATGATAAGAACTAATGAGGCCACTCTTGCATCTTGCGTAAAGAACAGATTTTTCTTGCAGATGTATCTGCTCCTGAAGGCTATGGGGGGAAGAGGGCCTGTGAGGGCCTTGTGTGAGGCCTGCAGAGCAAATGCCTTTGTGCTGAATTTACCATTGAGTCTCTTCAGTTATTTGACAGTGCAATTTTGCTCTCCTCACCTCTCACTGCTCTACCACTTCCTAAATTACGCAATATTCTAAGGTATTCTTTACATGAATACATGTGAAAAATTGCAATGTAAGACCATGACAGAATTTCCCTTTAATAATGATGCGTTCTTCTTGCCCTGTGAGAATTGTCTGCGAGCATAGTGGCCCATGGCAGCCTTCCTTCTGACTGGTTGCTTTTGTTATCATGGAGCACCAACCTAGGTCCACCCTGTCACACAGCTGTGCTGTTGTAGCTTAGTTTTGACAGTTTAAGTTATGTATTGGTACACATACCCTGACAAGAAGAAATGTAGTTTGCTAAATAGATTCCTCTAAGAAAAAGAGAGAAGTAGCTCTTGGGACAAAAACTGTAAATATTTTTGAGTTAATTTATTTCTTGTTGGATCAAGAGACATTTCTATGTGATATAAAAAAGGTTTTATAAGAAGCAAAGAGGGAATATAAAGCTGAAACTCACAGACACAGACAGACAACAATATGGTAGTTACCAGAGGGAAGGGGGTGGGAAGTAGTTAAGGGGTCAAATATATTTTGATGGAAGGTGATTTGCCTTTGAGTGGTGGAGAATAAAAAAAGGGGTTTTAAAAAGAAAATTAATAGATGATTTTTATAATATTAAATGTCAATCCTTTACTTATGCATAAATTTTCCATAAAATATTAGTGAAAATAGACTACTATGTAAACACCAACCTCACATCAGTAAAAATTACACATGTTCTGCTCTAGCAGAGGAAATTACTACTCTGTGTATTTATGTTGTTTATACTCTCAGATGGCTCGCAACTCCAGAAAGGCTCAGAACCACAGTGTGATGCTGGTATAGACATACATTGATCATCTGACACAGTAAAGGAGAAGGTCATTTACCTTGGACACATCTTACCTCAAGCATAGATTTATAAAAGATACAATAGATGGTATTTTAAAAGCAGGTTTCAGTTGATAGAACATCCATGTCAGGCTTCCAAAAACAGCAATGACAATAACAACAGGTTTTGGGTCTTTGACCTATTGTATATTTTCCCCACCTCTATGCTCATTAATCACAGCAGAGTTTCCTCATTTTATTATTTCTCTTTAGATTATTTTTTTACTTAAGCAGCAGTCAAAATGACAAAAGCTTAGTCTCATGAGTGAAGTGTGTATTATTTGATATATGGTATTTTAAGTCTGAACTCCCTAACATGACTTTCCAAATAGATCAAGCTACTGACAAATCCTAACAAGTCAAGATTTCCTTTATAAGTTTTTCATTGTTTCTCAAATAAAAGATGAACCTTCAGACACCTGCCCCATGGCTAAAAGAGTTATTTTGGTCTGAGATGTTCTGCTATTCTTTTGGTTTTTCTCATCCCATTCTTCTTTCATGGCCAATCTTATCATGCAAATGGGCTTATGTTTCTAGAGTTTATTTAGTTCTTCCTATCTCTCTTTCCCATTGACTGTAAAGTGTTCAAGTACAAGAAATTTTTCTTCTTTAGTTCTGTATGTTTCCTGTATGGCGAATAAATGCTCAGTAATTATAAACATAAGTAAAAGACCTGAAAGAGGCGCAAGCATTTGGAAGCACACAGTATTGTTGACCTTGTAGGAAAGAGACTAGTAGCTCCTTGTCTGAGTGGTGCTTCATCTCCCTTGTCTCTTTGTGTGTCTGGCTGATATACCAGTGAAGTGGATGAACCTGAAAGTAATTTTCTCCTCTCATGTTGACTTTACTATTATACTTTTATTATTTTATTCCAGATTAATTTGAGTACCTTCACCATACTAAACAGAACAATAAAAACAACAGTAAAATAAATAAGAGTTAATTTCAACAACAACATAGGAACATGAAAACTAAAGTGAAAAAATAAGAACTGGATAACAAAAGTAGTCAGGGTAAATGACAACTAGAAAGCTTAGATTCATTAAGGGGGTTTCATATACTCACTGTAAAGGAATATTGAAAGCCTTTGTGCAAAGAGTCTTGGACATAATTAAACCACTGTTTGTTAAGGCAATTCTTTGAGGGACCAGATAAATTAATTAACATAGGCCATAGCATTAATAAAATCAGTTGGACTTTTTAGGACCTAGGAAGCAAACATTGAGATCTTGAGTAAATATCTCAAGTGGACAGAGTCTGAGTTATGGATAGCATCTCCCAATCTAGGGCTCCCGCAACTTGGATCGCCTGTTCTAGGACTGAGAGTATTGCCATTGAGTGGAAAAGAGGCCATAAACAACAGGTCAGTGATCCCTGGTTGCTCAATAATCCACTGATAACCACCTGCAGGTATATATAAAAAAGAAAAGTCTGGTTTTTTCCTGTCCATACATTTAAGTATGGTAAAATTTACAAACCACTTACAGAGACAGAATGCATAGAGCAACAGGTTTCCTGAATTTTGTCCAATCCTAGGCAGTTTAAGTAAAAGGAAAGGTGAAGGCGAGAGATGTTTGCAAGGAACCAGTGAAATTTCCCCAAATGGAAGGGCAGCTGGGGGTCCCAGAACTGAAAGGTCCCTCCACTTCTTCCTGGACTATCTCTGTTTCTCTTGACCTGTCTATTTTCCCTTTTAGATACTTTCAAGATCATTTTTCTCTGCTTCTTCATGCAAGGGTTACAAATACCAATATGAAGCATGTTTTCCCAGTCCTCATATTTTAATGTTTTTAAAGATTCAGTGTCCTCAGGTAAGTGATTAGAACACATGAGCCTTAAAGCTAACCTCCCAGGAGGGAACAGCTTTTAAATCTGCCTTGAGTTAGAATTTACCCTAACTGAATGGTTTAAGCAAAACCTACTAGGTGCCAGAAACTGACTGTTAGAGAAGGGTTTTAGAGAAAAGGGCAGAGCCTGGTCAGTATTCATAAGGATCTCATTTAATAAATGTAGGACCATCCAGATGTTCAGTGAATAAAGACCATGTGGGATTTTTTTTTTATCCACTGCAGGGAAGAATGAGCAGAAGATTTAGGAATCAGCTTTTATTTCCTCTTTGGTTATGGAGGGAAGAGAAGTATTTTGTACCTTAATGAAGACTGTGCCTTGATCATGAGTGATATTACATAGAACTAATGAGTCTCAGTCATTCCTGTGGAAAGCAAGAGAGGGAAGTTCAAACATACTTGTGAAATTGAAAGGCATGGATAATTGCTTCCATAATCGTTTCTACATGTTTATCTTGTCAAAAACAATATCTGAGGAAAAATTAATAATTTTAATAATGGTTGTCATTTCTTGTTGTGAACATGTCAGTATTTGGCCTTTAGCTATGACATTATACTATCAGCCACTGTAATGACTTAAAAAAAAAAAAAAAGAATAAGACATAGATGATATCAGTTCCCTTTGAACCATCAAAAATGATGAGAGTAGTGGTGATGGTAGCAGCAAGACTTCCTTTTTCTCTCTGTTCCCACAGGGCCTCCCAGCAGGACTTATGTCTTCCTTTGTTACCCTGGGCTCCTTGCTTTTGCTCTCCCCATGGCGCTTGCTCTGGTTTTCATTACTCTCTCAGTCACAACACAGAGGTATGCTTTATGCTTTATACTTGTAAAATGAAATGTAGACCTTTATGGAAATGATTAAAATATCAATTGCATTTCTGAGTCAGACCAACCTACAGCAAGCACATTTTAAGAATTACTCTGCGATACATTTTTCTCTGTCTTCTTTCTTAAGTGATTATTTTACATTATGATGTGACTTTCTTTATTATGCTTTATTTTTGATGACAGTGTTACCAAAATAATAATAGTGTCTGCTCCAGTAATTAACAGAGTAAAAGTTTTTTTTCACCATCCAACCGAAGCATTAATGAAAAGCTGGGTGCTAACTGAACTTCAGTAGAGCTGGAAAGAAAGGCATAGATATCGGTTGTGGAAATCTTACCTCAAAGCTAACTCTGTGTTATGACAATTTGAGAATCTAATAGCTATGTACTTTTTGTTTGGTGCTTCTGTTGTTATGAAAAATATAATGAACCTTTATTATCCTGTTTCTTGTTCAGTTCCCAATCTAATTTTAATCAGCTACATGATAGGGACCTTTTCATACTTCGTTCATCATTACCTCAGCTGAGCACCCAGCAGGGGTTCAATAATTGTGTTGATTGATTGATATGAACTAATAAATACATATTATTATAAAAAGGTTTCTTGGGTTTTCAGTAATACTTATGAAAGCTCAGTGTAGTATAAAAAATAGTTTTTTTTTTCCTTTTCCTCCTTCCCTTTCTTTTCTCAGTAACTCAGATGTGATTTAAAAAGGTGTCCAGATATTAGAAATAGGGAGCCAGGGTGGCCCAGAGGTCTAGCAGACAGAGGTCTAGCAGGGTGAGAAGGACATTTATCTAGGAGAGTGGCCCAGCATGATTATTCAGAGCCTGAACAGGGTGAGGGAAAAATCCATGTGGAAGAGGGTATCAGCATCTGAATAAGTTGAAGAGAGTGTCCTGAGTGTGTTAGAGGGAGTAGCTGCCATGGGGAGTCAGAGCTCAAGATGGGTGAGGAGAACATGAATGTTGGCTTTTAAGTCTCTGGGTGGGGAATGGGTGGTGGCAAAATGGGATATTTACTCTATTTAGAGAAATTGGTAAAAAAAATACATATACTAAAAATAATGGGAGTTAGTTTCTCATGGTTGGGAAAGGGAAGGGAGAAAACATAAATGAGTCCTGGATTGGATTTGACAGTATTGGGGTGAACTCATGGCTTTTAATAAAAATTTATAAAGACAGATAACTATAAAAATGTAGTTATGTGTTTATACACACTGAATGTTGATACATGTGTGTCTGTAAATGTGTTAAGTGTACACACACATATATTTTCTAGCTATGTCCAATGAGAGGAATTTAAAACAACTATTCTCCATGAAAAAGACTCAGGGGTCCTTTGAGAAATGCTGTTTTCAGGCTGGGGGCAGAGGACATTTGATAAGCCTAAATCATCTTGTAGCAGGAAGAAAAAGGACTCAATGCTTTGTTGGATGGGTTCTGACAGGCCAAACCAAGTTCAATTTGAGTATCAAAATAATTAATGATTTTAATAGACTATAACCCATTGGTAGACTAGAAAACCTTGAGTCTATGATAATAAAACTAAATAAATGAATACACTAAAAGCTTGACAAGGAACAAGATCTCTATATCCCATGTTAATCAAGTGATCAAAGTGAATATCATTATCAATGTAACAAACAAATTATATTTTAATTCTTATATATTATATGAATGACTAATACAATAGGAAGGAAGAATTAATACAGAGAAATGTTGAAATATATTATAAGTCTTATTGAACATAGAAAGCAATAGATAGCAAAGCTTTTAAACATTTGCTAAGCCTGATCAAGGGGGGAAATAACATGAATACTAGAGCAGTAATAGAAAAGAGGAAAACGGCTATTAACTAGAGCTGGGGAGATAAAAACATTTGAAGAAAGTGCTATTTACAGATTTGGACCAATAAATTTGCAATTCTAAGAGAAAAATATTTATCTAAGAAAATGTAAATTAATACTACTCAAAAAGAAATAGAAATCTTAAAACCATCAATAACCACAGAAGAAATTTAAAATGTAGTCAGAAACCTTTCCCAAAGAAAGAACTGCTGCCAGATGATTTTCTGTAAATTTCATAAAATTAAAGCAAGAGCTAATTTTCATGTCTCAGAGATTCTTCCAGATGATTAAGAAAAGTAGAAAGCTATCTAATTAATGTCCAAGACTACCTGACAGTACAATTTTAATACAGAAAGGCAAACTTTTAGTAGTATTCTAATTATACACATAGATGCAGGAAAGAGTAGATGGTATGAGTAAGTAGGGATTATCTCAGAAATTCAGATTTTTCAGCAGGAAATCTAGTGCAATTCTCTATAGAAACAGATTAAAGAGGCAAATATCATGTAATTATCTCAATTGATGCCCTTCAAAAACAATAAAACCTAATGCCAATTAATATTAAAAGTTCTTCTTTTAAATAGAAAGTTCCTTTATGTGTTAATGGGTATCTATTGGCTATCTACAGACGACATCGCAAAAAATTATATAACTTGAAGTGCTTCTAAAGTTAAGACTAAGACAAAGATGCTCACTTTTAGTGCAGCTCTTCAATGCTGTGCTAGAGGACTTCATCCAAACAATAAACTTGATAAGAAAAAAAGAAAGAAGAACTATTGGACAGGAAGAGACAACTGTCATTATCTGTAGATGACACAATGATCTAAACAGAAAACCACAAATGTAATAGACAAGTGTTTAAGACCAGTGAGACATAAATGAGCTATTAGAATGAAGAGATCTAGTCTTGTGAGATGGGCCACAAAGAATGATACCATTCTAGTTTTAGTCCCTTTTTGGCCAGCCAACAAAATTAATTTTATATTAAAAAACATTATTAAATATTTGTACTGTGTTAACTAAACTTTTTTTCATAAGAAATCACTTTGTTATTTTTACAAATGAAGATTCTATGGATTTACATCATTATTTGGAAAAAGTGTCAAAACAGAAAATAGAATTTGGCTGGATTCCAATGGTTTTGCTGTTTCCCCCAACCATCCATTTCCAAATATTCACTTACCTTTTCATCTACTTATGGAAACTCTTCACACCAGCAGACTCACATGTTCTAATACATACAAATTTATGTACTATATTTGCGGTGGAGTTACATTCTCTTTTTATGTGTATGGCCTTCTGTGTTATTGAAATTACTGTCATCATTGAATCTTATTTTTTTAAATACTTACCTGAGGAAATGTTTGTATTGATTTTAGAGAGAGAAACACTAATCAGTTGCCTCCCATATGTGCCCCAATTAGGGACTGAATCCGCAACCTAAGTATGTGCTCTGACTGGGAATCGAACCCCCAACATTTTGCTGTATGGGACAGCACTCCAACTGATTGAGTCACTCTGGCTAGGGTGAGGATTAGCTTAATTTTAGAGAGTAAGTTTGGTTTGATGTTATAATTCGGGTTAGTTGTAGGCTTGAGATAGTTTATAGATTGATGTATAGTGTTGGTGTTAAAGCTTAGGGCCAGACATAGAATTACCTTATGTGTTAAAATTTGTTTAGAGTTATTATTTGTAGGAACATTAGATTTGATTTTATACTTACCTTTATGATTTGGTTTGTGTTGAGGTTAAGATTTGAATAAATATTTTGGTTAGTTTTTAAAAATAGCATTTAGGATGAGCTTAGCATTAAGGTTCTTAAGTAGTTACTTGCAAATAAACTTCAATACTGTAATATTCAATAAGTGCATGTGTGTAATGAGTAGTTCTTAAATGAGCTGCTTGCAAACTTTGTTTGCCTACCTGCTGCCCAGTAAATGGCATTATATATAATATAATGATTTCTTAAAGAAACTACCAGCATTTTGCACTTGGTTCAGCAAAGTATTCTTCCAAATAGTAAAACAAAACACTCTCCCTAACCATGATTCTGTCTCTGTTCTTCTTGTTTGCTTAGTTTGTACTTTTAGATTCCATTGTTGATAGATATGTACTTATTTTTGGATGGATGCCAGATGGGAGGGGAGTGTAGGGGAATGGGTGAGGAGGTGAGGGAATTAAGAAGTATAAAAAGGTAGTTACAAAATAGCTATAGGGATGTAGAGTACAGTATAGGAAATGGAGTAATGGTGGTTATTATACATATAACAAGATTTCTGTGAAAATCAAATCATTTCACATCTTATGTTTCTGAAATGCTTGTTAATGTGATTGTTCCATTACTTTTTTTTTTCTAAAACTTCCATGTTATCTGAGGACCACATGGCTGACCACTGAGGACCAACAGATGTCTAGAAACTTCACTTTACAAAACCTGCCCCTCATGTTTGAGGGAGAGAAGCTGAGGCAACATATGACTTAAAATTAGACAGAAGTGAAATAGCTGGGAAAAGCTACTGACCTTTACCTGGCTTTCATGCATTTATTGGAGGATATAAAACATGAAAACTTCTATGGTGATGCTACTGCTGGTAGAAGTCATTGGAGGTGGGAGAGCTGAATCTCATAGAACTTTTGCTTCAATAAAATACTCTTTTAAAACTACTACATCTTGTGTCTGTTTTCAGAAGGAACATATTAATCTTCAAGCTAAAGGAAATCTTCCAAAAATATTTTCCAAATGTATTAAATCTATCTTTTTTTGATATTACAATAATCAAGAAATAAATCTTTCTGAGTACATTTAAATAGTATTTTGTTCTTTTAGACAAGGAAAGCAAATAAAAGCCTTCAAATTGCTTAAAAATATATTCCAACTTGGTAGAGTCTTTAGACATTAATAATAGGCATGTGGCTTTTGGTTTCTGCATATTGAAGGGATTGGATATGACAAAGTCAAATAAAAATGTATTTGTGTGTGAGTGGAACGAAAGAGAGAGAACTCTGCACTATTCCTTTTGCTAACATTATGTTTTCTTGGCTTTGAAGTGGAAATATCTGGCATTTCCAGCTTGGACTAAATCACAGATTTCTAATGAGTTTTCTTGATATTTGCTCTGACCTGATTTAGGTCAGCTGATTGTTTTTTCTTATAGGCAAAAAGCAGAGAACAGGAGGCAAGCCTTCTTTTGCTCATTAAGTTTTCAGTGAGTGATCTTAACTTGAGCATTTCTAATTAAAATGTAAAGATCATTAGCATGCACCATTAACAGAGGTTTGTCTGCGACTTAGAATGCTCTGATGGCAGTGCCAGGTGTACTTCTGCGCCCACTGGTGCTGAACAATTGCTGCTCTTGGCAAGGTCTCAGAGCAGGCGGGGGGTTTGTCTGTTACCTGAGCTGCTGGTGACAGCTGCAACTGTGTCAGGCTCAGGAACAAGCAGAAGCCAAGAGGAGTAGCAAACTGCAAAGGCAGCTTTTTGCTTTTATTGCCACCAATCCCCAGCACTGGCATTGCTGAATGAATTTGAGGCAGAGACATACTAAAGCTAAGAAAGACATTAGATAATATTTTAAAGTTATTTACTGCCTCCCCCAAAATTACTATGTATATTTATATGGTGGCACATTTTTCTTTTCCTTTTGGGTTTGAGGAATTCAAATATCTAAGCAATCTCAATCATGCAAAACATATCTTAAATATTTTAAGATAAAATATTATCTTAAAGATAATATTACTTTTGATATAACATTTTAAATTGAGATATTAGCTAAAAGAGATTATTAATTGTAATGGCCAAATTATTTAATTTTGAATATGAACATTATTGTTTTTATTTGCTTGTTTATACAATGATCTGAACTTCTGACCCATTTCAATATAACCAGTGTTTCTATTAAAATATTTGAAACTAATAGAATAGAAGTTATTTCTTTCATAATCAAGACTACTGTATTGACTGGGGAAGACCTTTTTGGGGGTATGATTTCAAAATCAGTTAATCTCAATGGCAACTGCTTATAATTTACACTTCTATACCTTTTATCTTATTGATTATAATCTTTGAGGTATTTGATGAAGAAATATGAGTTTTGACTTTATACTTTGGCTTTACATAAAATTCATTCACAGTTTACAAAGTTGGAGACTCTGAAAACACACTCTGCTGTGACAGGAGAAAGAAGACTATTCCCCAGCAGGCTTGCTATAAGAAGTGCTGGGTTTTCATCTGTATCATAATTAAATGCCCACTCCATAAATGGTTGTCAATAAGTTAAGGGTATCAAGAAAGATAATCATCTACCTACTATGACAGAGAGAAAAAGTGGTAGAAAGAGAGTCAAAGTCAAGAAAGAGATATTACAAATCTCTTTCTTATATAAAGAGGATAGTTATTATCCAGTTTTTCATTTAACTATGGCTATTAAAATATTTGGAAATAGGCCATATGACTACATATTTTTTAATAGAGATGATTCTAAACTAAAATAAATGGATTCAATTGTCATACTTTTATAATACTTCAAAGCTAAGCATTTATAAATTTAAAAATAGTTAGATTTTACATTCCACTGTCATCATGATTCATATGCAAATAGTTGCCCATTTAAAAATGTGTGTGCATCTATCATGACCAAATAATTCCTTTCAGTTACTGAGTAACCCCAATAAACCAAGGCAGCAAAATGTAAAAGTTTTATGAAAGAAGATCTTGGGTAATATAGTCAATTTATCCCAAGTTGAGCTTATCAGAGCCTTAAAAAACTGTAACCTCTGTAACAGTGGTTCTCAAACTGGAGCAGGCATCAGAATCACCTGGAGGACTCATTCAGTCTATATTGTGGGACCCCACTCTAAGAGCTTCTGAGCTCCAAGGTGAGGTTGATGCTACTATCTGGGAACCACGTTTTGAGAACCACTGCATTAGAAGATGCCTCCACAATTTTAAGAAAATATTTTTGGCCTTATTCTGGTTTGCACTTGGGTTCGAATTTTTAAAATCTGTATCTCATCAGAAAAAAAAAGACCTTAACATTTGTAACATCACTATAAAATGCTGTCAGAATTTATTTTCACACCAGGTTTCACATACCAGCAAACATGTAGAACATATCTAAAATACATATGTTTTTATAAATGTAAAATATCTATCATCTAATGAAATACTATGCTGGATTGGTTTAAATTCTGCTAAACTTCTAAAAATTTAGTGGTTTTGAATTTGAAGTTGGAGATAGTGATCAGAAGAGTTTTGGAAAATGGAGGAAAATTAATATCAGTTTCTCAGGTTGATCTTAGTGACCTACCATCAACTTTTACAGGGAATTGGTAAGAAAACTTTGTAGAATATGATAAAGGCAACAGATTTCTTGAATAATTGTGCTCTTTTACAAAATTATTTCTGCATTAAGATGGTCTACTATCTGAGACTGATGATATTTTAAACATACAAAGGCAGTTATATATGAATAGTTACTTTGGATTTACTCATCTATGTGTTTGGTTTTCTTTTCCTTAAACTATGTACTTTTTAGGTCAGTCCTCCCCCGTCCAAGCAGCACTTCAAATTTATAGTCCCTAGCACAATTGTAATGTCTGTGAAGCCCTGCCTGGCAACTGGGTTGACGGGAGCAGATGTTAAGCGAATTGCTGTGAAACATCTGTTTGAACTGCCTGCTGTTCCTTTCTGTGGGCTGCTGGAACACTCTTTCTCCTTCTCTAGCTCCCACTTGCCCACACTTGATTAGAGACTTAAAAATCAGGGACCATTGAAAGGGGTAGTTTTCCAGCAAAGGAGATTCATCCAGTCTTCCCAGGAGATGGTCTGCTCTCCGTGGGTGGGGAACGCTGTGACTGTGGGCATGCCTTGGTGCATTATCTCTACATCTGGAGACTGGCTACACAAACAGTTGAGACTCCAAGTATTTGTTGGAAGATAGCCTCTGATTTATTTTTTTCCAACATGGTTTTGGTATTTGAGGCATGGCAAATTTGCAGTACTTCTGACAGTTCAGCACCCTATGTCCCCTGCAAAACATTTTAATCTTTATTTGACCAGAAACTATGAGGGTGTAATGGTAATGGAATTGTAGGTGTATATAAAGATGTGGAATGAACTCGAGGTGGAGATCATATTCATAGGGAGATCAGGAAAACTTCAAATGAAAGGTGACACTCAAGCAGGTTGAAGCATACGTGTGGAATTTTAACTGCTATCCACAAACTTGTAAAACATTCAAACAAAATACTTTTGTGTTTTTTACATAAACATTTAGGGCATACTGTTCTGAAGCATTATTTTTTGACTTCAAAGTGTATGATGGGCTTTTATCCAATGTGGTAAATACAGATTTACCTAATTCATTTTAACAGTTGTCCAACTTTTTGTTGTATGGTTGAATTCTAATTGATTTAACCTGTCTCCACTGGTGACTTGTGCTGTCTTCATTTTATTTCTATAGCAAATGATATTGCAATGAACATATGTGTGCACGTATGTGTGTGTGTCTTTGTACACATGTAGGACTATTTCTATAAGAGAAATTCTTTAAAACTAAAATTCTGGGTTAACATATATGCACATTTGGAATTTTGAGCTACTGTTTAATTGCCCTTTAAAATCCTTATAACTATTTAGAATTTAACCCACAGTATTTGATAGTGACTTTTTTCATGCCCTTGCTTACTAATAAGACAATATGCTGATTGATAAGTAATATAAATTAGATATTTTCATTGACATTTATCTAATTATTATTGAAATTATCATATTCTTGTATGTTTATTATGTTTTTATAAAATTACTAATTGCACATAATTATTATAAAAATATTTTTTGTGTAATGTTCTAATATTTGCATACTAACTTTGTTTTTAAGACTCACACCACTCAATCTCTGAAATCTAGTTTTGAATAATTGACAATTTTTTTCAATACTAGTAATGAACTAAATAATTAACCCACTGATTTAAATAACTACATTATTCTGAACAAGAAACTTTATTGTTGGCCAGTCTTCTGTCTGGCCAACATTGTAAGGAGTGCAAATTTTACACAGAATAAATAACATGTGAAAAGATCCAGGTCCATGGGCAACGTGTTTTGTAAAATGCAAACTTTTTAGAGCTTTAAGTTTAAGAAAAAAAGATTGCAAGCATCTTTGTAATCTTTTAGTCCATAATAAAATCAATAAAGAAAATCACCATACACAAAACACCGCTCTCCAATAGAAATGTAATATTCCTACAGTTCGATTTGCTTTAGGTCATCATACGGGGACTTACGTTAGCCTGTGTTATTTTTCTCAGAAAGCCAACACGTTTCAGTGTAGTATTATAAGAGGACTTTAGCTCATTATTGTCAGTTTTTCAAAGTTTATTTCTGTAGTTTTCATCTCTTCCCTTGGGAAAAAAATGTCAGGAAAAAAGAAAAAGTTCTAGGGTTATGGTATTTCCATCTATCCTTCCTGAATTTCCATTTCAATTTTCTGATGAGGAAACTTCTTTTATTTATCATTATCCTGTTACAATTATCCCAATTTTCCCTCCTTTGTCATAAAGCTGTGGTACATTTACACAATGGAATACTACACAGCAGAAAATGATGAGGAAACGTCTCAATTTTTTTTTAATCTTTTTGTTTAGCGGTAGAAGCAGGACCTAAACATAGATTATGTGACAGTGGGAAGTAGAGCATACATGTGGACAGAAATTATGTTATCTTTATCATCAATTTTTTATCCTTAATCTCGACTTTTGTACAGCAAACATAGTGTCCTGGGTGCTGAAATATGTCCAAATGCTGTCCATATGGATCTCAACACTAATTCAAATGAACAAACAAAATTTTAAAACTGAAACTCACTTTTTTTTTGCTGGTTAGAAAACTGCTTTTTACTCTCTCTCTTTCTCTTGTATTAGGTATCTAGATTTCAAGAAAAAATCCTTTAGGAGTTATTTTGACTTAAATTAGCATCACTTTCAATGTTTAATCATTAAAATGTAGTTGAAGTGTCATACAGCTTATTTTTAAATTACTGATTCAAAATCACATATCACAATGTAAACTGTTTCTCTAATATATCATGCCTCCCTAGACCAAACAAAAAAGCCAAGAATTAGTTGATTTACTGGTAAAGTCAACATACTATTGCACAACTCCAAAATATTCCCTGAAAGGAATTTAACTTTTTTGTTGAGAGGTTAAGGTTATGTTTTCTAGTATCACAGGTGTGGTATGCATATTACTGGGGAAATGGTATAAGGGATGATAAGAGAATGCTGTTAATGATTGGTAGCTTCAAAGCCTTATGTCAGAACACCATGTAAATATGCCAAATTGGCTTTCAGAAATAGACAACATGTGACGTTTTCCATAGTCAGTGGTGCCAGACCCTGGAGGCAGTGGGCAGTCTGACACAGGAGCAGGTAAACAGGTCACTAGAAAAACTGATCACTGGAAAGACTGACCTCTGGACAATGACATCTCTGACTTCCCAAAAGAGTCCACCTGAGTTTGGCAAATATTTCATTCCTTCCTGTGACTTAGCTTTGGGGGCTGATCAAAGCACCTTGTCAATATCTGGACATTCAACTTTTAGGATGGTGCTAAAGTTTTTGCTGTCATGATGTCTGGTGTGTGGGAAATATTACTTAGCATTGCTGGCTTGAGAAATCCCACTACTGTTGTAAAGCAGAGAATCTGCTTCCTTACCATCCTCTTTCCTGGTTCTGGGAAATAAACATGTGACCAGTTTCAAGAAACTCTTTTTGTCTGTTTGTAGCAGCCTTGGAAAGGAATCAGAGAACAGTCCTCTCAGGAGTGAGGTGATGGGGAGCCCAGGGGAGAAAATGACACCGTTGAAACAAAAAATGCAAAAAGACTTCAAGAAGACCACTAACATGAACCCCGAACAACTGAGATGCAGTTTAGGTTGAAGTCTTGGGAGTGTCTGACACTTGCTTTCCACCTATTTATAAAAGGAAGGCAAACAAGCCGCATGTTTCTTTTGTTCTGGAAAAGTATTGAAAACTTGTTAATTATGGTAGAGTAAATGTGGCAGGAAAAGGAAAAAAATATAATTTGAAGTATAATGATGCATGCTAGAAACACATGTTGGCAAGCACATGGGGTTCTGGCATCTGGACAGAAGCCTTCGTAACCATCTGCTTCTCAGAGGTTATTTTGGCAATTTTTGCAGCAATTCCAGTGATTCACAGGTTTGGGCTATGAACTGTTAGTCAGCAGCTAAAGAAAGTGCAGCTACACCAAGGCAGCTGGGGGTATTCTGTACATACATTAATTCCACCATTGTGGGTATTAAGTCACCTTAAGATTGTCCATGTGCCGGGATTCCATCATGATACTAGGTGATGTTCTTGCAACTAATACTTTTTTTTTCCAATTTTATTCACCAAGTGACACTCATTTTCCTTCTTCAATTAGTTATTCCTCCCTGGCTATAAGCTGTGAAGCACATGTGAAGGAACCCATGCTCTCCTGTGCTCTGCTGCTGGTCCTCATTGTCGATCTCCAACTCTTTTTCACTTTCTCATGTTGTCTAATGTTCTCTGGTAATTTTGAGAGTTACAGCATGTTTTGTAGTAGTTAGTGTGGTATCACATGATGTTCTAATGAGAACTCACATGCAGAGAGAGTCACAAAACAGGGCCATTGTAAAGCAATTATGAACTTGCAGTTAATCATAAAGCAATGTATTTACTAACATGATGCATTATGTATGTTTTAAACATGGTTGTCAAAATAAGGATGTGATAGAAGAGCTTGTGCACGAGAGGAGGATGGAATAGTCTCTGAGGCACCATTGGGCAGTGTCTTAGGGCTGCCCACTCCTTCTTATTCTGCTTCTAGGACTCTGTTCTGTCTTACAGAAATATTGCATACTCATAAGGCTGTATATGTTACCTGCAAGATTATTTGTAATGGAGAAAAATGGAAAGCAACCTAAATGTCAAGTAGTAGAAAAATGGTTAAGTGAATTTTAGAAATGATTAAGTGAATATCAGATAGCTATTTAATAGAAGGGAGAGAGATGTATGAGGACTGACATGGAAAGATGTCCATGATCTACATTTAAGTTTTTATAAAAAATTATTTTAGAAGATACAACATAGTCCTATTAAAATATATATATATTTAAATAAATTAGCCCTTTGTGTTAATTTTTTATTGTGGCAAAATGTATATGACAAAATTTACCATTTTAAGCATTTTTTAAAGTATATTTTATTGATTATGATGTTACAGTAGTCCCAATTTTATCCCCTTTGCTCTCCTCTGCCCAGTACCTCCCTTCCCCCAGGAATCCCACCCTCCTTAGTTCATGTTTATGGGACATACATATAAATTCTTTGGCTTCACCCTTTCCAGTGTTATTCTTAACTTCCCCCTGTCTATTTTGTACCAACCAGTTGTGCTTCTTAATCCCTGCACCATTTCCTCATTTCTCCCCATCCCCTATCCCAGCTGATAACCCTCCAAATTATCCCTATACCTATGATTCTGTTCCTATTCTGGTTTGCTTAGTTGAATTTTGTTTTTATGTTTTAGATTCTGCTGTTGATAGTTGTGAGTTTGTTGTCATTTTAGTGTTCATAGTTTTGATCTTCTTTTTCTTAAATAAGTCCCTTTAACATTTTGTACAATAATGACTTGGTGATAATGAACTCTTTTAGCTTTACCTTGTCTGGGAAGCACTTCATTTGCCCTTCCATTCTAAATGATAGCTTTGCTGAATAGAATAGTCTTGGTTGTAGGTCCTTGCTTTTCATCACATTGAATACTTCTTGCAGTCCCTTCTTGCCTGCAAAGTTTCTTTTGAGAAGTCAGTTGATAGTCTTATAGGCATCTCTTTGTAGGTACCTCTCTTCTTTTCTCTTGCTGCTTCTAAGATTCTCTCTTTATCTTTCACTTTTGGTATTTTAATTATGTTGTGACTTGGTGTGGTCCTCTTTGGGTCTAGCTTGTTTGGGACTCTCTGTGCTTCTTGTACTTGTATGTCTATTTCCTTCACCAAATTTGGGAAGTTTTCCTTCATTATTTTTTCACGTAAGCTTTCAATTTCTTGCTCTTCCTCTTCTCCTTCTGACATTCCTATGATTCAAATATTGGCATGTTTAAAATTGTCTCCTCATTTATTTCAATTCCTGTTTCCTCATTCTGTACTGGTTGACTGTTTTTTTCTTCCTTATGTTCCAAATCATTGATTTGAACCCTGGTTTCCTTCCCTTCATTATTGGTTTTGTGTGGATTTTCCTTTGTTTCAGTTAGCATAGCCTTCACTTCTTCCCTTATGCGTTTTCCGTACTTAAGAATATCTGTCAAGCCTGTGAGCAGCTTTATCACCAGTGTTTTGAATTCTGCATCTATTAGGTTGGCTATCTCCTCATCTGTTCGGTTGGCTATCTCCTCGTCGCTTAGTTCTCCCACTGGAGCCTTGATCTGTTCCCCATTTTGGGCTATATTTCTCTGTCTCCTCTCTTGACAGGCTCATGTGTTTATTTGCCTCTTTGTCTTAGGTAGAGCTGTTGCTCCGGTTATGTTGTAAGGGGCAGAGTCTTAGGCCAAATAAAGTTTTTAAATATGCAAATATATAGAGGATATGTGTCATAAATTGCATGTCTGTGTCTCCCCCCAATCCATATATTGAAGCTCTAACCTCCAATGTGGTAGTATTTGGAGGTAGGGACTTAAGGAGATAATTAGATTTAGATGAGGTCCTGAGGAAGTCTGTGATGAGATTAGTGTCCTTATAAGAAGAAAAAGAGGAGGGAAGGAAGGACAAGTATTGCAATGTGAGAGGAAGTTTTGGCTTAATGAGGTCTTTGCCAGGATATACTTCTTTTATATATGAAAGAGCCCCATGTTATCTCTTGCCCTACTCTGGTGAGCACCATAATACCAATCAAGTTTTACAGGATGCTATGAACCAGATGTGTGCCTCTACTTGCTTCCTTGAGCTCTCAAAGCTCTATGACTTCTGTAGGGGGTTCCTGGCAGTGGTTTTGAAAAGATTTTAAGAACCAAAACAGATCCCACTTTTATAAGTAATTTTTTTGTAACAAGTTATGAAAGCTAAAATAAAAATACCCAATAAAATAACCTATCCTCAAGTGTTTACTAATAGTGGAAATAGTGGTGTAAGGTGGTAAATGCAAGCAAAAGGAATTTTAATACATTTACTAAAATAAGTTTTTAATATGTATATAGTTATTAATAAACTAAAAAGAGTTTATATCATATAAACAAATATATTTCTTCTAGGTTTTTAACTGTATTATGAAAAACTTAAATGTATCCTAGATATAGAGTGAGTAGCACAATGACTCTCCAGGTACCCATCACCCAATTTGATGACTTGACAACACTCTGACATTAGTTTCCATTTGGGCACATTTTCTTTTTCTGGAGTATTGTAAAGGAAATCCAAGACATAATATAACTTTAGCCATAAGTACTTGTTCATGAAAAGGACATTGATAACAAAGACAAAACAAATGGTGTGTCTACATATTTTTTATATGTTTCTTCTAATTTTGGGAATATTCTAAAGAAAATCCCAGATATAATATCACGGTAGCCATCAATACTTTAAATGAAAAGGACATTGATATCAAAGATAAACCAAATGATATTGATATGTCTACATATACTTTATACATTGTTGCTAATTTAAAGTGAGGTATATAGGATTGTCAGTAGAAGAATTAATAAAATAAACTAAGAAGAATATTTTGCAAAACAATAGATGTTAAATATCTTTGAAAAGCAAAATTATAGTCTACAAAAAGAAGTGCTTCTTTTGTAAACTATTGTTTGTTTTATAAAAATTAGTACAGGATCCTGACATAAAACCTACAAAATTTTCTCATGCCATGTTACTGTCCATTAGTGAGAAAATAGGAGCAATGAAAATAATTTTGAATATTTGCTTATACTGTCAGTAAGTGAAAAGAACATAGAATCATCCATAAGATAATGCAATTATTTATTTAGTTAATTTTAAAAATTTTCGATTGAGATATCGTCGGCAGCCGTCCATCTCGAGAGACGATGGTGTAGCTTCATAAGAGTCTATCTGCACCGCCGAGAATGGCTGTGCAGTCTGACTCGGGAGTGACACGGTATCTGTCTCCTCCCGTGTTGAATCGACATCTTGCGATGACGCTGGAGTGTCCTCTCCAGTGAAGCTGAAGCTACAGAGCCTGGGCAGGGTGATATGGAGGGTCTGCTGTTGCCCATGCAGCAGACCCCCCCTCTCTTCGCAGCTGAAGGGTCCAAGGGAAAGACGGAGTCAATACAGCTTGGCTTCAGGTGCGCCGCAGGAGTTGCCGGTGTTGACTACAACGTCAAACCGCCTTAGGGACTCCGGCTCCGGATTTTCTGTCGGGGTTTACTCCCTTAGCCTTTCCCCTGAAGAGGTATGCTGCAAGGCAGCGGAGGTTTTTTGGAGTCAGAGTTTTCCTTCTCTGATGTGCCCTGACTGGAAGATCGAACCAGCGACACTTAGCTCGCAGGCCGACGCTCAATCCACTGAGCCAAACATTGAGATATATTTGACATATAACATTATATTAGTTTTAGATGTACAGTATAATCATTTAATATTTGTACATATCACAAGACTCACCACAATGAATCTGTTTAAAGTTAATCACCTAAGATAGTTATAGCATTTTTTTTCTTGTGATGAGAACTTTTTATTTTTTAATTTAATTAATTTATTTTTCGAGAAAGGGTGAGGAAGGGAGAAAGAGAAGGAGAGAAACATCAATGTGAGAGAGAAACATCTATATGTTGCCTCTCGCACCCCCCTACCCCCAGCTGGGGACCTGGCCTGCAACCCACGCATGTGCCCTGCCTAGGAACTGAACCAGTGATGCTTCAGTTTGCGGAAAACACCCAACCCACTGAGTCAAACCAATCAGAGCATGGAGAGAACTTTGAAGATCTCTCTAAACAACTTTTAAATATACAATACAGTATTCTTAATTATGGGTGCCATGCTGTGCCTCATATCCCCATGATTTACTTATTTTATAACTGAGAGTTTGTATCTTTTGACTCACTTTACTCATTTTGACCCCTGCCTCTGGCAATATGTTTTTTGTAGCTATAAGTATGATATGTTTATTTTAGATTTCACATATAGATGATATTATACAGCACTTGTCTTTCTCTTTCTGACTTATTTCACTTAGCAAAATGCTCTCAAAGTCTCTGTTGCCACAAATGGTGATACTACCTTCTTTTTTACGGTTGAGTAATATTCTGTTGTATATATGTGTGTTGTGTATACATACTATATATATACATTTCTTTATCCATTCATCTAAAGATAGATACATTATTTCTGTGTCTTGGCTTTTGTAAATAATGCTGCAATTAACATGGGAGTACAGATATCTTTTTGAGTTAGTATTTTCATTTTCTCCAGAAGTGGAATTACTGGGTCATAAGGTAGTTCTATTTTTAATTTTTTGAGGAACCTCCTTTTCTTAGTGGCTGCATCAATTTTTAATTATTTTTTGTAACTCTTTTAATTGGCAAAGCGAAATCCTCAACTATACGAATGCCATTTATTGGGTTTCCTTCATTTACTTGTAGTTCTTATAACCGTGGGCTAACAATAAAGTTAGGCCTGCAAATTGTCCCAAAGTGGATGCTGATTATTGTGCTTCTTTCTTATTTGATTTGCTGGTTCAGTTCGAGGGAACTTGACAGACTCCTCAGCCCATTTGCCTTGCTTTTTCTCTCAGTTAAACACAGTGGCTGGTTTCAAATCCTGTGATCTGCAGAGATGACCTTGACCACTGGGATTAAAAAAAAAAAAGCTCTATCTTGCATCACTAGACTAGAAAACCCTGTAAGAAAATGTTTCCATATCAATATTTCAGGAATCTCAGTGGGATTGAAATTTATTATTGTCTCCTCTTGCTCAACTTTTCGTGTCTTGCAAGCTTTCAACTTCTGGGCATTCTGTTACCTTCATGCCTAGCATGTCCCACATTGGTCACCACTGGGATTGTTTTACCTTCCAGAGGCCCGTTCTCATGTGACTGCATGCACAACTGAC
Organism: Furipterus horrens; assembly: GCF_987537825.1. Classification (NCBI taxonomy): domain Eukaryota; kingdom Metazoa; phylum Chordata; class Mammalia; order Chiroptera; family Furipteridae; genus Furipterus; species Furipterus horrens. Next base: position 56,202,234 of record NW_028327171.1, read on the forward strand.
TTTTGCTGAGATTTGGGGAGTAATTCAAGAATAATTGTTTCATCACTGTCCTCATTGCCTCTTGGAGACCCTGGCCTCTGCTCACCCCACTGGCTTTGCTCACAGAGAGCCATGGAATCCAGTCATCTTGTTGGGTATTTTCTTTTCTTTTTGTCTCTCTACATTCTCATCATCTCTCTGTCTTTGAAGCTTAAATTTTTCCTTATATATTCTGTTAACTCGTTCAATTTTCTTTGTGTGACTTACCTGGCTGATGGGCCATGCCTGAGTGCTTCTCTTTTTATATTTAGGAAGGAACATTTCTAACCACAGTGTCCCAAAGGGAGAATGATTACCCATAGGAGATGAGGGCTCTAGTCATGTGCAGATTTAAATGGCATTTTTTTACCCTCTTGTTTCTCTTCTCTCTCCTCCCCTCTCCTCTACCACACCCTCCCCTCCCCTTCTCTTCTTCTCCCCTTCTACACCCTTCCCTCTCCCTCTCTCTCTCCATCTATTTCTAATTATCAACCCACTCATCCACCTACACAAACGTGTAGAAAGGGTGAACTCACACATACATACACTCAAACATTACCTTGGCTATTGCTGAATTCACTTTACCAAAAGGCACATAATAAAATACTGTGTGGGCAAGATAAGTGCTCTTGCAAATGTGGTAAATTTCTCATATAGATTGCTTTTCACATATTCCCCTCTTAATCATAATGTAGAGGGATTCTGTGAAAACTATTTACTGTTGGGAAGTGAAGATTATCAAAAGACTTCATAAATTGATAGAATTTGGGGGGAGTGAGAAAGAGAGAGAGAGAGAGCGCACACACCCCAAACAGAAATTCCCTTACAACATGGCCACTTCACCTCTGCTTACAATGTAAATGTTTCCTCTACATTGTGTCAGAATTGGAATCTATAATATCTACTCATAGGCCTGAGTTTATTTTCTAGAGTCTCACAAAGTATGTTTATTGATTCCTTCAAAGAACTAGAATTTCACATATTTGAAAATAATTCTCATTAATCTCCTCATCAAGTCATCCCTTTCTCAGGCTAAAAACCTCTTTTTTCCTTGAACTAGTACTTAAATGTTGCAGTTTCTAGACCCCTTACTTTCCTTCCTTATTGCAGTGTTTTAGACTCATTTCTTTTTTCATGATTCACTCTCAGATGCTATATCTGGCAGAATGGCTTACACAAAGTAGACATTTAAATGCTGACAGAATTTAATTTCACTGAGGATTATACTCTATCCAGTGCTGAGTCCAAAGACACTAACCCCATCTTTCATCCGGACGTTACACTTTCATTAGCACAATGTAAGATTGCATTAGTTTTATTAGAAGTCACATGGGCTTATAATAATATAACATCTCCTGACTCTTTTCTCATAATCTTGCATTTCTTCATCTGAATTTGGTCATCTGAGTTCCTGAATCTAAAGGCAGAGTTTTACATTTACTCTCATAATTTTATTTTGTTGATTTCATTCCATATTTTCACCACTTTGAAATCTTGAATCTTGATCCCATTATCAAAGATATCAGCTTTTCCACCACTATTTGGGTCACTTATAAAAATGCATTAGGTTTATCTTTTGCCTTTGTTCATGGTTTCGATTATTTCTGTAAACATCTATTGTAATCATGACTTAACCTGTATTTCTTTGCTTCTGGCTCTGTCTGGACCATGTGTATTTTGGGGAGATTATAGGACATGTAACACATCTGGTTACGTACAAGAATGTGTCATCTGTGGAGTTGTCTTCCCTGCCTCCCCCTCCTATGTGTCTAATGGGTATTTTCGCACATGGATTCCTACTGCTATTGTCACTCAGCACTCATGAGAGCACAGCCATTTCTACTTGTTTCCAGGCACCAGGTGCTGGGAATTGCTGTGATCAAGGACTCTAATCTTCCCAGACACTGTGGTATCTCCCAGACCCTCCTGCCTTTTCTATTGACCTGGGTCACTCAAGGTCCCACAGCCCTGTATGTTCAGTAACAAAATAGGAGGCAAATATCTTCTTCTAATTCCAGTGTTTTATTATATGCCCTAATGTCCAACTGTGGTTTTACAGAAATTTTTACAGTTTTGTTTTTCACTTGACAATGCTGTCCAATAAACACCATCAAAATATGTGTGGCTTTCAACCATCAGATTTTGTTTTTACTTGTGGGTTCATGGATTGTCTATGGCTCTGCTGGGCTCAGAGGATCCAGTGGGCTTGTGGGCTGCAGCTGCGTTCGGATTACTCCAGGTATTTTCTCCTTTGGGTCCATCGGTTCCTTGGGGAATGTTCTTCTCATGGAAATGGCAGAAGCTGGAGAGAACTGAGTGAAAACAAATGATGCTTCTTAAGACCTTAGAAAACAATATGACTTTTGTCTTCATCCTATTGGCCCAAGAAAGTCACCTGTCCATAAAATGTTTACATTAGTCGTGTTAGTGAGCCATAGCAAGAGCAGAGAGGAAGGGAATCCTTGGAGACAAATTTTTCATTTTCTACACAGCCTTCTCCCTCCTTCTCTTCTTATATACTATACAAGTCCAGAAAGGCCAGCAGAAAGATCTCTTTGACAAACACCTTAGTAGAAGCGCCTCTTCACCCTGAGGCATAGAGTATTGTTGCTCAGTCAGGCCTGTTTTTCCTCTTCCTCTAAGATATTTTAACTTTCTGAGAGTGTCCTAGCAAAGAGATGTCAGAGAAGCCTGCCGCTCAAGTCTCCAGGGGCGCCCAAGCCCATTGGAAACTAGCAGTTGGCATACTGATGCTATAGCCAAGGAGAACTTTGATTTCTTTGATGCGTCTAAATCTACATACTTATGGAAGAGGTGGACTTCACAGAGCACAAATGTAAAGCATCTGTATTTTTCCTACATCTGCGTCTTAATCTGCTCATGGCACTACTTTCCTTGCCACTCTCAGATAATGGAGTATCCTCTGGTCATTGTTGCATTTGGAGTAACTTCATTTCCGTAATTAGCATGCTCAATCCAGTGCAAAATTCAAACTCCAAATTTCCTTCTGTTTTTCCAGCTTGGGTTGGCCATGGCTGCAAGCCTGCTGCTGAGTGACAATGTAGTCAACTTTTTCTCTGTTTCCCTGTTTAGTGTTCACCCCTCCTTCCCCTCACTAGGCTGCCCTGGCCCTCCAAGGTTGGAAGCAGGTAGGGAAGAGAGGTAACGGGCAAGGATGGTACTAAGGAAACCTAACACTGGTTTCTCTAAAGAAGCTGAGATAGACAATGAGATGTGATGTCATAGGAACGGAGGGGGGACAGCAGGATGAGCATACTCAGTGCTTCCTTGATGTACAAGAAGGAGAATGCCACCTTCTCAGGGGGAGAACTTTCCTTCTTATTTCACTGAAGGGGGTCCAAGCCACATTACCCAGTAAGTGTTGAAACATTAATGAAAGGGTTATGGGTAAATTCAGTGAGACATCTGAAAATTTAGCAAATTCTACTTTTCTCTTTACCAACAGACAAGAAGAAAATTTTCTTATTAAATTGAATTTAAACATTTCTGACACTAAGAAAGGAGCCGAGGATTGATGATGACTAAACTTCATGGGAGTTAATTTAAACAAATAGTAGTGGAGAAGTTAAATTTTTAATAATTAACAGTATATTAAATCTATTTATATGCAAATATAAAATTTCTTCTTAGTTGGCCTTTATATATTGTATGTGGATTGAGCGTCGGCCTGCGAGCTAAGTGTCGCTGGTTCGATCTTCCAGTCAGGGCACATCAGAGAAGGAAAACTCTGATTCCAAAAAACCTCCGCTGCCTTGCGGCATACCTCTTCAGGGGAAAGGCTAAGGGAGTAAACCCCGACAGAAAATCTGGAGCCGGAGTCCCTAAGGCGGTTTGACGTTGTAGTCAACACCGGCAACTCCTGCGGCGCACCTGAAGCCAAGCTGTATTGACTCCGTCTTTCCCTTGGACCCTTCAGCTGCGAAGAGAGGGGGAGTCTGCTGCATGGGCAACAGCAGACCCTCCATATCACCCTGCCCAGGCTCTGTAGCTTCAGCTTCACTGGAGAGGACACTCCAGCGTCATCACAAGATGTCGATTCAACACGGGAGGAGACAGATACCGTGTCACTCCCGAGTCGAACTGCACAGCCATTCTCGGCGGTGCAGATAGACTCTTAAGAAGCTACACCATCGTCTCTCGAGACGGGCGGCTGCCACCGCCGACGCCGATATATATATATATATATATATATATATATATATGTTTATGTGTGGATGTGAATGTGGATTTGTGGGTGTGTGTTTAAGGGTGTTGTTTTGGGGAGGAAAAGAAATATTTATTTTATAATCTTATGAAAATAAAAAATGACACGCTGTTTTATATTGAGGCCCAGTTATCATATTATTATAGAACTCTAGGTATCATCTAAGCGAATATGCTTTACCAAGTATGGAAACAATCAACTCAAAAACTGGACTATGAGGTTACTTCAACTGAAAAAATGTCAGACTTTTAATGTCCCTTTAGGGTGATTAGGGTAACCCCTATGGTTATAGCCTCTCTGAACTGAGGTCTCCAGGGTTCATTGAATCCTTATAGAAGAGGTTCAGATTTTGTAGCCCTTGAAATACATCTTACTCAACATAGCACAAATTAAGTAATTGTATATGCAGTATATCAACCCCTCATTTGTTAAAGGATCCATCACACAAAGGGCTGAGTTCCTGTTGCAATGACTAATGTTTAGTCAGTGTAAAGACAAGTGTAGGCTCTATATTTTCTGTAGTGATCATGCTAGTTAACTGCTGATCTATTATCAAGTACAGGTCAGAGTAGTGTTATGATCCAGGATAAAGTCAGACTGATACATAAATTCAACCCTAGGATAAGCAATTCAAATAGCAAAGGGACGGAACAATAAGAATGGTGCTAGAAGAATCCAAATCTCACTAAGAGCAGTGTTATTTCAACCACTGGAAAGATCCACAAAGCTGTCGAAAGAACTCCATAGGCTGGAAAGGAGAGGCAAGAGGGCAGCTTAGCAGACAATGATTACAATTGATCCAACAATGTTTAAATGGCCCATAGCTATTAAAAAGACACCTCATTCAGAAGCCAATATAGATCCAGACTGGAATGCAGGAAACTGCAAAGCTGTGATAAAGCTTTCACTACCAATAATTGCTCTGTGTTAGCCAAGAGGCTCAGAGTGCATCAACATTTCAATTACTGGGCTAAATTGGTTAATATGCTTTCTAAATAAAATGGCTTTTGAAAAAGTCAGAAAAATCTACAACTTTTCTTCTTATAAGACCTAGCTTTAACCAATTTCAGATATAGGAAATTGAAGTAATGATCTCCATTAATTTTTTCTTATTATCATGATGTAGGGCATTCTATTGGTTTGCATACTTGTTATAGGAAACAAATGTGTTAGCCATTGATCTCTTCTAGTAAGGGACAGATGCATTCAAAGTGGACAATACTTCAGTTCCTATAGAATTATGTTCACAAAGTGATTAAATATCAATTAGTCTTATATCCCATGAGATGCCAGGGGGAAAATAATGTTAAATGGTATTCTTACCTTCTGCCATGATGCCATTTATCAAAGAAATCAATGATGTCAAAAAATTGAATATTAAAATGGCATTTGTACCTCAAGGAGAAAAAAAAAGCTGTTCTAAAAGTTTTGTAAATATTTTAATTTTTCTAAACATTCTTTAAGCCCCCAAGGAAAAAGAAGTTATAGAAAAGACAGTATTTTTGATAACCATAGTCCATTTAATGTGTTACTAAAGTATACTTGCTAAGTAATAAAATGTGAAAGTATTAATTTTGGTTAGGTGCATGATTTTTGATACATTCAGAAGACTTTTATGTTTTTCTCTTTTGTTATACACAATGTGTTTGATGGTGGAGAAGAATTTTTTGCCACAATATATTTCTATCACTGAGACATAAATGGATGTTTTCAAGGTTTGAATTGAAAATATGTTAATTCTCCAAGCTCTCAGATTTCAGGAAAAAATATGATTGTCAAGAGAAGAACAAAGACATTATGAGATTTTCTACATTCTGAAAAACTCAAGGTTCTTTAATTCATGTCATTCAGATAAAGCCAGGAAGACCATATTCTCTGTTGGAATGTTTTCACAGATAGATGATTAGTTTTTGCAAAGATTTACCAAATGTCATGTTTTAGTACTAAATGGTTAAGCTAATAAAGGGAGTTAAGGTCAGATGTAGAATTTCTCATTAATTTTTAAAATTTAAATTCAGTGCATACTTTCTTTGAATTTTGAACCATATAATAAAATGATTCACAATGTCCTTGTATATCAAGGTTATTGTGCTTTTGAAACATGCCTTTTCAATTTGAAATGCATAGGCTGTGCAACAATGACATCAAATTTAAAGAGATTGACATAGATCTATCCCTATTTTGTAGTAAATAATGGCTGAGGTAATACTTGGAAGACTAAGTTTGTACGTTGTTGTCATCAGAAACACACTTCAGATGGAGAATTATGCACAGGAAGTTTAAAGGGGAGTCAGCTCTATAGCAGCCCCTGTATGGGAAGAAGAAGGCAGGATTGTCAGCATGAAAGTAGAAAGATTACAGGAATACAAGTAGTGTTCTCTATTTCTCTTTGCTCCATAAGTTTTCTCTAGTCTTGGTCTTTTTCATTCTTCCTTCTCAAAATCTGGTTGTGGTACTTCTCCATGTGCATGGCAAGAAGAAGATGACTAGACCACTTCTCCATAGTTTATGTCACTTCTGTACTAAATCTTGGCGAGGAGAAAATTTGATTGGCTCAAAACGGATCAGGTGTTTATTTTGTTCCAATCATCTGTGGCCAGAGTTGCAGGGTCACATTTGATAAACACGGCTACTAAATTTTCATTTCTAGATGGAGGTAGAGTTGACCTTTGAACAACACAGGTTTGAAATGTGCAGGTCCACTTATACTTTTTTTCCCAATAAATACTATAAGTATATTTTTTCTTTCTTATAATTATTTTTACATAATTTTTCTCTAGCTGACTTTATTGTAAGAATATAGTATGTAACACATATAATATATAAAATATCTGTTAACTTATTGTTATGGTATCAGTAAGGCTTCCTCAAAAGTAGGCTATTAGAAGTTAAGTTTTGAGGGAGTCAAAGTTATATGGGGTGGGGTGATTGGTGCTACTAATTCCCCTCTCCTCGACTTGTTTAAAGGTCAACTGTAGTTTTCATATGAAGGGGTTAATCTGAAGCTGAGGAGAAAAATACAGAAACACCTCTATTCAGATTTTCTTAGTCTCTGGGATCTCTGAATGTTGCAGGACATTCTTGATTGATAACATCTATAATATTTTTTCAGGTTTACTGATATGGATGAAAAAAGCTAGATTATAAATGTGAATTCCACTTAATTCAAAGAGTATTCTAATGAGTTTAATTATGTGTAGCAACATCACATACCATAGTAGAAAAAAGTTGTTTTGAGTTGTTCTTATTACGAGATGCTCAAAATGGAATATTTCTTCTAAATTAAAGAAAAATACACTAAAGTTGATCTGTGTAGTGTTTAAAGAAGTACATTTAGCAGATACCAAGGAGAATATTCCTCATAATTCTTGACACTTGGTTGTTCACCCTGAAAGCTAGAAGTATCTGAATAAACCTAGAAATCTTTAGATACGATTGGCTTTAGTAATAATCCCTTTTTTCTCACTAAGTTATTCCTACTCACTGCTATCACTAATGGATTTAAGAGAAAACAGGAAGAAACATGTCAACTGGGCCGCAGATTGCAGTGTGACACATTTCTTTCTATTCCCCCCTTTGACATATTTACTAAAACCTAAATTTTTAAAAACATTTTTAATTGCATTTTTCCCATTACCATTTAACCCCCTTAGATATGGGGGGTCATCCTAGGAAAGTATCGAGACTTGGAGCCCCATATAGACCAGGTGAAGGAAATGAAGCCTATAAGACTTGACTGGAAAATCGGGAAAGCTGAGTGCATATATGCCTCAATGCTATAACCAGTGGGCCCGATGGGAATCAAGCCATAAGAAAATGCTTTATATCCTTTGAAGCTTGCTCTGCTCTTTTACCTCACTTGATCGTTTTATTGTATCAGCAGCAGAGGTTTTAACTTTAACTTAAAATGAACTTACCCTCCCTATTTTATGGCCCCCTGAAGTCCTTGTGTCTAACATGCCCTGAACTGAGGGAGATCTCAACGTTCCTTCAATTGTTATCCCTGAAAAATGTTTTCTGTAATCAGCACTGTTTAACATTAATTGATGAGCTTTACTGTGTGCTATATGCTCTTAAGCTTACTGCACTCAATAAAAGACCGCGGAGGAAGGCAATCAAGGCATTTGTCTCTCAGACATTTGCCAGCCTTCTCTCCCCTAGCCCAAGCTGCCTAGGAAGTCTTCATTTCATCCATGACACCAAGGGATCTCTGCAGGTCGGGGGTCCCTAACGATATCCCCTCCCCCCTGCAATCACCACACTGTTGTTCATGTACATGAGTCCTTTTTCTTTTTTGCTCAAGTCCCCCACCCCTTAACTTCCCCCACCCCCTTATTTGGCTTCCATTCTTTATGCCTAAAGTAAAAAATGTAAGATACCAGACGTGATTGTGGATTATTTATTCTTTCAAAAGACAGCAAACATCTTTGACTCTACCAAATAAACAAAAGCCCTCAGCTGGGCAGTTATTTGTTTTCCCAAGTGCCCCACCTTACCTGTGTACATTCTTCAAGAGGATATGAATGAGTCTCCGGGAGAGTACAGGAAACGACAGCTCTCTGTGGTAATTGCCTTCCACTCCATTTCTACCTCACATCTTTCTTTTTCTTTTTTAAATTTAATATTTATTGTATTTTTCACATTACCATTAATCCCCTTATACCTTCTCCCCCCAGAAATCACCACATTGTTGTCTATGTCCATGAGTCCTTTTTCCTTTTTGCTCAATCCCTCCACCTCCTAACCTCCCCCTCTTAGCTGTCATCCTGCTCTCTATGAGTCTGTCCCCATTTTTCTTGTTATTTCAGTTTGTTCATTAGATTCCACACATGAGTGAAATCATATGGTATTTGTCTTCCTTTCACTGGCTTATTTCATTAGCATAATATTCTCCAGGTCCGTCCATACTGTCACAAAGGTCTACCTCACATCTTTTAAAAAGGAAATTTGATCATGACAGTTTTGGGCCTGAACCCTCAGCTAAGCCTGACCAAATGAAAGTTGTAAACTCTAATGTGGATGAACATGGTTTGCAGAATAAACAGCATTTGTAAAACATGTTGGGGGGCACAGAACATACTGTTCTGGGCTGAGGGAGGGGAGGGAGCTTGAAAGTTGGGTAAGTGGAATCATGTAACTGACTAAGATAAGGTCACAGGTGACCTATCATGTACAAAATTCATAATTCATTTCTTATCAAAAAAAGGAGAGAATGCAACAGGGAGAAGAGATCCTGCTGCTGGAACAGTCACACCACCATTTGTTCTATCACAGTTGTGGTCTGAGAAATAAATCCAGTTGCAGGGCTGAAGAAGTGTTTATTTTTCTTCCTGGAAAACAGCCTCCCACTTTTATGGTCATGCTATATCACTGAAAATTTAAAGTGGAACTAAGTGATTTCAGGAAGATAGAAATAGGCCCTGTTAGAATCCCCACTTTGAGACTCTCTTTATTCATGCAGCATCCCTCTATACACATGTAAGAGCAAATAATTTCTTTTCGTGAGAGTTTTCAGCACTAGATCACTCTCTTTACCCTGACTTTCTAAATTTTGGCTTAGCTGAATTTTAATACACCACATTATAGACTTCTATTGCTTTTTCCATTTTGTATATGATTATTTTGTCAGTCATTTCTGTCATTCCTAGTTATATTCCTTTTGTGTCTATGAAATATTTCTTGTATTTTTTTTCACTGATTTTATTTTTGAAATACTCGAAAGTAATGTGGATTTTATGAAATTTCAGTAACTTACACCTGAGCTTTAGCTATATACTTTTTCATACTTCTATGTGTTAGCCAATCTACCTTTTTTATTAGTTCCTAAATTTGATTTGTTTGTATTCTTTTTAATGCCTTCCTTAACTTACAAACAGTAACATTTCTTGTTGTAATTTAAACCAATGTAATCACCATTACCTCTCAAATATGTGAATGGATTTTACTCTTACTTGGTAAACAAAAAGTCCTGAGAGTGTTTTGTAGCTATTCTTTAGTCATTTTTCTTAAGGATTTTCATTAATGATACTTCATTATTAATATTTATTGATATTTCTTCATTGTTTAAAGTATAGATTCTTTCAGATTGTTCCTGAGAATTATGTTATATATTTTATGGTTATAGAAACTGGGACATATTTATAATTAATGAGGATTCTTAAGTTTTTCAATTGCAAAAATAGCATGGCTTCTCTGAATCCATTCTATTATGGCCAAAATTATTACTCTCTTCAGGAGACCCCACTGAGCACCCCCAACTTTTGTTCCCGCTTTTAATCAGTTGTCTTTGTGAATAAGAGTGCCCTTGTTTGCCATTCCTATAGTACAATTTAGAAAATATTATATTATATTAATTTATATATATTTATCTCCTTTAATATGCTATATTAGAATCAGTTCAGAATTTTTAAAATGTAATCTCTTAGTTTTAATTTATTGAGAATTTAAAATCTCAGGTGTCTGCAACTAACCTATGTGTTTGTGAGACGAGGTACCACCACACAAAGTTCAGCTTTCCCACGTACTACTCCCACCTCTCTGACCAAGCTCTATAGGTTTAGTTATTGTTTTGTAAACTGAGGTTTTCAGAGACATTCTGCACTTGTGATCCTTCTGATATTCTTTTTGATGAAACCACAGGAGCCAAGGAACCTGGGCAGTTGAAAAGTAGACACCCTTCCACCTGTCTCAGTTGTGAATCTCCCTCCTTTTCCCTCCTGCTGATTTAAAATCAATGAGCCTACTGCTAGATCATTCTGGGAGAGCATATATTTCAAGGTTTCTGGCCCCTACAATGCAGAAGCCCTATAAAGCAAAACCATTTCCTCCAGGGAGACCTAGAGAAGAAGGCCCAGTCAAGAGGCCTCAGAGAAAAAGCTGGATCCAGGGTTGCTGATTTTTAGGCTGTCCCAGTGTATTGCTCCTTTAATACTCACTGGCCTTAGCAGAAACTTGCACAACTGGAATTCTGATAAGATCTAACCAGTTCAAATTCTGCTGTAGGGAAAGGAGTGCAGAGCAGTTGTGCTGGGACAGTGTGCAGCTGTAAATTTTACCTGTCTTATCAGTGGTATCATCATTTTTTATTTCATTTCTGCTTTTGCCAGAGAATCTGGTTGCTCTCTAAGTGGTTTGTTTTAACATAAATATTTTGTTTCTATGCAGGACTTGTCATTGTGACAATATTCTCTTTTGGCATAGAAAAAAAATGGCAAAGAAAACACTGTGTTCTGTGAGAGATGTTTTCAGAAAGATAGCATGTGAGTGTATGTGTGAGCATGCGTGTGTTCTTCCCTAGAGGAGCCATTCAAATATTGGATTTTGAAAAGTATTTTTTTTATCAGTTCCATATCCTCTAAGATTATGCTAAATATATTTTAAGCTCTTTATGTTTTATTTTCTTCTGTATTTTAAGGTGAGGTTTCTGGTTTTGAGGGGCACAGCATTGAATCATTACCAAGGATTGAAAACACCAGGAACTAAATGAAGTTTTGTTGATTTCTTTTGAACATTAGAATATATTTTCCTTTTAGTGTATTTAAAAGAGAGTTCCATATATCTCTATGAAATCAAGCTTGTTTCCTTATTAACCTAAATCTTACCTACATGATTTTTTGATTTCTAAGAAAAGTGTAGATTTCTAAGAAAGGTAAAGACTTAATTAATGTGGACTTGCAGATTTTCATTGTGCTTTAAATTGCAGGATAATATTTTGGTGGTAGAGGGCAGTTTGTTAGTCTGTTTGGTATTTGATGGGTAACTTTAAAGATAAACTCTCTAGGGCTTTGGGATAATTTTTTAAATTTCTTGATTATTTCTTATATCTAGCCTCTCTGACCTCTTATTTTATCCTTCATGTCTTTTAACCTTTCTTTTATACTTTCTTTATTCTCTAATTCCATGATTTTGTGTCATTATGCTACTTAAGCTTTTTGCTAATTTTACTTTTGATAATCATATTTTAAGCATTTATAATCTTCTAGTTGCTTTCTTTTCTTAAAAGCATTGTCTGTTCATCTGTCCCTGAATATAGCAGTTGTTTATTATGGTACCTTTATTTTTTGAAACTTTTTTGTTGTTACTTGTGCCTATTTTTTGTGGTGTCATTTTTTTCTGAACCACATGTTGATTTTCAATCATCTGTCCATCCTTGTATCTGATTATTTCTATTGTGATGTTGCTGGAGACTATTCTGATGAGTAGTTTGTCTGCAGGGAACATGATGGGGTGTGTATAAATGAGTTGCAGTGTGTGGGTTTTCCCATAGCCTGTCTTCCCATAGGAAGCTTAGAACAAGGAGGGGTGCTCCCATCCTTACTGCTGTCCTCTATGGACTCATGCTTCTGCTTCTAGGTGTTCAACCCAGATGTGGAAGGATAGAGGAGACCAGTAGCATATTTATTTCTAACACAATTTCTCATTGATATTAATTGTGCTAGGGCCTCTCATGAATCTCTAAAAACAGCACTTCATAGTCTAAATGCCCCTGGAGCTACCCTTAGCTCTGCGGCAGTCCCTGCCAGCATTTATTTGATCTATTGTGGCCTGTTACTAGTAGAAATCATGTTATTCCATAGGATCGCAAGACAAGCATTTCACAGACAGACACATGGAAGACTGTGATGTGATAAGATTTATTCAGGTGGAAATCTTCCCCTGGGTTTCCAATGTTCCATCTCTGTCCATCCGCCATGGAAAGAGTCCAACTGTGTCTTCAGCAAGGCCAATACAAAGGCCAGTTTCCCGAGTTTTTGTTTCATATTAAGGTTTAGTCCTCTGGAGCCCACATGGTTTGCTGCAGCCATGGGGGTCATGGTCATGTGGTCCTGAGCAAGAGAGTGCAAATGAACAGATGAGATGAGTATGGGTTACCGAGCGAAAGAGAGCTCTTCATCGTTTTCCTGGAGTTATATCCTCTTGGCTTGTGAAAGACCAGGATCTTCTTCAAAATAACAAATAAACTTCCCAAGCTTTTTCAGGCTTCTGACAGATTCACTTCCTAGCCAATAGTCCTTTTCCTGGGTTAGACTGACAAGCCTCCTAGGGTCAAACACTTCTCCCTGCACGAATTTGACTTACCTCCTGTCCTCCTTCTGCTTTATGCTATTTCTTCCCCCAGTGATCATTGGGGAACAGAATGGCGGTTCCCTGGGCAGGAGTGTAGGGGGAGTGTGATGCTGTAGCTTCCTGGTTAAACAAACAGACTCACTATCTGATTCCCTATCCTCTCTCTTCTCTTTTCTTTATTAATATCTAGCTAACTATGGTAACAGAACCTTACTTTGATTTCCATTTTTCACAGATCCATCCAAATTTCTGGTTCACTATCAATAATAGTTCTTGTTTAGCAGTGATGTTAGAAATATATTTTGTGGATGAAAATGAGGCCACATACTAAATCTGACAACTTATAAACTCAGAGACCACATAGGATGGTCTGAAATAAAAACTTCTTAACTAAAAACCGGTCATGGCAGGGAGCCATGGCGTAGGCCAGTATCTTATTTTCCTTGACAAAAGTCAGTCTTTATCTTAACTGAGCCTGTATATTGCTTTTTTGCATTTAAAACAATATAACTTTGGGATGTTAGAGTAATTTCCCTTTTCCAGAACCCTCAGAGCACAATCTTTCACCAGAGCAGAGACCACAGAACCCCTCATTGTTATCTTGCTGTGCACATACCATCTCTATGTGCTGTGAATGTTAATTGTTAACTATCCTATACCCACCAATGAAAAAGAAGTATTTGTTTCTTCATTTTACTCTGTATCCAATTCCAGAGGTTTTCCGCTTCACTTTCTCCCATTTCCCTTATCAATCACCAATGGATTTCATGTAACCTTCCTTACATCTCCTCCTTTGATTGTAATGTAAAATAAGGCGCAAAACTGCCATTACCTGGAGCATTTTCTCAATCTGTTGAGATTTTGCTTCCCAGAGATTGTTGTCGGTTTGGCTCAAATAAACTCATATAAGTTCTCCACAGATTTGGATGTCTCTTATGCTGACAATTTCAACATGAATTTATTTGAATATCTAGCTAACTATATTGTCTGACAAATCTGAATGGGTTCAGTTAGCCATCTTAATCTAGTTTTTTCTCTTGTAATATATCTCTATTGTTCAGAGAAACAGAAGGTTGTGGTTATAAATAGCATTCTCTTCTGCTTATAATTTCTTTTTTAAAGAATTTATTTATTTTTAGAGAAGGGGAAGGAAGGGGGGGGGAGAGAAACATTGACATGCAAGGGAAACAATCAGTGTCCTCTTGCACATCCTCAACTGGGGACCTGATTCACAAGCCAGGCATTTGGCCTGGCAGGGAATGACACCAAATCACTGAGCCACAGCTGTCAGGGCACGAATGCTTTTTATTTTAAGTATTAGGATCTATTTTTAAATATTAGGATCTAATCTTCATATTAAAGTTCTATTACTACACTAATGGAAATATGTTTCAATCAAAGAATTACTGTTGAACTAAACAAAGCTGTTCTTCATTTAATTCATAGTGATTTCCAATTTTAGGATTTAGTGAATAATTCAGACCCTCAAGCAAAATCTTATAATGCAACACAAGTATAAGATTTAGAAAATAAATTCTTTTCTTCATTAGGAATCAAAAAAATATTATTACTAATAAATGCCTGGAATTACTACCTACAGGAGAAAAAATATGACAGGCTGCAGTAACTTCTTAGTTAAGTCAAGATTATCTGTGTGATAAATGATTTCCTTTTTTAGGAGTTGAGTGATGAGACAACGTTGCCTTTTTATCTTATCCTAATGAAGCAGAGTGACATGAGCTTTGGTGAAACCAGTTTTAAGCTGCACTGCTAGTAAGGAACACTGGCAGACTGGCTGCCAAGATGTTTCTGGTAGCTAGATTTACAAGAGATTAAAAAGAACACACCTCTAAAAATATTGAACTGATGCTGTCAGTTTCTCTAATGCTTTGTTCAGAGACTCAGTTCATTCCAGACCCCCAATATTGTGTTGAGAGACATGAAAATTTTGTATTTTTTAATGAATCTTCACAAATCCAGTTCAGGTGGAAATACTTAGAAATAAAGTAGGGAAATGTATCAGCTTAAAAATCCTTGGGTTTCTTGCCAGAAATAATTTACTAAATGCAAAGAAAAGATGATGCAGCTTAAAGAATGCCTTTATTAGAAGATTTCTTAATTGAAGCTACAGTGATTATTAACTGCATTATCTATTGCTGAGGTGCTACAGTATGCTGTGTTCCTCAGGTCCAAGAGTAACATTAAGGTGATCAGTTGTATTAGTAGCTTCTTTCTTGACTCAGAACAACCTCAGGGGAAGGCAAATTGGGGAGGAGAAAATAATTTAAATAGGTCTTGGCTGCTGAAGGGACCGCTCAGTCATTGTGAGGAGAAGTCAGTACAGGTGGGCCTTTGCTGTGGAATACTGATGGGGTTCTGGCCACAGAGAGCAGACTCAGAAGAGAGGGTCTCAGCATGGCTTAAGTATAGCTACTTTCCCGTAATAGAAAAAGATGGTTCTTTACAAAATAGAAGAAAAAAATATATATATATAGATATATATATATATATCTATATATATATATGCTGTCATAGTAAAAGAAGCCAAATTCAGAGACTTAAAGAATACGATGAGGCTGTGGTGGCTCAGTGGATTGAGCACCGTCCTGTGAACTGAAAGTTTACCAGTTTAGTTCCTGGTCATATTGATGTTTGTCTCCCTTCTCCTCTCCAAAAATAAAATAAAACCTTTTAAAAAAAGAATATGATGAATAAGGATCACACCTACATGAAAACCAAAAGGGCTAAGAAGACTCAAAGAGATGAGAGCTGGTCCCTTTCAGCTGTAAAATTCTACTTACAAAGTAAATTCAGTCACAAAATTATTTCTCTGTCTTCTATTTTATTGAAACAAAAAAGAGTAGAACAAGAAAATATCTCAATACTTCCAGTCTTCTATTTTATTTTATTTTTATTTTTATTTAAAATTTTTTTGCTTTACATGTGTTGCAGCTGAATTTGAAGAGAGGGTCTAGGAACTAAGGTGTTCTGGGTTGGGAAGTCAGGTTGACTTTGAGCTGATTTTCTGTCTCCTGCTCTTCCTCCTTTTCTTCCTTCATTCTATCCATCTTCATTAGTTTTCCACAATGTGCTGATACTCTTTATTGCTAACAAAGCTGTAATAGAAATAAAGGGATTAAACAAAGTGAAAGAAGAAGGAAGACACTGAGGAAAGAAATGGTGACAGGGAGAGAAGAGAAAGAAAAAAGAAGTGGAAAGGTAAAGAAGGAACCTATGGAAGACAAGAGAAGAGCTAATTTCCATTTCGACAAACAGATTTGGGTCTAAAGGAATTAAGTATCAGGCAAAAGCTTTAGGTAAAACATACAGCTTCTTCATGCGATGATAAGTTGAAAGAAGCACAAGGAGGAACTGAGGTGAGAAGAGGAGGCTACAATTGCAAGTCACCTAAATGTAAATCTGTTCTCCAAACTCACCAGTTTTAGAATGTTCCTGCATTCTACTGAAGAATGCACATCTTTATGCCATTGCTTTGAGTCTGCATGCTTTGTATAAATACCTGTTTAATCAATGGATGGGGATTAGGGAAAACTGATATACTCTAAATTCGGGTTTGAAATTTAGGTTCGGAAATTTTGTTTCTAATTCTTAGTCAAATTAACCGGTGAGTGAAGGGATAGAAATAGAGGAGTGGGGAGGAGTGAAAAGTCCCAAGAACGTTTTAATATCTACATGTAGATGTCAAATCTCTCAGGGTATTTGGCTGGTTGAAATCTACAATAATATTAAAATGTGGAGAAGTAACTCAGAATAAGTTTTTTGAGCCTCAACATCAACCCACTCTTTTACCAGTAGAGATATAATATCTTCTCATCTTAGAGGTACTTACTAGTAATTCAGAACAGATGAGCTTTATCTGAGCCTAATAATCAGCATGTAAGAGGTATTATGTCTTTACTCTGTGCTCCAAGATGGCTACTGATTAGATGCAATCCTCAGAAATGAGAATAAAAGGAAGCTTTATATATATATACTTGAAGATAAGTAGATGAGTGGATCTCTGCTTGCACAACAACTATCTAGGTGATAAAGATTATGGATTAACTCAGCAGTTATTTAAGTGTTCTCTTCCTTTTTTGGCATGATGATCATGGCCAGCATAATACTTTTCATTTTCCTCTAGAGTTGATGCAGCCTCTAATCAATTCATTGCCTAAAATTACTTTCAATATTAGCTAGACAGAAGCAGAGTGCTCTCATAGTTAGAAAGTAAAATAATAATAATTATAATTATAATAATTAATAATAATAAAAGCGGAGGGAGGGATAGAAATTTTTTTAAAAAGAGTCATTTTCAAGAGTGGAGTAAAAATAAATTGATTTTTAAAGTGAGATTTTGATTTTCTTTAAGGGAAACACAGATATTTGTTTTTTCTAAAACATTGTTCTGTTGGTCTTTGCCAATAACAACAAAAAATCCCTTACCTAGCATCTATTTCTTCTTAGTGTAAGGGTACTTAAAAATTTTTTATTGTATTTTTTTCCATTACCCTTTAATCCCTTTACACACACACCCCACAATCACCACAATGTCATCCATGAACATGAGTCATTTTCCCCTTTTGCTCAATTCATCCACAAGCTTGTTAATCTGGTTTTTGAGACTATAGCAGAGCAGAGTAACCAATGAGAAAGAGATGAATTTTATTAGATCCTTACAGAATCTGCATATAGCAAGGGAGGAACAATAACATGGCCAATATGCGATGAAAAACTATTAGAAGTAGTCAAAAGTCCTTAAAACAACAGTATTACATCTATGGATATAGAATACTCTTAAATAGCCTCTAAGTATATCACTTTAGAACAATTACTGCCAAGGATCTTGAGAAAAACAAAACAAAACAGAATAAATTCAGTGTCTTAAAAGGTAAGAAAGTATGTAGAGTTCTTAAATGGCTATATAAAAAAGGCCTTGGTTAAGGGAAACAAGACAGGCTACCTGTTAATCCTGAGTAAGTAAGGATTTGCTATGTATATGCACTGCTTACTAAGTGTTTCTCCTGGGGAGAAGAAGTTGTATATATTTTATGCTAAATTCATTCCCTTTTCAACAATTTTCCACTTTCTGGAGCTAAAAACTTTGGCAATAATCTTTCTGGGTCATATTCTTGGTAAGGCAAAGAGTGCTTTAGAGCAGAGCCAATTGTACCTCTTTATATGTAGGTTTGTGGTTTCTAAATTACAAGTCATGAGGTTCCAAGCCCAAACAGTGAGAATATTCTCTATTCCTTTTCTTTTGACTTCCTCACCCACGCAATTTATTTTCCAAATATGGACCTCAGCTGCATGTTCCAAATTCTTCTCAAGGCAAAAAATGATTGAACTTTGGCCAGTGACAGGGGAAAAATGAAGTTAAAGTAATGAAGCAAAGATAATGTCCGTCAGGGTTGAAAAGGCTTCATTTAGCTATAAAATTGTTCTAGAATAGAATTAGCTTCTGGCTATCCCAGAACACAAATACCTTCCTACCAGGCAAGTATGATTCTTTTGTACCTGGCTTGGTCTTTTTTGAAACAACAATATTTCTCTTAAGACATTGGAATGTTTCCCATTATTTCTGTTACAAGTATATTTATTAGTATTGCTTAGTTTTTCATGTTTTAGTTTAAGAACACGTTTTGAAAAATGATCAAGCCCTTTTTTTCTTAAAAAAGTAGTAACTTTTATTCAAATATGTTTTTGTAAATAAAAAATGGAACTTTGATGTGTGTGCAAGGATGAGCATCATGGTTGTACTATAATTTCCTGAGGTCGTAAGCCTACTCTTCTCTAATTGAACGTCCTTGTATGGGAAACACCGTTGAAAGATTCTTCAACCAGAGAAACTCATATTAGGATGAACAGCTTGAAATTCTTTCAACTCAACACTACATGCAGCTATCCAACATCTTCACAATATGGTAATAGCAGAAAGGAAGTCATTGTGAGCTAGAGGTGTTGCTGTCTCTTAAATTGTTACGACATCCACATATTTTCCTCAATTGCAACTTGTCCTCCATTATAGATCACATGCTGTACAAATTGATTTGAAGAACCTGGACTAGGCTTATTTTTCATTCATTTTGAAAGAACTTCGGATGACTAGCTTCTTAAAAAATCGACATGAAAACTGTCTCCAATTTTGTTTATGTGCAGTGCACATATTACACTTTTGTAAGGAGGGGCGCTGGCTAGATTGCTGGGCAGAGGAGAGGGAGTCCCAAGGTGGCATGAGACCTGTACTCCCCAAAGTGAGGTAGGGGTTGCAGGAAACCCCAAGAGGAAGGATTGAAGCCTCCACCGAGGCGTGACTGATCTCCTTACCCCTGGGTGAAGGTAAACAACTAGAGCAGATTGTGACACAGCTGGAGGAGGCTTGCACAGAGTATGCGCGGGCTGAAAAGGTCACAACACATGTATCGTGGAGGTGAACATGGTGATGCCATGCTCCGACCAGAGACACTGTGCCCCTGTGGGCAGATAGAAGACCCTCCTACCCACTTCTGGATCGTGGAAGCAGGAGGAGGGGGCAGAGACGCTGTGCGGTCTGACATACGTGAGGGACTTAAGCCTATATTGGCTGGCAACCTGTATGCTCCCACAGTGATCTGGATTTGGGGAGAAATGGAGGACACACGGAAACTTGCTCTTTTTCCTTCCCCTTGCTAGCCTGGTCTGGGGTCAGGGCCTAGCATTCCTGTGCCAGCAGGCCTTGGAGGCCGCGTGACCAGACGACAGCCCCCTGTCCTCCCTGTGCGAGAAGCAGCAGCAGCACTGGTGACTGGTACGGCACAGGGCGCTCCTGCCTGGCCAGGCGCATGGTTGTACCCCTGAGCCAATAGCCGGAGGGGTGGAGCTCAGTTGCTGGGACTGCACGCAGTGGCCAGAGGAAAGGGCAACGTGCTTTGAATAGGATCCCAGCACACAGACTTGGGAAATGCCTGGAGCTGGACTGTGGCTGGAAACAGGGATAATTATCCTACAGCCAATTGCATATCCCAAAGGATGGTAATTTTAAATGGGAGAAGAATTTCAGGCGCAGCCTTGACCTGAGCTGGCAAAGAGTGGAGGGGTTATTTTCCTTTGCGTATTTTAAAGGGAATGGGCTTTGAGGCAGAAGCCCATTATTCTTCCAAAATTGTGTAGCTTTTAAATAAAAGACTCCTTTCCTGTTTCACCAATCCTCTCCCTCTGGAATTTATGGGCAGCAGGCAGCAGAACCCCATGTGGCTATACGATACACTTTAACATGCTGAAAAAGAAATTGTATTATTGACTCAAAGTTGGTTTATGATTATGCCTGATATACAGCAATCCTGCCTATGGAAATTTACTTTCAGCTTTTGACTGTTCTCAAGGTCATCACATTCCTTTGAAATCCTAAAAATACCTAGGTTATAGTCCTCTTCCCAATCTATTAGTGTAATAATGAGGTTAGTGATATGAGACCTTTGTCTGCATACCCTGCAATGCTCTCCCATCAAAGAAGTAGGGGAACATCTTAAAAGCATGTATCTCCAGACTATGTTCTTCATGTAAATAATATTTCAAAGGGTACAACTGAAAATATACTATGGCCATCAGTGGATAGGAATAAATTAGTCTCTTTGACTAGAGGCCAAGTCATTACTCATTTTTACTTTTTAATCTTCTATGTGTAAAGTCATGACTGTGTTACTCAGGCTAAACAATAGATTCCAGCCCTTGAAAGAAAGGAATATCTGAGAAAGGGATATTACTGTACCTAATAAGTAATTGCATAATTAAAAATGGGCCTTGTGAAATCTGGTGGTACTTTGATAACTATTTATGCATATAGTCTCATGATAACAAAACTAAATTTCAATAAAAACATTATCATTTAAGCTTAGTCTTCCTCACAAATAACCTATATTAGTGAATTCTTACTGAATTTCATAACTAGAATCTGGGCCAGGTGAAACTTGAGTGGGTCCTGGTTTATGAAGTTCAGAGTTAACATAGAAGGATTACTCTTGAAAGAAAACATTTTCATAAAGATAGTCATAGTATACTTTATTTTTATTTAGGGGTCTTGGTGAGAACAACAAACAAATAATATGATCCTAGGAACTCATGAACTTGTAATGAACAAAGGGAAATTGCTTTGGAAAACATTACTTTAGAATGTTTCCAATATTTGGTTATTTTTTACTCTAAGGCATTTTCCAACTATTCTAGAAGAGTTTACCTGAGGTTTTAGCTTTTATTTATTTGCTCGTTTGCAGCAAATTTTTATGGTAAAAGCTGCTGGAATAAATCTTCAACTAAAGGGGAGAAATGAAGGATATTGTGTTTGAATGTATGATTCCATCATCTCTTCCATCATTTCCCTTGCTTTCTGTAGCCGAGAGAGAGAGAGAGAGAGAGAGAGAGAGAGAGAGAGAGAGAGAGAGAGAGAGAGAGAGAGAAGACAGAAATTACAGCAAAAAATTGAGTCTACTATATGTTGTTGCTTGTGGCCCTAAACAAACACCTGGTTTACATTTTCTGTCTGCTTCAGAATTTTACTGGCTCTTGAAAACATGGTAGGAAAAGTAAACCATGAATTAAAAAAAAGAAAGCTGTGTCAGAATTAGGCTGAGGAGTTAGCATGAACAAGTAGAATGACTTGCCTCCATCAGAGTAGATAAGAAGACCTAAATCCTCCTCCACAAAGGAACATGTGCATCTGTGAGTGTGTCCTTTGGGAGCTAAGGCCTGCACATTTGCCTTTCTCTTGTATCAGAATAAAACAATTATGACCAGTACTACTTGCCATTCTGTTTAAGTACTCCTATTCAGGTATGTTAACTTTCGGCTGCCTTCTTTATTTGACTCAGGAGAAGAGAGGAAAATCTGGAAAAACCTGAGGCATATTTAAACTGGGTAAAATAAAAACAAAAAACAAAAAGACCAAAAATACAATGCTTATATTCTTCTTAGATTCATAACTTATTTCACTTCTACCTTAACTAAACTTTCACAAACATGGTTAACAAGGTTGTGCTGTTGTGATTTCAGGAACTGGTACTAAATAATTTACAGTTTAGAAAGCATAGCTCTGAAAAACAAACAAATAAGCAAGCAAAATCCAAAATGAGATCGTGGCAAATAGTACTTTAGGGAAAAAAAAGTCTGTTGAAATTGATTGAGGGCTGGAAGAAGAATCACACCATGACCAAGAGGAGATATACAGCACCTGCTATTTCTGGACTTCAATCTATGTTTGCAAAGGAGTGATAATGTTCAAAATTGCTTGAATGAATCATGTATCCTATTAGTTTATCCCAAATCTTAAGTGGTATACAATTCAATAAAATATCAATACAGGGATACTTATTTATTTTCTTTCAAGAAGCACTTTTATTCAGATATGCATTTCCAAAAGCTTAGCAACATTTAATTTAGCACATCTATATCCTTCCTGCACCAGAATTAATGAATAGCTTCACTCACTCTCCTCCAGAAATTTGGATGCAGACATAATAGCCTGTTTAATGTTTTGTTTTGTTTTTTTATTGTTATGCTTTATTTTGTTGTTTTCTGGCCTGAGAAACATATAGCTGATCAAGAAATAGATTTTGTCCATTAGAGATCTTAATGCTTTAGTTTGCCTATGATGAGCCATAAATTGGTGGAGGCAGAGAGATGGAACAATCTGTTTAGGGGACATGGTTTTTGAAATGACTCATTCTGAGGTGTTGAGCTTCAGAGGGTCTAGTTTTCTTCCTAACATGGCTCATGAATAGTATTTCCAAAACTGGTCAGCTTCTAATTCCATTTTGGATTCCATTAATTTAATTTCCTTTATATTTTAATAGGAATATTAACAAACACAGAACATACTCGTATTTTCTTTTCTCATTTTACACTTTCAGGGTTGCCATTCTGCATTCAGAAAACCCTTTCTTCCTCCTTCCCTCCTTCCTTCCTTCCTTCCTTTCTACCTTTCTTTCTTCCTTCCTTCCTTTCTTCCTTTCTTGGTTCAAATATCAGTTCTACTACTTCTTGTGGGATCTTGGGCAAATATATGCCTCCATTTTCTCATTTGTACAAAGGGAATGATAATGGCATTTTACCCTAGAGGGATATTATGGTATTGAGTAATTTGGCACACTTAAAGGCTTTAGAATAATTGTAAAGGTTGG
Organism: Furipterus horrens; assembly: GCF_987537825.1. Taxonomy (NCBI): domain Eukaryota; kingdom Metazoa; phylum Chordata; class Mammalia; order Chiroptera; family Furipteridae; genus Furipterus; species Furipterus horrens. The sequence goes on from NW_028327171.1 coordinate 56,225,694, forward strand.
TCATTATAGGTGAGAATGGGGAGGTGGAAGGCATTGGTGTAATTTTGAGACAGTGTGGTTAAATGCACCCTTCTCAAATCTTGTTCATGAGAAAAGACTTTTAGGTGCTATTATTGTGCTCTTTAAGGCTTCATTTGTGGCAGTACAGAAAACAAGATGCCTCTGTGGCCAGGGAAAATCTACCAGCAGCCAAATAAATAATGTATGACAACAATAAAAAGGGATAGTGGCATGCTCATGAGTTGAGAGCTGGCAGGTTATTTAGTACAACCTTTCTTGAGGTCAAGTTGGCAACATGTATCAGAAGACTTCACATTTGCCTGCTTTTGACATAGAAATTCCACTTTGAGGAATTGTTTTTGAGGACATAACTAAGGAATGTGGGAAAGATTGCACTCCAAGAGAATATTCATTGGAGCAGTCTTTAAGTGAAAGTTGGGAATCACCTACCACTCAGTTAGTTGAGTAAATTATAGTTCTTTGAAACAACAGACCACTATACTGCAAAAAATAATTGTTAACATGAAAGATGATCATAATATAGTGGGAAGTGAAAACAGAAGCTTCAAAAACATCAGAGTTTAATTTGCACATGGTGGGACAGGAAGGGGAGGTCAGGGGAAATAGGCACCAAGATGCTATAGTGGTCCTCTTTGGCTGGGCTAGATAGGGTGTGGTTTTAATGTTTTTTTCTTTTTTTCTCTTTTTTTGTATATTCTGATTTCTGCTAGTAGATAGGAATTGCTTTTTCAGTTTTAACTGAACTGTCAAATAAAAAATAAAAGGCTTAGAGAGCCCAAATCTTACATTTGGTTGAGGATTTGGGCTTGTGGAGAGCTACTAAATAAGACTATACTATGAGAAACAGTCAGGTCTTTACTTTCTCATTTGTGGGTACAGTGATGAGGACACTGCCTCTGTGGGCCTGTGTGGGGTCCGATAAAACCATGGATGTAAAAGTTCTCTGAAGCTGTATTAGGGGCATTCATCTAGAAGAGTAATTCACTTAGTCTTGATAAAGAGTGGGATCAATTATGACTGAAGAGCCAAAGGTGAGGATTCCCTTTATGCCAGTTTGTGCAGAACTGTTGCTTCACAACATGACAAGATCCGGTCACCTTGTGAGGTAGGTACCCAAGAACCCAGTTCCTTAAGAGCTGCACATGTTGGCTAATAATAGAGTTCAGATTTCCTAACACAAAAATAATTGAAGAAGATAGTCAAGACAAGATTTTCTAGGCATGGATTTAGCCACTCACTCATACTGGCAAATAAACATGTCATAGGAGAATGCTCTCTCACTAGAAACCTTTGTTACCTTGCTATGGAATTATAATGAAATTAGGAATGATGACTGGCTAATGTCAGGACAAAATGCCAGTATTAGACGTAACAGATGTCTCATTTTAAAAACTTAAAACTTACATGTTTTTGCACTGAGTAAAATGTGTGGCTTAAAAGCAATAGCTAAAACATAGTTATTGCTTGCTTACTATTTCACAAGAATTGTACTAAAGACTTTCTTGCATTATTTTATTTTATTTTGTTACTTAATCATTATTTTATTTCTAATAAAAGTAAGTGCTTAAAATTCAAAAATTAATAATAGGGTAAAGTGAAAATTAAATGTTCCCTAATATCTACACCTATGCCACCCGTTTTTCCTACATAGGGGCAAACACAGTTGTCACTATTTTTAGTTTGTTTATTTATGCTGTTAAAGTTCTCCTTGCTTTTTCTCCCTTTCCCCACCTCCACCCAGTCCCACCTCTTCTCTTCCCCAAGGAGGTCCACATTTTGTTGTCTGTGTCCATGGGTTGTGCCTAAATGTTCTTTGGTTGATCCCTTCACCATCTCTTATACCGATATTTTATTAGAGGTTCTCAAAGTCCTGTTTCTAGGCTGGCAGCATTAGTATCATCTGGTGACTTCTTAAGGATCTAAACCCTTGGGCCTTGTCACAAACTTTTTGCATCAGAAACTCTCGAGGTGGGATCCAGGGTTGTGATTGATTCAACAATCCCTCCAGGTAATCCATATGAATGCTCCATTTGAAAACTGATCTAAAATACCTCTCATTATACCAGCAGGTATTACCCCTATACTATAGCTGAAGAAACTAAAGCTTAGAGATTTGAAGCACCTTGTCCAAGGGCACAGAGTAAAGTACTGGATCCAGGGCATGCAATCATGTCTCCCCATTTGCTAAGTGAGTGAACACTACCACTGTTTAAATATTTATTACTCCCCTTTTTTTCTTTATCTCAGTGTAAGTGGTAGCATGAGTAGTGTTGAGATGGAGAGACTCAGAGAGGGCTGGGACCCAGCATTCCAAACATTTTCTTGCCTTGATGCTGCTACTAGGTTCCTTCCACATGTGATTCCTGAGTGAGAAACTTGCTTGGGTGTGTGGGCCAGGCAAGGAATGTTGGCTTTGGCTTCAAACCCCAGCGTCTATCTTTAGCTCTCACGAGATGGACTAAATTACATAGAGCAAAAACTTTATCAGTTTGATGGCTGCCTCAGTATCACAGCTGAAATAGGGAGTGACTCCCTAGGTGACTTAGATATATTTTGATACCCTCATTATTTACTAAGAAATGTTAGCTCATGAAATACTAATCATTTAAACGCGTATTCAAATTTCATGTCTGCAGTAAGCTCAACCACAAGAAATACTTAGTCTATGTTGTGGTCTAGAAATAATTAGATATTGTTAAATTAATCCTGTCCTATCAAATTCCTTTACAGAATCATAGTTTAACAAATCTCAACATACTTGGATATAGAAATCTACTCTGCACACTTTCCCATCTCCAGGATTTTCCAGGATTCTTTCAGAGACACAAATGTGTCTTTATAATTCAATGAGCTTTTTGCTTACTGGAGCACACAGCCAGCCAGACTCCCCACCACTGCCTTCTTGGTGGTAGAGCTGCCCTGAAGCTTGGTTCCCATTAACTAAGCTACTTTTGGTTCCACTGAGAATTACGCGGTCCATGGCCGTTCAGAAGCTGTACAGTCCTGTAACAGTGCAGGCAGTTTCATAAGTCAGAGGAAAAGCTTTCCCCTCCGTATTATGCTGCTGGGGTTTTCCACAACGCGGGGTTTTGGCCACAAGCATGGAGTTCAGTGAGAGAGTCCTTTCAGTTCTTTTGTACAACGTTCCTCTTGAGTGCCTCTAGAGTTCTTGGCATAGGACAGGTTTTTGTGGCCAGAAACCCCCACTTCCCTTGGACAGACATGCCTTGGCTGGGGCCTGCGAGCCAGATTTCTTTCTCCTTTACAGCAAGTTCTCTTGAAGGCTTTCACAGGCCTTGTCCACAGCCGGGCTTGAGTTGAAGGCCCTTTGGCCTATTAGACTGGCTGGTATGTCTGCACAGCACTGCTGTTTTTGGAAGGCCTTTATTTTTCTTCTCAAAAGTGTTCTAACCCTCAGAGCATGTATGTATATGTAACTGCATAAATGTTGGATGGGTGTGTCTAACTTGACTCATCCAGGGCCCTTACAGTTCCGGCTCTGTAAAAGGTCACAGTATCACGTTTGTGGACTATGGATATCATTTGTCCATTATGCTGTTCAATGCCCCAGTGAATTTTTCCTGAAGACTGGGGTGTACCAAATGTTCATTTTCAAGGTCCTGAGGTATATATATGCTGGTGATATATAGATAAACTAGACATGGCCCTTCCTTTCAGAAAATCCAGATGCCATGAGGTAGACAATTAGAGTGCCATCTGTGGACTGCCATGATGGGGCATTCAAGCTTGTTTTTGCTATTGCCTGGACATTAACTCTTACATTGCTTTTTTTTTTTTTTTTTAGAAGGTTCCTGTAGATCATAGCTCAACTCAACTGTCATTTTCTGAGCAGAGTTCTAGGTAAAGCAAGCCACCACTATGCTTCTCCTTCCCAGCTAACCTCCCATGTTATTAACCTTGATTATGTCTTTGTGTCTTATTTTTCTCATAGAACTTAACAGTATCCGAAACAATCTTGTCTATGTGTAATACCAGTTCTGTGAGGGCAGGAGCTATCTGTCATGCACATTGGTAAATCCTCAGTGCTTTGACATGTGTTTTGAATGAAATCATGAATGACATGACATAGACACTCCTGTCTTGCTAAGAAACTGGATATGACCTGAGCTGTATTTGGAACACTGACACAGGAGGGGAAGAGTAAGGAGGTTGTGGAGGTGGACAGAGCAGATGCATAGATTCTCTGAGAGCTGCAGGAAGGCCCAGCACTGCAGGTGCAGAGACGATGGTGCTAGAAGGGGAGGGTGGCCGAGCATCCAAGAGCTACCTCAGCAAGAAGTACAAGCTTGTGCAGGGGCCAAAAGTGGCTACATTTACATTTAGGAAAATCAAGTTATTTATCCAACTAGAATCTGTGGCACACAGCTTCCTGGGTTTCTCAACTGTAAGAACTTGGAATTGTTTCCTGGGCTTGCCTGGGATGGGGCACAGCAAGGCTGGACTCTGAGGAGCATTGCTGTGCTATTGCAGGCCAGTTCCCGCAGCGGCATTTGTAAAGGCAGACTGCATATTTCTTGCCTTTTCCATCCTTCCCTCTCATGTACTTTAGATCCATTCAGAACCTGGGACCTGGAGGTGACCACTCTTACAACATGGCATTTTCACAAGGCCACATTGTGGCTTGTTCACCTCTTGGGAACTGAGTGTGAGGGACCAAGCTGGGGAGACATTTGTGTTTCTTCAGAAGCTGAGAACTGAACCACAGCAGCAATTATCTTTGTTTCCTGTCTTGGTTCTTTCATACTTGATTGGGATCCTGACTATCCACTGAGCTCAGACTACAGGAGCCATGTCACATTTGCCTTTGTCTCACCAACGTCTAACAGTGCTCTGCAAATCCACGCTCAACACACAAGTGCAAATAAATGTCATCGGAGTTAAGCTTTGCTTCTGTCTATGTTCTTCCAGGTAGTGGGCAAGTGCATTGGATTTTGTTTGTGATCTGTGTAAACTACTTTATCTTTAAAGTTAAGTCGTAAGAAAAAATGTTGAGTGGTACTTTACTGACTTTGAAAAGCTCTTGCACTTTGTCTGTCACCAACACCAAGCAGCAAAAGTAGTGTTGCTTTCAAAACAGCCAGACTTGATGCTGAATCATCGCTCTGACAGGAACCATGGATAAAAATGGGTAAAATGTTGCATGGCAATGAGCCTTAATTTCCTGCTCTATAAAGTGGAAGCACTTAAGCTGCTCAGTACATATGGTTGCTGTGAATATTAAAAGGAGCTAATAGAGGTTGCAAGCCTTGCACCCTGCCACATAAGCACCTACGATTGCCAATTTCCAAATCTGACTTTCTTCTGTGAAAATTAAGAAAGAAACATCACCTGTAAAGTGGTGTCTCATGAGAGAAAAGTTTATCCTATACTCAGTTATGACTTTCTTGAGTCGTTTTACTAGATTGTCCTCAAAGCTACCCTGATTATTTGGTTGTCTCAACACTTTGGTGAAACAGGAGCACGCTCAATGTCACTGCTGGTGAGCAGAGTACTGCTAGAGTGAGCTCAGCTCCCAGGGACTGGATGTGAGCTGTGGGCTCCCCCTGGTAATTCTATGTTACACACGAGCATCAGACAGAAAAACAAGCATTTTGCTTAGGACTGCAGAAGCTGCAATGTTTGTTTAATGATTACTAAAGCTTACTTTGTAATTATGATTGCATGGGCCGTCCTGCCCAACCCAGGAAAATTTCGGAAAGTACTGACAGTAATTTACAGCCATGTGGTTTTGCTGGATGCTTAGTTCTTGGTCTGTGGCCTGCCTGCATGCTCCATTGCCTGCCTGATGGACCCATTCCCCATCTGCACTATCCATCCCCTTCTCGACGGCACACTGCAGAATAAATATTGAGCTTGTGTGAAAGACAAGGGGGAGAAAGACCAAATCAGTAAGAAAATTTTTCACTGTATTTTTAGCTTTTAAATTAATGAAAACAAATCACTTTTTTTAAAAGACAGTGGAATATAAAATTAGTACAAATTAAGCATCTTGGTGAACAGCTGAAGTTATAAAAGAATTTGAGAAATTCCTATAGGCTTCAGGTAAACGTCTGTGAATGTTTCCTTTTAACAGTGTATTTTTAGATACTTGGAAACTAATTTAAGTAAGTTTGCATGGCTTATGGTTACTTGTAAGCATGTTTTATTCATTATGACAAGTTTTCTTTAAAAAAAAATAAAAGCACTATGTTTGAGTCACTTTTAGAACTTGAGGGAATGATAAAGTTAAAGGAAAACAGTAATTGAGTATCTAGTTTCTGTCTATTGCTTTTGAAAATGTGCCACATCCTGAAAGGAAATTCTGCTTGTGTATGCCACAGTCTCCAAAGGAACATGAAGATGTTGGTTAAGTTCTTCAATAAACCAGTCCCCCAAATTTTCCTTTGAATTTGCTTTATAAGCTTCTTCACTGGAAAATTTTAAGATAAATTATAACTCTGCTTTCTCCTTTGAAAATAAATTCAGCATATTAATTGTATTTATGGGAGAAAGTAGTAATGTCCCAGAATGAATACACAGTCATAATTTACTTGGAGGGAACTGCTACTGCCTGTAAATTTCTCCCATTGGCCTTTCCTGGTTTATGGCATCAGTCAGCCTCACAAATGAATTACTGTGTTGTACACCATCAGGGCCCTCTCTATGTAAATTTCCACTGAATGCTTATCCAATAAGATTATTACTTGTTGCATATTTTCTTTACTAATTTTCAAGGAAATTAAAGATAATTCATATTTTATAGGAAGAGCCTTGGTTTATCTGGGCTAATATGCATTTGAATTCAAAAAGACTTGTATATCACTGGCAGAATATGGGGTGGATACTAAGAGTCTCTTTGTATCAGAAATTGAGGGGTCTTATAAGAAAATCTCATTCTGTGGAGGACAGACTCGGTGACTTGAGATTGGTCTAATATAGTGGCCATCCTTTGCCATCAGATGGATGAGGTGACTCTCATGCATTATAGTGTGAGTAATTCTAGTTCAGTGTATCCACACTTGAGTTCTAGGGAAACAATGGAACATGAGCAAAACAAAACAACTGTCTCTATACACAAAATGTCTGTGACATGTTAGGATCAAAGGCAGCTCTTCTTTGAAGTCAGGATAATAGACATAGCAGTAAAAATGGTGGGGGCAAACTCCACGTTGACAAGGGACACCTTGCATGGGTAAGATGAAGCTCCAGATAACCCAGGTGAGGGGTAGCAAGAATTCCAAGGCCAAGTGGTGATAGAGGCCCTCAGCCATGTTGTATCAATATTGAGAAGAGATCCGGGGCTTGAAACAGTGGGGAGTTACAGTCTTTGGTGTGACCTCATCTCCTACCTGTAGAGCAGATGAGGCTTCTTCATGCAATGTTGGGAGTAGCTTCTGGTCCTTGGAGACTTGGAAGTAGGTGTGAGGTGACTGTGAGGACACGAGGCCTGCAGTGTCCTCACATGCCTGAGAAATGAAAGCCAGAATAATGCCATTTATTACTAATATTGACACTTCATTTCTGCCTCTAGGCTGGTGTGGCCTGAATTAATGGGGAGAGCTTATCTACACTCAAAGTTATTTCCCCTTTATCCAACTTATACTTGTTGTTGATATAAATACTTTATTAGTGGGTTAGAAAATCACAAATCCAATGTAGAGCTATTTTCTATCCCATTTTTGGAGAAAGATTTAGCTCTAAGTTAACTACATATTATCAGATTTTCAAATGGTTTTCCAAAGAAATATCACTTGATCCAGAAAAATTCTAAATGAGCTCCTAAATGTATCCATCTGTCTCCTATGAAAATATCCACTTTTCTAATGGTTCCTATGCTTCCAGACTTAGAAGTTATAGTAATAAATAAGATAATGTGGGTTTCACATCCAAAGATGAAATAACAAAAAAAATTAAAAACTAAAATCTTATTTATTTTTATTTGAAGAGGATGAAGCCCAGAATAATGATGCCAACATACTTAAAATGCCTTTAAGGCTTTCTCTCTGATTACGTGGTGACCAGGCTCTTTGATTCTCCATGAAGTCATCTTAATTCTTTGGACACAGGCTTATATATCAAGTTTTGTCTTTATTTTCTATCAATTATTTGTATTTAAATGACTTTATTTTTAAATAAATGGGATGTTGTCACAAATATTTCAATAGATTCCAAAAATAGCAATAATTTAAAACAAAAGGTAGAAGCCATGTAAACTATCTTATATAATGAAATTAAAGAAAATTAGCAAACATGCCATCCTGTTAGTATTAGCAAGCCCTGTCCCACTAAAGCAGCTCTCTAATAACTTAAAAACAAATGATGAAGGAAGCATCAAACCTGTGAGAAGTTATCAAAGAGAAACAACAGAGTTTAGAATCTCAGATGCATGTATTCGGAAAATGAATGACATGTGCTCAACTCAGGAAGTTATAATAGCAGAATAATGTTAAGGAAAGTAGAAATAAATTACTAAGTATAAAAGTAGAAGTTAAAGAAAACTTTTAAAAGAAAAAGATACTAAAAACCAGAACCTGGTATTTAGAAATAATATTAAAAGACATACATCCTTTTGACAAGTTTGATAGAAAAATTAGAAAATGTGGACAATGAAAATGCAACTGCAGAAACTGAAGCAATTAAAAATTATAAAAGAATTAAATGAAAAGCTTCAGGCAAGCAATTTGAAAACCTACATCAAATAATTCTTTTTCTTTAGTTAACATTAACTCAAAAAGAGTCAAACATAGGATAGACCAATGCTATTGAAAAACTTAAAATAGTAATTGAAATTTGCTTCTATTATTGGACTAGTGGGAATTAATTTTCATGGAAAGGTATAAGAGCCTATTAAGGACAGGATGATTTTTATATTAGATAATTATTTTCATTAATAAAAAATATGAAATTTTCAAACTCAGTGAATGAACTGAGAGTTATCCTGACAGCAAAATCTAGTGAAAATAATATAGACAACATACTATAAGTTCCTTTTTCAGCTATTTTGAGTTTGCACTTGACAACTAATTGTCCAGTTTCACAAGATGCTATTATAAAAGCTAAGTTTACTCAGCATATTTAAAGTATGATGTAGTTTTCAAAAATGTTACATATGTACTTTTCCAAAATATACCTGATCTACAAAACAGTATTACTCATGAAAAATATCAAGTCAGGAAAAGGGGTACTTGAAAGAAGCAAAAAAATGCATTCAAGCTACCACAGTGAGCAAATATACTTATAAAATAAGTAAAATAAATTTTAAAAATATCTATATAAACAGAAAAACAAGAGTGCCATAAGTAAGCTAGAAATTTCTGAAAGAGAGAAAAAAGATAGGAACAGATCTGTTGACAACAATAAGATAAAATTAGTAGTGCTTCCAGTCAAGATAGCAGCATATGTAACTGCTATACCCTATCCTCCCACCACAGAATAGAATACAGTAAAACTCCAAAACAACCATCATTCAGAATCACCTGCATTCTAGTTGAATGAAAGTTCTACAATGAAAGATATAAAGAAACCACATTAAGACTGATAGGAGTCACTTCCGGTCAAGATGGTGGCCTAGACAGACACACTGCATCTCCCCACAACTAAGAAGGAATACAACTACTTCAAAACTATAAACAACCAGATGTTCCAGAAAATTAAACTGCATGGAAGTCCAATAAACAAAGATATAAAGAAGAAATACTCATCCAGACAGGTAGGAGGGGCCGAGCTGGGGCAGAGAAGACCCACAATGGTGGTGGCATGAGCGGCAGCAGTGGCCAGGCTGGCAGAAAGCACAGTCACACATTTTAAAAAGTCAGGAGGGACACCTGGGGAGTGCTCCCAGCACCAGACCAGACTGCGCAGCTCACGGTCCCAGGGCCAGGGAAAATCAAGCCTCATTGCTTTTGACTGTGCAAACCAGTAGGAGTTGGGGTGGAGGAAGAAACTGCCAGTTTCTCAGCAGAGTCCTCTTGTTTAAAGCACCCCACGGTCTCACCCACTCTGGGAACGACAGCCAGGGCAACAGCTAGAGAGGTGCCAGTCCCATACATAAGTAGGAAAAATGCCTGGAAAAGGGGCGAATGCTGAGCAAGCGGCATTGTTCCCTCTCAGAATCCTCTCCCACACACAGCACCACAACATGGTGAAATGGGTCACCCTGTACTGATGAATACCTAAGGTTCTGCCCCTTACAACATAACAGGAGCAAGAGCTCTTCCTAAGACACAGAGGCAAACCAACACATGAGCCTGTCAAGATGAGGAGACAGAGAAGTATGGCCCAAAAGGGGGAAAGAATCAAGGTTCCAGTGGGAGAAATAAGCGACAAGGAGATAGCCAACCTAACAGATGAGGAGATAACCAACCTAACAGATGAAGAGTTCAAAACACTGGTGATTAAGATGCTCACAGGCTTGACAGATATGCTTAAATGTGGCAAAAGCACAGGGAAGAAGTGAAGGCTATGATAAATGAAATGAAGAAAAATCCATACAAAACCAATGGTGAAGGGAAGAAAACCAAGGTTCAAATAAATTATTTGGAACATAAAAAAGAAAAAGACAGTCAACCAGTATAGAATGAGGAAACAAGAATTGAAAAAAAATGAGGAGAGGTTTAGGAATCTCTGGGACAACTTTAAACATACAAACATCTGAACCACAGGGGTGCCAGAAGAAGAGGAAGAGCAAGAAATGGAAAATTTATTTGAGAAAATAATGAAGGAAAATTCCCCAAATTTTGCAAAGGAAATAGACATACAAATCCAGGAAGCACAGAGAATCCCAAACAAGCTACCCAAAAGGACCACACCAAGACACATCATGATTAAAATGCAAAACGTTAAAAATAAAGAGAGAATCTTAAAAGTAGCAAGGGAAAAGAAGAGAGTTACCTACAAAGGGGTGCCTATAAGACTATCAGCTGATTTCTCAAAAGAAACTTTGCAGGAAAGAAGGGTCTGGCAAGAAATATTCAAAGTGATGAAAAGAAAGGACTTACAACCAAGATTACTCTATCCAGCAAAGCTATCATTCAGAATGAAAGGGCAGATAAAGTGCTTCCCAGACAAGGTAAAGCTAAAGGAATTCATTATCACCAACCTATTATTATATGACATGTCAAAAGGGCTTACTTAAGGAAAAGAAGATCAAAATTATGAATATTAAAATAAGAACATAGTCACAACTATCAACAACAGAATCTAAAAAATAAAAACAAAATCCAACTAAGCAAACCAGAATAGGAACAGAGTCATAGGTATGAAGATCAACTTGCAGTGTTATCAGCTGGGAGGGGGAAGGGGAAGAAGTGGGGAAATGGTGCAGGGACTAAGAAGCATAACTGGTTGGTACAAAACAGACAGGGATCTTAAGAATAATATAGGAAAGTGTGTAGCCAAAGAACTTATATGCACAACCCATGGACATGAACTAAGGCGGGGTGGAATTGGTGGAGGGAAGGGGTATACTGGGCAGAGGGAACAAAGGGAAAAAAAATTGGGACTACTGTATCAACATAATCAATAAAATATATTTAAAAAAAAAAAGACTGGTAGGAGGGGTGGATATGCAAAACGGGCTAGTCCCACACCTACAGCTGGCGGTTGAAAATCAGCTGTGAAGGTCCCCCATGAGGAGTGAGTGGTCTCAGCTCCACAACAGGCCCCACAGCCCAGGATTCCAGTACCAGGAAGAGAAGTCTCTTTAATTTCTGGTTGTAAAAACCAGTGAGGATTGAGGCTGAGTGAGACAAAGGGCATCTGGAGTCCCAGGAAGCACCTCTTAAAAGGCCCACACACTGGTTTACTTAGATTCACTCTCTCTGAGCTCTAGTGTGGGGCCAGCAGATTGAAAGCCACCAGGGACATATGAGGAAAACCTGAAATGTCTGGCATCAAGGTAAGAGATGGAAGGGCAGCTCTCTCCCAGACTGATGTGCTGGAAGATGCCATCGTTTCTTTGATGAGCCCTTCTCCTACACAGTTGGCAGGCTAGTGCCATATTTTTGACTCCATCAATTTGGCTCACATTCTGCCCCACCCTGGTGATTCCCTGAGACATTATGACACCAATTTTTGGGCCCACTCAAGCAGTTTCTGGTGGCTTTTCCATACAAATAACCTGTTTGGCTCATGCTTCATACTTACCTTAAATCTCTTGAATAGGTAGCATCTGGCCTTAGTGTGTTCCTTACCTCTCTCTAAGTAGCCTCAGACATGGCACTAATGACAGTCAGCTTTGGTTCACAGCTTGACTTTCCTAGGTACCTCCAAGCACAGAAAATGTAGCAGCCATCTGCAGATCCCTTTGTAGCTTATGCCGGCTGGCCACAGGAAGAACACAGACAGTGACCTTTGTATGCACCTCATGGGTGGCCCCAGAGTCAGTAACCCTGGTGAACAGCTTCAATGTCAAAGTACCACCAACCACCTCCACATACAACACACTTAAGGGGCAGACTCATTGGGCACCAGAGCCCCATGGAAGTCAGTCCTGTCCTGTGGGGAGGGCCCCTGACAGCTAATCTTCTGTGGTGGTCATAGTCAATCTTTGCAGCCAGTCAACCTGTGGGTAAATCAAGGTTCAATTACAATAGGAGGTTGTAGATAGCCCACACAGTGGTGCAGGAGTGGGCACCTGGAGTGTCCAGCTTGAGTGAACAAAGGGTCTGTGCAACTGGACTCTATAGGACACCAGCTACATTAGGCCACTCTACCAAGCCCAGGAGATGTAGTAGCTCTACCTAGAACATAGAAATAAACATAGTGCAGCTGCCAACATGCAGTTAGGGTTAGGGTTAGGGTTACACCATAGACTTAAATATAAAACCTACACTATAAAATTTACAAAAGAAAATATAAGAGAAAAGCTTTATGACTCAGGGTTAGGCAATGATTTCTTAGATAAGACACTAAAAGTATAATTTATAAAAAAGCGAATTGATCATCTGGATCTCATCAAAATTAAGAATCTCTGGTTTTTGAAAGCTAGTGTTTATAAAATGCAAAGATAGCCACAGACTGCGAGAAAATACAAATACCTGATAAAGAACTTGCACTTAAACGATATATTTCTAAAAACTCAATAATAACAATACAGCCCAATTAAAAATGGGCACAAATTTGAATAGATACTTTATCCAAGAAGATATATGAATGGCAAGCAGATGAAAATATACTTAACATCATTAGTTATAGGGGAAATGCAAGTTAAAAAATAAGGTGTTAGGTCACTGAACACTTAAAATGGCTAAAGAAACAAAACAGTTAAAACCCTCAATACCAAGTGCTGAGGAGGCTACAGAACAACTGGAAATTTCACTGGCTGCTGGTGAGAATGTAAAATGGCACAGTCCCTTTGGAAAAGTTTAGCAATTTCACTTTTGAAAGGTAAACATATATTTACCACTCTTTGCTCTTTCCTTAATTTAAATAAAAATTTATGTTTATCCAAAAATCTTATGTTGAATATTTCTAATGGTTTTGTTATCACTCAAACTGAAGACTGCCAAAATATTTTCAGCTAGTAAATAGTAAAATAAGATGTGGTTCATCTATATATAAAATACCACTCAGCAATAAAAAGAGACCATACACTGATGACTTCAAATATATGAGGTGAATCTCAAGTACATTATACTGAGTGAAAGATGATAGACTCAAAAGGCTACATAGTACATGATTTCACTTATATGACTTCATTCAAGGAGCAAAATTATAGGAACCAAAAAATAAAAATAAAAATAAATCAGTAGTTTCCAGGGTCATGAGATAATTTTTCTGAGAAATGGAATTGTTCTGTATCTTGATTGTAATAGTGGTATCATGACTTCATGCATTTGTCAAAACTGTGCACTAAACATAAAGTGAATTTTATTTTCTGTAAATATCTCAATAAACCCCACTTTGAAAGACAAGATTTGAAGGAAGAATAGAATAGTAATTGGATTAATTAAAGGAGGGGAAACTTTCTAAGCAAGTCACAAAGACTTCAAATTAGATACCTAAATATTTAAACTTCTCCATAAGAAAATTCACTAAATATAAAGTCAAAACCTTGTATTATACTGCAAGAATATTTATAACATATTTATCAGACAAAATTTATTATCCAGAGTATCAAAACTGTTTCTACAAATTTGTAACAAAAATACAAATTACTCTGGCACTGGGCCTACATGTGGGAGTGACTCAGGCCTGCTTGCCCTGGCACCCTGCTGGCCTGCCCTCAGCCCACACCTGGCTGGTGCGATGGAGCACATTGGTCCTGGGCTGTGGCCAAAGGAGGGTGAAGTGAGCTAGAGGAGCTTTGGAAAAGTTTTGGGCACTGGTTCTGGAAAAATAACTGGGGGAGCAGCAGACCGGATGCCAGTACAGACTCATCCCCAGTGCTATGGGAGAAATCTCTTAAGCTGACTACTTCCCTCCAAATGGCATCAGCCGGAGGCAGCAGCTTAACTCTCTACAAGAAGGTCACACTACAAAGGCAGAATATAAAAGCAGCTCAATCTAAGAAGCAGAAACAAACAGACAGAGCCACCTAATATGGGAAGATGAAGAAACAACATACCATTGAAAGGAAAGAAGGAATTCCCAGAAGGAGGGATAGATGAAATAGTCAAGCAAACTATCAGGCATGGAATTCAAAACAATGGTAATGAGAAAGTTCAATAAACTCAACAAACTCAGAGAAAAGTATAACAAACTCCAGGGGAACTACAAAAAACTCTAGGAAAACTATAAAGTACTCCAAGGAAACTACAATGAACCCAGTGAAGCTACAAGGAACTTACTGAGAACTATACCAGCATGAAAAAGAACATAGAAACTATCAATGAGAGCCAGGGAGAAGTGAAGAATACAACTTCTGAACTAAAGAACACAGTAGAAGGAATCAAAAGCAGGCTAAATGTAGCAGAGGATCGGATCAGTGGGTTAGAGGACAGCATAGAAAAAAATTCCCAGACAGTGTAACAAAATGAAAAAAGACTGAAAAAGATTGAAGAGGGTTTAAGAGAGCTGCAAGACAACATGAAATATAATAATATCCATGTCATAGGGTTACCAAAAGGAGAATAAGAGGAGCAAGGGATAGACAACCTGACTGAAAAATTAATGACAGAAAACTTCCCAAACATGAGGATAGAAAAAGTCTCTCAAGTACAGGAAGCACAGAAGGTCCCAATGAAGATGAACCCAAGGAAGCCCACTCCAAGGCACATCATAATTAAAATGGTAACATTCAAAGACAAAGAGAGAATCCTAAAGGCAGCAACAGAAAAACAGCAAATAATATACAAAAGAGCTCCAATAAGGCTATCAGCTGATTTCTCAACAGAAACACTACAAGCCAGAAGGGAATAGCAAAAAATATTTCAAGTGATGAAAAACAAAGGCCCACAACCAAGAATACTCTACCCAGCAAGGCTCTCATTCAAAATGAAAGGTGAAATAAGGAGTTTCTCAGACAAAGGAAGACTAAAAGAATACTTCTCCACCAAACCAGCATTGCAAGATATGCTAAAGGGAATGCTTTAAGAAAAAGAGCAACACACTCATAGTAGGGGATTTTAACACCCCATTGTCAACAATGGACAGATCTTCAAAGCAAAGAAACACCAAGGATATTGAGGCATTGAAACAAAACTCTAAATCAAATGGACTTAGTTGATATATATAGAACTTGTCATCCCAAAGAAACAAAGTATACATTCTTTTCAAGTGTACATGGAACATTTTCTTTTTTTTTTTTTAAATTAATTAATCAATTTGTTTGTTTATTTATTCTTAGAGAGGGGGAAAGGAGAAGAAGAGGGAGAGAAACATCACTGTGTGGTTGCCTCTCACTCGCGCCCCCAACTGGGGACCTGACGTGCAACCTAGTCATGTGCCCTGACTGGGAATCGAACCAGCGACACTTGGCTCGCGGGCTGACGCTCAATCCACTGAGCCACAGCAGCCAGGGCGGAACATTTTCAAAGAAAGACCACATGGTAGGACACAAAACAAGCCTAAACAAATTCAAGAAAATTTAAATTATATCAAGCATCTTCTCAGATCACAATGGTTTGAAACTGGAAACCCACTTCAAGAAAAAAACTCAAAGACATTCGAACTCATGGAGAATGAATAACATACTCTTAAATAATGAATGGGTTAACAATGACATCAAGGAAGACATTAAAGTTTCTGCAAACAAGTGATAATGAGCACACAAGAGTCCCAAACATATGGGAGACAGTGAAAGCAGTCCTGAGAGGAAAGTCTATAGCTATACAGGCCTACCTAAAAAGTATAGGAGAATCTCAAATAAAAAATCTAACCCTGCAGCTACAAGATCTAGAAGAACAACAACAAACAAAGCCCAGAGCGAGTAGAAGGAGGGAAGTCATCAATATCAGAGAATTAAAAGAACTAACACCTATCCTTCTCAAAATATTCCAATAAATCCAAAAAAAGAGAAGACTCCCAAACTCTTCCTTTGAAGCCAGTATTACTCTAATTCCAAACCAGGTCAAGACATAACAAAGAAAGAAAACTATAGGCCAATATTGCTGATGAGCATAGATGCCAAAATCCTCAATTAAATATTGGCAAACCAGATTCAGCAACACATTAAAAAGATTATTCACCACGATCAAGTGGGACTTATCCTAGGGGTGCAAGGATAGTTTAATATTTGCAAATCAATAACACAATAGATCGCATAAACAAAATGAAAGACAAAAATCACATAATCATATCAATAGATGCTGAAAGAGCATTTGATAAAGTACAATACCCATTTATGATGAAAACACTTAGCAAAATGGGGATAGAGGGAGCATACCTCAATGTAATAAAGGCCATATACGAGAAACCTGAAGCCAACATCACACTCAATGGGCAAAAACTGAAAGCATTCCCCTTGAGATCAGGAACAACACAAAGACCTCCCCTCTCTCCACTCTATTCAACACAGTGTTGGAAGTTCTAGCCACAGCAATCAGACAAGAAAAAGAAATAAAAGGCATCCAAATTAGAAAAGAGATAGTAAAACTGTCATGATTTGCAGATGACATGATAGTGTATATCAAAAACCCTAAAGACTTCACAAAAAAACTACTCAACCTAATAAGTGAATTTGGCCACATAGCAGCATACAAAGTCAATATTCAGAAATCGAAAGCATTTCAGTACACCCAAAATAAAATATCAGATATAGAAACTAGAAGAAATTTCCCATTTACTATAGCAACAAGAAAAATAAAGTACCTAGGAATAAACTTAACCAAGGAGGTAAAAGACCTGTACTCAAAAAACTACATAACATTGAAGAAAGAAATTAAGGAAGATTCAAATAAATTGAAGCATATACCATGTTCATGGATTGGAAAAATCAACATCCTTAAATGCCCATACTACCCAAAGCAATTTATAGATTCAATGCAATCAATTCCTATTAAAATACCAGTGACATATTTCACAGACATACAACAAATACTTCAAAAATTTATGTGGAACCAAAAAAGACCCTGAATAGCCACAGCAATCTTGAGGAAGAAGGACACAGTAGAAGGAATCACAATACCTGACATCAAACTATACTATAAAGCCACTATAATAAAAAACAGTATTGTACTGGCATAAGAACAGACGTATAGATCAGTGGGACAGAATAGAGAGCCCACAAATAAACCCAGGTCTATATGGTCAAGTAATATTTGACAAAGGGGGAAAGAACATCAAATGGAGTGAAAAGAGCCTCTTCAACAAATGGTGCTGGCAGTACTGGACAGGGACATGAAAAAAATGAAACTAGACCACCAAATTATAGCCTACACCAGAAGAAATTCAAAATGAATAAAAGACTTTAATGTAAGCTGTGACACCATAAAAGTCCTAAAGGGAAACATAGGCAGGATAATTCCAGATATCCCATGTAGCAATATTTTTGCCAATATATATCTTCAGGCAAGGGAAATAAAGGAAGGAATAAACAAATGGAACTACATCAAACTAAAGTGTTTCTGCTCAGCTAAAGAAAACATCAGCAAGATGAAAAGGGAACCAACCATATGGGAAAACATATTTGTCAATGAAATCTTAGAGAAGGGATTGATCTCCAAAATTTATAAAGAACTTATAGAACTCAACACCCAGTTAAAGACAGACAACCCAATTAAAAAATGGGCAAAGGACCTGAACAAACACTTCTCCAAAGAGGACATACAGAAGGTCCATAGGCATATGAAAGAATGCTCAACATCACTAGCCACTAGAGAGATGCAAATAAAAACCACAATGAGATACCACTTCACACCAGTCAAAATAGCCATTATCAACACATAAACAAACAATAAGTGCTGACAAGGATGTGGAGAAAAGGGAACCCTAGTGCACTGTTGGTGGGAATGCAGACTGGTGCAGCCACTGTGGAAAACAGTATGGAATTGCCTCAAAAAACTAAAAATGGAACTGCCTTTTGATCCAGCAATTCCATTGCTAGGATTATACCCGAAGAATCTTGAAACACAAATTCAAAAAAACCTATGCACCCCTATGTTCATAGCAGCACTATTTACAATAGCCAAGTGCTAGAAACAGCCTAAGTGCCCATCTGTAGATGAGTGGATCAAAAAACGGGTACTTTTACACAATGGAATACGCAGCAGAAAGAAAGAAGGAACTCCTGTCATTTGCGAAAACATGGATGGAACTAGAGAGAATTATGCTTAGTGAAATAAGTCAGGCAATGAAAGACAAATACCATATAATATCACCTATTATGGGAAACTAATAAACAACACAAACAAATGGGAAAAACTGAACTGGAGGCATGTAAACAAGGAGCAGACTAACAGTTACCAAGAGGGTGGAGGGGAGGGGGAAGGAGGTAAGTAGAGGATGAGTCTAATCAAGGAACTAGTATAAATGACCCATGAACATGGTCAATGAGATGGGATTGACTGTGGGAGAAGGGGTGGGCTGGGTTGGGGGGAGCAATGTGGGAAAAAGTGGGACAACTATAATAGAAAAACAATAAAATTAAAAAGGAAACATAACAAAAGTTTATAAGATCAAATGATCATTTAAAAAAACCCTATTACACAGTTGAAAACGTCTTCAAAGATGAATTTTAGTTCACTGAAGTATAATGTAATGAAAATAATGTTTTGTTAAAAAAATTTATAATTGTTCCAGTATTTTGATCTGGTAGCATTTGAGCTGTGATCACTTAAAGCATCACAAGTTATTCCAAGCAGTGTCTGATTCTAGGATGCCATAGCTCATCTTTAGAGGAATAACTTCTGCTCCTATCTCATGAGCCTCTTCACTAGGTAATGCAACCGTTCACATTGGAATATGTGAAAACTATAATATTATGTAGCTAGATCCTGATAACACCTGTCTTACTACAGGGAAAATTCAGAGCCAAATTTAAACAAGTGGGTTTTTCTTTCCCATCAGTGCGAAACAGAGGGGAATATGACATGCTCATGTGTCATAACTCTTTGCAATATAGACAGCCTGTCATGCAGGATTTGAAGTACTTTGCATGTCAGTATTTTGCTTCTTTAGTGTAAGTCACAAGCAGTTCAGGCTTCCACCTGATGGGAATATTTCACTATTAATCTCAACCACTTTCTTACTCCACTCAGAAATGTGCTACTGTCAATCAGTCATTACCTCTCTTTATTTTCTTGAAGGATGGTGTTATTAAACAACTTTCCTTAGACCACAGAAGACATCAGCTGTAAAGCTTAGATGAGAATACCAATTTCTGGTTCAGTTCTTATATCAACAGGTCTTCCTACTTTAAAGGAACCCTTTTGTTTTGCAGATCTAAGTTCAGATTTGCTACTGAAAGTATAATACATCTTGCAATTCCAGAGGAATTTTTACCTGCCTGTTTTATAAGGGCTATTGAGGGTTAAAGGGTTCTTTCCACCCAAGTAGTCCAAGGAACTTGGTACTGAATTCTGAATGTTGAACTCAAGGGGTGTAGCTATTGGGGCTGTTCACAAATGTTCCAGCTCTCTCTCCTCTTTCAAGCACATGAAGTGTTGCATGACTACACCAAATTGCAGTTATGTGTAGTTAAGTGACTTGTTTTATTTAGCCTTTGACACATGAAGGAAGTGGTGTGTGTCAGTCAAGGGGGCAGCTTTAGGAGCCACTGTGTGCCTTGCTACACCTTCCCCCATCAGAGTGAGGGGCACTGTTCCAGATAGTGGCCGCTCCATCAGCCTAGGTCCTAGATCGATAACATCAGGCAGAGCCACATGTGTGACAAAAAGTGACATTGGTTAGAAAAAAAATCTCACAAACCTATGTTGTAAGCCATTGAAATTTGGGGTTGCTTATAACTGCCCCATACACTGCATCATTGTGACTAATGATATTTTCTTAATAACATATCCCCCCCCCCTTAGTCCAAATTCTCAAAAAAATTTATAATGGATATCCTAAGTTTAAAAACGTATATCACTTCCCTGCATATTTTTTGCTTATATGATATTATGTTGGCATTTTAAATATGTGTTTTCACACTTTTCTATTTAAGGTAACATTTAACATTTGGATTTTATGATTATATTTGATTGCTAAAACAAGGAATTTTTATATCAAGAAATAAAATTAGTCTTTATTTTATTGGCATATGTTTCGTTTAAAGAATAAACTTGTGACCTTTTATTTTTATTCATTCCTAGGAAAAGATGACTGGGAATTACTATACAGATTTTCTTTATTCTTCAACTGGGAATTATAATGTCCTGTGATACCATGTTTGCTGCTACTAATGGTAATATCTACTATTAATTAAAGATCTGTGACTGAAGCTTAATGCTTAATGTGTCTCTTTATAGTTCTAGATCTATATAACTATTCATATCTATATATATTTTTATTGAATCTTAATAATAACTATGCAAGGCAAATGACAAAGTGTGGCTCAGCAAAATCAAGCAACCACAGTGTTTCTGAGATGTTACTTAAAATCTCCCAGCTCAGCCCTTGTGCACTATTGGTGGGAATAAAAATTGGTGCAGGTACTATGAAAAACAGTATGAAAGTTCCTCAAAAATTTAAAAATAGATCTACCTGTGGGCAAGCAATTCAATTTTTGGAATATAGCCAATGAAACCCAAAACACTAATTGGAGAAACCATATTACCCTTATGATCATTGTATTGTTATTTATAAGTTATGTGGAAGCAACCCAAGTGCCCATCAATAAAGAAGAAGTGGGACATACATACACTGGAATATTACTCAGCCATAAAAAGAATGAAATCTTACCATTTGCAACAACATGGATGAAACTAGAGGGTATTATGCTAAGTGAAATGAATCAGATAGAAAAAGATAAATACCATGCAAATTCACTTATATGTGGAATCTCAAGAACAAAACAAATGAACAAACAAAACACACTCATCAAATCAAAGAACATATTGATGGTTACCAGATGGGAGGGGTATTGGGGGGGTCAAACTTAAAAAGTGAAAGGTTAAGAAGTTACTAAATAGTTATGGGGATATAAAATATAGCATAGGAGATATAGTCAACAATATTGTAATAACTATGTTTGGTGCCAAGTGGGTACTGGAATTATTTAATTATCTAACCACTATGCTATACACTTAAAACTAATATACAATAATATTGAATGTCAACTATAATTGAAAAATAAAATTTAAAAAAATTATCTCATAAATAATTAAAAAAATAAAAATAAAACACTCTAGTCAAAAAACTGAGAAAGAATATTGAAATAAGAAAGAAACCAAGAGAACTATGCCCGGGAATCAACATGAAACAAGTCGTTTTAAGAAGAAATGCTCAACTGTGCAAAATGTTGTTGATAATTCACATAAAATAAGGGATAAAAATTGACCATTACCTTTGGCAACATAGTGGCCAATGTGGCCTTGACAAGAGAGGTCTTAGTGTTGCTAATGGCAAGGAAAACATCCTAAGGACCCACACATGGGAGATTGTGATATGGCAAGATGGTTTATTAATGTGGAAGGCTGCCTCCATGTCTCCTCTTTGTCTGTCTCACCATGGAAAAATTCCAGCCATGTCTTCAGCAAGGCGAAGACTAAAACCAGTGTCCAGAGTTTCTGTTTCCTATTAAAGCTTAGTCCTTTGCAGCCCACAGTCTTCCCCAAGCCCCTGTACCTGCCTCACCCATGTGGTTGTGCACTCCCTGGTGAGAGAGAACTCATGAATGTATGTGGTGAATGCACAGGAGAGAGAGAGAGAGAGAGAGAGAGAGAGAGAGAGAGAGAGAGAGAAAGAGCTTCTTTGTTCCCTTGCAGTTATGTTAGCTTGGGTTTAGGACAGAGCAGGTGTTTCTTCAAAGTACACAATCAACTTCCCAGACTTTTGCAGGATCTGATAGGTTCATATCCCAACCAATCCCTTCTTTCTCCAGGCTAGATCGACAGGCCACTATGATCAAGCACATCCCTTTGCGTGCCCCAACAATTCAGTACTAGGGGTGGAGGGAGGGGAGTGTCAGTCCTCTTGGCAGAGTAATGCTGTGATTTCCTGGGGTATAAAGCTGTAACTTCCTGGTGAAGCAAACAGGCGTATGCCTCCCAGTTTATTAAGCTCAATGTCTAATTCCCTTTTCTCCTCTTTTTATTAGTAATTAGTTAACTAAATACAGTAACAGTAGGACAATGGGTAGAGGGAGAATATGGGAAGATGAATCAGAGATGGCAAGTATAGACAACTTTTACAAGGAGTTTTGCTAAGTGGAAATAGAGAAATAAGTCAGTAGCCAGAGACAGAAGTGATGTGGCTATGTTTTCTAAGTAATTACCTTTGAGTAAATAATAGTATGAGTGTATGTTCACAAATTATCCCTAAAGAGGGGAAGATTATTAATACAGGCTGTAGAAAGAAACAATTGCTAGAGCAATGTCCTCACAGAATTAGGAAGAGGTGGCATCTAGTGCATGTTGGAGCACCTGACCTTTGACACCAGCTTGGAAAGCTCACCCGCTTCACTGTTTGGAAGGCCAAGTGTGTGCTCATAAGTGCCGGGTAGAGGTGAAAAAGGTGAGGAAGTTCTGAGTAGTTTTGTTTTCTCAGCAAAGTAAAATGTAAGGCCCATTGTAAGAGAAAACGGGGAAGAGGTCGGAGAGAAGGTGTAAGCAAGGGCAGAGACAGCAACTGTGAGTGATGGTGTGTGATGCACTGTGATAACCAGAGATTCAGAGATTTAGGGTTTCAGAGAAATGGAAGAGAATGTCCTGGGACCAGCAACCAGTGCCAGAGAAAACACCGACACCTTCTTCAACACTGCATAGGATCCAAGGATTGGGGAGAAACAAGTCTTCACTTGTGAGAGCTGTGAGGGACGTAATGTCTTCTGAAGGGTTCTAGGGTTCAATTAGAGCTGGAATGTGAGGGACACTGAGAGATGAGCTTTAGCAAAAAGACACCAAGGGCTAAAGGATGGCCTGTGCAATTCTGAACACATTGGTCTTCCTCTCACTCTTGAAGGTAAAAGGTCAGAGATAGGCCTTGGCAGGCATGTTCTTAGTGTGTGAGACTCACTCAGGACCTCCACTAGTGAGCACTGTTCAAAGGAAAACCCAAATGACTAAGTACATAAAGAAATGTTTGACTTCACTATAACCTCAACATTCAGAAAAATTAAACCATAACTGTCAGAAAATGGTGGCAGCTGGACTGCTCACTTTTGTTATATGCAAATGAACAATATGCAAATTAACCTGGACCTAGCCTCTCCCATAGGAAATAAAAATGGACTTTTCTCATTCCCGGAAGAAACGCTGATGAACCTAGCATGATATATTGACTGGCCCGGTGGGGGGAAAGCAGGAGATGTAAATGACCTGCTGAGTGTGTTGATGGATAAACTGACCGTAACCGAAATGTGTTTGGCAAAGTGTGGAGAGGGTGCCTGCAGATGCTCAGACAGGTGATTCCCACGGGCCCCTGTGGGTGATTGGGAGTCTCCTCTCCTCCTTCCTTTCTCCCCTCCCTCTTCTCCTCCCCCTTCTCCTCCCCCTCTTCCTTCCCCTCTTCCTTCCCCTTCCCCTTTCCTTTCCCCTTCCCCATCCCCTTCCCCATCCCCTTTCCCTTTCCCTTTGCTCCAACGGGCCCCAAGAGGAGAACCGAGAGTCACCTCTCCCTTGCTTCCCTTACTCTTATGGGCTCTTGAGTTGGTCTGGGGATTTCCTCTTCCTGCCAACCCCTTCCTCCTCTTCCTTCAATAAACCTGGTGTTTAATCCTAGAATGGTCTCCAGGTGATTTCTCAGAGCAAGGTTACCAGACAATAACAATGAATGTCTCTTTATCCCTTTGTTTGCAAAGATTAGAAGTTGGGTAATATCAGATATTTGAGAAAATGGGAAGGAATGAGATATTTCATGCTCTAGTGGTAAGATGGCAAATTGTTGCCATCATTCTGAAGAGCAGTCTGTCAGCAATTGGGCAAATTAATCTGCTTAACCATATGCTATTAATGCTATTCCAGGGAATATCTGTCAGGGAAAAACTTTTTCTAGTCTAGGAGGGGACATACAGTATTCCCTCACTTATCGCGGGTATTATGTTCTAGACAACCCCCACCCCACCCCCGCTATAGGTGAAAATTCGCAAAGTAGGGACCTTACATTTATTTTAGTATTTATATATATTTTAAGGCTTTATAAACCCTTCCCACACACTTATAAACCATTCTCAGTCCCTTATTAACCCTTGCCATTCCCTTATTAACCTTTTCCATACTTTTATAAACACTACTTATGTTTTTAAACATATTCTACACTCCTAAACCTACGTATTTTTAACAACGTATGTATACAGTACTGCAAAATCCTTTGATATAGTGAAAAATCTGTGATAAATAATTAAATATAATATTTTTAAAAATCTCGTGATACAGTGAGGACGTGATAAGTGAACCGCGATAGAGAGAGGGACTACTGTATAGGAAAATGTTCACTATAGCATTTCTTGTAGGAGCAAAAGTTGAAGGCAACCTACACATACTCATCAGGGGTATAGATAAGAAAAATGCAGTGTATGTATATGGACCTAGATGTGACTGTATCAGAAGAAATCATCACAAACTAGACACAATGCATGGATATGCTTCGAAGTTTAGTGTTGAGTATTAAAACAGAAGTGTTAGAATTTACAGTATAATTTAACTCATGTAAATTATATGTCATAAAAGAATACTATATATTTCAGAGGGTACATATACAATAAGGACATGGATTAAATATATTATAGTGAGTGACTAAGTGGGGTTGGAGATGGGGACAAGAGACAAAGAACCATATTAAAATAAAGTAGGAGAGGAACTTGCAAAGATAATGCAGGCCAAAGTGGAAGGAGTCTAATTAACTCAATCTGCATGCTTTAAGTTTTAAAAAAGAAAAATATATGAAGATGAATAAATTCTTTATGATCCACTTTCTGCTAAACTAGATTTAGGATTTTATTAACTTTTATGCAAAGATAAAGACTTCAGTGCTGTAATAATTTCAGATGCTGTATACATGTTAACTTAATATATTTAAACAAAGAGCAAAGAAGAAAGTTGATCTGGTTGAACCAAAGCATTTCTTGTTATTTCCCTTTTTCCCTCCAAGATATTTTTGTATTAAGTGTTTATATCAACATCAAGAAAGGATAAGCAGTTAATTTCTACAGGATGGTGAGCAACTTAAGAATGAGGACAACCTTACTGTTTAGTGTCTAATATGTTGCTAATCAAGGTAAATACTTAATAAATGTTTGCTGAACAAAAGTAGATTTTGCACATTGAGAAAATAATAGTCAACAGTAACATTTTCAAATGTCAGTGAATTAAATTTGTCATCTGTTGTTACACATTTTGTTGGAGGTTGCCAAGGTTGCATGAACCAGTCACCAAGTTGTAGGGTTACTGGTTTATTGTACAGTAAGAATGTGTCCCATCATGCTCATTGTTGTGGTCAATGCTGCACAATCTTACATCTGCATGAGAACTACTATAAACCTTGACTAAGTTCTGCTTAGCAATTTAATATTTAATCCATGAATCATAATAAATAAAATGTTGATTCAGTTGGCAGATGCTTATCTAGAATGTAAAACCCCAAAATGTTTAGATAATACAACTTAGGCATGGTGTCATATTATCAACACAATTACTTCTTGATTTATTTTTATGAATAGGACTCAGCAGTTTCTGCTATTATAACCATCCCCAAAATTTTTATGGCATTGCATCTTATTCTAATATTCAAATCTTACTTTGGCTATAGTCTAAAACTATGACACTGCTAACCCTTCCTAGTGACTCAGTGCCCATCCCCACCTGCAGAGAACACCACAGCCCTGGGAGAAGACTAGAGAATGGCTAGAAAGCCAGGCCAGATTGAGTACACACAAATGGAGAAGCACAGAAACCAGAGAAACTGAACTCACTCTCTCGTTTGGGAGAGACTTCCACTTTAAGAAGATTAGAAAATCTTTAAAAATGCAAAGGAAGGGGAACCCAAGTGCACTGTTGGTAGGAATGCAGACTGGTGCAGCCACTATGGAAAGCAGTATAGAGTTACCTCAGACCATTAAAAATGCAACTGCCTTTTGACCCAGCAATCTCACTTCTGGGAATATAGCACCAATTAAAATAATATGTGTAACCTTATGTTTGTTGCAGCATTATTTGCAATAGCCAAGATCTGGAAACTTCTAAAGTGCCCATCAGTAGATGAGTGGATAAAAATGATGTGGTACATTTACACAATGGAATACTATGTGGCCATAAAAAGAAAGACATCTTATTATTTGTGACAACATGATGGACTTACAGAGTATTTGCTAAGTGAAATAAGCCAGTCAGAGAAAAACAAGTACCATATGATTTCAGTCATATGTAGAATCTAAAAACA
This sequence comes from Furipterus horrens, assembly GCF_987537825.1. Taxonomy (NCBI): domain Eukaryota; kingdom Metazoa; phylum Chordata; class Mammalia; order Chiroptera; family Furipteridae; genus Furipterus; species Furipterus horrens. Next base: position 56,252,628 of record NW_028327171.1, read on the forward strand.
AAAGAAATAAACAAAATAGATGTAGACTCACAGGTAGAGAACAGACAGACAGCTATCATGGGGATGGAGTGGTTTGGGGACTGGGTGAAAAAGTAAAAGGATTAAACAAAGGGAATAAAAACAACTCATAGACACAGGCAGAAGCATGGCTATTATCAGAGGGAAAGGGAAGTGAGAGGAGGTAGAAGAAAGTAAAGGGGGAAACATGGTGAACACATAATACAATATATAGGTAATATATTATATCCTTGTACACCTGAAACCTATATAATTTTATTAACCATTACCATCCCAATAAATGTAAAAATATAAAAAATAAATAAAATTATTAATTTTAAAAAATGCATGACTGCCTTTGCTTAGGAAAGAGGAAATTTGTCCAGCTGGTTCTTTAGCCCACATAGGATTTGTAACCAGCCATTTCATAGGGTCAAGATTTCAAGCGACACTAGAAATGAAAATTAGTTTAAGCTACATATAGACTAACATTTTACAATTTAAGTGCATTATACTTAATATTCCAGACTTCTATTGTTGGGCTTTAAATTATTTCCATTATAAATAGTGCTGCAATGTATTACATTTATTATTTGTATTTTTAAAATATTTAAAATACTCACCTGAAGGTATATTATTGATTTTAGAGAGAAAAGGAGAGAGAGAAAGAAACATTCATGGGTTGCCTTCCATATATACCCTGACCAGGATTGAACCCACAACCTAAATATGTGCCCTGATCAGAAATCAAATCACAGCATTTTGGTGTATGAGATAACACTCCAACCAACAGAGGCACTAGGACAGGAAATTATTTTTAACATACATTTTTTTATTTTGATCTTTGAGCTCTTAAAATTCCTTTAAAGTAGGTTTCTGTGAGTGGAATCACTGTTTTTAATAGTAAGGAACATGATTTTATGTGTATATTGCCAGAATATTATTTTTATATCCCAATTTATGTTTCCATAATAATGTATAACACAATTGTTCTTAATTATTTCAACAACTTGTTTTTTTGAACTTTTGTTATTTTGACAAAATATTGACTTTTTAAATTTATATTTATGAAATATGTACAGTTTCACATTTTTTGCATGCTTTAGGGATATATGTTTTTTTAAATTATTTTCTTTGTTTATAACTTTTAAATTCTTTTCAATAGAATTTTGTCATTTCCTGATGGTATGTTTCTACTTTTATTGATATTTGTACTATTAATACTTTTAGATAACCAATATATCACTTGGCAATATGTGTAGCATTATTTTTCTTTTCTTTTATTTGTAATATTTCTGTAAATTAATTTTTTATTGAGTTTTTAAAATTACAAAAACAATACATGTACTTACGACAAGTCAAATAATATAAAGATTTCAGTTTCTGGCTCACATACTCACATGCCACCAACTCAAAAGATAATCAACATTAACAGCTTAATATAGTCTTCTACATATCCTTTGTTTACACAAACATATATGCACATATGTCAGTGTTGATTTTTATCCTTCTTTTCTTAAGTAAAATATAATCATATCATAAAAATAAAAGTAAAACATGCTTAGCTTAGAAAATTTAATAAGGCAAAAATACCATACAAATCAAATAACACTTGCTAAAGTTGCCGCATTTTATTTCTTTCATCATTATTTCTATGTTCTAGAAATGTTTTACAATTGTCAATTAATAACAAAAATGATAGTACCTTTTTAAGTCAAATACAATGCACCATTAAAAAGTCACACAGGTATTCATTTTAAATTACCTTCAACATCATTTTAGTGGTTATTTTACATATACATACATATTTTTTTAAACAACCTCCTATTGTTAGACATTTTATTGATCATAGGATAATAAGTAACAAAGGTAATGGGAACATTTGTTTCTCATTACTAAGTTTAATGGAGACACTGCTAGTCTTCACCGACATTGAGAATAATGACTCCATTATTTGGTATGCTGTTCACTAGTGGTTTTAGATATGCTTTATTGTGCTTCATTATTATTTCCTATTTCCCTTTTCCTGAGTTCTTGATGTCTAGTTTGCTAAAATAAAAGGCTTAGTGAAGAATTTTTAAAATGTTGTTTCTGTATCCTCTGAACTGACCAATTGCTTTATTTTTTAAAAGGATCTGTTGTTTCTAATAGATTTTCCAATTTAAACCTACTTGTATTTGAAAATCTTATTAAGTTCAAAACCTTTTATCATCGCACATCATCTGAAGAATTTAAAGTCTCACTAGATCCCATTAAAAGTTAAACATGACTGCTAAGATAAAAGTGAATACAGATATTAGAACTCATATTTACCATGAGCTGGCGAGACGCCAGTATGCTTTGTAGAAGATCCTCCTCCCGCATTACCATGCAGAAAGTAATGCCAGGCAGAACCTGAGGGTGATTGCAGGGTGCATCCCATGCATTTCTCTTCTCTCAGGGATTACAGTCCTGCCTTATGTGTTGCTCAATATCTTCAAAGAGTTACTTTGTAGATTTTGTCTAACTTTAAATTGCTTTTGGTGGAACGGCAAGTTGATTCAAAATACATTATGGTAAGAAGTGGAAATCTAACAGATACAATGTTAAAGCAAAATGCAGACAAGATGTACGTCCCAATACTATTCCATTTGTTCCTTTTTAATGGATATGTTTTCCATTTAGACAATTTTTAGGAGCGCTAGATGAATGTTCTAGTACATGGCACACACAAGACAAAAAAAGCTTCTTATGGTTTTAGAATGATCGTTTTACTGTCTTTAATCAGAAAGGATCTGAAGATATAAACTAGTAGCTACTTACTACATTAAGGAACAGGTCAGCATCAATTAATTATAAATTGAAATAATCTGTTGGACTCTCACCACTATTTAAATAACTAAGAGTAGGTTGGGTACATTTTTCAGCGCACAATGATGAGGTTTTTGGGGTAGCGGTATTCTTAGTATTTAACCTTTAAGAGACATTACACTGAGGTTCTTCCATGGATGAGAATAAGCCATCACAAAAGAAAAGAAAAGTAAAGAAACTAACCATTTGCTCCTTTAAAAGAAACTCTCAGAAGAAAAGTCCTTTCCTCAAGTTAGAAGATGCAGGCAGTCTTTGTGGAGACCCACTCTAAGGCTGATCATAAGAAAACAGTTGTTCTTAGGCTCACATCTATACTGCAGGGGGACAACTTGGTTGGTTGGTGACAAAAGTGACAAGTCTTGACTAAAAGTAAAGCAAGGAGATTTTATTCTGGCTGACAATTCAGAAGATTTGCGCTGCAGCTTTGTGGGTTTAGTCATGACCTGACAAAAACCTAGCCAGAGCCAGAATTACTTGGGGAATCTGGTGTTTGAGAGGATCTAATAGTCAAGTTCATTCAGTCACTATTTCAAATTATCTGCCAGCTTAATTTAGATTCTGAGAATGTGAAACTCTAGACTACTTTGTCTTACCTTCCCTCCCAAATATTTTCATTAAATTTTACTTTAGCTTTATGCCTGCTGTTTTTACAATGGTCTGAATAGAAGTTGTGTAATCACATAATATTATAATCATATAATTGAAGTGATGTTTACTTGGTGTGCCTTCTGTAAGGTTTCATGGCATACATTTCTACATCAGTTTTGTTCATAGAAATAGCACAGACTACAGAGATAAATGTGTGTACTTTTGTTTGTCAGATAATGAAAAGAATGCAGTTCAACATGTTCCTCAGTGTGTTTTGACTGGCAGAAAATGTGACGCTCCTTTCAGTGCCCAACTTAAACTGCCACTTGCTTCCAGCAAAAGATAATATCTACTTGCCTTTGGTTCATGTTGAAGTATAGTTAAACTATATTTTATTCCTAGTTGCTCCATTTGATATTATGTTCACTTTCTAAGGCAGTTTAAATGCTTTTGGAAGAATATGGGATACAGATGCTAAATTAAAAAGTGAATGTAAGAAAACAGAGGTATCTGGAATGGGCAGTCTGAATTGATGATGGGCGAACAAGAGCAAATGATGAGAGAGAGAAAGTAATTTTAGAAATAATGGTACATTCAGATGTGTTCCATCTAGCAAAAACTATGAAACTATTAAGAACTTGGGACTGGGCCACTTTACTAAATCAGTGGATCAATGGCAAAGGTAACCAGATTTCAGAGTTTGAGAAAGTAGATGTTAAGAAATAAAGCTCAGAGAAATAGATGGTCTACTTAATTAATCTAAAACATAAAACAGGCAAGAAACAAGACATGTAAAAACACTGTAGCTGGGTCATCTGCAAGCCAGGGCTCTAATTTAGATCAGAGGAGAAACTGAAAATTTTGTATTTTACTTCATTTTCTCATTATTGTGTGCTAAATATGCTGTGTCCTGTGTCCTGAAAGCATCTGTGCTCTTTTAACTGAGTTTATTCAAAGTTGTTATATTCAATTTGTTAACAATTTCTTTTTACATTCTTTTCTAAAAGTAAGTAATTTTCCATAAGAAAACAACTTGATAGCTTTCCCAGTCTTTTCATGTACCTAATTAGCTTTTCTTAGTGCGTTTTTTTTTAACCCTTGAGAAGAGCTTGGAGAGCAGCACAGAAAAATCATCACAAGGTTTGTGCAGTGACAGTCCCTTGAAGGCACAGACTATGATCGGTTTGCTGCAGCATCTGTTGTGACATCTGGCTCAATAGACACTTGCCTAATAAGTCAGAAAATGTTCACATGAATGGGATGAATGGGTAACTTGGTGTCAGTAATCTGTGGCCTGGAGAACAACTGATATGGAAGTAGCAGTGTCTAAGCACCTACAGGAGATAGGCAGCATTATTTCTTCAATAATATAACTTTAAGAGCATTAGTTTTATGATAATGCTACTGTCTGGACTGGTGAACTGAGGAATTTCTGCCTGTTGCACTGGGCACAGGCTCTCCTTAGAGACATGACGCAGCTGGGAGAAGGGGTGCATCACCTTTATGCTTCAGTGGTGTGCTTGGAATCTCCCCAGGGTGACTTACACTTGGGAAGCTCTGAGAGCTAAGCATCTGTCATGACTTCTACCAGGAGTTGATCATTCAGCAGGTGCTACTTGTGAAAATAAACAAATGGCTGGTGCACTGTAGGACCATCAAGAAACCAGAGTTCCAGGCTCAGATCTGCCGCTTTTCAGCTGAGTGCCAATTTCATGGGATGAGTGCAGGTCACGCCAGCTTTCTGAACTTTCAGCAGGCTCTTCTACAAAACCAGGAGGTTGCTTTTCTGATGTCTTTTCTAGCTCCAAAGTTTCATGATTCTCTTTTAGAAACCAGGTAGCAGTGTTTCAAATACTCACCTGTACAGCATCCACTTATTTCTTATTAAACTGAGATCAGTGACTTTCTTTTCAGAGAATTAAGCCAAATCAGGCCCTTGATTGTTTTTTGTCCTTGTTCTAGGGTGCAGGTCTCAGAAGGTTTCTAGTGCTTTACATGTAGGAGCTGAACCTTTTACTCCAAGCCAAATGGTTTTAATGAGTTCATAACAAGTGCACCCACAACAGAATTGTCACACATTTTGGGATCACTGTGTTGCCAGCTGGATACAGAATGAAGGGAGCAAGACTACATTTTACCACCTTGGCAAAATGAAGTACTTTTGCTGTGTTAAAACTTTTCCATGTTCTGGTATACTATTCTAAGTTAGAGAGAAATTTAATGAACAACCAGTAGGGGTGGACAAATATAGGTTTACAGTTGTTTGTATGGAAAATAATATAATAATTAATAAATAATACAAGAATAAACTATGTTTAACCTACTCATAACTGTAAACCTACTTTTACCCATCACTGTATATCTGGGTTTAAAAGACAAATAGAAAAAATGATCCCTTTGTTCTTGGTGATTTCCAATAAACTGTTAGATAATTTGGGAAGAATGAAGAATTTTTGTTTGTTTGTTTTGTTTTTACTGGCTTGAAATCACTTTCTTTTTGAGATATTCATTAGAATTAAAGAATAGATTTCAACTGAAAGAACAAACTTCCACATCAACTTGAATTATTTTCATTCCTTGTCTCCAATATCTAATCACCTTTACCTGCCCCTCTCTCCAGCTATTTCTGGCCTTCCTTTCCAATGAAAATAACAAGATAAAATCATCCCCTTGGACTGAGAGAATGGAGAATGCAAGACTGAAGTGAGGGCATCCAATTATGAAGTAATCATGATTGCCTCACACAGGAAAATAGTGATGAGAACCTGAATGAAGGCAGGACCAGTAGGAATAAAAGACAGCAATTTTGAGAAATATTAACAAGACAGAGGTCTACAATGAGTGACAAGAGGAAATCCAGAAAAATCTTTATCATCTGGCTTGAAAGAATGTGAATGGTGGCTGTGCCAACTATCCAGAGAGGACAGCAAGTTTAGGAAAAGATGGCAAGGTTCCTTAAGAGACGTGTGCGGTGAGCTGAAGTCTCCTGAAGCGGTGATGTTGAAGAGACAGTTGTATATGTAGGTCTGTTGCTTTAAGAGATTTGAAGGATTGTGAGCTTGATATTAATGTTTCTATTATTTTAGCCAGACAACTGAGCCAAAGCAGTTAATTCACTTAGAAAAGTAAGTTTACAATTTAAAACTCAAAGCCATATGCCTTCTGTCCTTGTTTTAAAGTAAGTCTTTAAAACAAAAGCAGTGGGGATTTTCTGAGCAAGCAAAGGCTTTTCTCTGAAAAAACCTATATTAGAGTGTCATCAAAAGAAACCATGTTTGAAAAAAATAAGAGCAGCTAGAAGTTTCAATACTCACGTATCATGGCCTTTCACCTGCCTCTTTCAAAATGAGTACTGGCTGCCCTAGAGTCAACACACATGAAACAAACACAGGCTTTGATAGGATCTGGGAGCCATGCAAACCTTAGGGACGCTGGGGTTGCTGATTCTACACGCGATCAAATAAACCGCTTTCATTTGATGCTGTGGTTCCTGTGGTTCCTGTTCAGATAGGGGGTCAAGAGAGTATACAAGCAAAGCGACTGAACTCTTCTCTTCCAGCGTTGTTGGTAGCAGATGGCTTCCCTCAGTTCTCGTTTCCCCCTCTAGACTCCTCCGTCACAGCCTTTTTATTCCTCTTCCACTGAACATCAAATCTACCAGCCCTAGCACTGAACACTTAGCTCCCTTAGCTACAAGCTTTCTACCTGTCCATGCTTTGCTCCAGCTTACCCTAGAGTTACTGGGAACTCCTGTACCAGGTAATCCCCACCTTGACTAAGAAGCTAATGTGCCTCTTATTTAAAAAAAAAAAAGGGTCCTACAATTCCTTGTTCCTACCCTGAGAAAAATCATGTACCCTCTCTTTGCTGTGCATGGCCTTGCCTACCAGGCCTGCCCAGTGTGTAATAGATTATTCAATCACTGCCATAACACAGCATTTTAAGGAGATGCTTAAAGCAACTTTTCAAAAATATTTTCCCAAATGTTTTCCTTTGATTCTTAGTTCTTCGCTCTACTTTTTAGTTGGGCCACCAGCATAATCTCACTAACTTTTTTTCATTTCAAGCCATTTCATTCCATTACCTACACTTTAATGCTTTAAAACTGCCATAAAAATTTTATACACTAATTTTTAAAAGTCCCACAAAAGCGAATGAAAGGCAACATATCTTATAATGTCAGAATGCACCAGTGTGACTTCATATTTTCAGATCTCCTTGACTCTGATGAGCCCATGGGGCTTTATGGAACACACAGCAAATGTAGCCTGGTTTGAAATTCTGGGTGTTCATGCTGGCATTTCTTATTAATACTTTATCAAGGGTTTAGAAACTATATGAAATGGGAGGCTTATTAATGTATGAAATAAGTTAAAAATGATAAGTTTAATCTTATCATTTTCAATTGATAAGATTAAAGTAGATCATCTTAGTGCCAGAACCTCTGAAGGAGCATGATGTTGGGTAAGCTGAAGAAAGACAAGCTTCATACCACTAAAAAGTACGGAGCAGGATTTGCCAGGTAGGAGATGAGTGAGACGAAGTGAGCGGAAAATTCACATTGATGCCCTTCCAGTAGTGAATGTCTTTTCTTCCAAGATAAATTCTCAGTCTTTTATTTGCTTGCTTTATATATATATTTTTAATTACTTTCACTACCAAATTTTTTTTATGATGCCTATGGAAAATCCTCAAGTCTTTATACAGCAATATCCTGTTTGCATAGGATCAACTGGCTTTAGCACATAATGTCCTTGAGTCAAAAGGGAGGAAATAAAGTTTTTATCAGGACATCTCATTCCCAGTTCATTGTGCAAACCATCAAGTGCCATTTCCTCTCCATTTAACAAAAACTCTTTTCTTCTCTATTGGTCTAATCTGATTATTTATTCCATTTGCCTAATTGTGAAAGTCGTGCATGGCATGAATATGTTTGGCTGCGATTAAAAATTATTAACCTTCATTTTTACTATGAATTAGTATATAATTAGTATATAATCTAGTATTTGCAAATTATTTAAATAGGTCTACTCTTAGCATTTGCACCCCTCTCCCTTTCTGGTTCAGGTAGGGTTATAAGAAAAAGGCATTGTAAATTGGAATAAAGGCGGGAAGGACAACGAGAACTTTTCTCTAAAATTTACATGCAATAGATAAGCTGGTATCGATGGTCTAGAGAGCACACTTTGAAAAATACTTATGTAGGTCAAATGAAATGTTGAATTGAAATTCTTTTCTTAATTCCTCGCTTTTCTATTCCATGTATTTTATCGTTTTCTCTTCACTTGACCCTATCTCTTTAAATGCATACTGGAGTCTTTGATAATGAATGTTAGGAAAACATCAAAGCCCACATATCCTCTGTCATTACCACCTCAGCCCTTCACAGTTCTTTCTCTATCCCTTCAATACATACTCACATACCCCTTTTGGCTCCGTAGTTGGGCTTCCATTACATCCTTTGTCCACCTGATAACTCCTTTTAGAAGAACTATTCTGGGTGGACCCAAGAATCATTTTTAATACCAAATTCCAAAATTTTCATTCTTCTCTCTTACATAAAATAGTGGGTGAGAGACATATGGCCATTTCCCATTACCTCCTCTCAACTATAGTACATGGGTTGAAATTGACCAATGACAAGGCTGAGTCCTCTGGATGGATCTCCACCTACCTTTCATTTCAGGGGAGAAATATTGAATTCTTTCCTAGGAGAAAGGTATTGAATTTTTGATTTATCTCTTTTTCCTTGCTCTACACTTGAACACAGCTTGCCATAGTGAAATAGTTGCATAGAAAAGCAAACCTGTTGCTCAGGTGCAATAATATTGCTGACCTCTCTGCCCACTCTCGACAGTATGCAGTTTGCATGATCCACAAAGCCTTCAGAACACATAGCATTATGCTATAATAAATCATTATGAATGCTGCAACTTATCAAAGTTTTTAATAAGACTAATGGTTTTCCATGCCTTCTCCCTTAAACGTCACAACTCTACAAAGCAGGTATCACTGTAATTTTCACTGAGAAAAGTGAATGTTAGAAATTTAAATTTCAATCAAGATTCTCCAGTTAGTAAAGTGGCAGTGCTGGCACTTGTGCTCTGACTCATTTCAAAGTCCATCATGTTCTCAACACCACCATGTACAAGTCACCAGGATACTTTAAAATATAGAATTACTTTGACAGGAAAAAAATAATTTTGCTGTGGAAAGCTAGCTGCAGCTAATGTTAAGTGATTTAGCAACTGATACTAATCATAGTAATAATAAATGTCAATAACATGTATTGTGTGCTACCTCTATCCCAGGCTATGTGTTTTACCTGATTTTTCGTGCTTAATCTTCAGAACAAAGTATGATGCAGGTAGTATTTTTGTTATTTAACAGAAGTGCAGTTGAGCTTTCCACTGCCATTAAAAGGCAAACTTTAGAGGCAGAGGATAGTGAGAAAGCAAAAGGTCTTTTATCAAATGCTGAATGATCTGGGAGAATGAGGGACTCCCCATCTCAAAGCTTGTCTCATCCACAAAACCCAGACAGAAACCAGCCGTCCTCAGCAAGTACAAAACAGAAGGCAGTGCCCAAGTTCCTGCTGCATTTTAAATTGCATCCTTTGGAACCTGAGGTGGCTGCTAAGTGGTCATCCAGGTAGCTTAGCTTGTTCCCAGCTGCTGTCTGGCTTCAGGGTCCCTCCTGGCGGCTGCTTGTGGAGCTGGCACCACCATTGGCCTTGAAGCTTCTAGAGCCACAAGGTCCAGTGCTCCAGAGCAAGAGAGTGCGCAAACACACTGACAAATGCTTCACCAAGTCAGCAAGGGAGAGAAGGACCTCCTCCTGGAGGCCATGGCCCATGTGACTCAAGTCACATGGCCCATAGAGAGTGCAGGACAGTGAACTGTCCGAGTGCTGGTTCTGAGCAGTGAGCCACCAGCAAGAGAGACATTTCTTTGTTTCCCTTGGATTTATGTTAGTTTTGGGTGTGGGACAAACAAGGTGCTTTCTCAGAATGAACAATTAACTTCCTAAACTTTTGCATGTTTTCAGTGGCTCCACCTCACAACCAATCTCTTCTTTTCCCTGGCTAGACTGACAGGCCTCTTTGGTTAGCATCTTCCCCTGCTGCCATTTTAACTTCTATTGCGCATGTGCCTGCCTTACTGTGGTATCATCCCCAATCTGGTACTGAAAGGGGTGAGGAGGACTTTTCCCTCTTATTCAATTATCTTGCTAGCCTTGAATGTGCTCAGTGTAAGAATTTCCTCCTACTGCCAGCTTGCGCCAGGGGCAGGGAAGCATGCACTCTTTGGGCAACACAACCCAGCCCATGGGACCAGCACTGCCTTGTCATAGCTCAGGTTTGCTACCCTCCCCACCCGGCCCCCCATGTTCCCTGCCCTCAGCCTGCTCCCAGAGGTCTGGACAGGCTTTATGTTGGTATCAGTATTACCCCTATTTTACAGATGTGGAAAAAACAGGACTCAGAAGGTTAAATGCACTTTCCCTGGGTTCTATGTTCCTTTACACTAATATCTAACTGACTCACAATAGCAGGCCACTCTGAAACATGTAAGGGAAAAGTAACAGAAGCTCTGATCAGCTGACAAGAAAAGCTTAGCTCTAGGCCTGACTGGGGCACTAATTATGTCAAAGTTTGCATTTGTACAGTGCTTTATAGTTTCAATAATTTTCATGTGCACTTCAATTTAACCAGGTGGCTCTGTGACCCTATCCAAGTTTCACAAACTTCCTTGGCCTCAGTTTTCTTATCTATAAATTAAGATAGTTATATGATAAGCAATTTTCATGCTACTAGCTCCAACATTCTCTAATTATGTGAATTAGAGGCAATGTTACATATTTTGTTCACAATTCCAACTTCTTTCTTTCATTTTTTTAGATGATTCAGAAAATAAGAGACATTCTTCTTATTATTTTATAATGTATTTCACTCACAAAAATTTCCTGTAAATCAGGGGTTCCCCCACTCTTTGGGCCAAAGATCAGTACCAATCTGTGGCCTGTTTGGAACTGGCCTGCACAGAAGGAGGTGAGGGGCAGGTGAGCAAGCAAAGCTTCATCTGTATTTACAGCTGCTCCTCATCGCTTGCATTACCGCCTCCTGTCAGATCAGCAGTGGCATTAGATTCTCAGAGGAGCGCAAATCCTACTGTGAACGGTGCATGTGAGGGATCGAGGTTGTGCGTTTCTTATGAGAACTAATGCCTGATGGTCTGTGGTGGAGCTGAGGCGGTGACGCTGGGAAGTGGCTGCCAATACAGAGCATCATTAGCAAAGAGGTTTGACTGCACAGAGACCATAATCAATCAATTGCTTGCAAACTCATATTAAAACCTTATCAGTGAGTGGCAAGTGACAACTAAGCTGCATCTGGTGTCTGGGTTTATAGTGACAAGTGAGTTGATGTACTTCAATAGTACAGCTGCATCTGGTGGAAGGCTGTCAGCCAGAATCCAACACTTATTTTAGTCCGTGCATGGCCCACCCATTATTTTATTTACCACTTCCACCTGCACCTCTTTCCCACACTGCGCACTTATATCAGTCACAGTTTTGGTAAACCCACAAGCTAACCCTTGTCAAAATGAATAAAAAACAAATGTCACTAGAAAGCTTCTTTGAAAAGTAGGAAAGACTGAATGATGAGACAGCAGAAGACTCTAAGACTGCCAACAAAAAGAAAGCTGTATTTAAAAGAAAATACAAAGAATCCTACTTAAATTGTGGGTTCATTGCAACAAGTAATTCACATTCTCCAAGCCCGCTTTGTATAATATGTGGCAACCGGCTACCCAGCAAGTCCATGAAACTTTCAAAACTGCTTTGCCACCTGGATACGAAGCTCCCTGAATTAAAATACAAGCCTTGGGAGTTTTTCAAAAGAGAAACATGTGAACACAAAGAATAGAAGCAATTATTGAAGGCCACCACTTCATCAAATGTGTCTGCAATGAGAACATCATTCTTAGTGCTTAACCACATTGCTAAAGCTAAGAAGTTCTTTACTATTGGTGAGGAGTTGATCCTGCCTGTTGCTATTGTGAACTTTTAGGAGAGGCTTAAGCTCAAACAGTGACATGTTTCCTCTTTCGGCTAGCTAGCACCATAACTAGACAAATGGATGAAATAAGTAGAGGACATTGAGGCACAGCTGTTAGAGAGGATACATGAGTCACCATGATACGCAATCCAGGTTGACGAGTCAATAGATGTTGACAACAAGGCAACCATCCTTATTTTTGTGCCGTATATTTTCAGGAGGATGTGCATGAGAATATGTTATGTACACTTTTGTTGCCAACCAACACCACAGCTGCAGAACTATTCAAGTCTTGGAATGATTATATATCATGAAAACAGAATTGGTCATTTTGTGTTGGTATGTGCACAGATGGAGCAGCTGCCATGCCTGGATGGCTTCCTGGTTTCACTACTCAGGTCAAAGAGGTCGCTTCTGAATGTGAATCTACACACCATGTCAGCCACAGAGAAATGCTGGTTAGCCGAAAAATGTCACCTGAACTTACCAATATTTTGAAGTATGTGATTGAAATTATCATTCACATGCCTTTCTCTCATAACTGTTCATGCAGCTCTGTGAGGAGATGGACACAGAGCATATAAATCTTCTCTTGTATACATAAGTGAGATGGCTTTCTAAAGTTACATCACTGGCCAGAGCTTTTGTGTTATGAGATCCACTCCAGAGATTTCATTTAGAAGAACAGTCACCACTGGCAGCACCTTTCAGTGACACAGAAGGGTCTGAAAAACTTGCTTATTGTGGGACACATTCAAACTACTCAATGAACTCAATCTGTCACTTCAGTGGCAAATGACAATTGGGTTCAACTTGGCAGATAAAGTAACTGCATTCAAAGCCAAACTGGATTTATGGGGGTGACTAGTAAACATTGGGATTTTTGACATGTTTCAAACATTAGCAGAGGTTTTGAAAGAGGCTGAGCCAGCGCCTTCTTTCTCCCAGCTGATGCATGATCACTTACCTCACTTCAAAAGTGTTGGAGCATTACTTCCCAACTATAGAAGACCTCTGAACTTGGAAGGAATGGGTCCGCAACCCATTTGTGAATAAACCAGGTGAATTGACTTTCTGTGTTAGAAGAGGATCAACTGCTTGAGATCGCAAATGATGGTGGCCTTGTAAATATGCTTGAGACAACTTCAAATCTCCATACATTCTGGATGGAAGTAAAGGTGGAATATCCTGAGATTGCCACAAAAGCACTGAAAAGTCTGTTCCCATTTCCAACATCCTATCTTTGTGAAGCAGGTGTTTTCTTCAGTGACAGCAAGCAAAACAAGTTTATGGAGTAGACTGGACATAAGCAACACACTTCAGGTGTCACTGTCTCCCACCATCCCCAGATGGGACCATCTAGTTGCAGGAAAACAAGCGCAGGGCTCCCACTGATTCTGCATTATGGTGAGTTGTATAATTATTTTATTATATATCACAATGTAATAATAACAGAAATAAAGTGCACAATAATTGTAATGCACTTGAATCATCCTGAAACCATCCCTTGCCCTATCGGAGGAAAAATTATGTTCCACAGCACTGATCCTTGGTGCCAAAAATGTTGGGGACTGCTGCTGTAAATTTTTGATTAGGAAAATAAGAATGTTCATAAAAAAGAAATAGTACAAACTTCTAAAATGTAAAAACCTCCTTTCCATCTCTTTTCTCATTCTCCCCTTCCCATAATCAGAAGAAATAAGTCTTGTACAAATTAAAAAAAAAAAAATTCTGTGTAACAAAATCAATTTCCAAACATTCTCTCCTATAATGCCCAGACTTCCTTACATCAAAGGGGTTAGTAAAACAGAAAAAAAAAATCTGGATTAGTGGTATGCATGTGTGTTTTTTGGCTGTGTGTGTTCATATTTGAAAGAAAAAGTAAACATGTTGAAATTGACAAAAAATGGCTTCAGTATCTTCTACCACTTTTATGGGTGTGCTCAGAGCTTGCTCAGAGTGAGGCAATGGAAGCACCTTACCAGCCTGGGAGCCCAGCTCCACCCAGTGGGGTAGGTAAAAGCAGCAGTCATGATGGCCAAGAGCATAGACCTGGAGCTAGGCTATCTGGATTTGAACCCCAGTGCTGACTCTGACTACCTGTGAGCTTGCTCTTGGTCAAGTTACTGCTTTTTGCCTCAGTTTCTCCACTTATAAGGCTGTTTTGGGTATTAAGTAAATTGATATTTGGTAAGAGTTTCAGTTACCTAGCATATAGTCAGCGTTATATAAGGGTCTATTAAATAAAATAATGTAGAATCTCCTCCTATAGTCATTTCTGATACATAGTCTTCACACTTGTTTCTGAATGCCCATCATGGAACTTGGCAAATTTTAGTTACTCAATTAATATTTTTGAATGAATAATATTTAAATATTTTTATTGTTAGTGATAATAACCCCATGAATAAACTCATTTTCTAGTTGGGTATCTTTAAATAATATAAAATATTTTCCTTTAGTAAGTCAAAAGCTGTGCTTCATCTTATTTCTAACTCTTGTACTTAGTTTCAAATTCTGCAGCAACTTACTCTGATTCTATCCCGTTGAATTAATGGCATCTCTTCTATACTTTGAAGATTATGTTCATGCTCTTGTCCTTTTCTGCGCCAAGCATTCCCCCCAAATTTTTCTATAGTCTGTCATCTAGATACTTGGTCACTTCTGACCATCTCTTCCTTTCAGAACTTTCCCTCCTCTGGCCTCAGTCTACTAAAAAATTTTTGGACTATTTGGGGATCCTCCACATGGCATCACACCTGACTAGTGATATTTTTTAACCTCACCCAATAAAGTCTTACTTGGCTTGATCCATTCTAAAGGACTTATTTCGCTGATAATTTAATAAATTAATTCAAGTTAAATTATATATGTTTTATTAGGACTTTCATTTGGTATCACAGGTAAACTAAATGAGTAATTACAAAAAATACATTAGGGTTTTGGTATGTTTGGTTTTTGTTTTCCTTGTTCTGTAAGTCGGTAAGCAAGACACAAGGGTAAAGCATTGTGGTCTTTGGAGCCCAGCAGACTTAAATTTTCATCCTTGGCTGTATGATCATGGATAGTGAGCTGTTCGAGCTTCACAAGACATTAAGGGGAATCGCGTGCAATTGTGTATGTGAGCACAGTTAGCTCAGGAATTTTAGCCATTCTCCAATGCGTTTTAAATGTGTCTCTTGTCAAGTTTACCAGACCTTCAATAAGGCCCTGATTAGTTTTCAACTAGATGATTTTGTTTACTTCCCTCCCTCCAATTATTCTTCTGTAATGCTATCAAAACGATATTTCTAAGATACAGATTTTGTCACCGTACTGGCTTTTTTTGAAACCTCTGGTGACATCTATTGCTAAAAGAAAAGAGCCTTTTTTGCCTAACTAGATACATGATTAGCTTTTTAACCTATCTTCATATCTATTTTTCTTATACTGTAGTCTCTAGTCACGTCATAAAGGCAAGACTGACATATGACAGACACTTTCAGATCTTTGAATCTTTGCATATGCAGTCTCTTTAACTTGGAATGCCTTCCACTCTCTACTTCACAACAATCCTTTACCTTATCAATGCCTTCCTATTTTTCTGTTTGACTAAAGTGCCTCTTCCTCTATAAAGCCATTCATCATTTGTTATTTTGTATTGGCCTAATACATGTTTATACCTCTTTGGGCATATAAGTCATTATATTTTAGCTATTTGTTATATAAGTGTAGTTATGTTACAGTGGGGAGAGGGAGACCTGAGTCAGAAGACCTACCTTCCCCGCTTTGGTTCTTGTGTTGCCAAGAGATGGATTCAAGCTAGAGACAAACACGTGTAGTGGAAATGAGATAGCAAGTTTATTTATGAAACACACATAAGCACAAAGTTGGAGGCAGTCTCCCAACTGGTCTAAATGCCCCATGTGTAGAGACAATAAGGTTGTTAGTAAGTTTGTTAGTAAGTTACCAAGTTTGTTCTATACACTTGAGCCAAGGCTACAAGTGGGTACTTAGCTAATCTTAGTACACCAACCATTGGGGTTTGAGGGTTATATACCCCGGCTGGCTTCTAGGTTCCCCCTCCTTCTTGCCTTGGTAATGATGTACAACTACAAAGACTTTCTCTCTCAGTTAGTAAAGGCTCTTTGTCTTAGTGGAATTGTTACAGAGGTTGCCTTTCCCAGCACAGGGTCTCAAGGACTCCCCTTCTCCTGTGCTATTTTGCTTGTAATGCTCGGGGCACCCAGCAATTTTATCAAACTGAGCTCAGGACTGCTGAGTCAATTGGTGAGACATGTCTTCTTTTGCTTCTTGTATTAAGTTCTTTGTTAGATTTTAATGGTGAGGGCCCTGCTTTATTTCCCCTCTGGCCACTCATTCTTAGCTGCTTCCTAACAGTTATAATCACATTTCTTTTAGTATCTTATAAAATATTTCTACTTGCATTTGATCTTCACATCATTCTTAAATTAGAACTCCCATTTTATATATAAATAAACTTGAAAACAAGAGTCTGTTGAATATTGACACCTGCATAAATAACTTAGATAGGATTCCTCTTGAGTTGTCATGTATGGAGCATTATCCTAAGTGCTTATAGTATTAAATCAATCCCTTACCATAGCCTCATAATGTGAATACCATTACTGTGTTTCACTGATTTCAAGATTTCAGTTAGTTATTGATATATAACAAAAGTACCTAAAATGTAATATCCTAAAATAATAAATATGTATTCCTTTTTCCCTTTTTACTGAATTTATTGGGGTGACACTGGTTAACAAAATTATACAGATTTCAGGTGCACAATTCCAAAACACATCATTGGTACACTGTACCATGTATTCACCACCCCTAGTCAAGTCTCCTTCCATCACTATTTATCCCCCTATAGTCTCTCCACCTCCCCCAATCCCCCCTTATCCTGGCAATCACCACGCATGACACTATTGTCCATGTCCATGAGGTTTTCCTTTATTCTTTTTTACTCAATCCCTCTACCCAATAAATATTTATTCTTGTCCATGAGCCTAAGGATGTTTTGTCAATCTGGGTGTGCTCATGCGATCCCAGAGAAGCTTGCTCTTGCGTGGGCTGCCTGGTCAGCTGGTTGGTAGGCTGGGGTCTGGGTGATACAGAAAGACCTTGGTTAGGACGAACTGGCTTTATTTCACATGATATCTCAGCTTCCCAGCCAGCTAGCAAGAGTTTGTTTTCCTGGCAGTGGCAGGGATCAAGGACCAAGTGGGAGTGTGCAAGGTCTCTTGAGTCTAGGTTTGAAAAGGGCACAGCATAATGTCTGTCACATTATATTGGACCAAAGAAGTCACAAGGCAATGTGAAATTCAACTGTAGAGAAATAATTTCTTGATGGGAGGAGCTGCAAAGTCATGTTGCAAAGAATGTGGATTCAGGGAAGAAAAGAATTCTAGCCATATTTGCAATCAACCTGCCACACACTTTTTTCTCCATTGTAACGTCTTTGAAATCAGTATTATACTCAGTGCTGTCGTGGAGTGGCTTCAGCTGAGAATTTCACTAAAGTCCTCCAGAGATGATTTATTTGCTTCCACTATTCCCCTGGAGCATGACCAACATAAAGCCACTTTCAGTTAAGTTTCTCTTTGAGGTTTTTCAGGCCATATTGATAACGCGGACGCAGTGCTAAACAGCAAGGACACTGGCTTCCCGTCCAGATTGTAGCTAAATGTCTTCCTCCTCTTCCCTCTGGACCAACCGGAGGCGGGCAAGTTTTCTGGCCCCCTTGCTGTGTGTTGGGCCTTGTCTCATTTTCCTCACATTGAGGTCATAGCCCTTTGATACATTTACTTTTTCCAGGGTTTTCTTTTGTAGTAGAACTCAAAGTAATGGTGTGTCTTATAGTCAAAAGCATCTTAGATAAAATATGGCACATCTCTACTTTAAAGATGAAGAATTTGAGCCATGGTGAATTTAATTAAGTTGCCAAAGGCCTGCAAAAATGCAGCTGTTACACAGCAGAAGGATTTAAGCCCAGATACTTTGTCTACAGGACCCCTGCTGTTAACCACTGCTGCCGTTATTGAATCTATAGAACCAAATACTTCATTTTTAAAAATGCGTTATAACTTAGACCTTTTCTCATATGGTGCCTTTTATCACCAGATTTTTTGATCATCGTTTCTGACAGTAGATGGGGGTTACATAATAATAATTTTATATGCACATACATTTATAAAGAATCAAAAATAAATAATATGCTTCATCTCCTAGGCAATACACATTATTTTATTAGTGAACTAACCTTATGAGGTTAATAATAAATATGATTCAAAGTCTGAGGGAAGTTTGTTAAGAGAGACTTTCCAGCAGCTTTTAAAATATATTTCTATAATTACCTTATTATAATAATTTCTATCTCCATCTTCATATAATACAGAATGCTCTCAAAATAATAAGGTCAAGAATTTTATGTTTTGCCTAGTATCTATGTATATCTACCAAATTATTCACTGCTATAACAGAGGCCTCATAATTATTTGATTCACCCAAATTCTTTAATAAAAATAATTCATGTACAATAGAAAACCAATAACTATTAACTAAAGGCTAATAAACTAAACCCCAAAATAAAAATTTTTATCTAGCTATGAAAAATCTGATTTTGAAATTTTAATATTAGTTATTTAATTTTGCAGAAAAAGAATTACCTTGTTGCCCCTAAGCTGCTGTTTTTTTAAAATCTGTGTTTATAGTTTAGAATTATTAAACATTAAAAAAAATTCCATACAAGTTAAGATAAGCTCTGAAATATTTGCCAATAAAGGACCATAATTTTTTCTCACACTGCAAAGTAACAGTGAGATATTAAATATTTAAAAACTCCAAAAAAATTTTTTTCCTCTGAGCTGCCAGCTCTTTCTAAAGAAATGGATTAAGGGAATTCCCTCCAGTCTTCATAACATGCCCACATCTCATGAATAAATGTAATACCTTTTCCTCTCTGTTGTAAATAAATCTAAAACTTTTTACTGCAAAGCCTAAAAGTAAATATATGATGCTTTTTCTCATCAGGCTATAAGGAGGCCCCCAAAT
The DNA here is from genome assembly GCF_987537825.1 of Furipterus horrens. NCBI lineage: Eukaryota > Metazoa > Chordata > Mammalia > Chiroptera > Furipteridae > Furipterus > Furipterus horrens. Next base: position 56,272,180 of record NW_028327171.1, read on the forward strand.
AGATTTTTACCATCTACAAATAACTAGGCTTTGGTTGTTGGAAAGCACCATATGTTTCTCAGTCTGGCACCTCAGTATTTGGGTTTTTAGTTTTCTTCCAGTTGGAGAGGTGCAGTGTCAGACTGTAATACTAATAAATAAAACAAATAGTTCAGAATCTTTTTAAATTTCTTAGGTAGATTTCTGGGTACAGTTAATTGAACAGACTTGGGATTTGACATATGTTACAGCCACATTTCATTTTGGGTAAATAAAAGTGATTATCTAATGGATGAATATTATTCAATTATTTTTGACACTAAGATTTTCTCTGAAATGCTGTTTTACCAATTTTGACCTCTTTTTTTCTTTTTTGTTAGCTTTTTACTTGGCATTTCTTTTTCATTATTATTATTTTTTAAAGTATATTTTATTGATTATGTTGTTACAGTTGTCCTAATTCATTTTCCCTTTGCTTCCCTCTTCCCAGTACCCCTCTTCCCTCCAGCAATCCCATCCCCCTTAGTTCATGTCCATGGGTTGTGCATATAAGTTCTTTGGCTTCACCCTTTCCTATATTATTCTTAACTTTCCCCTGTCTATTTTTTTCCAAACAATTATGCTTCTTAGTCCCTGCACCATTTCCCCATTTCTCCCCTTCCCCTGCAAGTGATCCCCACATCTATTATTCTGTTCCTGTTCTGGATGTTTGCTTAGTTTTTTGTTTTTATTTTTTTAGATCCAGTGTTGATAGTTGTAAGTTCGTCATCATTTTAATATTTATAGTGTTGATCTTCTTTTACTTAAATAAGTCCCTTTAATATTTCATATAATAGTGGCTTGGTGATGATGAACTCCTTTAGTTTTACCTTGTCTGGGAAGCACTTTATCTGCCCTTCCATTCTAAATAATAGCTTTGCTGAATAGAGTAGTCTTGGTTGTAGGTCCTTGATTTTCATCACTTTGAATACTTCTTGCAAGTCCCTTCTTGCCTGCAAAGTTTCTTCTGAGAAATCAGCTGATAGTCTTATAGCCACCCCTTTGTAGGTAACTCTCTGCTTTTCTCTTGCTGCTCTTAAGATTCTCTCTTTATCTTTTGCCTTTAGCATTTTAATTATGATGTGTCTTGGTGTGGTCCTCTTTGGGTCTAGCTTGTTTGGGACTCTCTATGCTTCTTGGACTTTTAAATCTATTTTCTTCACCAACTTTGGGAAGTTTTCCTTTATTATTTTTTCACACAAGCTTTTGATTTATTGCTTTATCTTTTCTCCTTCTGGCACTCCTATGATTCAGATGTTGGCACGTTTAAAGTTGTCCCAGAGGTTCCTAAGCCTCTTCTCATTTATTTCAATTCCTGTTTCCTCATTCTATACTGGTTGACTGTTTTTTTTTTCCCCCCTTGGGTTCCAGATCATTGGTTTAAACCCTGGTTTCCTTCTCTTCACCTTTGGTTTTGTGTGCATTTTCCTTTGTTTCATTTAGCATAGCCTTCACTTCTTCCCTGCGTTTGCCATACTTAAGCATATCTGTCAAGCCTGTGAGCATTTTTAGCATCAATGTTTTCAACTTTACATCTGTTAGGTTGGCTATCCCCTCATTATTTAGTTCTCCAAATGGAACCTTGATCCATTCCCTCTTTTGGGCCATACTTCTCTGTCTCATCTTGACAGGCCCCTGTGTTTGTTTGCCTCTGTGTCTTAGGTAGTGCTTTCACACCTGTTATGTTGTAAGGGGTGGAACCTTAGGTACTCATCAGTACAGGGTGACCTGTTTCACCACGTTGTGGCACTGTAAGTGGGGGAGGGGTCTGAGAGGGAACAATGCTGCCTGCTTGGCACTTGTCCCTTTTCCAGGCACTTCTCCCACTTCTGTATGGGACTGGGGCCTCTCTATCTGTTGCCCTGGTCATTGTTCCTAGAATGGGTGGGTCTGAAGATGTTATAGGGCCATGGGGGCCCTTTAAACAAGGAGACTCTGCTGAGACCAGCAGTTTCTTTCTCCATCCCAACCCCCACTGGTTTGCACAGTCAGAAGCAATGAGGCTTTATTGTCCCCAGCACTGGAACCATGAGCTGTGTGATCTGGTCTCGGGCTGGGAGTGCTCCCCAGGTGTCCCTCTTGACTTTTTAAAAATGTTGGCTGTGCTTTCTGCCAGCCTGCTGCTGCTGCCACCACACTGCATCCTTTCTACTCTGGCTCTGCTCTTCCTATCTGTCTGGATGAGTATTTCTTCTTTATGTCTTTGTTTGTTGTACTTCCATGTAGCTTGATTCTTTGGAACTTCTGGTTGTCTCTAGTTTTGAGGTTGTTTTATTCTTTCTTAATTGTGAATGGAGATGTAGTGTGTCTGTCTAGGACTCCATCTTGGCCAGAAGTCCATAATCTTTTAAAAAAAATTTTACACTGCCTTATGTTAGCTCAGAGATATTTTTTCAGTCTCAAAGTGTGACTAAAATGGTAAATATTTAGGTGTTATTCTTGATAATCATTTAGTAGCTTAAGTAACATGTGTTTTTCCTTTACAATCAGCTTTTTAGGCAACTTATATTGCTTTTTAAGATTTAGTTTTTATTATAAGTTTATTTTCATCATAAATTCTTAACAATTATTTCTGTTAAACAAATTATTGGTGAAGATAGTAGCAATAAAAGAGAATAATATTAAAATTTTACTTAGTAATGTTTTAAATGCTCTATTTACCTCAAAATAATATGATTACATTTTACTTAGTAAATTTTTAAATGCTTTATTTACCTCAAAATAATATAATTAAACCAAAAATGTACAATGCCTTTTAATTCTAAGAACTAAATTAAAAATATATTTAACACATAAAATAGAAATGTGGCACAGAGTAAGTTTGTGTTCATTTGAAACTTACAGAACTTGTATTCACAGTGTAGGACAATTCTCAAAAGCTTTTTTTTCTTTTTTCTTGTTTATAATCTGTTTAGAATTTAAGTCTGTGTAGTAGTCCTCAAAGATAGATTCCATCAGTCTTTCTGTTTCTGTACATTCCTCCATCCCAAGGTTGAGTTCAGTTCTCCTATAACTCTGGGGTGGCCCTCTGACTGCTCTGATCAACAGAATGTGGCCTAAGTGGCATTCTACATTTTCTGGGGCCAGGACTGTTATAGAACTGGGATTCTTAGTTCCTCCTTTTGGAAATGCAGCACCATGCTGTGAGGAACCCTGAGAGGCCATATGGCTAGGTCCATGTGAAGGAAAACTGGTACTTCTGGCTGTCAGCCCCAACTAAACTCCCAGGTGGTGGTCAGCTGTGTGAGTAAGGCCTTTGGACCTTGTAACCATCTCTGAATCCCAGCCAATATCACATGAAGTACAAAACACACCCAATCAGGTATGTTATTGGGTGTTAGCATGTGATTCTGTGTCAAGAAAAAGACTAGGACTAAGTCAGATAATCAGAATGAGAGCTGAGGGATTAGGAAATCACATCACCAGGGAGTGCAAGGCAAGTTAGACCAGCATTCTAAACTCTAAACTGCTTAGTTTTCATGGTGAATCTAGAATTGTTTAATCATGTTTCTACAAGTAATATCCTTGTAGGACTAAAGAGAGAGAAGGGCTAGTTCATTATCTAAAAAGTCTGCCTGTCTTTTAGTCAATAAGTACACAGGGAAGGCCAAAGGTATGCAGAGAGGCTCTTCTTAATCTCAAGAATTTATATGCATTGAGTGCTCTTCGGGTGGGTCCGGGCTCAGGGCTTCTTGATCCTGTTCAGCTTGCTCTACTGGCCTCTTAAAGAGCACTGATCCTGCCTTCTTTGTTCCTGTAGCACTGATTCCATTTTTAAATTCTTTTTTTTTTGTCCTTTACTCATGCTGTTTTAGAAACTGTTCCCCATCCTCTCATTTAGAAAAGGTAGCTCGAGGCTACCTCCCATTAGGAGGAAACCTCTAAGTCAGGTGTTTTCCAGACAATCTGACATTCACCTACCAATTTTAATTCCAGTTTCACTTAGCATTATAAAGGTGGTTAAACTAAAAATATTGTCCCTTTTTTCTGCTTTCAGTTGCTTTACAGAAGGCAGTCTTATTTTCTTCTGTGTTGTATATTCCGTATCTTAGGCAATTCCTTTTCACCTTCCATTTTACAACCTGCCACAAAAAGCCTCAGATTTCAAATTAGTAGGTCTTTTTGTTGAATTTCATCAGAATATTTTTAGTTTGTCAAATTTTCTGATGAAAATTTATTCAATAACACAGGACCCCCTCCCACCCAAAGGAAAAATGCTTTTGTTTCCATTAATGAGATACCAAAAAGACTTTAAAAAATTACTTTCCATGTAGTTCAGAAGGACTCACTCATCTTACTGGCCTAGAGACTTCTTGGGTTGATGAAGTTTTTGCTTCATTAAAATTTTACCCCAGATGCTCAAGATTCTAAAGCATCTTCAAGAATTTTCAGGGACAGGAGACTGGGGATTGGGGTATTCTCTCTAGCCACTTAACTGGGAGCAAGTATCCCTGACGTGGTCTCTCCTGGCTGCCCATGTGTCTGTGAGGTTGCTGCTTCTGTTCTGTTGTTCCCTGACCTACTACAGCCTACCGTACATTTCAATGGTTTGCAGAGTACTTGACCCTGAAGCTGTTAACTGTGGGAAATAACTTTTAAGAATTTTAAAGTTGATTAGAACATCCACAAATTTATGAATTAAAGAAAAAAGAAAACAAAAAATTAAAATAAGGATACAATAGCAAGAGGGAGATATTTTTCTGCTATAAAACTGAAGTTAGGATTCAAAAACCATTAAGTCATCAGAAAACTTAGACAATTAATAGCAGACACTGAAGCCAACACTGTGATACCAGAATCAATTTTAATTGTTATGAAAGCTTTTATATATTGAATCTAGTAACATCAGTCATGCTATTTGAAATATTGAAACATATTATGAAATTATACAATCTGAAATAACCAATTAAGACTTTCTAAATGATTAGGCTATGGTGAATGTTTTTACCTAGTGTTTAGACATATAAGTGTCACAGAACAAAAAGGGAGTTCATCTGCTGCCACCACAAAAGCCAAACTCGCGAGGTAGTTGCTAGTGCAAAAGGAAAGAGGTTTTATTCAGATGCTGTGCAATCTGGGAGAATGGTGGACTCTTGTCTCAAAGGTCATTTCCTTTCACCAAGACCAAAACAAAAGCCAGTGTCCAGAATTCTTGCTCCTATTTTCAATACAGATCTTTGGAGCCCTCAGGCAGCTGCTAAGTGGTCATTCCTGTAGCTTAGCTTGTTCTGGCTGCCGGCCATTTCAGGCTCCCTCCTGGAACCTCATGTGAAATCTGTGCAGACATGGGCCATGTGGCTGCTAGGTCCACAAAATCCAATGAACACACCAGCCAGTACCTTTACTAGGTGGGCAAAGAACATTTCATTGTTCCCCTGGGACTGTGTTAGCTTGGATGTGGGATGAACCAGGTGCTTTCTCAGTTTCAGGGGGTCCAACTTCCGAACCTTCTTTCTCCAGGCTAGACTGACAGGCCTGTTGGTCCAACACCTCCCCTTGCTGCCATTTTTACTTCTATGGCACATCTGCCTGCCTTTCCTTGGTCCCATAGAGGGGCTGGGGGAAGGGCCTTTTGCACACTCAGTGTAAGAACCTCCCCCTGATTCAGCGCTGGCCAGTGGGTTGGGGGAGACTCTCCTGAGTCTGCTGGGCTTGGGGCTGCCCAGCTTCCCTGCCCGTGGGGCCTTAGGCCATGTTATAGCAGCTCTGCCATCTCCCGGAAAATGCTCCACTGCTACTGGGCCCAAGTACCACTCCCAGTGGAAGGAGGTGACACCCTGCAGCTCATGATGTCCACCAAATTTCCTGCCACTTCTGGGCTGGACAGTCATGCAACTGAGATGCTGGGCAGCTGGACAGTCTTCTCCAGTGATAAGCTGAGCCTCAGCCTCTGATACAGTGGGCTCCATGCTCCACCCAGAAGGACACCTCTCTTCCCTGAAGCTTGGTACAGTCTGCCAAGCCATCAGGCACCTCAGCTCACCAAGGAAAGGCAGGCTGAGTGCACAGGCTCTTCCATGGGTAAAATAAGTGCTATGTAGCAGTAATTGCTGACAAATGCATAGGAGTTGTGAAATAGCAGTTCTTTTCTGAGGAAACAAGGAAATACAAGTTATCTTTCAAATATTTAAAAATAAAAGAAAGTTGTCAAGGTAAAACATTTTTTGTCAGTTCAAAGATAGGATAAATAAATTCTTGGTTAGTTTGATAAGGTGCCCAGCTCTCAAGAATAGAGAGAAGTCTATTTGAAGGACTGGCATAATGGGGTGCAGAGTATATCCCCCACCACCCTTGACTGGGGGAAGGTGGGAGGGGCCAGTGGATAATACAGCATTTGAGATACAGTGCATAACAATGGCAGGTTAATAGAAGCATTCCTGAAGGGAAGAGAGATGCCGCTTAGGGCGAATTATGTATGTGACTATGAGAACACTCAGGGACTTGTGGCATAGCTGGAATATAGCACCTGTATGAGAGGCAGGGGGCAGGTGCCTACCCACCCCAGATGTCTGTGCATCGCTGGAAACTTTTGCCCTGACTAAAGATAGTAGCCAAAAGAAGGTAAAAAAAATACTGGGGAACTGGCAAAAAAAAAAAAAGCAAACACTAACACATCATAGGAAGGGCCAAATATGAGGTCATGTAGGAAGTCCTGGGCTGAGCACTCAAATGCAGGCAGGCTGAAAGAGAATGGGGTTCACCATGAGGTCTAGAGTGTAACAGAAGAGGTCTGCCAGTAGAGAAGGAAAGAGCCATGTGGTCTGGAGTAGGAGAGAGAAGGTCTAAAGTCAGAAGTCCAGTGAGTCACTTGGTGTACTCAAATGTTGGAGAAATTTTAGTTTCTGGTAATAGCTAACAAGGTTAGTAATCAATGTATGGAAAAAGCTATTGTTTCAGGAACTGAAGGTGTGACCCACCCTGACTCCAGAAGATCATAAGCAGTTCCACCTTTGTGCCTCAGGAAGCCTGCAAACAATCAAGACAGTATCTGAGCCATTCTGCTCCAGGGTGAGGCGACTACTGCCCAGAACACAATGACCACCTCCCAAGACACAAAGGCCACCACCCAGGGCACAAGGACTACATCCTAGGACACAGATGAAAGAATGCTGAAGCTTTTATCCAATTAACTTTTTCCCTGAATTCCAAACCCCTTATCTACACTTTTTTTCTCCTTATAGAAATGGTCCATTTATAATGGAATTTAAGATGATCTGTTAGGGTACAAACCCACCATCTTCTCAGATCGCCAACTACCTGAATAAAGTGCCTGTAAAAATTCAATTCCTGTCTCTGCTCATTAGGCCTGGTAGATGACAGGCAGCAGGGACACAGGCTTTTCTGGTTTCATCTGGAGCTGGGTGCAGCAGTGGGGGATATGCCCAGCCACCCAGATTCATGAGAGATGCTTAAAGCTGAACTGTGACATGAAATGCTGATCTGCAGACTTCTGCTTTTCTGAAAGATGGTAACTTACTGGCATACTCTGAAACGGGCCTGGTTTGGCATAGGGAGGTAGAGCTACATGTTTTGGGGTGCTTTTAAAGGGAGAGGGACTTAACGGCAGAAATCTGCCATTATTCTAAATCTGTATAACCTTTAAATAAACAACCCCTTTCCTTTATCACCAAACTCTTGCATTGGGAATCACACTTCTTGGTAGTGGGTGACTGAACCTCACAGCTGTTCCAGAACAGCATTGGTGGGGTTCTGTAAGACTGGGACCCTTGGGTATATAAAGGTCATTTCTATCTTAAAGAAGACAATACATTATTTGCAAAATGCCACTCTTTCTATGTGTTTGTGATATAGTTCTTGAAAGTTAATGAGAGTCTTCAGGAATAGCTGCTATCAGTCCCCATAGATGGTGACAACTAAGACTGGACCATATAGTACATTCATTAGTAGGAGGATTAAAATATGTCAGCAGAAAAAATGGTAGCAGATATTTTACCTCTGTATTAGCAAGGACTAATGGAAAAGAGACATTTTATTCAGGGAAAGAGACACAATGAAGAATAATATGAACAATAATTTATCAAAAATCTAAATTGTCAGAACGTGGAGGCAGCTAGAATGCACATCTGGACTTTTCATATATGCTAATCAACCTGGCCCTGGCCAGGACTCCCAGAGTATATGTTAACTAACCTCTTGGGGGAGAAGCAATGAGATGTAAATTGCCTCCTGAATATGTTGATAAGCAAGCTCACCCTCACCAAAATGTGCGATTGACAAGTATAAAAAAGACACCTATAGAATTGGGACTCCTATGGGCCCGCATGAAAGATTGGGAGTCTCTATTCCCTTGCTCCCCATTCCCCTTGCTCCTGTGGGCTCTGGAGTAGTCCAGCAGTCCCCTATTTCCTGCACCTCCTTTCCCCCTTTATTCCCTCAATAGACCCATTCCTTGCCTGCTCCCACAGTGGTATCCAGGTGGTTTCTCAGAGCAAGGCTGCTCTGACACAAATGCCCTTAGTTGTGAGGGGGTCTAGAATCAGTCACCCCAATATATATCTCTGTGGTATACAGATAGTTTTGAGCTAAATGCAACTTTGGTCACAGACTAAAAAGAAACTTCTGCACTCCCCTCTCCCCTCCCCACCATTTAACTACCTTAACAAATTTGAATTGAAGATCTTGCTCATAAAAGATTATCAGAGATAACTTTCTTTTGTCAATGTGAGGAACAGTCAAACCTGTAGAGAATTTTTGAGAGTTTATTAGAGCCAAACTAACAATAGCCAGGAAGCAAAGCCTCAACAAGTTGAGAAAATGCTCCAGAAAATGGTATTTTTGTATGATATTTTATACATTATAATCAAAGGAGTAGGCTGAAGTAGGTTATGAAATCCATTGGTGATGGATTAGGGAGTCAGGAGAAAGCAAAGTGGGGAAACCTCCGAGATTGTATAAAAAGTAAAATGATAGATACATTTCTTTCACACTGATGGGTACAGGATAGTTAACAGTCAACAATAAACATGATAATATAACAATGAGGGGATTTGTGTCTCTGCTCTGGGACAGTGACTGGTGACTGTGATCTCAGGAAAAAGGGAAATTACTTTTCTATTGCAAAGGCATGTTTATCAAGTATGTTATCCTAGATGCAAAAAGACAACAGCCAGATTTATTTAAGGTGAAGATAGACCTTTGTTAGGGAAAAATGCTGCCTTAGGACGTGACTACTGGCCATCAACTGCTTTTAGTTAATCGGTTTTAATTTTAGACCTTCCTACGTGCTTATGTGCTTACATTTAGTCTCTAAGTCTGTAAAGATGTCACACAGGCCTCCTTTGAGGTTGTCAAGTTAATATATGGCCCCTTTTCTTCCACACTTTGATCTACTATATGGCAGGGCAAACTTGTATTAACTAAAGGTCTGCTCTTGTCATCTTTCAGTGATGTTTTGAAGTCTCAATGCACCTTACCTAATTCCTAGTGCATGATGTCTTACATAACCACATTTCCTTTCCATCTCCTAACTTCTAATGTATGTGGGGTCTTTGATTCTCTCATGCATTCAGGGTTCCCACATGTTTATATTAAATTTGATTATTTTCTCTTGATAATCTGTTTTACGTCTATTTGATTATTAGAAACTAAGGGTAGAGGAAACTTTTTCCTTCCCCACAGTTGCAAATAATCTTAAATTTCAAAAAGCTTATTTTCTTTTCATATTATTCAATGATTAATCTTCTCTATTGTTCTCTCAAATACTTTAAAATACTGAAGTGTTTTCTAAATCCTCAAATCAGGATTCAGGAATAAAATATATATTTTTTTCTAAATTCTAATCATTCAGACATGGACAGTACATGAATTTTCTTTTGTTACAGAGTGAAAGGGGTTCTTTCATGTTGGGTTTTGGTGTAAAACTCAACAACTAGTGTTGAGAAAAACAAGTTTTTATTTACAATATTTCAACCTGGAGAGGGCAGTGAGCACTTCAGTTCAGAGCCCTGTTCTCCCACAGGACCCAGCACTTCCCTTGTTCCCCAAAAGGCAAGAAGCCAAAAACATGCCCAGAAGTTCCCCATCCCTTATCTGTCAGCTCTCTCCTTCAGGATCTGGGGTACGATGTCATCAGCCTCCGTATAACAGTCCAGGAAAACGTGTGCTTTGCCCTTTCAAAGCAGCATGGTATTCTCCCTTTCCTTTCCAAGCCGCATGGAGTTCTCTCCTTCCTGCAAACTGCAAGGGTCTCCTCTCTTCTCTCAAAGCCACATAGAGATCTTCTCAAAACCCCTGACTGCATCCTCTGATGCATGGGTGTGGTAACCAGTTCTGATGATTCACAGAACCTTGTGTAGACTCTGTATGCTCTTTCTGCACCATTCCAGGGTCAAAACCCCTTCCATATCCTTGGGGCCTTGGAAGAACCAAAGCCATTTGCATAACTGAGAAACTAAGCTACTAGCCATAGTCATGCAAAGGCATCTTAAAAGCTGTTCCCTTTTCCCCATCCCCCATCCCATAGGCTCTGTTGATTTTTGGACACCCCCACTCTGTAACACTTTAAGTTGAGGAAATGCTTTATTTACTAAAATACTTTGTGCTTTGAGCACCTCAGATAGTGAGTGGTGCTATTCTCAATAACCACATGTCAATATAAATTTTCTTTCTAGTATGAGAATCACAGAGTGAAGTTACAGGGGTAAGGAAGTCAAAGATATGTTCAGGAAAAGGATCCTGTGTGTATGATGAATTCAGAAGTGAGGCAATAAGGTCCAAGATAAAGGTTTTGGTGTGAAGATGTCTTGACAATTATCATCGGCAGCCGTCCGTCTTGAGAGACGATGGTGTAGCTTCTTAAGAGTCTATCTGCACCGCTGAGAATGGTTGTGCAGTCCGACTTGGGAGTGACACGGTATCTGTCTCCTCCCGTGTTGAATCGACATCTTGCGATGACGCTGGAGTGTCCTCTCCAGTGAAGCTGAAGCTACAGAGCCTGGGCAGGGTGATATGGAGGGTCTGCTGTTGCCCATGCAGCAGACCCCCCCCCCCTCTTCGCAGCTGAAGGGTCCAAGGGAAAGACGGAGTCAATACAGCTTGGCTTCAGGTGCGCCGCAGGAGTTGCCGGTGTTGACTACAACGTCAAACCGCCTTAGGGACTCCGGCTCCGGATTTTCTGTCGGGGTTTACTCCCTTAGCCTTTCCCCTGAAGAGGTATGCCGCAAGGCAGCGGAGGTTTTTTGGAGACAGAGTTTTCCTTCTCTGATGTGCCCTGACTGGAAGATCGAACCAGCGACACTTAGCTTGCAGGCTGACGCTCAATCCACTGAGCCAAACCAGCCAGGAATCTTGACAATTATAGTGTGGAAGAAAAGGGGCCATGTATTAACCTGGCAAGCTCAGGGGATGGTAGCTTTACAGACTCAGAGACTAAAGTAACCACACAGGATGGTCTGAAGTTAAAACTGATTAACTAAAAGCAGTTGATGGCCAGTAGTCATGTCCTAAGGCAGCATTTTTTTCTAACAAAGATCTGTCTTCACCTTAACTAAATCTGACTATTGTCTTTTTGCATCTAGGATAACATACCTGATAAACATACCTTTGCAATAGGAAAGTAATTTCCCTTTTTCCTGAGATCAGTCACCAGTCACTGCCCCAGAGCAGACACAGATCCCCTCATTGTTATTATTATCATGTTTATTGTTGACTGTTAACTATCCTGTACCCACCAGTATAAAAGAAATGTGTCTATAATTTTACTTTTTATCCAATCTCAATGTTTACCCTCTTTGCTTTCTCCTGACTCCCTAATCCATCACCAGTGGGTTTCATGTAACCCACTTAAACCTACTCCTTTGATTATAATGTGTAAAAAAAGGTGCAAAACTTATTTTCTGGCACATTTTCTCAACTTGCTGAGGTTTTGTTTACTGGCTATTGTTGTTAGTTTGGCTCCAATAAACTCACAAAAATTCTCTACATGTTTGAATGTTTCTTACATTGACAACAGTAATCCCTAATGTTTATTAGATACTTTTTATATAGTCAATGTGCTCAAAACATAATGTGAGTATGTTTTGTTAACAATGTTAAGTTGTTATTATTATGATAGTAAAATCATGTCTATTATATAGGTGAGGACATGGAGTGTTAGAGGGATTAAATGACTTGCCCCATGCCATACAGCTTGTAAATGGTGGCTGGTTATATGGGCCCATACTGTTTAAATCCAAATTCGAAACTCTAAAATTAGGGATTCACAATATAGCAGAGGCAGACCACGGATGGTGGTTGATGTAATTGCAAATAGAGTTGTTTAAGCAATTGGTGAAAATTGAGCAAATCGATTCTCTCTAAAATAAATTCAGTAAGTGCTCTTTTTTTTTTTAAATATATGAGATACTGTGCAATTTTATCCTTTAAATTTATGCTTTCTTGTTTTTCTGCTTTATTTATTTTATGTAAATTAGGACGTTGATTTGAAACCCAAATAACCTAACACTAAACTGTCCCTGCTCTGCATTTCAGGATGCCTGGGAAAGCTTTTGCTAAGAACAGATTCTCTCTCTGTTTCTCATTTTGTATTCCTATAGTCTCACATTTGTTCCCAGAATCCTGGTATTTCAGGTTCTAGCCATTGTTCAGATACTGACCCTTTCATTTTCCCTGAGAGCGACAAGTAGGTAACAGAACAGCAAATGTGCAGGGGAGGTACCACAGAGCTCCCTAAGGAAGGGTGCCATAGAGTTTAGAAGAATGTTCTGAGCCTATTTGTAAAATGTTACCAAGTTATTTGATTATAGAATCTTACAAATAATTTTTACCTCTATTTATTGGTTTATGACTGAAAATATCATAGGCTCACTTTAATAACAGAAAAAGTCACCATCTCCTCAGTCCCTATTTACTCAGAAGGGTTCCAAACTTTTATAAATTTATTCTAATAATGTTCTTCCAATTTCATAACAGAAGGAATAAGCTGTCTAATGCTAGGACTCTCTGTCACTTTGTATTTCAAAAGCTTTATTAACTTACAAATCTGCAGGGGAATTGAATTTTCCAGTTTTATTAAGTCATACTAATAACTATAATAATGACAGGTAACATGTTGTATGCTTCTGGGACCTGTGCTTAATAAACACTTTAAATTCTTTATCTTATTTAATCTTCACAATAGCACTAAGTAGTAGTGTTTCTATCAACCCCTCTTCCTGATGACACTTGAAGATTTTAAAGAGCTCTCAGGGTCATATAACCTGCAGACTCATTCTAGATTCTAGATTCTTATCAATACCTATGTAAAAGGCAAAAAGTACAAGTGATTACCTGGATGTTTGGACAATATCTTAGTTACTTGTTGTATTAGTCTGCTAGGGCTGCCACAGCAGAACACTGCAGACCAGGTGGCTTAAAGAACAGACATTCATTTTCTCAGTTCTGGAGGCTGGAAGTCCAAGATCAAGATAACAGCCAGTGTGATTTCCCTTGAGGCCTTTCTCCCAGGCTTGCAGATGGTACCCTTCTTTCTGTGTCCTCACATGGCTTGTGTGTATCTGTGCCTGTTCCTGGTTTCTGTATTGTTTCTTATAAATTCACCAGTGATATTGATTAAGAACCACCTTATGACATCATTTAACCTTAATTATCTCTCGAAGGGTCTCATCTTCAAACACAGTCATAGTTTGAGGTGTGGATTTGCAGGGTGGGGTGGGGAGCAAATTAGTCCATAATACTTGCTATTACAAATATAAAATATCTTAGAGACTGAGTTTTCATTTTGTATAGCTATGTCAGCAAATATAAAAGTGAGTTATAGGTCTCTGCTTTATCTGTGATGTTAGTATAAAATTGCTATCACTCATTAGTTCATTCAATCAATCAACCAAACTAAACAAACACAAAACCCCATAACATGACATTCTTCAAGGAAGAGTAAAAAGGGAAAAAATCACCAAGAACTAATTATTAAAAATTATGGAAGAATTACCTTCATTTCTGAAAAATGTTCTTGAGTTTTCTAGTAGTTCAATAATCAACCTTCTTTTATGGTCTCTGATTTTCTGTGTGTGTGTGTGTGTGAAATTTTCAAGAAAATAAAAAGCCTTTAACAAGAGTTAAATTTGCCTACAAATTACACTTTTTAACTCTCTAAGTTGTCTTCTTCAGCCCTACCCTTTCCCCAGTCTCTGAAACGGGAGATCTCACTGTTCTGCATGAAGATGTGCAAAGAAACATAACTGGACATGCATTTATTTTAAGGAAGTCATTCTTGTGTGAGTCCCGAATCTAACTTTAGGATAACTGTTAAAATAAATAGTCCAGAGCAGTGTAACTCAGAATGTTTTATGAGATATTCCATAACAGAAGTTCCCTTATTAATACATTTGGAAAATTATACATACTGTGTTATCTTTTTGAAGGCTCACAATGTGAATCTGTTACAGAGCAAAAAGGGGTTCTTTCATGTTGGGTTTTGGTGTAAAACCCAACAACTAGTGTTGAGAAAGACAGGTCTTTATTTACAGTATTCCAACCTGGGGAGGGCAGTGAGCACTTCAGCTCAGAGCCTTGTTCCCCCACAGGACTCAGCACTTCCCTTGCTCCCCACAAGGCTAGAAGCCAAAAACATTCCCAGAAGTTCCCCATCCCTTATCTGTCAGCTGTCTCCTTTAGGATCTGGGGTACGAGGTCATCAGCCTCCGTATAACAGTCCAGGAAAACATGTCTTTGCCCTTTCAAAGCCACATGGTATTCTCCCTTTCCAAGCTGCATGGAGTTCTCCTCTGCCCTCCTTGCAAATGCATGGATTTCCTCTCTTCCTCATATAGCCTCATGGAGATCTTCTCCTTACTGCAAACCATGTGGATCTCCTCTCCTCCTTCTCTAAAATGGTTGTCACCTATTTTTAAACCCCTGACTGCATCCTGTGACACAGTGGGCATGGTAACCAGTTCTGACCATTCACAGAAACTTGCACAGGCTCTGCATGCTCTTTTTGCATCATTCCATGGTCAAAACCCCTCCCATCTTCTTGGGGCCTTGGAAGAACCAAAGCTATTTGCACAACTAAGACACTAGCTACTAGCCATAGTCATGCAAAGGCATCTTAAAACCTGTTGCCTTTTCCTCATCTCCTAACCCACAGGCTCTGGGGGTTTTCAGAGATCCCCACTCTGTAACAAAGCTAACTATAAAGGATCCACAATGTCTAAAGGTATAAATACCAAATCAGTGCTTTAAAAAAACAATATTTATTGATATTGATATTCTTTTTTCATGACCTAATAGGGATAATTAAAATGAGAAAGAATGGTAAACTAAGTCTAACTGAAAGTACATAGAACAAAACAAACAACAATCAAGTTGTGAGAAATAATGGATAAAATAAGGTACAGTATTATGGAAAGCAAACAAGGAAAAATAGTGAAAAAATAAAATAAGTTGGTTAATTAGAACATGAACAGATTCAACTAAGGTCACTACCAAAAGCTAATGACTTCTTTATATACATATATATTCAACAAAAGTGTAATGTGCACCTATGTATTTTAGGTATCATGCTAAACACTAAGGATGTCCTAATGAATCAAAACTCACATGTTTACAGACAAAAAAGGAATAAATAAACAAGTTTATAATTATGGTACAGGAAGATAAGAGTGAAAGAGAAGTATAATCCAAACATCACAGAATCACAATAAAAATTTAATGTGCTCTCTGTGGTTCAGATTTATCCTGAACAAATGTTTTGAACAATATTCAAGGCAGAAAAGGCTGGCTTTGGTAACATCTTTTTAGAGTTACCTGACATGTTCTTTGGGGGATAACTTTTAATATCAAATGGTAGAATATGAACATTAAATCTTTCAATATAAGACCTTTATTTTGTTTTGTTTTTACCTTCCTTTGCTGCACTAGCTAGAACCCCGATGCCCTTTTGGTTTCCAGTGATTTGAGAGCTGAGGTTTTTGGGCCATTGACTCCTACTGTGAAAGACCTAGAAAAGAATAGACTTGAGAAGGTAAAAGAAACAATTGTTTTTTCAAGGAAAAAAAAAAGAAGAAGAACCTGAAAAAGGTTCATAGGAAGGAGAGATTAACTAATAGAGCCTTGGGGTCAACCCTGGGAGCTATTTTTGAGAGAGTTTCTACTATGGAATAGAGGTCCAGAAACTACAGTTGATCCATGAACAACATGGGTTTAAAATGGCAGGTCTACTTATAGATGGATATTTTTCCAATAAATACTGTAAATATTTTCTTTATACTTTATGATTTTCTTAACATATCCTTTTCTTTAGCATATTTTATTGTAAAATACAGTATATAATGCAGATAACATACAAGATATGAATTAATAAATTGTTTATGTTATTGGTAAGGTTTCTGGTCTGCAGTAGGCTGTTAGTAGTTAAGTTTTGGGGAAATCAAAAGTTGCATGAGGATTTTCCACTACAAGGGGGGTTGGTGCCCTTGTTTAGCATTCAACTGTAGTTGAATAAGTTCTGAGAAGAAAAATCTTGAGGGACATCATTCAAGGTTTCTGCATCTTAGTGGGACTGAGATATTGACCCTTTGATTTTCTATCCCTTACCAAAGTGAACATCTCTCATGGTTTAAGTATCTTGCCTAAGGTCAAATAGATAGCGTCAAATCTGATAGTGGTGGGAATCAGATCAAAAGTGCTCAAGGTTTCTCGAGGCACAAACTCCTATTTGACACACTGTCAGTTCTGCCACATTCTGTTCCGTATTGTCCAAAGCAACTCAGAAGGCCAGTTCAGATACAGTAGGTGAGCAAATAAATGCCAGCTAGTGGGAAAATTGCAAAAAATCAACAGTTGGGTTAAGATGGGGAGAGGGGAGAATCAGGCCTATTTTTATGAACATTCTACCCTGTAAGACTTGGCTCTGTGCCTTCCCAGTCACTGCTCAGCAGATTTCAGAGCACTGATATATCCTAAGAAAATGGAGGGAATAGTAATGGGGCCTTCTTCCACTTTGTACTTGGGGAGAGTGACTGTCAGAGCTCAAACTCCCTGACTCTGAACAAGGATTGATGACACTCTTATTTTAATGTCAAAGCAGTTACTGATATTAAAAATGGAGAGCAAGGGGGAGAAGGGGGGGAAGAAGGGGAAGGATCTAGTTAAGGAACTAATATAAATGACCCCTGGACATGAACAACAGGGTGGGGATTGACTAGGAGGAGGGGGGAGTGGGGGAGGGAAGATCAATGGGGAAAAAATGGGATGAATGTAATAGAACAATAAAATAAAAAATAAAAAAAATTAAAATTAAAATGAAGAGCAACATGAAGTGTAATGTGAAGCACACAGAAGACAGAAATGTAGAACAAAATAATGGTCACATTGTAGGACAGGTAATTCAAAATTTAAAGTTAAAGGCAGAAGGACACTATAATTTTTCCTGAGAGAGCAAACCTTGAAAGAGAATCAGACACATTATTCCTCAGGCACAAGAAAATTAGTTGTTTGGTTGAAAAGCAGATGAAGTTTGTTACAGATTCTGTGCTGCATCCTGCATCCTGACTGAGGGTTTGCTATGACGTGCATGCAATCTCAGTAGGACACGCTACTGGATTCAGCTGAGGTTCCTTGTCCTGTCAGTGTTGTCACCCTTCTTTCATCACTGATGTCTAAAAAGCTCACATGGAATATTAAAATATTTAGAGGTTGCATAAAATCACTGTGGAATACATCAGTTCTGTTCATTATTATTAATTAGAATAAGCAACACATTTTATCTTAATTTAATAAAAATATACATGTTTTACAGAGATAACCAAATTTTCTCTTTTAAAATAATAATCAGAGAAATAGAAAAAAAATTGTAATTTTGTAATAACCAAATTGTAGAATATTGTATTAGGAGAAAAGGCTAAAGAAACTAGAAAACCTAGGCTGTAAAGTACAAGGTCATTAAAAAAGTGTTCAAGAATGGGAGAGCTTTTATATTGATGATAGCCTGTTTACACCTTGAGTGGAAAATGCATAAGAAATGTAGAATTGAGGGGCTGATTGAATATAAAGAAGATCCCCCTAGTTCTGAGAAGTCATGCACCTTCTCTGAATGTCTTTCGATGTCAAGGATAGTGAATCCCAATCTTTTTAAAAGCTTGAGATTTTGTTTTACTAATCTGAGTCTGTATTTTTTTATTTCACTCATAATAAAAATTTAGTACAAAATGCTTGCCTTTCTATAGAATCTCACTTATAAATTTGTTTTATATATTTTCTCACATATCTTATTTCATTTTTTTCACAATACCCTTAGAGAATGAGAGACAGGCTTTATCATTTCTTGTGTGTGTGTTTTAGAGGGAAAACCCAAACACCAGCATATTATTAAAGTATCTTGCCTAAAGTTAAATAGATAGTGTTAAATCTGATGCTTTTTAAATTAAGGTTTTGATCCAATTGGCTATTTAACTGTTATTTGAGTTTGTAATAAGCACAGATAACTTATTTTTATTCATGACTCTTTGGAAGATTTTGTGGCATCCCCTTAGGATAATATCATCCTCCTGCACAACAAATTTAGTGCCTCCTGGTTGCCTATCAGAGAAATTTCAGGCTGCTCAGCCTGGCAGCAAAGGGCCACAGATTCTCTTGTTTCCTCATCTCCCAGTCCTCCATTTACCTAGCTCCCTAGCATCCCTTTGCACTACCTTCCCTATCCTCATAACCACTGGTTCCCTTCCAGCTGTTGCCCTGGTGCTGAATTCCAGAGGGAGTGGGTCTGCATACGTTCTAAGAACAAGAGGGCCCTTCAAACAAAGTCTCCTAAAAATCCAGCAGTTTCTTCTGCTATCTCAACCCCAACTGGTTTTTACAGCTAGAAGTTATGGGGATTTATCTTCCTGGCACTGGAACCCTAGGTTATGTGGTCTGGCCTGGTTCTGGGATCCATCACTCCCCAGGTATCCTGCCCAATTTATATCTTCCACACATGAATGTGGGACTGCCTGTTTTGCTCTTTCTCTGCACCACACTTGGTGTCTACACCTCTCCACCCATCTCCACATCTCTGCACCTCCTACCCATTGTTGGACTTCCATACAGCTCAATTTTTTTGACAGCTCTGGGTATTATTTGTTTAGAGGTCTGGTTGTAGTTTTTTCTATAGTTCTATGAGGATGCAACATGTGTTTACCTATGCCTCCATCTTGACCAGAAATCTGTGTTCATTTATTTTTTTGAGAGGAAAATGTTGAAGTTGCTTCATTATGGAGTTCTTCCATGCTTCCCCTGTGCCCTCAGGATAAAGGCCACTCAGTTACTGTGAGAAACTCTTGCAGGACCAAGGAATGTGCTTTGAGGACTCCCCTCTTAACTATAGTGTCCTCTCAGGTCTACATATCCCATGTGCATCTTTGAAAGGGCACTGGTTTAGAAATATCAAAGAGGTCACTTTAATATGTAAGTAGTTCTCCAAGCAGATGCTGCTGTTCTCCCAGAAGGGTATTCATCAGCGGCCACTAGAGAACTGCGCTTTCTTGCCTCAGCAAACATTTTGGAGTAGCAAACACAGGGTGAAAGCCTGCACCTGGGAAAGATCATGGCTAGCTTCCTTTCACACACAAAAAGCTTAATAGAAATAAGTGTTTCAAGTTCTAGTTTTATATATTTTCTCTATTCTGAAGTTCTACTCTGTTCTTATGACTTTAACTCTATTTTATTGGACGAGAAAATGGCACAAGATTTAGAGTTAGACAAACCCAGAGATGAATCTGGGTTCTATCATCTACTAGATGGATAGTCTTGGGCAAGTCAGATAGCCTTCCCCAAAGTTAGTTTCATTGCTATCAAATGAATATAGTCAATTATATACCTACAAGAATGTTGTTAGGATTAAATAAAATACACTATTTAGAGATGACCATCTAAAAAGTGCCTTTTCTACACTATTGGGTAGTCAAAGTATCATTGGAAAAATGATAGTGTTCTGTGTTTCAGTTGTTTCAAAATAGCTTAATTTTTATAAATATTTGTTAATGTTCATTTCTATCTATATCTGTGTTTGTATATTACTGTATCCTGGAGCACTTTTGGCATTGAGGTTAATCATTTAAGCATCAGTTTAAACAGCTTCTTCACACTAATGACAATATATAGTAAATATTAGAATAAGGACAAAACTTTTAAAGTGCTAAGCGAGAAAGCATAGATTGTAAGTGCAGTAGGATCCCAGTAAAGAGAGACTCTAGGAAGCTATGAGAGTGTAAGAAGATAGGATGGAGGCAAGGTGACTTAGGATGAGGCTATATGGTGAATTAGGGGTAGCAGGGCAGCGTAGAGAAGATTGAGCCTTCCAGGGTGGGGGTTGTCAATAGGTACATGGTTATGCCATGATAAGATTGTTCTCTTTGAACCAAGATTTGCTTAGAGCACAAAGATGTGTGAGGGCACTTGTATCTTTGATGGGCAGGGTCAATGCACATTATAAAGCACCTTCAAAACCAACTGAGTTTTAGCTCAATTAAAAAACAGCAAAGGAGTAGTGTAGGTTCAAGAGCCTGTTGGTCATGTGTAGAATAAATTGGACAAGAAAAGATTTTGATGCCATGAATGTTGAGACAGTGAGAGTCTGTACTTGGTTCACTTGGGAATGAAGTAAGGAAGACCATAAAAACCAGTAATTGGTGGTGGGTATATGACTAAGACACATTTTAGGCAAATTATTACTGAGACTTAGAGGTACAAAAGTTAAAGAAGTAGACTGGAAAATTCCAGTGTTCCTGAGTTGGAAGATACATAATGCTGAAACTTTTATGTTAACTTGGAAAGAAGGTTTGTGTCTTAGGATGACAGTGAATTAGATTTTAAGCATGCTGAACTATTAGAAGGACACATACATGGAAATTTCCTTTAAACACTTGATACTGGAATCAACATAAGCTAAAGGAAAATTTCTTAACAATATCCTAAACCTAAACTGAAACCCTAACTGCTAGCCACAGTCTCTAATACTTTTACAAATTTCATTAATAAATAATCACACGTACACACACACACACACACACACACACTGGCAGAAGGAAAATAAAAAAAGAGAAAGGCTGAATTTTAAACCAAAAGAGAATTATTTTATTTCTCAAAGCTGCTATGGAGTCCTTTTATTAATGGGTTGGATAATAACTGATAACCATTAGTACTTCCTTCTCAGATATATACTGAGGAATAGTACATACTGAGGAATAAGATTTTGTTAGGTATCTATGAGCTTTGTAGAATCCTGGCTTCCCCAATTTTTTATAAACCATAAATTTAATTTAGCACATCTTTCAAGGTTCTGGTTCATTGAGCTACTGAATGGAAAAAAACACATGTCATAACAAGATTCTCTCTCCTCTCTAATTTTAACTGGACTGGGTTAAATTGAAAATAGGAGAGAAGCTGATTTAGTAAAAATCCAATCAAATGCATCTTATTTCATTCTAAGCCTTAATTATATGAGGTTATTTGGCCTGTTCCTGATGAATTCGAGGTAAGGTGACTATAACTTTTTGCTAGCTAGAGAATCATACAACAACTTCTATGTCTTTGTCATAACATATCTAAGTATAAATATTAAGTTATCTGGCTTCTAACTTCATCTCATTAAAACAAGTCAGGTGCTCAGAGGTGTGACTTCATCATTTCTTACTCTTCTTGCCTTTTTAATAAATAGGATTTGTGGCAGAGTCTAAGTTGTAAACTATTCACTGACCATTAAATTTGCTTTTCAGTATTGTCTTGGTTTTCTTAAGGATCAGTACAGCTTTTTAAAAGACTCTAAATACTTTTAAGAAGTAAAACCTCCAGATTCCTGCTAAAGACGATGCATATTGAAAAATGTGGAAGGACACCTTGAAAGCCATCATTCAGAGAAGTGCTCACAGGGCAGGTTCTTCAAGAGGGTCTGGATAAAGCTAATTCTTCTCCTGCTTCTCTTGGGAAGGCTGTGAAATCTTAATGATATATTATGACAGAGGATTCTATCATTTCCCAGGGCTCCCGACTTTCTCTAGCAGCACAACTGTCCCACTTGCACTAAACACAGTATCTGTCTAAATTAGAAAATGATGAACTTGACACCTCAGATCATTGATGGTCTTAGCAATGGAGGGGAGGGTGATGTGGCCACAGGATACGTCCCCAATGCAATTTCATGGTGATAAGAAATGGTGTCTTTTATAGTAATTTATAGAATGTCCCAGGTAACTTTTCTTTTTCTTTGTCATAAATGGAGGTGGGAGGTATGGTTCAAAAGGAAACTCAATTCATCTCCTGATTTGGGAAGCATGCAGTGTGGAGACTCGGTGATTTTTACTGTTCAAAACCTGTTCGGTAAATTATTTCCAGAAAACTATATGCAAAGATTGCTTCTATTTAAGAATGGTTGATGGTTTCTGCCATCTTATATACCGTATTTCTCTTTCTGATTGATGGCTGTGTAATAATTGCAGGGAGAATATGATATAAGGCTAAGAGATCAACATTATTTCCTTGGTAAATTATTTTCTTCTGAATTTATAGTTCTTATCAGTACTGCAAATTAAGAGGGCTGATGCCCTTAGTTATTCTGATTGTGCTTTACATTTAAATGCATGCAGCTTAGACATGAACTGTTCCAAGGTTATAACTTATAATCAGATGGTTGGCCCTATGAACAACAGGAGACATTTGTATCATTCCTGAATAGAAAATGTTTTTGAAACAGTGGTAGATCACCATGTTGGATACTATGTTCTGTAATGTGAAACATATGGCTGGAAACCATCTATTATTGATTATATCAATATGTACTCAATTTAATTTCCAACTCCATGTTCACATCTAGGAGGAGTGAACACATGCACCAGTGACATGAAAAAGTTATGTGTAATATAGATGTAGCTATAGATATAATAACATATTCAGACATGTAAAATTACTTTGTAGGATTAATGTGATTTTTAAACTGTGCTCATGTATATAACTTATTATATAAAGTAATCTATATTTTTTTCTGTGCAGCCTTTTTTTTGTAGGTGAGTTACTTGGAGAGAAGAAATGAATCATAGAAGTTGTGACTTCTCTAGGGTTATAATTATTGCTACTTTTGCAAGTTATAATGTAACTTAACATCCTCTTTAACCAAACATAAGATTTTAGAACTAGGAAGACTTTTGAAATGACCTCCCTTAAGCTCCTCAGATTCCAGGTCAGCCAACAGAGGCCCCAAGCATGAAATGGCACAAGTGGGTCAGGCCCTCCTGGGTGGTAGGACTGCTACTCTGACCCAGTTTATTTCTCTTGTTACTTTATATTTTGTAGCTGCTTTAACCACGGATGCCTGCAAAGTGGAATCACAATTTCTACATGGTGGCTATTTTTATTATGGTTGTCTTTAGGATTTTCCTACAGTAAACCAAAATAATCAAGAATTTGTTAGATTCTGTATTTTTCATCCTGAATTGTGATCTCCACACACACACAAAAGACATCATTATGATTACATAGTATTATTATTTAAAAAAAAATTAAAGAAGAACTATTGTGTTTTTCTCAGGTTTCTGGATATGACTGTGAAAAAAATGTTAGGTCAAACATATCTTTCCCTTTCAATATTGATCACCAAAATGATGAGAGTGAAACACACACTGATACTCCTGGACAATAAGAACCTTGGTTTTCTCAGCTAGGAAAGCAAAATCAAATCAGGGTCCAGACACTGTCTTTCTAAGCGACTGAAATCTGAATGCTGTCCTGGGGCATAATGAATACATTTGGGAATTTGTTGAAAGCATAATTTACTCTGGATAATTTTTTTTTTTTTTAGGGATGTAAAGAAATGCCCTTTAACTCTTGAAATAATTGATCTCACCTGGGTAAATGTAATTGTAATGGAAATGCATGTGCATATACTTTATTAGCACAGCAGCTGCAGATGGGATTTATCACTTTCATATGACCTTGTTTGATACATAAGACATAAAAACTGCTAGATATTATGTGTACATTTTTCTTAAATTGTTGATTAGCTTCTCTTTAAATGATGTGTGTAGTCATTCTCCAAAGCTGAGAAACTAGCTGGATATGGAGGTGGCTCCTTGAATCTCATAATACATTAAGTGGTAACATCCACTGTTTTCCAGAACTATAAGCAGTAGTTATAAATCTGCAATGTGCTTGTAATCTGATATATTACTGGCATTTTCCTTTCAGGATATTATATTTCTGAGTACTGTAGGTTAAAATGCAGGAGAAACTAGTTTAATGCAATAAGTTACTTAATAGTTCAAAATTAGCATTTGCTACCTATAAGCAATCTCCTGTCTTTAGTTTTTGTTCTTTTCTCAATTTTTTCTTTTTTTTTTTTTTACTCCAGGAACTACAGAATATTTGCCTATGCAATAGGGTAATTTGAAATCTTTTAATTTTTCCCCAAAATGTATCTCCAAAATAAAGATATTTTCTTAAAATATGAGGAAACTTATACTAATTCTTTTGTCTATTTTTTATTTTAATTTTTTCTCTCCTTATTCTGCACTTTGCATAGAGAAGATGCAGTTTTAAAAAGCAGGATGCTACCTACTTGCTCCTCATCAGTCATTGTAGAGCTAAATATTGGCAAAAGCTACTCTGTCCCCCTCAGCAATATCAGTCTTGCGGAATGGTAGGTTTTTACCTCCTAAATTTCTGCTGCTTCTGTCACTGGTCTTCAGTAGATTCAGGGCTGTAAAAAAAGTGGAAGAGGGGCTTTTTTTTGCAGTTCAGTGTTTGCCTGGCTTTGAACCCAGGAGTCTTATTGAAGGTCTGCTACCCCAGAGTCAATGTCCATGGTGGACAAAGCTGCTGCACTGGCTCTTTCTGGCATCCATGGAGAGTGACACATGTTCCTTCCTTCTCACCGCACTGGCCAAAAATGAGCAGAAGCTGTGTTCAGGAGAAGCAGCAGCAGAGAGACTTCCATTTACAGTTCTATTTTTCCTCTTATTTCTTAAATTCAAAGTCTTAATTAATTGTGTTGAAGATTTCAAAGATGGTACATTATGTCATCCTACAAGCTATTAGTCTTCAGGAAAATGCTCTATAATAGAATAATAATCCTTTGCCTAGAAGAGAAAATACATGTAAAAGAGAAACTTTAATAATAATAAATATAAACACAGGATTTAAAAGTATACAGAGTACTTCGCATACAATTCTTTGTTATATGTAGTACTCAAAACATTCTGTAGCAGGCATTATGATGAAATAGAAGATAAAATAACCCAAGCAATGCCTCCCAAATTCCATAACCAGTGAGAAGTGCATTTAGCATTTGACTCTGCAGATTTTGAATCTATAGTCACTCCTGTGTAAACTGTAAACCATGCATAACATGGGTTTATTATGCATTCCTACTTTTATTGAAACAAGTATCTTAATTTTTTGTATGATGTTCAAAGTTCCATTCAATGAAAGTATGTTTTAACAAGTTTCATTTATTTCTTTGTCAGTTCTACATTTTATTTCATTTGAATTTCTGTGTTTGCGATGTTAAAATGTCAACATCTTGTATAGTATAAGCTGTGCTAGATTTTATAGGTTATCTCAACTTTAGTTGTAGATAATTTTATTGTTGCTATGAAAAAATCTATAATAAGATCCCAAATGCTTTTATAAAAGTTCAATAAAAATGTATTACTGGTATTATTTGGATGAAATGGGATTTAAATGAAACTATCCTGATGAAGGTTATTACCCTTAGAGTCTGCTTTTTATATTCTTATGAGTACCTGAATTAATATGTTTCCTAGCATATGTAGTATTTGAAAATTTAGATATGCTATCTGTATTTTAAAGATAAACCAATTATTTATAAAACTTATATTTTTTTAATTAAAAATGAGACTTACTATGATTGGAGAGAAGAATGAATAAATACATATTTTGGCTTCTTCCTAGTGGGCCATTGAACTTCTCTAACAACCTTCTGTAGTTGTAGAAGACTTAATATAAGCAGAACAAACATAAGTCATGGGAATTTTATCAAAGAAATCATTGTTTTATTTTTTATTATCTCTCTACTTAAAAAAGTACTGAAGGAAAAATTCCTCTAATCCTGGAGTGGTAAGTTTGACAGATACATGATATTTATGATCCCTCAAAGGTTATGAAACTTTTAAAGTCACTTTATATTGCTCATACAACCTCACGCGTAGTAATGAAAACTTTGGAGCTGAATTATAGTTAAATCTTCTCCTCTTCTTTGGCTGGAGCTCTGCAGCCGGCTGCTGGTTGGCAATGAGAAACAGAATGGTTGTCTCTCTAGCCAAGTATTTTTAAGAAGTTTAAAACATGACTCTCCTCCTAAAGTGAGCACATATCAAATATTTAC
Source organism: Furipterus horrens (assembly GCF_987537825.1). Lineage (NCBI taxonomy): Eukaryota > Metazoa > Chordata > Mammalia > Chiroptera > Furipteridae > Furipterus > Furipterus horrens. Next base: position 56,298,527 of record NW_028327171.1, read on the forward strand.
GCAACTCATTATTGAGGAAATCATCAGGATGATAGCGGCTTTAAAAGCAGAACAGATATAATCACTTGGGAGAGTGTTGAATTAAGTGTTTTAATCCTAATAGGATGTCCTAGAACTGGACTTTTTGGGTTATATTTTCTCCTGAACAGAAATCTATAGCTTAATGTCAAGTAAGTTAATGTCACATTCTAGGGTCTGGGTCCAGTAGATGCACAAGTGAAATAACAATTCCTTTGGGTAACCCTGTTAGCTGGTTCTCCAGTGTGACACTGAAGGGCTTCCCATCTTCCTTTTGCCCTTGTGGCCAAACTTAGGACATTCTTCCATGGCATCCTTGTTTCAGGCTTTTTATTTATTCCTCTTTTCTCTCCTTTGCTCTATTTTGTTTCTGACCCTGGAGACTGAGGAAAGAAGACACAAAAGGGTAGGAAAGTTTTCTTGATTGTTATTGTCACAAGCTGGTATTTTACTCCATGCACTTGGCAGTTGTTTCAAGTTGACCCTCAAAATGGTGCTTTTGTGAGTTTCCAGAGGCCCCCACTGGACAGGTACATCTGATGGTGTGACTGCTGCTTCTCCCTTTATTTTCTGTTGGCCTCTGAAGTTCTAGAGTTTCAGAGGTTTCTCTACTCAGATTCCTGGCTTCCCAGGTGGTTTTTTGTTTTCTGAGGACAGTTCTCTTTAGCAATTTTGGCTAGTTTTTACTTTCATAGGGGCCACATCTGATCAACAAGACACACGTGCATACTCTTCGCCCAAAAATTCTTAGAGATCAGACCAATTCCAATACAGAAGCAACACTCATTCTCTGCACCATCAGGGCAGCTCTCTGACCCATCTCTCCTGCTTACTAAGTCTCCTCGATGGAATGCAGACACTAGTTTACTGGGGTTGCCTTTATTTTGTGTTGTAGTTCCTTTGAACCTCCTTCCTTTTAACTTGAGTTTGATAAGAGCCTTCTCTTCTTCTCTCTGGGATAGATGATTTCCACAGAATTCCTCTGGCCATACAAATCTTTCTTATATTTCCAACCTGCTCAAAATAGTCTCGCTTGATTCTTTTCTATTCTCAATTTGGATGTAAGAAAAACATGGTGTTAAACTTATATTTTACTTGCCAATTTCCCTTAAAAATTCATTAGTGGGTCTTGTATCTTGCCTTGGTATCGGATATTTATTTTTCCCAATTCATCAGATAAACATCCACTTGAATAGCTCATAATACTGGGGTTAGGAGACAAGGAGTACCTGGAAGACATGGTCATGCAAGCGCTCCATACTGCACTGGATTTTTCCCCGAATGATTTTATCTGCTTTTTTTTTGAGAGCTTTCTGTAAGACACAAAAAAATGAGGGCATTGTTCTGGGGCATATATTTGGAGGAATATGGAGATGACCTTTAAGAATTCAGGAATGGAGGGAAGGCAGAGAGTTTTTGAATATCTTATTGCACTTCCTGACCTGAAAAGATGTACGAAATTACAGCATTTATGCCAAACCCATTTATTTCCCTTCCACACGCAGACCTTTTGTGTCTTTTCTAATTCTGGGCACTGCCAGCATTTTGACTTCTATCACAGAATACAGTACTCAAAAGAGGAATTTGGTGTACTGCTTTGTAAGGGTCTATAGTTTTCTCTTCCCCCTAGATAATAGTTTGCTTGAAGGGAGGAACTGTATTATACTCATTACCATATCCTCAGTCTTGAGGTTTGCCTAGTTCCTAGTATACAATCAATAAGTATTTGCTGACTGAATGATTGAGACAAAGAGGGAAAGAAGCATGCAGAGTGAGATTTTCCCCTGGGCCCTGTTTTCTAGAAATGCTTTGTCTCTCTGTTTTTCCCTTTTAGAAGAGTTGGGATGGGAGACATAATGGGGAAATAGATAACCACACTTTCCATTGTTTTTTAACAGCTTTTCTTCTAATACCTTGATTCCTCATTCATCTGTGCCTATGAATGTATGTGTAAAAGGAAGATATAAATTTTTTGTAAAAATATTAATAAATATTGCACCACATATATATACACACACAAAATATATATACGCTTTTTTAAAAAAAATGTCTATCTTGGTTTGAAAGGTCTTTTAAGACTATAATGTCATCTTTCATTATGTTTCCTGTTTAGAATTTATTTATTCATTTGAATAAAATTATACCTACTTTCACTATATTGGGCTTAGATTTGAACTACTCTTTAGGAGGATTATTATCATTTTTAGTCTTTTCTTCAGTATCCCAATAAATCTGTTGAAAGGTGATCCCTTTATCCTGTTTTTTCCTCTACTAAATGCAAAAGAAAACAACAACCCATATTAGAAGTTAGGCATTGTTACCTCTTATGGCAATTTCTCTCTTCCAGAGAATAGAGTTTACTATATTTTACAGTAGTCCCAATAGGATTGTCCTGGAAACAGATTTTCATGTAAACTATTAACTTATGATATTACATGTAGCAAAAAGAAGGATCAAAATAGTATAAAGAAAGAGAAGCTACATTGTTATTTTTATTAGGATTGGTGTAATAAATGGTCCTTCAAGAGCATACATCTGCTCCACTCAGTGCTTTCTTTCTGAATTTACCATGAAATGCGTTTTACTGATTTAAGACTCAACGTTCTGATCCATTACTTCTCTAAAAGCCTGGTTAAGAGATTTAAAGTACAAGATTTAAAGTGCAAGATACTGCTACCTGTTTTGTGGTACTGCATGGAAAGTAAGAGCTTCCATTCTGAAATTGAAGAAAACAAAATGTATTTAGTGTCCCTTCTTTCTATTTGGATTACTAAATATTGAGCTTTAAATAAAGATATGTTTGTTTATATTTAAACAACACAGCTGCTTGTTTTTTGTTTGTTTTTGAGAGGACAGATTTAAAACCTCTAATAAAATGTTATGGAAAAAATTAAAAGCATAGGTGACAAATCATTGCAACCCTCAAAAATCAACGTTTTTACTTTTTTGCTAGAGTAGAGAGAAATTTTAGTGGAACTGAATTGGTTATTGTGTGTATGTCTCTCTCTGACTCCCACAAATATTTTCCAAGGAGGGCCTGGGCGTGGTTTTAATCCTTAACTGGGATTAAATGCTTGCTTTCAAATGGAGTTGCCTCCCCCACTAGGAATCCAAATGTGCCCATCTGTAAAATGAGGGATGAGAGCTACATCTCTGATCTGTGCACATCAAAGCCCGAGGAGAATGCCAACAGGCTAGAGCAGGGTTTGTGGCCCTAATCCTGCCTCCTGCTCCCTTTTCACGCCTGCTGGTGAGCCTGAAGGGATCACGCTGTCCTTCAGCCCAGTTGGTGATGTTTTCTCTTCAAAGACATGCTTTTGGAATAGCTGAGTGAGGCAATCCTAGGGACCACACTGAAAAACTTAGAGACTCCTAATTCCCACTTATTGAGTGGAACTCCCCTTGGAGCTGATACATACATTTTAGAGAAAATTGACATTTTAACCAGTGTGGAAGTCCTGATCATAGTATCATTGGAGGAGTTTGAAATAGGGCCCATTGGATCATGAAGTGTATTTTAAAACCACATTTTCAGACTTGAGGCAATTTGACTTGTGAATATCCACTCTGAGGGCTATTCTGTGTAATTGTGTCTTTCTTCCAAGTGATGACCTCAACTGTCCTCTCAGTGACTTCTGCTGACAAATTTCTTCTTACAATACAAAGGACACTTAGAGAAACTTAATTCCGCAGTAGCACTTTCAGAGATTTTCTGCTATCTTAATATACATCAGCAATAGAAATCAATAATAGATATTTTTAAATGGATGGCCCTAAATTTGAATGTACATTGGAGTAAGAAAATATATGATATTTACTGTCGGGAGATTTTAAAAAGAAATAAAGGAAAAAAGAAAAGAAAAAACATCTTGAGACTGGGTTTCATCGTATCGCAGTTGATTTTATAAACTTAAAAATGTTTATAAATTTTATTTTTCTAACCTGTTTTTTCTCTTTTCATGTTGGTAATCAGTTGATATTTTTTAGTGTGAAGTAGGTTTCCAACTCATGGCATTATAACTCATAACTTATTATGCTTTAATTTATGACTGATAGCCATAAAAGAATGAATCATAAAATTGAGCTCACAATGGAAAGACAATGAGACTAAGAAAATGGAACACATCATATCCAAAAGGAGCACAGGTCAACCATAATGGAATTCTATAAGAGTTATAAATACATATAAATATATAATAAAGGGTTTGCTCATATAAAAGATCATCAATATGGGTGAAGGATAAATTTATTGTACATAAAGTGTTGACTCTCATTAGAAAATGATTCAATAATGATTGCTAAGCTCTAAGCTCACTTTGCTTCTCTCATTATTTTACATCCAGCCAATTCCCTGAGCCACTGAGAAGGGCTTCAGAAAAAGAAAATCCCACTCTTATGGTTACAAAGGTGTCTGGTAAGTAATGAAACTTTTGATACAGAAGTCTCAGATATCTCATATATGTTGCAATATCTTGACTGGATAATACATTTTTTAATTTCCCTTAATTGAAAATAGAGAGTCTTTGCCAAATTCAAGTGATTACTATGCAATGTAAAATGGTAAAAGAAGTAGCCTCTGTTCATTTTGTGGTCTGACCCCTAACTACACACACACACACACACACACACACACACACACACACACACGCTTCTCCACAGTTTTTAACTGCCAAATACCAAGATTTTAAATTTTTTTCCCATTCTTCTTTTCCCAAAGATGTATCTTTATAATCATAATATCTAAAAATAATAGATATGTGTATTTTGACTATCTCATTGAAATCTGAGTTATTTGTAATGTAGAGCTTATAATGGAGTCAGACATTTCTGAGCTTACATTTTTGGAAGCTAGACATAGCTGATCCTAGTAATGATTATTTCCTTACTTTTCACTGCATTTTTATTTGGTAGAACTGTTTTAATGGAAACTTTTAACAAGAAAAATAGCAAGTAATATTTTCTAATCCATCAAATTCCAAGTTGTTAACTGAGGCAGCTGTGAGAAATAATTTATGTCTGCCACCTCATTGACATTTAAATTTTAATATAATACTTTTGGAAGAAGAATTTTTATGTATATTTATCATATGTATTCTCTCAGCTCCCTAAGTTAATTTGGAATTAATAAATACTTCTTATTGTTTTTCTTAAGAACTTTAATAAAACTATTTCACTAAAAATATGTAGTAAAAAGTAAGCAATAATCATTACAAAAATCAGTTGTCTAGTTTTATCAGCTATGTCTAGGTCTTAAAAATGTAAGCTAAAAATGTGTTTATATATATATTATATATACACGCACACAAAATATTCCTGCTGGATACATTATAATATAGTTTTAACTAAGTAAGTTTCTGTCTTTATTTGCACATTTCAATCAGAATTTACATAATTTATATGCAATTTTACAGTAATTGTGTTATAGTCCTAAACAAATTCTTATAAAGGACATTTTAGATGGAATAGGAAATGGGATAATATGCACTCTGAGATTGTACAGAAAACAAAATCAAGACAAAAAATTATGTGGTTACTAATTAGTAACTCTATTTTGGGAGAGCATTGTTTAAATGTTTTACTATTTAAAGGAAAAGATTTAAAATATTTAAAAATTTCACAAAGGTTTTATTTAGCACATATGTGTTCTAATAGAAATTTCATAAATTATTTTCAAATAATTTGTTCTAAAACAACTCATTATATTAAAAAAGAACCTTCATAAAAAGATGTTTCATTTTCTATTTCATTCAAAACAACCTTTTCCTTGTTTCATTTCAATTTTTAGTTTTATATTGTCATAATGCTTGACTTTGTGTTACGTCTTGAGGTGCTTCATGATCATGTAAGCGGGACCAGACAGGAACTAAATGCACCCAGGCTTAATGGTTGCTGCTTATAGGTACATAATTACTGTCAAGAAGGCTAAAGATGCAGAACAGCTGTCAAATATAATAGAAGCACACACTGGCACAGCAAGGGGGATGATGGAATCACGGCCTTGGGTAATGATTACTTTGAGTGTTTGCTACAGCAAACATAGCATTTGGAAATTCATGAACATTCATTTTAAATGTTCAAAAGTCTTTGCAAAACAAACCAAACATTAACAAAAACACTCATGGCTGTACTGCTTACACACTAAGCCACCCATAATTTTGGGAAATTTTCTTTCTGTGCAACATGAAAAGAAACAACTATAAATCTTTTACTTCAAAATTGGCTTTGGTGACAAATAAGTTTGAGATAAATAATACATACAGTTTCACTTTGCTGACATTCAGTATTCAGTGCTATGCCACATAAATTTTTTAAATAAATAGTTTATTCTTGAAAGTGCAATATATATCCAATAATAGTGAAAAAATGTATACCTATCCTATGCTAAATAATGCACAGTGCATGAGCCTTACTTTCTGGAATCTCTCATAAAAAATTAATCTCCCCAGATTCATTCTTTAAAAATCTATTTCAGTTAGTAAGACACTTTCTTCGGGAGAGTAATTAACCTATTGGTTATTTAGTAAGAAGGGAGTTTATCTCACATCCATTTCAGTCCACATGATTTTCTCCTATTCCAGTGCCACCAGGAGCCCCTGCATACTTTGGTGGGGGCCACCCCACTGCCCTGGATTACAAGAAGGCAACCCTCTGCATTGGCAACAATTGAGAGGAGAAGATGCACAAACAACACTTTCCTATCCCTCTGACTCCTGGTAAATGGTCAATAGATATTTTATGAATACATGTTGAATGAATACCCTTTGTTTTTCAAAATACCACCATGCAATACTCTTGGGCTACACTGAGGAAGTGGTATGAACTTTTTACTCTCTCTTTATTTACCAGCTCCTCTCTAAGTACAGTCACATGATCTCTCTGCCTGAGGAATGGGAGTCCATGGCATACCCCTCTACCCATTATACACACACAAACACTGCAGAGTCCTAGGAAATATGGCTTTTGTCCTACAACAAAGACTACATTCTACAGTAAGGGCTGTGGGAAATGGTAGTGCTGAGATGATGGCTCTTCTTACGCTCTTCACCATTGTTTTCTCATGGTAACAGTTTCAAAAAAGTAGATATCAGTGTAATCTTTATTTTTAGTTGTTTTTATTTCTGCTAATTGTGTAAGACTGAGAGTGAGAGAGGGGTGAGGGAAAATAAATTCTATTGAATGTCTCCATTTTATATCAAGACGCTGTTGTCCCTGGCGGATATAGATGTCATCATTCTTGTTTGAAGAGGAGTAAATGAAATTACCCAAACTAATTTGCAATATCCTTAAGTTGATGACTTAGAGAATAAGAATTGGAACTCAAGAATGTCTAATTCTAACCAGTGTTCTTTCCATAATACAACAATGTTGTTGTTTCCAATGTTGAGAGAGTGAGGAAAACAGGTGTCAGTTGGAGGATGTGGGTAATTACTACACAGGTCTATGTGGAAGCATAGGAATTTGGGATGGCAGTTTTCAAGGTATTAACATCTTGGGGACATAGAAGGGTAATGCAGCTCCAGCCAAAGAAGATTTTGCAAAATGAGCAGTTATGATTATTGTTCTGATGTCAGATGATTTTCTACTGAAATAATTTGCAGAAGTTTGGAGTTCTTTAGGTTCCTAGTGTCAAGTTGGAATGGTAAACTCAATTTTAAGATAAAACCAATTTCATAAAGTTATAAAGATCAATTAAAAAATTTTTGAGAGAAGAAGTATGGAAACTATAAGGAATCATTGAAATATTGGTTAGTAACTTTTGCACTAGTTTGGAAGACTATAAGTCAAAATCTGCTTGTTTAATCTATTTTCAGATTATATTAGATTTTTGAAATAATTTGAGGTCAGTGTTTACCAAAGGCTGTTCTAACAAGGTATTCTCATGAAAAGCAACTACATGTTGTGGTTTGCATGGTTAAACATGTGTGGAAGCCCAGAGTTAAGTATAGTTTACAGACAACTTTCAGTTTGCTAATGTACATTCTTCAAGGTTAAGAAGCATTGTTTACCACAATTCTTTGAACCTGGATCCAATATACTTAAAGAATCACTAAAGAGGTAAGTGTCTTCCAAAATCAATAAAACTTCATGTCATGCATTCTAAACACTAAAATCTCAACTAACAAAAAGATGAATATTCCCTAGAAACATAGCACGGCCCCTTTACTGATAACAAAACTTTACTGATTAATATTTTACTGTGTAAATACCATGGCCTCTTTCATCTGTGTTCTTTCTAAACAGCCTTTTTGTAATTTGCTGATTTAAGATTTACAAAGCCCATCTTCCCCTCTACTGCTGAGTGTTGAGTAGCTTCCTCCCTGCTGACCACTGGGTAGAGGCGGTTCTAATTTGCAGAAGAAATCTTGGTTCTGATGTGGTTAAAAATGGGAGTGTGGAGTCTCCAGCTTTCAGATGAAAAATGCTCCCCTTTGTCCTCTATAATACAGGCCTTGTAAGTGGCAATGGCTTTTTAAAGTACCAACAAAGCACTTGGATTTTCTATACCACACAGGACTAGCATCTACAGACCTGCCTGGAAAATTCCATTCGATTCCCATGATACTGCTTTTCAAATTAGAAATATCAAATCCAGAATATATATGTTGTTTGCTCAGAGAAGACAAAAGCTGGCATCTCTCCTGAGAAGTAGTTATCACTTTGGAGGGACCATACACTTCTCCTTGATTTGCTTGCTTTTTTCCAAAAGAAAATTGGTATCCTCATGACCTAAAGGAGAGTGTGAGCCTAGAGCTCAAAGGATGAAATTATTATTTTTGACAGGTTGCAAATATCCAAACTGAAATTTGCGCATAGATGAGATTATGAGGTAGAAAAGAAAAACGCCTCTAGAGGATTCTGGGAACAATTTTTTATAGTTTTCCCCAAATTCTACCACCTTATAATACCATGCAATAAAAATGAGATTAACTTCATATTAAACAGACGTGTGAAGGAATGTGAAGTGAGCACCATCATGGTTTTGATGAGTAGTTTGGGGGTTGGTAACACCTATAGGTCCCCATAGCCCTGCCAGGGAAACACCAGTTTGAAACACCATTGTTCACCAGTACAACTGCTTTCCTTGTTTTCTTTATATTACATTTACAAACACCTAGGGAAAGAGATTAGATTTGTTTTGTTCAGTGGGTTGAACATATGGTTTATTCTGCATTCTGCTAGTATCTTTTAAAATTTTCTTGTGGAGAAAAATAATCATGAAATACTATGCAAACTCCAGAGTTCTTCGACAATTCACAATTGAAGAGTTATTTCTTTTATGAAGTAGGACAGTAATATGGTAAGATGGAGGTTAATGAGGGTGATGCAGTTGGTTCATTTGAAAATATTTAATATTTTAATAAGTAGAAATCTCATAGAGCAGAACTTTCAGGAAATGGCATTTTTATTTGTGGAACAATGTTGCCTCTGTATCTGCCCTCCGGTCTGAATAACATCCTCACAGTTGGATAATTAATATAGAAGATTCTTCAACAATAATGGGACAGGTGTGAAAGATATATGCTTACATTAGAACTCAGGCCCACCCACCTATTATCTCCATTGTTGGGTGATTATCCACCTCCACTCCATTTCTCCGGTATCAGACTGAGCTCTGAGGAAGACCTGCCAGCTAAGTAGATTTTTTTGACTGTGAAGCTAGAACATCTGATGACGCCTATGAAAATTCTCCTCAATATTCTCAGCTTGACAACACTAACAAAGGACACCTGTTTATGTAGTAGTATCTCTGAGGACAGGGGTTATGTCTCTAAAGTTAGGATTTTCTGCTTGATTCTGTACGAAGACATTCCTCTGGCATTTGTTATCCTTTCCAGTGTCTTCCCTGCTGAAGTCAGAGGTTTCTTTCTGTGGCTCCGCCGTTCGGGCCATTCTTGCGGTCACACCTTGACACCTTCCTTCAGTCTTCCCTACACACCATTCCATTCATTTCAGGGGTTTGCTCATTCTCATACATTTGCTGGGAAGTTATGATATTCTCTAGGACTGTTTCAGGCTAAAATAAGAAGTTAGGCTTTAAGAGAAAAAAATTAAAGAAAAAAGTCAAAGACTTTGATTACAAAGAATTATTGCAACTGCGGATGCTTCAGCTCCTCCCATCCACAGTGAAAGTTCATTCAGCTTTGGCTCTGATCCTTAGTGCTTGATTTTTGGCTTTTTACACAATATGCCAACTGTTTATGTACTAAAATAGCCCTTTTTGCATAATTACCTCAGGTGCAGCTATTTTTCCCTCTTCACGTATGTCAAAGAAACAACTAAAAGTTTTCTCTTACAGATCAAAAGGCAGGTCTTCGTACCTTATACATTCCTCTCAGTTTTTCTAACTTGCCATATTAAAAAATAGCAAACTCCAGTTTTTCCACACTGAAATAAGTAAGGCTGTTCAACTCACTTTTCATAACTTATGTTTCATTAGCAGAATGTCATAAAGCATCTCAGAATGACTGTTTATAAGCTGAGCTTTGCAATAGTTTCTTAAAACATGAATTATATTTTATAGATTAGTACATGACACTGTCATTTGCCCAGACTTAGGTGGATGCATAAAAGAAGGATCAGCAGATTTAAACCTTAGAAATATATTCATTAGAGGAGAAAATTCACAAAACACTAATAGACTTTGACATTTTAGTTTTGAGGCTTACTGTCATCTCTTATCCCAAACTCTTATTGATTAGGAAATTGATTCAAGGAAGTACTCTACATTATTTGTTGACTGATACATTAATTTATAAAGCATGGCATGTCAGTTACAAGAATGTAAGCATTATAACAGGTTACTATATTTTATTTGCAGAATCAGTTGAAATGTTAATATACTAGTTAAGTCCAGTGAACCTTATACTTATATTCTGTGATTCACTACTCCTTTTAGGATACAGCTAAAAGTTTATGATCTTTATTATCTTTATTTTCAAACAGATTTTAAACATTCTCTCTCAATTCTTCTACATTTCACTGGATAATTCTTTCATCTTTTCCCTTTTCCCCTACAACATCCTCCCCCCCTTTTTTATGGAGGTAGATTTATTTTTTTGTTCTTTTTTCTGAAAGGATCATTAATATGTAATTATAATGTACAGATCTTAAGAATATAATTTAGTGAATTCTGACAGATGTCTACACCATGTAATAACCATCCCAACCAAGACATAAAATATTTCCATCACTCCAGACAATTCTTCCCTTTTAGTCAATCCTTGCTCTCATAGACATCCACAGTTCTAAGTTCTATAGGTATAAATTATTTTTGCCTGTTCTGAATTTCATATAAATAGGATCATAAAATATGAACTCATTTTTTTTTGGTCTTCTTCTGGGTATCTGTTTGTGTGACTAAAGCATGTTATTATTGCATGTCCCATTAATTCATTCTTTCTTATTACTGAATAACATTCTGTTGAATAAATAAACCATAATGTGTGTTTCCAGTTTCCTGTTGATTGATTCTTGGACTGTCTTCAGTTTTCGACTATTATGAATAAAGCTACTATGAGCATTCTCTTACAGTTTTTGTGGGGAATTGAAATTGCTGAGTTACATGTTACGTATATGTTTAAAATGATAAGAAATTGACGATTTCCCAAATTGGTTGAATCATGTTACATTCCCACTTGAATGTAGTAGAGTTCTACTTGTTTCACATATTTGCCAATATTTGGTGTTCATGGTGTGTAAAGTAACCACTGTAAATTCAGTGTGAATTTAATTTGCATTTTCCCAATGACTTAAGACATTCACTGTCTTTTCATGTGCTTATTGAACAGATTATCTTAAGCCACACCCACTTATTTTCTCACAGATTCCGTATGTTAGCATTTGAGCAGCATGACTCAGCAGGTTCTAAGCTTGGTCTCACGGGGACAAAAGCTAGGACCATGCTCTTTTCTGGTGGCCCGGGAAAGAATCCACTCTCAAACTCATTTAGGTTATTGGCAGGATTAGGTCCCTGTGGTTATACAACTGAGTCCTGTGTTTCCTTGCTGGCTGTTGCTGGAGCCTCCCTCAGCTTTTAAGAGCATCTGAATTCCTTGCAAATTTCTTTTATTTTAAATCAGCAATAATATGTAGTTTTCTGACTTCCTCCTTGTCACATCTCTGATTTCAGTCAGAGAATGATCTCTCTTCTTAATGACTCATGTTATTAGTAGGGCTCACCTGTATAACTCCGGATAATCTTATTTTAATATCTGTAACTTTAATGGCACCTGCAAAGTGCCTTTTGTTACATAACGTAACAGGCACAGGCTTCAAGAATTAGGGTACAGAGATCTTTGATTGGCCATTTTTCTTACTATAGTTCATTATTTTCTATTATTAGTTTCATATTCATTGATTTCTGCTCCAATTTTTATTATTTTTCTTCATAACTATTTATTTATTACTAGCTTCTTAAGATGGAAACTTAGATCATTGATTTTTAAGTCAATCTCTTTCACTATAAGCATTTAAAGTACATTTGCCTCTGCTTTAGCTGCATCCCATGATTTTTGTTATTGATTTTTATTATTATTCAGTTTAAAATGTTTTCTAGTTTTTCTTTTGGTTTCTTCTGTGATCCAGGTTTTATAAGTGTGTTATTTAATTTTTAAATATTTGATTAGTCAGTTATTTATTGCTATTAATTGCTTTTTAAATTTCATTTTGGTAAAAGTACATCCTATCCACTGTTTTTACCTTTAGAAATTTATGGTGGCATTTTATTGCACAACATAATGCAACTGATGCAATTTTCATGTTCACTTGAAAGAATACTTATTTTACTATTAATGAATCTGATTTTCTACAAATGTCAGCTATATAGTTGGTAGCATTGTCCAACTCTTTTACAACTTTATTGATTTTTTTCTATATGTTAAAGAGAAGATTTTTATATATTTATTATTATTTATTTAGATTTGTGTATTTATCCCTTTAGTTTGCTCAGATTTTGCTTTGTGTATTTTGAAATCTTATTAATAATCAAATCATTTTTTATAATTGTTATGTATTTTTTATGAATTGTATTATTTAAAAAATATATATTTGGTCTTTGTCCATATTACTTCTTTCTTGAAATCAATCTTGTTTGTTATTTCTGTAGCCACACTATCTCTCATATTTATTTTTGAGTGGTTTATATAGTTTTTATTTTATTTTTAATCTGTGTCTTTATATCTGATAGATGGCAATATACTCTACTTTTTTATTGAGTCTGACAAGTCTGGTCTTAAAAAATTTTAATCCATTTACATTTAATGTAACTATTAATATAATTAGATTTAAGTATGATCTTGCTATTTGGTTTCTTTTTTTTCTATTTGTTTCTTTGGTATTTTTCTCTTTTATTTTCTGTTTCTTTTTTCATTACTCAAATATTGTTTTATTATTTTATTTTAATTTTTATATCAATTTTTTAGTTATACATCTTTGTACTTTGCTTTAATTGGTTTCCATAGGAAATAAAATACAATTTAATTGAAGTTAATATGTACCACATTTTATATATATATATGAATCTTAAAAAATGTAATTTATTTTACCCCTTCATCCTATATTTTCTTCTACAAATGTTATGAAATCCAGAATGTAATGTTATTTTTGCTTTAAAAATTTAGTATCTTTTAAATAAATAAGAGAAACATAGATATGCTTTGCTTACTATCTTCTTATTCTTTATATCTTTATATTACTCTTAGTTTTTATTTTAAATTATTTTTGTTCAGTTTGAAGAATTTCTCTTAGAAGTTTTGAGTCCTAGTTTGCTTGTTACTATGTCTCTGAGCTTTTATTTTTTGAAAAATATCTTCATGGCCTTTAATCTTAAGAGCAATGGGATGGCATTAGAGGAATTTAAGCAGGCAATGGTTTTTTAAAGATACTCATCACAAGGATAACTAGTAGCCTATGAGTGGAGACAGGTCAACAGGATGCAAGGAGCCAGGTCAAGGTACAATTGTAGCAGACTAGGCAATGAGACAGATAGAAACAGTAGAGATGGACACGCAGACTTTTAATAATGACTTGGGCTTATTAAACTGCCCCGAGGAAAGGACACAAATATTTCTGTTCTAAAAAAATTGTAGGCCCCACTGTAAGTCAACAAATTGACATTCTGATTTATTAACATATTTTTATTTAGAGAATTAAACAAGTCAAGTTTTAATCACATGTGAGTAAACTGACAAAAATAAAATGTTCTATTATACAATGAAAGATTATTGATTACAATAAATAAATCTAATCTACTTATAAATCATGGTATATGGATATCTATATATTGATATAAAATTAAACATTTATTGTGTTTATTTTCTATTGATAGAGTCCAGATCAGATAACAACTATTATTGAATTTATAATAGGTGCATAAAACACCTATTCCTCTGGTAACTGATTATGAAATAATGCCATTACCACTCATATATAAGCTTTAAATTAGTGAATTATATAAATAACATGTGTCTTAAACATAACAAAGAAAATTTGAAGTATTTATTCTTCATTTCTTCCTTATTCTCTTCAAAGTGGGGTGGGACAGTCAGAGAGTGAGAGTGCCACAACTTTTCACAAAAGCCTTCCTTGTCAGAGTACCTCTAGTACAGTAAATCTCTACTGTGGCTGATATTAGCCCTAGGAAGTGTTTGAGAATGTGTACAGGCATTTGGTTACATTAACTAGGGGTTGCTACTGGTATTTTTGTAGAAGAGTAACAGGAATCCCAAACATCCTGGAATGCATTGGACCATCCCACACAATAAACTATTGTACCCAAAATACTGACAATGCCATGTTCAGATATACAGTGAGAGAGATATTGACCTCTCCTTTGAATCCTCCTACATATATAGCACAATATTTTAATCTATAATTATTGGCTATTCTATTTTGTATTATACTTAAAAAATAAAGAATATGTAAATAAATGAACTATTCAAAACATTGGGTATGTCTCATAAAACATGCAGGGATTTATATCTCTGACCCAGCAGGAATATAAAAAATTTGCCTTAGTCGGACATTCAATAATTTAGAGTCAGAACCAATTATTCTACCCCACTGTATGCCATATTTAAAGTGAATTGTTTCCCTTCCTTGTAAAGGTGGCCTAGATTCTTTATTTTTAAAGCATGGTGCATGCATCATAAATTAATGCCGAACTTATTCAATGTAGGCAAAGGTACAATACAATTATAAGAGTCTCTTTATCTTTATGTAACTGTTACGTAGTCAGTTCTATGGCCTAATATTCCATTGGCCAAATTATTCTCAGTGTCTATATTCATTAAGTAGAAGAACGGAAAGGGTTTAATCCACTCTTTTTCTTTCTCCACATTTTATCTTATACTGAGAAGATAAAACACCCTTAGAATTGTTTTTCCAAATTATAAGTTTTCCTCACACAAAGGTATAGAGTAACATATGTGGGGTGGTGCAGTAGGCTTTTAAAATTGTTTAACTCATATATTCATATATTTTATTCAATAATCAAATATTGAATATCTACAATATTACAGATATTCTGCTACATACTGAAGATTATATATATGTATGTGTGTGTATCAATAAATAGAAATTTCTGCCCTTAGCATCTTAAAATTTAAAGGGGAAAGGGGAAGACAGGCAATGTAGTATGATAAAGTGATACATGTTCTGTGATAAGAATAGGTTCAGTTCATAAATAAGGTTCAAGGAAGGAAGTAACAGTAGCCACTTTTCCGTGTGTGTGTGTGTGTGTGTGTGTGTGTGTGTGTGCGCGTGTGTGTGTGTGTGTGCGCGCGCGCGCGCTCAGTGGGGGAGAGGAGACAGCTTTGGGAAATACTTCAATGAGATGGTAATCTTTGAGCTGGATCTTGAAAGATAAGTGGATATTAAATAGCAAGTGAAAGGAATGAAATAAGAGGAAGCAGAAATGTCTTAAAAAGGTAGAAAGGCAAGAAACAAGAAGCAGTGAAGCACTTCCATGCATCATGCCCCCATTTATCAGATCTAGATAATGGTGATAAGTAGATATAGCTGTACAGATGAGTTGCCAAAGCTCTGTACAGCATGCTATAGAATTTGAAATGTATGCTGAGAGCTAGCCCGTTGTTCTCCCTCTTTTTAAATAGTTCGAAGTATTTACATGTTTTTTACTTTATTTTTTATTGATATTCTATTACAGTTGTCCCAATTTTTCCCCCTTTGCCCTCCTCTGCCCAGCTTACCCCTGCCCCCCTCACTCCCACAGACAATCCCCACACTGTTGTCCATGTCCATGGGTTACTCATACATGCTCTTTGACTAGTCCCTTCCCCGTCTTTCCTCCATTCCCCACTATCCCCTCCCCTCTGGCCGCTGTCAGCCTGTTCCATGTTTCCATGTCTCTGGTTTTATTTTGCTTGTAGTTTATTTTGTTCATTAGACTCCCTTCATAAGTGAGATCATATGGTATTTGTCTTTGACTGACTGGCTTATAATATAGCCAGTGGTTCTCAAAGTGTGGTTTCAGCGTGGCATCAATACAGCACCACCTGGGAACTTGTTAGATATGCTTATTCTGAAGCCCACCCCAAACCTACTTCCCTTGCTCCCCAAAAGGCTAGAAGCCAAAAACATGCCCAGAAGTTTCCCATCCCTTATCTGTCACCTGTCTCCTTCGGGATCTGGGGTACAAGGTCATCAGCCTTCGTATAACAGTCCAGGAAAATATGTGCTTTGCCCTTTCAAAGCCACATGGTATTCTCCCTTTCAAAGCAGCATGGAGTTCTCTGCCCTCTTTGCAAACCTTGTGGATCTCCTCTCCTCCTCAAAGCAGCATGGGGTTCTCCCTTTCCTTACCAAGCCCCATGAAGTTTTTCCTTTCATTACCAAGCCCCATGGAGTTTTTCCCTTCCTGCAATCCATGTGGATCTCCTCTCTTCCTCTCAAAGCTGCATGGAGATCTTCTCTCTCTAAAATGGTTGCCACCTTATTTTTAAATCCCTGACTGTGTCCTGTGACACAGTGAGTGTGGTAACCAGTTCTGACCATTCACAGAACCTTGTGCAGGCTCTGCATGCTTTTTCTGCACCATTCCATGGTCAAAACCCCTCCCATCTCCTGTGAGCTTTGGGAGAACCAAAGCTATTTGCATAATTAAGACACAAACTACTAGTCATAGTCATGCAAAGGCATCTTAAAAGCTGTTCTCTTTTCCCCAACCCCCAACCCGAAGGCTCTGGGGATTTTTTGGAGACCCTCACTCTGTAACACAGGTGGTGGTACCTACTAAAATTTGAGAACCACTGGGCTAAGAGAAACCCCAAAATGACTTCAAGTGAGTGATACTATGTTCGAATTTGTGTTTTAAAAGATTATTTTAGTGATTTGGTTGGAGGGAGGAAATGATGAGGGAGACCATTTAAGAGTACATTGTCTTGACACCATGGAGGCATACGCTTATGAAATAGCAGGAAGGAAACAGAAGTGGAGAAGTTACAAAGGATGTTAAAGGACATAGAATCAATGGGATTGATTAGAAGACAAGAGAAGACCCTAATAGCTACCATACCTGATGGTGGAAAGTAGTGCTATTTATAAGATGGGGAGTGCAGAAGAGGAGGCATTTCTTTTTTTCAATATGCTGAGGTTGAATTTCCTTCAGTGCAGTTGAGCAGAAATATTGAATAGGCAGTTATGCATGGAGCTCTAGAAGAAAGCCTGGGCTAGAAATAGAGATGGGGAAATCTTTAGCTATTTTAGGTAACTGACAGCATGTGGAAAGGGGCAGTGTGGTGACTAAAAAGAGAGAATAAGCCAGTGTAGTGCCTCAGGGTCATTTAAGGGCTGGACAAAAAGTAAAGCACTTTCACATGTGACTGAAAATAAGTAGTCCACTAGTGGTTGAGGAAGGAGGAGAAATAGGAGAGTGCGTGGTGCTGGGAACAAAAGGAGGAAAATATTTCAGGAAGAAGATATTGGTCGTCAGTGCCAGATTATAAAATTCTTGAAAGCCCAGAATAAAGGGGTCATTCTGGGTGGTTTTGATCAGGAAAGTTTCTCCAGTGCAAGGGGGGTGGATTTCTTAAATCTCTGATCCAGTAGGAACAGCACACTCCCCATTTTAGAAAAAGTTGACAGTTTTATATATTTCTAAAATTACTGCAGCAATTATGAAACCAATATTTAGCATTCATGCAAAACTGCCAGCTGAACCAAGCAAGGCAGAAGACTTCTTTTCTTGAGAAGAGAGGATGTAACTTGGAGGTAACTTGGAAAAGTGAAATGAAGAAGTGAATGAGGTCCTCCCCAGGCAGAGCTAACCTTATAGCAGAGCCACCACAAAATTAAGACACTTCAATCCTTGCATCACATCCAGGAAATGTGAGAGGCTGTGGTCCTAGGGCCTCAAGCTGATAATAGAAAACAGTAACACCTGCATGCATCTGAGAAGGCTGTTTGAAAGTATAAGCATGAATAATCACTTTTCCATTTGTCTGTCTTATTCCCAATGAGCAAAGGTAAGACTTTGATCCCTTTCTTAACATGAGTCCAAAACCATGGGATGAACATTGTATAGGTCCTCTATTGTCTGAAGTTGAGTTACTTCTGCCACTATTATGAATGTTTAGAATTAAGTTTGAATTTTTTCTCTAGTCTAAACTGGAAAGACTTTCATAACTGAAAGATCCAGGTGGCCAGGAAGTTTGGGCCTGGCCCCTGGTGGCAATGGTCATTAGATGAAGTAAAATCGTCTCTTTCTCTCTCAACACCACCATGAAAGTTTACTGAGCTACAGTTTCTGAAGTAAGTGTTCTAAAGAAAGAAACACTTCCCATAAATTACCTTAAAAAATAATAATTTTCATTTTAAAGTACCTTTTTACCTTGCAATAACCTGTATACCACTGCCCTCACCCCACACAAGGACAGGAATCAAGTCAATTAATAACCTGAGATGAAACAAAATATTCTAAGACTGTCTCTGGCTTCTTATTTTTAGAACTGGGTTAGAATGGAACTTGTCCCTGGAGTTTGGGAGAATTAGTTCACAGTACCCAATGGCATTAAATACTTAAGTGGCTTCTGGTCTAATTCTGACTGTCTCAGACAGATTCTCTTTAATAATTTAGACTCCATTATGTTAAGATTGACTTGAAATGACCTTTGAATATCTGGGGTATGTATTTCATTGGAAATTCCTATACCTCTGAGCTTCAAACTTCTCATATCATACCATTTGGCTCTTATTTTATAATCAAGTATCATTTTCATTTGTGACATTTCCCCATCATTTCTGTTTTTCTAACATAAGTGGAAATAATCAAGCACTAAGTCACATAGGTTATTCCTCTTCATAAGGAGCCAGTTCTATCCCTGGCTGGCATGGCTCAGTAGATAGAGTGCTGACCTGTGAACTGAAAGGTTGCTTGTTCAGTTCCCAGTCAAAGCACATGTCTAGGTTGTGGGCCAGGTCTCCAGTTGTGGGCATGCAATAGGCAACTGGTCCATGTATCTCTTGTACTTTGATGTTCCTCCCCTTCTCTTTCTCTCTCCCTTCCCCTCTCTTTAAAAGTAAATAAATAAAATCTTAAAAAAAAAAAAAAGAAGTCAGTTCTATAGTGGAAAAGTCACATTAATTTAGTGTAAAGAGAGTATTTGGACTGTAGAGAAAATTTTGGGAAAGAATCCAGAGTAAATTCTACCAAGTTTCTTTTGGCCAAGAAACTAGAAATAAAGAGGATATATTTGTAGAAAGCAGTTTTGCATATTTCTAAAATAATTTAAATGGTTATGAAGCCAATGCTCTATGAAATCCCGATCTTAAAATCACATATCTCCAATCTAAATATTTATTATCTGATTTAAAGTAAGTATATTTAAAAGCCCTTTAGTTTATACTTTGTTATATATATGTATATATAATATTATTTAATGTAAATGGGCACTATAGAAAAATAACTGAAATAATTAATAGAATTACTCAACAATAATATAAATATTTACTACCATTTTGTTTAATAGCACTGTTCCAAAAATTCCATTTGTCCCATAAATATTGTATTTCTTCCATTTAATAGATTCTGCTATTTATTATTGTAGTGTTGGCTACAAAGAAAGATGACATGGTCTCAGCATTCAATAAACATATAGCTTAGTAAGAAAGACAGATGATAGCAAGTAACCATAAGTGTGACTGGTATCATGAAGCAAAAATATAATACAGTGGATAGCATTGTAGAACTATTCTGATTTGGGGGTGAAGGCTTCCTCGAGAAAGGGAAATTTAAGCTTATACTTGAAGAATGCCTAAGTAGAATAGTTTGTAAGGCCTAGAAGTGATGGAGACAATTAGGGATGTGCCACAATTTGGAAAAAGTCCAGTGTGACTGGAGCATAGAATGCCAATGAGAGAGGTAAAAGATGGAGCTTTAGATGTAGATGCGAGCCAGATGTGAAGCATACACCACATACACTGTGTCAAAGAGATTTGATTTCATGTAAGCCCTAGGGGAAACAGTTGTTGGGTTTTAAGTACTGGATGTTTGTGGTTATAGTTATGTTTTTGGAAGATGTCTCTGCCTAGCAGCATGAAGAAGGACTGGAGAACAAGATTGGAAGTGGCAATGCTGATTTTTATGCCATGCAGTAGTCTTGACAAGGGAAGTGGCAGCTGAGCTTGGATTCAGGCGGTGAAAGTGGGAATGCAAAAATGTGAACAGTTCTAACAGATAATTAAGCAGTAGTAGCAATGAGTCTTGGTGATTGGTTATGAGTTTGCGTGTCTTGGGTTGCATCATAGAGGAAAAAGGAAGCAAATTCTACGAAGTTCATGGCTTAAGAAACTAAGTGGAAGGCAGTGCTCTTTATATTACAGAATAATTGATAGATTCCAAGGAGAATGAATTCCATTTTTGTTATGCTATTAAATGACACAACATATGTATCATATAATGCTCTAAATACAATGCAGTGCCTAAGGAACATTTCTTCTGCAAAATTTGTTTTGAAGAAAAGTGATCACAGAACACTTTATATAAATTTAAATAATTTTATTAAATTTTTCAGTAATTACAGAGTATTATATTCTTGCAGTGAGATAAAAGGCCAACAACAAACACAATTTTAAACATAGCTTAATTTATTAAAATTACATGTTCCTATAAATAAACCTTGGGACCCTCTTGCAGAGCATTCTGTGTTCTTTTTCTTGGCCTGTCTCCTCTTCAACCTCTAGCTGGGGTAAGGTGCCGGCATCTTCTCTCTGATCTCCCTGCTTTTTTCTTTCAGGAGCTTATTGTATTATTTCAATATCATCATCTTTGGTTCCCAGTGCTATTCTCTTGTTCTGTCTCTTGTTTCCTTCTAAGTTAATAATCTTCCATGTGTTAAATGTCCTCCTGGCCTTTCTGGCTGGAGGTTCTTTTGTACCACAAACTACCCAACACAGCCAAAGCAGAACCCAATCTCTGCAGCATTAAGATTATTTTTCCTCCTGAGGCCTCTGACTCTTTCATGCAGTCAATCTAAATCTCTGGGAGTCTTCAACTCCTCTTCCTATAGAGTTAATGAGATCATGCATCATGAGTCAAACACTTACTAAATGACACCATGCTCAGCATTTTACAAACAGGATCTCTTCCACTTCACACATGAACACTGTGCAGCCTCTGTTGCAAATAACCCTCTTTTACAGGTGAAAAAAATTGAGGTTTAGAGGGGACACAAAACTCTTAGGATCACACAGTTAATAAATGGCAAATCTAACATTAAACAATGTTGTTCATACTTTCAAAGCACAATGTATATGCTTTTAACTACTCTTCTAAAAGACCTTTTACCACTTAACCAGTCACGTGCCAAGTTGTGTAAGTGTTGTTTAGATATATTAGGTCAACTTGTCCTCCTAGCTTTCATTTCTGCCAAGGACAGGGCTAAATGCAAATGCATTGACTCGTTTAGTGCTCACAATTTTTTCAAATGGGTTTTCTTAACCATCATTCACAGATTAAACAAGTAAATCACAGAGAGGTTCAGTAGTTGGCAAGCAATAGGTCACACACCTCGTAAATGGCAGAGCTGAGATTTAACCTCTGGTCTGTGTAATTCTATCATATTTTGCCAATTCTTTTTTATCTGGTTTTAAGTACTACACAATTTCCTGACATAGAACTTCAGGTCTTACTTGTTCTTCCTTCTGTTCTTATAAAATGGACATCCTGTTGTCCCAACACAAATCTTTATTTTCCCTTTTGGGTTTTTATTGTTGTTGTTGTTTTTGTTATTTATTTTGGAGGAGGTGACTGTTGTTCCTTCCACCCAGGCTATCTTCTGATCTCATATAATTAAATCCTAAAATTCCTTGAGGATTTTAATTCAAGTCATCATTTTCTTTAAAGTTTTCTGAATCATTCACTTATTCCATAGCAAGAAAGTAAAATTTGATATAATTAAATCTCTCATTCCACTGGTCAACACGACTTCATGTGAGTAAGTCTCCCCCCTCCCAGTTATGTTAATCTGGTATCTGGATTCATATATTTTATTCCCTGTTTCTATGACATACACATTTGCAGTGCTGAGGTCATCAACTTGCTATCATCACCACATCAATCTGTTGTTTGATTTTAAGAATACAAATACATTAAGTAATATGTACAAATTGTATTTTGCATTTTACATTGAAAAATTTAGGAATCATGAGAAATTTTAATCAACCTTAAACAAATTGATTTTTGTCACTTCACAATTAAATATATCTAAAGAATGTATATTAGTTTAGTTTTATTCTGACTCTAGTTAAAAAAGGAAGATGATAGTGGACATCTTTGTCTTTGCTACTCACAACCATGCTCTCTCCTTTTGATAATGAATCCACAGTTTTATTCTGGTGAACAACACCCTCTTTTATTCTCAGTCTATATAGTTCAGTGCAGAAATTTCCTTTTCCAGCTTCTGGCTCATTGGAACAATATTGCTCTGGTCACTGTGATTCAGGGATGGACAGAGACCAATCAGAAGAAACAAAATGCAAGGAGACTTTGTCCGTAATCACTGATAAAAAGGCAAGATTCTTCTCTCCTGATCTTTTAATTTATTTATCTTTAAATTTAATCTTTATTGCTTTTTTCCCCATTACCATTTAGTCCCCTTATGCTCCCCACCCCCCAGCAGTCACCACACTGTTGTCCACGTCCACGAGTTCTTTTTCCTTTTTGCTCAATCCCTCCATCTCCACAACCCCCACTGCACCTCTTCCACTAGCTGTCATTTGCTCTCCATCTATGAATCTGTTTGTTTTGCTTGTGTTCAGTTTGTTCATTAGATTCAACATATGAGTAAAATCAGATGGTATTTATCTTTCTCTGACTGGCTTATTTCACTTAGCATAATGTTTTCCACATTCATTGTACTGTTGCAAAGGGTAAAATTTTCTTCTTTTTTATGGCCAAGTAGAATTTAATTGTGCAAATGTCCTATAGCTGTTTTATCCACTCATCTACTGATGGACGCTTGGGCTGCTTCCATATCTTGGTAATTGTAAATAATGCTGCAATGAACATAGCGGTGCTTGTGTTCATTCAAATTAGTGCTTTGGTTCCTTCAGATATAGTCCCAGAAGTGGGATTGCTGGGTCAAAAGACAGATCTATTTTTAATTTTTGAGGTATCTCTGTACTTCTTTCCACAATGGCTGCATCAGTCTGCATTCCCACCAACAGTGCAAAAGGGTTTCCTTTTCTCTACATCCTTGCCAACACTTGTAGCAAGCATATACAATGAGATAAAGATAGTTTATTCAATAAATGACATTGGGAAAATTGGACATTGATAAGTGCAGAAAAATGACACCATGCTCAGTAGAACAGCTTCTTACACCACACATGAGAATAAATTCAAAATGAATCAGAGGCTTAAGTGTTATACATGAAGCCATGAAAATCCTAGAAGAAAACACAAGCAACAAAACCTCAGATATTGCTCATAGAAATTTGTTATTATGTATATCTCCCCAGACAAGGAAAACAAAAGAAAAAAATAAACAAATGGGACTACATCAAACAAAAAAGTTTTTGCACAGCAAAAGAAATCATCGACAAAATAAAAAGACAACCCACAGAATGGGAGAACATATTTGCTGATACATCTAATAAGGGGTTAATATCCAAAATTTATAAAGTACTTATAAAGCTCAACACCAAACAAACGAGCAATCCAATTAAAAATAGGCAAAGAACCTGAATAGACACTTCTCCAAAGAGGACATACAGATGACGAAGAGACATATGAAAAAATGTTCAATGCCACTAATCATCAGAGAAATGCAAATTAAAACCACAATGAGATATTATCTTACATCTGTTAGAATGGCTATCATCAATAAGTGTCCTGATCTTTTTAATAACGAGGAGGGTGTGAGCCTGGAGAAAGGGAGGCTACACAGGAGGAACCTGAGACCAGACTCAACAGAGAAGCCAACTCCAGATGATACTATCATATTCTTGAATCAGACTGAACAAGAGCTTACTCCAGTCTCTTAAGTACCTGAAAAAATAGTTTTTTTTTAAAAGCTCGAGTTAACTGAGTTGAAGTTTCTTTCAGGTGTAATCATTGGACAACCCTTCTTTTACTGAATAAGGAAGATGAAGACTTTCATTTGGTGTGCATAGTCAATGTAAATCTTGCACTTCTACAAGATTTGAACCCCAACCCATCTACCTCAACTCTGTTTCATTGCCACTGATGTAGGCCACTGAGGCAAGATGGGTTATTATTTCAATATAGTTGCAACACAGTAATTTCAACCAATAAAACAATATCTTTTTCTGTATTAATCCTATAAACTGAAGTATAAATAAATGTTATGGATTATTTGAACACAGAGATGTTTTGTACAGAACCAAATATTAAGGATAATTTGGTGTGGACCAAATATTCTCACAGGCATTTAAAAAAATTCTTTTTTTTTTTATCCTTGCTAGAGGATACATGTATCAATTTTAGAAAAGAGAGGATGGAAAGAGAGGAAGACACCCATGTGAGAGAGAAACATCAGTTGGTTGCTTCCCATACATGCCCTGAGTGGGAACTAAGCCCTCAACCCAGTCATGTGCTTTCACTAGGAATCAAAACTATGACCGTTTGGTGCACAGGACAACACTCAAACCAACCACGCCACACTGGCCAGTGCTGCTCACGGACGTTTTTGATAGGAACCAAATTTCCGGGACTTTTTGCTGTGGACCACATGTCTCCTAGACATTTTAGAAAAGACCAAATGTCTGCTAATCAAGCAGTGCTATTAAGGACCAGAGTGTTTTTATGTTCTTTTGTCTTCTTTATTTGATGATTTGTCTTTAGTTTTTAGGTGTGTCATCTTGTGGTTACAAAATAACCTCTGGGCAACAGGCATGTCCTCACATAATACATCTATTGTCAGAAAGACACCCTTCTGTTATGGATAAAATCCTTTCCCAGAAACCCAGCAGACTTGCAATGATGTTCCTTTGACCAGCACTGCTTTATAAATCCATAGCCTAGCTGAAAGTAAGGCATGAGATGTGTCTGGTATATTCAGAATCTACAGTGAGGAGCTACCAAAGAGAATTTGTAGGAAAACAACCCATGTTAGACTATTCTGCCATGTGACTACTTTGCAGTGAAGCAGAAATTTAATAGCAGCATTTGTTGGCTAAATGCAATGGTATATTAGAATCCCACCTTAAATGAAGATTGATTGAGTTGCCTTTGGCAGGGGTGGAAGGAAGTTTTCACTTAAATTCTTTCTTTTCCTAATATATATATTTTTAAATTTAGCATTTGGAGTTCTATACAGAGATTGGATCTGTATGTGCAAGAAAACCCTTTCTAGTTTAAGCAGCTGTCAATAAAGGCAGTATTTTGCATTATAATGAGTGCTATGCTCTTAAGTAAATGAGTATACTTCCTTTACTTTTATTGTTGTAAAATTGTCCCCTTGTGCTCTTGCTGGAGCTCTAGGCTTATTGTATCATGATGAAAGTCTGCCTCATTTAAGCATAGGTAATGCTCCTAAATTCAAGAGGGTATGAACATAACCATGTTGTTTGGAATGATTCCTGACAGACTTCTCATCCTTGTAGTTGTTTTGCTTTTAAGCCTAAAAAGCTATATAACTGTATAAATACACACACAACAGAACAAACACAAAAATTCTGAAAATGAGTAAGCCAAAGCCTACTTAAATTTATGATATATAAATATTTCTTTTATATTTGTTCATTGTTAAATGGCATGTTTCTTTTAAACATTTTTAATTCAATTTGATTAACATTTATTGTGTTCCTAATATATAGAAGTCATACTAGGCTCTGTGGAAACACAACTAAAATATATTTGTAAGGAATGTACCATCTATAAATGAGACAGATCAATACATAAATGATTATAATGCAAGATATCAGCCTTGTACTTTTTCCTGAAATTTAAACAATTACTTTGGAAATAAGCAGTGAAGTGTCTGCAGGATCTGGGATGCTTTGTGGAAGACTTGTTGATAGGTTTGACTTTTAGAGTGAAAAACAATGGAAAATAGGACACTTGGTATTCCAGATTGTGGTATTAAATGAGAAGGAAGGTGCGTCATGGGATTAGGAAATGTTGATCAGTTGGATGAGTTAGACTGTAAAGTCAAATGAACCAAAGCAGATGAGAGGCCTGAAAAGGTAGACGAGTATGGAAAGGAAACACAGAAGCAACATGGAGCTACTGAATATCTTTGGCCAAGACATGATCTCCTCAATTCTATAGAGCTCTCTTGCCTCTGTTTTTAAATCAATAACATTGGTTGAACATATGTTCTGGACAGCAGTCTAAGTGCTTCAAACTACTGACTCACATAATTTTTACAGAAAGCCTAGTAGTTGCTTATTACTGTAAGTTTATTTTTATGCATCAAGAAATTTAGGCACAGAGGGATTAAGCAACTTGCCCAAATTTATACAACTTGCCCAAGGTAATATTCTTAACTACAACCTGCATGGATGAGAAGAAAAATACAGCTATTGCTTCTTGGTGCACATAATTTTCATATTTCTATTAAAAAGGAAAGGCCATATATCAGCATAAATATTTTGCTTGATGGTTTACTGTAACAAATTTTCAACATAAATGTTAATTCCTGTAATTCTTTGTACAAGAAGATATCATATAGAAAAGTTAAAAAAAAAATAGCGCATTGATAATCATACACCTTTCATTTGGAAAAAAGTTAGAAGCAATTTAGAGTATTATAACATTTAAAACATTTGTTATTTAAAACAAAAAAGAAAGGACTTTATAACATTCATTTAGTAGATTTATAGCATTGAAACTAAAAATGACTGTAGTCATCAGCAAAGCCAGTTTCAAACTGGATGTTCTCAGATGTGATTTATTTAGCCTGTATAATAGTTTATCTGCTTTTCTGCTATAATTACTCACTAATTTCAAAAACAGTAAATTTAATGCAAAAATATCCATTCCTAGCATCTCATAAAAAGTGGAATATGGAGTGAATCCACATTTCTATGACAAAACTCAACTAGAGCTGAGCAGAAATTGGTTAGTTCAAGTGGGTCCTGTACTACCTGGTTAGTCATAGATAGTGTATTAGTTTTCTATTGCCGAATAACAAATTACCACAAGAAAACACTCATTTATTCACTCAGTTCCATAGGTCAGGAGTTTATCAGCATTAGTAATTTCTTTGCTAAGCATCTCACAAGATCCCTACAGTATTAGCCAGTCTGGCCTCTGAAGGTTCTAGGAAAGAATTTACTTCCAAGCTTATTTAGACTGTTGGCAGAGTTCATATCCTTGGTATTGTAAGACCAAGGTCCCCACTTTCTTGCTGTCTGTCAGGGATTATTCTTAGCTCCTTTCCCCATGTCCCTTCCATCTTCAGAGCCAGTAACAGAATATCTTTCTTGTGAAATCCTTCTTATGCCTGGACTCTGAATTCTTATGCAACCACTTAGAGAAAATGTTCCACTTTTAAAGGGCTAGTGTGATTAGTTTAGGACCACCTAGATAATTTCCTTATTTTAAGGTCAACTAATTAGTGACCTTAATCACATCTGCCAAATACTTTTGACCATGTAATATAACAAAATCATAAGATCAATACCAGGGCCGAGGTAATGCAGCCACCATAGAATTTGGTCTACCATCTTGCTAAATAATCTTCTTGACTATTGTATATATAAAACTACCAAGATGTGGAGTCATGGAAAGTCATATGTTATTGGAAGAAGTGTATGTTGCTATGTTGCTACCACTACCCTGGAACACTGTTGTGTAGAACATGTGTATGCATGCCTTTAACTCGATAATTCTCCTGTTATGAATATGTGCACTGAAAAGTTAGCAAAAACTCAGGGCAATTATTATATGCTTTTATTGTGTCTTTTTAAGAAAATTCAGTGATAAATCCCATTTACTAAACCTTCCAGGTGCTTATGGACCATATCAACGTTACCTCCTTTTGAACATTTCTAAGGTCTTTTGCTTACAGCTGATCGTATTTGCTTGAACCACATTAAAGAAGATCCTTGAACAATATTCCATCGGTGGAATTTGAGAATTAACTCTATCATGTAACAAATATGCTTCTTCTTTTTTTTTTTCTTGTAAGAAGTAGATGGGATAGGCAGACTCTGAGTACTGTCTATAATTCTAGCTAGGTATGTCAGGCTTGGTGCGCTCCTTACCCAAGATGGGCTACATGTTTGTATGAGGGAGACTATATAACACCTCCATGTTTTTTACTGAGTGTCTTTTTGTCTAGAAATTATGTTTGATTACTTGCTTTTTTTTTTCTCCTAGAAAATTGGTAAGACACATTCCTCTTTGTATCTCAAAGAAAGGCAGAAATAAAGTGTGATGGAATGCCACCTATAAAGCATGTATAATTTTTGTTCTTGCAATAATCAAAATAAGAGTTAGAGCACCTGTTGTTCTTCATAGCTGGAAGGGTCAAACTGGCAGTGGTTTTGTTGGGGGCCTCTGATGTACATGCTTGGCACCCAGGGTGACTGCAAACATCAATAGTACCATCTTAAGTGAGGGTTTTCCTCAGGGAAGAGTGTTGGCATTTCATGTGTTAAGGAATAAAATGAAAGAGGGAAACCGTGCAGCTGGTTCCTGTCTTGATATCCTAGAAGTTCTACATTACTGCATTAAAGAACAATCATATAATCCTGCACAGACTATAGATAGCCTTAAATTTGGCTAGCCCTGTGACACATGTAAACCTTGTTTGTTTTTTTTTTATTCTTCTATTTTTACCTAGTACAAAATTTTAACTCCATAAGTTGTTTTATAGCAAAAAAAAGATATTGCTCACATTTTACCTCTGTTTAAACACTAATGGTCCTTGGTTCTTCTGGTTTTCTAGATTTTTCCCATTCAGTTCAACAGTTCTTTAGTTGAAATTGCAACATGGAATTGTTGCAATAAGAGCTGTTAAAATTTTTTGTGTTTTTTTTCTTCCTTTCTGGGTACAGGGCAGAGTTTCTCTTCCCCATCAATAGATGTTTTGCTGCTTCCTTTTTTCTTCCTTGCCAGCTGCAGAGGCTGCTGCATCAATCAGGGCCATTGCCCAAAGGAGGCAGTTAAGTCAAGTAGAAGCCTGGCCAGCTTGCAATGGATGTATGGCATAGGGAATATAAGCTGAGTCTTTGAGCTTGTTTGTTATTGCAGCATAACCCATTCTAACCTGACTTATATATAGTCAGAGTCACTTTAAGTCTCCAGCTTATAAAAACTATTCCATGATCTCAGTATTCTTTATAAATTTTTATGAACAGTACAGAGGCTTAAAATGTTCAAATGTTAGAAAGCTTTTACTCTTCAATTATCTTGTCTCATATTTTATTATTATGACAAGTGTTATAAAACTGAACATTAAATTTCTCCAAATGTTTCTAATCTAGGTACAAAATTTTACTGACAGTAAATAATTTTCTACTTTATGAACATCTTCTATGTTGTGTGCTTTTGTGTTGTGTGCGCATGTGTGTGTGTTTGTGTGTGTGTAAGACATACCTGACATTATCCTCACCTTTTACAAACTTATATTCTAAAACATAATAAACCCTAAATTTTATACATGTTTTGTTGACAACATGCAAAGAGTATGCAAGTACATTTTGCTTGCTAAAGTCTAACACATGGACACCAAAATTTCACTTGCTTTTGGCATTGTTTTAGTGTGCCAATATCAAACATATTCATAAATAAGCTAATAAATTGTAAAGTTCTTTACTGTTTTCATGTAATGCCAATTTTATAGTTCTAAAAATTGGTGAAGGGAGTATAAAATTACAAATTTCAGTTATAAAATAATCATGGAGATTTAATGTACAACATGGTGACTATAGTTAATAATATTGCATTGCATATTTGAAAGGTGCTAAGAGAGTAGATTTTCAAAATTCACAACATCAGAAGAAAAAACTGTAGCTGTGTATAATGACAAATGTTTGCTAGGTTATTGTGGTGATCATTTCGTAGTATATACAAATATCAAACCATTACATTTTTTATTTGAAACTTATACAATGTTATATGTCAATTATACCTCAATAAATAATGGTGTATAATAGTTTTATAAGAGTTGTAAAATAATACTTAAATTTAATTTGGGGCACTAGAGTGATTAATTGATTATAATTATTCTCACTTCAGATAGACAGCTTGTGGAATTTGATTAGACTAGAATACAGATATAGACCCTTAAATGTCTAAAAGGCTATCTTTTTTCCAATACACACTGGAGAGTTTTTAAAAGCCAGGAGAAAGCTGCTGTCTAGCTTGCAAGAGACTTCATAAGAAACAGATACTGTGTTGGTGAATTCACCAGAGTTGTTTAAACTAGTGTATAACTCCTGAATACCTGTTGGTTTGCTTGTAATAAGCAAAGTAACTGTTTTATGGACAGCAATATTGATGATAGCAGAACCAGCTCATCTGGGAAATCAAAATATAATGTGGATTTCTTTATGATCATAGAATTAGAATAGGGATATAGAATCTTCTTGTCAATCTTTCTTGCATACTTGAAGGTAGTTGACTTCATTTTTACTTTGGTTGGGTACTTGTCTGCAAATTCTCATTTTCTATACCAACTCCATTTTGACTGACATGCATTTTTTTTAATATGCTCACAACTTCGATTTGGTTATAATAGGGTTTATAGGCCTGGCAGAATTTCTGTTTCTTTTATGTGACATTGTTTATCATGGTTTGATCTCCTCTAAGTAGATCTGATAATGAGACTTTCCAGTATAATCTATTTTTCTTATTTCCAAACACTTCAGACTTGTCTTATTCAAATTCCACTTACTGACAGCAGCAGGTGTTGCTTAGATAATAAAGGCACTGTACATGCATTTAATATTTTTGATACCCTGTTTCTTTGTAAGTGTAAGCAAATTTCTACCATTCTGCAAATCACTTGCCAATTATAAACTCACCCATTTGTGAATATTTGTTTGAAGTTTCTTTAATATTTTTTCCCTTTCACAGTTTATTCCCATTTAACACAGATGTTCTGTAAAAAATAACAAAAGTTCCTGGAGTTTTTGCAAAGAAAATGCTGTTTGAGGTTTACATCATCAAACATTCATTGATTCCTGAAAATATAATCATCAACTCAGTAAACTCTATTAAAAATCATACAAATAAAATAATTTGACTAACTCTTCTGAGTGCCAGAAAAAAAGAACATAGAGAACAAGATGATAGCTCTGGGGAGGTGGTTAGGCGGTGGCAGGATCAAGCAAAAAAGAAAAAGAACTATTAAAATAAATAAATAAATTAATTAAATAACTAGTTATCATTAATGAATTATCTTCTTTTTAATCTAGTCTTTTTAATAAGAGTCTTTTTATTTCTAATTTGTGGTTATTCATTCTTGGAAAACCTGCAGTTTAATATTAAACAAACATACAAATTAGTTTAAGTATGATATAAACTTTTGGAATTTAATAATATATTATTTGCTTTTTAAATTTCTTCATATTTTTGGAATAGTTTGTCTTGTGAAAGCTGTGATACAATCTTACACTTATTTATTTTTTGACATTCTGCTATGATTATTCAAGTTCTTACATATGCTGAAGTGACAAAGGAATTTGTTAGAGGAACATACCGTTCTGCACATAAGACTTCCATTTTCTTTGAGCTTAAACATTAGGCAAATTCTCTTGTTGGTATTATGCTAAGATGAATATCTAAAGGATCTAATTTTTGCAAGGAATTAAAAGGTCAGAACCATAAATCAAAGAACTGCTCCTAAAGTTAAACATAATCTATATTACTCTTCTAGAAATTTAAAAAGGTGGCCTTTTCCCACTATTCTGATAAACTGATTTGAATTATCTCAAAAGTTGATATTACTACTAAATAAAATAATGCATTCAAGAACAGTAGCCTTCATTAGCTCACTTAATGTGCATATATTGAATAGTTCCATCATGTAAAGGCTGGAGAGCACTGGGAAGAATAGAGAACTATACTGAAATGCATTGTATATTTCTCTACACAAAAAGCACAGACTCCATAGGAATTAGGGGACCAGAAATAAACATGAAAATTCAATTGCAATACAAGTCAAAAAAGAGAAAATAAGTAACATGTTTATACCTGTCATTTTAGCAAAAAAATGGTAAGTAAAAGTTATAGAAGATTTAGGAGTAAGATACTTTTTGCATGTATTCAAGCTTAGGTAAAAGTCAGAGGGCAGCAGTTGTGACAGTAATTATTAAATGGAATCATAACAATAGCACCTGCATCTGACTTACCATGAGGCTTCTTTAAGCAAGGTCCAGTCAGTCACTCAGAAAAGTCACATCTCATTTGTAAATAATAGAAAAACTTGTTTCTCCATAGTGCATGTGGTCATTCTTCCCAACTGGTCAATGAGTATTAATTTGTTCTGTTGTTTAACAATAAAAGACACTTTGGAAGCTTGTAACTTTGAGAACATTTAGTGAGGTATATATTTTTGTTCATTTGTTTGAAGAACCACTGCTTCAGGTAATAGGAAACAGTTATATATTTTTCTTGGATCACTCTTAATTTATGGTTGGTGGAGAAGATCTGCCTAACAAGTTTCATTCTGACAAAATAGGATGGAAATAGTAAGATGGAGGGGAAAATTGATGCTATAAGACATTTATTATATTGAACAGGAAGTTATCTATATAAACCATATTTAACCTCAAATATGGCAATTTAAAGTTGAGCAACCTATAAATGTAATTATTATTGATTCAATTTTGACAGGAGCCCCCAAAGCCAGGAATAATGTAATAGGTGTCAAATGTCCCAAAATTTTCAAAGAAGGGTGTTAGACAATTTAACCAAGATATACTAAGCGATAGTTAAATTGATTCTGTTGTATTAGTGATCACTCCCCTCCAGCCATAAAAGCATAGAGGTAGAAAATGACTGAGGGAGAATTCCTTTACAGGGAGCAGTGTTGGACAGCTGAGTGTTCTTCCTTTTGTTGTGGTAGGAGGAGAACTGATTCCTTTCCCATCTTACACCAAGTGGGAGGAGTCCTAGGGGATGTCCCAATCCACCCAAGTGGAAGGAGCCTGCTTTGAGTCCCTTTGAAAGAGAACCATCCAAAACAGTTTTGGGGTGACATAACCCAGCAAGGGCCTGAATGTCTCTTGGCTTCAAGGTGAAAATTATTCATGTATCCTTTGCATTGTCAGTAATACAGTAGGAGGTGGTAGAGAGGAAATATCAGACTCCCATAAAAACAATTAGTGAGAAATTCAACTTGGAACATATGCCAATTTCATAGGACAGGGACATTATTTCTCAAATTATTCAACACTGCCTTTTCTCGTAAATCTCTTCTCCCTTGGACCCTACCACAAACAGGTCTTATGCTTGAACTGTTTGCTTATGACACAATGGGAAAATGCAATAACAGTGTAACATGTATAAATAATTTGCTCTCCAATAATTCTTATATGTTTTCTCTATACACAGAATAGATATCTGCCCAGAATACTGAGGATGTTCTGTATGTGTGTGCATATGCATGCAGGAGTGTATGTATATATGTATATACACACCCATACACAGAAGGTTTTTAAATTTCAAACAGAATTTAGCCACAGGATATATAAAAGCTGTGTTCACTTAGCAACAGATGTTACTATAAGACATGAATTGGATTGCCTTGCCTAGGGTTTCCTTTTATCATCTCTTACTTTCACTCCAGCTTTCATTTTGTTCTCTCATTTTTTTTCTCTTTTTCTCATTGTTGCTTCTTTATTTTTCTACTTGCTTACTGAACCACTTACTAAGTGACTCCTTCATAAGGGAAGTTTAGGTTTCAAGCCATTGAAGAAGCCAGCCACTCTCTATCTAGGCTATTAGATTTCCAACTGATGTTCCAGCCTTGCCTTGGCTTGGTCCCCCTTCACCTTTACTCTGGGAATGTATATCCTCTCACTAAACCACTCTCCCCCTTTGCAACCTCCTTTTTTCCTTCATGATCTTCTTAGGGAAGAGGTCTTACCTGCTCAGAAAATTTATCTTTTTAGAAAGCTTTGCTTTGGTCAGGCCAAGGTAAAACAAAATACTCATTAATTGAGATGATCTTTTGGAATGGTACAAGAAATATTTTATAAATGTAAAACAAAGGTAACATTTACAAGCCTTCTTAATGTGTATGGGTTCCATCGCTATACAGCGCCACGTGATGAGCATAAATGTTTTAGTCTATTGAGATCTGACAGTGACACTTCATATGAGCTCTTCTACCTTCACTTCTTATTTATTTATTCATGTGACTGATTCTGCACAGCATATTGAATTTCATTTTTCCTGTGACTCTCAGTTGTCATAACTGCAACACATCTGAAAATCATCTATGCTGAAGTCCACTAAAAATAGACATAGAAAACACACACACAAACGCCCACTCAACAAATTGCCTAGAAATTCAGCAAAATATGGTTTTATGAGTAAACGTCTAATTTATTGATGGGTAAAAGGCAGGGCAACAAGCAATTACTTTTATGAATAAGATGATCTTAACAAAAGCTCTCTTTAAGGTGTTACTTCCTAACTTTTCTTACACAACACCAATAGAAAATGATCATGTTGTCGCTGTTCATTCACATACATGAACAAGGCTGTCCCTGAGCCATCGGTTCCTTAGCATATCTATAGCCCATTCCCAGCACTCAGGTTTGGAGGTTCTGCTTCAGGGATTACTGCCAGGGCTGGCTTCACTGAAGCCTTTTATAGGTGATCAGGAAGATGAAGTACACAGTAAAATTTTCAAGTTCACAGATAACACCAAGTTTCTCTGAGTAATTAAATGTCAAGTTGATAAGGATAAACTGCAGAAAAATCTTTCCTGGTTACGTGAGGTCAGGATACAAAGTTGAACCTGATCATGAGTGTGTAAAACGTGTCAAATAAGAAAAAATAATACAAACCATATTTATTTGCTGATGACCCTTGAGTATCAGTGATGACATAGGATAAAGATTTGAGAGTTTTTATCTTCTATTCCTGAGACTTCTATCTTAAGTTTGCCGTGACAAAAACAATTACTACAATTCTGTGAATCATCAGAGATGCTGTTGCAAATGACACAGGAACATCAGTTACAATTTAAACACTTTCAAATATGTTATTTTTGTCTAATCCTCAAAACAACCCTGCGTGATAATTTTTAATGCATTTTGCGAATGAGGGAGCTGACATTCAGTGATTAACCCTTGCATCAAGGCACAGACTTCTGCAATTAGTTCTGGATGTTGTCTCTAAAAAAAAAAATTAAAAGTGAAAAATGTTCAGAAGTAAACATTTCAAAGTAGGCTTGAGGAATCAGAGGGATGAAAGGAGGAGAGGAAGTGAGTTCTATAGGAACATATATTTTTAAAAAATCTTTGATTTGGAAAATGATTTGGATACTGATTATAATAATGGCTTGAGTGAAGTTCTAGAATTCTAGACTTAATTAAGAAATTAAATTATGCTTAAAAAATGGCATATCAGCTTGTTAAGGCTGCCATAACAAAGCATACCAACTGGATGACTTAAACAACAGAAGTTTAGTGTCTTATAGTTGTGGAAGCTAGAAGCTCAAGATCAAGGTTTCAGCAGGCTTGGTTCCTTCCAAGAAAGTGTGAGGAAGGGATCTCTGTCAGGCTTCTTCTTCCTATGTCTTTTCACAGTTTTTCCTCTCTAGTCATGTCTGTCCCTGTTCAAATTTCCCCTTTTTATAAGGACAATAGTCATATTGGATTAAGGCCCACTTTAATACCCATCTTAATTATATCTCCAATGACCCCATTTCCCAATAAAGTTGTATTTGAGATCCTGGGTGTATGGCTTCAATATATAAATTGGGGGAAGGGACAAAATACAACCTATAACAAATGGCAAAGAAGCACTACACAGTGGATGATACATTTATGAGTTATTGCTTTGACTAAGAATAAGACCTAGAGACTTTCTATGTCAGTGAAAAACAAAGCGTTGAGAGCATCAAGCCAATAAAGAGATGTGTGTGGTGGTCGGAGGGGAGACTAGGATAGCATCTTAGTATCATGACATTGGAGACTCAGGGGGACACCACAGAGGTGAGCGGTCTTACACGGTTACACAATATCCAGAGGAAGGTTCTGCGCTCCTTGTCCAATATAGCATAACTGACTGATTTCATCTAATAGAACATTAATATTGTTATTTATGTCATATTTTTTAATCCCAGGAAAAGATTCAACCTCGGGTGTTTTAAGTTTGTGGTTTTTGCAAACCTCAATCAATCTAAACTTCTTAAATATGTAACGAAAACTTCAGGCTTGGTTTTCTCTTTCAGATTAAAATTAAAAGGAAAACATTTTAGACAAGTTTATACTAGTTACTTAAATACACAATATATTCTAAAATGAAACTCAACCACATGTCTACATAAATAAGCACTTCAATTAAGTTTAATTTATTCAGGATACATTCACATCATGTTCCAACATTACATGTTATATATGTCACAATGGGCTAAGAAATATATGAAGGTCTGTAACATAAAAAGGAAATTATAATTAATCTTTACTGTTTGGAAGTAAGACATGAAATGATAGAGAAAGGTAAAAATATATTTGTATTTATTTGTTACTGAATCCAAAGAATAATCTTTAGTTAAAAATGAACTTCAAATTAATCTTAATCATAATGACACCTTGTGCATGGACCTTCAATGTGACCATTTTGTTACGGTTATTGTTCATGAATCTATGGCCTTTAAAATGTGTCCACAATTTTTTTAAGTTTATACTGATCCTTGGAGTTCACAGCTGAATAGATGTGGTTATTTTCTCTTTCTTTTACTATTAAGTCTGTTGGTTGGTCCCTGGAGTGCCTAGTGGCTAGGGGTTGATTGCATGGCCAATATCAGTAAAAATAGCAGGCACAACTCACCATTAGTAAGTAGGCAATTGGTAATACTTAAATACGTTCTTCCGCCCAGTTTTTAAATGTTAATACCCTTGGGCTACTAGTCAAAAACTGACCTAACTTGACTTTTACTGTGAGGATTAGGGAAAACATTGGAATTGTGGACCTCAGTTTTCAATGCCTTCTGAAATAGGAGTGATAACTTGAGTCCAGGCACTAAAGGGGACTTGTATCTGGGTGCAAGTGTGTGAAAGAAACAGAGAGGACTGCAGTGGGCAAGGAGCAGTGGTGAAGACCATCATGGGTCAAGGTGGAAAGGGCTGTATCCTCAAGACTAAAAGAGAGCTGTATCCTCAAGACTAAAAGATGGGAGATTTTTCCTTCGGACATTTAAAAGAAGAAACTCTTTAAATCATTTAAAAATAGATTATGAAACACTACTGTTACCTTTAAAAATATGATTACATTTTATTCCATAAAATTGAAATACAGAAAGAACAAAATAATATTCTTTCTTGCCACAATGTAGTGTGATCAATATACACACTGAGGAAGCACAGCCAGTTAATACTATGATAATTTCTTCCCAAGCTCTTTGTGTTTGCTGCTTTTCCCAATAGTCTAATAAAAGCATCAATATTTTTTAAATCTTGATTTTTAATCAAGTATCAACCTTTTTTATGATAACATTGTATGAATAACCACCTCTGCCTAGTTTTAAATATTGATACTTCCCAAGATTCTGTTTTTGACTCTCTTCTTTTTCTACTTTGTGTAATCTCTCATCTTTCTATATTCTATCAAAATAAACTAACACCCAAACACTTACAAGCTACTAATCTATATTTATGTTTCAGACTCACATATATAACCATTAACCATTTAGATGTCCATTAATACATTAATTCATTGATAGTTAAATGAGCTAATTTAGTGATAATTAAGTAATAAGGTAATTAATTTATTAAGATCTTAGTAGGCATTGGGTGGTATACCATCTGAGTACTAAGGGTTTAACCTGGAAAATGGTGGTTGAATACAATGGAAGATGGTGAGAATTCAAGGAGTGATTGGACAGGCATGAAAAGCCTGCATCTGAAAGGTTCTTAAATTCTAAATGTAAGCATATGACATTTATTCTCAGTATATATTATGAACCCCAATTAACATAGTCTATAGCACTCTGCTTATAACACTCATGGGAGCTGTAGTTAATCCGTTATTGAAGTGATTATTTTGTTTGGTATCTGTAGTGGTTTTCTACTGCAGCTTTAACAAATTACCACATACTTAGTGGCTTAAAACAACTCATAATTATTTTAGTTCTGTAGATCAGAAGTCCATTGGACATGAATCTCACTGAGCTAAGATGGAGGTGTGAGCAGGGTACATTTCTTTGTGCAAGTTCTAGAGAGGTATTCATTTCCTGGCCCTTTCCACTATAGAGCTTCCTGTTTTCCGTGGCTTGTGGCTTTTTTCCTCCATCTTCAAAGCCACATCAGGCCAAGTCCTTCTCTCAGTGCCATCTCTCTACTTGTCTTTCCCACATGTAAAGACCTGTGTGATTACATTGGGTTCACTCATATAATCCAGCATAATCCTATAGTAAGGTTAGCCGATGAACAACATTAATTTTATCATCTACCTTAATTCACTTTTGTCATGTAATTAACATATTTACAAGTTCTGGGGAGTAGGATGTAGACATCTTTGGGGGAAATCATTATTCTGCTCACCACAGTATTTACCTCCCTCTCCCATCCTGTGCATTTCAGGTAGGAGACTCTATCTACTCTTCCTTTCTTTCTTTTTTTTTTTTTTTTTCAGTTTGTCAAAATTTTTTTTTTTAAATATATTTTATTGATTATGCTGTTACAGTAGTTCCAATTTTTTCCCCTTTACTCCCCTCCACCCAGTATCTCCCTCCCCCAGCATCCCCCCCCAAGTCCATACCCATGGCTCGTAAAAAATAACTATCCCTCCCTCTCAGATATTAAGACCCTTTGTAATCTTGTAAAGGACAATGGGCGAAGGTCTCAAGCTCCTCTAGCTGCTTCAAGCTGGACATGGTCGTCGTCCTACCTACCCTTGGGTCCAGAAATCCCTAATAAGAGTGGGGGTGTGGAGGGGAGGGTGGCCTTCCCACATGGGGAAGGATCATGCAGACTCCAGGTCAGTTGGCTGTCTCCGGACAACAGCGTGCTTGGTTTAGCAGGCTGGCATCCTTGTTGTGTTCAACTCAGCCATTTAGTTCAGCCAAACTGATGAGTCTCCGGAGGCAGCGCTGCAGAGAGGATTAAGTGAGGCTTATGCGTACAGACAATCACTCAGGTAATGCGGTCATAGGCTTATGCCCTCTGGTTCAATTTTGCTCATTTGTTTGTGTTGTTCATTAGTTTCCTGTAATAGGTGACAGCATAACGTATTTTTCTTTCGTTGCCTGGCTTATTTCGCTAAGCATAATTCTCTCTAGTTCCATCCATGTTGTTGCAAATGGTAGAAGTTCCTTCTTTCTTTCTGCTACATAGAACTCCATTGTGTAAATGTACCACAGTTTTTTGATCCACTCATCTACAGATGGGCATTTAGGTTGTTTCCAGCACTTGGCTATTGTAAATAGTGCTGCTATGAACATTGGAGTGCATAGGTTCTTTTGAATTGGTGTTTCAGGATTTTTCGGATATAATCCCAGTAATGGAATTGCTGGTTCAAAAGGCAGTTCCATTTTTAGTTTTTTGAGGAAATTCCAAACTGTTTTCCATAGTGGCTGCACCAGTCTGCATTCCCACCAGCAATGCACCAGAGTTCCCGTTTCTCCACATCCTCTCCAGCACAAGTTGTTTGTTGATTTGTTGATTATGGCCATTCTGACTGGTGTGAGGTGGTATCTCATTGTGGTTTTTATTTGCATCTCTCTGATGACTAGTGATGTTGAGCATATTTTCATATGTCTATGGGCCCTCTGTATGTCTTCTTTGGAGAAGTGTTTGTTCAGGTCCTTTGCCCATTTTTTAATTGGGTTGTCTGTCTTCTTGGTGTTGAGTCGTATGAGTTCTTTATATATTTTGGAGATCAATCCCTTGTCTGAGATGTCATTGGCGAATATATTTTCCCATATGGTTGGTTTCCTTTTCATCTTGCTGATGTTTTCTTTAGCTGAGCAGAAACTTTTTAGTTTGATGTAGTCCCATTTGTTTATTCTTTCCTTTATTTCCCTTGCCTTAGGAGATATATCAGTGAAAATGTTGCTACGTGGGATATCTGAAATTTTCCTGCCTATTTTTTCCTCTAGGACTTTTATGGTATCACGGCTTACATTTAAGTCTTTGATCCATTTTGAGTTTATTCTGGTGTATGGTGTAAGTTGGTGGTCTAGTTTCATTTTTTTGCATGTCCCTGTCCAGTTCTCCCAACACCATTTGTTGAAGAGGCTCTTTTCACTCCATTTGATGTTCTTTCCCCCTTTGTCAAATATTAGTTGACCATATGAACCTGGGTTTATTTCTGGGCTCTCTATTCTGTTCCATTGATCCATATGTCTGTTTTTATGCCAGTACCAGACTGTTTTGATTACCGTGGCCTTGTAGTATAGTTTGATATCAGGTATTGTGATTCCTCCTACTGTGTTCTTCTTCCTCAAAATTGCTGTGGCTATTCGGGCTCTTTTTTGGTTCCATATAAATTTTTGAAGTATTTGTTCTAGGTCTGTGAAATATGTTGCTGGTATTTTAATAGGGATTGCATTGAATCTATAAATTGCTTTGGGTAGTATGGACATTTTAATGATGTTGATTCTTCCCATCCATGAGCATGGTATATGCTTCCATTTATTTGTATCTTCTTTAATTTCTTTCTTCAATGTTATGTAGTTTTCTGAGTACAGGTCTTTTACCTCCTTGGTTAAGTTTATTCCTAGGTATTTTATTTTTCTTGTTGCTATGGTAAATTGAATTTTTCTTTCAGTTTCTATCTCTGAGTTTTTATTGTTGGTGTATAAAAATGCCTTTGATTT
The DNA here is from genome assembly GCF_987537825.1 of Furipterus horrens. Lineage (NCBI taxonomy): Eukaryota > Metazoa > Chordata > Mammalia > Chiroptera > Furipteridae > Furipterus > Furipterus horrens. The sequence goes on from NW_028327171.1 coordinate 56,339,974, forward strand.
CTTAATATTGACTTTGTATCCTGCTATTTTGCCGAATTCACTTATTAGGTCGAGTAGTTTTTTTGTGGAGTCTATAGGGTTTTCTATGTACACTATCATGTCATCTGCAAATAATGACAGTTTTACTTCCTCTTTTCCAATTTGGATGCCTTTTATTTCTCTTTCTTGTCTGATTGCGGTGGCTAGAACTTCCAAGACTATGTTGAATAGGAGTGGGGAGAGCGGACATCCTTGTCTTGTTCCTGATCTCAGGGGGAATGCTCTCAGTTTTTGCCCATTGAGTATGATGTTGGCTTCAGGTTTCTCATATATGGCCTTTATTATGTTGAGGTATGCTCCCTCTATTCCCATTTTGCTGAGAGTTTTTATCATAAATGGGTGTTGTACTTTATCAAATGCTTTTTCTGCATCTATTGATATTATCATGTGGTTTTTGTCTTTCATTTTGTTTATGTGGTGTATTACGTTTATTGATTTACGAATGTTAAACCATCCTTGCATCCCTGGGATGAATCCTACTTGATCGTGGTGTATGATCTTTCTAATGTGTTGCTGGATCCGGTTTGCCAATATTTTGTTGAGGATTTTAGCATCTATGTTCATCAGCGATATTGGCCTGTAGTTTTCTTTCTTTGTTGTGTCTTGACCTGGTTTTGGAATTAGGGTTATACTGGCTTCATAGAATGAGTTTGGCAGTCTTCCCTCTTCTTGTATCTTTTGGAATAGTCTGAGAAGGATAGGAGTTAGTTCTTTCCTAAATGTTTTGTAGAATTCACTTGTGAAGCCATCCGGTCCAGGGCTTTTGTGTGCTGGGAGTTTTTTGATTACTGCTTCAATTTCACTAGCTGTTATTGGTCTATTCAGACTTTCTGCTTCTTCTTGATTCAGTTTGGGAAGACTATAGGTTTCCAGGAATCTGTCCATTTCCTCTAGGTTGTCAAATTTCTTGCCATACAGTTGTTCGTAATAATTTCTTATAATCCTTTGTATTTCTGTGGTATCAGTTGTGATTTCTCCTCTTTCATTTCTGATTTTATTTATTTGGGTCCTCTCTCTTTTTTTCTTGATGAGCCTGCTTAAAGGCTTGTCAATTTTGTTTATTTTTTCAAAGAACCAGCTCCTACTTTTGTTGATCTTTTGAATTGTTAGTTTAGACTCTATGTCATTTAATTCTGCTCTGATCTTGATGATTTCCTTCCTTCTACTCGATCTGGGCTTTGCTTGTTGTTCTTCCTCTAGATCTTGTAGCTGTAGGGTTAAATTTTTTATTAGATATTCCTCTAGCTTTTTTAGGTAGGCCTGTATTGCTATGAACTTTCCTCTTAGGACTGCTTTCGCTGTATCCCATAGGTTTTGGGTTGTTGTGTGTTCATTATCATTAGTTTCCAAAACCTTTTTGATTTCTTCCTTGATGTCATTGTTAACCCATTCATTATTTAATAGCATGTTATTCATTCTCCATGAGTTTGAATGTTTTTGAGTTTTTTCCTTGAGGTTGATTTCCAATTTTAAGCCATTGTGATCTGAGAAGATGCTTGATATAATTTCAATTTTCTTGAATTTGTTAAGGCTTGTTTTGTGTCCTACCATGTGGTCTATCTTTGAAAATGTTCCATGTGCACTTGAGAAGTATGTATATTTTGCTTCTTTGGGGTGAAAACTTCTATATATATTGACTAAGTCCATTTGATCTAGAGTGTTGTTCAGTGCCTCCATATCTTTGGTGTTTCTTTGCTTCGAAGATCTGTCCATTGTTGACAATGGGGTGTTAAAGTCCCCTACTATGAGTGTGTTGTTGTCTATATCTTTCTTGGAGTCTTTCAAAAGTTTCCTTACATATTTGGGTGCTCCTAAGTTTGGTGCATATATATTTATAAGGGTTATATCTTCTTGATGGATTTTTCCCTTAAGTATTATGAAATGCCCTTCTTTGTCTCTTTTTATGGACTTTGCTGTGAAATCTGTTTTGTCTGATATAAGTATTGCTACCCCGGCTTTTTTTTCATGTCCATTTGCTTGGAATACATTTTTCCATCCCTTTACTTTCAGTCTGTGTAGATCTTTTGTTCTAAGGTGGGTCTCTTGTAGACAGCATATATGTGGGTCATTCTTTCTAATCCATTCAGCTACCCTATGTCTTTTAATTGGAGCATTTAATCCATTTACATTTAAGGTTATTACCGATAAGTACCTATTCATTGTCATTTTTCCCCTTTGTACTCGTGTTCTTCTCTGTCTCTCTCTGTTTCTTTATCTTCTTAGAGCAGACCTTTTAGCATCTCTTGCATTGCTGGTTTGGTGGAGATGTATTCTTTTAGCCTTCTTTTGTCTTGGAAGCTCCTTATTTCACCCTCCATTTTGAATGAGAGCTTTGCTGGGTATAGTATTCTAGGTTGTAGGCCTTTGTTTTTCATTGCTTGGAATACTTTTTGCCATTCCCTTCTGGCTTGTAGTGTTTCTGCTGAGAAATCTGATGATAGCCTTATTGGAGTACCCTTGTATGTTATTAGTTGTTTTTCTCTTGCTGCTTTTAGGATCCTCTCTTTGTCTTTGAATGTTGCCATTTTAATTATGATGTGTCTTGAGGTGGGCCTGTTGGGGTTCATCTTCATTGGGACCCTCTGTGCTTCCTGGACTTGCGTGACTCTTTCTCTCGTCATGTTAGGAAAGTTTTCTGTCATTAGTTTTTCAAAGAGGTTTTCTATCCCTTGCTCTTCTTCTTCTCCTTCTGGAATTCCTATGATACGGATATTATTACGTTTCATGTTGTCCTGCAGCTGTCTTAGAACCTCTTCAGTCTTGTTCAGTCTTTTTTCATTTTGTTGCATTGTCTGGGAGTTTTTGTGTAGGTTGTCCTCCAGCTCGCTGATCCGATCTTCTGCTTCCTCTAGCCTGCTTTTAATTCCTTCTACTGTGTTCTTCAATTCAGAGATCGTATTTTTCATTTCCTCCTGGCTCTTATTGATAGCTTCTATGTCCTTTTTCATGCTCACGTAATTTTCTGTGAGTTCCTTGTAGTTTTTCTGGAGTTCTTTGAAGTTTCCGCTGAGCTCATTCAGCTTCTCCATAATCCATGTTTTGAATTCCATATCTGATAGTTCGCTCCCCTCTATTTCATTTAGCACTCTTTCTGGGGATTCTACCTTTCCTTTTGATGGGAGGTTGTTTCTCTGTCTCCCCATTTTTTTGACTCCTATTGTTTGTTGGTGCTTCTTGGAATGATCTGCACTTCCTGGATCTGCCTCTGGTGGCGTCAGATCATGTACCAGTCTGACCCTAGGCAGCCTGTTGGAGACTTCCAGGGATCTACTGCTGTTGTCTGTCTTCTTTGATTGTTAATCTATTCAATCTGTGATTAGCTGTCAGGCTTAAGAACTGTGGGTGTGGCAGCTTAATTCCTGTAGGCAGGGCTTTTGCTTCCCCTCAGGCTGACGCCACTTGGAGGGGAATGGTCTACCCGCAGTACTGGGGATGAGTCAGCACTGGGACCCAGTCAGCTGCTCCTCCAGTTCTCCCCTCAAAGCCACCGTGCCAAATTCTCCCCAAGTGTCTCCAGTCCTCTCTGCCTTCCCTCTGCTTGAGCCCAGGGTAAGTGGTGGCCAAAATATTTTCGTATGTGATCCACTTAAGAGCTCTTTTTCTCCTGCTGTTTCTCTCTGGCTAGCAAGAAAGCCTGTGGCTTTTCGCTTTTCACAGCTGATACTATTTTACTTTCCACTCTGTCGCTGTAGGCTGGGAAGCCCAGCTGGGGGTTTAGACCCTGCCCTTCTCAGGGGGAATCCCCGGCTGCTGAGCTGTTTCTCAGTCCCTTCAGCAGCTACCCGTGTGAGCCCAGCCAGCCCTTCCGCGACTCCCTACCGGTCATGTTGTGATGTAGCGGCCTTTTCTGTCTCTCCGTGGTTATAAGACTTCTTTCCAGCTAGTGTTCCGTTGGTTATTCCAGATGATTTCTCCAAAATTAAGTTGTAAATCCAGACTGGTCCTGGGAGGAGGTTAGTGTAGCTTCCACTTACTCCTCCGCCATCTTGGATCCACTCCTTTCTTTCTTAATAGCAGAAACTTGATTTTGCTCATTGTGGCAATTGCCCAGCTAATAAAAGACAATATCCCAGCCTCCACTGTAGCACAAACATAATATGGCACTAATCTGGAAAATGAATTATAAGAGGATACCAAATATTTCTTACAGAGATTTTGATTTCCTGGTAAGAAATATCACTCTTTTTATCCCCTGCGACACTGCCTTGGAGTCTTAAAAATAGTCACCTTGTGGCCAAGAATGATAGGAATGAAGACAACAGGGCTTCTGTGTTAAAGGGAAGTAGTAAAAACATGGCAAGAACCTTAGTCACTGATGACATTGTTTAGCTGATGTACTGTATCAATCCAAAGCCTGCCTCTCCTGTACTTCTTGTACTTGAGGAAAATATTCATTACATATTTAAACTAGAGTAAGGTTTTTAGTTACTTGTAGCCAAATGAAATCTTTCTTTATAGTCTATTTGAGAGCAGCTACAAATTCTATCTTGTTTACCCTTGGATTTCCAGAGCCCAGAGCAGAATAAAACATCTCTCAGAAACTCAATAAATGTTTGTTAAATCTCTCTTGAGATTTTGATCCTTTATCTGTATTTAAAACAAAGAGCATTTGTCAATGTCCTGAAGTGAAGGTGCACTCTTTGTATTTGGGGAAGTAATAGAAATTAGTATGGCAGCAGATCATACAGTACCACTGTAGGACTGGTTAAGAATATATTTCTCAGTGAATACTATATGATTTCACTTGTATGTGGAATCTAACAAACAAAATAAGGGGGGGGAATAACAGACTCATAGTTACAGAGAGCAGAATAACAGCTGTCAGAGGGAGGAGTGTGGGGGGGACAGAGTAAAATAGGTAAAGAGATAAAGAAAAAAATCCCTTCATAGACACAGAATAGAGTATGGTGATTACTAGAGGGAAAGAGGGGTAAGGGAGCTAGGAGAGGGTGAAGGGGAAATCAATGGTAATGAAAAAAGGCTTGACTTTGGGTAATGAACACATAATGAAACATACAGTTGATGTGTTATAGTACTGTACACCAGAAACCTTTATAATTCCATTAATCAATGTCACCCCAATAAATTTAATACACATTTTAAAAAAGAAATATTAAAATAATTTATTTCTCAAGTCTAAAAACATTGATCAGAGGTTGTCAGAGTTTATGTTACATTATCATGTTTGTTTTTGAAGGCTCATTTAGGTTGATGTGTGAAAAGAAGCAGGTGAATGCTTTGAGAGAGAGTAAGTGGGTATGGAATTGTCTAAGTGAGAGATGATGAGAGACTGATGTGGTTTGATGATCCTGGAAATGGAGAGAAATGGATGGATGGGGGAAACCCACCTTCAGACTTGCCTGGATGTTGGGACAGGAGAGAGAAGTGTCTGGGTTACCTGTTATGTCTTCGATAGTGTAAGTGGGAGGATTGTGGAGCTGTTTCTGTGACAGCAACATTCTGGTATTGCTCTGTTGAAGATATCTTACTCAGAAATGTTGAATGTTTACCATGCACCAAGTTAGTAACTGTAGAATGAAGACATACACCTGTTTTATATGAATACTTCCAAAAAGTCTAGGAGAAGGTATAAGTGAGACAAATGGCTGCAGATATGCAGACCTTGGTTTAGAGCCAGGGCTATGCAAGGCTTTGTAATCCAAAGTAAGAGAAAAAATTTTTTTCCTTCTCCTGTACATATAATTATTGAAGGCACTGTTTCGAGAGCTATGGACATAGAGACAAATACCCTACTCTCAATGAGCCCAAACTCTAGTACAGAACTTTCACATGTGCTACATGGATGGGTCACACATAAGCTGAGCTGGAGATCCCCAGCTCTCAGGGCAGCCCAAGCAAGCTCCTCCACTTACACCAGAGTGGTGTGCACTTGTATGATTTTCTATGTGTGCTCTGTGGAAAATTTAAGATTTCGTAGACTAGGAAATAAGTTAGAGACATAAGTAAAGATAATAAGAATAACAACAACAATACTAGTATAATGCAATGTAATGATGTAATAAGAGAATATAAGGTAATAAATGTATTGCTGGGGAGATGGTTTGGGTGATATTTTAAAAGCAAATATTCTTCAATAAGTGGGAAGAATTGGTACCCTTCCTTCTAGAGCCTTCAAGCCTGAAAATTCTGTTAGAGTTAACTGTAAAAATCTTCTATTTGTTTCTTCAGTAACTACTTACATTTTTAAAGGCAATATTACATGAAGCATCTTCCATCACATTTTATAATTTGAGAAATTTTGAAACTATAGTAACTAGGGAATGGATGGCAGGGTAATGTCTTGTCTCTGAGTTAAAAACGGGTAGGGAGAGCTGATGTAACTTCTCATTAAGTGAGCTTGGGTGTGTGTGGAAGTGATATCATATTCTTTCAATTACCTACTTTCTTCAGCTTCTGAAAGTTAAAGTTATAAATCTCTGAGAAACCTACAATACTATTTAGTAAAAGAATCATCCTTTCAGAGCTTCTAAAACTGTATGTTTGCCTGTTAAAATTGTCATTTTTTTCTCCACAGATACTGTGTACATATCAAATAATATTGTTTTATTTATTTATTTTTTTGGTACATAAGCACTTTATTAAATCTGTATGAGTCTATTGTTTTGCTACTCTTTCTTTTTTTGCTCAAGGAAGCATTTGGAAGATCAAACCATTTGGCCATTTAAAAAATCCACTTCCAACACAACTGTTCCATGACAATTTCAATAGCTTCCAAGGGGTTTTAAATTATGATTTGGTGTTGAATTCAAATAAATAGGGGAATCGTTTGGAGTGCTTGTAACAATTTAACTGAAAACTGGGCTTAGAAAATCATTTGGTTTCCTAAATAACTAAATGTGAAAATAAATGTGAAGCTGTTTACAATATAATTCATATCACGTTATTAATGTGTCACATTATGATGGTAATACCATCCAGATATATTGAGCTTTTCTCAAACTCCTCTGATCTGTAGTGTCAGCAGTGGGAAATAATGTCAAATTCTGTTACCATTTTTTTCTAGTGCCCCAAATATATTATCAATCCTCTGAAACTTGAATAATGAGGAGTCTGCCTGGGCCTCAAAGACTGTCTAAGCCCTGTCCTTCCTCAGAGTGCTTAAGTTCCAAATAGAGTTTTTCTAGACTTTTGCATTTAGCACAAGATCCATTCTTCCATTTCACAAATGTATAAAGTAGGCTCTTATACACAATCACTATGATACAGCTTCTAACTACATCAGCCTATTCTACAATCAAGCTTTTTGTGATAAGAGAGTTTTAAGCCATCTTGACAAATGCTTATAATTATAATGATTATCATATGGAGCACTCAGTATCCTCAAAGAGATTTAAGTATCTGATAGAATCATCCTTTTACAAGAGTTTTTGAGCCAGCAGATTTCCATTATTATGTAGGGGAAGTGCATTTTTACATATAAAACCACAAAAAGATGAGCTCTTAGCTATGTCAGCCATTGCAGTGATCAAGCCCCTTTCTTTTGAAAATGTTTAACTATCTCATTAAGTATACTTCTAGAGGATGTAATGACATTTTCCACATAAGCAAGGAGAATGTCTTGCATTTATATCCATTCTTATTGGACTCCAGAGTTTTAGAGGTCTGGTCACTGGGATAATTAGGCAGCCAGTCCTCCTCAACCCCCCTTGGCTCACTTGTCAACTCTAATGGCTTGAGAAAGATAATTCACCAAATTGAGAACATTGCTATGAGGCTGGAGGGGAGTGTAGGACAAAGTAAGCAAATTTACAACCTGTCACCCTTAAAGGCTCTAAGGAATAATTTATGAGCTCTCAAAGCCAATGTCACTTGCATGGCACAAAAACATAGATATTTCTTATATAAGTCCTGAAACAGTTACTATGATTTCAAAATATAGGAGAGTTTGACAAGGTTTCCACTAAGTTTCCCAAGCAGTTTTCAGAGTAAGGATATACAGCGTGCAGCTCCATTCAGCTCCTGGCCTGAGTATATTTCAAGTTAAGTATCAGATGTGGGTCCAGCTTTTCTCCCTCCTGAATTTCAGACTGGGGAGTCCAAGATGCTTTTTCATATCTTCTGATGCTTCCACTGGCATTTACTATAGCAGGCAATGAGTGGGAGCTGTGATACAAAAGAATGAGATATCTGTGTTTTGTGGAATCTGACTTATTACTTTATTGCTTTAACTTTTGAAGTCAATATTTTACCATATCTTCTACTACAGATCTTGTTCATATATATATATATATATATATATATATATATATATATATATATATATATATATTGTTGTAGAAGATGGGGTAAAATATTGACTTAAAAAGCAAAAATTAAGCAATAAAGTAATAATGATTTTATATATACATACATTACATATGTATATGTATATTACATGTATGCATGTTAAAATTATGTTTATATAGAGATATAATATAATATAGATATGTGTGTAAGCCATGCATATTGAAGGAGTAGTTACCAAGGTTTAAATAATAAAAAATAAAATTTTAATTGCTTGTTCATTTTAATTTTCAATATAATCATCAAATAGTGAGAGAAAGATGAGTTTAAGTTCTTTTTGTGGTCTTTTCAACCTGGTGCTCTGGCACTCAGAAATCGATATCAAATTACTAAGCTTAAATTCATGTCGTTCCAGTAGAATTTAAATCCTATGAGGAAAGCTGCCCCCTGCCATCAACTCCGTTAACTTCTTTGCATATTATTCCTCTTTCAGGGAATGCACTTCACTCCAAAGAGCCATGGCACAGCCATAAATCTATATGACTATTTTGCTTTTCACAATCTGGAATAATGACAAACTCAAAGCCAAATGAATTGGGTGTTACTGTGATACTAATGGTGTTTGCATTGTAACAGCCACCAACATATTCTGTTGTTCTGCATAATGGGTAGACAGTTATCTAGTGTCAGGACTGCTGGGCAACTGATGTCTTTTCATGGAGAGTTGTTTTTATCCCAGGGGACAAACTGGGAAAATTAGAGCTTCATGTAAGTGTAGCACTTGTCCCTAACTTGAGGCAGTTGACATCATTGTGGACTGGGGTCAGCTATCTGAAATATTTCATGCACTTTTCTTTCTATATAAACACATTTAAAAAATACCAGCGTGCACTTTTAAAGTCTAATTTTGCTATTAGGTGTTTCTGGGTGGAACACACTGTGGTCTTTCCTGTTTGCTTGCTCTGGGCACATCAGCAATTTTCTCAAAACCTTAAAGAAACCTGCTTTTTTTGTATCTAGAGGGACAGTCACTGGGGAGAAAAGTATTCAAATCTTCGGCACATCTCAACTTGACATCACTGACAAATCTTGACTGTTGTCTTTGTTGCTCCCCCTGCTAAGCACAGCCCACTATCTATGGACAGATTCCCTCAGCGTCTCCTCCATTTGTTTCTTAGCCCCAGGGCTCTGCTAATACTATGAACTTTCATTAGCTCCACTTCATAGGATTGAAGTCCTCCTATAATACTCAAATTTCTATCTGTCAGGGCTGCCCTAGAATCAATAGCCAAGTGTCCAGTGACCGTGCTCCCAGGAGGCTGAGAGACAAAATGATGTTGAGAATTGTGTGTCTCAGTGTTAGTTGGCATCGGAGACTCACTGTGATTAGAAGTAAAAAGTGTGTCAGCATTTGCCCTTATTTGCTGCTCAGCATAGTGCTTCTGACAAGCAATGTTTCTTCATAGAAGCTGTTTTGAGGACTTGTGCAGAGTACTTTATATCCATAAATCAAAGGACAGGGCTGCCTAGGTCCTACTATTTAGGAATAAATGGAATTGAAAATGAAATGCCTAGTAATGAACAGTTAGCTGAAAAGGTTAGCAATTTGGACAGAGAGTAGAAGAGGAGAGAGTGACGACTGGGTGATTTATTAAATGGACAAAGTACTTAGTTTTGCAATTTTACACCATTTCCCTTTGTTCTGCTCTTAGGGGAGATGGAGAACAGCTGGTCAGTACCACCTGTGTAAGAATCCATCATATTCTTGAGTACCATTAGTAAATTTTCCCAAAGCCTTCTCTGCATTAGAAAAAGACCAATTCCTTTAATCTTTCTAACGTGGTAAATCAAGTCACCAGCACAGGAATTCAAAATGTTTTCTGAGAATGGTTTGTTTTTTATACGAGAGCCCAGAACAGAAACGTTATCAACTGAATGGTGTGTGTGGGGAAGTAGGGGGCGGGGGTGGGTGGTGGATTTACTGTCTAGATGGAAGTGGAAATGACAAAGACAGGAATTCCAGCTATGTTGTTAGATTGGTAGGAAACTAAGGAAACCCAGTCCATTGGGCTTCATCAGAAGAACAGGAATCCTAGTCCACCCAAGATTTTGGGCGATGGTTACTGAAAAGCTATGAAGATCCAGAGCCACTTTGGGTGAACAATCATCTCGTTTCCCAGCAGCTGTGTTTGGGGCTCCCTTACATTTCTGTGCCATTAATACCATGAAGCTATTAACATGACTTGGCTGCTCTGATTGCTGCTCCTACTATGACTCACTAAACAACTGCTTTTTTATTTGCTACTGGTAAAATTTCTGAAGTGTTAGTGATTGACCAATAAACTTTTGTAGACCATTGATCAGATTATACAATATTAACTATCCTTCAGTCAGATGTTTATACTGGGTTCAATTGGCAATGGGGGTCACATGGTACTTAGTACACCTCCACCAATACTGGAGCTTCCTAGGATTCTTACAGCGTGGGGCAGAGAGCTCCTCAGGAACACTGTTAGGCCAATCTAATAGGATTGGCTTAGATGGTTAGGAGTAAGGGTAGAACAACTTTTCTCTCTTGCCTTTCCATCTAAACACATCTTTAGGCTTACAAATGCCCCCCTCTACATCAATGACTACCTCACAACTAAACAAATGTCAAATGCTAAGAACTGGGATCCTTGGTTACTCATATCCCTCTACATGAATTATATTTTCTCATTTTTAATAATTTTTGTGAATTCTAAGCATTTGTGTTTTCACTTAGTTATGTTTCTCAGTTTATCACAAAGTAATTGATTTATTTTAGTTTTCTCTGTCTTACGAAATCAATTTCAGAAATTTTTGATATCTTTAAAAAATCTTTTATCACCTGAATTTTAAATGCTTTTAGATAAAGTTTTGTGGTCCTTTTTTATGCTGGTTAAATCGCCAACATTTTGGATTTGTTTATCAATTTCATAAATGTTTAATGTTATAATGTTTTCTGTTTTTCTTAATTTTATTACTTTTTAACTACTGAATTAAATGCCTGATTCACTGAATTTTATTTTTTTATTTATAAATAAGACTTTAAAACATTTATCAATTTTAAAAAATACCAAGTTAAATCTTTATTTGTTGTCCTGAATGGATGTTCATGGCATATTGTTAAATGTGAAAGGTGCATTTAAGGGGTTATATCTTTAAAATTATGAATTGTATTCTATGTCATTAAGATGTTAGCCATAGTTGCATGTCAATTTAATATTACACATAAACTTTTTGAGATTACTATAGAACAACTGACATACATTGGATTACTTTAACAACAACAACAATGAATGCCATCTTTGTTAAGCATGCCCTCTTAACTTCAGTTTATTCTGGATTTAGATCATCTCCCTTCAGTCACTAAGAATTCAAAATCTAGCTCTTATGTGATCTTGGCTAAGACCTTGCAGATATGCTTCCAGGCGCAGAAACTTTCTTCCATATTCATCTCACACAGAATTTGCTGTCCACATCTTCTTCAGTTCTTATCACATTGTGTCATTTTTTGTTAACTATTTTTCTAATTATTGAAGTAAATGTTTATTGTAGAAGTAAGAAAATACAGACAAAAAAGACAAAGTTAATCAAGTGCCACTGCCTGCTTGGAATAACCTAATAGCTTGATGTGCACATACTTTTCTTTTTATTATATGAATTGGTATAACCACACTTAAAAAATATTGTTTTGTTTAATTTTCCAAAAATGGGATTGAGAGGCACATTATTTTGTTACCTGTTTGTATCACTTAACAAAATAGTATAAACATTCCTCTAGGTCAATAGATATAGACATAATGATATTCTCTAAATTAAAAAAAAATCAAATTGTGGTAAAATATACATATCATAAAATTTACCATCTTAACTATTTATAAGTATACAGTTTGTGGTACTAAGTGTATTTGAATTATTGTGCAACCAATTTGCAAAACTCTTTTCATCTTACAAAATTAAAACTCTACCCATTGAACAACTCCTGATTACTACCTCCCTCACCATTCTTCCACTGTATTTTCTGACCCTGTGAACTTACTGTATAAGTGGAATCATACAGTATTTGTCTTTTTGTGACCAGCTTATTTTAATTAGTATAATGTCCTCGAAGTTCATCTATGTTGTAGTATGTGCCAGAATTCCCTTTCTTTTTAAGGCTGAATATTATTCCATCATATATGTGTATGTGTGTGTGTGATATGTATATATATATACATATCACACACACACACGCACACACATATATATATCTCACCATATGTTGTTTTTTTTTTAATTTTATTTTTTGTTATTCAATTACAGTTGTCTCATTTTTCCCCCATTGCTCCCCCCTCCCAGCCCATCCCTTCTCCCACAATTATATCCCTCCCCGTTGTCCATGTCCATGTCCATATACGTTCCTTGACCTGTCCTGTCCCTTACTTATCCCCCTTCTCTCCCTCCCCCCTCCCCCCTACTGACTACTATTCTAGTCTTTGCCTATTTAGTTCGTTTGTTTGTGTTGCTCTTTAATTTCCTGTATTGGGTGATATCATATGGTATTTTGCTTTCTTTGCCTGGCTTATTTCACTAAGCATAATTCTCTCTAATTCCATCCATGTTGTCGCAAATGGCAGGAGTTCCTTCTTTCTTTCTGCTACATAGTATTCCATTGTGTAGATGTACCACAGTTTTTTGATCCACTCATCCACAGACGGGCACCTAGGCTGTTTCCAGCACTTAGCTATTGTAAACAGGGCTGCTATGAACATAGGGGTGCATAAGTTCTCTTGAATTAGGGTTTCAGGATTTTTCGGGTATAATCCTAGCAGTGGAATCACTGGTTCAAATGGCAGTTCCATTTTTAGTTTTTTGAGGTAATTCCATACTGTTTTCCATAGTGGCTGCTCACCATATGTTGTTTATCCATTCATCAGTCAATGGACATTTGAGTTACTTTCACATTTTGGCTATCATGAATAATGTTACAATGAACATGGTTGTGCGAAAATCTCTTAGAGATTCTGCTTTTAATTCCTTTTTGCATATATCCGGGAATGGAATTGCTGGATCATATTACAATTCTATTTTGATTTGTTGAGGAGCCACCACACATTTTTCCATAGTGGCCACACCTTTTTACATTCCCACTAAAAGTACGTAAGTGTTCGAGTTTCTCCGGTAACCTATTCTTTTGGTAAAATTTGTAATCATTATATTGATTTATATATACATACATATGAAGGGGTTCGCCGCTCCCCAAAAAAAGAAACCCGGGATTACCTTCTGGAGGGCAGGCCCCTTGTAGTACAGACCTCCCCCACTAGGAGAGTGTTCTAGGAATCCATCTGTATCAGTGTACCAGCTGGCATTGTTGTAAGAGGCCGCATTCAGCTTTAGTGAAAATTTTGTAAAGACTCTTGATGCATTTGCCCATTTCATAATGAGTAATTTATCAGCACACCTGCCCACACTGCACTGAGTGTTCAGCAGTCTTTGACCAAAAACAGCATGACCCTCATGTCCTACCCTCCCTATTTACGCAATGTCACCCCAAGCATTTTGTTTGTTTGTTTGTTTGTTTCCCCTGATGAAAAAAGTCCTCAAAGGGTAACATTTTGTGGGTGTGGAAGAGGTGAAACAAATAACAGCAGAAGCAGTAAAAGCATCAAAATCAGTGAGTTAAAAAACTGTTATGAGCAGTGGAAAGAAGAAGTCTCGAGAGGTATATTGCATCAAATGGAGAGTATTTAGAAGGTGACTCAAGTTTAAACATGTAAGAATAAATACACAAGTTTTTATAAATAAATTCCATGTTTTGGGAAGTTCCCCTCATATCATATTATTATTATTATTTGCATGTATTTGCCTTTTTTTTCCCATATACTGTGACCTTTTACAGGGAGTTTGTGAAGACATAGCACTTTTTGCTTGGGTCTTGAAAGACAGATGAGATTTTATCTGGTAGGAAGGGGTATAGAACCTCACCCCTTCTGGCAGTGCAGCTGACCCTGCACTGACCCTGCACTGACCCATACTGGCTCTGGGTATTGGGCCACTTTCAGATGCTATTGTCATAACTATTATTCTTCCTTTGAGTCTGATATCAGACTATAACAGATTGTTCAGTTTAAATTCAATAAATCTTAAACTTTGAAAACATTTCTGATTAAAATTATAAACCAAAGTGTCACCAGTTCAATTCCCAGTCAGGGTACATGCCTGGGTTGTGGGCCAGGTCCCCAATTGGTGGCGTGCCAGAGGCAGCTACACATTGATGTTTCTGTCCCTCTCTTCTCTCTTTCTTCTCCTCTCTAAAAATAAATAAGTAAATAAAATATTATTTTTTAAATAAAATAATATTCCTTGCTCTAGAAAAAGGCACATATGTATTCAGTATTTACTTTCACATTTGGTGGTTTTAATGTTCCCTTGTTATCAAGTAAAGCAGGGCTCCTTCATGTGGCACCTTGGTATATGACCAAATAATTAGTGTTGAGAAAGACAGGTCTTTATTTACAATATTCTAGCCTTGGGGTGGGGGGGTGCTGGGAGCGCTCCTGCTCAGAGCCCTGTTTTCCTGACACCCAGCACTTCCCTTGCTCTCCAAAAGGCTATAAACCAAAACCAAGCCCAACAGTTCCCCATCCCTTATCTGTCAGCTCTCTCCTTCAGGATCTGAGGTATAACAGTCCAGGAAACATGTGCCATATTACATTCAATCATGATGAAGTCCTCCCCATATGTCCCAAGTTCCAAGAGTCCAGATAGAGTCCTGGTCTGCAAGGCAGAGCTCTTATTGGCTTCAGTCAGCTAGAGCTGGCAGGATCAAAGCGGCAGCATGCCTGCTTTCTTATTAGCCCAGGCCACATGGCTGAGTCCTGACTATAAACTGCAGAGCTGCTTCTTCTCACATGGCTGCTACATCAGGTTCCTCCATCATGCTCCTTCCCTCAAGGCTGCCTGCCCTCCCTTTCACATCCTGAAAGCCAAGTACACATTAGCCCTGGGATAGTAGGACAGCTATTATCTAGCTATCAGCTTGCCATATATATGCAAAGTATCTTAAAAGCTTTACTATCTCCTCCCCCAACCCCCAAACCATAGGCTGTAGGGTAGATCTGTACCTTTTCAACCTGAATCTCCCACAGATGCCCCCTGAGGATTCCCTGGGTTAAGAACACCTGTTTCAAAATCTGACTCAGCTCTTTCAAATTGATAAGCAGAAATGAATGAAACTATCCAAGCTTATGATTTGTCTTGCCTTCCCTACACTGCTCCTCCTTATCTTTGTACTAATCTTGATTATCCCCATATGCTGCCTCTTCTCTTCACTGGTCATTGTTTACAAATTGTAGAACATCCCCTTTAATTTATTTTTTTGTTGCTAACATATGGTGTTCATTCTGTCTATTATCTATTAATTCTCAAGACATCTTCAAAAGTAGGTGGGGAATCTCACATCATCAGATTCAGTAGAGAAGGCACAGCTGCCTCACAGTGATTGTCAATAATGCTTTGCCATAAAATAGATTATTCTTCGATGTGGGTAGAGAGCCTTGAATACTATCAAGTATTTCTGTTTTATCCTAAAAAATTTCTTTTTTCCCTTGCTCCAGGCCCTCAAGGTAATTTCTGGTTTTCAAAAATGTCAGCTGAAATACAAGTGAGAATTCAACATCTGGGACATGAAGTAAACAAGCCTGCTTTTTGTAATCAATTTCTGAATAAACCATACTGTCATTGTTGTATTTAATTTAGTCAAAAGAGGATGGTTCTCTAAAAAAAAAAAAAAAAAAAAAGTAGTATTTACATTTAGAAACAAGAAAAAGTAGTTATAAACAGTAAAGCCCATGAATTTTCAGCAGATTTTTTTTTACAAGAAAAAGAAACTTTAATGTGTCTCTGGTATCTATGTATATTTAACTGTAAAGTAACATGTCAAAAAAATAAAAAACAGTTAAGAGAGAGACTTTCCAAAGTACAAATGTATGACATGTTTAAAAACACATTTGCATTTTAATTTTTACCCCATGTCTTATTATGTTCCTTAAAATCTATATTTGTTTTTAGTTTATGTTGTTATAATCCTTCAAAATGCACTTGTCAGCACCTTTTTGTTTAAGGTTTTAACTCACTTCAAAGAAAAGTGCAAAGGGCTCTGCATTTAAAATTAATTTTCAGATAACTTTTTAAAACGTTACTTAAAGATCTTTCTGATGTTTGGAAAATCTCAAGAAAAATGTTTTGTGAGATTTTGCAGACTTTTACATAGAACATACAGTAATGTTTGTGCTGAAAAAATAAAACAAAAGATTTAGATGATTCTAAAATTTAGAAATTTTAACATGTTCCACATTTAGCCAAGTATATTTTCCCATTTTACTTATGATTTTTATAACTACTTATTCTTGATGGTTAATTATTCAGCAATAGGATAAGCTTATTCTTTAGTAACAGACATAGGATTTTATTATCTTAACAGTTAAGTTTTATTTCTTTGGGTATAAAAATGGCTGCAGGCCACACAACTCTCAAGCCCCTTGTCTTTCAGGTGGTGCCTCCTCAGTCCAGTCTCCTTTGACCTATGTCTCAACCATCTCAACTTTTGATCTCCATGCTCCCTATGAATGAGAAGAGAACTCACACCTGCTCTTCAATTTTTTGCCAACCTCTCTTCACAGAACATTGACCAGGACAAGCCATATATGTAGTCCTGGCCAAATACAGACGGTGACAAAATGTGAGGAGCACATGGAATGGTTGGTTTGTAATACTATCTCTGTTGCAAAAGCTAATTCTAAGTTTGAATTTTAGAAAGAGAAGGGACCTGGGAAAATAGCCCCCCAATTACATACATAATGAATATAATACTACAAAGTTCAGGCTACTTGTTCAGCTCACAGAGCCCCTTGTCTTGAGTAGTGTCTTCATTATGCTTTCTTAGGTGCACTAAGATCACTCAAATAATCAAGATATAATTCTGTTTTTCCTTATCTTGCCATTCTTGAAAGTTATTTTTAGACATTTTGAACTTGGGATCACAATTAGACTAGTGTTATGCCATCTTGTTCAATAAATAGTGAGTGGCAGAATCATAGAATATATCATAAGACAGTAGCACCTGGAAATATACTTCTGTGTATAAATAAGGGAGATTTTGATTAATTAGGTGATCAAAGCATGTCAGCCTTGGAGTTATGGCCACTAAAAGGCTGATGTTGCTCATGGCTTTCAAAGTGGGTTTAGAATCATATAAAAGCCTGAGTTTGGACATTGTCATTCTGGTGTCAAATCTTCACCTTTGTTTAGAGAAATAGTATGTCCATGGCAGAGTGTGTATCCTCCAGCCTGTGACTGCTGGTCTGGAGTCTGGAATTTCTATTGCTCTCTGGCTATGTGACCTGAGAGTTGTTGCTTACCTTCTCTGAGCCTCAGTTCTTTTGTATGTAAAATAAAGGTAACAATTGTGAAAATTGTTGTAAAGATTAATAAGATTCATATAAATTACTTGGCACAGAGTAGCCACTCCATAAATATTAGTAATTATTACTTTGGACTAATTTTCTCAACCCTGAGTCTCAGTTTGCTCATCTAAATTAGGTATCTAGTCAATCAACAGATATTTATCTGGCTTTTGGGACTAGACTGCAAAGCACCTGTGTCTGTAACAGAAGATTTAACTCAGGAGGTTAGTAACACTTACCTGCAAAATTTGTATAAGCATTTAATGAGATAATGTATAATTAAGTACTCTGGTTATGCTTTCTGGCAGACTTTATTCACTAAATAATTGTCGATTTCCTTTCTTTCTCAGTTGGTTGGTCTTTAATAGGATGACCAGTGGAATAAATTATTTGTTTTCTTTTTATTTTAATTTAAATAGTATATATTGATAAAATGATTATTAGACAAATCACACTCATTGTGTTAAATTATTTTGAATTAAATTTGTGTAACAGAAAATAATAGAAAAAAATGACAGAAACGTCTTATTCTTATAAGCATAATACCTGTGTGTGCACTTATTCTCTGATATTGGGTTGCATTAAAGATCTTTAATGCCTAAGAATAGCTTTCTGCACTGTAGCTGCTGCACATCTGTTTAATAGAAACTGAAAGAGAGTCTTAGATTGAAAGATAATCATCTAGGAGGCATTTAAATAAGTAACCTCATAAAACTAACTTTCTCTCCCCGTTCTTTAAAAGGGACAGGGAGGGTTAATTTGGGTAGAAATGACCTGGTTATGGGGCTGAAGTTTCTTATGGTTGGGAACTGCACCAGGGGCTCAGCATAGCAAAAATAGATGTTAGGGCCGGAAAGTGAGAAAAGCACAAGCTCCCCAGGTAGATTAGACCCCGATATGAAGGAGCGAGGGCGCTCTGGGGCAGCTAGGTACCACTATGAAACTGCCTGATGTTTATGACCAGTGTCTGCTCTGGTGGGTTGTGGCTTGTGCTTTATCAAGTGTTAAAATCATGAATGATTATTTAATAGTTATTTGTTTATAAGGAGAGAATTGAGCAGAGTGTTAACTATCAAACTGAGTAAGGGAGTTAGGGGAGGGAAGTTAGGACTGAGGTGACAATAGGGTTTAGAACTAACAGATTGGAATCAGAGAAACCAGAATTGGTAACACTGAGCTAAGAGGCAAGTCAGAGGAACACTTACACTGGCTTTGAATGTCATGCATCATTTAAAACTTGTCTTTTGGGGTCATGTTTGAAGTAGAGATGCAATTTGGCCTTACTTAAAGTATGGGTGGCAAAATATTAGTAATATAACTACATCTAATTCATATTTAAATGTAAACATTTTCATCTTTCTGTAGTTTGGAAAATTATTTCTTAGGTCATTTCCACTTTTTTTTTTGTATTTCAAATTAATTCTATTAATTTCAAATGATAATAATTCTATAATTTGCACTGGTGTTTACGAAAAGTTGTATTACAATGTAGGGGTTTCACTTATCTGACAATGATTTGACTGAATTCCTTTAACTGTGTAAGTTTCCTTATCTTTTACTGAATTAAAAAAATATGTTTAGCTCAAGTAAGCATTTTTTATTTTGAATTTATACATTTCTAATATCCTGACACCTCCCAGGTAAGAAAAAGGATTTCTATGGGATAAGATAATAACAATTGTTTAAACTTCAATCATTGTGAAAGGTTCTGGACATCTGTTTTGCAAGCTAATGTTAGTATTTTAGAACACACAACAGCAAAAACATCTTTAAGGTGAAATATCTGGATCAATTCCAATTATGTAGTAGGTGTTTCTGAATGACTCTCTCCCAAGAAGTTGAGGCATTTATATGAAATTTTAAAAAGAGAGAAAGAGAGAGAAAAGAAGATGAAGAAGATGAAGAAGAGGAAGAAGAAGAAGAAGAAAAAGAAGAAGAGGGAGAAGGAGAAGGAGAAGGAGAAGGAGAGGGAGGAGAAGGAGGAGGAGGAGGAGGAGGAGAAGGAGAAGTGTCAACTTTAAGTGCAATCCATACACATGATACTTCCATGCAGCTTGATTTTCTGGAACTTCTGGTTGTCTGTAGTTTTGAGGTAGTTGTATTCCTTCTTAGTTGTGAAGGAAGATGCAGTGTGTCTATCTAGACCTACACCTTAGCCGGAAGTCCACCTTTTACTTCTGACAGCAGTTAATATCACTGCAGAAGTTAGTGTTTTATTTTGCATACAGAAGTCCTCAAATGATGGGATCACTAAAAAGCCATCTCTCTTCTCCCACCCTCCCAGCTCAGTCTGAATGCCAGCAGCACCAAGTGTGCACATGCTGCCCATTGCAAATGCAGTTCAGCTGGCTGATGGCAGTGGTGTGTCAGCTGGCTGAGTGCTGAGTGAGTCATTGCACTTAGAACAGGTGTTTGTCTCTTACATGGTCTTTTAGCTTCTATATTTTCCTCACTTTTATAAAATTAAATTCCTCCTCTCTGTGTCTTAGAAAAATAGGTATGATACACAGGATGGCAAATCAATACAAAAGTGAAGAAAAACCTTGCTTCAGAAATAGAGGATGGAATAAAAGTGAATAAACTAACCTGTGAGTCCAAGCTATCACATTTGAGTATGAGTACAATTTTCTGGGACTATGGAAAATATTTAAAGGAAGAAGAAAATGCGAAGTTAACATAAATGTATTGGCTGAACAAAGAGGAGGAAACATGCAACAGAAGATATATGTACCTTTGTAGTTTAAAGTCTAAACCAAGCAACAGTTTAGAAAAGGTGCTTGAATCAGCCAGAAAAATGGTGGTGGTTATATCCAGAAGATAAATTGTTGGCCCATAATCAGCATTTAAGGGAAAACTTGAAGTACAGCTATGGAAATAGCCAGGACATTTTAAGAAAATTTGTTTAGATCATTGACAAGGAGGGCAAGACTTTGCAATTTATATAATATTG
The DNA here is from genome assembly GCF_987537825.1 of Furipterus horrens. NCBI lineage: Eukaryota > Metazoa > Chordata > Mammalia > Chiroptera > Furipteridae > Furipterus > Furipterus horrens. The sequence goes on from NW_028327171.1 coordinate 56,360,677, forward strand.
AAATCTAATGAAACAGGGCTTATGGGAAAGTCAATACCCTGTCAAAATTATATTCTCAAGAAGGAAAAGAGTACTGCTTGGTAGTGAGCAGATATTTAGACTTTCTTTATAGGAGCTTAGCAAGGAATACCTCATTGAAAAGAAAAATGTGGGATCACTAAAAGAGTCTCCAATAAGAGTTGTTATTTTTGAACATCGTTAAAATGTCCATACAACCCAAAGCAATCTATAAATTTGATGCAATTCCTATCAAAATATTACTAGCATATTTCACAGAATTAAAACAAATTATCCAAAAGTTTCTATGGAACCACAAAAGATCCCAAATAGCCACAGAAATCATGAGAAAGAAGAACAGAATTAGAGGTATCACACTACCTGATATAAAACTATACTATGATGGTATAGTACTCAAAAGAGCATAAAAAGGCCCATAGATTAATGAAAGAGAACAGAGTCCAGAAATAAACCCACCCCTTTATGGTCAATTAATATTTAACAAAAGAGGCAAAAACATACAATGGAGTAAAGGTAGTCTCTTCAATAAAGTGTTGGGAAAATTGGACAGGTAAATGCAGTAAAATAAAACTAGACCACCTTCTTATACTATATGCAAGAATAAACTCAAAATGGATTAAAGACTTAAATGTAAGACTCAAACCATAGAAATCCTAGAAGAAATCATAGAAAGTAAAATCTCAAACATTTCTCTTAGCAGTATTTTTTTCTGCTATATCTCCTTGGGCAAGGGAAATAAAAGAAAAAAATAAACAATTGAAATTAACTAAAACTAAAAAGATTTTACATAGCAAAGGAAGCTATCAACAAAACAAAATGAAAAGATAACTTACTAAATGAAAGAAGGTATGTGTCAATAATACACTTTTGGATTATATCCTGTTTATAATAAATGGCTGCTGGTATACTTAACAGGAAAGGGGTTTGTATTAGGTGTTGCAGAGGAAATACTAGATGGGAAATGATAGACCAAATGATTTTTGCTGTGGTAAATTTCATAGATAGAGAATCCTTGGTTTGATTCCTATCTCTGACACTGTTATCCTGTGTTAATATACTTTTAATTAATTTTTTTTTGTTTTTATTTTGCCAATTTAGAAAATAATTCCTGGAGTTCAAAATTTCAGAAATAACAAAGCATATAGCTTTCTTTTCTTCAGAGTTATAGAGATTTAGATTATAAAAGGTCCTTCAACTGATAACTCATTAAAAGAAGATATGAGTTTGCCCAGAAAGTATTCAGCCATGCAATATAGATAGAGACATTTATTGAAGATACAAGATACAAGAAACATTGTACATAAGACAAGGATGACTCAGTCCCCTTCAAAGTAGACACCTTGGGACCTTACTCTGCTGTCCAGCAACTCCCCTACCATTCAAAACACTGTAAAATCCTTTGTTAGAATTGTCATCAGCTGTCCTATTGTATTTTTCTGAATCTCATAAACAGTCTGAGATCTTTCAAAGGTGATTTTAGTTTTGGGAAAAGCTAGTAAGTCACAGGGTGCCACATCTGGGCTGTAGTGGGGCCGAGTCACCTGAATGATTTGATGTTTCACCAAAAAACTCAGTAAAAGATGTGATCCATGAGCAGGTATGCTGTTGTGATGAAGCTGCCAGTCATCAGTTGCCAATAGTTGAGTTCTTCTGAATCATCTGAATAGTTTCCATGGAGGAATGTTCAAGCTTACTGCAAATCTAATGCAGATCCATTGCTCTACTTGCTCAGTCATTTTGAATACAATGGCCACACAGTACATATGCTCACTCAATGGTGTCTACCACCCCCACTGACTGGTGTGATGAACTTGTCATTCATTGTTCACACATGTGGATTCCAGGCCACACTCCTTGGCTGCTCAATCAGTTCTCATTATATTAACAATGGCAGGACTTTTTCTGGACAGACTTCATATATCTGAATTGCTTTACCTCAATTAAATTTTATCCTTTAAAAATTTTCATAAGCATTTAATTATTGTTTTAGACTGCCCAACATATAAACAAAGCAGAAGAGGATCTTGGCCAAACCAAGAGTGAAATGAGTGTGTGAATACTGAATACAAATTACCAATTACTACCCAGTGTTTTGAATTTGTGTCTCTTTCCCTTTCCAATTACAAAGATAAGCAAAACACCTCCATGGCATGAAAGTGACATAATATCCTGAAATGATAATTTCAATTTTAATGTGTTAACACAAAAACATTTATTTTTTCTATTTCTATTTCACTGAAACATGCCAGATCTATCTTCTCTCTTTTTACCTTCAACCACTTTTTGAAAAACAGGTAAAAGAATAAAAGAACCCAACTTTGTATGTTCTGTATTCTGTTCTATGCATTTATGTGCTTCATAGTAGTCAACCATGTAATGACAGCAGAAACTTGCTTTGGGCAGGTCTTTCATCTCAGGTAGCAACATACTCTAGCCATAATGGTTAATTTTCTTATTGGCACTCAGGCATAAACCTAGTGAAACTGTAGCTTCAGAGTACATTTGCACATAATGACTATCCTGGGAATTCACAGTTCTGGGGTAAATAGTGCCTTCTCCACTTTCACAATTCAGGATAGTAGTTTGATTTTTAAAGCACTAATAATGCTCATGGACAATGAGCAGTTCACAGCTTTTTTTTTTCCCTCCACAAAGTAGATCAAATGGATTTCAGTGGCTTAGCAGTGATTCACGCTAATAAGAAGCTGAAAGGTTCACCTGAGGATAAGGTCACTGAGAGTCAGAAATATGATGTGGTTGACAAAGCAGATGTGTTTTGGAGTGTGCTAATAGAGCACACCAGTCATCGTCCACTGGGCTGTTAAGACCCTTGGAGCCAGGTCAGACAGCAGGCCACATTGTAAGGGAGGCATTAGCAAACTGCAGTGTTTTCAGGGAATGCTGAAGAGTTTGAAAAACAAAGGCATCAGAAACCATTTCCCGAGTGAGCTAATTACAGTGATACAGAGAGATCTGATTAAGATCACTGAGGAAAAGCAGGAGGGGTTATAGGAGGAGTTTATCTATCAAGTTTACCGAGGCAATGGAAGGGATTCTGGGACGTGATTGGCTGAGACGCTGAATGCCTCCAGAGCCATTGGAAATAAAAGGAGCTCTGGCTCTCTGGCTCAAGAGAGCTTTTCTGGGTCCTGAGCTGGCTCGCTCTCCCTCAGGCTCAGGCTCTTGGGCTCTCAGGCTCTCAGACTCTCAGGCTTTTCTTCCTCCAGGGTGCCTGGATGATGGAGTGTTCTGCAGTTGCCTACATTTCCCAATGGATAGTAGTTTGGATGGGAAGGAACTCCAGGCACAGCCTAGGATCGGACTGGCCTGGCAGAAGGTGGCAGGTTGGTTTTTTGGGTGCTCTACAGGGGCTAACCTCTGAAGCAGAAGCCTGCCACTCTTACAAAGTTGAGTTTTAATTTGCAAACTAACCCTATAGAAACTAACAAGGGAAGAGCTAGGAGAGCCAAGGTGTTAGAATTTAGCCTTAATTGATAGACTTAAGTAATTAAAGCTGTGACTTGATAGGCTTAAGTGTCTGCTTTTGAATAAAGACTCCTTTCCTTTATCACTAAACCTTTGCCTCTGAAATTTTGTCTAGAGGGTAGTGCCAGACAGTGGGACCCCACTTGTTATTCAGTAGCAAAAGTCCATATGTGAAAGCCCTGAGAAACAGACAGAAAAAGTGTCTGCACTCTTTAAAAACAATGCTTTGTCTGATTAGTGAGTTGTTTTCTTTTAAACTGGATGTACCACTTCATATATTGCCTAATGTTGTGATTTTTCTTACATGTACAAGGAAAAAAATCTCATCCAAACATTTATTTTTCTCAAGCAACATTTTGACACTGCCATAACTTCTCAAGGCCTGGAGGAATGGAAAGACCAATGTGTAGGCTTTTTTCAAAAATATTAACCTTTACAAAATGAAAGAGCACTTGGATTTAATGACATGGAACTCTACCCACATGCACAAGAACACCATGAATGCCTGTATCCACAAGAACTGCTCAGACTTGAGTATTTAGAGCAGGAGTGCCTGTACTGACTAAGAGAGAAAACTTGACATTATTTTTCAATTATAATTTACTCTTTATTACATTTCTTGTAATTTTTTATTATTTTCTCTTGTCCATTGTTTTCCTTGATATGTGCTAATTTTAACCTTTGCAGGGGGAGGGGAGGCATTTAGAATTTCAGACAGGTGTGTTTTATCTTTTCTTCAAGATTTCTTATACCTGCACCACATTATTTTTTCTCATTTTTTATCTAGTCAAAATTTCACCTGTTACAGTGACATGTAGTGACTTGATATAAAGTAAGCTTAACATAATTACAATTATTCTCAAAAAGCATATATTTCTCAAATATATTCAGGAGTTTTTCTTCAGTATTTCTGAAGTCACAGTGGTTTCATTGGAGAATACGTGTATAAGACAATGCTGAATTTGGTATGTTCCCATTAATATGTAAGACCTCATTCTAATAAGAATTTTAAAAAAAGCAAGCCCAAGAAAGTAGATAGTACTCTTAGATAGTCTTCTAGTGAATTGCTCTTTCCAGATTAAAGTATGAATGTTATCTTTCTATAAGTTTAGTTAGTGAGATAAAATTAAGTGTATTAATAAATGTGCTTCAGAAAGGTGAGGTTGGAAAATACTTTAGATTATTCAAAATACTTAATGGAGCATCAAATTAACATTTCTCTGGTTTATAAAGGAAACTCTAGCAAGTGTAGAACAAAATTATTTCACTGAAAATTGATACTGACTGATATTTCTCTTGATTAAACTTTAATATTTTCCTTTTTGACAATTTGGAACAATGGGGCATGGATTTTTGCACTTCTTGTCAACCTAGTTCTGAGAAATAGAATGCCTCATGCTTGAACTTATTCTATTTGAAAAATACATATGGCTGTGTTTTATTTTAAGAATTGCTATGGAAGCCAAATAGAATGCTTCTCTTGATTTTCAGAACAAAATAGGAAAAAAATAGTGATATATACCATAGCTAATATCAAACACACTATATGTATCGTGATATAGAGAAATATATTTAACTCAAGAAACTAACATAAAGAAGAGCAATGGCTTATGAATTATAGCAGGCTATATACATTTATTATAAATATTCATATGTGAATAACAAAAATGAAACCTATCTTTGAGAATCCAAATATAGCATTTGTTTAGTGGCATTATAACACTGAAACAATATTTTTAACATTATTTTTATTGTTTACACTATTACAGATGTCCCCATCCCTGCCCCCCAGCCTTTCCCTCCCCTTCCCTAAGGCCATCACTATGCAGTTGTCTGTGCCTATTTGTTCTTTGAATAATCCCTTCCTCCTCCCCTCTGACAGCTGTCAGTCTTTTCCATGTATCTGTGCTTCTGTTTCTAACTTGTTCATCAGTTTATCTTTATTAGATTCCACATGTAAGTGAGATCATATGGTACTTGTCTTTCACTGACTGGGTTATTTCACTTAGCATAATAATCTCCAGGTCCATCCATGCTGTCACAAAGGTGAGGTTTTCTTCTTTTTTTATGGCTCTGTAGTATCCCACTGTGTAAACGCACCACAGCTTTTTTTTCCCAGTCACTTACTGATGGGCACTTGTGCTGTTTCCAGCTCTTGGCTACTATAAATAACACTGCAATGAACATAGAGGTTCATATAATCTTTCAAATTGGTGTTTTGGGATTCTTAGGATATATTTCCAGAAATGGGATTGCTGGGTCAAAAGGCAGTTCCATTTTTAATTTTTTGAGGAAACTCCATACTGTTTTTTAGTGTTTGCACCAGTCTGTATTCCCACCAACTTGCACGAGGGATCCCTTTTGTCCACATCCTCACCATCACTTGCTTGCTGATTTACTGATGCTAGCCATTCTGGCAGGTGTGAGGTGATATCTCATTATGGTTTTAATTTGCATTTTTCCAATGATTAGTGTGATGTTGAGCATTTTTTCATGTATCTATTGGCAATCTGTATGTCCTCTTTGGAGAAGTGTCTATTCAGGTCCTTTGTCCTTTTTTTAAGTGGATTGTCTCCTTGGTGTTGAGTTGTATAAATTCTTTATGTATTTTGGAAATTAACTTCTTATCAAAGGTATCACTGGAAAATACGTTCTCCCATACAGTTGGTTCCCTTTTCATTTTGTTGATGGCTTCTTTTGCTGTGCAGAAGCTTTCTAATTCGATGTAGTTCCATTTGTTTATTTTTCCTTTTGTTTCTCTTGCATTAGGAGATACATCAGCAAAAATATTGCTACACAAGATATCTGCAATTTTACTGCCTATGTTTTCTTCTAAAATTTTTATTGTTTTACAACTTATATTTAAGTCTTTTATCCATTTTGAGTTTATTCCTGTGTATGGTATAAGTTCATGGTCTAATTACTCTCTCTCTCTTTTTTTTTTTTGCATGTACCTGTCCAATTTTTCCAACACCATTTATTGAAGATATTGTCTTTACTCCATTGTATGCTCTTGCCTCCTTTATCAAATATTAATTGACCATGAAGGCATGGGTTTATTGCTGGTCTCTCAATTCTGTTCCACTGATTTATATACCTGTTCTTATGCCAGTACCAGATTGTTTTGGTTACAGTGCCTTATAGTATAGTTTGATACCAGGTATTGTGATGCCTCCAACTTTGTCCTTCTTTCTCAAGATTGCAGAAGCTATTCAGGGGCTTTTTGTTTCCACGTGAATTTTTGAAATACTTGTTCTGCATCTTTGAAATATGCCATTGGCATTTTAATGGGAATTGCATTGAATCTGCAGATTATTTTAGGTAGTATGAACATTTTAATAACATTAATTCCTCCAATCCATGAACATGGTATATGCTTCCACTTATTTGAATCTTCCTCAATTTCTTTCATGTGTTCTAAAAATTTATAAGTAAGGTCTTTTATCTCCTCAGTTAAAATTTATTCCTAGGTACCTTGTTTTTGTTGTTGTTCCTGTAGTAAATGGGATTGTTTTCTTTGTTTCTTTTTCTGATAGTTCATTATTGGTGTATAAAAATCCTATCAATTTTTGAATATTAATTTTCTATCCTGCTACTATGCCAAATTCATTTATTAAATCTAGTAGGTTTTTGTGTGTGTGTGTGTGTGTGTGTGTGTGTGTGTGTGTGACATATTTAGGGTTCTCTTTGTAATATATCATGTCATCTACAAATAATGAGTTTTATTTCCTCATTTTCAATTTGGATGCCTTTTATTTCTTTCCCTTGTTTTGATCGTTGTGCCTGAGACTTCCAGTACTGTGTTGAATAAGAGTGATGAAAGCAGATATCCCTGTTTTGTTCCTTATCATAAAGGAAATGTTTTTAGTGTTTGCCCCTTGAGTATGATCTTAGCTGTAAGTTTTTCATATATGGTCTTTAATATGTTGAAGTATAATCCCTCTATTAACACTTTGCTGAGAGTTTTATCATAAATGGGTGCTGGGTTTTATTGGATGCTTTTTCAGCATCTATTGATGTGATTATATGATTCTTATCTTTTATTTTTATTATGTGATGTATTACATTTATTAATTTGTAAATATTATACTAATCTTGTACTGAAACAAATTTTGGTTAGAGAAATTAAAAGGGAAATATATTCTCTCATGTATGTACATCGACAGTGATTAATCATGTGGAAGTAATTTGTCTTTGCTATAGTTTTAGGATCACCACGAGATAATAGGTTCACAAACAATATGCTGGAGGGGTGGCCTCCTAAGATTGAATCACAGATGGCATTACCTTAGTGGGATCTCCTAACTGGTTTAGAGACAGACTATTAGAGTACATCTCCAGAAGTTGATTATTCAATTACTGACTCTAGGAGACTTATGTTACCCAGTTCACAAGGAAACTTATTTTTAGCAGGTTGCCTGGTAATTAAATTAAAATAAGAAGTATAATTGTTAGAGAGACCAGAGAAACTAGTGTTTCCATAGGAAAGACACATGGAAAACCCAATTAAAATCAGAATGTTTTGGTGAGCCAAGAGTCAGAGTAAGAAAGGCTCATTGCATGATTAAAACAGCTCATAGTGCCAACTTATAATAACCAAAAGCATCTGCTAACATCAACACTTTGATGTATTAATACCACCAATATTTTGATGATGGCCAGTTTGTAAACTTGGAGTCCCTTTGTTTCCTATGGCAGATTTAGCTTTGATTTTATCACTTTTCTTAGCAATGAATTTTATATGATTATCTCTTAAAATCTTGGAGATTCCTGCTGATACTCAGCTGCACAAAGGTAAAAAGAACACAGACACTAGGGTTAGACCATTCTGTGTTTAAATACTGGTTCTGCAACTTACTATCTCAAATTTTTAATTTCCTCAAGGCCAAGATTTTAAACTTGTAAATGGAAATGATAATGTATATCTTTTTAGGATTAAATATCATCAGCTTCAGCACAATAAACAATAGACAGCATTGTGTGGTATTTAAGAATATTGGGTTTAGAAACAGATAGACCTGGTTTTGGTCCCAGGTCTATCATTACTTTCTTCTCTACATCTCATTTATTTATTTCTAAAATGTGGGAATAAAAATTCTGACCTATAGTTTTAAGGTTAAATTAAATAAAAAAAGTATCACAGTTTCTGTCAGTTAATATGTGCTCAATAAATGGTAGCTATCAATAAGTACTAGCACTATCAGTATCCCTTTCATTGCTAAGAATAGCAACACTCTGCAGTTAAGATGTCTTGAGCCATGATAAATTAGAAAATAATAGTACAATTTTTATTATTCAAGGGATAATCTTTGGTTTGAAGACTATTTGCTGTTCTTGTCAGTCATTCAGATGTCAATGAGTTTAGGTTGATGAGAAGTGAATATCTTTGAAATGTATGGGCCCTGACAAAAGGCCTACATTAGCTCTCTATTGAGCACAGCATCAGACTACCCGAATGAACTGGAGCCTCATATAAGCCTAATGCTTCACTGACTGTAGACCTTAGAAATTGTGTCTCTGATTACAACAGTGTTTATTCTGGATGAGAACAATCTTCCATCTCGTCTCCAGGACTACATCCCTCTCCCCCACCCCCGCCAAGATTATTTAGAAAATGCCGATTGTCTCCAGAAGGGTCTGGCTGCTTCTTCCTCGAAACAACCTAAAAACATTTTTTAAAAATTCAAAATTATATTTAAGGAAAAGCTTTCAGAAAAGACCAGGTCATGGTGGCCATTCTTCTCATAAAGCATGAGATGAGACATTGATGAAAATCAAGATGAAACAGAAGTTGTATAAGTGACACTATGAATCTGGTATAATTTTAAAAAATATGATAACATATATACTTATTATAATAAGAGTGAGACTTTTGTTGTAGGCAACTGTGCAAAATTTTAAAAAATGTTGAAAGAGTGAAATATTTTATAGCTTTGTCTTGAAACGATATGGTATTTGTGGGGATTTAGTGGCTTCCACAGAACAGTGAAAAGTAGCTGTCAGTGGCCACTCTGAAATTGGCCTGTCTAGCAATTCCTCCAGATGATTTTGAGATATTAAGCCAGATTCCAACCTACCATTAAACATCTCAGAGTATCTAGAAATTCTTGCAGTTATTAAAAATACTTGTGCACAAAACTCAAAAGTCTCAAATGCAACACGTCCCAAACTAAGATTCTGATTCGCCGCTGCCTACCACAAACTTGCTTTGCTTACTGTTGTCCCACCTCAGTGGCACAGGCCCAAAGCTTGCTTTCTTTTTGTCATCTCACAGATTCGGTCTGTCAGGAATCCAAGTCACATCCAGAGCACTTCTGGCTCTTTCCTCCCCGCTTACGCTTGTGAGTCACCATTACCCCTCACTTGATTGTTCCTGTGGCCTCATAGTCTCCCTGCTTCTGTATCTGTCCTGTTTCTACTCCCTCAGGAGTGATCCTTTAAAATCAATGTCAGATCATATATGTGCCACGGTTCTACACAAAACACTGTGACAATTCCTAATTCCAGTCAAGCAAACACCAATGTCCTAAAAGCGACCTAAAACATCCTATGTAATTTGATTTCCCACCATGTCTCTACAGGTGTATGACTTTTTTCCTTGGTCAGCCAATCGAGTGACACCAAGTGCCTTTTTGTTCTAAATTTACCAATTTATTCAATTATTCTAGGATTTTGCCACCCAGAGAAAAGCTTAGTATAAGAGCCAGATTTATAGATATAAAACCAAACAGTCATAATTTTGGAAAATGAGAACAAAGACATACAAAACCATGCATATTAACAGCCTGTATGGGTTTATAATGACAGAATTCTAAACTACTTTATAAAGACTGTAGCTGGGACATTGAAAGAGGTACTTTTAAAAAGGAATATTTTAAAGCAGAAGAATTACACTTATAAAGACATTTAGAATAAAATTTAACTTAGTAGCAATGCTTTGATAAATGAATAAATTCATAAAATATCAGAGGAAAATATATGTGCATGGGACAGATATCTAACTTTGTGAATATGGTTCTATATCAATTATTTACTCTAGCCTCCCAGTTTTTAATTGGAACCATATCATTATTGATCAGCCATTACACTAACCTAGTTTTATACTCCTCAGGTGTTGTTTTGATATAATTTAAATACAATAATGAATATACACATATATGACATATTTTATTTTTAATGAAAATAAAATCAGCTTATTGTGCTAGTTAAGTTATATATATAATGTTCATTATACACACCAAACAGAATACCCCATTATGAGGAAGAGAGTATAGGTCACCCAAAATCTGAGCACACTGTGGAAGCCCTCATGAAAATTTTGGTGACTTTCCTGTTATTCATCTACAAACTTGCAGAGACCTACATACTGACACATACACACGGACATGAAAATTTAGACATATGTGACCAAATCTCAAATGCTGCTTTTATCATTTTTCTTAGTTAATCATTTCTTCTTCCATCTAAAACCTTTTCATTCCACCAAAACTATTAATAGCTTAGTTTATATTCTTCTATACTCTATTTATTTAATCATTTAATCACCAAAACACAGATATACACATTTTTATTTTATACAAAAATAAAATTGTACCACTTCTCCTTCTCTGGCTTTTGAAATTGAATCCATGTATATTTGAAATGTTTCCAATGTAACCAGTAGAGCTTTAATTTATTCTTTTATAAATTCAGAATAATATTTTATAGTATAAATATACTGTATTATTCACCGAGTTTCCTATAATTTTGCATTATTATGCCCCTAGTTACTTCCCTGCCTTCATAAACAATTCCACAATAAACATCCTTAAACATATATCTTTATGTTTTGTTTTTATTTCTATGACATAATTCACAAAACTATGATTACTGGTTTTGGATTTATTGAACTAGCAGGTGGTAAAATGTAGACCACTGACAGAAAAGCATTGCAATGTAAGGATCCTGTAACCTTCCAAGACATTATTTATCTGTCATGGTGAAAAAAAAATTTATATTTGAGGGAATGCAGGGATTCTGAGGCTATGTCAGCAAGAACTACCTCTAAGTAAAATATTAGAGGAAAGATTCTGCAAGACAAATGGATCAAAGCAGGGGAATCTGGTAGCAGAAGATAAAGTTGAAAGAAAACTCTGGTGAGCGATGAATCTTGCAATATATATAGCTAATCCTAAATAATGGAATGCTCATAAATGTAGAAGTCAAAAAGAAGACCAGGCCAAGGAGGCAAAACGAAAGTAGCAATATTAATACAACAAAGGGTGGAATATTAGGTTAGTGATAATAAAAAATATATTGAGGAACTTAATTTAATTTAAAAAGTCCCAATTAAAAGAGAAAATTTTACAGTCAAAAACTCTGTTCTTCAAACTAAATAACAGCTTATTATACTCAAAACAAAAACTATTAGTAATGCAAGAAGTTAAAAAATAAATGGGATTTAAATATATTTCTTAAGCAAAATATAGATAAAAACACAGGACACCTCAACAATATAGTCAACAAATTTGATTATAAATGTATGCATATGTTGTCGGCAGCCGTCCGTCTCGAGAGACGATGGTGTAGCTTCTTAAGAGTCTATCTGCACCGCCAAGAATGGCTGTGCAGTCCGACTCGGGAGTGACACGGTATCTGTCTCCTCCCGTGTTGAATCGACATCTTGCGATGACGCTGGAGTGTCCTCTCCAGTGAAGCTGAAGCTACAGAGCCTGGGCAGGGTGATATGGAGGGTCTGCTGTTGCCCATGCAGCAGACCCCCCCTCTCTTTGCAGCTGAAGGATCCAAGGGAAAGACGGAGTCAATACAGCTTGGCTTCAGGTGCGCCGCAGGAGTTGCCGGTGTTGACTACAACGTCAAACCGCCTTAGGGACTCCGGCTCCGGATTTTCTGTCGGGGTTTACTCCCTTAGCCTTTCCCCTGAAGAGGTATGCCGCAAGGCAGCGGAGGTTTTTTGGCGTCAGAGTTTTCCTTCTCTGATGTGCCCTGACTGGAAAATCGAACCAGCGACACTCAGCTTGCAGGCCGACGCTCAATCCACTGAGCCAAACCAGCCAGGGGTTATGCATATGTAAATCAATATAAATAGAAAGATATACAAAAATGTTTATATACCACAATGAAGTATATCACATATATCTAATATGTAATCTAATCTATATATAATACAATAAATAAGTGAAAATAAATGATTAAAAGCTGATCCTTTTAAAATGAAACAAAAGAAAAATAAAAAAAAAATAAAATGAAACAAAAGAAACCTTACCAAATTTATAACTAACAAAGGCTCATAAATAATATCCAGTCACAAAGGAAATAAAATAGAAATACCAAGCAATGTAAAAAGTAATAAAAATGAGAATACTTTCAATCAAAACATACAGTTGTATTTATTTATATTTTTACAAAGGGTGTGTAGAATAATAAATTCTTTACTTGATACGTACAACTTTGTCAACTTGATGGTTCAAAATGGTACCTCATTATGAGTCTAATTTACATTTTTCATATTAAAAATAAACATTTTTACATATATGTGTTGGACATTTATTTTTTGCCATCTGATAATTGCCTTTGAATATATTCTTTTTTTGTTTTCTTATTGATATTATATCTTTTCTTTTACTGTGTAGAAATATTTTAAAATATATAATTATTAACATTTATATATATATTGTAAATATTTTCTCCCAGGTTGTCATTTGATTTTTAACTTTGTTTATAGCAAGTTTTTGGTTTTCAAAAGTTTTTAACATTTAAATAAAGTTAAAATTGCTTTATTTATTGATTCAAAAATAGGTCTTTTTAGAGTTTTTTTTCTACCTCGTGATTATTATTTATTTCTTAAAAATCCTCTATGGCTTTTTTTGGTACTTTTTATTTAGTTAATTTTACTATCACTACTTTAATACAACTGAAGGGTTTATTCTATATGTCTGCTTGTGTTATTTTTTTATAAAGAAGAAAACATGTACATGTACACACACACACAGAGGAAAAAATCAATGAGGATGATCCTGAGAATCCTAAAGTGTCCAAGTGTCCAGGCTATTAAAAAATTTTTTTTGGTTCAAAAAAACTCTTTTGAATATTACTTCATAGAGGACTTCTGGCCAAGATGGAGGCTTAGACGGACACGCTAGGTCTCCCTCTTAAACTATAGAGGAATACAACTACTTCAAAACAAAGGATAACTAGAAATTCCAGAAAATAAAACTACACGGAAGTCCAACATATGAAGTTATAAACCAACGGTGCCATTTGGGCAGGTAAGAGTTAAAGTGGGCAGTGCTGTTTGCGGTCGCACCCGGAGCGGCCGGCTGCGAGGAGTCCCGGTGGCCAAGCCCCTGGCGGTGCGCGACTCCGGAGCTGGGGAGAGTGGCTACGCAAGCCCCTGGCGGTGCGCGACCCCGGCGAGGAGTCCCGGTGGCCAAGTCCCTGGCGGTGCGCGACTCCAGAGCTGGGGAGAGCGGCCGCAGCATCGCCTTGAACAGTGAGGCCCAGGGGGGCGGGAGGACGGATCCCGGTCTCCTACCTGAATAACTGTGTGAATCCATCTTGGACCCCCGCCCCCAAAGAAAGCACCAAAGGGCTGCGAAATAGGTCGCGGACAAGCAGGCGCCGGTCGCTAATTTGTGACGAGTACACAGGCACTGCCCCCTACAGTCGGCCCAAGAAAACAAAAAGCATCTGTCAAAATGAGGCAGGCAACTTTAGAAATACCGGTAACACAACTCACCAGGCAGCAGATAGAGAACTTGACAGATGAACAGATAAGAAACCTGTCAGAGGCTCAGTTCTGGGCCATTGTTATCAGGTGGCTTACAGAATTCACAAAAGAGCAGGAAAAAGATATGAAAGAAGCGAAAAACTTTCATAACGAAAGGAACAAAACCACATACGAGACAGAAGGTGAGGAATCCAGAGTTCATTTCAACAAACTGGAATATGAGAAGGAACAAGCAGTCAACCAATGCAGCGAGAGGAAATAGGAAGCAACAACGAAAGGATCAGAAACCTCTGGGACAGCTATAAAAGGCCCAACATAAGAATCATTGGTTTGCCAGAGAATGAGGAAGATGAACTAGAACTTGAAAAATTGAGTGAAAATATAATAAAGGAGAACTTCCCAGACTTGGGAAAGGGAATAGACCTGCAGGTCCAGGAAGCAAGGAGAGTTCCCAAGAGACTGGACCCAGGGAGAACCACTCCAAGACACATTATAATCAAAATGTCAAAAATTAAAGATAAAGAGAGAATCTTAAAAGCAGCAAGAGAGAAGAAAAGAATTATGTACAAAGGGGTCCCAATTAGACTATCAGCTGACTTCTCAAGGGAAACCCTACAGGCAAGAAGAGACTGGCAAGAAATATTCAAAGTAATGAAAATCCAAAACCTACAACCACGAATACTCTATCCAGCGAAATTGTCATTCAGAATAGAAGGACAGAGAAAGTGTTTCCAGGACAAAATAAAACTGAAAGAGTTCATTAGATCCAAACCACTGTTATATGAGATGTTAAAGGGACTGGTTTAAAAAAAAAAAACAGAAGCTAGGGAGATGAAACAAAGGCAAACTAAATAGGCAACGAGAGGGAAAGAGGAACTGTGGGTACGGGAAGCATATTGGGGGGAGGTCAACAGGGAGGGGGAATGGGGAAAGGGAGGGAGATGATATAGGAATTGGGGATCAAGGTAGGAGGGAATGGAATAGACGGAGAGAGATTGGGAGGAACTGTATGCACAACTAATGGACATAATCTAAAAGGGGGGGACAACTGGAGGGAGGGGGGCCACCGGGTGGAGGGGAGCAGAGGGAAGGGAAATTGGCACAAATGTAATAATTTAATCAATAAAACACATTAAATCATTAAAAAAATTATTACTTCATATATTTGAAAAACAATTAATTGAGTCTAAGACTTCAAAGAATAGAGCAAAGCTAACTGAGCAGGTTTAGCTTTGTTGTTAATAACAGTAAAAACTGATAGAACCAAGAATGGAAATATTGTAAAAGAAAAATTAATGTAAGGCCTTAGCCAGGTAATAAAGCTCAACTGTGATACATCATGTTGATAGTATAGAAGCCTGATAGGGTGTGATAAAAATGGCACTTTACTTGTGTGATCTTCCTCCCCCAAACACATAACCTCTGCCTGATTCTTAAAAATATTAGACAAATCCCAATTGAGGAACAGTCTACAAAATAACTGACTAGTACTTCTTTAACTATAAAGGTCATCAAAACAAGGAAAATTGGAGAAGCTGTCACAGCCAAAAGGAGCCTAAAGAGACTTGATGGCTAAATGTAATGCATTATCCTGCATGGGGTCCTGGAAAGAAAAATGACATTAGGTATAAATAACTTAATTAATTAACTAACTAAATAAATAACTCTATAGAAATCTGAGTAAACTAGGTACTTTATTAATGTATAAATCTGATATGATGTAAGGGGAAATGGATGCAATATCTCTGCACAGAAATTATTCTGTAAATCTAAAACTGTTCTAAAATAAGTTTATTTAAAAAAAAAAAGACTAATGTAGGATTAGCTCATAGAGTTGGGCCATATTAAGATAAATTATATAAAGGAAACTTTGACTTTCCTTTAATATCTCATGGCCAGTTTCCTGCCAAGATGATGAGCATGTGGTTAAAATGGTGAATATGTGGTGGCAGACATGAATTGTATTTCAATATAAAAGCCAAATAAAGATGAGTTCTATTTCCAGTGGAAGCATAGAGGGGAAATAACTTTGTTACTTTCTTTAGCAAAATAAGTAAATGCTTCTATTTTGAAATCAGGATGGAGCTGCTCCGCCTCCTCCTACACTTTCTCTAACTGAAGAAAAAGCACTAAAAGAAAGCAGAACAAATTTTAAGTGATAATATTGGGGCAGGGAAGCCGTTATGAAAAAGGCCCAAACTTCAAAGCTTTTTTCCTCCTGCCTTTGATGTACTATCAGATTGATGACATGGATTCCTCAAGGAATGTGATAGATTTTTCATACAGTGTATGCAGGTATTAGGAAAACAATTCTCAGTGATGGGGCATTTTAAAAGTGAGTATTAGATACTGCTATATAATCATTTCCTGGTATATATTTTAAACCCAATGCTCTAGAGACAGTACACCAGGATGTGTGCTATGCAGTTGGATGTGAATGTGAGTATTTGGTTCAGAGAAACTATAATTCAGTTATCAATTGGAAAACTGAATGAAGATTATAGCTTTCATCTTGTGATTTATCAATAACCAGTGTCTCTGTCTTACACAAGTTTTCTTATAAAATCAGAGTGGAGAGAATAGAAGTGAAAGCCTTCGGGTAACATGAAGATGTTACATTGTACATTCAAATTAATGCATTAAGATAGATTTCATCCCAGTGATGGACATCGGCTGGCAGATTATCTATAGTCCCAATGAGAAATAGCCATGTTCTGTACTCTTTAAGTGAACACACCTACCACAGTTAAAACATTGGAAAAATATTTGCAGAGCAGATAAAGTCCTGCATCGTCCTCCGGTGGGCAATACCAAGAGAGATCAGCATGGCATGGAGCAGTACCCTGGCATGTGGAGCTCAGCTGTCTCAGCAGTGGTCTGGAACCTGACTCAGTTATACATTGACAGTGGTGTATTCCCCTCTTCTGGGTCTCTTGATTAAGCATCTTGGCAATCTTGACAGCAAGTGGGAAATTTTCCCGGAGCCTATTAATGAGTGGTCCCACTCTGATCATGTATGCAGATGTTTTAGGTGTGTCTCCTTGCCAGATGTGCCCACTTTGACTTAAGTAGTTCCCTCTTGAACCAAAGTGTAATGGCTGACTGGCAGTCATCTTGGTTGACATGAGTGACTCCATTTTGTTTTATATATTTTATGCTATCTTGACCAGACTAATGTCATTTTATTGGTCCTGCTCTTCATATTCTACCCTTTGGTTCCCACAATGATAAAGAGAATGAAGTTGTGGGAATCACTGAAAAAATAATCTTGATGCTTTCATAGTTTTTAGCTAATTTGTAGGTCACAAGTTTTAATAACAAATATCAATCCATAATAACATGTTTACATTTTTTTGTATATAATATTGTTAAAGTTCCACTTGATATAGAATTGAGACTAGTAGAGGAATTATAGTAAGAATGAATTATGTAGATGGCATCCCAAGGTACTTGTGGAGGCACTATTAACATATTGGGCAAATATTGTAACACTAATTTTAAAAAATTTTTCAAATCTTTCCCAAGCTATAATAATTTTGCTTTGGTAAGTACACTATGGAATCTTGTCCATTTACAAATGTATTATCAAAATTTTTTAGGTTACATAGCTTACATAGCTTATATAGCTTCCATAGGTTACATTTTTATCAAACACTTATATCAATGAAGTTACATTAGAAACTTTTAGGTGAAACACTAATATTATTTTCCTAATTTTTATTTAGTAGTGAAGAATAACTTAAGAAAATAGTAAATACACATAATTTCAATAAAAATAATTACCACCCCTTGATATATTTCATGAGTGATGCTATGCAGACACTACTGCCATGAGTTCAGCATGTTGTACTGATTTCGACTCACTAGTTAGTCTCAGAGTCATGATCTAGAGGCCTGAATACCATCGCTTTCCATTTTTAGCGATCAAGGAGCCATCTGTAAACCAAAAATTAGAGAAGCAAGCCAGGAGGGAGCCTATTTCCCTGTAGGGGCATGGATTTGTTTCTCCTTCAAAATTATTTCTGGCAAGCCTGTCTCTGCTTGGTGAGTTTCCTCTGTGAGGAAACTTGGTTGTCCTTTAGCAGTCACATGCCCACTGTGGATGTACTACTTCAATGTCAGCCTTATGGCTCCGTGTTACTCCTGCCGCTTCTTCAGGACTAATTTTTGTCCAGGCCAACATTGGTATCTGAGACAAAATGGTTATTGGAGTGTTAACAGTGAGCAGCGCATCTGCTTTAAGTGTTCCAAAAACAAGCGATACAATTTATCTTCACGTTAACAAGATCTGTCCAATCCACCCCTTGGCTGTAGTTTCTCAGGGAAGAATAGAATCTTTCTGGTATGAATTTACCTCTCCACTGTACCTTGGCATTAAGTGAGAATTTGGGTTGGTCATTTAATTCTGATAATAATTTGAATATGTTCAATATGCCCTCAGCCATCCTGGCCTAAGGTATAGCCTGCATATATGGCATTTCTAAGGCAGGTGGTGCTCCTCTAAGAATTGCATTTCTCGTACCTAGTGCTGCTGGCAACTGCAAAAGCCTACTTAGTCCTGTCCTGTCATAAACCAGAGACAAAATTGCCAATTTTCTAGTAATATCAATTGCCTGTTTCAGGTCTGCCCATTTCATGTGATCTCCACATGCTGTAATGTCAACTGTAAGTGTGCTGTCCTCCGTGCATTTGCAATCCAGTCCCACAGTGTTAGAATTTGATTTTTCCCCCCTGTGTGTTAGCTCCAGTAATGCTGTGTTAACAACATTCTTTTCTGAAATGCCTGAAATTTGTCTCATTTCTGTTTCTGTGAGTAAAATAGTATTGCTTCCTTTGTCCCAAATCATAGCTAGCCAATCTACGTCTGTCATGTTCTTTTGCTAAAAATCCACTCTCATATTCTGCAGTTCCTGTCTGGTGCATTCTCTGTTTTCCTCTGTGTATTGTGGTCTTCTTTGTCTATTATTATAATCTATTATGTGCTTTCTTAAAAATCCTGGTCCGGCAATATATAAGTTGGCCTATGGGCTGTCATATTCTCCTCAATGCTCTGGGTGAGGATTTTTAGGTTTAAGATCATCATCAAAAATAACTTTAACATTGTCAACTGTCTTATTTTTCTATATAATTCTATATACTAGATTCTTCCATTTATGCCTATCAGCATCTACCTAGGACAACATCTTCAGAAGTAGTGCTGGCACTTTTTATTGGCTCTATTAATGAGCATTTCCAAGTTTCTTAGAACAGTGAGGTCTAGCCATACATCCTCAGTGATGTGTACAGGCAGTTTCTTATGAACTTGCACCCCAGTCTCATACCACGGATCTCCCTCTGGCAGGAGAGTTTTGGGTTTCCTACTAAGAGTCAGATCTTTTTTAAGTTTCCGTCCCAGAGCTAACATTTTCAAAAAGTTTGGTGGCTACCTTGTATAATATGTTAGTGTATGCTAATTCAGTCTGCCATCTTAACCTGCTCTATTTTGACAAGCTTTTTAAATAGTTCAGCTCTTTCTTTCCGCCTTATTATAGATCTGCTTGGCTAGCCACTCTCACATTTGTTAGTGCCCACTACGCCAAATGTCCCCAGCACAACGGGAGCAGAGTCTCAGAGCTAAAGAACATTTAGAGTTCAAATTTGAACATGAACTTGAATTGATTCTGCATGTGAATTAGAGCACTTGAGTCAGCTAGCTGTCAGAGCTTAAAGGGTTAAAAAACTGCAAACTGTGCTAGCCTGAAGATTACTTCAATCAGTCATCAGTTGGAGCTAAAGAAGATTATAGCACTGACCATGCATGCAACTGGCTATGCCAAATGTAGGGAGCACTCTAAATATGACCCCTGTAGCTTAAAATTTAGTTTTAATCTAATTTAAATGCTGATTACACCAAATCCTGCCGACTATGCCAAATGCCATGAACATATGTTCATGACACCTACTGAAGTTAATTATGCTCTAATGAAACACTGTAGAATTGTAATCTTTATTATTGTTTATTAAAATCAGGGACTTTCTTGTTTAAAACTATTTCAAACAAACACATTAATTGCTTTTTAAGGTGTACAAAATCATAACTGATCCTTGCCTCTGTATTTTATAAAGTTCATTAGTCTTTATTTTGTATTTCTCATGACTTGGAAAATCCAGTGGTGTCTGTTTATGTATTCCACAAAACATTTCATAAAATCTTATAATTAAAACCCCCCCCTTTTTTTTTATAATTATGACACCTTAATTTGTTTTTTCCCAAGGGATAATAATCTTAAAATTTAAATAAACACCTGGCATATAGCTTGAATTATGCGTAGAAATAAGCTCATTTCCTCTTTTATTCACAGATACATAAATCCATAAATATGTTTCCACCTCATTCTAGAAATAATAACCTTCTGTCACTGAGGATACTTCATTGTCTTTACATTCAGCATCTATACTAAAATTTTACTGTTAATTTTGCAAAGCAAAGGTTCAATTTTTGCTTATACAATGTAAAACTTTGTAGCCACTGGGATGCTTATCATCCATGAAGCTCATTTCATATTTCATCTCTCATATAAATAAAATTTGAAAATAATTGTTTCATTTAATGACATTGTTAGGGTTTATTGCAAGAAAAAAGAAAGCTACAAACTTAAGTTTACAGAATAGTTTTAACATATTATTAATTTTTGTAAACAAATACCAGTGAATTAGTGGAGAAAGTTTACTACGACCTAACTGTAGTGCCCAAAAGTGGATCATGAATACCTTGCTTCAAGTAAAAATATTAGTAATTGGAGCCCAAAGCACAAGAAAAGAAACTTCTTTAGTCTTTTCTCTCTGGGAGAGAAATGTGGTCATTACTTGTGCTCAGGGCACATCTGAGTTCTGTGAGGCATAAACATGATATAATTTGAGGTAATTGTTCTCTTAGAAAAAAATAATAAACTACAAATTTAAAGTTAGTTTCCAAGGTAAATCGTTAGAATGAACAATTGCTGGAGCTTTGAATATTCAGATCCATTCAATATGAGATCTCTCAAGGTCATTAACCAGAATTTCCTCCTGACTGTCTCTCCCTACCTGGAAACTTCCACAACAACCAGCAATACCCTGCATTCCTAGAAACAGAAGGGTGCCAACGTTTAAGTTTACAGTATTTCTTCTGTGTTTCTGTGCTGTGTTTCTAAGTGTGCCTCCTCTGATGTTCTGGGCTGCCCTACTTGATTTTTTTTTTTTTTCCTACTGGCTCCAACTTTTTCATAAGCAATGAAAAAAATATATTTTCAGCTCTGGCACTAATATGACATTTCAAAACCTAGTTTTCTTTCTTTCTTTCTCTTTTTTTAATGGAAAAAGTGAATACTTGTTTACACATAATTCTTTCTTTTCTTAAATCCTCACTTGAGGACATGCTCATTGATTTTAGAGAGAGGGGAAAGTGGGGAGGTGGGGAGAGAGAAAAAGAGAGAGTGAACCATCAATGTGAGAGAGAAATATCAATCACTTGACTTCTGGTACTTACCCAGACCAGGGATTGAACACAGAACTTTTGGCGTACGTGACAATACTCCAACAAACTGAGCCACCTAGCCAGGGCTGTTTACACGTGATTCTTAAGTCACATTACTTCTTACTTCATAGGTAAATGTGACAACATGCTCTTTCTGCAGTTGGGGAATGGTGTCTTCAGTTGGCAACAGGAGCAGCCTGAATGATGATGAGATAAACAGCCACTCAAAGGGAAAGCAGGTACAGGCAAAAAGCCAGTCCAAGCTCTCTGGGGGCTTGAGGGTGTTGAGGAAGCATTATAAACAAAAATTATTTCACAGTGTTTCTGTGAGACCCAGAGCATTGTGGCTGGGCTGACAGAGGGAAGGGAAGCTTAAGAATACTTTCTTTATGGTGCATATCATTGACATCAGATGGTTACACAGCATGTAGCTGAGCCAATTCACCTGTGGAACCAAATGAGAATGAGTGCTCAACAGCCAAATGGTTTTCATTATAGCAGTTAAAGCACTGGGGGCTGAGTAGTTTCATCAGGAAGGACTACATTCGGGGGGAGGTATCAAAAGCACTTCTCTAATCCTGTCTCACCAACAACTAATTCTTTGCTAAATGCATACAGACTAAATGTTAGAAATAGTGTTTATTGTTGTAACTGGAGGTATGTCAATTAGCATGATGAATGGTAGAAAGAAATTATCATTAGTTAGATTAAAGGTATTTAAGATATGTAGAATGACTAGAATACTTTAGACATTATCAAACATTGCCTGAACAGGTTATAATAATCTATTGAGATCTGAACCTTATATCTTTTTGATCCTTCATGCAGGCATTGGTTTAGGAGGATTTTCTGATTTCATGATACCAACTAGAGGCAGGGGTTAAACTTTACCAAAGACAGTCTATCTAATAAATGTCTATAGATTTGTTAAAATTCTGCCTGAGATTTATTCTTATTAAAAGTTAATAGCAAGATAATAAAGGCATAGTTAATTCTTGCTATCTAAAAATTTTTGACAGATATTACTATCTACCAAAAAGAACCTAAGCATTGATCAGAACCAATTTAGCTTAGGTTAGTCCACAAGAGACAGTATCACCTGACACTTTTATTTTTATAGGAAGGATAAAGATGTCCTGAATAAATAAGTTGGAAAGAGTGACTGGATTAAAAAATGTATAGGTGGTAGACTCAATAGAGTATATGAAAATGATCAATAATGAGGAGATTGAGGGAAATGGAAAAATAAAAATCCTATCTAATTTTCTGTCACAGACAACTGGTTTGAGAGAGTTTCTATTCGCTAACATAGAAAACAAAGGTAGAAAAATATGTAGGGAAAGATGGTGAGTTAAGCTTTGTAAATATTGAGTTTGAAGTACCTGAAATAGTCAAGCAAAGTTATCTAGCAGTCAGTTAGATATGCCACCATGCAATATGGTGTTGTAAATGAGCAATGGGACCTAACCTCCTATGCAAAGGAATAAAGCAACAGATAACCCTCAATCAAGACAATCACCCAGTCAATGAATTTGTGCTATTTTGCAGACCGAGATTTCTCCCAGTTAGTAATGTTTACTGCGAGAATATGAGAAACAAGGCTAATATGCAACTATATGATTTATTGACCCTGGTTAAAAATAATGTTGGTCAGAAGCAATAGATATACAGTCTCTGGAAACTCCTAAGTGTTCTTGTTCAGTTTTACTCATTTTTACATTACCTAAACCCTACTTCTCCTGTGTCCTTCTCTCAATATAAAAGTAATTAGACTTTGAGGTTCTTAACATCTGCTAGTTATTTATTTCAGTGATGTGGGGTATTTTTTGTCCATTATACATCATTAGCATAAAGAATAGTTTCTACTTCCAATGGAATCCAGGGTGTGGTGTGGTATTTAGTGGAGCCTCCCTTGCAAACTTCTACTTCTTATCTCATCTCTCTTCTACGGTGTGAAAACAAAAACAAACAAACAAAAAAACCCTCTGTAATAAATCAGTGATCAAAAATAACCTCACAGAGTGACCTGCTCATAAATTCATAACCGGGCAGGTAATGGTGGGTAGTCACATCTGTCAGGGGAAGGTCCTGGCAATATGTGGCCAAGGTTTTAGGTTTCAAAATAGAGTTGGGCCTACTTCTGGATTGTGACTTCTGGTCAGCTGATTCAGCACATGAGTTCCAGTAGCTGATTCAGCAGGTGTTGTGTAACCACTGATGAAACCACTTCCAGTAGCTGATTCAACAGGTATCGTAACAACTTGGCTAGAAGCCACCTTTGTGTAAAAAGAGTATATAAGCCCATAGCACTGTAAAGTAGGTGGGAGAGTGTACCGCCAGCACTCTTGGCCACGCCGCACCAATAAAGCATGCAAAAGTTCCCGAAGGCTTTCCAGAAGTTCTTCTTCACCACCGGACCAGAGTCTACCTCGCTATTCGGGGGTCTCAGACCTAACAACATCCCAGGACTATAAAAGGTTTATCTTTGCTTTAAGTAAACCCTGTCCATTGTTCTTGTGAATCTACATTTACACAACTTTGAAATGTCAGAAGCAATCCATTTTTTCAGATCCCTTAGAGGTATAACAACCCTTGAGGGAGCACATTATCTTATTAACTATCCTATAATTCAGTCACCACCTTGCTGTCTTTCACCTTCATGTAATCTTCCTTAGGTTCCCTTCTTAATTCCAAATGCATAAAAAGAACTGCAAAAATTTTGTTTCATTTTCAGAGCATTTGAGATCTTGCTCCCTGCATGTCATCAGATTGCCTTTAAGAAACTCATAAAAATTCTCTATAGATTTGGATGTTCTTCTGTGAACAATGGCCAAAATAATATAAATGTTCAATGTATCCTCACTTGTTTCTCCATATGATTTTAATGGCATCTTTATTTCTTTGAATGCATTGACTTCAGATATTTTATATCTACCTACTGTTTTTGATCCATTTTCCTTATTTAATATAATAGATTATACCTTCAAATCAATATTAGTTTCTCAGCTGCATTTTCTCAGAATGAGTGAAGAATCAGAACAAAAAATGTCCCTGAATGATATTTAAATCAAAGAAGGAAACAAATAAATGAAACCAAACAAATCAGTATTTAAAAGAGAAGCATAAAAAAGAGAAATGTTAAAGGCATGGAAAAATAGTGGCTGAACTGTAGGAAAAAATCTGGAAGAGTGTGGGTTTTAGATGAGAAGAGAGATGATATTTTAGAGAGCAAGGAATGATCAGCAACACCAACTGCTTCCAGAAGATATAAACATCTATTGTCTTTAGCTATAGTGATGGCAGTACTCATACTTTTTTAGCAATATCAGGGGGGCAGTGTGGAAATAAGTCAGAATGCAGTTGGCTGCAGAGCTAGTGTAACAGTGGGGAACTGTAATTCACTCCACAATTATTTTGACATTGTTTTTTATAAATGCTGACTCTGACTAATATGTAGCTTGTAGATAAACATTTTTTGTTTGTTTGTTTGTATAAGAATCCTAGGAACTATACTTTGAAAGATACAGACTCTGACCTTTGGTCCTCCAAGCTCTGGGAGATTTGCTGACCTTCGACTCTGAAGCCAAGATAATGTAAAACCAGGATGACAAAGACCAGTGTGATGCACACCAGACCATTGCTTGACCAGTTTTGTATTCTTTATCAGAAAGGACTGTACTCTTCTGTACAGAGAGAGCTTTTCAACCTCATCCCTTGATCTCTTTGTTTTGTTTCCCTCTCCCTCATTATAAAAAACCCTCTGCCTGCACTGAGATGTTAAGATGTGCTTTGAAGACAGGAGTCCCCCATCTTCTGAGATTGCTGGCATCTGAATAAACCACTTTGCTTTTCACCAACACCTGTATCACAAGTTTGGCTTTAGTTGCAGCAGGCAGCCAAACCTGTGTTTGGTTACACTAGTAAGAGTTGAAACACTAGAAAAATAAGTGAATAATATGTTTTTGAAATATTCGGCTCAGTAGGGGGAAGGAGGTGGGGGTGGTTGTTAAAGGGAACCATAATATTGATAATGATTTTTTATTAATGTAGAACAAACATGCTTGAATTATAGCTCATTAATTCAAATGAGAAAAGTAGGTTGTGGACAAAAAAGGGGTCATAGGCTGATCTGATGATAAATTTTTACTGGACAGATCATGGTGGGTAGTTGTGCCCCAGACATACAACTTTTTAGTAAAAGGCTTATTTTTTCCTTAAGCAAACCCTGTCCCTTATTCCTGTGCATCTAGGTTAACACACTTTCGAAATGCCCAGTTTCATACCACTCCAAACACCATCCACTAAAGAGCACCTGTGATACGATCCCTGAGTGACTGCCCCCAAGAGCTTCACTATCCAGTAATTTAATCTCTGCCTTGTTTTCTTGCACCTTCATGTAATCTTTCTTACTTTTCTTCCTAATCTCAAATACATAAAAGAAACTACAGACAGTTATTCTCAGAAGTATTTTATCTCAGTTCATTGAGATCCAGGTGTATCCTCTCTATGGCTCAAATAAGTTTTTATAAAAAAAAATAATCTTCATGTTTGGACATTCTTATTTGAACGATGTAGAATGGGAGAATATGAAGATAAAGATGTTATAAGAAATAGATCAAATTGCCTGAGAAGGCAGAAAGTCATGGGTCCTAGAGAACAAGCTAAGAGGTCAGCTGTATATACAGGAGAATTTTTCCATTCTTAAAGGAAGAAAATGACACATGTAAATTAGAAAAGTTTTTGAGTGCTTTTTATATGCCAATCACATTTCTAAGTGCCTCTCACATACTAGGTCAGCAGTTCCCAAAGTGTGGTTACTAACACTGTGCTGTAAAATTAGCATTGATTAGCAAAATTAGCAAATTCTGGGAATGGGGCTCCATTTGTGTTATTACAGCCTTTTGGGTGATTCTGATACTTGCCCAAGTTTGAGAACTACTGCACTAGATCATTTAGCAACACAATCTCTTTTTAGGTGATATTTTAGAATTGTGCCCACTTCACAATCAGAAGCTGGGGCATAGAAAGTTTGAGTAATTTGCCAAAAGTCAGCAGCTGTCTGGATTCAAAGCTTATACTTTTAAGTTTTACTATTTAGTGTCTCTAAGAGTTGCTTGTAAAATTCTTGATGGGGTGTTAAACAATTTTCTGTTCAATGATTTCATGATTTACTGGTGTTTTTCCTTTACTTCAAGAAGAGTCAGTTCCTGAGATTGAGAGGGGCAAGGGATGGTATTAGCATAAAATGTTAAAGGTTTAACATACTTCCTATAGAGAAGTGGATACATGCTTGAGTGAAGCAAAAGGAATAGTTGCTGTTTAGCATTTTAAGCTTAATAGATATTATTCATGAATTTATAAAGGCAATAATCTGGGTGGTTTTGGTTTTCTCCAGTATTACCTAGGAGCAAAGAAATGAAACAGATGAATTTATCCAAGATTGAAGGTTCTTTAGAAATATGTAACAGGATAGAGAGGCATGAAAGTTAAAGAAATTGGCAAGAAAATGGTTATAATGATAGAAAATGTTATCAAAAATGAATAAGAAATGAAGTAAAATCAGGAAGGATATGGGAAGAAATAAAGTAGGAGGCCAACATTCATTGTTACTAACTTTGTCCTCTAGAACACCACAATGATAACAATAACAGCAACATTAAGAATAATACAAATTAATCATCTGGCTATAAGTTCTCAGTATAGTAAATATGGAATTGAACATTCTCTTCTTGAAGTTCCCTCCTTGGCTTCCATGACACTAACTTTCTTGTTTTACTTTTTCTTTTCTTACTGTGTATGTCTCTCCTCATTCTCCTTTACAAGCTCATCTTCCTCCACTTAACATTAAGTATCAAATGTTGAGATTTCATAAGGCTCTGTCCTTGGCTCTCTCCTCTCCTGATTTACTTCTCTATGTGACATCACCCACATCTGTGATTTTAAGTTTAGATAACCCAAAAGCCCAGATTCTTAGTCCAGACTTTGCCTTTGAACTGTAGACCTATATATCCAGTTGTTCATTCAAAATCAACACTTGCATAATTTAAAGACACCTCAATCTCAACACAGAAAAAATAAAACCTATTTTTACCCACTAACCTTGGTCTTCTTCCATAGTTTTTAACTCTGCTGAGTGACACAACATTCAAGTGTGTAGGATGGAAATTTATGAGCTGTTCTTGATACCTTCCCTTCTTCATATACAAAAGGTGGCCAAACCTAGTTAACTTTTATCTCCTTAATACTTATCAATTTTGTTCCTCTCTTCCCCTATTGCTTTACTATCCCCTGATGATTGTTGCCATTATCTCTTGTGTTAAGTGTTTGTCAGTCTCCAGAAATCTTCTGACTTAGTTTACATGCTGTGACAAAGTTATCTTTAAAAATGTGTATCTCAACAAGTTGCCTTGGTCTCAGAGGATAAATGCTAGTGCCCTTCAATGGCTAGTCCAGTACAGTATTTTTCAAACTGAGCAAGTGAAAAATTCATGGCTCATAAAAATAATTTAGTAGATAATAATGTTTTCACCATTGTTAATATAATGAGAATGGTTGGTGTGACATTGATGTAACCTGGGAGCCAAGGAGAGTGAACTGGAATGTGCATGTGTGAACAATGACAACTTCATTGTAATAGCCAGTGGGAGTGGTAGATGACATTGAGTGAGCATGTATACTGTGTAGTCATTGTATTCAAAATGACTGAGTGAGAAGAGCAATGTATATGCATCAAATTGTGCATTAAGCTTGAATATTCCTCCACAGAAAATATTCAGATGATTCAGAAGGCTGCAGCTATGGGCAAATGCTGACGGGCAGTTTCATCATGAGAACATGGCCACTTATGCATCACATCGCATACAGAGTTTTTTGATGAAATATCAAATCACTCAGGTGACTTAGCCCCCCTGCAGCCCATATTTGGTGCCCTGAGATTTCTAGCTTTTCCCAAAGCTAAAATCACCTTTGAAAGGGAAGAGATTCCAGACTATTGAGGAGATTGAGACAAATACGTCAGAACAGCTAGTGGGAATTGGGAGAATTGTGTGAGGTCCCAAGGTGCCTACTTTGAAGGGAACTGAGGTGCCATTGTCCTATATACAATATTTTTTTATCTTCTTTAATAAATGTCTCTATTTTTCATATTACATGGCTGGATATCCTATGGACAGATCTTGTGTGTGTATGTGTGTATGTGCGCGTGTGTGCGCACTGATTCTTTATTTAAATCGGGTTTCTTACTCTAGGTCATGATAACAAAAAGTGAAAAAAAGCAGCTGAGTTAATTTACTGCCACCTCCCATTTATTACTATTCATTCCCACCTCACTGGTCACTTTCCAATTCCTGTATTAAGGCCTTTGTACATTGTCCAAGCTTGGAGAGATATATGTTTCTCTCTTTACCTAGTGGAATTGAACTTATCTGAAGCCCTGAGCTCAATCATGACTTTACTAGCATAGTCTTCATCAGGGTTAGACAAGGTCAAACTCTCCTTCCACACACACAGAAACGTTTTCAAATATTTTGTAACACCACAGTTGAACTTGTGTAATTATATGTGTTATTATTTGATAAATGCCTACCTCCCCAACTAGGATTTATTTATTTATTTACTAGTTATTTATTGTCTCCACTATATGCTATTATTTTCAAGATATTGAGGACCCAGCAATAAATAAGATAAGGAAGGCAACTTGTTCTCATGGAACTTATATTGTAAGTTAAGGATATAAACAATTATCACATAAACAAGTAAATGAACACTGCATATTCTGATGGTGATTTGTTTGGTAAAATCACTATGGCTGGGTTAATATAATAGACTAAAAATATACTACCTTTGATATAGTAACCAACTGGGTATATCTGAAGAAATGACATTTCATTTGAGAACTAAATAGTGAAGACAGGCCAAACATACAAATGATTATCTGTGGGGACAGGGTCCAAGTATGTGTTTCTTCATCAATGACCTGGTACATAGTACTGCTGATTTTAAAAATTGTATTGGTGATTAAATGAAAGAATAGATGGATACATGAAAGACTTTGTCAGATGACAGACCTGCAGTTTCTAAAAAACAAGAATAAACATTATGTTAAGATTATGAACTTAAAGATGTTGCAATAAGAAGTAAGTACATATTCTGATAGAGTAGATAAGAATGTTTTTCATCTTTCCAAAGAAATGTATAGAATCATTACTCTTAAAAATTTCAACAAAAGAAATGCATCTGCTTTTCTTTTAATGCTTATAAAATAGTAATTCAATAAGCCTATGTTTGTATTTTGTAAAGTCATTTGTTAGTTATATATTTGGCTTAGAGATAGCATTACACAGTAAGATGGGAGGTAGATCGGAAATTAACATTTTATAACTCATTTTCTGAGAAGATTATACTTTCATATAAAACAATATAGTTTTTGGTAGAGGCAAATCATAATAAGAACAGATGGTAGCATTGTAAGATGATTCCTAAAGCCACTTTTATATTCCTAAAATGATAGTTCAGAAAACAATTAACTTGAACAAATTTCTAGCCCTGCAAGTCTCCATTTTTGTAGTGGAAAATATTTTAAAAATCACAAATTAATTACACATTTTCTGTATGTTTATTCCATCTAAAAATATACCTATGTTTACCAAGTTATTTCTTTTCAAAGAAAAGAGGGAAGTTCTATGCAGGAATAGTAGAAATTATTTTGTTTGATTGTTTCCTTCCCTCAAAGCAATAAGGAGAAAAATGAATTTATCAGAGTTCAATTTTATTAGGCTTGAGAAACGTCACTGATTGGTGCACAAAATCACATGTTCAATTGTGAGACTAATGATTAACCTTATCTTTATTGTAAGTTACCTCACTAGGAATGAGAATATGTTGGTTGGGAGATAGTTGTGCTCTGATTACCATACCAAATAATAGTGATGATTATACACAGGCTAATTGTATCTGTAAATTTGGATGTATTGGAACTACTTTGGGAATCTATTTTCAAATTCTATGTTATTTCTCACTTTTATAAATGCCTATCTTCTTCTCAATGAATTTCTCTCCATTACCAATTGTTTCCTTCCATCTTCCAATGAGAGCTCCACTTGATAATGAATGACCTAAAGTTATTAGGAAGAAAATGACACGAATAAGACAAAATAATTTGTGCTTTATTTAATAAACCTTTTGATCATTTTTCCACTTTCAATTTCCACATTGAACAGAAGTAAAAAAAGTTTTCTTTGCCTTTGTTTATGGAAGACATACTTTCTTTTTTCTTTTAAAGATGAGGCTAAGATTCTTTTAAAAGAATGTAGGTGTCCTGGAACATAACAAGAGCATTGGCATATTGAATAAATGCAGGCAATAAGAAATGTCTGAAAAAATTGTTTTTACTTATTCATTTTTTAAATTTATTTATTGTTTTTCTATTATAATTGCCCCACATTTCCCTCCATTTCTCCCCCCCCACCCAGCCCACCCCTTCTCCCAGTCAATCCCCACCCCATTGTCAATGTCCATGGGTCATTTATACAAGTTCCTTGACTAGATTCTTCCTCTTCTTGCCCTCCTTTTCTCCCTCCCCCACTTCCCTGTGGTGACTGTTAGTCTGCTCCTTGTTTACATACCTCTGGTTCAATTTTGCTCATTTGTTTGTGTTGTTCTTTAGTTTCCTGTATTAGGTGTTATCATATGGTATTTTTCTTTCATTGCCTGGCTTATTTCGCTAAGCATAATTCTCTCTAGTTCCATCCATGTTATCACAAATGGTAAGAGTTCCTTTTTTCTTTCTGCTGCACAGTATTCCATTGTATAAATGTACCACAGTTTTTTGATCCACTCATCTACAGGTGGGCACTTAGGCTGTTTCCAGCACTTGGCTATTGTATATAATGCTGCTATGAACATAGGGGTGCACAAGTTCTTTGGGTATAATCCTAGCAATGGAATTGCTGGTTCAGAAGACAGTTCCATTTTTAGTTTTTTGAGAAAGTTCCATACTGTTTTCCATAGAGGCTGCACCAGTCTGCATTCCCACCAACAGTGCACTAGGGTTCCTCTTTCTCCACATCCTCACCAACACTTGTTGTTCATTGATTTGTTGATGATGGCCATTCTGATTGGTGTGAAGTGGTATTTCATTGTGGTTTTTATTTTCATCTCTCTGATGGCTGAAATTTTATTGCCTATGCTTTCTTCTAAGATTATTATGGTTTTCATTCTAACACTTCAGCCTTTAACCACTTTGAGTTTATTCTTTTGTATGGTGTAAGAAGTTGGCCTAGTTTCATTATTTTTGCATGTAACTGTCCAATTTTTCCAACACCATTTGTTGACTAGACATGTCTCCAAATAAGACATACAGATGGCTAATCGACTTAAGAAAAGGTGCTCAACATAACTAATCATCAGACAGATGAAAATTAAAATTGCAAAGAGATATCACCTCACACCTGTCAGAATGGCTACCATCAATAAATCAACAACAAGTGTTAACAAGGATGTGAATAAAAAGGAAACTCTAATGCACTATTGGTGAGAATCAGACTGGTGCAGCCACTATGGAAAACAGTGTGGAGTTTCCTAAAAAAATTAAACATAGAATTGATGCATGACCCAGCAATTCCACTTGTGGGACTATATCTGAAGAAACCAAAGCACTGTTTTTCAAAGAATATATGCACCCCTGTGTTCACTGAAGAATTATTTACAATAGCCAAGATTTGGAGTAGCTCAAGTGCGAATCAGTTAGATGGGCAGATTAAAAAGTTGTTGTGCATTTACACAATGAAATACTACTTGGCCATAAAATGAAGAAAATCTTACCTTTGCAACAGCATGGATGGACCTGGAGATTATTATGCTAGGTGAAATAAACCAGTAAGAGAAATACAAGTACCATATGATTTCACTTATATGTAGAATATACTGAAAAATATAAACTAACAAAATAGACACAGACTCATAGATACAGAGAACAAATTAAAAGCTCTCAGAGGGGGTGGAGGTTGGGACTGGATGAATAATGTGAAGGGATTAAGCAAAGAAAAAAAAACCAAAAAAACTAATAGACACAGACAACAGTATGGTGATTACCAGGGAGAAAGTGGAGTGGGAGCAGGTAGAAGAGGATAAAGGGCAGATAAATAGTGATGGATGGAGACTTGACTCTGGGTGGTGAACACACAATACAATATAGAGTCGATGTATTATGTAATTGTACACCTGAAATGTATATAATGTTATTAAGCAATGTTACCCAAATAAATGCAATAAGATTTAAAAAAAATAAATGCAGGTGGAGACATATTGATGTCATTATTATTTTAAGATTGTAAAATCACCTAGTAGACACTCAGACCTGGTGACTATAATAAAAGTAAACATTTATTAGGTGAAAACTACATACCACTCAATATCACAATTACTTGTTACAAGATCCTTTAACATGAATTCTAATATTTTTTTTGTGTATAGATGAAGAAACTAGATCATAGAGAAGTTAAGGAACTTATTTAAGTCCATGTGACTAGTAAGGCATAGAATTAATTTATTTAAAGGTTGCTTTTATTACTATGTTTTCTCTGAATATCAAATAAAATAAAATATAAGGTAGGTTGGGTGGAATTAAAATACTCTTCATGAATTCATACTACCTCTTGGTTACTCTAATACCATGTCTTAGATTTATTCATGGAGTCAGAGTCATATGTTTATTTGATAACTTAATAATAAATGTTACATTCCTAAGAGACTGGGAATTTAGCAGTGCATGGCAGAAGGATTTGTATCTAGTTGGAGACTTTTGTCTTATTAATGTATAGACTGAACTATTTATAATTAAGTCCTAAAAGCCTAGTACTTATTATTTGTAAGCACAGATCAAACTATATCTGTGAGCACAGTAGATGCAAATTGAGGTAATTGCCAGGCTCATCATAATTTTTCCAGTCAACATATTTATGCTATTCAATTCACTCTTCCAACTCAAAAACTTCCCTCCCCAGGACAAATCTGCTCCTTTTTCCCATTCTCTGCTCTGGCCTGTGGTCTTAAAGCCATTTAGATGACCTGCCTCCTTGGCCACAGTAATTAGAATTAACTCACAGTAAGTCAATTTCAAGTTGGGCAATCAAAGGACTTTCCCTAAATCTATAAACTGGAACTAGCAAAGAGAGGTCCTTTTCTCTCTACCCTCAAAACACAGGATATAAGTATAGAAGCTGCTAGTGGTCCCAGTTTCAGTGGGGATAATTAGCCTGAAAAATAAATTTGTCAAACAGAGAACAGCAGAGATAAGAGATGGGATGGAATTAATAGAAAGTTCTGAGAGCATCTGAGTCTCAGATTCTAACTCTACCCCTAAATTCTTACAGAGGGCTGAAACAGTATATATTACCTTCTTTTCTAAAATCTAAACTAAATCAAGTTGGATTTCTATATAAGTTAAGAGCTTAGGTGACGATTACACATACTAACTCTGACCAATTTAAGAAGAAAGGCCATTTCAAAAGATATAAACCTTACAGAGTCTCTGAATTTGTCATAGAGCCATGCTCAGAAATTATATATCAGGATCAACATCCAAACTCACACCACACAACTGGTCTACTGAAGACACCCCATCTATTTTCCTTGGGTACACACCGTGAGTTTGCTGTTGATCATACCTAAACTCTGACACTTCTGCCTCTGGAAGTCAGATGTCTCTATCACCTGCTTTGCCAGAATAGATTCTTCACAGAAAGTGCTTCTTTGCACCACTGACTTCCAATTCTATGTTTAGCAGGAATGCCTCTGGTGAAGGAAGTTACAGGCCTTTATCCTTACTATAAAGGAGGCTGAGAAAAAAGGTGTTGAAGTTTTATGGTGAGTTTTAGAAACATACCCTAAATGGCAGTAATGTGCAGGGAGATGTTTGGTCACTAGAAAGAATGACAAATATCTACAATAATTTATGTTACTTACATCCAAATATGTCCTCACGAATACAATTTATGGTTTGAACTGGGTCCAAAAAGTATATGTTGAAATCATAATTCCTAGAATCACTGAATACAAGTTTATTTAGAAATAGTCTTTGCAGATATAATCAAGTTAAGATGAGGTCATACTAGATTAAGGTAGGTCCTAAATCCACTATGACTGGTGTCCCTATAAGAAGAGAGAAATTTGGACACAGAGACACAGACACATGGTGAGAAAACCATTTGAAGAAGGAGACAGAAACTGGAGGGAAGCTTCCACAAGCCAAGAGATGCAATGAATTTCCTGCTACCACCAGAATCTAGATAAGGCAGAGAAGGATCCTTCCCTAGAATACTCAAGACAACATGGCTCAAGCAACACCTTGATGTTAAAGTTCTAGTCTTTAGAAGAGTAAGAGAGAACATTTCTGTTGTTATATGTCACCAAGTATGTGAGGTTTTTTGTTTGTTTGTTTTTGGCAGCCCTAGAAGACTAATGTATAACTTCCTTCTTGAGGTGGGATTATATTTAAAATGTACTCAGAAATAAAAGAAGAGATAGCAAAGATAGTAAGAAAAGAGAGTGGCTCATGGTAAGACCAGTGAGAGAGACTAGATGTTAGATCATAGGGAGACTAAATATATTCTACCCTTATTTTAAGAAAAAATGGGCAGCCAAAAAGGTGTATAGGTATGCTGAAACTGACATGATTAGATCTACATTTAAAAATATCCACAATGATGACTGCAGTGTATGGAATATTGGAATGGTGCCAAGAGGACAATTACAAAGGTATCACTCTATTAGCCTCTCAGTAAGAGACAACACAGATTGGGTGGCAGTGCTCATTGAAGAGAAGTGGACAGATTTGATAACTTTTTAAAGAGGTGACTGAATCTACACAGAAAGAGGGGAGGTATCAAGGATTACTCCAAATTTACTATGGACTGAATGTTTGTGTCCCTCACAAATTGATATGTTAAAGCCTGATAGCCAGTGTTATGGTATTAGGAGATGGGGCCTCTGGGATGTAATTAGATCATGAGGATAGAGGCCTCATGTGTAGAATTAAAGCCCTTATAAGAAGAGACACAAGAGAGATGTTTCTCTCTGTCAGATAAGCACATAGCAGGAAAGCAGCCATCTGTAAGCCAGGAAGTGGGCCCTAAATCTTCCAGCTTCTTGATCTTGGACTCACCAGGTTTTGTAATTGTGAAAAATAAATGTTTGCTGTTTAAGCCACCTTGTCTATAGTATTTGTTATAGTAAGCTAAAATAAGAAAAAGTGTCTTTCGAGATGGAGAATCTTTGCGGAAGACCAGCTTAGTGTGGCTACAGCAGGAGTTTAGTTTTGGGAATAATGAAGTTGGGGGTGCTGGAAAGCTTCAATGAACACACAGTTATTGTTACACATGTGTGTATGAAACTCAAATGAGGCATCTGGCCTGGAGATATAAATGAAAGAGACTAACTGAATCCATAGTGTGTATGAAGTCAAATAGAGACATAGGAACAGGGTGTGTGTTTGGGCTACAGAAACTGATGTTTAAAATGGAAGAGAGGATGCTAGGCAGGAAGAGCCAAAGAGGTAGGAAAGCTACAAAGTGTGGATGGGTAACTTTGTATTTGTTTTAGAGACATAATTTTATATTCTTGAAAAGACACTATCATTAGAGAAATTATTTATTCTTTCATTATTTTTTCTGACCCAAAATATGTGACTGTTTGAAGTGAAAAATATGGATAATTATGTTATGATGAATAAATTACTTCCCAATCTATGCACTAATGAATTTAGCTAATAATGTTTTCTAAAAATAATAGTATTTTAAACTTTTCTACCATCAGTGGATTGGCTTAATTAGGGTATGAGGAAATTAAATGGATAAAAGAAGACTAAGAGTTCATTCTGTTACTTTAATGTATATGTAAAATAGTGATAAACAAAGAACAGAAGATTCAGTACAAACGCCCATTTAGAAGATTTTTAAATTAAAACTTCAAGCTGGACTTTTCTGGAGAGTGAAAGACTAACTTATGAAATAACATTAGTTCTCAGTGGAGGGCTAATTAGGTGTCTTCATGTCTCCTCAACATGTGGGTCAGCTGAGTCTTTTCAGAGTAAGAACATTATTATGCAAGAAAGATGTTGTTTACATAACTTCCAGGGAAATAGAAACATTCCTCCTCAGTTAACTAATAGAACCTAGTATACAGAGAATCTTATTTATTTATTTTTTTTTTTGGTCTGCCTAGTATAGTATTTCTAATGAATACTATGCCAGTGTACAGTCCAACCATTTTAATTAAAGGCTAAGAATTACAGCACAGATGGCAATACTTTAGTTAAAAACCAATGCTTAGTGCTGAAGCTTTCTGTACCTAAAGCAGTAGAGGAAGTGCAAAAGTCTTCAGAGATGCACATAGGGTCCTGGAGACTTGGAGTGAAGAGTTGAAGTCTGAGATATAGTGGTTTAATAGGATGGTTATTTATCTCTACCAGTGAATGCGTAGTACTAGTTCATTGAATTTTAATTTGCATTTCTTTCTTTTGGCTAGCAGAAATAAACATATAAAAATATTTATTAAGCATTCAAAGATACCTTTATTGACCATTTGGGTATCCTCTTTTGTGAAATACTTATTCAAATATTTTTCCCATTTCTATCAGGTATTTCTTTTCCCCTCAAAAAAAACTTCAGGAATGTATAACTATGTACACACATATACACACATATATTCAGAGTTTGAGGTCTGTATGGTTGTATTTATACAAATACCAACTACATTGTGACTTACGTTTTCATTCTTTTACTTTTCAATGGCTTGTCTTTTTTTTCTCTTTTTCTTTCTAAAATGTTTCAATTACAGTTTATACACAATATTATATTAGCTTCAGGTATATAAAAAAGTTATTAGACATTTATTGTCTTTTTTCTCTTAATGTTGCCTTTAATTAAATGGAAATTCATAAGAATACATTTTTAACAAGTAAATGATCCTCAGTTAATTCAAGTTTTCTTTCCCTTCTTAAATGTATTTTAGTAAATTATTATTTTACCAGGAAGTTATCTCCTTAATCTAATTTCTTCAAGTTTATTGGCACAAATTTGCTCTTACTACTTTATATCTTTTTTAAAACTCCATTTGGACTTCTGGCCAAGATGGAGGCTTAGACGGACATGCTCGGTCTCCCTCTACAACTAAAGAGGATTACAACTACTTCAAAACAAAAGATAACTAGAAATTCCAGAAAATAAAACTACACGGAAGCCCAACGTATGAAGTTATAAACCAGCGGTGCCCTTTGGGCAGGTAGGACGAGCGAAAGGAGGTGTTGCTGTTTGCGGTCGCACCAGGGACAGCGGCAGGGAGGACAGTCCCAGCGGCAGGGAGAACAATCCCAGCTGCAGTCAAACCTCGGCAGCTCGCAACCCCAACGCTGGGGAAAGCAGCCACCACATCGCCTTGAACAGTGAGGCCCAGGGGGGCGGGAGGACGGATCCCGGTCTCCTAGCGGAATAACTGTGTGAATCCATCTTGGACCCCCGCCCCCACAGAAAGCGCCACAGCGCTGCGAAATAGGTTGCGGACAGGCGCCAGTTGCTGGGTTGTGACGACAAAGCTCCACGGCGCAGCGAGAAAGGTTGGGGATCGGCACCGGTCGCTGGGTCGTGACGAGTACACAGGCACCGCCCCCTATAGCCGGCCCAAGAAAACAAAACGCATCTGTCAAAATGAGGCAGACAACTATAGAAA
Source organism: Furipterus horrens (assembly GCF_987537825.1). Classification (NCBI taxonomy): domain Eukaryota; kingdom Metazoa; phylum Chordata; class Mammalia; order Chiroptera; family Furipteridae; genus Furipterus; species Furipterus horrens. The sequence goes on from NW_028327171.1 coordinate 56,399,127, forward strand.
TCCTGGTGGCACAGCTCACCAGGCAACAGATGGAGAACCTGACAGATGAACAGATAAGAAACCTGTCAGAGGCTCAGTTCAGGGCCATTGTTATCAGGTGGCTTACAGAAGTCACAAAAAATCTGGAAAAAGATGAGAAAGAAGCAAAAAACACTCATAACGAAAGGAACAAACCACATACGAGACAGATTGTGAGGAAAAAAAATCCAGAGTTCATTTCAACAAACCAGAATACAGAGAAGGAATGGGAAGCAACGATGAGAGGATCAGAAACCTCTGGGACAGCTATAAAAGGCCCAACATAAGAATCATTGGCTTGCCAGAGAACGAAGAAGATGAACTAGAACTTGAAAAATTGAGTGAAAATATAATAAAGGAGAACGTCCCAGACTTGGGGAAGGAAATAGACTTACAGGTCCAGGAAGCACAGAGAATTCCAAAAAAACTGGACCCAGGGAGAACCACTCCAAGACACATTATAATCAAAATGTCAAAAATTAAAGATAAAGAGAGAATCTTAAAAGCAGCAAGAGAGAAGAAAAGAATCATGTACAAAGGGGTCCCAATTAGACTATCAGCTGACTTCTCAAGGGAGACCCTGCAGGCAAGAAGGGACTGGCAAGAAATATTCAAAGTAATGAAAATCCAAAACCTACAACCACGAATACTCTATCCAGCGAAATTGTCATTCAGAATAGAAGGGCAGAGAAAGTGTTTCCAGGACAAAATAAAACTGAAAGAGTTCATTAGATCCAAACCACTGTTATATGAGATCTTAAAGGGACTGGTTTAGAAAAAGGAGGATCAAGACAATGAAATCTAAAATGAAAACTGCATCACAAGAAACAACAGAAGCTAGGGAATTGAAACAAAGGCAAACTAAACAGGCAACGAGAGTGGAAAAAGAACTATAGGTACGGGGAACATATTGGGGGGAGGTCAACAGGGAGGGGGAACGGGGAGAGGGAGGGAGATGATATAGGAATTAAGGATCATGGTAGGAGGGAATGGAATAGACAGAGAGAGGTCGAGAAGAACTATATGCACAACTAATGGACATGGTCTAAAAGGGGGGGACAACTGGAGGGAGGGGGACCACAAGGTGGAGGGGAGCAGAGGGAAGGGAAATTGGGACAAATGTAATATTATAATCAATAAAACACATTAAAAAAAAACTCCACTTAATCTATAGTTACAGGTCTTCATCTTGTTCCTAATATTGTTTAAATATAAGTATTATTTTTTCTTGAAAAATATTGTTACATTTTTGTCTATTTCATTTATTTATTTATTTATTTATTTATTTATTTGTTTATTTTGCTGTGTACAGTGAACTTTATTGATAGTACCTGACAAGGTAGGGTTCCCTAAGCCCCTCCCCTTCTTCAGGAGTTCTGGACTGGGAACTGTTGAGGTCAAGAGATTCTCAGTGTGTTGGGGGATTGAGTTGGGGCAAAGACTCCCCAGCAGCTCAGGGCATCTCTTTCTGTAGTTGGGACTAGAGATCCAGGAGGCTCTTACTCTATTGAGGCCATGTGGACCATAAGGTCCACCACCCTGTTCCTACAGCCAAATTCATTGTCATACTGGGAAATGAACTTGATAAAGTAGTCATTGAGGGCAATACCAGCCCCAGCATCAAAAATGGAGGAGTGGGTGTCATTGTTAAAGTCACAGGAGACAACCTGGTCTTCAATATAGAGCAGGATGTCCTTGAGGGGGCCCTATGATGCCTGCTTCACTAACTTCTTTAGGTTATACTTGGCAGCTATCTTCAGGCAGCAGGTCAGATCCATAACTGATACATTGGGGTAGGGACATGGAATGCCATGCCAGTGAGCTTCCCATTCAGGTCAGGGATGACCTGGCTCACAGCCAGTAGAAACAGGCATGATGTTCTGAGCAGCTCCTTGGCCATTACATCACAGCTTCCCAGAGGGGTTATCCATGGTCTTTTGGGTAGCAGTAATGGCAGTGACTGTGGTCCTGAGCCCCGCTATAATGCAAGGTTGTCATGGATTAACTTTCCCAGGGGCCAAGCAATTGGTAGTGCAGGAGGCATTGCCAACAGGTTGAGGGAATTGTCATACTTGTCATGGTTCACACCTATTACAAACATGGGGGCATCAGCAGAAGGGGCAGAGATGATGACCTTCTTGGCTCCAGCCTTCAAGTGAGCCCCAGCCTTCTCCATGGTAGTGAAGACACCAGTGGACTCCACAACATATTCAACACCAGCATCACTCCATTTGATGTTGGTGGCATCTTGTTCTTGGAAGATGGAGATGAACTTTCCATTGAGGACAAGCTTCCTGTTCTCAGCCTTGTCAATGCCTTTGAATTTGTCATGAGTAGAACCATACAGGAACATACAGACCGTGTACTTAAGCTCAATGAAGGGGTCATTGATGGCAATAATATACACTTTTGCAGAGTTAAAAGTAGCCCTGGTGACCAGGCACCCAATAAGGCCAAATCCTTTCACTCTGACCCTCACCATCATGTCTCAGGATTTCAGCTGACACTGAGCAGGAAGACACAGCTGTCTGTCAAACAGGAGCAGAATGACACATTTTTGTCTTTTTAATATAAATTCACATATAAAATATCTGTGTAATTGTAACATCTTAATTTACCAAGATAGACTTTATTCCGCATCATAAATTTATTTGAAACTCTTCTGATTTTATGCAGAATGTGGAAGACTTGTAATTCTGTACTTGGACAGTATGTTTACATGAGTCTAAGAACATTAGATAAAAAATTTTATTGGAAACAGTATACAGAATACTTAAATACCAAATAGTATGCCCTGGTGTCCCATTTTAGGTCTCTGTACTTAATTTACAAACATTTTCTGAATTTCAACCATTTTGGTGTATTTTTAAGCAGCTTTTCCGTCTCATAGATTTTATGTGTGATGCTGAGAAACATGCTAATATTGACAGGAAATTATGTTGTATAAAACTATTACGTATGAAATAGCTGAATAAACATGTTGGAGGAATTTAGGTCATGATTTCCACAATTATTTTAGTGTAGCCTAAGTAAAAGTGGGTATGAAAGCTTAAAAAGTAAAGGTCTTCTTTGCTTCTGACAGAAAGCTGCCCAGGGCCCATGACTTATGCTGGAGGCATGTTTGTCACTTAGTCTTGAATTGGAGGTTGTCTTTTCTCACTCAGACCCAGAGAAGAGTAGAATCCCCTTCCCACTACAGCAGGTCAGCTCTGAATAGAGAGAAAGAGATAGCACTTTGCAAAAATTAAAAACAAAAAGCATATTTCTGGAAAACAGAAAATATGTTACCGATGACCGGCATTTTCCAGAATATATTAGAAAAAGAAAGAGAAACACTTTAGGTCTTTAAAATTAAGATCAGAAATTGTTAGAGCTTAACCCCCACTGTAATCCATACTCACCCCATCTAAAATAAAAACCCAGCATTAACAACTGTACTTAAAGTCTAAAATCCTAGCAGTAAGAAGAAGAAACTAAGAATGATTGCAATTAGCATAAAAAATAATACACAAAGAAATGCCTGCTCCTACTCAGATGGTGCATAGCAGCAGTTCCCAACCTTTTTGGCTCCAGCGACCAGTTTCATGGAAGACATTTTTCTGTGGACTATTGGGGCAGGTTATGGTTTTGGGATGATTCCGGTGCATTACATTTATTGTGAGCAGTTCACAGTAGGGTTCATGCTCTTATGAGAATCTAATGACTCTGCTGATCCCCTGAAACCAGATAAAATGGTTAGTGTAGGGGTGTCCACAAGAACAAAGTCAGGAACACAGGTGTTAGTTATCCACACATGACAAGACAGGGTCAGTAAGCACATTTAGAGTGTGCCAGTAGCATTCTCCTGCACCAGAACAAACACTGAGAGAGAACAAGGCCTTTGCTTCCTGCTGGACTCCAGCATGCCTCAACAATCCTTCTCAGCTACAAACTCCAGGGTTGCCATTTCTTATCCACCTCTGAGAGAAGCAAATATATATATATTTTTTTTCATGAGGTTCTGGGATTTACAGATTAGAGAAGAGAAACTAACAGTTAATAGCAAAATTGTATCCCGTGTTAGTTGTGTGTGCTTACTTCAAGCAGATTCTATTATTCTCATTTCAGTAAACACATTCAGTCACTGTCAATCAATATCTGTATTCATAAAGTCTTGTATTAAATAGCCTCTTCCTCTTCAGGGGTTATTCCCTGTGGGCATGTGGACCAGGGGGAGCCTTTCTCTCAATTGGGTAAAGACTTTAGTTTCTATAAGCTGTGTCAAATGCTGCCTTAATAAGGTTGCTTTCTGCTCTTTTGTACTTTAAGCATGAATTCATCAGCATTTGTTTGCTTTCTTCATTTCAGAATGACTTATTTTTAATCCTCCTATGCTGTGATTATGTTTTCATTTTTCCCCTAAATTCTCCATTCTTGAATTTAACAAGTATGTATGGTTGCATCATCTTCGGAGCAGCTGCTCATGACAAGGGTGGAAGTGGAGCTGTAGGCTTCAGGCAACAGGTGACTTGAGCTGGCCATGGGCATCCCTCTGGAGCAGGGTAGCAGTTTAGTGAAGAGACTAGAACAAAGAGAAGAGGATGCATGTGGCCACATGTCTTAGGGCAATGATTCTCAACCATAGCTCTTAACAAAACACTAAATTCTGTTCCAACTCCTGAGATTTTGATTTAATTGGTTTTGGATGATTTCCAGGTCAAGATATATTTTTAAGGCTCCCTGGGTATTGAATATGCATTAAAAGTAGGAGTCCATTGTTGTAGAGTTAAGTTCTGTTTAAAGTAAAGGAGCAACATAGGCAGGTGACTGGTTATTTGTAAGGTGTTTCCAAAAGGAGGCTCACTGGCAGCCAAGAGAATCAGACAAGTCTGTGCTATTGCACAGGGAGCAAATGCATTAGAGTCAAATTGCTTCGAACAATCCTTTATCAGATTAGCTCTGTTTTTCTACAGTGGGTAGAGCTCTAGGGCTACTCCAATTTTTTATAATGGCAGAATCATATTTTCTAATTCAGGGTAAAAGGGTCATCCTTGGACTATCTTTTGGTATGGTATTTCCAACTGTACTGCCCTAACCCAATACACACACTACCATTTTCATTTTGGGGGACATAGTCACCTTCATTGAATATGAGGTATGTAATGTTGTTATAATACTATAGGTCTTTAACATGAACCTAAGTGAAACTAAGGAATAATAATAATGGCAGCAGGAAAAAATGAAAAAAGGTGGTTAAGCAACTGGATATTCTCTTTTAATGTAAATAGAGTTTTGGCTATAGTGAAAAGAACCATGAAACTTAAAAGAGCTCAATGAGCATGAGTATAGCATAATTGTCAATTAGTCAATTAACTTTTTCTTTATATGGAAGAACTACCCACATAGCTATCTGTTTACATTGTTTGTTAAAATTTTACTCAATACTTTCAGCTGAGATTTATCAGAGTAACCTAATTATTTCTGCCTTGGAAAATAATAAATTTAACTTTACCAAATGTACTAATACTGTTAAGAATTAAAGTACAGAAGTCAACATAAACTTGGATAATACATGAATGCTGCCATCTGTTCTCACCTCACAGGAAATGTCTGCCACAGACAAACAGAAGTTTCATACTTCATACTGACACAGAAGAGAACAAAGGAATTTGTCAACAGATGTCAGATTGTTCAGACATATTCTGATTGATTATTGCATTTGGAAGATTTCTAGACATTTGTTGATCTAAAGAAGGTGAGTTGAGGCTAATCCATAATTTATCAGTGCTACTGAAAAACTATCAAAAGGACATTTATATGTAACTAGGTTTGCTTTTTATGCATTAGAAAATAGATTAATAATTAGATCTTAACAATGAAGGTCCCCTTCTGATAATGTAAGATTTTATCTTTGATTTGTTGCGGATGTAACTAGATAATTAATTTTAATTTTCAAAGGCCTATGCCTGTGAGAAATACTTTAGGATTAATATTTGATCTTCAACTGTTGAATTAATTATAATTTTCATTATTGAGATATATTTGTGAAGATGAATATCAGTAAAAAAAATTGATTTCTAATAAGTGAATGGGCTTTAAGTACAATTTTAGTACTGCTTTTATGCTTTATTGCTAAGAGTAAAATTCCATGGTAACACAGCAGTATGTTAGTGTAACCAAGAAGCACTTTATAATAGGCATTGCACGTAATTGTCTATTCATAACAGTAGGTATTGCCTTTTCAAAAACACAGAGAAATAAGGGTGCATCTGGAAAAAAGCGAAATTATTAAAAGGCTGATTTTAATAGTTTCTTATAAGTAATCTCTTAGGTTAGAATGTATGCCTTTGGGAAAACAATGTGACATTTGAATTTGTTACAGACAACTAAATTTCATGAGAGGAGAATTATGGGTATTTCTAAAACATGTGGTCAGTTGAAATATTGTTTTTATCATATTGTCCTTAGACCTTAGTCATTCTATTTATTAATGTTACCGCTGTTCTCCAAGACACATCAATTCCAAACGCAGGTATATTTGACTCATTCTTATTTTTTCTCCATTTCTTCTTCCTCCCTCTCATCTCATCTTTCTAATTCATGGTTCCTAATGTAACACCTACTTAGAAACCATTAAGGCTTCTACACTGTATACTGAGTTTTAAGTTAAACCTTTTTTGTTATTACATGATAGTAATATTAGTAAGAAAATTCACATTTTCAAAAATTGTGAAATAAAAGCAATTGTTTAATTGGCTGTGAGTGGGGGTGAGGCATATGTGGCAGTGAGTGAATAATACCAGACCAGCAATAGCCAAACTTTTCTTCAGAAACTGCAAAAAATAGATATCTTTAAAATGACTACAGTAATATTTTGTGAAAACTAAATATAATAAACTGGTTAGTCAAAACTGACAAAATAAATGGTGCCATCCTGAGAAAATTCTGAAGAGCGTGTAAGATCAGACAAGAATCAATACACTGTACAGCCAAAGCCAGTGCTGGTGTGTTACAACCTCCAGCAAGAAATGGAAGAAAGAATGCCAGCTGAGCATCCATTGCTGCACACTGAGCAGGTGTGAGCTCCTACACTGTTTTCTCAGTAGCATTTTCCTACTAAGTTGCTTCTTCCCAGTCACAGTAACATTACATGGAAAAGCTGGTGGAGTCATGTCAGTCTTGCTCCTTATTGGTTCAATCATGTTCCTTCCAATTCAGTTCAGAGAAATTCACACAGAAGGAGAAGTACCTGTACAAATTCTTCGGTCTAAGAGGCAGGTAAGGACCCCCACATTATAGGCTTAATCTACGTAACTTGTTTAAGTCCTATTTGCTCAATAGGTAGTACTGTATACACACTGGTTAGGAATATGGCTTAATTCTTCTGTGACATGGTGGTGATGTTAATGCTATTATTCCCATAATCTTATTGAGGAAATTCGGCACAGTTATTAGATAAACTTGTGGAATATTGGCTGTGTCTGGCATGCCATTCTTAAACATTGTGAAGGACTGGATGGCTGTTTTCTAAACATAAGCCTCTTTACCTCTGTTATTCCCTCTGATGAGCATGCTATTTCACCCTTGTTGGCCTGCTATCATCTTATCTACTCCTATATGTCTATTTCTGATCTGTTTCTTTTATAGTATTTTCATATGAGTTAAATTTTCCTTTCCTTTGTACTCAATTGTAGGCCCTTCCCCCAAGATTAAATTTTAAGACAATTCAAGTGATTGATTATATGTATATATGTAATAATGTCAAATATCATATATATATATATATATATATATATATATATATATATATATATATATATATATAATTGTTGTGTGCCCAACCATCATTTCTGGCTTAACATATAGATGCTAGAGAGACCTGCAACCTAGCACTGTTTCTGTGTATCATGTGATTTTGCTGGTTTAGAAGAATGTGCTCCAGCCCTCAGTGTGTAATTTTCTTTATCGACAGGCTATGTGGTGTCAGACACACAAAGGAGGTTTAAACACAAGCCCATCATCTGAGTGATTGTTAATGTCACATCGATGCCATCCCAGTTCCCTCACTTAATGTTTCTTTGGATATTTTTTACCATTTTATTGTCTACAGTGAATAAATACATTGGCTGAGCCAACTTACTACTAAAGGTGGTTCCTAATTACATTTTAGTTTAAGAAAAATATCAGATAAAGTCTAAAAGTAAAAAAAGAAAATAATACTCCACCCACCTGGATCACTTCTGGCCTTGATGTGAACATCCTCATCATATTCTAAGGAGAGTACTTCCTGATGAAGTGGAATGGGTGAAATGCCAGCACCCGTCCCAGTGTGCTCATAGGTGGGCTGGGTCAGAAAGAGAAAATAATGCCCTGGGACTGCTCTTCAGCAAAGAAAGAGAAAGAAGAAAGAAAAGAAAGAAAGAAAGAAAGAAAGAAAGAAAGAAAGAAAGAAAGAAAGAAAGAAAGAAAGAAAGAAAGAAAGAAAGAAAGAAAGAAGGAAGAAAGAAAGAAAGAAAGAAAGAAAGAAAGAAGAAAGAAAGAGAAAGAAAGAAAGAAAGAAAGAAAGAAGAAAGAAAGAGAAAGAAAGAAGAAAGAAAGAAAGAAAGAAAGAAAGAAAGAAAGAAAGAAAGAAAGAAAGAAAAAGAAAGAAAGAAAGAAAAGAAAAGAAAAGAAAAGGAAAAAAAAGGAGGAAAAAGAGAGGAAGGAGGGAGGTAAGGAAGGAGAGAAATTCCATATGTATATATCCCTTCCCTTTAAACCTATAATAATCAGTTAACAATTTATTAGTTAAAAATGTTGCAAAATTTTACCTTCTATTTTGGGCCCATGAAAACCAAATCAGAGGAGAAGGAGGACAGATACTTTCCTATTTTGTACTGTGGTCATTTGGTAAGAGCACTTCAGGGTTGGCTCACTTAAGGGGTAGTCAAGTGATTCCACACCTGCTGCTAAATAACTATGAGAAAATATTAGAAAATGTGTGCTTCTATGTTTATCTCTGTATCCACAAGCCCAGCAAATGGCCTGTTACCTCTCTAAATTTTCAATGGTCTGGGAACTGCCCTAACAGCTCAGAATAACCATGTTTAACTTTAGGATTCATCTGGACACTTTGCCACTAGTAGTGGGTGATACTAGTTATAGAAATCAGTTTCTCTGAGCCTGTGCTAACCTCTTGATTTTGTTTCAAATTTATTTTCTTTCCCATAGACTCATTTGAACATCAAAGTAAAATTATCAACCTTATTCTTTCTTATACTCACCCCAACTTTGAGCCAAACTTTTCTCAACATACATTTGCATATACTATAAATGTCACTTCAAGTGAAATTAAAATGTATGCTTATTAAGGTTAATATTGTACAAGAAATTTATGTACTACATTTCAAAAAATAAAAGGGATATTCGCTGCCAAAGATTTACTTGGTTATTTGTAATAAGGGAGCCAAGGATTCAAACTAATGTATCAAAGGTATTATTTGAAACCTGTTGGGGTTGTTTGTCACTTGTAGTATAAACTTCAAAATAAAGTTAATTCTTTCATAAAAACACCTGCTTTGTTCTACTAATTTGAAATCTAAGTAATTATTATTTAGATTTGCATAGAATTTTCTATATACACACACTACTCATAATTGTTAATACATATATAGTTATTTGTGTCCATGCTGCATCAATATGTCTAAATAATCTTAGCTATGCTGATATATACATATATATGTACATATATATGCTTAATTAAATATAATTTTTTAAATGCTTGATTTTATATATAATTATTTTGTGGCGTTCATGCATTTTCTTGATTTTATGATAGCATGGTAGCAGATTTTATATATATAGATCTCCCATAGTCCTTTAACATTTTGGGGCATTTTTATTCATGAGATATACTCTAGAAACTATTAAGAAAATATGCAAAACTTTAAGAACAAGTTATTTTTAGCTTAGAGGTTTCCTAATTTATTTAAACTTTTAACACCCTCAATCTTATTTTATTCTATCTACGAAATAATTGTCTCTTATTAAGTAAGTAAATGCAGGTCACTGGAGGGATCCATTCTAAAATAGAAGAGGCAGTGCTCATGGAGAGCTGTAATGAGATAGAAGGTCCTGAGAGTTGGTTCTGATGTGTAAGTCTTCATCCGGGGCTGCTGAAGACTGTATTGCACAGAAAGAAAAAGAAAAAAAATTATAGATGCCATGGAAAACAAAACCATAAGAGGAGATCTAAAAGCTATAGTCTGAAGGCAGAAGCAAAGCCATAAATGGGAAGAAAAATCATGTAGTCAGAAGCTGCAGAGATGAGAAGCAAATTAGGTCGTAGGATTCAAGGTGGATTAAAACTGGCAGGTGAGGACAATGCTGGGGTATGGGGTGTTAGAAGCTCACTCTAGTGTGGTCTAAGCTGCTCAGCACAGAGCTGGCTGAACCTAGTCACATTATACAGGTATAAGGAACATGTGTTTGATAGAAAAAATTATGGCTATATTTGTTAAGTTTTCTAAGTTTGAGCACAGTCCAATTTAATTTTTGAGGACTATATTTAATAACAATTTATGGCTTTAATTACCAACTCTATTCTTTTCCTAATAGTGACTAATAGTTACCAGTAGCCCAATTTAATGACAGAACCAATCCTGTCTCTAAATAATCAATGTAAATTTACTTTTAAATAAAATTATGTTACCTCAAAATAACAGGTCTGAATTTGGATTTTTCATCTTCCTCTAAACTAAATTTCCCTTGATATTTATTTGCTTATTGATTTATTCTGATTTATTTTAAGATTAGTGGCATCCATAGACTCCATGTACCTATTCTCAAGATGTTTGAGTTCACTTTCATTTATCCCCTGTCTTTATACTTAGACCTTGAATTAAGTTGGAAAGTTGATATCAGTGAGACAAAGTTTAGTTGATTGGACATTTTTCATGTTCTTCCTGTTTTTGCATACTTCTGTTTTATGGACAGAATTTATAGGCACAAGAAATAGCTCAGACTATGCATCTTTCATTGCTCTGTGAAGTCTCCTATACAGTAGCCCCAACTTTTCCACAGGGGATATGCTTCCAGACCCCTACTGGATGCTTGAAACCAGGGATTGTATTGAACCCTATGCATACTATCATATGTTTTTTCCTATACATACAGGCCAATGATAAAGTTTAATTTATCACTTAGGTATTGTAAGAGATTAACAACAGTAACTAATACTAAACTAAGACAATTATAACAATATACTGTAATGAGAGTTATGTAATGTGGCCTCTCTCTCTCTCTCTCTCTCTCTCTCTGTTTCTCTAATAACCTATTTGATAACCAAGATGGGCCACCAAGCGACTAGCAGGCAAGAAGTGTATGTAGTGTGGATACACTGGACAAAGGGATGATTCATGTCCCAGGCAGGATAGTGGGATGGCTAAAGATTTCAACATACTATTCAGAAAGGTGTGTAATTTAAAACTGGAGAATTATTTGTTTCTGACATTTTGCATTTTATTTTTCAGACCATTGGTGACTGTGGGAAACTGAAACCATCGAAAGGGAAGTGATAGATGAGGAGGAACTGCTATAATGATTTCTAGTGATTTTATTTAGGAGGTCTATAATTGTAGTTAGAGAAGAAAATTAAGAGGTGTGACTCTGTCAGTCAGAGTATAGCAATGATCTGGGTAAATAAAAAAAATGTGAAATATGTCCAATAGATTAGAAAAATATAAAAATTGGGGAATGTGGTTTTATTAAATTACCTGCAAGTTATGGGCTTTGTTTTGCTTTGTTTTTAATTCTAAAACATTCAATTTACTTTTAATTTTAATGTTTCTGAAATTGAGAAACATAATTGGTGTCCAAAAAAACATATGTACTGCTGGGCAGTGGTACATTATACAGTCATTGTCATTTCTGAGCTCACAGTAACAGCCAAGAACTGAGGACATCTGCTCACCTGGTTGTGGTTTCATCAGACTGCCATGTGAGAAGTTATTTGCCTCAATACCATCAATGCTGGTTGAATTTTAAGTCTGGACCTGCAGTTTTATTTAAAATGTCCTCAAAAAGAATTCTACCCTTAGGGAGCATTGAAATGAAATGTTATTGTGACTCTAGATAATCACTTGCCTTTGCCACCCAGTATAATTCAGGAGAACTGTGTTGCCAAAACTCTTGAAATTGATCATTAAATTTTCAGAACTAGATGAGGTTTTGGAAACTAATGTTTTGTTTATATATATATATATATATATATATATATATATATATATTTTATCAATTATATTGTTACGAGAGTTCCAATTTTTTCCCCTTTGCTCCCCTCCACCCAGCACCCTCCTCCAACAGTAATCCACCCCCAAGTCCATGCCCATGGGTCATACATACAAGCTCTCCCACTTCACCCTTTCATATATTCTTCTTCTTTATTTTTTTAATAAATAAATGATTAATTATTTTAACAATAAAAAATAACAATCCTTCCCTCTCAGACTTAAGACCCTTTATAATCTTATAAAGGACAATGGGCAAAGGTCTCGAGCTCCTCTAGAAACTTCAAACTGGACATGGTCGTTGTCCTACCTACCCTTGGGTCCAGAAATCCCAAATAAAAGTGGGTGTGTGGAGTGGAGAGTGGTCTTCCCACATGGGGAAGGATCACACAGACTCCAGGTCAATTGGCTGTCCCCAGACAACAGCATGCTTGGTTTAACAGGCTGTCATCTTTGTTGTATTCTGGGGGCAACAGATTTGGCAACAGGGTTAAAAGACATCATTCACTCCATAACCACTAGATAACAGAAGGCAGGGATTAATTTTTAAATGTCCCACATTAGGGGAAAAAAGGGCTTCTTTGGAGGAAGGTTTGCCAGCACATCTCACCTGTCCAAAACCCTTTCGCCCATTATACTTAGTTTGGGCTGAGGGAAATATTTTAGGTTTCCCACCTCTCAGACCTCTGGACCCTTTCTGTCCAAGCCATTAGGATAGAAAAGAGAAACCAAGTGAAGAGAAACCAAGAAAAGAGAAACCAAGTGAAGCCCACAGACCACCCAACCCAGCCACTTGAGTTCAGCCAAACCGTTGAGTCTCAGGAGGCAGCACTGCAGACAGGATTAAGTGCGACCCATACATACAGTCACTCAGGTAATGAGATCGTAGGCTTATGCCCTTTGAAAACAGAAAACACATGTTAATATCTGTAACATAACCCACAAACAAGTCTCTAAATCTGTAAGACTGTCTTATTGGAAAGATATCCAGTTGCAAGGCATTTGACATTCTTCTTGTCTGTAAATTAAATATTTTTGATGATACTACAGACATAGTTTAACTCTGGTTCAATTTTGCTCGTTTGTTTGTGTTGTTCATTAGTTTCGTGTAATAGGAAACAGCATAAGGTATTTTTCTTTTGTTGCCTGGCTTATTTCGCTAAGCATAATTCTCTCTAGTTCCATCTATGTTGTTGCAAATGGTAGAAATTCCTTCTTTCTTTCTGCTACATAGTACTCCATTGTATAAATGTACCACAGTTTTTTGATCCACTCATCTACAGATGGGCACTTAGGTTGTTTCCAGCACTTGGCTATTGTAAATAGTGCTGCTATGAACATAGGGGAGCATAGGTTCTTTTGAATTGGTATTTCAGGATTCTTCAGATATAATCCTAGCAATGGAATTGCTTTTTCAAAAGGCAGTTCCATTTTTAGTTTTTTGAGGAAATTCCATAATGTTTTCCATAGTGGCTGCACCAGTCTGCATTCCCACCAGCAATGCACCAGGGTTCCCGTTTCTCCGCATCCTCTCCAGCACAAGTTGTTTGTTGATTTGTTGATGATGGCCATTCTGACTGGTGTGAGGTGGTATCTCATTGTGGTTTTTATTTGCATCTCTCTGATGACTAGTGATGTTGAGCATTCTTTCATATGTCTATGCACGCTCTGTATGTCCTCTTTGAAGAAGTGTTTGTTCAGGTCCTTTGCCCATTTTTTAATTTGGTTGTCTCTCTTCTTGGTGTTGAGTCATGTGAGTTCTTTATATATTTTGGAGATCAATTCCTTGTCTGAGATATCATTGGCAAATATATTTTCCCATATGGTTGGTTTCCTTTTCATCTTGCTGATGTTTTCTTTAGCTGAGCAGAAACTTTTTAGTTTGATGTAGTCCCATTTATTTATTCTTTCCTTTATTTCCCTTGCCTTAGGAAATATATCAGTGAAAACGTTGCTACGTGGGCTATCTGAAATTTTCCTGCCTATTCTTTCCTCTAGAACTTTTATGGTGCCACGGCTTACATTTAAGTCTTTGATCCATTTTGAGTTTATTCTGGTATATTGTGTAAGTTGGTGGTCTAGTTTTATTTTTTTGCATGTCCCTGTCCAGTTCTCCCAACACCATTTGTTGAAGAGGCTCTTTTCACTCCATTTGATATTCCTTCCCCCTTTGTCAAATATTAGTTGACCATATAGACCTGGGTTTATTTCTGGGCTCTCTATTCTGTTCCATTGGTCTATATGTCTGTTCTTATGCCAGTACCAGACTGTTTTGATTACTGTGGCCTTGTAGTATAGTTTGATATCAGGTGTTGTGATTCCTCCTACTGTGTTTTTCTTCCTCAAGATTGCTGTGGCAATTCAGGCTCTTTTTTGGTTCCATATAAATTTTTGAAGTATTTGTTCTAGGTCTGTGAAAAATGTCATTGGTATTTTAATAGGGATTGCATTAAATCTATAAATTGCTTTTGGTAGTATGGACATTTTAATGAGGTTGATTCTTCCCATTCATGAGCATGGTATATGCTTCCATTTATTTGTATCTTAATTTCTTTCTTCAGTGTTATGTAGTTTTCTGAGTACAGGTCTTTTACCTCTTTGGTTAAGTTTATTCCTAGGTACTTTATTTTTCTTGTTGCTATGGTAAATAGGATTTTTCTTTTAGTTTCTATCTCTGAGATCTTATTGTTGGTGTACAGAAATGCCATCGATTTTTGAATATTGACTTTGTACCCTGCTATTTTGCCAAATTCACTTATTAGGTCGAGTAGTTTTTTTTTTTTTTTTTTCTTTTTGTTTTGTTTTTTTGTTGTTTTTTGTGGAGTCTATAGGGTTTTCTATGTACACTATCATGTCATCTGCAAATAATGACAGTTTTACTACCTCTTTTCCAATTTGGATGCCTTTTATTTCTCTTTCTTGTCTGATTGCTGTGGCTAGAACTTCCAAGACTATGTTGAATAGGAGTGGAGAGAGTGGACATCCTTGTCTTGTTCCTGACCTCAGGGGAATGCTCTCAGTTTTGACCCATTGAGTATGATGTTGGCTTCAGGTTTCTAGTATATGGCCTTTATTATGTTGAGGTATGCTCCCTCTATTCCCATTTTGCTGAGAGTTTTCATCATAACTGGGTGTTGTACTTTATCAAATGCTTTTTCTGCATCTATTAATATGATCACGTGATTTTTGTCTTTCATTTTGTTCATGTGGTGTATTACATTTATTGATTTGTGAATATTAAACCATCCTTGCATCTCTGGGATGAATCCCACTTGATTGTGGTGTATGATCTTTCTAATGTGTTGCTGGATCTGGTTTGCCAATATTTTTTTGAGGATTTTAGCATTTATGTTCATCAGCGATATTGGCCTGTAGTTTTCTTTCTTTGTTGTGTCTTGACCTGGTTTTGGAATTAGGGTTATACTGGCTTCATAGAACCAGTTTGGGAGTCTTCCCTATTCTTGGATCTTTTGGAATAGTCTGAGGAGGATAGGAGTTAGTTCTTTCGTAAATGTTTTGTAGAATTCACCTGTGAAGCCATCTGGTCCAGGGCTTTTGTGTGCCGGGAGTTTTTTGATTACTGTTTCAATTTCACTAGTTGTTATTGGTCTATTCAGGCTTTCTGTTTCTTCTTGATGCAGTTTTGGAAGACTATATGTTTCCAGGAATTTGTCCATTTCCCTTAGGTTGTCAAATTTCTTGCCATACAGTTGTCTGTAATAATTTATTACAATGATTTGTATTTCTGTGGTATCGGTTGTGATTTCTCCTCTTTCGTTTCTGATTTTATTTATTTGGGTCCTCTCTCTTTTTTTCTTGATGAGCCTGGTTAAAGGCTTGTCAGTTTTGTTAATCTTTTCAAAGAACCAGCTCCTACTTATGTTCATTTTTTAAATTGTTTATTTAGTCTCTATGTCATTTAATTCTGCTCTGATGTTGATGATTTCCTTCCTTCTACTTGATCTGGGCTTTGCTTGTTCTTCCTTTAATTCTTGTAGCTGTAAGGTTAAATTTTTTTAATAGAGGTTCTTCTAGCTTTTTTAGGTAGGCCTGTATTGCTATGAACTTTCCTCTCAGGACTGCTTTCACTGAATCCCATAGGTTTTTGGTTGTTGTGTGTTCATTATCATTAGTTTCCAAAACCTTTTTGATTTCTTCCTTGATGTCATTGTTAACCCATTCATTATTTAATAGCATGTTATTCATTCTCCATGAGTTTGAATGTTTTTGAGTTTTTTCCTTGATGTTGATTTCCAATTTTAAGGCATTGTGATCTGAGAAGATGCTTGATATAATTTCAATTTTCTTGAAATTGTTGAGGCTTGTTTTGTGTCCTACCATGTGGTCTATCTTTGAAAATGTTCCATGTGCACTTGAGAAGAATGTATATTTTGCCTCTTTGGGGTGAAAAGTTCTATATATATCGACTAAGTCTATTTGATCTAGAGTGTTGTTCAGTGCCTCAATATCTTTGGTCTTTCTTTGCTTCAAAGATCTGTCCATTGTTGACAATGGGGTGTTAAAATCCCCTACTATGAGTGTGTTGTTGTCTATATCTTTCTTGGAGTCTTTCAAAATTTTCCTTACATATTTGGGTGCTCCTAAGTTGGGTGCATATATATTTATAAGGGTTATATCTTCTTGATGGATTTTTCCCTTAAGTATTATGAAATGTAATTCTTTGTCTCTTTTTATGGCCTTTGCTCTGAAATCTGTTTTGTCTGATATAAGTATTGCTACCCCAGCTTTTTTCGTATGTGATCCACTTAAGAGCTCTTTTCCTCCCGCTGTTTCTCTCCGGCTAGCAAGAAACCCTGTGGCTTTTTGCTTTTCACAGCTGGATACTATTTTACTTTCCACTCTGTTGCTGTAGGCTGGGGAGCCCACTGGGGGTTTAGACCCTGTTTTTCTCAGAGGGAACCCCTGGCTGCTGAGCTGTTTCTCAATCCCTTCAGCTGCCACCTGTGGGAGCCCAGTCAGCCCTTCCGCATCTCCGCACTCTCTACAGGTCATGTTGTGATGTAGCAGCCTTTTCTCTATCTCCGTGGTTATAAGATTTCTCTCCAGCTAGTGTTCGGTTGGTTATTCTAGATGATTTCTCCAAAATTAAGTTGTAAATCCAGACTGGTCCTGGGAGGAGGTTAGTGCAGCTTTCACTTACTCCTCCACCATCTTTGATCTCAGAAACTAATTTTTGAGATTTGAGGGACCATCATTCATTTCATTAACAGTCATACAAAAATAAAACAAGTAACTATAATTTAATTACAGAGTAAATGGACAAAAAAACCCTAGTATTATCTAATGTGTTTTAAAATTATACCGTTGTTTCTAAAACTGCGCTGCTCAAGAAATTAGAATCACATGCTCTGGGTATCACTGTGATACTATGCTTAGTCACTGCAGCCAAACTATATTAGTACAACTTTTAAGCGTGAAATATGTCATGGCTTAAACACTGATAATGATGACGAATGTGGCATGGAATTTTACTGATAAATGTATGCTATTGTTGTATAGTTTTAAAAAGGTTTACATTTTAATATGATGTCTTTTCTCAAAATGGTGTTCCTAAATTGATATGCCTTTGTGGATGAAAAGGGGGCCACATACTACACCTGACAAGCTCAGGGGAGGCCTGCATGACAGCCTTATAAATTCAGAGACCAAAGTAATCACATAGGATGGTTGAAATCAAAACTTCCTAAGTAAAAGCAAGTCATGCGTGTAGTCATGTCCTAGGCCAGTCTTCCTTGACAAAGGTAATTTTTTACTTTAGTTGAGCCTGTCTATTGTCTTTTTGCACCTACAATAACAGACCTTCAGAATATCAGACTAATCTCCTTTTCCACAACCATAACGGCACAGTCTCTCACCAGAACACGGGACCACAGAACCCCTCATTGTTGTCTTGTTGCCCATATACCATCTCTATGTGCTGTAAATATTAATTATTAATTATCCTATATTCACTAGTATAGAAGAAGGATTTGTCTCTCCATTTTACCCTTTATCCAATCTCAGAGATTTCCCTGCTTTGCTTTCTCCCTCCTTCCTAATCTACCAACAATGGATTTCATGTAATCCCCTTAGGGTTTTATTCTTTGATTCTAATCTATAAAATAAACTGCAAACCTGTTATTCTCTGGAGATTTTCTCAATATATTGAGATTTTTCTTCCTGGCAATTGTCAGTTTGACTCAAATAAATTCATAAAAATTCTCTACATATTTGCACATTTCTTACATTGACACCTTAAAAACCAATACTGTTTTAAGATTTAAAAAAGGGGTAAATTAATGGTATCATTGACAAGATACTGGCTGTCACACAACTTCATTTGCATCATTCTCACGGTACAACTTTTTACTTGACATTATTCATATTTGTATTGTCATCTTCTACACCAGACAGGAAGTTTATTGAGGGGAAATACTGATGCCAGAGGGTTGAGTCCCTAATGGGGACTTGAGCCCCAAACCAAGAGGGTTCTTGGCTTTGAGCAGGAAAGTATTTAAGACATAAGCCAGTCAAGAGATTCAAGTGGCAAAGCAGGTTTCATTGAGCAGAGAGGACGAGCAAGAGAAAGCACTCCATAGAGAGCATAGTGGACTGTCCTCACGACAGAAGGAAGAGTAACCCCAGCTATCCTCTAAAGGTTGAGCATATATATCTGTTCGCAATTACTATGGTAAATTGCTGGCATGGGGAAACAGAGAGTAGAACAATGCTGAGATTAGCTTTACAAGGTATATTTTGTGGCCATGTGTTTTCCCTTTATGGTATGGGTAAACTATAGGTATGGGTGAGGAGCTATTAATCAATCTTTGCAGAAATTTTCTGTGTCCAGAGGCTCCTCGTGTCCGGCTTGCACCTGCTGTTAGCTGAGTTCCATGTCCTGCAGCTCGTGGCAGACCCCTTTGTCTGACTTTAGTTGATTTGTACAGTTCTTACGCCACTCTCCCACATTAAAACCAGCAGTCTAATTAGGCTATCCCTAAACTGCTTTACACGGAGTAGGTGCTCCCTACTTTCTTGTTTGCCTGAAGGAATTAGTAGGCAGTGAAGGAACACCTGCATAAGAGGGACAATAATAACTAAAGTAAATGCTATGTCAGAACCAGGAACCAATGCTGGTCTGCCCGATCTGACTTTCTGACACTGACAGGTAAACTTCAAATCATCTAGTTATTCATTCATTCATTCATTCATTCACTTGGTCTCCATATGCGTATTACAAAGTGCCGACTTTATGTTAGGACTTAGTTTTAATGGGAATGAAAAAATAAACTAAATATAATCTGTCTAACAAGGAGAGTTTGTGTAAAAGATGCCTGTGTAATTATAATATACCTGGTCAAATGTATCATCACAGGAAATTATGAGAGTAAAGGAGTGGTTATTTTCCACAAAAAAAGTAATACTAAAAATGGTGATATGTTCAAAGTAGTTGCGAACAACTTATTTTATACCTTCAAGCAATACTATTTGTTTAATGAAGATTTTAATAAAAAGTACACATTTGGTAAATCATGGTTGCCCAGAAAGAGTAGATGATGTGGTTGAAATCCTTTCACTTTGATTTATTAGTTCTCAGGTATTTGAATGTCATGTTGAAAAGTACAGCTAATAAAAGCATGAACATTTGTCTTTGAGCAAGTTTGATTTGAGGTGAATAACATTAAACAATAGCCTATTGACAAGCAATTAAATGCCATTTTTTTTTCCCTCTAGCACAGCTTTGAATAATGTTTGTCCTAGTGGAGGTATCCTTATGTTTTAGAATCCCAATATTATGTGAGATGCAAAGAACCTTTTAATTAAATTTTCAATAGAATCAGCCAAAACCCAGTGCTCATCATCTTGACTGCTTATTTTCATCGACTTAGGCCAAAACAAAGATAAATAGCAAAATTTATTAACAATTTATTTACTTCAACTTCAACTTCTGATTAAATGGACATTATTCATGACTGTTGTCATTTCCTCAGGGAACTTAACACAGCTTTCCCCAGACAGAGTGCTCTGTTTCTTAACTTGAACTCTACAGTAATTTTGTCATCTCTTCTGCATCATGGAGGAGCCGGGCTGAGGCAAATAAATACTGAGGAAAATAAATATGAGGCGGTATACTTTTTCCATTCATACTTAAAATGTTTATTTTGAGAAGGAAAAGTAAACAAAGAGATACCAGAAGGAAAGCATGTGCCTCTTTCAACATCTGAAAAGAGAAGCAATCACCAAATAGCTATACTAAAAAAGTCACAGGAAATATTTGCGTTATCCAACACAGTATTGATGTCAGCCTGGAAGAAAATTTACAAGAGAAAGTTGATTAAAACATTCTTTTGCAAATGAAGAAGCTCTTATTTTACCCCCTAGACTTGATGATCCAAAAGTTGTGAAACAATGGCACCCTATGAGCTTTTGCCCTTTATACAATGTTGTCTAAGAAAGTGTTAGCTGAACTAACACATTGCCAGGCAACAGTGTTTAATTAGCAGCTTCCATTTAAGAAAGCCTTGCCACTTGTTCACAGGTCTTATTCCCACTCTCCATCACTCTTTACATCCAAATACATCAGTACAGCTGTTCTTATGTTTTGCATTTCTCTTTAGTTTGTGCTAGTTTTAAAAAGCAACATTTGCTGTCAATTAAAGCAGTGTTTTATTCACATGTGGCAACCACTAGAGAACTGCTTTAAATTAACCAACAAAAAAAGTATCAGGTTTTTTTAAATTTATTATTAAATCTATGTTTTTTCATTACCTGTGCCTTTCAAGTAATTCCATTTGCCATGTGCATTAACTTTAAAAATCATATAAAAATTTTAGGGCAAAAACTTTCTTTACAGTATGATGCAGGGTAAATGACTTTGAAATAATACTTATACTGTCTAAATTATATATCTGGTCATCCAAGTAGAAACTAATAATGATTGGATAATAAACAGATGGGAACCTGGTTGCTAAGAAAAGAGAAAAGAAAATTAACTCCCTAATTAGATAACCAAGGTTATTGTCTACATAATGCCAAAATAACTAATTTAATATGTTGAATGAGTTGGACTGGTTTTCATTTTGTAGGCAAAACAAAGGACTGACTGATTCCCTGATGCTTTCATTCTTCAATTAGTTGTATGGCATTATATAAACATAACTTAAGTATATTTCAAGCTGTTTTTCCTTTGTAGTTCAGGCAACATTTCTTAGGGAGACTGCCAAAAGGGAGTTTTTTTTTCTCTTAAGCTATAAAACAATGTCTTTTTCAGAAAATAATTTGATCATTATGGTTGAGTTTACCAGTAATATTAGCTCCCCCAAACAGCCTACATGTTGTGTGTCTATACCTGTGTATGTTATTTACCAATGTGGACATATTTTGCACAGAGAAAATCAGCTTTTAAAAAAGTCTAACCAAATATGTTTATAAATTTTAGTCAAGAAGTGCTGACAGGGCTCCGGCTGGGTGGCTCTGTTGTTTAGAGTGTTGTCCTGTATTCTAAAAGGTCCTGGGTTGAATTCCCAGTCAGGACACATACCTAGGTTGTGGGTTCAATCTCAGGCTGGGGCACATTTGTGGGCAACTGATCAATGCTTCTTGCTCACATCAATGATTCTCTCCTTTCCTCTCTCTAAAATCAATAAACATAGGCTTTGGTGAGGATTAAAAATAATTTAAAAAATAAATGCTAACAGGAGAGAAAAAACAAACAGAATTATGGGTCCAAAGCTTATTCTAAAATATCTGTATTTCTTTAGATTCAATGAGACCTTCACTTTTTAGTTTATCTCTGACTTTTCTTTGAGCTTTCTAAAGCTAAGTAAGTACTGGATTCCTCCATTATATTTAGTTCAGTCTTTATTGCTTCAAATGCTGCCATTTCCTTACTATCTCTACTCTTCTGGGACTCCAGCAAGGCACATGATACGTTTTAGCTTATGTTGTTCTTACTCTTAACCTACCTCTCGTATTTTTCTACTTTCTAATCTTTCTGTGCTATGTTCTGAATATTTTTTCTTGTTCACTGTTTTTTGTTTAACCTGTGTTGGCTGAGTCTGCCATTAAACCTGTCCATTCAAGACTATTTTACATTTTTAGTTTTAATTTTATCTAATTTAGAAATGTGCATAAAGAATCAAATAATTCCACAAATATGGAAAATAACAGACACTAGAGCTTCTTTCTTCTCATTTCCCTATTCTCAAGAACACCTATTTTGATTCTTTTATCTGATTATTTTAGGTTTTGTTTCTGTGTTTCTAAATAATCAGATTAGCATGTAACCTTATTGTTGGTCAGTTTAGTGATTGTTATTGGTTTTCTGCAATAAAAGTTGGGAATTAGTGATTAAAGAGTCCTTTTGATGTGGAGCCTCATATATAGAAGTTGTAGAAAATACTCTGGAGTTAGGTTTTAGATGATTACTTCCCTTCATTTTCTCTGTTCTCTTTCTTTGGAACTTCCATTCTTTGGAAGTAACATCTCCTGGACTGGTCTTTTAACATTTTTTTATTCTTTTCTTTTTGCTCAAATATCTGTTTGATACCATCTTTCAGCTTAACTCTGTTGTGTTTCAAAATCCTTACTTGTTGAATCATTTTGATAGTAGTACTTATTTTGTCTCTCATATATTTTAATTCCAATATACAAAGTATTGTCGATCTGATTCTGCTGTCTCTTGTTTCTCCTGGCTCCTACATAAATGTATGTTTTGTTGATACTCTAATGTTTCTTCTAATTTGCCAGTAGGATTTCTAGAGAGGATTGTGCTTTGTGTCCTGATCCTCTGGGACTAAGCCATTTGAGATTAAATTTTCATCATAAGGGTTTCTAGAACACCTAGGTATTATGAGTCAGGCCTAGCTTTTGCTTTTGAATTATTAAGGAAGTTTTTTTGTTTGTTTGCTTTATTTTGGTTTGCTTGTTTTTCTCTCCATTTAGTATCCAGGTTTGCAAGGGCAAATTTCCTTCCTCCCTGCTTTTTGCAGGAGCCGATAGATTATTGTTATTTACCCTTATTCTGAGGATGGAAAGCCCAAATGTGGCTGTCCTAGGTTTTGTCTTTTGTCCCCTCCATCTTGAGAGGATATAAAAACCAAGTGCCGTATTGCCTGCATTGAGCAAATACCCTTGGAGTGAAAATAGCTTCAGTTTTTTATGACTATTTAGATTTTCACTTTTATTTTGTTTTAGTTGGTGATGAATCTTTTTTTCTATTTCACTGAAATTCTTAGAAGGATGCTTTTTATGATTTACCCAGCCTTGTATATTAATTTCAGTTTTAAGTTCAGTCGTGGTGTCTAACCCATTTGCCATCATCTCACCTTTGCTCTTTTCTCCTAAAGATATGAGGTCTACAGATTTCAGTCTTTCTTCTTCTTGTTATATCCTCTTTTTCTGGCAATATCATCTATATCCATAGATTTATCTAATATCTATGTCCTGTGTCCCCAGATCAGATCTTTAGGTCGAATTCTAGAACCATAGCTCCAAGTGTGTTCAGGACATCTTTACTTGTTCTCTTAGTATTTCCAGCAGGAGAAGTTTCTGTATTGTTAATATTTGCAGTTTTGTATTTATTTGTATTTTTTTCCCAGAAGGAGCCTTTCTTTCTGCCTTCCTTATCTTGGATAACTTAACCAGTTGTAAAATCCAGACTTATTTTAATCCTATATAATTTTACTATTTCCACCAATACCACACTGAATTAGTAGTCTTTAAATTCTGTTGATTCTATCTTCTCATTGGTTCCCCTTTATTTTTCTTTTGTCTCCATTCCTTGACCACTCCTTGAAAACTCATTTAATTTTTCTTAACTGGCTTTCCTTTCTTTTCTTGTCTAAATTCTATGATCACTTCCTTCATTTAGCTGACAGGCGATAATTTCTAAAATACAAATCTGATATTATTTTCTTAATATAAGTCTTTTCTGTGACTTCCACGCATACACTTCCTGGAACTCCTTGACTACGTCTTCCTTGCTTTCTGTAACACCACTGAAGAGCATATGTACCTGTATTGATTTACATGTTGCATTTCGCTATGTTAAGTTTTTTTCATCAGAATACAAACCACTTGGACTATGTCTTTTTCTTTTTCTCATATAAGTTCTTGACGCATAACAGACACTCAATAAATTTTGAATTTATGAATGAATATATTTATCGGGAAGTTTGGAACAGAACTATGTCTCCAGACTTCCTTTCAATTTGCTTTTTACTGTGTAATCTGAACCAAATTTAATAAAAGAGGGACTTGTTGTATAAGTGCTTTTCATGTCCTAATAATGTTAAACTCTTGGAAACTTCTGATTTCACAATGTCATAACCTCAGTGCTGGAAGGGAGCCTAAAGGATATTTAACCCTCTTCTCAGCTGACCATGAGTTTCTTAACAACTTCTCTAACATGTGTTTTGCCAGGTTGTATTTGAATAACTTTAGTGATTAGAAAAATGAGGAAACCATGGGGCCTGTTCTTTCTATGTTTGTAGAATTATGACCTAAGAAAAATCTCTGTTTATACCAAATCTAAATTTTTCTCTACAAGTTTTATACACTGGCCTTAGTAAAACCCCAAGGGCAAAATGGGACATATTTAATACCCCTCCCATAAAATAGCCCTTCAAGAATTTGAACACAGCTCATGCTTCTCTGCCTCACCTTAAAATATTAAAAGTGCTTTTAGGTGACATTTGTAGGCTTCTCACTATTTTTCACAACCATCTTTCTTTCTTCATCTACAAGGATACTCTATTAAGTGGAACTCATGCTATTAATACTGATTTTAAAAAGTTGAGTTGGACTCTCATCTCATGGTTTCTAACCATTTTGATGAAGCTTAATTTGCATATATTTATTTTTATTGTTAATTTTTTCTTATAAAACTAATTACCTTTTAATTTTAAAGAAATTAATACAATTCAGTTTTAAATGTAATGTATATGTTTATATATATATATATATATACACATTCAACATATTACAAAAATTGAACCACACTATATATATACTATTTTCTAACTTGCTATATTCACTTAACACAGTGGTTCTCAACCTTCCTAATGCCATGACCCTTTAATACAGTTCCTCATGTGGTGACCCCCAACCATAACATTATTTTTGTTGCTACTTCATAACTGTAATTTTGCTCCTGTTATGAATTGTAATGTAAATATCTGATATGCAAGATGTATTTTCATTGTTACATATTCAACATAATTAAAGCACAGTGATTAGTCACAAAAACAATATGTAATTATACATGTGTTTTCCGATGGTCTTAGGCGACGCCTGTGAAAGGGTCATTCGACCCCCAAAGGGGTTGCGACCTACAGGTTGAGAACCGCTAACTTAACATTATGTTTGAACATGTTTTATATTTCAGTTATCTTTCCATTCCAGTCCTCATAACACTAGTTGATTCTATTTAAAAGCTGAAAAATATTCTACTTTTTAAATGTATTGTCATTTATTTAACTTATTTATGGATGTTATTTTCAAGTATTGAAATCATAAACAGCTCAAGAAAAGTTATTGAGCATTTGCACTATGCACAACAGTATGCCAGCCACTGGAGCTAAGTAGATGAATACAATAAGCTGCCTCCTGAGAGCTCACAATCTAGTTTAATAGCACAATGACTCCATAATCATAGTACACTGTAAGTGCTGTTTCAGGAATATGCACAGGCACACAAAGGAGACAAACCCTTGGAGTATTCAGGTAAAAGTTGTATGGAGAAGAAAATGCTTATGTTGTATATTGAAACATAAGAGGTCAGCACAGAAGAAAGTTATTTCTGGTTGCTTGGAGCAGTATATTTAAAGTCATATTGTGCAAAATTATGGTGAATTTGGGGGACGGCAAGTAGTTCAATGTGTTCAATATGGCAAAACTTTGTGGATGACTGATGAAGTAGGTAATGGTTATCTAATAAGGGGCATGTTGTGCCATACCACAAACTTGGGATCTTTTTCTATGGGCTCTACAAAGCCAGATTAGTTCAGTATAACAGACAGCAGTGCCAGATGGAAATATGTCTTCTTCAAGCAAAATTCTGAATGTAATATTTTGCTTGGTTTGACTTAAATGGGCATAGCAGATGATGTTTGTGTTCTGACAATTTCACCTTGTGCCTTATTATTGTAAAGCCCTTCAGCCCTCCTGATTATATGAGGGTTATCTCTTGAAGCCAGAGATCATTCTGTCTGTGATTACAATGGAGTGCCAGAAAAATTAGTGGTCCACACTCCCAATTATTTCTAAACCAATTAACAATGGGAGTGAGTCTATAAGTCCCCCAGTTTTCTTGCCCCTGAACTGAGCTAATTCTGAGGTTCATGTTCAATACTAACACCGAGAGTTCCCTGGTGGTATTAAGCCCTAGTTTCACTGAGGTGACTGGCTTGATAACACATCCTTTATTGGCTGCATTTTCTTCCCTGTTTCCATACCTAGAGTCACTTTTCTAAGATCACCTATAAATAAATCTCTTTTACTTCAATCTTATTCTCAGAATTTCTCTCTCTCGCTCTCTCTCTGGGAACTCAAACAAAGACATTGGTCAATAAAATCTTAGCCAAAGTAGTAAAGGTTATCTACCAGTTCAGTTACTTACTTATTTATCTATAGTCATGTGAAGAAAAATTTTTTGCTTGAAGCCTGAAAGAATAAATGGTTTGATAGAAAAGAATATTCCTGTCTTGGATATTTTGGTTTCAAGGGATAGACCCATCCAAAAAAGTTAAAGGAAACTAAAAAAAAAAAAACAAAAAAACAAAATACCTCAGAAAATCAAGTTTAGCTGGGCATTTCTTAAACCAAAGTCACGCAACATCTTTTCCTGCATTCTGTGTTATTTTATGACTGATTCATCTTTCACTTATTTTTGCACATAGCTCCTATTCTCTTTGCTGCAGCTTGACTTTCCAAATGAGAATCTCATAATCAGCACCCTCTTAATGCTGGTTTGCAAGTGGTACTTGATGAAAATGGCACCAATGCTCACCCCAAGCATCCATAATATTATATCTCCAGAGACTGAATTAATCTATTAGGTCAATTAACTTATTTTTACAGTTTACTGAGGTCTAGTTGACATATGAACTGCATATATTTAAAGTGTACACTTTGATAAATTGTGATATATTTGTATACCAATAAAACCACCACCACAATCAAAAAGATAAACAAATGCATTACCTTCAAAAAGCTTCCTCATATTTTTTTGTAAACTCTTGTTTTAAAATCTCTCCTTTCCTGGTCATTGATCCAGGCAAACCTTGATCTGATCTCATAGATAAGTATAAATTCACTGTAATTTTATATAAGTGGAATCATATAGTATATACCCTTTTTTTCTTAGCTTCTTTCATTTTGTGTAATTATTTTGAGATTTGCCCATATTACCATGTGTATCAATAGTGTATGCCTTTTTAAATGTTGAGTAATATTCTATTTTATAGCTACACCAATATTTTTATTCATTTTATTCAAATATTCAGTTGGATATCTGGGACATTTGGATTGTTTCCAGTTTGGAGAATTATAAATAAGCTACTATGAGCATTTTATACATGTTTTGTTTTCTTAAATGAACATACATCTGTTTTAACTTGACTTGGGTAAATACCTAAGAATGGAATGGTAGATGTATATTTGACTTCTAAAGAAACTACCAAACTTTTTACCATAGCAGTTGTAGCATTTAACATTCTCATCTGCAATATATGAGCATGTCAATTGCTTTATAGTGACAACTCTCAGTAAGGTCAAATGTTTTTAATTTTAGCTACTTTAACAGGCATGGTATCTCTTTGTAGTTTTAATTTGTATTTCCCTAATTACTAATTATGTTGAGCAACTGTTCCTGTACTTATTTTCCATGCATATTCTTTGAAAAGGGTCTGTTCAAAGTTTATGCTTATTTTTTATATGTTGAGTCAATCGTTTTCTTATTAAGTTTTTCTTTACAAATTTTAATACTAAGATATAATTCACTGGTTTATAGTATATTCACAATGTTCTGCAACTCTTGCCATGATTTATTCCAGAACATTTTTATCACCCCATAAAGAAACTTCATTCCATATCTATTAGCAGTCACTCTCACAATGTGGCACTCACTAATCTACTTAATTTATATGGATTTACATATTCCAGAAATCTCATATAAATGTAATCATAAGATATATGAAATTTTTGTTTTTATTCACTTAACATAATATTGTCAAAATCCGTTGAGACTGTAACAGTCTTTTCTTTTTTGGGTGGATAATTTTCAGTTTTGGGAATTTTTTATATAGTCCAGATATACATTATTAGTCACAATTTGCAAGTTTTTTATCCTAGTCTGTGACTTGTCTTTTTTCTTCTACTCTTTTTTTCAAAGATCAAAAGTTTTTAATTTTCATGAAGTCCAATTTATCATTTTTATTTTGTGGACATAATTTTGGTTATTATTAACAACTCTTTGTTCCTAATGCAAACATTTTCTTTTATGCTTCCTTCTAAAATATTTTATAATTTTAAGTTTTATCATTAATCATTTTACATTTATATATTTACATAGTCTATTATATAGTGTATTAAAGGTTTTTATTTTGCATATGCATACCCAATTTTCCAGCTCAATATTTTGAGAAGACTGCTCTTTTTCATTGTTATACCTTTGCTTCTTTCTTGAAAATCAATTGACTGTGTAAGTGTGAAGCTATTTCTGGACTCTATCTTCATATCTTCCATTGATCTACTGGTCTATCTTGACATTAACACTGCAGAGTCTTGATATTTACTGTAGCTTTATCATAAGTCTATAAACCACATAGAATTAAGTACTGTAATAATTTTCAAAGGTACTTTGACTATACTATGCCCTTTGCATTACCATATGAATTTTAGATTATGGTCATCAATTTCTAGAGAAAATCTGTTAGAATTTTAATTTACATTGCATTAAACCCTTATATCAATTATGGTAGGACTGACATTTTAATTATATTGTCTTCTGATCCATGGACATGCACATCTGTTTATTTACTTATAATTCTTATTTTCTCATCATTCATTTGGCTCATGTATAGTTCTCACCTATTTAAGTTAGATACATCTATGAATACTCTATATTTCTTGATTTTATTGTAAATACTATTTTAAAGTTTTAAGTTTTAAATGGTTATTATTCGTGTATAGAAATACAATTTCTTTTTATATTCTGATCTTGAATTCTGGAAATTTGCTAAGCTCATTTATAATTTTAGTCACTTTTTTGAAGATTGCATCAGATTTTCTACAATATATGATCATGTTATCTGTGAATAATGGTTATTTTTTATAGGATTTTAAACTACAAATTCAATTCTTATTTTTGAATAAACTTAGGCTATTCAACTGTTTCTTTATGAGCAAGTTTTGTTATTTCTGGCTTTCAGATTCCAAAATCTGCAGGGTGAGTCAATGACCCACAGCTCTAGGAAAGCTCAGTGGTATAGTCCAGTTCAATTCTGAAGCCCTGAGAACCAGGAGGACAGATGGGTAGTTCCAGACCAAAGGCTGACAGACTCCATCCCCCAGGAAGTTCAAGGCAGAAAGCAAAGAAAAGCCAGTGTTCTAGTTCCAAGACAATTAGTTAAAATGAATTTTCTCTTACTCAGTCTTTTTGTACTATTCAAGCCAGCCATGCTATGGAATAGGCTGTTTATATTTAATGTGTTTATTGATATGATTTGGTTTAAATTTATACTCTTGCTATTTTGTGTTTTTTCTTTTGTTTTGTTTTTTTCTGTTTTCTTTCAGGTCAGTTGACTATTCTTTATGATTCCGTCCCCCCCATACCCTTTGGTTTATGTGTTAAGAGCTGCTTTGTGTTTACAGTACCTCATCTTTAACTTAACACAGTCTGCCTTCAAAGCGATTGTGTACCCCTTTCTAAATAGTGACAGTCCCTGCAGCAACATGATTACGTTGTTCCCTTCCCTGTCTTTGCACCATCATCATCATTGTCATGCATTTCTTCTACATGTATTATATAATAGCATAGACAGTGTTCTTATTTTGCTATTTAAACCCAATTACATTCTAGAGACTAAAATAATTTTTAGAAATTTTACATTTGTTCATGTAGTTAACATTGCTCACACTCTTTATTCTTTTGTGCAAATATTCCCTTTTGGTATTTCCTTCTTGCTGAAGGATATCCTTTGACATTTTTTATAGTGTGGGTCTGCTTTTAGCTATATCTAAAAAATTGTTCCACCTTTGTTTTTGAAAGATATTTTACTGTGCATATAATTTAGGTTGATCATTTTCCTATTACTTCAAGTGTTTCTTTACTGTCTTCTGGTTTATTTCTAATCAAAAGTCTCCTCTCATTCTAATCTTTGTTTCTCTATATATTGTGTTTTTTTCCTCTAACTGCTATTAAGTTTTTCTTTTTATCACTGACTTTCAGTAATTTGATTATGATTTGTCATGATGTAGTTTTCTTCATGTTTTTGGGTTTAAGATTTGTTGAACTTCTTGAATTTGTGGATTTATAGTTTTAATTAAATTTAGAAAATTTGCTCACTTTTTCTTCAAATATTTTTTCTCTCTTCTTCCTTTTGGGAGCTCTAATTACACAGATATCAGGACACTTCAATTTGTCTCTTAGTTCATGTAAACATTGTTAATCTTTTTTCCCCAGTTCTTCATATTTGTGTTTGTTCTTATATTTTCAAATTTATTAATCATATATTCTACCATGTCTAATATACTCTTAATCCCGTTCTGGGTGTTTTTGTATCTAGTATTTCAGTTTTTATTTCTAGAATTTAAATTGTGGTTATGTAAAATCTTCCACGTCTATACTTAACATCCTCAACCTTTTTTCTAGCTACTTAAATACGAGAACTACAATTATGATAACTTTTTATGTCTTTGTTGACTTATTCTCTTATTTATGTTATATCTGGATCAATTTCAGTTGATTGACTGTTTTTATTATGCATCATATTTTTCTGCTTTTGATAGAACATTTTAATTACATGTCAGATATTCATTGTGAATTTACCTTGTTGGCTGCTGAATAATTATGCAATCTTCTGAATATTCTTGAGCTTTCTGTCAGGAGATATTTTAGTTACTTGAAAACAGTTTGATCTTGCTTTTAAGGCCTTTCTTTTAAGCTATGCTAGGCAAGATCTGAGAATTTTAACATCTAGGGTTAGTTTTCCCCATTACTGAGGTAAAGCATTCTGAGTTCTCCATGAACTTTGAGGCTTTATAAAACTTTCAACTCTCTCTTCTGGAAGTAGAAACTATTAGAGGATGTGTGTGAACTGTGGGTATTGTTTATATTCATTCTTTCAGGAGTTTCTCTGACTTCTCTAATTTCCTGCCACACATGTGTTGATGTGTGCAAAGCTGCAACTCTGCAGACCCGTGGAGTACCTTCCTGCAGCTTTCTCCTCACCAGTGCTCTGCTTTACAGACTGCAGCTCCCTTGTGCTTCCTAGAGTCCTGGCTCTGTGCTTTCACTTGGGAAGTGTAGGTGTGTCCTGTGTGACAGCATAGGATCTCAACAAGCAGTAAGAAGTGTGAGTGTAGGGCTCACCTCTTTTGTTTCCCATCAATCGGGGCTCATTGCCCTTTGTTGCCTGATGTCCAGTGTCTTGAAAACTTTAAAAAATAAATATAGCTTCCCATATTTTTAGTTGTTTCAGGGAGTAGGTAAATCAGGTCTCTGTTACTCTATATTAGCCAGATGTAAAATTTGGTTCTGTCTTTAAATACAGGAAAACACTTTTAGAATCACTCATTTTGGATAGTCCATCTACCTGGGGTACGGGCTAATTACTAGGGTAGTGGCAGAAGCCCTGGCCAGAGTGAAGGCAAAACAGGAGTATAATTTTATTTATAGTTGTCTATTCTGGGATGTTCAGCACAATCATTTGATATAAAAGTGAAAAGGACTGTGCCTTCTAAAATAATTTAATGTAATGAAATAAGATAGTTTCTTAGATTACTATACTATTTGGTAAAGCATAGTTAAAACAAAAAAAGCTAACTATCTATCTATAGAGATATAGATAGATTTAAGTACCAAAAAGTTGGGAATTGGTCTGAAAATGCTTCCTAAAATCTCTTTTCAGGAATTGTGAAAATCCTTAAGTTGAAGAGTTTGAGAAATTTCATCCATTCTGGTCTAGGACAATTTTTGCTTATTGAATCATTTAGGTTCTGCTGAGCATTTCTGTATGACTACGAATCAGAATTCTCATCCTATACTGAAATCTACTAGAACAGTTACTTACCTACATTGGAATACTTATTGATAATTCATGTAAAGTTCCATGAAATATATGTGTTCTACGTATGTTCCCAAAGAATTTGCAAATTCTGTCCTTAAATTTAAAGTTTATTTTTCTCCAAAATTCTAAAATGTTGCAACAATTACTTCAAGTCTTGAAAAAAGTCATGTAGCATTATATTGTTTGATAGTTCTTTTCTGTCAGTGTTGTGTGGAATGACTCTAAGTTCCACTCACCAATCTCTGTAACCTATGCTACCTTTTTTCCACTGATGACAGTCAGTTTTATGATGCATTTCCTTCTAGATAGTATATTTTTTACACTCCCCATTTATTTAACTGTGTCTGGCTAGGTATTAAATACCTTCAATATTGAAATGAAATAATACAAAACATAAATATCAGCTTTGACAAGCTTTCAGATGTTCTGTATCTTAAAAGTTCAGAAGGCCTTTACTTAATAATTTGGGTGCATTTAGGGCAAATAGAACAAAGAAATTGAATTCTTTTTTTATGGTCCGGTTTGACAGTCTTAGGCTTTTCCTTTGCTCTTTCATATATGCATCTTTATGATCATGTTTTTATGACAGAAATTATTTAAGACAAATACAAAACTGACTGGAGTGGACTGGTAATTCATGATTCAAAACCCCCTTTTAAAGAATTAGTATGTATTTTATGTCAATATGGTCGTCGTCGTCGGCAGCCGTCCGTCTCGAGAGACGATGGTGTAGCTTCTTAAGAGTCTATCTGCACCGCCGAGAATGGCTGTGCAGTCCGACTCGGGAGTGACACGGTATCTGTCTCCTCCCATGTTGAATCGACATCTTGCGATGACGCTGGAGTGTCCTCTCCAGTGAAGCTGAAGCTACAGAGCCTGGGCAGGGTGATATGGAGGGTCTGCTGTTGCCCATGCAGCAGACCCCCCCTCTCTTTGCAGCTGAAGGGTCCAAGGGAAAGACGGAGTCAATACAGCTTGGCTTCAGGTGCGCCGCAGGAGTTGCCGGTGTTGACTACAACGTCAAACCGCCTTAGGGACTCCGGCTCCGGATTTTCTGTCAGGGTTTACTCCCTTAGCCTTTCCCCTGAAGAGGTATGCCACAAGGCAGCGGAGGTTTATTGGAGTCAGAGTTTTCCTTCTCTGATGTGCCCTGACTGGAAGATCGAACCAGCGACACTTAGCTCGCAGGCCGACGCTCAATCCACTGAGCCAAACCAGCCAGGGTATTCTCAATATGGTAAGAGAAGGCAAATTGGTATAATCTGGCCACCTGATTGACAAATGTTTTATTTGTAGCATTGGATCATTGAAAATAATAAGAGAAGACCAAACACATCAGGTAATTGTTCAGGTTAAACTTACAGTTTACTAAAAATGAATACTGCTAGCAAGATGTGCACTGTGTAGGAATAAGGCTGATCTATAAATTGTAGAGTAAGAATCATTATGTTCCTATCTTGCATAAAATTGTGTATGTGATTACAAGATATTAAACTGTGACATGAATCCACCATAGTTTCCTTGGAAACAATGATGAGTAAAATACTACATTACTCTGAATTAACCTGAGGTATCTGAGCTAATGATTGTCTGCCACCTACCTTTCCCTTTTTTTTCTAGGTCTTTCTAGTATGTTATCTCCTGAGTTATCCATCTTTCCTACAGATTTTTATAATTCTGAGTTAATGATATAATTTTCAATTGTCTTTTAAATGCTCTTTACACTTTACATGTTGTTTTTCTTCTGTAATACAAAGTTAGAGAATATGTTTAAAGTAAGCAGGGTGGGACCCTAAGAATGATTTATTAATGATATCACAGAAAAATTTCTGACAAGCAATCAGAAGACTTAGGTTTCCATCTTGCTTATATCTTTCTTGCTGGTGATCTTTCCCAGATTCAGGTTTATCATCTTTAAATATTGGAATGATAAAACCTATTCTATCTACTTCAACTAAATTGTTGGGTTGAAAAAAAAAAGCCATATATGGAAGAATTGAGATGCCAGAAAAGAATGGGGAGACAATCTTGAAATTGGGAGCAATAGGAGCCTCCTGCAACCTCTAGGCTGTAGGGAAAAAGGGAAAAGAAGGTATGAGCAGAACCTGGATGCTCTGCCCACTCAGCAGGATTTGAACCATGCAGGTCTGTCTGGTGGAGACTGGATCCAGTGAGGAAGAACCCATCCAGCCAGAGAAGGAGGGTATAAATACGCTAGTTTCCACCTCCCTCTCTCCTGCCCTCTACTTTCCTTCCAAAGTATTCCATGGGCTGAAAGCTACAGTGAGCCAGTGTCTGAGGAGCCTGGG
Organism: Furipterus horrens; assembly: GCF_987537825.1. Taxonomy (NCBI): domain Eukaryota; kingdom Metazoa; phylum Chordata; class Mammalia; order Chiroptera; family Furipteridae; genus Furipterus; species Furipterus horrens. The sequence continues at coordinate 56,433,990 of NW_028327171.1, forward strand.
AAAGGCAGCTTGCGGACATCAGCCCCAAGGCTGAGTGAGAGCTCAGAATGGGGTAAGATGGTCTGAGAGCAACAGTCTCAGGACAGCACATTTATCTTCTATTATCTTTGTTTTAACTTTACTTGACAGTCATTTCCACTATGCTGCCTTTATCAAGAAAGAGAGAGAAAGAGGTAGAGAAACTTCAATGTGAGAGAGAAACATTGATTGGTTGCCTATCACATGCACACCAACCAGGACCAAACCCACAACTCAGGGGCCTGTGCCTTGACCGGCAATCAACCCTGAAACCCTTTGCTTTGCGGGATGACGCCCAACTAACTGAACCATAACAGTCATGGAAAAACATTTTTTTTTAAGTAAAAAAAATAAATGTAGGAATTTAGGTGACTCCTTAATATACTAATGTCTTATTCAGTAATCTACTAAATTTTTTGGATATAAAGACTTGATGAAAATCAATTAAAGCTATTTAGGTTCTTTATTTGAATATTACAAAATATAAAAAATAAAAGTGAAATTGGAACATAGGCAATACACTGTATTCCTCCTTTTTATCTTTATTAGTGTGCTGCTATTACCATAGACAATCATTTAAAGTGTGGGCAGCTGCCAGCAGGGTGAGCTTGCGTTGGCTGGCCACTTCAAAGGGGTGAGCCATGTGGATGCTGCCACAGAGGACGCAGGGGCACCAGGATCCAGGGGTGATCTGTGTACTCCACTCAGCTCCCCAGGATGTGCGGGCACAGTGTTCAGCATTGGGAGGCAGGTTGAAGGCTGCGGCATCTCCAGGCTTCTTAATGGTGGGCCCTGTGGCCACCTCCTTCCCACTGACCCCCATACCAAGAAAGTCAGGGAGCTCCCACAAGTCTTTCCCATTGGCCAAGCTGGTACAGAGGGAGGTTTTTACACCAAGTGTGCCAAAGGCTGGGAAGATGAAATGGATAGGAACCAAGTGTGCCAAAAGCTAGCAAGATAATTGGATAGGTGAAAAAAAGGCCTCCTTTCCCTATCTCTATTAGAACTGCAGGCTTGAGCAGGAAGGCGGGAGTTCACCATTCTCCCAGGTCGTAGCTCCAGAATAAACCTCTTTTTGCATCAGCATCTGTCTGCCTCACGAGTTTGGCTTTCATTGTGGCATGAAGCCAAACCTCTGTTTTTGGTTACACTATTGTTCAAATAACCACTAATTATCAATACATCTTTTTAATTAATGTTTTTGATAAATCTATAATTTGGTGCTACAAACTACATTGTATCCAACCTATGTGTGTTGAAATTGCTTTTCTATGTACAAGAGGGGACCCCTGAAAAACCAGAATTGATTTATAAAAAATTGTGTATTTATTCTTTATGTTTAAACATCAGTCACCTTCAAAGTAATCTCCATTTGATGCAATACACTTATGAAGACTTTTTTCCCACTGCTCAGAATAGCTTTTGAACTTGTCATTCTTGATGCCTTTTAGTGCTTCTGCCATTCTTTGTTTCACCTCTTCCACATCAGCAGAACATTTCCCTTTGAAGACCCTTTTCATCCGGGGAAACAAATAAAAAGATAACTTGGGGCAAGATCAGGTGAATAGAGAGCAGGGCACGGGAATCATGCCATTTTTGGCCAAAAACTGCTGAACACTCAGCATGGTGGGGGCAGCTGTGCTCATAAATCACCCATCATGAAATGGGCAAACGCACTGAAAGATCCTTCAAAAAATTTCACTGAAGCCAAATGCAGTCTCTCACAACAATGCCTGCTGGTACACTGATACAGATGGGTTCCTAGTACACTCACCTAGAGGGGAAAGCCTTACTACAAGGGCCTGCCTTCTAGAAGATAATTTTATTATTTTTTGAGTCCCCCCTTCATATTTGAAGACTTTCCTGCCAGAGAAAAATAGAGTGGTATTGTGTTAAAATATTCTATTTGTTTTAAGCATTGCTATTGAAAATAACGAGAGAGAGGGAAGAAAATTGCCTCTAAATGACTGTGTCAAAACAATTCCATATTGATAGAGAAGTTAAAAATCAGCAATAAGATTTTACTTCTGATTCTGTTTCCATAAGTAAAACATTGACTTCATAACAGCCAGGAGAGAGAAGAGGCCACATATGCCTTGAAATGTTTTTTCTAACTCACAAACAATATCTCATATTGACATTGGAGCAAGCTAGCTCCTCCTAAGCCCACTACAAGCAGCGCGTGTTCCACCTGCTGACTTCCTGTGCCGCTGCCACTACGTCTTCCTGTACTAACGCAGCGGCTGTTTAGCAATGGACCACCAGGACATATCAGTTGCTTATTTATCTCTGCAATCTGTCTCTGTCTTCGATGCCAGGCCACCCAAATGCTTCCTTAGAAAGCTTTGCCTTTTTTTCTTTGAACTCCCTCCCAGGACATTCTGAAAGACCACCTAGTACTAACTTTGATATTAAAGCATGGCAGAATAAGAGTTTGAGTGCATGATCCACTCATAGGTAGGGACTGATATGCTCTGAAGAGGCAAGTCCTTAAAGTTTGGAGAGCAGAAGTGAGGCCTGTCAAAAACCTACCAAGGAGACTAAACAGTGACTGGCATGATCTTCAAAGGAGTCAAAATAGTTGCCCATTAAACATTTATTTTCTATTTGTATTTTTAGTTTGATCTTGGGATACCTATTTAAATTTTAAGAATTCAGATTTGTAAGTTTAAAGATTTAATAATTTTGTTTTTTAAAGTGTTCACATTTCTGTGTGTGTGTTTGTGTGTGTGTGTATGGTTTATTGCTCTAAGACATTTCATCCAGCTGCAACAAGAACCATTATCTTCAGAAAATTACCTTAATATAAACTTGAACATAACTATAGGGCTTTGTAGAGCTATTACCCCTTTTCTCCTACTAGTTTTAAGTCAATTTGCACTATGTATGTCTATCTTCATCTATCTATTATCAAATAGAAACTTGGAATAAAATATTAAGTGTATTGTTGGTAAAGTGAGATAGTAGAATGCATTTGAATTCAAAGCCAAAATGAGCTTCCAATTCCACTTTCCCTGTGAATTGAACTTATTCACCCAGTCACAGGGTAACTAGACAACTGTAGGTCTCTTCTACGGGGGAAGAGCCTGTTCTTGAAGTCTTACCCCAAGACAGAAGAGAAACTGAAGTACATTGTTCCAACAACAGAGCATCAGAAAGAAAGGGAGACATGGCAACTGCAAACAGACATCTGTAGCCCAACAATCTGCCCTTCTCGGCATCACTGTTTCACTGTGGTAGAGGAAATTGGATCCACCATATGTTTAAAAAAGAATTTTGTACCCCATCCCTATTGTCAAATCTTTACTACAAGTTTCCCCACAAATGCTGTGTTCAAGTCTATCCCTTGCCCTCAGGCATGGGCATATGATTACTTTTGCTAATGGAATATTAGTGAAAAGTATATATGTCAATTCTGGATAATGCTGTGCATTCTTCATCTTCTCTTTCCTTTTCTCATTGGCTAATTGGATGCAGAGGTTTCCAAAACTCTAGCAAATGGTGCAGCCACACCTAAAAAGTTTCTTGGTCCTTAAATCAATGCATGAAAAACCATTGTCTTCCAACCAGGACCAAAGCCATTGAACTGCTATGTACGTGAAATAGAAAGTTCTATTGTGCTAGCCCACTGAATGTTGAACGTTTGTTAAAAAGATAGCATTACTTTCATTTATACAGTAACTCTCTTCTGTAGGATAGAAAGGAGATAAGTAAGTATAATAAGAGCTGAGTTTCTTTCAAAATACTTGTAACACGCTGTAAGTTCTTATTTAAAAGGCAGAAGTGAAAATTAGGAAAGAGGAAATACACAGTTCTTCTATAGTAAGTCCCCAAAATCTAAAGAGACTAAGTTACTTTAGCAGTTAAATGTTATCCCCTTGGAAGACAGGAAGATAAATAAGCATGTTGCCACATAAATCATCTTGGTAGTTGTCTTTCGGGAGTCGTTTAAGTGAGTTCCAGCAGATCTAGCAGTATTCTGAAGGCTTCTCAGGATAAAGCAACAGGATTAGTTGACAAATAAGAAATCTTTCCAGGGATTGATTAAGATATTTGGGTTTATGCAGTGGACAGGCATATATTATATACAAACTTATAAAGAGAAGGCTTTGAAGTGAAAAACAGATGTTAGACTTGGAGTATTTTTTTCTCAGTGTAATTTAGGTACTAGTGTTACTATAGGTAACTAATTATTAGTAAATAAGGGAGCAAAAGGAATCTGACATTGTTGAGCATGATCAACCAGGAAGCGTAAGCCTTTTTGCTCCACCGGGAAGCTACAGCTTCACACACTCCAGGGGATCACAGTATTGCCCAGCTAAGGATGAACACCTAACCCTTCCAAGCTCTGCTACTGGATTATTGGGGACAGGCGGGGGGGGAGGCAGGCAGAAGTAAGCACATAGGCAACAGAAGTCAAAATGGCACAGCGGGAGGCTTTTGAACCTAGTGGCCTGTCACTCTAACTGGGGGGTGGACCCATCAGAAGCCAGTGAAATCTTGGGAAGTTTGATTGTTTTAAGAAAGCTCCTGGTCTTTCCCAACCCAAGGTGATATAATTTCAAGGGAACAAAAAAGCTCTCTGTCTCTCACTCAAGGACCCACACTCGCCCCGTGCACTCACACATACTCTCTCCACGAGCGAGCTGCGTGAACTCCAAACCCAGGCTCCAGGAAGGAGCTTGGGTACAGCAAGCGGCAGAGCCAGACACAGGGCTCAGCTACCTGAATGGGACCTGAGGCCACTTAGCAGCTGCATGTGGGCTCCAATGAACTAAGCTTTAATATGCCACAGAAACTATGGACACGGGCCTTGATTTGGCCTGGCTAACGACACTGTTGATCTTCTTCGATCGTGGCACAGACAGAGATAGGACGCAGGGGCAGCCTTCCATTCAAGCAAACCTTGTAACTCCACCATCTCCTGCGCATGGGGTTGGTGAAATGCTTTTCTCTTGATCTCCTGGAAGACTCCCACTTGCAGCGACAACACTAATAATCCTTTCAAATTGCCTCTTCCTCTGATTTCATAATGAATAAATACTTGAAGTAGTATTACACTTTTCTTAGATATTGTAAAAATATAAATGTTTCAGATAAGTAGGTGAGATGACTGGTTCAAAGGAATTTGGCTACTGAATTGTGTGTTTCGAGATACATGAAAAAAAAATGGATGGCATTTTTCTTCAGCTTACTTTCAGACATATTAATTTAATCATGTCTTTATTATTAACACATATACAGTGAATACCTACTGTGCCAAGCCTTCATCTAGGTACTAAGGTTCTGAAGAAAGAAAATAAAAATCTTGACTCCAACAGAGGTAAATTCTAATGGGGGAGATAGGGGAAAAAAAAGAACTATGCAAATACATATTTTAGAATATACCAGAAAGTTATTTACAATATGGACACAAATAAATCAAAGTCTTCTTTTTTTCAAATTTATGGAATATATTGATTTATGTGAAAGAGGCAACTGTTCCACTTAAAATGCAAACTCGGTGATTGCAGTAATGCTGGGCAGCAGGATTTTACAGCCAGAACTTGGAAGTGTCTTCAGTGTCTGTCTAATAGAGAGGAAATTGGAGCTGGAGCATTTTCCTTTCTCTCTCTCTCTCTCTCTTTTTTAAATGGGGCTCTGAGTTTCTTGCTTGAAGAAGCACTTATCTAGCAATAGCAAATGATTTCTTTATCATGTAATCTTTTGAAATGTAAATGAAGAAATGAAGGTTTTTGTGCTAAGAAGTCCAGGGATGACTCATTTACATTCTCTTGAATCACTTTTCTACCTAAAGAGTTTCCTGCATAGTTACTTGGCACCTGTCACTAACAAAGAGGAGTCACAGTTTTCAGGCTCCTTTTGATGCTTGCTCACTGTGTGACCTTGGGAAAGTTACTAAAGCTCTCTGAGTCATTTTCTCATTTGACATATAGAAAGAGTAATATAATACCTAGCTCATTGGATTATTGGTAGAATTATGCAAAATTATATAAGTACATTTCCTGGCCTAGCATTCCTCAGGAAATAGTAGTTTCTACCATTAATACTGCATTTTAATCACAATTCTATTTCAAAAGCAAGGTAAGTCTTGCAAAAGTCCTCTTGATCCTTCTTTTATTTGGATCCTAAATTAATGTCTGTGTTACTCATTCAAGGTCTAATGCTGAATGAATAATAACAAAGTTTCACCAAGTGATGAATTAATAACCCGTTTGAGTTGAAACAAGTTTTCTGAATGTTTCACTAAAACTTCACCCACAGAAGAAAGAAAGCCTCTTCACTAAGCCCTGTGTGCTTGAGACTTCAGATGAAGAAAAATTTTTTCAAGGTCACCAAACTGAAAACGTTAGAATTCATTTTGTACCCTTTTCCATATATGTGTGTGTGTGTGTGTGTGCGTGTGTGCGTGTGTGTGTGTGTGTATACACACATATATATATGATGTAATTTGTCTGCTATTCTAGAACCTGATTGGACCAACTTCCACAATCTGTTTACACAGATACTTCTAAGAAATTTTTCTATGTCCACTCAAATTTTTAAACAAAAACAAAACAATAATTTAAAATCCCACCAAATGTATTGTATTGCTGGCACTGTCCACCATTCTCAATCTCTGTGGATATTCTGATTTAATAGTAGTATGCTCCTCTTTTTTTTAATATAAAAGGAAATGGGTATAGAAAACTATTACTTCTTTCTCCTTCAAAGAATCAAGGATTATTTCTTTATTCTTTTCTTTTCCTTTTCTAATGTCTCCCAGAAGAATCAAGAGAGCTTATCAGCTATAGATTCATAATATGTGGAAGCTAGAACAGGGTTTTAGAACTATATTTACATTATAATTTTTTATTTGAAAAATAAGACTAAGCTTCATGGCAATAAACTCGCTCAAATTCATAAGGTGTGTGGCAAAGTATTCATAATATTTTTAATTGCTAACTTTTATTCATTATTCATTATTTTCTAAATATTTTTTCAAATGCATTAGAAGTATTTAAAATATGCCCTGTTTAAACCTTCCAAACACCCTGTCTATCTTATTCACTATGGTATCCCAACACCTAGGAGAGTCCCTAACACAGAGTATGTAGGTATACGATAAATGTTTCTTGAAAAAAATAAATGAATGGACAAACTTAAAAATAAGGCACTCTCATATCCCCATTTTATAGATGATGACACTGAGGCTTAAAAGGTTACATGATTTGCATGAGGTCATACAAATGACTGACAGTGTGGAGTCATCTCAAGTGTCAGTGACTACAGAATCCTAATTCTTATCACTATGAAGGGCTGTTTTATGTGACTTAGGTGGGGCTAGAACCTATAGAAAATACACATTATGAACATTTCCACATATATTCTCAAAATGTTTTTTTAGGACACCTAAGATTTAATGAGTTCTCCTGGATTTCTTGAGTGAGATATGATATGAGAAATGAAATCACCTCATTACAAAACCCACAAACAGGTGATGAAACAGTTGATTCAATATATATTCTGCATAAAAATTCAAGACAACAGTTTGACAATTTAGGTTATTTATTTTGAAAACAATGGCAAAACTAAGATTCATTTTACATCTCTTTGAGAATTAGACAATTGGGAAAACATGTGATGAGTTCTATTCAGAAAAAGCCCAGCATTGTTAATATAATGAGAATGATTTGTGTAACATCGATGTAATCTGGCAGCCAAGGAGAGTGGGCTGGAATGCACGTGTGTGAACAATGATGACTTCACTGTACTGGTTAGTGAGGGCAGTAGATGCTGTTGAGTGAACTTGTGTGCTATGTGGCCATCACATTCAAAATGACTGAGTGAGTATAGCAATGAGTCTGCATCAAATTTTGCATTAAGCTTCAAGAGTCTTCTGTGGAAACTATTTGGATGATTCAAAAGGCTGCAGCTATGGGCAACTGGTAACTGGCATCTTCATCATGACAATGTGCCCACTCATGCATCATGTCTGGTACAGAGATTTTTGGTGAAACATCAAATCACTCAGATGACTCAGCCCCGCTACAGCCCAGATTTGGTGTTTGGTGACTTCTGACTCTTCCCAAAACTAAAATCACTTTTGAAAGAGAAGAGATTTCAGACCACTGATGAACAATGAAACACTAATTATTATACCTATTTTGCATTTAATCACAATCTAATATAGAGCTGTGTTTTGTTTTGTTTTCTTTTGTTTATTTTCTGGCTTGGGTGCCATTCTGTACAAATGAATGACAAAGCCTTCAGGGTAGTGCTGTATCTTATACTTTGTATCATCACAGTAGTGCCTTACCTATGGTGATGGCTCACTTGGTACCTGTTGAAAGAAAATGTTGTTATAAGAAATGTTTTTTAATGTGTGATTTTGTTTCATAAATTATAAAGCTTTGGCATGACAACTTTGAAACATAGACATACTCCTTATAAAAAGAGCATACAAACAAATTTATAGTAGTCCCACATTATCCCTGGTTCCACTTTCTGCAGTTTCAGTTACCTGTGGTCAACCACCATCTGAAAATATTAAATGAAAAATTTCAGAAACAAATAACTCATAAGTTTTAAAACATGTATAGTGGATATTCTGAGTAATGTTCTTGTAATGTTCTTCTCTGTCCTGCTCAGGACGTGAATCATCCCTTTGTCCAGCTTATTCATGTTGTAGATGTTCTCTGCCTGTTAATTAGTAGCCATCTTGCTTATCAGATCTGATACATACATTTTATTACAATGTATTATTATAATTGTTTTTAATTAAATATTGTCCATCTTTTACTATGCTAATTTATAAATTAAACTTTATGATAAATTAAAATGTACAGGAATAAGCATAGTATATAAAGTTTGGTAATATTTGTAGTTTCTGGCACCCACAGGGGGATCTTGGAACACATTCCCCCATATATAAAGGGGGATGATTATATTTTTTCTTTTTATCTTTAACATCAGATGAGATATTTTTGTGGTTTAGTGCTTAGAGCTTAAAACTGAGTTCTAGATTTCCTGCTCCCCATTGACCTAATATATTTTTTCATTACCAATTTATGTCTCAATTTGCCACTATGTTTTCATAAGCAATAATAATTATGTCCTTGGAGGAGATCCATGAAATTCAATTTGTTTTTGGAGGCCTTTGGGATGTTTGTGTGAAAGTGTGTAAATGCAAATTATCAATGTAGACTCTGATACCTTCATTTGCATGTGTTGTTTCTAGTGCAGTTCTGGAGTCTGAAAATGCTTTTATTACCTCATCCAAAAATATTCAAACAAATTTTTTTCTCCTCATGAGGAAGTTGGTCCAGTGTTGTCATAGTAATCAGTTTTTCATTTTCTGGGTTTTTGTTTGTTTGTTTTTTAACTAACCATAGTGGAAATTTTAGTTATCAACATAGGTAAGCTGTAGGCAATTCAGAGCACTTGTCACTTGCTCTTGTGACAAAGTAGAAGATTCCCAGCATCCTAAACCTTTTTATAGCTCCTGGAAGTGACAGCATTTTGGTTAAATCTCAGACCTGGTATAAGAAATCACAGCAAGAACTTGCCTTTTTTTTTTTTTTTTTTTTTTTCATAGTCAATGGTTTTATTATTTTGATTACAAGGAACTTGCTTTTAAAAGTCCTGAGATTCAGCTCAACTAGTCAGGTAAAATCCTTCCCTCACTAGTCTTATGCTTGTCAATTAGTAGTTGGCTTGGCTAGAAGTATCTGCCAAGAAAAAGCTAGTGCTTTAGGTCCTGATTATTGCCCTCTTCTGAGCAAGAACAAAATGAAGGAATAAATGCGCTATTATTAGCTTAAGACTTGTCTTCCTTTGTTATCAAAGACCAGGTCAATAATAAAGAAAGCTTTCATAATTAGCACAGAAACAGGCAATTTTTTCCCCCTCTACTTCAAGTTCTTTATATGAAAGAGAAGGTCAAATGAAAACTTATTGTGGAAAAGATAGTAATATGAAAAGTTAAGTGAATTTTACCTTAATAGGTCCAGGGGACCATCTTTCAGAACACTGATACTAAGCACTATCTTATCTAGAATATCTAGAAATTCAGTGATATGGTACTAAAACCAAGTTTTAAAGCTGTATTTCTGTCTGATTGTTTAAAGAAAAGGAAAAGTCAATGTCTACTGAGTGTTATTCACTGTGCTATATAGTTTTCATGCATACATGTTCAATTTTCAAAACTGCTCAGTGAAATAGGACCTATCCAGTGCCATTTTACAAATTGGAAATGGGCAATGAATTCCTGATACTTATATTTCATGGGTTTTCTCAACTTTTTTAAAAACTTAAGTAGATATTTCTAGAACTGTAAAATAAAGATAGAACTTTGAAAAAATAAATATTGAGGAAATTTTGGAGGAAGTAGCAAATACATCGATTATATGAGACAAAAGTTAAACTTTTGTCAAGACCAACGAAGATAAGCAGAGAATGGTGAGAACAAGGTGAGATAGGATATATGGCAAAATGGCGGTAACTGATAAGGGCCACAGGGACTTTCAGGTAGATAGTGAGACCAACCACCAAAGTGTTTATGGCTTAGAACTGACAGGACACCAGCTTGACCCAACATGGTGACAATTTTCATCTTGTGGTAATCCCTAGCCTCATTAAACGTTCACTGTAATACAGTAGCATGCTAAACACCACACCCAAAGCCTCCACGGTGCTCTTCTGAGAAGTTTCCCCCCAATTTCCCCAGAAAAAATCTTGAGTATTCCTCCCTCTTAGTGAATGTCCTGCCCCTTGATTAAATAAGCTTCAATAAGAGAAGTAAATCTCACTAGAGAGGAGCTGCTCTGCCTATGGAGTGCCCACTCTCTGTCTCACTGCTTCACTAAGAAACTCTCTTTCACTTCAACTCTATGCTGTCTCAAGTTTGAATTCTTTCCTTTGTGAGGCCAAGAAACCACAAAGGGCTGCTAACCTTCAGGTCCTGGACCCCCTGAAACACCTGCATCAAGTCCAAGTCCCTTGGACTTAAGTTATAACGAGTTGTTTCTAACATGGAAGTGTCTAACATAATAACTTTTGTAAATGTAAGAAATCCATCAGGGAAAAGTGTTAAATACTTCATGCATGTATACTTAAAACTTCATATTGAGAAAAGCTTGAAATGGATTTTTTTTAAATTTTAACTTCAGCTTATATGGCATATGTTACTCCAGATACAATGACTAAAATCATTGAAATACATGATCATAATGGGTCTTAATTTTCATCTATGCCAGAACCCTTGTCTATTAATAAATAAACTGAGGAATAAAGACACTATAATTAGTCTGTCACACAGGTTGTCACCAGCAAAGTAGGACTAGAATGCAGATCTTCAAGGTTTTGGCCTAAATTTTCTGTAGTTTAGTTCTGTTTTCTATTATTTTTATAGCCCACCCTAATCCTTAAAACATCTGTAAGTTTTCTTCTTCTCAAGTTTAACTGTGGAATAAAATCTCTGTGTAGGTTTCTTTGTTAGTATATAAACATATATTATACATAAGATCTATTTACTCTTAAAGTTTTATGAAAAAGTAATAGGGAATAAGAAAAGTAATAAAATAGAAATTAGTTCAGAAAAACTAAAATAATTTGTATAATGGTTATCCACATATTCTAATTATAGGAGATATGTCCGGGAAAAAGTTCAGCCATTGTTAATATAACAATGTAATCTGGCAGCCAAGGAGAGTGGACTGGAATGTGCATGTGTGAACAATGACAACTTCCCTGTACTAGTCAGTGGGGTTGGTAGATGCTGTTGAGTGAGCATGTGTACTGTGTGGCTGTTGCATTCAAAATGACTGAGCAAGTAGGACAACGATCTGCATCAAATTCTGTGTTAAGCTTGAAAATTCCTCCATGGAAGCTATTCAGATGATTCAGAAGGCTGCAGCTATGGGCATCTGGTGACTGACAGCTTCATCAAAGCAACACGCCCACTCATGCATCATGTCATCAAATCACCCAGGTGACTTAGCCCCACTACAGTCCAGGTTTGGCACCTTGTGATTTCTGTCTTTCCTAAAACTAAAATCACCTTTGAAAGGGAAGAGATTTCAGACCATTGATGAGATTCAGGAAAATACTATGGGGCAGCTGATGGTGACTGGGAGAACTGTGTGAAGTTTCAAAGAGCCTACTTTGAAGGGGACTGAAGAGTCATTGTTCTATGTACAATGTTTCTTGTATCTTGCACCTTCTTTAATAAATGTCTCCATATTTTATATTACATGGCTGGATACCTTCTGGACAAACATTGTAATAAGATATCTTGTTTGTCTTTCTCTTTGTTTATTCACTGAAATACTAGGAGAAGGAGCTTGTAAGATGTTTTTCTATCCTTCAAGCCTCCATTCTTTTCTCTAACATTTGAAAATACACTTCAAATACATCTCATATATTTGGAAAAATGGTTGGAAGAAGGGATACAGTATTTTCTAAAACCAGATGTGGACAAAATGGAAAAATTAGGGGAAAAAAAAACTGATGTAGAGTATTCTTGAGTCCTGCCCAATAGAGCTCCCTGGTGAGGTGAGAAGAAGTTAGCAGAGAGCAGCAGCCGCAGAAGTACTGCAAGATGCTTGGGACAGGTGGCCACGAGATGAATGTAGAGCTAAGGAGTAGAAGGAAAGAGGAAGTCGGGAACTCCTGGGAGTCCTGAAAACTAGCTCAAAGAGAAAATAAACAAAAACAAAATTTCAAAATTTCAAAACAGCTTTTACTCCTTTTTGGTACAGAGTAACAGACTAATTTACATGAGTACAATATTAGTCAGAACACCCCTGTTCTTTTAGCTCTCCACTCTCCTCCTGCTTAGACTCTGGTTGTATCAACACCATAGCTGCTGAGGCAGGCTGAGGAGAAATCACCACACTCCCTGCTTCTCACTGGCTTCTATCTTGAATTAAATCCCAACTGACTCAGGGAGGCAGACACAGATTCGGGTCATTATCATAATAGGCCTGTAATTAACAAATCAAACTATGTAGATTTGCATACAATAAAGATATCTTACTTAGAGAAAAAACAAGTTATGGGCCTGTTGGCATCTTCATCTAGGGATAGGGACAGGTTTCTCCTACTGAATCAAGTTTAAACTGATGATAGAAACAAGTAAATTTTCTTGTTGATCACAAACCACATATCATACTTGATCATTATGACAGTTATATGTATCTTCTTAATTTTATCCATAAAAGCTTTTCATTTTTAAATTAAATTTCTTATTGAATGGAGTTGACTTTCTTTTTGAAAACTTCCTTCAGGAAGCTTTCTGGATTTATATACTAATTTGAGTAAATTCCTGTCTAATCATAATGCTCACCATTCAGGTAATTTCTTGGGCCCTCCTCTTTGAAGTGTACCACTAGGTTAGGCCCACATAGGGGTTCCCTCTAGGGCAAATGTTAGTATGCTTGAAATTTTTTCAGAGGTTTGCACATCTCTTCTGCTTTGTGAAGAAAGCATACGGGGGCTAAGACCTTTTCAAAAATTTACCAGTTATTAAATTATTTACTTATTCCCTATTCATTTGACAGTTCAGCTGGATATAGAATTTAAGACTCATAATTACTTATATTGAAAATGGGCATATATGTATATTTAATAGTTTTCCTTTGGATGTGAAACTTAAAAGCTCTTTTGATATTTTCCCCTGGGGAACTCGTAAGAATGTGCTTAGTATGAGTCTTTTTAAAAGTATTTTATTGATTATGCTGTTATAGTTGTCACAATTTTCTCCCTTTTGCCCTGTTCCACCCAGTACCCCCTTCCCTCCAGCAATCCTCCACTTAGTTCCTGTCCATAGGTCATGCATGTAAGTTCTTTGGCTTCTCCCTTTCCTATAATATACTTAACATTCCCCTATTTATTTTGTTCCTACCAATCATGCTTCTTAATCCCTGCACCATTTCCCCCATTCTCTCCCTCCCCCTTCCCAACTGATATCGCTGCAAATGATCTCCATACATATGATTCTATTCTTGTTCTGCTTGTTTGCTTAGTTTGTTTGCTTATTTGTTTGTTTTTAGATTCACTTGTTGATAGTTGTGAGTTTATTGTCATTTTAATGTTCATAGTTTTGACCTCCTTTTTCTTAAACAAGTCCCTTTAATGTGCCTATAGCTTTTCTGCTTTTAAATCACTCTCAATAAACTGACAGATTTATTACCTATAAAATACTTAGTACATTTAATATCTACTAAAAAAGAGCCTTGCATTCAATCCTTACTTTTTTTTCTATGGATAAAGAAACCTAGAAATCAAGACTCTTCATCAGTTCACCTAAAAGATTTTGACAGCATTACCTTCCAGGAATAAGTTGTGTGTTGTTTCTGACATCCTAGACACACTCTGGATTCAGTAGACCTGCTCCCTTCCTTTTTCAAAGAACTCATTCTTCCTTTTCTCCCAAGGTATTGCTCCTGCCTAGCAGCTCCACGTCCCTACCTCTGTTGTTGGTCATACTTATTCATTCTTCAGTGTCCAGGAAGTCCATTCTTCCATGAAGCTTTCTTTGGCAATTTGTCACCACTCCATATGCTCCCTCCCATCTGACTACAACAGTATTTATCTATACATCCTCAATAAGTAATAAAAATTAGCCTTTGCTTCATTGAAAACAATATTTCTATGCCCATTTGTTTTCAATCTCCCACACAAACCAAAATAAAAGATAAGTTCTTCAGGGGAAATAATATGCTTTACAAAGTTGGTTTCTTTCTTGTTCTTAAAACTTTCATTTTAAAATAATTTGAGATTTATAGAAAAACTGCAAAACCATACAGAAATTCTCATGTCTTTCACTCAAATGTCTATATATCTATATGTCTTTATCTATATCTATATCTATATCTATATCTATACCTATATCTATATCTATCTGTCTCCTTAAGTGTGTGTGTGACTGTTTGTGGACAATGTTTTCTGAACTTCTGAGACTAAGTTGCAGACATGCTATCTCTTTCACTTCTAAATACATCAATAGATATTGTAGTTTATAAAAACAAGGGCTTCTCTTACATAACTATAGAACAGTGATCAAGATTAGAATATTGAGAGTGAAAAAGATTTATTGTCTAATTTGCAAACATTATTCCAATGTAGTCAATTGTCCCATTCATTTCCTTTATAGTCAAAGAAAGAGAGATCTGGTTCAGGATCTAGTTCAAGTTTGCTTTATGCATTTAGTTGCCATACCTTTTATGTATCTTTTAATCTGAAACAGTTCCTCTGTCTTTCTTGTCTTTCACAGTTCGACATTTTTATAGAGTACAAGCCAGTCATTTTCTAGAATGTCTATCAACTTGAATTTTTCTGAGGCTTCTTCATGATTAAATTCATGTTATACCATTTTTTGCAAGAATATCACAAAACTAATGGTAAATCCTCCTCAGTACATCATGTCAGGAGGTATTTAATTCCCACTTCTCCCATTAATGGTGATGTTATCTTTAGTTACTTACTGCAAGTGGTATCTACCAGTTTCCTTCTTTGTAAAGTTACTTTTTTTCTTTATAGTTAAACATATATATTTAAGTTTGTTTTTGTTTTTATTTTTTTTAGACTCAGTTGTTGATAGTTGTGAGTTTCTTGTCATTTTAATGTTCATAATTTTGATCTTTTTCTTAAATAAGTCCTTTGACATTTCATAATATAATAGCTTGGTGATGATGAACTCCTTTAGCTTTACCTTGTCTGGGAAGCACTTTATCTGCCCTTCCATTCCAAAGGAGAGCTTTGCTGGATAGAGTAATCTTGGTTGTAAGTCCTTGCTTTTCATCACCTTGAATACTTCTTGCCAGTCCCTTCTTGCCTGCAATGTTTCTTTTGAGAAATCGCTGATAGTCTTATAGGCATCCCTTTGTAGGTAACTCTCTGCTTTTCTCTTGCTGCTTTTAAGATTCTCTCTTTGTCTTTAACCTTTGGTATTTTAATTATGATGTGTCTTGGTGTGGTCCTGTTTGGGTCTAGCTTGTTTGGGACTCTCTGTGCTTCCTGGACTTGTATGTTGATTTCCTTCACCAAATTTGGGGAGTTTTCTTTCATTATTTTCTCACATAAGTTTTCAAATTCTTGCTCTTCCTCTTCTCCTTCTGGCACCCCTATGATTAGGATGTTGGCACGTTTAAAGTTGTCCTAGAGGTTCCTAAGCCTCTCCTCATTTTTTTTCAATTCTTGTTTTCTCATTCTGTACTGGCTCTTTTTTTATTTTTTATTTCCAAATAATTGATTTGAGACCCAGTTTTCTTCCCTTCACCATTGGTTTCGTGTGGATTTTCCTTTGTTTCATTTAGCATAGCCTTAACTTCTTCTCTTGTGCATTTGCTGTACTTAGCATATCTGTCAAGCCTGTGAGTATCTTTATCACCAGCCCTGGCTGGTTTGGCTCAGTGGATTGAGCGTCGGCCTGCGAGCTAAGTGTCGCTGGTTCGATCTTCCAGTCAGGGCACACCAGAGAAGGAAAACTCTGACTCCAAAAAACCTCCGCTGCCTTGCGGCATACTTCTTCAGGGGAAAGGCTAAGGAGAAGGGAAACTCTGACTCCAAACCTCCGCTGCCTTGCGGCATACCTCCTCCTCAGGGGAAAGGCTAAGGGAGTAAACCCTGACAGAAAATCCGGAGCCGGAGTCCCTAAGGCGGTTTGATGTTGTAGTCAACACCGGCAACTCCTGCGGCGCACCTGAAGCCAAACTGTATTGACTCTGTCTTTCCCCTTGGATCCTTCAGCTGTGAAGAGAGGGGGGGTCTGCTGCATGGGCAACAGCTGGCCCTCCATATCACCCTGCCCAGGCTTTGTAGCTTCACTGGAGAGGACACTCCAGCGTCATCGCAAGATGTCGACAACACGGGAGGAGACAGTTACCGGTTATAAGCTCATCCGATCGGTGAAGGAAACGAGCGCCAGGGGTCTCCTCTGACGGTGGGAGAGGTCATCGCACCTCACTGGACAGCTACCGCCCGCCTCAAGCTGGGCAGCCCCCAGCCAATTAGGTGCCGTCTCGCCATGGCTCACCTGCCCCACTGGGTGTGTGGGGATCAGAGAGGCGTCTCTTGAAAAGTGGGCCACAAAACACTTGCACCAGGCAATTCCAAGCAAACAACAAGAAAGAAGCCTCCAGCTCTTCGCCTCGCTAGCTGGAACATCAGGACCATGTGTCCCGAACTTACTGCAGACCTTCCGTGGATCAATGGTGCCAGAAAAACCGCCGTCATCGACAGGGAACTGGCACGACTAAACATCGACATTGCGGCTCTACAGGAGACCCGGTTGGCCGACAACGGAACTATCAGAGAAACCAACTACACCTTCTACTGGCAAGGGAAGTCTCCGGACCAACCAAGACAGCACGGTGTTGGGTTCGCTGTGAAGAACACGCTTGTTAACTCCATAGAGCCACCCACAGGAGGCACAGAGAGATTACTTACCCTCCGATTGTCAACAACTTTCGGCCCAGTCAGCATTCTTAGCGCGTACGCCCCAACCCTCTGCGCCACCACTGAAGAGAAAGAACAGTTCTACCATGCACTGGACGAAGCGTTATCCAAGATCCCCAGAAGTAACGCTCTTTATCTCCTCGGAGACTTCAATGCAAGAGTAGGAGCCGACCACATGGCCTGGCCCACCTGCCTCGGAAACTTTGGGAGAGGAAAGATCAATGAGAATGGTCAGCGACTGCTTGAGCTTTCGTGTCACCACGGCCTGTGTGTGACAAACACATTCTTCAAGTGCAAAGAGATCCACCAGGTGTCATGGAGGCACCCCCGCTCCCGCCACTGGCACCAGCTTGACCTCGTCATCACCAGAAGAATGGATATTGGCAGCACCCTCCTCACCCGCAGCTACCACAGTGCAGACTGCGACACGGACCATGCCCTCATGGTAAGCAAGGTGCGCATAATGCCGAAGAGGTTGCACCACTCCAAGATGAAGGGTCGCCCACGCATCAACACCAGTTGTGCCAGCAACCCAGTTAAGACTCAGCAATTCATCAACAGGATGGAAGATGCACTTGGCGAGGGAATGGCGGCAGATGACACTATCGAATCCAATTGGCCACGTCTCCGCGACGCCATATACAACTCCGCCATTATCGCTTACGGGAAGAAAGAGCGGAAGAACGCTGACTGGTACGAGGCTCACTGGGAAGAAATGGAACCCATGATTGAGGCTAAGAGGAAGGCCCTACTGGCTTACAAGGCCATGCCCACTCCCAGTACACTTCAAGCTCTACGGACTGCCAGGAACAAAGTCCAGAAGACCGCCCGCCACTGTGCCAACACCTATTGGCTAAACCTGTGCAGAACCATCCAGGAAGCCGCCGATATAGGCAACGCACGAGGAATGTATGAGGGTATCAAGAAGGCAACAGGCCCAATCCCCTCCAAGATCGCCCCCCTTAAGTCCAAGACAGGTGAGGTCATCACTGACCAGGAACAGCAAATGTGGCGGTGGACCGAGCACTACCTCGAGCTGTACGCGACGAGGAACACCGTAACAGACACTGCTCTTAATGCCATCCCAGACCTACCAGTCATGGAGGAGCTAGACACTCCACCTACTGCGGCAGAGCTCAGCAAAGCCATCGACCGCCTCGCTTGCGGGAAAGCACCAGGAAGCGACGGAATCCCTCCAGAAATCCTAAAGAGCGGGAAACCAGTCCTGCTACAGCCGCTCCACCATCTACTCTGTCTCTGCTGGAAGGAGGGTTACATCCCCCAGGATATGAGAGACGCCAACATTATCACCATGTACAAGAACAAAGGAGACTGCAGAGACTGCAACAACTACCGGGGCATCTCTCTCCTCAGCGTCGTTGGCAAAGTATTCGCCTGGGTCGCTCTTGCCCGCCTGCAGACCCTTGCTTCCCGCGTCTACTCAGAGTCCCAGTGTGGCTTCAGAGCTGGCCGATCAACAGTGGACATGATCTTCTCCCTACGCCAACTGCAGGAGAAGTGTCACAAGCAGCATAAACCACTCTACCTCGCCTTTATCGACCTCACGAAGGCGTTTGATCTGGTCAGTCGAAGCGGACTCTTCAGCTTGCTACGGAAGATTGGCTGTCCACCACATCTGCTTGCTGTGGTCATGTCCTTTCACGACAACATGCACAGCACGGTGTCCTACAACGGCGCAACCTCTGAGGCCTTCCCAGTCAGCAGTGGAGTAAAGCAGGGCTGCGTCCTCGCGCCTACGCTGTTCGGAATCTTCTTCTCCATGCTCCTCCAATACGCCTTTAAGGACTGCAGCGAGGGTGTCTTCATTCACACCAGATCCGATGGCAAGCTCTACAACCTGGCCCGTCTACGAGCCAAGACCAAAGTCAAAGAGGTGCTCATCCGTGAGATGCTCTTCGCCAACGACGCAGCCTTGACATCACACTCTGAAGAGGGACTCCAGCAGCTAGTCACTTGCCTTTCCCACGCATGCAAGGAGTTCGGACTAGCCATCAGCCTGACGAAGACGAACGTTATGGCTCAAGGCATGGGGACTCCCCCATGCATCACCATCGACGGATACACCCTGGAGGTTGTCAACGACTTCACTTACCTTGGGTCCACCATCTCGAGCTCTCTGTCAGTCGACTTGGAGGTCAACCGGAGAATCGCCAGGGCAGCCACAGTTATGGCCAAACTGAACCGGCGAGTGTGGAACAATTCCAGCCTCACTGAGAAAACCAGACTGCGCATCTACCAAGCCTGCATACTCAGCACTCTCCTCTATGGCAGCGAGACGTGGGCCATGTACACAAGGCACGAAAGGAAACTCAACAGCTTCCACATGAGGTGCCTGCGACGCGTCCTGCATGTCGCCTGGCAGGATAAGGTTCCCAACACCGAGGTGCTGAAGCGAGCCAACATGAGCAGTTTGCATGCAGTTCTTAGTGAGAGATGCCTCAGGTGGCTCGGCCATGTCAAAAGAATGGATGCAGGCCGTATTCCCAAAGACCTCCTCTACGGCGAGCTAGCAGAAGGCCGGAGGATGACAGGGCGCCCAAAACTGTGGTTCAAAGAAATCTGCAAAAAGGACATGACACAATGCTCCATCAATCTCAACACATGGGAAGTTCAAGCAGAGGACCGCCTAGCCTGGAGGCTCGCGGTCAGGCAAGGTACGTCACGCGCGGAGGCTGCGCGCAACGAGGAGGCGGTCCAGAAAAGATCGAGGCGGAAGCAGCGTCAACAGCAGCAACAACAGCCATCTGCCTTCACCTGTAACAAGTGCGGCAGGGATTGTCACTCCCGAGTCGGACTGCACAGCCATTCTCGGCGGTGCAGATAGACTCTCAAGAAGCTACGCCATCGTCTCTCGAGACGGACGGCTGCCGATTATGATGAAGGATGATGATGATGATGAACTCCTTTAGCTTTACCTTGTCTGGGAAGTACTTTATCTGCCCTTCCATCCTAAATGACATCTTTGCTAGATAGAGTAATCTAGGTTATAGACCCTTGCTTTTCATTACTTTGAATGCTTCTTGGTAGCTTCTTCTTACCTGCAAATTTTCTTTTGAGAAATCAGCTGATAGTCTTATGGGCACTCCTTGATAGGTAACTCTCTGTTTTTCTCTTATTACTTTCAAATTTTTCTCTTTATCTTTAACCTTTGGCATTTTAATTATGACCTGTCTTGGTTTAGTTCTCTTTGGGTCCAACTTGCTTGTGACTCTCTGTGCTTCCTGGACTTGCATGTTTATTTCCTTAACCAGGTTAGGGAACTTAACTTTTTCAAATAAGTTTTCAATTTCTGCCTTTCTCTTTTTCCCTTTGGAATCCCCCATGGTGCAAATGTTGATGTGCTTGAAATTGTCTCAGAGGTTTCTTACACTATTTTCATTATTTTGAATTCTTTTTACTTTTTGCTGTTCTGACTGGGTGTTTTTTGTATCCTTATCTTCCAGATCTCTGATTTGGTTCTCTGCTTCATCTACTCTAGTGTTGATTCCCTGTAATGTATTATTCACTTCAGTTATTCATTTTTGTTTCTTTTTTATGATTTCCCTGTTCTTTTTCCTGTTGTTGAAGTTCTCCCCAAGTTCCTTAAACTTCTCACTATGTTCCTTAAGCATCCTTATAACCATTGCTTGGAATTTTGTAGCTGGTAATTTGCTTGCCTCTTTTTAATTCAGTTTTTGTTCCTGGAGATTTATCCTGTTCTTTTATTTGGGACCCATTTCTTTGTTTTTGTTTTTGTTTTTTTTTTTCATTTTGGCAGCCTCCATGTGTTGGTTTCTATGTGTTAGATGGTGTTGTTATGTCTTCCAGTCTTGGTAGAGTGGCAGAGTGGCTTCATGTAATAGGTGTCTTGTAGAGCCCAAGTGGTGCAGCCTCTAGACAAGTTTGGCTGTCTAGATGATGGGTAATGTGCACTGTCCTGCTGTAATTGAGCTTTGATTGCTCTTGACATCACCTGGAGGAAATGACCATCAAGCTGATTGGCTGTATAGACAGCCTGCAACTATAGTGAAGAAGTTGCTGTGCAGAAGTCAACCCTACTATGAAACAAGATTTGCTTCAGTGGGGCTTTTGGTGCTCACTGAGTCTTCCCATTGGTTGTGTTGTTTGTGGAGGTGAGAGGGTCATAATCCAATATGATCTGAAGATATTTACTGGGTGTACTGGCTCTAGGGCCTCCTGGGAGGTATAAGGTCAGCTGCCACCTGTGTCCTGCCTAGGGCCATCCAGCATGAGCTATAAAGCAATCTTTAGGTGGCTGCTACTTGTGCATGTCTTGGAGATGCCCAGGAGAGGCCAAGTTGAGAACCAAGGCCAGTTGCTGCTTATGCCAGGCCTGGGGTCACTTAGAAAGAGGTATAGGGTATGCAAGACCAAATACTGCTTGCTTAAGACATTTTAGGAAATTCTAAAGCATGAGGCATGAAAGGCCATTTGTGGAAAAGCCACTGGAAATGACTTGGGTTGGCCCATAGTTTGGGTGGGGCATAGTCTCAGGGAATAGCGAAAGTGGGGCTAACAGTGTTAGCCCAGTTAATGGAGACTCCAACAAGGCTGTGTCCTGCTAGCTCTATAGGGGGAGGGCCCAGAGAAGGAACAATGGCCTCTGCCAGCATTTCCCTCTGGGTAAAACCTATTCCCCAGCTATCTCTCTGATGCTAGATAATTCAGTTCCTCCCCTTATGTCCCTATGGACCTTTAAGCTGTTGTTCAGTGCTGGAGTTCAGAGAAAGGGATTCCAAGTGAGTCTGTGTGGGGGCTCTTTAAGAGAAATACCTGGGGGTCCAGCAGCCTCCATCTCCCTCAGCCCCAACCTCCAAACAGAAATTATAGAGACTTCTCTTCCTGGCACTGGAACATGGGCTGGGGCATGCCTGGTGTAGAGTGGAACCCCTTGTTTTTCAGGGAAGAGTTCCATAGCTAAGATATCCTTCCTGATTTTTAACCATCATATATGGGTGAGGGACCAGCTTGTTCCATGTCTCCACTCCTTCTACAAGTCTCCATGTGGCTTCTTTTATATATCCTTAGTTGTAGGACTTCCAGTCAGCTAGACTTCAGGTGGCAATGAGCAATGGTTTTTCTGTAATTTAGTTGTAATTTTAATATGGACGTAAGAGTTTCTGCATACCATGTACATATGCTGCCATCTTGACCAAAACCACTGCTTTTTAAATTATAAATTCAAATAGAAAAAGATAGCAATAAGTATGTTTACTTGCAATTTTAAAAGTGAAAGGAAAATATTTAAGAGTATGATTTTTTTCCTCTCAGTTACTTAAAAAATAAATTAAGATTTTTATTGAAATAATAGTGAGATCTCTGATGAAGCTCTGGCACTGTCATAGAAAAGTAGCATTAGAAGTAAATGTAGTTGGTTCTCAGAAATTTGGAGACCAGAACTGCCAGTAGATTTAACAAGACCACTCTACTAATTTGAACCAGAGTTATGACAAGTACTTTTAATTAAGTTTCTCAGCAGGACCACTTTATCCTAACAACTATGTCGAGGGCTTATGTTTTAGTCATAAAAATAGGCTAAGATCCTTAAATTGCCAGATAACTCAGCCTCAGAGAACCCAAACTGCTTTGAAAGAGAAGGACTGTCAATTTTAAAGTGTCAAAAATGAAGAAATATCTTAAAGAAGGTAGCTGGTTTGGTGTATGTACCATTTCTCCTCCATCTTTGTCTAGTTACTAGGCATTTGATTGGCATTCCTAAAGGGGTAATGAGATTTTAAACTTAACGGCTGGATGTATTTATGGCCTTTTAATAGTGTCAGTGTATGACATAGGTGAGTTCTGAGGTGATGAACCAAGTTTCAATGCTCAGGGGATTGGGCCTGGACTATTACCCTTTGGGATTTTCTACTTATTTTTCTGCACACAAATCCCCTATTGGCCTTGAATGAGACATATCTGAAATATATTGGGAAGAAAGATATGAGAACTGGGCAGCTGAATACTAATCTGGGCTCTGCCACTTACTACCTTGAGCTTTTTGGCTATCACCTCAAGCACTCAATTGCAATGCCCTCTCCGTGAATCGGGACTCTTTGTGCGAAAGTCCCTAAAATGAATTCTTTAATTTTCAGCATTAGTGCAATAGAGTTGAAGAGAGACAGATAATTATCTGAATCTTGTACAGTGCAGTCACTACTCAACATGTTCATTAGCTGGAGGTTGCAATTGAAAGAGTAAATGACATCCACATTTATACTGTGTACATATGTATCATTATCTGTCAATATAGACCTGGGCTGCAATACCAGTTTAATGGATTCAGAGCCATTTATTAAATTGGCTTCAGATATTTTCATGGTTATGAGTTTAAAGAATTAGATTTTTAAAGGCGTTTACAGAAACTGAAAATAATTTTTGATCACAATAATAGAAAGAAATAAAGACAGGTGAAGAGTTTAACATAGGGAGTGTTTGGTTTTTATATTACAAGAGTTTAGGGTACACTTGAAATTAAGTTTTCTGTGTGCTTTTTGTCAGGTTTTATTTCTTACAATTAACTTAATTTTAAAAAGATTCCTAATAACTGTTATGATATTAATATTATTTGGATTTTCTTACTGACTATTTTTAAAACAAAGTCACTAAAGTGTAGAAATATTCATGCTAGCTAGTGTTCAGAGACATGTTAAACAAGTCGAAGGCATTGGTTTCATATTTCTACTGCTTTTAAACACTTTTGCAGTTTGCTATATGATTATTATATTTAATTAACTCATGATGTCAGTCACAACTGTTGTACCTATTACTTAAATAGCTATACCACACTCTTCTAAATAAGTAGAACACTGTCAAATGGGCTGTCTCAAATCATGTAAAATGATCCAAAGAGCACACAATTATATATAAATCTTAGGGGGGGGTGGTGTGTGTGTGTGTATGTGTATGAGTATTTGATGGTTTGGGTGTATTTAAAAAATAGGCAAGGTTTATAAATCAAGCAAGCTCTTGTCTATTAATTTTTACCCTAAATGAATGGTAGATTTTTGCATCTGATTTTTCTATACCTAATGGCATGATATTATGTTTTTTTGTTGTTGTTTACCTCAGATAGTGCATTGACATTGGTAAATTCATTGATAGATTCTTCTAATGTTAAAATTTTGAATTCCCATGATAATCTCTATTTATCAGAATTAACTATAAACTGCTGCAGATTTTAGGTTGTAAATTGTTGATAGTTTTTATACATATTCATAAGTAGGATAGGTTTATATTTTCCTTCCATATACTGTTTTCATATAGTTTTGAACCAGTTTAATGTTATCTGCGTAAACTAAATTGGTAGAATTTTATTTTCTATATTTCCAAAATATTTAAATATTTAGAATATATAGCTGAAATTGTGTTGTATTTTGAAAATATTTATCTTTTAATTGTAAAGCTTAAATCTGTATTTTAGGATTTATTTCTTCTATAGTTTTTAGAAGTTTTTAAGACCATGTTTCTTATTTTCTCTTTTGGCTTTTATTGATAAAATAAATGTCCTTTAGTATCTTTTAAATCTTTTGTTAAATATTTTTAATAGTATATTTAATTGAAGGTTTTGATTAAAAACATAAAAATAAAATATGTAATTTCAAAGGGAGTTGCTAGTCCAATATGTCAAACTTTAAAGGAAATATCTTAAATTTTGTTTCAGAACTTTAACAGTAAACAAGCCTACATTGAGAATGTTAAAGACAAATAAAAATATTTATGAATAATATTTTGTTGGAAAGAGCTGTGACTGTCATGTCCACCCATGAGAAAAGAAGTGTGAAATTTAACTCAGCTCAAACCTTGTGAGAGGAGCATCACCAGGACCACTGTCACTTGATCTGTTCCCCTGATTCAAAGGAAGATAGGAGGAAGTCATGTGCCTTCTCCTTGGGAAAAGTAAAGAATGAGAGAGATGGGGAAGCCAGTGATCTAGTGGCAAAGGGAAGTTAATTTTGGTGGCAGTGAATGTTTTGGGGGAAAAGATGTGGGTTCCCTTTGAAACACATGTCGTCCATGTGTGAAAAGGAGCTGATGAGAGTGTTGTCTCAGATGTTATCAGATAAGTTTGACTGGAAGCATTACACCTCTCAAAGAGTGGATGAAGTCAAATTCTTGGGCTCCTAGGGCCTGACACATCAAAGGATCTAGAGGTCCAGAGGTCTCAAAACTAGAATCTCCAAAGAAGCCACAGAAGCACTTGTGCAACATTTACTTTACATACAGTGTTGTTTAAATAACAAAAGTTCTCATTTCCTCATGTGTCCTCAATATCTTCCTGGCAAGTAGTGGAGAATCTGCCACAGTTGACTATCATGTTGAGGAGAGAATCAGCAAGGATGAAGGACAAAGATACCAACTGCACTCCCTCCTTAAAGACTAGCAGCACTAGTGCAGTGGGGTCCAGCTGCAGAAAGAGGAGAGAAGCATTACCTTTGAAAAGAGTTGGAGGATTTCATTATTACACTGGATTAGACATGCTGTGTGTAAAATGGGACTCTGCATGGACGTGAAAGTTTCTATTACTTCTGTGAGATCATAAATGTCATGAAACAAATCACATCACAGTGTTGACCTGGTTGTCCCATGAATTCTGTTTGATTGATTCTAGTTAAAGTATTCTATTTATGTTATTTAATAATTACACTTACACTTTTAGCATAACTTTATCCTCTTTCTGAACAATACTAGGATATTAAAATTAGAAATTTCTAATAAATTACTTTAACTTTGTTATGTAAAATTTGAACATAATCTTATATATTATTTACCTTAATAGCTTCTGGTTTTCTTTTTGTTTAAGGCAGCTTTTCTCTCATTAACATGGTACTAATAGTCTCCTATGTCTTCTTCTAATGTTTTTATACTTTAGTTTATAACTTTTAGATCATTGATATCTGGAAAATTTTTCTGCACATAATAATAAGTAAGATGTTTAATGATATACTTTTCTTTTACATAGAGCACCAGTGGCCCCAATTTTATTTACTTCAGAATCTATTATTTGCCTAAAGATGTGTACTGACACAATTATCACATATTCCAATATATGCTTTCCTGCTTCTAGATCCTTTTATCTCTTTTCTCTTGCTACTTTTTATACCATACCATTTGTATATTTGTTTGGCTTGCTCTACTCTCTAATAAATTTCCATGTTTCTTTGAAAATCTTGGCACATGAAATTCAAAATAATATAATACATTTCAAAATAGATTTCTTTGAAATTCCAATTGAAGATTTTCTAGAGTTAAACATTAACTTTTGACATAGGTATATTTTAATTATTTTTTCTAAGTAGTGGCACAGGTCATCTTTCCACTCAGTGAGATCTTGTTTTATGTACTTAATATACTTTTTAAATGATACCTCACCTTTGACGTTATTGAATTCATTCCCAGATTCTGTGTAGCTGTTGTTGCTCTTGCAATAAGATTTTCCATGTGCAACAATTGGTAGTATAGACTTCAGGAGGTAATCTTTAGAAAGTCTCTAGGGACACTTGGGTCCAAGCGTGCTTGGGGCACAGCCAAAAACAGGTGAACCTCTTCTAAGCAATGTGGAAAGTGCTGAGTTCTTGTGAGACCACAGACAACCTGTCATTTATTCTTCCCACAAATATTTACTAAATATTTATTATTAATTATGAGGTACTGCTCTAGGATACTGTAGTTAACAAAACAGATAGCAACAAAATCACCTACAGACACCTTGGCTTTCTTTAATTTATATTTAAGTAAAAGGGGCAGATATAGTCAAAATAAATAAATTATATACTATGTTATATAGTGTTAAAAACTGAGGATAAAATCAATCAGAGAAGGGAGATATGATGGGGCCAGCTAGAATTTTCAGGTAGGGGATACCATGTAAATTGGAGAAGAGCATTATTAGAAGACAGGATGTGTGTCACAGTTAAATGTTCACCTTTACTCCATGTGAGATGGAAAGCTGCTAGAGAGTTTTTAGCAGAGCAGTGAAATGATACAATTTGGTTTAACCACAGTTAAATCTACTATTTTTTAGGAGGGTTCTGGGTTCAGAATAAGAGTGGTAGCCATGACCCAGGTAAAAGATGGGAGTGAGAGTGATGGGAAGTGATATTGTGAAGATGCAACAGGGAAGATTCGCTGACTAAATGAACCTCAGGTATGAAAGAAACAGACCAATCATGAATGACATCATTGCTCTTTGAACATCTGGAAAGACAGAGCTGCCATTAAATGAATACTGTGGAAAAAGTAGATTTTGTCAGGGCGGTGGCCAAGAGCTCAGTTTTAGACATACTGTTTAAGACATGCCTGTTAGAAATCAAGTAGATACTGAGTTAGTGGTGGTCAAGTGTAGATGCCAGGAATCAGGAAATATGATAAAGATGTGGGGACCATAGAGTATAGATGGTATTCAAAACCATGATATTGGAGATACCTAGCAAGTGAGTATGGTCAGAAAAGAATCAGGTCTGAGACTTGGAACACTCAAACATTTAGGAGCAAGGAGGGGGAGGAGAGTTCTAGTAAAAGGCTGGGAGGAGAGGATCAGAAAGACAGAAAAAAAAATCAGCCAACAAGTGCTATGCTGTAAGCCAAGACACAATTTGAGGGGAAAAATTAGAAACAATATATGAATAATTCTTTTAAGGAGTTTTGCTTCAAATAATAGAGATATGGGACATTAATTAGAAGAGGACGAGAAAAAGGTAGGCTCTTTTTGAGACAGAAGAAATTACAACAGGCTTGTATGTTTAGTAATTGAAACCCAAGAAAAGAAAAGAAAAAAACAAACTGATGTTTCAGGAAACAGATGAACAGAATAAGTGGAGTGATGTCTTTGAGTAAGAGAAGGGGTGGCATTAAACTTACAAGTGAAAGATTAGCCTTGGCTTATGACAAGGACATAAAAAGAGAATACAGAAATAGTTGCAGGCAGGTGGGTAGATGTGACAATAGGAGCTTGTGGAATTGTTCTGCTTGCTTCCAGTATTCACTGAAAAAGGAACCAAGGTCATTTATTGACAATAAATATGGGGAAAGGTGCATTGGAGGTTTGTAAAAAAAAGAAAATGAATAATATAGTCGATAGGAGTAGGTCTGTTCTAACCCAAGCTGTGGGTAGTCAATAGAACATCTGCAACCACCAAGAAAATCATTCTCTTTTTCCTCTTTTGTTACAGTTCTGTAATTTCTATCCAGACACATTGTCTTATGGGACATATTAGCATTCTTTATGGATAGATATGGTTCTTTATCTAAATTATCCCATAAGATTAGGTAGAAATGTTGTTTGTAATTTTTGGAAAACTTTCAAAAGTTTTTGTTTAAAGTTTCTGAATTTCTTTCTTCCCGTTTTCTGTTGCTTGAAATGCAGATGTGATGCCTAGTAGTTGAGTAGCCTGTTTGGACCATGACCTGATAAGTCCAGGTGCCTTAGAAATCAGAGACTAAGACATACTTAGGTGCTAATTTATTATTGGGGGAGCAAGAGTAAAATGGACAGTGATGCTAGGAAAGTGGAAGAACAAATACAAAAGGGTGTGTTTCTGCATCAGTAGTTTCAGAAGAGGACAGCTGGTTCCACAATTATGGGAAAATCTGTAAACTGCAGAATGGGAGTAATTACTGCTAGATTCTTTTTATGTATTGTCACTTATTAACAATACTTCTCACTTTGGGGTATTCTCTTTTTCCCACTTCTGGGTTGTCTTACCTGGCCCCTCCATGTGGGTACTGAGGAAGCTAGAGCCTCAGCATGACAAGTCACATCAGGCATGGGCAGTGGAGCCACTGGAGAGCCTGCCTCTGGACAATGGTGGCTAAGATAAGCAATGGTAGGAGAAAATAAGTAAGTATTGGTGAACAAAGCTCTGCAATTGTCCCCACAGTTAGTGACTTGTGGCTAGGACTACTTTGGCCAGGAACCAGGGTATAAGAGCCATGGGCTCTTATTTTTACTTAGAGTTTCAAGCCCCTTCTAAATCTAAATTTTCTAGGTTACGTATTTATCTTACAGAGTATATTTAATACGTATTTGGGGAAATAGTCACAGAATAAATATGATATAAGTTCTAGATCCTGAATGTGGGGAGTTCTCACTGCAATGGTGATGAGTCTAGTGTATGTCAGAGGATTCAAGTTCTTTAAACAAAACATTGCAACACTGTCAGAGAGGCCATGGTATTCTGCTGATTAAATTGACTTCAATTACTTCGTCAAACAAGGAAAGGATTTTAAAATACTCTGTTTTGTAAGTATATGAAACATGTAATTTGAGAAGCCAGCCTGTCCATCTTTTTCACTTTATGACTATTCTGAAGACTATAAATAAATAGCGAAACCATCTGATTCTAAAATTGTTAAAGGCAGAAAGGAGAAAGAACAGTTCCATGTCTCTATAAAAATGGTGTGTATGGAATGACTGGTAGAGAGAATGAAGGCTGGCTGGCTGGGGCACCTAGGCTGGGCTAAGGAAAAAGAAGTTTGAATGGGTCCTTGAAGAAAGGACACACATCAGATAAAGCACTGGATTGGTGATGGTGTGATAGAACTTTTTAAAATCTTTCAATGAGGGGAAGGAAAAATTAATTAACCTGGCTTCTATGTTTTGGAGCTAAAGACTAATATCTCATCAGTGCCACTGTAGGCTCCCTGGAGAGAGATTTTGGCTCTGGGTGAAGTGCTATTGTTCACCTACTGCTTGTAATGTTTCAAGACTTAGAAAGAAAACTGACCAGGACAAAAGGGGAAAGGCTAACCGAGGTATTTGCAAGCTAGCATATAGTGAGTTTCTGTTTGTTCTCATTAATGAAATGGAATTACGATAGTTGGCTGAAAGATGACAAGAAACCCAGCATCAAAGTGGTTTAAGCAGCATTCACTCCTCTCCCGTGCTAGTCCAGAGGTGAATGTGGTCCGTCATATCAGGGACCTGGGCTCCTCCTGCCTTCCTGCTTTGCCGTGTGTGGTCAAGGACTGCACCGGCCAACATGGCTGCTCTGACTCTAGCCATAGAAGTGATTCAAGACAATGGGCAAAAGAGAAAGAGAGGAATGAGCCGTATCCTAGCCCTTTAGAGACATTTCCAAGATGTGCACTGCAGCCCTGGCCGGTGTGGCTCAGTTGTTGAAATGTGCCCCATAAACCAAAATGTCACTGGTTTGATTCCCAGTCAGGGCACATGCCTGGGTTGTGATTCCTGGTTGTGGTGCATACAGGAGGTGTCCAATTGATGTTTCTCTCTCACATTGATATTTCTTTTCCTCTTTCTCTCCCTCTTTCCTTTCTCTCACTCTAAAATCAATAAGCATGTCCTCCAGTAAGGATTTTTTAAAAAGATATGCACTACATTTACAGAGGTGGGCAAAGGTAGGTTTACAGTCACAATACAAATAAATAACACAAGCATAAATAATAATACAAGGATAAACTGTTTCTCATACTCACAAATGTAAACCTCTTTTGTGCACCCCTGTATGTACAAACCATTTTCCAGACATAGCCATCTGAATATACCTAGTTGAATCATCACCTGGAAAGTATAATTTGTGTTTGATGTTGCCATATGTCCAACTGAGGAAGAATCACAGACCCTGGGGCGATAACTAGCATCCTTTGTTGCAACCATCGAAGAAATTAGCATTTGGTTTTGCAAGTCATTTTATAATTTTGAACAATATATTTGCCCTATAGTTTTTAATATTTAGACTAATAAAAAGATGTATTTTTATTTATTTCATTTTTAACACTTTTTAATTGAGAAGTGCAGAACTAAGATTACAATTTCATATAAATTATTTACATTAGTTTCTCTGGGCATTTAGAAGTCATGGATTTCTCACTCTTTCAGCAGTAATCTCTCAGTTTCAATTATGTTTTCAGACGGGCATGTAAAGTGAAATTTATTTATAAAATGCTCAGACTATTTTTAAATTACTGTCTTCTATTTTTTAGCACTTATTTGCCAGCCGACGCAAGAAAGTGAGACATGCTTCCTGCCTCAAGGGTTGTGTCTAGCTCAGCAGGCGCAGCTGCCCTGTGTGCCAGGTGCTGTGCTAAGGGATGAGCAGGACCTTGGAGGCCTCACTAGCAAACACATCTTTAGAAAGCCACAGGGTACTCTTGGGCGCTGAGGGATACCTTTGGGGAGTTGAGGATTTACAAAGGAAATGATCTGTGACACAGAAAAGTACAACCTTTTAAAAACTTTAAGAACTTCCGCCCAAGATGGAGGAGTAGACAGACACGCTGCATCTCCCTCCACAACTAAGAAGGAATATCACTACCTCAAAACTAGAGACAACCAGAAGTTCCAGAAAATCAAACTGCATGGAAGTCCAGCAAACAAAGATATAAAGAAGTTTCTTCTTTAATCATCCAGACAGGTAGGAGGGGCAGAGCTGGGGCAGAGAGGATGTGGTGTGGTGGTGGCAGCAGCGGCAGCAGTGACAGGCCAGCAGAAAGTGCAGTCACACATTTTAAAAAGTCAGGAGGGACACCTGGGGAGTGTTCCCAGCTCCTCACCAGACCTTGCAGCCCATGGTCCCAGCACTGGGGAAAATCAAGCCTCATTGCTTCTGACTGTGCAGAGCAGTGGGGGTTGGGGTGGGGGCAGAAACTGCCGGTCTCAGCAGAGTCTGTTTGAAGGGTCCCCATGGTCCTAGAATATCTGCAGATCCACCTACTCTGGGAAAGAAAGCCAGGGCAGCAGCTAGAGGGGTGCCAGTCCATTGCGGAAGTGGGAGAGATGCCTGGAAAAGGGGCGAGTGCTGGGCAGGCAGCATTGTACCCTCTTGGACCCCTCCCCGACATACAGTGCCACAACGTGGTGAAACAGGTCGCCCTGTACTGACAAATCCCTAAGGCTCCATCTCTTACAACATAACAGGAACCACAGCTCTACCTGGGACACGGAGGCAAACAACACAGGAGCCTGTCAGAATGAGGAGACAGAGAAGTATGGCCCAAAAGGAAGAATGGATCAAGGTTCCAGTGGGAGAACTAAGTAACGAGGAGATAGCCAACCTAACAGGTGCAGAATTCAAGACACTGGTGATAAAGATGCTCACAGGCTTGACAGATACTTGAGTACCACAAGCGCATAAGAGAAGAAGTGAAGTCTATGCTAAGTGAAATAAAGGAAAATGCACACAAAACCAATAGTGAAGGTAAGGAAACCGGGGTTCAAATCAATGATTTTGAACATAAGGAAGAAAAGAACAGTCAACCAGTGCAGAATGGGGAAGCAAGAATTGAAAAAAATGAGGCAAACCTTGCAAATTTTGTAACGGAGATGGAAATACAGGTCTGGGAAGCACAGAGGGTCCCAGGTGAGCTGGACACCCAGAGGGGACCATACCAGGACGCATCATCACTAAGATGCCAAAGGTGAAAGATAAAGACAGAGTCCTGGGGGCAGCAAGAGAGAGGCAGAGAGTTGCCTACAGAGGGGTGCCTATAGGACTATCAGCTGATTTCTCAGAGGACACTTTGTAGGCAGGAAGGGATTAGCAAGCAGTATTCAATGTCATGAAAAGCAACCCACAACTATTATTACTCTTCCCAGCAAAGCTATCATTTGGAATGGAAAGGCAGATGAAGTGCTTCCCAAACAAGGTGAAGCTAAAGGAATTCATCATCACCAAGCCATTATTATATGAAATGTCAAAGGGACTTACTTAAGAAAAAGAAGATCAAACCTATGAACACTAAAATGACAACAAACTCACAACTATCAACAACTAAAACTGAAAAATAAAAACAAAATCCAACTAAGCAAGCCAGAATAGGAATAGAATAATAGATATGGGGATCATTTGGAGGGTTATCAGCAGGGAGGTGGAAGGGGGAGAAATGGGGAAATGGTGCAGGGGCTAAGAAGCATAATTGGTTGGTACAAAATAGACAGGGAGGTGTTAAGAATAATAAAGGAAAAGGTGAAGCCAAAGAACTTAGATGCACGACCCATGGACATGAACTAAGGGGGGTGGGATTGCTGTAGAAAAGAGGGGTACTGGGCAGAGGGGAGAAAAGGGGAAAAATTGGAACTACTGTAACAACATAATCAACAAAAATATACTTTAAAAAAACTTTAATAAAGTTATATGCTAAGTGTAAGATTATCCAATATTTTTAAATCATAAAGTTTTTCTTAGGCAAGGTAAAATCAGTTTTTACTTCTTCTTCAACTAGTATTATAATTTATAATGGTGGCCATCCTTTTTCTCTCTTTTCTTCACCAGTCTCTACACGCACAGGGCCAGTGCCTCAGTGCATTTTGAGGCCGTGCCCTTTCCACTCTCAGACCACGGGTGGCAAGGCTGTGAGCCTGATTTTCCCCTCTGTGCCAGCTCTGGGTTGGACTCACGACTCAGGCCCTCATAAGAGAAGCGCATATCCCTGACCACTGAGACTGCTGTGGGAATGATCACCTCATCTGAGCAAAGCCAGACTTACAGGACTTTCCTTGAGTAATGTAGCAGCAGAAATATCTTTCTGCTAAACTAAGAGGTAAATCTGACTTTGCTGAAGAGAAGCTGCCTGACAAAGGTAGCAAACAGGACAGCTGAGCCAGAGGCCTCTGGAGGCAGGAGCAAGCCCCTGGATCCAGCAGGACCCAAAGCCAGTTTCAGTCCTGTATTTTCACCTCCTTTTGGCACAAAACTCTTTTAGGAAACTTAAACAAATGTAAATTGAGTTTATTCATTTGCATGCAGAAGAGTTCTGGCAAGTATATAGAGATGATAAGAATATGGTGAGTGAAAGGGCTAACACCTGCTGTAGTGTTTACGAATCTATAACTTTCTATTTCCATCCTTTATGTAAGTTTTTCCCAAGGAGTGTTCCTTGTGAATAGGTTTTTCAACAAAATTAATGATTCTATAAAAAACAACTTGCTGAAGAGCATTGCTAATTATATCAATCTCTTGAGGCTACATTTTGTTGAAATCTCTGACAAATCTTGTGGAGGAACCTACTAATGGTGTTCCCAATTTCATTTGTCCATCAACATCATTTTTCCTCATAAACTGCTATTTTGAGAAATATAGGTTTTAAAATTCTGCTTTACAATTTCACCTGGAGGGAGATTATTCTAGGTCACAGGTCAGGGATAATATTTTGATAATGTTCAGGCAGTTTGTGACCTTGGAGTTTGATTTCTAGAGCAAGAAAAATGGAAAATAAATGTCTCATAATGACCTAAACCTCTTTCTTCTTAAAGCTGAAGTCTTGTTAATACATTTTGCTAAACTTTGGGAATGAATGTCATAACTGATTAGATTTGTGACATATTAAAGGTGACTATTATTCTGTATAATGAACATAGTGCTACATAGAGTCAGCTGAAAAGGTGAAGTTCATCATGCAGTTATCTGGCAGATCACAGTCAGGCTGGCTTAACTATAACACCAGCCACATTAAAAAAAAAAAAAAAAAAAAAAAAAAAAAACAGCATAATTTCTTTTATTGTCCTTGGAATAATTTCTATATTTCAAAACAATTTAAAAACATTTTCAAATCATACTTTTAGAATAATGGATATATAAGATTTCATTTGTGAAGGGCAAGAAAATATTAGCAAAGTATAGACTCCTTGGATGTCTCAAAAAGATGTGCATTAACTGAGAAGAAAACCATAGAAGGTGAAAAAACTGCTTTGCCCTTAGCCTGTTAGTAGACTCTTGGACCCATCTAGCTAGCAATTAATTCAGATTCTGGGTTTGTGATATGAACATTTACCAACTCCATTTTACCAATTCCCCGTTCATGTGGTAAGAAAATAGCTGTAGCAGCCTTAGTTTAATGTAAGCTGCAATACAAAAGCATGTTTAAGATCCAGCCAGTGTTAAATATGCTTGTTCTGTAAGGGAACTCTTATTTCCATTGTCCTGAAACCACTCAAATGTTCCTCAGTAACTGCGGTGTGCTGATGTCCTTTTCTTGAAGTATACCCATAAGACAACTGTGGAGAAGTTATCTGAAGCTTTGCTGGATCAGCACTATGCTATTGACTGCTGATGATAATCTGGGTCATGGACAGGTCTGCACCAGGGACTTAGAGAGAAATGCTAAAGACCTTAATTGACATAACCAAGCCTCATATTCTTACCCAAACCTCTACAGTAGGCAGTATTTTGCCCAGGGATAGGCTAATTAAGAGATAAGAAGAAAACTAAAATGAAAAGCTTTGATTTTCTGGAGGAATTTTTGGATCTACTGGTTGGCAGGTGTATCTGGGCTTCTCTAAATGACTCTAAATTGTTCTATGTTTTATTAAAGGAATCCATTCCAATTAAAAAAACAAAAAAATTCTGGGCAGTTACTCCTAGAAATAAGGGGTTTAGAATTCTAGAGGGAAAATATTTTTATTTCACAAATACTTATACTATTTGAATTTTTGTGAGGCAATTGAATTACTTAAAAGGAGTTGTCAACATATTTTTGGTAAACTCAATGGCTTGTATGTACATCTTGAATTTCATGAACAAATCTATTATAATTGTAAAAAAAAAAAAAAAGAAACCCAAAGCTTTTTTATTATGTAGTCTTAAGTCATGGATTCTAAGAGGAGGGTCATGGTACATTCTGTTATGTATATAGAGACAGTTTTCACCTCAAAAATGGGCTTTGTCACAAACTTCAATGGGTTGGAACATGTATTTACATTTTTAACTTTGCATAGGTGATATAATTTCACTATAAATCTCTGTGTAACTCAAGAACAAACAAATATATTCACACCTTTATGAAGAAAAATGTTTAAAAAGTCAGCTCTAACCACATATTAGCCACATTTCAATAAAAGGAAAGCAATTTAGAGTCCCAGTATGCAATGCTAGCAGTATACCTGCCTCTCTTCATTCCTGTAAGCAGGATGGTGGGTCTTCTCTTTTCTCCAACACTATTCAGAATAAGAAGGCTTCTGAGAGCTCCGGCTTTCCTGAGATGATGCTTGCAGGACAAGAGCAAAGAGCTCTGGAGTGGGGCAGAGAATCTGAGACAGTATAATAAGAATGGGAGGCAGAACTCAGTCCTGGGAATTTGAAAGAGATGAGAACCAAAGGGTGCTACTGGGGGACTCCAGGTGGGGCAATGGAATTCAACTTCCCCACTTTAATTTTCTTTATTGTCCCAAGCTCCGTGAGTCTTGTGTTTGGCTGGGAGCCCTTCTAGAAGAAGACAGAGGAAGAAGCAGCCGGTACAGCAGTCTTCTGAGACAGCAGGACAGGTTTCTCTTGCTCTTCCCTCCCTCCTTCTCTTGCTAAGATTAAAAGGCTGATACCAGGATGTTAGGAATAAGGGCCGTGAGAGCAGGAATCATGTGGGAGGAAGTAGCTGAACAGGTTTTCCTTCTCCTCTTATCATTACTTCTGCCAGTTGTAGCTGTCAGCTTGGAATTTATAAAGTGTTTAGCCCAAGGCTAGAAAATGAAAGGAGGGAAGAGAGTGAGTACCTTTGACTGGGGATGAAGCTGAAGAGGAGAAATAAAGACTGGTTTCAGCTTCCACTGCTTCAGCACCTGTGGCAAGCAGCTGCCCTTTCCTCTCCATTCCTCAGCCATGTCCTCCTCTATAAGACCCTAATACTAGCACCCTCACAGTCTCCCTAGCTTCAGGAAGACAGAAATAGAGAAAAATAAGATAATAATAATTTTTATGATTATATCTAATATTCACTGAGCACTGTTTACTAGGCATTTTTCTAAGCCCTTTATGTGAAACTGGTTTAACCTTCATAATGATAATCTAAGTATTTATTATTACCTTTATTTAATGGATGAGGAAACTGAGTCACAGAGAGTTGCATAACTTGTCCAGGATCATACAGGTGACTTAGCAGATATATCTGCTAATTTGTATTTACTGTATTCAAGAGCATCAGAGGAAAATCAAGGACTGCTTATTACTTGTCTACAGATATGAGTAGCTTTGTCAGAAGCCTAAGACATGAACTAAGTAGCTCTCTTGCAGAAATGTTATTTTGCATCTATTGAATAAATAGAATCATGCTAGAACAGGAATATACCATTATAAATTGAGATGGCATCACTTTTTATTGAATTTTCTTTACAGGCAGAAAACATTATGATAAAACTAAGTTGTTCAAGAAATTATAAATATGAATGAATAAATGAGCCTGGGGATAAAAAAAGGCTCTTTAGCAAATGTTCCAACAGGTTTTTATACTTTAGTATAGGGCAATATCTTGGGGACACTGATGGAAGCCCTTTGCTTGAATGATGTAAAGTTGTCATAGATGATAAAGATGAGATCATGTGTTTTTTTCATTTCATATCCTTTGAACCTGGTGGAAACATTTCCTAGTTTCTAAGAGCTGAATTGTATTGATTCATAGTTTATTCTTTTTTTGATATTGTTATATAATTGAGAAACTATCACGTTATTTTAATATTTTATAATGTATTTATTATATAGTGCAAAACTGTCACTTTAAAAAAAGCATTATTTTAATATTTAGGTTATCTCTGCAGTTTACAATTACAGGTTAGGGTTGAAATCTACTAGAATAATAAAAAACAGTAATGGGGTTTAATAAGTTTATGTACATCACATATGAATGTAAATTATCATATTTACAAAAAAAGATTATTATTTCTTGCCTGATGAAAAAAATAAATAATAAAAATATACTTCCTAAGCAAGCCAGCACACCAGGATTAGATGATTGCATACTATGGTATATTTTTTTTTGTATGACTCGGCTTTCTGGAGTATCTGTTTTCTTTGGGAAAATGTTAATATGGATAATGTTGATTGTAATGATACAATTTGTTGATTATAAACATCCCCTAGAAAAACTGTATGAAATACTTTCCTTGATTCCCACCTCTTGCTTTGCTTCAAGATGAAAGCTGTGGAGAGAATCACCTGC
This sequence comes from Furipterus horrens, assembly GCF_987537825.1. Taxonomy (NCBI): domain Eukaryota; kingdom Metazoa; phylum Chordata; class Mammalia; order Chiroptera; family Furipteridae; genus Furipterus; species Furipterus horrens. The sequence goes on from NW_028327171.1 coordinate 56,472,348, forward strand.
TACCATTCCTGCTATTTACTTAAATGTTACTTGACATTCTAGAATATTATTTGTTACTATTAGGGAACTGATCTAAGGAATGTGAGTATTAATGTTTGCTATTGCATGCTTTTGTTATATGCTAATAATATTTAAAATATTTACAAAAAGAGGTGGAAATGTATTAATTCTGCAAATTTTTTACTACAGTAGGAATGTGGATGTTGTATCTCAATTGTCAAAGTCTCAAGAAAGTTTACCTATAAACTCAAATTCATTATGAAATATATACAACTGATGTCAGATACAATTAACAAGTTTACTTGGAAAAGGAAGAAAATGCAAAATGACTCCACCTGTAGAGGAAGGGAACATTGGTGAATATGCCCCACCTCCCAAATAAGAGGGAGAGACAGAGAGGAGGTGGGGGGGGGGAATAGGGCTACTTCATTAATTTTCAAGAGGATGGTCTTGTCTATGCTAGATGAAAATAGTTTCCCTGGTCCAGGCAAATTCTGGGTCTATAATAAGTAAATTTTAGAGACCCACATTAGTTTAAAACAGCCAGAATAATTCCATACTCTTTGCACAGTGGCCTTGGGTCAATGAGAACACCAAATAGGGGATATATTGAACCATCTCTACTTTATCTGTTAAGTTTTACGACACCCTATTTTTTATCTAGGCTTTTTGATTTGTGCCTTGGGCACATGGATTAGGATATATATTATGACCAAGATTTCTTTCAGGATTGTGGCCTTCCAAATGGTAAAAAGTTTTTTGAGAAATTATTCTTCATGAAGACTTTTAAAATAAGAAGCATTTCTTAAAATTAGTTTGAAGTGAAATGTATATAACCCAAAGATAACCATGAAGTTATCACACTTCTACATATCTGTGACTGGCAAAACCTTCTGGAGACTAGAAGCATTTAACAACTCTATTTTTATTAATTCATGTAGTTCCAGGCAAAATCTTCATTCCAGACCTTCTCCAAATTATATTTAAAAAGTATGTTGATTGCACATTTGAATATTATAAAAGTTGAGGACTATTTTAATTTGGAACATCAAGAAATTCTCAGGTAATTTTTAATAAAGACACAATATTTAAATATATAAATTATGACATTGATGACTTTAATTAAGCAAAGAATTCATGAAACCATTTTTCAGACTTTAAAAAAAAAAACAAATTTGTAAAACCAATGTTCCTGCCTGTAGAAATAAAACCTTAAAATAATGACATGATGATAACTTTCTCAATGTTTGGCAATTTCAGTGGGAGTCAGTGGAATGTTTATACCTTAAGAATTTACAAAGGAGCTGTAAGTGTAAACTCGTGTTCACATGATGCTCCACTTAACAAATCCTTCTGTGATAAAACCAGCAGGGACAAAGAAGGAGAAAAAAAAAAGTGGAGCAAACACAAAATGTCTTGATTTTATACTTAGCAAATAACTTCCTTCTCTAGATTGGCACCAGATCCCCCCCAAGACCCCGAAGAAGGTATTCTGCCCTATATTTTAGCACATCCAGTAGAAAAGGAAAATGTGACAAATTCTTTGAAAAGGCTAACAAGAATAAATTATATCCATGGTAATTATCTTGCTTTGAGAAGGAAAAGAATTTTTTAAAAATTCCTTTAATTCAAATTCAAATCTTTTTCTGACAGAGGAGAAATAATGGGATTATTCCAAGTGGCTAAAATGTGGTAACAGATTATTGTTTGCTCATGATAATGAATAATGTACAAATGAGACTCTTACACGTTGCTGATTCCTCTTATTGTTTGGAATGCTGGTGCCTCTCCCGATTTATTGTTAGTCCAAAGACAAGTGGTTTACATCCATATTACATGTAGACACACACTAGTTTAGTATGGTTTAAGTTTATAAAAGCTAAAAATTCTTAAAACTATGGCTAACATTTCATTGTATTTTCCTTTGATCTAGAAATATTTTTCATCAAAGCACTAGGCAATGACCTGGGCTTCAGCCTTTTCTACCTGGAGCCTGCAGGCTGAGTTACCTTCTCAGAGAGGCAGCGTATTAAACTCAGACTCCATAAGCAAAGCTGACCATGACCGATGCATTTCAGGGCATTCTCCCAACCACCAGAGCTGCTGCTAGTTCATCTGATAACAGAAAAAGCCTTTGCTCAATAGGCTAGGACTTACAAACCTATTTAAAGTGGCCACCATTCACTGCTTCTGAGAGACACTCCTCTACCTATCAGGGAACTCCTGCTCCCAAGGTCCAGCAGACTGAGGTAGGCTCACAACTGTAGCTCTTGGTCCTTGGTCAGTTGCAAGGCAGCATCTACCTTTTCTCCTACACTCATCCTTAAATTTCTGGGTGCATTTCTCCTGCCATCCTTGCTATAATTCTGAATGGAATTGCTAATATATGAAATAAACCATCTAAAACTGTGGAGTCTCAGTTCCTTTCCCTTAACCTCATGGACTTGCAACTCTCGTGTCATCTAATGAATCCGCTCTCATAGTTAGATCTTGCTCCTTGCCATCACCTGCACAATCTCACCTTGGAAATACTAAATTAAATTATTCAACTTTGCAGTCGTAGCCTCCTGCCTCTTGCCTATCTTAGTTTTTCCAACTCCCTTGTTCTTAAATATTTTGGGAACCCCTGGTTCCTACCCCTTATAAATATTCTCTCTTTCCACTGAACTCTCTCAGCATTCACTTTTCCCCTTGTGCTTTGTTATGTGCCAGAGTCAATGAACATCTAATACAAGTCCCGCAGCTTTTTGCTATTAAAGCCACAGACTCACCCACACCATTACCATTCTTTCCACCTTCTCTCTTGTTATAGTTGAAGAGATACTTCACCTGCTCCAAGCTGGTTCCTCAATCTGATCTTTGTATCACATTTCAGTCTGCTTTTTCAGCAACATTGATCTATTATGTTACTTCTCTCTGTAGCTTTAAAGTTCCCTCTGTCCCTCATGTTCTCTATGAGATTTAAACATCATCAAGTCTTCTGTTTTAATAATGAGTCATTCTGTCTTATATTTCCTTTCATCTGTACTTAATCTTTTTCTGCCTTCTTTACAGGAAAATTTCATGAAAGAGCTATCACACTTGCTGACTATTTTCTCATTTCTCACTATTCTCTAAAACTTCTTCTTTTATCATAGTAACCAGTAGCATCCTTTTGATAAATATAATGTTCTTTTTTTATGACTTGGATCCACTGGCAACATTTAACACAGCTCATCACTTAACTCTTTTTGAATCACTCCTTTTCCAGGATTTTTAGGGTAGTATCTTGCCTGGATTTTAGCCTGTTGTTCTTGCTGCTCCTTCTCAGTCTCTTTGCAGATGCCAACAATGTAATTTGTTTCTTAAATAGTAGGCCCTCTTCTCATCTCACTTTTCCTTAATAAGCTTAATGACTCCTGGCTTCAAAGACATAATGGATGTGGACATCTCCCAAATCTAGTGTCTGATTGAATTCTCTTTCCTGAACCCCAGACCTGTGTATTTATCTACTTATTGGACATGTCTAATTGCAATTTATATTGGTACTTTCAAATAAGTTCATCTCAAGTTCAACTTTTTATCTACTATGGAACACTTGCTTCTCCTGGGGTACATATTTAAGAGGACAGAACCACTATCAACCCAGTTGCCTAGAAATATGGAAATCATACAAGACTCTTAACTCTCCCTCTCTGAAGAAAGCAGATACTAAGATCTGTTGATTCTACTTCTTAAATATCTTTCAAGATTGTGCATTAGTTCTAGTAAATGTGAAATTATTCTCAGAAAGAACTATGGCTTTTCCTGCCTTCAATCACTTTTTCATACTAGAGCTAGAAATCTTTCCAAAATTTTAATATCTGACTATGCTACTACCTTTTTAAAAATGTTCAATGTCTTCTTATTGCTACTATGAGAGTACTAAAACTCTTGTCTGTGGATTAAAAAGCTTCACGTCTAGATATTTATCCAAAGAAACCCAAGACACTAATTTGAAAGGATATATGCACTGCTATGTTTACTGCAGCATATTTACAACAGCCACTAAATGGGAGCAATCCAGTGCTCATCAATAGATGAATGGATAAAAAAGCTCTGATACATCAAAATGCTCTCTGTATCCATGATTGTCTCTGTTCTTCTTGTTTGCTTAGTTTGTCTTTTAGATTCAATTTTATGGTGAGTGTCTTGATGGATGCCAGATGGGAGGGGGTGTGAAGGAATGGGTGAAGAGGTGAGGGGATTTAGAAATACAGTTAGGTAGATATAGAATAGCCATGGGGTTGTAAAGTACAATATAGAAAATGGAGCAGCCAAAGAACTTACATGCATGACCCACGGACACAAACAATGGTGAGGAAGTGCTGAGTGGTGGGGGACAAAGAGAGAAAAATTGGGACAGTTGTGATAGTATAATCAATAAAGTATAATTTAAAATAGCTGTGATACAGAGATGCAATGGAATATTTCTCAGCCATAAAAAAAGAATGAAATCTTACCATTTGTGATAGCATGGATAGATCCAGAGGGCATTATGCTAAGTGAAATAAGTCAGAGAAAAACAAATGCCATATGGTTTTACTTGTCTGTGGAATCTAAAGAAGAATATGAACAAACAAAACAGAAACAGACTCATAGTTATAGAGAACAAACTGATGGTTGCCAGAGGGGTTCAGAGTTAAGGAACTGAGTGAAAGAGGTGAAGGGATTAAGAAGTACAAATTGATAGTTACAATATAGTCACAGGGATGTAAAGTACAACATAGAGAATATAGTCAATAACTTTGCAGTAACTATGTATGGTTCCAGTTGGGTAGTAGAAATATCCAGGGGGAGGAACACTTCATAAAGTAGATGATTGTCTAACCACCATACTGTACACCTGAAATCAATACAAAATAATTAAAAATAAACTGTAATCAAAAAATATAAAAAAAAGAAAAGAAGAAAAAAACTTTTGCTCATATTTCACTCCTCTCCCTGACCCCATTATTTATTTTTCTATCACACTGAATTAATTTTATTTATCTGAAGTGTTTGTTCTCTTTAAGGTTCAGGTCTTTGCCTTTTGTTTCCAATGTTTTTCTCCCCCTACTTCTTCCTTAACCTCTGTACCTGCTAAATTTTATTTCATGACTCAAATATATCTTTTTTTTTCATAGAAGGCCAGTCTTTCCTTTTTAAAATTTTTCTTAAAAGTAGTGATTTTAGAGAGAGAGAAAAGCATCAACATGTTGTTTCATTTATTTATGCATTCATTGGCTGTTTCTCGTATATACCCTAGGAGGAGATTTAACCCACAACTTTGACATATTGAAAAGAAATTCTAACCAAGTGAGCTAAACAACCAGGGCCTAAAGAGAGCCTTTCTGACACCTGTTCACCAACCTTTCACTGCAGTTCATGGTATTCTTTTTATAGCAGCCTGACCCTAAGACATCTATATAGGAGAGGGAAGGAATGTGGGGTTTGGAGCTTGGCATATCTCTGGATTTCTCTATTTACCTGCACATTTATACAATTAAATAGTTTTTTAGTGAAAAAGAACAGGCCTTGATAGTAAACATGAATACTCATTAAAACAAACTGCAGAGTGATTACAATAAGATTAGATACCCCAAAAAGATAATCACATAATTTTCAGATGCAGAAAAGCTTTAACACTATTTATAACTAAAACATCTGGCAATACCCAGGTGTTCTATAACTTCCCTCTATAAGAAAAATCAGCCATAGATAATTACTAGAGAATGTGATTTTCATGGTTTTTTTTTCCCCCTTGAATAACTATTGGTTGAAATAATGCAGAAATAATGACCATCTAGTTTAACTCAATTAAAAAAAGTAGTTTTTATGAAAAAAAATGTGCAAAATTCTGTTAGATACTAAGGAAAATGTAGAAATAAATAAGGCATTACTTTGGAACTAATTTTGTTGTTGTTGAATTTTTAATGTGAACAGGAAAGCTACATATAAATATACTTGACCCTTGCACAGCATAATGGTTAAGGGTGCCACCCCCCCATTCAATCAAACACCTGTATAACTTTTGACTCCTTCAAAACTTAACTACTAATAGTGTGTTATTGACTAAAAGCCTTACCAGTAATATACACAGTGGGTTAGCACACATTTTATATGTTATATGTATTGAATGTGTATTATATGCTATATTCTTACAAAAAGTAAGCTAGAGAAAAGAAAATGTTATTCAGATAATCATAAAGAGGAGAAAATTTGTTTATAATATGATATATATTTATTAAAAATTTTGCATATAAGTTGGCTTATGTAGTTCAAACCCATGTTGTACAAGCATCAACTATAAAAGAGAAAGACAAGTAACTATTTCCTGTGGTTGAGAAGTTTAAATAAAATTGCATTTCCTAATTGATGCATTTCATCACATGCAAGGGCTGATTTAGTTTAAGCTCCTGGTTGAAATAAATAGATGTTTCTCTGTTATCCAAAAGTATGGTCTTCCTATGAAACCTTTCCTAAGCTAAAATGCCATAAAGTGAATAAGCAATTACCTTAGGACACATTTTGCTAACAGATACACAAAATAAATTATTTTATTTTTATTGTTGACACTTTTATATATGTCCCCACCCCCACCCCCAACATTTGACCACCTCCCCCCATCCCTCCATCCCCCTTCCCTTTGGCTATCACCATACTGCTGTCTGTGTTCTTGGGTTAGGCATATATGTTCTTTGGTTAATCCCTTCACCTTCTTTCACCCAGTCCCCCCTTCTCCCTCCCCTCTGACAACTGTCAGTCTGTTACATGTATCCATGCCTCTGCTTCTATTTTGTTCATTAGATGCCACATATAAGTGAGGTCATATGGTATTTGTCTTTCTCTAAATGGCTTATTTCACTTAACATAATAATCTAGTGGAAATAGGTAAGTAATGTCTTTCAAAAAAGTAAAGTCACCTAAAGCAAAATTTTAAAAACTGAGAGATACCTGTATGAATATATATCAAACACTCCAGGAAACTTTAATATTTCATTTATATGTAAGTACTAGTTTCTTATTAATGGTTTGGTTCTCTAAATAAACTATCTCCATACACATATTACCCCAAATCTTGCTATGTTGATAAGAAACATTAAAGTGATAGTTTTAAAAGCATTAACTAACTGATTTATAATATTCCATAAATAGTTTGTGGTGGTATCAAATAAATTAATTATTACCAACTTTTCTAAATATTATAATTTAAGAACATTTCTCAAGTTTTAGTACTTATCTCTTAATCATACATAGTAACATGGTGTACATATTAGATAATAGTTACACATTAATAGACCTTAAAAGATAAAATAGATGGATAATTCTCAATATGCTTCTATTAGTTTCCAGTGGAGATTTCTTATTAAATATCTGTGTAGATATTGGCCATGACAAAAGAGTTTTTTCTATGATAATAATTATTGTTAGAAATCTCATTCATCCATTTTTCTATAACAAAATTCTGTAATTATTCTTTTGTGAATTAAGAATTGTATAATGTGACTATCATTTACAAATTTGGTCAGTATGTTCATAAATGTATATCTGTCTATGTCTGCATTTGATTATAAGCCCTTAATCATCTGTCCAGCTTTCTAAGATGATGTCAAAATATACACATAACTAAAAATGTTATATGTAAGATGGGCCTGAAAGAATGTCCAAAGATAAATTACCTATAATATCATGCAGATTCTTTTTCAAGGCAGGCAGCCCAGAATATTGAAAACTTAGAAGTCATCTGCATGGGAAAATGAGAATATCAATTCTGCCTTGGGGAAAGAGTCTGATAGCTGGTTTCAAGAGCTTTGGTTAAAAAATTTGATCAAGCCACTACAAGGCAAAGCAGCTTCTCAAACTGGAAATATGAGACACGCAACTACAACCTGTTCATCTGCTTAACCGCCTATGAAGCAAGCTTCCAGGCTTGTCTTCACTGTCTGTGGAAACCTTACATAAACACTACACAAGTCAAAGCACAGCACCAAGTTCTTTTGGTGAAAAGAAAGGCAATATACATCTCATAAAGAATACTGGGACCTCACTCTTAGTTTCCCCAACTAATTCTTCATTAGTTTAACTAAAATAACATGCAATTTAGAAAAATAAGAAACCAAATCTGAGTTTGAGAAGTCTAATCCAAGAAACTGGTTAAAGCAGGAAAAGCTTGCCACTTCTGCCCTGACTCAGATGTTTATAAAGTGTCTTGTTCATTTCTTCCACATTATTTAGAATTTGTAGCCATTGGGGGCAAAAATTTCCCATTCTAGCTTGAAAATGAGGTCTGGAGGTGGAAGCTCCAAATGTTGATCCTAAAGAAATAGGATTTACTACCCTTGTTTATATGCTCAATTTGGTGATAGCATTCATGTATAAAAACATGTCTATAACTCATACAGAAATATATATTTCAGTAATGAATATCTTAATATAAGCACATTTTCTTTCCATATGTGAGTCCATACACATACTCATATTTAATTTTGATTAATCTAATTTTGATCTCTATTTCACGGTGTACACTTTTACACTTATAACTGCATCTACTCATTTTCAGAAACTTAAAGGCCTCAGTATTCAGAGAACTGATATTACTGTGGGATTAACCTACGAAAACATATTTTCTCTCTAAGAGATAAAAGTATCTGACATAACTACAATTAAGCTGAGAAAAGCGTTTTAGAAGCTGAATTGCTTTTTCTGTATGTGTGGCCTCAAGTTTGCTTTAGTGAATCGAGGCCATTGCTTCAAAGATTTTCAGTAATGTGGGCCCTTTTCTCTTGTGTAAGTGGTTAACTAGTCCAGATTCTTCTGTTTGAGAGGTAAACTAAATATTGTTTTGGATATTAAAGTTATGACTCTATGAACCCAAATAGTGACAAAAGGAAAGTGTCGCAAAATCGCAAATGTCACACAGACAAACCTCACGCTCTACTACCATAATTTACTTATAAAGCCTCAAATATTCAACCCTCATTTGTAGCCTCATATTGCAAATTTGTAAGAATACATTGGGAAGCCTGTGGAAAAAGCCATTTAGGAAAAAACCCCACTCTCAGGTAAATTATAATGACTATTCTAATTTTGGGTGAGGGCAACAGTCTTTGCTGAGATACGCAGGCATCAGTATGGCTCGTTGTCCTTCTGGGCTGGAGAGGAGCAGACTTGTCTGGGTGACTTACTGAGGGGACAGCTGTGAAGTGACAGATATCTGGCACCTGGGTAGTGCTGGGGAAGCTTATGTTTTGTTTATGAAGCGGCTTTTCTGAAAAAGGGGAATTCTTCTTTTGTACTTGTATGAGCAGAGCCTAAACTCACACTTCTCCTTAAATGGTACATGATTTATACATTAACCTAAGTAATTTTCCTCTTTTCTCTTTATTGAAGAAGTAATTCAAATAGACACATTCTGTGGAAAAAATCTCCTATCTATGGCTTTGTTTACTTACTTCAAATGAAGTGTGTAGCAATGTGGATTTTTTTTTAAAGGTCAGTTTTCAGGAAGATGAGGAGAGTTTAGATTCTAAATACATTTTCAGTACCTGAAACATCTGTTTTTTCCTTTCATTCCTGAAATTCAAACTAACCCCAGGCCTCGTTTCTATGGCTCAACAGTTGTTGTCAGAGTTAGTTCAACTACAAACAGACCTTTCAATCCTCATGTTGTTGTGAAAACTTCTTAGTTTTTAGCCTTATCTTGAGCTTTTCTTCTTCTTCTCTTTGATCTTGTGCCAGAAAAATCTTAAAAGGCAAAATAAATTTGTGGTATTTTCTCATTTTTAGCTTTGCAGTTTTAAGACAGAAATATCAGAAGGGTCGGGGACTATTACCAGGTAGAAGTGGCAGTCAATGACTGCAGAAGCACATATGACATATATATCAATATGACTGTACGTGTGTGTATTTATGATGTCATATCTACACTTATTGGGGAGAACTTTAAAACTGGAAGATAATGTAGAGATGGAGTGAGAAATAGTCTACAAATTAGAAAATACTTTGAAAAGATAAGAGTTTTTGTGCTAATGTTTGAATGAGGCAAATGTGGATGGCACCTTTCTCATCAAAGTTCTAAAATTCCTATAGAAAGAGATAAAACTTTATATAAAGAATTTCTTCTTTACACAGTAAATTCTTATGCAACTTTCATTTGGCAATGCTTAAAAATTTGCAATGAGGGTGTCAGGAATAACAAGGGGGAGTACTAGTTGGATGTATGATACCCCGATTAACAAAGGAAATGTAGCCAGAAATGAGGCAAATTGAAGGTAGCACTGTTTTGTTTTCTTGTACATGTCATTTTGTATTTCTTTTTGTCTTCTGCTTTTCTAAATGAAGACTCCAATGAACTTAGTGTTTTTAGTCTTTTCCAGTAGCGGGTCAAAGTCCGAGCTCTGGGTTGGACAAAGAGAACAAACAAGGTCCTATCTGGCATGGTTTCAGATCCCCCAGTCCCAGTGTGTCATGCCCAGCCTGAGAGCAGGCTGCCACCTGCTGCTATGAGAAAAAGTGGCACATGGTCTGTAAAATCTTGAGTGTCTTCTCATCAGCCTCTTACTCACCAAATTCTCACTGTGGCATTAGCTCAGTTTTGGCATTCACTTCTTTAGAGGTTCATTTAGAGAAGAGGAAAAATATTGAAAAGGAAGAGATCAAATAATTATAAAATACTATATCTTAAGGAAGAAGAAATGCAAGAGGATTTTTTAGTATCAAGAGTGATTTAAATAGAGACTTGGTTGAATAGTTCAACAGAGCTGAACGGACAGACACTATTAGGCACAGAACAACAGAAACTTATTTAAAACTTCAGTATAGGAGCTATGCTCCTGAGTGATCTAACAGCAAGGATAAAAACAGCCTCAAAGCTTTGCGAAACTGTTCCAATCCAGGAGGATATGATGTGATTCCCATTTATTAGAAAAAAAGTTGGCTGCTGACTCTTTAAACTAAAGCCTTTGACCTCTGTATTTATATTACAGCTTGAGACTAGTCTTTGGATATTTATTTTTGTTGTTGTTGTTGATTTTCTTTTTTAGAGTTAAAAAGATCTGGTAGCTACTTGACTATGATCTAAACCATGATTTTAAAAACCAAAAGGCTAATTTAACCGTATTTCAATGGTGGAAAGGCAAAATGTTGAAATGATTTTTTCCTGTTTTTCTTGTTTGTATATAATATTATTGTATGGGCCTTTTGGTTATAAATTTTATTTTAGTATTTTTAAAGCTCTCAGGAAAAGTAAGTGTTAGAGAACCAAACTGTTGCCTTTATGCGAATCCAGGAGCAAGAATGAGTGAGAGCAATTAGTTTATGTGATTCAATATGGTCATGGAAATTCTCAAGTCTGACTCTCCAATCTTAAATAAGAGGGAAACAGGAGCTTAGGATGCTGAAGTGAAAAGCCTATTGCCACGGAGCTACTCAGGGGCAGAAAGGAGAAATGTATCCTTTTTCTTGAATTTTAGAGTTTGTCCTTTGTACTGTCTCAGAGTTCCCCTTAAAGGACAAGGCATGATGATCAGAGACACATGTTTTTTTGTGCTCAATAGTACATGGTTCCATTATTAACAGGACAAAAGCTATTCTTAAATAATGGTTTTTAATGGGGGGGGGGGAGCAGATGAATTTTTAAATTTGGAGAAGAAATTGTCTTTCTTAAAACAAAAGTGTTCTTGTAAACTTACCCTTTGAGGACTACAAAGCAGTAATAGTGGTAGCATATGCAGAAGACATGGGGTAATATTCAGCATGTCATTGTATTGGGACAGCCTTGGAACACCTCTTGATTTTGTTCATTGTCTTTACAGGTATAACATGTACTTATTCTTTTGTTTAAGAATATCTCATTCTGCTACAGAGAATAAAAACACAGATGAGCTGTATGAATCTCTTAAGATGTTTTAAGTATACATGAGTAATAAGTGGAGCATGTATTAAACAGATGGACCAATAGGTAATTAATATTTATGAGTCACTCTAAATTGTACATGAGGTACCTGAGTGCTCATATTCATGATACTCAAACTATATGAAAAACACTAAATATTTAGGGTACACTAAATATGCATAAACACTCAATATGTGGGAGGTCTTAATTTGGCCAATCATTGGTGATACCATTTTGGTTTCATGTGGTGTCTCCACAAGTAAAGAAATAACAACTCATGGCTGTTCACCAGGTTAATTGTTCACTAGATGTGACCAAGTGGACTTGTCTCTGTGTCTTGCCAGTGTTATCACTGACCCAGGGCACTTTCTATCCATGGACAATATTGCTCACATCTCAACTCTAGTTCTCTTAATTACACCATTGGAATGGTTGGGAGGCTGATATTGCAGAGAAAGGTACAAGAGCTATAAACATTGTGAACCCAGTATTCAAGTAGTATGCTTGTACTAGTATCACAACTATATTGACTCAAGTTATCTCTTTCTTCTGCCTTCTTACTATGTGTTTTAAATTCCATTAATAAATCAGGTGATATGAGCATTTTAATTTGGTCTATTTGCTATATCTGTTCTTTTATCTCTGGAATAGTGTATTAGTTTTCTAGTGCTGCTGAAAAAATTACCACAAACTTCATGACTTAAAGCAACACGAATTTATTATCTTATAGTTCTAAAGGTCAGAAGTCCAAAATGGGTCTTATTGTGCTCAAATCCAGGTGTCAATAGGGATCTGCTCCTTTCTGGAGGTTCAACGGGAAAATCTCTTTTGTTGCCTTTTCTAGCTTATAGAGCCTACCCTTATTCCTTTGCCTGTGGCCTTTTCCCTCGTCAAAGCTATACAAGCAGGTCAAATCTTTCCCAATGCAACCTCTCTGTTTCTGATCCTTTGCCACCTCCTTTCTGATTTCAAGACCTTTGTGATTACACTGGGCCCTCTTGGATAATCAAGTATAATCATTTCATTTTAAAGTCATATAATTAGCGAACTTAATTCCATCTGCAACCTTAATGTACCCCATGCCACATAATATATATAACATAAGGACATGGATTAGGACATGGACATTTTTTTTTTTTTTCACAGATGGAATTATGAGCTTGCTGTGCCATTGTTGTTCTGTTTCATTGTATGCTTCAGTGAACTTTCGAGTTTATATAATAGACTAAAGAGCAAACACTGGTTTCAAGAAGGCCAGAGTCTTTTGGGTAGTGTGCTTCACCTGACACACTAAAAAAAATATATGTGACTTCACCGTTCACAGTTGTTTCCTACTTTGTTTCTTGGTAATTGACTGTGAAACTCAGAAAATATGGTGTTTTCAAAGAGGACTAGCCTATAATTTCTATTGGGTAAAGGATCATTCTTTGAAAAAGGAGAGAACATGAACATTTCTAGCAATTATAACAGAAGTTAGAGCTTTCTCTTCTCTGTCCGTGTGCTGATGGCGTTCATTGTGTGAGATAGTCACTGGTTGCATTGCCATAGAAGGCAGGACATGGACATTTTTGAGAGATCCTTTTTTCTCATTTTTCATGTGGCTACTATATTCATTTATTTAACATTTTTTCATCCATTTAATATTGGTTAAGTACCATGCACATTGCTGGGCTATGGAATCCTCTTCCCAAAGCCTCCCATCCCTAGTGTTCAGCTTCATCCTGCCTTCTTTCTGATATTACCAGGAATCAAGGAGCTCCAGATGAAGCTGTGGACCCTGAGATTAGTTGGATTTATTAACTCAAAACAAGAGTGACCAATAATCCCTGTTTGTCTGGCACTGAGTGGTTTCCCAGAACTTGGGTTTTTCAGTACTAAAACTGAGACAGTCCTGAGAAACCCAGGATATCAACCCTCCAGCCTGTCTATCAGCCCCTAAAATGAGAGACATCTCTTCCGTGGCAGTCAGCATTGGACAAGGAATCAGAAAGCTTTGGCTCCATGGCTTAAATATGCACGGGCCTGTGAGTATGTCAACCAACCTTTCTGTTACTAAATTTACTCAATGACATAATAAATTGTTTGAAGAGATTATTACAAATTTTCTTTCAATTTTAAAGTGCTATGCTATTCATATTTGTCTATTTGTGGTGAATTATTACTTAGCAAGCTTTGAAGGAGGTTACAGTGCTAGGGGCTATATTATTCTTTTGAGACCAGATTCCGGACTAGTGATGCACAGAGTAGCTGTTTAAGGCTCCCACTGGTTTTTGGCTATTTACATAGAAAGTACTTTGACTCTTTTTGGAGTCTTCCCAGATCCAAGTAAATATTTGAAGTTTGGGGCATATAAAGCTTTTAAATAGGGTGAGCAAGCATATAATTAGGCTTGAGTTTCTCTCATGGCCCTCGGCATAGCTTAGCCCAAGATGTTCCAAAGCTCTGTAAGTAATTATGGCATGTTTGTGTGTGTGTTTGTGGTAACATGGCTGTTTCATAACTATTTTTTCTTTTTCCTGTGCCAAAATGGAAATCTGAACAGCTAATTCAATAAAATGCTCTGAAAAACCAATATCTTATTTAGATACAGCAAAAAGATAACAAAACTGAATTCTTTAACAATACATGAATAAATATGGTGTTTATAAAAATAATTGATCATTATCTTTATAATGTAAAGTTAGAATATATAAGATTTAGGTTATAAGTAAGAAAGGGAGAGTTAAAATTTTATTGACAAGAGTCCTATCATATTATTTATAAACGTACATCATGCAGGAAAGGGAGTGAGAAGAATGAAATAAACCTTTGGGGCTACTGGGATTGGTAGGGAGAATGGCCCTTTGCTATGTTAACTATTTAACTCCTGCCCTCTGCACACACTGTAACTCCTGTGCTACCTCTGGCAGCATAAACCAGGCATTCCAGACAGCCTTCAGAAGTCTTCTTTCTTCTAGGATATACCATTATTATCTATTATAAAGGCCTATGGCCAGAAATCTAACAGGGAAGTCACCAAATCCTTCGTCTGTCTTCCTTAAACTTGCCTATACTGTTGTATATGTGAAGAAGTCCTTGACCCTTTACTATGACAGTGGCTGGGAGTTGGGACTAAGTCAAGAGGTTTTATATAATTTATTTGTCAGTCCTTTTCCACATACAGTATCAATAGTAGAATAAGGGAAAGCAATGACTGGGAAGATTCAAGATACACTCATGAGATGGAGTTTAAAGAAGAGTCTCAATGTGCTAGCCTTACTGGCCCATTTCTCTGGCTTATCCTCAGTGGAGTTGGAAAATAGGATTTTCTGCCATTTGTTCTTCTGTTGCTCATTCATTTCCTGTGGGCTTGAGTAGTTGTAAGCCACACATCACAGTGACTTTTTTTTTTAACTTTAGCTTTTTCTTCTCTCTTTTTATTTATTTATTTTTATTGTTGACACTGTTGCAGATGTCCCTGTTCTCCCCTCACCACTTGCTGCCTTTTCTTTCCTAATATCTCCTGCTTAGGATTTGTCAAAGGGTAGGAAAATGGGCCTTCAGAACTTAAGAGAAATTGCCATCTCCAAGAAGCAGATAAATAGGTGTGGTCAGATAAAAGTGGGATTACCACAATGCACTGCTTAATCAGAGAGATGTAGGGCTAAGTACATTGGATCCATAGATAAAACTTGGCAATACGCTTGAGGTTTTGTGCATCTGTCCTGGAGATGTGAGATGAGAATGAGTTTGACCAATGGCTGGCTGATTTAAGACCTCGTGAGGACTGAGAACCTCATATGCCTCTTACATATATAGTCGTCGTCGGCAGCCGTCCGTCTCGAGAGACAATGGTGTAGCTTCTTAAGAGTCTATCTGCACCGCCGAGAATGGTTGTGCAGTCCGACTCGGGAGTGACACGGTATCTGTCTCCTCCCGTGTTGAATCGACATCTTGCGATGACGCTGGAGTGTCCTCTCCAGTGAAGCTGAAGCTACAGAGCCTGGGCAGGGTGATATGGAGGGTCTGCTGTTGCCCATGCAGCAGACCCCCCCTCTCTTCGCAGCTGAAGGATCCAAGGGAAAGACGGAGTCAATACAGCTTGGCTTCAGGTGCGCCGCAGGAGTTGCCGGTGTTGACTACAACGTCAAACCGCCTTAGGGACTCCGGCTCCGGATTTTCTGTCGGGGTTTACTCCCTTAGCCTTTCCCCTGAAGAGGTATGCCGCAAGGCAGCGGAGGTTTTTTGGAGTCAGAGTTTTCCTTCTCTGATGTGCCCTGACTGGAAGATCGAACCAGCGACACTTAGCTCGCAGGCCGACGCTCAATCCACTGAGCCAAACCAGCCAAGAGCCAACATATATAGTACATTTATATTTTATCTATAGTTAGCACTCATACACTCTGCTTTGCTTTATCTATGTCTATCATGTCTTAGGATATAATTTTTCTTTGCTTAACACGTGCTTGAGTTTCATTCATTCCTTCTGTTTGTATTCTATAAAAGATTTGAATATTCTCAAGCAATAGAAAAAATGCACATTACATCTTATTAGAAAATGTGTAGGAAGTTTATTGTCATTTTACTATAATGTACATGTATGAAGCATACTTTTATATCTTTACTTATTAATAATCTTATTTTCCAAGTTTTTCCTATGATTACATTAAAATATCAGGTCAGTGATAAAAATCTTTATATTATTGTTAAATGAAAAGCTTGAAGTTTTAAAAATAAATGTGTTTTTCCATCTCATTATATTAAAATGAATAATTATCATCAGTACTTATTCAATATGTGTTTTTTGAGAGGCTAAAATAACCATCTAATGATAAAGACAGTAATGATAAACAAAGAAATATATAATCACAAACTGTGCTTATTTTCTAGATGAAGTAAAAAGATCACAATTACAGAAAAATGTGTTGGTTGTGGAGTGAGGGGGTGAAGAGGTACATCAAGTACAGCTTTCCAAGAAGGTAGCGTTTGGCCTGAAAAAAGAGTAAGAACACAAAGGGTGGGGGTGGGGGGGAAGGACATTTTAGTTTTGAATTAAAACAGATAAAAACAAATACCTAAGTCTGTGTGGTCTAATACCTCTCACAGCTAAGTAAGATGCAGAATATTTGCATCATGTCCCTTGTATCCTTCAGTAACCTAACATCATTTGGAGTTTGTCTAGAGATCAGATTTAGTCTTGGAGTTAGAGGAGACTTAGAAAACTGCCTTCTCAATCAGATGACTACCTTGAAACCTGGAATCTTCCATTCCTGTCTTTTAAACAGGTAAATCATGTGAGAACTTTTCACTGGTAATGTTGCTAGGGAGACAAGTCTGTCTTCACTTTGAATAACTGTTTGTTGCAGGGAAAATTGCCCCACCCATGAGTGCAAAGCTTAGTGCTGTGGCAAGAGGGGTTTGGGGAGGGAGAAACAATCACAGAGAATATGAAATCTATTATATTTTATTCAGAGTCTTCAAAGGAAAAGAATAATAAAAATTGGTGCCAAAATATACCTAATTTGGTGGCCACCCCCAGGCAAAATTCAAAATAGAAATGAAAGTGTTCAGTTCAGTTCAAAATTTAATTAATTTGCTAATTAGATAATTAATTTTTAATTTACTGTAGATTTTTCTTTGTGAACCAATAGCAGTGGTGTTGTATTTATTCATATGCAATTGACTGAGCAAGGTAATATTTACTTATCTCAGTAAAAATCTTAATATACTGGAATTTATACCCTTAAAATCTGAAAGGCTGTAGATGATAATTTTGATTTATCCCAGTTACTCTAACATTTATTTAACTTTTTCAAAAGGAACTATGTATTTGGAACAGCAAGTGCCATTTTTTTCTATTTGTGAACATAGGTTTCTGACACTCTATGTGCTTGAAGAGTGTGGCCAGCCTTAATGACACTGGACCCACCAGTAGTGCCCTCGTGTCTTAAGTTGTTTTCCGGGCAAGTGGATGCAATTGAACTTTTTATTTTGTAGTGAAGTTTGCAAAGGAAATCTAATCTGATATCTATAGATTAAACTCTTATTAAAAGGATTTGTAGATAAAATTTTTATCTACTGAGAACTGATATAGGACCAACACTGTTATGGGTGTAATGAAAGATACAAAGACATATATTTAACCCTTGTTGGTCTAGAGAGAACAGATATAAAGATCAGAAATTCATTTTTAGGGATATGTGTTTAAAGCCCATAAGACCTGAAAATTTGACATTCTCAGTCTCAAATACTCAAATGTTCATTTACTTTTTTTCTTAGAAAATCCACCATCTCTCCACTGACACAGGAAAAGAGATAATAAGTGACAATTATTTCAAGGCCATCAGATGAGGAAAAGGGAGTATTTAAATTGCTGTTGTGACTATTGTGTGCTGAGTACATCTAGCTTTAAAAATAGACCACTGATTTGGAGTGCTTAAATCATATAGAAGAAAAATTTACAGAAGCTATTTTGATCAGCTATAACCAGGCTATATGAACTGAAGGTATGTTGAGATTGACTGAATTGATCCCATGTTACGAGCTACACATTGTTCTACTATAAAACCACCACTGATGTCAAAACAAAGCAATCATTCCTATCATCCCAAATAGAAAAGTTAAGGTGGTTCATCTCTAACACTTACCTGAAAATTAGGTTCCTGTTGATATCTGAACTTAGCAAGTCACTTAAATGAGGAACAAAAACAAAATCCAGCCACATAATTTGCAATATCTCTGAACTAAGTAACTTAAATTTTGGGGATGGGGGCAGCATGAAGAGAAAGCTCTTTGAATTATTATAGAGCAGTTTAAAACTATTTGATATAATTTCACCTTGAATATAATTTTATCAAAATATGATCTCCAGAATGATGATATTATGATATTCCAAATATCATTCTTTCTAAATTAATATCTAGTGACACTGAATATTAATATATGTGCACACTTGCTACACATTATTTTTTAATTAAAGATTTTCACCTATGTGACTCTGTTCTATATCTAAAATGCACATTAATTAGGTAGCCCCTATACCACCATATAATGGGATCTAGCTTTCCCTGCTCACCCCACACTGTCTTCTTCCTTAGACAAGGACAACCGTCTAGAGTATTTGTACAGAGGACAGTCTGTCTCCTTCTTGATTTGGCATGGGTCATGCCACACCTCCCTGACACCAGGTTTCTTATGGTCATTCTACCACTCACCTTGTTTTCTATGCTGTGGTTTTGGTCTACAACTACAGAATTAACATTATCCTTTCAACAGTACTTTTGCCACTATACTAACTTCTAACACTGGATTTTAAATGTGTAACAATTCATGGAAGTTTTGGGGACGTACAACATTGAGCAGGGGAAGTAGACCTGGAAATTAGATGTTAAGGTGCTTTTTCTGGCGTCTAAGGACTAACAATAAAGGAAACTCAACTTCTTTTTTTTCTCTTACAGTGCAAATGTGTACCTTGTTCAAGATAGCCTACCCATTGACTCTCCTCTTTCATGGGGGCATGCACCACTCCCACTCCCACCAGGGTAATACTCCACAGCAGTGTGCTTGCAATTTCTGAGTTTTGCCTTCTAGAATAAGAAGCTGTGGGGTATGGTGGGAACCAGAGCAAGAAAGATTTGGGCAAAGTGCTTCACGGAAATTCTGCTTTTAAAATGGGCTTCAGGGCTGCTATCCCTCTTTCTGTCCACACCCAAGATTGATATTCTGATATGTATTCCCAATGAAAAACGGTATATCACAAACATAAAACAGTGCAAAAACAGTTTAAGTTAAATGTTTCTTCATGTTGAGTAGAAACTTTTAGAAATTATATTGCATTTAGGAAGATAGCCCTTTACATTTTTAAGAAAAGTTGTTTTCATTCCCTTTTGTGTTATTCATAGCTTTCAGACTGCCAGTGAGGCATGATTTCTCATAAGGCACAGACATTTTAGTGTCAAAATAGTAGCTTTCCTTCCTTTATGTAAAATTTAATGTGAAGATATCACAGTTATGTTTTAAGTGCTGATTTGGAACAAGTATTATATATTTTAGATGATGCATCCTATTAGATAAATAACAGGCTTCTCTCAGGGTTCCAGAATTTGGATTTATATGACTTGAGAAAACTTTAGTCCACTGTTGTTAACTCTGCTCCTTCTCCAAGAATATCCTAGAAATTTATGAAAAAGTATAGACTCATTTTACAACCCCATTCTGGTTTCTGAAAGCAGGGTATTCTGGCTGACTTTGGACTTCCTGGTATTTTTATATGATGTCATTTGGAGAGCTTCAAGTTGATCTAGAAGAGAAGTTTTTAACCAGTGTGCCACAAGAAATTTTAAAACATGCAATACCTATTTAGTCGGGCCACTGATCTCTTTTTCCTGAGATTGTCAAATAAAAATATGACAACAGCCAATACAACAATAGCCATCTGGTGTGATTGAATCAAAATTATACCCATTTTTATCAGATTGGCATTAAATAAGTATGCCACAAATTTTTAAGTAATTAGTTTATGTGTGTCATGAGAAGAAAAAGATTGAAACTTGCTGATCTAGACCACCAAGAAATTTCCAAAATGGAAAATTCTCCACAGCCATAAATAAATTCACACAATATTTGAGGCACCTCTGGCTTCCCTTTGGTATATTTTATATGTAACCCCAAGTCTACTCAACTTTGCCTATGTCTGTGGCAACAAATTGGACTTCTGTAAACCTCTATACAGCTGCATTACAATGGCCCTAGACCCCACCACTCTCAGGCAAGACATTTTACCCTTGAGGGTAAACTCCAGTTATTTCAAGAAATATCCCAAAATTGTATCCCACATACAATTGAATCAGATATAATTATAACTCAATATATTTCTTTGTCTGGCTGCATATTCCAAGTGAACTCAATCTCCTGCAAAATTGTTTAAAGGAAACTTACATGCTTCCTGCTCAAGGTGGCCCACCCAGAGTATCCTTGCCTATGCTACAGGGTGCAGTTACCTGCTGACCTGCAGTTCTTCAAGTAGAAGGGGGAGGCTATAATTATTCCAATGGGAGGAGAATGTCTTTTTTATTACATAAGCTACAGTGTTTCACAAAGACCCCAATGGTGACAGTTCTCTCAGACTCTAGCTTTATCCTATAAACTCATGATCTTTTATAAATATATTTCTTTTAGCTTCTGAAATTGACCTGTCTAACCCAGTAGCTCACAGGGATAACCATGTCATCAGCTCAATCACTCTTCCTCTCACCTCTGCCTTTTTGTTTCCAACAACCACTTTCACTTCTCATGAAGCTGAAAAAGTAAAGTGCCCACTCACTGTACAAGACACTGAGGTTGGGTGCTGTGTGTGTGTGCTCATGCATGTGCACTCATAACCAGAATGTTTATACTAGAGGAATTTAGACTTTGGTTCAACCAGTTAAACTTGTTACGTACAATTTAACCATTTTCCTGGGGACTTATGAGTACTATTATCTAATAAATTCTGGATGTGAAACAAGGTAAGATTTATGGTTCAAATCTGTCTCTTGGCTTGTTTTTTCCTGCCATGTTTTTTCTCCATTATTATTTTGAATCTTGCCCATTTTTCTCTCTCTCTCTTTTTTTTTTTTTAATTCAATCCCAGCTTCCAGGTATTGGTTAAGTCTGTCTTTCTCTCTTCTCTAACCTACCTTGTTTACATTTACTGGGTCTCTCACTATTATACTCTGCCCCCATCCTTGGAGTTGTCTAGATGGTTCAGGATGGACCATTACACTTGATTTTTGAATATTTACTCTCTATTTCTCTCCAGCCTTTCTAAAATTTCTGAACTAATTAGTAATTCTGCTCCCAGGAATGTTCATTGTAGTTTTTACATTTCCAGGCTCTTGCTCAAGTAGAGGTTGCTAACCTGAGCTCTCTGGGTTCATTGTCTAGGCATAGGTAGGACATATATCCTGAATATTGAATTCTACCCAATCATAAAAGTTAGCTACTTCTATATTAGATAAGATTATGCTTTTGTATTTTCACAGCTATTAGCAGGAAAGGTGAAGATTATTTTTATATAGAATAGATTAAAAAGTAAATAAAGCTAAAATACACTTGAGAAACTACAGAATCCACTGAATAGTAGAAATGTCTATTTACATTTTCCTTCCTTAGACATCTCAAAAATTACAAAAGTGTGTGTCTCTTTGCCCAAACCCAATATCATGTAAAATAATTCCCTTGATTTTATTCATGTTGTTGAATTATAAAATTAATTCTTAAATTATGTATAAGTCCAATGTCAAAGGGTTAAAGGATCAGCTACAAAGTTTTTATATACAAATACGATATAAACCCATAAATAATATATATATATATATATATCATTCAACTATTAATAATGTAATCAAATCTATTTGATGCTCAAGAGTATTGAACAAATAAAAAGCTATACAGTTCACATGATACATAAACTTTATTCTAAATATTTTATTGGGGTTAAGAAAGAAAAATACATAGCCAAAGGAAACGAAGATTTTTCTAGCATGCATTGAGTAAATAAAGAGGAAAAAGAGAGACTAAAAGTTTGAGTCAGACAGCAAGATTGTGGGTGCAGTGGGTGGTGGAAGCTGAAGAGCTAAGGGGCACTGACTTAGGAAGTGGAAATCAAGAGCTGAATTACAGGGTCAGACAGGAATTTACACAGGACCAGATACAGATAAAAATACTTTTGCAAATATGTTCTCTGACACGAGAATAAAAAGTTGAAGTGCACAAAACTTAAGTTTTCAGAATGCAAGGAAATAGACAAGTATTTTTAAAAATGTTTATTTAAGTATTTCTTATAATAGCAAACATTAGAAACAATTAAAATACCCAAAAATATGTTGCTTAGTTAAATAAATTATAGCATTTTCAAACATTGGACTAGCTTGTAGAAATTAAAATATGACATAGACTCTATCTTCATTAGTATGGAAATATGCTCATAATATTTATATGTGGTAAAGGTAGGCCACAAACAGCCCTGAAAACACAATTACTGTAATATTGCAAAATTATACACACATAGTCACACACACATTCACACACAGATGAGCCCAGAGTAATAATGGGTTTCTGGAAAAGTGAGATTAAAGGTAATACCTTTATTACTTTTTTTTTTTCTTATGCTTTTTAGTGTGTGTTTTGTAAGCTTTTTCTTACAATGACAATATACTGATGCTATCATAAGAAAATAATTGAACTAAAGGATTAAAAAATAGATGAATGTGTCAGCGTAAAGCAATTAGTTAAAATGGAAGCTAGGTATTTAAGCATATTATGAGAGCATTTGACATTTTCAAAAGATAATGTATTATGAGGAGAAAATAATCTGTTTGTTTGTTATTTTTCCCCTCCCTTGGGAGCTCCAAGGCTACTAAAAAGTGGTTCAGAAGGATATAGGTCTGAATTGTTCACAAAAAAAGCACTTCACAAACCACCATAAAATGGAATTACAAGATTTATAGAATTGTACTGAAAAGGACCTTAGAGGTTTAGTCCAGCTTCCTCATTTCACACATGAGGATGCTGAAACCCCAAAGGGTACTTAATTTACTAAAAATAGTACAAGTTATAGAAGAAGAGATAAGACAAAAAATTTATCTTTGTATCTTGAAATATGGCACAATTATTAAAGGTGATAAAATGCCTTTATTTCTGTTTAAAATGGTGAAGGAGTTGGGGAGATATGATTTACCAAGAGATGGTAAATTTATGTAAATTTTATGATTTCAGGAAAATCTGACTAATTACCCCAGCTAACAAAAGAAAAAATCATGACTGAATGTATAATCTGCTTAAAAAGTAACACACCAAGAGATGTGTGTAGAGACTTCTGGCCAAGAGGGAGGCATAGACTGACATGCTCTGTCTCCCTCTACAACTAAGAAGGATTACAACTACTGCAAAACCAAAAATAATAATAAGTTCCAGAAAATAAAGCTACACAGAAGTCCAACGTATGAAGTCATAAACAAGTGGTGCTCATCCGGATGGGTAAGAAGAGCAAAAGCACAGCTGAGAAAGATCGAACTGTGCTGGAGGCGGCAGCCGCAGCAGCGAACAGCAGGACCCAGTAAGCAGACACCTGTATCTGGGGGGAGGAGAGACATGCCTGGGAGCCGGCCTCGGCTGCAGACCAGATCCATCGGCTCGTGATTCCAACGCCTGGGAAGGCAGACCCCATTGGGAGGCGGCCCTGTTCCCCAGTGAAGAGTAACAGCAGGAATCCATCTTGGATCCCCTCCCCCACGCAAAGCGCCACAGTGTGGTGAGAAAGGTCGCCAGGTTGTGACGAGCACACGGGGCGCTGCCCAATATAGTGTAAGAGGTGTGACAGCGCCCCGCTCAAGAGAAAGATAAACAAAATGGTCAGGATGGCAGAATTAATGATTGAAATGCCAATCACACAGCTAACGAAAAAACAAATAAAAGCCTTGACAGATGAATGAACAGCAAATTATTCTGAGACTCAGTTCAGATCTATAGTCATAAGGCAGCTTATAGATCTAAAAGCAGGGCTGAATCAAGACAGGGAAGGAATGAAGGCTAGTTCTGCTGAAATGAACAAAAATACATACAAGACAAGTGAAGAGGAAGGGAACAAACAGTCAACCAGTGCAGAAAGAGGAAACAAAAAGTGAGAAATATGAGGAGAGGCTCAGAAACCTCTGGGACAGCTATAAACAAATGAATATTCGAATTATAGGATTGTCAGAGGGTTAAGAAGAAGAACTAGAAATTAAAAAATTATGTGAAAAAATAATGAAGCAGAACTTCCCTAACTTGGGGAAGGAAATGAACTTATAGGTCCAGGAAGCATAGAGAGTTCTGGATAGACTGGACCCAGGGAGGACCACACCAAGACACATTATCATCAAACTGTCAAAAATTAAAGATAGAGAATCTTAAAAGCAGAAAAGAATTATGTACAAAGGGGTCCCAATTAGACTATCAGCGGGTTTCTCAAAGGAGATTTTATAGGCAAGAAGGGACTGGCAAGAAATATTCAAAGGAATGAAAATCAAAAACCTACAACCATGATTACTCTATCCAGCGAAGCTGTCATTCAGGATAGAAGGGCAGAGATAGTGTTTCCAGGACAAAGTAAAACTGAAGGACTTTGTTAGGTCCAAATCACTTTTATATGAGATGTTAAAGGGACTTGTTTAGAAGAAGGAGGACATTAAAATGAACATTAAAATGAAAACTGTGTTACAACAACCAACAGCAAAACCTAGAGAATTGAAACAGGCAAACTAAGTAGGCAACGAGAGGGGAAAAAGAATTATAGGTATGGGGAACATATTGGGGGGAGGTCAGAGGAGAGGGGGAAGGGGAAAAAGGGAGGGAGATGATGAAGAAATTAAGAAGCATAGTAGGAGGGAGTGGAGTAGACAGGAAGATATTGAGAAGAACTATATGCACAGCCAATGGGTATGCACTAAGGGGGAGGGCAACTGGAGGGAGGGGGAAACCAGGCAGTAAAGAAATTGGGACAACTGTAACAGCATAATCAATGATAAAAAAAAATGCCAACCCCAGGCTTCTGATGGAATGCAATCAAACCAGTTCTTTCCAGACTGCTTTGATTACAGTGGCCTTGTAGTATAGCTTGATAACAGGTATTGTGACCCCTCTAACTTTGTTCTCCTTTCTCAAAATTGCTGAGGCTATTTGGGATCTTTTTTGCTTCCATATAAATATTTGGAGTATTTGTTCTAGATCTGTTAAATATACCATTGGTATTTGAATAGGAATTGCATTGAATCTACAGATTGCTTTGGGTAGTATGGACACTTTAATTATGTTAATTCTTCCAACCCATGAACACAGTATAAGAATGGACACATAGAACAATGGAACAGAATAGAGAGTCCAGAAATAAACTCATATTTCTATGGTTAATTAATATTTAACAAAGGGTGCATGAGCATACAATGGCGTAAAGATAGTCTCTTCAATAAATGGTGTTGAGAGAGCTGGACTGGTACATGCCAAAAAGAAAATGAAAAGAAAAGAAAGAAACTAGACCACCAACTTACCCCACACACTAGGATAAACTCAAACTGAATAAAATACTTAAATGTAAGTCATGATACCATTAAAATTCTAGTGGAAAACATAAACAGTAAAATTTCAGATATTTCACAAAGCAATATTTTTGCCAATATATCTCCTAGCACAAGGGGAATAAAGGAAAAAATAAATAAATGGAGCTATATAAAATTAAAAAGCTTCTGTACAGTGAAGGAAATCATCATCAAAATTAAAAGGGTGCTGAATGTATGGCAGCACATGTTTGCTAATAACACATTGGACACAGATCTACTCTCCAAAATATATATAGAACTCATAAGACTTAACACCAAAAAGACAAGGGAGATACAGATGGCCCATAGCTCAACATCACTAGACATCAGAGAAATGCAAATTAAAACCACAGTGAGATACCACTTTACATCTGTCAAATGGCTATCATTAATAAATCAACAAACAACAAGTGTCACTGAGGAGGTAGAGAAAAGGGAACTACAGTGCATTGCTGGTGGGAATGCAGACTTGTGTAACTACTGTGGAAAACAGTACTGAATTTCCTCAAAAAATTAAAAATGGATCTATCTTTTGTCCCAGTGATTCCACTGCTGGGAGTATACTCTAAGAATCCTGAAACACCAATTCAAAAGAACTTATGCACCCCAATGTTCAGAGCAGTGCTATTTACAATAGCCAAGTGCTGGAAACAACCTAAGTGCTTGTCAGTAAATGAATAGACTCAAAAACTGTGGTACATTTACACAATGGAATACTACAAAGCATAAAGACAGAAGGAATTCCTACCTTTTGTGACAGCACGGATGGAACTGGAGACTATCATGCTAAGTGAAATAAGCCAGTCAGTGAAAGATAAATACCATGTGATCTCACTTATAAGAGGAATCTAATGAACAAAATAAATAATGAGCAAAATAGAACCCGAGGCATAAATCACAGAATAGACTGACGGTGGTAAGAGGGGAAGAGGGCGGCGGAGTGTTTGAAAGAGGATGAAGTGATTAGTCAAGGAATGTATATGAAGGACCCATGGACATGGACAACAGGGTGGAGAATGACTATGGAAGCTGGGGGCAGGCTGGGCTGAGGGCAGCAAAGAGGAAATATTGGGACAACTCTAATAGCATAAGCAATTTTAAAAAAGCCAGTGCTTTCCCCTCACCCTTGGAGTGTCTCTAATTACAGGCCTCTGCACTTCATGCACAAAGAGGACATGTGATAGAGAATGACATGTTTCCAGGCCATGTTATTTTTGCATATAGTATAAAAATTTGAGATCAATGTTAAATGAATAGTTAAAAAATAAATAGTTCTTGAGAGTCAAAGAAAAGTGTCGGGCTTAGTTGTTGCCTTATTGATGAATAATTAAAATTCATACAACCCTCACCCCAAAAACTACTCCCACACTTGGCTTTACCACACACATCCATGCACATACCTCTCATGTAATTAATATCTCAAATATCTATTTCCTAAATACCTTGCTAAAGTCATGATGTGTTAAATCCATTTTATTTGTATCAGCTTACCCAGAGATGTTTACAGAATCATTGCCTGAGTGCAATCTCGGCTTCTGTAATATAAGATTGTTTCCCCTTTAGTCTTAAAAAGGAATTCAAAGAAGCAGTGAATCAAAATGGGAGAAAAATGTAGATTCAATGTCTTGGTACGTGTATTGCGGAGGAACAGAAATGAGGTCTGCCACGGTTTATCTTTTTTTTAATTGTCATCACATTGATCAAATTAAAGTTATTTAGTTTTATGGAGGGGTTGTTAGTTTAACTCCCCAGGAATTCCAGTGTAACTTGGCATTGATGAGAACCCAGCTCGTGCCAGGAGTCTCATAGACAGCTGTTGTATAACCTTCCCCACCCTGCAATGCCTATTTCTAACAGCATGAGTCCTCAGCACATGCTGCTGGTTCTTTAAGCCTCAGCTGGGCCGCAAAGAGAATGGCACCTTTCTCTATTCTAAGTGTCCACTCTGAGAGTCCAAATATCATCCTGATCCCTGCACAAAACAATCTGGATATTTCAGAGGTCACTTTAATCCCAAGTTTGCTGCTGAAAGTTCTCAGTGAACATAAAGAAAGTCTTACTTCTAATGGCTCATGAAATTGATAGGAAGAACAAGTTTTGCTTTTACCCCAAGTACAATTTAAAGGAGGCAGTTGAAGTAATTCCATTATATCTGTTTAAAACACCATTAATCAGTATGTTTCTTTCTTCATTTGACTTATACAGAATTTAAATTAGATTCCCACATGGTATATCCTATAGTGTTCTTTTTAAGAGAAATACATAATAATTAAGCGCTTGTATCTGTGAAGAAAGTCAAAATGCACTGAAAGCCCTCCGAATATTATGTTCCTATTGTCACTATATTTTATGTAATCTCTGAAAATGACAAATCAAGACTACATTTTATAGAATTTGAGGGTATAATTAGATTCTCTTTAAGCCTGTGATTTGAGATATGGTATAAGTTTATTAAAATGTATTGTCCTATATTAAAACCTAATTATGCAAATATATGCACATGTTCTCATCAATTTTGACATGTTGGATAAGATACTTAAGTTACTTGCATTCCCTGACTCCTTCATATTAAAAAAAAAAAAAAAAAGAATGATATAGACCTTACCTCAAAGAGTTAGATCTAATTACATGAGATCACCATCTGCACACAGTAAGCACTTAATCAATGTTAGTTACTATTGTTATTATATTTCCATATAAAGGCAGCTTAGTTTTAATCTTTTGGAAAATAAATATTTTAAAAAGAAGATATAATTACTGTTAAATTTAAAATTACAGTGAAAGATATACATATTTAAAAGATAAAGAAAAATAGTATTTCATTTTTAAGGTCTAAAGAAATAGTGAACTTAGAAATTCATTGGTGTAGAGACTCATTTAGTGAAATAGTCCAACACAAAGGACCATTATTACTGAGTACTAAATTATAACTGTGTGGGAAAAATTTCTATTAATGCAATTGTAACATAGTCTTATTAGAGTTTTGAGAAATCAGCAAGATCATAAAGATGACCAAAAAGATGAACTTCATATGAACTCTATTAACTGGTTGTTTTCTTGGAGACGATACACATTGGAGATCCCTGATTCTACACCTTTTTCAGTGAATTTACAGGAAAGGAAGATAATTTGGAACAAATGTGCTTCTTAAATGACAGTCTTGGATGACAGGAGAAAGACATTTACCATAAGCAAAGGAGAGAAATGTTTCTAGATCATCTTGTGTTACTTGACCTACATCGTGAAATCAATCTTCAAAACCCTTTTCTAAAATAATAGCATAATCTTACACAGCAGAGGAAGTGTGTGTAAGAAAATAAAAGGCTAGTTTTATATTAAACTTTACTTTGAAAAACTTTCTATATATACTCCTTGAATTAGGCTGAGAAAGAACTAGGGGGAGCTAGAGGGGTTTTACCCCTTTCATATTAGTCAGCCTTTCCACAGAGAAGAGAAACTCACAGGTAAAAGTGAAATATCAGCAAATGTTATTGCTGCCTCCTGTCTTCCATAGACCACATGGATTTGGAAGAAATAGGAGTGTCCTGAGCCAAAGCCCAGAGTAATGGATTCCCTGGAATTAAAGCAGGATCCCATATGCTGTGATGGCAGAAATGGAGTAGGGAGGTTGACTCCTACGTGAACTTTCTTCCTTGTGCAGGAAAAGAAAGAAAAATGGGATAGAAAATCTTAAACAAAGAGGGGTATATCCTGGGACATCAGACTGGACCCAAGAGTTGAACACAAGGCCTTTGTTTCTAGCATGTCAGTTGGATTTAGTCCTAACTTCCCATGGAGAGTAGCCAACAGTCCTGGGGCCAGACTTTACAAACAAAATAACTAATCAAGTCTTCCAAACCATAATGCTAAAAACCAAGTACATTCTTGCATTTCAACCATAACATTGGCTCCTAACTGAATCCATTGTACTGTAATCATTTTAACACTATCGGATTTTGTTAAAGTGTACAAGCTTCAACTGATCTTGAGAGCAGTTGGTGACCAAAGAAAGAAAGTTTTATCACAAAATGGCTTTTGCTCTAGCAGATAGTGGTGGGGGCTGTCACTAGATGCCACCTTACAGGACTATTGTACATATTGAATATGATACAGAACATAATGGAATTTGATAAATCACAAAATGATATAAAATATATAATTAAGCTTATAGTCACAAAGTTAATACCATTTTCTCACATATTTAGGGATTTATATATTAATGCATTGTTATTTACTAATCACAGACATTTTTCAAGCTCTTAACAGTTGAGCAGTGCTTTCTCTATTTCAGATTTTATAAAACTTTATAAGCTGTAAAAGTTCAATCAATTAAAGCCATTTCTAGATTAGCTTATTATTATAGTGGTTTTTCTCTTCTTAAATTTTTAAGAAAATTAACTTACAGCCAGTTGGTTGGAGGATCCACTTCAAACATAGAATGAAAGGTCACGGGTTCTATTTCCAGTCAGGCACATGCTGCATAGGTTGTGTTTCATCCCGTCTGTCTGATCAACAAGTCAATGTCTCTCTTTCTCCCTTTCTCTAAAAGTATTGAAAACTGTCCTCAGCTGGGGATAAAAAATTAAAAATAACCTTACTGCATTGACTTCTTTAAATGATCAGTATTCTTATTGTTCTTGATAGGTTCTTTGGTTGTGAAAATGAAGATAATGTGGTCCCTGCCCTTAAAGAAAAGAAGGTAAAATTTTCCATCTCTTATTCAATAAACATTTCTTAAGTACCTGCAATGTATGAAGTCACAGAGCTTGTGAAGGAAAGGATGGAAAATGACCTATGGTTCCACTCTCCAGGAAGGTATTGTGTTTGGTCATATTAATATGCTGGTGAAAGGAGAGAATAACTCTCATAGAAGAAATCCTGAGATTTTCCATTTAAGTGAAAGGGAAAGAGCACTTATAAGGTCAAAGTCTAAGGAAATATCTCTAGGATGTGGCACCAGAACTGGGCTTTAAAGCATGATAATAAGTTTCAAAGAAGAACGTGATAAGTCTCGAAAGCTAGTTAAGACTCAAATTATAGGACATTTGTAAGACAAAGAAAAATATTTTTAAACTTCATTTCTTTTTTTAAAAGTAGAAGAAGGAGGATGTAGAGTGGGACTTAACACTTTTAAAATAGTGCTATAGTGCATTTCTGTTTTTAATGGAGATATCTGTTGAAAGATAAATTTTAGGGTGATATGCAGTCGAGAATGGAGAAATGAACGACATGGTATAACCAGGAAAAGGTAAGTGTTACACTGAGAAAATGTGATAAGGGAAATTTAAATAAGGAAAAGATTTGTATGGATTGAAGTAATAGTGGAAGTCTCCATGGGGGGAAACAGAATTTATAATGATTATAGAAGCACTCATTCATTCATTCAAGAAATATTTATTGAGCAGAAAATATAACAATAATATTTTAGAGGCCCTCAAATACATTACATTCTGTCAGATGGAGACAGACAACTAAACAAAATTAGAATTTAGTGTGATAAAATACTGAACTACAGTTTATTAGGGGTAAGGAGGTATTTACACAATGTACATAGTCTATTCTTTAAAAAAAGGGACATCTCAGAAGAAGATTAATCTGAATGATCAATGTGAGTTTTCCAAAGTGGAGAAGGGTGAAGAGAATACTTGGAAGAGGAGAAGTTTTTAAAAAGCCTAAGATGAGGATGCTCAAGTCTCCTAGAAAATTAGAGTTTTTATAGAATTGGAATTTAGAGCACTCCCAAGACAGGAGATACTGTAGTTAAAAAATGTGTGATTAAATTATGTCTCTAAGAATCCATGTTAAGGAGAGATGGGGGAATTCCAATTAAGAGTGTTAAGCAGGATCATAGGTACATTTTTGAAAGTTTATTTGGGCAGTGCTGTTAAAATGGACTGGATAGAATAAGAATTAGACTAGAATCATGAAAACTTGTCATGAAGCTGTTTCATGATCTCACAAGATATATTGTACTAGCTTCAAAAGGATGTTTGCACAGAGAATGAAGAAAAGTGACTTTATGCTATCAAGGATGTGGCTTCAAGTAGATTTGGTACTTGATTGCATGGAGTAATGCAAGAGGGGATGATGTAAGAGTCAGGGATGACAACTGGGTTTCCAGCTTGAGCAAATGAGTAGATGATGATACTATTTAGTGACATAAAAAACTATAGGGAAGGAAAAGATGTCGAGAGGATAATTAAAGGCTATGTTGGAGCATACAGAAATTAAGTCTGTGAAAGCCATTAAGCTGACATTGAGCTGTTGAAAAGAAAAATTAAACATATAAGTTCTAAATTCAGAAAAGAAACTGAGATTGGAGATACAATTCTGTGAATCATCAGTGAACACATAGATATCTTTAACTAGGGAGTGTAAAAACCCTCTGATATTGTGAGCAAACTTTATGTCCCTGGGTCCATGCATAAATATTTAGGAAGAGAATTCACAGCTTTCTCCAGGTTCTCAAAAAAAATGTAACCCAAAATTGTTAATAAATTATTTAGAGTAGAGGGCAAGTACAGCTACAAAACTAGGCCATATGACACAAAGTTACTATGCAAATTGAGAGGAAGACCTGGAACTGTACTTGAGAAAAACCAGCATTTAGGAGAGGGACTAAAGAAGAGGAATTCCTAAGAGAAAGACTCAGATTGGGTTGAAACAGAGAAATAGTGGTGACTGGAGCTATAATGATTGAGGAAAGACCATATGAAGACCTTGACCACCAATGATACATTTTATTAAATAGGTTGGGACAAGGGAACACACTATGTGGGTCAGGTGTTTAAGAATCACATATGCTGGGGTGTCAGTTTGTCCTGTGACTTCAGTTCTCTGATACATACAATAAGTGTTACTGATGTTCATTTTTTAGCTTTTTCTTGCAAAGACAAGAGTGATGAATGAGTCCCAAGGCCTTTATATAGAGATCTAATATGGGAAGTTCCTGGTAAGTCTATTTTTTGACAAAGGTACAAAATCAATTTAATGAAGAAAGAAAAGTATTTTCAACAAAATCTGTTAGAACAATTGGTCATCCGTTCAAATAAAATAACTTCTTACTCTATATTTCACACCTTATAAAAATTAAATAAAAATAAATAGTACCATTAAATTTAAACTGTAAAAATGTTCAGCTTACGAAGAAAACATAGGAAAAATCTTTCTGACACATGCAAAGAGTTCTTATATTTATCATACCAAGAGCATGATCTATATATAAATGAAGAATTAAAAACAACCCAATATATTGTTCTTAATTAAATTAAAAACTTTTGCAAGACACTGTTGAGAGAATAAAAACAAAAGTTACAAATAGACCTTTTATTGCAAATCACATATTTTTATTTTGGGAATTACTTTAGCAGATGATTATGGAGATTGGAGGAAGCTAGATCTCAAAACTATTCCTGCCTTGCACCTTTGGGACAGAGGTTGATCCATAACCTAGGTAGCTAGTAAATTTCTAGAGTTATAGGGTTATGTAATAACCAGAATAAAAGCTCTAAGCATATCATGACTTTCAATATGAAGCTAAAAAGCCAGCTGTGACAAACAGAAGTTACTTAGAATGAGGGTAAACAAAGATGATCAAGTATCAAATTCACCAGACAGTAAGAACCAACAACCACTTGAAGAATGCTAACAATATGAAAGAGAATCGTTAAATTTAATAAGCAGAGTAATTAACACCTAGTGGTACTAAATCAATAAAACAAAGAAAGTTTATAATGAATATTTATTCATGAGAATGAAAATAATATTTCTTTCAGAAAATAATAGATTATTATGAAAAAATAAATTATTCTTGTCCTTTGAAAGAAAACATGATTGTGGTGGAAAATCATCAGTACACAGACTGAACAACAGAATAATCATATTTAAAGTAAAATCTTCTCATCTTTAAGATTGAATTAAGTACAAATGATATAAATTATGAGCAGAAAATGTAAGAGACATGGAAGTTATAAGGTTGGTGCAAAAATAATGTCCGATTTTGAGGTCTATTTTTAAAGTGAAAAAATCCATGATTATGAAAATATTTTCAGTTAACATAATCTCCTTTGCTTTATAGAACCTCATTCCATCTGTCAACTAGCTTATAAATGCCATGCTTGTAAAATTATTAAGGTTTGAAGCAAAATATGATTCCAACTCATTTTCAACCTCTTCTCTTGATGTCAACCTAAGACCATCAAAATGGGTCTGTAGTCCCCAAAACAAGTGATAATCAGAAGGAGCAAGGTCAGGAGAATATGAAGGATGAAGCAATATTTCCCAAACAGCTCTTTAAATAAATTTTTGGTGAGTCGAGCTGTGTGAGGACGAGCATTATCGTGATGGAAGATGACACCATTTCTGTTGACTAAGGAGGGTCACTTTTGGTTCAAAGCTGTTTTCAAATGACCAAGTTGTTCACAGTAAAGATTGGCAGTAATTGTTTGTTGCCTAACAGTTCATAATGGACAGTTCCTTCCATATCGCACCATATACTCAACATGATCTTCCCTGGATGAAGTCCTTCTCTTGGTTGTTGAACTCTTCTTCCTCCTCAGCTGATACACGATTGGTGGTGTTTAACATTATGGTAAAGGATACACTTCTCAGCACCTGTAACAAGCCTGCTGAAAAATGGTGCCTAAAGGTGTCACAAAAGCAATGATTCACTACAAGCAACATGCTGTTGCAGATTCTCTGGAGACATTTTGTGTGTGACCTCTTTTCCAACTACTGAAACCTTTCCAGTCCTTTTCAGTTGGTGTAGCACAGTTGTATGGGCTATGTTAGATTGTTCTGTAAGGTTGCTAGAAATAATGGTGGGGTATTCTGTGGCAACAGCTTCCAACATGCCGGAATCAAGTTTTTTTGGATGACCCTCTTTTGGCTCGCTTTTCAAACTGAAATCCTCACTTCAGAAACAGAAAAAGCACCTTCTGTAACTTCTATCAGTCACTGCATCGTCCCCATAAGTGCTCTGAATAGACTTTGCTTTGTACTTGCATTGGCACCTTTATGAAACTCATAGAGTAAAACATTTCTAATGTGGTCTTTAGATGGGATGAACATGGGTGCAAATATTGTGGATGATTATGAACAGTATTTTGATAATCTGAAAAAGTAAGGTATAAATTAGTCACTGTGCCATCAAAAATTATAATAAGAGGTACAAATTTAATAAATACTATCTAAAACTTCCTTTTTAAAAAGTTGAACATTACTTTTGCACCAACTTTTGATATATCACAAAGTCATAACATGAATCAATAGGAGTTACTGGCAAGAAAAATAGAGAGAACGTAGGATGAAAACAATAAATAAATACTATGAAATCTTACCAGAAAAAGTTATTTTATCAGGTTGAAAGTGACCATAGATCTAGTGTCAAAAAAAAAATTAATGAAAAAATACCAATCTTACAGTGAAATTTTAGAGGAGCAAATATATAACATAAATTCTAAAACTTTATAATGAGAGGAAAAGTTAATTTATGGAAGAACTACAATTAAATTAGCCTGCCAGTTTTTACCAGCAATGCTAGAAAAAAATGTATCAGTATGCCCAAACTTTAGTGACAAAATTTTTTGAAACAACTTTTAGAATAGCCCATATTAACTTTCAAAATGATTGACTAAAATAGATGTTTTAAATTCAAACAGAGAGAATAATTATATTACAATATTAAATATATCAAGTATTATTATAAAAATTTCATAATATTTATGAATTTTTATAAACTAAGAATTTTAGAAATTCACTACATATCACGTTTTGTCTCAGCATCTTTAAACATACTATAATATTTATTTCTCAAAATTAAAAAGAAAAGAAACACATAGAAGTTAGGTATAGTTACCAGTGTTATGTGCATAAAAGAGACTAATGGAAACGATTTAAATTTAAGTTGCTTGAGCCCAGAACATGCACTTTTTTTTTAAAGTATATTTTATTATGTTGTTACAGTAGTCCAAATATTTTCCCCTTTGCTCCTCTCTTCCCAGTACCCCCTTTCCCTCCAGCAATCCCACCCCCCTTAGTTCATGTCCATGGGTCGTGCATAAATTCTTTGGCTTCACCCTTTTCTATATTATTCTTAACTTCCCCCTGTCTATTTTGTACCAACCAATTATGCTTCTTAGTCCCTGCACCATTTCCCCATTTCTCCCCCTCCACCCTCCCAGATGATAACCCTCCAAATGATCCCCATACCTATGATTCTGTTCCTATTCTGGTTTGCTTAGTTAGATTTTGTTTTTATTTTTTAGATTCAGTTGTTGATAGTTGTGAGTTTGTTGTCATTTTAGTGTTCATAATTTTGATCTTCTTTTTCTTAAGTAAGTCCCTTTGACATTTTATATAATAATGGCTTAGTGATGATGAGCTCCTTTAGCTTCACCTTGTCTGGGAAGCACTTCTTCTGCCTTTCCATTCCAAATGATAGCTCTGCTGGATAGAGAAATCCTGGTTGCAGGTTGCCTTTCATCACATTGAATACTGCTCGCCAGTCCCTTCCTGCCTGCAAAGTGTCCTCTGAGAAATCAACTGATAGTCCTAGAGGCAACCCCATGTAGGCAACTCTCTGCCTCTCTCTTGTTGCCCCCAGGACTCTGTCTTTATCTTTCACCTTTGGCATCTCAGTCATGATCTGTCCTGCTGTGGTCCCCTCTGGGTCCACCTTGCCTGGGTCCCTCCGTGCTTCCCAGACCTCTATGTCCATCTCTCTCACAAAATTTGTGAAGTTTTCCTCATTATTTTCAATTCTTGCTTCCTCATTCTGCGCTGATTGACTGTTTTTTTCTTCCTTATGTTCCAAATCATTGATTTGAATCCCGGTTTCCTTTCCTTCACCATTGGTTTTGTGTGCATTTTCCTTCATTTCGCTTAGTGTAGCCTTCACTTCTCTTATGTGTTTATCATACTCAAGCATATCTGTCGAGCCTGTGAGCATCTTTATCACCAGTGTTTTGAATTCTGCATCTGTTAAGTTGTCTATCTCCTCATCTATTAGGTTGGCTATCTCCTTGTCACTTAGTTCTCCCACTGGAACCTTGATCCGTTTCCCCTTTTAGGCCATACTTCTCCATCTCCTCTTTCTGACAGGCTCCTGTGCTTGTTTGCTCAGGTAGAGCTGTTGCTCCTGTTATGTTGTAAGGGGCAGAGCTTTAGGGATTCATTAGTATAGCGCGACCTGTTTCACCACGTTGTGATGCTGTATTGGGGGAGGGGTCCGAGAGGGAACAATGCCGCTTGCCCAGCACTCGCCCCCTTTCCAGGCACCTCTCCCACTTCTGCACTGGACTGGCACCCCTCTAGCTTTGGACCTGGCTGTCGTTCCCAGAGTGGGTGGGTCTGTGGATGTTCTAGGACTGTGTGGGCCCTTTAAACAAGCGGACTCTGCTGAGACTGGCAATTTCTGCCTCTACCCCAACCCCCACCAGTCTGCACAGTCAGAAGCAATGAGGCTTGATTTTCCCTGGTGCTGGGACTCTGAGCTGTGAGGTCAGGTGAAAAGTGGGGAACACTTCCAGGGGTCCCTCCTTACTTTTTAAAATGTGTGACTGCGCTTTCCACTGGCCCACTGCTGCTGCTGCAGCTGCTACCACCACACCGCATCCTCTCCACCCCAGCTCTGCCCCTCCTACCTGTCTGGATGAGTATTTCACTTTATATCTTTGTTTGCTGGACTTCCATGTAGTTTTGTTTTTCTGGAAATTCTGGTTGTTTCTAGTTTTGAGGTAGTTGTATTACTTCTTAGTTGTGGAGGGAGACGCAGCGTGTCTGTCTACACCTCCATCTTGGCTGGAAGTCAGAGCCCCTGAGTGGCTTAGTTTCACAAGTAGATGTTTATTAACTCTTCCTTTGTAAGCATCTATGTTACTTTTAGTTATTATAAAATCCATAAAGAAAGAAAACAATTGGGATGTTATTTAAATCTTCCATGAAGAAAAGGGTGTTTTTCTAGTTCAAATATATAATGAAGCTTTCTAGGGAGATCAAGGCAGTCTTCTAAAGCTGGTCAGAAAATGGCTTTGAGAGGGCAGGGGGGTGATTTTGGTTATTAGGTGGGGCTGATGTGAGGATTCCTGTCTGTGGCTGAGCAGAGACTTGTGGAGTTTTCTTATCCAGAACATGCACTTTTAATGACTATTTCAAACTCTTGAAAGTTAAAATAGAATATAATGATTCTGGGACAACTGGACATTCATATGGTCAAATGAATTTAAACCCCTTGTTTATACCATCGACAAAAATTAATTTAAACTAGATTACAGACTAAAGCAATAAAGCTTTTAGAAGAAAATAATATATTTGTGACTTTGGGGTAAGAAAGATTACTTAAATAGGGAACATCAAAATAATGCCTGAAAAAAAATGTTAGAGAAAAAATATTTGGTTTCATTAGTTAAAATTGCTGCTCTTCAAAAGCCCCAATTAAGACAGTGAAAAGGCAACTATAGATTGGGAGAAAAATTTTGCACACATGTATTGAACAAAAAGTTTTGTTTAATAAAAAGGCAAATAGTCCAATTTAAAAATGGGCAAAAGACTTAACTAGAGAGTTAAAAATAGAAAATTAAGTATGGCCAACAGTTCTTCATTTCTTAACATTGTAATTGAGAAGAGAAATGCAAATTAAAATCCCAATGTGATAGTATTTCACACTCACTTGGATGTTTAAAATTAAAAAGACAGAAGATAAAATGTTAATGAAGATAGGCACAAATTAATACTCTGAAACATTGATTATAAAAAAGATAATTTTTATAAACACTTAAATATACATCTATTTTATAATATGACTTTTTTCTGAATATTTACCTTAAAAGAGTGAAAATGTATGACTTCAGAAAGGTTCGTACATGTACTATTGGAGCATCTTGATTCATAATGATCAGTAACCAAAAACAATCCTAATTTCCATCAACAAGAGAGTGAATGGATAAAAATATAGTGTTATCCAAGCAATGGAATATTACTCAGCAAAGAAAAGAGTATACTACTGATATAAGCAAAAGTAGATGTATTTCAAAAAGTTAGGGTGAATTAAATAAGGCAATAGTACACACTTTATGATTTCATTTAAATGAAGTTCAAGAATAGACAAAATTTGTCCTTAGAGACAAAAATCGGTATAGTGGTTGCCTGGTATTGTGTAGTTGACTGGAATGGGGTCAGAAAACATTCTGGAGTGATAAAAATGTTATACACTTTGATTGAGGTGGAGGTTACATATTTGTTTGCATGTATCAAGTTTATTAAATTACATTTAAGATCTACTCATTTAACTGTTATGAATTTTATTTCAACTTAAGAAAATACTACCTCATATCCTTTGAAATAAAGCTCTTTTGAAGTACAATGATTTCACTATGGTAGAGATGGGTAGGGGAAATAGTGATTAAGTGTGTCATCTTTTAAGGGGAAAGTTATTAGTACTGATTAATTACAGATATTGTAAGTAAAAATCAAATATGCATATAAATATTATAAGATTAGATAGTATAGATATTACATATCTAATAGACAACTAAAAATTGGAAATTAAAGCAAGAAAATACTTTCAAAACTATCATACTATAGGTGAGATAAGATTGAATGGAGAGATAAACAAGAAGGCAAGGTAAGTACTGTTCAAAAGAAGGAGGGGGCTAAGTTTAAATATATTAATATCAAAATAATATTAATAAGTCATATTTTTTCTATTGTCAGATGTAAAGACTCTTTGATGGAGTAATGCAAATTAAAACAACCATAAGAATTTGGTTGTTAAACACTACCTGGGCAAACATGAAAGACTGATAGTATACATTGCTGAAGAAATAGGCAATCCTCTCATGCAATGAGTGGGAGCTATCTTTTTGGAAAGTGATTGGCAGGATATATCAAAATAAGAATTGCCTGTAGTATTTTAGTACTTATTTTTTATGAACCTTATCTACAAGCATGCAGACATGTGTTTACAAGACTTTTCTGCATGAGTATTTCTTGCACAAAATTTTTTACAGCAGTTGTAAATTGTAATTTGTAAATTAAAAGGACATAGGGAAATTTATTCACCCATTACAGTAAAGAAAGAAATTTATACTAGCATAGACAGTCATATATAAAGACCTAAGGTCTGATTTCACTTAAGTAAACAAATATGTATATGTGTACACAAACACAGATACATGTATAAGAAAGAGACAAGACATACACTGCAGTATTCACAACGACATCTTCTTTAGAAAGGGAGTTTGGAGGTTTTAAACATAAAGATTTTCATGTTTTACTCCATGTGTGTCTAGGTTGTTTTCATTGAAGTGAGAATATACTTATATTCTTTATATTTTTGTATTGCTTAAAATAGAAGAACAATAAATCAAGATAGGGATGGGCATTTAATATCTTAGTGAAAGGTAGCATTAAAACTGTGAGATGGGTATACTCACCTCAGTGTCTAGTAAGTATTAGGGATTCCACTTCCATTCTTTGAAATATAAAAGGGAAAGGATAGTTAGATTAGTGTTAAAAAAATGTTTTGGGCAGAAAAACGTTTTTATTTTTTTAATGTGATGATGTCATCTCAATATGCTTAAAGCTTTAAGGGAAATAGATTCTTCGATTGTGGCAGAGAGGTCCTGAAGCGGTATGAAGAACTGAATAAATTGGTGGAGGAAATGCATGTAATCTATTCTCAGTATTTTATGTAAATTCTCAAGATTTTGGCAAGAAATGCTTTAGACTACCTTTCCATAACTCATTCCCCGGAACTACATAAGCCCTAATTACTCTGCAGAACCAGGTATTTAAAAGATATTAGCCATTATAAGCATGTTATTACAAATAGAAGAACCACGCATTAATGGTTCAAAGATGGTAAAATGTAGAGATTTTCAAAGATAGAAAATGTGTTTCTATTGTGTTTTGAGAAATTATAAATAATGTGTTGTCATTAAATAATATACATATTTAAACCTTCATTTTCAGATATTAACTCTTATTCATTTAAATGTGAACAATTAATTTGTTTCTAAAATTAACCATCAAATTATAGCAAATTCAACTCAATAAATTCTAAAACAAA
The DNA here is from genome assembly GCF_987537825.1 of Furipterus horrens. NCBI lineage: Eukaryota > Metazoa > Chordata > Mammalia > Chiroptera > Furipteridae > Furipterus > Furipterus horrens. Next base: position 56,513,401 of record NW_028327171.1, read on the forward strand.
TAAGGATTAGGAGGTGAAGTACATTTTAGAATTTATATATATTTTTAGAAAACTAAACATACTCTTAGCTAAAGCAAGAAACAAAAAATGTCATATTTACATTTTTTTAGAGAGAGGGGCAAGAGGGAAAGAGAGAGGGAGAGAAAAATCAATGTGAGTGAGAAACACTGATTGGTTGCCTTTCATATGCACCGTGACCAGGACCAAACCTGCAACCCAGGCATGTACTCTGACCCAGAATTGAATCCATCGCTTAGAGGTTTTCAGGATGACACCCAATCACTTGAGCCACACCAACTGGGGCCAAAAATAAGTCTTAAAGGAGAATTTAAAACTTGATGGAGACTTAGTAGAACTCCAAAAATCTTTTTGAATGCCAGCTCTGTGCCAGCCTCCTTGGACTGAGGTGAGACTTTGAACTAAATTCATCCTAGTGAGTGGAATGACACTAATATAAATAAAGAAAGAAGAGTAATATATCATGTCATTATAATAACTACAAAAGAATATAGAGGGTCAGAATGTGAAGTGAGTAGGAGGGTGATTTATCTTCCACAAGCCAGTATCTGAGTGGAAGAAGTGAGGAAGCCAGGGGACTCTCTGGCAGAATTTTTCAGGCAACAAGAACAGCAAGTACAGAGGTCTTGAAAGTGTGTCAGGAGTATAAACAAGCAAACAAACAATCAAAGAGTTTGGAGCTCAATTGAGTTTGGAGCTCAATAAAGTCATTAGATGCCAAACCAAACAGGGCATTTCGACACCAGTAAAGAGTTAGAATTTTGACTAGCATGATATGAAGACATTGAAGGGTTTTGACTAGGGCAGTGGTAAGGTCCAACTTGCATTTTTGAAAATCACTTCTGCTTCTCTGTAGAGAATAGATGTAGGTCAAGATAGAAAGAAATGCTTCTGCGGTTGTCCAAATGGAAGAGATGGTAAACAGGACTAAGATTAAGGAAAGCACACACACCAGTTTACTGGGGGGTGTCCCAGCTTGTACCTATTGTCACCATATAATTACTAGTAGCATTCCTTTCACTATCAAGGACAGTACATTATGTAGTCACCCAAAAGTGAGGGTTCTGTGAAGGAGTGCCAACAAGCCTTTCTGATGAATTACAGTAAGGTGGAGAGAAAAATAAATCAAGAATGATGAGAAGGTTGGGAGGCTGAGAAACAGGATTTCTTGGTGGTGCTATTGAGAGAGAAGTGTTAGCCCTTGGGAGAGAAAATGTTTTGGGAGATGTCTTAGGTTATAAACAGTTGCTGAAACTAAAATTTGTGTGCAAGTAAGGTAGTGAGAGAACCAGGAAAAGGAAGTGGAGAAAGTTGAGCAAGGATGTCATGTCAGGCTTAGTCCCAGGCTGCATCTGATCCAAAGGAAGGACTGTAACATCTACATCTTAGAGTTCTCCTGACTTAAGGCAACTTGGGTACTGGGGCCAGGGGAGAGGAACATCAACTCACACACTACAGTTTCCCTGTGTTTTCTAAGCAATTCCAGTAGTCTCAGGGCTTCCTTTTAAGAAAGTGCTATGACTTGAATTGTCCCCCCAAATCTACATTTTGAAACCCTACCCCTCAATGTGATGGTTTTTGGAGGTGAAGTCTTTGAAAATGGTTTATGCTAGATGAGTTCACTAGAGTGGGGCCTTCATGATGATATTAGTGGATTTATAAGAAGTGAAAGAGGAAGAGGTCTCTCTCTCTCTCTCTACTATGTGTGGACACAGCAAATAGGTGCTATCTGAAAGCCAGGAGGAGGGCATGCATCAAGAGCCAGATCAGCTGGTACCTTGCTCTTGGACCTACAAGACTGAGTGAAAATAAATTTAAGTTGCTTAAGCTTCCCACTGTATGGTATTTTGTTATATCAGCCATATTAGACAGAAATAGAAGGTTACAGGTATAAGCCTTTAGACTCAAAGCATGTCAAAGCTCGTAAGAGGAATCTCAGGGGTATTGGGTGGAGCACCAATCACGGAGTATTGTAGTGACCACCATAGAACTAAAAGTCAAGAGTTCACTCGAGAAGGCATTGAGGCCTCTTTAGATCATCATATTAAATAAGTAGGCAGCTAGGCATAGATTCCAGTTTGAAGAGAGGTTAGGAATAAAAATAGAAGTGTTTGAATCAAGTAGATGCAATGTTAAAGATTAGTCTGTCCGTGATCACGTAGGGAGTGAATGCAGGCAGAGCCATGTAGTACTGTGTTAGACACTCAGTGAAGCCAGAAGGCAGTCTAACATGCAAGCCATGCCCTTGAGAAGTCTCAATCTTACTTGAAAAAGAAGACAAGGCAAGACAGAGTGGCTCTCAAAGGCTGACATCTGTGCTATTTGTTTTTGGCTATTTTATTTTATTTCTTTATTCATTTCTGTATCTGTCCTCTGCCCCTTTACATTGGAAAAGGTATACTTAGCATCTTATTTTTATAAAATGCAGAAACATCATAAAATCATGTCAATGTTGACACTAGGTAGTTTTAGACCAAAGGTATGTAAATATGATATGCTATGATATTTTTAAGAATCCCTTGTATTCTCAAATTGCCACAAGTTAGTTATAAAATTCTCATATGAAGTAAATTTGAATAATTTTAACTAAAACAAACAAAACCCAAATAAGCTGATACCATGCCTTTGAAGATAGGGTTGGATTTACTAAATAAAATAAATGGGCAGTGAAAAGCCCAGAATGTTCAGTATTTCTCTCTGGAAGGATTAACTATTAAATTGTTCATATTTCCATATATGTGTGTGCGTGTGTGTGTGTGTGTGAAAAATAATTATTATAAACCTTGCCTTTAAAGAAACAAAATAGGCTCTTTAGGCCAAGTTCTAATGCTTATTTCACCCCCATTAGGACTCAACTCACCTTCTCTTCAGTGCTAACAGGAAACGCAAGACTTTTATATCAGAGTATAGAAAATCCTCTCCCACAGGAGATACTGATGTCTCCTTTCCTTTGGCTGGAACTTCCTTAGGTGAGTCTGGACTGAACTGCAGAGCTCCATTCTTCTTTTTATTTTTCCTTTTGCATTTACTTATCAGTAGTCATTCAGATACAGATTAGAAGATAGTATCTGGGAGAAGAGCTGGTAATATAAGCTAAGTTCTGTGATGCTGTTGTAAGCACTTTGCATGTACAGTATTTACCCTATTAATCCCTACAACTCTATCAGCTGGAAAATGCTATCATTATATCCACTGTACAAATGTGAAATAAAAATGCTAAGAAACATGTCCAAGATCATTGAGTTAGTAGGTGGTGGAGCCAGAATTCAAACTCCAGTCATCTGGCCCTAGAGTCAAAATTTGTAACCTCCATGACATACTGCCCTTGTGAGGCAGGGTATTAGTGCTCCTCTATGTTTGCTCAACCAAGGCCCCACTAAACAACTTCACCTCACAACAGCAAAGGCCACTTATGATGGCCATTTTGCACTTAGCTTCAAAAATGCTCAAGCCATCCCTTTTCAGGACACAGAAAATTTATGAGACAGCTTATAGTCTTCATGCTAGAAATGGATGAAATTCTATTAATCTCCCTCCCACTAATTTGATTTGGTGTGTTCCTTTCAGGGAAGACACCAGTTTGTCATCCATCTGAAAGGCCTTGTGCTCACACTATATTGCTTTTATTATTATTGTATTACAGGGTTTCAGTAACTTGGATTTAGGATCACAGACATCACTGCCAGAAAAATTTATAGCAGGCTGCTGTCCCCACATTTTTATGGCTTGGCTGGTTGCACCATTTCTTGTAAAAATCTGAACACTTATTCCTTGACTTAGTTTAAAAATACGATTTGTTCTCTTTCTGTCTCTAAGAACTGCTTGTATTCTGAGATAACTAAAGCAATGTTTGGTTCTTTGTGTTTTTAGGTCTTCAGCATGGATTTGGATATATTCTTAATTGGAGCATTTTCTAGGTTAGTCAATAGCAAGTAGGCATTAATCTTAATCTGTGGGCATTCTCATATTGCATCTTTAAAACTGCACTTTGGGGGCATGCAATGTCACCTCAAATAAAACTCAACTGTAATCTGAATCCTTGTAATGTAAGTCTTAATTAGTTTTGAGAAATGCAAAGCTTACTCATTATTATGCTGAGGAGGACATCTAATATTTTAAAAGGATGAAGATAATTATTAATTATATGCTTAGGATCTTATTTTTAGGCAAAAAGTATGTATAAAGTAATTATCTAAATTAATTGATTTTCAAGTTATTAAGGATGGAAATAATTAGGTTCTATTCATGTGCCACTCAGAATAATAAGTGATTCAATTTATTTTCACATTAAAATGTGTCAACAGCCTTATATGATAATTATGTTTTAAAGTCATACAAAATACATCTCATTGTCTTAGATTTCCTAGAAAACAAAGAGTTTGCACTGTATCGTGTGCTCAATTCTTACATACTACAGGGATTCCTTTGAGTCTATTTTGTTCCCAGATCTGTATATTCTGATCTACTAGTCTTGTGCCAGGGAACTTTGGACAAACTTATGGAGGTAAGAAGAGAGATTTTCTGTCTATTCTTTGAGACAATGCTTTTGTTATATTGGTGAATATTTGAGCACCACTTCAGTGTGTGCCTAAAACATTCTAGGAAAGATGAGCAAGGGAGGGCCTGTAAGTTCTCTCTATTTCTGCATCATTTAAGCTATTTCATTCCCATAAGTTTATTTATTTAAGTTTTGGTGAGAAACTAGAACAAACTGTGGAATGAAGAGTATAAAATATTTTTTAAGTATATTTTATTGATTATGTTGTTACAGTAGTTCCAATATTTTTCCCCTTTGCTCCCCTCTGCCCAGTACCCCCTTCCCTCCAGCAATCCACCCCCCTTACTTCATGTCCATGGGTCGTGCATATATGTTCTTTGGTTTCACCCTTTCCTATATTATTCTTAACATCCCTCTGTCTATTTTGTACCAACTGATTATGCTTCTTAGTCCTTACACCATTTCCCCATTCCTCCCCCTCCCCCTTCCAGCTGATAACTCTCCAAATGATCCCCATACCTATGATTCTGTTCTTATTCTGGTTTGCTTAGTTAGATTTTGTTTTTATTTTTTAGATTCAGTTGTTGATAGTTGTGAGTTTGTTGTCATTTTAGTGTTCATAGTTTTGATTTTCTTTTTCTTAAGTAAGTCCCTTTGACATTTCCTATAATAATGGCTTGGTGATGATGAACTCCTTTAGCTTTACCTTGACTGGGAAGCACTTCATCTGCCCTTTCATTCAAAATGATAGCTTTGCTGGATAGAGTAATCCTGGTTCCAGGTTGCCTTTCATCACATTAAATACTTCTTGCGAGTCCCTTCCTGCCTGCAAAGTGTCCTCTGAGAAATCAGCTGATAGTCCTATAGGAACCCCTTTGCCTCTCTCTTGTTGCCCCCAGGACTCTGTCTTCATCTTTCACCTTTGGCATCTCAGTCGTGATGCGTCCTGGTGTGGTCCCCTCTGGGTCCAGCTACCTGGGACCCTCTGTGCTTTCCGGACCTGTATGTCCTCTCCTTCACAAAATTTATAAAGTTTTCCTCATTTTTTTCAATTCTTGCTTCCTCATTCTGCACTGGTTGACCTTTTTTCTTCCTTGTGTTCCAAATAATTGTTTTGAACCCCGGTTTCCTTCCCTTCACCATTGGTTTTGTGTGCATTTCCCTTCATTTCACTTAGCATAGCCTTCATTTCTTCTCTTATGTATTTGCCATACTCAAGCATATCTGTCAAGCCTGTGAGCATCTTTATCACCAGTGTTTTGAATTCTGCATCTGTTAGGTTGGCTATCTCCTCGTCACTTGGTTCTCCCACTAGAACCTTGATCCGTTTCCCCTTTTGGGTCATTTCTCTGTCTCCTCACTCTGACAGGCTCCTGTGTTTGTTTGCCTCTGTGTCCCAGGTAGAGCTGTCACTCCTGTTATGTTGTAAGGGGTGAAGCCTTAGGGATTCGTCAGTATAGGGCGATCCATTTCACCATGTTGTGGCGCTGTATGTGGGGGAGGGGTCCAAGAGGGAACAATACCACCTGCCCAGCACTTGCCCCTTTCCAGGCACCTTTCCCACTTCCGCACTGGACTGGCACCCCTCTAGCTGCTGCCCTGGCCATCGTTTCCAGAGTAGGTGGGTCTGCGGACATTCTAGGACCATGGAAGCACTTCAAACAAGCAGACTCTGCTGAGAACAGCAGTTTTTTCCTCTGTCCCAACCCCTACTGGTTTGCACAGTCAGAAGCAATGAGGCTTGATTTTCCCCAGTGCTGGAATGGTGAGGTGCGAGGTCCAGTGGGGAGCTGGGAATACTCCCCAGGTGTCCTTCCTGACTTTTTAAAATGTGTGACTGCGCTTTCCGCCAGCCTGCTGCTGCTGCTGCCACCACAACCGCATCCTCTCCACCCCAGCTCCGCCCCTCCTACCTATCTGGATGAGTATTTCTTCTTTATATCTTTGTTTGCTGGACTTCCATGCAGTTTGATTTTCTGGAACTTCTGGTTGTTTCTAGTTTTGAGGTAGTTGTATTCCTTCTTAGTTGTGGAGAAAGATGCAGTGTGTCTGTCTACACCTCCATCTTGGCCAGAAGTCTAAGATGAATTCTAACCTTTTAAGGACTTTAACTTCTTTGCTCCCTTTCTCAGTGACTTTTAAAAGAAAAGGATTTCAAAGGAATCAAGGATGGTCTGAAGGTGGGGTGCATTTTAGATACTCAAATGAAGATATTTACTAGTAAGTGAGATATAGAAGTCTGGATTTAGGAGAGAATTCAGGGCTGGATGGTTAGTTAGATATAGAGATTTATTTTCTTTTGAATATAAATAAGTATACTTATTTGGCCATATATAGCAGAAGGGCTGAAAGTATATATTCTCATGCTTATAAAAATAGTTGCATCTAGAGGATTTAAATTGGGTGTTTTGTTAATGGGAGCTTTAGGTTTTTGTGTAATGTTTAAATATTTTCAATTGAGAATGTATTCATGACTGCTGTATGATATTAAAAATTAATAAAATTTGAAAAAATAAAACATGCTTTAGTAACTACCTGTTGTCCTCACATCCTGAGAACTTGGCCATCACAGAGTTTTTGTTTACCTGGAGCACTGTCTGCAGATATCTGCACTGCCACTCTCTTCTGTGCTCTAGGCCTCTGCTCCAGAACCTCACTGAAGTAGCCACCCTGTTTCATAAGTCTCTATCTGATTCTGCCGTATTCCTTCTTTGTGACTCTTAGCAGCTAGCCTATATTTACTCTATTAATATATTTTCTTCTCCTTTTACTATCATGTGAATTCTATTAAAGCAAAGATGCTTGGCATTTTAATCATTGCTATCCCAGTGTGTATTTAACCATCTCAGATTTTAATAATACATACACAAGTGCAGATATTCTATGTGATACATATATGATGTTAGAGAACAGAGATATTGGTTATATAATTTTTTCAGTTAAAAATAAATTATTTATATGTGTTATTCAGACACCCTGAGTGTAATATATACTTAAGTAGTTGGTGTGAGTGGTTCTTTGTTTTTAGATATTAGTTAGGTGTGTTTCTCCAAATTAAAGTGACTAATATGAATAATCAGCATGATTATTCTTACTAATAACCTCAAAACATTCAGTGGTCAAAGACACATCATACCAATTAGTTTATAAATAGTGACACTGTGAGGTATGGTTGGACAATTACTTTATAAATATTGCATGTATTTATGAGCGCTTATAATATTAGATTATATTTTACATTATTTTTTACCCTTGTCACATTAAGCTCATATCACTTATTAAAACTTTTTGTAGTATACTTATTGTTTAATTTGGTATATGTGTTTATTTATATACTGCTATATATTTCTTGATTTTTACTTTTTATTTTTATTTTTCTAAATTAATATTATCCTGATTTTGGATGCATTGGTAAGTGGTCGGTTAAAAATATTCACCTTTCTAGAAGTTAAGATTGGTCATATGACCCCATTCTGACAGTGAGATGCATAGAGTACTCTTTTGGACGAATTTCTGGAAAATGTATTGTTTAGGGGGAGACGGGGGTAGAAACACAAACTTAGGTGATACACATTTTTTTGCTTTTGCATTCTTGTCTGAAATGTGGATGTGTTACCTGAACTTGGAGCAACCATATTTTGACCATGAGGATGGAAATTGCACAGTAAATAGTAGAGAAGAGTCAGGAAAGCCAATATAGAAAGTCATTTTATAGTTAAGCCTTGACTGCTGTTGGCATGTCAATGGGAGGAATTTACCCCAAGGCTGATCAGCTGCAAAACTGGTTGCGACCACTGTGGAGGATCAACTGTGCAGGGGCTTGTTCCACAGAACAGGACTTATTTCATCAGGGTTCTGGTGCCTGCTGAGTCAGCCCCTTTAGTGCTCCCGTATGGAGGAGGTTGGGTGTTGCCTCCATGTGGTCTGAAGCTCTCCATCAAGTGTGCTGACTATGGTGCCTCCTGGCAAGTGTAGACCAAGGTCAGCTGCCACCTGTGCTTTTCCGCAGGCCACCCAGCATTTTCTACAAAGTTATCTACATATGACTGTAACTTGCATTACACTTGGAGGTGCCCATGGGAGTGCCTAGCCTAGGGCCACTTAGCTAGAGGTATTGAGCATGCCAAAGCCAAATGCTGTCTAAACTATCAGAAGTTTTAGATAAGTCTGAAACAAGAGCCAAGCGAGGCCATTTGTATAAAAAAGCCACTGGAGAGGGTTTGGGGGGGGCCTTCAAGTTGGGTGGGGTAGGGTCCCAGAGGGTGAGGTAGTAGTATTAGCTAGGTTGATGGAGACCCAGATATGGCACCCACCTGCCAGCTCTGTGGGGGAACAGCTCAGAGGAGAAATAATGGCCTCTGTCAGCACTTTTGTCTGGGAGGAAGCTGCTTCTCCAGCTCTTGCCTGGATGCTAGTCAAGTCAGTAATTTGTCCTGTATGTCTCTGTTGTGCAGTCTAGAAGTCACAGTGAGTGAGTTCAGGTAAGTCTTTGTGCAGGCCCTCTGTCTCACTCAGCCACAATCCCTGATGATTTTTACAGCCAGAAGTTATGGAGACTTGTTCTCTGGAAACTGTGGGCTAGGGTGAGGGGGCTGTTGTGTGCCTGGAATCCTTTGCTCCTCAGCACTAACCTCCACAGCCAATATCCCTTCCATTTGTTCTCCACACATGGGTGTGGGCCCAGCCCATTGGATTATCCACTTTTCCTACTAGTCTCAATTTTTCTTTTTCTTCCCAAAATTTTGAGCATAATCTTGTCTATCACTTCAAAAGAAATCTTAACAGAAAATGGATAAGGATTGTGTTAAAACTATAAATTTGGAAAATTGACATTTTAATTATGTTGAGCATTCCAGTACATGAACATGGAAGTTTTATTTATTTAGGCCATTTTTTATTTCTTTCATCATCATTTCATAATTTTCAGCATACAATTTCTGTATATATTTTATTAACTACATACCTAGATATCTCATTTTCTTTGGTGCTGTTATGATATTGTGTTTAATTTTTGTTTTTGCATGATCATTTTTAGTACATAGAAATGCAGTTGATTTCTGTGTGCTTCTTTATAACATTTATACTGAAAATAAACCCAGCAAACTTTTTTTCTTATGATGATCACTGTTTTCAGTATTTTATGGTAAAATATTGTTTTATTTTTGAACAACTGTTCACAAAAAACTTTTAGAGAGAAGTGTGTGTGTATTTGAGATTGAGAAATAAATCTCAGAGTAGCCATGCTGTTTTCGATAAAGTATTTGCAAGCCCTGGTTGCTTGATGTGTAATATTTAGTTAATACATTTCCCTTTTATTATTGTAGAAAAATTTCAGGCCCATTGATATATGCATTGTGGAGTTCAACTTTCTATATTGTTTTTAAGCAGAAAATTCTTCCTGAATCTAACAAATCTTTTGAAGAAAAATGACCATATTGATAACTAGATTTAACTTGCAAAACAGGGTTACAGTAAAAATATATTTTGGTTTTTGTTTTCTAAATCAGCTTTCTAAATTAACTGAATAATGCTTGAACTCTATTTTCAATTTTCTGAGTAACATATAACAAAAACTTATAAAAGCAAATTAAGTATACCCAACAAATATGTCACCTAGTGATTGATGGAATGTTTTGTTGCATTGTTCTGCTGATTAGATTTGGTTTTAGTTGATCAAGTCAGCATTATTTGAACTGCTTTCAAATGTGCTTAATACTTGCACATTTATTGAAAAAAATAAAATTTTATATATAGAAAGCAGTTTATGAGGTAATTTATAAATGATGAGCAATCTCCCAAAAGGAAACATGGAGGAGTAAGACAAATGAGCACATGTGAACAACAGAAAATCAATCTCTGGTGCTTTCACTTGGAAGATGAATTCAAAACTGGTTTTAAGAGATCTCCCCTTTCTTCCTGAACTTGAAAGATAAAATGATGAATTGGGTGGGTATAGGCAGTATTCAATAACATTTTTGGGAAGTCAAGTTAAAAATAATACAATATACAGAATTTCTAGACAGTAGGGAATATTCATGGAACAAGAGACTTATAACTTTTGTTTATATTGCCTTAATGGTTTAGCTTCCTTCTGTGTCTGAATTTTGCATGTATATGGCAAGACTAAACAAGTATTGGGGATAAGTATCTGAGAATAGTGTGAATGTAGATAATAGAATTGTGTCCCAAAGAAGACTGTAGAGCCTCTAGGTCCTTATAACTCAATCAATCTCATTAAAGAGTTCGCATAAATTGTAGAGAAGCACTTTCGTTCCCCTTCTTACTCCAGACTGAACTGCATTTGCTAGTTTCCCTGCAACCGTACAGGAGTTCACTCCTTCTGTTGCAGGAGAGATTGGCAATGTGAATTTCAACTACATTGGGACACTGGTCATATAACCATATGTTTGTCATAACCATTATATTTCCAAAACTTCTTTTCTATCTTTTATTTTTTTATTGAAATAAACCAATTCGCCAGTGGTCTTGAAACATATTTATTCTTTCTTACCTGTACTTGCATTGTATTGGTATTTACATTGGTTTATTGGTCACTCTCAATATGTAGTAATTTTTTATTTTTATTTTTATGAAACAGAAACAAGATTGACAAAAAGAATGATATTTGGGAGAAGCAGGGTTTTGCAAAACTATTCTGTTTCAGTTCACACCACCAAATATACAGGTAAATTCTTAAGGGATGAAATGTATTTTCATGGTTAATTTTTCAAATCTACTTCACATTGCAGTGATCCTTTCTAATATGTTTTGCTTGAATGTTTCTAGTGACTGGGATTGCTCTTTAACATCAGCCTATTCCCTTCTATTAGGTAAGCAGCATTACCAGAATTATTCAGCTATTTTCTGTCCATTGGACCTAGTCTGACCACTAGAAAAACGAATCAGTTTAATCTTTAAATATGAAATGGATTTGCTGTTGAATACAATTGGTGGTTTCTTGCCTACTTTGAATATCATCATTCAAACCTCCATATGGCATAGTTTCTGCACACTTGATGATCATGACTATTATCTTATGGTCATGCTTGGTTTTTGCTAAGAGTCCCTCTTAGTTTATTAAATTATCATCCATTTTTTCTGGTACTGTGTGTCAGATATTGGTTTGATTCTGGGGAACATTTTTTTTTTATTTAGCAAACATTTATATATTACTTTTGTGTTCTAAGATATATTCTAAATGCCTTACAAATATTAACACATTAGGTCTCCTTTCCAAATCTATGATTTGGGTACAACTATTATTTCCATTCATATATGAGGAAACCAGAGCACAAGGAGATTAAGAAACTTGCCTTGATCGTATTGTTAAGAAGTGGTAGAATCAGGTTTTTAATGTAGGTTATCAACTCTAGAGTCCAACAAGATGTGCTTTTTCTCATACACTGTGCTACCTCTCATACAAAGATTTTTTAAATGAACATGGAAGTATGTAACCCTAGCACTTACAGTGTGGAACTCACCCAGAGGAAGATATAATGGGAGAAGGAAAAAAAAGTGGGTCCTTGGAGCCTTGAGTGATCTCCTAAATTAAGCTACATCTGAAACAACTACTCTAAATAAGCCAGTTTTCTGTTACTTGCGACTGAGTATATTCTTACTAATATAATAAAACTTCAATAATGAAAAAAATGTTCATATTGCTCTGTCTAGAAATGACTTCAAGAGAATTCCTGTGGTAATAATACTATACTTCTTTGAATGCCACTTAAGACTGCATTGCCATTTTATGACATGTTACTTTTAGGAATTATTAAAGCACTCAGAATACCTTTCTCTGTGATTTGTTGCCAAATAGGATATATCTAATTCTGTCCCCATGCAATTGACTTAAAATCTAGACCTAAGATTAACCACGTTAAATTATATATTGGTCTGGGCATTCTTGGATAATGAGTTTACTACCTTAGTTATATTTTACAACTACATAGTATAAGGTTTTCACTACCAAATATTACTTACTAAAATGCTATTAACATAAATGTAGTATATCCTGAATATAGATAGAATTTTCTTCAATATAAATACATATACATAGTTTTAAAAATCAAGGGAAAACAATTTTGGAAAAATAAATTTTGGTTTATTTCATGTATTTGAAAATATTCTGAATTGGAAACAACTGCCAACATTGTGCAGTTGGAATCACCAGGTGCAGGAATAGCTTCTTCAGGTTTGAGAAAGTTAACGTGGTTTGTTGAAATTTATGTAATTTTTTTCCTTAAATAATGTGTAATAATTTGGTTTTGTGTGAACCAATTTAATATATGATATTCAGATACCACTTGCTTTACAGGACTGAAGTATAATGCAAATCACAAAATGGTGAAGTGTTATGTGGTTGTACTTTGCAGCAATAAAGTACTGATTAATAAGAGACAGCACTCTCAAGTTATAAGTTTCTGACTTTAAAATTAAAGGCAACTTACAGAAAATGGACTACTATTAGAAGTATACAACTTATATGATCCTGGTCAGGTAAATCAGTTGGTTAGAGCATCCTCCTGATACACCAAGGTTATGAGTTGGATCTCTAGTCAGGACACGTACATGAATCAACCAATGAATGCATCAATAAGTGAAACAACAAATTGTTTCTCTCGCTTTCTCCCTTACTCTCTATAAAATAAAAAAAAGGTATGAAACTTATAAAATCTTAATATATAAAATTTGATTGATTTCAGATACATATATATGTGTATGTCTGTAACATAATCATAAAATATTTAGCTAGTTCTCATGTATTAACCAAAACTTAAAATATTAATAATGGGTAATTTGTTGAATGTTTACCATGTGGTAAACTCTTTCTGTGATGATCTTATGGCTACTCAGGTAAACCCTGAAAGTGAATATTCTTATGATCTCTATGTAAAAGATAAGGAAAGGTCTCAATGGAATCAGTCACTTATTCTAGGCCTTCACAGTTGTTTATTGATAAACTGAAATTGAACTCAGCTATCTGCCTTCAAAGGCCAATCCCTCAGCCACTTTTGCCTCTTTCCTATTGAAACGAATGTTCTACTTCATAGAAAGTCAAACACCAATCTTTTCTCTCAGACAGTGCTAGAACACCTATTAGTTCATTGCAGTGAGGGCCAGTTTATGATCTATAGAATAAGGATGATCTTTTTAATGCAACCTATACAACTGTCTTGGGCTAGATTTCCCTGAAGCAAATCCAGAGAGCAGGATTTAATTAGGAAAGAGCTTGCAGGGAAGAGTGGTCAGGGAGTGGAAGCAGAATAGGAGATAGAAGTACTACTTCCTCAGCATGGGTATAAATTTAGTCAATCCCAGCCTCAGCTTAATCTTGCAGTTTAGTCCTGAAATATGAAATACACATTCAAGTGCATCTTAATGTGAGGCAGCGAAATAGGATTTTTATACTTCTTCACTAGTCATTTACCAGTGAAGGGCTGTCTTGGGAGACTGAAAGCCCCAGGGTCACAGACCAGTGCCAAACTCAGAAATAAATCATACAAAATGGGAGGAGCAGACTAAAAGAAATACTTAAAGAAATTCAAAGAGCAGATCTTAGTTCATTGGTTCAGTATCTCACCACACCAACTTGTATTTCTTTCTCATATTATTAATTTCACCTCTGAGAGTTTTTTCTATTTCAGAGAGGAGAGAGAGAGAGAGAGAGAGAGAGAACCTTAAAAGATTTACAATAGTGGAAATAAATCAGCATCAACGATTGAAATGAAATACTTGTTTAGATGTAAACATCAAAATACTGTCGAATTTCATTTGATAATTTTTATGTTAATGCACCCATCTGTTGATGAATATTAAAATGTCACATTCAAAGGAACACACCAAACTCTTTTTCATGTATTAAGATGGGGGCAGGTGTTCCATTTCACAAATATTTACCAACATTACTAGCAGTGTTCACATAAAGTCATCTGATTCTTCCCTGCTTCACAACTAATGATCACCTTGTTTGAGGTGTCAAGGAAGTGGAGGTGGTTATTCCACATCATTAAAGCACTAGTTTCTACTTCAGTCTTTACTGTTGATTCTTGCTGCTCACAGAATATTATCTACTCACTGCCATTGATTGCTAAAACTATGAACCAACCCTGTGCTGGCCAATAATAAGTTATCTCCAGCTCTACGGTTGGGCTCATTAAGATGGAATTCCTTTGAGATATTGCTCATCCAGGCCTGTTCTTTTCCCACAGTTCCCTCCTTTTCAGGAGACACAAGTTTTCTTAGAGTAGAAAGTATAATCAATTTGTTCCCCTCAGGACTCCTCAGCCCCCAAAAATCAAAGGGTATCTCTGATATCTGTTTCTTTGACTCTGAACTTTAAATGATAGTTAAAATGAACTCTAGCTGTTGTTGTATTACAAGTTTACAATTCTGACAGTCTATTTTACTTAAAATAAAGTTTTTGGCAACTTTTTAGATTATTATTGGTAGTAAATATTGATGTGAGCCTGTGTGTATTATGTAAATATATAGCATGCACTGAGTATTGTTAATAATTACAGTGTTTCAATATATATAGGAAGGTTTTTTTTTTTTAATTGACTTTATAGATAGAGGAATTTAGTAACATAAAATTAGTAATTTTACATGTGTATTACTACAAATTGGGTGGCTTAAAGAACAGAAATACATTCCCTTATAGTCTGCAAGCTAGAAATCCAAAATCCAGGTGTTGATAGAGTTGGTGTCTTCTAAGGGTTCTAAGGAAGAATCTACTCCAAGCTTCTGGTGAAGATTGGTTATCCTGGGTCTTTCTTGTCTGGAAGGTGCATCACTTCAATTTCTATCTCCATATTCACATGGTCTTCCTCCCTGTGTCTCTGAGTCTTCGCGTGGCCATCCTCTTATAAGGACATATTGAAGTACTAGTCTACACTACTAATTATATCTGCAGCTACTTTGCTTCCAAGCAGGAGTACATTTTGAGGTCCTGGGGGATAAGATTTTACTATATATTTTGAAAGGTTGTGATTTAACCCATAACATGTATTTACTGGCAAAACAGAGATTCCAGATCAATTTGGGGTGACTCTCAATTCCATGCTTTTATTAATTTTGGAGAGTAAGAATGAGAATCCTGGTACATAAGTAAGAACTATGAAGTGAAAAGAAAAGTAGATTTTCCCTCTATCTTTTGTTTTAGAAGAAAAGAATGAAAGTATTTTAGATTTTGTTACTCTCATGGCTACAGAGTGTTCATTGAGAAAAACTAAGGGATAAATGACTAGCTTTTAAATGAATAGTATAAAAAGCGTGTGCAAATTTGAAGACAAAGCAGATCAGAGTGGTAGAAATGGGTGGCATATAATTTGAGCAGACAGACTGTTTATTAACATGCAGTATCCCATAAACACTGTTCCACTAATTTGGTTTGCTTGAAGCTTGAATGCTTCTGAAGGAAAGAGTAAATCATAAGGAAATTGCTTGAAGGTAAGAAATGGAAGAGTAGCAATATTTTTTTAAAAAAGAAGTAACAACTGGACAAAACTGATTGTTTCTTAAGAGAAATAAAACACTCATAATTGTAAACTCATTTACTTCTCTAAAAAAATGAAAAGAAAGCTTAAGGAACAGGTTAGTATATTTGTAAAGAAATATGCAGTAGAGTGAAATGAGGTAATTTAAGGAATGGAGACTTTACCTTGTGAGAAACTGACTGGTGATTTAACTGCAAGATAGAAAAGTAGAATGATGGCCTATCTAATGGTGTAAAAGACATAGAAAGTCTCCACACTGAGTAAAAAAAAAAGTTGAATAAATCAATGAAGAAATAACTTCATTATGCATTTTCCTTTTAAATTACTAAACCCATATAATGTTTTTACTAGTAAGGACTAAATATACAGTGTGTTTCTCAGTAATTCCTCTGATAATTCTTCAAGAGAATTATCAACCCAAGTGTCTCTGTGAACCTTGGAGCAAAATCAAGCTTTGAATGTAATGGGACATATTTCCATATCTAAAATGTTTATAATCACAGAATCTGAATCTTAATTTTAGTTATTATAAATAGATCATTTGAGATACATTTTATAATATTATAATAAAGATGATATTTTGATTAGTTGATCTTGAAAAATAAAATAACATTTCTTTAAGGCATTACTCATATTTAAACTATGTCTTCCAGTGAAAAGGTTTGGTTATGAAATGGGAAGGCAAAACTTTGTGACAGAAATGAGAAGCCACATATTATCTTCAAATATGATGGTCATGCTTCATTTTGATATGTGATACATATATGTTTAAAAATATATATTAATATAATCTTAACAATTAAAAGTGTATTGATAATGTACTACACTATTATATGATATATTTAAATATTTCATTTGGATCCTAAATTGCAATGATGGCTCCATGACCTCTTAAAATGGATGTGGTTCATTATATCAATGCCAAACATAAAGAAACTACACAATCTGCCTGATGAAAAAGCTGGAAACTTTAAGGTTTTCTTTCAAATGTGTTTGTAAATTTGTGTTACAGAAACCTTAAAACTCAAGGAATATTATTTGACTGGCTGTTGGCACAAAAGCTTGATATCACACATCACCAATATCTGACTTAATTGTTATGTATCAATTCAGTTAAATTTAATACTTTACTGAAAGGGCAAATTTTTCAGATTCATGTTAGATCTAAAATATAGAGTGTCAGCCAAGGTTATTTAGTCATTCATCTGTTTTTCTACTTGGCCACATAGTTAATCACCTAAAAGAAGGAAGGAAGCCAAACTTTAAAGTTTCTGTGAGGGAGAAATTCAGACAAATTTAGCATTTGACATTTTAAAAAGCCCTTTTTAGGCTGAGAAAAGAAAGCTCTTCCTCACAAAAGAATGATAGATAATATATCTAATGAAATTATGGAATTACAAAAATAACTATTTTCCAACCCTCCATGTAATGTAATCCAGCACAAATCATCAGTGGATTATAAAATTCTTGGGTGAAAGGTTATTGCAGAACAGGATTTCGTAAAGTGCCAGCTATAACTCCATAGACTGCTTAACTGAGTATATTTACTAACTAATTGGAAAAGGAGAAATACGTTGGAGAAAACTGACAGTCATAATGTAACTTCCTTAACTACAGAACCAAACATATATATGCCTTTTGATGTTATGCAATATCAAATACTGAGTGTCAGCCTTGAAATATGTCCAATAATGTCTAAACTGAATCAAATAAAGTTTTTAAACCTTACTTCCAGTTTGTAGGATTCAGGAAATAAGAAGAAAAACTTAATGTCCAAAATTAGATAAATCTAAAATGTTGAAATTATGTAAGAAAAATGACCTAGGTTATTTTAAAAAGGCAAAAAGAGAGAGAAGAGTTATAATAATCAAACTCAATATGTGAATCTAGATTGGATAGAAAAATAGAATAAGCAAGTGTAAAGGACATTTGACCAAGTAGTATCCTATTATATAAATATGCCACAGCTTTTTAACGCAAGAAATCTTACCCTTTGCGACGGCATGGGTGAATCTGGAGAACATTATGCTAAGTTAAATAAACCAGTCAGAGAAAGACAAGTACCATCTAATTTCACTCATATGCAGAATCTAATGAGCAAAATGAACTGACAAGCAAAATAGTGACAAACTCATGGATAGAGAGCAGGCTGACGGAGGTTGAGGGTGGGGAAGAGAAGTTGAGCAAAAAAGAAGAAAGAAAAATAATTCATTAAAAAGTACATTTGGGGACTGTTTGGGAAATCTGAATCTAGACAGGATGTTAGATAACATTATAGAGTTATTGCAATTTTCTTTGGCATGTTTTTAGAACTGAATTTACGCAAGAGGGTGCCCTTATTTTTAGTAGACGTACACTGAAGAAGAGCCCAGGTGCCTGCCTCGTACTTCGGATAGTTCTGAGTAACAAGGATGTGTGTGTAGAAAGAGGTAAAGCGCACATGGCAAAATGTTAACAATGGGTGAATAAAAGTAGAGAAACAGGTATTTACTGAGTTATTGTTTCTGTAGGTTTGATAACTTAAAAAATAAAAAGTTGGGACAAAAAACCCCTTGAAATCCTTGATTCCTTTTAGGTGAAATATTCCAATGATCTGTAATCTTTCATGGACTAAAAGATTCTTCTAGTAGTGGCTATGGTTTTTGATTATAATAAATTTGCTATAAATGATGTAGTGTTTTGGCTAGAAAGTAGATATTTTTAGGCAGAAGTTTTTTTGTTTGTTTGTTGAATTAAAAAATAATAAAATTATATTTTTCACAACAAAAAATTGATGTATTGCTTTACATTATATTTTTCCCACTTAGGAAGCATCTTAGGACTGTTAAATTTTGGCATTCTGAATGACTTTTTCACCTGTGCCATGCTGAGTAGAAAGTTACCAGAAATTCTGGAGGCCTCTGGTCTACCTGTGCCATGTAGCTTTCCTGCTTTCTCTTCTAACAAAAATATGATATTCTCATCATAAATAGTTACAACTTAAAAAATTGCACTTAACATTGATACATGATACTTGCTTTCTCTTCATGAGCCTTGAGATGCTCAAAAATCGCCTTTCTCTTCTGGCTTAGGTGATAGAGAAATGACTGAGATAGATCAAGCTTTATTTACCTTTAGCAGCAGCAATGGGTTCTTCTGGGAGTAAAAAGATGAGTTTCCCTCCCTCTTTAACTGAGAATTAGAGTGTTTTGGTGCTCATATTTGGTGAAGGGAGGGGGTGAGTATACTAATTTTATTTTTGGTGCCATTGTCTTCTAGAGACACTACCACACTTATGTTTTATACCAGTGTTAGCTGAATAATATCCAAGGATGTGGTTGACTCTAGCTCTCTCCTCTTCATTATGTTTTTAACACAACCAATACTCTCCATAAAGCCACAGTAGTTATGAAAAATGAGAGTTCATGTGATTATAGCCATTTTATAGTTAAAAAGATGCATGACAGAAAATGAGTCTGCAGTAACACTAGGCATGAAAAGGGGACTTCATTTGTAAAGTGTTTAATTAGAGCCTCCAATATGCAAGTCACTCTGCCTCTAATTTTCTATAGTGAAACAATGAATAAAATTTGTTCTTGATCTCCAAAACTATATTATTAAATAGGGGAGATAAACTTGAACACAGATAGCTAAAAATAAGACAGTATCTGAAAAGGGTCATATGAGTACTATAGAAATGTAGAAAGTGAAGTAAAATCCATCTATGAACACCAGGGGAGCAAAGAGGTGTCTTTTTCATTCAGGTCTTGAATGGATGTACAACAATGGAGGCTGATGGCATCCCACATGGAGACAGATATGTGTAGAAGAAACAGTGAAGTGATCTTATTTTCTGGTTATCACAAATTTCAGGAAATAATATTTTGTGGACAAATTATAAAAAGATGTAAATGTCTGGATAACAAATTTAATTTTTATTCTTCACATAATGATTCTAAAAGTGTGATTGAAAAGCATATTATCCATAAGATTTCATGTCCTACTTGTTGAAAATATGGAATCCCTAAGAACTTCATGGGAGCTAACAAATTTTGGTTTCAGAATGTAAGACCTGCATATGAGCATGCATAAAATAATCTCTATTGACCTTTAAGACTAATACACTTTGGATAATATTTTCTTAGGCATTGGAATATCACTGAGAGATTTTGAGTGGGGAAATGTATAACAATTGCTATATCTGTTATAAAATAATATAGATAAACAGATATTACTCAAAGATATTGGGGCCTTTAATAATCCCAGGACAAGTTACTCTCATGAAGTGGGTGTGTCCTTTGTTCAATGTAACCCTAGACATCCTTATTGACAGGAGTAGACACATTGTCCTCAATGTCTAGACTGCAGCAAGTCAAATTCAGAGACCTTGAGGAAAGAAGGGACTATATTATGGTGTTAAGTTTTCCTTAGTTGAAATTCTGATCATGCCACTTATTAGTTGTATGAATGTATATAGTTTGTTATATGTAATTACTCATAGAATTGTAAAGATTGCCAAGGATGATGCCTATGAAGTGTTTAAATATGCTGAAATAATTGCTAAGAAATAAATACAAATCAGCCAGATTGTAGATTATAACATCATCTTTCTTGATATACTTTTTGTCTATTAACAATTTTATATGTTCTTCTTAGTGATAACCTATCTGTTTTGTTTTTGTTTTGTTGTTATGTGTTTGTTTATTACTATTTTAACACTAAACAAAAAATATACTAACTATTCCAAAGGGTGATAAAAGTTCATTGCACCATCTTTGGGAAATTTAAAAATAAATTTAATCAGTAATAAGAAATAACATTTGAACTTAAGTAATTGGACAGCTAATATGTACGATTGGTAAATAATAAGAAAAATTACCTAGCAAGAGCTATAGTAAATTTTGCTAAAATTTTAGACAAATATCATCATGTCAGGCAATCATTTTTGTGTGTAAGTTAATGATGGTTGAGATGGATAATAACTTAAAAATATCATTGTCCCTTTTTCTCCTCAAACACATGTTCCACCTTGTGAAAATGATTTCACTGCCTTACTCATCTGACATATTTTATTCTCATCTATCACTTTTTTAAATGAATTAATGTAAAATATTCTTATTAATGGGTATGAGATGATATTCTATAATTCATCCCATTCATATGCACACCATTTGATTTTAAAATGCTCTAAGGCAGGCAGAGTTCATGCCTGGTACAATGGAGAAAAGTTCCTGTCCTTGAAGATATGGGCAATCGTGGGAAAAAGATCTACACAGTGTTGGTCAACTTTGCCATATTACAGATCTACCACTACTCTAATGGAGACTTTTTTCACTCTTTCTCATGATTGTTAAAATTATACATTTTTGATTACTATTAGAATTTGAATGTTTAAAATTAGTTTTGGCAAAACTGTTACATAGTCATGAAAGCTCTCCTGTTAACATAGTTTAGCAAACATTGTACACAATTTTCTTTTCTCTTTCATATTGCCTACCTACTATAGCTTTAATATCATGCTCTGCTTATATAATGTACTATTTTTCTCTCTCTCTGGACTCTGACACTGCTTTTCCTATTTGCTCTGCCACTTCTTTTTCGTCATTCTTTAGCAGATTTTACAATCAAAGTCTTCAATTTCAATTTTACGACTTCACAAGATTAAAACAGAGCAGGAGAGGGATCCCCAAATTTCCCATGGCCCATGGTTTGGGGGATGGGGGAAGGAGATAATACAGCATTCAAGGTACTTGACATATCTATGGCAAGTTGATAGCTAGATAATAGCTGTCCTACTGCCCTTGGGCAAAAGGTGTACTTGACTTTCAAGGATTTAAAAGGAAGTATGGAAGCCTTGAGGGAGAGGAGCATGAGGAAGGTGCCATGATGTAGGAGCATGTTGTAGCAGACATGTGAGGAAGAGGATAATGTAGCAGTGATGTGGGAAGCAGCAAGCAGCTGTGCAGTTTGTAGTCAGGACTCTGCCGTGCAGCCTGGGCTTGTAAGAATGCAGCCATGCTGCTACTGTGATCATGCCTGCTCCAGCTGACTCTGAAGCCGCACAGGACTCTGCCTTGCAGACCCGGATACTATCTGGACTCTTGGAACTCAGGGCATATGGACAGAATACTTTCTCAGGACTTGTGCCCTTCCTGAACTTTACCATGATCCAGTGTAACATGGCACATGCTTTCCTGAACAGAGGCTGAAGACAATATATCCCAGATCCTGAAGGAGAGAGCTGACAGATAAGGAGATGGAAAACTATTTGGCTTGCTTTTGGCTTATAGCATTTTGGGGAGCAAGGGAAGTGCTGAGTTTCATGGGAGAACAGGGCTCTGAGCTGAAGTGCTCCCAGCCCTCACCCCAAGGTTGGAATATTGTAAATAAAAACCTGTTTTTTCAACACAGATTGCTGGGTAATATACCAGGGCACCATGTGAATGAGCCCCAGTTTGCCTGGTAACAAAATCACCTTGCCAAAAATGATATTTCTGTAAACTTATGCCATCGCAAACTATTTCATCCCATTTAGAACAAATTACCATATGTGGTGACTTAATGACATATATGCCTGATCATTTGTGCATAATAGAAGATTCCTAAAGGCAAGGGCAAATAAACGAACTGCCCAGTCATTTCCTGTCTTTGCTCAATAGCTATTGAACAAACGTTTTATAAACTCATGGGTTAACGAATGAATAACTTAAGAGATAGGTAATTTCCATGAGGATGAGGGCTATATTGGCGAATTGATGGCTGTAGCTTTAGGTTTCCATCCCTCCCTGGAAGGAGTGGTCAATAAAGAAGAGAAATCTTTCTTGTAACTAATAATTTATTTCCAATATACATTTTTTAAAAACACATTTTAAAATAAAATGACCAATTGTTATATTTCATTTGGTAAAACATAATAATTAGGGTTTTTTTTAAGTATATTTTATTGATTATGTTGTTACAGTAGTTCCAATTTTATTCCCCTTTGCTCTCCTCTGCCCAGTACCCCTCTTCCCTCCAGCAGCCCCATCCCCATTAGTTCATATCCATGGGTCATGCCTATAAGTTGTTTGGCTTCACCCTTTCCTATATTGTTCTTAACCTCCCCCTATTTTGTACCAACCGATTATGCTTCTTAATCCCAACACCATTTCCACATGTCTCCCCCTCCCCCTTCCCAGCTAATAACCCTTGAAATGATCCTTATACCTATGATTCTGTCCCTATTCTGGTTTGCTTAGTTGGATTTTGTTTTTATTTTTTAAATTCAGTTGTTGATAATTGTGAGTTTGTTGTCATTTTAGTGTTCATAGTTTTGATCTTCTTTTTCTTAAGTCCCTTTGACATTTCCTATAATAATGGCTTGGTGATGATGAACTCCTTTAGCTTTACCGTGTCTGAGAAGCACTTCACCTGCCCTTCCATTCCAAATGATAGCTTTGCTGGATAGAGTAATCCTGGTTGCAGGTTGCCTTTCATCACATTGAATACTGCTTGCCAGTCTCTTCCTGCCTGGAAAGTGTCCTCTGAGAAATCAGCTGATAGTCCTATAGGCACCCCCCTGTAGGCAACTCTTTGCCTCTCTCTTGCTGTCCCCAGGACTTTGTCTTTATCTTTCACCTTTGGCATATCAGTCATTTTCTAAGTTTTGATATATGATTTCTTTCACTGCTGCTTATGTAGTTTTTTCTACTGTTTTTTTTTTTTTCAATCTATAATCATTTAGGATTGCATGTTCAAATTTCTAAACACAAGGTTTCTACGGTGTATTTTGAAATGGGATGTTATTTTAGCTACAATTTTATTGTTGATGCTTTATTGAATTTTATTTTGATTCAAGCTTTTTGTTTGTAGAATAGCAATTTTTTGAAAATTGATGAGATTTCGAGTATTTAAAGTTTTCTTATTCTTACTAATTTTTAAGCCTTCTTAATTAGTCCTCATATTGAAATGGGGATACAGACCTTTCCCACAGCCCATGGTTTGGGGAATGGGGAAGGAGATATCCTTCCAGGGCAAAAAGGTGTATGTGACCTTCAGAATGTAAAAGGAAGGGTGGGTAGCCTTGAGAGAAGGAGCATGTTGAAGAGGCGTGACGTAGGGGAGCATGATGGAGGAACATGTTGTAGCAGCCATGTGAGAAGAAGCAGCTATGTAGTTTTTAGGCAGGACTCAGCCATGCGGCCTGGGCTAGTAAGAAAGCAGGCATGCTGCTGCTTTGATACTGCCAGCTCTAGCTGACTCCAAAGCTACCAAGGACTCTGCCATGCAGACCTAGACTCTTTCTGGACTCCTGGAACTTGGGACATGTGGAGATGACTTCAGTATTATCCAGTGTAACATGATGCATTCTTTCCTGGACTAATATATGGAGGCTGAAGAAAACATACCCCAGATCCTGAAGGAGAGAGCTGACAGGTAAGGGATGAGGAACTATTGGGGTTGGTTTTGGCTTATAGCCTTTTGGGGAGCAAAAGAAGTGCTGGGTCTCATGGGAGAACAGGGCTCTGAGCTGAGGTGCCCCCCCTCCAAGGTTGGAATATTGTATAAATAAAGAGCTGATTTTCTCAACACTAATTGGGTTATACAGCAAGGTGCCATGTAAATGAACCCGGCTTTGCTCAGTAACAATATGATAGGAGTATCCATATTAAAACCTTTAAGTTCAAAGTTTGACCATTTCTTTGTGAAACTTTCTTCAGTGATTTGTATTATTAATTTATCTCCCTACATTATTGTTATATATTCTACAGCACTGTTGATAGTTTTGGAATTTCACTATTATTATATTTTAAAACTGAGTGCTTTATTTTGGATGCAGAATTAAGGTGTGTCACACAACTGTAACATACAGGAAGAAAATTTTTCACATCAAAGCCTTTTCCAAAGTAAGACAATACTGAATATTCCATTTAATATTTATTTTCTCAATAAATAATGTTTGGGGACATCTCTTCATAGTCCAAGTCATATCCGAATATGGTAAACTAAAGTCACTTCAATCACTATTTAGTCATAGGATTTTCTAATATGCAAATATGAAAATTTAATTAAAATTAAGGTAACTCAGTTTTTTTTGCACTTATCCTTAGTTGTTTTTAAGATGCTCTTTCTAAAAGTCAGCCTTTGCCCACCTTACTGATAATAACACTATTCCATGCCTTTAAAAAATTTTTTTATCATTATTCTATTGCAGTTGTCCCAATTTTTTGCCCTTTGCCTTACTCTACCCAGCATACCCCCTCTCCCACTGTCAATCCCCACTGTTGTCCATGTCTATGATATAAGACCCAGAGACCACCATTTTGCCTGCCCTGTGACTTTCCATCTGCAGGCAGTGGCCTGTGGTCATAACTGGGTTCATGTGTTCTTGGAAACCCCCTCTCCTGGTTTTGCAAGAATCAATTGTTTTAACCTGGAGTCGGGTTGTTAGGCCTGCTTAACCACACTCTGATAATCCTGTTGCTCAGGCTTAAAGCCATTAAAAGCCCTGCTGTTTCTTCTCAGGGCTACAGTCACTGCATACTCAGCCTAGCTATTTGGACCACCCCAATAAAGGTTTTAAACTGGTTTACACGTCTCTTCCCTTCTTCCTCACATGAATCTAATACATGGGTCATTCATACATTTTGTTTGACTAGTCCCTTTCCCTTCTTTCCACCATTATTCTCCTCTAGCTGATGTCAGTTTGTTCCATGATTCTATGCCTCTGGTTCTATTTTGCTTGTTAGTTTATTCTGTTCATTAGTTTCATTTTATAGGAGAGATCATATGGAATCTGTCTTTCACCAACTGGCTTATTTCACTTAGAGTAATACTCTTCAGTTTCATCATGCTGTCACAAAGTGTAGAAGTTCCTTTTTTCTTTTTGCTATATAGTATTCCATTGTGTAAATATACCATAGTTTTTTACCATCATTTACTGATGGGCACTTAGGCTATTTCCAGCACTTGGCTATTATAAATAGCATTGCTGTGAACACTCATTTTTAGGGACATTCACCTATATTGCTGAACTAATTAAACTTTTTTCCTAAATCATATATTTTGTTGTTTACTGAGTATCATTTTTCTCTTCTCCTTTTTAGCCTCACTTTCTGACTTCTATAAAAGTGATCAAGTTTTCTGTTACTTCTTTCATCTTCTTCATTTTTTCTTTCCTTCCTTTGATCCTTTTAGTTCTTCTGGTATAGATGTTGCAGGCTATGTATATATTATTTTGTAATACTTAAACTTCATCCCATATAATTAATGTTAATTTTTCATTAAATCTGAATTTATTTTGCATATCTATCTTACCCTAAACCATTGCATATCCTATGGTATGCCCTAACATCATATCATCATTGCTTTGAAATTTAGAGTGTTTTAAAAATAAAAATATAGTTGTCTTGTAGTCAATAATTAAATGTTTTTATCAGCATGTTTTATCATTTTATATGAGCTTTTGTCCTATACCTTCATCCTGGTTTATTAGTTCATTGGGATAAAATAGGCCCATGGGAATTTTTTAATGTGAATACTTATGTGACAACAACAATATCTTTTGAGATATTAGGGAATGCTTTTACTTTATCTCATACTGGAATTATAGTTTTACATGTTATAATATTTTGACTTGACAGTTACTTTTACAAAGCATTGGGAAAATATGACTTCACTATTTTTTAGAACCCTTTGGCACTTTTGCTGATAAACTTAATTATTTTATGGTAGAATATTTTTATTTTGGTAGATTTAAAAAGTGTTTTCTTCACCCATTTGTTGTGTAGTTCACTGTGCTGTGTCTATTTGTGAACTTATTTTTATCTAGCTCTGTGCTAGGAATCCCAAATTAAAAACTCAGCCATTTGCTCAGTTGACTCTTTCTACAAAGACTATTTAAAGATAGATGATGGAAACATTTACATAAACAACAGTGTGGTGATTGCTGGGGGAAGGGGTGTATAAGGCGATTAAATGGTAATGGGGAAAAATACAATAAAGATTAAATAAAAAGATTAAAAAAATAAACTATCACTCCATGGTGAATCTTTTAGTATCTTCCACTTCAGCAATTTTCCAAGAGACTGTGGCTATACTGGTGACATTTTATTAATTAAACACATTTTTATATCCAAGATTTCTAGGTTTGTTTGTTTTTTTTGCATACCAACTGTTAGTATATTTTTGCTAATATTATTACCAAAATTTGTTTTAGTTTTTCACTATTTTCCATGCATTTTACAAGTTTTTTTATGAAATACTTTGCTACTTCATAAATGAATTGCATCTGAAATAAATGTTACATATAGATTGAATATCGCTCTTATATGATTGATAATTTGTGTTGACTAGCTCATTACAATTAGTTTGTTTTTAATTTATTCATTTATTTTCTCTCTGACTCATTGATTTGCTTACTCATCTCATATGAGTTGCCTGCATATGTTTTTTCTCATGGCCTTTGGCCAGAATCAGATATTATAATGACCTCTGGTTCTGTTGTCTCCAAAGTCATAGCCTTGTACACAGTTCAACATTCATATTCCATTACTGGCTTATTGGAGTTGTTTGCTTTATTTTTATGCATGACAATTTTGTCTGAGTTTTTATTTTTCAGTCTTATCTCTCAATGCATATTTGCAGCACAGGTAGTGAATCAAAGCACAGAGTCACTTTGCATTTTAACTGGAAGTCTTTGTGACTGTTTAAATGTACTTTTGAGTCATCATAGGGCTTCATTGTCTCTTTTTGTTGCTGGATGCTATGGATTTTTATTCATGGGCTCACTGTTATTTAGCGTCACATGAAATCTTCAACTGTCATAATGTTTTTATTTTAAGATTTTATTTATTTAATTTTAGAGAGAATGGAAGAGAGGGAGGAAGAGAGGGAGAAAAACATCAATGTGTGGTTGCCTCTCATGCATGCCCAACTGGGAACCTGGCCTGCAACCCAGACATGTGCCTTGACTGGGCATTGAACTGGTGACCCTTTGGTTCACAGGCTGGCACTCAATCCACTAAGCCACACCAGCCAGAGCTATAAATTAAATTTTTAATATAGAAAATTCATTTTCTGTAAATATGGAATTATAGTTTATCAGATTCTTTAGAATGTAGAGAGTAAAATGAAGACATTTGGTTTAAATATGATGTAGGATACCACTTAAAGTAATAATAACTAAAGTATTGTAGTCAAATGTTGTATAAGAAAATGTAAGCTTTTTATATAGAGGACAGAGGAATAGGTGACACTTAGTATTGAGAAAAACATTGGACTCTGGTTTAGGGATGGAAATCTACTCTGGGCTTTTTCAGCAAGAAGGTAAAAGACTCAGAACCTTCTCTGATCCTTTGTTTCCTCATTTGTAAAGTTAAAATGTTGGGATACAGAACTTTTAAGATTGTTTTTCCAGCTCTAATATATGATACTGACATTTTAATTGATGTTATGCTTCTACAGTGATATCAAAATAATCAAGTTACTTAGAGCAATTTTAATAAAGATTTGAACTATAAAGGGAATAGATTCTAAATGAGATTTTGGATTCACAAAGAAAAATAACTGGCAATCATGCACAGGTAGAGAATCAAATCATAACAAAAAAGAAAATAGCCATAGTCACACAATAGTTCAATTTCTGAAGAGCTCATTTTTTTCTTCTTTTTTTGGAAAAAATATTTCTTCCAGGCAATAGAAAAGTACAAGATTGTGTTTTCAATTTTCAAGTTTGAAAATTACTTAATCCACTGCTTACTTTCTATTTTGGCCTTGAACATAAAAAAGAGTGCCTTGAATTTAAATAAGCAGAGTGCTAGTACTAGCATATTTTATAAGGTCTTCCCTTCAGTACCTCTTTTTTTTTAATGGCATTGAGAGAAGTGGACAAATATGTACTCACTTGCTGAAAAGGCAAGGGGAAACCATTCCAAGAGTCTGGTTTTCTTTTGTGGACCCTGAGGAAAAAAAAACAACAAAAAACTACCAAGAAGGGTTCCTGGTGGCTCAAATTTAAAACCAGAGCCTAGCACCTCTTTCTACACAGGGACCTCTCATGCAAACCGCACTTCAGGGAGAAACCTGCACTGAACTGCCTGCCTCCTCGCTGAAATCCCTGTCTGCACTGTGTTCTTGCTGGCCCAGCAGATTCTTATAAAGGACTTCACTGGAATTGTATTTTAACCAATGGGACAGAGACTTTCCCTGTCTAATTGATCCGTGCAACTATTTCCCCATCAGCATCTTCACTGACCAGTCAAAAAGGCTCCATGCTGACCAATCAGGACAGTTCCTGCAAAGATTTGAAGTCCTCATTTGCATGAGGACAGATGAATCAAGGACTAGGGGTGGGGACTTCTGTTTATATAAGCCAGCTTCCCTTTGATTTGGAAAGTGCACTTCCCCTTTCCATTAAAGACGAGAGAGCTGAAACACTGAAGATGAAATAGTAACGTGGTCTAGTGGACAGGAGTGGAGAAGAGGAGGCAGAGCCCAGCCGTCTAGTTTAGAGAGGGGCCAGCTTACCACAGGGCCACCTGGTCTGGAAGCAACAGTGTTGCTCCACAGTCATGCTGTCTCTTAATTAAGCTATTGAGCTGTTCTAACAGCTGTGCTGTAGCACAATTGAGCAGTTTGCACTGAATACAATTTCCTTCTTCACTACACCCCAAGCTGCGGATTCTTGTTAGAGTTTAATTGGTACCAATGACCATCAGTTGATACTTTTTTACTACAGCAACACAACATTTTAGATGTTTAGGAAATTATACAATGATAATTACGTAGTATTCTTTGATAATTTACTTGGTCCCAAGCATGTACAAAGTTCATTATTTTGTTTTACAACCAGAGCCTTGAAATACACTCTCCTAATTTACAGATATTGTACTTTTAAGGGATTGAGCAGACTAAAAATGTTAGCATGAGTTTAACCGAAGGCAAGAAGCAAGTGGAAATCCTGTTTGTATATCTTCAGTTCCAATCAAAGTGTTTAGCTCATGTTAGGTTTTTTTTGTTTGTTTGTTTGTTTTTTTGAATTGATATTAAAGAGATTGCTTAAACTCTGGGAAGGTAATGTGGGTAGAGATTTTAAATATTCATCAATCTAATAAAATACACTTGCACATATCAGACCTTTCCTAGACTCCTTAAAAATCTTCTGCAAGTTCTAGCTAGTATTCCTGGGTTTGGGAATTCAAACTATTTTATATATTTTTAAAATCAGTTTTGTATAAACTGTATATTATGTATCATCTAAAGAAGTGTACAAAATTGAAACTTATCATGAAATAAATAATTTCTGTAGAAAATGTTCATATTGGTATGAGAAACAGTTTTTTATCAGATCAGGTATTGTGGCCTATTTAACCCAAACAAAATATTTTCCCAGAGTTTTAGGGTTTTGAAACTGCAGGTGAAGTGTAATATATATACATGATATTACAAGTACAGAGAACAGGAGGAAGGAGGAGGGAATACAAAAGTACATTTGAAAATCTATTTGTAGTATGCAGAACAAGCTCTGCGGATATTGAAGTATTTAGCTGATGTTGTCATAAGCTTTCCATGCCCTCTTGAGATAGAGCAAAATTGTAAGGATGACTGGTTGGTTGGACTTAGTGGGACCATTTGTGTCAGAAAATAAGTTATTTTTTTTATATATGAAGTTAATGACCCATAGGGAAATAGATCAAGGGCCTTGAATTCTTCAGACAGAAACTTATCAAGAGAATCAACAGAAACAGGAAAAATCAACAGGTAATTTCTAAAAAGTTTAAAAATTGATGAGCCACCATTAAAATGCTAGAGCCACTCTGGGGAGTTTGGGCTATTATGCCCATACATGAAGTCACATGAGAACAAATTTAAAAAGAGATTCTTTCAAGAGAGAGAAAAGAGACTTCTGCTAAATAGATAGGTGAGTAAATGAAGAAAAAAAAAAGCATAGTTGACACATAAACTTGTTTAACCGGAAGTTTGTTAAACATATATCATATTTTGTACATAACAAAAAATTCTAACTCATATCTATTTAACATTTTTCTGTATACCATTTTAAATTTTACACCATAAAGTGAGTGTTAATATAAGCACTCTCTATATTTCAAAATCAATGATAAAACATGGAAGAGAAGTAATTGTGCTTATTGTGGAGGGGATGCTGTTTAAAGCAGAATAATTCATTGAAGCATAGAAAGATAGAACATAAAAAAATTTTCTAAAAACAAAAATGATTTCTTTAAGATTTTATATCCTTCCAACACGTAGTGTTATCCTAGTTTAGAAAACCAGGTAGTATGCATAAAAATCATTTTGTGTCTATACATTTTCTGATTCTATTAGTGTCATGTTTTTAATCTTACTTTTCTTAAGAAAACTGGCAGTGAGTAGTGCGCTAGGGGCTTAGCAATATTAAATTTAGTGTTATCTCAGGCTGAGCACTTTTACCAGTAATGATAGTGGATTTGAACAGTGGTCTGGAAGGAAGTCATGAGTTTCTGAGTCACAAAGCTCTAGTGAAGGAGCAATGAGTTGGGGTCAAATAGCAGGACTTGCCAGTTCAGTGACTCCTAGCACATCATTTCATCTCTTTACTCTTATTGCTCTTTTGAAATAATGGCTAACTCACAGACTTGCACATAGGGCATTTTGTAAATTGAACAAAGTAGTAATAATAATAAAAGGTAGTATGTGTAGTATGTTGCTCTAACAGAATAATAATCTGGTGATTCAGAGCCTCTTGGTCTAGTTCAAGTTTTGTTCTTTACCTAACAAGATTCTGATCTTAGACAACTTACTTAACCTCTCATGTCCTCAGTTTCTGAAGTTTTAAAATAAAGATAATATTAGTGATACTACTCTGCCACAGAGCTGTTGTCTTTCAGGATCTGTTTTTTTTTTTTTTTTTTTTTTTTTTTTTTTTTTGGCATCTTCCTGTCAACTATACCCTCTCTAGAACCTCTCACTCCTAAGATCATGGTGCCTTGGGTCAAAGCTTCCTCAAGCCTTTTCTGCTCCTTCTCCCACATCCCTACTTCCTGAGGTTTGGTCACTGCCTGGAATGTTTCCTCTGGAGTAACTAGGACTGATGGTCTTCTGGTTTGGATGTCTGTTATAGGCAGGGAGACTGGTTGATGGCAGGATTGAGGAAGTCAAACTTTGGTACATATTTTACTAATAAATTTAAAGTGACAATTTTATTTACAACTCTACTGGTTAGTATGTTAGAATTATAATCCTGCAGGGCTCCCAAGGCTTCCTGGAGAAACGGTGCCAGTACAGTAGTCCTCCTTCTCTGCACAATTGCATTTCCCTGTGCAATCTACCCTGGGAAATTGCTGAAGTTTACAAAGTCCTCTAGATCTCTTTATATTATCAAGGATATTTATAAGCATATTTTCAAAAGCACATATTTCGATATTGTTCTGTTATGAAAATGTTATTAGAACCCCAATAATTATTTCCCCTAGCTTAAGAAAAAGATACTGGCTTAACTTACTTATAGTGAGCAAGGCATTGGGTGTCCTGTTTTTGAAGAGGCAGACTGTGTGGAAGATTCCAACCAAGGTCCTAGATTGTGCAAATGATGAGCTTTATGTGTATATGTTAATGCCCATAGCTGGTTCCCTAATGACTATGAGATCTTTTGAAGAAACTAACTGAATGTTCTATAAGACTCCATAATTGAGGGGAAGTCCTTTTGGTTGGTCTGGAATCTTTTTAAAGACCCTCATTTTATGTGGAAAACACCTTTTGATAAATACAAAGTTGCTCTCTTCCTTTGGAGAAACAAGATCTGTCCTAACAAAAAACGACACATACTGAGGTATGTGGCTACAAGCATTTGAGGCTTTGCGGCCACGGGTGTTTATTAATATTCCTTTATGTGCTCAGCACCCGATTACACGAGTGCCTACTGATCCCTGGTTGAGATGAACAAGAACTACAGAAAGTCAAGGCCACAAAGAAATGGTCCATCCCTTGTTTAATCTGCATCACACCTCCTAATCACAGATCCTCATGAAGAGTGATGTGTGGAGCTAGAAGGTCTCATGGTCACAGGAGATGCTTGCATGCCCTGGGCTGGCTTTGTAGAGAAAGGGTCAATAGGCTAGGTGGGAATCTTTAAGGTTGTTTACAGTCCCCAACTTGTGAACTCTTCCCAGTCAGGGTTTCTGCCCCGACTCTGCAAGGTTACACAAGTAATGGATTGCTGTGACCTGAAAGTTTGTATCTTCTCAAATGTATGATTTAACTACCAGAAAGTTTCTTCCTTTAAATGGCAGGTGAGGACCAGGTCTCAGAGGTTACGCATGACTGTGCAACACAATAATACAAATCACCCAGTGCCAAGGGCTTGTTTTATGAAAGGCACTACATTAATCAGAATGCCTCTTTTTTTTTTTTTTAAACCTACTGTTCACAACTAGTTTCCTTATTGACAGTATTGGATCATCTCTTCTTATAGAGACTGGTTTTGGCCAACAAGTGGCATTTAGTACATGTTTTATACAAAAGAAGAATATTCTATTAGTTCCTTTTAAGAAATTCTGGCATTGTATGTCCATTTTTTATAGGATTATTATTGGATTGACTATTATATACTAAGCTCCCATCATGCTTTTGTAAAATTAAATAAAATCAATTCCAAAAATTTATCAGTGATAGTAAGTAACTTCCATTCACTAGCAATGAAACAAAGCAGATGAAGTGCTGACTTCTGTGGCAGGCATAGATTAAGTGCTCAGCAGCCTGATTTTCAATGGTGGAAAGGCCCCATCCATGTCTTGAGGGCAGTTTAAGCTCAGAGTTTCAGGGGCAGATCCTGAGAGAACTCTTAGTAAGAGAATTAGGTTATATACAGGAAGGATCACCATGTCTGAAGTCACTTTGAATATTTTAATCTATTTTTTTTCTGAGTTAGTTTTTTTTTTTTATTCAATTACAGTTGTCCTATTTTTCCCCCATTGCTCCCCCCTCCCATGAGTTAGTTTCAATATACCCCATCTTCTCCCATTGAAACTAGTTTTCATGTTTTGATTAATCGTTTGTCATGTAATTTCAAATAACTAGGCTGTATCTTCTGTGAAGTTGATTGGTGCTTTTAAAAAATCGCAAATTCTCTTTATAACCAATATTATTCAGTACTGAGTAAAAACTGATCTTTAAGGCTTATACACTGCAAGGCAGCCAGTTCATAGGTAAATTTGAATATAAAACAGTGATCATAACAACATACTTTAGAACTAATTGTGAATAAGTTTTTCAAGACTTATAGAAAGGTGATAAAAAAAGGTTTGCGCACACTATCACTTTTCCAATGGGAGTTAAGGATTTGGTGTTGTCTAGATTCCCCTAGTTGCTATCTCTTCTGTTGCCCATGGGTCTTCAAGCTTCTCAGAACTTTTTTACATATGATTTGAAGCACTCTTAACACTTCTTTCATTCACTAAATGAAAGCAGATTTTCCAATAGATATTTATTATTTTACTACCTTGCTTATAAAGGGGAAGTTTCCAAAGCCATTAAGTTAACCTTTTTCCTTCTTAGATGTTATTTTATATTGTAGAAGTGTTTCACTATCCTAATTGTCATCAGATTTATTTACAATCTGGTTCTTTATGACATATTTTCCTAAATTATCAGTTTTTGAATATTTATGTCCTTTTCTATAAATGAACACATTGCTCCAAAATTAATGAAAGTAGATGATAAGTGGCCTCACATAAGTCAGGGAAGGCTTCATGTAAATAGTATTTTATGAAAAGTCATAATTTTGTTTAGCCTATATTTCTAAATAGCTATTCAAGCCATGAAGTGAAATTATAAATAGAGAAGAAAAGCTACTATAATCTTGCCTAATAATGGAAAATTTGGTCATGCATCTAGGCTTAAAGCTCATGAACAAACTTATACTTCTTGCAAAAAATTAAACTGTATGTGAAATCATTCAGTCTCTTTTTCCATTTGAAGCCAATGGCAAATTGTGACTCACAATTGAACCAGATACGTGATTATATAAAAGCATTATATATTTCTTATTATAAAATAAGTTATTCTTTCTATTCTTATTTACAATGTTAAGGCCACATTGTTTAGATAATTATTTCACTCTCAAAGGTCTTAATAACAGAGTCCTCTGCCATGCTTAATGCTACTAAACTACTGTAAATATTTAAAAATGAGTGTTTTATGGAAAAATTATGCTTAGCAATATTCTAATGTTTATAAATACAAATGTTTAATGGAAAAATAGTAAAACATGTTTGAGTTGTTTAAGGTTCACTGTAGTGTTATTCACTATCTAATTTCCTTTTAAGAAAAATAAAACTATGGTGTGTTCAAGGATTTGGGGATGCATTTCATTACTTTATAATCAGATTGGGCACTTACAGCCCTTCAATTGGGGAAAAGGCATCAAAGTGGTGAAGGGGTTACAGAATGACCAGGTGAATACCCAATAGCAGGTAAATGCATTTCTGGAAAAAGGAGTTATAATTTTCCCAAAGTTTTGAGATGATAAAGGGAGCACTGCTAACACAATCCCTGAGTATAGCTGTGTGAGGACAACCTTGTGACTGGAGGATTCAGCCAATTTTGGGAATCCCAGCCTGCTTTTAGTGGAAGGAACACCTATGGGAATTACTTCAGAAATGGATAATAAGAAAATCACAGGGCAGACTCCTTTACCAGAGTAAATGAAAGTGACAGCATTGGGAAGTTTAAAAGGTTTGATAAGTATATCTGAAGTCCTACAGTTATGAGTTATAGAGAAACATTCTAAATAAAACTAAGAGATAGATTAAGGTCAGCATAAGGTAAAATCTGTGATTAACCGAATTATCAACTGAATGACCATGAAGTTTAATGAGAAAGGTATTGGATTTTACACAATTGCATCACTGCTTGATAATATAACTGACTACACTCATTAATTATCATCATTTTTGTTTGTTTTCCTTTTTCCTTTCTTTTATTTGCTTTAATGGAAATATTCTGTTCATGCCAATAATTTTTGTACTAATATATAAGAGCCACTGGTTTCAACCCTAATACGGCTACATATAATTGAGAAAAATAAGTAATAGTTTACCACATAATAGATTTAAATACCTTGAGTAGGTGATCATCTTCTTGTAAATTTAATATATAAATCTAATCATGCTCTACATTAATATTTGTATTTGTCTATTTCACAAGAAATTTTGACTAATTTTAAAGAACTGGTACAAAACAAGAGGGTCTCAAATTACACAATAAATTTCATCTGCTCTTGAATCCATTATGTCAAAACAGAATGCCTATTGGTAAAAATTTCAAGCAGATATAAGTATAGTGTATCCCAATGAAAGGTGGAGAATCTAGAGAAACTATTTCAAAAACAAAAGAGTGCTTAATTCTCTATTGAAAAGTAAAGTACACATAGATATAAATATATTGAATAATACTAAATCCTTTCATTTTCACTGAGTATTATTTTAATCAATTTTGATAAGGAATGCAGAGTCATTACTACATTTTTATTTAACCACAAGTGAAACTTCAGGGCAGAGTCATCTTCATTAATGATTAATTTCTTCTTGAGTGCAATGGAAATGCCTCTGTTTTGTCACCAATGTTCATAAACCTTATTTTAAATATAAGAAAAAATAAGGTGAAAGGAGGTCAAATGTTTTTCCCATGGTCATCTATGAAGTCAATGACAGACACCTTTAAAATAAAGAGTAAACGGTAGATTATACTTGTTAATTCAGGAAATAGATCCAAACACATCTTGTTACTAGGAGAGTATTTTATTATTGTTAATTTAGTTCCATAGCGGTGTATGTGTGTAAGCATGCATGTGTGTCAGTTCTCCATATGCACTATTACAGTATTTGTGTGTTTTTTTTATGTATAGTCTTTTAAAAAATAATTTATTTATTTGTTTGTTTATTTATTTTATTTTATTTTTAGAGAGAGGGGAAAGGAGAAAGAGAGGGAGAGAAACATCACTTTGTGGTTGCCTCTCACTCGTGCCCCCAACTGGTGACCTGACATGCAACCTAGGCATGTTCCCTGACTGGGAATCGAACCAGCAACTCTTGGCTTGCAGGCTGATGCTCAATCCACTGAGCCATAGCAGCCAGGGCTTGTGTTGTTTTTAATTATAAAATTTTTGAATGATATTCATGTTTAATCAACCAGGAAGAAATCCATTTACTTTGGCATTAATTACATTTGGACTTATAGATTCAGAAAAGAGGTTGGTTTTTCTGAATTTTAATCTCTGTCCTGGTTCAAAGCTTTGAAGACAGTTGCTAAAAGACTTAATAGTAAATAAGTTCTTATGTAGAAACTTATTTCAGAATAGAGAATCCATTTTTAAATGAGGAATTCATCTGATTTTTAGAAATCCAAGTATATTTAAATTCTAGGGGAAAATAATATTGGCATTGTGAATAGATCCTTCTATCCATATATTTAAATTGATTGAAATTTTTAATGATAATTTAAACCATATATTTCAGATTTACTCACAACTCAGTTAATTAAAGATTATTGAATCTATGGAGGAGGGGAGCAATAAAGTCATGGACTCCACAGCCAAAGAAGTTAATTCTCTTTCCTTCTTTTGCTCCTTTACTTCATTTTCCCTCCCTCCTTTCCTTTTTCCCTTCCTCTCTTTCTTCCCCACTTCCTCCCTTTCTTCTAATTCTTTTTTTTTTTCTCTATAAAGGAAAAGATTTTTATTGGGATTTCAAAAGGTAACAGGAGCCTTCCTTTATCTTTGTTAAAGTCTATATAGGGACCAAATAGAAATAAATATATTAGCAATAAAATAGAGAATAATCTAAGGTTTTCTAATCGTCATCTCTACCTCTAAGTCATGTTCTCACGCTACACTGAAGAGAAAGGGTACACTGACTACTAGTCTCTACACAGCTGCAAGATTTCCACAAGCCTCACACCCTGCCTTGAACTCAGTGCAGAGGCCCTGGGACTTGTTTGATAGCCTGGTCTAACCCTCTTGGGTCTTGAGTGATATGTTCTTATATTGACTCAGGAATAAGAGAAGAAAGTGCTCAATGTGTGGACGAGCATCTCTGAAAGAAAGAGCCCCAAAGAGCTTAGACCACTTACACACAGCAAACCATTTCCAAATTTCAAAGAGATAAGTCATCCTTCTTCTTGGTCATAACTGGGAAGTGGATAAGGTAGGAAAAAAAAAAAAGAAGCTTTTCTTTAAAAATTTTGGAAAGTAAAAAACAATGATTACTTTATAACTTTCTGTCCTTCTTCATCATCTCAACCCCCTCTGCCCCTTCCTTCTCTATTGCACAAACCTGAATTTACTGTGTTAATACTACAGTATATGTTAAAGTAAATTAAATAATTTTATCAAATAGGATAATAGAATAATTTACTAAACCAGTGGTTTTCTGCCCTCACTTTACATTAGAATCACCTTGGTTTCACTTTAGAAAGATAGTGATTTTAGGGACTCCATCCCTGAAAGATTTACTGAGTCTAGGCTAGGACTCATACCTAGTATTTTCATAAAGTCCTTCAGGTGATGCAATTATGCCAACAGGTTTGAACACCATTACTCTTAACTAAGTGGAGAAAAGCAAAAACAAACAAAAAAATACATAAAATGTGACTTTTGAGCTTATATTTTTAATGATAGATACTTATTTCAGAGGTCATATTTTAAAATAACTTACCACATCTTGACTTAAATGACTCAGAAACAAAGATCCATGCAAGTCAAT
This sequence comes from Furipterus horrens, assembly GCF_987537825.1. NCBI lineage: Eukaryota > Metazoa > Chordata > Mammalia > Chiroptera > Furipteridae > Furipterus > Furipterus horrens. The sequence continues at coordinate 56,552,127 of NW_028327171.1, forward strand.
ATTAAACTCTCTTCTGCTGTCCCCAAATGCAGGAATGAAGTGGCCCACCTGGCTGCTGGCTCACATGATCTGTGTGAGCCAGCCTGGTCTGGGACATAGGGCAGACTGAAGGAGGACATCTGGAAAGAAGCAAGAGGTTATTTCAGTAGCAGGTAAGCATGGCCCATGGCAAAAGCATTAGAAAAGATAATATTGAAGGATAATTATTTAACTGCAAGAGTCTGAAATACTTTTGCTCAGATACTTTTACAAAGTGAAAATTAATGTTTTCATAAGTGAGCTTAAGTTCAACAAAGAAACAAAATAAAAACCTAAAACAAAATGAATACCTTCCTGAGCTCCTAGAAGAGTATAGACCTTGCAAAACTTATTCCTTCATGTCCAAATAGATTTGAATGTGCTTCTGGAGTTTTTTCCATAGGATGTGAGGGCTGGCTGGAGCCGTTTCTTGTGAGACTTGAGATTAGGGCAGCAGCACAAGGTTCCACCAACTCTGCTCAATTCCCCTTCAGTTTCTCTGAGACACCAGGCCACTCACAGCTCCGTGCCTGAGTTAGAGTGAGGAGTTGTGGGGATGTGGTCAAAAAGACCACAAAGCGCCTTCTAAAGGCATCATAGTCACACAATTTCTGATGGTGGTCACCATGAGGATATGGTTCAGAGGTGCCAGATCTTCCTATATTTCAAAAGAAGCCTCAACTCAGAATGCTTAAATGAAACTAATGTATAAATTCTTGCGTGGAAAAAAAAAAAAGAAAGAAATCCAGAAGTTAGAACTGATCCTAAGCCTTCCAGGTTGAGGCTCTTTGATTAGAGAGACAATAAAGGTGAGGCTATGGCTACAGCACCTCAGAACCCTGCGTGGCAGCTCCATTGCGACTGTTCTGTCCTATCGCAGATGTCCCCTTTAGGTACAGTGTAAATGATCACCCTGCGTTCCTTACATTTGCTGTTTTCTACTTAGCTCTCTCCAATTCCTCTTACAATCCTGTGATTTTTGTATGGAGATGCTGTTTCCCTGCTGGAATGTAGGGCCCCTGATGGCAGGTGCATCTACATTTAGCACCTAGCAGGATGCTCTGCATGTGGAGATTAGCTTTACTCTATAAGTCATTATGATGCAGGAGCGATTATTATTATTATTTCACCGATACAGATAAGTTGCCTAACCTTCACAGAAATTGAAGGTTAGGCAATTTATAATCTGTCTAAATGTAGACAATAAGTGGTGTGTGCACAGAAGACGTTTGGCTCCAATGGCTGTGCCCTAAGCCACTAGAGTACGTTCTGCTTAATGCTTTTCTGAGAGTACTCATTCTTCTTCTTTCAGTATAGTGAAAGACTAACACATCAGAGAAATATGGTGCAGTAAATGGCTCTTCTCTGACTTCAGAATGTTCCTTCTCCCTTTCTTTCAAAAGACAGGTATCAAACCAATAGGGAGTCTAGTTCAAACTATATTCTTACTTTGTTGCTTTAGGTACAAAATTATGAACTCACAAAAAAGAGAGAGAGAGAGTGAGAGAGAGAGAGAGAGGATGTGTTTGTAGTCATTTTTATAAATTATGTTTTGAATAAAGAGGCATAAAAGACAATTACTAGAAAATATGTTGAAAATATTTTAATATGCAAGCAAAAAAAAAATACAAAGCTATTTATGATTGAACAAGACAACAGAATTTTTCTTTCATGTCTAAAACTTAGAAATTTAGGAATAAGCCTTGAAAATTTTTCAGTTAATAATATATCATTATAATATCTTACTTATTGACATTAACCTTTGCTTCTATTCTGATTTTATAGTTCCTTTTTGTTCTCTCTTAAGAGTAGTTTGAAGGCATTTGTCATGCAATATAGATTTTTCAGGTCCTAGAATTCCTGAATTTTCTGAATTTGCACAAATTTTGTTTCAGTGACAGAAATATTAACTCTAGAAATAAAAGCATTTGTAATTTCCAGAAATACTATGTTATTAACTTGATTCTAAAATGATGAGTCATTTTATTATTGTATATTGTCTACGTTTCCAAGTATATAAATGCATTTGTGTAAGTAGGCAAATGAATTTCCACTCGATCCTTCTGATTCCTTTAAGTTGTTTTCTAAAATAAATAATGCTACCAAATAAACAAGTTTAGCCATAATCTTCTTACAAATTTTGAAAATGTTTCAAGAAAACAGCACAAATAAAAAGTTACTAGAGTGCCAGAAAAGAAAAAAAAAATCAATAGAAAAAAAAAGATAAACTAGAGCTAAAAGGCAATTAGATTTATAGTTTTTTCTTGGCAAAAAAACAAACCAAAAAAAGAATTACCGGCAAGAAAAAATTTAAAAGTTTAAATAATGTTAATGTGACTTAAAAGCAATGTCTAAAATGCATGTTTCTTTTCAGCAAACAATTTTCTGCTATGATGTCATTAATAAAGTATCAAAGTAGACATTGGATGATAGTTTAGTTGAATTAGTTTAAGAAATTTATTATGAAACTTTACTTCACTTTAAAGTCAGCTAGGAGAAACTGTGGGGACTTCCGGCCAAGATGGAGGTCTAGACAGACACGCTGTAACTCCCTCTACAACTAAGAAGGAACACAACTACCTCAAAACTAGAGACAACCAGAAGTTCCAGAAAATCGAGCTGCATGGAAGTCCAACAAACGAAGATATAAAGAATAAATACTCATCCAGACAGGTAGGAGGGGTGGAGCCAGGGTGGAGAGGACTCAGTGTGGTGGTGGCAGCAGCAGCAGCAGCAGGCTGGCAGAAAGCACAGTTACACATTTTAAAAAGTCAGGACAGACACCTGGGAAGTATTCCCAGCTCCAGACCAGACCCCGCAGCTCATGGTCCCAGCACTAAGAAAAATAAAGATTCATTGCTTCTGACTGTGCAAACCAGTGGGGTTGGTGCAGAGGAAGAAACAGCCAGTCTCTCAGCTGAGTCTGCTTATTTAAAGGGCCCCCACAGTCCTAGAACATCCGCAGACCCACCCGCTCTGGGAATGACAGCCAGGGCAACAACTAGAGAGGTGCCAGTCCCATACAAAGTGGGAGAACTGCCTAGAAAATGAGCGAATGCTGAGCAAGCAACATTGTTCCCTCTCAGACCCCTCCCCAACATACAGCACCACAACGTGGTGAAACGGGTCCTCCTGTACTGATGAATACCTAAGGCTCCGCCCCTTACAATGTAACAGAAACAACAGTTCTACCTAAGACACAGAGGAGAACAAACACAGGAGCCTGTTAAGGTGAGGAGACAGAGAAATATGTCTCAAAAGGGGGAACAGATCAAGGTTCCGAGGGAGAACTAAGCAACGAGGAGATAGCCAACCTAACAAATGAGAAGATAGTCAACCTAACAGATGTAGAGTTCAAAACACTGGTGAAAAAGATGCTCACAGGCTTGACAGATATGGTTAAGTATGGCAAACAAATAAGGGAAGAAGTGGAGCCTATGCTAAAGGAAACGAAGGAAAATCAACACAAAACCAATGGTGAAGAAGAGGAAACCAGGGTTCAAATCAATGATTTGGAACATAAGGAGGAAAACAACAGTCAATCAGTACAGAATGAGGAAACAAGAATTGAAAAAAAAGAGGAGAGGCTTAGGAACTTCTGGGACAACTTTAAACATGTCAACATCCAAACCATAAGGGTGCCAGAGGAGAAGAGGAAGAGCAAAAAATTGAAAACTTCTGTGAGAAAATAATGAAGGAAAACTCCTCATATTTGGCAAAGGAAATAAACATACAAATCCAGGAAGCACAGAGTCCCAAAGAAACTAGACCCAAAGAGGACCACACCAAGACACAACATAATTAAAATGCCAAAGGTTCAAGATAAAGAGAGAATCTTAAAAGCAGCAAGAGAAAAGCAGAGAGTTTCCCACAAAGGGGTGCCTATAAGACTATGAGCTGATTTCTCAAAATAAACTTTATAGTCCAGAAGGGACTGGAGGAAGTTAAGAATAATATAGCAAAATGTGAAGGCAAAGAATGTATATGCATGACCCATGGACATGAACTAAGGGGGGTGGGATTGCTGGAGGGAAGGGGGTACTAGGCAGAGGAGATCAAAGGGGGAAAAATTGAAACTATGATAACAGCATAATCAATAAAAATATTTAAAAAATAAAATAAAATAAAGTGAGCCAAAGAAGGGAAAGCCTGAATATCTAAGTACTGTGAATTTTGGAACATAATATAATTTTTAGAATTGAAAATGTAATAATAACCAAATAATAGACCTGAACATTTAGCCCAACAGAGAAAAATATACATAAATAAAAAGATACAAAGAACTAGAAAATTTCCTTTTGTTATAAAGTGCAGTAACTACTAGTTTTGTGGCCACTTATTGATGCTAAGTTCAGTTGTTGGTGGGAATAGACCATTGGTGTGGCCAGGACAGTGCTCTTATAGTTACTCAGCAGTACAAGAGCTTATGGGGCAAAGCTATGCTGATGTTAGCTTGATGTCAAAGATAACATTATGAAAGTTCAAATCACCTTATATTCTTACCATTTCTGATCAACACAGGTATCTGTAAACGTACTTAAAGAACACTTTTTTTTTTTTGAGTGAGAGAAAAGTGTCACAATTGCTTAGAACAAAAGTAAAAGTAATTCAAGAAAGATCTTAAAATAAATTTAGGAAAGAAGGAAGGGAGAAAAGAAAGAAGGAAAGAAAGGAGGAAGGAAGGACACCAGTACTATAAAAATTATGTATTTTTACAATAATAATAGAGTTAAGAGTGCAGTTGATTTCAGTTTAAAGCTGAAACAGAATAAATTGTGTGCATCTCTCAAGTTGTCTTGGTAACAAAATTTTCACCTACCATTAGTCCCTTTATAATGAGAAAAACCCTTTTGAGATGAGGTGAAAAGTAACCTAATCAACTATAGTTTTAGTAACATTGAATTATATTTTTAAATACTTTAATATTTCTAAGCTTAGGTAAATTTAAACCCACTAGCCTTTAGCAAGCTTTGTGTATCAGGACATGGAAAAGAGATATTATACTGCATTTGTGAGTGAGGTGTGAGGTGTTAAAATCTCAATATCCATGAACATTACCAGGGAAGAGGCAAAGAGAAAAGTATCTTTACTGCTACTACTTTTGCTACCTCCCATGCTCAATCTATGATGTCAATTTTATTTATTATATTTACAGATAACTTTCCTTTGGGGAATTGTTTAATAGTTTGATATTGGACCTTCCATATTGTGCTGGAGGTGAACTAGAGTGGAAAACTTTTGCAAACCTCCATGGTGACAGTGTAGGTAGCAACTGCCTCACCCCTGCTTCGCAAAGGTTGTGTTGTGCTACTACCCCAGCTAGCAACCCGGAATATAGGTTTATACTATATAAGCAGCTTTGTACTGAGGCTCGGGGCTACTCACTTGAATCCCTGCATGGAGTAAGAGTGGGTAGTCACTGTCCAGCTAATAAAGGCTCTTTAAATTCTAATTTGGTTGTCTCTGACCGTTTGGTTCTCGCACTTGGTCCACAACAGATATGAATTCTCGAGATTTCTTATCTTTGTTCTCATGTTGCCCTCCTTGGTTTTCTCTTGACAGAGATATTCCTTAGCTTTATCTTTTTTCAGATTGGTCTATTAACTGATAATTTGTTTTATTATACTTTTGTATTTCTAAGAGTTTTTTTATAGCATTTTAAGTTCTAGTTACATTAATAAAATGGATTTTTATTTTTACTCTCTGAAATTTTAATCACAGTATTGATTTTCAAAGTTTTCTTTCAAATTTATGTGCTCTTAACATTATGTGTCTGCATATTCCCAATTAATTTTTTGGGTTGGTTGTTTTTTGTTTTGTTTTGTGTTTTTAAATTATATGTTTAGAGACAATTAAATATCTATAATTTCTTCAACATTTGCTTATTTAATATGGTTTTTAAAACTGAATATTTGAAACTGAAGTATTAGGAAGCTAATGGGAAGCTCTTTTTCAATAACTGGGTTATTCTACAGTGACCTGATTACTTCATGAAGATGCTGAAGTGTCAGAATTTGTAGGATGTTTATTTGAGGATGATCAGTTCTTGGAGAGTAATTCTCCAAGTTTTTGCCTGCAAGGTAGAAGATTGGTTGTAGTTATTTGAAAGCTAACTTGTAGGACAAGGGTTGAATCTCACTATTCAGTAAGATCTCACCATTTGTTTTCTTGAGTAACACTATAGGGAATGTATATTATTTAGATTATTTTTAAATTTGAAAGATAACTTATGTTTTTCTCTTTTCTTTTCATCTTCATTGGCTCCAGTTCACCATGAACATCTCTTCCTTAAACTCATATCTTCTACATATAAATTAACTAATATTGTTCTAAAACTGTCATGGCAATTTTGGTATAGAATGCACGGAGAGCATTAGTTTTCCTGGAATTATTTATATTCATATATTTTTATATTTTATTTTATTTTTTATATATTTTTTAATGTTTTTTATTGATTATATTGTTACAACAGTTCCAATTTTCTCCCCCTTGTTCCCCTCCACCCAGCACCCCCCTCCCCCAGCAATCCCCCCCAAGTCCATACCCCTGGTTCGTAAAAATTAACTATCCCCCCCCCTCAAATATTAGGACCCTTTGTAGTCTTGTAAAGGACAATGGGCGAAGGTCTCAAGCTCCTCTAGCTGCTTCAAGCTGGACATGGTCGTCGTCCTACCTACCCTTGGGTCCAGAAAACCCTAATAAGAGTGGGGGTGTGGAGGGGAGGGTGGCCTTCTCACAAGGGGAAGGATCGTGCAGACTCCAGGTCAGTTGGCTGTCTCCGGTCAACGGCGTGCTTGGTTTAACAGGCTGGTGTCCTTGTTGTGTTTCAGTCATTCCTCCCCGAGTTTGTTCCTCCTGGATTGTCTCCTTAACAGGAGCGAGCTGAGAACACTGTTCCTACTCCGCGGCCATCTTGGTCCCCCCTCTCTATATTTTAGATTATATAGTTATTCTTTAGATAAGATCACATATGTAATTTCAACTTCTTAAAAGAAGACCTTTGGCAGTTTGTTGGAGGAATTAAGGGGTCAGCACACCCTTCTCACACACAAAAGAAAGCATAATACTTTTAAAAAATGTTGCAAACAACCACTTCAGGGCTTTAGAAATTGACCAAATGCTTACAGTAGTCAGGAAGTGCTTATTCATAAGCTTTAAGCTAAGAACAATGGCGGCTGCCATCTTCTTGTCTGGGTTAGCGCACAGCTGTCTGGATAAGGTAGTTTTAGTGGGCAGGACCATGAGCACCAGTGACTTTCCTTTCAGAGGGAACCCACATGTTTTGGAGTAGAGGGCAAATATGTGTGTCTAGTAAAAATTTCATTGAAAGTAGCAAATTTTTGTAGGAAACAAATGGAGAGAACCATAAGTCATCTAGTTTGAGGTTGCTGTACCATTTGAGGCAAGTAGAGGACTAAGAGGGATCCTGGAAATGAAAGATCCATATAATGGCTATGTAGGGTCTCCTTATGGCCCTGGGTGACTGAAAAACTGTGTCACAAGTGTGGTGAGGGACCAGAGAATCCCACCAGAAAGTAAAATCTAAAGCCGACATGAAAATTTATCAAATTTTGAATGCGTTCCCTTACCCTCACACGCATCGGTTTCCAAAGGAAAACATTGTGGACTCCAGTCATTTTGCCCAAACACCGCCTGACCGATGACATTAGGAAACACTTTGAGTGTGGTGAAAATATTCTAAAGCTGAACAATTGTGATCATTGAACAACACTATGGATCTCCTGAAAATTTTTGTACTGTGTGTTATTTCCAATGGTTACATTTTAATTATATGAATTTTACTTCAGTAAATATGTTAAGAAGTTTCAAAATGAAGTTTTTTTAAAAATATTTTTACTAATGAAAATTTCACTTAGCATTTTTGTCTTTTATACTCACAGGATGATTATTCCAAGTAGAAAATCACTTTTAAGTGCTTGTCCTTTCAGCATATTTTTTTTAGTTATCTTGCAGAAATCATAAATCTCTAAGATAACTTCTTTTCTAAAGAGAGGTCTATTAAACAAAAGTTAATTTTCTCATGTTGGAAAGGAGTTATTGGCTATTAAAAATGCAAAACTTTACCTTTTTTTTTCCTTTGTGCTATACTGAATTGTTTCCTACTCAGGGGAGTTGCAAAATGTATCAGCTACCTTATCACAGTTTGAAACTTGGGCTATTATTTAGTTACACCTATGGAATGGAAGTCTTACTGGGGTCCTCAGAACCCTCTTCCTTCCTCATTTTTTCATCCCAGATAAGGGATCTGTGTATTTGATTTGGGGCACCTAGATCCCTGCTCTGACTGTATTCTATTCTAAGGAACTTGTTGGGAGGCCTGATTTCAGGAATAACGATGAAAACTGCTGTGGAAGTGAATTGACAACAGACAGCTCTGTGACAAGGACGCTGCAGTCAGTGGAAAGGCAAGGACAGGAAACAATGCTTAACGGATTCAGACCCACAGAAGATTAGTTTCAATGGAACATGGAAACAGTAGCAAATTTTGATTTAGTTTAAGATTGAGTGGTGTAAGAAATTAGTTCGACAACTTGTTGGTATCTAGAAGTGTTGTAAGTTCTAAAGGATATATTTAAAGAGGGGAGATTAGAAGAGCATGTCTCCTCTGATGCCAGAAATCCAGGAGAACATGAATGATTAATCAGGACAGAGATGGTTGGCGCTAGGGTTTGAGCTAAGATAAGGTTAGGCCTAGAGAATGAGTAGCTCTGCCTTTAGGACAGGAAGAAGACACAACCAATGGTACATTTATTTTGTTGTGAAGGAAGATGACAGATTAGGTTTGTACATCTAGTGGTTGAAATTTTTAAAAATTGGAGTTAGATGGTTTCTATCAAATTAATACTAAAATTATTTAAAATGCTATATTTGTTACTCTTTTCAATGTGTTGCCCTTATTTTTTGTTCTTATATTTTTCTTTCAGTCCACTTTACTTTTTGTGGTTTTAATTGAGTGATTTACATTATTTTATTTTTTCTGAGCATATAAGTTATACTTTCTTTCTTTTAGTGACTGCCCTACAGTTTACACTAAACATTTACAATTAATCCAAATTCATTTTCAAGTAACACTACACTGGTTCACATGTATTGCAAGTACCTTAAAATAACAATTAATCCTAATACCTCTCTCTGCCCATTGTAACATTGCTGACATTTATTTCACTTTATACTTAAAATTACATCCTCAAGTAAATGTTTGCTATTATCATTTGAATGAATAGTTGGTTACCTGTTCGATCCATTCAAATGAGAAAACAAATTTTCTATTTTACCTTCACATTCCTTTTTTAATGTTCTTTCTTTATGTAGATTCTAGCTTCTGACCTATATACGGTTTTTCTTCTTTCTAAAGATCTCATTTTAACATTTTTGAAAGTCCTCTATTATTATTATCATTTATCTAAAAAGGTCTGTATTTTGAAGAAATATTTTCAGGGTATAGATTTCTAGGTTGGTGTTTATTTACCCTTTCTTATCACATTTTAAGTTTTTCGCTCCAATCTCTTTTTCTTACATGTTTTCTGAGAAGTGGAATGTAATTAAGATCTTTTCTGCCCTGTAGAAAAGTTTTTTGTTTTTCTCTCTGTCTTCTTTCAAAGGTATTCTTTATGTTTTACTTTCTATAGTTTGGAAATGATATGCCAATGTGTAGTTTTTTTGTTTTTGCTTTTTAATTTATTCTGCTGGTGTTTTCTGAGCTTTTTAGATTTGTGGTTTACTTTGTTACATAAATTTGGAGAATTTTTAGTTATTAGTATTTCAGATATTTTTTTCACTTTCTTCTGTTTCGGATATTTACTTTATGAATATATTACACTTTTTGTAGTTATCTCAAAGTTCTTAGATATTCCTTTTTTTTTAGCTTTTTTTTGTTTGTTTTTCAGTTTTGAAGCTTTTTATTATGATATACTCAGGCTTAGATATTTATTCCTCAGCCATGTCTAGTTTTTTATTTAGCCTATCAAAGGCATTCCTTTTTTCTGTTAAAGTGCTTTAGATCTCTAGAATTTCTTTTTGGTTTTCTATAAGAAATTCCATCTCTCTGCTTTCATTTTCAATCTGTTCTTACAGGCTATTTACTTTATCCATTAAAGCCTTTAATATATTAATCATAATTTAAAATTATTCCTGGTCTGATAATTCCAATAATGCTGCCCTGAGTCTGGTTCTGATTCTTGTTTTATCTTTTCAAACTGTGTTGTTTTGCCTTTTAGTATACCTTTTAATTTTTTTAAAGTGTATTTTATTGATTTTGTTGTTACTGTTGTCCAAATTTCTTTTCCCTTTGCTACCCTCTGCCCAGTACCCCCCTTCCCTCCAGCAATCCCATCTCTCTTAGTTCATGTCCATGGGTCATGCATATAAGTTCTTTGGCTTCACCCTTTCCTATATTATTATTAACTTCCCCCTGTCTATTTTGTACCTACCAATTATTTTCTTAATCTGTGTACCATTTTTCTCCCTTCCCCCTCCCAGCTGATAACCCTCTAAATGATCCCCATACCTACGATTCTGTACCTATTCTGGTTTGCTTACTTTGACTTTGTTTTTATTTTTTTAGATTCTGTTGTTGATAGTCATGAGTTTGTTGTCATTTTAATGTTCATAATTTTGATCTTCTTTTTCTTAAATAAGTCCCTTTAACATTTCATATAATAATGGTTTGGTGGTGATGAATTTCCTTAGCTTTACGTTGTCTGGAAAGCACTTTATCTGCTCTTTCATTCCAAATGATAGCTTCTCTGGATAGAGTAATCTTGGTTGTATGTCTTCCTTTTGATCACCTTGAATACTTCTTGCCAGTCCCTTCTTGCCTGCAAAGTTTCTTTTGAGAAATCAGCTAAGAGTCTTATAGGTACCCCTTTTTAGGTAACTCTCTTCTTTTCTCTTGCTGCTTTTAAGATTCTCTCTTTATTTTTAATCTTTGGCATTTTAATTATGTTGTGTCTTGATGTGGTCCTCTTTGGGTCTAGCTTGTTTGGGACTCTCTGTGCTTTCTGAACTTGTATGTCTATTTCCTTTGCCAAACTTGGGAAGTTTTCCTTCATTATTTTTTCACATAAGCTTTCAATTTCTTGCTCTTCTTCTCCTTCTGGCACCACTATGGTTTGGATGTTGTCACGTTTAAAGTTGTCTCAGAGGTTCCTAAACCTCTCCCCATTTTTTTCAATTCTTGTTTCCTCATTCTGCAATGGTTGACTGTTTTTTTTTCTTCCTTATGTTCTAAATCATTGATTTGAACCCCAGTTTCCTTCCCTTCGCCATTGGTTTTGTGTTGATTTTCCTTCGATTTCTTTAGCATAGGCTTCACTTCTTCCCTTGTGCGTTTGCTGTATTTAAGCATATCTGTCAAGCCTGTGAGCATCTTTATCACAGGATTTTGAACTCTATGTCCATTAGGTTGGTTATCTCCTCATTGTTTAGTTCTTCCACTGGAACCTTGATGTGTTTCTCTTTTTGGGCCATATTTCTCTGTCTCCTCATCTTGACAGGCTCCTGTGTTTGTTTGCCTCCATGTCTTAGGAAGCACTGTTGCACTTGCTACATTGTAAGGGGCAGAGCCTTAGGTATTTGTCAGTACTGGGCGACCCATTTCACTACGTTGTGGTGCTGTATGTGAGGAAGGGGTCTGAGAGGGCACAGTGGCGCTTGCTCAGCACTCACCCCTTTTCCAGGCACTTCTCCCGCTTCTTGTATGGGACTGGCGCCTCTCTAGCTGTTGCCCTGGGTGTTGTTCCAAGATTGGGTGGGTCTGCGGATGTCCTAGGCTGTGGGGGCCCTCTAAACAAGTGAGTTTGAGGTAGATATTTCCCTTTTCTTAAGTCAGTTAGGCTCTGATAAAACCTCAATATGTTAACATAAAGTCAGACTTTGTTAAAAAACAAACAAAGAGGATGCTTCCATGCATTTTAAAATAGCACCCAGACTGGTGTGGTTCAGTGGATTGGGCATCATTCTACAAACCAAGTCATCAGTTTGATTTCCAGTCAAGACACATGTCTGATTTGCAGGCCAGGTCCCTAGTTGGAGGTATGCAAGAAACAACTGATTAATGTTTCTCTCTAGGGTCCATGTTTCTCTCCCTTTCTCCCTCCTTTCCTCTCTTTTAAAAAATAAATTTAAAAAATATTTTTAAAAATTGTAACTTTTCCTCTTCTGCTGGTTGCATGAGGGGATTATTTATTCTGATAGTGTGAGAACATACTAGCATTCCAGGAGGGAAAGTGCAGAAAAGTGTGGGATGCCCTAAAGATTGAATTCCCCTGAAGTTTTTATCTCTTATAATTGTCTTAGGCTGAGCTCCAGAAATTTATCAATTACAATTCAGGCTTCTCTACTCTGGCATGGTTCTCAAGGAGGTTTCAACTCTCAGAGGGTTTCTACTCTGGAAACTTATGATCCTCTGTATTTGTCTGTTGGGATCTCCAGTTTGTCTTGTTACCTTATTTTTTTTTGGTGGATCTAAGAAGAGTTATTGATTTTTCAGTTTGCTCACTTTTTTACTTGTTATTAGGATCGAGTGGTGACTTCCAAGCTTCTTATATGCCAGACCAGAAAGTGGAAGTCCTCTAAAGACATCCTTTTCCCCAGAGTTATTTTAAATGTATAAGCCAGACTGTTGTTTGCTTCTGTGATGGCAAACAGTGGCTACTGATGTTCTGGGCAAATGCCTTGGGAATGGATGGGATACTTTTCACTGAATGTGCTCTAAACAAAAAGAAATAAAGATATGTTTTGTAAATCAGCTGCCAGACAGGTATCAAAATGACAATTCTCCACCTAGTGTCTAGTAGGCTGCTTTTCTGCACAGCTAACAGTTTTAAGGCCACTTTCAAGGCTGCTGAAGAGCTGGGGATAAGAACAGGGCAGGTAAAAATGCGATTTTAAAAACCAAGATTTAACCCCTTGTCTTGAATAAGTAGTTTGTAAACTATTGCAAACCTTTTTGGTTAACTTTAGAATTCTGAAAATACTGATTTTGAAAAAAAACTTCAGTGGATTCTCTTTGCTTTTATGAAGGAGTAGATTTTCAGAGGTCCTTACTGTCTTATTTTGCAATTATAGTGTGCTTCTATGCAGCAATATATAATTTAAGTGACCAAAGTTAAGTTCTACAGGACAAATATAATATATTGCTCTTTTTAAAAAATAAAAAACAATTAATATTACCAAAAATGGAATGTATGAAACAATGAAAATGGGACTTGGGCCAAGGAACATTTTAAGCCAGGAAGATAGAACATGCATGAATAAGATGGTATTATGAATAAAGAATATATTACTTTTCCCAGTTCAGATTGAAGAATGGAGGGGTAAATAAATTAAGACCTATTGGCTTATCATAATTAAAAATTAGCAAATAAAATAGAAAAACAATGAATGATCATAGTTTTTCTAGATTTACAGCTCATTTATATATATATCACCCTTAAAATCAAATATTATTTATATACACACATTTTTATACATGCAGGGGTTGTGTGCACATTCTTCATAAACAGCATTTACTATTCTTTGTAATAATATATTGACTTCTTTTGATATGTGTAGCATCTGAGGTCACAAATTAAGTTGGACATATGTGTTCCCTGTTTTCTGATTCAGCTCTGCAATAGATATTAAACTAGTTGTTAATATTTAAAATAAGTCTTTTTCTGTTTTTTTCCTTTTTTAAAAGTTGAACTTTATTTATCCTTTGAACATTATTACTTTATTTGACCTTGCAGAGAACTCACTCGAGTCAGAAAAGCAAAGAAAGAAAAAATAAAGGAAAGAAGAAAGAAAGAAAGAAAGAAAAAAAGAAAAAGAAAAAGAAAGAAGAGAGAAAAAGGAAGGAAGGAAGGAAGGAAGGAATTTTAAAACATAAATAAGATTATTAAAGGTTTTTAAAAACAGATTTAAATAATTTTATAAAAGTTATTTATTAAAAAATCATCCTCCATAAATCTTTCTTGTTTGGTGTTAGTTGATCCAAAGAATCAGTAGGAATTTATACTTTTTCATTAGCATATGATAAATGTTTATATTAGTATAAACTGTATCATGTACATTGTTCAACAAAAGCAGGGGTAAGAAAGCACTAAGGGACTAAAGGAGTTTAAGCATTGAAAGACCCATGTGCTGTTATTTCTTTTAATTTCCAACCTCATTAATATTTCATATGATGATATGCTGAGTACGTAGAAGTTTTACTTTATTATTAAATGCTTCACTGTAAACCAGTTCTTTACTGTGCTCAGGGTATATGTGTGTGTGTGTGTGTGTGTGTGTGTGTGTGTGTGTATGTGTGTATAAAATGTAGATATATATGTATAGATATCTATTTGATTATTTTGTTTGTGACATTTTATTTAGTATATAAGTAACTATATCCCAAGACACTTCATACCTAAAAAATGTCTTATATATTAAACTTTTTATGATATATTGGAAAATAAGGCAAAGAACCCAGAATATACTAGAATTTATTCCAGTTCCAGCTCTAGCAGTGACTATTTGGTATTACTGAGATGTCATTTAGATTTTCTCATTCATTGATTTACTAAAAAGAAAGTATTATAAAAGTTGTTTCCAAGGTAATTTTTATTTATTCTTTGTTTTTTCTTAAATTTTTATTTTATCACAAGTTTTCAAAGTTTTCTGTTGTTTTGTAATGATCTGCTTCACTGAGCAGAATGTGAATGTTTGGGGAGCACAGCCTTTAACTTATTAATCTTTCTGTCATACATATTAGTAAATTCTAAGGTGGCTTTACATTTATATGAAAATGTTTTTATATATTTTGACATTTTTCTTAATGACTACTTAATTTATACTTTAAAATTATTTAGCAAATTTATATCTATCACCTATTTATATTAACATTACAGAGTAAGACCACATGCCTTTTGAAATTATAATATGCTGTCTAAAAAGGGTTTGCTCATATGTGTAGACCTATGCAAAGGTACATTTTAAACATAAATTTATTATTGTGCCCCTGTGTCTTTTGATTGGCTTTTCTCTTTAGAATGTTAGTCAAGTTTACATACTTAAACCTTAGCAAGAAATAAATCACCTAAGTTGTAAACATGGGAAGAATATATAGGTATGTATGTATATAAATATATATGTATATATGCATATATATGTATATGTAAAGATACATATTTATATATAGTTATAATTATAAAATATGAAGATATTGCAATTAAATTTAAAATATGCTGTGTTAAAATCAGTACTTAGCTAAAGCAAGCTATATAACTTTACATTTTGAAGCTATGATCATATTTTTTCCCTATACACTGAACTGTACTCCATCAGTACATTAAAAAAATCAGTGTCTTTTGTTTTCTGTCTCTCTATCTCAGTCTCTCTGTTCCTTGACTATTTCTTTTAGAATGATGGAGCTAGTATAATTCAGTTTGGAGAGCAGGCTATTGGTTTGAGATTTAGAGACTACATGCAGCTCAGCATGTGGTCTTAGTGCTCAATTGTGAAGTCAGGGTAGCTGCATTGAAAGGCAACCAAAAATGGGACAACTGTAATTGAAAAACCAAAAAATAAAATAAAAAAAACCAATATTAATTAAAAAAAAAAAAAAAAAGGAAAGGCAACCAACACTGGGAAGGAGATCCAGAACTGAAAAAGGGGGGGAGGGATGACCCCTTGGAAATATATCCCGATGCTGGATGTTGTAGCTCAAGCAGGTTGATGGGGGACATCTAGCGTATGGTGTCTAGTCCAAGAGGATTAAAAAGTGTCTGCAGGAGAGTAAAGCTGTGTGGTGTCAGAGACTATGCAGGGAAAGGGAGGTGTCTGCAGGGAGGATTGCTTGTCTTGGGACTTTGAAAACTAAGCAGGATTGTTCTTTTATAGGCAAATTGAACAAATAATAAATACATGAAAAATATTTCTCTACTAAAATGAATCAGTGTTCAGTGGAGAAATGGCTGATTTGCAGGGTTGGGGTGGCATAATACAAGCTGAGCCTGGAATATCATGTTGTGCCAGAAAATAAAAACATTTTTGAAGATCGATGGGGACATATAAAAATGATAGTAAATATTCCTAGCCAAATCTATAAATGCTGTAGGATCAAAATAAATATTGATAGTATCAGATTATAATAGAATAAAATGGGAATAAATAAAATATGAACCTATACAGAAATTATTAAATGAATTAATGAATGAAAGTTTGCCAAGTATTTTAGTTTGTTATGATGGGCAATAAATTACCACAAATGTAGCAGATTATAAACATCATGAATTTATGTCACAGTTTTAGGAGTTGGGCCCAGTGTGACTGGTTTCTCCATGGGTCTGCAATCAAGGTTTCATGCAGCGTCTTCTGTGAATCTGTAATCAAAGAGTTGGCCAGGGCTGGATTTTCATCTGAGTCTCGACTGGGAAGATTCTATTTCCAAATTCACTCCCATTGGAAGAATTCATTTGCTGATGTCTTTAAAACTCGTATTGGCATAGTGTTCCTTCAGGCTAACTATAGAAAGCATGACTGTGGAATGAGTCTGCTGGCAAGACAAAGTGTTATATACAACAAAATATGATCATGGGAATAACATCCCATCACCTTAGCTAGTTAGAAGCAGTTGTAGTTCCTGCCTCCAGAGGAGATTATACAAGGGCATGAATACCAGAAAGTGGGAATCATTAGAGATCACCTTACAGTGTGTTTGCCATAGTAAGGAACAGAATAGATCCACAGCTCAAAGTATCATTCCACAAATGAGTTCTCCATTACAAAGGAAAAAAGAGTAATATTACAGTTGGAGAATTAGGCACACACTCTTTTGATCAAGTGATCAAGGTGAATCTAAACTGGAATGCAAGAAACTGAAATGTGTGACATCTTATAGAGTACAGTAAAAAGAACATAGCATCACTTCTATAATATTTTCTACCAAATATGTGTAATCTGAATTTAATCATCAGGAAGCACCAGACAATTCTAAAGTGAAAGGTATTCTATATAAAAGATCTAGTCTGTAATTTTTGAAAATGTTAAGGACGCGGAAGTTAAGGTAATTGTTCTAGACTGAAGGTGACTAAAGACAACTAACTGAGACACTTAATTCTGAGCTGAAACTCATGGCTACAAAAGACATTAGGCCAAGTGTGAAACCTTTAAGAGATCTTAAAATTATGTTGAAGTATTTATCCATGTAAATGTACTGATTTTGATGGTGCCATTATGGTTAGTTACAGAATGTCCTTGTTTGTTGAATATACACACTAATGTTTTCAGGGGTTATTAGGAATAATGGAATATGAGGTTGGCGATTTTATTCTTGAGTTGTTTAGAAAAAATCATCTGTCATATTTGCCACTTCTCTTTTGGAGCTTTTACTTTGGGGATATTTCAAAGTAAAAACAAAAACTAAAACTGTAGATTGCTATGACTGCTTATAGTAACTTTTCCTGAAGTGTGTCCCCTAGGATGTTCTTTCCAATAATATATAAAATGCTTTAAGCCAAATGTTGGTTAAATAAAGTTAAACAAGGTAAGCAGAAATTCTTAAACCTCATACAAAATAATGTTTTTTGTCTCAAAGAAGGTGAAATATTTTCTAATATTTCTTCACTTTGTTATTGTCTTTTCCTTGCTCTAAGAACCTCATGAGACTAGATCTGCAGAAAACACACTTTGGTAAACACATATGTATAAAATAAATTAAATGCAACCTTATAACCTCATCATTTACTTACTTAATAAAATGAAATGATTAGCAGAAGCATACTCTAATAAATATTTTAATTTTTGACATTTTATTTCTGTGAAAGCATGATTTTGCAGAGAAAGAAGAGGGAAATAAGAATAAATAAAATATAAAGTCTTCTTTATTTTGTTGTTGCTTTATAGTAATACTTTAATTCTTACTTATTCCTTCTTATTTTTGAATCTTACATAATTCAACTGCTTTCCCTAAGGGGAGATTTTCACAGACCAGAGCATCATGCAAAGTGGTTGCACATGGTTACATAATATTGGGCTGTTTAATTTGACATATTTTGAAAATGCTTGGGTTGGAGCTTTAGCTGATATTTGCTACGTATTTTTTTTTTCTTTTCTTTTCTTTTCTCCTTTTACTTTTAAGAATGTGGATTAATCCAGTACCATCCAGACTTATTAGAATTGTTAAATGTTACACAGAGCAGACTTTGTGAAATAAATCTAGCAAGCAATTCTCAATGGACTGTAAAAATCTGTTATTAGTTAATTATCAAGACACTTCTGAGTGATATTAAATTATCCCATTTGTCTTCTGATTATTATTCTGGTGTTATGTAAAATTATAAAAATGTGTGAAGATTGTCTTGTTAAATACGAAATTTCCAACATGAATGATTTTTATAACCACAAATTCAAGTTTTTGCTCCCTAATTTTAAGAAGTTTGTCCTTGACATTTTTCCTTATAATCCTTCATGGACAACTGTGGAGTATTTTTTAAGTCATTAGATTCACTAAGGATATGTCAGCATTTGGTTCACCTGACTAAGGCACCATTTACAAAGCCATACCTAGAAATGAGGCAGCCAATTTGCTCTGCATTAATGGACAGTGGCAGGCAGCTCTGCTCACTTTACCAACCAGTTTAGCTGTGCCTGTCTTCACAGAGCAAATGAACAGCTAATTCACCAAGAAGCACATGCTAGGTTGCTTTAATTAATATCACATATTCACCCGGTGCTGTGACTTTTTCACCTATAAAATAAGAACAACATCTATCTCAGGGTTGTTGTCAGATACAATGAGATCCTTGGCTATTGTTATATGTTCAGCACATGTTAGCTTGATATTGCAAGATTTTACAAGTTAGTATCTGGTGGGCTTTATCAGATGTGTCAGATACAGCATGATGTTGGATTTTTTAATATAAAGACATTTCGTCTCAGTCCTGGTTTTACCCTTAGGTTCATACTTCAAGGTGAAATGACATCCTTTAAAATCTTTTCCACTTGTATGCCGAGTAAAAGAATAATAATTATTTCCCTACTTGGTGGCCTGTCTGAAGAGAATCTTTTTAGTACCAACCCTTGAAAAAGTAATGCCTCCAGGATTTGCTTCTTTTAAACTTATTCTGTGAGGAAAACATCTACTCAAGGCATTTTTCTCTCAGCAATCATTAGCAAGTTGCTTCCAGAGGGACCTCTGTACTCAGTTCCTCTCGATGACATTGAAATGATTCAGAATTTCAGCCACCCTTAATTTCTAGACTTCTTCCTTGGTTTGAACATTGTGTTCTCTCAGGCAGGTCATTCAAGAAAAAATAACATATTATAAAAGGAGGGGAAAAAAGTACTAATAGCATAATTATCTGTGCATCTAGAGAAGTCCAATCAACAACTAAATGACATGTTGAATTAGGTTTTATCGGAAATTATGCATTTGCTCTTTTATTACTACAGCATTTTTACAGTTTATTGCTTAAATTTAGCAAAAGGTTAAATGATACCTCAGATAATTGTTGTTTTAAATAGTTTTAACAATTTTCTGAATAATAAGTAAAGGGCAAATGGCTGAGTAATAGTTGTTGAATGCTTTTTGGCTAAAATGGTTTGAGAATGTGGTTAATCTTTAGGACTAGAAAATGTTAATGAAAAAGAAGAAACAAATAAGTAGAACTTAAATTTAAGAGTTTGCAAAACAAAGTATTTTTAAATCATTAACACACTGATCTCTAAAAATTAATGTAGTAGTTAATGTAGTTTATATAAATTTAGAATTGTCTAAACATGAGTTATGAAAAGAGAACATTTCAAGTGGAGTTTAATCAGATGGCAGAGTTTAGAAAGCTTGTATCAATTGATCTATCCATTAGGATGCTATGGTGTCTTTTCAAAATGAGAATACCATAATGATAAAATTAAATTCAAAAACTGACTAAATGGGTTTTGTATTTTTACCACTCACTGATGGGAACAATTTTTCAAGACTTTAATCCAGTAAAGTAGTAATTATACATTATGAAAAACTGTCTTTTCCTTCTAATCTTGGAACAGTGACTTGCCCAATTGTCATTTTATGGAAATTATAGATCTGTATACATAAATTATTTTCTAAGTAATAATTATTTTAACATATAGAAAAACTGTAAGGGAGTAATGAAAATGTGATGTTAACAAAAATGATAAATATTTTCTCTGTTGAAAGAACAGATGGTGTTCATATGACAGTAAACATGAAAATGCATGAAGAGATTGCTCAAGTATTTATGCACTTGACAATAATTGTCAATAATTTTTGTCTCAAATGTATTATTGAAAATATGTATAAACATAGTTATAGATATAGAGAAATATATATAGGTATCTATATATATCCAAGTTTATGTCTTGACTTTAAAGCATCATTTGGGATTTATAATTAATGCAAAAAATATGGAGTAAAAACATATATAAAAATGCTAAGCTTTGCTGCTACAACTCTCATTGGTATAGACCCTTAGAAAAGGAGGAAATTAATGTTTGCTAGATAAACCAATCAAGGACTGTAAGAAAAAGGCTTAGAGGTGATTCTATTAACTCCAGTTTCCTCAGAACACATAGGAAAGCTAAGACTAAGGTAATTTAAGAAATTCCTCAGCAGCTGGGAACTTATTATTATGGTGATGATTATTTAGCTTTCTGCTGGTACTACAGACTAATGCTTTATAAAAATTCTAAGTGGAACTTTTTTGCCAACTTATTAGTTATAGATAAGATTGGCCAATAGATTAAATACATTTGCGCTATAGGAAACCTCGATATATAATAAAAACCGGTTCTTTTTTTTTTTTTTTTAAAGGAAAGTGGTTTTATTTTAGGTGCTGGTAACCTGGAAGGTGGGAGACTCTTATCTCAAAACCCATCGTAACATCTCAGTACAGGCAGAGGTTTTTATAAGGAGGGAGAAGGGAATAGAACAAAGAGATCAAGGGAGGGGTTTGAAAATCTCTCTACTTGCAGATGAGCACAGTTCATTCCAATAAAGCAACTTGATGGTCCAGTGTTCATCATCCTGGTTTAGTCTTCCTGGAGCTGAGATGCCTGAAGGTTGTAGTCTGTATCTTTTGAAGTTAGTTGCTAGGATTCTTTTTTTTATTTTTGTTTTTATTATTTATTTATTTATTTTTTATTTTTTTCCCAGCTTTTCTTTATTGATTATATTGTTACAATAGTTCCAATTTTCTCCCCTTTATTTTCTTTACTGTTGTTTCCAAGCATGGTTTTCTTCATGTGTTGTTATACTGTAACAGTAAAATTATTTGATTTGATTACAGTGCAGTAACATCCTTCCAGCATTTTATCATGTTCAATGAGTTCTTAATAAATATCTTTGGGAACAAATTAAATATAGGTCTCCTAACATGCTGCAACAATAACTAAGGCACAGCAGAAGAACTCAGAGACATTTCACCAAAGAAAGAGACAATCATTTCACAGTTTGTGAGAATGATAGAATTTAGGTCCAATTCAAATGTAACAGCATATATTAGTCTTAAATATATGCTTTCTCAGACACTTTTAAACTACAAATTCTCACTCAAATTGAAAGAGTGAATTTTCAAGGCTAGAGTTGGATTGAAAGTCAATGAGCAAAAATGAAAAAGGGCTCATGGACATGTACAATAGTGGGGTGATTGCTGGGGGGAGGGGAGTATACAGGGTCTAAATGGTAATGGAAAAATACAATAAAGATTAAATAAAATGCAAAAGAATAAAATTTTCTACCACAGTGCAAAAAAGGAAAGAGAAAGAAAGAAAAAAAACGAAAGAAATGAAAGAAAGAAAGAAAGAAAGAAAGAAAGAAAGAAAGAAAGAAAGAAAGAAAGGAAGGAAGGAAGGAAGGAAGGAAGGAAGGAAGGAAGGAAGGAAGGAAGGAAGGAAGGAAGAAAGGAAAAAGAGAAAGTAAATGTTAAGAAATATTAATCAGTCATGGTCAATGTGGCTCAGATGATTGAAGCCTGATCCCACAACCAAAAGGCTGTGGATTTGATTCCTGTTCAGGGCACATGCCTGGGTTGCAGATCTAATCCCTGTTCTGGACACCTACGATCTCCAGTCTAGATATAGAGGTGGCAACCAATCAATGTTTCTCTGTTACATTGATGTTTCTCACTCTCTTTCTCTTTCTAAAAGCAATGAGAAAAAAAAAGGTTCTTGGGTGAAAAAATTTTTAAACACTTGAAAAAAAAATTAATCAGGGGTTACATAGTTAAACCTCAAAAACTTATGCCAGGGAGATTACACTGGTAAAATCCCCAGACTGGGCTGTGTGGGGACAGAAAATTTAGAACAACTGATGAAGAATTTAGAACTTCTCAACTCCAGCAACCCATAGATTAGCCTTACTGTGGCCACTCCAGACCTTCCAATCTTTCAAATAACTTACAAAAGTAACATGTTTGTATGTAAGGTTTTAATTTTTAAATGATGCCAATTAATTAAAATGTTTAATAAGCAGTATAGGTTTAAAAATGCCCATTAGTCAAATTCTAACTCTTTCTTGACAGACTGTGAAGAATAAAGGTCCATACCTTGTTCTGAGTCCAAGCACGACCATTAGTCAATGTCTGAAATGTGCTGGAGTATGACTCCTTTCACTGGCATGAATTTCCAAGATTATTTCAACCTTATTACTGAATGAGGATTGTAGTTTGCATCTTGTAATATTTATTTCCTATCAATTTTTTGATGAAGCCCAAGAACAACTACATATTATATACATTACGCATCATTAATTAAATACAATTCTTTCAAAAGTATTTTTGTTTATTTTTGAGTCTGAATTCATAATAGATTGCTGTTAATTCACCAATTCATAGCTATGTATTCCCAGATATTCCAAATTATCAGTTACATTTAGTGTATGTAAGAAACCATATGCTGGATTTGGACAAAAATGAGGATGGGATAATAAAAAGTATTGGTACTTAAATGATGCCTTGTGCTTTGCAAAGCATGTCTAAATATGATCTTAATTTGATATTTACTACAGAACTATCTGATCTATTAGACCAGTGTTGTAATTTTGACCTGAGAAAGCATGAATAAAATCCTAGAGGGCACAGTGCCATTTAGTTGTAGAGAGTAGTTCTTCAGACAAATTTTATATTCTTTCTAGCAGGCAACATTGCCTCAAATGTGTTCTAAAAATCTCTTTGATGTTTGTATATAGACACATCAAAATGATATAAAATAGTTTTATTTTCAGATGTATAATTCAATTTATTTAAAATTACACTAAAGAAAATAGCACTAAAAAGTAATCATATTAAAATAGCAAACCTTTAACTTTGGGTGTGTTTGTACAATTAACAGATTTTTATAGATGAAAATCATAATATTAAAAAGATATATATCAAGCTTCTAGGAATATGTTATTTCAAGTGATATTGTTGGTTTCAATGAGGTTTCAAAACTTTAAAATTTTTGTCCTTCATTATACTTGTGTTTGAAGCAATATTATACATTTGCTTTTGTACATCAGCAAAACTAAATTTGCATTTTATCTTGTTTTCTTAGTTGAAATTTTCATAATCATTTTAGCTATAATGTTACAGGGAACCTTTAATATATTTAGTGTCATAAGCTCTAAATTTATTAGAAACAGAATTATAAAAATCCATCATCTTCAAAGAAGATAGAAAAACATTGTGAATTTCTTAATTCTCTAATTGTGATGATTGCAAGAGGTAATATCATTGTCCTTGAGAATAAATAAACATTTATTTATTCTTAGTAGTATAACCTATTAAAACCCTACACATAAAAAAGAGGAATGTATCGGAAAGTGCCAAAAGCAATTGCACCAGAAAGATGTGTCCATAAAGTATCCAGCCACATAATATGAAAAATAGAGACATTTATTTAAGAAGACACAAGGTGCAAGAAACATTGTACACAGGACAATGATGACTCAGTTCTTTTCAAAGTAGGCACCTTGAGATCTCATACAGTTCTCCCAATCACCATTAGCTGTCCTATTGTATTTTCCTGAATCTCACTGATGGTCTGAAATCTCTTCCCTTTCAAAGGTGATTTTAATTTTGGGAAAAGACAGAAGTCGCAGGACACCAGATTTGGGCTGTAAGGGGGCTGAGTCACCTGGGTGATTTGATGTTTTGCCAAGAAACAGTATGAGACATGGTGCATTAGTGAGCATGTTGTGTGATGAAGCTGCCAGTTACCAGTTGCCCATAGCTGTGGCCTCCTGAATCATCTAAATAGTTTCTGCAGAGGAGTGTTCAAGCTTAATGCAAAATCTGATACAGATTCATTGCTCTACTTGCTCAGTCATTTTGAATGCAATGGCCATATAGTACACATGCTCTCTCAACAGCACCTACTGCCCCCACTGACTAGTACAGTGAAGTCATCATTATTCATACATGTGCATTCCAGTCCACTCTCCTTGGCTATCAGGTTACACCAATGTCACGCACACCATTCTTGTTATATTAGCAATGGCCAGACTTTTCCTGGATAGACCTCATATAATAATCATTCTAAGAATAGAAATACCTCCTACTTCTCAAAGTTTTTCTATGTGGAATATTTAAATTTCACCTTAACATTGTATATGCTAAGTATCCCACATATTATGCTCATCATCATAATAAAGGGAACTAATAAATAATTATAATCAAATGTCCATAATAGGAAATGACTATTTGTTGTTGAAATTAATTGAGTAGGAAGCATCAGATTATTAATATGTATAAAATGATGTAACTTATTCTTGACACAATAGAGTGAATTATTTCTTAAATAATAAATAGGTCCAGCTTCATCAAAAACATGATACCCACATAGATATAATTTGGGAAATTAGGTACTTTTTTTTTGTTTGAAAATTCTTTCTATACAATCAAATACTGATAGGAAGAAACAAAGTTATTCAAGATTATGTTAACTTTAACTATATATCTTATTTCTTACTAATCTCTAGTTTATAAACAACAAAAGAATTTAAGTATCAAGTAGACTATTGGATGAATTCTTTTTAGTAAGAGCAGAGTAATGATGTGATTTTAATTTCAAGACAACCCCCTCAATAATTTTATATAAATAAACATTTTGAGGATACATTTACATAGACTTGCACATATGGTCAATTGTGGTTATAAGGAATGAATAATCAAATAAATATTTTCTGCAATTAAAGAAAAAAACAACAGAATTAAGATATTTCCTATCTCAAGTCAGATTCAGAACTAGATCCAGGATAACAGTATTGTTATTGCTGAAAAAATATTAAGCTTTTGCCAGTCCCATTGTTTAAATTGAGGATATTAAATCCCTGAAAACATAAAATTACATGTGAGTTTTGAATTGTCAAGTCCAAAGACCTGTTTTGTCTTCCCTCTGCTTAATCTTCCAGCTACATTTGACCGTCCTGATGTTCACATTAGTTGGGTTGCGCTGCCTGCTGTTCTTGGTTGTTTTTCTTAATCATCCTCTCCCTGTCTTTTCTTTTACTGTCAGTGTCTCAAATGCTATTATTTTCAAAAGTTTTCCCTTATATTCTCCTGTTATATCCAGAAATATCCTGGCTGATGACAACTATTTATTGACCCAGGTGCAGCTGACACCTATTTTTCTTTGACCTTTATCCTGAAGCTCAAACCCACATTTCTATTCTTTATGTACAAAGACTTTGTTTTCTTCATGATTTCATCATCTTGGAAAATTTAACAGCTTATTAACTTTGACCAACATTCAGTGTCTACTTTCACCCTAATCCAATATGCCCTTTGTGTTCAATTTCCTTCTAAATAGATATAATCATTTCATCTCCAGTTTTGCAGCACTTTTCAAATTGCTCACTTTTTGAAGATTAACTCTTTCTGCTTCACTGCTCTAGCCCCAAGTCCTGGTTCAGTGATTTATTTTCCAGTCCACAAACATGCTTTTGTCTATTGCCTCCTCATAGAACTATTGTCTTGGCCTGAAATTCTTTTCTCTCCTTTCTTTACGTTGTAGAATCTTCCTTCCTGTAAGCTACACAATGGCAGCAAGGAGGAAACCAGAATAATCTTTGTCAGGGAGATGCAGGTCACCTTTCCAAGGAATGCCTGGACTCCTTTCAGTATTTCCTAAGCAACGTGATCAATCATATAGTGAGAAATGTCTCAATCAAATTCTATTATGTCCCCAACCAATTTTTTAAATTAAACAATTTTTAGTAGTATAGAATCTGCCGTTTAACATATTTTTTAAATCCTGTGACTTTTTTAACTGTAATGTATTTAAGTAAAATTCTTTTTATCTTAGATTTGTCCTGTCAGAGCACTGTTCTCCCAAATTAGATCAGCTCTTTTCTTCTGAATGTTTTCAGTGTTGTTAAGTGATTAATTTATTTTTCAGTTAGATTCATTTATAAAGTTTGCGTTCCATTAGTATACAGCAGAATTCACTTTTTGTAGTGTACTGCTCTATGGATTTTGACAAATGCATAGAGTCATGATTCCACTACTACAGTTCCACACAGAACAAATGTTCCTTTACTCAAAACATTCTCCTGTGTTATCCTTCAGAGACAAGGCTTATTGACACCCAGTAGATTGGCAACTGCTATTTTGTCTTCCTCCTTACAATTTTATCTTATCCAGAGTAACATATAACTCGAAGTATGCTATATGTAGCCTTTTGGATTTGCTTTTCTTCCTTAGCAAAATTTGTTTAAGTTTCATCTAATGTTGTTGTGTAAATCAAGAGTTTATTATTTATTACTGAATAGAATTCCATTCTTACAAATGCACCACTGTTTTCTTATCCATTTACCAAATATAAGACTTTGGTGATTTGGCAATTCTAAATAAAGCTGTTGGAAACATTGGCAAACAGGGTTTTATGTGAACATAAATTTTCACTTCTCTTGAGTAAAAATACCAGATGGTAATGCTGGGACATATAATAAGCATATGTAAAACTTTTTAAAAATTATTTTTAAACAAAATATTATTTGTCTCTCATGTTGCATTTCTTCCAGTTGTTCTGCCTCTTCAGCTGCACTTGTCTTTTGCCGTTAAAGAAAAAAAATCCTCGTTCAATTTTTCAAGTTTTTGTTGTACAGATTATGCTCATAGCATTGTATTCAAACAGTCTTTGCCTGAGCCAAGGTCATTCTAGTTTTTTCCTGTTTAATTCTGTAATTTTTATAGTTTTATGTGCTATATTTAGGTCTCTGATCTATTTTGAAGTTTTTTATTTTTGATTCTGTACAGTGGGTCCAGACTAACTTTTTTTGGCATATAGATGGTTAATTATTCCAGCACCAATTGTTGGAAAAGCTATACTTTCTACATTTTCTTTCTATTGTTTTTGCACTTTTGTTAAAACTTAATTGGCTCTGTGTGTGTTATATGGATTCTTATTCTGTCCATTTATATATATACACCTGGCTGGTTTGGCTCAGTGGATTGAGCGTCGGCCTGCGAGCTAAGTGTCGCTGGTTCGATCTTCCAGTCAGGGCACATCAGAGAAGGAAAACTCTGACTCCAAAAAAACCTCCGCTGCCTTGCGGCATACCTCTTCAGGGGAAAGGCTAAGGGAGTAAACCCCGACAGAAAATCCGGAGCTGGAGTCCCTAAGGCGGTTTGACGTTGTAGTCAACACCGGCAACTCCTGCGGCGCACCTGAAGCCAAGCTGTATTGACTCCGTCTTTCCCTTGGACCCTTCAGCTGCGAAGAGAGGGGGGGTCTGCTGCATGGGCAACAGCAGACCCTCCATATCACCCTGCCCAGGCTCTGTAGCTTCAGCTTCACTGGAGAGGACACTCCAGCGTCATCGCAAGATGTCGATTCAACAAGGGAGGAGACAGATACCGTGTCACTCCCGAGTCGGACTGCACAACCATTCTCGGCGGTGCAGATAGACTCTTAAGAAGCTACACCATCGTTTCTCGAGACGGACGGCTGCCGACGACGACGACGACGACGACGATATATATACACACACACACATATATATACATCTTGAAATTGGGTAGTGAAATCTTCCAACTTTGTTTACCTTAATCAAAATTACATTGGCTATTTTAGTTTTTTAAATATTCTATAAAAGTTTAGAACCTCTTTTGTTAATATCTATAAAACACAAATGGAATTTTATTTGAGACTGTGTTGAATCTATAGATCAAATTGTGTAGAACTGGCCTCTTGATAATATTGAGGCTTTCAGCCCATGTACACAATGTCACCTTTCTCCATTAAGTTAAATATTCTGGTTTCTTTCTTAATATTTCATAATTTTTAGCATACATTGTGAAGAGATAATCTGTTGGATTTATATATTGGCATTTCCTTTGATTTTATTTTTTAACTTTATTTTTATTGTTTACACTATTACAGATATCCCCATTTTTCCCCCTTTGCTCACCTTCACCCAGCCCTCATCCCCCCTTCGCTCAGGCCATCACCATACTATTGTCTGTGTCTATGAGTTATGCATATATGTACTTTAGCTAATCCCTTCACCTTCTTTCATCCATTCTCTCCTTCTTTCTCCTCCCCTCTGATTGCTGTCAGTCTGTTCCATGTATATATGTCTTTGTTTCCAGCTTGTTCATCAATTTATTTTGTTCATTAAACTTTACATAAAAGTGAGATCATATGGTATTTGCCTTTATATGAGTGGCTTATTTCACTTAGCATAATAACCTCCAGGTCCATCGAGGGTGTAGCAAAGGTAAGAGTTTCCTTCTGTATTTGTTTTCCAAGGTTGCCATCAAAATAAAAAAAAATAAAAAAAAGAAAAGAAAAGAAAAACCTTAAACAAATAAGCAAAAATCAGAATCTAGGTGGCTTAAATAACAGGGATTATTCTCTCATGGTTCTGAGGCTAGAAGTCCATGATCAAAGCTGTCAGCAGATTTGGTTTCTTCTTAGGTCTCTCTCCTCAGTTTGCAGATGGCCACCTTCTTATTGGATCCTCACATGACTTTTATTTTGTGAGTTTTCATTCCTGGTATCTATCTCTGTGTCCTTATTTCCTCTTTTTATAGGAACAACAGACAGATTGAATTAGGGCCCACCCTAAAGGTCTCATATAACTTAACAACTTTCTTAAAGTCCATATCCCCAAGAACAGTCACATTCTGCATTACTGAGAGTTAAGGTTTCAGAATATGAATTTTTGGAGTGACATAAGTCAGCTACAACAACTTCCTTCCTACCATCCTTCCTTTCCTTTTCTCTCTTGGTGTTATTGTAAATGATATTTTTAAAAATAGTTGAATTCCAATTGTTCATTGCTAATGTACAGAAATACCATGCTTTTTATGGTGCCTGTTTATTATATTATATGATATTAATCTACCTTTTCCATTAGTGTCTTAAAGTTATGAATCATAGTTATATGAAATTTCCTATCAGATTCTTTGACATTTCTGTCATATCTGAGTCTTATTCTTAATGTCATTTTGACTCTTCAGACTGTGATTTTTCTTGATTATTTTTAATGCCTCCTCATTTTTTGGTGAAAGGCATACATTTTATTAGGACAGCAGAGACTGAGGTAGTTTTCATGTCTGGATATGTGTACACTTTTTCTTCTGCTAGTTAGAGTGGGGTTTCATTTCATGTATTTAGGATTTGGTGTGTTCTATTATTACTGTTGCTATGGTTACCCTCGTTACAAATCAGATGTCAAATTTTTGTAGCGATACCTATGTTTAGTGTGGGAGGATGGTTTACCTGAGAAATGTGTTTGATTCTGAGGTTTAGATCACATACATACTCATGTCCCTCTCCTGCCACTCTCAGAAGTATTCTGCTGTTCCTTGTTATTTGTAGCTTGCAGACTGTAGTGTCATATGTGTTTGTTGCTTTTCTGGTCAAGCCTCAGTCTTGGTCATGCACTGTGTCACTGCATCCAGGAAGTGTAGTCTTCTCAGCTCTTTTGTCTCTCTGTCAGCAGCAGTTTTGGTCTCAGCAAAGAATATTGTTTCATCCAGAAGTAGAATTATTTTTCATTGTCTCCTTTCCCAGCTGTAATGAATTTTACCTGTGTCCTAAGGGCAATGATTCTTCTTGCCCTTTTCACAGATAAAAACTTGTATAGATAGGGGATATTATGTGTTGATATTCGTCCCCGGAAACACCTATGTAGGAGTCCTACCCCCATAACCTCAGAATGTGACACTAGAGATAGCATCTTTATAGAGGTCAACAGTTAAAATGAGGTCATTAGTGTGAGCCCTAATTCAATATGATCTATATTCTTTTTAAAAAAGAAATATTTAGACACAGATATGGAGATACACAATGGTAGAATCCCATGTGAACAAGAAGACAGAGGTTGGAGTGATGTGCCTACAGGACTATGAGTGCCAACATAGCCAGCAAACCACTAGGAGCCAAGAGAGATACATAAAATTTGTTCTCCCTTACAGTCAATGGAAGGAAGCAGCTTTGTTCACACTTTGACCTCAGGCTTCTAGCCTCCAGAACTCTGAGAGAAAAAAAAAAAAAAATGTTTAAGTGACCCAGTTTGTGACAGCGCTGGCAGAGGAAAATGTCTTATGGAATATTTTGCCATCTCCGGTAGCTGTTCTCTTAAGAGCTCCACTTTTTGTGGCCTATTTTCAATCTTTCCTGTGAGCACCTGGGGCCAAAAATGGAAGAAGAACTTGTAAAAATGTATGGACCCCTATTCTCGTGGCCTCCCAGAGATTTCAACTGTTCCACAGTCTGCACTCAGTCTTTACCAATTTGTTGACTCTAATAGCTGAATTCTTCTTACCTTTGTCTACTTCCATGAACCCAAGGTGGGTACTCACTGTGTCCTTGTGTGTCCTCCTTCCCTGCATGCACTCTCTCGAGATTTGATGCAAGTTGATTGACCTCAGCAACTTAAACGTTTCAAAACAAGTTATAAACTTAGAATTAACCCATTTCTTTTTCATTGTAAGATGTGAGCAGTGCTTCTTCCAGCTTTCCGTATTACTGGGCAGAAGCTGCAGGCTCCGTCTCTTTTGTTGTGGTGGATAACTAATAGACTTTGGAGGGTTGCTTTTTGTTTTCTGTTTTTATTTGTCGGTATTATTTTATTTCACCTTGCATAGTGTCAAGATGTAACATTTATTGTGCTTTATGTAAAATGATCATTAATCTTTAATTTAAAGTATATAAAATTCAAACACCAATTTTCATCTATATTTCTTTTGTTCCACATTTTTCCAGATTCAATTGCTTTGGTTTGCTTTGCTACAGTATATACCCCCTAATATTTTTGTTTTTCCTAAAAGAATGTCTAGGGGTTGAATTTTCTGAGATCTAGAACTTCTAAGTGGGTATTTATTTTGCTTTTAAATTTACTCAATACTTTGCCAGAATAAATAATTTTATATCCAGAATAATCTCTCAACTTTATAAAACATGTTTACCAGTAACATGTTTACTCAAAAATAAGTTAGATATTATTCTGATTATCCTTTTCAAAACTCTCATATTGTTCACTACTTTGGAATTTTTAATTTACAATCCCTGAACTCTGGAAAAATTAGAACTACCTCTATTAAATTATTTGTGAACTATTTTCTTCCCATGATTTCTCTTACAAGAGACTAAAATTTAAAGAATACTTCTGTTTAGTTTATCAAATGAAGATCTTTTTTAGCTTATCAAAGCAATTGGTAACATTAAAACAATGTCATCTATTGACATGTATTATGTTTTCCACTCTAGTTTGTAGGTATTTTCAAGGTAGATCTAAGTTTTATTTTTACTATAGCAAAAGTTATAAGAATTTTCTGCTATTTATACCTCACAATTTTACTGAAGTTTTATTTAAAAGCCAATTTTAACTCATTAAAAAAGCATTTCACTCTATACAATAGGCCCCTAATAAACAAATAAACTTGTCTAGTCATTTCAAACATAATTTCTAATATTACAACCAAGTCACAGGGAAAAAAATCAATTTTTACTCTACCTTACTTAGGTTAAATTTTAATATCTTACAATGTGTCTGCTTTTAGGCATATAATACAATATTAATGTAAGACTCATAATAATATAGGATTTTGACTAGTGTTTGGATCCTGAAATAGCAATTGTCTATATTTTCTACTTATTAGTGATCAAG
Source organism: Furipterus horrens (assembly GCF_987537825.1). NCBI lineage: Eukaryota > Metazoa > Chordata > Mammalia > Chiroptera > Furipteridae > Furipterus > Furipterus horrens. The sequence continues at coordinate 56,584,246 of NW_028327171.1, forward strand.
TATCATTGAAAATTCCCAGTGATATACTTTAGATCCACCAATTTCATTGTATCCCTTGGGATTGAGTACATAATTATGACTCATAGTCTGTGAGAACAATTTGAAGCTTTAAAGGTACTGAAATACTGTACTTCATGGATTTCAATTTTGACATTAGATTTCTTCAGCAAAATTAATTGCCTGACCATCTTGTAATCAGCTTGGGTTTACTGGGATTTGAGTTTTTGTGAATTTTCTTTATAATACACTGCTGATCCTCAGTGAATTCTTCTTATTTCTGTTGTTGGCTCTTTTAAATCAATATATTAGTAGAAAACAGGCAAATAGTTTATTTTAGATAAATATGGTAATTGAAAATCAGAATGAAGAAAATTATTCATGCTAAAGATTTTATGTAACATTAACATCGAAGATATGTAATGGTACTTAAAATGGCTATAGAAAAAGGCCAGAAAAAAAAATTAGATAATTGACAGACATTCAGAGTGGTTATCAATATGCTTATATTGCCCTTTGATCTAATGTAAAAATGTGCAAACATTTGGCTTCTGAGGTCAGAATGCAAGCTTACACACTGAGTATAAAATCAAATCATTTTTGGTGAAGAGAATAAATTTATTCTACGTACAGTTTATTCTTGGCCTTATCACTACATAATCAAAGCCTTTATTCTTTGAGCATCTATTTTTGCCATACATTCAGACAGAAATTTTATATGTTATTTGATTTAATTTTCACAGCCCTAAGAGAAAGGCATTATTATTCCTATTTTTTAGCTGAGGAGATTGGTGGTCAGAGATATTGAGGTTATTTACATACTTTCCTCATAGACAGTACTTGTTAAAATCAGTTATTCAAACCTTTGTCTTTTAGTAAGAAAGTATGAGCTCTTATTTCAGTTTTGTACCATATTTCTGCCATTCTTACCTTCTTCTGTCCTAAAATATATAAGGCAACTCTTATTCTGAAAAAAAAAGGGGGGGGGGGGGACTATTTCTATACTCATCTAAAAATTTGTACTAAACATGAGCGACCATTCTCATTAAACAGACCAGATTTTCTCAACCTCAACTTTTTGAGCTGGGTAATTCTTTGAGAGGGAGAGTTCTCCTTTGCATTTTGTGTATTTTAAGATGTTTAACAGCATTGCTATTCTCTGCTCACCAGATACTAGTAGCACCTCCACAGTTGTCATAGCCCAAAGTGCCTCCAATAACTTCCAAATTCTTCTGGGATAAACCACCCTGGGTTGAGACCCATTCATTGGCATAGACGGAAGGTTAACACTGTACAGATTTATTGGCTAAGGTAGGTTTTTTCTTTTTCCTATTAAAATATTTTTAAAGTATTTTAAATATACAGTGAGAATATGCTATTTTCTCAAGACAATTTGAGGAGGTGATAAAAGTGGGGAACATATGGGAGTTGTGATTGTTGGGTACTTACTTGTTGCAAGATATTGCATTATTTTACTTATATAAGCTGTCCTTTTATAACAAAACAATCCTATGAGATATGAGTTAAATCATTAACATTTTACAGATAAAATGTTAAATATATGACCCAAGCATCTAGTTCATCAGCAATGAATTTATGATTCATATTCAGATAGATTTTTGCACTAGTGGAGCCACATTCTTGGTAAGTTTTAATCTCTTCATAAGTAAACATATAAAACATGTTTGAATGTACACATGTACTGTTGGACAGTGTCCATTCAATAACTAACTCCAGCTCACAGTTATTAACTTCTGGCTTTGATTCCTTTAGCATTTATTTATATTGCTTCTATGACCATTAAAATCTTGCTTTCCATTGGCTCACAGTGATTATTTTTAGTTGACCGTGTATTTTTTGTGTCAATCCCTTAAAAATATAATTTATTTTAGCCAAAAATTATCGATTTTAGTATTCTTATTATCCCTGTAATCTCTCAAAGTGATATTTAAAATGTGGGGAGCAATAGGAGAAAAAGTGGGACAACTTAGTTAGAACAACAATAAAAATAAATATAAAATAAAATAAAGAAAAATTATTCAGATAATAAGTAACAATAAAGAGAAATAGCTTTTCTTCTCAAAAATCTACATATTCCTTTAAACAACTATCAATAAAAATACTATTAAAAACTACCATAATACTTATAAAATTGGCATACTTAATAAATGCAAAATTTAAATGACCAATTATTTACTTTGCGTAGCTAAGATCCATTTGTCTCTCTGAAAAGAGTATAATACAGAAAACTTTGATGAGGAAATAATTAAACTTTGTCCTTGACTGAACACACTTTAAAATAGCTTCACTCAGATATTCCTGGAAAGAAAAAATGCATCTTTTTTGCAGTGTCCTCATTGAGAGACCCACAAACTACAGTTTCTTACATTTAAAGCTGTTGCAGATTTTGATTAACTATGATTTACCACTGTCTGTTCCATGGAAGCGATACCAGCTCTGCAGCTGTGATAAGCAATGTATAACATCAAATGGAAGGAAACCATCGTTCTATGTCAGAGAGTAGGGTTAGACAAACCATTTTCCATATATTACATCTCCTACTAGCGTTTTTATGTTTCTAGCTTCTAACTTATCCTGGAGCATTGACATTGAACATATTTTTCCCGCTTATCTCTCATTTGCATTGAGAAGTCCAAAGTCTGCAACTGTATTTTTATTTGACCCTGCTGAACATTGACTTATGGTACACATATAAAGCAACAACTAGACATGAAGGAAACATCAACTTGTTTAGAAAAATCTTTAGATATTATATATCTTTTATGCATTGAAAAATTTACTAAGTTACTCATTATTTTCAGAAGAATTGCCTAAAGTAATAATATTTTTTACTGTTATTCTCCTGAATAGACCAATGCCTTACTTAGTTAAAAGCATCAAAATGACAAATGCAATGAATGATGTCAGTTTGGAAAATTATGAAAACAGACCCTTTCAATGTAATTATTTATATTTATGATTTTTATCAACTATAATTCAATAAATACAATGAGTATAATAACTTTACTGATATATCAATTTAACAATTAAACATGATTCTAGAGTGTAATAAATATTTATATTTTCTCATAAGCGTCGTCGTCGTCGTCGTCGTCGGCAGCCGTCCATCTCGAGAGACGATGGCGTAGCTTCTTGAGAGTCTATCTGCACCGCCGAGAATGGCTGTGCAGTCCGATTCGGGAGTGACAATCCCTGCCGCACTTGGTACAGGTGAAGGCAGATGGCTGTTGTTGCTGCTGCTGACGCTGCTTCCGCCTCGATCTTTTCTGGACCGCCTCCTCGTTGCGCGCAGCCTCCACGCGTGACGTACCTTGCCTGATGGCGAGCCTCCAGGCTAGGCGGTCGTCTGCTTGAACTTCCCATGTGTTGAGATTGATGGAGCATTGTGTCATGTCCTTTTTGCAGATGTCTTTGAACTGCAGTTTTGGGCGCCCTGTCATCCTCTTGCCTTCTGCTAGCTCGCCGTAGAGGAGGTCTTTGGGGATACAGCCTGCATCCATTCTTTTGACATGGCTGAGCCACCTGAGGCGTCTCTCGCTAAGAACTGCATGCAAACTGCTCATATTGGCTCGCTTCAGCACCTCAGTGTTGGGGACCTTATCCTGCCAGGCGACATGCAGGACGCGTCGCAGGCACCTCATGTGGAAGCTGTTGAGTTTCCTTTCGTGCCTTGCGTAGGTGGTCCACGTCTCGCTGCCATAGAGGAGAGTGCTGAGTACGCAGGCTTTGTAGATGTGCAGTCTGGTTTTCTCAGTGAGGCTGGAATTGTTCCACGCTCGCCGGTTCAGTCTGGCCATAACTGTGGCTGCCCTGGCGATTCTCCGGTTGACCTCCAAGTCGATTGACAGAGAGCTCGAGATGGTGGACCCGAGGTAAGTGAAGTCGTTGACAACCTCCAGGGTGTATCCGTTGATGGTGATGCATGGGGGAGTCCCCGTGCCTTGAGCCATAACATTCGTCTTCGTCAGGCTGATGGCTAGTCCGAACTCCTTGCATGCGTGGGAAAGGCAAGTGACTAGCTGCTGGAGTCCCTCTTCGGAGTGTGATGTCAAAGCTGCGTCGTCGGCGAAGAGCATCTCACGGATGAGCACCTCTTTGACTTTGGTCTTGGCTCGTAGACGGGCCAGGTTGTAGAGCTTGCCATCGGATCTGGTGTGAATGAAGACACCCTCGCTGCAGTCCTTAAAGGCGTATTGGAGGAGCATGGAGAAGAAGATTCCGAACAGCGTAGGCGCGAGGATGCAGCCCTGCTTTACTCCGCTGCTGACTGGGAAGGCCTCAGAGGTTGCGCCGTTGTAGGACACCGTGCTGTGCATGTTGTCGTGAAAGGACATGACCACAGCAAGCAGATGTGGTGGACAGCCAATCTTCCGTAGCAAGCTGAAGAGTCCGCTTCGACTGACCAGATCAAACGCCTTCGTGAGGTCGATAAAGGCGAGGTAGAGTGGTTTATGCTGCTCGTGACACTTCTCCTGCAGCTGGCGTAGGGAGAAGATCATGTCCACTGTTGAACGGCCAGCTCTGAAGCCACACTGGGACTCTGGGTAGACGCGGGAAGCAAGGGTCTGCAGGCGGGCAAGAGCGACCCGGGCGAATACTTTGCCGACGACGCTGAGGAGAGAGATGCCCCGGTAGTTGTTGCAGTCGCTGCGGTCTCCTTTGTTCTTGTACATGGTGATAATGTTGGCGTCTCTCATATCCTGGGGGATGTAACCCTCCTTCCAGCAGAGACAGAGTAGCTGGTGGAGCGGCTGTAGCAGGACTGGTTTCCCGCTCTTTAGGATTTCTGGAGGGATTCCGTCGCTTCCTGGTGCTTTCCCGCAAGCGAGGCGGTCGATGGCTTTGCCGAGCTCTGCCGCAGTAGGTGGGGTGTCTAGCTCCTCCATGACTGGTAGGTCTGGGATGGCGTTAAGAGCAGTGTCTGTTACGGTGTTCTTCGTTGCATACAGCTCGAGGTAGTGCTCGGTCCACCGCCGCATTTGCTGTTCCTGGTCAGTGATGACCTCACCTGTCTTGGACTTAAGGGGGGCGATCTTGGAGGGGATTGGGCCTGTTGCCTTCTTGATACCCTCATACATTCCTCGTGCGTTGCCTATATCGGCGGCTTCCTGAATGCTTCTGCACAGGTTTAGCCAATAGGTGTTGGCACAGTGGCGGGCGGTCTTCTGGACTTTGTTCCTGGCAGCCCGTAGAGCTTGAAGTGTACTGGGAGTGGGCGTGACCTTGTAAGCCAGTAGGGCCTTCCTCTTAGCCTCGATCACGGGTTCCATTTCTTCCCAGTGAGCCTCGTACCAGTCAGCGTTCTTCCGCTCTTTCTTCCCGTAAGCAATAATGGCGGAGTTGTATATGGCGTCGCGGAGACGTGGCCAATTGGATTCGATAATGTCATCTGCCGCCACTCCCTCGCCGAGTGCATCTTCCATCTTGTTGATGAATTGCTGGGTCTTAACTGGGTTGCTGGCACAACTGGTGTTGATGCGTGGGCGACCCTTCATCTTGGAGTGGTGCAACCTCTTCGGCATTATGCGCACCTTGCTTACCACGAGGGCATGGTCCGTGTCGCAGTCTGCACTGTGGTAGCTGCGGGTGAGGAGGGTGCTGCCAATATCCGTTCTTCTGGTGATGACGAGGTCAAGCTGGTGCCAATGACGGGAGCGGGGGTGCCTCCATGACACCTGGTGGATCTCTTTGCACTTGAAGAATGTGTTTGTCACGCACAGGCCGTGGTGACACAAAAGCTCAAGCAGTCGCTGACCATTCTCATTGATCTTTCCTCTCCCAAAGTTTCCGAGGCAGGTGGGCCAGGCCGTGTGGTCGGCTCCTACTCTTGCGTTGAAGTCTCCAAGGAGATAGAGAGCGTTACTTCTGGGAATCTTGGATAACGCTTCGTCCAGTGCATGGTAGAACTGTTCTTTCTCTTCGGTGGTGGCGCAGAGGGTTGGGGCATACGCGCTAAGAATGCTGACTGGGCCGAAAGTTGTTGACAATCGGAGGGTAAGTAATCTCTCTGTGCCTCCTGTGGGTGGCTCTATGGAGTTAACAAGCGTGTTCTTCACAGCGAACCCAACACCGTGCTGTCTTGGTTGGTCCGGAGACTTCCCTTGCCAGTAGAAGGTGTAGTTGGTTTCTCTGATAGTTCCGTTGTCGGCCAACCGGGTCTCCTGTAGAGCCGCAATGTCGATGTTTAGTCGTGCCAGTTCCCTATCGATGACAGCGGTTTTCCTGGCACCCTTGATCCACGGAAGGTCTGCAGTAAGTCCGGGGCACATGGTCCTGATGTTCCAGCTAGCGAGGCGAAGAGCCGGAGGCTTCTTTCTTGTTGTTTGCTTGGAATTAACCGGTGCGGGTGTTTTGTGGCCCACTTTTCGAGAGGCGCCTCTCTGATCCCCACGCACCCAGTGGGGCAGGCGATCCATGGCGAGACGGTAGCTGTCCAGTGAGGTGCGATGACCTCTCCCACCGTCAGAGGAGACCCCTGGCGCTCGTTTCCTTCGCCAATTGGATGAGCTTATAACCGGTATCTGTCTCCTCCCGTGTTGAGTCGACATCCTGCGATGACGCTGGAGTGTCCTCTCAAGTGAAACTGAAGCTACAGAGCCTGGGCAGGGTGATATGGAGGGTCTGCTGTTGCCCATGCAGCAGACCCCCCCTCTCTTCACAGCTGAAGGGTCCAAGGGAAAGACAAAGTCAATACAGCTTGGCTTCAGGTGCGCCGCAGGAGTTGCCGGTGTTGACTACAATGTCAAACCGCCTTAGGGACTCTGGCTCCGGATTTTCTGTCGGGGTTTACTCCCTTAGCCTTTCCCCTGAAGAGGTATGCCGCAAGGCAGCGGAGGTTTTTTGGGGTCAGAGTTTTCCTTCTCTGATTTTAGAGATGTCCTTCCTCTTTCCTCCTTTACAGTCTTGAGGGCAGCATTTACAGGCTAAAATAGAAAACTGGCAGTGTAACCTTCTAAGCAGATACTACCAATACCCTGCTTGGATATACTCACCCAACAATAAACATCTCTTAAATGTCCTCCAAGTGCCATGCCTCGAATTAGTAAATGGCAGTGCAATGGCAGCCAAACATTTGGATCAGTTTCACTAAGTAAACCACCAACACAAGTAGGTTTTTAAAACAATAGAATAGTGTCTCATTTTATTAAAAATAATAACTATTTTTAAGCAACTTACCAGCAACACTGAATAAAAACCTGGCTGTGTTTCCCACTGTTTCAACTGCTCCTCAGCTGGCTTTAACACAGCAGTATCCTGACTGGTGGCCTGAGTTAAGACTTGAAGAACAACAGTGCTGGCACTATTGAGATCCATGGAAACCAATTGACTCAGTCCGAATAGCCCGGCTCTCCAGCTTCCACTGTCCAACACGAAGTGGCGTCAGTTGGTCCCGCGCCCCATACTTGCAAGTCCACGTGCCGCCGCCCACTGATGCCGAAAGCGGCTTCTAGGAACGCGCCATGTTCTGAGTCGCAGCTCTAAACGATGTGGACGCTAGAATATCGCGTCACAGACATCCACAGCAATAAAAAAGATCAAAATACTGATACACAAAACAACACAAATGAATCTCAAAAAGCATTACGCTAAGTGAAAGAAGCAAAGCATAAAAGTCTACATGAAGTTCTAGAAAATGCAAAATTATAGAGACAGAAAGTAGATCACTGGTTGCCTTGGGCTATGGGGCTAGAGGAAAGGATGATACAACAAGACACAGGATAATTTTTAGGGAGATGGAAATGCTTTAATCTTGATTCAATAGTAGTTATGCTACCGAAAAGCAATTTGGGGTCCTGCTGCCTGCCGCCACCCTCTAGGCAAAATTCCAGAAGCAAAGGTTTGGTGATAAAGAAAGTCTATCCAGTCACAGCTTCAATTACTTAAGCCTATCAATTAAGGCTAAACTCTAACACCTGGGCCCTGCTATCATTTCCCCCTGTTTTAATCACCTTATTTCTATAGGGCTAGTTACAAACTAAAACAGCATAAAATACAAAAACTACACAACTTTGGAAGAATGACAGGCTTCTGCCTCATAGCCTGTTCCCTCTAGAACACCCAAAGAATAAACCAGGGACCCTCTGCCAGGCCAGCCCAATCCTTTAGAAAAATAGGAAGCCCCACACTTTGTTCTTCCACAGAGACATGAACTTAACAATATACTGTCTAAAAACGCTTTAAGAGAACTCCAGAAACCAGTTAAAAAGTCATAATATCCCAGGAAAGTGCAAAGCCAAAACCAGCTACATTAAAATGGTTAAAAAAATTATTTCACCCATGAGAGCCCCTCCCCTAAGCCAGCACAGAAACAACCTTAAAGAAATGAAGACCTAATAATTATGAGACAAAAATAAAAATGACCATCTTGAATAAGTTCAATGAACTTCGAGAGAAAACAGACAACTAAGGATAATCAGGAAAATGATGCATGAACAAAATGAAAATATCTTAAAAAACAGAACTTCAGGAATTGAAGAATATAATAATTCAATTAAAATATTCACTAGGAGGACTTCTGGCCAAGATGGAGGCATAGACAGACATGCGGCGTCTCCCTCCACAACTAAGAAGGAATACAATTACCTCAAAACTAGAAACAACCATAAGTTCCAGAAAATCAAAGTGCATGGAAGTCCAGCAAACAAAGATATAACCTGCAACCAGGACCACCCTATTCAACCAGGACCACCCTATTCAGGACCACCCTATTTCATCAAGTAATAGGAGATAAATATACATGAAAAATATCTTAAGGCCTCACCAATCATAGCAGAAGCTGTGTGTGGCAGGGTGTAGGGTGACTTATATACCTGCTTCCTTTGAGTTATCCTTTGTTTTCCAAGTTTTCTGCTGTATGTGTTTCTTCTGGAATCTCCAGGAACTATAATCCCAATGTGGCCCCTCGGTTATCCTCTGCCTGTGGTATCTAGGGTCCATTTGGAAATTTTGGCCATTCATCTGCTTCACACCCATGTGCATGTTCACGAGGAAATAGAGAATCTGAAAAGCAATTAAGGCTAAACTCAACACCTGATTTTTCCCATCATTCCCCCTATTAGTTTTAATTATCTTGTTTCCATAATGTTAATTTATAAACTAAAACAACATAAGATACAAATGCTACACAATTTTGGAAGAATGGTAGGCTTCTGCCACAAAGCTTGTCCCCTCTAGAACACCCAAAGAAGAATAACCCTGCCACCCTCTGCCAGGCCAGCCTCATCCTAGGCTGTGCCTAGGGTTCCTTCCCATCCAAAATACTGTTCCTTGGGAATTGTAGGTAGCTGCAGCATGATCATCCAAGGATTCTCAAGGAAGAAGAGAGATAGCCAGAGAGCCAGCCCACCTGAGAGCCCAAGAGCCCTTCTTTTATTTCAAATCTTCTAGTCTGTAATTCCATTCATTCTGGAGGCATTCAGCTTCTCAAACAATCCCATCCTATACTGTTTACCATTGCCTCAGGCAACCTCCTCTTATAGCCCTTTCCTAGTCCTTCCAAGTGATTTGATCAGATCTCTCTCCATCAACACCTCAAAATGTAATTTTAGCATACATTGTAATACAAATCTGTAAGTTATAGATCATATTCCTATATAAAGTATAAATTAAAACCGTGTATTATAATTTAAACCATGTATTATAAAATCAGCAATAAAAATACATAAATAACATTATAAAAGAATCTCAGAAATAGTCCATAAATATGTGAATATTTGGCATATATTGATATGAGCATAAGCAATACAATGGATAAAATTTAAGTTTGAGTTTAACAGTATTGTCCATCCATTTGAGGGGAGAGGAAAAGAATGCTATTTTTCATATCTCTCTAATTGCAAATGGTTTAATAATTTTAGGGTCAAAAAAGAACACCTCAATATGTCTTTGCTGAAATGTTATGTTTTCTGTGAGATCTACAATGACCACCCTATTTTAAATGACAAACACCTGTTCCTTCAAATCTACTGTACTAATCCCACAATTTATATAAAAGTGTAAACTTTTCAACATCTCTGATTATTTCAATAACATACACTTATGGGAATTACCAAACTCTGCCATTCCTTCACTATCTTACCCTACACATATATTGGTATGGTTTACCAATTTATTTCCCACTAGATGTATATAGAAGTACACAACTCACTTTTTGCTCACTGGAATTGGTGAGTACTTTTCATGTTTACTGTATTAAACATATAGACATTAAAATGCTATGTCTTGTTTCCTTATTGAATTAGATATTCTGGACTTAATATAAAAATTCTTCATTGTGATTGGTTTGGGAGAAGTATTCAACTTATTTTCCTGTAATCATCAATGTGGAAAGGTTTAGACTATTTACCCTTTACATATATAAAATTACTTTAAACAGATCATTGGAAATTCTAATCTAATTCTTTTATAAAATCCTGAATAGTATGTGAACTTGTTTTCATGAAAGCATAAAGCAAAAGATTGAAAGAACATGTTTAGCCAGTGAAAAAGTTATTTGTGTCACAAATATGTTATGTTACTCCATTCTCCATTGTTACTCTCAATATAATGTTTGCCTTATAAAGTATATTATTTAGCAATGAGTATTCACTGAGTATTAATTTTGATATAAAATCAATTATCAAGGCTACATTTACATAAATTAAGTGAGCAAATTTTATCATAAACTAAAGTAAAAATCAAGAATCACTAAGGCTCTTGAAATTTTGCAGAAAATGGGAAGTGATTTTAAAAGAAAATCCATTTCTCCTTTAGGCTTGGCACTTAACATGTTAGTAGAACAAGCTACATGGTAATGTTTCTGTGTCTTATTAATCTAACTTCCTTTTTTCATTAACACCAGGTTGGAACTCAAGCCTCTATTGGGAAATACCTGTTCACAGTTAACAAGATGTTAATTGTAAAAACAATAAAAATGGAGTTGGGGAATTATTTCACAAATTCCTAAAAGAAATTATAAAACAATCAAAAGAGTAGACAGTACGAATAATAAAAGTATGTTATTATTATAAAAATAAAAACTTTGTAGTGGCTCTAATTTTGTAACTCTGGGCAAGTTATTGAACCTCTTGGTGCCTGGGGATTTACTCGACTTTTGAATGTGGTTAATGATCATATTTATTTTATAGCATTCTTGTAAAGATCAATGTAGTCAGTACAGGTGAGTATCTGCCACATGGTAAGCACTGAAAAAGTACTAGTTATCATCAATGATATCATTGTTATTATAATTATTTTAAATGTTTTTGTTTGGATTTTCCATATGTGTATTGCTTTATGTGTGCATAAAACAATTGCTGTGCGCAAATGTGCTTTGTCAGTATTATGACTTGAACTTGTTCTACAATATGCATTTTTTATTGCATGTATCTTAACTTTCTACTATTTACATTGAGTTCTGGTGAATGATTTGACCCTTAGGACCTTTTAAAACTACATTTAACAATGCATTTTAAAAAACAGTGAAAGAGAATCATGATATTGATATAGAAGTTTTGTGTTCTTCTAGTACTATATGTGCTTACCTGCTGAAAACAACTATAAGACTTGTTAGAATATATTAGAGAAGTGTTTTTGGACATTGGAAAACAGGGAGCACAGCACCTTGAGAGAAGAAAATGTGTTAGGTGAATTCTATCTGAATTTTTTCATGGTGGTATATACTGCTGTAGCTCAGAGAGGTGGAGACTAAAGAAATTTTGGTAATCTTGTTGATCTGAGGGAAAAATAACTCATTTCTTGACTAATGGAGCATCTCAGCTTTGTAAGGCATAATCATAAAGACGAGGGAGCTTCTCAGAAGTGGTCTCCAAAACTCAATGCCAGTACTCACCACAAGTTTTTGGATGAAGGATGGGCTGTACACATAAAGGAAAGGACATAAGAGGCCTACCAAAGTTCACCTGTTGTTGAGTTAGAAGTAAAAATAATACTAGGGTCAGGCAATGCCAGAGTGAAGAGACATTGATTAGCACATCAGCATTTAGTTTAGTCCCAAGAAGAAGGAATGACCATGACCGAAAATAAATGCCACTTTCTAGGACTAAGTTCACTACCAGACTGGATTTGCTCTAAACAAGAAAAAAAGAAAGGACCATAAGGTTTCAGCCAGTAATTTAATCTGATGGGGAAAAAATCAATAGTCTACTGGAAAATGTTACAATCTAAATTCAACATACATTCAGAATTTCTAGACATGCAAAGAAAGTGTAAAATATCATTCAGCCCTAGAAAAATAGCACTCAGTCATTGAGAAGATGAAGGTGTTAGTATTCTTAGATGAGGATTTTGAAACACTCTATAAAATATATGTTCAAATATTTAAGAACATAATTATGATAAATGAATAAATGGGAAATCTCAACAGAGAAATTGTGACTATCAAAAAAAAGAGATAAAAATTGAATAGTATTGCTTGAGCTGAAGTGAATACACGAACTAGAATTTATCAACATTGAGACTGCATAAGACAGGACTAATAAATATGAAGGCAAAACAATAACAAGTCTTCAATTTGAAAAACATTGAGAAAAATTGTTGAAAATGAAGAGCTGAGTTTAGTTACTTGTTAAATAATATCAAACAGGCTAACATAAATGTTATTGGAATCATAACAGAAGAGGTTGAAGAGAATGAAGGGAAGGAAATCTGAAAAGACAATGAAGGAAATTTCCATATATTGGTGAAAAATATAAGATCTCATCAACTTCCTAAGCAAGTTATAGGAAAAGACATACCTTCATACGATACATTCAAACAGCAAACTATAAACATTAAGAGAAACATTATAAACAACCTGACAAACTATACATATTATTTGTGCCCAAGCATACAAATGATAACAAACTTTCCATCAGCACCAATGGACAGGGGAAAGAGTAATATAACATTGAAGTGCAAAGAGCTAAAATATTCTTCAAAAATGAAGACACAGCTGAGATATTTTCAAATTTAAAATAACAGAAATTATTGCCAGCATATCTGCTGTATAAGAAATTTAAATGAAGGTCCCCAGGGAAAATGACACCAGATGGAAGCTTATATTTTCAAGAAAAAAAAAAAAAAGAAGAAAGAAAAGAAAGGCAGTAGATGTGCTAAATGTGTGGATAAATAGAAAAGATCATCTTTCATGTATGTTAGTTCTTTGCAGAAAAGTGATTATGTAAAATAAAAATGATTACATGTTTCTGTGAGACTTAAAATTTGAATATATATAAAATAAATGCAATGATAGTACCAAATGTGGAGGATATAAAACAATTGTACCTGTGTAAGATTTTTACATGTTATGTGAAGCAGTGTAGTATTACCTTTTCATTGACAGTGATAACTGTGATTGCATTATGTAACCCCTAGAGCATTGATTGTAAGTAAGTTGTGATTTTGTCCCCTCTTAAAACACTTGGCATATCTGGAAATATGACTGCTTCTCTGAAAGAGCAGCGCTACTGACATCTAGAGGACGAGGGTGCTGGCGATCTAGTACAATACCCAGGACAGCCCTTCCCAACAAAGGATTATCGGCTCTTACATATCCATAGCAGTGATATTGAGAAACTCTACCTTAAAGCAACTACATAAACAAATGAAGATATATGGCTAAAAGTTCAACAGAGAAATTAAATTAGCATATAAAAATATTTACTGACCCATAAAAAGGCATGAAATGGAAATAAAGGAAAAAAACAGGTGGCAAGTAGAAAACAAATAGCAAAATGGTAGACTTAAAACTTACTTTATAAATACAGTAAAACCTCGGTTCTCAAACTTAATTCATTCCAGAAAACTGTTCCAGAAATGATTTGTTCAAAAATCTAACCTCCTTTTTTGTTGCCTGAGAGATGTGTGACTGATCATACAGGTGTCAGTATGAAAGTGACCTGAGGCTTTGTTAGACATTGCTCTGTGAACAACTTGATCAAGAACTGAATTGTTTGAGAACCAAGACATTCAAGAACTGAGAATTGACTGTAATTATATTAAGTGTAAATGAATTAAACATTCCAGTTAATGCGTAGAAAATGTCAATTAGGATTTAAAAGAAAAACTATATGCTATTTATAAGAGACATAGTTTAAATACAAAGAAATAGAGAAATTAAATATAAAATGAATGCAAAATGATAAAAAATGAAAACATCAAATGTAAGAAAACTAGAGAATCTCTACAGATATCAGACAAAAAAACTTTAAACACAGTATTAACAGAAAAACAATAGAGATATGTTGTCATGATAAAGGGTCATTTTAACAAAAGGATATAAAATATGACAATATGTGTTCACTTAATAGAGCTTCAAAATACATGAAGCAAAAATTGACAGACTATAGGGAGATATTGGTAGATCTATAATGATATAGGGAGTTCTTTAAAATTTTCCTTCCACATAGTAATTGACAGAACTAGATAGAAATGTCACAAAATCTATAAAATATTTAGACCCTATCAAACAACTTGACTTAATTGACATTAAAAAAATACTACATTCTACATCAAGAAAATAAAAAACATTTTACAAATTATATTCTTTAATTATAATGGAAATAAATTAGAAATTTATAATAATAAATTATTTTTAAATTCTTAAGTATTTGAATATTAAAATAACACTTTTCTAGAGTCCATGGGTCAAAGATAAAATTATAAAATATATAAAACTGAATGATTTTTTTTTGAGATATACTAAAGCAATGTTCTAAGGGAAATTTATAAGGTTTTATCTGAAAATAAATACTTAAAATCAATTATCTATATTATCACTTCCAATTCAGGAAAAGCAAAAGGGGTTAAACTAAAGTAAGTAGACAAAAAATAATTAAAATCAGAGAAGAGTGAAACAAAAAAATTTCAAGACACCATTGAAAAAAGTAATACATATCTTCTATAAACTGGTAAAAAAATCTACCACTTTATAACAAGGAAATAATGTATACAAGATATGCATACAGAATTTATAAATAATTCTTACAAATTTATAATAAAGTCAAACCACCCAATATAAAACTGATTAAAATATTTTAACATCCCTAACCAAGTGTCTCAGTTGGTTGGAGCACCATCCTGTACACCAAAATGTTGTAGGTTCGATTCCCAGTCAGTATGCATATGGTAGACAACCAATGCATGTTTCTTTCTCACTTTGATGTTTCTTTCTCTCCCTTCTTTTCTATTTAAAATCAATAAACATATCCTTGAGTGAGGATAAAAATTTTTTTGAACAGAAACTTCACAAAAGAAAGTAAACATATGGCCAATAAGCAAGTGAGAAAGCCATCAATATTATTTTGGGTCAGAAATATATAAACTAAAACTACAGCATGGCATATCCACTGAAATAGCTTAAATTAAAACAACCACAGGAACAGATACTGGCAAGGTGATAAAGTAATTGGAACTTTCCTACATTGTTGAGGAAGTATAATATTGGATTACTACATCAAAGACATGTGAAGAAAATGAGAACGTAAAAAGCTACAGGCAAGTTGGCATTACAAAGACCATTATAAAAATTACCTTAGCCTGAAAGTGTTGACCAAGGATTACATAAATGAAGATTGGAATACAGTAAGCCTAAAACTATTTGAGTAAGAGATTTGTGAATTGAGACTAATTGCAAATATAAAACACCAAAGGGCAATATTTACCGAATGCATGTGGTGTTATTAGAAAAATATTTCTTAAAAAAATCATTACCCACAAGTAAGTAGTGTGAGGGACAGTGTTTTGTGGAGATGTGCATGAATCCTGCTTTGTATCTGGGGATCGTTATTTTAATAAAGTCAGTAGGTAGGCCAACTCATCTACAAATTCCAACATTTTGAGCTTTCAACATCCTCTTTAAACTGGGATATATTTTTTTAAATGAATGAACAAAATAGAAACCGATTCATAGATACAGAGAACAAATTAATGGTTGGCAAGTGAGACAGGCATTGGAGGGCTGGCTGAAAAAGCTGAAGGTGTTTAAGAAGTACAAATTGCCAGTTATAAAAGCAGTCATGGGGATGCAAAGTACTGCATAGGTAATGAGATCATAATATCTATGTATTGTGTCAGGTGGGTATTAGACCTACGGGGGTTGTCACCTCATAGGTTTTATGAATGTCTAATTGATATGTAGTACACCTAAAACTAATATAATAATGTATGTCAACTATAATCGAAAATTTTAAAATAATTAGCAAATAAATGTAGATCTTTCTTGAATTCTAGAAAATAGGGATGGAAATAGAGAGGAATGGAAAATAGGAATGGAAAAATCAAGATTTTTAATGCAATTATAAATGATCACAATACTATCACACAAATATAAGAATAATATTGGAAACCTGCTTAATCCTTATGCAGTGATATTCAAACTTTTTAATTTTATACTTCCTAAAAGAATACTGAAAAAATTTGTATGCTCTTCCCCATTTTAACATCAATAATTATTATTTTAATTTTATACACTGTGAAGAATTGTGGCATTTTGTTAATTGGATACAGCAAATTCAGGTATAATGTTAGTAGATCCTTCACAGCACTTGGCTCTCGTCATGTAATCAAGCTTGATCATGCAACCCTGAATCTAGTGAAATTTAAATGTTTGGACTTCACTTATGTTGTCAGGGTGGGATTTCACTGTTTGTCATCAGAACCTTCAGATTTAGTCTTTTCAGATTTGTGGAATATCCTTCATATAACCTAAATGGTCAAGGTAATTCTTTGTCAGAATCAGACTGAGTTTTCATAAAAATGTCTGCCTTCATTTTAATTTGTCTTTAAATATCAATTTTTTTATTCCCATGACTGAACTCTCACTACTGAATTCTAAGATAAATATGCTAAATCTAATATATAGAAAGTCTCATCTTTAGTTTGTTACCTAGAAGAAAAAGGATGCTTCCCCTTCAATATCTTTCTCTTTATTTTGCCCTTGCAGAATGCTCTGCACAAGCAAGGCGGTATCTCAAATATTCTTTTGGTGCTTGTCTGTGTTTTCACCCTGTGGTAATTTACCTTACTGGCAATGGATGGGATGTACCTCTTACTTTTGTATAGTGGTAAAAGGGCAATTTTTAAAAAGGAGGTGAAAAAAATGAGTTGGCAAGTTACAGATGTTTCTGGCAGACTGAAGTTGAGGGTCTGGAAATTGATTTTTTTTAGAAGCAATCTATGTTTTTACCACTACCTGCTAAAAAATCTTTTTGTGCCCTTGGGTATTTAGATACCCAATTTTGAAGACTACTGCTGTATAAATAATAGTTCAAAAATGTCTTAGTACCACTTTTCATATTTGTTGTCTACTGATAAGTTCTTATATGTTGTTCTGAAGAAATTTGTAATTTAAAATAAGAACAAACAGCATTACAATTATGGATTTTCTCTTTTCTATCATGTCAATCAGGCTTTTTGTCCTTGTTTTATGTATAAGACTGTGAATGCATATGCATACACACTCATGGATGCCCAATTTTGCCTGCAAAAAAAAAATCGTATTCATGTTTTATACTCAGTTATTAAATGGATTAATAATGTTATTTATCTGCTAGACACTTTGCTAGGCCCTATGAATTTAAATATTTATAATATGCAATTCCTGATCCAAACAGTATACAGCCCAGAGTGACAGAAGCATTCACAGCCATTACTTTTCTACTCTGAGTGTCTTGTCACATGACAGTGATTGGGGCACGGGCCTATACAGAGCACCAAGCCAGGTGGGAGCCGCTGGGCATGCATAGTGCATGCCCATCTAGCATCTGTAGGGGCTGGCATTTTCATGACTGCCTCTGTGAGGTCCCAGGTGGTATTTTCTCTTACTAACTCAGTGTGGATGAAATGCGGCTGTGCCTGGAAAGGTGTAGTTACAATGTCTTTTTACTTGTTTGTTTTTTTTTTTTTTTTTAATATTAGCCCCTAATTAAAAAAATTAAAAAGCCACTGCCTCACCCTGGACTAACCAACCCCATGTACAAGGTTGTTTTTTAATGCTCTTGTGTAGGAACTCCCCTCAGATGAGCTATTCATGAGGGCCTTCTTATATTATGAAAATAAAAAATAATTAGCTAAATTGTTTTAACTATGGAAGTTAAAGAAAGTATTTTAATATCATACATAGAGGCCTATAATTCTTGTTATATCCAAGAGAAATGAATACAATAAGCCTCTGTATCTTCTTTGGGCTTTACGTTTTTTTTTTTTTTAATAATAGATTTTTAAAAGCACATTTGGCATAAAAAAGTTTGGCTTATTCAATTTTTTAAAATAAGTTCTTATCATTAAAACTTATTATCTTTAACTTTATGTTAAAATGCTACATGGTCATTAAGTAAAGCTATATTGAGCAGAAAAAATATATAGTTAGAACATAAAACTGCCACTTAAGAAGAATAATAAAAAAAACCCTAAGCTCTGTTTCCATTTTATAGATTTTCCATGCTTTAGTACAAATTAAAGATTTGTTATGCCAGTCATTAAAAGTATGGCAATGAGGTTGATTTTCTTGCCGCACAATAATTTTTATTTACCAAAAGTAGGTCTCAGATAACTGCATTGATTCTTCCACACTTGAGGACATTTAGTTGGAAAGAAAAGTATTGCCTAAAAGACATTTTAAAATAACAATAGCAGCAAAGGGCAGCTGTTAGAGCTTTAATGAGATTTTCTGTTCAGATAAAGTATAGCATTCTTGCAGAACAAGATCAATATTGGCTTATTTTACTTAGATATTTTGGAAGACTTCATAGCAGTAATATTTCCTAATCATGGAGTCTACTAAGGGACTCCTATAGCAGGTGGCAAAGGAATCCATATAGATTGCTCAATCTATGCTGAAATTGACCAAATTCAAAATACTGGCTTATCTCCTTCTTAAATTTTATCTAGAAAGATAAGTATTTTCTGAATCAACCAGATGGAATGCTAGACCTGAGTGAAAAGCAGAAGGAAAGGTACAGAAGACACCAACAAGATGTATAACCAGATAAAATTCCAAATGTTGCACTAGTTTGTGCAGATTTTACAAAGCCATACCTATTTTTTGAGTAAGTGACATCCCCTTCCAGCTATAAAGTTTTCTTTTAGCAGACCAATTTGGAAGTGATTAGAATGAACTTAAACTGTAAAGTAGGGGTCTGTTGGCTTCTGAGTACAATATCATGGTAATGATTACTAATACTTATGTTATTTTAAAAATATTGATATTAATGTACTTTCCAACTACTGTATTTCAGATACTATCTTCCATACATATAAACATTACTTAAAACATGGGTATCTAAAACATACCTGTGAGGAAGACATTTCTATCTTCATAAATTTATTAATAGGGTCACTGAACCTCAAAAGAAAGAGATCATCCAGTTTTGAGCTGGGAATAGTGCCTGATCCAGGATCTAATTCTGGGTAAGACTGGCGTCAAATTCTATGTTTTCACCAGTAATCAGAATCTACAAAATTTTCCAAGCAAGGTATTTCAGTGCTAGTATGGTTACTAACATCTAGAAATTCATTAAAACAAAAAGTTATAAAGCAAAGTTTTTACTCTTTATTTCAGAAATAGTTACTAGACCTGTAGGATGTGCAAAATATAACTGTCAAAATCACTTAATAAATTTGAAATTTTGATTCTGAGAGATCTCACAGAACTAAACTATGATATTATATTGGTTACTGCCAACTATGTGTTTATAAATGCTCTGATTTAATATTCAAGCCCATAAATTTGGCTATTTGAAAAAGAATATTTAGAAGCACAACTTAGAACAGGAAATGTACTGGCCATTGATTTACACAGCAAAAATAGTCATTCATTACTCTTTGAATGACAAAAGATAATTTTTTTTAATAGTGACAGTTTTACTTCCTCTTTTCCAATTTGGATGCCTTTTATTTCTCTTTCTTGTCTGATTGCTGTGGCTAGGACTTCCAACACTATGTTGAATAGGAGTGGAGAGAGTGGACTTCCTTGTCTTGTTCCTGACCTCAGGGGGAATGTTCTCAGTTTTTGCCCTTGAGTACAATGTTGGCTTTAGGTTTCTCGTATATGGCCTTTATTATGTTAAGGTATGCTCCCTCTAGTCCCATTTTGCTGAGAGTTTTCACCATAAATGGGTGTTGTACTTTATCAAATGCTTTTTCTGCATCTATTAATATGATCATGTGGTTTTTGTCTTTCATTTTGTTTATGTGGTGTATTACGTTTATTGATTTGTGAATATTAAACCATTCTTGCATCCCTGGGATGAATCCCACTTGATTATGGTGTATGATCTTTCTAATGTGTTGTTGGAAAAATTAATTTTTGATTATGACATTCAGTTTATTCTTATTAAATCTACATCTTTGTTTATCAGTAAGTCCATTGAGCTTGAGCCTATGTTAGGTCATTGTGTTATACAATTTTTAAGCTCCAAGTGATACAACAAAAGCAACTAATAGAATGTGTCCCCTGAATATCTCCTGAAATTCAGTTGCTTCAGTATACAATATTTCAGATTAAAACTACAATAAAATACTGCATTGGTAGATACTGTCTCTGAAGTACATCAAAGAGTTTTCTTTCCTTTTTTTTCTTATAAAAAGGCTAACAAAAAATAACATTATTAGTGTGATCTATTACTCAGACTGGTTAACTAGATATTTTAAAAATGTTGGTGGTACAAAGTGTTTAACATTTGCTTCATGGACAGGGCCCTTGATATTCTCACATGGTGTTGATTTGATTTTGGCAAGATGGGAGTTTATTCCAGTAGATCTCTAGTGTAATATCCTGGATAGGATATGACATTAGGTAACTAACTGCATAACTATCTAAGAAAAGTCCAACAGAACATGTTTAGTCTGTGAAACAACAGTTAGTTCTGCCACAAAATATTACCTTTACTTAGAAATTTTGCTACACTTAACTAACATGCATATTTTCATCTCTTAAAAGAAGAGCTTATATTTTCCTTGAAAAAAATATATTATTAATAATGGAAAGTTATTAGTGTTTAACAAAACACTTGCTTTGTAGACTAAAGCAATGTTCAAAGGCGTAAGTAAAAAATCGACTCAACATTTCTAATGTTAGGGTACACTTCTGGTTCCCAGCACTCACTGTTCATCAGAATCACATGTGAGTGCCTGGGCCTCACCACAGAAATCTGCAATTTCCTTTCATTGTTCTAGATTTGGGCCTCAGCAGAGACACATTTTAAAGCTCCCCAAGTAATTCGAATGTGCAGACGGAGCAAAGAACTACTGGTTCAGATGAAAATCAAAGAGATGAATCAACAACAGTCCCTGAATCCCCACAGAAAATGGGAAGTAGTTTTTAAGAGAAGTGGTCCCTTGATAAAACAAGGTTATTTACTACCCAATTTCATGTACATGGCAATTTCCTTTTTTTGTATTCACCTAAAATTTTTATTTGTTTTTGTTAAAAGTCAGTTTCCATTGGGAGACATCTGTTCACTGTCTAACAAGGTTTTTACTGTAAAATCATTTGACAGGGATCACAGAACCAGTTCACTTGGAAGAAAGGAAAACATTTTTGAGGTGTGGCCATCTCTACCTACATCACCCAGAGGCCATGCTGATAAGTCAACAAAACTCTGATAATTCTTACTGAGGTTTACAAATGTGTGAAGCAAACTGAGTAAGTATGGGGATATTTTGCCTCTAGTGATGAAGTTCAGATGATGAGAGTTATGGGGAGAAGCAGAAAAATAAGTGGACATTATTTTATTCCCTCGTCAAACAAATGTTTCGGCATTGTAAAATCTGAAATCCAAAACTGTCTTCTCCCACTAATGGTACAGTGCTCCCTCTATTGAATAGTGGAAGCATAATGAGGACTTCTAACACAATTTGAGATGTGAGAAGTGTGACAAGGGACACCAAGCCTGTCTTGACTACCCTCCCTTACTCTTCCCATGACATTGTCCTGAGCAAATGGAGGGGAACAGAGATCAGAGACAGTGATAGGCTCTCAAACTTTGTCCTAGTGAGGAGGACTAATCTGTAATTTTGGGATAAAGTAAAGAGTTTCCTCACTATGCAAGAGCAAAGAAAAATACTATAAGCAAGATTATCAAAACTGGGAAGTTTTTTTTTAATTATGAAAGAAAAATCTACATTTTGTAAAAGACAGTACAAAATTATTCCATCCTGGAAAAATAAAAACATTGGGAACAAATTGTATTCTTCAGAAATGATTTGTGCTATAAAAGAACAATGCGAATGTGAATTCAATAAAAATAATAATCCAAATATATGCTGATAAAATAGAAAGAGAAGAAAAGGCAAGGCCAATTACAGACTTAAGAAAGAAATTAAGGCCAAATCATTTTATTAAAATGCTGAAAAAAGATAAGAGCAAAAATATATAGACATCTGAAATTAAATAGCTAACTACAGTGAGAATACATGAAAAAGACAAAGGTAAAGTGATTAGTGAGAAGCAAAATCATATGAAAAATACTAAAACTGACCCAGTTGAAACACCACTCTCTCCAGAAGAGAGAATATAACAAATTAATCAAACGTTTTTCAGAAATATAATATCTATAAAGTTATCTGAAATAAAAGACTTATTTGCAGTATGAAAAAGCATACCTATATCCAGAAAAACTCCACATAGAATATGTGACTTAAAGATCAATCCTAACGAATTTATTAAAATTTATTCATGAAGAAAGACTCTTTTGGGCATTCATAGAGAGAAAGGAACTCTCCCAAGAGAAAAAGTCAAAACAGACTGACAATGAGATGTCTTCCTAGCAACAGTTAATGCTCGATACATTCAAGTAATATCTACTATATCCTGAAACAGTGACCCAGCTAACATAGCACATTATAGTTTATTTATAAAGCAAACATTACCAAAATGGAAGGAATTTTCAGTAGCCAGCTTTCTTTGGAACAAAAAGAAATTACCTGGTCAGAAAAAAATCCAAAAAACTAGGAAACATTTTAAAATTAAAAGAGTAACGACAACAAAGACAGAAAAGAAATGCTGCTTTAAAAAAGTTTATGCAGAGCACTGAGTCTTCTAGAAAGGTGAGAAAAATCTAATTAATCCAGTGAATCATAATGCATAACAACATGTAAATATAAACTTGGATTCTACAAAACTGTAGTATAACTAACCAAAAGTTCTTTACAATTTGTAGATGTGATCAACACTATATACCTTTGCAAACCAGGTGCTATTGGATCTTAGCACAACACGTGCACGTACTTTTGACATAAGAATTGCACATAGGAGCATGAAAAGTTTTCATTTCATCTGAGGATGTTCAAGTGCATCAGTAGGACCAGTAGTTGCCTCCTGACCATGCAGCATCTAGTATGACACAGTTGTTGCACTGCCTTCTTCTATCCATCTTTTTTTTTTTTTTTTTCTTCTGGACTTTCCTTGTTTCCTTCTGATCCCAAGTGGACTGCTAACTTTTTATAAATGCTGTGAGTCCCCAAAATTGTTCCCAGAATTCCACCTTGCTTTAATTAACTAAGTTGTTTTTATTTTTTTGCAAATGAATAACTCATAATCATAGTCCCACCCTCTTCTTCCTTCTCAGTGTTAGGAGAGTCATCTCACTAAGTTCATAGCCTTTCTCCACTAACTCCTCTCTCCCACAGCATCAAGAAGGTGATAGTAAATCACTTCTCTACAGATTATCCACCAGAGGTGTGTTTACAAGTGCCCTTCAATTTGGGGTCAATGACATTGAAACACATACAGATTGCTTAAAGAAATAAAGGGG
Source organism: Furipterus horrens (assembly GCF_987537825.1). Classification (NCBI taxonomy): domain Eukaryota; kingdom Metazoa; phylum Chordata; class Mammalia; order Chiroptera; family Furipteridae; genus Furipterus; species Furipterus horrens. Next base: position 56,607,996 of record NW_028327171.1, read on the forward strand.
GTGAAATGTAGGATGAAAACCAGGTGCTGAATTCCAAATGAGAGGTAGGGTCCAAGAACAGATTCTTGTATGGAACAGTGGCTAGAATCTACAACCTTCAGGCAAGCCCCTGTAAGTACTATTTCTCTCAATAATGGTTATAGTAAGAATTAACAGTATTACTGTCTCTTTGACCGAAACGGAGGCATTAGATACTTGCTAGATAAAAAGTTAGCCAACTTATTTGCAGAAATATACTAAATAACTCAAATAACTTCACAATAATACATTATTGTGAACTGCCATCTTGGGACCTGCCATAATGGATATGGAAAAGTAAAGTTCTCAAATTACATGACACAGAGTAGTGGTCCCCAATCTTTTTGGCACCAGGGATTGGTTTTGTGGAAGAGAGAGGGTGGGGAGGACAGGAGGCTGAGCTCAAGCAAGCTTCCCTGGCCTCCAGTTCCTAACAGACTGTGGACCCCATGGGGTTGGTGCCCCTGATCTGCAGTGCTCACTTTAGCCATGAACCTAAATGTCAGTGCAGCATTTGTGATCCACAGCATCTTACACTCCTCTTACCTTTACCCTTGTTCATGCACACTGGTTTCCTCCAGTTTGTAAAACATACACAACCACTCTTCTCTTTGCCTTGACTGTTCCCTTGGTCTGTAATGTTATTCCCTTGTATCTTCTCGTTGTGGGCTTTCTTTTGTCATTTAATTTCATGCTATCTTTATCTTCCTTAGAGAGATCTTAGTTTGACCTCATAATCTAGAAAAATGCTCAAGCACTATTACATGAATCTCTTATTTCTCTGCAAAACACTTGTCACCACAGAAGACTGTCTTATTTATATGTACATGTTTACTTCTCATCTGACTTTCTCCGCTTCAATGTAACATCTTAGAAAGTATGGGCTTTTGATTGTCAGGTCCCCAGAACTCAGAAAGCTGCAATAAATACTTGTTGCATGAGTTAATAAAATTAACTTTCAACTATGTAACACAAGTTCACTCTTCAGGAAAAATTGATTAGAGAATACACAGGAGGAACACAGTTGTATTGACTTGTTACATAACATCTTAGATATAAACCAGTTAACTGTTGAAAAACATTTGTTCAAGGTATAATTTATTGGCCTTTAGATCTGTGGACTTTCTTCTACATATTATTTAATGGGTTATTCATATTTTGCATGAAGGTCAGCTAGCCCTAATTTTTTTAAATAATAAAACTGTATCAGCATATAGAGTCATTGATTATCTTCATAGATCCTGCTGAGGGATGTGAGAATAAATCAAGTGTACCAAGCATTTGTTATTTCCTATAAAATAGTCATCATCCTATCAGATGCTGATTTCACAGAATTGGTTTTGTGGAACAAATCTAGGGTGAGCATCCACAGGCCAGGAACATGATGTGTTTATTTAATATGACACATCCTGGGTTTTTGGTCACAGCACTCACATCTGAGAAAGACCCAATGAAAGCTATAAGTCTTCTTTGTACTCTCAGGATAATTTAAGGATTACTGATAAGCAGACCATCTCAGAGATGAAATAGCCATGCCTAAGGTCACCTGCTTCTATTGCAGAATGGTTGCCTGAGAAGCCCAGGACTGCAATTTTTCCAGGGCAAAACTGCTTAGTGAGCTAATTGGTTACAATGGAGGAGCAAAGTGTTGCCTTTTTATAATTTATTACTCTTAAGTGTAGTCAATTTTGCATTTTTAATTTATTTTTTATTGTTATAGTTCCAATTTTTCCCCCGTTGCTCTCCAGAGCTCCACTCAACCCCCACTCCCACAGTTCTAATCACCACCTCGTTGTCCATGTCCATGGATCGTTTATACTTGTTTCTTGACTAGGCCTTTCCCCTTCTTTCCCCCATTATCCTCCTCCCACCCTCCCCTTGGGTCAGTCTGTCCCTTGTTTCCATGCCTCTGGTTCTATTTTGCACATTTGTTTGTTTTGTTCATTAGGTTCCTGCTATAGGTGAAATCATACAGTATTTGTCTTTCACCACCTGACTTATGATGAACTACTGTGTTAGACAAAATATATATACATGAAACAGGTGTTTTAAAGCAATAAAGAGAGCCTGGCATTTAATGCTGTTTATAAATAGTTCTAGAGGCAAGGAATCTTTTCCAAGTGGTATATTTAGATTGAAATTTTAAAATGAGATATACGATATGATAGCATATAATAGCATTTATCTATGCATATTTTAAATTGCACAATTTCATGGTACATAAACTTAGTAGAAGGGACAGTGCATACCAAGATACTGATGTAGTTCTCCTAGGTTAGAAAATTTTATGTAGAAGTCAGAAATAAGGCCAAAAGATAGATGGCATGTGTTTTCATATTATAAGTAACATGGACCCATGCAAAGTTTAGGAAATATACTTTTCAATTCACTGTATGCTATTGATCAAAGTTCTCAGATTAGGTAATGTTAAATGTTAGCTTATTGATTTTTGTCCAGTAGAAACCCTGATTATTTTCATTTGATGGAACAAATGACTCAAAGGTTATAGTTTATTGCCCTTTTGGACATTAAGCAAATTTAGGGCTAAATCAACAATCTTAACATTGTTTTTTAAATTGCCTATGGCTTATACATAACTATAATTTCTCATATGTTAATGCTTTCCTCCTTAACTAGTTAAACAATTAGTTGCTGTATTCATTTTTTGTTTACAAGGGTTTCATAATTTTGCCTTTGGAAAATTAGATTTTAACAACCCTAAATTCATACATCAAATCAGTATAACCTCCTTAATATTCTGTCTCCTTAAACAGCATCTCTCATCTAAATCTCATGTTTTATTTTACCTGTGCCTTAAAGTCTTTTTATCTACAGGATAAAACCCACACTGTTTATGCAAAACTTTCAGTCCAGAAATTTAACCTCTGCCTACTTTTACAGCACTTTGTCTTCTGTCTTCATTCTTATATTCTACACTACAACACTATTTAGTTAATGGTTCCTATGAACAAGCCCAGTTATGTTGGGGAGACTTCTGTTCTTGCTATTGTATGAGGGGGACCCCCCAAACTGGAATTATCTTCTCGCAGGTGGACCCATTGTAGTACAGGCTTTCCTAACGAGGTGAGTGTTCTGGGAATCCATCTGTCTCGGTGTACCACCAGCTGGCGTTGTGGTGAGAGGCTGCATTTGGCTTCAGTCAATTTTTTTAACACTTTCAATGTCTTTGCCCATTTCATGATGGGTGATTTATGAGCACAGTGATGAGTGTTCAGCATTTTTGACCAAAAATAACATGATCTCCATGCTCTGGCCTCCTTATTCACCCAATATCACCTCGAGTGACTTTTTTTGTTTGTTTCCCCTAATGAAAAAGTCCTCAAACAGAAAGATTTTGCCAATGTGGAAGAGGTGAAACAAAAAATGGCAAAAGCACTAAAAGACATCAAAGTTGATGAATTTTAAAACTATTTTGAGCAGTGGTAAAAACATCTTTACTTATTCCATCAAATGGAGAGCACTTTGAAGGTGACTGAAGTTTAAACATTTAAGAATAAATAAACAGTTTTTAATAAATAAATTCTGGGTCTTTTAGGTCCCCCTTCATAATATTTTTTATGGCAATGCCTTTTGGTAAACTTCTAACATACCTCTTGTCATCTTTCCAGAATATCAAATATCACTTTTTTAATTATAAAACCTTTCTGGACTAATACCTCTAAACCCTCCAGGTAAAATTGGCTTTCTTTATAGTTCCTAAATTCTAATGTGATAGCTTTTAGTGAATCTGCAATTCTTGAGTACACTTATCCTTTTACATGTTTTTCTTCATTGGCCAGATCCTCTACTTCTTAAGGGGGGGCATATGTCTTAAATGGCTTTGTGGGTCTAGAAATTCTGCTGTGCTGTTTGCCTGACACCCAGCAGATTTCTGACACATAATTATTGTAAATTAAAATAATAACAGATGATATGAATTGAGGAGCTGTTCATGTGGGGAATAAGGTTGAAACTGGAAAGGATTTTAGAGTTCAGTTAGTTTAGGGATTCTAATTAAATTGCACTCTGGGTGAGTAACCCATCTAAATTCTGAAATTTAGACATTAAAGAAAGAAGGTGGAAAAGTCTCAGATCCTCGTTTTATATGGAGAAATTGAGGCCTAAAAATAAAGTAAATGTCCATGGTCATAAAATCAATTTGTAACAGACTGGGGCCTAGCGGTTTTGTCTTGAATTCAAACAAGTATTCTTATAACCAGTATCCAGGACATGAAGAATTTTTGAATGTTGTTTTTTATTGTGATGCTGAATTAGCCTTTCCTTTAGGGAACTGCATTAGAGATCAGCCTGAGCCTGACTAGAAGTTGATTCCTGTACCACATGGCTCCTACACCATCCCCAAGGACACCCTGATCTTTTAATTCCAGTGTCTTAATTCTTTGGGATGACCATATGCCCCTTAGAGTCTCAGCAGGAGCCATTTCAGCGTTCTTCTGAGGCAAAGCAACATTACAGTGCTCAGCTTTTTACTAATGACTTGACCTTTCAATTCAGTGATGCTCATACTGGTATCACATGAGATTTCTTAAGAAAAAAAAGGAAAAAGAAAGTATCAAGGGGTTTAAGGTTTTTGTTACTTAGGAATTCTGGCCAATTTACTACCATGGCTTACAATCAGGAAGGCTAATAAACTCCATATTCTTTTTTTGTATACAGAATGGTAAAGTACTTTCTATTTATTTTAGAAAAATAATGACCAAATTAGAAGAAAAAAATTTTTTAAATACTTTCTAAAAATGAACATTAAAAATAATGATGTAAAAAGCGATAGTTGGAACAGCCTTAGTGGAATAGAAAAAAAAGAGCATTGTTATATAGATATATATATTCTGATGTTTACGGAGCTTAAAGCAATTCATGATGAAATAATTTTAAAATGATGAAATATTTTTGATGATGATATCTCACTCTAACATATAAATTAATTGTCTAAGCTATGGAAAGAGAGTTTTTGGGGGGAATAAAACATAAAATTGGCTTATAATATGTAGATCTGTTTTATTTAAAGAAACAGAATGGAAAACACTGTTTAAAACAAATTGAGACTTACATATTCTAACATCTTACCTTTCTTAAATCAAAGTACAAAATATTTGTGATTCACTTTATTTCTTTCCCGTCTTCCTCCTTTAACCCAAACTTTTTGCTACACTTTTTATTCTTTATTTACTCAGGGATCATGCTTGTTGCTGCCAGTATATTTCCAAAAACAGATGAAAGGAGAAGTGGATCAAAAAGCAGCTATTATTGTAGCTAGGAAAAATAATAAAATATTGTATGGTTGCAAATATATTCATGGATAAACTATTTGTTATTCTGTTGGTAACATAATAACTAAAATCGAGTTGCATACCATTGAGAATATAGAATTCATACACTGTTATGTAAGTGGATTTGCAGACAAGATTACTTTTAAAGTTGTATTGGCTTTATTGATTTTCATAAGGGTGCATGTACTCTGTTCTATATAATGGAATTTTTATTGCAATTTACAGGTAAACAGTTGAAATACCTGATGGCAAGATTTTCTTACTCTAGTGACAGAAACTATAGGTGCAATCGTGTCGCTATTAACCTTGAAACTATTGTGTTTTATAGGTTTGTGTTTCAACCATCTATTATTTAAATATGTCAGTGTGTTTGTAATATTTACTAACACATGCAAGACAATTTCTATATTTTGAGGTTTATGGTGACAAACTTATACTTTAGGATTTATTTAAAGAGGCCCCCTTTTTTTTCAGTGAAATAGAAGAAAGTATTTCTAATGTGTTTTAACAATATATATGCTACTTAATTTTTTCCCCTGAAATATGGCCAATTTATAATTCTCTGCTGGATTAACACACATACATCCATAAATGCATATGCATGCATTCTGAAGGCAAAATTTCAACAAATGTTGAATTGTTTCACCATTCTTGTTTTCTGTGGTCATAGCCCCTTGTAAAAGAATAATCACTTTACTAGGAAGCTTCTACATATTCAAAAGCAAATTTGGTTGTTAAAATTATATTTGAGTCTTCTTACTTAGGCTCCTACATGATTAAATATCTCAATTTTGAAAGAACTTCAAATGAGACAGCATAGTGGGTTTTAGGAAATAATAGAGACAGTAAATCTTCCTGAAAAGTTGATGTGGAAAGAAACATTTTTTTGTATTGATATTTTTAAGGAAGACGGAATATATTTACAAAATCAGAGCTAGTATAATTCCCATATTGATTTTAGGAGGGAACCTACTTTCAACCTTTCTCCCTTAATTGTTTCTGCCCAAAGCTGTGACTTGACTCTCTAGAAGAAGATCAAGACCAAAAAACAAACAAACAAACAAAAACCCCAACTGATCTGACTTTCTGTAAACTCAGACAGACAGATTTAGAATCCAACTTTACAATTGTATGACCATGTGGGCAGGTTATTTAACTTTCTAGTTGAGTGACTTTAGAAAATTATATACTCTCTCTGCCTCGTTTTCCTCATCTGTGAAATGAAGAAAATATTATCTTTCTCATAAAGTTGCTCTAAGGTTTAAGTTAGTTCATATACATAAAACACTTAAAATGTGTACAGTAATAGTGTTTACTATTATTATTACTGTAAAAGGCAGAAAAATGGTCCTTCAAAGATGTTCATATTCTAATCTGTGAAATACGGGACTATGTTACCTTACATGACAAAAGGGCCTTGGCAGATGTGTTTAAGGTTGCAAACCCTGAGATGGGACCCTGAAATATTCTAGTGGACTCAATCTAATTACCAGAGCTCTCAGGAGAAAAAAGATAGAGGTCAGAGAGATAAGATAAGAGGAGAGATTTGAAGCACAAGAACTTGACCCACAGTTGCTTGCTTTGAAGGTAGAAGAAAGGAGACACAAGCCAAGGAATGCAGGTGATCTCCCAAGATCTGAGATTGGATCTGAGTGGACAACTGGCAACAAAACAAGGATCTCATAATTAACTGTAAAGAACTGAATTGGCCAACCATCTGAATGAGCAAGGAGCAGATCCTCCCTTAAAATCTCCCATATAGAACTGTAAGATAATACAGTTTTAAAATACAAATGTGGTAATTTTATGATAGTAATAAAAACAAACATATATATATATATAAATATCATTATCTTTATTAAAATTTTTATCATCAGTAATTTGAATAAACAATTGCTGCTGGAAAAAAGCTCATTTCCAGAGAGAAAACTGATATATAAATATGTGCTGTCAGAACCCATATTTTCCAATAAGACACCAATCTGCAAGAAGAGGCAGAAATTTATAATTAGTTATTGTGGTTTTATGTTGGCCTCTCATGCAGTATGAAGGGTAACAACAGGGCAATATCCTCTCATCTTTTAACATTATTCTTGTCAACTTTGTAGCCTCATAATCTTCTCCACATATGGAAAAATTAAAAATCACATAATATTTTTGTATGAGACTGATAAAAAGACACAATGAAAATATATCTGAAATAAAGTTACACTGTTATTTATATGCAGAAATACAGTGCTAGCTTAGAGTGTACATTAACATGTATTATTGAATCATTCCAGAAAGAATGATGGAAATTGGTTTCCATAGAGCTCGCAAAACATCAATTATGTTCATACTAAAATTTTTTCAGGAAGTATTTCTGAACTAACTGATTTGAGCGTCCATTAAAATTCCCTTTATAATCTTTTTCATGAAAATAAAAATGTTGAAAAAAATCCCTCAAATTTAAAAACACAATCTATTAAGCTATGAAAGTAAGTAATAACTACATATTAACTATTGATATTAACTATTGATACATTTTATCACTGTCAGAGAATATTGAAGGTGGAGTGATGCTCAAAAGCTACACTAATTGCTAGAAGTAGATTTCAACATTATGCATACTTACTGCATATATTTTGTGTGTGTGTGTGAAAGGCAAGTGCACCAAAATTAACTAGATGCATAGGCTGCTGGGCTTACACAAACTTACTTCTTATGTAAAGAATGAGGGTGAACACTGAAAATATATACTTTATATGAAAGATTTCATGCAACATTACAATTAATTTTCTGTGCATGTGTTAAGTTCTCCTCTTCCTGAAAAAACCTAAATAAAGTTGTTTATAATATTTGAACCAATAAATTACTCATATTCTTATTCTATATTTTCAATCATAAAATGATCAAAAGGATTATTGAATAAAATTTAGAAGATTGGAATTATCTACATTTAATATGTTTTGGCCCAGCTTAATTTTCAGGTCTAAAACTATCATGCAGACATAATAGCAATACTTTAAATTATTTTAAAGGATTGACAAAAATATATTGTTATAGAAGGTTACCACAGAGAGCAATTAAAGCCAGACTCATAAAAAGAATATGTGCTTTGTGTGTATGCGTGTGATTAACAAATCCCCACTATCTGTATGTACCCAGAAAATGTAAACATTTATTCTCAGCTTAGAACACATACATGCTTCACTTCTCACACAATCTCTTAAAAAATTGGCCACAATATCCAGTCATAACATGCATTTCAACCCTTTGATGGACAATCAGAATTGGTGGTTATGTTATTCACCTCTAAGTGTTTTCAACAAGTTTTTGTCTTTTTTGTGTTTTTGTTGTTCTTTGACTACCAACACTTTTTTCTTTATTTTGTAGAAACATGTGATCTTCTCCTTTTTCATCTCAAAAGTCATATAAAATGTTCCTCTGTGAAGATCTACAATCTTGTGCGGGAACAGCATTAAACGCAAGCATATCAAGGCAGGCAAGTGATTCACTACTTACATGTACAAAGTCATACCTATTGAGAGAGCACCTACTTTTTAATTATCTGTGAAGTTAATACCAAAATATTGCAAGATTGGAGCTAAGAAAGACTACAACAGAAAAATAAGTTTTTAATTTACAAATTTTAACTATGTTTCTGAGACTAGATAAATTATGTTTATTAAAATTATGCTTTGTTTATAAACTAAAATGAGTCATAGTTTCTTTAATACTATGACAAATTAATGAAATATAAGAATGACCAAAATTGCAATAAACATAAATTTTAATTCATGTCTGTTTAGTAGTTAAGTCCAGCATACTCCTTTTACAAATCAATCTCATTAATATTTTGTATATAGATATAACCAACCTTCCAAGACACATAGAATACCGTAAAATCTAAAGCTCAATATTATGTGCCTTTTTTCTGTCAACTTAAGTGATTTTAATTGAAAATTAAGAATGTTTTAAGATAGTTTGATTGGAAAGCTATGTATATAAGATATGTATTTTTTTCCTCATTAACTTTCTTATTATTACTTCCCAAGATCATTAAATATATCACTAATATTTATTTTCTAAATAACGTATTTTCTTTTCATACTGTGTAGTCATCAAGATGTTCCTTATCTTAGAAAGAAATTAACATAATGCTAGCTATTTGTTTACTACAGATGCCAATAACCAGGTTGAGGAAATTCCCTTCTATTCCTCATTTGCTGAGAATTTTTGTCAGGAATAGATGTTAGATTTTGCCAGATATTTCTCTGTGTCTTCTGACTTCAGTGGTGGGGAAACTCATGCTTCAGTTTTACATGCCCCGGGATGGTTGGAACGGGCTTGGACAGGGGTTTGGAGGAAAATCTTTGGCTCTTGAAGTAGCAATATTAGCAGTAGTGATACCAATTATTGCTTATGTTTATAAATCCTACTGTCTGCCCACCATACTGACAGTTTTCCCACTCTGGCTTTAAGAGTTCATTGCACAGTTCTTTTCCCTTCTTAGAACATACGAGAGAAAGTTCTCTTCCTTGTACTAATTTAGAATGCTCTTATTTAGTAAAGTTAACCTCTATTTTTTCATTCTGAAAACACTAGAAAGGAGATAGTATTTTTCCTATTCATACAGCACTTTAGCAATTGAGTTCCCATATGCATACAGAGTTAGTATGTTGGGCTACTTTCAGTAAAATTATTAAATAACTGAAAAGTCTGAATTAAAAGTGAGGCGACCAGAAGTCTTCATTATCACTAGTTTTCTCTGTATTAGAAAATTTACTTAAGCTCTTTGGGCCTCAATATTTGCATTTGTAAGGTGAATTAAATTGAATGTACTTTGAGGTCAGAACCTGGCTGGTTTGGCTCAGTGGATTGAGCGTCGGCCTGCGAGCTAAGTGTCGCTGGTTCGATCTTCCAGTCAGGGCACATCAGAGAAGGAAAACTCTGACTCCAAAAAACCTCCGCTGCTTTGCGGCATACCTCTTCAGGGGAAAGGCTAAGGGAGTAAACCCCGACAGAAAATCCGGAGCCGGAGTCCCTAAGGCGGTTTGACGTTGTAGTCAACACCGGCAACTCCTGCGGCGCACCTGAAGCCAAGCTGTATTGACTCCGTCTTTCCCTTGGACCCTTCAGCTGCGAAGAGGGGGGGGGGGGGTCTGCTGCATGGGCAACAGCAGACCCTCCACATCACCCTGCCCAGGCTCTGTAGCTTCAGCTTTACTGGAGAGGACACTCCAGCGTCATCGCAAGATGTCGATTCAACACGGGAGGAGACAGATACTGTGTCACTCCCGAGTCGGACTGCACAGCCATTCTCGGCGGTGCAGATAGACTCTTAAGAAGCTACACCATCGTCTCTCGAGACGGACGGCTGCCGACGACGACAACTTTGAGGTCATTTCCAGTTCTTAAATTGTGGAATCTCTACTTTTATCAGTTCTGAGAGTATCTTTGGAAACCGTACTCATTTTCCAGATTATTTGCTGTGTAAAGTTTACAAAGCCTAAATCTAGTCCTCAGATGAAGAAAATGAAGCAATTTCTTCACCTGAGGGATTTTAAAGCTTGAGCCTGAGGTCCAACCTAAGAACTTGGTCTAATTTTCCTGATCTATTAGCATCATTGAATCATTGTATCAGAAGTGCTTTTGATTATCTGTAATTGTATCTTTGGCTGTTAAACACCCTGGACCTTTGCAATCTTAGCCAGTACAATTTTGTTTAGGACTTAAATGTTTTATATGATGCTTTGTGTTCTTGTGATAGCTTAAGGGTGGAGTGAAAAATTTTGTTTGAAAAAGAGAAATTACAGATAGCAAGAATTTTGGTTGTTACTTTAACATACCACAGACAAGGGTAGATATGGAAAGTGAGATAGGACCCTAGGAAAAGACACATTTTCAGATACATTAATCAATCTTATTCTCCCTTCTAAGTCAGCTTTTATGCAACAAGGAAGAAAGCAATGTTTTTTGTTTGTTTGTTTGTCTATTTGTTTTTATAAACATAGAAGTGAAGTGTAATCCTAGATCAGTTAACTAAAACATGGGGTGGGAGGAGGGTTTGAAAGGGTTAGGACTGTAACAAAGAAGAAGTCCTAGCACTATGTCTTCTTAGTATTCAGATGTCATTAGCCCCTAGGAGGATAGGAGGACATTTTTATGTTGATCCCCTTTTAGCTCAATAACTTCAACTCACCCTGCTGCTGATGCAGCTGCCTCCACTTCCTCCACTCATCCCCGAGATTAAAGCCCCAAGCAGAAATCTTAGGTTTAAACTAGAAAATTGTATAAAGATTGATCTGATAAAGTAAGTTATGGATGTTTGAGAAGAGGCAGTATATTTTTGACTTTTTTTGTGTAGCTATACAACATTGTTTTATAATTTCTTTGGGTTCTTTTATTTTTGTATTACACTATTTCCTCCGCTTCATAGGAAAAGGAACTTGAATACAGATAGATTTTGGTTGGTTTAAGCAATGTCACATAAAAAAAAACTATAATACTTATAATTTCAAAGTCCCTGTGCCCTGATGTTTTAGTTAGTAACCTAAATGGAGACATATTAGTAACCAAAGCATGTGCAGGATGACTCCCAACCAACTGAGCCACACTGGTCAGGGCAGAAAATCAAATTTTTTAAAAAAACCAAATTTCTGAAAGAGGAAAGAAATTGGCTTCTCTAGAATTCTACCAGTTGGGCTTTTAAAGACACTTTCCTTGAGTGAGCCATACTTCAAAGGTTTATGACAGACTTCCCAATACTTCTCTCACTTTTGACACCAACTACAAGTTTGGGGATTTCCCAAACCACATTTAGGTTCAATAATTTGCTCTATATGTATGGTTATGGTTTATCACAGAAAATGATACAGTTCAAAATCAATCAAAAGAAGAGATGCATTGAGCAAATTCTGGGAGGCTTCCAGATGCAGAGCTTCTTTAGTTTTCTCCTAGACTCAGGATGTGGCATCCTCCCACAATTAATGTGTGACAAAACACGTGGGATATTGACAATCAGGGAAGCTCACTCAAACTTTGATGTCCAGTTTTTCTTGGCTTTCATTACATAGGCATGATTGATTGATTGATTTCCCACGTGGTTGATCTCATATTCCAGGTAACAAATAGACCTTGACCAAAGCCACCACTCTAAATCACATGGTTGATACTTCTGACATGTCCCACCTCAACCTAAGACTACCATATGTGACTAGGTCCATTCTAAGATCCTGTGTGGCAACCTCTGATCTAAATAAAGATTCCTACTAGGTATTACATATATTACTTTACAGAAGCCAAAGGAAAGGCCAGATCTCCCTTGGAGCAAGGCCACATTCTATACTACACAGCTAATAATGGAGAAAGATTTTTTCCTTCTCTGAACAACAGTCTGCTATATCTCCACCCATTTCACAGGATGTGATTCAATTATAATTATTAATTTGTCCTAGAACGTTTATAATTCATTATATTATATTAATGTATTTTCAACATTGGAAAATTGTTTCATATATTTCCCATATTTCGATGATCTACCATGGCATCTCAATCATAGTGGGTGTCTTATATTGAATTGTACTAGCAGAAATCAATGCAACCAGAATAACTGAATACAAGTGTCAATGGAATGGTAAAAGCTCAAGAGGGATTTCACTTCAAGATAATGATTTGGCTAAATGGTGAGCATTGGAAGAAATCAGAGAGAATGGAAAATTACCTAGATTGGATGCATTCAAACAGTAAGTCATGAACTTTGGTAGTTCATTAAATAGTTCCTTACTATGAGTTAGAGACAAAAATATTGCTTGCTTTATCTAATCCCAAACCAACTTAGTGTACCAAATTTTCCTGCTTTATTACTTTTATGAGCAACACTTTTAATAAGTTAGTAAAGCATAAGAGTCAGCTAAGAATAAAATGATTTATCAGGCTGTAAAAGGACATGTGTACCACTAAGTGAAAGAAGCCAATCTGAAAAGGCTACATACTGTCTGATGCCAACCACCCAACATACCAGGACATACCAGGAAAGGCAAAACTATGGAGCCAGTGAAAGTCTCTGGTAGTGATTTGGGATTTAAGAAACTTAGAATCTGTAAGGAAAAACATAAAATGTAAATGGCAATAAGTTCTCAGGGTTTGTAGAAATCATGGCTGAGTCAGATTATTAATAATGTTAGAGAACTTCATTGAGGCCTCACCAACCTCTTCCTGCACTTTGGATAAAATTTTTATAGAAATTATATAATAAAAAAATATATCCCATTATTGGATATCGTGATACTTCATAGTATTATGTTTAAAAACTACCCAATGAGGTGGCTGTTATTATTATATTTTGCCCTTAAGAAAACTAGCTTGTACAGGAGGCATACAGCTAAAAGTGTTAGGGTTGGAATTTGAATTCAAAACTTACTGATTCTAAATCCTAAGCCCTGTCCATTATATCATGATGACTGCTAACATCACTCCAAACTCAATTTCCCCTATTCAAGCAATTACTTACATTTGGAAAATAATAACACAAGTTTCAAGTAATAACGGATGGTGACAAAAGAGAAAAAAGATGAGAGCTTAAGAATGAGGAAGTCGATTTCTCAAACATATGATTATAGCCACTGCTTGGGTAACCGTTTTTTTCATTTGAGCACCTGCTGGCCCTAGAAAGAATGGACAATGTATCAGCATAGAATTGCATTTGACTTCAAGTAACAAAGATTAGAAATAATAATGACTTCACCATGATAGAGGTTTATTTCTCTCTCTCATACAAGAAGGATAGAAATAAGTCCTGAACTATTTTGACTGCGACTCAATCAAAAACTTATTTTTTTCTCTTTTTCCAGTTTACCATTTTTTAAAAAATGAGTCCTCCTTCTTTAGGACTACTGTGCCTCTAGATCATCATATCTGCATTTCAGAGGAGCAGCTAAAATAAAAGAGGGGGTTATATGCCAGGTCTGGTTCTAAAAATGCTTTCTCTAATCCTATCCACCAACTTCCACTTATTTCTCATCAGCCATCTCCATGTACATGGAGACAGGAAAATGTAGTTCTTTAACTATGGAAGTTGTTGCCTAGAATGATACCTGGATTTTTGTTATTACGAAGGGGGGAGACACGGATTAAGTAGCAGTTTGGGCCCTAGGCACTGATGTAACAAAACAGTGAACATATTCCAGACATGCATTACCCAAGCAATTTGAGTAGCTCAACTGCTCGGCTTACTTGGTAGGGTTAATTGGGAGCTTGCAGAATCCCCACTGGGATGGTTTCAAAGGAAAATTTAGTGATCTAGTAATTTATGCAGCTCAAATCAGGTGAAAAATTCAGTTAAACTCTTCTGATGTGGTCTGTGTCACAAGCTGTCTGTGTGCTTACATTTTCTCTCAGTCCTTCAGAAGGAATTAACCTAATCAGCAGTACAAGATCAAACTGTATTTATGTATGCAATTTTATATTCTAAGCACTTCTCATTAATGTAAAAGCCATTTTATAATAAATCATCAAAATTATATTTATATTTCATGATCAACTTTCTGTTTTCATAATTTATATGCATAAATATATAATTTATGCCTTTCACATGCCCTGATGATATTCAGATATTAGGTCTCACAGGAAACATTCCAAAAGATGCAACTTAATACAATATGGAGAAAAATTATGACAAGTTAAATTTAAGATTAATTCTACATTTTTCTTCAATCTAAACTAAACTATTTAGTAAGAAAAATATATGTTGCAAGGAAGCAGTGTAGCCCTATAGGAAAAGAAAACTTTGAACTTGAATAAATAAATCTCAGCTTCAATCCCATCTCAGACCTTAAATTACTTGCTATTTGATTCAGGCTGGCCCTTTATATCCGAGGACAAAAGCTGTGAAGAAAAATAAAACAAAAACTGTGCTGCTACATCTTGAAACATAGAAACTGCTGTTTTGGGATATGGTAAGAACATTGTAAATCAATGGGGAGAAATACATTATCTCAGTTTTGCCATAAACTATAGTTTCGCCTTTTGCCTCCCAAATGCTGACTTGAATATGGGGAAGCTGATGTCTGCATGTCAGCTGTGACACTCCTCCAAAAAAGCAGGACAGGCTAACAAAGCAGCTGACTATCCCCTGTAGCAGAACAGCACAGTACAGTGGTGGCACCACCATGCCTGGCCCAGCTGGCATGGCTCCTGTCACAGAACTGCTCAATGGACTGTTTGAGAGACAGTCAGTGTGGTAAACAGGAGAAAAATGCAGTAATCAGTTATGGGCAATAGATGTGTGGAGAGATGTGGCCATTTTTTGTCTGGTTACTCTGTAGTAGAAACAAATATCAAAAGCATGACTGGATTTTGCAAACACGTGAACATGAGCCTTGAGGCAACATAGACTCTCACTTCCTTTAATTTGGGGATCCTCCACGGCCATTGCCAGTCCTTTGGGAAGCTGAAGTTTTGTAACTTGGGCCCTGGTGGCATCTACTATAATGATTAGCTGCTATATATATGCCCTGGCTGGTTTAGCTCAGTGGATTGAGCGTCGGCCTGCGAGCTAAGTGTCGCTGGTTCAATCTTCCAGTCAGGGCACATCAGAGAAGGAAAACTCTGATTCCAAAAAACCTCCACTGCCTTGCGGCATACCTCTTCAGGGGAAAGGCTAAGGGAGTAAACCCCGACAGAAAATCCGGAGCCGGAGTCCCTAAGGCGGTTTGATGTTGTAGTCAACACCGGCAACTCCTGCGGCGCACCTGAACCCAAGCTGTATCGACTCCGTCTTTCCCTTGGACCCTTCAGCTGCGAAGAGAGGGGGGGTCTGCTGCATGGGCAACAGTAGACCCTCCATATTACCCTGCCCAGGCTCTGTAGCTTCAGCGTCATCGCAAGATGTCGATTCAACACGGGAGGAGACAGATACCATGTCACTCCCAAGTTGGACTGCACAGCCATTCTCGGCAGTGCAGATAGACTCTTAAGAAGCTACACCATTGCTTCTCGGCCTTTTGGCTAAGATCAAGTGAAGAAGCTACACCATCGTCTCTCGAGACGGACGGCTGCCGACGACGAGATATATATATAATTTTTAGACAGCCATTTCCCACATGCTTGATTTGTTTCACTTCTCAATGCCATCCTCTTACAACCCTTGCTGAAATTCTTGGACAACAACAACCAACCTTGTTTGTTTATTGTCTGCGTTATTAACACATTCTGGATCTGCCTTTATGTACCTGCACACCTCCAGCAATACATCCAAGTCCTCTGCCCAGCTTCTTAATTGGTCAATTAAGAATCCCTGCTGAGCATACCTCCTCTTCCAGTCTGATCTTTGCTGGCTACTCCAATGTGTAAACACTCACAGATTAACCTTCTAGCCCTCGATAAAAAGCCTTAGCCATCAGAAAAACTTTGTTCTAAAGAGCAAGTATGATTTCAAGTGAACTAGATTAAAGGGCCAGAGAACAAACAAAGCTGAAATGTAAGTGATTATGCCATGAAAAGGCTCAGGCTTTAGGGTCCCTTGTCAATGGCATCATTTGGTTTGGAAAAGTGATGGGGAATCAGTTGTCTTATTAGGTTTCTATGCACATGGTAATGCTTAGGCATCTCTGAGGCTCAGGCACGTGGCAGGACCTTTTCTTCAATTTTTATCTGGAGTTAGAACAATGCATCTAGAATTTTCATCCTTTCTTAAATGGTTTCCCCAAGATATGACTTTTTTATCAGACAATCCTAGGTTCTTGAATTTGCACTCGGAGCTACCTGTTTGTAATTCAATTTTTGTTAATCATTTCACTTCTTAAAACAGGAGCTGGTCTGGCATGAGATTTGAGAGGTCACTGATCATTGGACACGTTTTGGCTTACAGTCTCTCCTGCTCAGACAGAGGAGCTGTCTTTGCAGCTGGAGTTTCCTTCAGGCCCCCACTCGACCCTCTGGGTTTCAAGTGAAGTGTCAACTATTTTAACACAAAACCTCTGCTGACAGCACCTTGTGCCAGTGAAGAGGAAACGTGGCCTTGTTCAGCTGGGGTCTCCCACCAGTAGAGCAGGTCCTGGGATAATGTTACTTTATTCCGTGTTGTCTACACATAATGTTGATGAGGGGGAAAAAAACCAGTTCCTATTCCTAGCCAGGGTCACTGTCTGTGGGGAGTTTGCACATTCTCCTCCTCGTGTCTGCATAATTTTCTCCAGGTCTTTGATTTCCTTCCACATCCCAACACTGTTCATGTGAGGGTCATTAGCATGTCTCAGTTGTCCCCCTTGCCCCAGTCTGAGTGTATGTGTGTGAGTATGTGTGTGTGCACACCTTGGCATGGAAGGGTATCCTGTCCAGGGTGGGTCCTGCCTGGCACCCTGAGCTGAGAGGATAAGCTCCAGCCACCCATGATTCTGAACTGAAATAAGAAGGTTAGAAAAAATTCTCTTCCTTTTCTTTTTTATCTTTGTTAAATGTATGTATAAGCTCACATTTATTTCAACATTTATTATTAGAAGTGTTTGGGTCTTTATTTAGAAGTTTGCTAATTTTTTTCTGACTAGAAAAATACCATTGGAGCATAACGCTTGTTTATATCAGTTAGCCTATGGGAAAAATTGGTTTTGTTATATGTCATTTTGCTTAAAGTCACAGTTTCCAAGAACCTATTTACAACATTAAGTAAGAATTTACTATAATTGGGTGGGATCACTATGGCCTGGCATCTGGTACTAAATATTTAAGGTTGACAAAAATAATTGTATCATTTCACAGTTTTTTAATCTCTGGGAGATAAGGTCATGGCAATGTAACAGACCAAAATGACACGGTATTAAGTCACTTGCCTCAATAACAGAAGCTGTTCCACTTCAAAGAGCTCTTCCCTCTGCCACTCAGGAGACTATATTACAAATTTGAAGATAGCATTGTAAGCATGAAACAGGACAGGGATGCTGATATGCTTGAAGTATTTTTTTAAATCAAATTATGGCACGTGGATGAGATCCCAATTTATATTTAAAATGTTTATGATGAAATGGTTTTGGGATCACCCAGTAAAAATCTCTGCTGAACATCAGGAAAACAATTTCATTCTCCACTTTTAAGTTTCTCATTCTATATTTTATTTAAATTGTATCATAAATGTTATGAAACCATAACTCTTAATTCATGCATTGCATGACTATGATAGAGTTCTAGGGTGGCACCTATGTCTTCTGGGTTAGATCCAAAATATATTAGTCCTAATATATTTATAAACCTTCTCTTCGGACATATAATTCCTACCCATTTTATGTTCAAGCTGTTATATTTGTCTGAAGTTGTGCCAAGTTCATGAAAATACACATAATAATTTTTATCACACAGATAACATATTGTCCTCTCTAAAGAAGGAAAAATGGCGGGTGCTGGCTACTTTAAGGCAATTTATTCACTCCTCATATATTTAGTTGTTTTTTGTTTGTTTGTTTGTTTGTTTTTAAGTAGCTCACCTTGAAGTTTAAAGTGTATTGGCCTCATTTTTCAGGAAGAAAAAACACAATATTCTGACAGATTTAGAAATGTCCTTGCTTCAGTGCCTTATTTGCACAGGGAAACTTTGAGATCAAGTAGTCTAATCCAAGCCCTGGGACATTCTTTCAAAAGTACATAATCAATGTATGTAATCTCAAATTTTCTTATTGGATAAAGTAAAAACTTATATTTAAAAATCCTCAGTCAACAAAATATTAGACTAAGAAAAAGCCTATAAATAATAACCTGACTTACAGAAGGACCCATTACTGAATGTAGTAGAACTCTGCAAAAATCTGTTTATCAACTGAATTGCACAGACTTAAAAGCACTCTTACTTGATTAAGTACATTTTTTTAAAAATCTTCTATTTTTCCAATCCATGGGTTATTATTTAGATGCATTTTAAGCTTAGAAAATTTTTTCTAGTTAGATCTATTTTCATTAAGATGAAAATGTTGGCAGCTTATAAGTAACCCATTTAAACATGCCAGGTGCACGGATATTTTACCTAAAATAGAGATGTTTGGTAACTCTGCTGCAATTATTTTTATGAGATTTAAAGATGGAGTATAAGCATTAAGCATAAATTAAATCTGAGCATTTTCTGCAATCTTTTTTCATTCTTATATAGTTTTGATATTTGGCCTTATTTAAGTATGAACTACCTGGGAAAGAGCAGTGCACATATATCTTGACAAACACAATCAGAAGCTTTATTCCATTAGCCCCATCTGTCCTTAGGCACTAAATTGCTTTCCATTTATCATATAAAATTGGAATTAATTTAATATGAGTTTTTTCCAAAGTGCTCTTTACATTTTTGTGCATCAATCTTGCAATTCTGGTTATAATCCTAAATCAAATGGATAAACAAACAGCTTTCACATACATAATTCATTATGTCAAGAGCAGTAGTGTTGGAGGTTTTACCCTGTTTTTAAACTTACAAGCTAATCCTGCCACAGTTTCTTGAAATTTGGTAGAAGACATGACACTCTTGGTTCAGAAACAATGGACTTTATCCTTTGCACTGCAGCACGCAGCTTGAGCTTTCCATCTTCTTCAGTTCCCCTTCCCCAAGTCTCATGAGGGCATATGGGTTGCCTCAAGTGGATGTTGTGCACACAGTGATTTTGCATTATAGCTGAAGAAGCTTAAACTTTGGCTACTCAAATGCTTTATAAAGTAATGTGTCCCCTTGAGGTACACATTATTTTTTGATATACTGGGCTATAAACACACCTGTGCTCTGTCTGGTGAAAACTACTATTTCTGTCTCTCAAGGCTATTCTCTAAACAAAATTCCTTTTAAACAGACCTGGAATAAAAGATGACCATGCCTCTGCTTGCCATATGTGCAGGAAAACATAGGACTCGTGGAGAATTGCCTCCCAACCACACTTTATAGAGATATAATCAAGTGTCCTTGATGAAGTAACTGTTATATTTTATCTATGACACTAAAAGGCTGAATATTCAAGTGGAAAGTGGCCAGACCATATATGAAAATGGAACTCTCTCTTACTCTCAACCTTTGCAGTAACCAGCCCTGGAAACCAAATCACAATTTCTATGTAAATCAGCCATACATGGACAGGACATGGTTAATGACTGCAAGCTTTTCTATCTTGCTTTCCCTGGTTCCAACTCAGGACCAGAGAAAGCCAAATAAGTTCTCCAAAGCAAGTACACAAGAGGCACTGCTTCTGGTTAGCCAGCCTCCATCCAGCTTTCCTTAGCCCCCAACCTACAATCAGTCAACCTTAAGCCTTTCCTTTCTTTTTTACTATAAAACTCCCCTACTCCCCTGCCTACCTTGAGTCTCTGGCAAATGCAAGTGATGGGCCTGGCTTTCCTGTGACAGCAAGCTCCATTTGTTTTCCCCTCATGGTCTTCATTTTCCCACAATATTTAAACAAATATAAAAATTAGAACTGGATCCAACAGCTTAATTTCTGCAAAAGAGACCTAATGAAGACATTATGGCTGTGTGTGTGTGTGTGTGTGTGTGTGTGTGTGTGTGTGTGTGGCATTTTAAAATATCTGAATTAAAATTCAAGGGAAAAATCTAATCTAAATAATATAATACTTGTGGACTTGTATATATTTTTGATGTAGTGATAGTACTCATCATTAATGAAAAAAGCAAAGATCTCAATTTTTAAAAAATGTATATTTAGTCTCTAGTTACTTATAAAATGCCATGTAGCTAGAGATACTATGAATGTCTTTAAAATGCCTCTAACATATAAATATTTAAATCTATTTAAGTCGTATTGCTTTTAATCATCTTACCACCAATGAAAGGGTTTAGATGAGTAATCATCAATGCCATTGTTCTTTAACACAAATGAAGAAAGAGTTTTGGAAGCAGTAGCTGGCTTTATCAATAGTGGTGACATTTTGCAGCAAATGAAGAGCCCTTATAAAACATATACATAAACAGAAAGAAAGGTAAGAGGCAGCAAGATTTTCAAATTGGCTCTTACTGTAAAGACCAAGGAAATGTGGTACAGGACTTGCTGCTCATTATAGTGCTCAAGCATGTTTACTTAATAGTTCAGTGAGAATATTTTTAGGTGCAGAGTCACAAATCCCTTAACTTGTCACTGTAAACTCAAATATTGCGTAGGCAGGAGGAGGCACAAGGCTGGGAACCTGCTGAGTCCTGCGTGTATTTCAGTGGAAATTTCCCTGGTGTCAAGAAATGCATCTCTGTTAAACACAAACAAAGCTAGCTCCACACTGTCATGTATAAATGTTTACACCCACAAGGAAAATTTTCCATGAGAAGTAAAACTACCAATATAATTAGGCTAATTATAGCTTCAGAATACTGGCATTCTAGCTATGTACTCTACTAAAAGTGGACTGATAAAAAAGATTCAAATGGCTCTTGCTCATGCTTCAGAAAACATTAAGAAATGACAGAGAGCTTAGAAATAAGGCCATTTCAAGAGCCGTATCTACAGCATCCCCTACATAGGATTGTCAGCCTCAAACTTCCTGTTTTGAAAGCTCATTTAACTTCCCAATATGTTTTAATAATAAAAATATCTGCCTAATAATGAGACAAAATTGGTCATTCTATAATATCCACCTGTTATAAGTTACGGATAAGCATGTAGAAAGTAAGAGGTACTGAGTACGGCATGGACAAATGACCTCAGCCACCTGAACAGCAGTGCACTTTCCTCCCTACTCCACCCAGCTCACATAGAACAGCAGCCTGTGATTAGAACCCAATGTTTAGAATGCGGAAGGGGAACAGTGTTCTGCAAAAAAGGAGCTATGTACATTTCCTAGAAGATGGGGAAGAACCACCAGTATAGATACACTAACTAAGACAATTCTATATCTAGCTTAGGTTTTGGAAAGTATAATGATATGCAGGATGAGGTAGATGGTGAGTTTGGGGTCATACAATGAGTTCAGCATAAATCATGTTGACATTAAAAAAATTTATATATAAGTCTTTTATGCAGTTGGGTTTATAGAAATAGCAACGTATGTGAAACAACCTAAAGATGTGCATCAGGACAAGAGTCATCACTACAGAAGTGATGGCTGGCTTACAGGAGTGAGTGAGACCAGAGAGGGTATATGGGTAGAGAAAATTGAACAGAAGTTGTTTTGTTTGAGGACTCCAAAGAAGCGATGCCTTGGTACTGACTATGGATAGGCAGTGATGGAACTAGAATTAGATACATAGCAAAGGCCTGAATGGTGCCCCCAGGCTCACCTGAAATAACATCATACAGTGCCCTGTTAGAGACTGTGGCCTATATTATAGGCCAAAGACTGCTCTGCTTCTGAATTTAGGCAACACTTGAAATTCACCTAAAACCTCCTAATGTGAATCTTGGGTAGGTTTTCTTTTCATACACAGATAATTTTTTTCTTCTTCTTGCTTCTGTGTTATTAAAAACAAAAAAAGATTTCTCTTGATCAAATGACAGTGTAGGATATAGGATATACTCTTAGGAAATAAAACTAAAAGAAAAAAAAACTCAAAACACAATTTATCGATATATCATGCAGAAAGAATAAAAGTATTTATTTTTATACTACTAGAAGAATTCACTGCTGTTTCAAAATCTTGTTCTAGAGTAATAAAAGTCCAGAGGCCAGATAAAATCTCAATTAGATTAACTTTTAACTCTGGCACTGGGAGGTCTGAGATAATTATCAACATTGTCTGTCACATCAAGTGAATGAGACTTAACCTTAAGACTATCAGAGGAAAATCCACATTCTTAGGAAGCTCTTTCAGGTCCTCTTCTACTCAAGTTTTATTCCATAAAATGACTTCTGTAATGAAGGTTTTCTTTCTTTCTTTTTTTTCTTTCTACATGTGTGTGTGTGTGTGTGTAACTGTGTTAGACATAGTAGGTGAGGGAAGAAAAGACTGGTCAGTATTTTGTGATACAATCATTGGCTGACTTTTGCTGATGTTAAAAAAAAGTCTGAGTAGTGTTTATTACCTCTCTATACCATAATGTATTTGTTAATTCTATATAGTTGAACAGGTGCTTGTGACATTTTTCTGTTATCATGTGTGTTGCAGCAATACAAATATCTTACTTTTTACCCCCAAAATAAATGTCTTGAAGTAGAATTGCTCTATATAAAAATTTTATATTTTAATACCATTGACAACTAAAACAGTAATAAAACATGCTAGAATAATTCTCTGAGACCAATATATATTTAGGACAAACCATTTATTCAGTAATTTGCATGTGTTTGGTCTCCTGGAAAAGCAATTATATCTAAGAGTATTTTTTATCAGTTACTTTTACGTTTTTCCTATTTTTTGTTGTTGATGTCTTATTTTGGACAAATGTAGATAGATCAACCAAAGTCCATGAGTTCAAAAGTTTGAAGAATTGGTGAAGAAATAGATTACTTATTAATGATGATATATTTAACACATGACACATTAGGGCCATGCTTATATTTTGAAAGTATAATTTAACTATTCTCATATCAAGTTATTTGGAGCCCATTTATAAACCTTGAGTGGTTGGTATTGATTTTATTTGGTGTTAGAATAGTATTTTTGCATCTTTGACAACTTAAAAGCAGAAGTTTGAGTATAGTTATTATTTATAATGCATTTCTTGTAAATTAAATGCTATTACTACTTAACTTGCTTTATCATTATTTTATGCCATGTTAGTATAACTATAAATACACTTCAGGAGCACATTTATTTATGCCAGCTAGTTTTATACCTAAAGTATTCTTCAAGATTTAATAATTTTAGAAATGTCATTATGTGGTAGATAAGGATAATTGACTTCCAAAATTCCACTCTCTTATCTTCCTTAGTAATGAAAGTGTAATATTATTAGAGATGACAATGAGCTTCATCAAAAGATTAGATTCCTATATCTTCCTCACTTATAATAGAGCCCAGAAACCATCCCTGAATGGTCTGTATCTAGATTTGTTTATACAAGAATGCATAACCCTTTGTGTTTGAGCCAAGCTGTTTGGTATGCTTTTTTAAAACACAGCCAAGCCTAAAACACAATATAGTGATATTTATTCCCAAATCCAGTCTATACTCAGAAACAAGATTGATAATTTGTCCCATTGTCTATGGAACATCTGCAAGTTTCCCAACTGTAAATCCTAAAGTAGAGAAGATGAGACTGGCCTATTTTCTAGAATCACAGGTCTGATAGGACATCCCAAGGAAGTCCATGCTTTCCTTCCACTAAACGCTCACTCCTTGTTTTAATTACTTATTACAGTGTAATACATTACTACCAACCAGGGGATTAAACCATTAAAAGGTTATTATGTCACTATTTCTGTGTGCCAGGAGTCTGGGCATGGTTTTGGTGCATTCTCTGCTTCAGGATCTCATCTGAAAGCTGCAATCAAAGCGGGGCTATGGCTGCAGGACGATCTCAAGGCTCACCCGGGGAAAGAAAATGTGTGAGCTCATGTGCGTCACTGGAGAATCAATTCCTTGTGAAGTGAAGCTTCAGCTCATTGTTGTCTATCAGCCAGAGGCTCTTCTCATTTTCTGGACGTTTCTTGGCTAGAGGCCACACTATTGCTACCTTGCCACATGGACCTCCCCAACATGGCCATTTACTTCAACATAACCAAGAAGAGAGACAATATTTAATAAGATATATGTTGAAATCTTATATAGCATAACTGCTGAAGTGACATCCTATCATTTTTGCTGTATTCTGTATGTTAGAAGTGCGTCACAGGTCCTACCCACACAGAACAGAAGGGGTTGCACAAAGGTGTGAATATTAGAAGGCAATGGCAAATAGGGGTCATCTCAGAGTCTATGTGCAATAATGCTCTGTAACACTTAAACAATTTTCTCCTATCCCTGACATGTTTCTACATACCGTTAATACTTATGGTATTTTTAATACTTATTGTCTTTTGTAGATGTTATTTTGCAATAATTTATTTAAATTGTGTTATTTTCCAAGGAGTCATAGAATCTCAGAGCAATCTACAAATACAAAATCTGCTTTTCTTCAGAGCAATCTACAAATACAAAATCTGCTTTTCTTTCTTTTTTTCTTTTCCTTTTTTTTGAAAAGATTTTAAAACAAGTTACTTTTAAGAATTAATCTAAATCTTAGTTTTTTTTAAATTTAATCTTTATTGTATTGTTTTTTACATTACCATTTAGCCTCCCTTTACCCACTCCCCCCAGAATCACCACACTGTTGTCCATGTTCATGGGTCATTTTTCCTTTCTGCTCAATTCCTCCACCCCCTCACCTCCCCAACCCATCACTAGCTGTCATCCTTCTACCAAACCACAACAGATAATAAGTAGTCCTGATATGAGTATTTTTCTTATTGTTTACAATTGGATCAGCTGAAGAAAATGAAAATCACCCTTAAATTGATTGTATCTGTTTGATAATAATTAGTAACTGTATAATGTACTATGTGAAAAATATTCATATACACATTTTCCTGTTTTATTATTCTACAATGTTATTGATATAAAATAAATGAGAAGGCAAATGTTTTGCATTCAAGGTAACAGTTATACAATGAAGTTAATAAAGGAAGTCAAATAAAGTTTGCTTTTGTTCCTAGATAAACACTAAATGTTTCAATCAGGGTCTGGAATAATATATACAAAGATATGTGTATATATTTTCTAGCACAGTTCTCAGATTTGGAATCCTAGTTGATGAATATTTTTGATATATCTTAAATATATGAAACTTTGTTACCCTATTTGGAAAATTAGTGATAGAGAAAAAGAAGTAAGGGTGTATAAAAATTAGGCAGGACAGAAATAGAGAATTTTGCAATGCAACTTTGAAAAGCATAAGAAAAGTGAAGCTAAATGCACTAAGGCCTTAGGACTGCACTCCTCACTATTAGGGAAGAGGATTTATATGGGAAGAGAGAGAGAGAGAGAGAGAGAGAGAGAGAGAGAGAGAGAGAGAGATTTGTTGTTCCACTTATTCATACATCCATTGGTTGATTCTTGTATGTGTCGTGACTGGGGATTGAATGCAATCTTGGCATATCAAGATGACACTAACCAATTGAGCTACTTGTGTATTTATTTATTTATTTAGTATGTTTTATTGATTATGCTGTTATAGTTGTTCCAATTTCTTTTCCCTTTGCTCCCCTCCACCCAGAAACCCCCCTCCCTCCAGCAGTCCCTGACCCTTAGTCCATGTCCATGGGTTGTGCATAAAGCTCTTCTCAACATCCCCCTGTCGATTCCCCCCCTCCTACTATTCTTCTTAATTCCTGCACCATTTCCCTCCATCTCCCCTACTCCCTCTGAACTGACCTCCCCGCACATGCTCCCCACACCTATGATTCTATTCCCACTCTAGTTGTCTGCTTAGTTGACCTTTGTTCCATTCCCTAACTTCTGTTGTTGATATTTGTGATACTGTTTTTATTTTAATGTTCATAGTTTTGATGTCCTTTTTTTTTAAATAAGTCCCTTTAACATTTCATTTAATAATGGCTTGGTGATGATAAACTTCTTCAGCTTTACTTTGTCTGGGAAGCACTTTGTCTGTCCTTCCATTCTGAATGACATCTTTGCTGGACAGAGTAATCTTGGTTGTAGGGCCTTGTTTTTCATCACTTTGAATATTTCCTGCCTGACCCTTCTTGCCTGCAAAGTTTCTTTTGAGAAATCAACTGACAGTCTTATAGATACTGCTTTGTAACTAATTCTCCTCTTCTCTCTTGCTGCTTTTAAGATTCTCTCTTTATCCTTAACCTTTGGCATTTTGATTATGATGTGTCTTGGTGTGGTCCTCCCTGGGTCTAGTTTGTTTGGGACTCTCTGTGCTTCCTGGACCTGTAAGTCCCTTTCCTTCTCCAAGTTAGGGAAGTTTTCCTTCATTATTTTTTCACATAATTTTTCAATTCTTGCCCTCCTTCTTCACCTTCTGGCAACCCTATGATTTGGATGTTGGCATGTTTATAGCTGTCCAAGAGGTTTCTAAGCCTCTCTTCATTTTTTAAAATTCTCATTTTCTCCTTCTGTACTGGTTGACTGTTTCTTCATTATGTTCCAATTTGTTGATTTGAACCCTGGTTTCCTTTCCTTCACCACTTGTTTCATATGGATTTTCCTTCATTTCAGCCAGGATAGCCTTCATTCTTTCCTGGTCCTCTTCAATCTTTGTTGTCAGAGTTGTGAGCATTCTAATCACCAGTGCCTTAAACTGTGCATCTGTTAAGTTGTCTATCTCCTCAGCTGTTAGGCATGCTGTTCTGCTCATTGCTTAGTTGTGCCACTGGGATGTTGATCTGCTCCTGCTTCTGAGTCATATTTCTCTGTCTCATATTTCTGTGTTTGCCTTTGTGATTTGGGCAAGGGCTCTCACACCTCTTATGTTATAGGGGGTGGAGCCTTAGGTATTCGTCAGTACAGGGTGACCCATTTCACCACGTTGTGGCACTGTATGTGGGGGAGGAGTTCAAGAGAGAACAATGCCACTTGCTTAGCACTTGCCCCTTTTCCAGGCACTTCTCCCAATTCCATATGGGACTGGAGCCTCTCTAGCTGTTGCCCTGCCTGTCGTTCCCAGAGTGGGTGGGTCTGTAGACTTTCTAGGACCATGGGGGTGCTTTAAACAAGCAGACTCTGTTGAGAGACTGGCAGTTTCTTCCTCCGCCCCAACCCCCACTGGTTTGCATGGTCAGAATCAATGAGGCTTGTTTTTCCGTGGTGCTGGGACCATGAGCTGCAGGGTCTGGTCAGAGGCTGAGAATGCTCCCCACATGTCCCTCCTGACTTTTTAAAATGTGTAACTGCACTTTCTGCTGGCCTGCCGCTGCCACTACTGCTGCCGCCACCACACTGCGTCCTCTCCACCCAGGCTCCACCCCTCCTACCTGTCTGGATGAGTATTTCTTCTTTATATCTTTGTCTATTTGACTTCCATGCAGTTTGGTTTTCTGGAACTTCTGGTTGTTTCTTGTTTTGAGGTTGTTGTATTCCTTTTTAGTTGTGGAAGGAGACCCAATATGTCTGTCTAGCTTCCATCTTAACTGTAAGTCTCTGTGTGTTTATTTTTGATAGTTAGGAATGTTAATTGGAAAGTCATCCCCGAGTGTTACTCATATAGCTATCCATAGTAACATATCTAGTTTGTTTTCTTGTTAATATTGAAGTGCATTATGATGTATCCCTAAGGCTGATAAAAGACCAGAAATAGAGTCTACCTATTAGATATTGTATCTGAAGCACTCAGCACATTTATTGTCACATAGTAAGTCCTCAACAGATAATAATGCCCTTCTTAACTATTCCCAGTCCATTACTGAAAATCAGTAAATATTTCTGGATACAAATTTTCTTAATTTTATAAAGTAAAACCTTTTTTTTTTTTTTTTGTCCAATAAATGCACTTAAAATTTCCTAGGGAGAATCACGGTCTAATTTATTCTTATCATAGTGAAGCTTGCTTATAGATAAAAACATGAGATGACATTTTTTGGAGGAACACTGTTTGAAATTAAATTTTGTAGAAAAAGTCATAACTTGACAAATGATGAAGCTTGTAACTTGGATATTAGGTGATATTCTACTTTCAAACTTATTCAAAGAACATATTCAGCATATTTATTAGAAGCACATGAATTATTTTAAAAGTCACATTGCATGGCCTTATCCCAATTCCTAAAAATGAAACAAATTTTATAGAAACCAGAATCTGACTTAATCTGCTCCTCAAAGCTTTTTCTGTCATAAAATTGCAATAACATTTGAGACTTTGAAAACTTATTCATTGGTGTACATTTATTTTCATCTTTCTCATCTTTGCATGTTATCAAGTATATTGTTTCAAAATCATTTTATACAGAAATTAAATTATTTCTAGCATAACTCATTTATAACAAAGATGGCATATATTATCCAACCCCTGTCTGGTTTGGCTCAGTGGATTGAGCGTCGGCCTGCGAGCTAAGTGTTGCTGGTTCGATCTTCCAGTCAGGGCACATCAGAGAAGGAAAACTCTGACTCCAAAAAACCTCCGCTGCCTTGCGGCATACCTCTTCAGGGGAAAGGCTAAGGGAGTAAAACCCGACAGAAAATCCGGAGCCGGAGTCCCTAAGGCGGTTCGACGTTGTAGTCAACACCGACAACTCCTGCGGCGCACCTGAAGCCAAGTTGTATTGACTCCGTCTTTCCCTTGGACCCTTCAGCTGTGAAGAGAGGGGGGGTCTGCTGCATGGGCAACAGCAGACCCTCCATATCACCCTGCCCAGGCTCTGTAGCTTCAGCTTCACTGGAGAGGACACTCCAGCGTCATAGCAAGATGTCGATTCAACACGGGAGGAGACAGATACCGTGTCACTCCCGACTCGGACTGCACAGCCATTCTCGGCGGTGCAGATAGACTCTTAAGAAGCTACACCATAGTCTCTCGAGACGGATGGCTGCCGACGACGACGACGATATATTGTCTAACTACAAATATCAGTAATATATAGAATGTATCTATTTGGAATTAAAAACAAAGTTAGAAATGTTTTTCATACTTTTATTTTTTATCAATATGTGTATAGGATATCCTGGAGAACAAATTTTCAACCTAAAGGCGGAGCTTATGGAAGAAATGTGCTAAGTACATGGTGCTTATAAAATTAGTAATATCTTGCATAAAATGAGTGTGGTAACATATGATAATAATTTTGTGAATTGCTTGTGGTATTTGGAGTACTACATAAAAATTACGAGAATTCTTTATTCTTCAACTAAATCTTGGAAAATATTGGAAAAATATAAAGCCACACCTGATGAAATAATTAAAATAAGCAAGAATTCTCTCAGGCAGCTATTTCATATAGAAATTGAATATATATATATATTTTTTTTTCTGTGTTTGTCACCAATCCTTTATTGAAACAGGTAACTTACACACTTTATAATAGAACAACAAAAATAACGTTCAATATATACAGCCTTTCCATGGACTATTCAACTATATATAAGGCAGAGTGATAACACCATCTAAGCTTCATAATAATTTATGCAAAAAAAGACACCTTACAGAGAACATGTGAACATTACAGTGAAATGACATCACAGGTTCAGTGAAAATTTTGCCTAATACAAAATGTATGCATGTATTGCAAATGTCACCTCTAAATACCTAGAGCTTGTTCAGTAGTAATTTACTCAGAGTCCAAAGCTAAGATTTGGTATGTGGCTATAAGTCTCTTAAGTGAGACCATCTCTGAAGTTAAGTTTGCTATCTGCTGTTTCAAAAACAAATTCTTTGGGTCAGAAACTTTGTAGTCATTGTCTTTCATCTCAACAACTCCAGTTTTGAAACTATTCTGAGTTTTGCCATTAAGTTCTTTCTGATATTACATATAGAGTCAAGAGTTAAGTGAATATGAAACATAGAAAAATAATGAGGGTTAGATTCTTTTTGTTTTTTAGGTGATTTTTTTTTTCCTGAAGGAGCAGTAGCTACTTTTATTTTATTATTCTTAATACTACTATTCGAGTACCCTGGCTGGTTTGGCTCAGTGGATTGAGCGTCGGCCTGCGAGCTAAGTGTCGCTGGTTCGATCTTCCAGTCAGGGCACATCAGAGAAGGAAAACTCTGACTCCAAAAAACCTCCGCTGCCTTGCGGCATACCTCTTCAGGGGAAAGGCTAAGGGAGTAAACCCCGACAGAAAATCTGGAGCCGGAGTCCCTAAGGCGGTTTGACATTGTAGTCAACACCGGCAACTCCTGCGGCGCACCTGAAGCCAAGCTGTATTGACTCCGTCTTTCCCTTGGACCCTTCAGCTGCGAAGAGAGGGGCGGTCTGCTGCATGGGCAACAGCAGACCCTCCATATCACCCTGCCCAGGCTCTGTAGCTTCAGCTCCACTGGAGAGGACACTCCAGCGTCATCGCAAGATGTCGATTCAACACGGGAGGAGACAGATACCGTGTCACTCCCGAGTCGGACTGCACAACCATTCTCGGTGGTGCAGATAGACTCTTAAGAAGCTACACCATCGTCTCTCGAGATGGACGGCTGCCGACGACGACTATTCGAGACTCAGGTATTTATTTAGACAGTAGCTATGAAAACCTGAAAAGGATGTGACAATTTTGAATCTTTGTTCTACAATAAATCAGAAAAAATGACATTTACTGTAAGGTTTGTTTTGAGTATTCATTGAGACATTCAGTCAATATTTTTATAAACTGCACCCATCATTCTACCAAAACACCTCATACCAAGGACACAAAAAATCTCTGTGTCTCTCCATATAAAGCATGGTTTTTAGTCATCTGAAATTGGATGTCCTGTCAGCATTTGACTGAGCTGATCATCCCTTTATTCACAAAACACTCTTTTTCAGTAAGCATCCATGCACCATATTTTTCCTGTTCTTCCTCTACTACTTGAATCACACCATCTCATTCTTAAGTCATTATAATTAACCCAGAGAATAAATAGAAATTTTGGGCTCTCTTTCTTCTCACTCTGTTGCATCTTTTCCTTTGTTATAATGTATCATCAGTGTAATAATGACTCCTCAGTGTATATAACTAGACTGGACCTGACTTCTGAGCACCAGACATATATATCCAACTATCTGCTCAAAATTCTCACTTTGCGATGTTTGATTTCATCTCAAATTCAGTTTGTCCCACAATTAAACTCCCAATATTATAAATATTCTCTCCCAAAATAAAGCAAATAAGAAGGCATTAATTAAGCATTATTGTTTGTTTATAATCTGATGTTTCCTGTGTTGTTGAGTTTTACCATCTTCCACCTCAGTGTGTGAGATCTAAGCCTAGGAATTACCGTCAACATTAATTTCTCTCTCCTCACATAGTTATTTCATTATCAAGTTATAACAATTTTATGTTAATACATTTTCTACTTACCTACTTTATTACCACCATGCTTATAGTCCAAGTTGCTATTTTTCATCCATCCAGTATCCCCTGGTCAAGACTCAGTGTTTGCTCCAGTACCTCACTAATCTGTTTGTCATACTATAACTGCTATTCTGTTCTCAGGACACACGTCTAATACTATCACATCCCCTCACCAAATTAATTAACATCATTTTATTGCTTCCCAATTGTTCTCAGAAAAAGGATGAAAGCACTCAGTGTTGCAGAACTCCTGTCCAGCTGCCCGTCTTCTTTTGCGTCAGCTTCTCCTTGGTATCTCACTGCTCTCTTGTCTTTAAAGTGTCCTTACATTTTCTCCTGCTGCAGGACCTTTGAACCTACTGTATTAGCCTTGAGCATTCTCACCAACCTCCTTCTCTCCTTCTTATACTTTACTAATTCTTCTACAACTGCCACAAATACCTTTTCTGTAGGGAAGCTTGCTCTGAAACTCCTGTCTGCTCTGGTTCATTAGTTAAAAGCTATCATATATAATGTTCCTTTCCTTCTTTACACTCTACCAAGTCTCATTTTATAATTGTACCATTTTTGTGACTATTTGAATCATGTCTGAATTTATCTGTAGACCCGGAGTTCCTTGAGAAGAGTGACCATTTTTGTTGTCACTCATTCTGAAGTACCCAGAGTGCAATAGCCTAAATAAATGTTTTAGAAATAGTTATTAGAAATAAAAGGCTCCACAATAACTAAACTAATTATAATATTGTTAGTTTATGCCTGTGCATCTATTTATTTTTGTCCTTATCCATGTTTTTAATTTACATTAAGTTGATCAAGCAGTTATTTTGTGAAGTGTTTTTAATAATAATTGTAGTCAGTTTATATGGCACTTTTTGAAGAAACACTCATGCAACTCAAATAAATGATTTATATTTGAGTGGGGTACCCCCCCAAATCATAATTATCTTCTGGAGGGTGGGACCCTAGTATTACAGGTTTCTGCCTCTGTGATTGTTCTAGGAATCTATCTGTATCAGTGTTCTAGCTGGTGTTATGAGAGGCTGCATTTGGCTTCAGTGAACCTTTTGTGAAGACTCTTTTAATATGTTTGGCCATTTCATGATGGGTGGTTTATGAGTGCATGTGTCCACACCACACTGAGTGTTCAGCAGTTTTTGACCAAAAACCAACATGACCCCCATGTCCCATCCTCCCTATTCACACGATTCATCTCCCAAGTGACTTTTTTTTTGTTTCCCTGGATAAAAAAAAAATGTCCTCAAAGGGAAACATTTTGCACATGTGGAAGAGGTGAAACAAAAAATGGCAGAAACACTAAAAGTCATCAAAAATCAATGAGTTCAAAACTATTTTGAGCAGTGGAAAAAATGTCGTGATAAGTGTATGGTATTAAATTGAGAGTACTTAGAAGGTGACTGGAGTTTTAAAATGTAAGAATAAATGCACTGTTTTTATACATAAATTCTGGGTTTTGTTTGGGGTGCCCCATCTTATGCTTCTTTTCTATATCTTCAATTTTCTTTGCTTTAAAAGAAGGTATTTAAAAAAAGGTATTTTTGACTTGTGTTATACCACTATATTAAATAGGAATGAAATACCATTATGCTACCTTGTCCTTTATTGCCTATCTGAACATGAAATCAATATCACCATTAGTTTAAGTATAAACAAATATTCTTTCCAACTTCTGTTGCTTGCTCTCAACTGCATTTCAATTTTGTAACACTTTTCTTTCATGTACTTTCTTTCTCTACATTTCTGCAAAATTCATACAACCATCTAGGATTATCAAAGGGTCACTATCAAACTGAATAGGATTAAAATTAGATCAAAAGATATGACATGTAATGGGAACATGTAATCTCACTTTTCTTTTTACTCTGCCTATACACTCTGTTCTCAAAGAAAAGTAGGTTAATGGAATTACAAAAATCCCAGTGTGCAGCAGGATTCAGTGCTGTGAGGAATAATTCAGTTACTGGCAGCAGTGTGGCACACTTGAAAAGACTGGTCCTAGAATGATACCACCAGGCTGGAATGGGGCAAAGATTTAGAGGAGGAGACATGGAGCAGCCTGGTAAAGGCCAATGGGATGGTAAGAGAAATAGCTCAAGGGAGGGCAAAGAGTACACTGAAATATTTCAGCCACGAGAAAAAATGAGAGGAAATTTTAGAGACAGAATAATTAAGACAAAGCAGTATTTATCAAAGAGAAGATTAAATAATCAAAGAATGAGAGAGGTGACATTAAAAATAATAATTAAAAGCTCTCACAGCTTGAGGTAAAAGCCATTATAAGGATCTGCCAAGGACTGAATAGAATAAATTTAAAAGATTCGTATCTCTAGACATATATTGAAGCAAAGGTCAGAGTACTAGGTATTAAGGATGAACTTCTAACCCTTTTCCAGTGGGTATTAACCAGTTTTACTTTTTAAAAACATGCAAATTAGATTATTGTTAGTGTCAAGTAGGAGAGGATAGTAAAGAAACAATAAAATTCTGAAGAAAAAAATTATTGCCCAATTTCTAGAACACTATTTAATACTTCTGTTTTACATTTTATTTTAAAATTACTATTCAAAGACATGCTTTAATTTATCAGTTTAGCAAATTTGAACTTAATAGTAACTTGGAAATAAAATGCCAGAAGATCTCAATGATAAGGAGGCTATTGGCATTCTGTAAAGTTTAAAATATTTGGGAAGAAGAAGGAAGGTAAAAGAAAACTAATATTCTTGTCTTATTTTGGAAGATGAAGCTCTGGAATGGAGGAAAACTGTGGGAATGAGTTTTGTGTTAAAATTTTGTAAATTTTAATATGTAAATTAGTGTAATGCATAAAAAAAAGAAAATGTTAAGATGAAGCAGATGAATATTTACAATATG
Organism: Furipterus horrens; assembly: GCF_987537825.1. NCBI lineage: Eukaryota > Metazoa > Chordata > Mammalia > Chiroptera > Furipteridae > Furipterus > Furipterus horrens. Next base: position 56,643,063 of record NW_028327171.1, read on the forward strand.
TCAAAATGACTTAACCTATGAATGATTTCTTACATAAAGTTAAAAACCATCAGTTAATTTTGTTTATAAAGAGAGATATTAAAAACAAAACAGGAACTATTTTATATACAGAATCTGGAAAAGAAGATGTGTGTGTGTTTCAAGAACAGAGGTAAAAGCACACAAATAATAACACTATTCAAAATAGGAATCATGAAAATGGAGGGATATGTTATACTATTTCTCCCACTTAATAATTTCCTGAATAAACAAAATGAGCACAAAGACATCGTATCTCTTGTTAATTCAATAATTACATCTTACTATATTAAAAAATAATGCCCAAGAAACTGCTTACAAAATTTCACACATTCACTTATACCTGAAATAAATAAAGTCTCTAGATACAGAAGCATTGAAATTATTCTTACTTATTTAAAAAAATATTCATAAATCTTTTAAACAACAAAGAAAAAACAGCATTTTGGCTTCAAAGAAAACTTAGGAAAATAGACTTTGAATCAATTTATTTTTGAAAGTTGAGCTAAATGAATTCTATTCTAAACTTCACCTGTGCTCTGGGTGAAGAGGAAAAGCTGCTACCTGAAATGAGGTCAAATTTATAGCTGACCCAAAGACACCTTTTCTCAAATATTTGAGAGTTTCATTCCTGCATCTGCAATATAATAGTGCTGAATTGCTGACTTGCCAGACCTGCTGTCCTGTGCCACATGTCTGGAGTCACCTTGTTACCACAGCACATCTAAAAAGAAGCCCAAGGCAAGAAGGGAACACGTTGTATAGGTGATCTTGGTTCACATTCATTGTTTGCTCACTGGAGCAAAGCACTATATTTAGGCACCTATGGTATGTAAAAAGGTGGTTCTGGAACATATAATGCAGCATGATTCATGATCATGTGGCTTTTTAAGGCCACCCATATTTTAGCAACACTCAGGAGTTCTTCAAATGGCCATATGCTGACTTTGACAAATTATTTTTTGTGGATTCTCAGATACAAATTTAAGATACATTTAAGCAAAAAAAAAAAAAAGTACTTCATTCTTCAAAGTAGCATATAATGATAGAAATATCAGAACCTTTGCACTAGTTGAAGGTGTTTACATTCTGAATATTCACAGGGTCAGCTTGTGAGGGGTGAATGACCAATAGTGACTCTGCCATCCTAAAAAGTACAATGTCCTCTGATCCTGCCCTCTCTTAGTACCAGAGACATACTATCCTGGTTTACTTTTAAAATGTTATAATAATTTTTTTTATTTTTCAATTACAATTGACATGTAATATTGTATTATTTTCATGTGTACACCCAGTGATTAGACATTATATAACTTACTAAGTAATCATCCTAATAAATCTCATACCCATTTGACACTATACATAGTTATTAGAATATTATTGGCTGCATTCCCTATGCTATACTTTACATGCCCACGACTGTTCTGTAACTACCAATTTGTACTTTTTAACCCCTTCACCATTTTACCCAGCCCTCCCCGCTGCCTTTGGCAACCATCAAAATATTCTCTGTGTCTATAAGTCTGTTTCTGTTCTGCTTGTTTCTTTTTTTTTTTAAAGCACTCTAAAACTTTATTTTGTCAAATTTCTCTATTCTGAATCTAAATTGATGTCAGTACTACACACAAAATTTTAAAAAGAAATACACTTATAAATTTATTGATAGCTGTTCTCATTATATTTCAAAGTAAAAATCAAATGAATGCACCTGATTTCTTGCATTTACTTAATACTTTCCAGGAATTGTTTAATCCAGGAAAGAAGAATATCCAGTTCAGCGATGGCTTTATAGATTCCTCTGTTTCCAATCCCATAAAATGTTCTTTTTATCTTGGTAATGGATTTCACCTCTCTAGCTGACGAAGCACAGGATATCCTGGGCTCGAGCGGAGGGAAGGCAGAGAGGACTAGAGATACCTGGGGAGAGCCTGGCGTCATGGCCTTGAGGGGAGAACTGGGGAGGCAGCCAACTGGGTCCCAGTGCTGACCCATCCCCTTGCTTGTTTCTTTATATATATTTTTTTAAGGTTCAATTGTTGATAGATATGTATTTATTGCCATTTTATTGTTAATATTTTTAATTTTTTTCTTCTTCTTATAGAAGACCCTTTAATATTTTTTTACTTTATTAATTACCTTGCTCTCTCTTCTTCACTTTGTTTCTCCCTCTTCCTGCAAAAAAATGAGGGCATCCAATGAATGGTTTAGGGATCTATAATCTTTCTCTACCTTCATTAAGATTTTTTTTATTGATGATGTTAGTTAATGAAATTATTTAAAACACCCAAACCCTTCTACCCTCCCATGTCTATTTGTGTCAAATAACAGTTTACTTGTATTGTGTTCTTCAGAAACTGTAAAAAATATTTATTTGATGTAATTACTCAGACATCTGAAATTAATTAAGTGGAGATTCTTCAGCATTTTTTTTGTGTTTGGCTTTTTTCATCCAATCTGCGAGATGCTAGAAAGAGCTTCATTTTCCTATGATACATCTTTCAAAATATGTGCTTCCTCCTCGAATTGACTTATTTGGTGTTTGCTCTGTGTTCAGCTGGGGCTTTGATTGTTGCCGGTCTGTACCTCACTAGCTATACTTCTACTGTGGTGGTGATGGCAGAGAAGGGGGAGAGAGAAGACGAAGAGAAAGAGGTGGAAGGAAAGGTAGTGCTATAAAGAGATTGTACAAACCTGTAGCTTGTGATAGAAAAACTATTTCCAGTTTGTGTACTGAATCAAAATATTTTTCACTGTCTATAATTCTAGCTCTCAGAGGTCTGACTGCTTTGAATGCCGCTTGGAAAACTTTTTTCCCTATACATGAATTTCTGAGACTGTGACATTCTATGCAGTATTTTAAAGTACAACCTCTTTATTCTCACGTAGCAGCCAAGGATTTTATTGTAAGTCAGTTTATTGCCTTTATAACTCGGCCACACCAACACAAGATATGTTTACAACAATATTGCATAGAATGATAATAATAAAAATAATTCCCCTCTCTGGCTAATACTAATGAAGTCCCACATTTTACTCTGTTCACTGATTCAGAGAACTGCAGTTGATCTTTGTACACTCTATTGAAATGAGCACAGGTAGAAAAAAAATGCTATGGTTTGTTCTATCCATCTGAAAGCAATCAGAAACATAATACTAACACAGCTTAGTTGATAGAAATTGCGAGAGCAACAGCTAATGCCCTGCCTTGCCTCCCAGGGAGTCATATCACTATATTATTTCACTCCTCATTTACTGAAAAAATGGCATATAAATTGTTCAAATTTGTATACTACGTGATTATTTAGTAGTGCCTTCTGAGACAAAATATCCCTAGAATAATATTTTGGTATTTGTAGATGTACACATGGACACACAAAGGCACAGAACTTCCTAACATAACTGCCAAAAATGAAAGTGCAAAGTGCTTTTTTTCATGAAGCACAGATTTAAAATATCTCTCTTCAGTTTCAATGTGCTTAATCCTACTAACTCTTCTTCTTTAAAGAATACTAGCTGGTTTATACTTTAATGAATTTATATGAGGTCAATAAAGAGGCTTTTTGGATTCCTTTCTTTTGGTATCTGAGGGGCTATGAGGGTCTTTTAGAGCAGACCTGAAAAGTCAGATTTCTCCCTATTCATTTATAATCTCAAAAAAGTTTATTTTCTTTAAATTTCAGATGATCAAATAAAATTGCAAATACACCCTAATTTATGTGGCTGCTGCAATATTTAGGCCCTTAATCTTATCTCAACAGAGATTTGATTTATAATGTCCTTAGTGTTGGTTTAATTAACACAAACTTTGACAAATATGGGAACAACATGGCTCCTTAGGTAGTTCAACACTAGAAACATGAGTTATTATTTGAGCAGGAAACATATTCAAACAACATTCTGTTTGCCTTTTAGAAACACTATGGTCTCTGTGGGACTGTGATCAATCACTCTGCATCTGGACAGAGTGCAGATTCTGCCACCATCCTCCATACTCCATGCTTTGGCACATTTCCTTGCAGTCAGAACCGTCTTTTTAAACAAACATGTATTACCTTGGTTTAATGTTAGTGATCCTTTTTTGGAAAAGATGCTGGTAAAGATGAACTTTTTAAATCCAGATATGCAAGGTTAAGAAGGCTTTATAATTCCTGAGAAATAAATGAACAGAACCAGCACATCCTTGAAAAATGACAATAATTCACATATTTCCAACAATCAGTGGAAAAACTCATAGGTTAATTGGGGTCATGGTCTACAGTTGTAGACAAGCAGTAGTACCATGTTGCTTACTTCCCATGATCTGAGTGTGGAACATGTGCTTTGTTAGAATCCATGCACAACATATGTACTGCAATATGACTAATTCTTATGACAACTCTGTAAGATCTACCTTATTGTCATAATTTCAGAGCTGAACAAGCTGAAACAGGGAATTTGGTAATGGGTTGGATTTATGTAGCTAAAAAGTGGAATCTTATAAATAAAATGCAAATCATTTTAGATCCCCAAGTCATGCATTTTATCTACTGAAATTCTTCTCTTCCACAAATTTATTTCCACAAAAATTTACTGAGACCATGTATATTCAGAACAGGATACCAGAGAGTAAGAGTTACACAAGATCATCAGCTATATCCCATCTATATAAACAAAAAGCACTGTGTGAGGACATTTAAAAAATAATTGACTTTAGCTCTACCTGGGATGCGGAGGCAAACACACGCAGGAGACTTCTAACCAAGATGGAGGCCTAGACTGACACGCTCCATCTCCCTCCACAACTAAGAAGAAATACAACTACTGCAAAAACAGAAATAACCAGAAGTTCCAGAAAATAAATGGAAGTCCAATGTATGAAGTTATAAAGAAGTCCAGACAGGTAGGAGGGGTGAAGCCGGGTGGAGAGGCCAAGCTGTACTGGCAGCAGCAGCTGAGGTGGCCATGGCGGAATGGTGGTGAGCACAGACACTTGTATTTAAGGGGAGGCAAGAAGGGCCTGGGGAACACCCCAGGCTGCATACCAGACCCGTCAGCTTGCGATTCCAGTGCCGGGGAACGCAGACCCCCATTGTCTTGGACTGTGAGGCCTGGAGGGGGTGGGAACAGAGGAGGCTCCCAGTCTCTCAGCAGAGAGTGAACAGCAGGAATCCACCTTGGACCACTGCCCCCACAGAAAATGCCACAGCATGGTGAGAAGAGCATGGGGCTCCGCCCCCTATAGCGTAGGAGGTGTGACAGCCCCGCCCAGGAAGCAAAGGTAAACACAAAACTCTCAGGATGGCACAGGTCATGACAGAGGTCCGGGTGATGAAGCTGACCAGACAGCAAATATCTAATCTAACAGCTCAGCATTAGAAAATCTTTCTGAGGAGCAGTTCAGAGCTTTGGTTGTAAAAATGCTTACAGACCTCACAGAAAATCTTAAACAAGATGGGGAAGGAACAAAGGCTAGTCCTGCTGAAATGAATGAAAACACGTATGAAACTAGTGGTGAGGGAAGGAAAACCAGGGATCAAATCAACAAATCAGAACATAGGGAAGGAACAAACAGTCAACCAGTGCAGAAAGAGGAAACAAAAAGTGAGGAAAATGAGGAGACACTCAGAAACCTATGGGGCAGCTGTAAGCAGGCCAGCATTTGAATCATAGGGTTGCCAGAAGGTGAAGAAGAAAAACTAGAAATCAAAAAACTATGTGAAAAAATAATGAAACAGAACTTCCCTAACTTGGGGAAGGAAATAGACTTATAGGTCAAGGAAGCACAGAGAGTTCCAAAAAAAACTGGACCCAGGGAGAACTACACCAAGACACATTAAAATCAAAATGTCAAAAATCAAGGATAAAGAAAGAATCTTAAAAGCAGCAAGACAGAAGAATAGAACTATGTACAAAGGGGTCCTAATAAGACTATCAGCTGATTTCTCTAAAGAAACTCTGCAGGCAAGAAGGGACTGGCAAGAAATATTCAAAGTAACGAAAAGCAAAATCCTACAACCATGATTACTCTATCCAGTGAAGCTGTCACTCAGAATAGAAGGGCAGAGAAAGTGCTTCCAGGACAAAGCTCAGCTCAAGAGTTCATAAGATCCAAACCATTGTTACATGAAATGTTAAAGAGACTTGTTTAAGAGAAAGAGGATCAAAACTATGAACATTAAAATGAAAACTATATCACAACAACCAACATGCTTGCTATCACTGCCAACTCCGGGCTCAAAGCTCAGAGAAGAAAGCCGCGCAGGAGACCGAGACCCAGCGGTCCCCCGACGCTGCCTGGGAGGCGGTGACCCAGCAGTCCCCCAACGCTTCCCAAGGCCCGGTTCCCAAGATATGAAGTCATTTTGGGGCCGGTAGCGAGAGTTAGGCAAGGTTCAAGTGGAAACCCCCATCTGGAGGATGGTGTGAGTTGCTCTTGGATTCCCCTCCTCACCTCCTCACTCCCCAATGTTAAATGTTTGCAAACACGAATTCAAAAAGTCCTAACAAATTGAAATTCCTTAATAAAGAATCAAATTTCAAAAAAAATTTTTTTTCAAAACGTCTTTAAGCTGCAGTAAGCATCCATAAGACTACAGTCCTCTCTGGACCTAGTAAATCTGGTTGTATCTTTTCATGCTAGTTTCTATTCTTTTTTTTTCCAGCTTTTCTTTATTGATTATATTGTTACAATAGTTCCAATTTTCTCCCCTTTACTCCCCTCCACCCAGCATCTCCTTCCCCCAGCAATCCCCCCCCCAAGTCCATACCCATGGTTCGTAAAAAATAACTATCCCTCCCTCTCAGATATTAAGACCCTTTGTAATCTTGTAAAGGACAATGGGTGAAGGTCTCAAGCTCCTCTAGCTGCTTCAAGCTGGACATGGTCATCATCCTACCTACCCCTGGGTCCAGAAATCCCTAATAAGAGTGGGGGTGTGGAGGGGAGGGTGGCCTTCCCACATGGGGAAGGATTGTGCAGACTCCAGGTCAGTTGGCTGTCTCCGGACAACAGCGTGCTTGGCTTAACAGGCTGGCATCCTTGTTGTGTTCCAGTGATTTAGTTCAGCCAAACCGTTGAGTCTCAGGAGGCAGCGCTGCAGAGAGGATTAAGTGAGACTTATGCATACAGACAATCACTCAGGTAATGCAGTCATAGGCTTATGCCCTTTGATAACAGAAAACACATGTTAATTTATGTAACATAACCAACAAACAAGTCTCTAAATCTGTAAGACTGTCTTATTGGGAAGACATCCAGTTGCAAGGCACTTGACATTATACTTGCCTGCAACTTGGATCTCTTTGGTGATATCGCAGACATGGTTTAATTTTCAAGTGAAACCATATTTTAAATGAGAAGAAACTTTTAAGACGGTTAGCTGACCTACTTTACAGTCTACTACTGATCATTGTGATTTTCCTTGAATAATGATTTTTCTCCCTAAGATTACCCTCCTTGTCTTTAAAGGGACTACATTAAGTCCATTTTAAATTTATCCTGTTCACTTGCATAAACATAACAAGAGCCGCAAATGATCACTTATGAACTTTAGTTCTGCTTTGCTGGAACTTACCCAAGGAACATTTAGGGTGACCCTCAGTCTGTTCTTCAGGGCACAGAAGCTGGGTCACATACCTGGCATTCATCCTTGCCTATACACACCTGTCCTTTCCAAGTCTTTCTGGTTTTCCATTGTGCCTTAAAGTCCCTTCTAGCCATCTTCCAGGAAAACAACCTTCATTCCTTCCCTGGAGAGATTGCTGTGGACCGCACAACCAACCATGGTAGCAGGCCTTTTATCTTGCGGGCTTTTATTACCTTCGAAAGTCATTCCAAGTTCCTCAGGGCTTTTTGGTAACAACTTGAGCCCAAGTACGTCTCCTTTAGGCTTGACATTCTAGTCAAAGACTTGGTCAAAAAAAAAGGAACCTCTATTAACAACTGGTCTTATTAGGTCTATGCAAAGAAACTTATGTCATTACTTACTTGTTTAGAATGCCAAACTCTGGAGAGATCAAATAGGGAGAAAAATATACAACGTGAAGGGAAATCTTTGACCTAATATTCACTGAACTGGCATTTCCATTCTTCATATTTTCATTTTTCCCCCACTAAAAAAAATTTTTGTTTGTTTTTCCATTAAAGTTGTCTCACTTTTTTCCCCCTCTTGCTTCCCTGTACCCTGACCCTCCCTTCCCCCACATTCAGTCCCTACTCAGTTGCCCATGTCCATGGGTCATTTATACATGTTCTTGACTTGACACTTCCCCTTTTTACCCCCTTCTCTCCCTCCCACCTCCCCCCTTGTTACTGTTAGTCTACTTCTTGTTTACATACCTCTGGTTCAATTTTGCTCATTTATTTGTGTTGTTCATTAGTTTCCTGTAATAGGTGACAGCATAAGGTATTTTTCTTTCATTGCCAGGCTTATTTCACTAAGCATTATTCTCTCTAGTTCCATCCATGTTGTTGCAAATGGTAGAAGTTACTTCTTTCTTTCTGCTACATAGAACTCCATTGTGTAAATGTACCACAGTTTTTTGATCCACTCATCTACAGATGGGCATTTAGGTTGTTTCCAGCACTTGGCTATTGTAAATAGTGCTGCTATGAACATTGGAGTGCATAGGTTCTTTGAATTGGTGTTTCAGGAATTTTTGGATATAATCCTAGCAATGGAATTGCTGGTTCAAAAGGCAGTTCCATTTTTAGTTTTTGAGGAAATTCCAAACTGTTTTCCATAGTGGCTGCACCAGTCTGCATTCCCACCAGCAATGCACCAGGGTTCCCGTTTCTCCACATCCTCCCCAGCACAAGTTGTTTGTTGATTTGTTGATGATGGCCATTCTGACTGGTGTGAGGTGGTATCTCATTGTGGTTTTTATTTGTATCTCTCTGATGGCTAGTGATGTTGAGCATACTTTCATATGTCTATGGGCCCTCTGTATGTCTTCTTTGGAGAAGTGTTTGTTCAGGTCCTTTGCCCATTTTTTAATTGGGTTGTCTGTCTTCTTGGTGTTGAGTCGTATGAGTTCTTTATATATTTTGGAGATCAATCCCTTGTCTGAGATGTCATTGGCGAATATATTTTCCCATATGGTTGGTTTCCTTTTCATCTTGCTGATGTTTTCTTTAGCTGAGCAGAAACTTTTTAGTTTGATGTAGTCCCATTTGTTTATTCTTTCCTTTATTTCCCTTGCCTTAGGAGATATATCAGTGAAAAAGTTGCTATGTGGGATATCTGAAATTTTCCTGCCTATTTTTTCCTCTAGGACTTTTATGGTATCACGGCTTACATTTAAGTCTTTGATCCATTTTGAGTTTATTCTGGTGTATGGTGTAAATTGGTGGTCTAGTTTCATTTTTTTGCATGTCCCTGTCCAGTTCTCCCAACACCATTTGTTGAAGAGGCTCTTTTCACTCCATTTGATGTTCTTTCCCCCTTTGTCAAATATTAGTTGACCATATGAACCTGGGTTTATTTCTGGGCTCTCTATTCTGTTCCATTGATCTATATGTCTGTTTTTATGCCAGTACCAGACTGTTTTGATTACCGTGGCCTTGTAGTATAGTTTGATATCAGGTATTGTGATTCCTCCTACTGTGTTCTTCCTCAAAATTGCTGTGGCTATTCGGGCTCTTTTTTAGTTCCATATAAACTTTTGAAGTATTTGTTCTAGGTCTGTGAAATATGTTGCTGGTATTTTAATAGGGATTGCGTTGAATCTGTAAATTGCTTTGGATAGTATGGACATTTTAATGATGTTGATTCTTCCCATCCATGAGCATGGTATATGCTTCCATTTATTTGTATCTTCTTTAATTTCTTTCTTCAGTGTTATGTAGTTTTCTGAGTACAGGTCTTTTACCTCCTTGGTTAAGTTTATTCCTAGGTATTTTATTTTTCTTGTTGCTATGGTAAATTGAATTTTTCTTTCAGTTTCTATCTCTGCGTTTTTATTGTTGGTGTATAAAAATGCCTTTGATTTCTTAATATTGACTTTGTATCCTGCTGTTTTGCTGAATTCACTTATTAGGTTGAGTAGTTTTTTTGTGGAGTCTATAGGGTTTTCTATGTACACTATCATGTCATCTGCAAATAATGACAGTTTTACTTCCTATTTTCCAATTTGGATGCCTTTTATTTTTCTTTCTTATCTGATTGCGGTGGCTAGAACTTCCAAGACTATGTTGAATAGGAGTGGAGAGAGCGGACATCCTTGTCTTGTTCCTGATCTCAGGGGGAATGCTCTCAGTCTTTGTCCATTGAGTATGATGTTGGCTTCAGGTTTCTCATATATGGCCTTTATTATGTTGAGGTATGCTCCCTCTATTCCCATTTTGCTGAGCGTTTTTATCATAAATGGGTGTTGTAGTTTATCAAAAGCTTTTTCTGCATCTATTCATATGATCATGTGGTTTTTGTCTTTCATTTTGTTTATGTGTTGTATTACGTTTATTGATTTGTGAATATTAAACCATCCTTGCATCCCTGGGATGAATCCTACTTGATCGTGGTGTATGGTCTTTCTAATGTGTTGCTGGATCTGGTTTGCCAATATTTTGTGAGGATTTCAGCATCTATGTTCATCAGCGATATTGGCCTGTAGTTTTCTTTCTTTGTTGTGCCTTGACCTGGTTTTGGAATTAGGGTTATACTGGCTTCATATAATGAGTTTGGCAGTCTTCCCTCTTCTTGTATCTTTTGGAAAAGTCTGAGGAGGATAGGAGTTAGTTCTTTCCTAAATGTTTTGTAGAATTCACTTGTGAAGCCATCCGGTCCAGGGCTTTTGTGTGCTGGGAATTTTTTGATTACTGCTTCAATTTCACTACCTGTTATTGGTCTATTCAGACTTTCTGCTTCTTCTTGATTCAGTTTGGGAAGACTATAGGTTTCCAGAAATTTGTCCATTTCCTCTAGGTTGTCAAATTTCTTGCCATACTGTTGTTCGTAATAATTTCTTATAATCCTTTGTATTTCTGTGGTATCAGTTGTGATTTCTCCTCTTTCGTTTCTGATTTTATTTATTTGGGTCCTCTCTCTTTTTTTCTTGATGAGCCTGGTTAAAGGCTTGTCAATTTTGTTTATCTTTTCAAAGAACCAGCTACTACTTTTGTTGATCTTTTGAATTGTTAGATTAGTCTCTATGTCATTTAATTCTGCCCTGTTCTTGATGATTTCCTTTCTTCTACTTGATCTGGGCTTTGCTTGTTGTTCTTCCTCTAGTTCTTGTAGCTGTAAGGTTAAATTTTTTATTAGATATTCTTCTAGCTTTTTTAGGTAGGTCTGTATTGCTATGAACTTTCCTCTTAGGACTGTTTTCCCTGTATCCCATAGGTTTTGGGTTGTTGTGTGTTCATTATCATTAGTTTCCAGAAACTTTTTGATTTCTTCCTTGATGTCATTGTTAACCCATTCATTATTTAATAGCATGTTATTCATTCTCCATGAGTTTGAATATTTTTGAGTTTTTTCCTTGAGGTTGATTTCCAGTTTTAAGCCATTGTGATCTGAGAAGATGCTTGATATAATTTCAATTTTCTTAAATTTGTTAAGGCTTGTTTTGTGTCCTACCATGTGGTCTATCTTTGAAAATGTTCCATGTGCATTTGAGAAGTATGTATATTTTGCTTCTTTGGGGTGAAAACTTCTATATATATCGACAAAGTCCATTTGATCTAGAGTGTTGTTCAGTGCCTCAACATCTTTGGTGTTTCTTTGCTTCGCAGATCTGTCCATTGTTGACAATGGGGTGTTAAAGTCCCCTACTATGAGTGTGTTGCTGTCTATATCTTTCTTGGAGTCTTTCAAAATTTTCCTTTTATATTTGGGTGCTCCTAAGTTGGGTGCATATATATTTATAAGGGTTATATCTTCTTGATGGATTTTTCCCTTAAGTATTATGAAATGCCCATTCTTTTTCTCTTTTTATGGACTTTGCTGTGAAATCTGTTTTGTCTGATATAAGTATTGTTACCCCGGCTTTTTTTTTCATGTCCATTTGCTTGAAATACTTTTTTCCATCCCTTTACTTTCAGTCTGTGTAGATCTTTTGTTCTAAGGTGGGTCTCTTGTAGACAGCATATATGTGAGTCATTCTTTCTAATCCATTCAGCTACCCTATGTCTTTTAATTGGAGCGTTCAATCCATTTACATTTAAGGTTATTACTGATAAGTACTTATTCATTGTCATTTTTCCCCTTTGTACTCGTGTTCTTCTCTGTCTCTCTGTTTCTTTATCTTCTTAGAGCAGACCCTTTAGCATCTCTTGCATTGCTGGTTTGGTGGAGATGTATTCTTTTAGCCTTCTTTTGTCTTGGAAGCTCCTTATTTCACCCTCCATTTTGAATGAGAGCTTTGCTGGGTATAGTATTCTAGGTTGTAGGCCTTTGTTTTTCATTGCTTGGAATATTTTTTGCCATTCCCTTCTGGCTTGTAGTGTTTCTGCTGAGAAATCTGATGATAGCCTTATTGGAGCTCCCTTCTATGTTATTAGTTGTTTTTCTCTTGCTGCTTTTAGGATTCTCTCTTTGTCTTTGAATGTTGCCATTTTAATTACGATGTGTCTTGAGGTGGGCCTGTTGGGTTTCATCTTCATTGGGACCCTCTGTGCTTCCTGGACTCGCGTGACTCTTTCTCTCCTCATGTGAGGGAAGTTTTCTGTCATTAGTTTTTCAAAGAGGTTTTCTATCCCTTGCTCTTCTTCTTCTCCTTCTGGAATTCCTATGATATGGATATTATTATGTTTCATGTTGTCCTGCAGCTGTCTTAGAACCTCCTCAGTGTTGTTCAGTCTTTTTTCATTTTGTTGCATTGTCTGGGAGTTTTTGTGTACGTTGTCCTCCAGCTCGCTGATCCGATCTTCTGCTTCCTCTAGCCTGCTTTTAATTCCTTCTACTGTGTTCTTCAATTCAGAGATCGTGTTCTTCATTTCCTCCTGGCTCTTATTGATAGCTTCTATGTCCTTTTTCATGCTTGCGTAATTTTCTGTGAGTTCCTTTTAGTTTTTCTGGAGTTCCTTGTAGTTTCCCTGGAGTTCTTTGTAGTTTCCGTTGAGCTCATTGAGCTTCTCCATAATCCATGTTTTGAATTCCATATCTGATAGTTCGCTCCCCTCTATTTCATTTAGCACTCTTTCTGGGGATTCTACCTTTCCTTTTGATGGGAGGTTGTTTCTCTGTCTCCCCATTTTTGTGACTCCTATTGTTTGTTGGTGCTTCTTAGAATGATCTGCATTTTCTGGATCTGCCTCTGGTAGCGTCAGATCATGTACCAGTCTGGCCCTAGGCAGCCTGTTGGAGACTTCCAGGGATCTAGTGCTGTTGTCTGTCTTCTTTAGTTGTTAATCTATTCAATCTGTGATTAGCTTTCAGGCTTAAGGACCATGGGTGTGGCAGCTTAATTCCTGTAGGCAGGGCTTTTGCTTCCCCTCAGGCTGATGCCACTTGGAGGGGAACGGTCTATCCGCAGTACTGGGGATGAGTCTGCACTGGGACCCAGTCGGCTGTTCCTCCAGTTCTCCCCTCAAAGCCACCGTGCCAGACTCTCCCCAAGTGTCTCCAGTCCTCTCTGCCTTCCCTCTGCTTGACCCCAGGGTAAGTGGTGGCCAAAATATTTTCGTATGTGATCCACTTAACAGTTCTTTTTCTCCTGCTATTTCTCTCTGGCTAGCAAGAAACCCTGTGGCTTTTCGCTTTTCACAGCTGATACTATTTTACTTTCCACTCTGTTGCTGTAGGCTGGGAAGCCCAGCTAGGGGTTTAAACCCTGCCCTTCTCAGGGGGAATCCCCGGCTGCTGATCTGTTTCTCAGTCCCTTCAGCAGCCACCCGTGTGAGCCCAGCCAGCCCTTCCGTGTCTCCACACTCCCTACTGGTCAAGTTGTGATGTAGTGCCCTTTTCTGTCTCTCCGCGGTTATAAGACTTCTTTCCAGCTAGTGTTCGGTTGGTTATTCCAGATGATTTCTCCAAAATTAAGTTGTAAAACCAGACAGGTCCTGGGAGGAGGTTAGTGTAGCTTCCACTTACTCTTCCGCCATCTTGGATTTCCTCTAGTTTCTATTCTTAATACATATTTTCACTGGGAAAAAAATGAATCACGGGTCTTCTTTTTAAATTCCGTGAATTCCACCGCCTTCATGCATTAACTCACAAATATTCTGTAGCCCAAAATGGCCTCACCGCCTATCTGAGCTACAGCAATAATTCTTTATTTTAAGGTGGGGGTCTCATGAAACACTCCCTGAAACAGTTTGTGATTTCAGAATTAGAATTTATGTGCCTGTTCAGAAATTCTTTATTTTTTTCTTTACTTTTTTTTGCCCTCAAGTGAATTATTATTTTTAATATGCTTTATTGATTATGCTGTTACAGCTGTCCTAATTTATTTTCCCTTTGTTCCCCTCCACCCAGTGACCGCCCTTCTTCCAGTTGTGCTCCCCCCTTTGTCCATGCCCATTGGTTGTGCATATAGTTCTTCTCAGCATCTTCCTGTCTACTCCACTCCCTCCTACTATGCTTCTTAATTCATGCACCATCTCCCTCCCTTTCACCCAATTCCCCTCCCCGCTGACCTCCCCCCATAATGTTCCCCATACCTATAATTCTTTTCCCACTCTCATTGCCTACTTAGTTTGCCTTTGTTTCATATAATGATGACTTGGTGATGATGATTCTCTCTTTATCTCTCTCACCTTTGGCATTTTGATTATGATGTGTCTTGGTGTGGTCCTTTTTGGGTCTAGCTTGTTTGGGACTCTCTGTGCTTCCTGGACTTGTATGTCTATTTCCTTCACCAAATTTGGGAAGTTTTCCTTCATTATTTTCTCAGATAAATTTTCAATTTCTTGCTCTTCCTCATCGCCTTCTGGCACCCCTATGGTTCAGATGTTGGCATGCTTAAAGTTGTCCCAGAGGTCCCTAAGCCTCTTCTCATTTTTTTTAAAATTCTTGTTTCTTCATTCTGTATTGGTTGACTGTTTTATTCTTTTTTTCTTTTCTTATGTTCCAAATCATTGATTTGAACCCTGGTTTCCTTTCCTTCACTATTGGTTTTGTGTGGATTTTCCTTCATTTCATTTAGCCTAGCCTTCACTTCTTCCTTTATGTATTTGCCATACTTAAGCATATCTGTCAAGTCTGTGAGCATCTTTATCATTAGTATTTTGAACTCTGCATCTGTAAGGTTGGCTATCTTCTCATCACTTAATTCTCCCACTGGAACCTTAATCCGTTCCCCATTTTGGGCCATACTTCTCTGTATCCTCATCTTGACAGGCTCCTGTGTTTATTTGCCTCTGTGTCTTAGGTAGAGCTGTTGCTCCTGTTAAGTTGTAAGGGGTGGAGCCTCTGGGGTTTGTCAGTACAGGGTGACCCATTTCACCTCATTGTGGCACTGTGTGTGGGGGAGGGGTCAGAGAGGGAACAATGCTACTTGCTCAGCACTTGCTCCTGTTCCAGGCACTTCTCCCACTTCATATGGGACTGGCACCTTTCTAGCTGTTGCCCTGGCTGTTGCTCCCAGAGTGGGTGGGTCTGCAGATGTTCTAGGACCATGAGGGGTCCTTTAAACAAGCAGACTCTGCTGAGAGAGCGGCAGTTTCTTCCTCTGCCCCAAGCCCCACTGGTTTTCACAGTCGAAGCATTCATTCATTTTTAGAAAGAGGGGAGGGGAGGGAGAAAGAGAGAATGAAAAACATCTGTATGAGAGAGGAAATTGGTCACTTGCCTCTTTTGCACCCCGACTAGGAACTGAACCTGCAACCCAGGCATGTGTCCTGGCTGGGAGTTGAATAGGCAACCTCCTGCTTTGTGGAATGATGCCCAACCAAGTAAGCCACAATATAAGGGCCAGATCATATATTTTTATGATATATTCTTGAAAATGATATGATCTTATTAACCAATAAATCATACCCCCTATAAATTTAATTTTAAAAAATACACTCAAAAAGAATCATTGACAATGATTACAATCTAGTTAATCTTTGATATTCTCTCCTTCAGTTTTAGCTCAAGAAATATGAAAAATAAAGGGGTGAGATTAAAAGGACATTTCTGTATCCCTGGGAAAACTGAATGTTATTTAGCCAAAATAATAAGTAAAAAATAGATATCTGTTTAATTAATAAATTATAATTTGGTTGTTACAGAACTATCAAAATACACTGTGAATCTTTATTTAACCAATAACAAATTTGCCTCAGTGAACAAGCCTCTGGAACACAATTAGTACCTGCACTTTATTTATTTGTTGGTTTGTTAGTTTATGTAAATAAGCCAATCAGAAGTGGATTGCTTCCAATGAATGGGCTGCTGTACCAGTCTGTCAGTAACAGTAACAGTCTCACATGAATAATCATACTTCTATAGCTGACATTAACTCATGCCTCTGAAAATCGGACAATCTCTGAAGGTAAATGGCCTCAAAAGCCATTTTCGTTTCTTTACTAAGAATTATAAAGTTAATTTTCTTTAAACAGAAGAATAACAAACATATTTGCCATCAAAGTCACTTCTGAATCTAAACAGTAGCTGTGAAAGAAATTGGAGTTGGGACAGATAAGAAAGAAGGAGGTAAGTTAAGAAGCTTTTACATTGGACTGTGGAATTTTTTAGAGTTTGAAGTAAAGTAAAGGAATGTAGTTAGAGAGGATGTTGTGCACTTTATTTATTTATTTTTTACATCTCAATGCGAATATTTTATTTATGAATTAATTTTAATTAACATAACAATAAAGAAGTGCTTGAAAGACATTTTGAATGAATTTGACTAATCAAAGCGATTACTACCCTCTCTCCAGGCTACACAAATTATTCAAAATAGCCTGAAATCTAGCTGAACAGAAGCCTATAACTAAGGATATAAAGAAAAAGCCACATTAACACTGGAAGAGGAGGTTGAGATGAGGAAACACCTGGTCCCCCATCCACCTCTGGTAGATTAAAATTGGGAAAGATGTCTTAGCTGCAGAGATATTCCTGGAGGATCAAGGGGTTCCAGGCCCACACCAGGCACCCTAGCCCAGGGTTCAGTGCCAGAAAGAGAGTCCCCATAACTTCTGGCTGTAAAAACCAGTGAGGATTAAGCCTGATGGAGAGGGAGGCTTCCAGAGTCCCAAGCATTCCTCTCAAAAGACCCTCACATAGACCTACTCAAACTTACCAGTCAGAAATGAAGGATACACTAACTAAAATGAAGAATAAATTAGAGGGAATCAGTAATAAAATAGATAAAGCAGAGGGTCAAACAAACAATTTAGAACATAAAGAAGCAGAAAAAAATCAGGACAAAAACAACAACAAAAATGTACCCAAACAAATAAAATGTTTAAGGAACCTCTGGACAACTTCAAGTATACAAACATTAGCATCATGGGGGGTGTCAGAAAAAGAGAAAGCAAGGAATGGAAGATCTATTTGAAAAATAATGGCTGAAAACTTTCCTAACCTAGTGAAAGGAATAGATATACCAATCCAAGAAGTACAGACAGTCCCAAACAAGGTAAACCAAGAGCCTCACACTAAGACATTTTATAATTTGAGACTTCCGGCCAAGATGGAGGCTTAGACAGATATGCCACATCTCCCTCCACAACTAAGAAGGAATGCAAGTACCTCAAAACTAGAAACAACCAGAAGTTCCATAAAATAAAACTGCATGAAAGTCCAGCAAACAAAGATGTAAAGAAGAAATACTCATCGAGACAGGTAGGAGGGGCAGAGCCAGGGTCGAGAGGATGCGGTGTGGTGGTGGCGGCAGCAGCAGCAGTGGCAGGCTGGCAGAAAGCACAGTTACACGTTTTAAAAAGTTGGGAGGGACACCTGGGAAGCATTCCCAGCTCTTCAACAGACTTCGCAGCTCACAGTCCCAACACCAGAGAAAATCAAGCCTCATTGCTTCTGACTGTGGGGGTTGGGGCAGAGGTAGAAACTGCTGGTCTCTCAGCAGATTCCACTTTTTTAAAGGGCCCCATGGTCGTAGAACATCTGCAGACCCACCCACTCTGGGAACGACGACCAGGGCAACAGATAGAGAGGCGCCAGTCCCATACAGAAGTGGGAGAAGTGCCTGAAAAAAAGGCAAGTACTGGGAAGATGGCATTGTTCCCTCTTAGACCCCTCCCCCACATGCAGCACCAGAGCATGGTAAAACAGGTCGCCCTGTACTGATGAATCCTTAAGGCTCTGCCCCTTACAATGTAACAGGAATGACAGCTCTACCTGGGACAGGGAGGCAAACAAACACAGGAGCCTGTCAGAATGAGGAGACAGAGAAGTATGACCCAAAAGTGAGAACGGATCAAGGTTCCAGTGGGAGAACTAAGTGACGAGGAGATAGCTAACCTAACAGATGCAGAATTCAAAACACTGGTGATAAAGATGCTCACAGGCTTGACAGACATGCTTGACGCATAAGAGAAGAAGTGAAGGCTATGTTAAGTGAAACGAAGGAAAATGCACACAAAACCAATGGTGAAGGGAAGGAAACCAGGGTTCAAATCAATGATTTTGAACATAAGGAAGAAAAAAACAGTCAACCAGTGTAGAATGAGGAAGCAAGAATTGAAAAAAATGAGGCAAATTTCACAAATTTTGCAACGGAGATGGAAATACAGGTCTGGGAAGCACGGAGGGTCCCAGGTGAGCTGGACCCAGAGGGGACCATACCAGGATGCATCAAGACTGATATATCAAAGGTGAAAGATAAAGACAGAGTCCTGGGGGCAGCAAGAGAGAGGCAGAGAGTTGCCTACAGAGGGGTGCCTATAGGACTATCAGCTGATTTCTCAGAGGACACTTGGCAAGCAGTATTCAATGTGATGAAAAGCAACCTACAACTAATATTACTCTACCCAGCAAAGCTATCATTTAGAATGGAAGGGCAGATGAAGTGCTTCCCAGACAAGGTAAAGCTAAAGGAGCTAATCATAACCAATTTATTATTATATAAAATGTCAAAGGGATTTACTTAAGGAAAGGGAGATCAAAATTATAAATATTAAAGTGACAACAATCTCACAATTATCAACAACTGAATCTAAAAAATAAAAACAAAACCAACTAAGCAAACCAGAATAAGTACAGAATCATAGGTATGGGGACCATTTGGAGGATTATGAGATGAGAAGGGGAAGGAGGAGAGATGGAAAATGGTGCAGGGACTAAGAAGCATAATTGGGTGGTACATAATAGAGATGGAGAAATTAATAATAATATAGGAAAGGGTGAAGCCAAAGAACTTATATGCATGATTCATGGACATGAACTAAGGGGGTGGAGATTCCTGGAGGGAAGGGGAGTACTGGGCTGAGAGGAACAAAGGGGAAAAAATTGGGAGTATTGTAACAATATTATCAGTAAAAGGGTACTTAAAATAAAGAAGAAGCAATTACATAAACTCCATTAGAAAGGCTCAAAGTATCCTTTAATATATGGTACCATTCTGTGCACCACCATTAGACATAATTAAAGTTGTGGTTTATTATGACTACATTTTCTATTATTTAAAACATTTTCCATATTACTATTTAATATCATGTAGTGACTATGACAAATAATCTCACAGAGAATTTTTAGCAAATGTCAACTAGAAGTTATATCTAGTATTATAGATATAATACTGTTTGGCATGATTATCTGCTAAGTTATTTTCTATAGATAACATGGTTTCTTTTTTACTATGATCATCTACCTTTATTAGAACAATTTCCTTGGTAGACTCAACGCATTGAGCAATAATCATTTGATAATACACTTTTTATGGCCAAACTGAACCGGCGAGCGTGGAACAATTCCAGCCTCACTGAGAAAACCAGACTGCGCATCTACAAAGCCTGCGTACTCAGCACTCTCCTCTATGGCAGCGAGACGTGGACCACCTACGCAAGGCACGAAAGGAAACTCAACAGCTTCCACATGAGGTGCCTGCGACGCGTCCTGCATGTCGCCTGGCAGGATAAGGTCCCCAACACTGAGGTGCTGAAGCGAGCCAACATGAGCAGTTTGCATGCAGTTCTTAGTGAGAGACACCTCAGGTGGCTCGGCCATGTCAAAAGAATGGATGCAGGCCGTATTCCCAAAGACATCCTCTACGGCGAGCTAGCAGAAGGCCAGAGGATGACAGGGCGCCCAAAACTGCGGTTCAAAGACATCTGCAAAAAGGATATGACACAATGCTCCATCAATCTCAACACATGGGAAGTTCAAGCAGACGACCGCCTAGCCTGGAGGCTCGCGGTCAGGCAAGGTACGTCACGGGCAGAGGCTGCGCGCAACGAGGAGGCGGTCCAGAAAAGATCGAGGCGGAAGCAGCGTCAGCAGCAGCAACAACAGCCATCTGCCTTCACCTGTACCAAGTGCGGCAGGGATTGTCACTCCCGAGTCGGACTGCACAGCCATTCTCGGCGGTGCAGATAGACTCTCAAGAAGCTACGCCATCGTCTCTCGAGATGGACGGCTGCCGATGACGACGAATACACTTTTTAGTAACTTGGCATGCTCTTTAAAAGCTTGTAATTGTGGCAATTGGAGTGATTGACTTTTGGTAAAGAATAGAATTTGTAAATATTAGTTATTGCATCTCCAAACTGGCATTTTAATTTTAAAAATAAGATGTCAAAACAAAAATATATTACTTCAGAATTTTTTGATACTGTTGAAAATACCATACTATGTGCATGGATATTTCTTAATCCTCATAAACAAAGCTAATTACAAAGTACTCCTTCTTTGGTAAAGGATGAGAGAAATAATGGATTGAGAGTGTTGTACCTGTGGATGGTAATAGAAGGAGGGAAAAAGCAGCCATTTTTCACAAGCAGTCAGTCACTTAACAAAAACATATTGACTGTTTTCAGTTAGCAATAGGAGTTATATTGCGTATGGTACCACCAGATTTAATGATTTTCTAGTATGAGTAGGCTGTAGTTTTTCTGAGGCAAGGAGAATAAGTCATGCTTACCATGTCAAGAAATAGGCTATGATATTCAACATGTCGCCTATGTGTGTCATGTTGGAATAATCCTAGATCAGAGTCTAACCTTTCACATTCAAATGAAAAGATTATGCTAATCTTGGAAAAATCACTCTAGATACTTATCTCTACTGTTCTATATATTTTGTTGGTGCCCATGGAGTCTTTTTTAACTTAAGAGATTCTAGAACATAGATGATTCTTCTGTTTTGTTCATTGCTTATTTTTTGAACCACATAGAGTGTATATATTTAATGTCAAGATCCACAGTAATCTGATCATGTTAAAGAAAATTTTCTTAAAGTTTGTGATCTTTCTATGGTATATTATTGAAAAGATTTATTTTAAAAGTAAATTCAACTGCCCTGGCTGGTGTGGCTCAGTGGATTGGGTGCCGGCCTGTGAACCAAAGTGTCACTGGTTCTATTCCCAGTTACGGTATATGCCTGAGTTGCAGGCAAGGTCACTGGGTGGGGATGTGTGAGAGGAAACCGTACATTGATGTTTCTTTCCTTCCTTTCTTCCTCCCTTCCCCTCTCCCTATAAATAAATAAATAAATAAATAAATAAATAAATAAATAAATAAAATATTTTTTTAAAAAGAGTAAATTCTACTTATTATATTTTGTTTGTTACATCATGAGATGAAAGATGTATCTTTCTGATAATTGTCACCAAATGAATCACAGGTGAGACTTGGGAAGGAAAGTGGATATTCAACCTACTTGAATGTTCTAGAAAACCAGGCAACAATACATTCTCCTGTCAAGTCTTCTAAAACTTACTATTCACATTCAAGTTTATCTTTTACCCTGTTACTTCATATTCTGGCATGATTAGACATGTTTATTTTAAAGAAAGTCCTTTTTTTTTTTTTTCATTCTAACACTGTTTAATTTGCCTTCCTACTTCCTATTAAAATCACTTCAAAATTACTCCAAAGATCTGATGATCTACGGGAGTGGCATCCTGTCAATAAGAATGCTGAATTATTGTCTACCCATATTTATAAGTAATATTTCTTGGAAATTTAGAGAAAATACAGAAACTTTCAGTGCTAGTGTTACCTTCAAAGCATAATTGGGCAGATTCTGTACAGATGCTTTTTTGTTTCTTAGGTAACGTGGAACATTGCTTCTTCCAACTGGATTTTGCAATTTCTATACAGGTCCTTATTCACAGAATCGCAACTCTTAAGAACAGAATACTTTTTGTTCTTGTTCTCATTGCAGAAATTGGTTGTTCTATCTAGCATACTATAATTTGTTTTTATTGCTAGCTTGTTTGCCTTCTTAGAATTCTTTAAAAATGTTCTGCTAGGTTTTGATGATTTTTGTAATTGACAGTATTATATTTTGATTTTTTTTTTTAGTTTCCTATTTCTGAGAATGGAATCAAACACTCCCTTGACTTTAGTTATTAAATTCACAGCAAAATATACCATAACACTATTTGTAAGTTTCCTGTAGTCAATTTCTCATCTTATTTTTTCTGAGTTTGTGGAATATGCCCTTAAATGAAAAGCTTTTCGAATGGAATTAGATAGTATGTTTATTTTAGTTCCCTTTTTTTTGGGGGGGGGTACAGTGAACTTTATTGATGGTGCATGACAAGGTAGGGCTCCCTAAGCCCCTCCCCTCTTTAGGGGGTCTAGGATGGCAACTAGAGGTCAGAAGATTCTCAGTATGTTGGGGGATCAGTTTGGGGCAAGGATTCCCCAGCAGCTGAGGGCCTCTCTTCCTGTCGCTGGGGCTGGTGGTCCTGGGGGCTCTTACTCCTTGGTGGCCATGTGGACCATAAGGTCCACCACCCTGTTGCTGTAGCCAAATTCATTGTCATACCAGGAAATGAGCTTGACAAAGTGGTCATTGAGGGCAATGCCAGCCCCAGCATCAAAGGTGGAGGAGTGGGTGTCACTGTTAAAGTCGCAGGAGACAACCTGGTCCTCAGTATAGCCCAGGATACCCTTGAGGGGGCCCTCTGATGCCTGCTTCACTACCTTCTTGATGTCATCGTATTTGGCAGCTTTCTCCAGGTGACAGGTCAGATCCACAACCGACACATTGGGGGTGGGGACACGGAAAGCCATACCAGTGAGCTTCCCATTCAGCTCAGGGATGACCTTGCCCACAGCCTTGGCAGTGCCAGTAGAAGCAGGGATGATGTTCTGGGCAGCCCCTCGGCCATCACGCCACAGCTTCCCAGAGGGGCCATCCACGGTCTTCTGGGTGGCAGTGATGGCATGGACTGTGGTCATGAGCCCCTCCACGATACCAAAGTTGTCATGGATGACCTTGGCCAGGGGGGTCAAGCAGTTGGTGGTGCAGGAGGCATTGCTGACAATCTTCATGGAGTTGTCATACTTGTCTTGGTTCACACCCATCACAAACATGGGGGCATCAGCAGAAGGGGCAGAGATGATGACCCTCTTGGCTCCACCCTTCAAGTGAGCCCCAGCCTTCTCCATGGTAGTGAAGACCCCAGTGGACTCCACAACATATTCAGCACCAGCATCACCCCATTTGATGTTGGTGGGATCTCGCTCCTGGAAGATGGTGATGGACTTTCCATTGACAACAAGCTTCCCGTTCTCAGCCTTGACTGTGCCTTTGAACTTGCCATGAGTAGAATCATACTGGAACATGTAGACCATGTAGTTGAGGTCAATTAAGGGGTCATTGATGGCGACAATATCCACTTTGCCAGAGTAAAAAGCAGCCCTGGTGACCAGGCGCCCAATACGGCCAAATCCGTTCACTCCGACCTTCACCATCGTGTCTCAGGGTTCAGGCTGGCACTGCACAGGAAAACGCAGCAGTCCGTTGAACTGGAGGAGCGGAGAACCTATTTTAGTTCCCTTTTTAATGCATTTAAAAAAATTGTAACTAGCTTGGCATTTATAACCTTTTCCTTACTTTGATCATCTTAAACATCTCTGTCTCTCTCTTCCTCTCTCTCTATGACTCCCTACCTCCCTCTCTGCCTCCCTCTCTCCTTCTCTCTAATTTAAATGGCTGTTTATTAAATGACCTAATAGGTTAAGATCCAGGACACTAAGCATATAATAATCCTGAATTTTACAATAATTTTCTCTGTCTTTCTTGAGTTTAAGGAAGTCCTTAATTAAAGCACTTCACTCAGGTCTAGAGCTGGGTTTGAATTCAATTTATAAAGATTTGCCTTAGAGTGTAAAATTTTTTCTGTGGGTTGTTATTTTCCTGGAAAGACTCTAAAGAAAGGATAAGTCAGTTTGGAGGTGAGATGAAGCAGTACAAACAAAAGAAGGAGCACAGATGGAGTGTGCTGTTAAAGCTGAGGGAGAAAGCAAAGCAGGAAGGGTGGGATTCAGAAGCTCAAAAGGAGAAAAATTGAGAGATACTATTGTGGAGTTATATTTCCCTTGATTTGATTAAAGAAGCTAACTATTGTGCATTTTACCTCCTAATTTTCCTAGAACTCCCTGATTAATGTATTAGTTTGTTGATTTTCACATGTCAAAAATTTCCCATAATGACCACTGTTATTTTAAGAAAAAAATTATACTTTTTATCAAAAGTTCAAAAGTTTGATTATACTATGGGTTTATATAAAAAACCAGAATTTCTTCCAGATATTTTGGATATTAACAAATCTATGATGAATAAGAAAAAAACCACCTCAGTTGGAAAAAATGTATGCTCATGAATAGTCTTCAGTTTACTTGACTAGGTAGAGGCTAGGACAGTGTCCTATAATTAACAATTCAATCTTTGATCTCAAAATATGAACTAAAAAAATGACTCTCTTTTACTGATTGACAGGTGCACCCTTGTGACAACTTTGTAGGGAACCCAAGTCAAAGTTAGACCAATTGCCAATTTGTTCCTGTTGAAATTTTAATATTGGAATTCTGAATTTCAGGACTGAGACATTATAAAAAATTCTGTTGTTTTAAACCATTATCTTTGTAACAATTTGTCACAGCAGCTGCAGAAAACTAATATAATGATTTTATGCAAATACTTATTTGGTTACATATTCTAGGATCATAGAATATATTAAGAAACAAATGCTCAGTAAAAACAGTCTGGTAAAACCATAGCTGATCATCGATCAATTGTCAACCAATCTAAAGGACAGACAAAATAAAAATGTCACTTATTACTTAAGCAGTTTTTAAACCAGTTCTGAAGAGTATTGGTATTATGGTCATAGAACAATTAGTCTTTTTCTAAGTGTGTGAAAAAATTTTAGTTTTCTCATGAGGAATCATATTTTACTAATTTCTATATACCTGAATAAATTATTTCTTATTTAGTCTTTGAATTATTATTTTTAAACTAATGAAGGCTGAAGTCAAGAAAATGTTTTCCTTTGTCAGATGGCAAATTATTATTGTCTCACTAATAAAATATTTTATAGAAATGTTTTCAGTGACCAGCAGAGAAATTAAATATTTAAAATTATGTTTATATATACAGCATAAATCTTTCATGGATCTCATAACCTACTAATCCCCATTTTCTTATATTATACTGAGCAATTTCAGATGTTTTCATTAAATGTGTAGATTCTGAAAGTATATAAAATGACGACTTTTAGAAAACCATCCATTGTCAGCTTTTATTTTTTTCTTGATGCCACAGACATCTAGGAGATTATGTGAATGGACATGAACGTGGACATAATGGCTGAACGCCGGTATTTGTTATTCCCTGGGGTCTCTCCCACCCAAGAGATTGTACTGAAATATGAAAATGAACCACTTGCAAACTGGAAACAAAAGAATTAGTGACTACTTTCCAGGTGATTAATGTTTCTGGGGAGAAAGAAATGAAATGGCCATGTCAAATACATGAAGATATTTGATATTAGAAAGATAATGAAGTCCTTATCTATGAAACATATTCAACAGGAGTGCCTGGGCTCTGTAGCTTGCTTATGGTAAGTAAATCTAGAATTTATGGATTTCTGAGTCAAAATCTGCTAGGAATGACACATCTTTTATATAATTATTGGAGTTGTTTCATGCCTGAAGCAGTTTTTTTGTGTAAATGATATCCCATATTTACCATTTTGTGCCTCATAGACTGAACATGGACTGAAGTAAGTTCTAAAATAGTGAGAAAAAATCTGGAGAACTATGTTGATAGTTTCAGACTTCTCTAAACGTTTGCCTGTGTCTTACTAATATGTGTCATTGGAATTATTAGTGAAGTTTTATACTGAGAAATATATTTATTTGATTTGATCATTTGAGTCTTTGTGTTATCAATAAAACCTTTATGCTTTAATTTTATTAGTAACAATTGGTTACTATTTATTCAATACATCCTTATGTGTATATACATCATGATTAAGGATTGTGACAGTAAAGAATCCAAGTCAACAGTTTTGGAGTTCATTTGGAAAAGTACTGGTATAAAGAACTTAGTAAGTAAAGTATGCTTAGCATAGAGACTCTGAAGTTAGGATGTGAGTTTGAATTTTGTCCTCATGCACAATATTGTTTGGTACTTTTGTTCTTATTTGTTCATACAAACAATATTTTAGATTAGTCCTGTAACTATGCACATGGAGACACATTAGTCAACTAAGCTAAGGGAATATTGTAGTCATTCAGACATTTTGAAGACTCTAGCTGGACCTAAGGTGTAACAGAGGAAAGGATGTGAATATAAAATTTTAAAACGTTCAGAGAAAGAATTATCAAGACATTATTAAATCACATTATTAATAATGTGATTTAATAATGTCTTGATATCATTTCATGCTTGTGATATAAAGACTTCTAAAATCTTTCCTTTTTATTAATTTCAGTGATACAGTAACTATTTTAAATTAGTAGCAGAAGATGGAATACATAAAATGCAGTCAGGAATGATCAAAGTTCTGTCTAGAATCCGAAAAGGCTTCTGTACAGTTCTCCATGGACTAAAAAGTGTTAGATAGGTTTCTTGTTCCAAAGATAAAATTTAAATCATATATTTTATGGGCTAATTGAGGTTGCTGTTGGTAAAGCATATAAAATATGGTGTTAATAGCTACTTGAGAGGTATTATATAGTTGATATTTTTAAAACATTAAATGAGAGCACCAACTTGATTATATTGAATTCATAAAATTATAACAATTTCTTCCAGCAGCTTTATTCCCTTTTTAGTGAAACCTCATTCCAATTTTAGTCTTATATCACATTAATTTAATTTATGCATTTAAAATTGACCATGCTTTAAGCATGATTATCAGCAACGGGATTTGGTACCACTAATATGACCACATACTCGAGTTTTAAAAGCACTAAGCCATTTTCTAAGCACTGTGTTATATCACAAAAAGAGGGGTATCCAGTGTGTTTTGCAACCTTCAAGTTGCAATTTTTAACACATAGAATTTTTATTATTCCTTTTATAGACAGATAAACTCTTTGGCCCAATGCAAAAACTGCCTTGTTGTTAGCAAGAGGGAAGTGCCCCCATGACACTTAGGAGATTGGATTTTGTCCCTGTAAATTAAAAAGTTTACAAAAGTTATTTGAAAAAGGTATTAAAGTCACCAATAAAACCTGTCTTAAAGAAGTCAAAATATTTATCCCATAAAATATGTGGGAGCTATCATTTGGCTGTACTTTGATTTTTTTCCCTGGCTATAAAATGTAGAATTGTCTCCATGAAGAGCGGTTGATATAAAAATAGAATCTCTTTCAGACCTAAGAACAGAAAAAAAAAAAAAAAAAAACCTAAAATATACTTTTTTGTCCCTTTATAATGCTATTACTAACTGTAAGAAAGTCTAGATAGGTGTGCATGAGGGGGACAATGCATGAATTTGCCTTTTAACTGTTTAATATCACAACACAGTTCATTGTGTGAAGCACGTAATTTGACGATATTCTAATCAAAATGCAGCTTAATAATGGCTTTATATCATTTCATACTGTGGAATAACAACTTCTAGTATCTTTCCTTTTTATTCATTTCAGTGATTTGATTAGTAATAGATCATCATCAATAAGGCTGCAAACTCAATCTAGCAGACTCATAGATAGAGAACAGACTGATAGCTGTTGGTGGATGAGAAGGTGATGAGATTAAGCAACAAACAAACAAATAAACATCTTACAGACATAGATAATAGTATGATTACTAGAGGGATAGGGAGGTAGGGGTAATTAAAAGATAGGTGGTAACTTTACTTGGGATGGTGAACACACAATACTATATATACAGATGATGTATTATAGACTTGTATATTTGAAACCTGTATAACTTTTTACCCAGTATCACCCCAATAAATTCAATAAGATAAAAAAATAATAATTCTACAGATTTTATAGATAAAAAAGGATACAAATCTTAAAAGAGTAACAGCAAAATGTCAGTATACCCTGAGAGACACTTGTTCTGAAGTCATTCTCTGTGTATTTGAGGAAACATTTTGGCTCACTCCATGCAGTCAAAGTATGAGTCATATAGTTGGTGTGCTAGTTTCTGATTGACAGAGCTCTGAAAATGTCACCTGTCCAGACTGCTTAGTGAGAGATGTAGAAACCATAATTGTATTTCAAACAGCAAAATAGGCCCCAAGACAGGGCTTCCCAAGCATTTTCCATCACAGAATACAGAGAAAAAGATAAGACGTACAAGCATGTGGCAGCTGGGTGCACACAGACCAGCATGCTTGTAGATGGAAGTTACAGTTCTAGCTATTTCAGTGCCTACCTGGCTTTCACATAGTGTGAGGGATTCTACACCTCGAGAAAGTCTATTTCAGTCATTTAGTAATGACTAAAATATATTCTTATGATGAAAAAATGAATATTATGTCAAAAAGATGAATCATAATGTCTTGCTCATGTCAAAAAGGAAGCAAAATATTAGTGAAAGAAACCTATATGATCCATTTTTTGCCTATCTTCAAAATGGCAGAAATTTCATATATCTTGTTAATAATCTAATTTTTGAATAATCAAAATGTAAAATATTAGTAATAATCTAGAAATCATTGTAATGATTTGTTAATTTTGCTGTTAACATACTTGTCCACATGTAGTATAATCTATATGTCCTCTTTTATTAGTATATAAAATTTTTAACTCTCTTTTAAAATTAAAATTAATGTGGGAGTTCTCTATTAGTACATGAATAGCTTTTCTCCTATACTAAAGACTTTTTCCCATGTTAAGTTCTAAACCCATAGGAGCTTACTAAGACCAAGAGGTGAGGCCTGGTTACCATCTACTTGAAGATAATACAGTAGTCTATAAATCCCCTGTTCTCTATGCTATAGATGCTACTGTTGAAGGGATATAATTTTAGTCTAGAAAGGGTATAATTTGCTTCTATATTTGTGGTGACAGATGTTACTCTGTCAGTACTTTATCAAGATGTAGAGAAAGAACATCTCTTTTTTCATTTTAATTGCAATCAGTCCTCACCATATTTCGTGGGTTCCTGAGGCTACAGCTGTTTGGTGACATGTTTGTCCATCACAGCCTGTCCCCCTCCTTATCCAAGAGGATACTTCCAAACCTAGTGGATGCCTGCAACCACAGATAGTACTTAAGCCTA
The DNA here is from genome assembly GCF_987537825.1 of Furipterus horrens. Classification (NCBI taxonomy): domain Eukaryota; kingdom Metazoa; phylum Chordata; class Mammalia; order Chiroptera; family Furipteridae; genus Furipterus; species Furipterus horrens. The sequence continues at coordinate 56,672,585 of NW_028327171.1, forward strand.
TATTTACTATGGTTTTTCCTTTATAGTCATATACCATATAATGACATTTTGGCCTAATATGTGCTGCATATACGATGGTGGTCCCATAAGATTATAATGGAGCTGGAAATTTCATATCACTTAGTGATGTAGTAGTAAAATACATTACTTATGTGTTTGGGTGAAGCTAGTATAAACAAACCTACTGTGCTATCCTGTGGATAAAAGTATAGCGTATACAATCATGTATAGTATATAATACTTGATAATAATAGTAAATGGCTATATTACTGGTTACAATACTATACTTTTTATTGTTAGAGTACCCCCTTTCCACTTATAGAAAGTAAAGGAAAATATTATGCAGTGATATGCAGAAAGCAGCCTCATACATCTCCTATTTACAACTCTCTTGATTGCATCATTTTTTCTTGTTTTTTATTTAATTTTGTGTTGTTTTGTATAATAGCATGTTGCACAAGCTTGTGGCCTAGGATCAATACACTATACCATAGAACCTCAGTGTGTAGCAGGGTATACCATCTAGGTCTGTCTACATGCACTCTGTGATGTTCCCACAATGATGAAACTGCTTAACAATGCATTTTCCAGAATGTATCATTGTTGCTAAGTGGCACAGTAAGTTCAACAACAACAAAAATGAAATGCAACAATTATAACAATATACTGTAATAAAAGTGATGTGAATGTGGTGTGTCTCATAATATCTTACTGGACTCTACTCACATTTTTCACTTCAAGGAAACACTTTGCGGCTTCTCTTTGGCATATTCCAAATTTCCAGCAGCTCTACTCATGCACTTTGGGGCCATTTTTAAATAAAATAAAGGTTACTGGAACACAAGCACAGCAATATTGAGACAGTTGATCTGATAATCCAGAGGATACTAAGTGACTGACAGGCAGAGAGTGTATACAATACAGAGACACTGGACAAAAGACTCATTCACATCCCAGATAGGTAGGAACTGGATGGCACAGATTTCATGCCAATTCTCAGAAGGGCACTCAATATAAAATTTATGAATTGTTTATTTCTGGGGTTTTCCATTTAATATTTTAGGACAGCAGTAGACCACGAGTAACTAAAACTGCAGAAAGCAAAATTGTAGATAAGGGAGAGACTACTGTACTTATATTTTTACCAGCAATACCTATAACTATACCATTACCTTTTCCTATTCCTGAGTTTATACCTATAGTTGTAACTATATCTGTCTAATAAATAAGCCACTTAATTTATTTTAAATAATAACTAGAGAATAAGGTGATTGTAGGGACATTGCTCTCAGTGTTTCCTTTCCAAGCACTTTCCTCCTCCAAATTCTTCTCTAGCTTCATATTTCCTAAAGAAGAAACCTCTTAGCCAGCTCTCGTGGACCCTAATGATCAGTTATCTTTCTAAGAATCTCTTTCACTATTTATTGTGCACCCACAGTCCAGCTGTTCACTGTTGTTGGGTAAGAAGTTATCCCAAACTCAATGGTTGAAGACAATACTCTTTATTACCTCACACTTCAGTAGGTCCAAAGTCTGGGGGGCTCTACTGGATTTTCTGCCCAAGCCTTCACAATCTGGAATTCTGGCTGGGTTGAATCAGTGTCCCCTTTGAATCTACAATTGTGTTTTCAGAATTCATTCTCTTGCAGATGTAGAATTCATAAAACTTGAGTCTTCGTAGCCAGCAAGAAAGTGTATTTCTGAGTTTGAATTTCCTGTTGAAGGAGTTATCTGATTAGGCCAGACCCTACCAAGATAATCTCTTTTTGATTAATTCAGTGATTAGGGCCTTTAATTAATTCTACAAAAATTCTTTTTTATTGAAGAAAGTAATATGATGATCTGAGTGATACACTGTTTTAAAATTATTAAACCCTCCTCCTCCCAGCAATCACCACATTGTTGTCCATGTTCATGAGTCCTTTTTCCTTTATGTTCAATCCCTCTACCCCCTACTCTTTTCCCCATGGCTGTCATCCTGCTCTCCATCTATGAGTCTGTCTCTGTTTTGCTGGTTAGTTCAGTTTGTTCATTAGATTTCACATATGAGTGAGTGAAATTGAATGGTATTTGTTTTTCTCTGAGTGGCTTATTTCATTTAGCATAGTTTTCTCCAAGTCCACCCATTCTGTCACAAGGGGTAAACTTTTCTTCTTTTTCACCAACAAGTAATATTTCATTGTGTAAATCTACCATAGTTGTTTAATATACTCATCTACTGATGGACACTTGGGTTGCTTTCAAATCTTGACAATTGTAAACAATGCTGGAATGAACATTCGGGTGTTTATATTCTTTCAAATTAGTGTTTTGTGTTTCTTCAGATATATTCCCAGAAATGGAATCTTTAGGTTATAAGGCAGTTCCATTTTTAATTTCCTGAGGTAACTACAGACTGCTTTCCACAGTGGCTGCACCAACGTGCATTCCAAACTACAGTGCTAAAGGGTTTCCCTTTCCCACATCCTTGCCAGCACTTGTTTGTTAATGTATGAATGACAGAGATTCTGTTGGGTGTCAGGTGATATCTAATGTGGTTTTAATTTGCATTTTTCTGATCACTAGTGACATTAAGCATCTTTTCATATTTCTAGTGACCGTATGTATATTCTTTTTGGTCGTGTGTATTCAGGTTCTTTGCCCATTTTTTAATCGGATTGTTTAGGGGGTTTTGGTGTTGAGTTTTATAAGTTCTTTATAAGTTTTGGATATTAACCCCTTATCAGATATATCAGTAAATTTGTTCTCTCATTCAGTGGGTTGTCTTTTTATTTTGTTAATGATTTCCTTTGCTGTGCAAAAACTTTTTAGTTTGATGTAGTCCCATTTGTTTATTTTTCTTTTGTTTGCCTTTCCTGAAGAGATATATCAGAAAAAATATTGCTATGAACAACATCCAAGATTTTACTGCCTATATTTTCTTCTAGGATTTTTATGGTTCTGGGTCTACTGTTTAAGTATTTAATCCACTTGAATTTTTTCTTGTATATGGTATAATAAGGTGGTCTAGTTTCATTTTTCTACAAATATCTGTCCAAGTTTCCCAACACCTTTTATTGAATAATCTTTAGCCCATTGTATGTGTTTCCTTCCTCAGTCAAATATTAATTGACTATAAAGGTTTGGGTTTATTTCCAGGCTCTCTATTCTGTTACATGACCTATGTGTCTGTTTTTATGCCAGTGCCATGCTGTTTTGACCACTAACGCCTTACAGTATATTTGATATTAGGTAGCATGAATCCTCTAACTTTGTTCTTCTTTCTCAAGATCTCTGCTGCTATGCAGGGCCTTTTGTGATTCCATATAAGTTTTTGGAGTATTTGTTCTAGTTCTGTGAATTACACCATTGGTATCTTAATAGAAATTGCTTTGAATATGTAGATCACTTCTTTTATTATGCACATTTTAAAAATGTTAATTTTTCCTATCCATGAACATGATAAAAATATTGAATCAGACTCATCAAGAAAGAGAGAGAGAGAACCCAAATAAGTAAAATCAGAGATGAAAAGGAGAAATAACAGTAGACACCAAAGACATACAAATGATTGTAAGAAAATATTATGAACAACTATATACCAACAAGTTGGACTACCTAGATAAAATAGATAAATTCCTAGAATCATACAATCTTTCAAAATTAAATTATGAAGAATCAGAAAACCTGAATAGACAGAATTACACCTAGTGAAACTGAAGCAGCAATCAAAAAACCCCTAACAAACAAAAGCTCTGGACTGGATGGTCTCACAAGAGAGCCAAGCATTCCGAGAAAAACTAACACCTCTCCTTCTTAAACTATTCCAAAAAAATTCAAGAGACTGGAAGACTCCCAAGCTCATTTTATGAGGCCAGCATTATCCTAATTCTAAAACCAGATAAGACACTAGAAAGAAAAAAAGAAAAAGAAAGAAAGAAAGAAAGAAAGAAAGAAAGAAAGAAAGAAAGAAAGAAAAAGAAAGAAAGAAGGGAAGGAAAGAAAGAAGGAAGGAAGGAAGGAAGGAAGGAAGGAAGGAAGGAAGGAAGGAAGGAAGGAAGGAAGGAAAGAAAAAAATTATGGGCCAAAATTCCTGAAGAACATAGTTGCTAAAATTCTCAACAAAATATTAACAAACTGAATACAGTAATACATCAAAAAGATCAAACACCATGATCAAGTGGGATTTATTCCAGTGATGCAAGGTTGGTACAACATTCAAAAATCAATGTGTGATACACCACATTAACAAAGTGAAGAATAAAAACAACATAATTATATCAATAAATGCAGAAAAAAACATTTGATAAAATCCAGTATCCATTTACAATAAAAACTGTCAACAAAGTGGGAATAGAGGGAACATACCTAAATCTAATAAAGGTCATATATAACAAATTCACTGCCAGCATCATACCCACTGGGCAAAAAGTACAAGTGTTCCCCTTAAATCAGGAACAAGACAGAGATTTCTGCTTTTACCTCTCTTATTCAAGATAGTACTGTAAGTCCTAGCCACAGTAATCAAAAAGAAGAAATTAATAACATCCAAATGGAAAGGGAGAAGACTGTCATTGTTTTCAGATGACATGGTATTGTACACAGAGAACTCTAAAGATCCCACCAAGAAACTATAAGAACTGATAAATGAATTCAGTAATGTAGCAGGATACAAAATAAATATTCGGAATTCAGTTGCATTTTTGTATGCCAATAATGAACTATCAGAAAGGGAAATTAAGGAAACAATCCAATTCATAATTTCTGCCAAAAAAAAAAAATCAAACATTTTGGAATAAATCTAACCAAGGGTATAAAAGACCTGTACTCAGAAATTATAAGACACTGAAGAAAGAAAATGAAGAAGCTACAAATAAGTGGAACAATATACTTTTTTATTTACAGGTTCTGCCACACTCAGGAGGATCAGGTTAAACAAAATATGTCACATCATGCTATCACACCAGCCAAACTAAAATACTTGCTCTTATTTATTCATGCCTCACACACTTTCTCAATACCTTTATTTGGTGTTTTTTCCATCTAGAATGATTTATTTTACTCACTTTTTCATGTATAAAAATAATAAAGTTTCAAAATTCAGTATTTATCATAATATCATTTTAGTTGATGAGGCTGTTTCTCTAATAGCTCAGTGGTTTTTAACTGTGTATTGATTATTGTTGTGTTGAAAGCAGCTTAATGAGTGAACACCCAGTATTAAACAAAAAGAAATACAATAAAATAGAATATATTACAGGGCATTGCATAGGATAAAGTGAAAATATTGTTCTGTGACACCTTTGTTTTAGTTTTACATGTACACACAGTGTAAAATAAACTATTACTGTGGGTTGTAGTAAATAGATTATTAATGAGGGTTTCCAGACAGCAGGGAATTAGAAGATGATAATTTTTTATTATAATTTTCAGAGGCATTCACAAAAAATAACCTTAATTAAGTTTTGGTTATTTTTATGAAACAAGCTAGATTTAGTCTTACTTACGTGGCTTAAATGGTCTTGTTTTCTTAGAAATTCTCAAGTCTAGTCTCCATTTTATATTTAATTTAACACTATAATTGGTGAAGCAGAATTAATAAGTTTATTCTTTACAAGCTGCATTTTCAAAAATGGATATTTTGATATTATTAGATCTATGCCTTGTCAATATTTTTGTCATAATATATTCAATGACTTATATTAATTCCCAATTAATTTATTCTTATTTTTTCCAAAGTAAAAGTTGTTCTCCCTGAAATATTATAACCCAAATTCAGAAATTGAAAATATTCACAAACCCCAACAAATCTTGTCATGTACCTTAAAACATACCCTTTTCCCCCATGGTTAGGATTCCCAGGTAAATGCATTAAAAGTTTGTTTCTAGTAAAAATAATTATAAAAAATATCTATGTGGTACAATGCTAATATGTTATTTACTTGTATATTTCTCTGATGGTATCCTTCATTTCACTTTTAAGACTAGAAAGAGCATTGGTGCATCAAGATTATTTTTTTTCTTTTCTTTTATTTTTTGGATTTTCAATTACAGTTGTCCCATTTTCCCCCCATTTTTCTCTCCCACCCAGGCCACCCCTTCTCCCACAATCATATCCCCTCCCCATTGTCCATGTCCATGAGTCATTTATACACATTCTTTGACTAAACCCTTCCCTTACTTATCGAGATTATTAATTGTTGGTTTCCACTGTCTTTTAGAATTTGAAGCATACTGGTTCCCTCTTCAGAGATTTGCATGGTCTATTGAATTAAATGCAAACAATTTGACATGGGATCTCAGGATCTTCAGAACATGACAGCAACATCCCATTTCACCCTACTTGCCAACCACCCCCTGCATAGAGCCTGGATTTGGTCCAAAGAGATATTCTTACTCTTTTCTAAGTATGATTCCTTAACTCCAGTGTCTGTGCCTTTTCTTTTACTCTCCCCTTGCTCATGAAATTTCTTACTCTTCCAACTGGTTTAATTTAATCCATTATCTAAAGTCCAGTGCAAACCCAATAATATCTGGGAAGAATAGATTCCTTAGAAGGAGTATAATCATTTCTTTTTTATGGTCCATAGAAATCTTTCTGCATTCTGTTATGGCAACTGTTATTCTCTGACTTGTGTTGTTGTTTTTGTATATTTTTTTATTCTTCCACCACTAAATTGTAAATTCACTATTCCTTTTCTTTATAGACAAAGTATGCTCAATGGATATTCTCTGAAAATTGTTCTTCAGTCATAGTCTAAAAAACATCATAAATGTTTTGATTTGTAAGCTTTAATATATATCTAAAACACTCTTTCTCATGTATAATTTAAACTTATACTTGTTCCTAAATAAATGACTCAGATTTTAGCCAATTATTTCTAAATATTATTAACTTTTGCCCAAAAGTCATTTGGCAGATTATCTTTGTTTCCCTCATCTATATTGTTATTGCTTTGCCTTAGGTAAATTTACAGATCCAAATATTACGCTAAGGCACAGTACTTTCTATGCTATTCTTAACCATTTTATCCTCCAATGATACTGTTTTTTTTTTTTTTTTAAACTTTTTTAAAGAAAATCTATGGTGTGAATAGTATTTATTAAGTCAGTAAGCTTTTGTAGCTCTAAGTGGATATGAATTTGTTTGATGCCATATTTTTACATTTTTATACTTTTGTAGTTTTTAATATAAAAAATAACTGAAACTAAAGTGAATTAGTGTTTAATGGATTTGTATTAGTTGTCATAAGAAGTTATTTTTCTGTCTTTATATATCAACAGATAAATATACCTCAGTATTATACTTTAATATGATAAGGGGTATACTAGAAGATATGTACAAAATATTCTTTTCTGTGTGTTGTGTGAACTACACTAAAAGCATTTTCTTCTAGAAAACTAGACTGGATTGAAGTATGCAGACTGAGACAGAAATTTAAAAATTAATTTTTATTAATAGAACTTATCAGAGTTCTGGACCCTTTCTTGGGTTCATGTCTTCCACTTCCATCATAAATCTCTACCAGATCCTTTATGTATAACTTTTTAGATTGTATATTTAATTGAAGAGTGACAGCAACCTAAAGTAAATGAGGTAAGAACTACAAATAATTAACCAAGTCATTCCAAGCAAATGAAAAAAAAAGGGGTTTCTATGACTCTGTGTGAAAAGAGCCTTGTATTTTTCTGGATGAAACATAAATATTCCTTCACCTGAAATTTTTGCAGTATATGTTAAGGATATAGTATTTTATATACAGGCTTCAGGTTCCACAATGTTACAAATTATCAATGACAGAGTTTTGCTTATTCAGATAATAATAAGTACTTATTGATACTATTAATAGAAGCCCTAGAACTTTATGATTTCCTATAGAAACTATTTGTTATATCTTTCTGACAACCAGCTGGTGTTCAAACAGTTGAATCTGAATAAAAAGCTCTTGGTAAATTACTAGACTTGTTTGTACCTTCTAATTCCAATGGCATGGAAAAGACATTTCTTTGAGTGAAATTTTCCTCAGTAGAAAATCTACATTTAAAATTAATTATTATTATTCATTATAGTTTGCATAACATGTGATGGGAAAATATTGTCTTAGAAATTCTAAGGATTATAGTCTGCAGAAAGCTATCTAAAATCACATTAGTTTATGAACCATGTAAACATTCATCAATTTTTGCCAAATATAAGACATGAAGTTTTTTTTTTTTCTTTTCAGGGGAAGGGCGTTATTCACAGGCATTGTTTCTTTTTTTTTTTTTTCTTTCAGATTTAATGTGTTTTATTGATTAAAATATTACATTTGTGCCAATTTCCCTTCCCTCTGCTCTCCTCCACCCGGTGGCCCCCCTCCCTCCAGTTGTCCCCCCCTTTTAGATTATGTCCATTAGTTGTGCATAGTTCCTCCCAACCTCTCTCCGTCTATTCCATTCCCTCCTACCTTGATCCCCAATTCCTATATCATCTCCCTCCCTTTCCCCATTCCCCCTCCCTGTTGACCTCCCCCCAATTTGCTTCCCGTACCCACAGTTCCTTTTCCACTCTCGTTGCCTATTTAGTTTGCCTTTGTTTCATCTCCCTAGCTTCTGTTTTTTTTAAACCAGTCCCTTTAACATCTCATATAACAGTGGTTTGGATCTAATGAACTCTTTCAGTTTTATTTTGTCCTGGAAACACTTTCTCTGTCCTTCTATTCTGAATGACAATTTCGCTGGGTAGAGTATTCGTGGTTGTAGGTTTTGGATTTTCATTACTTTGAATATTTCTTGCCAGTCTCTTCTTGCCTGTAGGGTTTCCCTTGAGAAGTCAGCTGATAGTCTAATTGGGACCGCTTTGTACATAATTCTTTTCTTCTCTCTTGCTGCTTTTAAGATTCTCTCTTTATCTTTAATTTTTGACATTTTGATTATAATGTGTCTTGGAGTGGTTCTCCCTGGGTCCAGTCTCTTGGGAACTCTCCTTGCTTCCTGGACCTGCAAGTCTATTCCCTTCCCCAAGACTGGGAAGTTCTCCTTTATTATATTTTCACTCAATTTTTCAAGTTCTAGTTCATCTTCCTCATTCTCTGGCAAACAAATGATTCTTATGTTGGGCCTTTTATAGCTGTCCCAGAGGTTTCTGATCCTTTCATTGTTGCTTCCCATTTCCTCTCTCTGCATTGGTTGACTGCTTGTTCCTTCTCCATATTCCAGTTTGTTGAAATGAACTCTGGATTTTATTTCCTTTCCTTCTGTCTCGTATGCGGTTTTGTTCCTTTCGTTATGAAAGTTTTTCGCTTCTTTCATATCTTTTTCCAGCTCTTTTGTGAATTCTGTAAGCCATCTGTTAACAATGGCCCAGAACTGAACCTCTGACAGGTTTCTTATCTGTTCATCTGTCAGGTTCTCTATCTGCTGTCTGGTGAGTTGTGTCACCGGTATTTCTATAGTTGTCTGCCTCATTTTGACAGATGCGTTTTGTTTTCTTGGGCCGGCTGTCGGGGGCAGTGCCTGTGTACGCGTCACAAATCAGCGACCGGCCGGCGCCTGCCTGTCCGCGACCTATTTCGCAGCCCTGTGGTGCTTTCTTTGGGGGCAGGGTTCCAAGATGGATTCACACAGTTATTCAGCTAGGAGACCGGGGTCCGTCCTCCCGCCCCCCTGGGCCTCACTGTTCAAGGCGATGCGGCGGCCGCTCTCCCCAGCGCCGGAGTCGCTCACCGGCAGGGGCTTGGCCGCCGGGATTCCTCACCGGGGTCGCGCACCGCCAGGGGCTTGACGGATCCGGGATTCCTCGCCGCCTGCTGTTGTCCAGGTGAGACCGCAAACAGCACTGCCCTCTTTAACTCTTACCTGCCCAAATGGCACCGCTGGTTTATAACTTCATATGTTGGACTTCCGTGTAGTTTTATTTTCTGGAATTTCTAGTTATCCTTTGTTTTGAAGTAGTTGTATTCCTCTCTAGTTGTAGAGGGAGACCTAGCGTGTCCGTCTAAGCCTCCATCTTGGCCGGAAGTCAGGCATTGTTTCTTTAACATTGTGGTTTACCGATTCAGAAAGATGGCTTCTACGTTAAACGTACCATCTACTATTACAGGAAATTTACCATAGGAGCTATGATATTTTTGAGAACAATTTTTTTTTGAAATTGTGTTAAGCTCTTTCTTCTAAGTATGACCAATGAAACTGATTGACACTCGGAAATTTTGACTTGAGTAAAAATTCTGTTATTAACTCTACTGAATAAAACACTGTATTCTCTATTCCTACTTCTTTTTCTCACCTCTCCTCTGGCATCTCACACTCCTCTACCAACCCCATAATCCCCACAGGGATGGGATATTTTCTCTTGGCAAAGGAGAGAAGACTTCATGAAGGAGTTACCTCTGAACAGAATTTGAGAATAAAAAGGATTAGAACTTATAAGAATTTTATATAAATAGCTTTACCTACACATCTCCACAAAATTCACCCATAATAAATTACTAGTGCATTTATGATAAACTACAAATGTCTTTTTAGCTAATTACTTCATCTGTACTCATTCATTGATTAATTCATTTATTCATTTTATATTAACTATACAATTTTTGTGTAAAGGGCATAGAAAGATATACTATATAATTAATGCAAAAACTAATTATAGTAAAAAATAAAATAATGTTTTTTAAACAGAAGTACATTAAAGGCATGGAAATATAAAAGGAAAGTTGGATCATCTACCCAGTGGAGAGATATTTGAGCAACTGTGATTACAGAGTAAGTAAGAGAGGGGTAGAAGAGAGGCACAGAGAAGTGCATAAGCATAGATGAAAAAAAAAAGACATATTTAAGAAAATATAAGATGAATAAAGAAATAAGATACTTTGTGAAAGTAGGAGGATCTCTTACTGTGGCTGACTTTGGATGTCACCCTAAGTTAGAGCTGCCTGTGATCATCGCTCACATCCCACCCAGTTCATTGGAGAAAGTCAATGACAATAGAATGACTGTGGCCCATGGAAATTCTATGGGCTAGGACACCAAAGTCCTGGGATAGAACTTTGTGTATTGTTTTGTTGGTTTAGTTTCATTTTTTAGTTTTAATTTAGATTTAGATATTTCTTTTATAGTTAATATACTAGAACAATTTATAGTCCAGTTGAGAGAACCAAGTCAGGTAATGTGGGGGGAAAGGTAAAAGAAAACTTCAGTTCAATGACTAACATCATAAAATGTGACTGAAACAGTGGCATGATTAAAAATGCAAGTAGCCAAAGATGAATGATTTTCTGCATGTCTCCAGTATTGAAAAGGTGGCAGACAGAGCTTTGAGTGACCACGAGAAAAATGTAACCTTAATTAGTAAGTAGCAAGTGTTTACATATATCTATCAGAATGTTTATCTGAATATTGGAAATAGGCAAAAGAGATTACTGAGTGATCTTTTCCTGCAGCCATGGACATGACTTTATTGACCAGGTAATATCCACATGCATAAGGAAAGGGCAACAGTCAAATCGTAGGTGTTTGTCCAGTGGTGATACAAAAAATTTACCTTCAGTAAAACAAATTAAACATCAAACATTATGGTTCATGGCTGGTTCCATTAGATATTAGCAACTTTAACAGTAATCTAATATGGCAATTGCATTTTACTTTTTTTATAAATTGCCTATGTACACCCAGTTTCTAAAATCATCTTTGAATCACTTTAACATCTTGCTGGTGGTTGATGTGGCTTCATTTTACATTTGCATGTAAATCACAATGTTACCTCTTTTGAAAATTATACTTTAATATTTGTTATAATGGAGAGGACATTAAGCTGTCATTATTTCTCATTAGTGTTAGGAGATGCTCTTTAGCTTTATATTCTGCTTTACAAGCAAATTGTGACATTAGAGTGATGCCCACATTAATGAGAGAAATGGTTCTTCTGCCACTTGTGTTATTTTCTGTTGAGAAATTGAAGTCCCACTGCTTGGGATCCCATTCCCCGTTCTTCCTTGAGTTAGTTTCATGACAGGAAACAACTAAACTCTGATTTTTCTATTTCATTAGTAAACTAAAGGAACCGTGGCCTATTGCACAGCACTCTCATGGGTATTTAAAAGAAATCTTTCGTTTTGAATGTCTTGCTTGACTAGCACATCAGAGGAATGACACATTCTAACAGTCCTATTTGTGTTGAACTTAATGCATGCCTTTGTCTTTCTCATGTAAAAATTCATGTTTGGTTTCCTCTATTGCATTTACTTAATACATCCATATTTCAAACATTGTCTTTTTGTTATTGTGTGGTTTGTTTTGTATTTCATTTTGGGGGGAAATCTCTTGTTTCTTACTCCAGATATTTCTATCTTTTATTGCTTGCTTTTCAATTCTAGGGTTTTTACAGTGTTTTTTTTTTTTTTTTCTCAGCAGTATGTTTGGGAGGAGTCACCTGGCATGCTAGGTTCAGCCCTGCCTTCTCTCCCTCCAGTGCAGGGAGCAAGACTTTTCTTGACGATTCTTTGGAAGCGGATACTCTGTCCTTTCTTCCTTGGGTTGGGGAGGGCATGTGTATCTGGGTCTGGGTTTGTAAATCAGCCTAATTCTGGATTCAGTAACAGACCTGTTTTGCTTCACACTCAGCTATGACACCTCCTAAATGTGATTTTTCAGTCTTCACTCCCATCGCCACTTCCTTATCTTATTTCACAATTTGTCATGAGGTGTTGGGAACCAGAGTGCCTTTGCAGGGGTGAGGGTCCCTAAGATATCTAATGTCTATCTGAATGTCTTCTTTCTTCTTTAGACATTCTCTTTGCCTTTCCCTGGTCTCCTGACCTGTGTTGCAACAGGAATAGTCCATGGCTGTCTAACGCAATCATCTGTTCTCTTGCTTTACCAGCTCTAACATGACTCTGGTATTCCTTTATTGTTGTTTGTTACATAATTTTACCTAGAAAAGTGGGTCAGGGTTTATTTTTGCTAATTTATATGTATACCTACCAATGATTAAACATTATCACAATAAAAGCTCTATTTACAGAAGATAAATAATTGAGTCACCAAGTGAAGTGATTTGGTGAAATTAACACAGCCAGAGAAGTCCAGCAGGATCAGAGCAGGAATCCAAGCACTTGAGTGAAGGAATTTTTAAATTCTTCTTAACAGTGTCTAGTTTGAGAAAGCAGAAGCAAAGGGAGGCTAGGGGCTTGCCTGTGGTTCAGAAAATATGCTTATCTGAGCTCCAGTGTTTACTAATTATTTAACTTTGGTACAATTTCTGTAACATTTTTTGCTCCTCAAATTTTTCATGTGTTTAGTGGAAATATTAATACCTGCCCTGCACTTTTGCCAGACTTACTGGGATGATAAAATTTAAAAAACATCAAAACTTATTTACTTAATTTGTTATATCATGCCTGAAATTGAATACAGTGTGAGCATTCATATGTAAGCTCTGTGCAACTGTTAAATGTCATTTACAAATATAAATCCCAGCAAGGTGAGCACATTCTGCTCTAAGAAGCGAAAGCCTGCTCTGGTGTAGCACTTGTTCACCTGCCGGCAGAGGACCATTTTATGAAACACTGCCATCATGACTGTGAGAGGAAATGGGAACTCTAATGCACTGATTGTCAGCATGCCTGGTGGATCGTCATGATCTAGATGCTAAGACTGAATAAAAGTAGATCACATAATTGGAGAAATTTGAAAGCTAGAAGCTGAAAACTGCACCACAGAAGAGGGAATGGAAGAGCAACAGCGTATAATCTGTGACTAGATGGATAAGCCTTATTTTAAGGACAGAAAAACAAAATTTGTGCCCCCTATATGAGAGAGAAAGTGCTGAGGGTTGTTAGGTAAAAAAGAAGAAGAATTTAAAACTGCTGTGTTTAAAAGCTACCTAGCTTTCTGGACATTTCTCCTCAACTCCTTTGTTTTTTTCTACAGTAATTTGTAGAAATATTTGGAGTTCAACAACACATGTAAAAATTATCCTCTGGAAATAAATGACCCATTTGTATTCAAATCACTGACATTAGTAACGTGCAAAGTATGTGAATCATACTAGCTAGTGGGTACTTGGAAAACAATTTAGCCAAGTATTGCAGTACAGGGAATAGATGATAGTTTTAAAAGCACAGAAAAGGGTCTGAGTCTAGCAATTAATATTTCAGTACTTCATACTGGAATACTTTGTTAAGTACAAAATTGAATAAAATCAGGATACATTTTTTATATTTTTAGACTGCATGTCAAAATTCAATTACATAACTGTACATTTTTAGATGAAATGCATTCTGAACTAATTTAAAATTTCTATATTGAGCTAACATTACAGTTGATAAATAAGAATATAAGGCTAATACACTGAAAAATTTATATTTTGCTACTAAAAATTAAGAAAACTTTGATTGTTAAAAAGCATGGGCTGCCCTGACTGGTGTGGCTCAGTGGACTGAGCACTGGCGGGGAAACCAAAAGGTCACTGGTTTTATTCCCGACAGGGCACACGCCTGGGCTGCAGGCCAGGTCCACAGTTGGAGGTGTGCAAGGGGCAACCAATTAATGTTTCTATCACACATTGATGTTTTTCTCCCTCTCTTCTTCTCTTCCCCTCTCTCTAAAAATAAATAAATAAAATCTTCAAAAAAATAAAGAAAGAAAAACATGAGTTTATGAGTCAAAAGACTTGGAATTAAATCTTTGACCTGCCATTACTTCCCAGTGATGGGCTCCTGTGTAAATTACTAAAATCATCCATGTCAGTTTCCCTCTCTGTTATATGAATGTCAATTAATAAGAATTACAAATCTGGAAGACTAAATGAGATGATGTGTGGGGAACAAACACCATGGTGTCTTGTTCATTATAAAGTTCAAAACGTGTATTTTTTCAGCAATATTGAATGTTGCTGGTATAATTTTGATATTTCTCTTTTTGGATATTTGATTGTTATAGGGAAGACCTGGAACCTCTTTATAAAATGAAAGAAAAATATAAGCCTCAAGGCAATAAACCATGGAATTTGAATAGGTTCATTTCTCTGGTATGCTCAGAAGATGATTCATAGACATGTATTTTCATGAGAGATATTTATTTTATGCAAACAAAATTAGTATTTTTCTAGCATATACTGCATGTCAAGGAACTTCTTTGGTGCTTTTTTTCAGTAATACTGGGAGATTGATATTATTGTTCTCGTTCTATAGAAGGAGATAATGAGTAATATATTTAATGAAGTGGGTCTCCTACTCTATGTAGAGGTGGGATAACTGGAAGTGGTTGAGAAAAATTATGAGATCATACTACTTGTGCTCAAATCAGGTGCAATATCATTAAAGGTTATAACTTATTAAGAGTGCCTGTGATATAGTTAGCACTCAATGAACAATATCTATTATTATTACTATACCATACTATTTTGCTTATAAATGTTATCATTGGGAGTAGAATTAGATTTATAGCTTTACCTGAAATAGGTGCCTGTTCAATGCTATTTGGTGGTCAAAGAGAATATTCCAGCTATGGTTGATGTCCACCAGGTACTGGCCACTGGCCTGCCTTGTTCTGACCAGACTGGTTGTGAAAGATATTTAATATTACCTAGCCTTCTAACCATTTGCCATCAAGCAGTGTAATCAATAGTGATGTGCCCTAGGGAACATATGAGGGAGACAGAGTTGGTAGATAGTTCTTTCTTACTTTTATGCAACCAGATATACTCTAGTAATAAGACAGATATATCATGTATGTGATCAGGAAGATCAGCAAAAATGAGATCATACATGGAAAAATTGATATTTACCAAAAAAATTAAGAATTAATAAAAAACCTTGCTATGAAATTTTATTAACAGGTTACACAAAAACATGGATGGGTAATTTTACCTTTTCTCTGGCTGTAAAGTAGATATTTCTACAGGCCACCAAGATCATAGCAGCTATTGTCATCTATTTGACAATTAAAAAACAAGCAAAATTATTCGCACTGATGAAAAGCCTTAGCTGAGAAAGTCACAAGCAAACATATATGAAAGATATAAGTACTTAGTATACACTTATCATATTACATAGTTGTTTCCAATTCTCTCCTTAATGAAGTGATAATGTCACAAGGAATCTACTTTTATCAATGTAATTTCAAGTTTCAACTTGGATTGAAGTGTAACCATGAAACAACAGAGGAATCCTCACTAATTGAGTAAAACCTTTGGTGGAAGTCTAAGTAATGGGAAGGGAGGGAAATGTATCCAAATGAAGTTAAATTTATAACGTAGTTTTACAATGATCTATAATTTGAAAGTCCCCAAATGATTATCAAGCAAGTGAATGTTCTTTCATATATTTAATAAGTCATGGTTCTATAAGAATTTCATATTAATTGATCTATTTGGTGAGGAAGAGCATTGATCTAGAAATAGGGGTATATAGAAATGATTGCAGTTCTTGGTTATTTTAACATTATTTCTTAGTAATCTTAGTAATATAAAGTCTTCTTAATTCAATCTTTTAAACTCAACCATCATAAGAATTTTTTAAAGTTGTTAAGACAATTCTATAGTCATACTTTTAAAAAATTAGAGTAAACAAAAGAATCCTAGTATTTTACACAGCTTATATATCTGCATATATATGAATATACAAACACATGCATACAAACAAAAGAAATACATATAATTTTATTTTGTTTCTCACTGAAATTGTATACTATTAGAATACACTAGAAATAAAAAAAAATATTAAAAAGACAAACTCTTGAAAGCAGAGCATACTATTCACAAAAATGCTTTCATATATATAGAAGAATGTTATTAGCTTAATGTTCATGTTTCTTAAATTGATCGATACAGCATAGAAATTAAATTTCTCATTTATACAAACATTTTTAAAATGCTACACACTTATGTAAGATAAAGTCATAAAATATTTGTTACTCTGAAGAGTTCTATGATTTTGCATATTATAGAATTACAAATTAGAATTGCTGACTGAGTCTCATTGGTAGTCAAGTAATTTTTAGTAAGTAACATTCTTAAAAGAACACTCATGAGATCAAAATTCTAATTTAAATTCTGGAGGAATATGTAATCAAAATGCATTTTTTGTTATAAATAGGTTATAGGCTTTTTTTAATGTCATAACTCATTACCAACACCATATTAATTTGGAAATCCACCTTGATTTATCCATTCAAAAATTTTTGGTCAAAGGTAAAATGAAGGTAGTAATGTGTTTCAAGCTGAGAGGTTCTGTTCATGACAATTTTAATATACTTTCAAATAAACCATAACCTTACTCAATATCATTGGAAAATGTATGACTTACTGTTTCTCTTCATATTTTATTAATGCTTCAGAGTGTCTGCATCAGTCTGTTTAGGTAATATGGGGTATTCAGTGGGTTATCTTTCCATTTTGTTGGTGATTTCCTTTACTGTGCAAAAATGTTTTAGTTTGATGTAGTCTCATTTGTTTATTTTTTCTCTTTTGTTTCCCTTGCCCCAAGAGAAATATCAGGAAAAAAACTTGTTACAAGACATGTCTGAGATTTTACTACCTGTGCTTTCCTCTAGTATTTTTATGGTTTGGAATCTACATTTAAGTCTTTATTCTTGTATAAGAAGGAGATCTAGGTTTGTTTTTTGCATTTATCTGCCCAATTTTTCAAACACTATTTATTGAATAGCCTATTTTTACTCCATTGTGTATTCTTGCCCAAATTGTCAAATATTAATTGACCATAAATGTAGGGCACCATTCTATGTGGTTTCGAGAACTGTAGCCCAAGCCACGAGACAAGCTCCTAAGATCCTTGTAATACTTGACCAGAACACTAGGAAGGCCAGAAGCAGGCATGACTCGAAGGCCACTCAGGAAGTCCCTATGGGAATTGGATTTTAAATATGTATAATATCTTCTGAAGTTTGCTCTATTTTTCTTTTCTCTTAGTTAACTATAAACAGTGTATAGCAAATAATGTATGAAGCCTTGTACCTGATGTCAGTGTGGTGCTGGGATGTTTAACAGACCCTGACACAGAATGGTCACTGTGTTCTTTACATTGATACCTGTAATCAGTAACTGTCAGCTGTAACCCAACTGTCTAAAGCTAATTGATGATTCATGAGTTTTGACCTTGTATCTCCCGAATCCCCTCCTCAATTAAAGGGACTAGGAAGAAACATTAAACACTCTTCTCCACTAGAGAGATTTGCCATCTCTCCTCATCCATGATCCCGAAATTTCTGCTAGACAGGGAATGTACACCAAGCCGAGGCATTAGAGTCAGACTGCTTCACATAAAGGCCTAATATATCTGACAAGAAGTTAAGATACAAAATTTAAAAAGACCTTATATTACTCAAAACCAAAAAAAAATTTTTTTGCAATTTAAAAATGGGCAAAGGACCTCAATAGATACTTCTCCAAAGAGGACATATAGATGGTCAATAGACATATGCAAAGATACTCAAGATCAATAATCACCAAAGAAATGAAATGCACATTAAAACCACAATGATGTGTCACCTCACATCTGTCAGAATGGCTGTCATGAATGAATCAACAAGTGTTGGCAAAGATACGGAGAAAAGGGAACCTGAGTGCTCTGTGGCTGGAAATGCAGATTTGTGCAGCTACTGTAGAAAGCAATATAGAGTTACCTCAAAATATTTTTAAAAATATTAAAAATGAAACTGTCTTATGACCCAACAATTTCACTTCTGAACTATATCCAAAGAAACCCAAAACACTGATTCAAAAGAATATATGCACCCCCATACTCATTGCTGCATTAATTATAATAGTCAAGATGTGCAAGCAGCCCAAGACGACATTGATGGATGAGTGAATGAAAAAAGCTGTGGTACGTTAATACAATAAAATACTAATTGGTTGCAAAAAAAGAAGGAAATCTTGCCCTTTGAGAAAACATGGATGGACTTGGGAGATATGCTAAGTGAAATAGCAAGTGAAAGGATAGACAAAACTTCACTTATATGTGGAATCTAATGAATAAAATAAACTAACAAACAAAATAGAAATAGACTGATAGGTACAGAAAACAAACTGATATCTGTTAGAGGGGAGCATATACATAAGTAAGTTATGTAGTAAATTAGGAAGTAATAAATGCTCTGAGAGAAACAAAACAGTGATCAGGATACAATAAATGGATAGTTCTGGGGATGAGGTTGGGGTTGAGATTTTCAATAATGTGACAAAGCTAGGTCTCACTGGGAATGTGAGATGAGAGCAAATAATTGAAAAGCTGAGGCAAAAGACAAATACCATATGATCTCACCTAATACATGAACGTAATGAACAAAACAAACAAATGAACAAAATAGAACCAGAAGCATAAAATCAAAGAACGGACTGGGGGGTGGGGAGAGAAAGGGGGAAAGAAGGGGAAGGGCCCAGTCAGGGAACATGTATAAATAACCCATGAACATGAACAACAGGATGGGGATTGACTGTGAGAGAGGAGCAGGGTGGGCAGAGCAGGGGAGAGCAATGGGGGAAAAATGGGACAACTGTAATAGAACAACAATAAAGAAAAAAGAAAATTTAAAACAGGAAAAAGAAAGAAAGAAAGAAAAGCTGAAGAATTTAACCAACTGAATAGATAGAAGCACATTCTAGGCAGGAAAAAAAAAAAAAAAAAAACCAAAAGACAAAGAATATGGAAAGCCATTGAAATGTTATGAGCACAGCATGAGGTGTTTTGAACACAGCACTCACATAATCCGATATTTTTTAAAAATTTTGTGTTGATTTTATAGTGAGAAAGGAAGGGGAGAGAGAAAAAGAAAGAAAAACATCAATTTGTTTTCCACTTATCCACACATTCATTGGTTGATTCTTCTATGTGCTCTGACCAGGGATTGAACCCACAACGTTGGAGTATTCAGACAATACTCCAACTGAGGTACCAAGGTATGTCTCAATAATGTTTAAAAACAATTATTTGATTTCTGGTTTGTGGATAAAATGAAGAGGGATAAAGATAGAAGAAGAAGCCTGAAGAGCTGGTGCAGAAATCCAGGTGAGAGATATGGTGGCTCAGCCCACATGGTAGTTGTGGGAGTCCTGAAAGAGAAAGACTAAATCACTTGAGAAATCTGGTGGTAAAACTCTGCACTCTGAGGCAGTGCTATCTAAAACTCAAAAGGAAACGAGAAACATGTTAACACATTTTACAACAGAAACTAACACCCCTCTGGTTTTAACACTACTATTTTATCTTGAGCTGCCTTGAAGACCATATGTAACTCAGTGAAGGCATAGGTATCAATCATAGGTACCAGACTACATTAATACAAGTTTTTCCATTTAATTTCCATTTTAAATATATAATGAAAAAAGCAATCACATCAAAGAGTATGTAAAACACACACACACACAAAGCTCATCTAAAAATATATATGTATATATACTTTTCTCTTTCTTTACATCTCCCTTTTCCTCTCCATTATATACCCATTATCTTGCTTTTGGAGTTATCATTTTATAATTTATGTGAATATAAATACCCACACATTGTATAGACTTTCAGATTTTTTTTTAAGTTCAGAATGAATTCTTTCAAACATTTGTAATTTGCTTTTTAAAATGATTAAGAGAATATTTATTTAAACACTAATACATATAGTTATCATTGCTAAACATAATATGAGATGTTACATGTTTGATCCAATTTTCCTTCCTGGATAAATTTTTCTTTCCTATCTCGGTCAGTTTTAAAATCATAATACCAAAAGAATAGGGGCTCAATTCCAACCACAGCTCCTAAGATTGAGGTCTTGGGAGTGGGTCTGAAATTGACATAGACATCTTGCTCATCTTATGTGGATCCAGTGAGTTAAAGTAGAGTCTTGGGCCCTCAGTGACTGGGGTCATTGTAGTGAATGAAGAAGTTACTCCCTTTTAAGCTGGGATCTTATGGCCAACCACTTGGCTTGTGCCTTCCAGGTTTCTGGAAATAGGTTTGACAGCACACATTGACTGTAAGTGTTGCTTGATAAATTTCTGTGTGGTTTTACTGAGATGTATACAGAGAAGGCATCTGACACTTTTAAGATATCTGTGACTAAATATAGAGGACTAAAAAATTGGCAATAAAAGTAACATTATCCTGTTACTTCCTTTTACATAGAAAGTATGTTTTGATAAAGGATACAGTTTCCCTTAAAGTTATTTAAATATTAGCATAATATTTTATTAAGATTTTATCAACATACAAAGTTACTCCTCTATAACTATGTATGATTAAAAATAGAAACTGAACTTTTAAAAAATGTACTTGACTACTTATTAGGATACAGTTAACCTTCCTGAAAATCAGACTGTCATTGAATCTTGATATAGTCCACATTTCAGGTTGTGTATCTCAGGATAAGTTCTGTCAGTTTATCCTTTTTTACCTGGTATTTTGACAGACTTGAAATTTAAAGTTGAATCTGTTGCAACACTTTTAATGATCTAACATAATTTGTTATGATACATCATTATAATGAAATAAAAACAAGACACAATCTCGTTCAAACATGCAGCATTTTATGACATGTCATTAAGTGGTTCACAGGCTGCTGAATTAATAATAGTCGCCAAAGATTAGTGCATTCTACTAATTGTTAGATTATAAATGGATACACTATATAACATGACAATAGGGGCTGTATGTAGACATCAGAAAAACTAAAAGAGTTACACATCAGTTATGTCTAGAAATTGCTTGTTACATCAGTAACAGCCAACTAAAGAATGACATATGCTGTAAACTAATTTATTTGATATATTAATAGATTTGCAAAAATTTAAAAATAATAGACATAATTTTGAAGACATAAAATAGGGAAAAATAAATGCTATTGAGATATAATAAAACCATGTCTTCAGATTTTGAAAGAAGTTCAGCAGTATTCTAATGTATGGCTCAAATATGTTTTATTTCTAGAAGTTAAAGAAAAATGACTGATCAAGCTTTGCCTTCAATCTATGTTTAATTTTAATCTAATGTTGGAACCTCATTTCACAAATAGCAATTTCTTGTCTGTTTATAAACACTAGGTTCATAAAGAGTGACTAGTAGATCTGAACATTAAAAGGTAAAATATATTCAAGAAAAGTAATATGTTCACATCTGTACGATCATTTGGCTTTTGATAGTGTATTTTAGAGGAACAAATAATTTTCAAGGGTAGTGGATTTCTTGGTTCTAGGTATATTTCAAGAGTCCTTCAACTGGATACCTATAAATTTGTACATTTGACTTTCTTAGCTTTGGCCTCGATATTTTAGAACTCGCCTTAAATAAGGACACATATATCAGGACTTTATCAGGAAACGATTCTACTGTAATAAGAATTATCACTTGAAATCTTTCCAAAAGGATAATTATGAAGAGAAGACACATAAAACTGTCTAGGTGTAAGAGTTATTGGTGCTGATGTTCTTTGTCAAAGTGTGGATGCTATTTATCTGAATACATTAATTATGGGTAGCTTTTCCAGGTAGGTTAATAGATAATTTTCATTAGCCATCTCTTGTAAGAGAGCTGAAGAACTATCATAATGGGAATGTTTGAGAGTATTTGCATTTCTAGTGGGACTAGGTTACATCAAGATTGTAACAGTATGGCAAATTTGACATGATGTGAAATTACTCTCAAAGTACATTTGCAAATGTACTTCTGGTTCTATCAGTACAACAGCTCTATATTAGGCATATATATGTATACACACATACTATTACATTTTGAATCTCTTCTATGCTTTAAAAGAAAAATAATCCCTTATGCATTATTTGTTAAGTTGGTTACTTCAGTCAAATTGTAAGCATTCATTTTAATTTTGACAAGCTACTTTATATAGAATATTTTTTAAGAAAATGTATTTACAAGATACTATTACCCTAGAAACTAACACCCTTTTAGAAGGGAGTTGTAGAGGGCAAATGAGAGTGAAATATGCATTATTAGATGGCAATTTAAAATGCCAGTGTATTTGGAATATACTTGGATCTTTTCAATAACACTGCATAGCATATTATTAGTATAAAGATACCTATAAGATAACTAAAAGAGCCTTTTGTTTGGGTCCATTATTACCTTATTTTGGGGAACTGATCCTTGTGGTTTCAGGAATCGTTGCCCAAGCCACGATTGGAATTCCTATGAGGCCCCCGCATGTCTTGGAGTTTGACCCCAGACACCTCTGCTAGGTCCCAACTCATGTGGGAACACCAGAGAATTCATGTCAGAGGGAGGAAGTACCTCTTATCTCTGGAGCTTGGTCATTGTCAGAGCCCTCATATAAATCCTATTACTGGCTTAAAGCTTCCCTCGCTCTCACAAAATCCTATTCAGGGGGCGATGCCACAGGGGTTGGGCAGTGAGTGCTTGTGACTGTGTTCCTGACATTGCACAGACTTTGAATTGCAGCTGGCAGGATCCTAGTGCTCTAACCCAGTCCTTGAACCAGCTTATCCTTTCATGGGAGTCTTACCAGCAGCAAGTTCACTATCAGTTTTTTTTTAAATGCTTGACCTGTGTCCACAAGACTGAGATGATTACTGAACAGGAGAAGCCAAAATTGTCCCTTAGTAGTGAGAGGAGACAAAGGTGAAACCAAAACTCCCGCCAAAGAGCACAGTGGAAAGAAGAAAAATCCTCCCTCCCATATCTTAACCACACAGGCAGGCAGCCTTTTCCAGAAAGAGCCTGGGGACTGCAATCCCTTACTGTGGTCAGAGGTGCTGAAATTCCTGTACTTGCAGTGTGGTTGTCCATGGTCTAGCTCTTGGCCCTGCAGTCATTCTAGGCATCAATTTATTTGAATGCCCCACATTGGACACCAGATGATGCTGTGCTTCCTCCAGTGCCCTGGCTTGGGAAGAAACTCCCTGTGCAGCAGAGGATTCAGGACCATGGCAGAACAAGTTTATCCAGGACATTATATTTTGTCTGGGGGGAATAGGAGACGGCTAATCTCTCTAGTGGAGAAGAGCGTAGGACTCCCATCTCCTGTGCATTTTATTGAGGAGGGGATTTGGGAGATACAAGGTCATGACTTATGAATCATCAATAAGCTTTCAGATGCTTGGGTTGCAGTTGACAGCTAGGATTACAGATATCAGTATAAAGAACACAGTGATCAGTCTGTGTCAGGGTCTCCTAACTATTCCGATGCCATATTGACATCAAGTGCAAGGCTTCATACATTTTTAGCTATAGATTGTTTATAGTTAACTAAGAGGTAAGAAAAGCAGAGCAAGCTCTAAAGCATAATATGCATTATTTAAATCCAATTCCCATGGGAACCCTCTGGGTGGCCTTCAGCCCTGTCTGCCTCACAGCCTTTCGGTTTTCCGCTGAGACTTAAAGGCCTTCCAAGGGGGCCTGGCTCAGGGCTTGGGCTACAATTCCCAAAACCACAAGGATCAGCTCCTCACACCTTATCATATCCACTTTATCCAAATTTGTTATCACTTTAACCAAATATATCAAATAATCACACAAATTTTATTTGAGTAAAATGAAGGTTATATTTGAGTACCCCTCAAACTCTCTCTCTCTCTCTCACACACACACACACACACACACACACACACACACACACACACACTGCATCAAGTGAATAATGTGCCTCACACACAAGTTCAGATGTTGGATTAAAAGTGCTTGCAAAATTAATTTTGTGTAGTGGCTCCTCCATAGTGGTTTCTCTCCCTCCCTTCCTCTCTCTCTTGATTTTTATTTTTATTAATGAGAGGCAGTGACCTAAAGAACACATCATTAGCCAACTCAAATTTTTACATGCTTGTCTTCTCCATAAAACTGCTAAGAAATATAAATATTGCATAAAAATAAGGACATCCCAGGCTGTGTTAATGGATACATCTAAGAAATTTGATTCCCTTAAGCATAAACTACAGCTATTTATTGTTGTTGTTGTTGGTGGTGGTGGTTTTCCTAAAGGGTTTATTTGGGCAGACCAGGGACTGAAAGACCCTGCATCTAAAGAATGTGTTAGGCCTCTTGATGCTGAAGCTTGGCTTCTGCGGGAGATGAGGGACTGGATCAGGCAGTGGAAACTTGATCTTGGAGCTGTGGAACTGCTTGACTACCGGTAGGCAGTGGCACTTGGCTGGTCATGATCTCCTCTCCATAGAGATATATACTGTGAGCAATTGACCACTCAGATTTCTCTTACACATCTACAAATTTATAGTGATAATTTTATCTTCATAATACCCGGGGACCTCTTATGTATGTCACTTTCCATGGAGTGAACTTTCACAATATCAGCTTCTTTTAGGATATTTTGTAAGATTTCTATTTCATCACAAGCAATTTTATTAATGTGAAGGATCATTTAATCAAAACTATTTTTCCACTTTATTACATTTCCACTTGAATAAAAGTAATTTTAAATGCTCTTAAAGAATATCAAATTTCCTTAAACTCCTAAGAAGCATTCTATACTTATTTTTTAATTACAAAATTTATATGGTCAAAATAAGTTTAAAAATCAGAAACTATCAATAAAAATTAGTACAGATTAATTATGCTTCTTTCTGTGTGCTCCCTACTTTCCCCATTCTTTACTCTGAAGTTAGCAATGTTAACAGCTTGGCAGGCATCTTTCCACTAATTTCTCATGCTGATAGCAATATACTTGTAAAAATATTCCTTTTCTTGGTTCAAAATTATATTACATTATGAATATTAAGTAATTTTCAAAGTTATAAATGCACTGTGAATATGTTTTTAGATTTATAGAAAAAAGGTGTAATTATTTGTAAAGCTTCATAATATTTGGTAGAATGTATATACTGTGATTTGTTCACTTATTCTTCTATTGATGTAGATATAGATTGTTTCCCAATTCGTGTCATTTATCAATAATGCTGTTATAGGTGTTGACATATCTATATTTCTGTATATTTTTCTTTACATATTGCTGCTTTTATTTCTAAAGAACAAATTTACACAGGCAAAATTTTCTGTGCCTTGTAAACTGCTCTGATAGATGCTGATGATGATCTTCCAAAGTTTACTGCAATTCATTGTCAAACCAGCATTGCACTTGGAGGGCCTCCTTCCTAATGCTTTTCCTGCAATATTGGTTTCCCCATATTTTTATAAATTAGGATTAATTTTTTTGTACTCTGTGTTGATTGAAATTTTCTCAAGCACTAGTGATTCTGAGTATTTTCATAAATTTATTGTTCATTTTGAGAGCTAGCAGAAACAAATAATTAAAATTTTGGATTTAAGAGACATACTGCTTCTATTTGAATCCTAGTACCTCTTAACAAGTAGTCTTATGACCATGGGCAAGTGACTTAAAATCTCTGTAGCTCAGTTTCTTCCTCTACAAAATGAAATAACAGGAGTTCCCAGATATGAGCAGAAGTGCTTGGCAAGATCCAGCTTCTCCATGCTCTCTTTCATTTCATGCCCAAGGACTGCAAGAACTGCCATCCAACAGAGGTCTAGGCCCACCACCAGGTGTTTCTTCCCAGAACCACGAGGCAGTAGCTCTACATGGTAACAGCCTCCCTTCAACCTCCTCATGGATTTCCGCTCATGGTCACACTTTGGATTTCTCTGTAAGCTATGGAGAACAGAAGAGTCCTTGACATCTGGCAGTTGGCTGGGGTCCCACAGTGGGATTGTGGATTCTTTTATTCAGCATACATAATGTCACAAACATCAACATCAGACAAGATCATGGATCCAAAAACAAACAAACAGACAAAAAAAAAAAAAAAACAGGACCACTAAAAAGCAGGAACATGGTCCTAAACACTAAAATGACCATGCATCCTTAAACTTGGCTAATGTGAGCAATTGTTGTTTCTTTTTTGAAGTATAGTTGTAGCATTAGACTAGCCTGCCTTCTTTCTAGATAAAATTGAGACACTACGTTATTGAACTCTCCCTGTTCCTGGACTAATGATCTGCTTGCATAAACCTACCCAAAAATCACCTAGCACAAACAATAAGTTGTTCCTAACACAGTTTTATTAAGACATCTCTTCGTTGAGCCATAGTAATAAACCCAACTTTTTCAATTACAGATATGTTCCTGGTGTTCTTAACTAGAGGGCATCAACACAGAAAATTGTTAATTCATAACAGTGCTTCAAATAAACTGGTAAGTGATGTAACAACTCCTTGGATTCTCAGAATCCCTCTTCCAGACTTCCACAGCTCTTCCCACTTTTATATATGGTCTAATGCCTATAACACGTTCTGCTTTTCTGAATAAACTCTGACTAATGAATTCTTTTTATTTTTATTTAATCTTTATTGTATTTTTCCATTGCCATTCAGTGTCTTTATATCCCCATACTGCGAGCAATCATCACTCTGTTGTTCATGTCCATGAGTTCTTTTTCCTTGTTGATCAATCCCTCTACCTCTTAACCTCCACTCCCCACCATTAGCTGTCATCCTGCTCTCCATCTATGAGTCTGTCCCCATTTTTCTTGTTAGTTATGTCTGTTCATTAGACTCCACATATGAATAAAATTGTATGATATTCGTCTTTCTCTGCCTGGCTTATTTCACTTAGCATAATGTTCTTCAGGTCCATTCATACTGTTGCAAAGGGTAAATTTTTTTTCTTTTTTATGGCTGAGTAGTATTCCATTGTGTAAATGTCCCATATTTCTTTTATCCACTCATCTACTGATGGACACTTGGGATGCTTATATATCTTGGTGATTGTAAATAACACTGCAATGAACATAAGGTGCTTAATGTTCTTTCAAATTAGTGTTCTGGATTCCTTATGATATTGAGGTGGTCCACCTCCAGTTCCCTAGCTTGGTGGAAACTCCCTGTCAGCAGAGGTTTTGGGATCACAGATGAGAGAGAACAAATTTACCCAGGACACTGTATTTTGTCTGGAGGGAGGAGAGGTGGCAAGTCTCTCTAGTGGAGAAGTGTGCGGAGCACCTTTTCCTGGTCCCTTTTATTGAGGAGGGGATTTGAGAGATAGATACAGGGTCAAGAATTATGAATCATCAATAAGCTTTAGATACTTGGGTTACAGTCGACAGTTACTGATTACAGATATCAATGTAAAGAACACAGTGACCAGTCTGTGTCTGGGTCTATTAAACGTCTTGATGCCATACTGACATCAGGTGCAAGTCTTCATACATTATTTGCTACACACTATTTATAGTTAATTAAAAGATAAGAAAAGCAGAGCAAGCTCTAAAACATAATATGCATTTTTTTAAACCCAATTCTCATGGGAACCTTTTGAGTGGTCTTCGAGTCATGTCTGCCTCTAACCTTCCCAGTGTTCTGGTCAAATCTGACAAGGCTCTCAGGGCCCTGGCTTGTAGTTTGGGCTACAATTCTCAAAACCACACAGAACAGTCCCCTACAGGATATATTCCCAGAAGTGGGATCACAAGATCAAAAGGCAGATTCATTTTTAATTTCCTGAAGTAACTCTATACTGCTTTCCACAATGACTGCACCAATCTGCATTCCCAGCAAAAGTGCGAAAGGATTCTCCGTTCTCCACATGCTCGTCATCACTTGTTGTTTGTTGATTTATTGATGATAGCCATTCTGACAGGTGTGAGATGGTATCTCATTGCGGTTTTAATTTGTATTTCTATGGTGATTAGTGATGTTGAACATCTTTCGCATGTGCCTATTGGCCATCTGTATGTCCTCTTTAGTGAAGTATGTATTTCAGGTCCTTTGCACATTTTTAAATTTGTGTGTGTGTGTGTGTGTGTGTGTGTTGAGTTTTGTAAGTACTTTGTAAATTTTTTATATTAACCACTTATCAGATGTATTGGTAAATATGTTCTCCCACTCTGTGGATTGTTTCAGTGATCATGCCCTTTGCTGTGCAATAGCTTTTTAGTTTGATGTAGTCCCATTTATTTATTTTTTCTTTTGGTTCCCTTGTCTGGGGAGGTAAATACAATTAAAAAAAATGCTACAAGCAATGTCCAAGATTTTTCTGCCTGTTTTCTTCTAGGATTTTTATAGCTTTGGGTCAAACATTTAAGTCTTGGATCCATTTAGAATTTATTCTTCTGTGTGTAGTTTCATTTTTCTGAAAGCATCTGTCCAATTTTCCTAACACCATTTATTGAATAAACTATATTCAGCCCATTTTGTGTGCTTGTGTCCTCTGTCAGATATTAATTGACTACAAAGGCGTGGATTTATTTCTGGACTCTCTATTTTGTTCTATTTATTTACATGTCTGTTTTTGTGCCAGTATCATGCTTTTTTGATTACTATGGCCTTATAGTACAGTTTGATATCAGGTTCCGTGATTCCTCCAACTTTGTTCTCAGGATCACTGTTGTTATGTGGGGCCTTTTATGGCTTCATATAAGTTTTTGAAATATCTGTTCTAGTTCTGTGAGGTGCGTCATTGGAACCTTGAGAGGAATTGTGTTGTATCTAAAGATTGCTTTGTGTAGTATGGACATTTTAATGATGTTAATTCTTATCTATAAACACAGTGCATGCTTCCACTTATTTGTATTTTCTTACATTTTTTTTTCAGTTCTTATAATTTTCTGACCACAGATCGTTCACATCCTTTGTTAGTTTATTCCTATGTATTTTATTTTTTGGAAACAGCTGTAAATGGGGATGTTTTCTTAATTTCCCTTGTTATTGGCATATAAAAATGCAACTGATTTCTGGGTATTAATTTTGTATCCTGCTACTTTCCTGAAATTATTTCTCAGTTCTAGTAGTTCCTTAGTGGAATCTTTGGGGTTCTCTATGTACAGTATCATGTCATCTACAAATAAAGACAGGTGAATTTTACCAAACATTCTGAGAAGAATTAACACCTATCCTTTTCAAACTATTTCATAAAATTTAAGAGAAGGGAAAGCTCCAATAACTCATTTTATGAGGTCTGCATTACCCTAATTCCAAAACCAGATAAAGACACTATAAAGAAAAAATATATATAAGCCAATATCCCTGATGAACATAGATTCTAAAATCCTCAACAAAACATTAGCAAACTGAATACAGCAATGCATCAAAAAGATCATACATCATGATCAAGTGGGATTTATTCAGGAAATTCTAGGTTGGTACAACATTCACAAATCAATAAATGTGATTCACCACATAAACAAAATGAAGCATAAAGACCACATGACCATATCAATAGATGCAGAAAAAGCATCTGATAAAATCCCACACCCATTTATGATAATAATTCTCAGAAACGTTGGAATAGAGGGAACCTATCTAAACATTTTAAAGGCCATATATGACAAACTCACTGTTAACATCATACTCAATGGGGAAAAACTAAAAGCATCCCGCTTAAGATCGGGAACAAGACAAGGATGTCTGCTTCCACCTCTCTTATTCAACATAGTCCTGGAAGTCTTACCACAGCAGTCAGACAAGAAGAAGAACTAAAAGACATACAAATTGGAAAGGAAAAAGTAAAACTGACAAATGTATTCTTAATAACATACATTTTATATATTAATATTTTTATCAATTCTATCAAATTTTCTATTTATGCTTTCTTACTCTATTAAAACTTACTTTTTTATATTGATATATTATTTAAGTGTGTGGAAGTATTCTGGAATTGTTTTAGAATAATGTATATTTTAAATAAACAAAATTGTTTTCCCCCATGTGACAACCCTTTGAATTGACAGCAACATATTTCTAATTCTTATGTTATTTTATCATTGTGGCATCATATCAACCACTTATACAACATTTTTAAAATTTATTTATTTATTTATTTATTTATTGTTTTTAGAAAGAGGGGAAAGGAGGGAGAAAGAGAGGAAGTGCAACATCATGTACGGTTGTCTCTCGCACATCACCAGCTGGGGACCTGGCTGGAGGCTTGGTTTGCAACACCGGCATGTGCCCTGAATGGGAATTGAACCAGTGACCCATTGGTTGCAGGCCAGTGCTTAATACACTGAACCACAGGAGCCAGGGCTATACAATTTATTTTATTCTCATTTATATCTTTGTTCTGACGTATTTGGCAAATAAACGTTAACATTTTGTGATAAAGACCCTTGATTTCATCATGTTTGCATTATGGGAAATCAAAGGGGATGGTTTATAAGGTGGCTTGTCACACTCGTCCGTGAGCATGCTTTCAATGTAGAGGGAGCTCAGTTCTAACGAGATTTGTGCACCTTCGTGCAGTGCATGGTCATGGACCAGTTAATTAAACTTTTGCATTTTCAGTTTCCCATTTATGAAATTGAGACCAGACGTGAATCACACTAGTTTGGCATTAAAATGTGTAACGCCTAGCACAATATCTGGCACATAGTAGGGGTATCATAACAGTGAGCATATCAACAAATAAAAATTAATTTGCTTACTTACCTATTTGTTCATTCAGCTATAATTTATTGAATGACTTCCCTATGCATACTGTCTCATGGAAGGAGGAAACAGAAAAGATGAAAAGAGAAATCTCAGCCTCTAAAAGAGAAAAGCAGATAAAAACCCTTTATTAAAAAGGAAAATAAGGAGGAGGAAGAGAAAAGGAGAAGGAAAATAAATGTAATTCAATCTGACACTATTATTTTCCAGTGTTGTTGCTGTTCAATACTACGATATTTTAACAAACTACACAGAAACTAAATAAAATGAAATGAGGTTGGACACCATTCACTCTAAGGGATTTAAATGTCACACATGTGACATTTGATATGTAATATAACCCTCCTCCATCTTTTCAAGTTTGTCATGGAAATTGATTTTTTCAAAAAATTTGGCAAGTGCTTAACACCTAAGTACACAGTAATTATTACCTTGTTTTCTATGTGCCACTCCTCTTTAATCTGTCACCAAACCTCTCTTTTATCAGCACTAATTCATGCTGTGCCAAAGTATTACCCACTGTTTCAGAAGGCAGCCTTCCCTTGTGCGGCGCCATCACCTTGCGTACCCAAGGCCACTCTGCACTTTACTTTAACGCACAACTTGCGGGGCCCACAGAATCCACAGAACAGCAGGCTCAGAAAGATGCAGGGAGAATGTTGATACCATGGAAACAGAGAGTACAATGTTTAGGTCACAGAAGAAAAGGAAGTAGCAGAAATGACTTGAGAGTATATTGGAAGTAGCTTTTTGCCACATGACATGAAAAAAAGAATTTAATAAAACAAAACAACAAAAAACTGAAAGTTTAAATAATTTCAGGCTTGGAGATAGAAAATAAAATATAAATTATTTAAAATAACAACAGTTCACCTTACAATAGATCAGCTAAAGTCAAGAATTATGTGGGGTTTAGAAGATGATTAACAAAAATTGATACAACGTGAGTCTGACCTTTAACTCCATTGGCTAAGTCAGAGGTGAAGGATTGTCAGGGGTGTAGTTTATATTTAAAAATTCACCTTAGAACTCAATAGTATGTAATATTCCCCTGATATTTTAATCAATGTAAAATGAAATCTATAGAGTTCACTCTGCTGACAGTTGACATTGTTTTCCCAATCTTTCCAAAGATTCCAATCAAAGAATTCTTTCTTCTTGTGTTGTGAAGTATCAGGATAGGATAGAGTAAATCTGATTAATTCTGCTAAGATCCTGGTGACCAGAGCAGATGAAACAAAGTAAGTTGCTTCTCTAATGGAATAATGCTTCCTCAATGTTCTTACCAAATATATTATGAGGGGGACCATTCTCCCAAAATGGAATTATCTTCTGGAGGGTGGGCCCCTTGTAGTACAGATTACCCCACTAGGTGAGTATTCTAGAAACCCATCTGTGTCGCTGTACCAGCTGGTGTTATTGTGAGAGGCTGTGTTCGCTTCAGTGTGCAATAAAATATCTGTACCATATAGACTTCTTTGAATGTATCTAAGGACATATATAAAAATAAAAGTATGAATTTTAATGAGCTCAAAAATAGATTTTCATTTCCCCTCTTGTAAAAATAATTATCTCAGTGTCAATGCATCTATACTTTATTATTATGTTTTTCTATCACAATTACACTTTGGATTTATAAGGGGATATAAAAAATTATAAACCTAATTTAGGAAAAACATTAAATAGTGAGACTCATAAGTGTTATCAGAGAAGTCCCTAAATTAATTTATGAAAATGCAGAAAAAATCTTCTAATTAACTAATTTAATTTTTATAGCGCTAATGACCACTGGCCCATTTTTTTTTCTAAAAGCATGACATATTTGAATATAAAAATATATATTTAGGACAAAATTGACTTAATGTGAAAGTAAAGAGAATAATGAACAAAATCCTGTTAAGAGTTGAAATTAAGAACTGACCACATAGATCACAGGGCTATCCTATGACTGAAAGTTTAACACTCATGTGCATACAAATATATGTATATTTATTTATTTATCTTTCTTGAGTCATTTACTTAAATAAGAATGACTTGTATTCTGTGGAAATATTCTCCTCTTTTTTACATGCACTTAAAACAAAATAAAAATGAAGTCTGCCAAGTCAAAGTTCTGTGCTTGGCAGTGAAGCAAACTACCGGTACTTGGTGTTTTCACAAATCCAATTTTAATTCAAGGAAGATGTCAGTTCACATGAATGTCATCAGATTACAGACCCAAAGGGTTTCTGCCAAAGAATCAAAGTACATGTCTGGATTTTCTCATTCTCATGTTCTTCATTCTTGGTTGTTTATGGACGCAGAACTCTTTGTTCTCTGCTCCATTCTGCTTCTTTGGGGGTTTAGAATAATAAGAGCTAAGCTCTTCCTTTGTGCTAAGGTCTGGAGCAGATGCTTTACATATTTTAACTCAGTGAGTCCTCAGAGCAAAGGCATGGTGTTGGAGCTGATAGTGTTGTCCCCATTTTACAGAGGAGGACAGAAAGGCACAGAGGGGTGAATTTGCCCACAGTCAGGATTCGAACCAAGGCCATCTGGCTTTGGGGTCTGTGCTCCTAAATATACTGCAGTGCTCTCCCTGAGAAGGCGGAGCCAGGCTTCTCAACTGGCCATGTGTGACTGCATTTGACAGGGGACATGTGGCTTTGTCTAGAGATGTTTTTGGTTGTCCCTGCTGCTGTGGCACTACTGGCATCTTGTGGATAGAGACCAGAGATGCTGCTAAGCATCTTTCAATGCATGGAACAGCCTCCACAGCACAGACTTGTCCTCCACAAGAATCAGTAGTGCTGAGGTTGAGACCCAGTGTGGAGAAAGTGCAGGACACATGAGAAACAGACACATAGATAATAAACCTGTCTATCACCATCATCCATCCATCTACATGACCTCCCTCTGCTCTTAGAACACAGTTTGAAGTTCTAGTCTTTTGAACGGTCCTATAAAGTAGTTGTTATTTGGAAAACTCTTAAAACTAATTTTTATTAAAGAGTTGGGGAGCAAAATGAGTTACAGGTTACTGTTCTTCGAAATTACGGTGGTATGCGTCCATGAATGCGTGTGTGTGTGGTTGACTCCTGTTTTAGTTCCTGTGGACTTTCCCTTTGGCTATGGGAAGTCCGGTCTTTCCCTGAGACCTTGCACCTGTAACTGTCCCCACTCAGCCTGAGAAAAGACCTGGGTCAGGTCAGGTCATCTGAACATGTCCTCCTAGTCATTCTATTTCTAATTCTAACTGTATCCAGCTTCCATGACACATTTCATTAACAAAACCTCCCATCTCACAACAGTGCACATTATGCATTATATTATTACACTTTACAAGTACATCAATACATGTCATATATCTCATTATTAACACATTACATGTGACATTAACATTACATATTGCATTAATAGCACATCACACATTATTCTAACACACATTACATGTCTCTGTGATGCACATTGCATGTTACAGAATAAACATCCTCTGTGTTACATGATTAACATAACATAGCACCTATTATATTAGCACATGTTATGTAGTAATAACACACTTCATGTTACACAATTAACATATTACATACTAAGTTAATACAGTTAACATATTACATTGTTATCCAAATCTTGATGCCTGGCTAGAGAAACCACATCCTTTTTGGACTCCACACTCGCCTATTCCCAGTCTTCTCCATCCTGGCTGTCACCTGCAGCTGGTCTAGACAAATGTGGTTGCACAAAGAGCTGACAGTTCCCTATGGGCTGCTCCTACCTGGGTCCATACAGGGCCCCTTGTCTGTCTGGCAGGTCACTACCACTTAACCTCAGCATGCTGTCATCCCCAGACATGCCCTTTGTGCCCACCTCATGGAAACTTGGTCCTTTGAATTCACAGCCGCCCTGGAGCCCACAGACTTGGCCAAAAAGGAGGGTGAAAGGGGTCACCTCTCGCCCACATGCAGGAACCATCCTGCACATTACAACCTAGGAGGTACCAGGCATGGTGCTAGGTGAGGGAGATTGTAATGAAGACAGGGTCCCAGTCCTCATGGAGCTTGGGTCCAGATGCGGAGGTGAGCAGAGGTGAGACTTCAAGAAAAATACCCATTAATTACTTACAATTGAGGATGAGCTGTCAGTTAGCCACCACAAGCCTTTCTTAGTAGACATCTTTTTCTGAGGGTCCCCACAGCCTACAGTGGCTCCTTCCTGCCTTTCAGATGCCACTGCTTTAGGAAGCCTCACCCTGGCTCATTAGCACTGAGTAGTCACCCTATGACTGTTACATAGCCTGACCCTTAGCGCTTGCTACTCTCTGCTTTGTTCACATCCATTTAATTAAATGAATTTTATTCTGTAAAAAAATAAATACCATGAGAGCAAGGACTTTTCTCTCTGTTCATCACTCTAGCATCCAGTGTCTGAGAACATGCTTCACACAAAGCAGCAACTTACTATATATTTGTTCCAAGGAAGTAAAGTAGGAAAGGAGGGAAGGGAAGGAAGAAGGAAAGGAAGGGAGAGTAGGAAGAGATGAATGGAGGGAGGCAGGAAGAAATGTAAATGTCTAACAAAATGACCAGCACTTTACACAGGCATTTACTACACTTCATTTTTTTTCACCTGTGATTTTTGTCAAGTTTCTTAAACATTTTAGGCCTTACATCTCTTATCTGTGAATCCTTAACAATTATACATACTACCCATGGGATAATAAATTTTCCTCATTCCTCTGTGAGGAATAAATTTTTTAAAAAGAAACAAATAAATGCAAAGTAAATAGCACCATATAGAATTATGACATTAATTCATTAAACAATAACTAATTTTGTTATTGCTGCTCTCACATGACATCATCTGGTGTGAACTTCTTTGTTTTCATTCAATTAGAACTAACATATTATTAGTAGGAACTCCTTCAATAAGGCTTTCTTTTATAAAAGTTGCCATTTATGATATTAATAATAATAAAAAAAAACAGAAAACACTACTGAGTGTGTATAGTTACTTAGTTAAACTTCAGCACAAGGAGGACATGGGCCCTTTAATTAAAACTATACTCTCCCTTGACTCTCCCTTTGTTTGGCCAAACCAAACAAACCAGAATAAAATCATTAGAAAGTTATAGTTGAATTGTTTTGAATATATGCTTTTCTTTCTGAATAGATGGCGAAGTTGCCATAAATTTTAAGTACGGACAGTTTTCCAGACCACAGACAACAATAAAGCAAAACAGCATTGAAAAAGGAAAATATGGGCAATGATTTTCTTTTCATTACCTGAAGAGTGCATAGTGTTATTTCTCCCTGTCCAGCATGGTTTAATATTTTTTTCAATTTGTTACAAAGAAATTTCTCAAGGTACTTAAAGGAAAAATATGCATGAAATAGATTAGAATTTGAAAAGTGATGGCAAGAATCACACTTCCATCCAGAAACTGCCTTTTGATTCCCTTGTGGTGAAGGGAAACGGATTGCCCTGTTTCTTGTTCTCAGAGCTCACTGAGGGTGTGACCGCTGAGACTTGCCCTACATCCACCCTCAGATTGGCAGCTCCCTTTGTCACCCTTAATGACAGGGACGGAGACTCCTGTCCTCTTCTCACAGGGGCAGCAGCAACCACGCCATCCCCCCAAGCACTGCCATGAAGAGCTCAAGGGGACTGGCCTGCGCCCAAGTGACAGCTGCCAGGGAGGGAGGAGCCTCTGCTCTCAGTGCTGGGGGTCTGCAGGGGACCCTCCCTCAGGGTGGTCTTGGTGTTCCTGTCGCTACAGCGGCTCCAAGGGGTTGGTCATGTCTGAGCACATTCAGTAACCTCTGTTTTCCTTGCTGCTTGTTCCATAACGAAGGTGTAAGCAATGATGTCATGTGTCAAATAATGAAGTTCAGCCTCTGGATGCTGGAAGTGAGAAATAATAATGATAAGAAGAACAGAAATGCTATGGAATGAGAGCTTACTATGTTCTAAGGCAAGATAGTGAAGAGCTGGGGAAATTCCTTGACAGGGGAGTAAGGGAAACTGAGAAAAATAATTAAGGCCAAACCAACTGAGCAATTTACAGCCAGCTAGAGTCACAAGGTTTTACCTTCCCTAACCAAGGACAGTTAGGAGCAAATGGTTTACACATTCTGACTGTCCTGGGTCAGACCAGCCTCGGTCCCAGTCCTTCTTTAATAAGATTCTTGAAAAATAAAATAAAACAAACAAACAAAAATAACCCTGATCTCTTCCTACATACGTTTTGATGAATCAACATATTGAAGAACACACCTGAAAAGCCAATGAATATTCTGTCAAGACCCTCCCCTGAGACCTCCCCTAGGATTCCGACCTGTGGCCAAAGAAAAATAAAAAGCCTCAAGACAAAGACTCCACAGCAAGCTCGCCCTCCTGGGAGCACACCCACACCTTTCCCTTTCCCCCACTTCTTACCCTACAGGTGCATCTTCTAAACTCCGTGGGTCTCCACAAGACTTGCAGCCAGGCCAGTAACGGGCAGTGGCAGCTCATCCCGGGCTCACCTCCTGAACCCATCTCCAAGGCCCCCTTTTTCTCTGACTTTGCAGTGAGCTTACTTCCGTTATGGTGACTTCTGTTCCTTAGAGAGCCACAGCAGCCCCGCCTAGGCTCTCTTATTGCTTCTTCTGTGCTAAGCCCTTCCTTTGTGTCACTGTCCCCAGCTTTAATAAACACATCCTCATGGACACCTGGGCTTTCCTACACAAAGTCAATAATCCATGTACTCCCTGCAGGTCTGAGGCAGATCCACTCCTGGCTCAGACCCCCATCTGGTAACAGTTCAAGGCTCTGTGCTTGTCCTTCCAAGTGAAGAAAACGGGGCTTCTAGAGGTGATGAGACTGGGCTAGGAGTGAGCGTGCCAGCAGTGAGGGTGTGGGCATGGGCATGTGTGGTGTGTGGCAGAACCACCTGACCCAGCAGGAAAACCTCTATCCTCAGAGGCAGTGGAGTCCACACAAGGCTTCTCTACTCCCACAGCTTTCCTCTCAGCACAGTCTTCCCTGCTCTTCCTGCCCCCGCCTCCTATCTGAGTTTTTTTGCAGAGTAGAAAGCCATCAGTTCAATATCCAAGAGTGTAAAACCAAACTGTGATAGCTGGAGACTGTCCCACAGTCTGAGTTTTCCCCCAGGAGACTCTCTGATCTCTCCTGTCGGTGCTGTCTGCTCGCCCAACTGTTCATTACACACATGTGAACACGTCTGCATTCTCCCAGCACTGCCCTCAGTAAGGTTCCCAACCTTCGCACCAGGAAAGAGTGCTGCACCAGGTCCAAGGCTACAGTGGAGAAGAGGGCCTCAGTCTGATGAGTGAGCTGGACAACTCAAGGAATAGCTAAAATGCAGGCTAGTAAGGGCCTGGAGGGCATCACAGACCCCGTGGGGCAACATGAGAGGAGGGAACACTTACATCTGCTGAGGCCCAAGAAAGACCTTCTGAATGCAGGAGACCCTGACCTGAGACAGGAGGCTGTGTTATGTGGGTAATGATGAGAGGCAACGGTCTCCTGTTGTAGGGAAAATGATGAGGAGGCTTAGAGGTGGGGCATTGCTGGAGATTTAGAGCATCCATCTAATTCAGCGTGGGAAGAGTGCAGAGCTGCATGCGGAGCAGCTGAGTCTAGGCTGCCGCTGCAGCTGGGACTGGTCATCAGAACATACCTGGAGGCCTAGAGTTTGGACTGAAATAAAAGAGACCTCCTGATAGACGCATCCAGTTTTCTCTCTCTCACATTGACAGCTCCCTTTATGGTCCCCAACTGTAGAGATGGAGGGTGTCTTCTGGGAGCTGAAGCTATAAGGATCATACTGCTTTTGTACTTTTGGAAGGTTACCCTGGCAACAAGGGGTATAGCTGCCAGCTAAGAGGCTGCTGCAATAGTCCATGTGGACAAAGATTTGGTCCTGGACTAAGCTATGGCTGGTAGAGATGAGGAAGAGGGACAGAGGACAGTGATGGACAGCAGATGGCCTAAGTGGAGGGGCAGGAGAAAGCCCCCACAGAATGAATGAGTGACCCTTGCAAGCCTGATGGGGCTTTCCTTTATTCCAGGGCAAGTGCAGAGGGTTAAGATGACAGGTTTCATAGTTATTTGCCCATGTCCTCAGGAAGCAAGAATGTGGCTTATGTGGCTGAAGGCCCTACCAGCTGAGATTGGGATCCTGCCCCATTAGAGACCTACTAAAGGGGCTTGCTTCCATGAGCAGGGGCCTGGTGATGACATGGTAAGTGGAGGTGATAGACACCCAGTCCACAGACAATGTCTCAACCCTTGGGTGGTGCCATGATCACGCTCCATCGACTGAGCGCTCTGTGCTCCCAGGATAGGATACATTTTGTCCATTTCACTGTCCTTACAAAACAAACCCAACCTCTCTGCCCTAGCAGTCTCTTTCCAGCACCCTCATCAGGGAAGCTTAGAGACAATAAATAACCGGTCCCCTTTCCAAACATCTTTGATAAGCTGTGTGTGGCCTGGAACACAGGGCCAAGTGTCTTCCAGGCAGAGCATTTGTCAAAATTACCTCCTCAGTTCCTGTTCTTAATAAGTAGCTGCTGGATTGGACACAAATTCCCTTCTGTGGCATGTGACCATCCTCCGATTTCTATGCGTGTGAGAGTGTATGTGCATGTGCGTATGTGATTGTGTGTGTGTGTGTGTGTGTGAAGAGAATGTCATTGCCACAGGGTCAGAAGGGAAGGCAGGCTGTCTTTCCTGGGTGACTTGCCCAGACTCAACAGCTGTGGACAGTAACTGCACCGCCAAGCAGAGGTTTGGGAGTGTTCACTGGGGCTCTGCTCAGGAGTGATGCCGTGATGCTGCTCAGGCTGGAACCCAGGCCAGGAGGCTCCGCAGAGGCAAACTTTAAACCTGTGACTGCAGCATGGATGTTCCACCCTGCCCCACCCTGGCCCCTCCTTTAGCCCTGTCACGCAGTGGGAGGCCTTCATCCCAGGGTCTTCTCTGGCCCAAGTCGTCAGCAGCTTCTAGTGGGATCTTGTCAGACACATGGGGCAGCTCTGCTCTTGTGTGCGTGTGATTCAGGGATCTTCCCTCTGGGCACAAATGACAGGTGCACCACTTTGTCTTTCTACAACTTATTTATTGAAAATACTTCTTCAAGTTTGCAACACTATACATATTCTTCAGATATAAAACAACTGAGAGAAACTTGTGTCATGTGTGTGTGTGTGTGTATGTGTGTGTCTGTGTGTGTGAAAGAGAACAAGAGCAAGTGTGTGTGGCTGTGATGAAATCAAGAGAACCCTCTTTATTTTGACTGCACACAATTTAGAGATGCAGGACATTAAAGAGTATCTTATGTAAAGAAGAAGAAAAATAGTATAGTACAGGAAAAAAATATTAAAGTTTCTGCTCTATAAATTTAGGACTAAACTATGAATTTAGTACTAAATTAATAAAAATATTATATAGTTTGAATGGAGTGTTGTGCTGGTCAAGTGATTTTTGCATTGTTTTTAAAACTGACCAAAATTTTTTCAGGTACATATTAAGTTACTTTTATAGATTTGTGATAATAACCATGGCATACAATCATGGTCTTTGTTTAACTCACGTCAAACTTAGATGATGGTGTAGGCAATAGTGAGTGGTCATGTAAATCAAAATACAATACTTGTAATAGACATTTCTAAAGGGTCTCATGGGGGACTTTGCACTCATGAGAATTACAGTAACGCATCTATATTTAAGTAATGCTACTGTAAAGTTCTAAAGCTGTGTGCTACTAAGGGCAATGGTGGCATCAATTCAGTAAGAATAGCTTGTCTAATGAGAGATGGATCAGAATTAGCGGAACAGATACACAGGCAGATGTTGTGTCCTGGTTGTGGGGGCTCAGGGCCCAGCCGTGGTGGAAGCTGAGTCAAACCTGGAAGGTGACCCTGGGTCCTGAGCTCTTCCTGCGTGACTGGCTCCTTTCTGGGACCTGATGACCGAGGGGAAGGCCTGGCCCTTCTGGGGCTCTGCGGGCTGTGGGTGGAGCAGCGGCAGCAACAGGGCCACCTGGGAAAGGCTGGAATGCGGACTTGGCCTTGGCCAGCATCTGCCTGTTGCGATCATTTTCTCTCTGTAGCTCCTGCAACTTTCTCTCCATGTACTTGGCTGCCATCCAGGCTTCCTCCTCTCGTTCCTGATGGTATCGAAGCTCCCTTTCATAGTAGAACGTGCTTCTTTGTAGCTCCTGGTTCTTACCTTGCGCCATCTTCTTATACATGTTCAGCATCTGATAGGTAGAGTTCATGCTTCTCCAGTCGTTGAGACATTTCTTCTCCATTTCTAAGCAGCGCATTTCCACCTCAGACACTTGTTTGTGGAGCTGTTAGACGATCTTCATAGGTATCAGGTGTAATTTGAAGCTTCAGCTTCAGCTGCTGAATCTCAGCTCTTAGGGTTGAATTTTCACGCTGCAGAGATGCTTTTTCGGTTCGCAGACTCATTCTTTCTGCTTTAAGATCTTCATTGATTTTTTTTTTTTTCTCCCAAAATTGTCTGGCTGTTCCCTGATTTTTCTGGTCGGCACGTTGAAGGGACACATTGAGATCAGCATAATGAGGAGTCATCTTCTGACTCCTGGATGAACTGATCCCCATTTTCTGCTTCCCTCTGTCTCTCAACCTGTGGTTTGTCAAGAGCCAAGTGACCTCCAAGGAAGGCCCTCAGGCCTGGGGCTGGTCTGCAGTAGGTTTCCCACCATGGACAGGGATTGGCCAGCTCTACCTTGAAGGACCCGCTCCATTTGTGCCATCGATGGCTCCAGCCTTCGTTTCTCCTCCTTTTCTTGGATGCTCTGCTTCCTGTCCATCATTTATCTTGGTGCCTTTCTGGACTTTTGGGATAACAGGTGTTTTTCTTCAAACTGTGCAGTATGTTCTCCTGAAGCTGTTCTCCATCAGTCCCCGAGGCTTTTGAAATGGGCTTCTCATTGGTCACGTGGGGACGTTTAGGAGGCTGGCTCTTTCGAAGTGCTTTCAGTAAATCAACCAGGTCCTGAAGTGACAGCATACTGCTCCGGGGTTTATTCAGTGCCTTCAAGAACAAGGTCTGTAAGTAGAGAGGACGGGCCGCCACCCCAGGTGACTTGAGGGCGTTGTTGGCCTCTGTCTTTGGTCCAATACTCTCACTACATGCTGGGGAGACTTCATCATGGTCGGGACCCCTTCTGCTTGTCGCCATTACACTTACTGGAGTGTGCTGTCTCTTTAATGCGAAAGACATCGCTACCACTTCGTCCACCAGGAACACCCAGGGCAGCACAATGAGAACTGGGACAAATTTCAAGTCCTCAGAAATCAGCAGCAGAACTGTACATACACATGCTCCAGGATCACCTGGAACATGGATGTGGTGGCTGTGGCAGTGGCAGGCACCAGGCCCTCCATGGCTGGCCTGGCTCACAGCTCTGCCACCAACTGCCAGTGCCCTGTGGGCACCTGTAACTGCTCAGAACCCTGGGGAGGATCCTGTCTCTATGGGAAACAGGTACCTAGCAACCAGGTCTGATCAGTTGGGCTGGGAGAGTGGAGGCCAGTAGGTGTAGAAAATGGTCCCTCACTTTGCTCTGAAACAGGAAATGGTGGCTCTGGGACCAGAGGAGAGTGTAGGGCACAGCCTGGAGATGGCTCTCTATAGGCTCACCTGGCTCTACGCAAGTCTAGAGGGTCACAGCAGGGCCAGGCCATGTCGCTTTCTGTGCACAGGGGATGGTCAAGGCCCTGGCCAGTGTGGCTCAGTTGGTTGGGCATTGTCCAACAAATCAAAACTTTGCCTGTTGGGTTCCCAGTCAGGGCACTTGCCTGGATTGTGGGTTTGGTCCCTAGTTGGCTTACATATGGAAGGCTACTGATCAATATCCTCCATCAATGTGTCTTCCCTTCTCTCAGATTTCAAGTTTCCTTCTGCTGCAGGGGGGCCCGCAGCTAAGGTGCCAAGGCTGCCCCTCCTCCCTGATGCCCTCTCTCCTTGCCCATGGTCACTGTGGGCTGGCTGGGCCCAGGACTCAAGGGCGTCCCCACAGCTATTAACTATGGGACCTGGGTTCCAACCCTACCATCTCAGGAGAAGTTAGTGGGACTGGGAGCAGCTCTCACTCATGGAGTCTCTGGAGCCCACATGTCCTGCTCAAGTTTCCTGGAAGGGGTTACTCTGCTCCAGAGAGGACACATTGCTCTGCCCCCCACCCCCAGTGTGCCCCTGTCCTGTCCACAGCCCCAAGGTGCCCTGGGAAGGGTCTCCAGTCCACCCAAGCATCTCCACAAGTGGGCTCAGGGAGGGCATGGCCTTCCTTTGGCTCAGTTTGCCACCTTTTATGTCAAGAAACCGCATCTCATTCTCCTAGCATCTCTGTGGCAGACCTGAGTCACAGCCTTCTAGTCTGTCCCCTCGGCTCCACCATGATAGGCTGTCCTACCTTCTCAGCTGAGAGGAAAAAGAGATGGCAGTCCACTGAGGCTGGTCTGAG
The DNA here is from genome assembly GCF_987537825.1 of Furipterus horrens. Lineage (NCBI taxonomy): Eukaryota > Metazoa > Chordata > Mammalia > Chiroptera > Furipteridae > Furipterus > Furipterus horrens. Next base: position 56,716,397 of record NW_028327171.1, read on the forward strand.
GTCCTGATGGGGTGCCAGGGCTCAGGCTGCAGGGGACAGAGTGGGGACATGGGTCAGTCTTAGGAAAAGTCAGACTCCTTTTTGAGATAGCAGAAGCCAACTCTGCAACCACATATGGTTGGTTTTTAAACAAGAATACAAACTGGGTAGAAGAAATGATATTACCTCCTAAGTCATAAGCCAACCCTGTAAAGAGTGAAGCTGTGAGTGAAGTAGCCTGGTGCAAGATGGTATAACACATGGAGAGAATTTCAGAACACGTTCCATAAGGCTAGAGCTTCCCAATGCCCCTCTGATCAGTGAAATATAAAGAAACAAACAGGAGCCTTTCCTCCCCTTTCATTGACTTCAACAAAAATACCTATTAATTACTTACAATTGAGGATGGTGCTGCGTTATATATAGCTGGGAAAAATAATCATTTGGTTCAAATTCTTAGTCCTTGATGCTGGGTTTGGTGAAGTTTGTCCAATTCCCTTGTCCCTCCAGAAGACTTTTGTTTTAAACACTCTCTTCAGTCCTGTCTGTCCCTCTTGCAGTGTGTTCCTCTGAACATTACTCACCCAAGACACATCTGGGTGAATCTGAAAAATCAATGGTGCTTAAAGCTACTCACCACGGAGCCCCATCAGTCCCATGAAAGCAATCGATGTCAATAGGCACTTGGTTCATACCCATGCAGTTGGATGCCCCATTTAGACAGAGACCACCCCAAACACCCACTTTGCTAGACAGAAGACTGCTACAAGAAGTGGTTTCTGCTACTCCCCACGGAGGGACCCCCTAGAGTCCCACCAAGCTCACAGAGCTTTAGAGCCAGGTGCAGCCACGGTACCTGCCATTCATTCACATTACAGGTCTAATCGCACTAATGGTGCTGTGACATTAATACAGGCTGCCACCCAGCAACTCTGCTATGGTGCTGAGCCACAAAATCTGCAAACATCAGCCTGTGTGTCATCTTCCTCCAAACACTACAACGATCTGTCAGGATTCTCCCCCATGGCTGCCTAAAGGCAGATCCCACAGCTTTCTCTGCCTCATGTGGGATTTTGGCCACCATATCCTGAGCAACAGGTAATGTCTAGCCTTGCCTGCCACTCCCCTTCCTTGCTGCAGTGCCAGCCCTGGGGTGACTGCCACTGGATCAGCCACGTGTGCCCTACTCTGACTGCCTCAGGGGACCTTTGCTGGGCGGGAAAAGTATAGGGGCCATTGCCAGTTGGACATCCCCAATGTCCGCACTTGGAGATGCACAAACACACCTACCAGCTGAGGTTTCAGGAGACTCTGGGTGTGGAATGGATCGTTTAATTCGTCCTTTATATGGGAACTCTGCAGCGGGTGAAGAGGAGAAGGGTCAGGTGGGTCCATCTAGGCTGTGCTTAGTAAAAGGGGACTGGAGCTCCAGGATGAATTTTAGCAGAAAACAGCCTAAAGCCATGCCCTCTCTGGAGCCTCTGAGCAAGGTGTAAATAGAGCATGTAAACATGACTTAATTTATGGTTTTTCTCACAAAAACAGATGTTTCAGAATTCTTCATCTGCGCTTGGCAAATCTTCAGATAATCTCCTGCTGTCCACACTTGGAGTAACTTGCAAGGAAGAGAATCCACACACACAACTTTTTTTCAAAATTGAGAGGATGGAGAAGTAGTGCAGGATCATAGTAGGAGCTCAGGTTCTGCCTTCCAGTGCCAGAGTGCCAAGGTCGCCCCTGCTCATACCTGGCAGCGGTTGACCTTGGCTAAGGCTCTAAACCTCCACATCTTCACTTGTGAAATGGGATAATAACAGCCCTTATTTAGCAAGGTGGTTGGGGAGACTTGATGAGACTCTGCTCAGGAAATGCTCAGTGGGAAGTAAACCGAAAGAAAGGCAGTTGTTTTTCATGTGGAAGGGGTAGAGACCTGTGAGATGGGTGAACCATTGAAATTGCCATGTGGTCAATGACAGTTACATTTCCATGGCTTTTCTTCTCAACTCACTCATAATACCTGCTGGTATTTAGCTGAAATGCTCAACATATTTGCAAAGCAGGTAAAGTAGGCTGCTCTTCAATAAACATGTCTATTTTGTTTTCTTGTCTTAAAATCAAGTGAGAAGTCTATTGGTCTTATAGGGTTAACTTAGCCTATAAAACATTTATATTTGTATATTATTTCAACTGACTTCCCTACCTAGGCTGCTTTACAAGGTTTATAAAATATATCAAAGTATATTTGTTTCTAGGTATCCATCGACATCAGGAGAGAATTTAAAACAACTTATTTCTTATTCTTTCATCCTGACTTATTCTCTTCAAAGCACTTGTTGCTATCTGAAATTGCATTACACACTTTTATTTTCTTATCAATTATCTGTGTTCCTTACTAAAATGCAAACTGAAGGAGAGCAGGGACAATTTGGTCTTATTTATCAGTAAACCTCAAGGATGTTGACATACTCCATAAATATTGTGGTATGGATGTTAAGTAAATAAATTTGGAAAATGAGCACTTATATTGTCAGAATATATATGTATTCATGGTTTCATACAATAACCACCTGCTTTTGCTATTTGTCTTGTTGCATGTGATAGTTCTGATGTAATCTGTGCCCTATTGAAACCATCACTTGCTCACTATATATTTGTCATCAAGCTGCATTATAATATTATTCAAAATGGAAAATATCCTTTTATGAATACTTGTTGACCTTGAGCTTTTACCCTATTTCCATAATAAAGCTTTTTGAGTAGAAACCATTTTAAGGAGCACAGATCTATTCTCTTATATTCTACTTCATGGGCAAGATAGAAAAGACAACCTCAGATTAAGCAAGATGACAGATAAAAATAAAGAAGACAAAAGGCCAAGAAAACTGAAAGCTAGACTTCTAAAAAAGATAAACAAAAGGGATAAATCTTGAGTGAGATTATCCCAGAAAAAAATAGGACATAAAAAGCAACATTAAGAGTGAAAAAGGTATATAACTACAGGATATAGTAAACATTTTTAATGTCACAAGGAAATAAATACCAATAAATTTGAATTGTAAATTAGACAATTTTCTGGCAATTATAATTTAACAAAATTAACTCAAGAAGAACTAGATGATATGAATAAACCAAATAAAAGCAAAATTAGTTAATTATTCCTAGAGCAATGGTCAACTGCATAGTCTTTCCTGGGTGTAATTCAATTGTGTTTCAATAAACAGGAATTCCATCACATTACAGCCAGTTTTCTGTAATTTACTGAGTTATAAAATAGCTCAAAGACAATAAAAGGCGGAGCCAGCCCAGATGGATGGGCTGGACAGCTGGGCAGGACACTCAAGCATCTTATTGTCCATTTCAGTCTTTAACAACTTTTCCTGACTGTCTAAACTATATTTTGATATTGACTACCTTTAAATAATGACCTTCTTTATTCTTTGGTGTTTCTGATTGCCTATCTTAATAAAGAGTTTTTATTTTTTAATTTTTATTTTCAGTAAGAAATCAGTGGGGCAGGTATGCTGAGGTCAGATCAATCCATGGGACGTCAGACCCCATCCTGGTCTCCCACCACCAGTGGATCTCAATTCCTAGCAAAATGCTTGCGAGGAGATGTACAGAGATGGCCTCAACGAACTACAGAAACCATCTTATTTTCTGACAGTATAAGTTTTCAAAGCAACATTTAAACAACATGTAACACTTTTTCTACATAAATCTCTGCAGCTTTTCTCCCAGCCCATCTTACTTACTCCCAATGATGTCCTTTATCACTGTTGATGTATATATCTCAAACGCCCAATGTGGAGTATACCCTGTGGATTTAAGGTACATAGGTAGGAGTCTCTTTTTTTTAGGAAATGCAAACCTGCCTTGATTGTCACTGCAATGTCATCAGCTGTGCTCTCTACTTAATGTGTTCCAGGGACAAGTGGCTGAGGTCAGGGCTCTGAGGTTGCAGGATTCAGGACTTGACAAGAAAGAGAGTGGAAGGACAGTCAGGTGCCCCACCCAGGAGGGGAGCATCAAAGAGCCAACAGCATTACCTGAGGAAATGGGGAACTGAGGTCAGAGACAGCGCACAACAAGAAAACTGGGACCATAAGCAGAGAGAGGGAGGTGCTGAGGACAAACTTCATCTCTGCTTTTATTGATTAATGATTGCCAGATGGATCCAGTTCAATATTTCCAAAGATGAAGAGGAAAAGTTTGGGGTTGGACTCACCTTTGTCTGTTTAGATACAAGACAGTAGCTCTATGGAACACTGACCTTGAATAGAAGAGGTGGCCTTGCTGCCTGCCAGCTCTGGATCTTGCCAACAGGCTGTGGGCATCAAAGAATTAGCCTTCTGTAATAAAATCAACTCTTTGAACCGCTCAGGAGTCTAACGATAAGGATCCCTACCTAGATGGATGTGCTACCAAGTAAAGAATCAGATGCCAAGATAAACAAGGGAGACAGTGCCAGCTGAGAGGGTTTGGAAAAAAAAAAAAAAAAGGAAGCCTTTCATTTTCCTTTTTTCCATTGAATTAGGATGTTTCATTTTGTCTAAGCTGATAAGGACTGAATTTTTAATAATTGAAATGTGCTCATGATAATTCTACCGAAGACTGGTTCTCTGAACAGACAGCCTCCTGTCCAGATGACAGGGTGGTTTGTGCTGCCTGGTTCTGAGGGAAGTCTCACTCCCAGGGATGCTGGTGGCCTCGGGTACAACCTTTCTTTGGGGGGCAGCCCATGGGGCTCTCTAGGACTGGCTACGTAATCTGTGGGGCCCATTGCAAAATGTTAATGTGAGCACTTTGTTGAAAAAGTAGAGGTCTCTCTCTTTCTTTCTCCCTTCCTTCCTCTCCCTCTCCCTCCTTCTTCACCCCCCCAACTCAAAAAAAAAAAAAAAAAAAAAAAAGTAGTGAGGTTTTTAAGACAGGACAGCAGAGAATTCAGCCAAGTGTGTGGCCTTCAGAGCCCAGACCCTGGGAAACTGTGCAGGTCCCATGCCCAGGAAGCTGGCACTGGGGTCTCCGCGAGGGGACAAGCAAATCCTTCCTCACTATTAATTTAGGAATTGGTCATGCCAGAGACTTGAAGTTTATAAGCTGGGGGCTGGAAAGCCGGCTTTAATAAAAGTTGTGTATACAGAAGACAGTGTCTATTTATAAACAAGGTTTTGCCTTGGATTTATTGGAATCCACAAAATGATCCAAATTTCTTTCTAACAGCTTTCCCTGGGGATCCGAGGGCATCACTCTTTGAGAAGGTTTTTCTTTTTCTGTTTTATTTAGATTAGATTCTATGTAGCTTTATGTATTTATTTTCATATGATAGTTTATTTGGGTCACAACCCCATGCATTACCATGATATTCAGAGTCCTCATTGGTGTTCAGGTTTACAATTCTGTTAGCACAAAACAATTAGTTCTGCTGACTGCGTCTCATTTTTCATGCAGTTCCTCCAACTGCATCCTGCGGCAGTGTCTCCTTGGGTGCCCGAGCCTTCCAGTGTGAGAAACACTGCTCTGCATCCTAGTCAAGTTCTGCCCCAAAGGCTTGGAAGCCTTCACGATTCATGAGATATCTGTGCCCTTCCTGATGAGCACATTAAAATTAAATGTTTAAAAGAATAGTTTCAGGAAAGGGAAAATGGCACTTTTCACTCAGATAAGAAATCAAGGTTAACAGATATTGAAGAAGAACAAGATCCTTCCTTAACAATCGCTTTGAGAGTTCCCTGTATGACACACCCCTGCAATGTGTTTGTTCAGTCCTTCAGGTGGGTCCTGGCTGAGCATGCATTACACAGAGGGAAATGGTGCAGAGAGAGATGCCTCACCCAGGTCCTCTTAAGAAGGGGCAGACATCAAATCCAACCCCCCAGATCTGCTCTGAAAGCCAGTACTGTCCCCACACCTGTGCTAGAAAATCTTCAACACGTGAAGGTTTGTGCAAGCTTTTACAGAGATGAGAATCTGCAGAATTTATGGACATGTGCCTGTTTTAAAATGCAGGCTCTATTTTTATTATTCAGAATATCAGATTGTTACAGAAACAGGGGAGTCCAAAAAAACCCCCGGAGTTTGTGGCTGGGGGATGGGGAGAAGGAAGCAGCTTTCACAATGTCTCCACACACCTGAGGCTGATGGCTGGTGTCTTTCATTATGCAAAATTGCTTGGATGCTTCCAAGGCCTCAGGTGGATGGGAGGAGTCTTGAACCAGGGGACGGTATGGCAAGCACACAGAGCCTACGTGGGGTTCTGTGAATGGTCAGAACTGTTGGCAACACCCACTGCGTCAGAGGACGCAGTCAGGGATATATAGGCAGCTGTGAAAACTTTGGGGCGGCGCGCTCTGGGGCTGTCTCCCTCACTGGCAGGTGTCTGCAGGGGTGCTCTGGAGGAGAGGAAATCCACATGGTTTACAGAAAGAAGACAGTTTGCAAGGAGGCTGAGAATCCCGGCGGTTTTGTATTGAGAGCTGAAGGGCACCACAGCACAGAAAGGACCTCCCCAATCAGATTGAATGATTGGCAGCTGCTGATAAAGCTGAACTGTGTTTGGGAAGTAGGGAAATGGTGTTTCTGACCTTCCTAAAACTGGCTAGGTTTGGTAGGGGGGAGGCAAGGATATGTGTAACTGTTAAATAAACAATTTTCTTTTCACTCAACTGAACTATTAAGAGTTGTAATTCTGGTGGCGGGCAATCGGACCCCTAACTAAAGAGCCCGTGGGTTTATTTTCAATTGGAGCAGCCCAGGGGTTCTGCAACAAGATGCTGGTGTTGAAAAGACAGTCTGCTACACACAGTTACACCACACATGGTCACACTGCGCAGCAACAGGGGTGGGAGTTGGGGGTGGACGGCAGAAGTCAGGGAGAGAGGGAGGGAACTCTGGGCAAGAACCCATTCGCTGGAGCTGCAAGCACACATCTCAAAGATGCAGACATGAGAGTAAGTGACCCTGGAAACAGAAAGCCAACGGGACACTTGGTGATTACAAGTGATCATGATTGTGCTCCTTGGTCATTAGACAGAGATGAGAAGCAATTTAAAAAATCCCAAATGCACCTTCTTTTTTATTTTCTCTTTTCACTTTGCTAGTTTCCTAATGTTGATAAGCAGAATTGGTGCACATAAGACTTCACAGGCTTGGGTTCCTGGCCCCACCTCAGAAGTCTCACTCATTGGAGTCCCATCCCAATTTGCTGGGCTCTGGGAGTAACCAATCCAAGCTGCACTGCCAAGCATCCTCTTCTCCCTTCTGGAAATGCCAGAGTCCTGGGAGAGGGAGACTCAAGCCATCAAGGTGTCTTGGCTCAGAGGTAAGGAGGCCAGTGTTCGGAGAAGGCATGCTGAGGGCTGGCAGGAAGAGGTGGAAGGGGAGAGGAGTGGTGGCTGGGTGGACTTGTTAACCAGTCAGCTCAGGTCTACAGCTGCAGGAGGCCAGAAAAGCCATGGGCAGCCATCGTAAACCCAAGGACCCTCAAGAACTGAGTCTGCCACAGCCTTGTGAGAGAGGCCCTGTCTTCTCATGGGCAGGAGAGTGCCAGAGTCGGGGGGCATGAAGGTAACAGGTGTCAGTCCCTGGAGCACATAAGACCACGTGAGAAATTCTCCACACCCAAGATCTTCCCTCATCTTTATACAACCCAGTGAAGCCTTCCAAAACCTTGGGTGTGAACACATCCCTCCTTTCATTTTCTTTCTCAACTGAAAATGGATCCAGGCTTCAAGGGCCATCTTGTCTGAAAGTCCAATATCTCCCTGTTGAGGTTCTCTGCTCCTCCAGTTGTCCAGGAAGCTAGAAGAACCTATGTGGTCCAGATAGGACGGGTCTGATCAAACTTGACACACAGAGCTGAGCGTGGGTTGGTGCTCATGGCCCCACAGCTCAGCCAGAGCTCCAGTCCCATCAACCTGCAGGGCTGGGGGTAACCGCTGCCCTCGCTCCCTGCCCTGGTCACTGCACTCCTTCAAGGGGGGACAGTGAAACTCAGAGCTCAGGTCAACTGACTGGAAACCATGACTTGACTCTGAGGGACTCAACCTTAAGTGCTCAGTTCATTGGGAGAATAAGTCTCCTCCAGCCCCTCTTTCTAAGGCTGTAAGCCCTACTGCTGCTGGAGGGCACAGGCCTTATGTTCCAACAGTTTGATTAGACCCCTTTCCCAGAAAGCGGAGCTGCCCCCTGCTCAGCCCCAGGCAGCCACACTCCTTTCTTAATCTAACATCTCAGAGTTGCCCTGCTCTCATAGGAAAAGCATGGGAACAGTCCAGAATCAGTTTTACTAGAAGAGAGAATGAAAGAGGAAACCAAGAACATTTACTCCTATCCTGGGAATCATCCCACACCTCCATTCTGGATGGTGCTATCGTTTTTCTCACCCCTCTGCTTCCTACTTCCAGCATAAAAATTCTTAAAAAAGGAACTTTAGGGCCAAAGTCATTTTCTTCATGTACACACCCCAACATCTCAGCTGCTGGTGTGCTGAAGCTTAAACCCAGTTATAAGTGCAGATAAGGGCTTTCTTTCCAGTGTTGACTTGATGAATACAACTTTATTTTTTAAAAAGAATTGTATTTATTTATTTTTAGAGAGATAGAAAGGGAGAGGGGGAAAGAGAGGGAGAGAAACATCTATGTGAGAGAGAAACACTGATTGGTTGCCTCTCGAGGACCCAATCCACCACCCAGGCATGTGCCCTGACCATGAATTGGACCAGTGACCTTTTGCTTTGGGGGGTCATGACCAATCCACTGAGCTATACCGGTCAGGGTGGATGACTAAAGCTTTATGACAGGCTAGTAGAAATCACACACTTTGCTACTCATTCTTAGATTCATTCTGTAACTCGCAGCCAGAACCCATGGGGATCTCTCTGAGTAGAGACTGGCAATCTGTAGCCCATGGGTTAAATACCGCCAGCTGCTGGTTTGCAGTGACCACAGAAGTTTTATTAGCACCCTGACCTGCTCATTCATTCACATACTTTTTTAAGGCTGCTTTGCAACAGAGAATGTATTGCCTGCAAAGCCTAAACTATTTACTCCCTTTAAAGAAAACATTTGCTAACCTCTGGTCTAGGTGATGCGAGGACCAGGGTCTGGGTCCAGTGCCTACGAGTGAGGTAACATGAGCTAATGACCTAACTACTTTGCACCTCAGTTGTCACATCTGTAAACTGGGCATAATCATACCGACCTCAGGGATGTATGAGAAAAAAGAATCAATGCTTCTTGGAAAGTGCTCAGCAGCATTTTGCACCTAGCAAGGGCTCCATTTAGTAGCTATTGACTTATGAGTAATATGGTGATGAGGACCTTAGGGAAAAAGATTGACTTTGCGTATTTTCTTGGCCCTCTGAGGGATCACAGGCAGCCTGGTTATGTCTTTGCTGTACAGACAGAATCTGTGCTCTGAGGTTTTCTATGACCAGCTCACAGCTATACACGTATCTTGCATTTATAGGCAATGAAACAAAGCCTTTAAACCTGGGCAAAAATGATATATCTCTGAGCCTCTGAGTTGATTGTCAATAATACACTAAGTACAATGTTTGATCCCTGCTTTGGCAGTGTTACGAAGTGTAACACAAAGTAGGAGAGATGGGAAGAATCATTCAGGGAGAAGCCAGGAGCCAAGATAACAGAGGCAACTAAAATGTGGCTTTTAGATGAGCTCAAATGCAGTCTGTCTCCTTATCATGGACTTTTCTGAGGGGTCAAACTACAGTTTGAGCAAACACGAGGCTTTGGGTTAGAAAAATTGCAGGTCTTGCCTAATGTCAGGCCCTTTTTAGTGCTTCCTGTGTTACCATTCTTCTAAACAATAAATTACAGAACATTGCTATTTATAAAAACTTTTATTTGAAGCATCAACCTACAAAAGAATTGACAAAAAGGAGTTGAACTTTCTTTCTGTTCTTGCAGGGGACAGTAGTCCTAGAAGGATAGGTATCTTAGCACTCTCCTTACCCCTCCCCTTAGGTGGGCAGATACTTCTCCTGGCTTTACAGAGAGGTGATGGTGCTGTGGTTGTGTTGATAGGGACCCAAAGCACTGCTGCTGGCTTTGCCACACACCTGGACTATTGAATCACCCTCGGTAGGACACAGAATCCTGTTATGGTTCATGTGTCAACTTGGAGGGCATTTTTAATGAGATTAACAGTGACGCTGATGAATTTTGGGTAAAGCTGATTGCTCTCTATAATGTGGCTAAGCCTCATCCAGTCAATGGAAGAGCTAAAGAGAACCAAAAGGTCGGCCTCTTTAAGTTGGAGGGAATTCTCCCGCAGGTGGCTTTCAGACTTCACCTCCACCATTGGGTCTCCTGAGTCTCCACACAGCAGTTTGGGACTCCTAGGCCTCTGGGATTAAGTATTTGGAGAATAAAATGAATACCTTCCACAGTTATTATTACAAATATTATGCATTCATGTATATACATATTCAATTAATGTTACATGTCATGTAGTCAACTTTGCCTTCTTGCTCAGGGCAAAGGCTTCTTTCAATTTGGGTTTCTGCAGGAAGTATCCTCTTTGTTTGGCTTAGCAGAGATGACAGAATACCACTCCTCCAGGAGTTCGAGCCCTGAGCTATGAGGTCATTGGCATCAGAGCAGATAGACACAGTTTAGCATCTTGGGCCAATACCAAACAACTTTCATATGAAAACAATTACAACCTTGGTGATGGAGGGGGAACAGTGAAAATGGAAATATTCTATTATTTACTAGCTCTTGGAGGCCATGCCTCTTATATTTCATTCTGAATTTCTTGCTCCATGCCTTTCAGATCACCTCTGCTAAATTTGGCTCATCAGAAATAATTCCACCAAGGCAGAAAATTGGCATTCAAAGAAGTTTCATTGGCCTTTAGATTATTTTATTTCTTAACTTGTAATTTTCCATTGCTTTCTGTTCTCCATTGACTTTCCATCCCCCATTATATTACATGTGCAGTGCACAGCATAGGTCTTGACGCATGATATACATTTGCTTGTCAAGAATTGATCCATTAGGTAGACTCCTCCCTGTGAAGTGCAGGCTGTGTTTACCAATTTAAGAATGTTATATATGGACACACTATGGGTATTATAAATAACTTTAAAAAAACTATGCACAGAAAAATATGCTTCTCAGAAACATTTAAAATTGATTTTCTTTATTTTCAGCTGAATCCCCATTAATAGTTTAGGTGTATTTATGTAAGCAAGTGGTCTGTATCCTCAATAAATTTGCAACTTGAGATTTTATTTTATTTTTTACTTTCCCAGAGTCTTATGAGAATGGCCAGCTAATGGGAAGAATATCCTAGAAAAAAAATATCAGCTGACTATGCATTTTAAGAAGCTCAATGTCTATGAAGAGAGGAGCAAGAACATGCAATTATGGGTTTGATCATTTATAGAATGTCTCCTATTGCAAGGGACAATCTAAGCAATCTCTGTAGTGGGCAACTAGCTGACCAGGCCCTCCTGGAGTGGACATTCTAGTGGAGGACACATATAAGCCCAAAGAAACTATAGATAAACAGACAATAAAACTTCAGATAGTGCCCTATATTGTAACGAAAAATAAATAGAGTGAAGCGGTGGGGCAGGAGTGGTGAGAGGAGCTATTTGACAGGGAATGGTCTGGAAAGCCTTATCTGAGGAGACGAATTCTGAGCAGAGACCAGAATGGACTGGAGGAACAAGTCATAGGAAGGTCAAGAAAAAAGGAAGCTAGGCACAGGAAATATGAAATACGCAGTGGGCAGGACCTAATTTGACATGTGTGTTACAAAGCCAGGAGACCAATATGGCTGAAGCAGGGAGACGGCTGAAGGACGGATGGCTCAGGACCTTGGAAGGAGGATAGGGTAGAGGGTTTGGGTCTCATTAATTGAGGTGAGGTTCCTTTGAGAGGTTCAGAGTGAAAGAATCAGATCTTAAAGAGGTGGCTGTGACTAGCATGTGGGTGATAGACTCTTGCGGGGAAACTGAGTCAGGAGCTGCTGTGGAGGATGCTCAGGGTGTGGAGATAAGCTGTTGGGCTGGCTGGAGCAGTGAGGGCAGAGGGGAGGGAAGGAGTGAGGAACACGGCTCTGCATGTAGTGGGAGGACCAGCCTGAGGCTTTGCTGGATTGAATGGAAGATGTAAAAAGAACAATGAAGAGTCAAAGATGACACCTAAATTCTTATTCTTTGCAACCAACTAAATGTGGGTCTTATTAAGTGAGAAGATTGGAAATGTTATCAGTAAGGGTTCACACCGAAAAAAAGGCACTCAATCTTTTAAGCAGAAAGGGGTTTAATAAGGAAATTGAGTGCTTGCAGAGACGCTGGAAGAACTGAGAAAACGCAAGTTAGGGTAGGCGCCCATAGCATTCACTTCTGCCTGCCCTGCTTGGTCCAGTGATTTTAGGAGTTGTCACTGGACCCTGAGATTAGGGAATGACAGGAAACTGGTAGTGATGGTCGCAGTTGTCCCGCAGCACTGAGGGGAGTACAGTATTCCCTCACTTATTGTGGGTATTATGTTCTAGACAACCCCCCCCATGATAGGAGGAACCTTACATTTATTTTAGTATTTATATATATTTTAAGGCTTTATAAACCCTTTCTACACACTTATAAACCATTCCCAGTCCCTTATTAACCTTTCCTATTTCCTTATTAATCTTTTCCACACTTTTATAAACACTACTTATGTTCTTAAACATATTCTACACTCTTAAACCTACATAACTTTAACAACATATGTATACAGTACTGCAAAATCCTGCGATATAGCAAAAAATCCGCGATAAATAATTAAATATATATTTAAGAATCCCGCGATACAGTAAGGCTATGATAAGTGAACCGTGATATAGAGAGGGACTAGTGTAACGACAACGGAGTGCCACCACGAGGCCACTGTAGAAACTTGCATCTGCTAAAGCTCTCAGGTCTAATGTCAATGCACAGGGAGAAGAACACACTTTGTTTCCCTTCCACCTTCAACATCTCACACTAGTGCACTTGCTTAGCCGAACACAGTGGCTGTAACCAGAAACCAAAAGGCAGATAAGCTTGGCACACAAAGCTCCCAGCCTTTTAGCTCATTGCCAAAAAGAAGCATATATATATCCCAGAAAAAGAGGGAGGAATAGGGCCTCATAAATGAAAGGGAGATAATAATTAAAAAGTTGGATTCTCTTACCATAAGTTTGCACGTGGACACAAATGCATCCAAACTGGAAGTATGTGTAGGAAGCTGGTGCAAGTCTAGAATAAAACTAAAGGCACAGCTGGACAATATCACCTAGGGAATAAGCATGGATTGAGAAGAGAAGAGATCCAGTTACAGAGCCTTCCTGATTCTGGGAAAACTGGGATATTTGGGCCATTGAGAATATTTCCCAGACTTAAGAGAGTTGAATTTGGAACCTGAAATAAGCACGATGGAATGGCTTAAGTATTCCACTCAAGGCTACACGAGTGCTTAGATCTCAGGAAGAAAGCATACTGGTCAGGGACACCAAGAAGACAGGAAAAAAATCCAGATAACTAGTCCTCAGAAAGCCAACTGAAGAAAGACCTGTGTCAAATACCAATACAGACTTACTAAGATGGAGTGTGATAGTCCAAGACTGGGTTTGGTTGGATGGAAGTTGTAGGTGACCTTAAACAGGGTAGTTTCCTCAATCCTGAATGGAATAGGTTGGAGGGAAATTGTGCAGTGGGAAGGTAAAGAGTGGATTTATACAAGTAATTTGATGTAATATAAAAATAGTAGAGAAATAGAGGAGGACCTGGGGGTGGGGGGACACAGAGTCCAGGGAAGGAATTTTTAAAGAAACACAGTGTCGCAGCATGTCTATGTGTTGATGAGAATGATGTAGAGGCACGGAAGTCAACTTGAGAACGGAGCAGTCAAGATGCCAATTTATTGGCAGGTCAGTATCAACAAAATAGGGACCTATCTTCTGGTTAGATTGCACTTGGCACCATGATTTTTTTTTTTTTTTTTAAGGAGGACATGGAATTTGCTTTCAAATAAATTACTGGATAGTTAAAATGTACACAGGCAAAAACTGAGGAGCAATTTCCAATAAAACATAAACGAGATCAATATTTTATTTTATTTTATAACTTATTTCTCTAAGTGCTTGAGGCAATAAATAAAGAATTGTAACGTATAATGGAGAAAATAGAGGAATGCTTTCTGAAACTTAAAACAAATCAAATCTTAAAGTTAAGGACATGAGTTTTCAGATTAAGTGGCAGGTGAGTATTCTTCATGGAGAGGGAAGGGTGACTGAATAATGATGCAGAACAAAGAATCAACAAACATCAAATAATTAGAAAAGCTGGGGCAGTGGGGCTACAGTTGGGGACCTGAGGCAGGTCTTGGTTTGCACCTGGTAGACAATAGATTCTTTCACTATAATAGACACTAGGTTCTTGAATGGGGTGCTATGACTTCTTTTGCCCATAACTGTGAATTCACAAATCATTTGCTCTAAAGCAGCATTGTTTGTTGGTCAAACAAACCTTATAAGTCAAGGAAGTTCTTCTGGAATATGGAAGCTATCCATGCTAAGATCTAAAGCACTAGCCTAGCTGAGTCCATTCAGTTCATGCTGTGACAATTCCCTTGAAAGTCTATGGATGGTTAGTTCTCACTGTTTTTCTACTTAGTGAACACATACTTCACTGCAAAGTTGCCATCAAACTAAATTCTTATAGTATGTCATTGTCCAATTGGCTTTCATATGTGCTAGACATTTTCAAAAGTTTAACAATTCTGTATCTTATTTGCAATATCTTAATTTAAACAAAGACAGTATTGGTCACACTGTCAATTCAAGTTTTTCCTTGTTTTTTGTAAAGTAGTGGAGAATGACTCTTTTCACCCACCGGCATTTTGTGTTGCAAAACTATCATAATTCTTTAGGCTTCTCAGAGGATGGGATTTCCTAGGAAAACTATGCTGAGCTCCTGTACACTGCAAACTTATGCAAGTGAGCTCATACTGATGCCCACTCAGTTTCAGAAAATACAGAGCTTTGAGTTTTGATTCTAACAGATCCATTAGTGGTTGTGGTGGGTTTTGTTGACTTATAATTGTTGACCATTTGTCTTGTTTTGAATACCAGTTCTCTCCATGGGTTAGAAACATACCTAGCATTTGGTTTGGCTTCTAGTCAGTCAGTGAACCCCCTCCAGTTTGGAGTTCTTAGCCTTGCATAGTCTCATCCTGTGTGTGGGATGAGTTTTGCCTCTTCTCATTGCTCGACAGCCACTGGGCTCTCAGCAAACAGGACTGAGGAGAGGTTTTCCTGCTCTAAAGTACACAGTTCAGAACACCTCTCCTTACAATTAAACATGTGGTTGGCTCTGGCCTCCTTTGTGCCAAGGCATGGCTTTTCAGCAGGTCATCTGTGTTCAGATGCCATCACCTTATAGAAAGTTCTACCTGCTATAGACTTAGCTGTGCCTGGTGATGCTGAAAGAAGCAACAGCTCCATGGTGTGTCTGATTTCCCTGGAGCTCCTTGAGGCAGCCCAGGTCTGGCTGCCTATCACTCTAAAAGCCAATGCATGAGAGACAGGGGCTAGTGTAAAGAAAGATGGTTTATTCAAGTGCTGGCCACCTGAGGAGATGGGGGATCTTGTCCCAAAGCCCATCTTAACATCTCAATGCAGGCAGAGGTTTTCATAAGGAGGGAGAGGGAAAGCAGAACAAAGAGATCAAGGGGAGGGTGTTGAAAAGTTCTTTGTTTGGAAACCAGCACAGTCAATTCTGATAAGGATCTTGAAACTGGTCAAGTAATGGTCTGGTGTCAATCATCTTGGTTTTATGATTGAAGGTCCACAAATCTCCCAGACGTGGAATGCCTGAAGGCTGGAGTCTGTACCTTTTGAATTTAGTTCCTAGGATTCTTATACAAACATGCTGTTCATCTATAAGCTACATATTAGTCAGAGTTGGTACTTACAGAGACAATGTCAAAAGAATGGTGGGGTGGGTTACAATTCCCCGTGTTTTGAGCAGGACCCTATAGCCCGTGGTTTTGCCAGGGGCCTCCTGGAATGGGGCACCTACCTGCTCTCAGCCCACATGGCCCCTACCCACCCTGGAGTTGATAAACTCTGCCAGCTTCCCTCACACCCTCTGAGGCAGAGCTCAGCACAATGCTGAGATGCCCTCCCCCTTCAACAGGCCTGTCTCATCAGAATCTAGTGATGCTGACTTACTCTGCAGCCCTTTCCCTCTGAAACTAAATTTACTCGTGAAAGTTGATTCATGATGGCTCTGGAACAAACCCCAGAGTGTTACATGAGCCAGTCAGCATTTTGACTTGGTCATCACTGTTTCAGCCTCTCCAGCTACTTTGTCTCCGGCTTCTACACTAGTGACTGAAACATCTTAATCCTCACTCCTCCTCTCAGGATGGGTTAAGTGGTACATCCTATCAGATTCCCAGTGTGTTCTAATTACAAATCAACAATTCAAGTCCAACAACATTCAGGTCCACTTAATATCTCCACCGCATAGATCTAGACTGTCAAAGGGTTTTGCAGTGTGGGGAGAAAACAAGAGAGAAAAAGATCTCTGTGGATGCATTTTTTTTCTAAATGATCAAGTCAGCAGGTGTTAAAAACAAAACACTGCCATTTTCCCGGAGGGAAACGGTCCTGAGGGTTCCCGAATCACGGGTTCCCTGGTGCCATCTGCAGTGCATTGCAGGAAGGGGATGGCAAAAGCATCAGGAGCCTCAGGAAAGGTGAACACCCTGCATCCTGGGCTGATTAGAAAAGAGGTCCAAGCGGGGTAGTTTCTCTCCCTTGGGTGATGCCCTGAGAGCAGGGAAACCTTTCTCATTCCCACCTTCCCTTCTGGTTGCTTTTATGAGGCACTGGGTGAATGTAAACTTTTGAGTCAGGCTGACCTTGCTTCAAATCCCAGCTTTGCCAATTACCAGTAGGGTGTCTTCAGACCAGTGACCTTACTGGGCTTCAACTGCCCAAAAAGAAAATGGAGTACTCAGGGTACCTTGCTCATTGATTTTCAAGGACTTAATGAGACAATCCACAGGAAATGCTTAGCACATAGCAAGTCAGTGAAGTTTCTTCCACTCCCAAACTCAGTTCTCAGTCCCTGGTAGTCTAACAAGCAATCAAAGGCATAGCTTGAAAAGCCTGAATTCAAGGCACCACTAGTGAGTTGATTGGATCTGCTTCTGAAACCACTTACCTCCTGGTTTAAGGAAGGTCCTCTCGGTCATGGGTAAATGCCAATTCCACGGAAAAGAAAGGGTTGAACTTGGAAGGCTTCCTCCATGGCCCTTCAGTGCATATTACTTAACTTATTCATTTTTCCCAGCATGGTTCGGGGATGGCTGATGTAGAAACATGCCGATATTTCTGCTGGGTGGTTACACTTTCAGGTCTTTTGTAGGAAGTTTTCTTAGGCCCCCCAGCGTGACTCGCCAGTATTGTGGATGCACACCCAGCTTTTTAAAAAAACATTCTGCCCCCTTTTACCTTCAGTCCATTTCCTTCTCTATTTATACTCCAATTAAAATAGACACCATCCTCAGTGTGTGGAAGAGATGTGTGGTGAAACTAAGGGGTTTTACCTGACAAAGTTTTGGACTTTTTCAGCCAATCCAATTCAGAGCAGACCTTTCCATCTAAAGCTGTTATGTTTTTTCAGCCCTTAAAGCTGGCTTAGAAGTGGACAAAATCAGTGTAATGTTCCTGAGGTAGCTAGGAAACCACATGATTTTCCCTATCAGTGTTTAACTCTCATTCTATTTGAAAGTAACTAAGTCCCAGGAAGCATGAGATACAATAAACAGGCTTTTGGATTCCCAGCAAATGAGAAGGTAAGGAGAGATGCGGCTGACTTGCCTGCTCAGCTCAGGACACAGAACATGGCCAACGGATGAAACTTGTTTCCCTGGGGGTGGGGCAGGGAATGCTCCCAGCACTGGTGGGTGAAGGGGTCTGTAGGGGTTGCTGGGCTTGGATCAAACCTCTTCCAATATGGCCAGGCATCCCCAGCATCAGAATTCCCAGTTCTTTGTCAAGACTGGTCCAGACTCTGGGCTGAAGCTCAGAGCTAACGCATTAAGCTGTCTTGATGCACAGCCCAGGAATATGCAACCAATTTATAGGTGACTTTACACTCTTACAATTTAAGAACCTCTGCTCTAGAAGAAGATAATTGTACCTCCACTGACATAGGAAATATTTTTAATGATGTCTTCCTGTGACCTTTTTCTTAGTAAGTGGCCACCTTCTGAAAGAACATTTGAAAGGTCTTATTACCATGAAAAGAGAACTCTGACCAGAAAGACCCACGTGCCCCAGAGTCACACACGGTACCTGGAACACTCCGTCCCAGTGCATCCATTTGATTTGTCACCTCCCGCTTGCCATTTGTGTGCTGGAGGGCTCAGAGCTGCAGGCTGGCATTGCAGGGCTGTGGCTGTGACAAGCAGTTCTCAATGATTCAAGACAAGAGGCAACAGTTCCAAGGAGCCAGAGGCAGCTCAGGAAAGCAGTGGGGAGGGGCAGCGAGATCTTCTGCAGCATCAGGTGAGTGACAACAAAAAGGACCTGGGGCCTCTGACACCATTTCCATACCAAAGGGCCTGCCCAGGAAACCCCGTGAAAGCACAGGGTGAGCTCTGCCAGGTTAAAACAATTACCCCCCAATTATCATGTCTGGGTGCAGAAATGGAGCACTGCATTGGAAAATCAGTTTTCAAACATCCTGTGTCTGTTTTGCCTCTTGAAACCACTTCTAGTCAAACCTTTGACTCAGCTCATCTTCCTTTTAGCCATAGTCCTGATTTCCAAGCAGTAAAGCAACCAGAGAGAACTTTCCTGGGTAAACCCCCATGTGATGGCAAAAACAAAAAAGCAAACCATCGCGAAATAATGCTTTGGTGAATCAGCATGTGGCAGGACTTTCTCTAAAGCTATAGCTGAGAAAACTTCTTTTACTGCATCTGCCCAATGCTGGGAAGTAGTTCTTACTGAGAAGAAATCAGTCACAGATTTGACAAAGTGGTGAGTGAACACGAGAAGGCCTGCCTTCTGGGATGGACCCTTGGGTAAGTCTTCTCACAGGTGATTTCCTGCCCACGGAAGGAAAGGAGCTTACCAGAGGCATATGAAGTGGTGGGATGCGGGCAGGCTAGATCAGTGTGCCACCTGAGCAGTCACACAAGGACCCTGCACTCAGAAGGCCTTGTGTGCCGTCTCATGCTCTGCTGTCACTGTTTTGAAATTCTTAATTTTTTTTTTTTTGGAAAGGAATCCAGCATTTTTATTTTGCACTGGTCCCCCCAAATTACATAGCCAGTCCTAGTGGGATGACTGCCTGGCAGGGTATGAACAGCTCAGGACTTGAAACCAAGGAGATCTGGATCAAATTCTGACCTGCCACTCAGTGACGGCATTGTCATCCTGCACACATGCGAACGTCCTCTCAGCCTTGGCTCTCTGAACTGTGAAGCAGGATTACTAAAGCAACTTGCAGAACTGTTGTCAGGACTGAGTGAGCTCATCCAATCTTCTCATCTGGGCTTGGTCCTGGCTTGACTCAATCAATGTAAATAATTTATATCAAAATTCACAGACGTAAGTTTCACCTCACTCCTTCAATATATAGTACATGTAATTTAACAAACTAAAATATGCCTTTTTTGAGTGACTCTTACATGTACTACTCCAAAGTCCATATTTACAAAATGTTAGCTTTACTAAAGCGTAATGCTGAAAAGGTCCATTAAATAACACTCTGAGGGATCAAAGTTAATCATCTGATGCCTACCAGGCATTTCTTATTGAGAAGCTGCATCACATTCTATAATTCCTAGAAGCTCAGAGCCTAACCCAGTCTGCTAGCATCCAAAAGTAAATATGTCTTTAAATGAGTACAAGGACAATGGGCCCCTTGGGAACAGAGGCATTACCAGTACTTTGTATTAACCTGTATCTAACAAGAAAATGTGTTAGGAGACAACACTAGCTCTCTTATTTACTGGTGATCTTGACAAGTTACTTAGACCTTGAACTTGGGATAGTGAACACACAATACAATACACAGATAATGCATTATAGAATTATACACTTGAAACCTGTATAATTTTATTACCTATTGTCACCCGCAATAAGGTCAGTAAAAATATAAATAAATAAGTAAGTAAGTAAATAAATAAATAAATAAACACTGAGGCTTCAGGCCCTTTATTTGTAAAATAGGAGGGGTTAGGCTCATAAATCCTTCTTCATAGGATGGGGAGAAAGATTAAATCAACTTATAACAGGTGTAAAATTTTTTGTGCACTGTAAATTACTCTTTCTTCATTTTTTTTTCTTTTGTTAGTGGTTCTGGAAATATGGCCAGTGAGTTGCAATTCTCAGGGCTGACAAATGAGTCAGCTTTGTTCTTGACCTCTGAATTCATCAGAGCCCTTATGTACTGATATGCATGCTCACTCTGGAGGGAGGAACATGGTTGGAGGCATTTTCTAAACACAGTTTTCCAAAATCAGTCCCCACAGGGCTCCTCAAATGGCTGGTGTGTTCCTGGGGCCCACTGGCAGTGCTGGGCACATTTAGGCTGGTCTGGGCTGGGGTAGAGGGCAGACTGTATCTGTGTCACCCACCTGCTTTGCCATCTCCTCCCCGCCCCTTCAGACACTGCTCCCCAGTGAGTGACAACAAGGACATCAGAACAAGTGGACCACCTGCTTCTCATCTGGTTCTTTATCAAATGGCCTTCCTTCCTGGGGTTTCTCTGCACAGTTCTCTTCAGATTGGAAGGAAATAGAATTGACTCAAGATTGATGACTGCCATTGTCTTTTTTCCTCTTATTCTCTCTTCTTCCTCCCTCTTCTCCTCCTTTTCCTCCTCTTTCCCTAACAATTTGAACATCTGTCCTTTTAGAACAACTTCATTGTCTCACATTGACTATAGTTTACAGAGGGCAAATAAAATACAAACCCTGATGTTGAAAGTATTGCTCTTTGAAATTTTCTTAAAAAAATGTCTTTAAGTGCAAGAGGGTATATTATTTAATTTCAAGTTTGTCCTCTGAGTTTAGGAGGCACTTCACCCCAGATAATAATGAGCACCTATGATGGACTGAGCACCACGAGGCCCTTGCAGCAGCACCAGCTGCCTGCTCAGCAGGACTTCTGTGATCTCCCTGACCATTACACTCAACGAGCTGTGTGGCAGACACAGAGGCTCAGAGACAGTCAGTCACCAGAGACCACAACTTAGAAGTAACAGAGCTGGTGTTAGTACACAGGTTTACAGAGCCCAAGGCTGCTCCCACATAGAAGGTACAAGGAACAATCCCTTTGTCGGTGTCCCTACAGCTGTCCCCAGTGGCCCTACTGTCTGCTTCATCCTCCCTTGCCTTTTGGTCTTTTCTCTGCATCTGTTTCTCCTCTCCTTGTGCCTCTTGCCTTTTCTTGTCTCTTGTCTCCTGCCCTATCTGCCAACAGTGCCCTCTGAGCTGAAAGTGGTCGAAAACCTAAAAGCATCTCTTTGCCACCCAAGGTGGAAGCAAATGACATGAAGAAAGCATTTAATGGGTTGGGAGAGAGGACCCTCGTTCTGAGCTGCTTTGCTCAACATTACCAAACTCCTGGACCCTCCATGATCAAAAAAGGAGGTGACCTGGCAGAGTAGGAGGGATTGAAGTTCTGTTTTGCGTTTCAGAAATATTTTTTTCCTGGGAGATGATTGTTTCATCAGAGCCAGTTCTTCCTGATGGACATGAATAAGCATTGATACTAAATTATTCCCTGTTGTTGAAGACTCTGTGCTCACATTGCACATGCCCAGGCTGTGGCTTCTCCTTCCCAGGCACCATCAACATTAGCTCATGACACGCAGAAGCCTAAATGACACACAGTCAGGTCCTGCTCTGACTGAGCACATCCTTCTAGATGTACATTCAATGGATTTGTGAGTGGAAAAGAGGGGCCATACAGAAGACCCCATTTCTCTTTCTAAAATGGATGAAGAAAATTAATATGGATGGAAAGAGAATACCAAGGACTCACTGTCTTATAGGTTCAAAGGTGTTAGAAGGACAGATACAGTCACCTGATTCACCTGGAGGTTTTGCTGGGAGCTGGAAGCCCTCTCCACCTTGCAGATCTTCCTTTCCTGTGCTCACATCAAACTTTTTAGCTAGCACTGATGTGTGCCTTGTTCTTGACAACAGTGACAGGGACAAAATGGTGGGACAGTATTCCAAGCCTGGCTGAGCCCTGCCACCAGAGTGGGCAGGTTTCTCTGTAGGCAGGGGGTCCTTGCTGGCCCACTGTCTGGTTCCCTTCCCTCCTGGGTCATCTGGTCCTCACCTGCCTCACAGCTGCAGCCGGCTTTCCATCTGGTCATATTTCCAAAAACATGGAGAGCAGAATATGACAAATGGTGATAAATAGAAAGAAAAGAGTCCCAAAGATTTCAAAGCTGATTGTCAATAGATCTACCAACAATTATAAGATGTGGCTCTTTTTAATTCATTTTCATCTGCAGGCCAAAAGCCACCAATTGTATGAAAGACCAGCATTCTTTGTAAGTTTCACTTGCCAAGTCAGGTGGCATGTAGAGGGTGACTTTGACCTTTGATGAGCTCCTCACTCTTACCAGGAATTGCATGTTTGAGGAAAAGTCAAACCTCTTACCACTAATGAGGGAACTTGGATTTTTTAAATATCACACGTACACAGCCTGTGGCATCCTGCTTCCTCTTGTCATTAGAGAGCTGTAATTTTGTACCCCCTGAAAAGTAAAGCTCCAAGTATTAAAAGCCCTCCTTTACATTGTCACCTCACCCTCCCTGCAGGCAGCTCCAGCACAGCTCTGTCTTCTTCAGGCTGTCCCTGGGGTGGGGCGGTTAAATCACATCTGTACCAAGGAGGCTTTAAGCCTGCCACGGAGGCCTCGAGAAGCCACCCTCTCAGGCTTCTGCATACTTTCCTTGTCACTTTGGGTCCAACGAATGCTGTGCTAGTCCCTTGCAAAGTTACAAGAGTGAGACAATTAGAAGAAAAAAGCGGTGATCCTGGAAATGAACCCACATTCTTACATTCTCAGAGTTTTTATTTTTCCAATGGAAGTGAAATGCTGAAGTCATCCTGTAGCTGAGTGGAGTTCCTTTCCACTGTCTGGCTCTGCAACAGTTATCAGCGCAGGGTAACAGAGACCAAGGGTCTGGCTGTAGATGGACTCTGGAATAAACCTCGTCTCAGTAACTACAAAAAGTGACCAAGAGATTTAACATAAACCCAGTCAGCTATTTCCAAGCACTATACATCTATCATCTGAGAGTCTCCCACATGTCATTGAAATACCGTGGTTCTCCTGAAACAAACACCTAGAATTTGGATAAATTATAAAAAACATATTTCTAAATGATTTGCCAAACTCAAACAGACTTAGATCACAAGTTCCTAAGAGCTTTCTTTACCTACATTGCCTACTCCCCTTTCACAACATATATGTGCACACACACACACACACACACACACACACACTTAACACACACAATCAGCAAGAATTGAAAAGCAAATTGATAAGCAAATTTGGGAGCTGAAATTCCCCGTGGACAGCTGCCAATATACAAAACTGAATTTGGGTTTTAACATCATGTGGGGGATATGAGAACTAATCATGGTCTAATAAAATGAGAAAGATAATCTGAAATCCCCAGAAAATCTCAAGGAGCCTAAATCATTGAGTCACAGCATGGGGGCAGCTGCCCTGGAGGGTTGCCAGGACCCAATGGTCTTCCCTTGAGTGAGATATAATTTTTCTAGGATTGGGCCAGTGAGATTTTGGATTAATTAGTCACTGAAGAATCACTGGCCTAATCTAACCAATACAGATGGCATTGATGACTGTAGTCACTGGAGAGAAGAAATTAACAATAGCAATATCTCACCATTATTGAGCACTTACACCCCAGGCTTTGTCCTATGTTCTTAATAAATTATTGTGTTCAACTACACAATAACTCCCTTAGGAGACAAGAAGACTGAAGCATAGAGCAATTTAATAACTCACCCAGGTCACAGAATTTCTAAGATTCAGACCTGAGATTCAAACCATTATTTGATCTCATACCTTAGTTCATTTACTTCATGAGGATGTTCTGGAGTCTTTGGTTTATTCACATATTTTCAACTTTCTAAGTAAATGCAATTGTAGAAATTGTTTCTAAAGTGTCAAATGTAAGCTTTGTTAGAGGAGCATGATAGATTTTGTCTTCTGGGAAACTTTATTACCTTTCAGGTAAAAAAAATATTTCTGGTTCATGTGACCTGCTTTGTTTTATAGTAAATATGCCCACATGTTGGGCATAGAGTAAAATTAGAACAAACTCCTTTTAGGATTTGGGAATGCTGCTATAATTAATATGTCCTGGTTTAACAGTAATGACAGCACAGAACAATTATTAACTTAATAAACTAAAATTCATTTATGTGTCTACTAGGGAGGGCTCTGTCAGTTTAAGTGAGACTCTGTGACTTGATTGTCCATGAAGTTATAAACTGAGCCTGGCTCTCCACTATAAGGATCCAATTCCCAAAGTCCTGGCTATACTCATTCATCATTTCTCTGACTCCTTATGGAATCATGACTTTATGAAGACAAATTCTATTACTTTAAAAATTTATTCTTGATAATAAAAATCCAACCAGGGTTCAAACTAATAAACTGGCAAATTATTTTACTTTATCCTATTAAAGGTATTAATTGGTATTGGTTGTTTTAAAGACATTTTGTTACAGATTATAGATTTTTTGTAAAAATGTAAGAAATACTGATTTGTTTCCTGAAGAATCTGGAAGTAGCCTGGGGCTGGAAAAATACAAAATGAACTGAGATATATTATTTGGCAAGAAAGTAAGAACTACTCAAATACTACTAATGGGGATGTGTTAAAAGAATATTCAAGTCATCCTGAAGGGTCTCTTATTGGCAAAATTGGGAGACCACTTAAAAATGAAAAAAAAAATTGACTGTGACAGATTGTAGAAGGAGAAGAGGGGAATTTTATAGTATCTTAACTTAAGGAAAACAGTTCACTGTAGATGCAGTATATGAGGTCTGTCTGGAAAAAGTCTAGCCATTGTGAATATAACCAGAATGGTTGTGCAATATCGATGTAAACTGGCAGCCAAGGAGAGTGGACTGGAATGCACATGCATGAACAATGATGACTTCATTGTACTAGTCAGTAGGGGTGGTAGATGCCATTGAGTGAGCATGTGTACCATGTGGCTGTCACATTCAAAATGACTGAACAAGTACAGCATTGATCTGTATCAATTTTGTGTTAAGCATGAACATTCCTCCTTGGATGATTCAGAAGGCCTCATTTATGGGCAACTGGTGACTGGCATCTCCATCACGACAACGCACCCACTCATGCATCATGTCTCCTGCACAGTGTTTTTTTGTTTTTTTGAAACATCAATCACCCAAGTGATTCAGGCCTCCTACCACCCAAATTTGGCACCCTGAGGTGTCTGGCTTTTCCCAAAACTAAAATCACTTTTGAAAGGAAAGAGACTTCACACCATCAGTGAGATTCAGGAAAATGTGACAGGGCAGCTGATGGTGACTGGGTGAACTGTTGTGAGGTCCCAAGGTACAGTAAAGGGGACTGAGGTGTCATTGTCCTACATACAATGTTTCTTGTATCTTGTATATTCTTTAATAAATGTCTCTATTTTTCTTATGACCTGGCTGGATATCTCCTGGAAAGAACTCTATGTAGGTTAAAATCTTGGTTTGGATTTGAATCTGGACTTGATTACCTCTTTTCTATTAACATCTTTTTTTGTGTGTATTTTACAAAGCATTGACCTTAATTTTTTATTAATATTTTAAAAATTTATTGAGATAACATTGGTTAATAAAATTATACAGGTTTCAAGTGTACAAATCTATAATACATCATCTGTATACTGTATTGTGTGTTCACCACCCCAAGTCAAGTCTCCTTCCATCACCATTTATCCCCCATATACCCTCTGCTACCTCTCTCTCTGTACTCCCTTTCCCTCTGGTAATCACCATTCTGTTGTCTGTGTCTATGGGCCTTTTTTTTCCCTTAATCCTTTCATCTTTCTCACCCAGCCCCTGAATCCACCTCCTTCTAACAGCTGTCAATTTGTTCTCTGTATCCATGAGTCTGTTTGTATTTTGTTTGTCTATTTTGTTCATTAGCTCCTATATACAAGTAAAATCACGTGGTATTTGTCTTTCTCTGACTGGCTTATTTCACTTAACATAATGCTCTCCAGGTCCATCCATGCTGTCCCAAGGATACAACTTTCTTCTTTTTTATGGCTTAATGGTATTTCATTGTGTAAATGTACCATAGCTTTTTTATCCACTCATCTACCGATGGGCAGTTGGGCTGCTTCTGATTGTTTATATTTTGATTTTGATTGCAGATAATTTGGGAAATAATTGATTTCTGAACAATGTTAAAGTTTCTAAAACATTAGTGATTGATCGCTGATTATTTAGGTCTTATTTAATCTATCTCAGTAATATATCATAGTTTTTAAAGTTCAATTCTTGCATATGATATAAATAGTATCACCAAGAATTTCATTCTATTGATATTTTAAATTAGATTTTATTAAATTAAAAGTTCCAACTTTATTTTCAGCATATAGAAATATGATTAATTTTTATGTGGTAAAATTATGTAACCTTTACAGTCTCAACCATTTTAGTAGTTAGTAGATAATCTTGTCATTTTCACCAGAAGAGTTTTAGTTTTTTTTTTTCCTATCTGTACACATTTTTCCTTTTTTTCTTACTAACATAAAATATTGAAAAATTCTGAATGTTATTATAATTTTTATTACTTAGAGTCAGAAATATTTCACAATTTTTCTTATTTAATTTAAAAATAATTCTTTTGGAGTTGAACAGCTTTGGAAGTAAGGTCTCTATCAAAGCCTTGGGAAAGAACACTAAGACCTATAATAAATAATGTTACACTCATTCCATTGATTTGGATATTATAAGTGAAAACAGATTATAATAATCTTATTTTATTTATATTATGAAAATATTCAACATAACAAATATACACAATATAACAAATTTCAATTTCTGTAGATTAATCTTTTCTATTAATACACACATTCCTGATTGAATTCCTTTAGTATTGCATTGGTTCCCTTAAAAATATGAATGAGTTTTCTCACCTTGAAAGAATCTATGCCACTATTCTGGATAGTATTTATTAAAGGCTCTTGCTCTTCCTCACACTAGAAATTCAGCCTTCAAGCTTTCTGAACTGGAGGCCCATTATATACCTCCATTATGAGAACAAGTAGCACAGAACCATGGAAGTTCAGGAGTCTTCAGTTCTGAAGTAGAATTTTTGGTTGTTGGTCCTCCAAGGAGTGTTGTTTTTCACACCTTTACTCTAACTGGCTATATGTATGATCCTAAATATTATTAAGACACAGATAATGGCTCTGGCTATGTAACTTAGTCAGTTGGAGCATCATCCTGTATGCCAAAAAGGTTGAGAATTCAATTCTGCTCAGGGCACATAACTAGGTTGCTGTTTTCATCCCTCTCAGGACACATTCAGGTAGCATCTCTCTCACATAGATGTTTCTCTCTGTCTCTCTCTCTGTCTCCTTTCCTCTCTAAAATCAGTGAACATATTCTCAGGTGAGGATTTTTTAAAAAGACACAAATAATGATTCTTCTACAACAACAAATTAGGATGAAGTTTTGATTACTGTGCAAATTAGAAAACTACATTAATGCTAAGATTCTATGACAATATCACTGGGACTTGGAGTCATAATTACTCAAGCTCTCAGACATTTTACAGTATCAGAGAACAATTTAATGTCACTAAATTTCCCAAGTAATATTCATGAAATTTTCTTGACATTATCTAAATTAAACAGCTGTATATTTCTTTTTATATATGAGTGCACTTATATATCATTTTCCAAATATAATATCCAAACATATTATTTATATTCAATAAAATGTTCCTATAACTTTCATAAAATTACTGTTTATCATATTTTGTGTAGAAACTTTATTTTTTTTCTTGTTACATTTTTAAAAATTCAATTAAAATAATAAAAATTTCCAGATAGTCTATTATGTCAAAGTGGTCATTTTATCTTGAATTTTAAGTTTGAAGGACAGTAGTAAAAAAGTGAGAAAGAAATTTGGAGGTTTTGCATATTGCTAATGCATTAAATGGCTGACTTTTCATTTTTTACCTCATTCATTTAGATTATCAATAATTTGTCTCTTGAAGTTATATAAGAACATAATGTTTTCAAACTTCCTCCTTCAGCTCCTTTTTAATTTAGAAAAGCAGCTTAGTATTTTGTTTCAAGCTATTCTTAAACATTAACTGTCCAGAAAGTACTCAAACCAGATATTATACTTTGTGTAAAATAATTTCCAAATAATTCCTTGTTTTTTCACTTATATATAAATGTCAAGAAATATATTTCATTATCATAGCCAATTTTTGCATTATTAAGTATGATTTACATATGTACCCCCTGGCTGGTTTGGCTCAGTGGATTGAGCGTCGGCCTGCGAGCTAAGTGTCGCTGGTTCGATCTTCCAGTCAGGGTACATCAGAGAAGGAAAACTCTGACTCCAAAAAACCTCCGCTGCCTTGCGGCATACCTCTTCAGGGGAAAGGCTAAGGGAGTAAACCCCGACAGAAAATCCGGAGCCGGAGTCCCTAAGGCGGTTTGACGTTGTAGTCAACACCGGCAACTCCTGCGGCGCACCTGAAGCCAAGCTGTATCGACTCCGTCTTTCCCTTGGACCCTTCAGCTGCGAAGAGAGGGGGGGTCTGCTGCATGGGCAACAGCAGACCCTCCATATTACCCTGCCCAGGCTCTGTAGCTTCAGCGTCATCGCAAGATGTCGATTTAACACGGGAGGGGACAGATACCGTGTCACTCCCGAGTCGGACTGCACAGCCATTCTCGGCGGTGCAGATAGACTCTTAAGAAGCTACACCATCGTCTCTCGAGACGGACGGCTGCCGCCGCCGCCGCGACATAGGTACCATAGGGAATCTCAGTTCCTATACATTTATCTATCATCTCTAAATTAATTATAATAGGTGTATATGTATTTACAAGCAAAACTTTAGTGTGGTTTGTTGTTTTAATTCATTTTCTTATGTTCAGTAAGACAAACAAAATCAAACCTCAGGACCTAAAAATATCTGTGCATGCTTGCAGGTCCGCGCATGTGTGTTGTAAATATATCTGTATGCATTGTAACAACAAAACTTCAAGTTAAGTTTCCTGAGAGCTGACAGATAGTCATGACAGATAACAGTTAATAATCTCACAAATTATCATCTGGGCACACTTATATAGGTTATTTGAAGAAATTCAATAGTCTTGATGGAAATATTAGCAAATATAAGCATTAACTAAACTTACGTCACCGTTATGAATGCTCTAGTACAAAGTCTGACTCCAAAAAACCTCCACTGCCTTGCGGCATACCTCTTCAGGGGAAAGGCTAAGGGAGTAAACCCCGACAGAAAATCCGGAGCCGGAGTCCCTAAGGCGGTTTGACGTTGTAGTCAACACCGGCAACTCCTGCGGCGCACCTGAAGCCAAGCTGTATTGACTCCGTCTTTCCCTTGGACCCTTCAGCTGCGAAGAGAGGGGGGGTCTGCTGCATGGGCAACAGCAGACCCTCCATATCACCCTGCCCAGGCTCTGTAGCTTCAGCGTCATCGCATGATGTCGACTCAACATGGGAGGAGACAGATACCATGTCACTCCCGAGTCGGACTGCACAGCCATTCTCGGCGGTGCAGATAGACTCTTGAGAAGCTACACCATCGTCTCTCGAGACAGACGGCTGCCGACGAGTACAAAGTCCACTAAAAATCTGTTCTCTTTATTTTTTATCAATTTACTTTTATAATTTATTTTAGAGATCAAGGAGGGGGAGAGAGAAAGAAAGAGAGAAAGAGAGAGAGAATTAGTTTTAGATTTATTGGTTGATTGATTCTTGTATGTTCCCTGACTGCAGATCAAACCTGCAACCTTGGCATATTGAATGACACTCTAATGAGCTGAGCTACCCAGCCAGTGAAAAAAATCTATTCTTTTAAGAGACTGTTTATAAAACTCTCTCCATAAAACTTAAACAGAAATATATGTGCATTTTAAATACTGTATGCAATTTATCTCTCAGTTTAAGTAAAAATATTTTAGTTTTTTCTGTTGCACTTATTATGACGTTCTTCTAGGTCAGAACTGTATTTTGGCATTTTTGTGTTCTCAAATTCTAGCTTATGTTTGATAAATACTAGGTTCTTAGATAAGTGTTTATTAAATTAATCATAAAACTACAGTAAACAAATAAAATTTCCTTAGAAAATAAAATTATAATGATCAAATTAATAAATGCTTTTATTTATTGATTTCAGTTATGAAACTCTGGATAAACAAAAATAATCTAGTAAACAAATAATTTATTGATTGCTTGCTTTCATATCAGTTTTAAGGCTCTGATCATTATTTATATTTATAATTAAATAAATCAAAATCATCAAAATGCCAAAATGCATTGAAGTTTGTTACTTTCTTCTAAAGATTTAAAGAGTCAAAATTTGTCAGTTAAAGAGATAAACGCCCTCAAGAAGTTCTCATAAAGTTGATGACTAAATAATTTTAAATAATTTTAACCTATGCTGATTCGTCGGCAGCCATCCGTCTCAAGAGACGATGGTGTAGCTTCTTAAGAGTCTATCTGCACCGCCGAGAATGGCTGTGCAGTCTGACTCGGGAGTGACACGGTATCTGTCTCCTCCCGTGTTGAATTGACATCTTACGATGACGCTGGAGTGTCCTCTCCAGTGAAGCTGAAGCTACAGAGCCTGGGCAGGGTGATATGGAGGGTCTGCTGTTGCCCATGCAGCATACCCCCCCTCTCTTCGCAGCTGAAGGGTCCAAGGGAAAGACAGAGTCAATACAGCTTGGCTTCAGGTGCGCCGCAGGAGTTGCCGGTGTTGACTACAACGTCAAACTGCCTTAGGGACTCCGGCTCCGGATTTTCTGTCGGGGTTTACTCCCTTAGCCTTTCCCCTGAAGAGGTATGCTGCAAGGCAGTGGAGGTTTTTGAAATCAGAGTTTTCCTTCTCTGATGTGCCCTGACTGCAAGATCGAACCAGCGACACTTAGCTCGCAGGCCTACGCTCAATCCACTGAGCCAAACCAGCCAGGGGAACCTATACTGATTACATCTACATATATACAAGAACCAAGCTGTAGTATAGATATTTTTTGTTTCCCAGTTAATAAGTTCAAGACTCATTGAAAGTCTGTCACTTCAGGTTGGTCTAGGTGTTTGTATATTTTTGCCAGAAAATTTTATTTTCTTTTATGTTTGATATTTATGTGATAGTCTATCTTATAGGAATTTCTGTTAACTGAGAGTGAGAAAACTCTGCTCCATTGTATAGATTTTATAGTTTGACATAAATATTACTTTAAAAAGAGCTGAATGACACTCTACAGTTACTGAAGAATGGACAGTGGAAGCCACCAGAAGAGATACTTCATTTTTCAACTATTGTGTTTACCAACAGAATACAGTTTGTAGAAAAATAGGCTACAACACTTCTGTTTTTCAATTCCCAGAACATGGAATCCAATTGGTGAAACCACTTTGCACCCATAACTTAGCACCTGTGGAGCTCAGGGAATGTCAGTTTCAGCTATTTAGAATGTCCTGTCTTCAGTTGCTAGCTGGAGAGAATGGAGATTGAATGAAGAGATCCAGAGTATCCAGCCCAGAGATGCTAGCTACTTTCCCCTTTGGGAGTTAAGAAATGAGTTTGAATGAATCATTGCATTAGCAAGATGCTTGGGTGAATGACTCAGATTTTCTGCTCAATGGTTCAGTGCAAATGCTAATCATGTTTGTACCAATAAAAGTTCAGTTCAGTTTTACTGGTCTTTATACAATGTTTAGGCAGATTTGACAAAGAACTAAAAACTAAAGTCCCTTAGCTTTCAATCTGATAAAAATCCAGTATAGAATGTCACCACTGAAATTAGTTGTAATGTTACCATGAGTTATATGAAGGGGACCCCCCCAAACCCAGAATTTATTAATAAAAAAATTTGTATTTATTCTTAAATTTCAGTCACCTTCAAAGTACTCTCCATTTAATGCAATGTTCCTATCAAGACACTTTTTCCACTGATCAAAATGGTTTTGAAATTCCTCAATTTTGATGCCTTTTAGTGCTTCTGCTATTTTTTGTTTCACCTGTTCCACATCAGCAAATGTTTCCCTTTGAGGATTTTTTTCATCTGGTGAAACAAAAAATGTTGCCGGGGGTGGGGGTGAATCAGGTGAATAGGGAGGGTGGGAAATGGGAGTCGTGCAGTTTTTGGTCAAAAACTGTTGAGCATTCATGGGTGTGGGCAGGTGCACTTGCGAATCACCACCATGAAATGGGCAAATGTGTTCAGTCTTTTTAAAAAATTCACTGAAGCTGAACTGCAGCCTCTCACAACAATGCCGGTGGGTTCACTGAAACAGATGGGTTCCTAGAACACTCACTTAACAGGAGACGCCTATTCTACCGGAGGCCTGCCCTCCAGAAGATAATTCCAGTTTTTATTGTTTTATTTGTCCTCTCTCATTCATGAGCCTTGGGTTTTGTTGTTGGAAGTCCTGTGCTCTCTGTGTGTGAGTGTTTGTATGAGTGTATACATGCCTTAATTTTTTAGTTTTTTTCCCTCCTCAGTAACTTCACATATATGATTCTAACATTGTCTCTTCCCAGATTTTTTACCACTGTCCTCTTTGTCAAATACAAAACATTAGGAAGGAAAGATAATTGAACTTTAAATTAGAAAACTGAGTCTAAAATCCAAGCTCTAGCAATTATTAGCAATATGAGAGTGCTCAAGAAATTTAGGTTTGCTGTGACTCAATTTCTTCTTTTGGAAATCATTATATAAATCTCGATCCTCTAGGGTCAGCCATGCTTAAGCCTAGGATCTTAACTTTTCAAAGAGAATAAAACCATGAATGTCAGCACCACAAATAAACTGACTTGTGAAGCATTTTTTTCTGCATTTTCCCACGAATGTTCTCCCTTATTTAGGGGTAGATATCTTTTATTATTATTTGTAAAAAGTTAGATATGTGTTAAGGAAGATTTTTTTTTTAAAATTCAGATTATAATACTTTACTTCAATTAGAAATTTGGTGAGCCACTTACATTTAGTAAATTATGGTATGGATTTCCAAAATGCCAAAGGGTGATATAAGATTAGAGACTCTATGCTTGAAAATTCTCCCTCATTTAGTTGGAAAACATCAAGAGAATGAAAGAATATTATGCAAGAAAATGTGCTTTCCATAGTAACTAATAGTAACATTTAAAATATGAGCAGATTATGTACCACATTTAAATAAAAGATTACGAGAAAACACATATGCAAACATTTCAACAATGAAAAGATTACATCTCTCTGTCACTCATACAGAATTATGACTTCTGGAGTCTTCAGCAAGAAGAGGGATGGTGCCTCACATCAGCAGTAGATTTGGGCTTGGTTACCAATAATAGCTCACTAAGGCAACCTATCATGTAAACTGCACTTATGTTCTGCAATGCAGAGAAACAGATGTCCACATTAAAATATAAGTAATAAATAAAATAAAATAAAAACTTGCCATAATGTCACGCTTGTTTCCTAAGTGCAGAAAACACAATGTCTGTTCAGTCTGTTTAGAGGATCTCACAAATGAGTTTGCCTTTGGATAATTTTTTTTTTTCACATTCAAGTTCAAAATAAATAAACATCAGGAAGTTTTGTCAGGTAAAACTTAATTAAAGGATTTTTGTGATAGTGCTGCTGTCACTTTTTACTTTTTAACAGGTAATTTCAAAATAAAATAGATTATTCATGATTGCATTCAATAAATAAAACTTGCTTTATAGAAACATCAAGAAATTAAATAATGATTGACTTCAGATATTTTTACATCCTGTCTTCTTATTTCTTGGATAAGCTTAATTTCAATTTTGTAATATGGTCTCTAGGTTTCCAGTATATATTCTATAAATAGTAGAATGGTGCTCTTTGTATTTTATGAGTT
Source organism: Furipterus horrens (assembly GCF_987537825.1). Taxonomy (NCBI): domain Eukaryota; kingdom Metazoa; phylum Chordata; class Mammalia; order Chiroptera; family Furipteridae; genus Furipterus; species Furipterus horrens. The sequence continues at coordinate 56,750,571 of NW_028327171.1, forward strand.
CTTTTTTTTTTACCTGAATATACTGTTTATTTAGTTATTTTATTCATATAAAGGCTATATATTGTTACAGTAAGTCAAATTGTGTACAAGTAGTAAAGTTCTGCTACCAAATATACATATTAATGTATTTTATCTTTTCAAACCACAGGCTAGGAAATGCCAAAATGAGATACTTGAAACAGTCTCCTTCGGTTGGCAAAGCTTTAATAAATTGTTTTATGAGACCCAGTTTTATGTGCAGAGGTGGGAATATAATTTTCTGTCAATAACTGCCTCATGTAGAATGTTTGGATCACCAGGTTTGAGGTCAGATCTTGCAGGCCAATTTGACTCCACCCAGTGCTTCTCACGAGCTCTGCTGTCCCACATACACAGAAAACAGGGATACTTGGTGTATCCACATTGCTGACCAAGAAGGAAGCAGAACATTTTAAGGTCAACACAGATGATCCAATTGTGCTTGTGATATTGCAATACAGCAACAACTCTCCTTTATGTCTTCATATTCTTCATGAAAACAAACTGAATGGCCAATTGGGACTGCACCAAATAAATTGCCATTGTGGAGGAGGACACATTTCAAGCTCTGCTTTGAGCTATTGATGAACAGTCGTCATTCAGTTGCATTATAGATTGGATTTCCCAATTCCTCCATGAAACCATGTATGTTATGGCAATACACAAAGCTGTCGTCACTTTGAAAGTACTGCAGAAATGCATTTTCTCTTGATCAAAAGTAGGATGTCCTCACTCCTTTTTCAAGCAAGTTTTTCTTGTTCAGTCTTGATGCTAAGAGTTCTGAAACCTTTTTGGATAGTACCAAATCTCACGCCAACTCATTCAACTCATGCTGATCAAATCCCTTATAAACTGAGTCATCTTCAATTTCAAAATCTTCATCGGTGCTGTCACTTAGTTCTTCAGCATACTCCTGTTTTTTGAAAGAGGGTAGTTCAATGAAAACTGGCACTGGGATTTCAGCTGAATGAGGCACTGGGCATATAGCTGATGGTAGACTAGGGTACTCTATTTTACACTTATTTTTCTCATTATATCCTGATGTTTTCACTATACAAAAGTATCAGTCACTTAAATGATCTCTGGGCTCTCGCCAAACCATAGGTGTACCAAATGGCAATTTATCACGTGTTCCTTTCATCTACATCTGTAAATTCTCAACACAGTGCTTGCACACCTTGTGAGGGCCCAAGACTTATCTTGATCACTAAGTTTTACTTTAAAAATATGCAAAATAGGCTTGCCTGACCAATGCGCTGATGTTTGTCCTTTGACTGGGAATGGTGAAACTGCCACAGATACAGCAAAATGAATCAGGGTTGTTTAGGCACTTACGATGAGAAATAGCAGAGGCAGACATGATTTGCTGCAGAAGTTCAGGCTTCACAGAATCACTCTGGCCAGTGCTTCCTGAGATGCTCCTTTAGCTGAGGGATGGAAGGCAGCAGCTGCTGGCACTCGTGACAATGCAGGGGCAGCTTCAAGAGCTCAGGCATCCCATCTTGGACCGTCACTCTTCCAGTCTGCTATAGCATCTCAATCACAGCTTGTGATTCTAGGAAGTATTCTGTATTAAAAGAATTCCAATGTTTTTTTGTTTTTAAGGCAAGGACAATCAAAATCCTGGCTGATGACATGAAGGTGTACATGGCTCACGCTGGGAATGGCGTGGTAGCCCAATAGGAAGTGGAGTTTGCCAGACCCAGCAACATCTGCAATCACCTTTTCCCCCACAGCATGCATGTGTTTGAGGAGCTCAAGGTGCTCCCTGGTCACAGTCTTCAGACTGGAAATGGAGGCCTGTGGTAAGACCAGCCAGTGGTGGTGAGCCTTGGGGTATTTATCCTTAATCACCACCACCAGCTCATCTTTGTAAATCTGCATCTGGGGGTCCTGCACGGAAATCTTCAAGCTTTGATTCCAATGGCCCAATGATTCCTTTTATGTAGGTGCATCTGTTCCCTTGTTTGGGGGCACAAAGCATTGGCTAGAGTCACTCCCAGGTTGCAGTCCTATACTGGGCTCAGCTTCCTGGGCAGCATCCCTTTCTAGAGAATCACTGTTGCCTGACCTCTTTCTCTTTCTGTGTGTCTCCAGGCCAGGGCTCTTTGGCTCTTCCTCAAACTCTACAATATGTGAATAAAGTTCATTCATCATGTGGAGAACCTGGCCAGGCTGCAGCTTCACCTCTTGGTCCTTCCCAATTATGACTGAGTCAATGTTCATGGAATTGACCCCTACTTGCTTTACCCTGACATATCCTTTGTCATACTCTGCTTTCAACTTGCTATGGAGAACATTTCTTACCAGTGATCTTGGTCTCTGGGCCACGCCCAATCATGACTGCTTCCAAATGTGGGAATTTGATCCGCTGGTGCCCGTTGTCCTGTCTCACCAACCAGCATAACCACATCGTTACTCTCCAAACAGTGGGGACGGACAAGCACACGTTACGCCTCTGCGCCGCCCCACTTCTGGCGCTTATTTTATGAATTCCTTACATTTGTACTGTTCATTTATATTCACTTAGGTAGAAAGAAAGAAGAAAGAGAGACACACACACAAAAATATTAGTAACTCTCTGAATCAGGAGACAGGGATTTTAGTTTTACCCTATATCTGAATAATACTAGAAAAAGCATGAAGCTTATTAATTCTCCTTTGTTGCTGTTGTTTTTCTAAGGTTTTATTTATTTTTAGAAAGAGGGTAAGGGAGGGAGAAAGAGAGGGAGAGAAACATTGATGTGAGGTTGCCTCTTGTGTGCCCCCAACTGGGACATGGCCCACAACCCAGGCATGTGCACTGACTGGGAATAGAACTGGCAACCCTCTGATTCACAGGACAGCATTCATACACTGAGTCACACCAGTTAGGGTGCTTTGTTTTTTAATGATCATATCGCACTGGATATTTTTTCAATTCCAAATATATAATTTATGTATATTTATATTTATGGTTTGTTTATGCACAGTTATATTATTATTTAATGATTATTTCTTAAAAGGAATTCCTTCTTTCTTCTCTTGATTGCCTTATATAATGTCTCAAAAATATATTTAAAATTATGACCAGTCAGAAAGTTTTAAAATTAGACATCTCTCTTGATGTGTTTGTGTTTATATATACCTTGAAATTCTGCTAGAGAAGTATTTTATGAATAACATTATTTCTGAGATTCTTGTACATGTATTCAATGAACAACATTATTTCTAATATTTCTGTACATGAAACAAAACAATTTTAAAATTTTAAATCAAAATAGGTAAAAGAAATATAAATTAAAATATTGGCATTAAGAATATAATGCATCAAACAGATCATTTTTTCCAATTTTATTGAGGAAAAAATTGACATGCTTCACTGTATAAGGTGTCCAGCACAAAGGTTTGATTTACATATTGTGAAATCATTCCCATTATAGACTTTTTTAATATTCATCACCTCATGTAGATATAATAATTTTAAAAATCTCATTGTTATGAGAACTCTTTGGACTATTCTCTTAACAACTTTTTTTTTATGTAACATACATAAACAGTCTTAACTATAGTCATATGTTATCCATGTTATATCTCTAGTACTTTATCTTATAACTGGAAGTCTGTTCCTTTTGACCAGCTTCCTTTAGTTACTCCTCCACCTACATCACACCTCTGGTGACCACAATCTACAATCTGATCCCTTTTTGTTTTTCTGTAAGGTGTTTGTTTTTGTTCTTGTTTTTTTTTTATATATATATTCCACTTATAAGTAAAATAACACGTTAATACATTATTTGCCTTTCTAAGTTGATAGAAAATCAAACTCCTATGCATGTGAAAGTACAGAATGACATGTCACTGGTAAAGACTTTTGATAGCAGAGCTCCTTAGCAGTCATCTGCATTATAAATGATATTCAGTTCAGTCTAAAGTTAGTGACAGAAGCAGAAAATGCTATTTGACTATCACTCACTACCCCTCTTTTCCACTCCTCCCCTTTGTAATTACCCCAAAGTAATTTTTAAAAATAATCTTGGGAAAGTTTAGATAAAACTTATTGAACTTATAGTTTAAAATTATAGAGAAAGAGGGTAAAAAGCACAATTTAAAAAACTACCTGTGTATAAAAACCTGCACATAAAAAGAAAATAAATATATAGAATCCTATCATGGGAAGAAGTCATAGAACTTCTTCAAGCAGTTTGGAGATATATACATATAAATTTTTATAGATACTTAAAAAAAGATTAAGTGAGGATTGTTAGCTTTGTTTCCCATATATCTAGAATAAATGCAACATACTTATGCTGATTTAGGATTTTAGAGGCATCAACTAGATTTTACAGTTGTGCCACTTTATAAAAATGAACACATGACCTGTTATCATTCCCAAAAGTAAAGTGTGTGCATTTCAAGTTATAAAATAAATAAATTTAGTTTAGAATAAGAAATTCAGCAACAGACTATGTATTATAAAAGAAATTGAAATAACACACAAATTAGATATACAGTATATGATATATATGAATATATCTGTTTATAAATTAAAATTGACCTTAAAATACAGAAATTTGATTAAATCTCATTTTATTCTCTTAGGCATGAAACAATAATTTAGTTTTCAATAGGTCATACATTTTATTGTATAGCTAATAAACAGTAGAATTTATTTATTCAAATTTTTCTCAAAAACTTATATTTTTTATTTTATTACAGTTGTCCCAATTTTTTTCCCCCTTTCATCCACCTCCATCCAGCCCATCCCTCTCACCCACTGTCATTCCTCTCTCCATTGTCCATGTCCATGAGTCATTCATACATGTTCTTTAACTAGTCCCTTCCCATGCCTTCCACCAACCATTCCCTCCTCCCTCCTCCCCTCCTATATCTAGTTCTCAGTCTGTTCCATGTTTCCATGTCTCTGGTTCTATTTTTCTCAGTAGTTTATTTTAGTCATTAGATTCCAGTTGTAAATGAGGTTCTATGGTATTTGTCTTTTGCCAGCTGTCTTATTTCACTTAGTGTAAGAGTCTCTACTTCCATTCATGCTGTCACAGAGGCTAGGAATTTATTCTTTCTGCCTGATATGTAGTATTCCATTATGTAAATGTACCACTGTTTTTCATCCTCATTTAATGATGAGCACTTAGGCTATTTCTAAAACGTAGCTATTATAAATAATGCTGCTATGAACATAGGGGTGCATAAACTCTTTTGCATTAATGTTTCAGGATTCTTAGGGTACATTCCCAGCAGTAGAATCACTGGGTTATATTGCAGTTCCATTTTTAATGTATTGAGGAAAAAAAAAATACTGTTTTCCACAATGGCAACACCAGTCTGCATTACCACCAACAGTGTACTAGGGTTCCCTTTTCTCCACCCTTGCCAGTACTTGTTTGTTGATTTATTAATGATAGTCATTCTGACAGATGTGAGGCGATATCTCATTGTGGCTTGAATTTACATCTCTCTGAAGGCTAGTCATGTTGAGCATCTTTTCATATGTCTATGTGCCATCTGTGTGTCCTCCTTGGAGAAATGTCTATTTAGGTTCTTTTCCCATTACTTAATTGGGTTACTTGTCTTTCTAGTGTTGAACCATATGAGTTCTTTATATATTATAAGGATATTCTGATATCTCATTAAAAAACATGTTAAAATTAAAGCCAGTGTAGATGCAAAGGTGTAAAACCAGGAGCTGGGGTACCATGTTTGCCTTTTTTGCTCCACCCCACATCCCTATGTCAGTACCACGCCTCTGTGTTTCTAATGGGTAAGTGAATGAGGACACTAAAAACCAGTAAGGAGCCAAAACACTTTCTCTGGATGAGACTCTCCTACCTGCTTTTCTCTGAATGTTTGCTTCATTCTTCTGTCATTATCTCTAAAAACTGATTCATTCCTACAGCTCAATGTTAAATATTTAAAAATTGAACACTGAGTCTGTTTCTGACTTTTTGCTTTTGACGGGAGAAATATTTATACATTCTTTAGCTGTTGGGCCTGAAACAATAAAAAGGCAGAGTAGATGCAATAGTGGATGTAAATCAACAAATATGAGACAGAATTATGATTCAGTATTATTCACATGGACTCACTGATATTTACAAAAAGAATAAGAAATATAGTCCAGGCAAAAATTAAGAATAAGGAACTGGAACAGAAGTTGCAAAAATTTTTCTTGTATGGCCTATTAGTAAATATTTTAAAATTTGCATGACACATTTGGTCCCTGTCACATATTCTTCTTTGTTTTATTTTACAATCCTCTCAAAACATAAAAGATTTTCAGTTTTAGGGCAATGCAAAAAAAAAAAAAAAAAAAAAACCTCAGGTCACATAGAGTGGTAGGTTGTCTATGTCTTCTTTAGGTAGTCTCAGGTCTTGGAAACCACCTTGAGTCAAAGGCAGAAAGAAGATTGAAGGGCCTGATTTATTCCGGGTCCCAGAAACTCTACCTGACACTGTTCTGTACTGGGAGATGTTTAACTACAGGCTTAAAAAAGCAGTCAAACAAAACAAAACAAAACAAAAACACAGAAAAATAAACACCAGAGAAAACAAAATAATGAAATCCTAATTATTAATGTTTGTCAGTTTTATTGTCTCTAGCATCAAAAATTCAGTGGTATGTTTGAGCCAACTCCAACCAGTTCACCAGAGGAAACTGTCAAATTTTCAGTTTTACAAACCAGTTAGCTCTTCTGGGGATATCTATACCACAGCTGCTGACAAACACTACAAGTCAGGCCTTTCTTCTTCTAAAGATAAGCTTGTGAAACATTTGCCAGCACACTGCTAAAATACTCTCACCATGAATAATTTTAAGCTACCAGCTGACATCATTAAATGTGGAGTTGGGAACTATGCAGCATAGCATGTCATTGTATAATACCAGGCATTAATAATATAACAGGACAGATGACAATAAGATGTAGTTAAAATCACTAGGAAGTGGTAAGTTTTGAGTATTTATTGCTTATGTTTTCAAAGTAATTTATTTAATTACAGTATAACATAATTTCTATTAATGCTTAACAATTGGCTCCCCAAAGTCCTGAAAACAGAAGAGCTGGTTCTAGAGAATTGGTATGTGTTGCTCCAGTCACCACGAAATGTTTGGCATCTATAGAGAGGAGAGAGCAGCTCTTTTTATGAAAGGTCACATCAGGTCTGGAGTACAAGCAAATTGCCTGGGACCTCAGGTTCAAATTTCTGACACAAAAAGCATGATATCAGTAGCATGAATATAGCAAGTGCGAATACTTGGGAGTAGCTACAAAGAAGAGTGAAAATAAAAAAGAGGAAAATTTTCCTGAGAAATAATTAGAATGGAAGGGGATTGAGAAATAATGGATTGAGTAAGGGATTCTAAAGATTTTTACTTGTGTAGTTAGGGAAACCAGTCTGCAATATTACGACTTAAGGCTAATATGAATTCATTGCCACCACAAGCTCTACAGGTCTATACATATTTGGGTTCTGTCTGAAGGACACATTACAGTTTATACAGATCTTTTCCTTACATGTTTTTCATTCCTATTTGTTAGCAAAAATACAGTTCAGGAAGGCTACATGACTTCTGCATGACAAGAAAGTTGTATTTTATGAGAAATAATTTCCTGCCAACTCTTCTCACTAGTCTTCTTTGAATTTATTTTGCGGTATGACAAATTTGAACTGATGTTATTGCAGTCTCTCAGGACAATTCCCACATTTTACTTTTGATGTTTTTTCTCCTGTATCCTGAATAAAACCTTGCAGCAACATTCCTTGATGAAACAGGATGCAATCTAAAAAAGATGACTACAATAGAGCAGTGCAGAAAGCAAAGATATTTCTGCAGGCACCATGCTGAATGCAATCAGATTATTGCCACTGTCTGATTCTATTTGGTAAGGGAAAAAGCTATGGCAATGACCTGTAGCAAGCAGCTGAAATGGTGACATCTAAAGGATCCTACTGCTTGATAAATTTTTCTATTAAAAGCAGGCAGGAATATCTACTAAATTTGAAGTCTTCTTTCCTGGAAAATTTGGAATTGGACAGTGGCTGGGACATAGAAACAAATATTAAAGACATAATTAACTACATATACCAGAAATTTGTGATTCTATAATATTAAAACAAAACAAAGAACTTCCAGAAACAAAGATTCACTGTCCTTTAATAGCCAATTTTAGTATTTAGCACTTTGCAGAAAATCCTCTACCAAATTAATTTAGCTGTCTGCCCAAATATGCTTTATTCAGCTCCATTAAGAATGGTGAGAACATTTGTTGGTTAAATATGTATTCCTCCCTCAAAAGACCATTATTAGATATCAAGGATGGCATTATTGGTAAATAATTATATTTTCTGTAATTAAACCAACTCTAATCAAAAATTTTTGAAGGTCAAGAAACTCCAAAATATAGGCTTAATTTCCCATTTTGAAAGAGTATCAGTTATGTGTATCTTATTTTGACTGTATTTAAGCAAATGCCCTTCCCAATCTTCTTACTATATACAATATATATTAATGTTCATATTCATAGATCATGCATAAATGTTCTTCTGTTGATCCCTTCACCATCTTTTTTATCCATTCCCCCTGTGCCCCACCCCATATGGCAGCTGTCAGTCTGGTGAATGTGGATAAAAGGAGAACAATATGAGGATAACTTAATAGCATAAACAATAAACTAAATAAATAACATAAAAGTGCTACTGAGAAAAGTATATATTAATGCTCATTTATATTTGTTTTATAAACAAATATGTTATATAATAATATTTTATTAGAAATTCCCTTGTCTCAGTTCCTTTGATAATGAAATTATTTGTGTCACCTTTTCTTACTTCAAATACATTCTGAAAAGATAAGAATTATAGTGATAAAAATAAGGTAGTTAATACTTTAGAAAATGCTGATCTGCAACATTTTTAGATGTTTCTAAAAGTGTAAAGAAATACAGATTGTTCAGTTCTTATAAAAATGTTATTAATAATTGCATTTTACTCTATCTAGTAACAACATTGTTAAAATATTGGCTGCTTTTTGAGAAATTATTTAAATCTATATACATCATGTGTTTAAGCAATGAGCTAAGCACATGGCAAGTTTTAGTGTATTAAAATTTCATACATTTTAATCTCTTGTGCACAACTGGAAAATTATAGTAGAAAATAATGTATTCATAAACAACCAAGTCATATTTTAAGTTACCTGAGGGGGCTGACTATGTAAACCTTATAATCAATATTTTTATTAATTGACTGTATCTTACATAATTATGTAGATTAATCCTGGAAACTTGGTTTTGTGTAGTGGCTGCAGCTTGGAAACTGACAGTAAAAGACATTTTTACGTGTCTTTATTTATGTTCATTAGAAAAGGTACATATTTCAATGTAAACTTCCTGAGTTCAAAATTATTCTAGGTTTAAGAAATGTTATTATTTAAAGTTCTTAAGTTTTTTCATCATTTTCGGATAGCACACAGACCTTAAAAATATATGGTTTTAATGATTTTAAAATATAAGGATAATGAAACTAAATGCATTATTTTCAATGTTCTTTACAGTGTTTGTCCTAATGAAATTTAGATGCAAAGGAGACACTCTTAAGTCACTTATACATGATATTTTACTATTTTTAGAAACAGTATGCAGCATGAGAGCATCAAATATTCTAGTAACACTGTATCTTTTGGTTGTATTTAACTTCATTTATGTAAATAGGTTTCTAAACACCTAAATGATTTAGAGCCTTATTTTTTCCCATTAGGAAAAATTTATATCTATGTAAAATATTCCATTTTTATTTTCATTTTAGATTCATAATAAAGTTATAGCCCTTATAAATATTAAGTAATTTGATTAAATTTAAAAAGATTCCTAAGGGTCCAAAATCAAATACTGTCACAGATAAATAAGTTGATAAAATTAATTATTATTTCTCATTTTAGAAAACACTGATAAAGTAGCTTTGTAGGGATCCTTTCATTTGGAAATTTCTTAGTCCAGAAAGAGAGCAAGTATAATATTTTTCTTCTTTTATGATTCTCAAAATCTATCTGATTTTATAAAGCTTATTTTTTTTCTATCACAGTTACCTTTTTTTTTTTTTTTTCCAGTAGCCCCTGATATTTTGGTCTAGGTAGTGAATATTTCCTCTGTTACTCTTGTGTGTTTTTGAGAAGCCCAAAGCATGGGATTTTTATTAAACCCCTATGTTTTGTATGGAGACGGCAGCTAGAGGAAGACACAGCAGGGTGCACAGGCCAGGCTCAGCACTGGATCTGCCCACATTGTTGACGTATTAAGTAAAAGTCTCAAAGCAGGGTTGTGATCAAAAGATTAAATATAGTAGAAGAGAATGGGACTAAATTGTATTAAGCACAATGGGTTCAGCCTAGCAGGGTAATTTTGTTCAAAATGATACTGGCTGATAGATTAGAGTGATCAAGGAAAGTTTATGGAAGGAAGTGTGATTAAAAAGTGATCCCTGAATGACAAGAATAATTTGTACAGGACTTCCAGCCAAGATGGAGGCGTAGACAGACACCTTGCATCTACCTCCACAACTAAGAAGGAATACAACTACTTCAAAACTAGAAGCAACCAGAAGTACCAGAAAATCAAACTGCATGGAAATCCAGCAAACAAAGATATAAAAAAGAAATACACACCCAGAGAGGTAGGAGGGGCAGAGTCGGGGCAGAGAGGACGAGGTGTGGTGGTGACAGCAACAGCAGCAGCGGCAGCGGCAGGCTGGCAGAAAGCACAGACACACAGTTTTAAAAGTCAGAAGGGAAACCTGGGGAGCATTCCCAGCTCCTCACTAAACTGCATAGTTCATGGTCCCAGCACCAAGGAAAATCAAACCTCATTGCTCTGACTGTGCAAACCAGTGGGGGTTGGAGCAGAGGCAGAAACTGCTGGTCTCTCAGCAGAGTCCACTTGTTAAAGGGCCCCCACGGTCCTAGAAGGTCTGCAGACTCACCCACTCTGGGAACAATGGTCAAGGCAACAGCTAGAGAGACACCAGTCCCGTATGGAAGTAGGAGAAGTGCCTGGAAAAAGGGTTAGTGCTGGGCAAGTGGCATTGTTCCTTCTCAGACCCTTCCCCCACATACAGAGCCACAACGTGGCGAAACAGGTTACCCTGTACCAACAAATTCCTAAGGCTCTGCCCCTTATAACATAACAGAAGCAATAGCTCTACCTAAGACACAGAGACAAACATGCACAGGAGACTTCCAGCCAAGATGGAGGCCTAGACTGACACGCTTCATCTCCCTCTATAACTAAGAAGGAATACAACTACTGCAAAACCAGAAATAACCAGAAGTTCCAGAAAATAAATAGAAGTCCAATGTATGAAGTTATAAAAAAGTGGGGCTTGTCCGGAAAGGTAGGAAGGGCGAAGCCGGGGAAGAGAGGTCAAGCTGTGCTGGCAGTGGGAGCTGCGCTGAGGGTGGCGGGACGGCGGTAAGAACAGACACCCATATTTAAGGGAAGGTGAGAAGCACCTGGGGAGCATCCCCGGCTTCAGACCAGACCTGTCAGATTGTGATTTCAATGCCAGAGAAGGCAGACCACCATTGCCTTAGACTGTGAGGCCCAGAGGGGGTGGGGATGTAGGAGGAGGTTCCTAGTCTCTCAGCAGAGAGTGAATGGCAGGAATCCATCTTGGACCCCCACCCCTTCAGAAAACACCAAAGTGTAGTGAGAAGTGATGAGTGCATGGGGCACCACCCCCTATAGTATAGGAGGTGTGACAGCCCTGCCCAGGAAGCAAAGGTAAACACAAAACTGTCAGGATGGCACAGATCATGATAGAGATCCTGGTGATGCAGCTGACCAGACAGCAAATATCTAATCTAACAAAGTAGCAGATAGGAAATCTTTCTGTGGAACAATTCAGAGCTCTGGTTATAAAAATGCTTACAGACCTAACAGCAGACCTAAACAAGATGGGGAAGGAATGAAGGCTAGTCCTGCTGGAATGAACAAAAACACATATGAAACTAGTGGTGAGGGAAAGAAAACCAGGGATCAAATCAACAAATCAGAACATAGGGAAGAAACAGTCAACCAGTGCAGAAAGAGGAAACAAAAAGTGAGAAATATGAGGAGAGGCTCAGAAACCTCCGGGACAGCTATAAGCAGGCCAACATCCGAATCATAGCATTGCCAGAAGGTGAAGAATAAGAACTAGAAATTGAAAAATTGTGTGAAAAAATAATGAAGCAGAACTTCCATAACTTGGGGAAGGAAATATACTTACAGGCCAGGAAGCACAGAAAGTTCCAAAAAAAACTGGACCCAGGGAGAACTGCACCAAGACACATTATAATCAAAATGTCAAAAATTAAAGATACAGAGAGAATCTTAAAAGCAGCAAGACAAAAGAAGAGAATTACATACAAAGGGGTCCCAATAAGACTGTCAGCTGATTTCTCAAAAGAAACTCTGCAGGCAAGAAGGGACTGGCAAGAAATATTCAAAGTAATGAAAAGCAAAAACCTACAACTACAATTACTCTATCCAGCAAAGCTGTCATTCAGAATAGAAGGGCAGAGAAAGTGCTTCCAGGACAAGCAAAACTGAAGGAGTTCATCAGATCCAAACCACTGTTACAAGAAATGTTAAAGGGACTTGTTTAGGAGAAAGAAGATGAAAACTATGAACATTAAAATGAAAACTGTATCACAACAACCAACAACAGAAGCTAGGGAGCCAAAACAAAGTCAAACTAATTAGGCAACGAGAGTGGGAAAAGAATTATAGGTATGGGGAACACTATTGGGGGAGGTCAGTGGGTAGAGGGAAGGGGGGAAGGGAGAAAGATGGTACAGGAATTAAGAAGCATAGTAGGAGGGAATGGAGTAGACAGGAAGATGTTGAGAAGAACTATATGCACAACCAATGAGCATGGAGTAATTGGGGGGAGACGACTGGAGGGAGGGGTATCATTGGGTGGAGGGGAAAAAAAGCAAAAGAAATTGGGACAACTCTAACAGCATAATCAATAAAGTATATTTTTTAAAAAAAGATAATTTGTACAGGGGTAGGTGAATAGGATAACTCCCTGTATATGAGATCAGTAATTAATTAATAAGCAATAATGAATTCAAAGTAAACTTCCTGAGTTCAAAATTACTCCAGCTTTAAGAAATGCTGTTATTTAAAGTTCTTTAGTTTGGCTGCAGGCTTTCAAATAACCCACAAAGCTTAAAAGTCTATGGTTTTAGTAATATTTTAAAAAGAGACTAATTTGAGTATTAAGAAATTTTATTAAGGCAATGACATGTGTGAATTATTCCCGTGTTCGAAAATTGGGACTCGATAGACACTCAAGAATGAAAAACGTCATTCACTGAAGAAACACATCGCATGCTTGAAACAGAATCATGGAAATTTATAATAGTTAGGGGCTTTAGAGTGCATTCAAGAAAACCCTTTTATATATTTTACAGGCATGGGAAGTGAGCCTAGAAAGATAACAGGCGTGTATTTCTCATAATAATCATAAGTGTGTCACACAAGAAGTCTTCAACATGTGAAGCAACCGAGGGAGGTGCTTTAGAACGGGGGCTCAGGAGCTACACTGCCTCGGTTAGATTTTCTTATAGCAAGATTTCCTTTAGTTTTTTTGAGCATTTTTATAATAGATGCTTTGCAGATGTTTTCTGCTAAGTCCACCATCTGGGCCCCTTCATAGGCAGTTTATGTTGCTGCTTTTATTTTTATGTCATCCTTTCCTTTTTCTTTGCTTTTTTTTTTTTTTAAGAAATGGACATTTTAGATGATATATTGTAGCAACTCTAGATACAGATCCTCCCTTGGGGTTTGCTGTTGTTGTCTTTTACTTGACTGGACTATTTTAATGAAGTCCAAGCCCTTGCCTCCTGCAATCTTCGGTCTCTGCAGCCAGAGAGCTTGCTGCCTTGGGAAGAAAGCACTCTAGGATGACCATGGTTTTAGCAGGGCTTCCTTTGTCTTTTTGTGTGATCTTTCTGTTAATATATCTGGTAACACATCAGCTGTTCGCTTTAATTAACTGCCAGCTAATTGCTCTTCTCTTCGTTTTCAACAATGACCTAGTGCATAAATTAGTCCATGGTTTATCCAATTTAATTTGGTCCCCTGTTCCGGGGTGGTCTTGAGGCAAGTCTTGGAGGTTTTCTCTGAATCCAAGAGAGTTCTTGTTAGCTGTATTTTTCCTAGTGCACTCTAGTAAACTAAACAGCCGAGTGTTCCGCTTGTTGCTCTCCTGGAGCTACCAGCCTCCTCTTATGCTACCACCATAATCCTCATTGTCCTCAAAAATGCCGTTAAGTGTGAGCTTCCCTATATTCTGTTAAAAAGAAAGCCAGTTCCCTTCGTGAGAGCTTCAGAGGTCCTTCTCTTTATGACCAGACTTTCTGTTTGGACAATACCTCTGTATCATTGCCCTTGAGCTGAAGGTAGAGACAGTTAACGCTTTCATCTAACAGTGCTATCCATACTTTTTGATGAGGGCACCAACTGGAATAAATACCCTCTGGCCTATTTGGCTTTCCTGCCTGCCACTGAATTTCCACCCTGTGAGTGAGCTGGAGCAAGGGCAAATAAGGACCCCAATATTCTTAACCTGCTTTGCCTGGGATATACTTTTCGCCCTATCAGCGTGGGTTGGGTGGAGGAACAGAGCCCCAAATATCATAGACATTCTTGCTGAAATGCAGCTTCTGTCACGTGAAGCTTAAGGGGATGAGAAGGTCTGGTGGCCTGCTTCTACAGGGGAGGTACCAGAGCCCTCGACTGGGAACAGGGGTAGTGTGGGGTAGTGTGGGGCAGTGTGCGGAATAGGAGCCCTGTTTTCTTGGCTCTACTTACCCAGAGTAGAACTCCATCAATCTGAGAGCTGGGGTGGTGGGTAGCAATGTGATTCATGGTTCAAATGCCAGACATTTTGTTATTGGGATTTAGCAGATTATTTTAAATAACATTTCCTTTATTTGCTATATGCCTTTTGGAGAATTTCTGAAGACCTTTAATTAAAAAAAGATTGAAGGAGGGGTGGGGGTATAAGGGAGATAGTGGTAATGGGAAAATACAGTACTATAATTATAAAAATTAATAAAAATTAATTTTTACTAATACAAGTATTTTGGGGGGCAGAGGATGTATAGAGCTTCTCATGTTACACTTCTTGAAGTCACTTTTCATTTATCAGTTTGTTTTTCACATAAATGCATTTTGAACATATATTAAACATATGTATGTAACTTCTCTCTTTTATGTACATTAGAAGTTAAAGTTTAAATTAGCTTAGAAAAAACATATAATTTAGCTGAGAATTCCTAGAAATTTCATAATAGAAATATAAACAGAATTTTAGAAAGAAAAAATAAATCTGTAAGTAAAAGCAATGAAAAAAATAAGTTAAACTAATAATGTAGATATGAAAATTAACATTAATTACGTGAAAAAAAGTTTAATGTGACTATCACAAAACAAACAGTCTCCACATTGCCAATCCACACAGAAAATAATAAGGAGAAATCAGGAACACAAAATGATAAGTGCTCAAAGAATGTTTGATCTATATTTTTATATTTTAGTTTTTAATTCTGTATTTATTATGTACTTACTCTTCTATGAGTCCTCCAACTGTTGGAAAAAAATTAAGTTAGATGACCAGGAGTTAATTCAGATTGAATATGATTATCTGAGATTATATTAATTCTATAGTTCTACAAGTGGTTTTCTAGATTGATAATGGTTTAAATGAAATAAAAAATATTCATTTGAAAGAGAATTAATAAAGAATGTTGAAATATTTAGAAGACTAAAAAAAAAAAAATGCAGTATACAAGAGGTGTTTCCAAAGAAAAATTTGCCTGAAATCCATCTCCAAACTGGTTTATAAGGCATTGGTAAAAAAAAAAAATACATTGAAAATTGTCATAGAATATTATACTAAATAGTTATCATTTTGAGAAATATTTTGTTCTACTGATAAGTCCTTATTTATTCAAAATGTGTTTTCTTAATATTTGCCTTGTATAAGTTTAATGATCACATTTTCTCTGAGCTACCAAATTAATTTTGTACATATACTTCAGTCTCTTTTTTGAGTTCTCTATTACCTTAAACTTAGAATACATTAATTATTTTTTATTCAAAAGAAGATTGATATTTTAATTTATCATATCCCCTTGAATAGAATATATTGCATCAGCCACCAATTTTTATGTTTTGTACATTACTTTTAGTGTTTTCTCACTATAAATTGCAAATAGTGGGTTACTTTTCTCATGAGGAACATATGACATTTTATACTTATATTTATTAAATCTTAATTCTCAAGACAATTTCTTCATTGGTAACATGTATACATTTAGGAAATTACTCTCTACACTATATATGACTATAATATAGTCTAATGAGTTTATCCTAGCAATCTATTATATATGAACAAATCAATAAAAGGTATATTTTTTAAATTTACATTGATGACTAAGCCTGATTAGTCAATTACTTGCAATGATATGTTTTATATCAAAGTGCTTTGAAATAACATACAATAAGTATATTTATAATAAATAAAACCTACTATATTATAATACTTATCATAATACCTTCTATTTTATTGAGTGCTTAATATATGCCAAACACAGTGCAAAATCACTTTATAAATATTAACCAAATAATTTTCACAGCAACTTTATAAATTATATATTTCAAAAAACATCCTTTTAGTCCTTATAGATATGGCTCAGTTGGTTGGGCATCATCTCACAAAGCAAAAGGTCACTGGTTCAATTGCTGGTCAGGGTACATGCCTGGGTTGCATTTCAGTCCTCAGTGGGAGTACATTTGAAATGCAACCAATTGATGTTTCACTCCTTCTCTTTCTCCCCCTCTTCTTCTCTCTCTAAAAATAAATAAAATATTTTTTAAATATCCTTGAGTTATAGAAGGGTTATAAATTAAGAGCTAGTACAAGATGATGACTGTGAATTCAGCAAATCAATAACAATGTCGTCGGCGGCGGCGGCGGCAGCCGTCCGTCTCGAGAGACGATGGTGTAGCTTCTTGAGTCTATCTGCACCGCCGAGAATGGCTGTGCAGTCTGACTCGGGAGTGACACGGTATCTGTCTCCTCCTGTGTTGAATCGACATCTTGCGATGACGCTGGAGTGTCCTCTCCAGTGAAGCTGAAGCTACAGAGCCTGGGCAGAGTGATATGGAGGGTCTGCTGTTGCCCGTGCAGCAGACCCCCCCTCTCTTCGCAGCTGAAGGGTCCAAGGGAAAGACGGAGTCAATACAGCTTGGCTTCAGGTGCGCCGCAGGAGTTGCCGGTGTTGACTACAACGTCAAACCGCCTTAGGGACTCCGGCTCCGGATTTTCAGTCGGGGTTTACTCCCTTAGCCTTTCCCCTGAAGAGCTATGCCGCAAGGCAGCGGAGGTTTTTTGGAGTCAGAGTTTTCCTTCTCTGATGTGCCCTGACTGGAAGATCGAACCAGCGACACTTAGCTCGCAGGCCGACGCTCAATCCACTGAGCCAAACCAGCCAGGGGTACAGTAACAATGACGCTATCATAATTTAACAAAGATTTGAATAACGATCAATGAAATTCTTTATTGGAAAACCAAGTTTTTTTTGGCATTTCCAAATGCAGATTTTAAAAATCATATTTAAACTTTTGAAAGGTTTATCTAGGAATCTCTAAATTGAGAATATATAGAAAGAATTTGCTCTGGCTGGCATGGCTCAGTGGATTGAGCACTGGGCTATGAACCGAAAGATCACAGGTTCTATTCCCAGTCAGCACATGCCTTGAGTGTGGGCCAGGTCCCCGGTTGGGGGTGTGTGAGAAGCAACCACACATTGACGTTGCTCTCCCTCTCTCTTTCTACCTCCCTCCTCTTCTCTTTAAAAATAAGTAAATAAAATCTTTTTTTTTTATAAAAAGAAAGGATCTTTTAAAAATATATACCTTGAATGATTAACAGGAATAGTAATCCAAGGAGAAGCCTGATAACTGTAATAGAGTGTTTATTTTCATCATCTTGCAAGAAATTTCTATGGGATTGGTACCTCGCATATATTTCTTCACTTAATCTTCATAATTAAATATATAGGCATTTGACTTTAAATTCTATTAGAGTTTTTATTGCCCCTGATGAAGCAGAAGGTTTATTTTACACTTGGATACTTGAAGTATTCCCTGTGTCAATGCCATGCCCTAAATTAGGACCCAAGAAAATAAAACAATGATGACAGAGTATGTGATATCTGTCAAAACTGTTGGGCATTTTGAGAATATGGGAAACAACTGAGGGTGAGACCATAAGATCTGCTCCTTTACCCAGAAATTTATGCCATATCTCTTGTTTGTCATGTGTTTGAATTTTCTTTGATGCCATGTTGACTAACCCTTACATTAAAACTTGAGATATAAATAAATGAGATTCAATAATCTACTTAACTTCAAGTAAATTCTAAATCTGCTATATAAGCTAATCTATTTTTATAAGTCTATTTTGATTTCAGCTAATTTCATAAGATCCTATGTCATCTCTTGACTAGGTTTAATTCTCAGGTTGACTATTCAGCAAACCAAAAAGGTTTCTGAGAGAGTAATAAAAATGTTCCCAATAAGTAAAGACATAATTTTTGTTAGATTAAGCCATATAGAATTGTGTGTATTATTAAAGTAATACAAAATTTTAAGAAAAAAATACAAAAACCCAAATTTATAATGGTCATAAGGGCACAAACCTATGATTAAAATAAGAGTTAATTTCATGTCTTTGATATGTGAAGACAAAAAAGACAGTCAAATATAATAAAATTTAAAATTTGAAAATTGGCTTCTTAAATGAGGAAATAAATTTGGAAAGTAATACATGAGAGAAAAATATTAGAGTGAGTACATTTTTAGTAGCAGTAAACATTGGTATAAAATTTCTAGAAATAATTTTAATAACAAGTCAGAAATCATTAAAGGACTCATAATATTTAAACTTATATTCTAATTTTGATAATTTATATTTAGGAAAATATAAGGAGGAAATTATAATATACAAAAATATTAATTCTAAAAGTTCTATAATCCAAAATATTAGCAAATAGTTATTGAGTATTTACTATATGCCAAACACTGTGCTAAAGTGACACACATATTATTAAATCCCACATACAACTGTGACAGCTAGACTTGAATCCAAGGTAAAATCTGTCACTAAAATCTATGCTTCTGACAGCTTTTTAACAATTGTTCTATTTTCCTTTTGTAATGACAAAAAGTGATGTAGGAAAATAATAGGGTTTGTAGAAAAACCATTTAGACAGCCACCTATCTGCTTTTGGAGTTTTGTCTCACTATTAAAAAAGAAAGAAAGAATCCAATAACTAATTGGAGCATAACAAAGGGAAGAGAGTTAAAGTAGCCTTTTGTTTTTGAATGGTTCTAAATACCCGTATTGTCAGAAGAGAATAATATGGGTTCAAATCAATACTTCTTGCGGGCCAGTAACTGTGGATATGACTCTCAGTTTCTCTCTCTCTCTCTCTCTCTCTCTCTCTAGTCGTCGGCAGCCGTCCGTCTCGAGAGACGATGGTGTAGCTTCTTAAGAGTCTATCTGCACCGCCGAGAATGGCTGTGCAGTCCGACTCGGGAGTGACATGGTATCTGTCTCCTCCCGTGTTGAATCGACATCTTGTGATGACGCTGAAGCTACAGAGCCTGGGCAGGGTAATATGGAGGGTCTGCTGTTGCCCATGCAGCAGACCGCCCCTCTCTTCGCAGCTGAAGGGTCCAAGGGAAAGACGGAGTCGATACAGCTTGGCTTCAGGTGCGCCGCAGGAGTTGCCGGTGTTGACTACAACGTCAAACCGCCTTAGGGACTCCGGCTCCGGATTTTCTGTCGGGGTTTACTCCCTTAGCCTTTCCCCTGAAGAGGTATGCCGCAAGGCAGCGGAGGTTTTTTGGAGTCAGAGTTTTCCTTCTCTGATGTACCCTGACTGGAAGATCGAACCAGCGACACTTAGCTCGCAGGCCGACGCTCAATCCACTGAGCTAAACCAGCCAGGGCATGGGTATTATGTTCTAGACCCCCTTGTGATAGGTGAAAATCCATGAAGTAGGAACCTTACATTTATTTTAGTGTTTATATATATTTTAAGGCTTTATAAACCCTTCCCAAACACTTATATACTGTTCCCAGTCCCTTTCCCACTCACTTATTAACCCTTTCCACACTTTTATAAACACTACTTATGTTCTCAAACATATTCTACGCTCTTAAACCTATGTAACTTTAACAACATACATATAAAGTACCACAAAATCCTGCGATATAGCAAAAAAAATCCACAATAAATAATTAAATATAATGTTTTAAGAAATCGCATGATACAGTGAGGCTATGATAAGTGAACCGTGATATAGAGAGGGACTACTGTATTTTTAGGTAGGTGAGGTAATACCACACACATTATGCTACTCTACTGTAAGGGCAATAGAGCATGCATTCAAAATATGTAACGGAGTCTCAATACTACAAGGATTTGATGATGATAAGAAGGGGGAAGAGGAAAAATAAACCCTTGTGAGCATTCGTGAGTTATCAATTTTGTTATTTAATATGAATTGCAATATATTAATCTTCTCAAGGCAATTCTAAAATCCAGGATGTAGTGGTTAAAAGAAAATAGTGTTTACTTAAAACTATCATAGATATCATAAAACTCTCAAAGCAATCTTATTTTCTTTATTATTACTTAAAAAGTTGATTCGATTTTACCTAAAACACAATTTGAAATGTCAATTAACATAAGAATATATAAAATGTTTGGCATTCAATTAATGTTGATTGATGAAGTTTATCTCCACTTAGTGAAGTGTCATTTCATACATTGTCTTCAACCCTTTATAGATAAGCATTTAATTGACTATTTGAATAAAAACATTTAGATCTCCATTTCCATTGTGTAATTGTGTAAACAAGCTACAGCTTTTTTATCCTTTTATCTACTGATGGGCACTTGGGCTGTTTCCAGATCTTGGCTATTGTAAATAATATTCCTATAAATATAGGGATGCATATCTTTTATTTTTTGTATTGGTGTCTCAGGCTCCTTAGGATATATTCCCAGAAGTGAAAATGCTTGGTCAAAAGGCCATTCCATTTTTATTACTGAGGAAACTCCACACTGCTTCCCACAGTGGCTGCACCAGTCTGCATTCCCACCAGCAGTGCAGCAGGGTGTCCCTTTCTCCACCTGCTTGGCAACACTTGTTTTTTGATTTATTGATGGTAGCCATTCTGGCAGGTATGAGGTGATATCTCACTGTGGTTTTAATTTACATCTCTCTAACGATCAGTGACATTAAACATTTTTTCATATATCTGTTGGCAAATATGCAAATTGCATTAACAAAAATGTAGGTAATGCCCTCAAGTTGTATAGTCTCCAAGTTACATCTGGACATTACTGTCCTTTGAAAAATACTTTATTAGTTGATTAACCAGATCATTTACAAAGGGAATTAACCAGAAACATGAAGGGCTGTGAAATCACATTTGACCAAATTCTGTTTGTTACCTGATACTTTAAATGGATATGAAAAGCTCAGTCAAGGAATATAATTATGTTTCTTAAATATTTGAAGGCTTCACTAGTGGAAAAAGGATATAAATATTATTTGTGTCTATATAATAGTGGATTAAGGTAAATTGGAGGCTATAAAGCAGTGGAATTCAATGTCTTTTCCTTTTTTTTTTTTTTTTGCTTGAAGACTTAAAAAAAAAAAAAAAAAAAAAAAAAAAAAAAAAAAAAAAGGAAGGACTTCCGGCCAAGATGGAGGCTTAGACGGACACGCTAGGTCTCCCTCTACAACTATAGTGGAATACAACTACTTCAAAACAAAGGATAACTAGAAATTCCAGAAAATAAAGCTACACGGAAGCCCAACATATGAAGTTATAAACCAGCGGTGCCATTTGGGCAGGTAAGAGTTAAAGAAGGCAAAGCTGCTTGCGGAGCGGCGGGGCGGGGCGGCGAAAAATCCTGGAGGCATTCAAGCCCCTGGCCTGCGCGACTCCTGCGCGACTCCTGCGCGACTCCTGCGCGACTCCGGCGCTGGGGAGAGCGGCCGCAGCATCGCCTTGAACAGTGAGGCCCAGGGGGGCGGGAGGACGGATCCCGGTCTCCTAGCTGAATAACTGTGTGAATTCATCTTGGACCCCCGCCCCCACAGAAAGCACCACAGGGCTGCGAAATAGGTCGCGCGCCTGCCGGTCGCTGATTTGTGACGCGTACGCAGGCACTGCCCCCTGCTCCCGACAGCCAGCCCAGGAAAACAAAACGCATCTGTCAAAATGAGGCAGGCAACTTTAGAAATACCGGTAACACAACTCACCAGACAGCAGATAGAGAACCTGACAGATGAACAGATAAGAAACCTGTCAGAGGCTCAGTTCTGGGCCATTGTTATCAGGTGGCTTACAGAATTCACAAAAGAGCAGGAAAAAGATATGAAAGAAGCGAAAAACTTTCATAACGAAAGGAACAAAACCACATATGAGACAGATGATGAGGAATCCAGAGTCCATTTCAACAAACTGGAATATGGAGAAGAAACTAGCAGTCAACCAATGCAGCGAGAGGAAATGGGAAGCAACAATGAGAGGATCAGAAACCTCTGGGACAGCTATAAAAGGCCCAACATAAGAATCATTGGTTTGCCAGAGAATGAGGAAGATGAACTAGAACTTGAAAAATTGAGTGAAAATATAATAAAGGAGAACTTCCCAGACTTGGGGAAGGGAATAGACTTGCAGGTCCAAGAAGCAAGGAGAGTTCCCAAGAGACTGGACCCAGGGAGAACCACTCCAAGACACATTATAATCAAAATGTCAAAAATTAAAGATAAAGAGAGAATCTTAAAAGCAGCAAGAGAGAAGAAAAGAATTATGTACAAAGGGGTCCCAATTAGACTATCAGCTGACTTCTCAAGGGAAACCCTACAGACAAGAAGGAACTGGCAAGAAATATTCAAAGTAATGAAAATCCAAAACCTACAACCACGAATACTCTATCCAGCGAAATTGTCATTCAGAATAGAAGGACAGAGAAAGTGTTTCCAGGACAAAATAAAACTGAAAGAGTTCATTAGATCCAAACCACTGTTATATGAGAAGTTAAAGGGACTGGTTTAAAAAACAGAAGCTAGGGAGATGAAACAAAGGCAAACGAAACAGGCAACGAGAGTGGAAAAGGAACTGTGGGTAAGGGAAACATAGTGGGGGGAGGTCAACAGGGAGGGGGAGTGGGGAGAGGGAGGGAGATGATATAGGAATTGGAGATCATGGTAGGAGGGAATGGAATAGACGGAGAGAGGTTGGGAGGAACTGTAAGCACAACTAATGGACATAATCTAAAAGGGGGGGACAACTGGAGGGAGGGGGCCACCGGGTGGAGGGGAGCAGAGGGAAGGGAAAGTGACACAAATGTAATATTTTAATCAATAAAACACATTAAATCTTAAAAAAAAAAAAAAAAAAAAAAAAAAAAAAAAAAAAAAAAAAAGGAAAATAGACAGAATTTAAAATAAATATGATATGGTAGAATATATTTTCCTCAAATATTATTTTGTTTTATTGTAATAATAAAATATGAGATAGACTGATTTTAGGTTCATCTGCCTTAAAAATTAACTTGTAAAAATAAATAGGTTCAAAACAAAGGATAACTAGAAATTCCAGAAAATAAAACTACACAGAAGCCCAACATATGAAGTTATAAACCAGCGGCGCTCTTTGGGCAGGTAAGAGCGAAAGGGGGCGGCGCTGTTTGCAGTCGCACCTGGGACAGCGGCGGGGAGAACAACCCCGGCTGCAGTCGAACCCCCGGCAGCTCGCGACCTCAACGCTGGGGAAAGCAGCCACCACATCACCTTGAACGGTGAGGCCCAGGGGGGCGGGAGGACAGATCCCGGTCTCCTAGCGGAATAACTGTGTGAATCCATCTTGGACCCCCGCCCCCAAAGAAAGCGCCACAAGGCTGCGAAATAGGTTGCGGACAGGCGCCGGTCGCTGGGTCGTGACGAGTACACAGGCACTGCCCCCTATAGCCGGCCCAAGAAAACAAAACGCATCTGTCAAAATGAGGCAGACAACTATAGAAATCCCGGTGGCACAGCTCACTAGGCAACAGATGGAGAACCTGACAGATGAACAGATAAGAAACCTGTCAGATGCTCAGTTCTGGGCCATTGTTATCAGGTGGCTTACAGAATTCACAAAAGAGCTGGAAAAAGATGAGAAAGAAGCGAAAAACACTCATAACGAAAGGAACAAAACCACATACGAGACAGATGGTGAGGAAATAAAATCCAGAGTTCATTTCAACAAACCGGAATATGGAGAAGGAACAAGCAGTCAACCAATGAAGCGAGAGGAAATGGGAAGCAACGATGAGAGGATCAGAAACCTCTGGGACAACTATAAAAGGCCCAACATAAGAATCATTGGTTTGCCAGAGAGCGAGGAAGATGAACTAGAACTTGAAAAATTGAGTGAAAATATAATAAAGGAGAACTTCCCAGACTTGGGGAAGGAAATAGACTTTCAGGTCCAGGAAGCACAGAGAGTTCCAAAAAAACTGGACCCAGGGAGAACCACTCCAAGACACATTATAATCAAAATGTCAAAAATTAAAGATAAAGAGAGAATCTTAAAAGCAGCAAGAGAGAAGAAAAGAATTATGTACAAAGGAGTCCCAATTAGACTATCAGCTGACTTCTCAAGGGAGACCCTGCAGGCAAGAAGGGACTGGCAAGAAATATTCAAAGTAATGAAAATCCAAAACCTACAACCACGAATACTCTATCCAGCGAAATTGTCATTCAGAATAGAAGGACAGAGAAAGTGTTTCCAGGACAAAATAAAACTGAAAGAGTTCATTAGATCCAAACCACTGTTATATGAGATGTTAAAGGGACTGGTTTAGAAAAAGGAGGATCAAGACAATGAAATCTAAAATGAAAACTGCATCACAAGAAACAACAGAAGCTAGGGAATTGAAACAAAGGCAAATTAAACAGGCAACGAGAGTGGAAAAAGAACTTTAGGTACGGGGAACATATTGGGGGGAGGTCAACAGGGACGGGGAATGGTGAGAGGGAGGGAGATGATATAGGAATTAAGGATCATGGTAGGAGGGAATGGAATAGACAGAGAGAGGTTGAGAAGAACTGTATGCACAACTAATGGACATGATCTAAAAGGGGGGGACAACTGGAGGGAGGGGGGCCACCGGGTGGAGGGGAGCAGAGGGAAGGGAAATTGGCACAAATGTAATATTATAATCAATAAAACACATTAAAAAAATAAATAAATAAATAGGTTAATATATTTGATTTGCATTGATACATTCATTAATAATACTTATACAGGGATTTAATTAATATTGCCTTATAGTAAAGAATTGCTATAATAAAAGAGTAATTTTAATAATTAGGGGACTCAAGTATGGAAAATACTGGCATGCACACATTAAGACCCCTACAACTAAAATGTTCAAACAGTGTCAGAAGAGCCATTCATGAATAGGCTTTTGAAGAGATTTCTATATAAAACAAGTACATCTAAGGAACCTCCAGTATTAAGCTTTTAAAATTATGTAATGCTCTCTGTCATTCCCTTCTTATCAGCCCTGTACTTGTCACTAAATTGTGTGTCTCAATGTTTGACCTCCCCAACTATACACAGAAACTCCTTCTATGTATTGGGTAACAAGTCAAATGTTGTTTGGCATACATGTTATTGTCTGCTGTAAAGAGATCATCCTACATAATTTATGAAAGATTACTTTTTGCTGTAAAAAATATCTCATTTTTTACATTGTCTAAACATACACACAAAGAGATGAAGTACTGCACAAAGAAAGGAAGGCGATAAGATAAACAAACAAACAACAAAAACTCCCTTGAAAATCCAACCATAGTTTAGTAAAACAAAACTATCTAAAGCTTTGGATTTAGAAAGGAATGGCTGTTTCTTGTATTAATGCTAACATCAATGATATTATCTTTTTATTTTGATACATTTCAAATTATATCTGATACACAGAAGGAACTACTTATAGATAATGCTCCTTTTATTGTTTGACTGAAGTTTAAATGGCAGCTATCCCCCCTCACTTTATACTTAGAAAAGCTCCAAATTATCTGTGAAAAAGTAAAAATAAAACTGTAAATAGGTTATCTTCATTTGACTTGCAAAGAATGTTCTTTTATCTTCAAATGGTACTAGTATTCCATGACCCCACTGCTTATCAACTTAGAAAGAGCTCCTTGGGGTCGTATTAAAATCTTCAATTAAAGAAAGTTTTCTAGTTTCACAAAACCTCCTGGCAAAATAGTTTGTTGGTATTAGAATTTGTAATATTGTTTTAAATACTCCCTCAGAAACTATAATGTAGAGAAATAACACATTATTCAGAAAGTAAACATTATATAAAAAAGTATGCATTTTGAAGGTGAAAGATACATACAATGAAATATAGATGAACTAAGTAGATAACATAATTCAGGCTTTAAATTTGCTTTTAATTTTTTATTACATTTTAATTGAATTTATTGGGGTGACATTGGTTAATAAAATTATATAGGTTTCAAGTATATAATTCTATAATGCATCATCTGAATGTTGTATTGTGAGTTTACCAACCCACGTCAAGTCTCCTTCCATCACCATTTACTGCCCTTTTACCCTCTTCTACCCTACACCAAGAACCTATCCCTCTTGTAATCACCATACCATTATTTGTGTTAATAAGTTTTATTTTGCTTTGCTTAATCCTTTCCTGTTTTTCACTCAGCCCCAAGCTCCTTCTGCTCTAACAGCTGTCAGTCTGTTTTCTGTCTCTATGAATCTGTTTCTCTTTTGTTTGTCAGTTTATCTTGTTTTTTAGGTTCCACGTGTAAATAAAATCATATGGTATTTGTCTTTCTCTGATTTATTTCATTTAGCATAATACTCTAATACTCTCCAGGTCCATCCATGCTGTTGCAAAAAGAAGAGGTTTCTTTCTTTTTTTATATCTGAGTAGTATTTCATTGTGTGAATGTGTCACAGCTTTGTTATCCACTCACCTACTGAGGGGCAGTTAGGATGCTTTTAAATCTTGACTATTTAAATAACACTGCAATAAAAATAGGGGTGCATATATTCTTTCAAATTAGTGTTCTGGGTTTCTCTGGATAAATCCCTGGAAGTCAAATTGCTGGGTCACAAGGCAGTTTCATTTTTATTTTTTTTAGGTAACTCCATACATCTTTCCTCAGTAGTTGCAGCAATCTGCATTCCCACCAAAAGTGCAAAAGAGTTCCCCTTTCTCCACATCCTAACCAACATTTGTTTTATGTTGATCTATTGATGATAGCCATTCTGACTGGTGGGAGGTGATATCTCATTGAGGTTTTAATTTGCATTTCTCTGATAAATAGTAACATTGAGCATCTTTGCATATGTCTATTGGCATCTGTATGTCCTCTTTGGAGAAGTGTCAATTCAGTTCCTTTGCCCATTTCTTCATTAGATTTTTTTGTTGTTGTTGAGCTTTATAAATTTTGGAAATCAAGTCCTTATCAGATGTATTGGAAAATATGTTCTTCCGCTTAGTGGGTTCTCTCTTCATTTTGTTGGATGATATCCTTTGTTGTGCAAAAACTTTTTAGTTTGATGTACTCTTTTTTTTTTTTTTTGTATATTTTTTCTTTTGTTTCTTTTACCAGAGATAATGTATCACAAAAATACTTCTAAGAGTAATGTCAGATATATATTGCCTATATTTTCTCCTAGGTTTTTTTGTAATTTTAAGCCTAACATTTAGGTCTTTAATCCATTTTAGATTTATTCTTGTGTGTGACTTAATAAGGTGGTCTAGTTTGGTTGTTCTTTTTTCTTTTTTTTTTGTACTTATCTATTCGCTTTTCCCAACATCATTTATTGAATGAAATATCTTCACCCATTGTAAGTTTTGCAAATATTAATTGACCATAAATATGTGTGTTTATTTTAGGGGTCTCTAGTCTGATCCATTGTACTATATGTCTGGTTTTATCCCAGTACCATGCTATTTTGATTATTATGAACTTATATTGAACAGCGCAGTTTAATATCAGATAGCATGATTTCTTCAACTTTGTTTTACTTTTTCAACATTTCTGTGGTTATTTTGGGGCCTTTTGTAGTTCTATATAAATTTTTAGAATATTTGTTCTAGGTCTGTGCAATATGCCATTGGCTTCTTGATAGGAATTGTGTTGAATCTATAGATTGCTTTGAGTAGTATTGACATTTTAATGATGTTAATTCTTTCTATCCATAAACATGGTATATGCCCCCAGTTATTAGTACTTTCTTCAAGTTCTTTCTTTAGTATCTTATTATTTTCCAAGTACAGGTCTTTTAAATCCTTGCTTAAGTTTATTTATAGCAGAGGTTTTAAGATGATGGTGGAGTAGGTGGATCTTACTCACACCCACTTCCAGAACCAAACTGGAAATAAAACTAAAGTGAGAAACAATCACTTTGAATTACCAACTAAAGACTATCTGACAAGGAGACTTAGAACATGGTTCTGGTAGAAGAAGACACCATGAGACTGATAGGAAGAGAAGCAATGTGAAGGGGGATAGCACCACTTTCATGGGCGATTGTCAAGTATACAGAGTGATAGCTCAGTTGCAGAAGGATTCCCCTGAGAGATGTGAAGCATGGACCTCAGGTTGGGCTCTCCAGATAGGAACATTACAGCTGAGAGTGGCACCCACATAGCATTTGACCTTGAAGAATGGTGGGGTTTCAGTTTTCCAAGACAAGGTGGAGCCCACTGGAGAGAAAGACTTCCTCTTGGATGGCCAATGCACAAAGTTTTGTGCACCCACACACTTTGGGCTTTAGCAAAAAGAGGGCTGTGCAGACTAGAGTTGGCTGAGGAGAGTCTGTGGTTTGTGGCTTGGGAGAGATATGTGGAGTAACAGCTCCCAAAATCCCTTTGCTGGGTCAGTCTCCAATACCACAATAGTCATATTTACTGGGTAGAGTAATTCCTTCTAAGTGACAAAACTGGAGAAAGGTTATTAACCCACCCTCAGGAATCCCAATCACCCCACCCTGCACCTTAAGCCCTCCTGAAGAGTCAGCAGCATAGTTTGGGTCATGTAAGTCTGGGCATGTCAATGACTGGTTTGGGGGCTAGTCCATCCTTCCCTCCCCACACTTTCCCATGAGCGAGATTGGCACTTCCCATTCACAGCAAATTCAAAAGGAACATTCTCCTGGTTTCTGGCAGACTCAACCTCTGGGATATGGAGGCCCAGCCCCTCTGGCTATTAGAGGTTCTGCCCTCCCAAGGTTGGGAAGAAATCTTGGGCAGATTCAGATGTGTGGCTTGGAGGTGGGGGATTACACCCACCTTCTTCCTTGAAGTCTGAATGGCACTTGCACCTCATAAAAGATCCAAAAGCCCTACCCTACCAACTCTGCCAGAGGCTCTTTCAAAGATTGAGTCTATTCAGTGACTAAGCCTAACAGTCAGCCAGCTGGCAGAGGCAGGTCCCAGGGTACCTTGAAACATTTGCTGACCCTTTCCTGAGCCCTGTGCTGGTAAAAGCCAGCCTTGGAGTGCAGTTTGGTGCTCTTTACAACCAAACCCAGCAGAGGCATCCACAAGCTGTGGATCACTTTTAGCCTTGAACAGGTTGCCGAGGGATAGGCATGGACATCTGACATTGATGTCCAAAGAGGGCCAGAATAAACACACCAAGTGGCCATCTTCAGTCAACATTGGAGCAGGATCAAACAAGCACCACAAACAGCAAATCCAAAGAGAGACAGCAGCAGGCACTAAACTCCATGAAGGTAAGCCACATATTTTTTTTTATTCCTTTTTCCCTTTTTTACATTTTTTTTCTTTTCTTTTTTACATTTTTTTTCTTTTCATACTCTATTTTTCTGTTTTATTTTTATAAATAAATTTCATAAATAAATATTTTCATTTGTTCCACAAATGTCCCTCATGTAGTTTATGTGGGCCCTTCTGTTGTAATTGGGTCTTGATTTCTATTGTCCCATTTGTGAATGAGATTGAGTTTTGGGTTGTCTGACTGCAAAACTCAACCTCAACCACAGTGCATGTGCTGCTGTGCAGTTGGTGACCACCCAAAGCAGAATTTGCTTCAGCAAGGTTTGGTGCCTGCCGATATCTCGCTTTGGTTATGCTGTTTGTAAAGTTTATTGGAACCTGCTTCGATGTCGTTTGATTTGACAACTGGGTGTGTTGGTTCTGGGCTTTTTGAAAAAGATTTTGGTGCAGTCCAGTATCAGACACTCTATGTGCCTGGCCCTCAGCAACTTGTTTGAAGCTACAAGCTATCCAAAGTTTGCGGTTGCTTTTGCAGGGCTTGGTTGCACATGGGAGGGACCAAGCTGCACTCCAAGGCTGGCTTTTACCAGCAGAAGGCCTGGGGACAGGTCAGCAAAAGTGTCAACATACTGTGAGATTCATCTTCAGCTTCCATCACCTGCTGGCTTACTGTTAAGTTTATTCACTTAAGAAGCCTTAGAATGAGTCAGGAGAATGAAGCTAGTGGATCTCTTTTGAGGGAGAGGTGCCAGCCAGGTTTTAGGGAGATTGATGGGTGTGGCCTTCACTTCAGAGATACACAACTCAGTCTGTCTAGGATTTTGCCTGTGACTCAGTAGGATGGAGCCACAAGGAATTAAGGAAGTAGAGCCTCCAGAGCCCAGAGACTGGGTTTTCTGGAAGACAGATGGTTGTTCTATTGAGTTTTCCATGAGTGGAAAGCTCCAGTCAGGTTTACAGGAAAACAAAGGGAATGGCCCTCTTTCCAAAGTCAGAAAACTCATCGCTGACACTCCCTGATTCCTGATTCTGTCTACACTCTACATCCTGGCCAAGGCAGCTGACTCTTTGGTAAAGCTCAAGCTCTATATGGTGAGGTAAGAGAGGCCAGAGGGTGGGGCTATTGCTTTCTCTCTGGCTGATGTCACACAGAGAGGAGTACTCCACTCAAGAAAAATGGCATCTGCAGTATTGAAGGATGACTTAGCACAGGGGTCCTGGTCGCTGTCCCCTCAGGTCTCTCCTCAGAGCCACAAATCCCAGACTCTACTCATATGACTCTAGTTTGCTCCTCCCTCCCTTTGCCAGAGCCCTGAGTAAGTGACTGCAAATGAAATTTTGTGCATTGGACCTTTAAGAGGGTATGAGTGTCCCTAGAGGAGTCCTGTCTCTTTCTGGACAGAAATCTTGCTACATTTCACAGCTGGATATTATGTGGGTGCCTCTTCCCAGCTCTGGTGCTCTTGACTGGGGAAATTGGCTTGGGCTTGACACTCCACACTTAATCAGGGGAAACCCCCACAGCTGAGATATCATTCTAGAATCTCAGCCACTGCCCATAAAGCAAGGCCAGCCCTTTTTGTATCTCCATCCTTCCAACAAGTTTCAATGTGTCATCTTCTATAAATTATTGGTTACAAAACTTCTCTTCAGCTGGTCTTCAGTTGGTTATTCAGGATGATTATACTTTAATTTAGTTATAATTCTAGTTTGGTCCTGAAAGGAGGTGAGTGTAACTTTCACATACTCCACACCATCTTGAAATCGAGTGATTCTAAATTTACTTTCATGCCATTGCACTGTGATTCTAGATCTAATTACTTGTTAAATTTATTATAGGGAGTAATATTAAAATTGTGTTTCATTGAGTTTTCTTGCATTTTGTTGTGATGAAATATATATTAACATATATTTTGTGGTTGCCAGTATAGATGATTATGATATATACTTTTTAGATATACTCTTTTTCATATAAAATGGAAATGTATCTTTCTGCAAATTTATATAAACTATTTCTTTTATGTTGTACATACCAATATCTAATATATATCTAAATGTGTCTCTCTGTTTGTATATAAAGAGAAAGATAAATACAAGAAACTAAGTTGGAAAGTTCTAGTAAAGTAATATCTGAATTAGGAATGGAAAATGTTGATCAGCATTAAAACCATACACAATAACCTGGTATAAGACATTTCAATTCTATATTCCTCAATAGCAGAGCTGCTAAAATCCCATCTCCCTACTCCTATAAATAAAACCTCTCAATGATCTTCCACATAATGAAGTTGCAATAAAATGTGGTGGAAGAAATAATAAACTGTGTGTTATATTTCCCCTGAACAACATATAATTGACATGGTGGTAGAGAGACAGTGGAAAAGAATGTGCAAGTGGAGAGACATAGCTGAAAGTCGCTACTGCTCATCAACAAGATATACAACTAAATATTTGTCACAAAACAACTGGTTCCTGGCTTATTAAGAGGAGAGAAACATCTTATTGTGTAGACTTAGATTTATCGCCGGAGAAGATATTAGACCTTGTGTTTGGTGATTGCCTATGGGTTTTTTTTCTTTCTTTCTTTTTTTTTTTTTTAATTCTATCTTGTACTAGTAATGTGTTCATTTCAAAGGTGAAATGTTTGCTTGATGTTACTAGAATTGGCTTAAGTTAGAGGACGTTCAAAACCTTATTAAGCGAAGCCCTAGTTGCAATCTTAAATATGGATAACAACATTGCTGCTAAAATCATCTTAGACTAAAAGTGCTCTGTACTCTTCTGTAGAATATACTTTGTATCAATATGATACAAGTTCAAAATTATGTATTTTACAAAGAAATATCACAATTTTTCTTACTGATATTTGTTCTTTTGTATGCTCATTTCACTCATATTCATAAACACAAATATAATGTGCACGTGTAACAGTAAATTACTCAACCTCTCTGACTCCAAACCTACTTTGTTCAATAGCTTCTGCTAAATTTCGTATGTAGGCATGCTAATCGTTATAGGAATTCTGCTTGCAGCTTAAGTTTTACAGAGCAGTCTCTTTCCAAAAAGTGCCACTCCTGAGGAGATAAGGGAAATGTGTATGTTTTTCAAGAATTGAAAGGAACTTCAAAACTAAACTCGTATCAGCTAGGGGTAACAGACGAAGCACAATCTTCGTCGATGCCTGTCGTCATCGCCAATTTCCCCTTTCATATTTCTTTCCTTTGATATAATAGAAACCTGAACTCTGTACTTTTCTAAATAAATTTAAGGACTAGGTCTCCCATCTACTCAGTTGGCTTCTTTTTAAATCAGTAAACTTTTCTTTACTTCAAACTCTGACGTACTGAGTTTTAGTTTTTCCAAGGATGGGGAACTCAGACTTTGGATCAATTAACAATTTGGCAAGCTGTAGCCAGTAGATGGCGCTTGTGGCAGGCCAAGCACAGCTGGGGTTCCCTTTCATGAGTCTGAACAGCTGCCAAGGCCATTTTCTTTGGGGGCTCACAAGGGACTTTCCTCAGTGGGTACAGGCTGCTGCCAGCTCATGGCTCATTTGGAATAAGAAAACGTCTTTGAACTTGAATTAAATGTCAGTTTTGTTTTGGGGGTAAGACGCTCCAGCACATACCACCAGAAATTCTTTCTCACACTCTGTTTTTTGTCTCCCTTGAAACAAAGCCATCTTCATTTTGGGATCCTTGTCTGAGAGTAGAATCAAGATTGTTAGAATCTTTTCTATCTGTGTTTTGTTTCCTTCAGAGAAAATCCATTTGCATTTTGGAAGCCTACATTTGAAAAAAGATCAGGATTGTTAAACTTGACCCAATTGCTAGGTGTATTTCCTGCAAGCTGACATACTCAGTTTGGAAGTAAGGTGAGTCACCCTGGTGTGTACAGCCAGGAATTTTCTTCACCTCAATTTAGGCTTTTCACTTGTGATAAGCTTCTTTTCTTTTCTGTTTTACTTTTTCTTTCTTTCTCTCTCTCTTTTTTCTGTTTTGCATTTGTTTGGAATTCCCTGTTGGAGAAGGAAATAGCTATAGGATTTTTACCCAATTTGTGAAATAGCTTTGTTAGCATTTATTTGTTTGGCCATTTGAATTTGAAATGTGTAACTTAATTTATCTGAAGCTCGGTTAGGAGAGTACTTAATTTATTTTCTTTGTGTGTCAATCTGAGGTTTCTTCATCTAAGACTTCACCCCTCCCACCATCTTCTTCACCTGCATATATGTGGCACCTGTAATCTTGTGTAGATATGTGGTAATTGGTCAGTTCTATTGCTAAGTTTTGCATTGCACTTGGGAAATAAAAACTAGCATTTTAAAATAAAAGCAAAAAATAGTGGGTTGCTACTTTTAATTTCAACTTTTGTTTGGATTACTTACTGAAAGGCTAAGTACAATTTTGCTGATTATACAAAAGACTACAATCTCTTTAACTCCAAAAGAAAGAGAACACTTGACTCCCCAAGCCAAATAGCCAATAGGGTTTGATAGTTGTTCCAATTCCAAATCTAGAGTGGTTTAGAAGGGCACCAGGAGTCATCCAGTGCAGTGGTGTGGCCAATCCCAGAGAAGCTGGTAGGATCCCCAGAGGAAAGAGAAGAATGCCCTGAAATGGGTTCACCATGAGAGAGAAGCCTGAGAGATGGGTCTTCACCTTGGAAAGCATCATGGTTCTGCTGGTGTCCTGAAAACTCTTGTTGGCTTTTGCTTGGGTATTCTTATATGACTAAGAGTCTTTGTGAGTTGACTGAATAAAAATTTCCTCTAGAGTGTAAAACAGTTCTATATGAATGTCCACTGCATTTGGCTCATCTGGGGACTTGCACATAAAGTATGGTTTTACCTAGAAGTTTGTTTAGATTTTATAGACCTCAGCATAAACATAAGGAATCATCCCTCCAAGGCCTACAAGCCCCACAGGGAATCAACCTCCTATTAATACTAAGCCAAGATAAGGATCCTTTGATATGATATTGTTAGGTGTCAATTCAATTCTTTGAGGTATTAAAAATAGTTGTCCTTATTATAAAAGGAGGAAGAAACTTTGGAACTTGACTTGTCAATTACAGGTATAGATCATAAATGCCTCCAAAACTAAATTTGGATCTAATATTTCTTTTTAAACTAGTGAGTTTTTCTTATGGCTAAAAAGTCTCTGTGTCTGTCTGTTGATATATATTGTAAATGTGAGATGATTTTCTACCTCCAGATAATATAAAGAAAAGCACTTATAAATATTGGGTATTCTAAAATTCTCAGAATTAGAGAAACTAACTCAAATGCTTCTCATAATCATGTGATCTGGAAAAATATTTAATGTTAAAGCTAAGTTTGAGTTTTAGTAGAATATCTCATGTATTTCTGTTGTCAAATTTGTAAGCAAAAATATAAAATAATTGTAAGTAGGATAAAAATTTTCTTTTAAAATTAATATGGATTTCTAAATCTCTTCGGTAATCTGGAACTTCAAAGTTTTGTTACTTAAATAAAATGGTAGATAGCCATTGAATATCCAAGTCATTACCAAATAAGAATCCTGAGAAAGAAAATTGTATGTGTGGTCAAGTTTATTAAGATTAAAACAAATTTAACCACCTAGTGAATTTAATACCAAAGTAACTGATGCAAGCCCTGGCCAGTGTGGCTTATTTGGTTGGAGCTTTGTCCCATAAATTTAAAGGTCATGAGTTTGACTCCTGGTTAGGGCACATGCCTAGGTTGCAGATTTAGTCCCCTGTTGGCGTGTGTACTAGAGACAACCAATCAATGGTTCTCTTGTAATGATTTTCACTTCCCCACTCTCTAAAATCAATAAGCATGATCTTGAGTGAGGATTTTTAACAAAAGTACCTGCAAAATTAGAGTTAAGTTTTACTCTCTGTTAAAAAGGACTATGAGTCTGCTACTGATACTGTGATATTATCTTAATCAGGTATTAATCAGGTACTAGCCTACTTAAAACAACTGAATGTCCTCAAATGTCTAAACCTTTTGATATATTTTGACAGATTTCCAAGATATAAATTATAAAAAGAGTTTAGACCTGGGAATAACTGAGGTATTCCATAAGGGCCCCTAGAACACCTCAAAAGACTTATCTCCTTACCAAAATAAAAACAAATTTATTAGGTTTATTTTGGGGTGTTGAAATAACAGGTTAAGCAGTCAAATAAAAAAAAACACATTAGACCATGTTATGTTGTATTTATATAAGAATATATTATAATTGCTGTACCCTGGCTGGTTTGGCTCAGTGGATTGAGCGTCGGCCTGTGAGCTAAGTGTCGCTGGTTCGCTCTTCCAGTCAGGGCACATCAGAGAAGGAAAACTCTGACTCCAAAAAACCTCTGCTGCCTTGCGGCATACCTCTTCAGGGGAAAGGCTAAGGGAGTGAACCCCGACAGAAAATCCGGAGCCGGAGTCCCTAAGGCGGTTTGACGTTGTAGTCAACACCGGCAACTCCTGCGGCGCACCTGAAGCCAAGCTGTATTGACTCTGTCTTTCCCTTGGACCCTTCAGCTGTGAAGAGAGGGGGGGTCTGCTGCATGGGCAACAGCAGACCCTCCATATCACCCTGCCCAGGCTCTGTAGCTTCAGCTTCACTGGAGAGGACACTCCAGCGTCATCGTAAGATGTCGATTCAACACGGGAGGAGACAGATACCGTGTCACTCCCGAGTTGGTCTGCACAGCCATTCTCAGCGGTGCAGATAGACTCTTAAGAAGCTACACCATCATCTCTCGAGACGGACGGCTGCCGACGATGGATATTATAATTGCTCCTGAAATATATGTAAAATTGCTAGAAATTTGGATATCCTGTCATAAGCTGTCTGTCATCAAAATTAAGTGAAACGTTAAAATAACTAAAACTGAGCATCAGATTGTGGAATATGCGAATGAAGTTCATTCTGTTTTTTTGCAAAAATAATCCCTCGTTGCCAGACTTTTGCCATCCTGGTGTTCTTTAAACATGGCAATAGTCTGTTCCTAAATCAGAAAAATTAACATAAGTAAACAATAACTGTAAATTAAATGAATAGTAATATCTGATAGATTGCTTATCTCCATTTTGTTTAGCTCTTTTTCTGGAGTTTTGATCTATTCTTTCATTTGGGCATGTTTCTTTGTCTTCTTGTTTTGACAGCATCCCTGTGTTTGTTTCTATGTATTAGGTAGAGCTGCTATGACTCCCAGTCTAATGTAGTAGGTGTCCTGTAGGATTCAGTGACACAGCTTCCCCTATCACTCGAGTTGGGTACTCGAGGTGCACCTTCATTGGGGTGAGTATACCCTCCTCTTGTAGTTGAGCCTTGGTTGCTGTTGGCAGATCAATAGGAGGGATTTACCCAGGCCAGTCAGCTGCAAAAATTAGCTATGACCACTTATCTTCAACCTCCACCCTCTGCGGATAATCAGCTATGCAGGGGCAGGATTCTGGTGGTCCAGCATGGTCTGTAGCTGTCCACTGGGTGTACTAGCCCTGGGGTTTCCTGGGTGGTACAGGCCAAGGTCAGCCCCCACCTGTGTTTTGCCCAGGGCACCACACATGAGCTATAAAGTCATTTGAGATGGTTGCTATTTGTGCTTGGCTTACAGATTCCCAGGCAAAGCCAAGCAGTGAATCTAGACTGGCTGCTGCTAGGGCCAGGCCTGTGGCTCACTTTCTCCAGCTGTTGTTTATTTGAGAGGATTTAGTAAGTTGTGGCCCTGGCTGGTTTAGCTCAGTGGGTTGAGCGTCGGCCTGCGAGCTAAGTGTCGCTGGTTCGATCTTCCAGTCAGGGTACAACAGAGAAGGAAAACTCTGACTCCAAAAAACCTCCGCTGCCTTGCGGCATACCTCTTCAGGGGAAAGGCTAAGGGAGTAAACCCTGACAGAAAATCCGGAGCTGGAGTCCCTAAGGCGGTTTGACGTTGTAGTCAACACCGGCAACTCCTGCGGCGCACCTGAAGCCAAGCTGTATTGACTCCGTCTTTCCCTTGGACCCTTCAGCTGCGAAGAGAGGGGGGGTCTGCTGCATGGGCAACAGCAGACCCTCCATATCACCCTGCCCAGGCTCTGTAGCTTCAGCGTCATCGCAAGATGTCGATTCAACACGGGAGGAGACAGATACGATGTCACTCCCGAGTCGGACTGCACAGCCATTCTCGGCGGTGCAGATAGACTCTTAAGAAGCTACACCATCGTCTCTCGAGACGGACGGCTGCCGACGACGAGTAAGTTGTGTAGTATGAACCAAGACCAGCCATTCATATGGAAAAGCAGCTTGGGTGGGCCTGTAAGTTGGGTGGAGTGGAGTCTCTGGGGAACTCTAAGGCAGGTCAAAGAGTATTAACCAGGTTCATGGAGTCTCAGATATGGCACCAGCTTGCTGGTTCTGTAGCTCTGTGGCAGAAGCATTTAGAAAAGGGACAATGGCTTCTGTTTGCCATGATACTGGACACTCCAGTTTCTCCCAATATGCCACTAGTGCTTTTCAAGCTGCTACCCTGGTGCTGGAGCTCAGAGGGAGTGAGTCCAAGTAGGTGAGTCTGTGTGGGGGTTCTTTAAGAGAAAATGCTTGTGGCTGCAGCAGTTTCTTCCACCTACTCTGTCCCCACTGGATTTTGCAACCAGAAGTTGTGGGGACTTATCTTCCCTGGGCTGGCAGGCCTGGTGTGGGGCTGGGACTCCGCACTCCCGAGATATCCCTGCTGAATATCTATCCAACACACGTGGGTGTGAGACCAGCCCATTCTTCATCTGTGCCCTTCCTACCAGTCTGGATGAATGTGGTTTCTTTAATTCCATAGTTGTCAGGTTTTCATTCAACTCAATTTTTGACAGTTCTGAGTGATGGTTATTTTATATTTTAGTTGTAATTTTAATGTGGTTTTGGGAAGAGATGAGCCATGTCTGCCTATACTGCCATCTTGACTGGAAGTCCGCAAAGGAAGTATTATTTTTAATAATAGAAATTTGGAACCAAAACTTGAACTTGACAAACCCTTTCTTGAGTTTAATTTTCTAGCCCATTCTCTGCTTAGCTGCAATAGTTTATGAAATAAAATAGTACTCTTCGTGAAAGGAGTTATTCTAAATGGAACAAAACCTACAATTGGAAAGCAGATTTAACCACACACATAATACACTTCCACATGGATTTTTATATTGTGGTTAGAGGAAAAACAGAAACTACTTGCATAATTGTCTCCTAGATGTCAGCAGGAAAAATGAAAATAACTTCTAGTAACAGCATTTATTTTTCATAGCCAGAGATAACCTGAACACAGTAAAAGACATCCTCAAAAGGTTTTAGCCAAAGGGTCATTAAGATAAAGCTGCTATTAAAAATGTGCTCTTGAACTTGAATTCTTCTGTACATTAGAGAGCAGCATATGAAAACACACATTTTAAAAGCATCATCAACTTAATGAACGTATCTAGATTATAATTATAAAATTTTACTTGATGAGAGCATGGAATAAACAGTTAAACATTTAATAATAGTGCATATGCTGTTAACTTTTCTAATCTGAGGAATTATAGAAGCTAAAGCACTGATGTATATATTTTCACTTTTACAATGAGTTATTGAATTATTTTTTCATGGAGTCCAGGGGTTGTTAATTAACTTCAGTTTTTTATAATTCAAAAATATGACCACATCTGAATGAATCCATTATCAAAATTTAGTAGCATTCTTTAATTTGAAAACTAATTTTGTAGCTGTTATTTTCTAACTGTTGACTTTATCAAATTCAGCCACTTTAGTACAGGTTGTGCTTGCATGTAACAACAGCACAACTGAATACCAGGTAAGCATCAGAGAGTATGCTGTAATTTCTCACATATTTTTTATTTAATATTTATTAAACTTTGAAGTTAAATTTCTTTATCTTATTTTATAGATGAGAATTCCGATGCTCCGAGATGGTTAATAATGTTTTGCAGCTAGTACACCCAGGAGGTTGAGGCAGCAAGATTTTGATCCTGAGATCATCTGGCTCTAAGGTCCATTCATTTTTTGACACAGCCCATGGTCTTCCAATCCCTCTGATATTTTACAGCATGCAGTGAGAAGTAAATGTGATGACACAATCTGAATTTAGTAAAATTGTTTAGGTGTACAAGATGCTCTGTAAAAATTACAGGGCAGGAATCATTAGTCTGTACAGGTGTAGGAGCTGCAATGTGCCTCAATGTGAAGAAAGTACAATATTGCTGAATGGTAGCTCAGCAGTTGCTCTGGTGGGTAGCAAGTTGGGTAACATCAGCAGCATTTCTGGACCATTTTAGAAGTACTATATGTGCCAGACAGAAAACAACAACAGCAACAAAAAGAATGGTCCAGGAAACCTAGTAGGTAATGGAACTGCTATGGGAACATGGTCAACTTATTAGTATTTTCATCCTTAGAGTAGTTAGGAAAAGTTTACTAGATCATATATTTTATGAGTTAAAGGGTCCCTTTTATTCAGGCTGGGATAGATAAACAGGTTATTAATATTTTGCTCTCTTCACTGAAAGAGACACTATGGAGTTTTCTCACACCTAGAGCTGATGAAGATCAAGTAATTATAACTTGATGTTTCCAGGCCTTCTTAGTCTATGGATAAAAATATTGTCATTTTGTACCAAACTAACAGATATCAATGACTCTGAACCTCTACCCACTTCATCAACAGGAATTCCAGTCTATTGGTGCTTTTGTTCACCCCCAAACACCCAGGGTCTCTTAATAGATTTCAGTGCTATTCTATGCAGAACTTCTGCTGCTTGTTGGGAGAATAAATAATTTGAAACTACTTTTGAAATAAACCCACTCAGTTTCTGCTGTCTGACAGCTCTCATAAACTTGGTTAGCTCAAAAATGTTTCCTCTTCATCTACTTGAAGAGCTGGACATCGAACACTCTATCTTCTCACTCAGTTGTGCAATGAAGCTGGAAGATGCCCCTTCTGTGAAGGTAATGCCTACCCACTGTATTGGCCTCCATTCATAAAGATCCTGATTACATTAACAACTAAGATCTCTGAGGAGTTAAAGTATGCTAATTTCTTATTATTCTCAGGGAATATGCAAACCAAAGAAAAAAAAAAAAAAAGAAAAAGAGAGAGTCCTACTCTCTAAATATTATTATTATTAGTTTTTGGTTTAGGTTGTTTCTTTGCTGACACATATGGCTATTTTCTCATTTCAGTACATTTACAAGCCCTCTAAATCCAAATATTCCCTCACTTATCGCGAGTATTATGTTCTAGACTGCCCTGCAAAGTAGGAACCTTACATTTATTCTACACTCTTAAACCTACGTAACTTTAACAACATACGTATACAGTACCGTAAAATCCTATGGTATAGGGAAAAAATCCGTGATAAATAATTAAATACAATATTTTTAAAAGTCCCGAGATACAATGAGGTCCCAATAAGTGAACTGGGATATAGCGAGGGACTACTGTAATATCATTGTTATCACTGCTCTCTGACCCACAGTATGTTTTACTTGAGAAAACTATTTCAACCTATGTGATGAGGCTCTTCTCCCATGAAGTACCTCTGTACCCCTACCCATGGACCACTATACATGTGGATCAGTGGGATGATGGTAATGACTTACATCTCTCTTCATTTCAGTTATAAACAAAACCACCCATGTGTCTGAGTGTATGCTTGCATAATGTGAACAAGGGTGACTGGTTTGACCTCTCCTCCCAGCATTCAAGCTCTAAATGTACATTGTTACCGTAAAGGAGAGAAAATTTAGCTCAGCCTATTACAAATCAAAATTGTGTAGCCTCCATGTACAAATATATAAGAAGTAGTAATAAAAGTAATTAATTCATAGTTTTTAGAATAGTTTAAGTATTTATTACTTCTGTTTTTTGACACTTGTTTGTTTTTTTCTTTTTTCTTCTTTTTATTGAATTTACTGTGATAACATTGGTAATAAGATTATATAGTTACAGGTGTACCATTCTATCATACCTCATCTTCTATTTATTGTGTTCACTATCACAAATCAAGTCCTTTTTTTTTTCCCCAGCACTTCACTTTTCAGATAAAAGCTGACATTTAAGTAATTTTCTGATAACTGTAAAGGAAATATTATACAAATGTCCTTTGGTTTTGCTTTGACAGTTTAGAAGGCAATTTAATGGTTCAGAAACCCCAATCAGTCTTTGGCATTATTTCCAATTTTTGATAAATTCAATTAATGAATAAAACAGAAGAGTTTTTGAGATGTTTTCAGGTCACAAATTCCTGGAGCCATATAACGTCCATCCCAGAAAAGATCACTATCAGTATAATCACTGCTCTTTTTTAGAATATTGGAACAGAGATATCATGATTTAGTTTAAATACTTATGTGAAAAAGAGCTTTTTAATACAACCTATAAGCATGCTTCTTATTTATTATATATGTTATAAAGCCAGTAACATGTATGTTATTTTTCTGCTCTCCTGAATGAAAATTTATTAGAGATTACTAGGAACTCTAATATTTAAGACAGACACTTCTTTCAGAATATTGTTGTCCATTGGCAGATTAATGCAGTAGAGTATAAATACTACAGATGTTTTATGGGCATAGATACATGGAACAGACTGACAGCTGTCAGAGGAGAGGGAGAGGAAGGACTCATGAAAGAAGGTGAAGGAATTAGTCAAAGAACGTATATGCATGACCCATGACAAAAGACAACAGTGTGGTGATGGCCAGAGGAAGGAGGGTGAAGACAGAGGAGAGGTGAGAAAAAGAGGGGAAATAAGGACATCTGTAATAGTGTAAACAAAAATAAAATAAAAAATAAAACTTAAAAAGACATAAAAATAAAACATTCATTCTAGACAGACAGAAAACATGAAGTTCCAGAACTTGAACATACTTGTGTTACAGATGGGGACTAGTTACATCAGAATTAAAGCTGCTGTACCTTAGGCACAGTAAAGTTTGGTGAGAATTCTAGTTCTCTGTTTTCCAGTTCTATACATTTCCTACTGTGCCAGGTTCTTGCAATATTTGTGTTTCAAACATAAAAACAAGCTTAAAAAGTGAATTTTATACTACAATTTTTATGGTTCCAACACTCCTTCCGACAAATTCCAAATGCCACAAATTGTCATCAGATAGTAATTCTCAACTGGGGTGATTTTAGTCACAAGGAAAAGCTTGGCAATGTCTGGAGGCATTTTCAATTGTTGCAAATTCTAAGTTGTGGGGGAAGAAGAGAAGGGTTGCTACTAGCAACTGTTTGATGCTAAATGTTTTACAATCCACAGGACAGCCATTACAACCAGGGGTTTTCTGACTTCACATGTCACTAGCAACAAGGTTGAGATAGCCTGCATTAACTTTTCTTTTGCCTAAATTATCTGTCTCAAATGACAAATAGAATCTATCTCATATGCCACCTCCAGTTACTCGGTAAAAACTATCTCAAGCTCCGTGTTGAAAACAAAAATAACAGGCATGTGTTCAGTACGTTTAGAGAGAAGGAAATGACTCTACTCTGTATTTGCAGCT
Source organism: Furipterus horrens (assembly GCF_987537825.1). NCBI lineage: Eukaryota > Metazoa > Chordata > Mammalia > Chiroptera > Furipteridae > Furipterus > Furipterus horrens. The sequence continues at coordinate 56,794,014 of NW_028327171.1, forward strand.
TAACCAATAGCCTTTCTCCTAATTTCAACTCCTACAGATTCTTTTCAGAATATTGTATTTTAAATTAGTGTTAATATAAATCTTGTAGCATACAGAGTTTTATGTAGATTATTCATGGTGCATATAAATAATCTAAGAGCATTTTTCTTAAATCTTTAATTATAAAAGATGTTTTATTTTTCAAATGTATTTCTAATCTGTCACAAATTGATACTTTAAAAAATATAAAAATGAGTAACCAGATAAATAATTTTAAAAAGACATCCACAAGGTAACTTTTTAAATTATTAGAGTCAACAAACAAATACATGACCTTTCAGTTCATTATAAAAGTTCTAAAACATTCTCAATTATTGTATTCTTCTCAGTGATATTAAATTACATTGTTTATGGACCAGCAAGTGGATCAGGAGTACGGTTGGAGTATCATAAATTATTATTTTATTTATATCTGCTTCTTCATTCAGCAAACATTTATTACAGGCCTGATATGTCATGCACTTCACTAGGCTCCAGGAACACAGAGATAAAAAGCAGCCTCAATCTTTGTGGAATTCTCTATCTAGTGGAGGAGTCATAAGTAGTTTCAATGGAATTGATAGTCAATAGAAGCTACTAGTCATCATGGGTAACATAAGAGTGTGGAAGATGTGGAGAGGGTCCCAGGATTGAGAAGACTATGTCACGAATATTTCTCTGGTGTAGGAACCATCTGTCAGTTTAGGGATAGTGTCTTTGCTAAAGAGTACCGGTACTTCTTTGCTAGCTTCATTGTCTAGAAATAACAGTTGAATGCGAGTGTTACCAAACTGAGAAGGTAAAAACTGCTTGCCTAGTTACAATATGACAAACTAATAACTGGCCCTGACTGCCACTAGAGTCACTTATTATCCTTTAATTACATTCCAGGCTATTTAAATGTATTTAAAGCCTGATGATTATGTGAAAGGACATGCTGGCAACTGAATTTTTAAGAAAGAACATGTTTCCAATCAGTTTTTGCTGTAGCCAATAGCAGTCCATCTGACATTGAGACCAGGATTTGGTAGCCATAGCAAACAAGATGCTTAAAAGGGTGTTTTGCTAGAACTATTGCAAAATAATAATTTAGATATTTTAAAAGCTTATTATCTCCCACAAAACAGAGACCATTTGTTATTTCTCTACTGATTTAAAACAGATAGCTAGAAAGAAACACACACTTTTATTTTGCTTCCTATTACTTTCTCTTTAATAGCTACACTCTCGATTTAATTCATTGTTTGATGACTTCTAATTTCAACAGCTAGCAGTACCACTCAGACTCATTTTCCAATGTAAAATATGTTGGTTTTAAATTACACACTTCTGTATGAGGCTGAATAGGCTTTGAAAAATGTTTACTGGAGTTGGGATATCACAGGATTAATGTAGGTATTGAAATCTTGTCACCCTGTAATTCTGAAGCACATGCTGTTGTCATTGCACAATATATTACTTGTGCTTTAGTCCCCCTCCCCACCTGAAGACATTGTTTTTCACTACTTTTTTAGGCAGAAAGAGGAAGAGAGAGAAGAAACATCAATGTGAAAAAAAAGCATTGAATGGTTGCCTCGCAAAAGTGCCCAGAACAGGGATCGCACTTGGGATGAAGCTCCAAGAAACTAAGCCACACATGCCAGGACTGTACTTTAGTTTTGATGTGACATCTCATTCAAAAGGTTAAGAAACACGGATAATAAAATTATTTTTTTTAACTGATAGGCTGGTCATTGTCTCTATTCTCATTAATTTCAAGTATATTATACCCAAGATAATAAAAAGAGCATGCCATGCAGATAAAATGAAATTATATGTGCAGACATTATTAATGTTCATAAGTGATTAGATAAATCATAGTACATTTTTTCTAATGCTAAAACAAATATACAAAAGTAATATGGGCTATGGGTATAATAATTCAGAGAAAGTAGTAATCTGAATATCAGACTACAAAAATACAAATTGTATTCTGTTAGTGCCTGACTTATCTCAATTTTCTTCTTGTTATACAAAGTTCTTTACCTATAAACTTAAAATGCAAGAATGTATTACTTTATGATATACTGTGGACTCTTACAATCCATGTGACTCTGGATAAGTCACTTGCTTTCTCCCCAGGTTTGTGACCCAGAGACTGAGGCTAGTCTTAAGCATAGGTGGAGGGAAATTAGATTGCAGATGACAGTAAGTTTGATGACTGTGCATCATCATATATGATGGTAAAGACCTTAACATCAGAAAATCGAATGCCACTTTTATCTAACTTCATTTGTCCTGATATCCCACCAAAATATATTTTGCTTTGTACTTGTGACTACCAGTGGAGAATGGAAACCAAACTGAACTTCAGGTTCCAGACTAGGGCCCTACTTCATATTACTGCTACTAGACTTCTCTAAGACTGCAGTTCTCACCTTCCACCCTCTCCTCGCCAAGACCCTCCCTCTCTTGATCATGCCTGGATGAACAGCTGGCCCACATGTGTCTTGATTTTCAAAGCACAGATTATGAGTTGGAATGTGACTGTGATTCTGAACACTCATTGGAATCATGATGCCTGGCTCCTTTAGCGATTGATAGGATTTGTTTTAAGGTTAAATGTTCTATCTTGTATTCTCACTTTTTACCTCAAATTAGTTAAAAATTCACAAGAAGGTAGAATAGTACAGTTATGTATCCTTCACCCAGCTTCCCCCAGTGATAAAATTTGACATATACATAAGATGCTATAAAAAATCCAGGATATTGACAATTAATTACTATTAATTTATAGATCATATTTGATCTCATTAGTTTTTGCAAGCACATTTTGAATGTTTAGTTTTGTGAAAGGTTATCATATGTGCAGAATTTCATAACCATCACCACTTCTTAAGTAACTTCTTAATAATCATAGCCTTTCCCAACCCAAATCCTTGGCAAGCAATAATCAATTCACCTTCACTATTTTTCATTTTATGAGTAGTACATAAACAACGCTTTGAACCTGACACATTTCATGCAGCATAACAATACCTTTGAGTTCCATCCAAATTATTTATGATAGTTTATTTCTTGTTACTGAAAAATAGTATTCCATGATATCGATTTAACAGTTTGTTTATCCATTCACCCATTGAAGGACATTACATTGTTTCCAATATGGAACAATGGCAAATAAGACTGCTATAAAGATTCATACACAGGTTTTTGTATGAATAAAAAATTACATTAATCTAGGACACCAATTTTCAACTGTTGCACCACAAGAAATTTTAAAACGTGCAATATCAACAATTTAGTCAGGAGCACTGAATTATTTTCCCTTAGATTGTAAAAAAAAAAAAAAAAAAAAAAAAAAGCCAAGACAACAATAACCATCCACTGTGAATGAATCAAAATTATATCTACTTTTTTTAAGATCAGCAAAACAATTATATATTTTTTGGTGTGCCACAGAATTTTAGCAATTATTTTATGTGTGCCATGAGATGAAAAAGATTGGAAATCGCTGATCTAGAATATATACCAAGGAGGACACTTGCTAAGTCTTGTGGTGTGCTTAATATTTTAAGAAACTGATATATATATATTATTTTCCCAAGTGGTAGTACCATTTCATTTTCCCACTAGCAATATATGCAAGAGCCAGCTAGCTGCTCCACATTCTCACCAGCACTTGGTATCATCAGTAATTTTTATTTCATTTATTCTGATAGGTCTGTAGTAGTATGTCATTGGAGTTTTAATTTGTATTTTCTTAATGGTTAATAATGTTGAAAATCTTTTCATGTGCTTATTTATCCATATTATTTAATATATTGTATATATACTCTATGTAGTCCCCTGTAAAGTGGTGTTTTACATTTTTTGATCATTTTCGTATTGAATGCATTTGTTTTCTTACTATTAAATTTATAGTATGTAAGGTCAGTTGCACAGAAATAGATTGGTTTTTATGCAGTCCATTTTATTCATTATGTCTTTTATAAGTCATCCTTTGGTGATACGTCTAAGAATGCATCTTCCAATATCAAATCAAAACGTTGTCTCCTATGTTTTTTCTACAAGGTTTATTGTTTCATATAACATTGTGAATAATGCTTGTTCTGTGAAATTTTGAATCTTTCTAAAGCTTTTTTAATATATCACCAAGGAATAGAAATACTATAGGAATTAAAATAAATGTAAGTTTTATACTGCTTTGTCAAAAAATGTAAAATTTATATTTAAACATGATGATTTTGTTTTTATCTCTGAAAACTATGTCTAGAATTTACACATTTTATTAAATTAATCTTTAAGATAATAACCTACAATCTTTAAGATACTAAACATAAGTATGAATAATTTAAAATGTGTGGACAAACATATAAATGTATTTCAAGATAAAATTATAATTTTGGGTACATAATTTCTATAGTAATGTAATTATAGACTTGCTTACACAGATTTAATTTGTTTTGTGCACTAGGTTCAAAGTTCAAAGAACATGTATGCTTTTCTTATCAAATGTGATGAAAATTTTAATTGACTTAAACATTTTTTTCTTTCAGTATCTTAAAAATTATTTAATAGTACTAACTAAAATAGCTAAAGGATTAAATATTTCTTGTCAATATTTTAAAAAATGATCACAAATTCATTGATTTCCTCATTTTATGTATAATTTAAATGGGGCTTATATTACTTAGACTTTATTACTTAGCTTTTCAGTAGCAAGGGTTAAGGAATGAAACTAAAACTACATAATACTTACATATTAGAAATGAAGATCTCCCTAATCTCCTTCCCCACAGAGAACAAAATCACATTTCATCTTCAAAACAACCTAAAAGTTCAAACTCACTTTTTTTTAATAAGGTAATTAATTTCCAGATAGATGAACTAAATTGCTACAGAGTATCAGCAGGTAGCACCACAAGGTTTTGTAGAAGTTTTGTGTAATTCCCGAACCTTCTGCTACCCACTTAAGACTATTAAATACATTAGATCACTTAAAAAAATCTAGTTGAAGTAATTGAGTGAAATGATATTATCTTTCATAATGCTATAAAATTTTTAAAAAACGATGAAAAATCATTTACTGTTGATTTTCTTGTTTTATGTTTTTAGTTATAAATTCTTGACAATGACAGTTGAGAACTGATATTTTATTATATTTTAAAAATGACTCCTGAAAATCAGTAACAGAAATACAAACAACACAATAAAAACAGGTAAAAAATTTGAGTGGACAGTTACAAAAGAAGATACATAAAAGTACAAGTGTATGAGATATTTAGCATTGTTCATCAACAGAAAAATGAAAACTAAATTCACAATGACACTACACACTACCTAGAAAAGTTTTAATTAAAAAAAATTAACAAAACCAAAATATGGAATTGGAACTAAAGAGTACATTAACTTTGACAACCACTTTGGAAATGGTCTGGCAGATTCTTATTAAACTAATTCTGTGCAAGCATATAAAATAGCAGTTTTACTTCTAGGTTTTTACTGAAGAAGGAATAAACATATAAAAAATATGAGTGTTCATAACAATTTTATTCATTATAACCCGAAATTGACAACCATCAACAGGAGAACTGATAAGCAAAATTTGACATAATCATACAATAGGCTACTACTGAGCAATGAAAAAGAGCAAACTATTGATACATTTGACATTGACAAATGGCTGAGCAGTGGAAGCCACTGGCAAAAAAGTACAGTATATGCTCTCTTTTTAGCTTATAAGAAACACCGAAAAGATAAAAAACCAACTAGTGTCTAAAAGGAAATCAGTATTTGCCTACTGCCAGGATTGAGGAGGGATTGATTGTCTGGGGCCATATGGGAACTTGTAGAAATAGACAGAATAGTCAATATATTGATTTAGTGGTGGTTATGCCAGTGTATGTATGCATTTGTCAGAGTGCAGTAACATATACAGGTATGGGAAAAAGTAGGTAAGAACTCTGGGTCGAAATGTGCTTGAGTATAGCACGTAGACTACAGAATGTGTAAATAATAAAGGCTGGCAATTTGAGAACTTACGAGATTGTACCTAAGTGCAATGTGCCAGTGTGACATTCTTCTGAGTTAATAAGGCTATTGTAATAATCATAATCTGTATGTCTTTTTCCACATGAACAACTGTAAACCCACTTTTGCCCACCTCTGGTTGTGAAAATGGGTGCATCTTGTTTCTAAAAATTAGTTTCCAATAAAGTTAACTCCAGAAACATATCAAGCAAATATAATTAAAGTTATAGGAAGATGGAAGGAAAACAGATATAGTAAGATGGTATACGCTTCAGGAGAAAAGACGACTTATTGTGTCCACAATTAAGGCAATAAAGTAGAAGTAAATGCTGAAGAAAATAGAATTATTCTTATAGAGGTTACATTTGAGTTTTCCTCTAATGATACAGATAGAAATAAAATGACATGAAAATAATAAGTGAAAAGTTAACATAGCCATAAATCAGAGAATTGTGACCTTCAGTTAACAGAGCTTCATTGATAAGAATTTGATAATTAAACTGGAACAGTAATAAAAATAAATAATAAAAATAAATGTCTGGGCACCCAGATCTGAGTTTTGACATTTACTAGATGTGGGCCTTTGAATACATATCTTAACTAAACTCTTCATAGTTCAGTTTTCATACATAAACTTTAAAAAATGAAGCTCTAAGGTCATGCTCTAGGGTTACCCTAATGATTAAACCAGGTCTGTCTATGAATCTTCTGGCATAGTTCTTGGAGCTCTTTGACCCTAAAAATGTTGTAGAATATAAGAACAGCTTCACTTTACTAATGAGTATTATAAATACAGTTTATTATTTAAAAAATAAAGCAAAAATAATTTTTTAAATAATATATTCTATAATAGCATTTCCTGAACCAAACACTAATATTATATTAGTTGTGATGAAAAACATCCCTGAAATTATAAAATATATTTGACAATGGGCTTGATAATTATATATATCAAAATATTTACTTAAATGTAATGAAGACTTATTTATTAATCATATTAAGAATGTCATTTAGGGTATACAACGATGTGCAACTTTTTTGCAAGCACTGAAAGTTAAAAAACAAACAACAAAAATTTTTATAATGATGTAAGAACAAATAATTTTCCCAAATGCTAATGCATTTCATAATTGCCCAAGAATTACAGAGAAGTGATGTAAGCCAGAAAAAAATAATAAATTTAAAATGTAAAAAATGAAATGAAAAGATACCACCAAAAAAAAAAAAAAAAAAGGAATACCAGCAACATAGAAAGGTAGTTAAGCCTTGATGGAGGTGGTGGCTCAGTTGGTTGGGCATCATCCCTCAAAGCAAAAGGTCAGTGAATATGCCTACTTTGTGGATTCTGTTCTCAGTCGGGGGACACACAAGAGAAGAAGTGACCAATCAATGTTTTTCTCTCAGATCAGTGTTTCTTTTCTTCTCCTTCTCCCTCTCTTCCCCTCTCTGGGTCAAAAAAATATACTATATATATATATATATATATATATATATATATATATAGTATATATCACTGGCTGGTTTGGCTCAGTGGATTGAGCGTCGGCCTGCGAGCTAAGTGTCACTGGTTCGATCTTCCAGTCAGGGCACATCAGAGAAGGAAAACTCTGACTCCAAAAAACCTCCGCTGCCTTGCAGCATACCTCTTCAGGGGAAAGGCTAAGGGAGTAAACCCCGACAGAAAATCTGGAGCCGGAGTCCCTAAGGCGGTTTGACGTTGTAGTCAACACCGGCAACTCCTGCGGCGCACCTGAAACCAAGCTGTATTGACTCCGTCTTTCCCTTGGACCCTTCAGCTGCGAAGAGAGGGGGGGTCTGCTGCATGGGCAACAGCAGACCCTCCATATCACCCTGCCCAGGCTCTGTAGCTTCAGCTTCACTGGAGAGGACACTCCAGCGTCATCGCAAGATGTCGATTCAACATGGGAGGAGACAGATACCGTGTCACTCTCGAGTCGGACTGCACAACCATTCTCGGCGGTGCAGATAGACTCTTAAGAAGCTACACCATCGTCTCTTGAGACGGACGGCTGCCGACACAATAGTATATATCATATATATATGATATATATATATATATGATAAAAAAGTGAAACAAAATTATCTGCAAAATGAAATTAGGATTTGTTGCATGCAAGTACTGATTTACCACATAATTCCATCCTCTGTTAAGAGATAGGAAGAAGAAAGAAAAGAGGAAAGCAGGCAAGGGGGGGGGACAGGATGGAGGGAAATGAGACCTAGAAATGCAAGACAGAGATGATTGAAATGTCTGGTATTCTACAACTTATGCTGTAAAAATAAAGATGGATTCACAAGTTAAAAACAAACAAACAAACAAAAAAATCCCACCTCATCAAAGATGATGGCCATCAAGAACAAGAGTGAAATGAAAAGATATTCCAGGAGGTGAAAAGGTGATAGATAAAACAGATAAAAGACTAGAAAATCAGTTTGTTGAGAAAAGTTTTTTTCAAAATGTGAATACTCTTCTAAAAATATTCTGAATTCAGGCTTGTGAAAAACTAGATGAAAACTTCCTGAAATATGTGTTGCATATAATAAATGATTAATGGTTGCTAAAGAATAAAATTTAAACAATTAGATTAATCAATGAATCGGGCAGCATCTCATCCAGCAAATAGAAATAGCCCCAAAGGGTTGAAAAAATGGAAATATTGTATAGGAAGCTCTGGTCAGCGTAACTCAGTTGGTTGGAGTGTTTTCTTATAACCAAAGGTTATAGGCTTGATGCTCAATCATAGCACATACGTATATGGGTTTGATTCCCTTGTCTAGAAATGTAAGGGAGGCAAGCAATAGACTCCTTTTTCTTGCATGGATGCTTCTCTCTCTCCCTTCTTCCTATTAAAAAAAATTTTTTTTAAAGGTGTTTAAGAAGAGTGGGTGGGGCAAGTGTTGACCAGAAAATTCCAGACTGGTTGAAAAGATTAAATTTCTAAAAAAAGGCTGAAATAGCAACTATGTCAGATATCTAACATAGATTTTGTATCATGGGCACAAGTGATGCCATTTTGGACCTGTGTCTTTCTCTTTAACATGGCTTGTTACAGATAGTGAGGAACATCAACACAAACTCTCCTCCTATGATGTAAGACCACAAACATCCTATTTGACAAAGCAAGTCACATAGAGTTTTATACAGGTTGTCCCCGATTAGAGATGGTTTAACTTATGATATTTCAACTTTATGATGGTGTGAAAGTAATGCACATTCTACAAAAGCCATATTTCAAATTTCTAAGCTAATGCTGCCAATTATACTTTCTCATTAGGCTGGGCAGTAGCAGTTAGCTTTAGCTCCCAATCAGCCAGTTTACAAGACTGAACAACAGATACTCTACAATGTAGTATTAAATGTTACCCCTTAGTGAGTCATGTACAAATATGAACCAGTAGATTAAAATACTGCACTGTCAATAGCACTCCATGACCTGCAGTTTCTAGACTTAGCTAAGGAATGAATTCAAGATCATATCCAAGTGAAAGCAAAAGCAAGTTTTACTTTGGTTGAGAGAAGGCAGCCAGGATGTGGGTTCCCAGAGACAGAATCAGCGGGTAAGTGTGGGACTTGCTGCTGCTGCCTGCTGCTCCCCTAGTCGCAAGTGTTATAGGGCGCCGCTCTGAAAGAAGTGAAGGGATGAAGACAAGGGTGAACTCATGGGTGAGTTGCATGCTCACTCAGTTAGTTCTTGTGATTTTATGTGTTTCCAAGGGTAGGCTGTTCCTGAACTTTGTGGCACCAAATTCTGCCTCTGCCTTCTGGTTGCGAAGGGGTCTTGTTTCTAATACAGTTTGTTTCAGAAGTGTTACTGCTCATCCCTTTGGCCCCCTTCTGCTTGTAGTTTCAGTTTTCATATATTATAATGATGTATAATGAGCTTTGGAGTCAGTTGCTGGTCACTTTTCCTCTATCTTGAATTAATCTGGTTTTAGCTAGTTCTTATTGTTGATTTCTGCAACCACCACAGGAATGTCTTGCTGTAAACTGTTTCTCTCTGATCATACATGAGCAGGGACCACGGGGGTATGGCCCTGGGTGAAAGGACATAGGGGCTTATGTATCTCTGATGTCCATTCCTACTTTATCGTTCCTTTGTCTGGAGCTCTCCCTAATTTCTTTCCATCCTGTCTCACACTGATCCAACTCCCCTCTCTCATCTGAGTCACTATTGGTTTCTACTACAAAGGAACTAAAATAGTTGCTTAAGGAGGTCTAAGGTAGAATAGACTGTATGGTTGGCTTTAATGTTCAAAACTCATTTGTGTCTCAAGGTCATTCCAATGTTCTATTCCCTATATTCTTTAAAAGATACAATTAATAGCGGGATGTTATAAATGACAACATTTTAGGCATATATCATAAATGTGGGGTAAAGACAACAGGTTTTTAAAATACAGCTTACTTTGCTTTACATAATAAATGAATTTTAAATATTTATGCTAAATTAATTTGTTAAATATTACTTTAAAATTAAACTTTATGTGTATTAAAAGATATCTTTTATACACTAAAAAATCAGAGATCCTTAATATTTGTTTATGGCAAATGTTACTTTTTCCAAATATATGTTCTTTATACATCTGAATTTTTAATGTATTTTATTAAATTTTCTAGAGTAGAAGATATATGTCAGTGGAGAAAATATTTTGCTAAATCAACTATTGTAAAATATTCCTTGACTAAGAATCATAAAAATAATTGTTTTTGAATTAATCAGTGTGAAAGGTATAGATTTTCCCCGGGTTTTGGGTCTCTGAGCAAAGGCTTTCTTTTGCGTTCCTCACCCTAAAGTCCAGTGTTCTACATCATTCTGACAGATGAGCCTCCACAGAGTCTATGGAGGTGAGGTCAGTTATCTTGGCAAAGGGGAACTGTCAGGTATTTCTATGTTAATACACAGAAGCTGTATCTCATTATTTTCAGTTCTGAAGAGTTATGTGGGTATAACCATATTAATGTAATCATGTGCTTAATATTATGCAATCACATTCTCTACCAAATATTGCTTATTTGAAATAATGTTTCAAAAAGATATTTATAGATTATTCTTTTTGCTTATTTGTGACTATGTCTCTAGAATACTTATTTAAATGCGGAGATACTGTGTTTTTTAATTTCCAGAAGATGTAGTTCTTTCAAATGACTTCCACAAGTGGTATGTGAGTAAATTAATCACATTATAACCTCCTAGTACACTAAATTACATGATATTTGTATGTAAACATTTTTGTTTTTATGTATGTTTCTCTGATCACTACTGAGATTGCATGTCATTATCTCTTACTGTTTCCAAGAATATTTTAAGTATTCCAAGAAAAAAATATCCTTTGTACCTGGTATGTGTCATAAATATTTTCTCCCTGTTTGTAACTCATCTTTTAATTTTTACAGGGCATTTCATAGCACAGAAAGTTCTTTTAGGGGGAAGGGAAGGAGATCTTGATCAATCTGCTTTAACTTCATGTAGTATACTTCTGTGAAAATGTTTCTCATTACTACTTTTCTTGAGTTTTTACACCAGCTTTAAAATATTCAAAAATATATTAAAAAATAAATAGAAAAATATTAAAACACTGCTTTATGTGCTGTGCAATTAGCAATAAGTGAGAAGACAGTTTTTGATCCCAAGAACTTGTATACTGCTATGTTATATACTATGATAGGCAGAAAATTGACCCTCAAATAAACCCCTGTCTTAATCTCAAGAAACTATAAATATATTACCTTAAATGGCAAGAGAGACTCTATAGAGATATTACATTAAGAATTAAGGTAGGGAAATTATTTTGGATTATCTGGATGGGCACAATATATATAAACCAAGGACCTTTGAGTGAAAGAGATAGGTGGGAAAGTCAGAGGTAAAAAGGAATATGTGGAAATGTGACTAATAGGCAGAAGTTAAGGTGATAAGAATGTGGTTTTGCATATGGGAAGGGGTCAGGAGTTGAAAAATGAGAAGCCCTGAGAAGCTGGTATAGGCATAGAGAAGAATTTTCCCTGAATACTCCAGAAGAAACATAGCCCTGCTAACAACTTGATTTTAGTTCAATGGGACCTAATTCACATTTATGACCTTCTGACTTTAAAATAATAAATTTGTATTCTTTTTAGGCACTCATTTGTGATCATTTGTTACAGCAGCAATAGGAAATAATATACACAATACATATACTAAAATAGGCAAGTAAATAGATATCTCAGTAGATGTGTGCTTCAGGAAGAGGAAAATGGGTGAGGTTTGAGAGCAAGGTTATTCAATATCATAACCATTAACAATGTACTGTAGCAGAAAAGAAAAATGTGTTTTGTAGACAACTGGCTTCTTCACCACAATAATGGTAAGACAAATAATAATTTTTGGAAGGGCAATATGACCAAAACATCCAAGGCAAAAAGCAAAGAATAAAGTAAAGAGTGATATGAAATTTTGATAAAATATGTGTTACATTCAAGAGATTAAAATGATTCTAAACACTGGAGAACACAACAACTTGATTTCCTTTGGAAACAGAACCACAAAACAATATACAAAAAGCTGACAAATTCAATGTACTTATATGGTAAAAGCTGTCAAAAAATAACTGTGGTAGACTGGGAGATATAACTTGCAACATATGCTTATAGTTAAGAATTCTTATTCATAATATGAAATATTTCTATAAGTGAAAATTGAAACAAAGGTAAAGGAAACAAAATATAGAAGAATAAAATATTTGTAAATGAAATAACATTTTACAAAAGAATAACAATTGACTAATAAATATGTGAAAGGTTGATAATTCTAGCTTTATTTCTAATTTTACATCCAAAACTAATTTTTCACTTAATTTTATGACTAAGGAGAGAAAGACACAATTTGTTCTACATCTAAAAGCAAATTCCTGTTTTGTTTTTTTTTTATATCACGGTACATTTTAATATAGCATTTTATATCACTACACATTTCCATCAACGTGTCATACCCTTTAATATTGGAAATAAAGAAATGACTAAAGACAAAAACATACTGAGGTTCAAAGCTCAATTCAGAGTTTAAAAATTTGAGTATATAATCTCTAATTTCTGATCTGATAGTTCAGTCTTTAAAAATATTAAATCCACTTTGCTTTAACTGAGAGGCTTTTGTATTTCTTAAGATTAAATGTCCACCTTAATTGTGATATCATGGCAAGACAGATTTTTATTTTTGTTTTTAACATCAGTCTTCTCTCTTATTAGTAACTTCTAATCCATTTTATTTTTGTTTACCTTTCACCAGGTCTTTGGGGAACCCTGTTATCTTGTCATCTGCCTGGACCTTCAGTGTCCTCATGTCTCTGCAGTATGTCCAGTCTCATCTCAGATATGCACCTCAATTCTTATCTTCAGAGGCTCATTTTTGAAAACATGTTTTCTTTTCTGAAGCTGTGCCCTGGGTCTGATGTGGACAGTTATTTTGCTATAATCGCATCTGTATCATTTTTCCTTATCAGTGCTGCAGAACTGATCAATGTCCCAGTCCCCATATCCCAAGTCTAATTATCTTACAGTAATCTAAACTAAATTAAATTTGTTATCTCTTAGCCCAAGCAACTCAAGGGGAAAAGATTGTGAAAACTTCACTACTGGATATAACATTAAAAGAGAGAGAGAACAGAAAATTCTTCAAAGTAAATTTTAAATGTATCATGGCAAATACAAGTACTAAATAATTCTGTTTGAGTAACATTTTTGTGCCTCATGATTCTTTTCACCTATAAAGTCACCTGCAATGCTAGGCACTATAAACTGTCACTTTGATTTTACAGACAACATTCTTGAAGCTATTTATATTGTGCCCCTTCAAAACTCCTCAGAGGAGCATGTTACAAATACATAACAGGAAAACAGCCTATCTTTAGTTGACCCTAGTGTTTCAGAAGCGTCATGTGTACTCACATCTTCTACACCCTTGATTTAACTTTTCATACTCTAAGTCAGTATTTATTAATGTGTAATTTATGAAGTATAGACTGACAGTTGTAGGGGGTGGGTTTGGGGGGCCTGATGAAAAGGTGAAGGGATTAAGCAAGACAAACCAACAAGCCAACAAACAAACCTCATAGATACAGACAACAGCATGGTGATTACCAGAGGGAAGGGAGGGTGGGAGGACGTAGAAGGGGGCAAAGGGGGTATAAATGGCCATGAAAAGAGACTTGACTTAGGGTGGTGAACACATAATACAATATACAGATGAATACAGATGATCTATTATAGAATTATATACCTGAAACCTATATAGTTTTATTAACCAATGTCACCCCAATAAATTCAACTTAAAAGAATCACTTGGGAAGTTTTCAAAATTTAGCTATCTGGTTTTAACATCTGCCCACCTCCCAGTGATTGTGATGCAGTAGATCTAGAGTGGTGCTTAAGATTATGCATTTTAAATCATTCTTATGTACATTGACATCTGAGAGCCACTTAATTACCAGATAACTCATTCATAAAAGACTTATTTTCAATGGTCAAAGCAAATCATTGTTGTATAGGGGAGTAAATATTAGGCCTTCTGTTATTATTATTATCATTTTATCTGAAAAACCTAATAAAACCTAGGTTTTAGTAATATTTAATGCATAGAGTAGAACTAGTTTCTTAGGTAGTCACCTGGGCTATTGGCATGTGAGATATCCTTAAGGAAATGTTGGGTTTGCACAAAGCAAAGTGTCTGTGAGGGCCATCTTCCTCGCTTTCTGCATATTGCATTATAAAACAGTCTCCATGTATCCAGCACAGCTGGTTTACAGGTTATGTTTCCTAGTTTTAACTGAACCAATATTTAGAAAATGGAAATTTGACTTAGTCTCCCTACAAAGAAATCAGTAATAAAGGATAACAATAAATATTTCAGAATATGTTACCTATTAATATAAATTTAAAAAAAAAAAACCATGTGTCAACATTTCAGGAAATAATGCAGTTTCTGTTAACATTTCTTACTCAGTTATGGAAGACAAGAGGCATATACTATCACTGAAATGTTTGCTCTACTGAAGCAGTAAAATTAGCTAGAATAGCACACAGAAAACAAAATAGAAACCAATAAAAATGCATTATTTTATCAGTATGCACTGTGACAGGTTCTGGAGTGTATTAATGATAAAAAAAGTTTTAGGAAAATTATGCAAGTTTACTGTAGAGTTGTGTAACAGTTCAGATGTTTTTAACATGTCTCACATTATTTTCTAGATTTTGTTTCACAAACTAATATATTAAGAAGTATTTTCTGTAAACTACTTAAGAAGAGGTGTACTGGAAAATGTCTGTCTTTTAAAGTAAATACTTTTAAAATATTTTGGGAAAAAGTTGAATGTTCTAGTCTACTAGTTCAAAGGTTAAAACATGCAAGAATTTCATTCACAATATCTTTTCTACCTTTAAACAAGTAAAAAAGTCAGACATGCACAAATTATATGCACAAACATCCATGTCTTTAATTTCACAGAATGAGATTTATGTATAAATGTGTATAATATTTCATACAGACATGGAGAATAGCTATGAAAATCTTTTTAAACACAGAGTAGTATGCTGGTTATCTTTGGCAAAGTAGCTAAAATAATGAAATAAAAATGAGGGGCTCTTTTAAAAAATAAATATAAGTATTCTAAATTTATCAACTCTTTTTTCATGATGAGTGCCTATCAGTAGTATACTAATTTGTAGATATTTTAGAAAACATAATACAATCTGTTCCTGTAGGGTAAAGGTTTTTATTTTAAAATAAAGGAGAAAATGTTCTGTGAAAAATTATGTTAATAAGAAACACTTGAAACATAAATATTTGAATATTTCCCAACATTTTGTAATTTTGTTACCTAAAATAATTTTACAACTTGAAACAATACATTTAAATCTAGATTCTTGAAAAGGTAGAAAAACGTATTCTAATTTATTTAAAGTGTTTAAAAACTAATATTTTAATAGATTTTGAAAACATTTGTTACTTACATAAAACACATTTTCAGGTTAGCTTATAAGAGCAGCATTAAAGAAGATAAGTTTTTAACCTCCTAATTTTAACTAAAGTATTTGCATACCTATAAATACAGATGGAAAAAGTAATACTTTTAAGTTAAGTTAATACTCCGCTACTTGTGTATATTTGTGTATATTACATTGGGTTTGCCAAAAGGTTTGTTTAGTTTTTTCCATAAAATAGAAAACACATTTTTTATTTTCACTAATTACTTGATTGATTTGGTTATATGGAGTATGTTGGCTATGTCCTGCTATTGGCTTCTAGTGGGTAAAGGCCAGGGATGTGGCTAAACATCTTCCAATGCATAAGACAGCCCCACAGCAAAGAATCATTTGCGAAAATGTCAATAGTACCAATAAACTACGCAAACCACTTTTGACACATTCAATCAGTCATAGTACCTTCTCCATACACTGCACAAATATTTTTTTGTGTTTCAGTTGCATTTTTATCTTTCTTGAAATAATAAAGTATGATACAGCAAAAATGTTGGACATCTTATTCCATCTTTAGTATTGAAATGGCTGCACAAAAGTTAATCAATTTTGATGTTTTTTCCTAAATATATGCATATATGACAGCTGTCACAAAAAAATCAAACAAAATTGCTTTAAATGAACTTAAAGACTACTAAGCACTACTTGAGCCATCAAAGAGAAAAAAACTAGATGAACATTTTGGTCAACCCAATGTATCTTTCTTAAGTCTCGTTTTCAGGTACTACAGCTAATACAACCGAGTATCAAAAAAATAAACTTAAAAAAACTCTTATAAGTATTTTCCAAATGTGTTAAACCTGAATACTTAGAAATAATAAAGCAAAAGCAAAGTGTGTTGCTATGTAAAATGTAGATCTCTCTGAAATGTTTTAGAAAAGGTCAAAATGTTTTATAAAGTTAATACATTAAATATCGCTAATATTAAATGTTATTTATTTTGACACATTCTTATATATCTTGGCTTTTGCTTTTTTACATGTAATTTATAAACTTTATTAACAGTATGGGGTACACAAGGTCTGTCCAGAAAACGTGCATCCATTGTTAATATATCAAGATTGGTTTGCGCGACATCTATGTAATCTGACAGTCAAGGATAGTGGACTGGAATACTCATGTGTGAACAATGACTACTTCATTGTAGTAGGCAGTGGAGGTGGAAGACACTGTTGAGTGAGCATGTGTACTGTGTGGCTATCACATTAAAAATGACTGAGCAAGTAGAGCAACAAATCTGCATCAGATTTTGCGTTAAGGTTGAACATTCCTTTGTGAAAACTATTAGGATGACTCAGAAGGCTGCAGCTATGGGCAACTGGTGACTGACAGCTTCATCACGACAACACACCTGTTCAGGCATCACATCTCATGCAGAGTTTTTGGCAAAACATCAAGTCACCCAGGTGACTCAGCCCCCCTACAGCCCACATTTGGCACCCTGTGACTTCTCACTTTTCAAAACTAAAATCACCATTGAAAGGAAGAGATTTCAGACATCACTGTGATTTAGGAAAATACAACAGGGCAGCTGATGACAATTGGGAGAACTGTGTGAAGTCCCAGGGTGCCTACTTTGAAGGGGACTGAGCTGTCATTGTCCTATGTACAATGTTTCTTGTATCTTGTATCTTCTACAATAAATGTCTCTATTTCTCATATTACATGGCTGCTGGATATGTTCTGGACAGTCTACATTGTATATACTCTTCAAATTGTAATTAAATAAATGCACATATATTAGGAAATATGTAACTTTTTAATTTGACGAATACATGTTCAAAAAGTGTGGAGGCCACTGACATAGCTTAATATGCTCTTGAAGAAATCTAGTTAATTCATTATTATTAGAGGGGCTTGTATAAGAGAACTGGATAAATTATTGTTATTAAATCCAAGACAAAATTGGAATGTGCTGGTAAAGGTTTAAAACAGGATGGGATGAGAGGAAGCTCTGATTTGTAGTGTTTGCTGATTTTCTTAATGAAAATACTCCCACAGCGAACTGATCTGAGATAAATAAAAGGACTCCATGTGGAGTTGGGAATTGATGTGCTCAATCAACTCTTGCAAAGTTTTACATGTTGGTCTAGAACAGCACTGAATAACTATGTCCTATGGGCAATTGTTTATTCCACTCTCATTTGTCAAAAATAATATGTGAAATTCCAGAAAAAATATCCTGACTCAAATTGTTTTGTCTTTTTTTTCTATAATATTTAATAAGCACTATGCACGTTTGTTCAATAAACCGTGCATTTTAGTTTTAATAACTTTCACTTTCACATTCTTAAATATCACAATGTAATCTACAGGCACACATGTTATCTAAGTAGGTTTAATAGAAAAAAGAGTAAGATACGGAGTGTGAGAAAGAGAGGGAAGACATCTGCAATTAAAAAAAAACTATCTTAGTACTATGTAATTTTTTCAACAGAATTAGCTTAAATTATTGAATAAGAATTACAAATGAAACCAGGTTTGAAATATGGAAACTTCACATGGTAATAATTTTATGAGAACACATGTAAAAATCCATACACACCCACATCATACTCAGAGAATACTTATATAGTCTTGAATAAGTTCCCTCAAAACAAAAACTGATAGCGCTTTACTCTCATGTGAACACACTTCTATTCTAATGTTTTCCCACTAAGCACATTACGATTTTTCCTTATTAATTAAGATTAATTTAGAAGAGAACAGTATTTGATTGCTGGTGGATTCCTCCTCAGCACACTGCTCACATACAAAAATCAATTACAGTTGGCTCATCCAATACTTAAAAATGTTTTTAGATTGCCTTATCACTCCAATATATTTGTAAAATTACTCTGCCATTTTCTTTGTGTTCACTTAAGCTAGGACAAAATTATATTTAAACAATGGTTTACTTTAATATCCTAAAGTTCAAAAGAAGATAATTGAACAAACACTATGCAAAAGACACTTAGAAATGACCTCCTGACATATTTAATATTAGAATATAATACTACCTACATAAAATAATATCCTTTACATGATGGAAACCAGCCACAGACTCAATTATTTTTTTCAAATATTTTAAATGAAAAGGTATGGGCTCTTTACCTTACTAACTGATTCTGCTTCAGCAAAGATAACTAAATCTTTATGCCAACTGACTTGGCTATGTGGCAGGAGAAGCACAATAATTCATATATTATTGTATAAATCTTCTAACTGGACTGTTTGCCTCCAAGCTCACCCTCCTTTACTCTGTTGTTCACATTGCTGTCAAGTTAATTTTCCATTTACTTCAATTGATTTGCTTCCTTATTTGCTCCCATGGACAGCTTGTTTTTTAGAGAAACTCCATGGATGTTATATAGCTTGAAATGAATCATACCTTTAGTCATTCACTCATCTATTCATTAAAAAAAATTAAGCTTTATTTACTAAACACTTCCCAAACACATGACTATTTCTATAGTTGTTTTAGGTTCATAACAAAATTGAGAGAAAGGTACAGAGATTTCCTAAGTAACCCCTGTCCCTACACCTGCATAGCCTCTCCCATTGTCTATATTGACCACCAAAGTGGTAATTTCTTACAACTGATAAACCTATATTGACACACTTTAATTACCCCAAATCCATAATTTATCTTAGGGTTCACTCTTTGCATATGACTTTCTGGGCTTTGGGTCATTATAAAGGAATACAGAGTATCTTCACTGCCCTAAAAATCATCTGGGCTCCACTTATTCATCCATCTTCTTTACCCCACTCATCTTTTTACTCTATCCAGTTTTGCATTCTCCAGAAGTTCATGTAGTTGGAATTATACAGTAGGTAGCCTTTTTAGATTGGTTTCTTTCATTTAATAACATGAATTTAGGGTCCTTATTTTCATAGCTTGATACATCATTTCTTTTTAATGCTGAATAATATTCTATTATCCAGATAGAATTACTTACATGACTCAATACATATTTTTGATATCCTTTTATGTCTCAGATACATTGTTGGGCATTGAGGAGAAACAGCTGTGGACCTGGTATCCTTGTAAAGAACACCTTTATGTATCTTTCACTTAGAATGTAACTTAAATACCACTGAGGACAGGAATTAATTCATACTTGTCTACAACTTTGAGGAAAAGCAGGATAATGCAAGCATTGTTTAAATGCTTTAAAGTGTATGTTGCTGTTGCTATGATGATGATTATCATAAATATAATGATAGTACTAGATAAAGAAAATGGGAAATACTCTGCAATTTTACCAGTAATAAATTATAACAATTTTGAATAGTAACCTTTATATCTGGGCAAGCTAAAAGCAGTCAATACCACATTTCACATGATAAACCTCACGACTGGAATGATTTTCCCAAACTTCACACTACACCACTCAGGAATACCTTATATGTCACTTCTTGAAAATTATCTCTCAAGTAAAGGTTAAGAGGACCTTTCAATGTGCTTTTCTGTGCTTGCTTTCTGTGGCACTTATAACAGTGTTTTATTTACTTTTCTCTACCCGCTATCAGTGTCTGTGACCTTTAATGTCAGGAATTTGCAGATCTTATGTACCACTTTACCCCCAAAACCTAACACAGTGACTTATAGATAATATACTTAATATAGATTTAATATTTACATTATTATATATTAATAATAATAGTAAAATTAGGAACTCAAAAATTTAAGGGTCATAGTTATTGTTACACATCTAAGTTTTTCATATCTGATAACAGAATATGATAACACTGCCTTTTTAGTACAGTGTTTTTACATGTATATATATATATATGTTTATAAAATACTTCTATATTTTATTTGTAATAAAATCACCTAATTTTTAGTTATTGAGTAAACATTAACAGTGGTGTTGATATCTACTTTCAAGTAGTCATTCACCAAATGTACTCATATATTTCATACTTATTTTTGAAACAGGATTGAGTTTGGTATTATCAGCTCTGCTTTGTTAGGAAGACAAAACATGTGGCTTGGAATATTATAATACTTCTTGCAAATATTACAGGTAAGATTGAAACTCAAGTTTGTTTAGGATTCTTCCCATTATATTATTATTATGGGCAGATCAACATTCTGAGTTATTTTTAATTTTTCAATTAATTGTACATAGGATACTTTACAACTGTACATTATATCTTAATAAAATTTATTCAGTAAACACACACTATGTATCGACTTGATCTCAAGTGCCATGCTAAGAAGCATCATGCAGAGATGTCTGGCAGTATAGTAAGTATATAGTCCTGAAATTCATGAAGTGAATTTAGGCTAGGGATATAATTATTCATTTACATCTTTTAGATAATTAAATTTAGGGTTTTTGGAAGACTGAAATGACCTATGTAGACTCCTAAGAAACATTGCACTGTCTATTAAGGTACAGTTAGCGAAAATGAGTTAAGCAGGAAATTGCAAAGGCACTGCCATAAATACAGGGGTTGGCAACAGTAGGTTCACAATTGTATGTGAAACAGAGTTTATTCTTGTATTATTATTTAGTAATTATTATATTAGTTTCCATACAAACAACTGTAAAGCTACTTTGGCCCGTCCCTATATAATGAAAAATTAAGACAGAACATTTTTATGAATGATAAAGAGGAGAGGATCTTAAGTTGAGAGTGAAAAGAGGTGTCAGGGTTCATGTTCAGATGGATTTGAGAATAGAGGGCAGACACAGAGAATCATTGAAGGTGTTAAGTAGCAGTCAGGAATGAGCAGACGGATGGGAAATAAAGCAGGGCCCTTACATTACAATCTAACGAAGAACTTAATACAGAAGGCTAGAAGCAAAAGTGAGACATGTCTCACGAATTAACGCCGAAGTCTGGAGCCCAGTTTGATAAGATTGCCAGGTGTCCCAAACGTCACAGGCAGGGCTAACACAGGAGGAAGGGAGCCCTCGAAACTCTGTGCTGGGAAAGAAAGCCTCTGTAGCAATTTCAATAACTAAGACAAGGAACCTTTAATAGCTGAGAAAGAAAGCCTTTGTAGCTGTGCATTATTCCCAAGGGGAAGAAGGAGGGGAACCTAGAAGGTGACTAAGGTACATAACCGCTAAACCTCAGGAGTCAGCCTGCTTAGATTAGCCAGATACCCACTTGTAGCCTCGGCTCAAGATTATAGAACAAACTTACTAACAACTTTATTTCCACTACACATAGAGTATTTAGATTAGCCAGGTGTCTGCTTGCAGCTTCATGCTTGTATGTATTTCATAAATAAACTTGCTGTCTCATTTCCATTGTAGGTGTTTTTTGTTTGAATCCGTCTCTTGTGGTGAGACAAGAACCATGGCAGAGAAGAGGGCCTTCTGACTCGGGTCTCTTTCCTCTGTAACAAAGGTAAGATTGAAAAAATATTACTGATTTTCTTTGGGCTACCATCATCAGTGAATATTTCTTTGTATTCAAAAATACATTAAGATTAGAGCCTCCATGAATCAGAACTGGAGTGATCTTCCAGTCTTACTTCAGATTTACATGATTCCACCTACATTGTGCTCCTCAGAGAGATGTATGGAAGCCAGGTTCATGAAGCTCTCCTCTAGGAGGGAAGTAATAAAATTATTTCCAAGGAAGAGGAAACAGGGATTTTCACAAAGTATGGCAGTCTCCATTACATGAATAATTGATTAAGCCAGAACAGAATAGATTTAGAGAAAAATTTTACTGTAGGCCAAAAAATACTTTTGTCAGTATAATAATTTGACATGAATATATATAGTGAAAAAAGGATATATATAATATATCTGTTTGTGATCATTGCTACATTTTTCTAGTTCTTTTTCCATTAAAGGGTAGTAGTAAAATAATGATGTTATATATGTACATAAAACACTTACATAATATTACTAGAAGACAATTGAAATAATTAAAAATATTGAATAGAAAATTGCAAAGATTAAAATAGATCTTTAACTTCTATTTTTAATTATTATTCTTCCAATAAAATACACATTTTTAAAAAGATTCATTTTTAATAAGGATCCAGGGTCAGCTTGTTGAGCTGGACTGGGAATTCAATAGGAAAATTAATAAACTCCCTTTTAGTAAACTGTATTTTTCTTAGGAGTTTTTTTTTTTTAAGACAAATTTGCAATTAATAATAAGAATAAAAATTACAATAATAAACCATTGAATGTGGTAGGTTAGTTACAATAGACATTGAAGAGGCTTTTTTTTCCCTATGAACATTAGATTTGTTGCTAAGTGCACATCCATACAAAGCACACTTGGAAAGGTAATCATATTTTGCTTTTAGTTTCCCTTCCAAAGAACTTTTTATCATTGAACTGGTACAATAACTACCTATCAACTGCTTGTCTGATTTGATTTTCTACTAAATTCAATGACTGTTTTCTGAAAGAGAACACACAAGCAGTTAACCTACCTGGAAATTTTCAGTTTTTCACCTAAATCAGGCAAATTAGAATTATTATATTTTGTTTGAATGGCATTACACTAAACAAGAAAACATGTAAAAAATCTTGTACTATTGTTTCAGTATTCTAAAGTTTTCTTGACACTTGAAAAACTCTTTATAATAGAAATGTATATAGCTGTCTCCTTCAATAAAATTTCACATGTCAGGCCTACACAAAAACCTTTTTCTTTAATTATAATGTTTTTACTTTCAGCTGCTTTGAAAGAAAAAAAAAATGAAAGAACAGAGAAATTGGGTGAAATGTCATTATTTTACTTTACAAAGCCAAAGCCCAGAGTAGTTCTTTGTACTAAAGAATAATTTCCTATACCTTTCCAATGGCTTTCATTTCTTCTTGAGAGAACCAGTGAATTTCCACAGTGTGCCTAGTAATCACACACATACAAAAGAATAAATAATCTTATGACTATTTTCTTAAATTTCAGAGTCCTATTCATCATATCTGTGAATAATTTCTAGCAAAGTATTAGCCTTAGCTTTATTCTTTCATTTTCTTTTTATTGTTTAAAACTTTGACATTTACAGCTACTCTAAAGCTCTAAAGTGAAGGCACATATTTCTCTAATTTTTGTATCCCACTGGCCCCAGATCATTCTAAACATTTCCTCCATAAACTCTTGAACGTCTAAAAGAGATCATAAAAGGGAAAAGGAGGAAAATAAGAGCTGAGAGAAGAAAATAAAAATAAACATAAAATAAAGCAAATTCTCTAACAAGCAACTATTTCATATATTTTATTTGAGAATATGGCCTTATACCTCAAATCACCCTTTTACATCTATTTTCTCTAAATGAGTTTGACAAGTAAAAATACACATTACTGATATTTTCCCAAGAAGTTACTAACATTAATATCTTAGTATTTAATGGTAGTTTTCATAGTAGTAGGCACAAGAAAATTAGAAGCATGTTAACTTTTTATCCTGTGAATCTACTTTAGCAGTCCTCACTATGACTCTGCTTGTACCTCTTTTTTCCCAACATATGTCATCCGTGCTTGGCAATAAAGTTCAGAGACATGTAGGTGATAAGGTACCAAAAACAAAACACAAATGAATGTCCACTAGCTTTTTAAAAGATAGCAGGATAGATGGATAATCAAGCTGTGGGGAACTTATAGAAAAATTATTTTATAAAGAAGTTACACATTATCTAGTAATTTATATTAGATTGTATTACATTATTTTGTATGCACATATTTTATACATGTATACATACCCATGAGTATGCATATGTAAGCATATTATGTTTTATTCTTATAGGTGTTTTAAAATATATATAAATGATATAATGTTATACTATGTAATGTTTAACAACTTATTGTTTTTTGATATCGAGTCTATCCCAGATAATTATTCATATTGCCATATATAGATCTACTTCCATTTATTTCATATTCCATTACATAACCAGCACAATCTTTTTATTTAAAACTATAAAATACAGGGAAACTACTGTGAAGAAACATGCTAATGGGCATGCAATGGTTTCTCCATGTGGCCATGTTATTCATTATTTTTCACTTCTTCACAACACTGTGCCTTCTATTTTATAATAAATATGTGTTATTTTTATAATAATAGAAATAGCTTTTGTTATATCCATTACTACAAAAGGTTAGTTATACAAAATTAATTGCAAAGTTAATATATATTTTATATTATTTTTTAAGAGAATTTTGATAATATATAGTCAGATTTGCTCCACTTGGGAGTTTCTTAATAGGGACCATTCTTTTACACATATACTTCTCTTCTATCCTTAAATACTTGAAATAGAGCAAGAATTGGAGTGGGATACTTAATACCACAACAGCAGTTGCCTTGTGCAAAACCTATTTGGGTTATTATCAAGATGTCGGTCCACTGAAATAATTACACACCTAGATCCACAATATTACTTACACCTAACATCTTTTAAAATGATATTAACATTTCCAGGTGTGCTGGATTCACCATTTGTGTGTTCTTAGTGTTTGAAGCAACACCCCTTGAATTAGATATACCCTATGCTTTCATGAGTGGTACTGAGACAGCCTTACAGGATTCCTAAAGATTAGTTTCGCTCTTTCTGTGTTATGTGTTTCATGTCCTTATCATATGCTCATCTACTGAACCAGACAGAGAAGACCAAATTTGAAGTTTTGTTTCTGAGATGATAAATATATCCCTTGGAAACATCCTCAAAGTAAATTCATGCTGTCATTTTTATAAGACACTCATTTGGTTCTTTCCAGTTTGGATCTTGAGCAGAGTTTAATTCATTTCTCAATGTGATTCTCAGCATCAAACCTAGTCTAACTCTCACTCAGGAATTAATCTTTTTGAAAATGACCTAGTGCCTCCTGACTCCACTGTTATCCACTCGACAAAACTTAGTGTATTTTACATAAATGTTACTATGTGTTTAGTTAGGCCATTGTGAAAAAGTGGTCATGGCCATACTGACAACCCCACTGTAGCATTTCAGACACTTTGTGATTAATAATTGCAAGACTGGCTAGCTCTGTTGGCCTTTATTAACAGTGGAATGCAGATAAAGGAACATAAATGGTGCCTATCCATCATATACATTAGGAAAGAATGTGAAGCATAGATCCCGTGGAAGGAGACTAATTAAAATTATGCTTTTAATAGCAATGATATAGGAATTTATGTATTGTTTAATTTATAGATAACCCATCAGCTTTACAGTTGCCAAAAGAATGTCCTGAACTCTGTCACCAGCTGACACTTAAAGGGGAAATTACTTCTATTAGATAGAAAAATGCTAGCTCTCTGTCTCTGATTTCACATGGAAAGTTGTGGGTTCTGTAACACAGGAGGTCAAGTCCAGGATCATGACTGTTCCTCCGGATAGGCCAAAAAATCCACAAGGAGGACTGAGTGAAATATGCATTGCCTGTATTACTCACACTACAGGGAGCACCTATCAGTGGCAGGTTGCTTGCCGAACCAGGGCCACAGGACCACACCTCTCTGTGTCTGAGACTTCTTTTAAGGGATCCCAGACAAAGGAGGCACTTTTCTTAAGCGTGACTCTAAACTACATTACCTCAGTGTAAAGAAAAGGTCAAGAAACAGTCACAGGACAGGAAGCCACTCACAAAAAAGTGATAAGGAGGAAGTTACAATCCATTTCCAAAACAATACACATTTCTTCTGGCCAGTGGCCCTCTGAGTAGCCCTTAGTCATGCGGGGCAAGGGCGATGTATTGACCCCATAGGTTTTCTACTTGAGAAATAAAATCAGATAAACCACCTGTCTCTGTCTCAGTACATAGGAGGTTTCTGGGTAGATGAGCATGACCACTCAGTTTCATGGGTTTATTACTTGTTTTACCAGTCAAAATTATTGAAAATATAAATGATTCAATCCACAAAATGAGTTTTCTGTTGAGACACCAGAAATAAAAATGTTTGAGAAACAGCATAATATTTGGTAGCTAATTCTGCTGTATGTTACAGCTGCCATTGTAGAAATATCTTTGGAATTAATCCATGCCCCTTTGTGCTTGACTCCCAGAGACACACACCTTCAAGTAGAAAGACTTAGTTTGGAACTTTACCTTCCATTCATTTCTAGCCACCTCCGCTCCTATAGTTTCCTCCAGTTCTCTAGGTGATGACTGAAAATCAGCAGGAGCTCCATAAATCTTCTGGACTTGACAAGGATTATTTTCTTAAAATTCTGAGGGCATTCCAGAGTCAATCAGAATGATGGGTCCTTTCCATATGGGAAGAAAGTGAATCAAATCATATGTCCTATATCTGGAGAAAATCATTTGAAGGCATGTGTTCTTTGTTAGAAATATATCATTAAATATTTGAGGATTGATATCATAAGGGTTGAAACTTCTCTCAGTCTCTCTGAATAACAAAAACTCTTGTATTATTGTTGATGGTGACCCTCACTAAGTTTAAATGATGGTTTTCCTTTCCTTGTTTCATTAGGAACAAATGCTTTCAGTATGCTTTGTTCAACATGGGATCATTAGCTTTGGAAAATACAGGAATTCTAATGAATAAGTCCTTATTTTCATTAGATCCATCACTGAATAGAAATGAATGCACTATGTTTTTTTCTTCTCCTAACATGGGCTCTGGCTTTTACAATTGATTAAGTAACATATCTTACTGTGTCAATGATAATAACTTACTTTTAATCTACCCTACCTGAAGGTTCATTCAGGGAGAACAATTTTAGAAAATAATTTAAATAAAAGTAAGTCATTTTTAATGTTTTGAGTATAAAAACTTAGACTTCATTCAGCATTCACTTCTTTATTCATGATAAAAGTTTCATTTTAAATGAGTATTGGTAATAGCTCATCTTTTTCCTATAATGATGAGAGTCTTGCTTGTATTAAATCTACTGGCCATAAAATACTATTGTCTCTCTAACTTTCAATACCCACCCTCAACACCAATAAGCTAAATTGAATTTAAAATTAAATATTTCAAATTTGCTGGAAGGCATTAAATAAAAAATTGGTAAAACAAAAACAAAATTAATTTTTGGTTACTAGTCTAACTCAGTCAACTTTAAAATTTAAATACATCCAGCCATATATCTTAGGTTCTTTAGAGAGCAGACACATTAGGTGTACAAGATGTATTGTTTCCCTTCCTTCTTTGTGACAAAAATTGCATAGCCTAGGATCACAAAGAATGTGCAGATGTTAAATGTTAAATGACTCCGCTATGATTTTTTCACAAGGATGTTTAAAAAAGATTTCATTTAGCATCTCAATTGAAAAGTGTCTTTGGGCAAACATTACTAGTTCATCAGATGTTAGCATCATAAGAACTTTCTAAGAAAATAATTAACATTTTAATTCATATTGATATCACCATTTATAAGAAAAGCATAATCTACAAGAAAGGCAAATTTTTCTTAAAATTTTCATTTACCTCTATTATGTCCATTCTGATATTAGACATAGTAGTCAATGACAATGTGACAAGCAAATAAAATTATTTTAAATGTAAATCTGCTTTAAAATATTGACATTAAGTTGTTTGAATAGTTTATGGTTTTGCATGAATTTTTTTTTCCTCATTTCAAACTAGATTCATAGACATAAAACCCTCAGGATTAATGTTGATCACTTTTTTTCTAATACGACAACTTCCTTTCCTAACAAAGGTTGTAAGTTTTAAAATATATACTTTTAAGGACAAAGTCATGAAAATACTATAAAATAAAATAACATAACATCAATGCTTCTGTGGAAGAGAGTGTGGACAGAATGTGTGTTAATTCTGTAAAAGAATTTGGGGGATTTAATTAAAATTTCTTTGAGTATTCTGATTTGGATAAATTGGTACTTCAAAAATCTAATCCAGATTTACCCTGATCGTTCAGTAAATATTTTTAGTAGAATACTTTAATTTTTTCTTTAGAGAAAAGAAGTTTTTTAGACAGACACAACAAAAATCTTAAAATAGGTACAGCTCAATAAAGAATATGATAAAAATGCTGTTTATTTTAAAGAGTAATAAGATGTCAAACTGATATGCTTTTATCTTCATTTTTACATATCAAAACTTTTGGTGGTACTGAACCTGTATATCCAAAGAGCTGCTTTATACCTTACCCAGATGACTGAATTTCCACAGATGAAAACTTTCTAGTCTTTATAAAACTGTGAAAAAACATTTGCTTCATTCACCCACCCATTCATTAAACAATATTTCCTGGTACCTCTTATCTGCCGAATATTTTTTTTGACTCCATGTTGCTCATTTTGCATGCTTTCCAACCATTCTTTAGATATCTCTGTCTCTTTCAATACATTTCATTTTTCTCTGATATTTTTATCCATTAATTTGTATACCTAGAAAGAAATTACAGTCAAACCTTAGTTCTCAAACATCTCCCATCTTGAACAATTTGGTTCTGAACCAAATTATTCATGAAAAAAATGTCTCAGTTGTCAAACAAAACTTTGGTTCTCAATGCAGAAAGCTTTTTATGCTGCTACCTATATAAGTAGTCACACGTCTCTATATGACAACCAAAGCAGACTTGTTTTTCAAGCTAACGACTTCTCTTACAGCTTTTGGGAATGAATTAAGTTCGAGAACCAAGGTTCTCACTGTATTCTTAACATCTCCTATGTCCCACCTGCACTGTTTCTGACTACCATAAACAAGCCCCCATTTAGGTCACTTGCTTTTTATCACTCAATCTGCCCAAACTCATTATATCTATTTCCATTGCCTTAGAGATATTTTTTTTTGTGACAAAAATTCCCTTTGTGATTAAGAAAACCAAATTTCACAAAATAGAAAGGAAATCAGAATATTTATGTGGATTACTAATAACGTTCAAGAATAATGCTTCTTTATAAATCAATTTGTGTCACCCTGGAAGGCATTTGTCAGAAGTCCTGATCTGTTCCATTCTACAATTTAATTAGTAACATTAGTGCATGTTCAGAATGCATGCTAAACACCTTTGAAGCATAGATAATACTTTGAGTGATTACATTTATTGCTAATAGAATCTCTAACAGTACAATAATCCAAAACTTGAATAAGAATATAAAATTGCAAATAAATTTTAAAAACATAATAGTTACCATATTTTTCGCTCCATAAGACGGACTTGACCATAAGACACACCTAGGTTTAGAGGAGGAAAACAAGAAAAAAAATATTCTGAATCAAATAGTGTACTAAAACACTTAATAAAATATAACAGAATAATATTTCAACCATGTAAAGTGAACGGCAGACAACCATCATCACTGTCATTAACAAATGAGGAGAGACTTTAAGGTTCAAGTACTCTTCTAGTTTTCTGGGAATCGCAAGTCGGGTAATACACATCATGGTCTGACACAATATTTGCCCCATAATACCCACAGACATTTCCCCCCACTTTTTGGGGGGGAAAAGAAGTGCATCTTATGGAGCAAAAATATGGTAATTTAGATATGTAACCAGATATACACTTAAAACCAAATACAAAATTCCTAAGAACAAGGGGTGGGAAAGTGAAGCTCAGTAAGATAATTTAAAAAAAATAAAAACTTCAAATATTAGAAGATAATAAGCACATTTAAAGTTAGCAATTTAAGATGTCTTAATTTTCAAGTGGTCTCCAAAAACAATGTATGCAAATTAAGTGGTATTATTGAAAATATACTTTCAAGAATTAAAGAATATATGTGTGTATATATATGACTTCTCTGAAGTATGCTAGTTTCCATACATTTGAAAATGGATGAAGAAAAATTAGAATGAATTCAAGAGGGTAAAAAAAAAGGGATTTAAAGTCATTTAGTTCACTTCAAATGTTTGACATTTGAAGGGTTTTATATTATCAAGTTGAGTTGCACTTCTGCATTGCCAATAAAAACAAATAAATAAATAAGTAAATCCAGGAAAAATGAATGGAAGCTTCTAGAAAGCATGGCATATAATCCTCAACTGACCAATCTGTCCTCCTTTCTCATATTCTTATGTTACCTGCACATGTACAGCTGTAATAAAGTTTGTACATTTTCACTTGTTAATTTGTCTCGTGTTAGTGTGGTTATTAGCCCAGCCAGAGGAACTTGGAAAGTGGGGAGGAAAACTACTTTTGAGCCCCACAAGGGCCATCAAACCATTAAATGCATAAAATGCCTTGAAGCAGAGAAGAGATATTTAGTGAAATTTAATGAATATTACAACTGGTTGTAAAGACCATGATGGGTTTGTGGAGGAATTATAATTTGGCAATGGGAAGAAACCTGAACACTGACTTATTTTCTGTAGGTCCTGCTCTCCTGATTTTAGACTTGACAGAAATGGGTTTCACTGCAAAATGTCAACTTATGTGGAACTATAGGATATTATGGAAAGTTTATATGAATTTGCTCATATCTGAAGTTGAAATATGTGAATTAAATAAATATAGTTTTATGCCATAGCTGGTGTGGCTCAGTGGATTGAGCTCTGGCCTCTGAACCAAAGGGTTGCCAGTTCGATTCCCAGTCAGGGCACATGCCTGGGTAGTGGGTCAAGTCCCCAGTTGGGGGTGCTCAAGAGGCAAGTACACAATGATGTTTTTTCCCTCTCTCCCTCCCTCCCCCCTCTCTAAAAATAAATAAATAAAACATTTAAAAAATAAAAATAGTTTTAAATAAAGAAAAATAAAAGGACCTTTTCTATATCTATTAATTGTTTATTTCAGTTCATTGGCTATTATTAAAACAACTAAAGATAATATATTTCACATTCTGAAATATTCACTTTCTCTCTTCATATAATTAATATCTTTTGAAAATGAAGAAAAATGAGATAAACATGTAAATCATACTAAATAGTCAAAGTACTTAAGACAGAAAAATTATTGTGTTATTTTCTCAGGATTAAAGATATTAACCATTTATGATAAATAATATTGCCTTTTCATTTGTTTTTTTGCTATTTTATATTTTTTAATTTCAGTCATAGAAAGTTTTTACTGTTTTAAATACCTCATCACATCATTCCATTTAAAAATGTCTAATATTTATTCATTGAATTCGACTATATACTGAATTTAACATACTGTCTAGGATGATTTTCAACATGTTTTTTTTTTTTTTCATAAATCCATTGCAAATTCTTTCTAACTATGATTATAAAATCACCAAGACAGCTCTACTTAATTTTCTATTATAATAGTCACTAAGTAATGTTGATTTAAAAATTGGTGCTGTTATCACCTACCATTATGAAAACCTAAGAAATATGTAGAGTGGAACAAATTATGCCATGTAAATTATACCAATTTTTCAGGGCAGATTTCTTTTTGTCTGGTTGAGTTTATTCTGAAATAGGATTAAGTTAGCAAGAATGATGAACATATGTAAAATACTTAGGGAACAATAGTCCATGCTTGACATTTAAGCTCAGAGTGAATAAAGAAAGAATAAATTAGAATAATAACAAAATGCAGCTGTTTTTTTTCTTTCACACTGTTTTTAGTGTAATGATTCTCTGTTTTTAATGAAGGTACTCTTTTCAATAGCTTGCTATTTTTCCCCTAGAAAGGAATATAATAGGCATAATCAAGGCTATTAAAGGGTGATAATAGAAGGGAGAAAAAGTGATGAGATTATGAATTGGATAACATTTTCAAATGAAGTTATTTTCTTTTAAACGGTAAAGAAAAAAAAGTTAAAACGAATGACCTAGAATTGATTTAAAGGCTTAAATATAGAGGAGCACTGATGGCACTTTGTTAGCTTAGTAACTCTAAATACACACATTACCAGCAGTGGGTTCCTGTGAGAAGAGCTATGCTCAGAGGATTCATGGAGAAAGAGAGAATATGAACCATCTCAGGATTAATTAAAATAAATGCCTAAAGGCAAAGGAATTATTTCAGAGGTAAACTTAAAAATCATACTATTTATAAATGTTCTTCACAATTTACAAGATTCCATTCGTCGTCGGCAGCCGTCCGTCTCAAGAGACGATGGTGTAGCTTCTTAAGAGTCTATCTGCACCGCCGAGAATGGCTGTGCAGTCCGACTCGGGAGTGACGTGGTATCTGTCTCCTCCGGTGTTGAATCGACATCTTGCGATGACGCTGAAGCTACAGAGCCTGGGCAGGGTAATATGGAGGGTCTGCTGTTGCCCATGCAGCAGACCCCCCCTCTCTTCGCAGCTGAAGGGTCCAAGGGAAAGACGGAGTCGATACAGCTTGGGTTCAGGTGCGCCGCAGGAGTTGCCGGTGTTGACTACAACGTCAAACCGCCTTAGGGACTCCGGCTCCGGATTTTCTGTCAGGGTTTACTCCCTTAGCCTTTCCCCTGAAGAGGTATGCCGCAAGTCAGCGGAGGTTTTTTGGAGTCAGAGTTTTCCTTCTCTGATAAGATTCCATTAATATGTGCCTTATTATGCAATTAAAATGGATGTAGAAACAAGAACAACAAGAATCCACTAAACTTTGTTCATTGTTTTCTAGCAGTGACTTAACTCCAGGTTAACTTGGTAGACATGAAAACATTTTGACATCTCCAGTTAACTTAGTTTAGTTTAACTTAATGTATATCTTAAGCTGATAACAAATAGTTTAGGATTCCAAAAATTTTGTCTTCAAAAGCTTTGAGTTTATATAGTAAATTAAATCTCTTTGGACTACAAAAATATTTATGAAAATTCAAAATACTAAATTTTTTAGAGAAACAGGTAAGAGAAGAATGATTGTCAAACAGTTCATTTTCAAAATTGTTATGTGCAGTTTTTTCCTTGGAAATATTTACTGTGAATATTATATTTGCCTACATATGTAATTTTACTTTCCAGTTTTATTACATTAAATTGATTCAACCACTTAAATTTATAGATTGGTGTAAAAATGATTTCAATTTTATTTTATATAACATTTTTGATTGAAATTTTAGTGACTCATTTAATAATCTTCAGCTAAAATTTTTTTCTTAAAGTAGTATTTTATTTAGTAAATTTAACTTTTGCAAATGGCTTACAGTAGCTATCAGGTTATAGCAATGAGGTACAAAAATCAAATTAAAGTATTCCTTAATAAATATAAATTTTTTTCTAATAAAATTTTAGTGAGTTAGAATATTCTTAAAATAGAAAAATAATTGTATAATTCAAAAATCATATATTATTTAAATTACAAATAAACATGTAAGAATTTTTGTTAGTGTGCATTATAAAATAATGTTACACACAAACTCAAACACACATGCTTTGCAGTACAGCAATTAATTTTTAAAATTTAATGTAAATTATGTCACTTCAAATGGAAATCAAAAATATTTTGAAAGTTATTTTTACTTCTCTAAGGCTTCTACAACTTTAGATTGAAAGAGTAAAAAAATTAACATTTTCTACTTAATTCTCAGTTCACTGCTTCTTTTACACTACTAGCCAAGATCTACAGGACTCGAGGCATTGTTGACATCACTTTACATGTACTAAATCAATTATTATACATGTGATGTGCTAGTAACATGCCAAATGATTCCATTGTTATTTGACCTCACATTTTAAAAAGAAACATATCTAGTCTCAATTTCAATACATTAAATAAAAGTTATTTTTTTAACAGAACAAATAAAATTTTGAGTGAAATGGTTCTAATCTTACAGATGAACAAACTGTAATCTTGGAAGGTGAAGGGACCAAATAGAGTTAAAGCTGGGTAACATGCACATAGTTAACTTTATGCACAGCACTTGAGCACTGGAATAAGCTTTCTCATGGGTTAGAAGAGGCTGGACATTGAATAACTGAGGCCCCTGTAGACTGCATTTGGTTGGAATCATGAAAAATCAACTCTGTAAATAAAGAATGCCTGTTGTTGAATCGTTTTACTCAAATATGTAGAAAAAATATGTTATATGATTCTTGTGTTTGTAGTCTTTCCAGTTTAAAGACTTCACAAATAAAGAAAATAAAAATTTGAAGCATCTCTCTAATATATATACAATTTAAAATAAATGGTAAGTTGATTTGTCAAAAATAAAACTCATTACAGAATCTCTCAAAGGTATAAATGGTCCAGATTATATGGGGGAGGTAATTTGCCAAAAGTTAACTATTGATTAGAGTTAAAACCTATCTAGGGCATGTAAAGCAGTCTTTGGACATATCATGTCAGACAGATTATCTCCTTGGAAAAACTCTACAAGCACTGTCGTTACTGAACAGCAAGTTGCGGTCCCACTGCCCCGCCACACTCTAGACAAACTTCCAGAGACAAAGGTTTGGTGATAAAGGAAAGTCATCTTTATTCAAAAGCAGTCACGTAAGCCTATCAAGTCACAGCTTTAATTACTTAAGCCTATCAATTAAAGTTAAATTCTAATGCCTGAGTTCTCCTATCATTCCCCTGTTAGTTTCTGTAAGGTTAGTTTACAAAGTAAAACAACATAATACACAAAAGTTACACAATCCTGGATGAATGGCAGGCTTCTGCCTCAGAGCCTGTTCCATCTAAAATATCCCAAAAATAAACCCGCCTCCCTCTGCCAGGCCAGCTGGATACTAGGCTGTGCCCAGAGTTCCTTCCCATATAAAATACTATTCGCTGGGAAATGCAGGCAGCTGCAGCACAACCGTCCAGGGATCCTCAAGGAAGAAGACAGCCTGAGAGTCAGAGCCAGAGCCAGAGTCCGCTCAGAAGCAGAAAATCCTGTGAGTTAAAGAACCAGCCCTCTTTATATTTCCATTGGCTCTATTTAGCTTCTCAACGAATCAAACCCTAGACTGCCTTCCATTGCCTTGGCAAACTCCTCCTATGGCCCCTCCTACTTATTCCCAGTGATCTTAATCAGATCTCTCTGTGTCCCCATGACTAAGTATAATTATTGAATTCCATGTTGTTGAATCATGTAGTGAAGGTGATTTTACAAATTTGTACAAGTCAAAGGGAAAAAAGTTAATGTTTCTTTTCATAGGTGAGAGTGAACAATACTTTCCAAGGTGAGAGTGTTTATAGTCAAGTCTGCAACATCTTTTTAAAAATCAATTACATCTATACTTCTTGACCAGAAGCATCATTGGCTAAAGAGGTTGACTCACTTTGCAATGTTTGAAACAAACTGATAACATGTACACTGTTGGGATTTTGTATGAAGTCCAATAAATATTTTAATACTATATCCCACCACTTCTTATTTTTATGAAACTAATAGCCATCTGTTCCCCATCTGTCAAAAAGAATGACAGGAAAACTTACATAATTGCTATCAATAAAATCCATGATTACAAAGGGAGTTATTTATTATTGTGAACATAAATAAATGCTTCCTCTTGTTGGACTAATATTCCCTAGCATTCCTTACTGAACTGAAGGGAATTAGAAAAAAAGAAAAGAAACCCTCAGATTTCTTAGTATAAGCAATGAAGAGCAAGGCATTGAATTCAGAAAGCCAACATACTAAGAAACAAGAACACTGAGCTCCCCAATCTAGTCCTCCATTAAAAACATTAATGTCTTTGACCAAATTACTTTGTCCTTCAGAAAAAGTGTGGGTTAAACTGATTAGTTCATGGGTGGAACATGTAATGCCAGAAAGCCTAGCTATCCCCGTAAAAGGTAAATAAATTACTAAAAGACATTTTTAGGAAAATCTGTTTAAGGATTCCTGTCATATGTCAAGCAGGCCCACTGGTGAGGAAACATCAGAAGGAATAGACTATCCAAGTAAAGAGCTACTGCCCACTGAAATGTTTCTGTAGGTACCCCAAATAGGAACCTATTGAATATAAATCAGTGATTTCATTTGGTAAAGGTGTAACATCTTATTTAAGATTTGGGCTTCCTGCAAGCAGATTACAAACCCAAGCTGGAACTTTCTGGAGTAACGAGTTTCACAATGGAAACTTAATTTTCTGGATGTCTTTATGCCGAATACATTTTTTGTGTGTAAACAAATAAATGTGTGTGTAGGTCACTGTGTAGGGGAAAGTGAGGCATTGGTCTTGCTATCAGAGGGGAAAGCCAGTTGCACTTGCCTGTCCCTTTAAAGACTGCTAGGCGCAAGCAAAAGGCAGAAGTTAGAATCAGATTATTGTATGAACCAAGAGGTTAAAATGAGGTTTGCGACTTTTATTTTGCTGGGGAGATTTAGACAAATCAAGATGTGCTGTAAAGAATATTAAGTTGGAGATTAAATATATCTCTCATTTTATTACTGAGCACTCATGTCAAGGTCCAAGCTATATTCTAGGTAAATAAATAAAATAATGCTCTTTGATACTTTAACAAATTTATGCATTTATTAGGGAAAACAAGTATTCAATTCAATTCAAAGTGTTGTTATATGACAGATAGGGTGTTATATAAGTATACATATGCATATAATGTATATACATATACATATATAGGTACAGAAGACTATATCCTGTGAAATAAAAAAAAATTACTGAGGTGATACCCTTTTTATGCTGAATCTTGAAGTACAAATAGCCATCAGACAGGGGAACAAGGAGAATCTGATCAGTATGTCTCAACATCTTACATCAATCAGTAGAGTGTGATTCAGATATATGAGTACTGATAGTTCAGTATGAAATGACCTTGGAATACTAAGGGAAACTGATTGGGATAGTGTGGATGAACAAAACATACTATGCATTAGAGTTGAAAATTAATCTTTGGGTTTGGTGAATTGTCAGCTTGGTTTATCAAGTGTAGTTCATTAATGTAATCTAGTTTGCATTTGATGATTCCGGGGCTAATACATTTTATGAAATATTTAATGCACTAAATAAAGGTGCTTGAACTGCATGATCTAGAACTAGAATGTTTTTCACTAATTCTGCCCAATATGAAAGCAAAAATGCAACACGGAGTTAAATTGCCACAAGAATTATTTGATATGAACAGACAAATTAGCTTCCTATCACACAATATTACCCCTATTGGTTTGCTACATTTCACAGTTGAAGACTAGCTTTGGGTTAAATGTTGGATTTTCAGAAAACTTCCCTCAAAATGCAAATGCTTACATGGAGAAGTTTACATATCAGCACGTTTAACATCCTAGCATGGTGTGGCAGTTCAGTTTCAAATCAGCAAAAGCCTATCTGATTCTACATCCTGTGTAGAAAGATTATGATTAATAAGAAGTTTAAGCAATCAGGGCTTTTTAATTTATAGTTTTCTTTGATAACTTAATTTTATGACATTTGAATGATGAAAATACATGAATGATTTTTCATATTGTTTCTTTGAATTAAGAGCCACCAAAAAGAATACCAGTGGGCACATTCATTTTTCATTTCAAATGATAAAATTATAAATTTTACAATTATGAATATAGCCAACTGTATAATTTTTCATAAAGGCATTCCTACTGAGAATATGTAGACAGAATTGGATACAAAGCTCTTTTGACAAGAATAATACATTTCCAGCATGTGGAGAGAGGATGAAGAGATGAAGAAATCCAACCAAGGAGTGATGGTTAAAGCAGTGTCAATATTAATGGGAAAAATCCATGAACATATTAAGGAAGAAAAATGAAGAAATGGCATTGATTCTACAAGTAACGAAGTCCAGCTACCACTATCCTAACAAGCAAGTTAGATTCAAAAGTTTTGCTAATGAGAACTTGGATTGTTTGTCCCTTATAGAAGGAAAACCCAGGAACTTAGCTTATTAATGACGGTGGTTGTAATAACAAATTAATAATCATTTAAAATATTTATTTTTAATTATAATCTGTCATTCTATGTAAATCAGTTACTGCTTTAACTAAGTGAATGCATTGATGTTAACAGAGTACGTAGACTGGGTATTTTATTCATCAATTCTGAAGAGTATAACAGTAGTTTATGAGGTTTATAACAAAAGTTTATGATGTTTCAGCTGCTGAGAGGGTAAGAATTATTTTATATAATAGATTGCACACTTCTGAAGAAATAAACAGAGAAAAAGACACATATCCATATTGTTAGGATTTGTGGAAATGAGGAGCACTGCTGTGTGTTACAAAAATAAAATATTTTTGTGGAATAAGTAGCTCTTAAATTAATACAGTCAGTGAGAACCTTTAGGTACCAAAATCAGTGTTTAAAAAAAAAAAAAAAAAAAAAAACCTGTGGAGGAAAACTATAAGAAAAATAGAGAAAATGTTACAACTTATTAGAATATGCAGAATAAATATATCACCTCTAATATATATATCATTCATGTTGGTTTATAACCCATTACTACTTTAGAATAACATAGTGAGAAAATAAGAAATTAATAACAAGTCTAAATCATAGTATGGGTTAGATTCATTATGAGGAAAAAAATTATGCTTATCGAGCTTAGAGATTTTCTTAAAAGCCTCACCTGAGGATATGTTTATTGATTTTAGAGAAAGAGAAAGAAAGGAAAGAGAGAGAGAGAGACCTATGTAGAGAGAAACATTAATCAGCTGCCTCCTGTACAAGCCCCGACCAATAATCAAACCCACAACCTAGGTATGTGCCCTGATCTGGGAATCAAACCTTTTTGGATTACCAGTCACTGCTCCAACCAACAAAGCACCTGGCAAGGGTAAGATTAGAAGTATTTTAAGCTCCCAGAGTATAATATAGGCTAACATAAAAATGTTTGAAACTTTTTGCATGTGTCACAGTTATCTTCTAAAGAAAACTAAGGAATGCTACATTGTAACATCTGGAGAGATTTTGAAACTCTTAAAGGAATTCACTATAGGTTAGTAAGAATTGAAAGGCAAATGCTCTGCCTGAAAAACATTGAGGTAATTCAATCAAAACTCTTTCCAAAGAGGCATTTCATCAGCGGCTTATCTTAGCCAGAAGACTTCCTCTAAAGGTGGAAAATGTAGAAGCTGCTAGAACTTCATCCAAGGAGGTGGTGGATATAGAATAGTGTCTGTTAACTCTTTTGGCAACTGCTCTTCTACACAGTACACAGAGCCAAGAACACATATCTTGGGAAGAAGGTATAGGGTATGTCAAACATTTGTGATCCAGCTCTAGATCTTATAAGATTATTCAACTTCTAGAAGTCTCAGTTTCGATGGGCTCAGTCATATTTCTTTGAATTCTTGTAGGACTTGATGAAATGTAGAAAATTGAGTACTACAACGTGTAAGTACAGGGGCGAGTAAAGTAGGTTTACAGTTGTTCATATGGAAAATAATATAATAATAAATAATAATACAAGAACAAACTCTGTGTTTCCCATACTTACAAATGGAAACCTCCTTTTGCCAAACCCTGTATTATGCTTAATTATTAGAAATTATCATTAGTTACTTCAAGTCTTTTCTCAAAAGTAATCTCAGTGAAGCTTTCAGTGGTTATCTCCTGAAATTTCACGTTATCAACACTGCTTTTATTCTCCTTAGAAGTTAGCATGAGCTACATTTAATTAACATTCTTGTTTATTGCGCCTCTTTCCAGCTCTATAGGATAAACAAAGGCAGAGCCCTTTGTGTGTTGTGCTCACTGCTGAATCATAGCACCTAGAGCAGAGCCTACCATACAGTATATAATCACTAAATATTTATTAAATATAGAAGTGGACAAACAAATGAATGGATGAATTAAATGGCTTGTCTGAGGCACTAAAGTAATATCCCATTTTTACTGAACATTATTAGTATTTTCCAGCCTTCATGCTTTCCAAATTTGTTACTCCCTTCTTCAGTAATGAGTGGTTCCTATTCACTTCAGTATGTTACTCAAAACCATCCTCTTGTTTGAATGAGTCTTAGATAAAATTAAGCTTTCACTGCTGAAAATGCAGCCTGAAAAAACAAAGACTATAAGGAAAAAGCCCACTTTTCATGAACAATGTGTGACCTGTGAAAAAGAGGAGCTGCAGGCCCCTTAAAAGAACTGACTTTCCATCATGGAGAGAGCGTTTAAACGGGTTTATACTTCCTCATCAAAGTAAGCCTTAGGTACATACTTTATTTGGGGAATAAATGAATAATTGAATAATAGGATCCTGTGACACAGAACTCTATTCCTTTCACTAACTCCAGAAGAAGTTTCACCATTGTGGTCAAAATATGTCTGTGTTTTCATTCCCAGTCATTGTACCCAATCTGAGCAGGTGCATGCCACCATCACAATAGATTATTTTGTATTGGGTTTATCGATAGGGGCATCGAAGGGACAAATAGTGAAACAGCTTCATCCTTGTTACAATACCGGTTCACAAGCCGCATTTGTTGGTTTAAATGTCTGGTAAAAATTCTCCATCTCCGTCCATACATGTGTATAGGTTAGGGAAATTAAAACAGGCTCTGTTGAATTACTCTATTTACTTCAGAAATCATTTTGCAATTATCTCCACACTGCATTTCTGGAAACAGCTATTTAAATAATAAAATAAATTAATGAAGTTTCTAAAGCAGTTTTACTCATAGTTGTTGCCAAAAACCGTGTATATAATAAGGAAGAAAAAATAGCCTAATTGAGTTTAAATAGGTGTGCCAGTATTTAAGAATCAAAGACAAATCTTATTTTACTGGGTAAGAAGAGTTTGTAGAGTCAACTTTCATTTATCTATTAGAAATTTCTCCTGTATTAGACATTGTTAAAATTGAGCATTTTTAAATTATCTGTAGTGTTTTACTGTATAGGTGTCTATAGAAAGATGTGTCATTCTTCACTCTGAACCTAAGATAATGGCAAGGATGCCACAACATTGCAGATATTTTATTTCCTGCAGGCTGTCTGATCAGGAAAGCTTCCATCTGAATCACAAGGAGGACATTTCTTTTGGGACCCCAAATTTTAAAAGGTTCTACCATTTAAAGGGGTGAAAATGCCTCCTCTCTTTGTTTTACCCTGCTTTAAAAAAATTGTTTATGCTTCTTACTTACTGCTCTGCTAAAACATGTAATGACTGGCATTTTAATTATCAGAAATAAATTAACTAAAACATTCTAGAGCTTTCTTGGAACTAATAAATATGCAAGCTTAAATTTCAGGGTTTTTCAAAAAAAAATTTTTTAATAACCACATATAAACTTACTGTCAGCAAAAACACTAACTGTAGTCTTAGCCAAGCATGTATTCTGAGCTGAGCCTACTTTTACAGATGGCCATTATAACAAATGGACTTCTTTTTCCAGAAGTGTAAGCAGAGGCGGATTTAACAGCGGGTGCACCGGGCACATGCCCTGGGCCTCGACTTCTGAAGAGCCCCAAAAAACCATGTATTTTTATTTTCCCTCTCTCTCTCTTTTTTTAAGGGGCCCAATATTTTCTTCTGCGTCTGGGGCCTCAACCGACCTTCATCCGCTTCTGAGTGTAAAATATTATATGTTTTTATGAATATCCCTGACATTTCCATTTAATCTCTCTCATCAGCATAAAAATCAGCACTATTTTTGAGTTATAAATACTATTTTAACTTTGTTGAGAATCATAATGATATCTAAATATATTGTGTAGAAAAAGAGAAAGCCAACAATTTTGATAAAATACAGGGTGTGTTTATAAAGCTGTATGTTTTCACAACTCCCATTATTCAGCAAGACTTAAATTCAATGTTTAACAACTATTTAAGCAGCCTGACTTGCTAATGTGAAGGACATTAATTCTATTAAAATATCAATTAAAATTACATTACTGGGAAGGTAATTTATATCCAGATTCATTTCACATAAGCAGTAATACTAGCAATGATATTCTCTGGGATTTACAACTAGCCAGGCATGGAAAATGTAAAGTATTGTTACTTTTTAAATCACAGAGTCTCTAATATAGCATGGGTCTGCAAAATGCCAGTGTCTAATAAAAATGGAAATACTAGAATATTATTTTATGGCCAACTGGACATTACTGGGATATTTTAGACTTATATTCAGATATATTAAAGAAAAACACCTGATTACATGTGTCACATAAAAATTCATTATCCATAAAAATTATAACCTTCATTTTCACACAGGTAATCAAATATATATGCTTGGGGGAAAAGTCCTTTACAGTATGAATTTTATATTGAAAAAGTAATTTTATTTCTATTTTCCATGTTAAATAGACTTCATCATATTGATTAATGGGATTGACCTTATGTTCCCTTTTTTCCCTATGCTTTGTTCTTTGCATTATTTTATTTTTACTTTATTGCATTATTTTAAAAGTATGGGATAAGAAAACCTCTCAATCATTTTAAATTAATATTTATTTTCTGAATATAAAATTTAAATGATCAATTATGGAAAACACATAAAAAGTTTAGAGATTTAAAAGTTATTTGTAGTTATAATACTAAGAGGTAACGATTCTTAAAAGTATATGTTATTTCAGACCTGCATTGAGCACTTTCATACATAAATGTTTGATAGCACCTAGGGAGATTTCAGACTGGATTCTTGAAATGAGACTACTACAAAAAGAAAAGTGTTTACTTAACAAGCTCTATCCATCTTCCCAAGTAACTTTCCACAGAGGTTGTACCAATTTACCTAACTTTCTAGCAGTGTGTGAAAATGCTCACTCCTCTACCCTCACCAACTAAATCTGAATACTAGAGCTCGGAGACTTGGTAAATAAAATATGCTATATCATTGAATCAAATGTCTATTTTCTTAAAGCTGAATTATTTATTTATTTATTTATTTATTTATTTATTTATTTATTTATTTTACTGACATGTTTTTCTTTTGTGTATGGCCTCCTCATTTTTGTTTTGGGTACGCTACCATTTATATTGTAATTATTTTTATAAATTAAGAATACTGATATTTTGTCATGTTAACTCATCTTCATAAGTAAGTGGTTTATTGTTATTAATCAGCAATTATCTGATTATTCTTTCAGCAGATATTCACTTAAGGTGAGCTATGTTTATATTTCATAAATAGAATTCAAGGGTTAAAACAGAGGTATCTGTCTCAAAATAGTTTTTCCTTTTGACTATACCAAAATCCTCCAAAAAAATGTTATGAAAACAGCAAAAATAAAGATTGAATTTAACTGTGTGTATGTGTTGGGTGGTGTACCCATAGATATGTCACCTGAAGTAATTCAGTGGGGAGTAAGTAGAGTTTCTACCAGCAGAGCCTGTGGTGGAAGAGAATCCTAAGCTGAAAGAAGGGAATACACAAAATCATGGGGGTTAAAAATAAATGATATATTTAGGACCAATAACCCAAATGTGAATGCAATAGTGGACATGTAGAACAATAAGGCAAATGTGTAGAAAGCTAGATCAGGAAAATACTTGGGTCATTTTCAATGAAATTTAAATGGTATTTGTGCCTTTATTAGGTAAAGACTACTTGTTAACACTATGTAGTAGGTAATTAGATAGGCATGAGCAGAATAGGAACAACAGTCCAGAGGCAGAGGGTCACCAGGGTGGAGAGCCCTGGGTGTCTAGCAATGAGCAAAACTACAAACCCTTACATGACCACTCTCTTAAGCATTATCCCATAGATATGACATCTAGGCCTCAGCTGTGTTTCAGCTCCAGGCCCAGAGAAGCAGCAAAACCAGACAGAGCAATGCCATGGTTGACATTAGGTCCAGCTTCATTGACTAACGATCCTCTTTGTTAGCCAATCAATGGGGATCACAAGGGAGCACACCTGGGAAGTTCTCCCCTGAAACCTCCAGATAAAAGCCCTGAGGACGGAGGACCCTGCCAGGCACTCTCTTGAGACACCCATGCCTTTTTCCTACCCCTACCTTTCCCCAAGAAGTGCTCTCTCCCTCTTTTTCCAAAGCATATCTGCACCTTCCTTCCGCTTTTGATTATCAAGAGGCGTGTGTGTGTGTGTGTGTCCACAACCCCTACCCAAGCTGCAAAGGTCTTCTGTTGTCTTTATAGCTCATTTCCTGAACCCATTTCTTCTACACCTCATTTCCTCTATCTCTGTAACTTTCTAAATACACCTTCTCTTACAGTTTGTGTCTTGACCCTGAATTATTTTCTTAGCTAGAGCTCAAGTACCGAAGTTGCTGAACTGAGGGCTAA
This sequence comes from Furipterus horrens, assembly GCF_987537825.1. Lineage (NCBI taxonomy): Eukaryota > Metazoa > Chordata > Mammalia > Chiroptera > Furipteridae > Furipterus > Furipterus horrens. The sequence goes on from NW_028327171.1 coordinate 56,838,956, forward strand.
CATCTGGCACCATTCTGCAGATGAAAACCAATGCTTTTAAACAAATATAAAAGAGTTAGGGGTGACCTGTGCTTTAAAAATAATAAAGCTAAATTAGAAGATGAAAGCTACTGGTGTTAGAGTTGGCAGTTAGTTATATATTAATAAAGAGGAGGGAACAAGTGAAACAAGGCATCTGATTAAGTCTGATTAAGTAGGGGGAGAGAAAGCTTTACAATCACCCTGCAGAGTAACTGACACTGTTCCTCCGAATGGAACAAAACACCCCAGTAGATAGGAAAGAGAGCTTTTCAGTCATCCCAGGGAGTCTGCCTGATTAAGGCGGGGAAGAAAATGTCACAAAGGGAATGCCTTTCACTGAATGCATGTGCAGTAGGAGCCAAATGAGGAAGCAGAACTGTAAGGCATGCACAGCAGGAGGCCAAAATGGCAGCTATAAAGGGGAAGGGGTGCTGGCATGGGAAAATTCAGGGAGCACATTGGATAGATTGAAATAAAGCCTGCACTTTCCCAAACCTAAGTAAATATAAGAAAGTTTAACAAAGACTTCAGGGCAGCTCTACTTTCTAGCCTTCCTGCTCTCTGTCTCTCTCTGAGAGTGTCTTTTGCTTTTTTGCTTTAATAAACCTTGCCATTGTCACTTAAACTTTTCCTATTTGAGTGTCCCTGAATTATTTCCTGTGACATCACAGAAGAACATATTTCTTTCTGGTAACACTAAGACAACAATAGTTTAGTATTCTACTGTTACACCTAAGATGAAAATATATTATAGTAATAGATACTACAGATGTAGAAATAATAGGATATATAGAAAAAAAAGTTCCTAACTGGGTGGGAAGATGAAGGAGTAGGAGAAATCATTATTGTGACACCCAAGTTTCTGAACCTGGTAGGTGTGAGAATGGAGAATCCATTAAGTGAAAGAGAATATAAGAAGGTGAAAAGGAGAAAGTGTTCTGCTTTGGCTAGTAACTCGTGGGAAACCCCCCTCTCTTAATCAATTTCATTGACACATAGTCAAGGTTCCCTAGAGTTGAAACAGTTGCAATGGCTTTTTCCAAAAGAACGTCTCTTTAGAACTTGAGAAAATAAAAGTCAGTTGCAAACTTATTTTTCATTATTAATATCATATTAATAATATTTTTACAAACAATGTAATCAATGAAAAGTCATAATGGCCAAATAAGTACCTTTAATAAGATCTCTCAGGGAAATATTTAAACTGAATTCAATAAATAATTTCTACTCATCACTTAAGCAGAAAAATATGATAGCTTTTCCTTCGTGTATGGACAAAGATTAAATTATTCTGTTTTATTTTCTATCTAAATGTCAATTGTTACCTATTGATCAACTTAAATCCTAGTTAATTTTCTGGGGGTTGAAAATATTGCAGGGCACTTACATGGGAAGTATTTTTTTTCAATGCTGAATAAAAATTAGTGTTATGTATTTTTAAAACATCTCACATTTCCTTAAGTCTGCTTCTTCTAAACCTGGCTTAGATATACACATATGAAGCCTATTTACAAAGAGAATGCACAGGCAGAAATTTTGGTATAAATAATTATAACACCTTCTAAAACTTAACTGATCTTATCGCTCCATTTATTTACTTTTAGAGCATGAATTTATTTCAGTAAACCAGAAACGTTGCATGTTAGAGACAATAGATATTTACATCTATGTAGACAAAAATCTATTTATAATAGATTTTATAATCTATTTTGTAGGACAATCTATTTATGCTACATCTGTTACCGTAGTTAGCTAATTATTAATAAAGAAGAAAGCAAAGGGAATTGGACATTTTTGAGCATAATCAATCAGGGAGCATAAGCCTGTTTGCTTCACCAGGAAGATATAGCTTTATACAATCCAGGGAATCATAGTATTGCCCCACCAAGGATTAACACACCTTCCCCTCTCTGGTACCAGACTGTTGGGAAAGCAGGAGGAAATAAGAACATGCAAAATAGAAATAAAAATGGCACAGGCGGAGATGCTTGACCATACCTGAAAGAGAAATCAATTGGCTCGGGGGTGCACTCATCAGAAGCCCACGAAAGTTTTGAAAGTTGATTGTTTATTTTGAAAAATCTCCTGGTCTTTCCCAAGCCCAAGATGATATAATCCCAAGGAAAAAAATAAGTTCTCTTTCTCTCTCCCTCTCTCCCTCTGCAGTTGCCCCACGCACTCATGCACACTCTCTCCATAACCATGTGTCCCTAGCCGCTATGTGGCCAATGTTCGCAGGTATTGCAAACACAGGCTTCAGGCATGAGCCTGGATACTGCAGCACAGTAACGGTTTGCAGCTGGGGACACAAGCTAAACTAGCTGGATGATGAGAAATGCTGAACTGGACTAAACTTTAATATGGCATAGAATCTCTGGACACTGGCCTTTTTTGAGGGCCTTAATAAACAGGAGGCTGGACTCTTTACACAGTGGGACAGAACTGAACTTGGAGCTAAACTCAGGACAACCTTTTGTGTTCACTTCAACTTTAATAAACCTTACCACAACACCATGCCTTCTGTACAGGTCCCTACAATGCTTTCTTTGTGACGCTGTGAAGGAGCCCCATTTCCCCCAGCAACACAACTGATGCTTGTAAGCCATCCCAGAAAGAATTGGAAAGTTTTGGCGAAGCTACTGCACAGCACAGTCTGTTTTCTATTGTATTATATTTGATTCCTTTGAGCATAAAATAAAACATTGATCCTCAAAGTGCCACGTGCAGGGATTAACGGATAAAATACGTTGAATATAAGTTAATTTATTTTCTTTTCCTCTCCATTGTGTTAGTGAGTCTTAGTCATCTTTCCATACATTTCATTATTCTTGCGTTTTATTTAAACCATCATTTTTTATGCAAGTGTGAAAACCATTTTTGTATGTAATTTATTTTTACACTTGAACACTCACTAAATTCTCCTGTTCGTGGAGCACAAATTATGCAGGACAGACACAACTTTGGACCGGAGAGCTCTTTTTCTTCTTTATTCATTCCAAGTCAATTAAGAATGCTCAATGCTTCTAAGGGACCCCATGTAGGCATAATTTAGTTCTTATTTATATCCAATGTTAATGACTTTTCTTGCAGTTGACAATAATATAGACTTCATGATGACCAATTAGGTTTTCCATATAAAAACTGCAGTTGCTTCAGCAAAGAAAATGATTATTGTAACATCTGGTAGAACACTGATAACTTTATCAAACAGGAAACTAAATCTTAAAAATCATCTGCTCTTTATTTCAGTTCCCATAAAGTTATTAATTCCAGGACATATACAGGATGAGTCAACTCTAAACAAGGAAAAATTCAAGCTGCACAATAGTAGTTATTTTAAATGCATCTGCAAGTCAGACAATACAAAATTCACCATTACTTAAACTTTTCACACTCTCCAAAGAACATTACATTAGTCAGAAATTTATAGGATAATGATATTGAAGGGACAAAAATTCTACTACCCTGAAGTTGCTTTTCTGAGATACTGATTTTAAACTTTTTTTTTTTTTAAGAGTCAGAAAGGACCGCTCCCCCCTTTATTGCCCAACAGATTCAGAGAAACCTGCTTCAGGAAGGAAATCTGAGCATGTTTGCTTTAGCCTAAATTAACTATAGTAAATAAGAGGTGTTCTAGCAGTGCCTATTAGTTAGGCATCCCCACTGTGTTCCATTGTTTCTAAGTCACCTGGTAAAGATTCTACCACCACAACCTGTAAATTGCCCATTCTCACTTCTGAAATCTAATACTCCATTTTCCTTTTCTCCTTTTTCCAAAAATGTTTTATATACCCAGTATTGCCTCACTGTCTTTGGAATTTTATGAAATTATCATGCCTATGTGAATGCCCCATGTACATGTATTAAACTTTGATTTTTCTCCTATTAATCTGTTTCTTAATTCTGTAGCTTAGCCAGAAGGATTTAGATGGTGGGAAGAAAATTATCAATATTTTTTTTAGCTCCCACTATATTAAATCTTTGCTTAGACTGCACTGAAAATTATATATAAATCATTGTCTTATATGTGCTTAAAGAGTAACAATAAAAATACAATAAAATGAATATAATTAGGGATACATATACATATATATAGTTGGATTATTAATATTTACATGTTTTATCCTCATGGGGGAAACATATTTCATAACAAGGTAATACTAATTTGAAAGAATATAATTAGATTTTCTACATTATACCGTGCAGGTTAAAATAGATATATTAATGTGCCAAAAAATATGAAGAATTCTCCAAGACAATAAAATATTATGAAAAATATATAATAATATATTTATGGAGAAGAGAATATGTTTAAGCAAGGCAAATAAAGCATGTAACAAAATAACTGTAAATCTTTTTCATGCTAAATTAAAATATTTAAACTTCTGTGAGGTGACACAAAGGCAGTGAAGAAAATGTACAATATATTAATATCACAGACTAAAAATTATTATCTTGATTTAAAATTCAATTGTTACAAATTACACAAAATAATAATGTATAGTGAAAGTGTTACAGTCTCATTGTTACAGAAACAGGGGTGTTCCAAAAAAACCCCAGAGTTTGCAGCTGGGGGATGGGGAGAAGGAAGCAGCTTTTCAGAATGCCTCCACATGCCTGAGGCCGGTGGCTAGTGTCTTTTTTATGCAAAATGGCTTTAATGCATCCAAAGCCTCAGGTAGATGGGAGGAGTCTTGAACCAGGGGATGGTATGGAGAAAGCACACAGAACCTGCGTAAGGTTCTGTGAATGGTCAGAACTGGTTACCGAACCCAGTACATCAGAGGATGTAGTCAGGGATTTAAAAATAAGCGGCAGACATTTTAGCTGGGCTGACTGTGTGGATTTCACTAAGGTTAGGACTGACTGTGCGAATTGGACTAAGGCTGAGGCTGACTGTGTGGATTTCAAAAGGACTAGCTATACAGTTTACAAGGAGGCTGAGAATCCATGAGGTTCTGGATTAAAAGCTGGTGGACCCCATAACACAGACGAGGTCTCCCCAATCAGGATTGAATGATTGGCAGCTACTGGTAAAGCTGAACTGTGTTTGGAAAGTAGGGAAAGGGTTTCTCTGACTTTTCTAAAACTAGCCTGGTTTGGTAGGGGGGAGGCAAGGATATGTGTTTATGGGTGTTTTAAAGAACATAAGACTTAACAACAGAAATCTGCAAATAACTAAATCTATATAACTGTTAAATAAACTATTCTTTTTCTTTTCACTAAACTCTGGTATTGAGAGTTATAATTTTGGCGGCGGGCAATTGGGCCCCTAACTAAAGAGCCTGTGGGTTTTGTTTTCAACTGGAGTAGCCCAGGGGTTCTGTAACATCATGAGTACCAGAAGGGAAACAAAGGCAAGACCCTCATCATTGAAGCAAAGGATGACATGTCTCACCCATTGACCCAGTAATCCTGAACCTGGTCCTGTAAGGCTGCCAGGCATTCTGAACAACAAGCAAAACTATGATAGTGCAGGAGGGGCATAGCCCTTGAAAGTCTGTGTGTTATCTCCACTACCTGGGAAAAAGAAAACCCTGATACTGTGTATTCATCTCAAGGCCTGGAAGGGGAGGGGGACTAAAGTGCCCAAATAAAAGCCCCTAAAACAACTTTGGTTAACTGCCTGCCTCCCGTTACGTATGCAAAATGAACAAATAGTTCAGAGCAAGATAAGGATTTGGGCTAACAGATCCCCACCCATACCCATGTTTGGGTAGTCACATCTCTCCAGGAAAGCTGGCACCATCTATACCCATCAATCAAAATGTAACTTCTTCACCCCCCACCCAGCCAACTACATAAGCCCTCAAAACAAAGGACTCTCTTTTGTCTCTTGGCCCTTCTGCCACACAGGAGGCCCCTGGTTTCCCAGCCTGTGGCCACTCTATCTCTCCTTTCTGGCCACCTGGGCTCTGGCCACACAGGTGCTGGTCACCGTTTAGCCACTCCCTTTGGCCACCCTTGCTTTTGCTCGTCCATTCACTAATAAACTTTGTGTGCATGCTAATAGGTTCACTGATCTGTAATTCTTAACTGTGTCATCAAGAAGAACCATGATTTCTCTGGTAACAAAAGGATGTGTATAGACAACTTACAAAAAAATAAAATACAAATGGTCAGTGATGATTTGAAAAGAAGCTGATCTTGAAAAATAATCAAGAAGATTCTAGTTTGCAGATTTATAGCTAGATGAGAGAGAGAGAGAGCAAGAGAGATTTCTCATTAGATTGGTGAAGTTTTTAAAACAAAATTAAACTTGGGGGTTCATGGAATTGTGGTAAAATATATAATTTCAATTTTATACAAGCCAGTGATATAAATTTTACAGGCTTTAGAAACAGATTTGACAGAGTTCATTGAAATTAAAATATAAATATTCAATAACCTAGTAATTTTATTTCTTAATATCTTGCATTAGGAAAACCGACACCTGTATTGAAGGAAGATTGTACATATTCTTAGTTGAAAACAACTTAAATGTCTTCTTAAAAAATAATGGCTAAATAGGTTATAGGTCATCCTGACAAGTATGTATGATATATTCATAGTATATATTATTAGATAGATTTATAGTGATATAATTTTGATGGCAAATTGTCCTGATACACTGTGGATTTTTTAAAATGTCACATAATTGAATGTATGGTATTTTATGTTTATGATTTAAAATGCAGACAAAATTACTATTTTCCATTGGAGCATAAATAGATATGGAAAGGCAATAAAAATATGGAGCAATGATGGCTGGTCTGTTAACTACTAGGCAATAAGAGAGGTGGGTAGGTACTAGGGGAGGCCAAGGACTGGGTATGATCAATAGGCTCACCAGTTTCAGCTGTAATGATTTAGTTTATACAAGGAGTATGAATTTATTTGTAAAGTATCACATTTTATTTTGTTTTTATTTATTTATTTTTATTGTATTTTTTACTACCATTAATCCCCTTATACCTCCTCCCCACCACAATCACCACACTGTTGTCCATGTCCATGAGTCCTTTTTCTCTTTTTCTGAGTCCCTCCACCCCCCTAACCCACACCCATGGCTGTCATCCTGCTCTCTATGAGTTTGTCTAACATTTTAAATGCAATTCTGAGAAATTTGAATAAAATATGAGACCACTAATACTTGTGAAACTATAATTAAAGGGGAACCATATCAGTAGAAAAAAAAAAAAAAAGAAAGAAAAAAATGAAAAGAAAGGGAAAGAAGGAAGAGAAAGAAAGTAGATATTGTCAGGCAGCAGAAGTTTCATAATGTTAGTATCTGAGATATAAATTTGAGCTTCATTGTTGCTATGGCAAAAATGACTAATACATCAACTTATTTGACCAATACAGAGAAGAGCACAAATTAGTTAAATTTTAGGAAATGTTTCCCACTTCCAATGAAACTTATGACATTGATTATTATGTTGTTTTTTATCAAAGGAATATTAGCAAACATGAAAAGTGCCTTCAAATGCAGTTTTAGAAGAAGGAGAAATGAGTATTTCTTATATTCATCCTGTATAAATGTAGATTACACTGTAACAGAGTGTAGGCTTTGCTAATATTCAATTACCATGTGACACTCTATTTGTCCAGGGAAACATATATGGAGAATTTAAGCATGGTTAAATGACATACATGAAATCTATGGCAGATCATGTATCATTGAACTTGGTCAAGCAATACCTTGGATGCAATATGTGTTTGAGTATTACATTGTAGATTTTATTGGTTAAAATGAAAGCCCCCCCCCCCAGGCAATATACACAGGAAGAATGACTTACCGTGCTGTCAATAAAACTTTATAATCTGATATAATTCCTACTCAAAATAGACCATCAGTGTACTTCAGTTAAGATTAGAGAAATAATTTTAGGTAAAATCTTCAGAGTCATACACTTAATTTACTTAATTTCTTCAAACATTTGCCCAGTTAATTGAAACCACAATGTCTGTATTAAACATCATAAAATAAACAAGAACTATTTAAACTAGTTAGCAGTTAACATCTTACACTAGAAAACTGTTGCACAAAATTGTAATATTAATATAGATTGACTGTAAGCATATTTTTATGTTTTAATTAGTATTGCATCCACATAGGTTTATAAACTAGAGTCAATGGAAAAATGTAACCCCATATATCTAAGTTAATGTAATATTTCTCAACACTGAATAATTATTAACATTAAGTGAAAAGCTTTAAAAATAAAATCTTAGCTTTCAGATGGGAGAGGGGTTGCACCACTGGGTGAAAAGGGTGAAGGGATTAAGCAAAAAAAGAAAGAAAGAAGGAAAGAAACCTCATAGACACAGACAACAGCATGGTAATTACCTGAAGGAAAGGAGGGTGGAAGGAGGTGGAAAGAGGCAGAAGAGGGTAGAGGGGAAATAAACAGTGATGGAAGGAGACTTGATTTGGGGTGATGAACACAGTACAATACACAGACTGTATTATAGAACTGTACACATGAAACCTCTATATTTTATCAACCAAGGTCACCTCAATAAATTAAATTCAATAAAAAGAAAACAATATAATTTAAAATAAGTAAAAATAAAAGCTTATAAGGGTTTTCATCCACAGATAGACTCTTTGTGAAAGGGTCATGGAGTCAGTGCTTTTGATATGCTCCCAGTGAGATTCTAGTGCACAGCCAGGTTGAGCACCACAGCAAGTTAACATATTGAATGTGAAACTGAGGTTTGAATATCAGTTGGTGTCACTTATATGATGAAAAATCTCTTACAAATAAACATTCTAGTTTAAGAGAAAACAAGGTTAAGTATCCAGTTTGTCTGCCAATAACTAAATAAAAGATACAGGTTGTAATAGCCCTGTATAATACAATCACACCGACAGGTATGTTTTATTATCTCCATGAAATCAAGATTTAGAGAGATTAAATTATATGTCCAAAAGCACATACTCAAAAGTAGAAACCTAAATAGCCTTGTCTATCATTGAGATTTATACCACCACTTCTGCAATATGCTGTCTTTCTTATTAATAATGTTCTATACTTAATAATATTCTACCCTCAAACTTCCAAAAACAAATCACTATTTTTCAAAATCAAAATTGATTTTGTTAGACTGTCAAGGCTTTCCAATTTTTTTTTTTTTGTTTTAGGGAAAAGCATTTTTTTCCTGTTTTAGAAAGTTCTATTCATTTTTTTAAAACTCTGTGGATGATTCCTGTACAATCTCCATTCAAGGGGAAAATTCTGACCCCTGTCAACCGAAGATCATCACCACCAGTTTGGGATGTGGTGAAGGGGGAGACTTTATTTAGTTGCGAACAGCTCAGTTGTGATACAGCATGGCTGTGAAACAGCTCAATAGCTTTACAATCCAATTATGATACAGCACACAAAGCAGTAAGGGGCTGCAGGGCAACGAGGTAGACTTGGGCCTAAAAGTCCCTGGTTTTGCATCTCAGCTCTGGCCCTGTGCTGCAGCTTGGCGGCTTTCCAGAAGGACAGCTCCACTCTGATCCAAAGAGAGAGCTTCCATGTTATAGCTCCAGTTGGAAAAAGCCCAGTATTGGTCTAAAATTTAAGTGCATTCTTGGAGCCAGAAGGAAGCTGTTGTATATGAAGGGAAGTCCCTGTTCCTAGTTTCTAACTGGTTTGTCCTCATGCAGATTAACACTCCAAATTTTCATAGTTTGATTGGCCCAAAAGGCACTGTCCTGATTGGCCAGGATGTTGCTTCTCTAGCCAGTGAAGATGCTGGTGGGGAAATAGCTGCATAGCTCTGAGTGGACAGAGAAAGTCTCAGTCTTACTGGTAGATATACGATTCTAGGAATGCCTTGTATAAGGGCTGGCTAAGGTGTCAGGAACACAGAGCAGGTAGGCAGCTCAGTGTAGACAGCTGGAAGTTTAGTGCAGTCTTCTCTGAAGCAGGGCTTGCTTGAAAGACCCTTGTTTAATAATGGCTGGTAGACTCTGTTTACAAATTTGAGCCTAATTAGTTCATCTTAACACTCATTCTTGGGATCAACACTCTCTTCACAGGTTATCCCATAATAATTTTCATAAAAAATTCTCACAACAATAACAATATTGTTTGATTATATAAATGACTAGATAGGTAAATATATTTACAAAGTCCTAAGTATGCCCATATAAATGTACCTACTGCATCATCTCAAATCCATCAAAGCTTCCACAACCCAATTTCAATTCCTGAGACTTAGTAATAAGTCTCCACCTGCTTTAAGTAAGCAATTAACACCTCTGGTTTTTATTTTTATTTTTTGATATAATCTTTATTTCATTTTTTCTATTACCCTTTATTCCCCTTATACCTTCTCCCACCACCCACCCCCAGTAATCACCACACTGTTGTCCATGTCCATGAGACCTTTATCTTTTTTTGCTCAATCCTCCACCCTCTAACCTCCCTCCCCCAAACTAGCTGTCATCCTGTTCTCCATCTATGAGTCTGTCCCCATTTTCCTTGTTAGTTCAGTGTGTTCATTAGGTTCCAGATATGAGTGAAATCATATGTCATTTGTCTTTCTCTGACTGGTGTGTTTCACTTCGCATAATGTTCTGCAGGTCCATCTATACTGTTGCAAAGGGTCAATATTGCATATGAATCTACAATAATCTCGAAATGAATAGTTTAATTTAAAAGAAGAATAAGAAACACAAAAAGGATAAGAAGCACAAGAAACAAACAAACAAACAAACAAAAAAACACACAAAAAAGGCTGTGGCTGCAGTCGCAGCAGCCACTGGAGCCCCTGCAGCCGTTTCTGCTCTGACCACCACATCAGCACAGGGAGAGCCAGAGCCGGAGCCCGAGCCCAGGAAGGAGACTGAAAGTGAAGCTGAAGATAACCTTGACGACTTAGAGAAGCACCTGCATGAAAAGGCCCTGAGATCAATGAGGAAGGCCCAAGTGTCCCCACAGTCTAAGGTAGAAATGTTTGTTACTATGTACATTTCACTTAGTTTGTACTTAATTCAATTTCAAAAGTGCTAAAATGTGTTTGAGCTTTAGACTATACCATTTGCTGTAATAATTGCTAGGTTGAAGTTCACCATGTAAAAAAGGGCATGGATTTACATTGCAAAAGATGTCCACAGTGTATTAGTGACATTCTTTCATTGACAGCTGACATAAATTCATTTAGAGTGAAATATTTTAAGCCAAAACAAGTCCCCTTTTAATAAAAGGGGCTTTAAATATTGTTGGCATTTTTATGATTTCTTTAAATGCCCCTGGCTATTCCCAGAGGTTTTCTTTTCTCTTTTCTCTTTTTTTATCTACTTTTTCTCATTTGAGTCTTAGCACCTATTTAAGTTATGATGCATCCAACCTTGTATGGTTTGCAGTTGGCCAGAAATAAGACCACTGTTGAACTACTACAAAAGTATAAATTAGCATTTTAATGCCACAGTCTTTCCTGTTGCCTGTGGAGTCTCTGCTGAAATGAATCAGGATTCAAGCTCTAGGATGAGACAGAAAATGAAAGCATGTTGTTTGCCAGGACAAGGACACTATGGGTTAATACTGATGTGTAACAAGTTGATTTGGAACACTGGAATTTCATTCTATTCTGTTGTGTTTTTTTGTAACAGCAGTTAACTAGTCCCAGGAAGGTTCCTTCAGTTACATACACTTGGTTTTATGAAATGTCATGGTTCCATTCATAATTTTGTCTTATTCTTCCAATTGGTATATACAGCTTTCAGAGCTCTTGTATTTGGAAGGCTGGAAGGGCCCAGACTTTTGAAATGGTGTCTTGTTTTCACTGTTTTTTTTTTTTTTTTTTTTTTTTTTTTTTTAACTAAAGCTCTATAAAGCTTGTGGATTAAACAGAATAAATTTGTAAATTTAAAAAATAAAGTAAATAAATAAAAAACAGAGGTGAGTTTTTTCTTCCTTCTATTTTATTAACATTTTCATTTTGAGATTATTGTAGATTCACATGCAATATCAAGAATACATATCATGTTCCCTTTGCCCAGTTTGCCCAGTGGTAGCATCTTGCCAAACTACTGTACAATATCATTCCCAGTATATTGGCATTGATAGAGTTAAATACTGTTCAATTCTGTCACCACACGGATCTTTCCCATAAGCACTTTATAGCTATGCCCACTCCCTGTTACCACTCTTCAGCCCCTTTCTTTTGATCATCACTAAACTAGTCTTCATTTCTATATTTTTGACATTTTAAGAATCTGCCATGGGTGCTTTAAAAGAAAAGTGTATTTCTGTTGTTTGGTGAGGTATTTATGTGTCAATTAGAAACTGATGGATACTTCTATATTTTAATGATTTTCTGTCTAATGGTTTTATCAATTGCTGAGAATGGACTGATAAAGATCCCAAATATAAAATTGGTTTATTTATGCTTTCAGCTCTGTCAACATTTGCATCACTTATTTTGAGGCCCTGTTTAGTGTGTACACACTTAAGATTGTTAAGTCTTCTGGGTGGTTTGATTGTTTTTTTCATTATGTAATATCACTCTTGTCTCTAATAATTTTCTCTGATCTAAAGACTACTATTTCTAAAAAAAATAAACATTAAAGTCTACTATTTCTGAAAATACTATAGCCTCTCCTGTTTTGATATTTATTAACATTTTCATCTGTATATCTTTTTCACCCTTTTATTTCCAATCTACTTCTGTGAATTGTATGTAGAGTGAGTTACTTGCAAACAGCATATAATTGGGTCATAGGGTTTTCTGTTTTATTTTGTTTTTAAATTTGTTTTGTTTTTTAATCCTCTGTGTCAATACATCAATCTCTGCCTTTAGAATGTTCTATTTGTACCACGTGCATTAAAGGTAAGTGATATGTTAGGGCCTGAATCTGTCATTTTACTTGCTTTCTTTTGTTTCATACTTTTTTCTCCTGTTTCCCTTGTCTTCCCTTCCCCTGGGTTTGCTCAGAGGTTGTTTTTAAGCCCCCGTGCCTATAAGGCTGCTGCCTTCTGTTGATGAGCCTGTGTGGGTTGGGAATGCTATGAAGTCAGTTCCTGGCCCTGCTTTGATTGCTTTTATGTGGGCACAGCCTAGTAGTGTGCACACAGCCCTTCAGAATCTGCAGAGTTGACTCTTAACTCTCACTTTCCCTGTTTCTCCCCATTTAACTTCTTACTACTCTCAGATTTTGCTTATATTCTAGAGCTACCAGCTCCCTCTTGATTGCTACTCACCCAAATCTTCAGTTTACAATGATTCCCTTAATTAAAAACACTTTAGTAAGAACTGGTGTCAGCAAGTGTCAGCCTCTGATCTTCTTGGCATGCCTTTACTGGAGTAGAAACTTATTATATTAGTGAGCTGAAGTAGGAAAATCAGGGCCCTATTTTTACCCCATTGGGCCTGGAGTACACTTTCCAAATTTTCAGTGGAGCTAGGTGTTAGAAGAGAGACCCCGTCTTCTCTGCCAGCCTTAAAATAGATCTTCTCCAACATAGGGCTGGCTCTGAAAAACATTAGCAGCCTCACCCTTCCTGGGGACACTGTAGACTGACTAGGAACTGAGGGGAGGGATCTAGTATCTTGGTTAAACCTGCCAGGAGGAAATATTTGGGGCACAGCTCCCCTGATCCAAATCTAGACCAGGGGAGGGGACAGGCAAGGGAGCAGGTCATAGCTGTTCATACCACCATTTAATCATCTTCTTGAAAGAATACTTCTATATTAGTTATGTGCCCTTAGTATAATTTCCACAGAATGTAAATATTTTTAAAAATAATTTTCAACAGTTAAATTGTTGTCACTCGATGAGAGGGGAGCCACCAAGCTTATTACCCGGCCATTCCAGAATGTCAATGTCTAGCTATTATATATTTTAAAAATAATTATTTTATTTTACTTTACCAGCAAGCCAGTATAAATACACACACATGCAATGTGCATATATCTCTATCTATATATCTATCTATCTAGCTATAGATGTTTATATTTATAATTTTAAAATTCATCAACAAAATTTATATCCTTTGGGGAAGGAATCTACATAATTTTCACTTTCAATTTTTCAAAAATAATATGCAACTTATTTTCTCATCAGGTTTGTATTATGTAACGTTCTACATTCGTTATAATAGGTTGACTATTTAATATTTCATTTAATGATAATAAGTATTTACTTTAAAGATAAAATAAAAACACTTAAAATTACTATAAAAATCTATGTGAGGTTAAGAAAAAAAGAAAAATATTTTAAATTTTGATATAAAAATAAAATATAAGGCATATAATATGATTAAAATATATACAAAATACAAATATTATTTTTCTGAAAATTTTGGAAGATAACTGTAATGTGTATTTTATTTAATTTTAGAAGTGTACCCTTCAAAATCAGAATGCTTCTTTCTCCTTAGGTGCAGAATACATGTCCAATGTAGAAAGTTTGACAAACTTAAAGATATACAATATAAAATATATATTCAAGAAAATAAATTCTTATTTGGCTGATTATTTTCTTCTAATTTTAACCATTTCTTCCCTCTAAAGCATTGTGTTAAACTATGTTCTTTTGAACCCTACTTTTGCCCTACATTTTTAACATCTTGCCTATCAATTGTGATTCTTTTAAGCATTAACTGTAATATAGCTCATTTAAATATTTTGACTTATATATTTCAAATTTTTGCTCATATTAAGAATATTGTAATGAAGAATCATAAACACCTACAAATTTAAAAAGTAGCTAGGACTTAAGTACACAGACTATGAAGTCAGCCAACTTGATTGAAATGTCTCTTTCACATGCTAGCCATGAAGTAATGAGCAAGGTGTTTATCTTTTAAGTCTTGGTTTACTCACATGTTATAAGAAGATAATATGTGCTTCATAGGGCATTTGTAAAGCAAAATTAGATAATGTTTATGTTTACTATTTAGTGAGCACTGAAACAATAATAGAAGTTATTTATAACTATTATCTTCATTATAATTATTATGATATTGATATTATCATGATATCCATGATATTGAAATTAAAAGGAGATAAACTTATTTAAGCCTTGAATATCATTTTTTTCAGAAATTTTTGATAATTTATACTCCCATAAGAAGAAAGAAGAGGAAGAAAAAGAGAAAATTAACATTTTTTAAATATAAGTGCTCATCACTAATTATAAGCTATTCCAAAATATTAACCCATTTAATACAATAACCCAATGAAATAAATACTAATATTTTATTTACTTAACAGGTACTAAAACTGAGGTACAAAGAGGTTAGATAGTTACTTCAGTAAGTACTAAATCCTATTTTAAGTCTAAGTGGTATGTTAGAGAATCTGACAATTATCTGTTGTACACACTGCTATTCTTGACACAGTCAACATGTTTATTAATATTAAATAAAAACAATGTTGGTAGAAATGGAATCCCATTATTTCTTATAATATTTTTTATTAATGATGAATAATATGTTTTCCTATGTATTTGGCATATTATCTTTTCAAGGCATTTAATCACTTCTGGGGGTACTATTTATTATTTTATTTTTGATTATTATGTTATATTAAGGGTATGTTTTACTTAGTGCCCTTAGGTAATGCATGTGTATTTTTAAGTTTCCTTGCATTTTACTCTTTTGTTGTTAAGAGATAATTAAGCTGCCACTTGGTTTTACCAGATATATTTTTAAGTTTCAATTTTAAAATTTTCACCGGTTGCTTCTTTTATCTGAATGGCCTTAACACTGGTAGTCATGGCTTTGAATGGAGAAAAGAGATACAGAAAGATGTAGCTTGTTAAGAAAAAAGAGCCATTATTATTTTCCCATTCAGAGGTCTGTGATGATGAAAGAAAATTTGTGAAAAACCACCATGACCAGGTAGAAAGAACCATTGTTGGGTCTTTTTCTCCCAGAGAGAAAACATGCTCTCTCCAAAGCAATTATTCTTGGATTGTAAATAAAATGACTAGTCACCTGAGTACTTTTTCTTCCCATGATATTTAAGATTTTGGAAAAAAATTGTATTTTATGTATCATATAAAATATTAACTTCTTACATGTATTTGCCAATGCATTTTCAAGTCATCCAATTTCACAAAACAATATTAATGATGGCTTATGCATTAACATGGTCTTCAACTTGTATCTTATTAAATGTACCTAATATTTATTACCATTGTGTGGGAAACACATTATTTTATTTGTCTGCCAGTAGAGGAGAAAACTGAGACCAAGGAAGAAAATTAACTTTTTTTCCATACTCATTCAGAGTCAGCAGTTAAGTCAATTTTAACTCAAGAGCAATCATGATTATCCATGTTTGACACTGTTTTTCAAAAATAAGTAGTATTAATGAGGATTTACTTTTCCACAATGTATAAAAGATGTGGTTCTGTGATTTTTAGTTCCCCATACCAATCTACTAAAAATATAACGAGTACATGTATTCTAAGAGGGAAAATAAAAAATAATATCTCATTTATTTTCCCATGAGAAAATTGTCCTATTTCTAGCCCTTCCAAAAAAATACTTACTAAATCACTCAAGCTCTAATATGCCAATCAGATGACTAGAAAAATGTGTCCAAATGTTTAATAACTATATAGATTGATTACATTTAGTAGGCTGATAGTTCCCTGAGCTGAAGTAGTGTTTACAATAAAAAATGACAAGCTCCTAGAATGTAAACATATACCACTATACCTAATTCCAGTTATGAAGTATCATAATATATAAATTTGAATGACCACTACATGAATTATTCAAGTAGTACATTTGTCTGAGAGTGAGTCAAGTTCACTGGATATTTAGTAATAATTTTTTTAAGTCTGTAAAGGGCATGTGTTGGAATTAGGACTTAAAAGTATTTTCAATTATTTCCATGAAAGATTAAGATATGAGGGGAAAAGTAATATAATTTTTACTTGTATAACATATTTCACTCAAAACAGTTTCATAAGCTCAGAGCAGGGTAATGAAAAGTAAATGACTTTTGCAGTCAGGCAAATCTGAATTTGAGTTTTGGGTTTATTTCTTATTAGCTCCATGACTTTGTATATATTACTTATGCTTGTAAAGTTTAATTTTCCTCAATTGGAAAAAGAAGGAAATTATAATATCCACCTGCAATGTTATTGTGATGATTCCAGAGAAATTATACAGTAAAGTACCGAGTACAGAATAATTTAACTTAAAAGTTTCCAAATTCAATATTTTGTTGGTTATAAATAATTTAAATGGATCCACACTACTATGCATATTCAATTTTGTTTGGATGCCTCTAACTTCTACACAGACCCTCTGCTAGTTATTCATAATGTTCCAAGTATTATTTGTGAGCCATTTACAGGCACTTTACCCATGCTCAGGGAAGCTGGGCTATACCTATACCAGCTCGTGTATATCGGACATCTAATGAGGCTCTTCTATGCTTGGTAACCCTGCCATGTGCTACTGGACTCATGGTGCTTTGGGGTGCTTAGATGCTTCCTATTTAACCAGGGAACACTGAGATGCCCAGGGTTTAGGCTCTGGAAATGCTTAGTGCTACATGCTTAGGGTGTCAATAAAGCAATGCCATCCCTCCAGACCTTAGTTCACTGATGTCTAGCTAAGTCATAGAACAAATGAGGAAAATCTACTCTCTAGGTTCAGTCTGCTGAACAAAAGCATAGGTTCTTCTCTTGAGTATTTTTTCTTTTCCATCTCTGGTCACAATCCCATGACGCACTTTTAAACTTTCTTCTCCATAATCTTCTCTCCTTCAAGTAAATTGCTAGTATCCCCAACAATACTTATCCAGAGACATAAGCAATACAATCTTTCAGTTATGAAGAAATAAAGTGAGATGTCACAATAACTTATTTGAGGCCATACATTTGGAGTTTAGGTTATTACTACACCGTAGTTATAAGATTCTCCAAATATGGAATTTTGTCTTTTCTAGAAAGGAAAGGGTTTTCATCATCAACACGACAACTAAGAGCTTACTAAGAGACAAGTTAAGTATGACTACACCAAGTACTGATGTGTATTTTCTTGTTAATCCTGCAACAAAGGTGTGTGATGGTTATAACTGTCCCCTGCCAACTAGCTGTTATCCTGCTCTCCATCTATGAGTGTGTCCCCATTTTTCTTGTTAGTTCAGTGTATTCGTTAGATTCTACATGAGTGATATCAGATGGTATTTGTCTTTCTCTGCCTGGCTTATTTCACTTAGCATAATGTTCTCCAGGTCCATCTATACTTGTTTCAAAGCGTAAAGTTTTCTTCTTTTTTTACGGCTGAGTAGTATTCCATTGTATGAATGGAATACCTTCTATAGAATTTGAAAAATGCAGCATAAATAACTTTTCACAAATAACATATTTTTCCATGTGTTCTAAGTATAATAAAACATTTGCCTTAGTAAATTTGTACCTAAGAGATTATATACAAAGTGACAAGTGGCCAAATATGTACACAATAACATATTTTTTCAATATCAGCATTATTGCAAACACAGGCTCAAACAATCTTGATTTTATTCCAAGACAGAAAAATAATTTTGAGTATATTTTAATTTCTAAAAAGGTCATTAAAGCTTCATGTTCATTTAAAAATGTGACTATCTTTATTTCATGAATTTTGTACTTTGAAATGGAGGCATTGCAGAGATTCTATACTTTTCTTTAAGTTTATCCCCCACAGGAACATTTTCAGAAATTCTGCATTGCATATAGTAAATAATAAATGACTGTTGAGGGTACACAATTATAATATCAGAAGTAAAATAATAAATAAATTAAATAAAATATCAGTAATGTGAAATCTTCTAATCTTGATAACAAATAACATATACATTTTAACTTAACATGTACACTATTGGATTTTCTTTAGAAATCAGGTCAAACCTATTACCAAGTGTCTTTTAGGTACATGGCATATTGCAACACTAGATTAGTTTTCAGCACTTCAAAATACAATGTCTGTATACTTAGCCATAAACTTATGTTAATTTTACTTTATTTTTATTACACTTGGCTTTCCTGATTCCTCTCCTGATCTGGTCAGGTTTTTTTGTTTTTTGTTTTTGTTTGCTTCTTTAATGACTGAACTTTTCCTCCAATAGACAGTAGGAATAACTTAAAGTTAAAAGAACAAAAATCCTATCCTTTATTCTATCATCCATCCTGTGCAATATTTTCCATTCCCATCATAGGAGCTAAAAACGAGTGACAACGAAGTCTTGTTCCTTTAGAGTTAAATTTTTTTCCTAACAAATTTTTATCTTTTTACTAAAATTCACTCCTTTTCCTTTAGATTGTCCAATAAAAAAATGACAACATCCAACACAAAAATAGCTGTCTGATGTGAATGAATCAAAATTATACCTTTTTCTGCCAGATCGGCAAAAAATATATTTTTTGGTGTGCCGCATAATTTTAATTAGTTTATGTGTGCCATGAAGTAAATATGATTGAAAATCACTGGTCTAGATTAATTTCATCAGGGTCTCAGCAGACATTGTATGAATTTTATTCATTTACATTTGTTAAGTATGTTTTATGGTCCATAATGTTGTCTATGTTGGTCAATGTTCCAAGTAGTCTATAGATGTCAATTACATTCAGGTGACTGATGGTTTTGCTGAGTTCAACTATGTCAACTGGTTTTTAATCTGCTAGATCTATTTCTGAGAGAGATGTTGAAGTCTCCACTACAATAGTGAAAATACTTATTTCACCTTGCAATTCTATCAGCTTTTGCCTCATGCAGTTTGATGCTCCATTTTTAAGTGCATAGATGTTAAATATTGTTGTATCTTGGAGAATTGACTTCCTTATCATCATGTAATCCCCTCTTATCCTTGAAAATTGTTCTTAGTTTTAAGTTTGCTCAGTCTGAAATTAATATAGTTAATTTTGCTTTCTTTTTGTTTATGTTAGCATGATATGCTTTTTCTTCATTGATTTACTTTTGATCATTTACAGTCAAGGTGATTATTAATGTGGTTAGAATAACATCTACCATATTCATTACTGTTTTCAATATGTGGGTCTTGTTTTTTGTCCCTATTTTTCTTTTCCATTTTTTATAGTGTATACTTTTTGTAGATTTGACTATTTTATTATTCCATTTATTCTTTTTTAGAATATAGTTATACTAAATATTTTACCTTTTTAAGTAGTTGCCTTACATTTTGCAATAATGTTCAAATAATGCAATTCTATTTTCAAATAACACTACACCATTTACAGGTAGTGTGAGTACCTTATAATTACAAAATAATCATAATTCTTACCTCATTTCCCTTGTGTCATTGCCGTTATTCATTTTACTTATATATAAACATACACAAGCATATATATATATATATAACATATATAAGATATATATTCATAAGCATACATAATTGAATATATTGTCTCCGTTATTATTTTGAACAAACTGTTGTCTGTGAGATCAATTAAAACTAGGAAAAATAAAAGTTTTTAATTCTACCCTCACTTATTCCTTCTTTGATGCTCTTCCTTAATGTAGATCAGAGTTTCTGATCTATATTACTTTTTTTTTTTCCCTCTCTAAAGTACTCCTTTTAACAGTTCTTGCAAGGTATGTCTACTGGAAAAAGTTTTCCTCAAATTTTGTTTGTGCGATAGGAGTATTTTTCTCCTTCACTTTTTTTTCTCTCTTTCACTTTTAAAGGGTAATTTTATAAGGTATGGAATTACAGGTTGTTGGTTGGTTTGTTTACTTAAGTTTAAATATTGCACTTTGCTCTCAGCTTACTTTCATGGTTTCTGAGAAATCTGTTGTAAGTCTTATATTTGTTTTTCTTTCTCTTGTCCTTTTTATACATTCTTTTTTATTGTTGATTTTCTATAATTTAAAATGATATACTGAGGTGCAGTTTCTTTGACAGTTAGTCTGCTTGGACTTCTCTGAGCTTCCTGGATCTGTGATTTGGTGACTGACATTAACTTGTGGAAGTTCTCAGTTATTAGTGTTTTAAATATTTACTATATTCCTTTCTCTCTTTCCTTTCTTTCTGATATTCCCATTATGCATATCTTACACTTTTTGTAGTTGTCCCAGAATCTTGGATATTCTGTTTTGTTTTCTTAAGTCTTTATTTTCTTTGCTTTTTACTTTTTGTGAGTTCTATTGATTTATCCTGTAGCTCAGGTAGTCTTTCTTTAGCTGCATCTAGTCTATTAATAAACCCATCTATTGCCGTTTCTATCTCTAACATTTCTTTTTGGCTCTTAGGATTTCCACCTCTTGTTTGATGTGGTCCATCTGGTTTTGCATGCTGTTTACCCATTAGAACCCTTAGCATATTAACCAGTGTTTGTTTAAATTCATTATCTGATCATTCCCACCTGTCTGGTTCTGATGCTTGCTCATGTCTATTCAAATTATGCCTTTTTGCATACCTTATAATTTTTTCTTGATAATCAGACATGTGTACTAGGTAAATGGAAGTGCTGTAAATGGGCCTTTAGTAATGTGGTAGTGAGGTGTGGGGGAGGTAAACCATTTTCTGGTCCTATGATTAGATCTGTCTTTTAGTGAGCCTATGCCAATTGACTGTCAATTTCACAAGTGCTTAGACTTCCTCCCTCATTGGGTGGCACAGGGTGATTAGAATGGGCTGGAGTTGGGTATTTTTCTTCCCTAGTTCATTTCGACGTGGATAATACCAACCAGGTTAGGCTTTAGTTAATTATTTTTTCCTGGGTATAGGTCATGTTAAAAAAACAAACCAAAAACCCAGGGTACTCTGGTGTATTTCAAAGTAGTTCCTTTTCCTTCTCCACTGCCAAAAGCTTGAGGGGATTTTTTTCTCCGGTGTTTATTACTGGAAGAATCAAGCTCATGGAAGTAAATCTCACAATACTGTGGGCCTCATCATGACTTGGTCCCTGGAGTTTTTAACTCTCAGAGTTGTCTACACTGAGACTTCAGCAGTTACTCAATACAGTTCAGGGTTTTTTGTTTCTTTGTTTGTTTGTTTGATTGTTTTACGGTGGCACTAGTTTCTGTTTCAGTATGTCTGCTCCAGGAAGCTCTAACTCCCTGCACTTGTCTTTCTTTCTCTCTAGTACTAGGAGCAATGGACTGTCCTGTGTCTTCCCCCCACTTATGGGTCGAAGAAAAGCTGTTGATTTTTTGTCTATTCAGCCTTTTACCTGCTATTAGCATGGAATGGAATGGTGACATTTTGGTCAGAGGGTGTGTCCTGATTTTAATTCAAAGATTGTGGTCCTCAAAGCTCTAAATATTACTGAGAAATAAAGTTAATAATAAGTCATAGTTTATTATTAGTAAATTTTACATTATGTCAAATACTGAATTTCATGTTGTACATAATCAAATTATTATTGCAGTTGCAGTTTTTAGCCAAATAGGGTTTTATTTACAAAAAAACCAAACTTCTTTTACTTATTTATAGATATTTATATATCATTTACTAGAAAGACTTATTTGAATTCATTAACTCATCCAGTTACTTACTTAAATTTCCACTATGAATTAGGTACTCTAGTAGTTACTGTCCAGAGGGAATAAAAAAGTTCTTGGTCTTGCTTAATGGATATTGTATTTTAGCATGGCCTATTATTATAGATACTACTACTACTAATCAGTGTCAAGAGAGGGACATGGGATGTTGTGGAAAATTGAACGTTTTAATTCTCTGGGAAGTTTTTGCAGAAGGGGAGAATTGTGTTCTAAAATGGGGAACAGCATGGTATAAAGACTAAAAGGCCAGAGGTATGAGCAAAAGTTTTGTGTTTTAAAGGAATTGAGTAAATTTCATGTAGACAGTGCAGGGCAAAAGGAAACAGGGGTGGGAATAACAGTTAGAGAAAATGGTTCAGTGGTCAAACGTCAAAAACTAGGAGGAACTCAGGAGACAAAATAAGTATTGTAGACTGATATTAACCTCCAAGGAAAGATAGAAGGATGGTTAGCAGCCTAGCCATGCATTGAAGGAGTTGTTAGTAATATAGCCTGCAGTGTGGTAAAGAGATAAAAGAAGGGCAGGTTAGGCATAAGGAGTTAGGAATCCTTTAAGATCAAGCCAGTTGAGAGATGGCTTTCAGGTAGGATGGTGACAATGGAGATCGAGAGATATGTCAAATTTTAAGAGACAGTTTTGACAAGTTTATAATCATATATATGATATTGAAGGTAAGGGGAAAAGAAAGAGTACCCAGAGATGACTCAAGATTTTAGCTTGACTAACTGAATAAGTTGAAATAATGATTCAAATTTATGGAGCACAGACTGTTTACCATGCAGTGTTCTAAGTGATATACATAACTAATATAAAAATTTATGACAATCACTTGAGAGAGGTGTTATTATTATCCTCATTGAGTAAATTTCATGTAGGCATATTCTCATGTAGGCATATTCTCATGTGAGACACAGACATTGGCCAAGATTACACTGTTAGTATAAATAGCAGAGCTGGAATACCTGGCTTCCCTAGAGCCCAATCATTTAATCATTTTGTTCTTCTATCTAGATCAGTGTAATATTTACTGAGGCAAAGACATTGAAGAAGGGTTTAATTTGGATTTCAGAAAGAAAGATGAGTTCTCTTTTAGACTTGATACAGCCAAGTGGGAATTTCCAGCATATACTTTGGTTATAAAAGTCTACAATTCAGAAGAGACCTGTGGTTGGGAGATTTAGATTGGAGAATTTTTGGTAAATGGATGGACGCTGAAGTCATAGAAGTAAATAAAACTGTCAAAGTAAAAGGAAGAGATAGAAGTTATGTATTATTCTTTTTTATGGGTTCTAAAGGGGTATATAAAGATGTAAAACATAATCCCCTCCCTGAATTCCAATTCATAGGAGAAATAAATGGCTGAACAGACAATCACATTATGGAGTGGTAAGTACTAAATCAGAAAGCAGAAGCACTGAGAATAATTTATCTCCTGTAAGAGAAAGCCATAGTCCATGAAACTTCTTCCTGGAGGATGCAGTTCCTGTCCTGAGTCTGGAATGAAAGTTTGGAGAAAATCAGGAGAAGAAAAAAAGTAAACATCATTTGACCTAAACAGCAGACCTTAAGTAGTGAAAGCGACCCAAGAAAAGACAGTGCCAACAATACAGGCATGCATGCCAGGAGGGGAAGCATAGTTTCTGCTGCAGGGTTAAATTTTCAGTGTGTGACATGGAAGTCCTGGGGCATAGGCTGAGGGAGGGGGTCAACCAACAGAAAACCTGCAGGCCGTACGTTCTTTCTCTGCTTCCTCTAGCATGCGCCATGATAACCCCTATATATTTCATTCATGGATTCAGATGGCGTTGGAAGTAAGCCACATTTCGTGTTCAAATAATGGAATGATGAGAAAGAGCCTGTTTTCTTTCACATTTTAAAGAACATTTGACTTGTTATTCTTGAATTTTAGCACTAAAAACAATCGCAGTGGAAGAAAGAATTACAAGAGCACTGTATCAGAAAATAAGAAGTCAATTTATTTTTTATTAAATGAATAATAACACACTATTTTCCCTCCCAACTTTTAAATTTTGTCGTCATAGCATGCTCCTACTCAGAGCACCTCCTGCCTGGTAATTGGAATTCCCCATAAACAGAAAGTAATTTGTTCACATATAAAATCGTGTGAAGGAGCCTGATCACAGCCTTGCTGGCTACCTGACACCTTTCAACTTAATTCCAGATATTGTCACAATTATAATCTAAATATCTCACTTTTAAAAAATACATTTCTCAAAATTATAGTCTAACATATTCTTATGCTTTCTTGAAACGGCTTACCAAAATGTTAAAGCTTACTTCTCAAACACCTGAAAAGACAAGTACATAGTTGATTTATTATTACTTTCTGTTACATTGTCTAATAGTCTAAACATAATCAAGCAACATTTCCCCAATCAACTTGGCAGTGGAAATTAAACATATTTATTTTATGAATTTGCAAAATCATGAATGTCATTTGTAAGCACAGTTTATGAGATTCTTCATATTTGTGCTGTGTATTACTGAAAGTGTTTCTGAATCTCTCATTTTAAATGTGATGAGATGTCAGAGTTTGATACAGACTTTATTCTCCTTCCACATCCAGGGGTTGTTCTGCATTTGTGTGATTTGCAGCGTTCCCACAGAGTTGCTAATGAGCATCAACTATTAGTGCAAATTGAAAGCTGAAACTAAAAATCTCCCTACCCCATGTGTTAGCACACGGCTTTAAAAATGAATATAAAAACATATGAAATTCAGCCTAAGTGATTAACCCTTGTGCTCAGTTTCATGTGACCTGAAAGTATTATTTTGTGTTTTATTGAAGTTATATAATCTTTGGGTCAGAGATTCCAACATAGTGGGAAATTAGGTTTATCTGATGAGAGTGGAGAGCTGTGTATTACACATATACCAGATGAGGCAAAAGATTGGAGTATTCTTCATTCCTTACTTAAACTTCAGTATCATACTTTGGAAAGTGATGTAAATTTTAACAAAAATGAGATATATGATATGAACATGGTCATTGAAGAGCTTTACAATAATGTTTCTACAAGTCAACAGTAATCTCGGAAAATAAATATCACTAAAGAGTGGGCTCTTTTTCTTTCAAGAAGTTTTCTGTTTTGAAATTTACTCATTTTTTTTTCTGTATGGGCTCCTATAAATATACTTTGTGAGGATATCAATAATAATATGTCATACGGGTTCCCAATGTTATTATTTGCCTTTTTAAACCTTGCTTCCATTCCATGTGTCCTTGCCAGAGTTTGCTGGCCAGTTAGAAGGAGAGGAGAAAAGTTGCTTAATATCTGATGCTTCTTACATACTTACTCTGTGCCAGACTCTGTTTTCACTCTTTTTATTAATCATTACAGCAGATCCTTGTCATGTGCTAACGTTATTATCCTGGTTTAAAAATGAGGAAACCACAAGGTTATTCACTGAACTGCTAAGTGACTAAACCAGGATATTAACATGGGCAGTCAGGCTCCAGGCCATAGTTTTCCGCTAGTTTGTACTCTATATTTCTGTCCTTTAGGTAGGAATTCTAGAGGAAGAGATAAATTTAACAAGAAAGGGTTTTTTGGTGAAGTTTGAGTAAAAATAGTCAGAAAACATATTTAGCATTAAAAGATACTGAACATGAAAATAAAAAGTTTTGAGAATATTGTGATATATTGTGACTTCTTAAGATATTTTTAACATTTAAATAAAGAGACTTGTAGTTGTTTTGCTATGACTTTGGTTCTGCAGTCTTTGTTCTGCTTCTGAAAATGCTCCCAGAATGAGTCATGAGAGTTATGGCTTAATAAGCATCACATCCTCATGGATTGTGCCGTGTCTTCATTACTGAAGGCCCCAAGGTTCTTTCTGAGCACACACTCCCTTTCAAAGAGAGCTTTTCAGACAAAATCTTGCTTCCCTAGATGGAAAAAAAAAGGATTTTTTTTTCCAGAGCACTTTTTGTCATTCTTTCCCCTTTCTTCACAATAAAACATTTTAATCACTATGAGCTCCAAGTGAAACTGCTGCTTCCTTCCTGATATCCAGGCCTGGGGGTGTGGAACAGCTACCGCTTGCAGGTGGAGGAAGCCTTAGCCTGCAAGCTCCAAATACAGCACAAGAAAGCGAGTGGCCCCACAAAGCCATTGGGGTAGCAAATTAATAATCAAGTGCACAGTGCTGTGAGAGAATCTTACTTCCACTGATGATTAATGTCATCATTTCTCCCAATTCTTTTACTGCGGTAACTATCACACTAGCAGTGTGCTGATGAATGTGTAATCACTTTCTCTCTGTCTCTCTCTCTATATATACACACATATATGTAAGTATATAAAAGTATATAAAAGCAGTTTTTGAACTCTTTAGTTTTGATGCCTTCTAAAAAGTGCTTCTGCTGTTTTTTGTTTCACCTCTTCGACATCCCCGTGAGGATTTTTGTCATTTGGAGAAACAAAAAATAGTTGCTCGGTGTGAGTCAGGTGAATTGGGAAGAGTGGGTCATGGGGATCATGCCATTTTTAGTGAAAAACTGCAGAATACTCAGAGCAGTGTGGCCAGGTGTGCTTGTAAATCACCCAGGATGAAATGGGCAAAACACAGCTTCTCACAACAATACCAGCTGGTCCACTGATACAGAGGGGTTCTGAGAACACTCACTTAGTGGGGAAAGACTGTACTATAAGGGGCCTGCTCCCCAGAAGATAATTCTGTTTTGGGGGTGTCCCCCCTTTTATATACTATATGTGTTTATTATTTACTTATGTAAAGGGGTCATAGCATAAATTCATAAATAATAAAAAATATACATCTTTATTTTATATTTTATTATTGCCATTGCTTCTTGCAAAATATGTTTGTTGATTTTTGCTGAACTCTTGTCTCTCTAGCCAACTATGTTTGCAACTGATGAAATAGTAAAGTATGTTAGATGTTGGTTAATATTTTTATGTCCATTATAAGTAGAACAAAAGTGAAATAACAGAGACAGATATGTCAAAACTATTTTCAATTGTAATAACATGTATGACTTCTTTGTTGAATTAAATAATGGGTTTTACAGTGTAAAAATATTTTCAAAATGTGTGTAATTTTTACAATGTAATGGCTATAGATGTAACAAATGTTTAAGTTTAATCAACATCATTAATAGCTTTTCTTCACATTTATAAGCCTAGAAGTTCAACAAAATGATAAGGAAAGTCTTAATTTATACTATCTGATAATTGAGGTGGGGTGGATAAATACTCCAACCAACATCAATTTTTAAGTAATTAATGTAATGTTACTAAATGAAGAGTTACAAAGATATGTGCAGGAGAAAACTATTATAATTTTTTTTTAATTTTATAGAATAAGAGATAAATAATCTCAAGGGTAGAGGAAATAGTAAAATAATCAGAAAATTATAACTTTGAGTAGTTATTAACTTTATTTTAAGATAATTATTTAAAATACACTTTCATGTAATTTCATTTCAATGATGGCTGTTTAATCACTGATTTGAAAAACCCCTGAAAGTTTAACTATCAGCTGTCAAGAGTCATCACAGGGCTGCTCCACTGCTGTCACTCTCAGCAAATGGATTATTATAGCAACTGTCTAGTGAACCTGTCTATCTACTGTGTGCAGGTAACTACTGTAAAATAATACCAATATATTTATTGTTGGTTTTTACAAGATGAAGTGCAGCAAAAATCAGCTTTCTAGAAGAATATCTCAACTGTCTTAAGCTTTGAACATGTCTGAGTCTCAGTCTGATAATTCAACAAAGTCTGTTCACTTGAATCCTGGAACATTCCCTTTTTCTTGACGCTAAATCTATCTACTTTCTGGTCATTTCTTATTTATTGACTACATTCAGTCCTAAATCCGTGTCTTTCTCTTTACCCCACAATCACCATCATTTTGGAGTAATAATTATATTCAAGTGTATGCCCTATCATCTTAGTCTTTGAGCATTGTGACCTCATCTCCAGGGACTACTCTTTTCAACCTGAAACTGAGGGTTCTTATGACTTTGACTAAATTTGCTTTTAAATCCTAGCTCTAGAAATAATATCTCTCTCTCTATGTCTATATACCTCAGAGACCTAGACTTTTCCCAGGATAATCAGCAACTTCTGAGGCAGAAGACAGTAGCCTTGACCTGATTAATGGTTACATAGTCCAGACCTCTGTCAGGCTAAGGATAACATCTTGACCTAAGTGATGTCTCAGCTCCTGAAATCCCCTGATAACTTTCCCGTGAAACTGGACAGAGGGATGCTGGGGGG
Organism: Furipterus horrens; assembly: GCF_987537825.1. NCBI lineage: Eukaryota > Metazoa > Chordata > Mammalia > Chiroptera > Furipteridae > Furipterus > Furipterus horrens. The sequence continues at coordinate 56,867,695 of NW_028327171.1, forward strand.
AAAAAAAAAAAACACAGGAAAAACTTCAGAGCTGTCATCAAGACCTGAAAAAATGATTCATCACCCTTATCTCACCTTCCAACAAATAGTCCCCAGCATGACCCATAACCACCAACCCACCATGTCTTGTGATTTTTCCCAATACAACCTGTATCCTACACTTCACTGAGGAGTTCAGGTTATTAAACATGAAAGTGTCAATTATTGACAAGGCTTCGGGAGAATTAGAGCTCTTACACATTGCTGAAAGAAATACAAAATGGCACAACTACGTTGAAAAACAGTTTTGCATTTTCATATGAAGTCAAATGTATACTTACCATATGATCTAAATTCTACTCCTAGGTATTTATCCAGGAGAAACAAAGCATGTTGAAAGAAAGAATTGTAGTAGGCTGTTTATTGCAGTTTTACTTAGACAAAACACTGGAATGACCCACGTGCCCCTTCCTGATTGAATGGGTAAACAAATTGTGGACTATTCAAAGAGCAGAATATTACTTAGTAATAAGAAGAAATAGCTACTGATACATAAAACAACATGAATGATTTATAAAAGCTTATGCTAATTGAAAAAAGCAGATTTAAAAGTCTGAATACTGTCTGATTTCTATCAGAATCAGGATGAAGTTAATGTCTATAGCTCTATTGTTGTGGGTTTTATATAACTACACATTTTAAACTCATCAAATTCTACACATATCAGCGCAATTTTATTTATATAAATTATATTTTAATAAAAATAATTAAAGTATAGTTCTAAAGTCAATTCTAAGGGAATACACAAAAATAAGAATATATATATTGCATTTATAGATTTTTTAAACCTTTTATCCATTCCAAAATTTCCTATCATATTTCTGTTACCTAAATTAAAAATATATTAATAATGGCCAAATATTATTATTTATATTAACATGACCTATTGTATCTTATATTAACTTATTCAGAAATTCTACATGCTTACCTTACTTTATTCTTAGAAAACACATTTAAAAATTGAGTAATAAAAGCTACTATAGAGAAAAGGTCCTTCATCACAACATGACTGGTAGGAAGTGCAGAGATGCAAAAGGTCTGGCTGGACTCCCACAGGTGGCAGCTGAAGGGTCTGAGAAACAGCTCAGCAGCCAAGGGTTCCCCCTGAGAAGGGCAGGATCTAAACCCCCACCTGGGCTTCCCAGCCTACAGCAACAGAGTGGAAAGTAAAACAGTATCCAGCTGTGAAAAGCAAAAAGCCACAGGGTTTCTTGCTGACATGAAAGAAACAGCTGGAGACAAAGAGTTCTTAAGTGGATTATGTACAAAAATATTTTGACACCTACTTAACCTGGGCTCAAGCAGAGGGAGGGGAGAGAGGGCTAGAGATGCTTGGGGAGAATTTGGGGCAGTGACTTTGAGGAGAGAACTGAGGGAGCAGCTGACCGGGTCCCAGTGCTGACTCATCCCCACACTGCAGGCAGACCATTCCCCTCCAAGTGGCATCAGCCTGAGGGGAAACAAAAGCCCTGCCTGCAGGAATTAAGCTGCCACACTCACGGTCCTTAAGCCTGATGGCTTATCACAGATTGAACAGATTAACAACTAAAGGAGACAGACAAAGGCAGTAGATCTCTGGTAATCTCCAACAGGATGCCTAGGCCCAGACTGGTACACAATCTGACACCACCAGGGGCAGATTCAGGAAGTACAGATCAATATAAGAAGGAGCAACAAACAAGAAGAGTCACAAATATGGGGAGACAGAGAAACAACCCCCCATCAAAAGAAACGGATGAATCCCCATGAAAAGTGCTAAATGAAAAAGAGGAAAGCAAACTATCAGACCTGGAATTCAAAACATGGATCAAAAGAAAGCTCAATGATCTCAGCAAGCTCAAAGAAAACTACAAAGAACTCTAGGGAAACTACAGGAGCTTACTGAGAATTACACCAGCATAAAAAGGGACATAGAAGCTATCAATAAGAGCCAGGAGGAAATAAAGAATACAATTTCTAAATTGAAGAACACAGTAGGAGAAATTAAAAGCAAGCTAGAGAAAGCAGAATATGAGATCAGCGAGCTGGAGGACAACATAGAAAAAATTCCCAGACAATGCAACAAAATAAAAAAAGCCTGATAAAGAATGAAGAGGTTTTAAGAGAGCTGCGGGACAACATAAAACACAATAATATTCGAGACGTCCGGCCAAGATGGAGGCGTAGACTGACATGCTGCATCTCCCTCCACAGCTAAGAAGGAATACAACTATCTCAAAACTAGAAACAATCAGAAGTTCCAGAAAATTAAACTACATGGGAATCCAGCAAACAAAGATATAGAGAAGAAATACTCATCCAGACAGGTAGGAGGGGCAGAGCCAGGGAAGAGAGGACACGGTGTGGTGGTGGAGGCAGGGGCAGCAGCAGCGGGCCAGCGGAAAGCATAATCACACATTTTAAAAAGTCAGGAGAAACACCTGGGGAGTGTTCCCAGCTTCTCACCGGACCTCACAGCTCACAGTCCCAGCACCAAGGAAAATCAAGCCTCATTGCTTCTGATTATGCAGACCAGTGGGGGTTGGAGTGGAGGCAAAAACTGCTGGTCTCAGCAGAGTCTGCTTTTTTAAAGGGCCCCCATGGTCCTAGAATGTCCACAGACGAACCCACTCTGGAATGATGGCCAGGGCAGTCACTAAGGGGGGCGCCAGTCCGGTGTGGAAGTGGGAGAAGTGCCTGGAAAGGGGGAGAGTGCTGGGATGGTGGCATTGTTCCCTCTCAGACCCCTCCCTCACATACAGCACCACAATGTGATGAAATGGGTCGCCCTATACCGATGAATACCTAAGGCTATGCCCCATACAACATACCAGAAGCGACAGCTCTACGTGGGATGTGGAGGCAAACAAACACAGGAACCTGTCAGAATGAGGAGACATAAAAGTGTGGTCCAAAAGGGGAAACCGATCAAGGTTCCAGTGGGAGAACTAAGGGACAAGGGAATAGCCAACCTAACAGTTGAGGAGATAGACAGCCTAAGAGATGCAGAATTCAAAACACTGATGATAAAGATGCTCACAGGCTTGACAGATATGCTTGAGTGCAGCAAAGGCATAAGAGAGGAAGTGAAGGCTATGCTAAGTGAAATGAAGGTAAATACACACAAAACAAATGGTGAAGAGAAGAAAACTGGGGTTCAAATAAGTGATTTGGAACATAATAAAGAAAAAAACAGTCAACCAGTGCAGAATGAGGAAGCAAGAATTGAAAAATATGAGGAAAACTTCACAAATTTTGCGAAGGAGATGAACATACAGGTCTGGGAAGCACGGAGGGTCCTGGGCGAGATGGCACAGAGAGGACCACACCAGGATGCATCATGATTGAAATGCCAAAGGTGAAAGATATAGACAGAGTCCTGGGGGCAGCAAGAGACAGGTGGAGAGTTGCCCACAGGGGGGTGCCTATAGGACTATCAGCTGATTCCTCAGAGGACACTTTGCAGGCAGGAAGGGACTGGCATGCAGTATTCAATGTGATGAAAGGCAACCTTGAACCAGGATTACTCTATCCAGTAAAGCTATCATGTGGAATGGAAGAGAAGATGAAGTGCTTCCCAGACAAGGTGAAGCTAAAGGAATTCATCATCACCAAACCATTATTATATGAAATGTCAAAGGGACTTACTTAGGAAAAAGAAGTTCAAATCTATGAACACTAAAATGACAACAAACTCACAACTATCAAATCCAACTAAGCAAACCAGAATAGGAGTAGAATCATAGGTATGGGGATCATTTGTAGAGTTATCAGCTGGGAGGGGGGAGGGGGGCAAATGGGGAAATGGTGCAGGGACTAAGAAGCATAATTGGTTGGTACAAAATAGACAGGGAGGTGTTAAGAATAATATAGGAAAGGGTGAAGCCCTGGAACTTATATGCAAGACCCATGGACATGAACTAAGGGGGGTGGGATTGCTGGAGGAAAGGGCAGTACTGGGTAGAGGAGAGCAAAGGGGGAAAAACTGGGTCTACTGTAACAACATAATAAAATATACTTTAAAATAATAATAATATTCGTATCATATGAATACAAGAAGAAGAAGAAGAGGTGCAAGGGATAGAAAACCTGTTTGAAAAAGTAATGACAGAAAACTTCCCTAACTTGATGAGAAAAAAAGTCATGCAAGTCCAGGAAGCACAGAGGGTTCCAATGAAGATGAAGCCCAACAGGCCCACTTCAAGACCCATAATTAAACTGGCAACATTGAAAGAAAAAGAGAGAATCCTAAAAGCAGGAAGAGAGAAACAAATAACAACATATGAGGAAGCTCCAAGAAGGCTATCATCAGATTTCTCAACAGAAACACTACAAGCCAGAAGGGAATGACAAGAAATATTCCAAGCAATGAAAAACTAAGGTCTACAACCAAGACTACTCTACCAAGCAAGGCTCTCATTCAAAATGGAAGGTAAAATAAGGATTTTCCCAGACAAAAGAAGGCTAAAAGAATACATCTCCACCAAACCAGCAATGCAAGAGATGCTAAAGGGTCTGCTTTGAGAAGATGAAGAAACAGAGAGGGACAGAGAGGAACACAAGTACAAAGGGGAAAAATGACAATGAACAAGTACCTATCGATAATAACCTTAAATGTAAATGGATCAAATGCACAACTCAAAAGACATAGGGTAGCTGAATGGATTAGAAAACAAGACCCACATATATGCTGTCTACAAGAGACCCACCTTAGAACAAAATATCTACACAGACTGAAAGTAAAGGGATGGAAAAAAACATTTCAAGCAAGTGGACATGAAAGAAAAGCTGGCATAGCAATACTTATATCAGACAAATCAGATTTCACAGCAAAGGCCATAAAAAGAGACAAAGGAGGACATTTCATAATACTTAAGGATAAAATCCATCGAGATGATATAACCCTCATAAATATATATGCACCCAATTTAGGAGCACCCAAATATGTGAGGAAAATTTCGAAAGACTCCAGGAAGGATACAGACAACAATACACTCATAGTATGGGGACTTTCACACCCCATTGTATACAATGGACTGGTCTTCCAAGCAAACAAACACCAAGGATATTGAGGCATTGAACAACACTCTAGATCAAACGGACTTAGTTGATATATATAGAGAGAACTTTTCACCTCAAAAAAGCAAAATATAATTTTTTTCAAGTGCACAGGGAACAGTCTCAGAGATAGAGCACATGGTAGGACACAAAACAAGCCTCAACAAATTCAAGGAAATGGAAATTATATCAAGCATCTTCTCAGATGACAACGATTTGGAACTGGAAATCAACCTCAAGGAAAAAACTCAAAAACATTCAAACTCATGGAGGATGAATAACATGCTATTAAATAATGAATGGGTTAACAATGACATCAAGAAAGAAACAAAAAAGTTTCTGGAAACAAATGATAATGAACACACAACAACTCAAAACCTATGGGATACAGTGAAAGCAGTTCTTAGAGGAAAGTTCATAGCAATACAGGCCAACATAAAAAGAATAGAAGAATCTCTAATAAAAAATCTAACCCTACAGCTATAAGAACTGGAGGAACAACAGCAAACAAAGCCCAGTGCGAGTAGAAGGAAGGAAATCATCAGGATCAGAGCAGAATTAAATGACATAAAGATTAAACAAGCAATTCAAAAGATCAATAAAACCAGGAGCTAGTTCTTTGAAAAGATAAACAAAACTGACAAGCCTTTAACCAGGCTCATCAAGAAAAAAAGAGAGAACCCAAATAAATAAAATCAGAAATGAAAGAGGAGATATCACAACTGACACCACAGAAATACAAAGGATTGTAAGAAATTATTACGAACAACTACATCACAATAAATTTGACAATTTAGATGAAATGGACAAATTTCTGGAAACATATAATCTTCCAAAACTAAATAAAGAAGAAGCAGAAAGCATGAACACACCAATAACACCTAGTGAAATTAAAGCAGTAATCAGAAAACTCCCAGCACACAAAATCCCTGGACTGGATGGCTTCAAAGGTGAATTTTACAAAACATTTAGGAAAGAACTAACTCCTATCCTCCTCAAACTATTCCAAAAAATCCAAGAAGAGGGAAAAATTCCAAACTCTTTCTATGAGGCCAGTATTACCCTAATTCCAAAACCAGGTCAAGAAACAACAAAGAAAGAAAACTACAGGCCAATATCACTGATGAATATAGATGCTAAAATCCTCAACAAAATATTGGCAAACAGGATCCAGCAATACATCAAAAAGATCATACACCACAATCAAGTGAGATTCATCCCAGGGATGCAAGGAAGATTTAATATTTGCAAATCAAAAAGTGTAATACACCACCTAAACAAAATGAAAGACAAAAATCACATGATCATATCAACAGATACTTGAAAGGCATTTGATAAAGTACAATACCCATTTATGATGAAAACTCTCAGAAAATGAGAATAGAGGGAGCATAATTCCACATAATAAAGGCCATATATGAGAAACTTGAAGCCAACATCACACTCAATGGGCAAACACTGAAAGCATTCCCCATGAGATAAGGAACAAGACAAGGATGTCCACTATCTTCATTCTTATTCAACATAGTCTTAGAAGTTCTAGCCACAGCAATCAGACAAGAAAAAGAAATAAAAGGAATCCAAATTGGAAAAGAGGAAGTAAAACAGTCATTATTTTCAGATGACATTTCTATATACATAGAAAACCTTATAGATTCCACAAACAAACTTCTTGACCTAATATGTTAATTTAGCAAAATAGCAGGGTACAAAATCAATATTCAGAAATCGAAGGCATTTCTGTACACCAGCAATAAAATATCAGATATAGAAACTAGAAAAAAAAAATCCCATTTACTATAGCAACAAGAAAAATAAAGTACCTAGGAATAAACTTAACCAAGGTAGTAAAAGACCTGTACTCAGAAAACTACGTAACACTGAAGAAAGAAATTAAGGAAGATACAAATAAATGGAAACATATACCATGTTCATGGATGGAAAGAATCAACACCATTAAAAAGTCCATACTACCCAAAGCAACTTATAGATTCAATTCTATCCCTATTAAAATAGCAACGACATATTTCACAGACCTAGAACAAATACTTCAAAAATTTATATGAAACCAAAAAAGACCCTGAATAGCCACAGCAATCTTGAGGAAGAAGAACACAGTAGGAGGAATCACAATACCTGATAGCAAACTATACTATAAGGCCATGATAATCAAAACAGCCTGGTACTGGCATAAGAACAGACATATAGATCAATGGAACAGAATAGAGAGCCCAGATAGAAACCCAGGTCTATATGGTCAACTAATATTTGACAAAGGGGGAAAGAACATGAAAAGGAGTGAAAAGAGCCTCTTCAACAAATGGTGTTGGGAGAACTGGATAGGTACATGCAAAAAAATGAAACTAGACCACCAACTTACACAATACACCAGAATAAACTCAAAATGGATCAAAGACTTAAATGTAAGCCGTGGCACCATAAAAGTCTTAGAGGAAAACATAGGCAGGAAAACTTCAGATATCTCACATAGCAATATTTTCACTTATATATCTCCTTAGGCCAGGGAAATAAAGGAAAGAATAAACAAATGGGACTACATCAAACTAAAGAGTTTATGCTCAGCAAAAGAAAACATCAGCAAGATGAAAAGGAAACCAACCATATAGGAAAACATATTTGCCAATGATACCTCAGACAAGGGATTGATCTCCAAAATATATAAATAATTTATACAACTCAACACCAAGGAGATAGACAACCCCATTAAAAAATGGGCAAAGGACTTCTCCAAAGAGGACATACAGAGGGTCCATAGGCATATGAAAGAAATCTCAACATCACTAGCCATCAAAGAAATGCAAATAAAAACCACAATGAGGATACCATGTCACATCAGTCAGAATGGCCATCATCAACAAATCAACAAACAACATGGGCTGATGAGGATGTGGAGAAAAGGGAACCCTAGTGCACTGTTGATGGGAATGCAGACTGGTGCAGCCACTGTGAAAAACAGTATGGAATTTCCTCAAAAAACTAAAAATGGAACTGCCTTTTGAACTGGCAATTCCATTGCTAGAATTATATCAAAAGGATCTTGAAACCCTAATTCAAAAGAACCTATACACCCCTATGTTCATAGCAGCACTATTTACAATAGCCAAGTGCTAGAAACAACCTAAGTGCCCATCTGCAGATGAGTGGATCAAAAAACTGTGGTACATTTACACAATGGAATACTATGTAGCAGAAAGAACGAAGGAACTTCTACCATTTGCAACAACATGGTTGGAACTAGAGAGAATTAAGCTTAGCGAAATTAGCCAGGCAATGAGAGAAAAATACCACATGCAATCACCTATTACAGGCAACTAATCAACAACACAAACAAATGAGCAAAATTGAACCAGATGCATGTAAACAAAGAGTAGACTAACAGTGACAAGGAGGTGGGGAGAGGGAGAGAAGGGGTGTAAGAAGGGAAAGGGTCTAGTCAAAAAACATGTATAAATGATCCATGAACATGGACAACTGGGTGGGGACTGACCGTGGGAGAAGGGGTGGGCAAGGTGTGGGGAACCAATAGGGGAAAAAGTGGCACAACTGTAACAGAAAAACAAGCAAACAAATTTTTGAGGGAAATAATCGAAGCAATATAAATTAATAAATGAGCCAGCAAAAAAAAAAAAAAAAAAAAAAAAAGAAAGAAAGAAAGAAAAGAAAAGCTATTATAAGTATATACTTGAAAATGCTTAATCAAATTGTTAAACACCCAAATGCACATACTGCTCTCAAGGCATTTCACCTTAGGAACAAATGTATGTTTGAAAAACTACATACATTTTAGAATTTATTGAGTAGGCTTTACTTTGGCAGATTTGTTTTAAAATATACCAATCTTAATCACTTAATGAGTCATCAGAATGTGACTGTCATTCCTATCTTGACTTTGAAGAATGTTAAACAATGAAACATTAAAACATAATATATTCTCATTTTCTTTTTGAAGAAGAAAGTAAAATAAATATAGCAAGAAAATAAAATAAGAAGCTGTTTGACTTGTTTTGTGGGAGACAGCAATATTATACTCAAACTAAGTTGTCTTTGTCAGCAATTTATTTAGCACTGGTTTGCTATGGGAGTTTCACAAGCCAATAAATACTGTCAAGATACTATCTCTGAGTAATCCAAATAAAGAGATAATGTACTCTAAGAAAAATGACAGATGAATCGAGAGAGTCAGAGACCAACCAAAGAGCTCATTTCCAGCTGCCAAAGCAAAAGTAAAACAGCCAGTTGCTATAGGGTATTGCTAAGAAATAAGCATGCCAGTGTTGGTAAATGGGCTGGCCTTTTTCAAGGGCAACTGAAGTTTGTCAGCACTGTCTCTGAGGACCACCTTGCCAAGACAGGGGCAAATGCCCAAGAGTGTCTGGAGTTTTTAGATTATTGAACAGTCACTTTACCCAAACTAAAACTCTCAAGTAGTCGACACAAATTCTCAGGATTTATAGTGTAAATGTGCCCTTGTCCTAGTTGTTTTTCCCATGTTCTTTTCTCGTTATCAGTAAGCCTCCAGCAGAGCCCCACCACAATGGGCTTCTGAAGGCTTATCAAACGCCACAGATAGAGACAGATGACATCCTGGAACTACTCACTTTATTCTTCTGTCAAAGCAGCTTTTTTATCTTTGGCATAAAAAAAGTGGATTAAAAGAACTTCACTTAAGTCATAAGCAAGTGGATTTGAAGTAATATTGAGCCTATATCCAACTGAAGTCAATCAGTAGCTTTAGTAAACATTTTTAAAAAATATATATATGTATGCAAGTACACATGTGTGTTCATACATGCACATATACACAAGTATATTTTAGATGCAGTATTACCTAGTGCCTTAAAAGTATTCATGCTTTAAGAAATACATTGACTAATATGTGAAAAGTTCATTTTAATAACTGCATTATATATGGAGGTCCTAACTGTGTTTAAAGCTCTCTGGAGGATTCTGAGACTAAGATGAAATATGGAGGTAAGACCAATGCAACCTGTGGTTTCCTCTACCGATACTGGAGCTCTCTTTTATCTTCCAGCTGATCCCACAATTCTTGGGCTATATTTATCTATATCTCTAACTTTTGTAGTTTCCCCAAACCACCGGAGCATCTTAGTTTTGAGTTTCACACTGACTCTTGTTCATAACTGACCAATAGATTTGTCTCCTTTTCTACACCGATTTAATACCTCCAGAAGTTCATTAGGTCTTAGTAAAAACAATTTTTTTATTTCAATTTAAATGATCACTACATACATTTTAGTTTTATAAACTTCTGAGCCCCTATGACAGTCATGTTTAAGCTGGGCCACTTCCAAAAGACTGGGTACTGGCAGTTATAGGAAAATAAATTTCCAGATCTTCTGCTAAGATTTTTGTTTTCTCTTTACTCCCTTTTATTTCACCACAGCCCTCTTTTACTTTACAAACTAAAATAATAGCCTCTTGCTCCTAAATCTTACAATATTGTATGCCTCTGTAAGTAAAATTTCTAGTGCTCTAAACTATTGGAGAAAGTCAAGACTTTTTAGTGAGTAATCAGAACATCACAGACCAACACAGGGTCTCCTAAATATGTAATGATCATGAAATATGCTTGAGAAGGATATTTTAACTTATATGTATACTGGAAAGAATGAAAATTTGACACATTGTAGAATATCATCATTTTGAGTAATAGCAGTAATAGCAATTTTCTTTAATCCACCTCAGTTCTTTCCCTTAACTATTTTGAAAGAAAGCACAACTCTTGATGAAGAGGCTGGCAGGAGAGATTTTTCATAAAGAAGTCATAAGAGATATGGTATAATAGGGTTATGTATTTGATAAATACTTAATGAGTTGAAAATATCTTAAGTCAAAAAGATATTTAATACACCTAATCTACTGAACATTATAGCTTAGCCTAGCTTTCCTTACATGTGCTCAGAATGAAATAGGGTGTGAGGTGAAAGGGCTGTGCCCACAGCTGGTACAGGGGCTGTCAAGAAGACGATAAAACCAACCTCTAACAGATTTTTGGTTTAGAACCAGAAGAGACCAACTGGATCTAACATGGCAACTAAATTTACTTTATGGAACTGTTAGCCACATTCTACACTCATTTAATATATTAGTATGCCAAACCCTACCCACTCTGAGCCCAGTTAAGGACACAAAATGGCCAACTGGCTCTTCTGAGAAGTTTCCACCCCTTTCTTGAGAAAGATCCTGACTATACCTCACCTTCATTGAATGCCTTATTGCTGATTAAATAAACTTCAGTAAAGGAATCAAAGCCCACTAAATGGGAAGGGTTCTCTGTCTGTGGAGTAGCTCTTTCTCTGTCTCACTGCTTTACTAATAAACTGACTTTCACTTAAACTTTATGCTGGTTTGTGTTTTAATTGGCCCTTGCATGAAGCCAAGAACCCATAGTGAGTTGCAGACCCCCAAGACACCTGCATCAAGAAGACAAGAGCCAAAAAAAAAAGCTGGAAACACAGTATACAGTATTGGTTACTTACCTTTACGATCCTGTGTCTAACTGGGAGCTGCACCTTGCTTCCACTGACTAGCATTATAAAAGAGTATTGTACTGCATATTGCTAGCCCAGGAAAAGATCAAAATTCAATACTTGAGGTACGGTTTGTACTGAATGTCTATTGCTTTTAGATCATCATAAAGGTGAAAAACTGTAAGCTGAACCATTGTAAATTAAGGACAATCATTATTAAAACATAAAACATAACTTTTATCAGCTCTCCCAATATTCATTTAGGACTTGTTATTTAGTTGAAAAGCAAAATATCTTTAATTAGATGAAGAAATACAGTTTAGTGACATGAAACTGGAGTGTTTTCTGAAATTTGTAATACTTACAAGTTATAGTGGATGGAATTGAGTACCTCCCCAAAATTTTTATGTGATTGTTTTTATATTAGGTGGTTATTTAAGTGTATTTAAATTATATTTTATAAAATTGTATCCTTATATTAGTACATATTATATTTTTAATAGTTATCTGAATACTTTTTAAAAATGAAATGACAGACTAGCTGCTCTTTAAATTGGTTTTATCAGAATATACCTTTTTATATTAAAACATTGGAAGAGTTTGGTCATGATATTTAAGGAAATCAATAATGTATGAATTGCTAGATGTATGAATTTTTTTCACTTATTCTCAAAAACAGAATGCTACATTCTAATATCCTCATACACACATTTCCTAAAAATAATAACCAAAATATATAAGAAACTTCTAAACTCAATAGCAAAAAATAAATAGCTCAATCAAAAATGGGCAGAGGATTTGAAATTAGAGTTCTTCCAAAAAGACATAAAATGGCCAACAGATACATGAAAAGATGTTCAACATCACTAATCATCAGTGAAGTACAAATCAAAACTACATTAAGATATCACATCACACCATTTAGGATAACTATTAGTCAAAAAAGCAAAATATAAGTATTGGAGAGAATATAGAAAAAAGGAAGTCTTGTACACTGTTGGTGAGAATGTATGTTGGTACAACCACTACAGAAAACAGAATAAAAGTTCCTCAAGATATTAAAAATAGAACTACCATACAAACCAGAAAATTTTTTCTGTCTTTATATCAAAAGAAAATAAAATCAGTATATTGAAGAGATATCTGCACTCTTATGTTCATTGTAGCATTTATTATGATAACCAAGGTATGAAAAAAAAGTTTTTATCTAAGGATGAATGGTTTAAGACCGTGTCACATATACATACAATGGAATATTATTCAGGTTTAAGAAATTAGTAAATTGTACCATTTGAAACATTATAGATTAACCTGCAGGACATTTGGTCAGGTAAAATAAATAAGACACAGAAAGACAAATAGTGCATGTTATCACTTATATGTGAAATCTTAAAAAGTTGAAATCATAAAAGCACAGAATAGAATGATATTTGCTAAAAGATTGTGGGGGGAAATGCAGGACATGCCTAATTGCCAAACTCTACAGCAACATTTCTCTGGACCCCATAATGACCATCTTTGAAACAGCTCTGAGGTATGTTCTCAGTACTGTTCTACTTCCCCTTGTCCCATCACAGCATGGTATTATACTTGTTGTCATATTGAGTTTTAGGCACTCAGCCATAATCTGAGGGTTCCAAATCCAGGTTGTTACAGCTCCACAGTAGCATAAAGTCTCTGAGCATCTTGAGTGCTCTAGTGAACTGCATCATATTCTGGAACAAACCTGCAGCCACTAGCCTTCTCTCTCTTCAAGAAAAATTGTTATGCTTTTTTTAGAAATTGCATTTTCACTAAGGCTTTCACAAAGAGGCATTGTCAACTTTAATGAATTCATGCACAGCTGCTTCTGTCTGATGTTGCAGATGGCACATCTAAACTCTGCCAGTTGGTTTTTTCAATGCTGAAATTCCATTCTCAGTGTGATGCTTTTATGTTTATTTTGGGTTTTGAGAGATGTTCTAGGAATCGTTTTAGATTGTGATGCATAAAATTTGACCCTATCACAGTGAGGTAATTATTGTGGCTGGCCACTTGAAATTAACACTTAGTTATTGACTGATGATTGTCAACTGTTTCCTTACGTAGCTATTCAGAGCCCTGGTTGGGTAGCTTAGTTGATTGGAGCATCTTCCCATACACCAAAATGTTGTAGATTCATCAAAGGTCAGGGGGCATACATAGGTTGTGGGTAGGATACTGGTTGGAGTGCACATGGGAGGCAATAGATCGATGTTTCTCACATTGATGTTTATTTCTCTCTCCCTCTCCCTGTTTCTCTCTCTTTCTAAAATCAATCACTCAATTGATCAATAAATCAATAAGTAAATCAATAAAAATATCCTTGGGTGAAGATTTAAAAAATGAGACTGAAAGATGTAGTCCCATATTGCCTGAGGAGATACATCAGATAAAATATTGCTACTAGCAATGTCCAAAATTTTAGTGCCTATGTTTTCTTCTAGGATTTTTATAGTTTTGGGTCTAACATTTAAATCTTTAATCCATTTTGAATTAATTTTTGTGTGTGGTGTAAGAAGGTGGTCGAGTTTCATTTTTCTGCATATATCTGTCCAATTTGGTCTAGTTTCATTTTTCTGCACATATCTGTCCAATGTTTCCAACACCACTTACTAAATAAAGTAAATTTAGCCTGTTGTTTTCTCTGCCAAATATTAATTGACTAAAAAGTTGTGATTTTATTTCTGGACTCTCTCTACTGCTCCACTGATGTATGTGTCTGTTTTTATGTCAGCATCATGATGTTTTAATTACTATGGCTTTCTAGTATAATTTTGTATTAGATAATGTGATTTCTCCAAATTTTTTTTTTTCAGGATAAATATACAATTTTGAAATATTTGTTCTAGTTCTGTGAAATATGTCATTGGAATTTTGGTAGGAATTGCATTGAATCTTTAGATTGCTTTGGGTAACATGGCCACTTTAATTATGTTAATTCTTCCTATTGATGAACATGGTATGTGTTTCCATTTATTTTATCTTCTTCAATTTCTTTCTTCAGTGCCTTATAATTTTCTAAGTACATTGTGTTTTATATTCTTAGTTAGATTTATTCCTAGGTACTTTATTATTTTTGAAGCAATCGTTAATAGGATTGTTTCTTAATTTCCTTTTCTGAAGGTTAATTTTTGACATATAAAAGTACAACCAATTTATGGATTTTATTTTGTGTTTGCTACATTGCTGAATTCATTTATTGGTCCTAGTAGTTTCTTGATAGAATCCTTAGAGTTCTCTATATACAATATCTTGCCATCCTTAAATAAATACAGTTTTACTTCTCTCCAATTTGGGTGTCTCTTATTTCTTCTTCTTGTCTGATTGCTATGGCTAAGACTTCCAGTACCATGTTGAGTAAGAGAGGTGAAAGTGGACATCCCTGTCTTGTGTCTGATCTTAAGAGGAATATTACATCAAACTAAAAAGATTTTGCACAGCAAAAAAAAAAAAAAAAATTATCAACAAAATGGAAAGATGACCCACTGAATGAGAACATATTCACTGTTACATCTGATAAAGGATTAATATCCAAAATTTATAAAAAAACATACAAAACTCAAAACCAAAAAAACAAACAATCCAACTTAAAAAAAAATGGCAAAGGACCTGAATATATACTTTTTCAAAAAGGACATAGATGGTCAATAAACACATGAAAAGATGCCCAACTTCATTAATTAACAGAGAAATGCAAATTAAAACCATAATAAGATATCATCTGACACTGGTTAGAATGGCTATCATCAATAGATCAACAAACAACAAGTGCTGGTGAGGATGTTGAGAAAGCAGAATCCTTTTGCACTGTTGGTCGGAATGCAGATTGGTGCAGCAACTGTGGAGCACAGTATGCAAATACCTCACAAAGTAAAAAATAGATCTGCCTTTAGACCCAGCAATCCAACCTCTGGGAATATATCTGAAGCAACACTAAACACTAATTTGAAAGAACATAAGCACCGCTATGTTTATTGCAGCATTATTTACAATCATCAAGATATGGAAGCAGCCCAAGTGTTCATCAGTAGATGAGTGGATAAAATATCTATGGAACATTTACACAATGAAATACTAATTGGTCATAAAAAAGATAAAAATTTATCCTTTGCAACAGCATGGGTGGACCAGGAAAACATTATGCTAAATGAAAATACCATATGATTTCACTCGTATGTGGAATCTAATGTACAAACTGAACAAGCAAAAAAGAGACAGATGCATATGTAGAGATTGGATGACATCAATGGTTGGGGAGTTAGGAGTTCGGGGGTGGAGGGATTGAGCAAAAAGGAAAAAGGACTCATGGACATGGACAAAAATGTGGTGATTGCAGGGATGGAGGGGGTTCAAAGGGGATAAATGGTAATAAAAATACAATAAGAAAAAGAAACAAGAAAAAAGACTAAGAGAATGGGACACTTTTAAGACTCCTCGGGTTGATGGACTGTTGCAATTGTACCTAGGGAACTAAAGCCATAAATAAAAGCCACCAGCAAGCCAACCTCATGGTCTTTGAGGAGCTCATGCTTGGCCCAATGCCAACACCATCGTAGATTGCACACTGTACTACTGAAAAATGTCTTCACTTCCATGTCCCTGAGAAAAGAAGCAGCTCTGATATTTGGAACACACTTCTAGTACTAACAATTTACAGAATTGCTGAATTAACTTCCTGGCTCTCCCCCCATTTCAGGTGTCTGTATCTCAGAAATCAGCTAGTGCTGGGTGAAAGGGGGGAAATCATCTCAGTTCTGAACAAACAGGAATGCAGCCAATGTCCTTCAGTGAAATGGCAGGATCTTTAGTGGATCGTTGTCAGCCAGTGACCCCGACTGAGCAGCATTGTTCCCCAAGGAAGGCACTGTGCCCACCACACTTCCCACTGCAGACCACAGCTGTAGATTTGCTGTAGATAATTTAGCAATGTGAAATATCAAAGATGTAACATATTTGTTACAAGTCACATAGAAGAATGGCATTATTAAATAATGTATGTCTGCCTGCTTAAGTACTATTAAATAAACACAGAAACCATAATTGTCATGCAACACTTCTACCCAATAATCAGTGGTGTCACTTACTAATATCAGGTGATCAAAGAGTTTGAGATATTTTTTGTTATTGTTACAAATCTGAAGGGAAGAAAATAGTAATTTGTGACCTTTAGTATGCATTTGATTGCTAGTAAAATTTATCAGTCCTTCATATTCATTTATGTTAATGAGTATCACTTGTTTTTATTAGTAATCTTTTAGGGATTATTCTAATCAATTTATCTGACAAAATTATTTCTTTAGCTAGTTGCTTCTTTAGATCACTAACATTTGGACCTAGCTCTCAAATTAATTTAGTAGTTTTAATTTTTTAATTTTCCTATTAATGTTATTAAGTTTCTAATTTAGAATTATGCTATTTTATTGTATTTCTTTAAAATGTATGGTTCAAAGATAAATAAAATTATTTTTAAACTATATGACTTAATGATATAAACAATTAAGTCTAAATTTTTCTTTGTTTCTACAATGCATTCAATATATTTTTTATGTGTAGTATTTAATAACAATTTTTGGGTAATTCTGTAATTTGGTTTTGTTGTTTCCTTTTACCAAGTTGTGGTTTCCTATTTGTTTATTAATATACCGATATTACTTTTATTCTCTTCTGTAATAAATTTCTAGTTTTATTGAACAATAATCTAAAAATTTATAGGAGAAAGAATAAAATCTAATGTTATAATTTATTTAATTAAAAAACAAAATAATTAGTAAGACTAATAACCAAGAAAAATCAGGAAACAGAAGTTATATAAAGTTGGTAAGCTAAGTTACTAAAGAAAAAGGGAAAAAACACAAATGCCTAAAATTACAACTACTAAGGAAGAAGTAATCAGTTACCAAAGAAACTACATAAACTAAGTTTTGCTCAACTCTGTGCAGTTCAAATATAACAGAAAAAAACTGGATTTATTGGATATTTTATAAAATATAATTCACCTAAAATAAGTCCAACTTATAAAGAAAACAGAAACATTATTATAGAAGAAATACAAAATATTGCCAAAACACTATTCTTTCTAGAAACACTAAACACAGATAATTTCATTAAAAAAATTTACAAGACAAAATCTTTAAAATGCAGACACGTATAATGCAAAAAAGTGTCCAGAATATATATTTACAAAATATTTGCATGAAGAAAATATATATAAAGCAATAATAACTGTGATTTTAAAATTCTTTAAAATATTAGCCTAATAAAATGCTAAGGAAACACTGAAAACATTCTGATTGAATTAGGAATAAAAATAAAGGATACATATTATTGTTTAACAGTATTTTTGAAAGTGCTGACCACTCTAATTAGAAAAAAATAAAGATTGTAGAGAAAAACTAGAGTAAACATGGACTAATGTAGCTAATCTCCAAATTGATTTTGATTACTTGTTTGAATAATTAGAAACTCAAGATAATTGATTGGGGAACTATGCTAATGAAGACAGTCAAACAGGGTTCAATTGATAAAGAAGGTTAAAAGAATCCAAAACAGCACTAGGGTTAGGGTCACTGAACCCTACACAGTTGAAAATTGGAGTATAACTTTTGACTTCTCCCAAACTCAACTATGGCATTCTCTTGATATCTTCAAGGTATTGGTTCCAGGATTCCCACAGATACCAAAATCCATGGATATTCAAGTCCTTCATATAAAATGTCATAGAACAATTCATACAGTTGGTCTTCTATATGTGTGAATTTCCAACTGCTAATTGAAAATATTATTTTCCATGCATGGTTAGTTGAATCTGGGGATGCAAAACCCAGGGATACAGGGGAACAACTGTATATTTATTTTTTAAAAATCCTAGTACAGTTTTTGCAGGTGGAGATGGAGTTTATTTCAAGTCTCAAGGAAAGCATTTTGGAAATTCACATATGAAGAGAAGTAAGATTTGTTTGAGTGGAAATAGCAGGCTGCATCCAGGCTCCCAGTGTCTTATCTTTGTCTGTTGCACCACGAAAAATGTTCACCTTTGTCTTAGACCCAGAAACCGGGCTAGTGTCCAGACATTTTGCGCCATTGGTTCAGTCCATGTCTCTGTCCCCATCTGGCTATTTTAGCTTCTATTTCCTACTACAATCCACACGGCACTTTGTGTTTTGTTTGGAGCCTGCATTTGGAGTCCACATGGCTATTGGACCCACATGGCTGCTATGGAAAAATAATGTGGGAACAAATGGGACAAACATATGTTACTGAGAGAGAGGGAGAGGGAGAGGGGTGTTTGTTAAGCTTGGGTTATATTATCTTGAGCTTGAGAAGGACCAGCTACTTTTTCAAACTAATCTATCAACTTCCCAACCTTTCCTGGGCTGGTGCTTGGTCTTCTCCCCAACCAATCCATTTCCTGGATTTTCTGAGGTTCTGTGTCCCTTAGCCAATCAGATTCTTTCCCCAAACTAGACAGACAGGCTTTGTGGTCACCATCTTGGCTCCTACAGTGCATGTGCTTACCTCCCCCTTTATTGTTTTACCTCTCCATCAAGAAATCTGCATGTAATGACAGTGATTTTCTTGGGTCTGTGTGTAGCTGTAGTTTTCTAGTGAAACCGGCCCAATATTGTATTTAGCTATCCATTTTTCTTAGGCTACTTAATTTCTGAAGTCCTTTGCTCCCTTCCATAATTAATAGCTAGCTACCTATGTTCATAAAGTCATATATCATATTTAGGTCATGAAAGAACCATCTATATGATGGTGTTCCCACAAAATTATAATAGAGCATGAATTCTTACCACCTAATGATATTGCAGCTGTGATAACAATGTAGCTTATTACCTGTGTGTTTGACATAATGCTGGTATAAACAAGCCTATTATGCTGCCAGTTATATAAAAGTAGAGTATATACAGTTATATATACTACATAATGTTTGATAATGATAATGAATGTGTTACTGGTTCCTGTATTAACATGCTATACTTTTAATATTTTTACTTTTAAAAATATTTAAACATTTTAATTAAAAATTAATTACAAAAACAGGCAATTTAAAAAAATATTGAGTCTAAATTTTGTCTAATATAACAACGATACAAATGTAAGAAAATGCAACGGTATGTGCTTAAATTAATTAGCCACCTTTATGTATTAGCATACTATACTTTTCATTGTTAATTGAGAGTGTAGTCTTTCTACTTATGAAAAACATTTGCTATAAAACAGTATGCCTTGTTATGTTGGCAGTAGTCTCATGTATCTTATATTTATAGAGTCTCTTTATTGCAATATTTTTTCTTGTGCTTGAGTTAATTTTGTGTTGTTTTATAAATTAATGTAGCCTAAGTGGACAGTGTTTACATAGTCTATAGTAATGTACAGTAATGTCTTGGGCCTTAACATTCACCCACTAGTGGCTCACCCAAAGCAACTACCAGTCCTTCATCTATGGTAAGTGCCTTGTATAGGTGTACCACTTTTTATTTTTTATAGAATATTTTTTACAAACCTTTTCAAGATTTACATGTATTTATATATACAAGTATGTATCATTATGTTACAATTGCTTATAATATTTAGTATAGTAACATGTTATGCATTTTTGTAGCCTAGAAACAATAGGCTATACCATATAGCCTAGGTGTGTAATAGGCTATACCATCAAGACTTGTGTAAGTGCATTCTCCAATATTTGCATAATGACAAAATCTTCTAACTATGCATTTTTCAGAACTTATTCTTTTTGTTAAGCAGTGCTTGATTACATAAATGTATCTGAGCAGTTCAAACCACTGTGGTTCAGTGGTCCACTTAAGATTATATGGTTTAGTTAAGAAAAAATGATGCAATGATGTAGAAATATACATAGTACCCAAGAGTGCCTTATAACAAAGGTTCAACAAAGCCAGGTACAGGCTCCACTTATCTTCCCTATGGAAGCGCCACAGACAAGCACATTAATTCTCAAATCAGCAACTACAGGCTTGTGAAGAATATATATAGAAAGTAATTAAACATAGCAAACATATGAATATTACAAATCTACTAATATTTAAAACTGACAGGTGCACAAAAATATCAAAGTTTAATCAATGCATTTTAAAGAAAAAGTTGGCATGGCATGATATATCATACATTCAGGTAAATGTAGATGAGAGGTAAGTTATTAAACATATTTAAAGTAAAAATCAAATACCAAAGTTACTCAAGTTTAAATTTTGAAGATTTTTTCCAGAAATAATAAAGAATTATAATATTTCATCAGATAAAATTGCCTTAAAGGATCTCTTCTTCAATTTTTTAATACCTCAGACAAATATTGAGATTTATGATTCATAAAATTTTCCCACACAGAAAATGCTAAGACTGTGGCTGGGCCATCATCCCTAGCATGCTGTGAAAGTCAGAGCAGACACATTAAAATAAATTCTCAAAAACTATATTGATTCTCTTTATAATAAAAATATATTTCATAATAAAAAAAATTATATTATTACTTTTAATCTCTTAAAATCTCCTTTAACTCTATTATATGTATATGATAGAAAACAAAGTAATTACTCAAAACTATGTTTCTAATTTACAATTTCTAGGCCATGAAAAAATTTTATACCTTCATTTTTATCACAAGTAGTATAATGTAAAGCAAAACAACTAATATTTACAATTATTATTATTTGCAAAATAAATAAAACATGCTTTTTACTTGGTATGTTGACTCAAACTTTCTGCTAGTTTCTGAAAAAATTCATTGCTTTATAAATACAAATACTTTTTGTTGAGATTTGCAGAAAGAGGAGAAAAAATTACAGAAAACTTAAGAAGTTCACAAATCAAGCTAGACTTATAAAATAGTTGTATATTTGAATAACTAGAATAATATTTGAGAAGTTAATATCTGTTAAACTAACCACATAAAACATTTCAATGATGGTGGCCTTCTCAATCATATCTATATTTACTTCTCATTCTTAGCAAAAACTTAATAAATGAAACCATTTGTTTTTTGTGTCTGTCCTTTTTTCTTTCTAATATTTTGTTCTTTCTGTTTTATTTTTCTATTTCTTTAAAGAGAAGGAGAGAAACATCAATGTGTGGTTGCTTCTCACGTGCCCCCAACCAGGGACCTCATCTGCAACACAGGATGTGCCCTGACTGGGAACTGAACCTGTGACCCTTTGGTTTCCAGGCTGGAGTTCAATCCACCAAGCCACACTAGCCAGGGCTCTTTCTGGCATTGCTCCTTCATAATTAGAATGCTTTTTGAAAGCTTATTAACTCTGTATTTGAACTTATATTTTATATAGTTTTATCTGATGCTTATTCGAGACCCTCCTTTAGATAATGACATTATTGCATTGATAAAGAATATTAATTATTTATCTTATCAAGAGTGCTGGTAATAATTTCTTAGTTTCATATGAGTCAAATCCAACAGATAAATGTTCTGCTTTTCTGCCTACGATGTGAAAAAATCAAATGACCTTCCTAAGTTTTATATCAATATAGAAGTGTACATAAGATCGATAAACATAGCTATCCAAATTTTTGTTTTTGTTAGTTATTTGGTATATCCATTCTTTAGGTGATTAGTTGTACATATTAAGAAAATGATGTTAATATATTAAGTAAAGGATATTACTGAAAGGAGAGTTTCATTTTTGATCTGAGTGACTAAGAATGAAGGTGCAGTAGCTTTTAATTTTAGAAAATACAATTTGTTTCTTTATTTTAATTCTCCTTCTGAGATTAGAATAGCTAGCTTCATCATACTGACTGCATTTGTACCTTTCCAACATCAGGGGAAAATAAAAATTACTTTTCGACTTTTAGACCTGTTTAGTTTCTACTTAGCATACATAGAGAAAACTTGCTATGTATGTTAGCATTATATCCATCCCATGATGGCAGTTTTTGTCCATTAGTTGCTTGTTTGGTTTTTACTATATGTTTTTTGTGTGACTGCAACCATTTATTTTTATTTCATTTAGTTGGTGAGTTTTATCTTGATAATTAATCTCTGAGTCAATTAGTGAGTCAGTCAGCAATATTCATTTATTTAATAATATTTATTATGTGATATCTATTCTACAGGATCTTAGTTATAAAAGACATAGTCTCTGCTATTGTAAAGCTCTGCAGGATCAAATTATAGACTGAAGTACAAAATAAGAGAAGTATGCTTTTATATTATTTCATTAGGCAGACAGGATAGACAGTAAACACCTCTTGAGCATGGTAGCATTTAAGCTAAAATTTAAAGAAAACTTATTTCTTGTTTCAGAGTGGAAGGAAAATGATTATTCTAGGAAGAATATATCCAAAGGACTTCAGGTAAAGAAAAAAGTGTAATATTTATGAAACCCAAATCGGACAGTAATAGCAGGAGCTTAGTATCCATTTAACCCTGGCTGGTTTGGCTCAGTGGATTGAGCGTCGGCCTACGAGCTAAGTGTCGCTGGTTCGATCTTCCAGTCAGGGCACATCAGAGAAGGAAAACTCTGACTCCAAAAAACCTCCGCTGCCTTGTGGCATACCTCTTCAGGGGAAAGGCTAAGGGAGTAAACCCCGACAGAAAATCCGGAGCCGGAGTCCCTAAGGCGGTTTGACGTTGTAGTCAACACCGGCAACTCCTGCGGCTCACCTGAAACCAACTGTATTGACTCCGTCTTTCCCTTGGACCCTTCAGCTGCGAAGAGAGGGGGGGGGTCTGCTGCATGGGCAACAGCAGACCCTCCATATCACCCTGCCCAGGCTCTGTAGCTTCAGCTTCACTGGAGAGGACACTCCAGCGTCATCGCAAGATGTCGATTCAACACGGGAGGAGACAGATACCGTGTCACTCCCGAGTCGGACTGCACAGCCATTCTCGGCGGTGCAGATAGACTCTTAAGAAGCTACACCATTGTCTCTCGAGATGGACGGCTGCCAACGACGACAACGAGTATCCATTTGGAAATATGATACCGAGTGAGGCTAGAAAAATGGGCAAGGCTCAAGTAACAGAAGGCTTTTGGACTATGTTGGGAAGCTTATGTTTAAGGTAGGAAATGAGGAAATCCAAGTAAATTAATCTTACATATTTATGAAGATTAACTGTTTAAGAGCACTATTTTTACTTTAATGGAAGATGGAAAATGGTTTGCATGCCCAGGTAGAAAAATGGTTGTGGCTACCCATAAAAACACAAAATTTGGTTTGCAGGTTAACCCTGAAGATGCCACACATTGACATACCCCAAGAGTGCATGGAAAAACTTTATTATTTATATAATGTGGCTTACATTTATGCCACCTTTAATAACTACTAAAACGATGAATCTACTCAGCCAAATGCAAGTTAATGATAAGCAAAAATTTAAAATGGCAGTAGTTTAATGCAATAATGGAATAACATAACCATATAACTAATTTCTTTAATAGATTTTCTACAGAAAATTACTTATTATTCTGTTTGGGTCTGTTAATTTTTTTCTAGAGTTGGTCTATTTCTACCTAAATTGTTTATAAGCACATTAAAAAGAGGAAGATTAAAGTTGTGCTGTGGCATGGCACATATGAGGAGCCACTGCCTGGATCACCCAGCTGGCCACAGGCAGAGTAAGAGACTTCTGGTCAAGACGGAGGCATAAGTAAAGATGCTTCACCTCTGTGTACAATTATAGCAAATATTACAACTAAAGTACAAAACAAACGTCACCCAGTTTTATCAGTGAATTGAGTTTTATGAAAGTCTGATAACCAAGGATTTAAAGAAGTCACATTCATCCAAATGGGTGCCTTTTCTGCAATAGGCCACACTACTAAAATAGGAAGTCAAAGCAGCTCTATCTAATACATAGAAATAAATATGGGGAGGCTGCCAAATTGAGGAGACAAAGAAATATGGCCCAAATGAAAGAACAGAACAAAACTCCAGGAAAAGAATGAAATAAAATGGAGATAAGCAACCTATCATGTGCAGAGTTCAGAACACTTGTTATCAGGATGCTCAAAGAAATCACTAGGTACTGCAATAGCATAAAAAAAGACCCAGGCATAAATGAAAGTTGCATTAAGTGAAATAAAGAAAATTCCACAGGGAACCAGCAGTGGAGGGGATGAAGCTGAGATTCAAACGAGCAATTTGGAACATAAAGAAGAAAAAAAGTATTCAATCTGAGCAAGATGAAGAAAAAAGAATTAAAAAAAATAGACTAGAATAGGGAGACTCTGGGACATCTCCAAATGTATCAACATATGAATTATAGGGGTGCCAAAAGGAGAAGAGGAAGAACAAGAAATTGAAAACTTTTTTGAAAAAATAATGAAAGAAAACTTCCCAAATTTGGTGAAGGAAATAGACATGCAAGTCCAGGAAGCACAGAGAGTCCCAAATAAGCTAGATCCAAAGAGGACCACACCAAGACATATCAGAATTAAAATGCCAAATGTTAAAAATAAAGAGAGAATCTTAAAAGCAGCAAGAGAAAAGCAGTGTTACCTACAAAGGGGTGCCTATAAGACTATTAACTGATTTCTCAAAAGAAACTTGTGTAGGCTAGAAGTGAATGGCAAGAAGTATTCAAAGTGATAAAAGGCAAGGACCTCCAACCGAGATCATTATATCCAGCAGTTATCATTTAGAATTGAAGGGCACATAAAATGATTCCCAGACAAGGTAAAGCTAAAGGAGTTTATCATCACCAATCCATTATATATGAAATGCTAATGTGAATTACATAAGAAACAGAAGATCAAAATGATGAACATCAAAATGGCAATAAATTTACAACTATCAACAACCGAATCTAAAAAAAACAAACTAAGCAAACAAGCAGAACAGGAACAGAATCATAGATATGGAGATCAAACGTAGGATTATGATTTGGGGGGAGAATGAGGGAGAATGGGGGGGAAGATGCAGGGATTAAGAAGTACAAATTGGTAGGTACAAAATAGGGGCATGTTAAGAACAGTATAGGAAATGGAGTAGCCAAAGAAGTTATAGGCATGACCCATGGATGTGAACTAAGAGAAGGGATTGCTGGAGGGAATGGGAATACTGGGCAGAGGGGGGCAAAGGAGGAAAAATTGGTACAAGTGTAAAAGCAAAATCAATAAAATACATTTAAAAAAGAGGAAGATTAGAGAATCATTTTAAGCAGTCAAAAAGGAAAGGCTAATTTAAGCCCTAAAAATAATATTTACTATGTAATGTGAGAATTAATCTTATTTAATAAAGATTGATCTACTTCAATTACTCATGCAATAGTCAGAAATAAGAATGGTTTAGTTATATTTATAATTTTTCAGGGAGAAAGTATAAATCTTGCTTCTTCTGTGTGTGTGTGTGTGTGTGTGTTTTAATAGAGGTGTCAGGATTTTAATTGCATTTTATTTCCTCTTTTTTAAGACATCTTGAGTATTAATATTGACCTTCAGTGGGTTTTCTTAAAGTCTGTTGGAACTGGCTTATGACACTTTGTAAATAATTATACTAAGTGTAGTAGGCTGGCTAATGATCCTCAAATATTTCCAAACCCTAATCCCTAGAACTTGTGAATGTGTTACCTTAAATGGCAAAGGAGACTTTGAGGATATAATTAAATTTAAAAATTTTGAGAAAAAGAGATTAGCCCTAGATAGCCAGGTGGGTCAATTTTAATCATATAAGTCCTTAAAAGTGGTGAATCTTTTCCATCTGTGAGAGGTGATGACGTAATTTTTCAATCCATTGAGATACTGCTTCCTGGCAATTATTGTCAAATTGGTTCAAATAAACTCATAAATATTCTCTACAGGTTTGGGTGTTTCTTAGATTTGACATTTACTTGGTGTAATGTGGCAGGAGTCCAAAGAAGCCCACCCAGGAGCACACTGAAGACTTGGATCTGGTTCTAGGTACCAGCAGGAGTCCATTGTGCCCCACCAGCTCCTCGGTTTTTGTCAGGTAAATTTGGGTAAGTTTTTCTAGGAATTTTGGACTTCTCTGCATTAAGGTAAGAGGCCCTGACTCTATTTGAGCTCTTTCCTTTTAAGTAGAAACCCTTTATGTGGAACTAAAATTTAAGGGTCGAAATAACACAGAATAATCTTAAAAGTTAAAGTAACTCAGAGACCAGAGAGGGGAGAAAAGGGTGGCTGTTTTTTAAATTAGAGCTTTTTAGTTAAAATTGCTTACTAAGCGTCTGATAAAAACCTTTTGCTGGATAAATGGGAGTGGGAACTCATTCAGCTCCAATGATAAGGGGCATTTACTTCTTCCAGGTCAAATTTGGGGTATTCTTAGTTGATTGAGAATCTATGTGGAAGTATCAGAGGGTACTCCTCAAAATGAGCAGGAGACCCCCCAGGGAATTCCAACACAACTGTAGTTAAATGATTAACTCATCTGGGGACTCACACACAAAGGCTTCTTACCTAGTGCTCTGAGTCCTCACAGTTATATTATAGATTCAAGGAGATAAACAGAGACATGTAAGAGGGTTGAAGCAACTTGGGAGGTGACAGCACCTTGGAGCTCCACCCATGATAAGCACTCTTCACCCACTACACAATATTTCTAGAAACTTATTTAGACTCTGCAGATCTCAAAACAAACTAAATTAACAGGGGAAATCATGCTTGCAAGACCTAAAAGTCTCAGAACCCAGCCTCCATTAATATTCTTTTAGATATATAATTGATAGAAAGCCTTTACAGTAGTCCCTCGCTATATCACGGTTCACTTGTCGCGGCCTCACTGTATCGCGGGATTTTAAAAAATATTACATTTAATTATTTATTGTGGATTTTTCGCTATATCATGGGATTTTGCAGTACTGTACACGTATGTTGTTAAAGTTACATAGGTTTAAGAATGTATTATAAATGTAAGGTTCCTATTTCACAGGGGGTCTAAAACGTAATACCCACGATAAGTGAGGGAATACTGGTACTTGCAAGCACTTACAAAAATGGGAAGTTTTACCTAGAAGTGATATCAACATAAAGCAGCCAAAATGGAGCTCTTTTGACACCTAATTAAAATTCATAATTAAAAAATCTAGGTTTAAAATTAAACTAAATAAGTGAGAAATATATCTTGATCAGAAATTGCAAGCTTCTCTGAAAAGCACAGATAAATTACTTTCTCTACAGGAAGTTAATAAAAAGTTTTAGAGACTGCCTCTGAATTAAGGAAAATTTCTGAAGCTAATCAATGCCAACACCCCAGTGTGTATCTTCTCCAGCTGCCCTGCTCTACCTTTTACTTTGCTGTCCAGACTTACTCTTCTTTCCTCCTACTTCTTCTCTCTCTTTTCTACACCTCCTCCATCACAACTACCTACTGACCTAGGAACAGTCAGAATGAAAAAACAGACCAAGATAAACTGGGGAAAAAAATTCTGGCATCTCCTTTAGGAGAAAAGCCAGTTTGAGGCAGAGGAACTGGTGATTGTCTATATTGCTTGGACTAGAATCTACCTAAATATTTTCCCAACACTCTCCAAGGCCTTCAGTTTGCAAAGGCATTTAACTGCTAGGACATGTGATCTTGGCTATTCTGAACCATTCTAATTAAATACCTACTGGTTTCTGGGAGCAAAGCAAAAAAACTTATTAAATAAGTTTCCTTAGAAAACTTCTTAGATGAGCTTTTTTTTTTTCTCTTTTATTTATTTATTTATTTAGAAACCTTAACAAAAGTTGCAGATAACTGAAATAGAATTTAGAAGAAAAAAAAAAAAGAAAAACAGTAGTGAGACTACTAAAACTTCAAGAAAAAGTAAAATTACCATAAAAGGGGAAATTATTAAGGCCCTTGTAAATAATGTAACTACTATATCTGTTCTTAACCCTGCCCAAATAAGTTGCCTTCTCCCTTCTCGATTATTACTGTAAAAATTGTAGAGATATCTAAACTATCAACGGCTATTTATTAATCAGAACCTGTTAATTAAATCTGCCCAAATTCATCTGATAGGGCAATATTTCTTGAAACCAGTGATACATCTCCTTTTTTCTAAAAGGTAGAAATGTATTTAGAACTAAATAAATCAGATACTGAACCAATTAGGAAAATAATGGTCTTAAAGAAACAGCTATAAGAAGAAACTAATCTTGAGAGTCACTGAACGTTTATTACAGGATGTTGCAATGCAATTTTTGACCTTTTTCAGTTACTAATACGTATCCTTTATGCATGAGCTCAGATTGAGCCCATTACACAAGATTACTTCTAAAAAGAGAAGCTTATAATTTCCTATATAAGCCCCTATAATTTTCCTACTCTTCCAGTAAAGAAACCCAATGGGAAAAGATGGGGACCTGTAAAGAATCACATAGATATAAATAAAACATTTATTCCCAGACATTCTGTTATTTCAAACCCACATACCCCATTATCAGCTATTTCTGTAGACTGTCAATATTCTTCAGTAATGCAGTGCCTTTTTTTTTAGCATTCCTAAAAACAAACAAATAAACAAGCAACACACAGGAAATACCTCTTTGCTTTTACCTGGGAATATCACAACTTTACTTGGACAGTAATGCACCAAGGATATATGAAAAGTCCCAACTCTTTCAGGTACTAAAAGCTGATTTGAATAATGTTGAATTTCCCAGAGATTTCACTCTAATCCAATATGAAGATGCTTTCTTTTATACTCTAGGACTTATTAAACTCTCGAGAGAACACAATTTACCTATTACAGTAGGAGCCATACAGGGACATTAGGTCTCAAATGGCAGGTTTTGACTCTGCTTACCCCAAGTAAAAATACCTTGGTTATCCAATATCTAAAGATGTAATACTAATAAACCCTAAAAGACTCAGAGGAATAATATTCTTTCTCTTCTAAAAACAAGAAGACAATTAAAAAATTGAAAAAAAAATAGAACCTTAAAGAGTTCATAGGTTTGACTGAATTCCAAATCTTTTATTAATGGCCCAGCCCCTATATGTCCTATTAAAAGAAACCTGATTAAATTTAATGCAATCCCAAAAGAAAACAACCTCTAAAACCTCTAAATAAATAAGTATCTAAAGCTCCTTCTCTGGGACACCTTAGTTATAAACTTTATAACATTTTATACATGAAATTAAAAAATGCTTTAGAAGTTTAACTAAAAAGCATAGAGATAATCATACACCTATAGAACAGAAGGCAGCCACCTTGTCTGCTGATGTTTGCAGGCCCTTAGGGTCAAGCCCCGCCGGGAAGCTCTTCTTAGTCATGGTTTTTCACAGCCTGGTCTGGAATGGAAGTTAAGAGACTCCCACCTATAGCAAGGGCTATCTTTTCCCCCTTTATTTGTCCTTTTAGCTCTGCAGTCTCTGCTATGTGTGTTCTAGACACAATAAAATATGGCTAATTCATGCGAGCAAAAGCTTGTGGCAAATTGGCCAAGCATTGCAATTTAATAAAGCCAGCAGAGGGTAAACAGAGGTCAAAACTGGGTTTCCTACTTTGAGAAAGTCCTGACTCCTTCTTTTCTTACTGACTATCCTAGTTTGTTGCCCTGGCTGGTTTGGCTCAGTGGATTGAGCGTCGGCCTGCGAGCTAAGTGTCGCTGGTTCGATCTTCCAGTCAGGGCACATCAGAGAAGGAAAACTCTGACTCCAAAAAACCTCCGCTGCCTTGCGGCATACCTCTTCAGGGGAAAGGCTAAGGGAGTACACCCTGACAGAAAATCCGGAGCCGGAGTCCCTAAGGCGGTTTGACGTTGTAGTCAACACCGGCAACTCCTGCGGCGCACCTGAAGCCAAGCTGTATTGACTCCGTCTTTCCCTTGGACCCTTCAGCTGCGAAGAGAGGGGTGGTCTGCTGCATGGGCAACAGCAGACCCTCCATATCACCCTGCCCAGGCTCTGTAGCTTCAGCTTCACTGGAGAGGACACTCCAGCGTCATCGCAAGATGTCGATTCAATACGGGAGGAGACAGATACCGTGTCACTCCCGAGTTGGACTGCACAGCCATTCTCGGCGGTCCAGATAGACACTTAAGAAGCTACACCATCGTCTCTCGAGACGGACGGCTGCCGACGACGGATAGGCTACCACAGTCAGCAGTTAGACTCTGTAGTCAAAGGGATTCCTCCCTGCCTGACAGACATGTTGGCTATAGGTGTGCTGTGTAAATAAACAAACAGGAAAGTTAGTTATTGGCTCTCCTTTATTGATGTTCCCCATCTGTTGAATCTCCGATGAACTCTCATCATGTTCAACACTTCTGTTAGTCAGCTGGCTTCTTATGACATACTCTTGCTTTCTGTAATTAATATAACTTTAGCTCAATTAACAGTCTCAACCCAGGAATGTTTCTACCTGCTTTGCAGGAAGAAGACAACCATGATTCTATTTTGCTTACTAACCACCTTCCTGTTCCTGAAAATAATTTACAGAAAACTCCTATTGATAATGCTGACTTAATTTGGTTTACAGATAGATCTTATCTGAAAGGTCAATAGAGATATTACTGAACTGGATAGGCAATAACTTTCTAAGTAGACATAATTAAATGTCTTTATTTATATTTACCTGAATAAGATCTGTCCAACAAGCTGAATTTATTGATTTAACTTGAGCTTGTCAATTGGCCAAAGAATAAATAGCCAATATTTACACTGATAGTAGCTATGCCTTTGGTATAACTGATGACTTTGGAATGCCATGGAAGCAGCGAGGCTTCTTAACTTGCTCATGGAAACCTGTAGAGAATGGAGAACAGGCTGCAAAATTATTAGATGTCACATGGCAACTGAAACAATTAGCAATTATCAAAATTCTAACACATTCTAATGCTGCCACCACAGAAGCAAAAGGAAATCATTTAGTTGGTGGTGCAGCAAGACAGGCAGCATCAAACAGCCAAATTATTCAGACCTGGGTATGCTCCTTGCTTCTTATTAAGTCAACGAAAGACTCTCTTTTACAGTTCAATTGGATGGCTGCGAAAGAAGAACATAGGATACGGCAACAAAAATAAGAAATCTTCAACTTGCGCACACAGATAAGGCTTAGAAACAATCAGTAACAAATCTTACCTATAGGAGCTCAATTTCCTATCCTTCGACATGTACACAGGCTAATGCATTGGGGTTTTGAAAGATAATTTCTGGGAGTAAACAATATTACTGAAAACCATCACCTACCATAGCTTGTAAAGTGTATAGCAGATGTTTTATCTGTACAAAAATATAACCCTAGAAAATCACTCCATGGATCATTAGAACATTTTCTACTTTCTTTTAGGTCCATTTCATGTATGGCGATTACATTTTATCCAAATGCCACCATCTGAAGGACAAAAAATGTTAGTTTTTATTTCTGTATATTCTAACTGGGTCAAGGCATTTGCTTGCAGAAGAGTAACAGCCTTCATGGTAGATAAATTATTATTGAAAAAAATTAATTAAGGAATTCCTTCTGAGTTACATAGTTACTGAGGGACTCATTTCAATGGCATTTAATGCAACCCTTTTGTAATATTTGGCCAATTCGATAGCACTTTTTGTGTGCCTGTAAGCCCAGTTCTCTGGATTGACAGACTGTAAAAATGGTACAATTAAAAATCAACTAGGTAAATTTTCAGAAGCCTTTAATCTCCCTTGGCCACAAACTCTCCCTACAGTGCTCCTTAGCCTGATATTTATTTCTTTTGGTATACATAGCCTTTCTCCTTATAAAATAGTCATCTCTCTCCCTACACATCTAGATAAAGGGGAATATAAACCAAGATTACTAAAAGGCATTCTGAATTACTGTGAAGGTCCTATTAACCAGGTTAAAGAAACTTATAAATTAGTAACTGATTCATTTTACAGTGTGCTTCTGGGAGAAAGACTTCAAAAACCATGACTTATAGTAAGGTTTTGTTCATTGGAAAAGACATCAATTAAAGGCTCTCTCTATCCTTGTTCCAAAGATCATTATCAGGTGCCTAATCATGAATGCACATCTGTTTCTGCCTCTGACACTTGCCTCTGCAGAAAGAGGAGATCAAAGACTCCCTGAGGATGAGAAGCCGATGATAAGAGAGAGAGAGAGCTTTCCCCAGACATTGGGAACATCTGTACACCTACAAAATGATGTGATGTTGAACTTTTTAAAAAAACCGCTTGTTTGATTGTCTTTACCTGTGTACTTATAATATTAGTCATAATTATAGTTATACTTGTTCTTCAGGCTTTTCTCAAACTTTGTGTATATAGCCCAACTGTTAGTAATTGCTGAAGGTGTATAACTTTTGTACTAATGATACTTCTTATGTTTTTTCTTGAAATTAAGAAGAAATTGTATTGCAAAAGGAAGAAAATAAATGTGTGTTATTAAGAGTAGTTAAAAAGAAGAAGTTTTTCTTTATAAGTTGATTGTTTCTGAATGAGTACAAAAAGAAAACTAAGGATAACAAGGGAAGTTGTGTTGTTATTGAAAAAAAATATTGAGGAAGCAAGTGTATGTATAAATGCTAGAACCTAATTATCTCTCTCTCGGCAGCCGTCCGTCTCTAGAGACAATGGTGTAGCTTCTTAAGAGTCTATCTGCACCGCCGAGAATGGCTGTGCAGTCCGACTCGGGAGTGACACGGTATCTGTCTCCTCCCGTGTTGAATCGACATCTTGCGATGACGCTGGAGTGTCCTCTCCAGTGAAG
This sequence comes from Furipterus horrens, assembly GCF_987537825.1. Lineage (NCBI taxonomy): Eukaryota > Metazoa > Chordata > Mammalia > Chiroptera > Furipteridae > Furipterus > Furipterus horrens. The sequence goes on from NW_028327171.1 coordinate 56,900,926, forward strand.
CTGAAGCTACAGAGCCTGGGCAGGGTGATATGGAGGGTCTGCTGTTGCCCATGCAGCAGACCCCCCCACTCTCTTCGCAGCTGAAGGGTCCAAGGGAAAGACGGAGTCAATACAGCTTGGCTTCAGGTGCGCCGCAGGAGTTGCCGGTGTTGACTACAACGTCAAACCGCCTTAGGGACTCCGGCTCCGGATTTTCTGTCAGGGTTTACTCCCTTAGCCTTTCCCCTGAAGAGGTATGCCGCAAGGCAGCGGAGGTTTTTTGGAGTCAGAGTTTTCCTTCTCTGATGTGCCCTGACTGGAAGATCGAACCAGCGACATTTAGCTCGCAGGCCGACGCTCAATCCACTGAGCCAAACCAGCCAGGGCTAGAACCTAATTATAGGGTGATGCTTACTCCTAAGTCAACAAGGACTATTAACTATATTAATTCAGATGAAAGCTGAAGTTCCTGACAAATAAATAAACAGATAAACTTCTAAAGCTGCTGTGTTCTGAAAAACTTTAGATGGCCATTGTAATTGACACCACTGTGTTCTTACGGCCTTGTCCCCAAATACACCCTAAAGTTACAGCTTTCAATTGCATAACTAGCAGAAATCAGATTAATAATGAGGGACACGTAAGTGCTTCCAATGGGAAGATAGGCCATATTGTTACAGAAACAGGAGAGTCCAAAAATCCCCGGAGTTTGTGGCTGGGGGATGGGGAGAAGGAAACAGCTTTCAGAATGCCTCCACATGCCTGAGGCTGATGGCCGGTGTCTTTCATTATGTAAATTGCTTTAATAAGCCTCAAGTGGATGGGAGGAGTCTTGAACCAGGGGATGGTATGGAAAGCACACAGACCCTACGTGGGGTTCTGTGAATGGTCAGAACTGTTGGCGACACCCACTGCGTCAGAGGACGCAGTCAGGGATATACAGGCAGCTGCGAACACTTTAGTGGGGGCACGCTTGGGGGCACACTCTGGGGCTGTCTCCCTCGCTGGTGAGTGTTCGCAGACGTGCTCTGGAGAATGAGAGGAGATCCACGCGGTTTACAGAAAGAAGACAGTTCGCAAGGAGGCTGAGAATCCAGGTGGCCCTGCATTGAGAGCTGGAGGACACCACAGCACAGAAAGGACCTCGCCAATCAGATTGAGTGATTGGCAGCTGCTGGTAAAGCTGAACTGTGCCTAGGAAGTAGGGAAACGGTGTTTCTGACCCCCCCCCAAAAAAAAAACTGGTTAGGTTTGGTAGAGGGGAGGCAAGGATATGTGTAACTATTAAATAAACAATTTTTCTTTTCACTCAAATATAATATTCAGAGTTGTAATTTTGGTGGCGGGCAATTGGACCCCTAACTAAAGAGCCCGTGGGTTTGTTTTCAATTGGAGCAGCCCAGGGGTTCTGTAACAATATTAGAGTAATAATGATAGTAAAATAAAAACAACAGCACCAGTAAATGGGGACCCATTTCATGGTCCAATTATGAAAACTGAAGAGGGTTATGGTGTGCCTTCAAACTATAAGTAAATGTTATACTTGGATGCAAAATTCAGAAAAGTGAGTCAGACAGGAAATCTTGGATCATGATAGTTTCTAGATTAGAAATAATCCCGAATTTTTTTTCTAATGAGGACCTGTAAGACATAACTGCCTCCCATTTTATTGTTTGTTTGTTTGTTTGTTTCCTTTTTCTTTTCCCTCTTGAGAAAAATTCTTTCTTGACTTCCACCCAAGGTTGCCATCTTATCCCATCCCCAATGGTCCATCATTCAGCAAGACAAACACTTGACACTAAGATTTCCTGGGAATGAGCCTTCCTAGTACCATTGGACCACATTATCTAACCTAAAGATTGGTTATAAATTAATCCAAATTATGCATTTATGACCAAAAAGGGAAAGTGTGAACAAAAAGGAGGTTACATGCAAAACCTGACAAGCTCAGGAGAGTCCTGTGTGGCAGTCTTACAAACTCAGAGACCTAAAATAACCAAAAAGGATGGTCTAAAATTAAAACTTCCTAACTAAAAACAAATCATGGTGGGTAGTCATGTTCTAGGCCTGTAGCTTTCTTTACAGAGGCCAGCCTTCACCTTAACTGAGCCTGTCTATTGTCTTTTTGCATCCAATAATAATTTACCTACCATTAGGTCTGTTACTCTTCCAAACTCTTCCAAAGCTCCTAACACATTTTTAGGTATTTGTTACAGCGATACCCTCTTTATGTTACTAAAGTCTGTATTAGTCTGCTCTGGCTGCCATAGATCTCTATGTATGGTGTCAGATTTATTGGGGTGGTAACTACATAAGTTATATAAATGTCTAATCACTATACTATACACCTGAGACTAATATAATATTGTTTGTTAGCTATAATTGTAAAAAATAATTTTTTTTTTAAAAAAGAAAGAGCAGTGATGATAGAAGGCAGTCCAGCATGATGCTACATTATTTAGCAGCCAGAGGAAGGGGATCACAGGCCAAGAAATGAGGAAGGCCTTTAAAAAATGGAAACAGTAAGAAAGGTTATTCTTTCCCTAGAGTCTCTCCTAAAAAAAAGCAAGCCTACCTACACTGGTATTGTGAGTTTAGCCCAGTGACCCATGTCAGAAAATTCTACTGCACACTTGTCAGACAACAAATTTATGTTATTTTAAGTTACTAAGTTTGTATTTAAAAAATTGGTGGGGAATCAGTAGAAAATTAATATACTAGGTAAGAGTATGATTAAAATTAATTATACTCTTCTATTATTTCTTTGCTCTTAATTTTTAAAAGAGCAAGATACATAGATTTAATGGCATGAAGAAAATGTTTATAAACAAACACTATTTTTAATTGAGTTTAATGATTTCTTCTTTAAACTTTTCCAAAATATTTAAATAGGCAAAATAAAAATGTAAGAAGGCCTATGCTTTTGTAAATTAGGTCTCACTAAAGCTTTTAACAATTAAGTGCATGTTAATATTTTCTTAGCAAGAGGGCATCTCTTGCTCTTCTATAAAATATATTTCATGTCCAGGAATCATTAGCACAACGTTAAAATCCCATAAATTGTCAATGAAACCTACTTTACTTTGAAGGATCTATCTGTCCTTATGTCTGTTAACCTAAAAATAAAAGTCCTTTCAAAGTGAGAAACAAGAAGCATTTACTTGAGATCAAAAAGCATATCTATCTGGGAAGGACTGATTCAGTCAGAAGCCCAAATAGTGTTCCAGTCAGGAGACAAACACAAAGGGTATTTATGGGAAAGGGAAGGAGAACAAATACATTAATAGAAGGAAGGTCTTCCTATTGCTGCAGAAAAAATAACAGTCATGCTAATTCTAAAGAATATTTTGTAGTCATCTGTCTTGTAATCATCATATCTGCTTTCCTATTGTCCTTACAAAGAGTTCTTTGGGACACACAATGGCCTAGTCCATGGGTTAGTTTGCCATTTTAATATTCTGAAGATTGAGACATAGACCTACAAGTTTCTCTGGGATGGCAGCTCTGGTTCCATTTTAAAGTGGTTCTGTTTTATTATTATTATTATTATTATTATTATTATTATTATTATTAAATTTCTAACCTCCAGGTACATGCTTTTCATATAGTGAATACTTCTTTTTATCTCTAAACTTTCTTTACATAAGTCTAAGACAAGAAAACAAAATTTTATGTGCTGATTCTGTGAAGAGCACAGAACACTGAGAAGATTGATTTGAATAATTTTCTCAGGAGGAAGACAGTCTCTCCTTTATCCTTTACTCATGGGTTACTGATTCAATTTTTTCTTTCAGAATCTTTATTGTTTTTCTCCTCTCTGTGCTTTCCCTTCTGGTCCAAAGTATTTGTTAATTATCTTTTGATTACAATGTGCTTTGTTTAACATACAAGCAAACCCTTTTAAGTACTTCCATTTATTCAACATGAGGTCTGTCCAGAAAACATCCAGCCATTGTTAATATAACAAGAACAGTTTGCCCAACATCAATGTAACTTGACAGCCAAGGAGAGAGGACTGGAATGTGCATGTGTGAACAATGACAACTCCACAGTACTAGTCACTGGGGGCAGTAGACACCATTGAGTGAGCATGTGTACTGTGTGGCTATTGTATTCAGGATGGCTGAGTGAGTAGAGAAGTGAGACTGCATCAAATTTTGTGTTAAGCTTGAACATTCCTCCACAGAAACTATTCAGATGATTCAGAAGGCCACAGCTATGAGCAACTGGTGATTGGCACTTTCATCATGACAATGTGCCTACTCATGCATTACATCTCATGCAGAGTTTTTGGGCAAAACATCAAATCACCCAGGTGGCTAAGCTCCCCTGCAGCCCTGGGACAGATTTGGCACCCTGGAACTCTGCTTTTTCCCAAAACTAAAATCATCTTTGAAGGGGAAGAGATTTCAGACTATTGATAAGATTCAGAAAAATACAACAGGGCAGCTGATCACATTCAGGAGAATTGTGTGAGGTCTCAAGGTGCTTATTTGGAAAAGGACTGAGGTGTCATTGTCCTATGTACAATGTTGTATCTTGTATCTTCTTCAGTAAATCTCTCTGTTTTTCATATTACATGGCTGGATACCTTCTGGAAGAACCTTGTATATTCGATAAACTGCTGTATATGAGGTTTTGTTTTAGGTACTGGGGACAACCTCCGCTGCCTTGCGGCATACCTCTTCAGGGGAAAGGCTAAGGGAGTAAACCCCGACAGAAAATCCGGAGCCGGAGTCCCTAAGGCGGTTTGACGTTGCAGTCAACACCGGCAACTCCTGCGGCGCACCTGAAGCCAAGCTGTATTGACTCCGTCTTTCCCTTGGGCCCTTCAGCTGCGAAGAGAGGGGGGGTCTGCTGCATGGGCAACAGCAGACCCTCCATATCACCCTGCCCAGGCTCTGTAGCTTCAGCTCCACTGGAGAGGACACTCCAGCATCATCGCAAGATGTCGATTTAACACGGGAGGAGACAGATACCATGTCACTCCCGAGTTGGACTGCACAACCATTCTCGGCGGTGCAGATAGACTCTTAAGAAGCTACACCATCGTCTCTCGAGACGGACGGCTACCGACAACTGGGGACAAACAGATATTTTATGAAAAAAAGGCAAAAGTCCCTTATAAGTGGAAATAGATTAAAAACAATATATAATTAAAACATCTATTTAAGATTGGATGAAAGCTACAGAGAAAATTAAGTAAAGAGAATGGCCAAGGAATGCTGGTGGGAGGAGGGAATGAAATTCTGATTATGATGATCAAGAAAGTCCTCACTGAGAAGGTGACATCTGAGCAAAAATGTAAGAGAGATGAGGAAAGGATCTAGGTAGATCTTGAAGAGCAGCCGAAGGAGAAGAAGCACAGGCAACTGAAGAATCAGGGGAATCTGAGGTGTAAATTTTTGTGGAGACTTCCTGAAATATCAAAGAGCCAGAGTGGCTCAAGCAGAGACAGTTGAGGATAGTGGCAGGAGTCATTACTGACTGATCACAAAAGTCACACAACTGAAGCTTCAGGGACTCTCACTTTAGGAGCTCTTACAACAGCACATGGAGCCCTGCAGAAGTCGTCTTAGTATTTTATGTTCTATGATGTTTTGCATTGTGTCGCCTTTTGAAAAATTAATGAAGTATGATTTCTAAGCTCATTCTAAAGAAGTATACTTTCTTTTGTGTCTAAATTAGTATTTGTAATTGATTATACCATACTTAAAGAAAATATTTAGTTCCCACAAAACCTGAAAAATCCTGCTTAGGGGGTGATAGGCAAGAAATGGGGAAGGATGAGGGTGGTGGAAGGTGGATGTGGAAAAGAGGCAGATACTAACTTTTAAATGCTCTGCTTATGCATCACATACTGATTAATGAATTCTGTCTCTATCCAATCTGAAGAAAATGATAAGAAGACAATGTCGGTAAGCGTGATGCCACACAAAATAAGGGAGAAGATGGGTTTTTTAATTTCAATTTGTAATTAGAAAATTTAATCTCTTATTCACAGAATCTTCTAAATCCTCTAAAGAAGTTGATAGGAATATTAGTAAAACCAATTTAGTCAACCTGGCAGGCACTGAGGATACAATGAGAACAATACATGGTGCTGATTGCTAGCTAGAGTCAGCAAACCCAAATCTAAAGCCAATAGAAGAATCAAAAAAACTGTGTAATGCTTTTTAGGTATGTGTTTCTTTTCTTAAACAGTCAGCAAGTGGCTGTTTTATTATATACAAAGGAGCCAGATCCCACATTTGACAAGAGAGTCAGCAAAAATAAATCTGAGTTGATTTTTCTAAGTACACACATATCAAACATTCTGCCTTCTAAAATGAAAGGTAGTGGAATGTAAAAATGATACATACTTCCAGGACTTGGTCAGCTTATCTCCTGAGGTTTTCAAATATGCTTTCATTTGCTTTAAATCCTATTTACTTCACTTGATTAAAAATGAGGCTGTAAATGGTGTAGGAAATGTATAACCTGCCAACTGATAACTAATTGAGACCATTCTGTGATTTTCAGTGTTCTCAAATATAAGAAAGAATATTGTCAGAAACTCAGTTTAAGATCTATGATGATTAAAATCTCTTCTCACTTCAAAGAGAAGTAGTATAAAATAACACGTTTTTTAAAATTTTATATTATGTAAGGAACCGAATCTTTCTCTCTCTGTGTCTGTCTCCCTGTCTCTCCACATATGTAATATATATATTATCTTTAGAAAGATGACATCTCTATTAATTTTCTCATATGTAATGTAAAATATAAGCTTTGAAATCTATTAACCTTCATAAAACATAAGTACAAAAATAGAATTTGCCTTTCTGAAAAGTCTAAAGTTATTTCAAAATAAAAAGTTAAAATATGTATTGAATTGAAAAAATATTGACAAGGTCCCTTTTTGGAAATTCTGGAATAATTTAAATAGCAAAATGATTTGTCTTAATGTTATTAGTCTACAGGTATTTATTTTACTCTTTCTTATATTAATTTTGATAATTCATATGTCTATAGAGAAATTTTGCCTTTCTTTATTGGGTTGGCCAAAACGTTTATATAGTTTTTTTTTGTATGATGGCTCCAGTAGTACTTAGTTGTCTTTCACTTTATTTGAAACAATTTTGTCAGACTGTATTGTGACAGCTGTCATATCAGCATTAACTTAAAAATAAACTTATCAAATTTTTGTGTAATCATTTAAATATTGAAGATGGAAGAAGGTAAACAATATTTTCAGTGCATTATGCTTTACCATTTAAAGAAAGGTAAAAACACAACTGAAACACAATAACAGATGTGTGCAGTGTATGGAGAAGGTGCTGTGACTGATCTAATGTGCCAAAGTGGTTTATGAAGTTTCTTGGTACTATTGACATTTTGGCCAAATAATTCTTTGCTGTGGGGCTGTCTCATACATTGGAAGATGTGTAGCAGCAACCCTGGCCTATACCCACTAGAGGCCATAATGGGAGATAGCCAATATACTCAAAATATTCAAATCAATAGTTATTGGTGAAAATGAAAAATGTGTGTTTTATTTTGCAGAAAAAGTGATACAGACTTTTTGACCAACCCAATCAATATTTAAATATAGTCTGATATATTTTTTAATGAATATGAGTTATTAATTTATTTTAATTTGACATAAATTTTCCTCAGAGAGTTGAATTTAGCCTTCAGATCTTTAACTTCATATGCTAAAATATAAAACATAGTGGGAATTAAGTAAAGGTAATAAACATAATGTCAAGGAAGGATATAATAAAATATTGCACCTGTATACTTATCAGTAGAATATGAATGTATATTAATTTAATTTGACAGTCATTGAAACATAGTCATGTGTGTGTGCTTTTAAAGTAGCCATAAAAAAGCTGTCCTTTTAACTAGTGGAAATTGTATTATGGTTCCAGTATTTCTTTTTTTTTTAAGGCGTGAGAAGAAGAGAATCTCAAGCAACATGTTGATTTAAAAGCAGCAACTTTGTAATGGAACAATCCAGCATGTCAATAGGTAGGGAATAACTGCCAAAAAAAAGTTATCATTATGATCAGTATTTAGTGTTTCACTGGAAAAAAACTATAACCCCCTAAATTCTATATATTCAGCACAGATTTCAAATGCTGCTCCTGGCTAACTACAAGGGAAACTGTCAGAGATGAATCTGTGGGGATGAATATTAATCTAACTTCTGCAAAAAGCCAGGAAACCAACAGTCCCTTGATAAAGTCTTTGTTCTTAATAAAAATATGTTAAATGAAATAAATGATTTGATAGATAAAACCTATAATCATGAATGCTTAATATTTGTATTAAAATTGTTAATTTCAGAATATATCTTAAAATAAGCCTATTGTAAAAGAAAGTTGCTGAACCCTTCTGAATTAAACAAATAAAAACAAAACATTTAGTGAAGGGTCAAATACATTTTAAGCAGTGAAACAGTATATATATGTGTATACATATATATTTCAAAATTATATCTATTAATAATAAATATTTTAACCCTAGTATGGGAGATGACACATGCTAGTTTTCTATTTAACAACTGTGTGAAACACAGAATTGTAAACCACTTTGTCCATGGGTACATAATTTACTAATGTGAAATTGAGATTTATTTATTTCAAATTAAATTAGACAATAATAATGATAATTATTGCAAATTATTATAATCATGAATGCTAATAAATAAGCATTCTACTGTTCCAACTTGTGACCACCCAGATTTAAAGAAATTAGTTGTAGACAGATAAAACACAAGGACTAAGAAAGCAAAGACTCTGTCTCTTATTATAAGCCTTTGAATTAATACCCTATTTCAAATAATGTTCATTAGAAAATTAAACTGTATTAGTTGTTGTTATACATATAACTAAGAAAAATTGCTATACATATGTATACACACACACACACACACACACACACACATATATATATATGAGGATATGTTTATTGGTTTTAGAGAGAGACAGCTGCTGTAGAGGAAGCCAGAGAGAGAGAGAGAGATCGATGTGGGAGAAAAACGTCATCAGTTGCCTCCCATACTCACTCTCACCATGGGCTGAATGAACTTGCCACCTAGGTATTTACCATGACCAGAGATCAAATCTACCTTTTGATGTGCAGGACAATGCTCCAACAAACTAAGCCACCAAACCAGGGTTACAATATTTTCAATTTGAGAATTTTATAATCTTTATGTTAGTCACTGATATAAACTGCTTCATTTCTGTCAGATTGTTAAAAATGTGTGATTTGGCTTATTTCTAGTACACTTAAAAATGACATTCTACTTTACAAATTGCATTTCAGTTTGAATTAAACCCTTCATGTTTATGGCAACAGTGTGAGCACCTTGGCCAGAGGCCAATTTTCTGTGGCATTTTAAATCATGTATAAAGAATAGGCTAATGCAAATAGGATAAATTGAAAAGGTAGAGCATGTTTTAATAAGTGCAGTTGAAGTGTATTTGTGGCCTACTGAATGACTTTGAAAATTATTCAGTCAACTTTTATTAATATATCTTGTCCCAAGCAAAATCCAATGATATGAGACACTATATTAAATATATATGACAAACAGCAAAATAAAAAAATTATACCAATAAAAACATATGTTTAGGTTCTTCTTTTGGCAGATGCAGTTTATTCTAATAAACCACCGGCTCTTAAGCCAAACTATTTCAACTTGAATCTCTTTGGCATCATTTGGGGGCTGTTACATCACCTCACTATACTTTAGTTGCTTCAACTGTAGCACAGGGATAATTATATCCTTACATCACTGAGATGAGGGCGAGATTCACTGAATTAAGAAGTATATCTGTGCTACTCACAGTGTGCTCTGCCTACCAGCACCTGTCCACAAACTTTTACCAGCTTCAGATCAGGTCAGCATAGAATTTTAGACTAAGCATTGGGCAGTTTACAGCAATTTACAGTACTAGTTTGTACTTATTGACTGTAATAATAATTTTAAAATATGAGGAGGGACCCAAAACACAGAATTTACTTATAAAAGTTATGTATTCTTTTTTTTCCACAGTAATACACATTTATTTATTTATTTTTTACATTTTCTCTATCTTTTTTAAGTATATTTTATTGATTATATTGTTACAATAGTTCCAATTTTTCCCCTTTGCTCCCCTCCGCCCAGCACCCCTCTTCCCCAACAATCCCCTTCCCAAGTCCATGCCCATGGGTCATACATACAAGCTCTCCTGCCTCACCCTTTCATATATTCTTCTTCTTTTTTTTTAATAATTAATTAATTAGTTAAATATTTTAACAATAAAAAATAACAATCCCTCCCTCTCAGACTTAAGACCCTTTACAATCTTATAAAGGACAATGGACGAAGGTCTCGAGCTCCTCTAGCTGCTTCAAGCTGGACATGGTCGTCGTCCTACCTACCCTTGGGTCAAGAAATCTCTAATAAGAGTGGGGGTGTGGAGGGGAGGGTGGCCTTCCCACAAGGGGAAGGATCGTGCAGACTCCAGGTTGGTTGGCTGTCTCTGGACAACGGCATGCTTGGTTTAACAGGCTGGCATCCTTGTTGTATTCTGGGGGCAACAGGGTTAAAGGACATCATTCAATCCATAACCACTAGATGACAAAAGACAGGTATTAATTTTTCAATGTCCCACATTAGGGAAAAGAAGGGCTTCTTTGGAGGAAAGTATGCCAGGTACATCTCACCTGTCCAAAACCCTTTTGCCCATTATACTTAGTTTGGGCTGAGGGAAATATTTTAGGTTTCCCCCCTCTCAGGCCTCTGGGCTCTTTCTGTCCAAGCCATTAGGACAGAAAAGAGAAACCAGTTTTAAAGTGAAGCCCACAGACCACCCCATTCTTCACCAACCCAGCCACTTAGTTCAGCCAAACCATTGAGTCTCAGGAGGCAGCAGTGCAGACAGGATTAAGTGAGGCCTATACAGACAGACCATCACTCAGGTAATGAGATCGTAGGCTTATGCCCTTTGAAAACAGAAACACGTTAATTTATGTAACATAACCCACATACAAGTCTCTAAATCTGTACGACTGTCTTATTGGAAAGACATCCAGTTGCAAGGCATTTGACATTCTTCTTGCCTGTAAATTAAACATCTTTGATAATGCCACAGACATAGTTTAACTTTAAAATGAAAACAAATTTTAAATGAAAAGAAACTTTAAAGACGGTTAGCTGCACTACTTTATAGTCTACCACTGGGCATTGTGATCTTCCTTGAATCGTGATTTTTCTCCCTAAGATTACCCTCCTTGTCATTAAAGGGACTGCATTAAGTTCATTTTTAATTTATCCTGTTCATTTGCATAAACAACAAGAGCAGCAAATGATCACTTATGATCTTTAGTTCTGCTTTGCTGGAACTTACGCAAGAAACATTTAGGGTGACCTTCAGTCTGCCCTTCAGGGCACAGAAGCTGAGCCACATACCTGGCATTCAGCCTTGCCTGTAAACACCTGTCTTTTCCAAGTCCTCCTGGTTTTCCATTGTGCTTTAAGGTCCCTTCTAGCCATCTTTCAGGAAAACAACCTTCATTCCTTCCCTGGAAAGATTGCTATGGACCGCTCATCCATCCAAGGTACCAAGCCTTTTATCTCGTGGACTTTTATTACCTGTGAAAGTCAGTCCCAGTTGCTCAGGGCTTTTTGGTAACAACCAAAGCCCAAGCATGTCTCCTTTAGGCATGACATTCCAGTCAAAGTCTTAGTCAAAAAAAATCGTTATTAACAACTGGTCTTATTAGTTTTATGCAAAGAAACTTAGGTCATTACTTACTTCTTTAGAATGCCAAATTCTGGAGGGATCAGATAGGGAGAAAATATATACAGTGTGAAGGAAAAACCTTGTCCTTCTAATATTCACTGAACTTGCATTTCTATTCTTTATATTTTTATTTTTCCCCCCACTAAAAATTTTTCTGTTTGTTTGTTTTTCCATTACAGTTGTCTCACTTTTTTCCCCCTCTTGCTTCTCTGCACCCTGTCCCTCCCTTCTCCCACATTCAGTCCCCACCCAGTTGTCCATGTCCATGGGTCATTTATACATGCTCTTTGACTAGACCCTTCCCCTTCTTACCACTTCTTTCCCTCCCATCTCCCCCTTTGTTACTGTTAGTTTATTCTTCGTTTACATACCTCTGGTTCAATTTTGCTCATTTGTTTGTGTTGTTCATTAGTTTCCTGTAACAGGTGATAGCATAAGGTAATTTTCTTTTGTTGCCTGGCTTATTTCGCTAAGCATAATTCTCTCTAGTTCCAGTCATGTTGTTGCAAATGGTAGAAGTTCCTTCTTTCTTTCAGTACTTATTCATTGTCATTTTCCCCCTTTGTACTCGTGTTCCTCTCTGTCTCTCTCTGTTTCTTCATCTTCTTAAAGCAGACCCTTTAGCATCTCTTGCAATACTGGTTCGGTGGAGATGTATTCTTTTAGCCTTCTTTTGTCTTGGAAACTCCTTATTTCACCTTCCATTTTGAATGAGAGCCTTGCTGGGTAGAGTATTCTTGGTTGTAGGCCTTTGTTTTTCATTACTTGGAATATATTTTGCCATTCCCTTCTGGCTTGTAGTATTTCTGCTGAGAAATCTGATGATAGCCTTATTGGAGCTCCCTTCTATGTTATTAGTTGTTTTTCTCTTGCTGCTTTTAGGATTCTCTCTTTGTCTTTGAATGTTGGCATTTTAATTATGGTGTGTCTTGAAGTGGGTCTGTTGGGGTTCATCTTCATTGGGACCCTCTGTGCTTCCTGGACTTGCATGATTCTTTCTCTCTTCATGTTAGGGAAGTTTTCTGTCATTAGTTTTTCAAAGAGGTTTTCTATCCTTTGCTCCTTTTCTTCTCCTTCTGGAATTCCTATGATATGGATATTATTACTTTTCATGTTGTCCTGCAGCTGTCTTAGAGCCTCTTCAGTCTTGTTCAGTCTTTTTTCGTTTCGTTGCACTATCTGTGAGTTTTTGTCTACATTGTCCTCCAGCTCGCTGATCTGATCTTCTGCTTCCTCTAGCCTGTTTTTAATTCCTTCTACTGTGTTCTTCAATTCAGAGATGGTATTCTTCATTTCCTCCTGGCTCTTATTGATAGCTTCCATGTCCTTTTTGATGCTGGTATAATTCTCAGTAAGTTCCTTATAGTTCTTCTGGAGTTCACTGTAGTTTTTCTGGAGTTCTTTGTAGTTTTCGCTGAGCTCATTGAGCTTCTCCATAATCCATGCTTTCAGTTCCACATCTGATAGTTTGCTCCCCTCTATTTCATTTAGCACTCTTTCTGGGGACTCTACCTTTCCTTTCGATGGGGGGTTGTTTCTCTGTCTCCCCATTTTTGTGACTCCTATTGTTTGTTGGTGCTTCTTAGGATGATCTGCATTTTCTGGATCTGCCTCTGGTGGCGTCAGATCGTGCACCAGTCTGGGGCTAGGCAGCCTGTTGGAGACTTCCAGGGATCTACTGCCTTTGTCTGTCTCCTTTAGTTGTTAATCTATTCAATCTGTGACTAGCCATCAGGCTTTATGACCGTGAGTGTGGCAGCTTAGTTCCTGTAGGCAAGGCTTTTGCTTCCCCTCAGGCTGACGCCACTTGGCTGGGAATGGTCTGCCTGTAGCACTAGGGATCAGTCAGCACTGGACCCGGCTGGCTGGTTCCCCAGCTCTCCCCTCAAAGCCACCACACCAAACTCTCCCCAAGCATCCCCCGTCCTCCCTGTCTTCCCTCTGCTTGCGCCCAGGGTAAGTGGGGGCAGAATATTTTCATTTGTGATCCACTTAAGAGCTCTTTTTCTCCAGCTATTTCTCTCCGGCTAGCAAGAAACCCTGTGGCTTTTCATTTTTCTCAGCTGCATACTATTTTACTTTCCACTCTGTTGCTGTAGGCTGGGAAGCTCAGCTGGGGGTTTAGACCCTGCCCTTCTCAGGGGGAATCCCCGGCTGCTGAGCTGTTTCTCAGTCCCTTCAGCTGCTACCTGTGTGACGCCAGCCAGCCCCTTCCATGTCTCCGCACTCCCTACCGGTCACGTTTTGATGTAGCGGCCTTTTCTGTCTCTCTGTGGTTATAAGACTTCTCTCCAGCTGGTGTTCGGTTGGTTATTCCAGATGAATTCTCCAAAATTAAGTTGTAAATCCAGACTAGTTCTGGGAGGAAGTTAGTGTAGCTTCCACTTACTCCTCCGCCATCTTGTTTCTCCTGTATTTATTCTTATGTGTTTAAACTTTAGTTACTTCAAAGTCCTCTCCATTTGATGCAACATACCTATCAAGACATTCTTTCCACCGCTCAAAGCAGATTTGAACTTGTTGATTCTGATGCCTTTTAGTGCCTCTGTCAGTTTTTGTTGTTGTTGTTTGTTTGCTTTTGTTTTTGTTTCACCTCTTCCACATCAACAAAAGATTTCCCTTTGAGGCCTTTTTACATAGGAAAACCAAAATAGTAGCTCGAGGAGAGATGAGGTGAATAGGGAGGGTGGGGTACGAGGGAGCCATGCCAGTTTTTGTCAAATACTGCTGAACACAGTGTGTTGTGGGCAGGTGAGCTCGTAAACCACCCATCGTGAAATGGGCAAATGCGTTAAAGGAGTCTTCAAAAAAATTCACTGAAGCCCATCACAGCCTCTCACAATGCCAGCAGCTAACACTGATACAGATGGGCTCATAGAACACTCACCTAGAGGGGAAAGCCTGTACTATATGCAACCTGCCCTCCAGAAGGTAATTCTTTTTTTTCAAGGGAGGTCCCCCTCATAGGCATATATATTGTGGTCTAACTTTTTATTCTTTAGTAATTAATGGTTTTCTTTTTTACAAAACTATTGGTTTATGATGTATTACATATTAACAATAGCCACAAAAACAAAAACAAAATGTTCTTCACCCAAAATAGTTTGTGAGGCACTGCTATAAAATTTGTAGAAAATTACTTGGCATGTAGTAAGTACTCAGAAACAGTGCTAACAAAGTGAAAGAATAAAATTCACCTATGTTACTAACACCTTTGTTATAAGTAAACTACTAAGTAGACTATATTCTCATACCACCCCCAACTTCCTACACAATATATTGTTCATGGTACCCATCAAAGATCAAATACCCTTCCTCGACTTCTCTCTTTCTCAGCTTTCAAATAATTACCCATCTTTTGTCAGATTTCTATGAATCCTTGCTATTAGAAAAATCCTAAAATGGAGCAAACAAAGTCCCTCTGAGTCCTCTGCACTTTATTTTAGAGGCAATAATTTAATTATAGAAATTTTAACTTCTATTGCAGAATTTACCACATTTTCTTGATTATGATTTTTATGTTTTTAAAAATAACATACGCTCATAAAATTGAAGTGACATAGAAATTTGTAGAGAAGTAAACAATAATACTCTTTCAACTCATCCAGTTCCATACCTATCATTATTAGTAATTTAGATTCAATTATTTTAGCCATTTAGCTGAGCATTTGGAAGCATCCATAGTTATGTTTGGTTTTTATTTAATAAAATAAATCCTATGATTTATATTTTGTGCAATAATTCTCTTGTAGGGGAACAATAAATATATCAGGGACTCAAATAATTAAAAAGGGGGAACAAGGAGGGTAATCTTAGGGAGAAAAATTGTTATTCAAGGAAAATCACAATGATCAGTGGCAGACTAGAAAGTAGTGCAGCTAACCATCTTTAAAGTTTCTTTTTATTTAAAATATGTTTTCATTTGAAAGTTAAACTATGATTGTGGTATCATCAAAGATGTTTAATTTACAGGCAAGAAGAATGTCAAATGCCTTGCAATTGGATGTCTTTCCAATAAGACAGTCGTACAGATTTAGAGACTTGTTTGTGGGTTATGTTACATAAATTAACATGTGCTTTCTGTTTTCAAAGGGCATAAGCCTATGATCTCATTACCTGAGTGATTGTCTGTACGTATAGGCCTCACTTAATTCTGTCTCCAGCACTGCCTCCTGAGACTCAACGGTTTGGTTGAACTAAGTGTCTGGGTTGGTGAAGTACGGGGTGGTCTGTGGGCTTCACTTTAAAACTGGTTTCTCTTTTCTATCATAATGGCTTGGACAGAAAGGGCCCAGAGGTCTGAGAGGGGAGAAACCTAAAATATTTCCCTCAGCCCAAACTAAGTATAATGGGCAAAAGGGTTTTGGACAGGTGAGATGTGCCTGGCACACCTTCCTCCAAAGAAGCCCTTTTTTTCCCTAATGTGTGACATTGAAAAATTAATACCTGTCTTTTGTCATCTAGTGGTTATGGATTGAATGATGTCTTTTAACCCTGTTGCCAAATCTGTTTCCCCCAGAATACAACAAGGATGCCAGCCTGTTAAACCAAGCACACCGTTGTCTGGGGACAGCCAACTGACCTGGAGTCTGCACGATACTTCTCCATTTGGGAAGGCCAACCTCCCCCCACACCCCCTACTCTTATTAGAGATTTCTGGACCCAAGGGTCGGTAGGACGATGGCCATGTCCAGATTGAAGCAGCTAGAGGAGCTCAAGACCTTCCCCCATTGTCCTTTATAAGTTTATAAAAGGTCTTAAGTCTGAGAGGGAGGGATCGTAATTTTTTATTGTTAAAATATTAATTAATAATTTATTTATTAAAAAAAAAGAAAAAGAATATATGAAAGGGTGAAGTGGGAGAGCTTGTATGTATGACCCATGGGCATGGATTTGGAGGGGATTGCTGGGGCAGGAACAGTGCTGGGTGGAGGGGAGCAAAGGGGAAAAAATTGGAACTATTGTAACAATATAATCAATAAAATATACCTTAAAAAAGGGAACATTCTTGGCACAGTTTCTTGTAAATAATTAGCAATTGTTATTGTAACTTCTTACTTTACTAATATGATCATTATTAGAATTATAATCACCATGGTTGTTTTTATTGTACATATTTCAATATCATAACACATAAACATACATGTACTTTTACTCTTCTACAAAAAGTAGATTCATGCATAATTATCTATCTCAGAAATAATTTAAATGTGTCAATATAATAGACAATATAGTTTTGCACACTTGATTGTTTTTACTTTATTTTTCTTGTGTAGACTGTTCATATGTATTGATCATATTTTTATTCTATTTTTAACTATTTTCTTCCTCACTGGTTTATCTTCTCTTCATTTCTCTCTCTCTCTCTCTCTCTCTCTCTCTCTCTCTCTCTCTCTCTCTCTCTCTCACTCTTTGTGAGTATCCTGAGTAAGGTGTGAGGGAGCCATACTTTTGAATTTGTTTTCACTGATTGATTAGAGAAAAATGTTAAGATAAGAATTTTATAATGTATGGAACAAGTTCACCATAGTGATTGATCTTAACATTATAAAAGGATATATTCTGCCTGCTGGTAATATGCAATAGGCCATAGTCTACGCAATATTCTTTCCAAAGTTGAACTTATATCTCATGAAGACTTTTATTTAACTACCAGTTATTTGTAGACACAAGGAAAAGATGAACATATTAAAAGGTGATGCAAGAAGTAGTATCCAGAATCAGGAAAGTCTACGGACCTAATTTCTCTGTAAATGTGTTAATGATATTGAAGGATTTCAGCAATATTTTAATCAGATGCAAGGTATAGAAATATTTTTTATATTTTCTTACTCAAACTAAGTGTAAATCACCAAAAATGTGTGAGACATTTGAGAAAATACCAGAAATGATTCAGTATGAGATGACATTAGATGTAATAACAGCTGCATAATCAGATTTTTACAATTCTTAAAGATAAATATTAATAAATACTGACTCATTATAGATGAAATTACAAGGTCTGGGGCTTGCCCTAAGATCTGGAAATGAGGGCACTGGTGAGAGCTGAGTAACTGAGGGTGGTGTATATAAATGGTCTTTCGCATGTTGATAATTGTTGAATCTGGGTGATAATTGGCACAAAGGAATCCTCAGTCCCATTATTTATATTTTTGTAGAAATTTTATAATAAAACCTAACAAGCAAATCACTATGAGAAAGCTGAACTATTTGGAAAATTACACCCAGAAAATTGACTCACTCATATATTTTTTTAAATGAATGTTACTTTATGCCTATGTATAAAAATTTTACACAGGATCAAGGGTAAAACTATCAGCATAATTAAAAAGTGGAAATATTTTCTTATATATAGGTTGTAAAAATACTAAAATAACCAGACAGTAAAAACTAAAACAAAATTAAAAATTTCAGTATAACTAAGAATACTTTGAACAAAGTTAAAACAAATGACTGAATGGTAATATTTGTATCATATAAAAGTGACAAAGATATAAAAATAATTTTTTCAAATCAATAAGAAAAATGTAATAAAATCCATTATAAAGTCAACAAATAGTATGAATTAGGAAGCTTATAGATAAAAAACATCCTGAGTAAAAAATATGATGCAAACTAGAACAAATATGAACCATCACTTCATATTACATTAGACAAAATTTTAATAATATGGGGGAAAATACAAAAGAAATCTTAATGCAGTGCTAAAGGAAGTGTGTGTGTGTGTGTGTGTCTATGAAAAGCATACTATAATACACGGGTTTCCTAGACAATAAGAATAACTGACAATCTCATAGAATTGAAAATTAATATATGTTTGTATGGAGGAGAGGTAGTGATGTGATTGGACTAGATATATCAAATCATTTATAGCCCATAATTGGCAATATATGTAGCGAGAAAAGGACAGATAAATCAATTAAAAATGGAATGCAAGCTCATGAAGTATGTGACTCTGGTTTTGTATAAAAGACTTAAATGTAAGTTGTGAAGCCATAAAAATACCAAAAAAACATAGGCACTAAAATCTCACATTTCTTTAGCAATATTTTTTTTGCCAATATGTCTCATAGGAAAAGGGAATTAAAAGGGGAAAAAAATGGGACTACATCAACCTAAAAACTTCTGTACAGCAAAAGAAACCATCAACAAAATGAAAACAGAACCCACAGTATGGGAGAACATATTTGCCAATGACACATCTGATAAGGGGATAATTTCCAAATTACATAAAGGACTTATACAACTCAAAACCAGAAAGGAAAACAATCCAATTAAAAAAATGGGCAAAGGACCTGAACAGACACTTCTCCCAAGAGGACATACAGATGGCCAATAGACTTATGAAACAATGCTCAATGTCACTAAATCATCAGAGAGATGCAAATTAAAACCACAATGAAATATCAGCTTATGTCTGCCAAAATGGCTGTCATCAATAAATCAATAAGCACGTGCTGGTGAGGATGTGGAGAAAGGGAACCCTCATGCACTGTGCATGGAAATGCATATTTGTGCAATCACTGTGAAAAACTGTATGGAGTTTCCTCAAAAACTTAAAAATGAACTTGCCTTTTGACCCAGTGATCCCACTTCTAAAAATATATTCTAAGAACCCAGAAACACTAATTCAAAAGGATATATGAACCTTTATGTTCATAGCAGTGTTATTTACAATAGCCAAGATCTGGAAACAGCCCATGTGCCCATCAGTAGATGAATGGATAAAAAAGCTGTTGCACTTTACCCAATGAATTCTACTAGGCCATAAAAAAGAAGGAAATCTTACCCCTTGCAATAGTATGGATGGACCTGGACATAATTATGCCAAGTGAAATAAGCCAGTCAGAGAAAGACAAATACCATATAATCTCAGTTCTTTATGGACTCTAATGAACAAAATAAACTGACAAAAAATATAGAAACAGGCACGGATACACAGAACAGACTGACAGCTGTCAGAGGGGAAGCTTGAGGAAAGAAGGGAAAGAGATCAACCAAAGAACATATATGATGACACGTAGACACAGACAACAGTTTGGTGATGGCCTGAGGGAAGAGGAGGAAGTGACTGGGTGGAGGAGAGCAAAATGGGGTGCATGGGGGCATCTGTAATAGTGTCACAATAAAATAAAAATAGAAAAAATTGGTGTGTAAGCTGATAAACTAAGTCAGTCTATTTCTGGTCCAGGTCCCAAGAACAGTGACAGTTTCATCAAGCAAAAATGTTACCTTGGCAGTGAACTGACCCTAAATAACCTCTGGCACCATTTAGTTTCTAGGGCCATTGAAGGTATACAGGCTTGTTTGGCTAAATAGTTGGGAAACTGTCTTCATGTCCAGCAAGTTAAGTAGTGCTTTTCACCGGTTGGAAGAAAACACAATAAAAGTTTTTTTCTATGATGCCAATATTTTAAATTTTTTCTTTATTTTTAGAATGCAGAAGCTTTTTGCTATAACTTCCTAATGCTTATTATAATGTTTATAATGCCATACATGCATTTGAGGCCATTCAGTTGAACACCTCCATTTTTACACCATGGGACATTGGTTCTCAGGCAGATTAGGAGATTTTTGCAGGGTCACAGATCACATCAGTAGGAATCATGACCAAAGTCCTCAGCTAATTCTGATGTACGAAGTATTTTCTTTCCTTTCTCTCTGTAGTTCCAGCGGCTCATTTAGTCACTTATGGGAGAACCAGTACAACTGAAAAAGCTTACAGTGGAAGCGGAAATTATAAGAGACTTCTTAATATTGAACATATTGCAAAGTTGTGCCTAAAATGAAGTAGAACAGCTGGTGGTATACTCAACTATAACTTATTTTCTTTCAGAACTAGTTTTCAGAAGCATGCTATCTCAAAATAGCAAACACAGAATATCAAAAACATGCAATCCTCAAAATCCAGAAAGCTTTTAAAATACTAGGCAAGTTTAATATCTAAGTGAAAAACACCCCCCCTAGGTTATGCATGTTATATTTATTAAATATTAAAGGTAAGTTAAATGTCAACCTTATTGTTAACATTCCACCAAGGAAATTTTACAGAGGTATAGAAATGATAGTTTTGAAAGCTTTAGCCAGATATAAATGAGAGATTTGGGCTCTAAGAGTTTCTCCTCTTTAAAGGACCTAAACCTATGTAGACTAGTGTTAGTGACTGCTTGGAAAGTCAGCAAGGGAATTACTGAGTTTTTCTAGAGAGCAAAATAAAAATGAAAGTTTAGCTTTTAAGAGGAATATTGCAAAAAATCTTTTTTAAAATACTGAATTCTAAATTCTGATTGTGAAACAAATCTCAGGTTCCAGAACATTACGTGACAGGAGAAGTCTAAGTTGTGATTATCAGTGTAGAAGCAGTTATAGTTCATGCTTCTTATTTCTATGATTTAAATTTTTCTTTGCTTATGTCTTTTAATGTGGGAAAGTCAGCAGCCCTATAACATACACTACATAATGATATCTTTTCTACACCTTAAAAAATTGTCATACTTTTAAGTTTGGATCAGATTCTAACATTTTATCCTTTGTATTTTCAATGTTCAAATCTATCTGAGAGGTCCTGGCCAGGTAGCTCAGTTGGTTAGAGTGTTGTCTCAATACACGAAGGTTGCAGGTTTGATCCCTAGTCAGGGTACATACAAGAATCAACCAACAAATATATAAATAAGAGTAACAACAGATTGATGTTTTTCTCCCCCCCACCCCTTGCTCTGTGTGTGTGTGTGTATGTATGTATTTCATTAGGAATCTGGATCAGAGAAGAGTGTTTATTGCAGACTCACAGAGCCTTTTAGTAGCAGCTCCCTGCACCCCAATCTGCAAGGTGCCCTGTGGTGAGCACTCGGGTTGCAGGTATATGTAATGCGGTTTCATCACAGCACAGGAAAATAACCCTGAAATTATAAGGCTTGGCAGTTATGTAGCATGGTGGCCACATTCACCCATCTTCCCCTCTGGAGAGAGAGAGACTTTTACTCTGGAATATAAACAATTGTTCTCCTGGCCAGAGAGAGGAAGGTCTCTATCTTCACCACTTCTGAATGCCAGCAAGGAAGCTCCAAGGCAATACAGTCTCCTGGCTTCCAATGCCAACTTTGTCAGTGCTCTTTGCTCATAAAACCTGGACCATGAAAAAATGTGAAAATATTTCTGGAGAGCTCCCCCCCCAACATTGCGTTTTCTTATTTCTTAGTCCATTTGTTTTTGATCAAACCTAATTTTCCAAAACAAATGAAGAATAAAACAACAATTTTTTTTAATGATCAGTAAATGCAAATTAATTCATCCTGATAATTATAAACACAAGCAGAATTAAAAATAGCAATAGCTATCTTGGCTGGTGTGACTTGGTTGGAGTGTTGTGAAAGCTCATGGGTTTGATTCCCAGTCAGGGCATCAATTCTAGGTTGATTTTAAGTTTCAAGTTTGGTCTCTGGTCTGGGTGCTTATGAGAGGCAACCGATCAATGTTTCTCTCTCACATGTATGTTCCTCTTTGTCCTTCTCTTCCCCCATCTCTAAAATCAGTAGCAATGAGCCTTGTAATAACATTTATAAAGTGTATTAATGTCTGAAAAGCATTTTAAAATACATTGCCACTTAATTGCCACTAAATTTTTGTAGGTATGCAGAATAATATACTTATCTATAAAGTATAAATGAGAAAAATGTGATTCAAGAGGTTAAACCACCTGCCAATAATTGTTCATTTAGCTACTTAGAAAATGTATGAAGCAGCTTGGGCTGCCATAGCAAATTACCACAGACAGGGTGACTTAAACAGAAACTTATGTTCTCCGGGTTCTGAATGCTAGAAGACCAAAATCAGGGTGCCAGCATGGTTGGGTTCTGGTGACATCTTTGTTTCCAGTTTGCAGATGGCTGCCTTCTCACTGTGTCTCCACAAGAAAGGAAAAGAGAGGGAGAGCTCTCTGGTGTTTCCTTTTACAAAAACACTAATCTTTTCAGATCAGGGCCCCATCCCATGACCTCATTAACCATAATTACTTCCATAAAGGCCTTATCTTGAAACGTTGTCATTAACACTGCTACATGTGAATTCTGTGGGGGTATAAGCATTCAGTCTATAACAGGAAGCCAAAACCTGAATACAGATTTGATTTTTTTTTAAATTGTGGTTTTGTTCTATTTATTTGAACACCCCTAAATACAACCAGGCAACCTTGTTAAAAACCAAGTCCGAAGGTATCAGAAGTTTCTGCATAAGGGAGAACACCACCTTGAGGAGTTTTAGCAGGGCCTCAGAAGCAGAAGTCAGAAGTGACTTATACACAGGGCTGTGCAATAGCCTCTAGTGGTTTAGAGACAGTCTGTCAAGGCAAGGAGCTTATGACAGTGGGCAGGGTTGCTGATAAAATGATTTAGGATTGGCGGAAACAGAGATGAGGGTCTTGATATGACTCTTGATAAGTAAAATGTTGTGTACTAAGTACACCATTAAAAAATCATTATCTCCAATAAAATAAATCCAGTAAAATTATTTACTAATTTGTATTTTTATCTTTCCCTGTCAAAATTTATTATACAGACAACTAAATTTGGTAGATACAGGTAGTCTATAATCTAATCTAAGTCAATTTGCATAGATAGTCTTGGTTCTCATTTTGGTTTTAACGTGTGTCCTTTCTCCTATACTATGTTTTCTTCTTTTAAAAGCACGGAATTTTGTAGCAGGCCATGAGTCAGACACATAAATAAGAAGAAGGCAGGGGGAGTTATAAATTTTATTTTTTAATAGAAATATATCTATTCACTTAATGTCTCAAATATAAAACATTTTACTTAAGATTATTTTTCTCGGAAAACTGTGATAAAAATTAACCTCACTAAGAAGTAATTTTAATATTTCTCCTGTTTTAATATCTTTGTTTATAACCTAAACAGCAATACCCTAAATAAGTGACATTTAATACATGTTTTAAAATTTCAAGTCAATATCTTTAATAGAAATGTTAGTCTAGTGTTAATCAGCATTCAGACAGCACTGAAATTAGAAATAAATGCTAAAAAATCAAAAAGCCTAAGAGCTCTAACAGACTTACCCAGAAGCTAATATGGATTTACCACCATGCATATAAAAAGGGTGAGGCTTTGCCAGAGAAAACTAAATTATTGAAGTGCAAAGAAACTATGTTCAAAAGAGTTGTTAATTAAGGAGTTGAATTGATTGTGAATATCAATGAGCTGATTTCTACTGGTTAAAAACTTAAAGTACACAATTTTGATAAATAAATGCAAATCAAATGATACTACTTATAAAAATTATTTAAAAACATGCCCTTTCACTTTGTCAATATGTTCATGTTTTACCATAACCTAAAGAACTGTAACATCTTAATTATAGAAAGAGGAGAGGCTGCATAGGCTTTTCTTTCAGAGAAAGCTGCATAAACAAAATTCCTTCCAACAGACTCACCTGAGGACATTTATTGTACTTTTGCTTCCATGGGTAACACGTCATTACTGAGTGGCAAGGGAACTATTCAATAAGAGACTTGTTTAGTCAGGAAAAAATTGTTGACAACTAAGATATTTTAGCTCTTAGTTTCCTTTTCATACGCAGTTTCTGAAGGAATTAGTCATTTCCCTACACATGATCCCGATTGAAATCAGGGTGGGGGCTAATGAAGAAAAACCCAACAGCACTGTCCAAGCCAGTGTATCCCAATGAGTGGCACAAAGATCTCCTCAGCTGTGTAGTGTAGGGCAATTTTCAAATTTTTACACCTTACCCATTTATTCATCCCCACCTTGCAACTAAGCAAATCATTTTCAAATCTGCTTAAGGGAAAGTATTAAGGACTATTGAGGCATGTTATATAAGGCAAAAATATTGTAGCTGATATAAAAATGGTTATATTTGATATTACTTGCCTAAATTTTGAAAATGTGGACATAAGTAAAATAATAATATTATTACTGTTGGTCTTGTCTAAGAAAATGCAGTTGGAAAAATTTACTCACCAGAAGACCACAAAAGATTTTTAGTCAAATGACGAAATTCTTTGATTGAATTACTCTTTTCCCTTATCTGTCTCCATTATGGTGATGGTGGACTTTGCACCCCTAGTGCGAAGTAAGCCCACTTTTAGCCTTAGAGTATCTTAGGGAAGGTTTTTTTGTTTGTTTGTTTTTCTTTTTGTTTTCATTTTCCCTTATAGAAGGTAAGTGCCCACACATGAGGGAGCAACAACTCTAAAGCCTCCCTCCAGAAAGCGTCACAACCTGTTGAGTGATTTCTGAATGGTGCAAGGCTCTTAGGCCAGAATGAAATGTACAAAATGGAACCATCTGGATTTCCTCTTCGCCTCAGTAGGTCATTCTTATTTAAAGTTTCTGGTTCTACTGGCTCTTTGATAGACCTGAGAGATTACAACTTGATTTTTCCTAGCTTTTCAATAGATATATAAAGTGGGACAAAAGTAGGTTTATCATTGTGAGTATACAAAGCACGGATTTTATTCCTGTATTATTATTTGTTAACTATTGTATGATTTTCCATACAAACGACTGTAAACCTACTTTTTTCCCACCCTGTGTAACTGCTTTTTATGAATTACTTTCTTAAATTGGACTGTAAAATAAATATGTATGAAGTAATTGCAACCATATTTATGCAATACCTAAAAAAATAATATTTGATAGTATAATCCACTACATTTTTAAGTAAAACTCTGAAAAACTATAACCTTGAAAATGTTTTTCCCTTTTATTATGCCTCCATAATTTTTGAATTAAAGTCCTAGAACTTAATATTTTCCTCATAGTTTATCATCAATCATAATCATATCTACATTTTCATACTTCATGAATTTAAATGCCATGTTAGCAACTGTTGTTTATCTTTCTTTTGAAATTGTTTCTTTTTTCTTAGTAAGTGTGCATTTTATAAATAACAATAGTTACTTAATTGCTCAGAAATCTAAACCTTAAATCATAGTAAATTGTCAAATTTAAAGCTTACATTTAATGAGGGAGTATCATATATGTGTACATGTTTATATAACGATGTCTATGATATATTTTTTAAGTATTTGCTCTTATTTACTCTCTAACAGCACAGCAAGAAAAAAATACCTTAATTCTAAGGATGTTCTGTTACAAGTATATACATGTTTTTCACAAGATTGGCAGGCATATATTTCTAAAATTCTAAACTAAAGAAACAAATGATTAGACTAAACTTTATTCTGTATACATTTATTCTTTTCCATTTATTTTTCTTTTCTTTTACTAAAACAAAATTCTAATAGGCTTATGCCTAACAAGTCACAGGTATTTTTAAATGTAAATTCAAATTTGATATAAGTTTGAATTGGTAGATATATTCTGCCTATTGAAACTTTATCTTTGGAGTGAAAAAAGTATTAGCAACATAAAGGAAAAATTAACTTTTTGCAAAGAGAAAAAGATTTGAATAGTTACAATCTGATACTTGACATTTTAGAAAACTACATATTGAGAAAAGACAAATATCTTTGCAAACATGACCTGCCACTAAATTGGTGCAAAAGTAATCTCCAACTTTTTTAAAAGAAAGTTTTAGATAATATTTGTTAAATTTGTGCCTCTTCTTATAATTTTTTGATGTCACAGTGACTAATTTATACCTTATGTTTTCAGATTATCAAAGTATTGTTCATAATTGTCCACAACATTTGCAGCCCATCTTTGTCCCATCTAAAGGCCACATTAAAAATATTTTACTCTGAGTTTCAAGAAGGTGCCAATGCAAGTACAGCAGCAGTCTATTCAGAGCACTTATGGGGATGATGCAGTGATTGAAAGAAGCTGCAGGAGGTGGTTTTCCCATTTCTGAAGTGGGGATTTCAGTTTGAAAAATGAGCCAAAAGAGGGTCGTTTAAAAAAACTTGATTCCGAAGTGTTGGAAGCTGTCGTCACAGAAAATCCCACCATTACCTCTAGGGAACTTGCAGAACAATTTAACATAGCCCATACAACCATGCTATGACAACTGAAAAGGATCGGAAAGGTTTCAGTAGTTGGAAAATGGGTTGCACATGAATTGTCTCCAGAGAATCTGCAACAGCGTGCTGCTTGTTATGAATGATTGCTTTCGTGACACATACAGGCATCATTTTTAGGCAGGCTTGTTATAGGTGCTGAGAAGCGGATCCTTTACCATAACCTTAAACACTGCTGATTGTGGATCAGTTGAGGAGGAAGAAGAGTTCAACAACCAAGAGGAGGACTTCATCCAAAGATCATGTTGAGTGTATGGTGGGATATGGAAAGAACTGTCCATTATGAACTGTTAGACAACAATCAAACAATTACTGCTAATCTTTAATGTGAACAACTTCATCATCTGAAAGCAGCTTTAAACCAAAAGCAACCCTCCTTAGTCAACAGAAAGGGTGTCATCTTCTATCACGATAATGCTCGTCCTCACACAGCTCCACTCACCAAATATTTCTTGAAAGAGCTTGGTTGGGAAGTGTTATTTCATCCTCCATATTCTCCTGACCTTGTTCCTTCTGATTGTCACTTGTTTTGGGGACTACAGAACCATTTTGATGGTCTTAGGTTGACATCAAGAGAAGAAGTTGAAAATGAGTTGGATTCATATTTTG
The DNA here is from genome assembly GCF_987537825.1 of Furipterus horrens. NCBI lineage: Eukaryota > Metazoa > Chordata > Mammalia > Chiroptera > Furipteridae > Furipterus > Furipterus horrens. The sequence goes on from NW_028327171.1 coordinate 56,928,307, forward strand.
CTTCAAAACCTAAAGAATTTTACAAGCATGGCATTTATAAGCTCGTTGACAGATGGAATGAGGTTCTATAAAGCAAAGGAGGTTATGTTAACAAAATATTTTCATAATCATGAGCTTTTTCATTTTTAAAATAGACCTCATAATTGGACATTATTTTTGCACCAAACTTATATTTCTCTTACACTTGAATTTTAAGGACTTAATAGGAAAGATGCACAACATTCACACTAATGGTGTATCATTTTCACATATAAATATTCTTCTATATAAAAATTTAACATTTGTAATTTTGTGGAGAGAAGACTAATTTTTTTAGTAGTTTTAATAATGGCAGGTGTATCCTCATGTTTAGGATATGGCATAATTCATTATAAATAGAAACTAATAACAGTCTGTCTATTTCTATGTAGATAGATGATAGATAAACAAATAGATACATAGATACATAGATAATAGGTGTTTGGGGGTGGTTACAATGCATTGTTAACTACTTAAGAGAATTAATGATAGATGGTAATAAACAATAATATACAAAGAAAATACTTTTCTTGAAAAGCTTAGAGCATTACCAGAATGTATAAAATATCTTATATTCAAAATACAAATTCAGTAAAGACTTGAGTAACCTCTCTACAAAAATTTTCTTTTCTTGAGAGGAAGCCTGTTGACAAAATTTCCAATGTTAGATAATCTGTTCATAACTGAAATCTCAAATGACATAAAGCCTCCTTGTTTCCCTTTAGTGATCACCAATTTCCTCACCCAGATGGCAATACTTAAGCATCAAAAATAAAAAAGTCCCAGGTGACCTATCTTCAGGGTATCTATGAAGGTGACTAATGTTGCAGGTGGACAGATAGATGAGCACAGAGGTAAAAAAAGGGGTGTTGCTTAATATTTTTATAATCAGATGAGATGAAGATATTAGCAGAAGCCAAGGTCAACCTCTATCTCTGTAATGGAGATTTAAAATCCTGTGCTCAGTTTGCAAACTGGAGCCAATTCTTAGAACACTTTGATAGAAAGAGAGGCCCCAGGTCCTTGAAAGGAAGGTCTCTGCAACACTATAGCAATTGTATAGTGTAGAAATTACTTTAGCTCTTTCACAAAGGGACTTTAAGCCACTTTTATTTATTTATCTATTTATTTTGATAATCATGCTCTGGGAAATAAAGAATAAACATTTTTACGTAAATTTAACTATATGTGTTATAAAAGCAGAAAAGTAAAAAATAAAGTGTGAAAGAGAACAAGAAACATATTTTGTAGAATTCTGCCATCTTTTCATTAATGTTTTTATTCCACACAATAAGTATGAAAAGGGACTCCTGAATCCACTGCTTTCTCCACCTCAATTTTCTTGTGCACTCGCGATGTGTGCACCTTGCCTCTGCACTCCTGAATGTTCACTGCAAGTGTTTTTGGTATTTTAAGATATATTTTTCTTACAGTAATGTCTTTTTATGTTCAGGCTACAAATTTTTTTTTACATAATATAGAAATAATGATCTTACCCAATGATTTCTGGAAGAAAACTGACTGTGCTAGGCCTTAGTGAGTTTTTGAGGGGTTTGATCTCTGAAATAGCACCATTTTAGGGAAATGTAATAATATTGTTGATTCTATGTGATGTCTATTTTTCTACACACTTTAGAAGCTAACCTGCACAAGCTCACACATAAGACTATAACTACACACAGACATGTAAAAAAATTACTCTTAATAAGAGCAAGGTAGGGAATAAATGAAGTAATGAAAAGACAGTTATCCTTTGGGGGCTTAAATTTTTATTAAAAAATCCAACAATATACACAAAACTCAATAAATAAATGAAATAAGTACAATATTTGGTTAGTATTGTGAAGGAAACTGGCAAAATAATATAATAGAAGTAGCTGGAAGGATAGAGTATACACAGCTACTTTTAAAAGCACTGTCATAGAAGGGGTTACTTAGGTTCATTTTCAAAGTACCTCAACATGAAGAAGGATGCAGGTTTATGAAGAGCTAGGTAAATTGAAGGTCTGAGTAAAGATGCAGTCAAAAAAGGAAACAACCCATCCTATATTTCTGAGGCAAGAGGGGCTGGGAATATGGGTAGAATAAAGAGGCGAGGCTAGAGAGGAACAAATATGGGGATAGAGAAAGAGTGTGGGTGGAAACCTTGTTACAAAACAAGTTGTCCCGGGCTTTGTATATCAAAGCAGGACATTTGGAATTTATCCTGAGGGAAGCCTTTATTTAATCCAGCTACATGAAGCAAATACTGTCAGAAGTACAAGGTGCACTGAACCCAAACCCAATAATAATGATATAACTGAACACAGGTCTGGCTGCTTGCCACTTTGAAAGCCAATACTCAAGAGGCAGTATTTAAAGGTAAGGTCAAATACTGATCTTGTTCGGAGGGAAGAAAGAGGAAAACTTACCTTTGAAATTTTATAAATTGTGCATTATACTCATATATTTAAAATAGAATGAGACAGTCTTGAGGGAGAGAAGTACCCGATAACTTAAGGTGAATGAAAAAATTTAGAAATTCATTAGACATTTAAAGTGAAAGCAGTTTAGGAAATTTATACAAAAGTGCTTTGTGGAAATAGAATGTGTTACTGTATTTTGAGCCCCTGGCTGGTTTGGCTCAGTGGATTGAGCGTCGGCCTGCGAGCTAAGTGTCGCTGGTTCGATCTTCCAGTCAGGGCACATCAGAGAAGGAAAACTCTGACTCCAAAAAACCTCCGCTGCCTTGCGGCATACCTCTTCAGGGGAAAGGCTAGGGGAGTAAACCCCGACAGAAAATCCGGAGCCGGAGTCCCTAAGGCGGTTTGACGTTGTAGTCAACACCGGCAACTCCTGCGGCGCACCTGAAGCCAAGCTGTATTGACTCCGTCTTTCCCTTGGACCCTTCAGCTGCGAAGAGAGGGGGGGTCTGCTGCATGGGCAACAGCAGACCCTCCATATCACCCTGCCCAGGCTCTGTAGCTTCAGCTTCACTGGAGAGGACACTCCAGCGTCATCGCAAGATGTCGATTCAACACGGGAGGAGACAGATACCGTGTCACTCCCGAGTCGGACTGCACAGCCATTCTCGGCGGTGCAGATAGACTCTTAAGAAGCTACACCATCGTCTCTCGAGACGGACGGCTGCCGCCGCCGACGACTCAAGAGGCAGGTGCTGATGTAAAGGAAAGTGGTTTATTCAGAAGCTGGCCATCTGGAAGATGGGGGACTCATGTCTCAGAGCCCATCTCCACCTCTCAGTGGAGGCAGAGGTTTTAATAAGGAGGGAGAGAGGAAGTAGAACAAAGAGGTCAAGGAAGAGGGTTGAAAAGTTCTCTACCTGCAGACAAGCATATTTCATTCCAATAAGGCTAGTGACAGTCTGATGTGCATCATCCTGGTTTAGTCATCCTGGCTCCATGGTGGAAGTTCCCCAAATCTCCAGGAGTTGGGATGCCTGAAGGATGGAATCTGCATCTTTTGAATTTAGTTCCTAGAATTCTTATACAAACATGCTGTTTATCTATAAGCTACATATTAGAATCAGCATTTACAGAGACAATGTCAAAAGAATGGCGGGCTGGGTTGTAATTTCTCACTATTATAATTATAGATGAATATTATTGTTTACATTTTGATAAATTATTCTCAAAATAAAAATGTAAGAAATTTTATATATTTATAATCATATCAACATGAGCCCCGTGGAGGAAGTTTTACTAGACAGGATGGTTCCACAATACCTTCAGTAGCAGCATCTTTAAAAAGAGTCTCGATACTGCCTGTTGGCATGTTTGCTTCTCTTTCTCGGACTTTGCAATTACATTTTCAAACATCATTTACTCTTCTTAAGTCTCTCAGCTGCACTCCTGCTAGGAAATAATCTTACTTCTCTGTTCATAGAGTAAATTTAAAAAGACCTAAAGACATTAACCTTCAGATGAGAACATTTAGATTTTTCAACAACAAAATACACAAATCGCTTTTTTCTTGCCCTTTTTATAGATACAATAAGATACGGCCCACCTAACATCCAATATGAATCTTACCTGTGCTTTAATCTCAGTTTGTCCTGGCTTCTCCAGAACCACATTTTTTTTCAATTATCCCTTTTCTTTTATACAACTTGTTTTCAAAAAAGTCCTTTTAGAATCACTTTACATTCCGATTAAAATTAAAAAATGACAAATCCTCCATCCATATTCTTGTCCCTATATCATTTCCCTCATCTCTATTTGATAGTTAAGCTTCTGTAAGAGTGTCAGCATCCTGCTCTGCTTTTTCATCTCCTACTCCCTCCCAAGCACATTCCAGTTCTCTTCTTTCCTACAGTTCCGTCAAAGCAACTCACCTTGTCACCAATGACCTTCATATGTCAACATGGAACTAGGAGATTTTGGTCCTAATATTATCTGATCTCTGTACAACACTAATACAACAACACATCCTCCTCTCCTTGAAACACTGTCTCCTTTAGCTTCTGTGCTAAAACGGTATCTCTCAGTTTCCTTCCCCCCTCTCTCTCTCTCTATATATATATGGTGATATGTTTCTAGGCAATAGAACATGGCAATGATAAAGCGATTTTGAAAATGTAATTAAGGATACAAATGAGATGATTTCGAGTTATTCAAGAGGCAAATTATCCTGGCTGGACTTGATATAATCAGATGAAAACCCCTTTAAAAGAGGGACTGGGCCAATTCCTAGGCAAGGGATGCTCCCTGTGGGCTTGATGAAGTATGTGGCCGTGTGGTGGAAATGCATGTGGCAAGGAAATTGGGCTGTCCCCTAGGAACTGAATACAGCCTCCATTCAGCAGACTACAAAAACCAGGGTCCTCATCCATGTGTCAGAAGGAAATTAATTCTACCAGCCATCTGAGTGTGTTTGCAAATAAATTCATTCTCCCTAAGGGAGCCACCACATGAAAATGCAGCTGAGCCAATCCCTCCATGTTAGTCTAGTGAGACAATGAGGGAGGACCCAAAAGCTGTGCTCAGGCTTCTTACCCTAAGAAATTGTGAAATAATAAATGGGCGTGGCTTTAAGTTGTCTATGATAATTCTTATGCACCATTAAAAACTAATAAATACACTCTCGAACATTTTCTCAAATCTTTACGGATCTTTTTAATGTGTGTCTCCTAGGACTCTTTTTAAAAACATGTTTCTATTTTCATTTGGAAAAAGAAAACAGTGATTTTCATGGCCTACAAGGTTCTGCACAGTCTGGTTCCTGCCCAGACCTCCAGCCCGCACCCCCTCATCATGCTCTCCTTGCTTCAACCACAGTGGTCTCACTGAGTTTGTCAAGCCTGTTTTTATGTCCTCCCTGCATCAGTGTTGTTTCAAAGGCTGTTTCCATCTTCTTGCAAGTTTCTAACATCCTTTAAAATTTTTGTTTCTGAATCAGTTCAGTCACCATTTCCTTAGAACTGCATTCCTTACTCCATGACTAAATTAAATTATTTTGTGTAAGCGGATGTTTTTGCAAATTTGTAAAAATCATTTCTGAAAACGTCTTTCGGAATTCCAAATTCTTCTTATGGGATATCCCTAGGAAAAATGGGCTACCCACTGTAATAAATCTGATTTCTAAAGCCAAGTTTCTGAACATATGGTGAACCCATATTTGCACAGCACTCCAAGTTTTATTTAAAGCTGTACTTCAGCCATATTGAAATATTTTTGAATAAATGGCCACACATTTTTATTTTGCACCAGGCATCATAGTGTATCTTGACTGTCTTTGTTTTATACTCTTTTCCTTCCTCATTCTCCTTGAAAAATTAGAATAAAACATTCTTTTCTCATCTACGGTAAAAAAGTCTAATTTGAAAAGGGGGAAAATACTATCCAAGGTATTGCTATGGATCATATTTTCAATTCCAATTATTGAAGTATTATTTATATATTTTTGAGAACCTAAAGATCCTGCAGAATTTTATCTTTTCCATGTAATTATTAAAATACTCTCAATAAAAACTTGTTTCAAATTTTATTTTATTTAAGTGAGGTGGGGGTAGCTAGAGATTTGGTTCTATTTGCTAATAAATAAGAACTTATTTAGATGTTACTTATTTGTTACTTATACATGCATTTAATAGCACATCAGAGAAGGAAAACTCTGACTCCAAAAAACCTCCGCTGCCTTGCGGCATACCTCTTCAGGGGAAAGGCTAAGGGAGTAAACCCCGACAGAAAATCCGGAGCCGGAGTCCCTAAGGCGGTTTGACGTTGTAGTCAACACCGGCAACTCCTGCGGCGCACCTGAAGCCAAGCTGTATTGACTCCGTCTTTCCCTTGGACCCTTCAGCTGCGAAGAGAGGGGGGGTCTGCTGCATGGGCAACAGCAGACCCTCCATATCACCCTGCCCAGGCTCTGTAGCTTCAGCTTCACTGGAGAGGACACTCCAGCGTCATCGCAAGATGTCGATTCAACACGGGAGGAGACAGATACCGTGTCACTCCCGAGTCGGACTGCACAGCCATTCTCGGTGGTGCAGATAGACTCTTGAGAAGCTACACCATCGTCTCTCGAGACGGACAGCTGCTGACGACGAATAGCTTTATTGCCTATAATGTATGAGTTGTCAGATTTCAATCAAAAAATTGAACTTCATTTCTCAGTAACAGCTCACATAATAGAAAATGCCTTTAGAGTTCTTAATTTTATCCTTATGCACAATTTATATTTGTTAAATGAAATTTTATATTCACAAAGGCCATCCTTTCTTACATTAGTTGGTAGAGAGCATCCTATTAATTTTGTGAATTGTAGTTTCTTCTAATTTTTGTATACAAGCTTTCTGAAAAAACGCCATCAGATTTTGTTTTGATAATATTGAAATATAACATGTTTAAAAAGAAAAAATATTTCCCCAGTTTAAGTTGGTTATATAATTTGCTTTTAAAATTTTAGTTATTAATCTCACTTACAGAGTTTTTAAAGAAAGAAATAAAAATCATGGAGGACCAGTGTGTCCTTCCTTCATTCTATGTTACACAAAATTGTTCTAACTAAAGACCAGGATCAAATACACTTTCTTTACTAATTACTTTGTTGGTTACTTATTACATTGAAATTTAAATGTACTAATCAAATGTTTATCTCATAATTGTATTACATTAACCCTGATTAAAGAGGTATTTATCACTTCAAGAATTACATTAAAATGCAATGACACAGCTGTTGATTGGTGTTAATTTATATCTATCAAATACAGCAATTACTAGTGAACAGTGGCAATTGATCTGAAGTCTTTTTTATGTAAAGAATGTTTTGACTTTGTATGTAAATAAATGAATATGCTAACTTTCTTAAAAGAAGAGCTTCAAACATAGAAATTTAAATGACATTTGTGATTTCTAAACATAATTCTACTCTAACACAAATTATTAAACACAAACTCAGTAAGTTAAAAAATAATATTTATTGGAAATGCACACAGAACCATAAAACAAAAATTGAATCCCCTGCCTAAATAGTCATGTTCTTTTTGTTTCTTAGGTACAAGAGAAAACAAAAATTATAAAGTGTTTGAAAAGTCATCATCTTAGTTAAAAATGTATTATAATGTTTGCTGAAAGAAAGAACTTCAAAAATACCTTTGAAATTCATGCCAAATGGATCTTAAAATATTTTACTCTTGAAAAATCTGCAATAACTGCCCCTGAAGTTTAACTGTTTTGATGCTAATCTGAGACTTTGACTTCACCCTGTTTCTGTCCAGCCTATAGTTTGAACAAGCAAGTTGCTGGTGACATCTTAAGTATGCCATACTAACTACCATTGCTCATTACTTTTAAAAAATTAAAAGGAAAATAAACTTTTCTTTCTTAACCCAGGGCTAAATATCAAAATTCTATTATTACATTTGTATCCAAAATTTGCCTTATAATTATAAAAAGTTGTTGATAACTCATGACTAATTATTTCTTAAAACACATTGGGTTCATTCTAGCCTCCTTTCTTTCGCTATTTATAACTTCTTTACTGACAATGAGAAATGTAATTCTCATTATTATATTTACTTATTTTTAAAAACCATACTATATACATAAATTTGGAATTGATAATCTTATGAAAATATATTTATTAACTAAAGTACAGTTCTTTTTATGTTTAGTCAAAATTCAATTTCCAAAGTCACGTAAATTAGTTTATTCCCACAATCTTCAATGTAAGTTATTCATTTATAATACAGTTAAGTTGATTTATTCTAATTTGTTACAACTCTATTTTCATTTTGCACATTATTTTTGAAAAAAATGGTTACATATATTGAAATTCGCTCATTGTGATGTAGGGTTCTATGAATTTTGAAAAATACCTAGTCATGTATCTACCTAAGCAGTCATGATATGAAACAGTTTCAGCAACCTCCCAATTTTTTGGCCTACTTTTATGTTGTTAACCTTTCTCTCTACTTGTACCCTTAATAATAACTGTTTTGCTTTCCATCATAGTTCTGCTTTTTCGAGACTATCACATATGTAATCATAATATATAGCCTTAACAAATATGGCAATTACTCCAAATATAATTGTGAATATGTTTGTTTCTTTTTTAAGTAAGTTATTATTTTGTGGATTTTGGAGCTCTGCTGTTAGGTACATGTTTGTTTAGATTTTTTTCTTAGAAAATTTAGCTCATTTATTGTTTTTAATCTTCTTATGTAATATTTCACTGACAATATTCCTTGTTCTGAAGTCTATTTTATCAATATATCTACTCCAAGTTTTTTTGGTTAGTGGCTGCATAATATATTTTTCAACCTTTTACTTTTAACCAATCTTTTTTTGACAATCTCTGTTTTTAAATTGTCCCCTCAAATCTTTCATATTTAATATGATTATATATTTTGGATTAAAATATACAGCATTGCCAGCTGTTTTCTAGTTGTTTCATATGTTTTGTTTTTTCCTCTACTTCCCTTTTTCCTGTTTTAGTTATACATATAATTTTGAAGTTAGCATTTGCCGTATACATATTTTAATCATTCTACCTTTAAGAACATAACTCTCCTGTGTAGTAAAAAGATTTTATAATGATGTATTCTTATGTACTCCCTCTCTTCATTTGACCATTTTGTCATACATTTTATGTTTACACTCTATGAATACACATTATAGTGTCACTATTTGAAGAGCCCGTTGAAGACTTTCCTCATGAAGTTTACTGCAATTTCATTGCTAGCATTTCCATTTGATTCTTTTAAAAATTTTTCATCTCTCTGCTGAAGTCACCCATCTGCTCTTACTTGTTGTCCACCTTTGTCATTAGGTGTCTAACATATTTATTAATCAGTTATTTCACATCTCTGTCAATGCCAGCGTGTGTATCATGGACTATGGTTCTGTTGGTTGAATTCTATGTTAGGAGACGATCTGTCTTGCCTTTGTATATGCCTCATAATCTGTTGTTGAAGACTGGACATTTGCTTAAGGCAGTAGAATTCAGGTGACTAGTTTTACCCTTGGAAATTGTAACATCTTCTTTTCTGCTATAGCTTTAATGTGGAGGTTACATTATTTTCCTAGGGAACTGAACTATCTTTGAGCTTTGTTTTGGCTATTCTTACCCTGACTACACCACAGACTTCAAATTTTTCTAGCAGGGTTCAGGGTAATGACTGGTTTTCCAGAAAGTTTCTCTCCTGTCTTTTCTGCCCTTAGCATTAGGTTTTTTCTTTGTGCTATTCCTCGGAGTCCTTCTGCAGCTGTTACATAAAATTGTACCATTACTTGTACTTGAGGCAAGCTTGTTTGGTGGTGGGAGCTGAAGAGAGGTATTTTCTGATTTCCCGAATAAGCCTAAGTTTTCAGTAGGCACTATGTCCTTTGTTCCTGAGAGCATGGCCCTTTCAAGTGTCCCTGTCTCTCTACCAGTTCTATTTTTAGACCCAGATGTCATTCTTGCCTCCTCCCTAGACATTAGGGACATTGGGGGTGGGGAGGGGTCTCATTTCTAAACTTTCCTAAAGGTACTACATGTTTTGCCATTATCACAACGTATTAGTACTTTTTTGCTTTCAAGAGGTAAGAGAGAAGGTACTGGGAAAAAAATCCGTGACTTTCCCTTGATTGCTGCTAATGCTCTCTCCCTGGCCTTCATTTCATTGGTAACATTTTTAGAAGTCTACTCTTCCTTGAGTGGGTCTGCCCATGGGAAAAAGCTTACAAGAAGGAACAATCAATCCTCGTCACATTCTCTGCAAGACTGCCCTCAGACTACACCAATATTCCATTATTATTTCTTCTTGGGTCAGGGCTGCACTATCTCAAGGTCAGCAAATATTTCCATTCCTCTCACTGCTGGAATCTGCCTCTTCCAGATTTCAGGTTAGTTCATCTCTCTGACAGGTTAAAAAAAAAACTGTAACAACTTATAGCTTATCTAATTTATTTATTTACTTACTTACTTATTTACTTATTTATTTATATGGATGCCCATTGATCTTTCCAGCTTTTCATGTCTCCCAGCAGAAAGTAGAAATAAGGTTAATTTGAAAACCACAAAATTAATAATTTAAAAAACTTAAGGGAGAGAAATAGAAAAAACACTAACATTTACTGGTATCTGCAATATTTCAAACGCAAAGCAGGTGAAATCATTTGCATATATCATCATCTTTAATTTTTATAATATTTCCACTTTATGTATAGGACACAGATATCTGTGAAGCTGAGAATACCGCTGAGGCAGTCAAGAAGTACTAGTGTTTAGAGCCCTTATCTGTCAAGCAGGAAATGTCATGTTGTGCCCACAGCCATTATCTTTCATGCATTAAATGGCCAGTGCTCGTAGCTGTTATTTTTTATGCATTAAAAAATGAAGGAGTCAAGAAAAACCTTATTTGAAACCAATGTACTGTTAAAGCATTTAAATATAGCAAAGAATAGTCTGCTGCTAATTTTATTAGGATATGGTCCACCACTAAAACACTATTCATTAAAGCCAAAAATCATGTGGGATTTAGGACAGGGTCCAAATTGCAATATCAAAACTTAGGCTCTTACAAAAGATAAAAAATGAACACCAGAAATGACGCACATATTAATGTTCTCTCTAAATTTTTTGCCTCTAAGAAATGCATAGTTATCAATTTTTTTACCTACAAGATTAAAACATAAGGTGTATGAATTAAATCTCATATATTGGAGACACGTAGATATCCCCTAGTATGACAGCAAAACTTTCTGTGAGCCAGTGCAGCATATCCTGACTTTCTAATTACCATTGTTGAAATATCAATGGTGTTTACAAAAATATGAACTTTATGCTAAGTGCTTTATTATTTAACTTTCAGTTCTAGTAGAGTTGTTTACACAACTTGTATTTGAAGAATACATTGCTATACTTTCAATATTTTTGAAGTCAGATAACTCTCTGAGATTGTTTCTGAATCTAATACACTTTTTATAACTGAACAGTTATGGTGTTCCTTTTCTGAAGATAGACAGATTCAGAAATGTTCCAGCTATCTATGAAGCTCAAATCGCTTATTGGAAAATACGATGTGACTGGATTTTTCTTTACATCCATATTTAAGGGATCAGAAATTGAGATATATTAACACATAAAATTTTTTTAGCATGCAGAAATACCTTGACACTATAATGAGTGGTAACATTAATAATTTAAAAAAACTCGGTATTTTCCAGATTCATAAGTTAACACATTGGTTTAGTAGCAGTCTAAATTGAAAGAATCAAAAATTGTAAGAATTTTCTTCAACACTATATGTTGTGGCTGAAAAAATTGGATTCCTCCCAAAATATTCATATCTTAATACCCTGGAATGTGTATATGTTACTTTATAAGGCAATGTCTTTGCAGATATAATAAAGTTAAGGATCTTAAATAATGATGCTACAGTCTGAAAGTGTTCCCCCAAATTTACATGTTAAAATCCTAATGCCACATGTGATGATAGTAGAAGGAAAGGGCTTTGGGAGGTGTTTAGATCATGAGAATGGAGCTTTCATGAATGGAATTAGTGTTCTTTAAAAAAAAATACCTACAAAGCTCCCTAGCCTATCTCACCATATGAGCCCAGGAAGGAGATGCCATCCAGAAACAAAGAAATGGATTCCCACCAACCAGCACACCAAGTCTACTGCTGCCACAATCTTGACTTCATGCCTCCAGAACTGTAAGAAATAAATGTACCTGGTTTAGAAGGTACATAGTGGTATTTTGTTATAGCAACCCAAATAGACTAAGGGAAATTATACTGGGTTTTCCAGAGGGGTCCTATATGCAATCATATGTATCCTTGTAATAGGGAGGTGAGAAGATGTCTCACACATACACACACACACACACACACACACACACACACACACACACACATGCACGATGAGGTCATTTGAAAACAAGGCAAAGAGATTTGAAGGTGGTGGCTTTGAAGATTAAAGTGATGTGTCCAGAAGCCAAGGACTTCTGGCAGTCACCATAAGATGGAAGAGACAAAGAATGAGCTCTCCTCTAGAATCTCTGGAGGAAGTGAAGTATTGATAACATGTTGATTTTGGCATAGAGTTATTAAATTCAGACTTCTGGCCTCTAGTACTGTGAAAGAATACATTTCTATTGTTTTAAATCATAAAGTTTGTGATAGCTTGTTACCTGAGCCACAGGAACTACAAAACTTTTAAAAATAACTTGTGTATTCAAAGCACATTTATTTATAAATATTTTAATAAGTATCACTGGCCTCAATTAGCCTGTGATATTGGCCCACTTTCCTTGTGTTAAGTAGGGCATATAAACTTAGAATACTTCTATAAAGGCCCATATGGTTGATAAGTACTTAATGACTAGCTACACATACTAAATACAGTTTACTTAGCTCAGGAATTGATTTGAATTACATATTAGATAGGGAAAAAATCCTACTGCCTTTAACTGTAGTTAAATGATTATATAGTCTCCTATTGTTTCTCAAACATTTTATTCTTTAAAAAATAATGCTTTCACAGCAATCATGTCAACATTTTTTATTTCTCTTCATAATTAGTGATGTAAATTATGTGTAAAACTGTAATCAATATGCTGCACACCCTAATCTTGTCATTCTGAATATAAATACAGAACAGTAATAGTAATACTCACTAAATGGAAAGTGCTATAGAATTAAAGGCTCTGACAATAAAATTAAAAAGGCACAATATTTAATGGCATCTATCACTAACTGGTAACAAGATATTAACGATGATCTTAAAATGTATACAGAGAGTTGAACAGATCTACTTTATATTTTAGTATCTTTCCAAATGAATAAAATTAATTTTAAATGAATTATTTCCCTCTTTTGTGTTTAATGATTCCTTTTCTTAGCTATTTATCAGAAGAAGTGCATCTAAAGCCAATTCTTATTTATTTATTAAAATGAACTATCATAGGCCATAGTGAATAACTCAAACAAATGACTAAGCCATTTCTGCTAATCCGGTAAAATTAAGCTTGCTTATACTTGAAGAAGATCCAGAAAGCAAAATATACAGTGATGAAGTTTAAGAATAAATATTTAACTTTAGAAACTTCAGAAATAATATCAGATGCTTATTTTACACTATATTGGAACCTAAATTAAACAAAACCTTAGCAAAATCCACACTTAAGATCACAGATATAAAATGCTTTGGCAAGGACACCTTTTAAAATTGCAAAACCATCATGATAGATCTCCATTCCACAGAATAATTCTGAAAGTAGAAAACTAAAATGATTGCAAACAATTATGAAAACTAAATAAAAGAGAATAATAAAATGATGGTGTTAGGAAATTATAATGCAACAAAATTCTCTCCTCTCAGCACCTTTTGAGTAATGCCCTTCAGACTTGAATGTGCATTCACATCACCTACAGAGCCTGTTAATATGCATTTTCTAGTTCAGTGATATCTCAGATTCTGCACTTTTAACTACCTCCCAGCTGATACTTATGCTGCTGGCCTATGGCCCAGATTTTGAGTAAAGATGTGTTCAGGATATGAGAAAGAACCCTACTTATCCCTGTTACCTCATGATCTACACTCTGTATGCAAATATCCTTGTGTTTCAGAATAAATGGAGCCTCAAATGTATCAACACATAACACCCACAAAACTACATAAAGAGTGTTAATTGACTCCCAGTTCTCCTTACATTAATTAACATGCAAAAGGGGTTATTAGATTTGAAGAGAACAGTTCTCTCTAAAAGCTCATGAGTCCCCACAGCCATAAGTGATGTTTCAGGCACTTCCCCACTGATATGCAGCTGAAATGGCCTCATTAATCTCCCTAGGGCCGTAATGGGATATAAAGTAAAGGAGAACTTCTAACACACATCTGTACATTGCAAGCACTACTTAAATTCATAAAGTGATTATTCCAAATGTCATTTGCATTAATAATGACTCTCATCTGAGATGTCTAAGTAGAAAGCATTAAAAATATTAGAAGCCTTTACTCAGTATGATATGGCACAGCAACTTGGGCTATATATAAATTTTTACTCTGAATTTGGCACAAATTATTGCAGTCTGAGTTTAAGGAGCAAGATACATATTATTTTACTTTATGAAAATAAAATGTGTGGCACCAAGGATATGTCTTATTTTCAACATACCTTGTTGAAATGAGACTAGAGTCATAGGCACACTGAATATTAACATCAAAAGAACCTAAAAAGTCCACGCTAAGAAATATTAGCCAGAGAGCAAAATTAATTTATTCTCCCAGAGAAGACTAAATAGAAATTTACGGAACAAGGAACAGATCACAGTTCTTCTGCTAAGTGTTTCTGAGAACCTCATTTCTAAATTATACCAAAATTTCCAATTTGATTCTTCACTAGTTTGCCAAATCTCTAAAATGAAGTGTCACTCACAGACATCTGTAAATCCACAGTAGATATAGCCTCCTAAGCCAATTGATCATGCTGTCTGAGAGCACAAACTGAAGCCTCCCCATTCTTTATAAAAGCCTTTAGAAATTACAGAAGGTGAATATTTTATTTTATTTTTTATTAATTGATTTTAGAGAGAAGAGAGGAAAGGGGAGAGCAGGTGGGGGGTGAGGGGAGAGAGAGGGAGAGAGAGAATGAGATTTGTTGTTTCACTTATTTACGCATTCGTTGGCTGAGTCTTGTCTATGCCCTGGACAGGAATGCAATGTGCAACACTGGTACATTGAGATGATCCTTTTAACCAGCTAGCTGCACTACCTGGCCAGGACAGAAGGTGAATATTAAAATAAGATACTTATAATAACATTAGAATGCAAAAAGAACATATGAATGTATAAGAAATTTGAAAAATTTTCACCAAATACTAAAAATATATGGGACCAGCTTGATGCAGGAGTCCAAGTCACACCAAAAAGCAGAGGAAAGACATGACTGCCACAAAGTCTGGGTGCATTCACAGCTGATGAACACTTGTCCATTAAATGTTTTTTTTCTAGTAGTCACACTTACATAAAAGCCAAATTACACTATGAAGTTTTCAGACATCATTAATAGTAATAAAATAGGATGAGATATGTTTCAATAACAAATTAACCCTGATAGGTGACCAGCTTAATGCAGTGTTTCTCACTTTTGCAAATGCTAAGATGTGTCAGATGAAAGAGACAAAGGCTACCCTGGTCTTTCTCATTTAATTATGTACCATATGTATATGTGCATTCACTGTGTCTGTGTCTAACACCTCACGAGCTGAAACTATGGCAGACAATTTGAGGTTTAAAATGCAGATCTCTAACATTATTAACCTTATCTTGGCTTATTTTATTACAACTAGTAATATCATTTCATTAGGAAACAGGAAATCCATGACACATGTTAAGCTGGATGGTATGACATAAGAAAAGTCGTAAACTAAGACTGTTCAAGAAAATCTAAGTGGCTTAGTCTTTGATTTTAGGTCATCAAAGAACTTTTTTATTAGTAACTGTGACAATAATTAAATGTCCATATCTTACTCATTGTAACCAGCATTGCATATCTTCAATAATTATTATTATTCATTCCCTTCATGTAATAAATATATTTCTTATGATTATTTATTTCTGTATATGTGTTTTCTTTTTTCCTATTCTCTTATTTCCCAGAGAGGCAAGACACAGCCTTGTTATTCTTCAATGGGAAGCAACATTTTTAAGCAGGGCACAAGACATGAAAAGACTGAAAACATTCTTGCTCCCCCAAAAGATGAATTCTTCTCTTCTCTTATTCACCCAACCTTTATTGAAGACTAACTAAATAAATAATCCCATTGTGTCTCTAGTTATTAGACCACATGGTATCTATTAAAAATAGTAAACTATCAAGTGAAAGTCTCAAAGTAGTTACAGATCTTCTTTCTGTAGAATGGCATAGACATGTATATGTACACACACACAAAGTCTGTCTGGAAAAAGTCCAGCCATTGTTAATCTAACAAGAATGGTTTGTGCAGCATCAATGTAATCTGGCAGCCAAGGAGAGTGGAGTAGAATCTGTGGGTGTGAGTAATGGCAACTTCACTGTACTTATAAGTGGGGGCAGTAGATGTCATTGAGTGAGCATGTGTACTGTGTGGCCATCGCATTCAAAATGCCTGCACAAGTTGAGCAACAAATCTGAATCAAATTTTGCATTAAGCTTGAACATTCTTCCACAGAAACTATCCAGATGATTCAGAAGGCTGCAGCTATGGTCAATTGTTGATTGGCAGCTTCATCACAACAACACTCCCACTCATGCATCATCACATCTTATGCAGAGATTTTTGGTGAAACATCAAATCACCCAAGTCACTCAGCCCCCTACAGCCCAGATTTGGTGCCTTGAAACTTCTAGCCTTTCCCCAAACTAAAATCACCTTTCAAAGGGAAGAGATTTCAGACTGATGATGAGATTCAGGAAAATATGACAGGGCATCTGATGATGATTGGGCGAACTGTGTGAGGTCTCAAAGTGCTTATTTTTGAGGGGACTGAGGCATCATTGTTTCAAAACATTGTACTATGTTTCTTTTATCTTGTATCTTCTTCAATAAATATCTATATTTTCCATAATACACGGCTGGATACCTTTTGCACAGACCTCATATATACATATGCATACACCAATTCCCCAAATTAAGAAAAGCTTATTTTAAACTTTTCCTTATTTTTTAAGTCTAATATGGTGCTTTTTAATGTAATAACTTCCAACCTTTATTTAAATAATCAATAATTAGTTAGATAAAGGAAAAATATGTAAAGGTGAATAAAGAACATCTCATTTCATTTCTGTCAGACATATTTTCAAAACCCACTATGAAAAGCATTCTATTAATGATAGTCAAGCTATCCAGGAAGTTACAGCTCAGAATACTTCATTGAAAAATGATCCATGTTTGTGATAATTGCTTTTAAGAAATAGCTTGCTTCAGTTATCTTCTACCTTGATTATCATAGAAGTTCTGTTCCATAAAGACAGTGCTACTAATACAAGTCCTGGCCCAGTCCTCTTCTGGACTTCACTTTTGGTGGGATATATTGGAATTGTGGGTAATAATGACCGCACACAGTGACTTAGTTTTCAGAGCCCAATAAAGACATTATTGGTACCGGGGTCTATTGAATTATTAGTTAGGCAGCTTTAGCAACACATTAATAGAATTGCTGCTAAGAAAAAAAAATCATATCACTTTTCTAATAGTATAAATTTTAGAAAACAGACATTTGGGGATTAATTTATACTCAACCGTTTTAGAATATAGTTGTTTTTGCAAATATTATCATTTATAAATATATGTCCCTGCAAGCTCCTGATATTGCTTCTCACTCTCTCCCATCATTAAAGCTTTTTGCCTTTTTTTGTACTTCATTCTGACATTGTGTGTATATGTGTGTGGAGTCTCTGTATGCCATTCGATATTCTTTCCAGACGTTATTAGTTTTTGTACCTTTTT
This sequence comes from Furipterus horrens, assembly GCF_987537825.1. Classification (NCBI taxonomy): domain Eukaryota; kingdom Metazoa; phylum Chordata; class Mammalia; order Chiroptera; family Furipteridae; genus Furipterus; species Furipterus horrens. Next base: position 56,946,242 of record NW_028327171.1, read on the forward strand.
CAAAAATTAATTTACTACCTCAAATTCAGATTCTAAAAAGTCTTTTATCACTTTTAGTCTTCTAAAGAGACTTATAAAATAGTGAAAAGACAAAGCAAAATCTAGGAGACAAAATTTTTGATTCATGTATCTGAGATAGGACTTGTATTCAGAATATATATAAAGTTATCAAAATGCAATATTAAATAAAGAAGCCAATTAAAAATGGACATTTGGACAGCCATTTCAACAAAGTATATAGGATGGCAAATAATACACAAAAAAGAGGCTGGTCCCAGCACGTTGGGCATCAGGAAAGTGCTGACTAAACCCACATGGATATATGAATACAATCCTATTAGAATAACTAAACTTACAAAACCTAATCATAATGCATGCTGATACAGTGTGAAATGACTGAAACTCTCAAACATTGATAGTAAAAACTAAAATGGTTCAACCAATTTGGAAAACAATTTGATAGTTTTCTTACAGTTAAATATACACCCAATATATGGTCCAGCCATTCTACTACTAGTTTACTGAAGAGGAATTAAGCATATAAATGGATATTTAAAGTAGCTATATTTTTAATATCCCTGAAGTTCAACCAACTCAAATGTCCATAAACTCATCAATGGGTGAACACAAATGGAATTCTGCTTAGCAATAAAAAAATTAACTATTGATGTATTCAGGATAAATGGATCTCAAAATCATTATGCTGAATAGAAAGAGTCAGAACCCCCTTCCTTTAAAAAAGTACATATTATCTAATTCCATTTATGTAAAATTTTAGACAAATACAAACTAATCTACAGAAAGAGAAATGAGGTCAGTGGTCGGCTCTGGCTAGTGGAGGCAGAGAGACATAAAAGGGGGCGTGAGAACTTTTGGGGCTGACAAATATGTATCTCCTGTTTTGACTGTGGTGTTGATTCTACGAGTGTATGTGCATGTCAAATCTTATCAGATTATACACTGTAAATATTATGCAGCTTATTTTGTCAATTGTATCTCGATAAAACCATGATCATGTCATTTGTTATTATTTCCCCATGCAAAAGGCAATGGGAAAATCTAATATAAATTATTTTAGCCACCTAACCAATTTCAGTAACATGTGACATTCTTAAGGATATCATCCAAGAACATGATACTTTTATGCTTCAGTTTATATTAATTAGATCAGAGCTTCCATGGTCTGAGTCATTTTGATTTAGGGATGCTTTACCTTTATACTAAAGCAGACAGTATTTGTCATGAACATTTATATTTCTCATGACAATAACACAGTCAATAGCAACTTACAGAATTTATATTATATGTAATTAGACACAAAGAGAATGTGCTAATTTTTTTCAATGTTCATGACCTTGGTTAATTTAATAACTATTTATAGAGGTCTTGTAAACAAACATGTGAAGTTACAAACTAATATATTGAAACTAAATGCAAACATCTAGAATAATACATATTTGAGAAAACTATAAATGTTGGTGTTTTCATGCATTCAGAAATATGTTTGCAATAAAAAGAAATGTATAATTACCTGACTAAATAATTTCTTAAAATTCCTCTTTGCTGCTTATGCCTGCGATGACATCAACACATACTAAATGTTCAATAAATGCTATACCAGGAAGTTAGCTCTTCCTGGAAAGTGACTTCATTGCATAACTTAAAATTCTATTTTGTACAAGTACCAAAACTTCTGATCTCCAAACTTCACAATTTTAGTAAAAAATAATCTGAGATACTCAGAAAGGTTAACTATCTTTCTACAAAATTTATAAAGCTGAAATATGAAAGAGAATGAACTGAATTTGAATATGTCAGATACAAAACTTTCAAATGTAAATTGCTCCTTCTACAAACTTAAAAAAATTAAGTACAATGATATGTAAGTTTTATTAAAGTGAAAACACTATATGGAAAAGTATAACCCTAAATGAATGATGAATAAATTTATTTTTATGAAATTGACAAGATCATTTTATAATTACCTACCGGTACAGGTAGAATCATTATTCATATACACTCCAGTCAAAAATCAGAAATATGTATAAGTGTTTAAATATTTCTATCTTGTAAGAAGTCTAAGCATTTAATGATTTGATAATGTACATTCTATATGTAGGAAATCAAGTACTAGTTACATAAAATATGACTTCTCAATTATTTTATAAAATTTAATTTTGTTGATTTATTTTATTTTGATGATTTTTAAAAAGGAACTGACCTTCTATTGCAGAAATAAAGGAAACTTGTTTCACTTCTCTTTAAATTTCTTTTTGTGCATTTTCCAATAAATATTGAAGACCTATGAATTAGGTGATGGGCTTTTAATTTACTATGAAATACACACTTATTACTTTTTCTCATTCTAAGTTGAATTCCCTTAGGTCTGAAGCTCAAAATCATGATTATGTTCATGAAACAACCTTTGCTTCACATTAGTTTGCCAGGTTAAAAATAAAATAGCTTGTGAGAAAGTTTCCTGCTCTTGGCAAGGGATTTGAAGTTTTATTTGGAATTCTTGCAAATGTCTTTGAATCTGTGTTTATTGATTCCACATGATTAAGGCCCTGTGTGGTCAAAGCACACCAGGATTATTGCTCCAAGAAAAAAGCCTGCATTGTTTTATACTTTAATTTGACTTGCAAGTAGGTCTTTATTTTCATAGTTTGTTTTGACCTTTCATTTTTGTATTATCTGTAGGAGTGTGTGTGTATGTGTGTGTGTGAGAGAGAGAAAACTTTTCCCAGTGGAGGTTTTTATGTGATTCTTAATACATCTGTGTAGAATATTTTATATTCACATCTTAAGTTAAATATATTTTAATTCCAATGTTAAAGTTTATATTTGAGGCCAATATATAAATATATATTGTATTAATACCCTGCTCCCCTGTTATTTAACTTTGAATTATTTTAACTTTTGCAACTCATCAATGAATTTTAGTAGAGAAACCAGAGAATAAAGATCTCTAACTTTCACTTTTGGCTATGTAAACTTAGGAGGTTTCAGTAATAGGATATATTTATGAAAAATCATAGAAGCAGGACTAGATTCATTGTGATAATAACAGAAACAAAATCCAACAGCCACCAAAAAAATACAAAAAATATACATAGCAAATATGAAATATTCACCATGCCACTACAAAAACAGTAGTGGATCAGTTCGAATTCTGGAATTGTGGACAACAAAGTCTAGATAGGATTTGCCTCACCTCCAAAAGCTTCAGGAAATGCTGGACACAGAGGTCAGGATGCTATTTTACTGCTAAATTTCACAAATCTCTACTGAACTGTAGGTTTTGTCATTAAGATATGAATACATAGAATGACACTTGGTTTTGCTTTTAGTTTTGATTATGCCCATGCAATACCTGGACAGGTAGAGGGAAAATGAGACAAAAATAATGAAATATTTAAGTTTAGAGAGAAGAATTTTGGTGGAGAAGTAATAAAGTGAAAGCTTATAATATCTGAATTTTTTGCATCACATATGTATTATCAGTGTCTAAAGAATATGCCCTCCTTTACTTAAATAACTTAGAATCAATTGTATAAGGTAAGCCTGGTGTTACAAGCACACTGAAGAAAAGCAAATACATAGTCCAAAACACATCAGAGAAAAATATCCTCCATTATTGTGACATCAAATCTTGGTGTTCTCAAGATTATAAAACCTTGGGTAGTATAAGAGATTTAAAGCATATTTATTTACCTAAAAGAATATTTTTTGAGCCATTTGGTTTTCTACCTTTTATTTTTCTTATTTTATTTTATTTTATTTATTTATTATTTTTGGTTTTTCAATTACAGTTGTCCCATTTTTCCCCTATTTCTCTCCCCCACCCATCCCACCCCCTCTCCCGCAATCATATCTCTCCCCGTTGTCCGTGTCCATGAGTCATTTATACACATTCTTTGACTAAACCCTTCCCTTACTTATCCCCCTTCTCTCCCTCCCCCCTTCCCCCCTATTGACTGCTATTCTGCTCTTTGTTCTATTTAGTTCCTTTGTTTGTGTTGTTTTTAGTTTCCTGTATTAGGTGATATCATATGGTATTTGTCTTTCTTTGCATGGCTTATTTCACTAAGGATAATTCTCTCTAGTTCCATCCATGTTGTCGCAAATGGCAGGAGTTCTTTCTTTCTTTCTGCTACATAGTATTCCATTGTGTAAATGTACCACAGTTTTTTGATCCACTCATCTACAGATGGGCACTTAGGTTGTTTCCAGCACTTAGCTATTGTAAACAGGGCTGCTATGAACATAGGGATGCATACGTTCTTTTGAATTGGTATTTCAGGATTCTTCGGGTATAATCCTAGTAGTGGAATCGCTGGTTCAAAAGGCAGTTCCATTTTTAATTTTTTGAGGTAATTCCATACTGTTTTCCATAGTGGCTGCATTAGTCTACATTCCCACCAACAGTGCAGTAGGGTTCCCGTTTCTCCACATCCTCGCCAGCACTTGTTGTTTGTTGATTTATTAATGATGGCCATTCTGACAGGTGTGAGGTGATATCCATTGTGGTTTTAATTTGCATCTCTCTGATGGCTAATGATGTTTAGCATCTTTTCATATATCTATGAACCATTGATATGTCCTCCTTGGAAAAGTGTTTATTTAGGTTTTTGCCCATTTTTTAAATTGGATTGTCTGTCTTCCTGGTGTTGAGTTGTATGAGTTCTTAATATATTTTGGAGATTAAACCCTTGTTTGATGTATCATTGGCAAATATGTTTTTCCATACAGGTGGTTCCCTTTTCACGTTGGTGATGATTTCTTTAGCTATGCAAAAGCTAAAGCTTTAATTTGATGTAGTCCTTCTTATTTAATTTTTCCTTTATTCCCCTTGCCCTAGGAGATATATCAGCAAAAATATTGGGATATCTGAAATTTTACTGCCTATGTTTTCTGCTAGAAATTTTATGATGTCACAACTTATATTTAACTCTTATCCATTTGAGTTTATTCTAACATATGGTATAAATTGATGGTCTAATTTCATTTTTTTTTTTTTTGCACATACCAGTCCATTTATCTTAACACCATTTATTGAAGAGAATACATTTACTCCACCATATGCTTGTGCACCCTTTGTCAAATATTAATTGACCATAAAGACATGGATATATTGCTCGGCTCTCAAGTCTCTTCCATTGATCAATGTGTCTGTTCTTATGTCAGTTCCAGACTGTTTTGATTACAGTGGCCTTGTAATACAGTTTGATATCAAGTACTGTGATCCCTCCTTTCTCAAGATGGCTGAGGCTATTGGGGAATTTTTGGCTCCATATAAATTTTTGAAATATTTGTTCTAGATCTGTGAAATATGCCATTGGTATTTTAATAAAAACTGCATTGACTCTATAGATTGCTTTGGGTAGTATGGACATTTTAATAATATTAATTCTTCCAACCCATGAACATGGTATGTTTCCATTTATTTGTAGCTTCCTTAATTTCTTTCTTCAGTGTTCTATAGTTTTCCAAGTAGAGGTTTTTAGGTCCTTGGTTAAATTTAAACCTAAGTACTTTATTTTTATTATTGCTATAGTAAATGAAATTTTTCCTAATCTCTCTTTCTGATACTTTATTGTTGGTGTACAAGAAGGCCATAAATATCTAAATATTGACTTCATATCCTGCTATTCTGCCAAACTCACTTACTAGTTTTTTGGTGGAGACTATAGGGTTTTCTATGTACACTATCATGTCATCTGCAAATAAGGACAGTTTTACTTTCTCCTTTCCTATTTGGATGTCTTTTATTTCTTTTTCTTGTTTGATCAGTGTGACAGAACTTTAGTACTATGTTGAATAAGACTGGTGAAAGTGCACACACTTCTCTTGTTCCTGGTCTTAATATATATGTAACATTTAATTTTAAATGTTTATATATATATATATATATATATATATATATATATATATATATATAATTTTAAGCAACTAAACTGGTTACTATAATAGAGCATACATATCTTGATAAATATTTCCAGATTGCTTGCAGAAATTCATAGTAATTTTAAACTACCTTCAGTAGGTTTTTAATTATCAAAATCATTTCTATATTTATAATTTTTACTCATCTCATGACTGTAAAGTATTATCTTTGTTGTGACTTGCATTTTCCGTTTTGTTGGTGATTTTGAAAATCTCTTAATATACACATTATTCATTTAATTTGGCTTCTATGAATTGTTTCTTTATAGTTTTACATACTTAGTTACATTTCTTGTGTTTTTGCTTTTTTATTGTTGATTTTTAAGTTCATCTTATTTAATCTTAGTTAACCATTTTATCCAAATATTTGTTATGATTGTGTTTAATTTGTAAACTAAGTTAGGGAGAATTGATTTTTTTTTACAATCTCAGTTGTTCCAGTCATAAAAGCTGTATAACTTTAAATGTTAGGCACATCTTTTTAGGCATTTTGTCATGAAACTTTTTTTCTGCATTACAGTCTTATAATTTGAAAAAAAAATGATAAATGTGAAATTTTAGTTTTTATAGTGAATATTTTCTCTTTCTTATTATAATTTTAGTTTTATTTCTGTTGTAGATATTTAATCTAATAAGTAGCAACAGCGCTGGATTAATTTATTAATTTTTATAATTCATTATTATGGGTTTTTCTAATTATAACATTTTTATGTCATTTGTTTCTTTTTCTTGTCTACAGAGTTGTTTTGGTTACTAGAATTCATACAATTAAGCAAATAACAATGAACAAATATATTTAAATTTTATTTGTAATACTTCTAGGTCAATTTTCTTACAAAAATTCTCTCTTAAAATAATTTTCTTATTAGAAAAGAATGAATCAAAAGCTGAGAACATTTTTTTTATGTCAGAAGTTTGATGAGGAAAATAATATCCATGATTAATCATCATAAGAATATAGAGTATGGAGGATATTAAATAGCAAAAGCACATATCCATTTTGTTCTCACTAGTCAAAATTCAAAACCACAGAATTTATAAGAATGTTTTTAAGATAATGTTTTTTGTAATTTTGACTCTCTGTGAATGAAACATTTAAACAAAAACCTTGTCAAAGTGATTACCAATGATCGCAAAATATCAGAATTTGTAAGTGACAAATTTTGAGGTTTTCAAAATTATAAATTCTAGGTACAAAGTTCTTTCTATACAATATATTAAGAAACACTTCTCCCTAAATTCTAGTCTGTTGTTCTCTAAGAATTTACTGATGTTATTAAGAAATTTCCTATTTTTAAAATAAGAAATTTCAAAATGAAGAAATAACCAAAAGCCTATTTCTACTTTGACAATACAGTGCATTACTGATGAATTCAAATATTCTCACTTAAAAGACATTTATGCATCTCCCGCAACTACCTATATTTAGAAATATTTCTAGAATTAAAAATCAGTTTAGAAAAGGGAAATTCAGTTGCACTGATAGTAAATGCAAACATGGTAAAAGCTATAAGTGATGTAAATAAATCATATAGCATATTTTGTTTGCACTCTTCAGTTGTGTGGTCAGAATTTAATTTAAGATCCACAGTATGCTGTAACAGAATTATGGAAAAATAATAGGCAAGTTTCATCATTACTCTTCAGTTGAAGACATACAATAGCACATCAGGGATTTTGAAACTGTTATTTGATAGACTCAGATAAAACATTAAAACAGTTTGGAATTTAAGACAATAAAAATGTTGCCTGAACAAAAGAAAGCCTTAATATTACACTCTGTGCTTACTAATATATACCTACTTAACATATATGATTAACAATTATGGTCACTTGTAGAGAAAGTAGTTCAAATCTAAGCAAGGTTAAAGAACATTTTTAAGTAATTATTTGAAGTTCCAAGGTTATGCAGAAATATTAGAAAATATATATGTGTAATGTAACTGTATATGAACATATACAAATGTATATGCATTTAACATACATGTGTGGGCATAATGATATATATACACATACAAAATTATGATACTATATATTTAATATATCTATGTGTCTTTATATATATATATATATACCTATAGACACATACACATATATAAATATGCAGGAAAAACATACACATATATATATATATATTAATGACAGCAATAGTCTAAAAATGCTTTATAAAATATTTATAAATTATCTTCTTTAAGCACATTTCTGTTGTTTTAGTAATACAGCCCACATTACATTTAAATATACCTGTTTAGTCTTAATACCCGATGTTTTAATATCCTTCTTTAAAATTATTTATTTCTACATCTTTTCTTATGTGTATTTATTTTAATATTACACATATTCTTTATTTATTATCTACCACATCAATCTGACTTCTTTCAATAGCATTCAGTACAATGAGCATGACTGTGGAAATATATTCTTAATTTAATTTTTATATTAATAGATATATAACAGTCAAGCTTCTATATCTATGTCTATCAGTTGGTGTTTTGAAAGTAAAATTCATGTTATTATCAGGTAGATGCATTCCTATTTATTATACATTTTTAATGAATTACTTGGGTAACTTCAAAAACCAACTTTTTATTTGTTAATTTTTTTCCATTTCCTAAAGTAATAGAAAAAATATCTTTTCAAATCAAGGTAAATATTATCTTAGATTAGTAACTTTAAATAACAAAATATGAGATTTATTCTCTTACTGCATGTATTATCTGAGTTAATTATATTTTATCTTACCTAATTCAGTCATGATATCCCCTTAGTCAAATAATTGAATGACATTCTGTTTGAATCTCAGTGATTTTTCTTTCTTTATCTTTAATTTCAGTTGTCAAAAAACAGTTCATCATTATCACTCAGAAATATCACTAGTGTCTTCAGACATATGTATTCCCTCTTAGTAATTATTTCAGTATTTGTTCCTGTCCCTAAAAAGGGTAATCATAAACTTTTCCAGGAAACTTACAAACAAATCTACTTTTATTTTAGCACCATAAAAATGCTGAATTCATAACTAATAACATGATCTGTTTAGTTGTGCCAAAAATATTCATTTAAGGTGAGTCTATTCGACTTCAGTGGGAACCCAGGCATTTCCCCTGGCTCTGAGTAAATGTAAGACCTCAGGCTTTAAATACTGACAACAGAAAGTTCTCTGTTTAAAGTGAAATTTCAAAAAAATCTTTTTCTTTAACCTTCTCCAAGAGAAAAATAAAAAATAGAAAAAAAATTAGGTTTTTCTTTTCCTTTTTTTTTTGCTTATTTTGCAAAAGCCTATTTATTAGGGTGAAAATTTTAAAAAATAGGTTTTAATTCTCATATTAAGTCAATGGAATAGCCAACATAATATTTTCAAGGTCCCCCAAATGAAATATTTTTATTTATTAAACAAAGTAAGATATAATTTAATTTATAGAATTGAGTATTTCCATTCTTATTATGATGTCTTCTATAGAAAATCTTATAATTTAACTATAAAAAAGTTATTTAATGTTTTTAATTTATTATGGTGGTCTGTTCTCTTTCAATCTATTAATTGTAAGAAATGCACAATATTGAGATAATTATTAAAAAGTATTCTGTATTCTAATGTTCTTAACAAATTTCTACTGAGTGAAAATAATAGCATCTGATCTAAAATATAACAGAACACTTACATAATAATAAATAATAATTTCTTATATTGCTATTTGAGTCTTCATAATGAATTCCTACAAAATAACTTCTTTGGCCTCCACCCAAATCCTGTGTGGTAAGATGATATAAGGAGGGCACCTCCAAAAAAAACAGAATTATCTTCTGGAGGGCAGGCCCCTTGTAGCACATATTCTCCCATTTGGTGAGTGTTCTAAGAATCCTCTGTAGCAATATACCAGTTGGTATTGTTGTGAGAGACTGTGTTCAGCTTCAGTGAATTTTTTTTTTTTGAAGACTCTTTCAATGATGGGTAATTTACAAGCACATCTGTCCACACCATGCGGAATGGTCAGCAGTTTTTGACCAAAAAACAACATAACCCTCATGCCTCACACTACCTATTCACCAGATCTTGCCCAAGCAAATTTATTTATTTTTTTCCTGGGTAAAAAAAGTCCTCAAAGAGAAATATTTTGCTGATGTGGACAGTGTGAAACAAAAAACAGCAAGAGCACTAAAAGCCATCAAAATAAATGAGTTCAAAAACTTTTTTGAGCAGTGGAAAAACATTTCAATAGGTGCATTGCATCAAGTGGAGAGTACTTTGAAGGTGACTGAAGTTTACACATATAAGAATAAATACACTATGCTTTATAAATAAATTCCATTTTTTGGTTCACCCTTCATACAAGTATGCAATATGCTAGGTAACAAACCCATCTTTTAAGTCCATGAGTACTGGGTTTGCTGAGATCTTGTTCTTGTGAATACGGCAAACATCTTCAAAGAGGTTTACCTGCTGCTAGATAAAAAGGTTTGATTTAAAAATGCATTCAAGGAAGTTCCTTCAAGGTACTCCCCACAGATTTTTATCTTGAAGGTCTGTTTTTGTTTTTAGTTCTTTGTTTGTTTTTAAGGGCATCATTCTGTTACAGTAGGTAGTTAGGAAGTTAGAAATTAACCAAAATAAAGGAAATGAACCAATCAGAAGCAGATATTCTATTAAGCCTGATTAAGCTTTATAGTCAACCCTGTGGAGTCTGCCTCACAAATAGGAGGGAGAAGATGGGGCACTAAGTGATTACAAAGGGGAGAAGACAAACCTTTCAGGGTTTTTATGGATATATTCCCAAAGGGCTATTTGGAATGATTAATAAAAAATTGTACGTGTGGTTTTCACATGACTCTACTAAAAAATATAGAATAGTTCGCAGTTCAAGTAGATTAATCCTACATCATTTTGTGTAAGGACTATGGAGAAAAAAAGCATGAAATATGTTTTCTATTCAAATAATAAGAATAAAGATTCCATTATAACATAATGTTGGTACATGGTATATTACAAATAAAATGAAAGAATTAGAGTACGAATGAGAGAACATTTTAGGATGACAACTCCATGAAGGGTGAAGGTTTCAAACCCATGTTAGGAACCCAAACTTTTAAGTCCTGCACCTGAGAGACAAGTCCCCAAAACATATAACTTTAAAAGCCTATGAGGCTCTCATCCCAAGACTTACGAGACTATAATAATCTGACAAACACATCTGAAAAAGCTTCCATGCTTAGACTCACCCACCTCACAGCCTCACTCAGAAGCTTTGATTATGCCCAGACTTACAGTGAAGGAGGCCAACCCGCTTATATTAAAGTGACAGCCTGAAGGGTGGGCATCTAAATTAAATCACACATCTAGTAGCTTGCTAGATACTCTCTGGGTAAAGACTGGTAAGTATTATCTTCATGCTGCCCTTTGCCATGTCCCCAAGCACCAGAGTCTCCTGGAGAGAAGCATTTACATGTGTCTGGTGTCCTACTTTTTGTGGCCTCCACCCAGCATATGCCTCTTGACTGCCTGGCTATGAAGAGTATGAGAATGTGTGTTCTTGGTCCCAGGGGACTGTAACACATCACCCAGAATGAAGCCTGTATCCTTGTCTAGAGCCCTTATTTTGTGGCTGCTTCCAGGGGACACCTGTAAATTGCTTAGGTCTGTTGGAGAGTGGATCTTATGCTCATGGGTTCCACAAGACAGCAAACAGCAGAGAAAGAATTCTGTAAAGGTTACCACCCCCAGGTATAGCAAGAGGTAGCAGATCCAGGAGCTCTGTGTTTCTGTGAAACATGCCTGTTAGCTAAATTATTATTTCAGCTTGAGCTGCAAGTTTCTAATTAAATATATATCTAGGGGCTGACTATAATTTTTTCCCAAAGGCCTTGAAGGGTAGGCACTATCTTCATACTCATCCTCTGACATGCTCCAGAAGGCCAGTCTCACCCAGAGAGGAACTTTACCTGCTGCTGTCACCATGGTATTTATGTATGCTGCCTCATTTTTGGCAGCTTCTGCCCTGAGGATGCCCCTTAATCACCTGGCTCTGGGGCCTAGGAGGCTTGCATTCCTGGGGTCCATGAAACTATGGCAATTATGTTGGTTCTTGGCAGGCTACCACTCCTAAGTCTCTGTACAGACAGGAGACTGAGGCATGCACTCCAACATTTTCGTGGAGGCCAATTCAGTCTGTTGTATTTGGACTTTGATCTCAGAGGGAGGCTTCAGGTTTGGCAAAAATCCAGTGGCCTGTGGCGCTACTCTAGGAATGTGAGCTGTGGATGCCATATTGGTGCTCTGTTTCTGCTTTACTTCAGCTCACATGGATCTACAAGAGGAAATGCTTACACAGTTGTCTGGAGCCCTAACTAATGCCCAGGGGACACATCCAGAGTGCCTGGATTCAATCAATGATAGTTAGGCTTAGGACTGCAATCTTACAGGACAGTATGTATTTGCATACATTTAAAAGCTATTGCCTAGGTCCCTTTGGCTATGACAGATCTTGGCATATACTTAACAATGGGAGATATTAAAACATGTAATAGGATCCTTGGACAAGCACAAGACTTTCAGAGTCACGAAGAGTTAGAGTGGTGTTGAAGGAAAAGTTTTACCTCCTACATGAAGCCAATTTCTCAAGACTGGGAGAGGTGCTTGTTTCATATACACATAGGAACCAACACAGAGAGTTAAGCAAAATGAAGAAACAAAGAACAAGATAAATGAAAGAACAAGATAACACCTCAGGGGAAAAATAACGCCTTAATGAAATGGAGAGAAGTAAAGAGTTCAAGTAATAGTCATAAAAATGTTCACTGAAATGGGAAAAAGAATTGATGAACACAGTGAGAACATCAACAGAGAGATGAAATATGTAAGAAAGTACCAAGTAGAAGTCACAGAGCTGAAAATATTCAAAAATTACACTGAAAAATACACTAGGGGAATTTAACAGCAGAAAAATGAAGCAGAAGAAAGCTCAGTGAACCTTAACCAAGCCAGTAGAATTGACCCAATCAGAGCAGCAAGTAGAATATAAAAAATAAAAAATAAAGTAGCAATAGCTTAAAAGGACTTATATGACTAGAGAAAACAGACTTATACTTGTATTATAGGGTTCACAGAAAAATTAAAAAGAGAGAAAGGGGCAGATTTATTATATGAAGAAATAATGGCTGAAAACTTTCCTAACCTCTGGAAAGAAGCATATCCAAATCCAGGAAGCTCAGAGACTTTTAAACAAGATGAATTCAAAGAAATCCATACCAAGACACCTTATAGTCAAATGCCAGGTATTAAAGAAAAGAAGAGAATCATAAAAGCAGTAAGAGAAAGACAACTTGTTACATACTAGGGTATCCCGTAAGACCATCCAATTTTTCAGCATAAACCTTGCAGGGCCTGTTGGAGTAGCCAGATATATTCAACACGATGAAAGAAAAAAATTCCAACCAATACTGTACGTGGCAAACTTATCATCGAGAATTGAAGGAGAAATAAGAAGATTCAAACAAGCAAAAACAAAATAAATTTACTGACACTAAACTGGTCTTAAAAGAATGTTATGAGGGTTTCTTTAACCTAAAAAGAAAACATGCTAACTGGTAACCAGTAAGCATATGTAAGAATAAGAACATATCTCACTAGAAAGGTGAATATATAGTGAAGGTAGTGTATTAATTACTTATAAAGCTAGCATGAAAGTTAAAAAGACAAAAGTAGTAAAAATAACTATCATTGGAATAATTAGTTAAGGGATATGCAAGATAAAAATATATAAAATGTAACATCAAAACATAAAATGCTGTGGGAGAGAGTAAAATATGTTGACCTTTAAAATGCAATCAAGCTTAAGTTTTCATAAACTTAAAAGACTGTTCTATATATGTTGTTATACAGGGTGGTGCAAAAGTGGGTTTCTAGTTGTTCATATGAAAAAATAATACAATAATTAATAAATAATAATACAAAAATAAAAATGAACTCTGTGTTTTGCATATTCAAACTGTAAACCTACTTTTGCTCCAGCCTGTGTATAAGCCTTATGGTAATCACAGAGGCAAAACCTATTATAGATACACAAAAGATAAAGAGACATGAAGCACACTGCTAAAAAAAAATCACTAAATCACAAAGAAAAAAAATTAGAAGAAAGTAAAAGAGTCACCACAAAAATGACAGAAAACAATTAACAAAATGGCAATAAATACAAACATGTCCAAATGGCAAACACTGCAACATGTTCATTGCAGCAATGTTTATTATAACAGCCAGGATACCCAAAACAACCAAAGTGTTAATTAATGGATAAATGGATTAAAAATAGTGGTGTATGTACCCTGGCTTGTGTTGCTCAGTTGGTTGGAGTGTTGTCCCATGAACCCAAAGGTCATGGGTTCAATTACTGGTCAGGGCAGATGCCCAGTATGGTGTTCATTCCCTGGTTGGGATGTTTATGAGAGGCAACTGACTGATGTTTCTCTCTCACATCGCTGTTTCTCTCCCCCTTCCTCTCACTCCCTTTTCTATCTAAAATAAATAAGCATGTCCTCAGGTGAGGGTAAAAAACTTGTGGTATGTACATTAATGGAATGTTATTTAGCTATAAAGATTGAAGTCTTACCATTTGTGACAACATGAATGGACCTGGAGGGAATTATGCTAAGTGAAATAAATCAGACAGAGACAAAAAAGTGATCTCTTTCATATGTGGAGTCTTAAAAATAATAAAGGTTTTAAAAAAAAAAACCCTAAGTTTATAAACAAATAAAACAGATTGGGAGTTGCCAGAAGTGGGATGCAGGAGTGGGAGAAATAAATGAAGGTGGTCAAAGGATAAAAAACAATCTGCAGTCAGGGCACATTACTAGGTTGCATATCAGGTCCCAGTTAGGGGCGTGAGAGGCAACCACACAGTAAAAAAAAAAAAAAAAAAAAAAAAACCAATCTGTTAAATAAGTGATTTGTTGGCTGAACTGCAATCTGATTACTCTTTTATAAAAAGCAGGGATACAAAATTGACTTTATTCATTCAACTTTCAATCAATAATATTTTTTAGTATTTTTAATCTTGCATTTTTATTTCAATGCATACATATAGATTATTAATGAGTAAACATAAAGTTAAGCATATTGAGACAAAACGATAGTTTCTACATTTTTTCCATTAAGAAAATGATCATCTAAGATGGTCAGCAATTGGAATATCATGACTCTTTATTAATTATCTTTGTCTATTTTAATAGATTAACAACAATCTCTTGCTTATTGTATTACTCTCTAAGAAGGACAAAAAATAAATGTATTATTGAAAAGGTAAAATGAAAAGCTGTGGTATTTTCAGAATGCACCTTTGACTCTCTTTATTAGCTAGAAAAGAAGACTGAGGAAACATGCCCATGTGGGGTCTCAACAGCAGGCCCCATGTGGAAAAATGGTATTGCCCCTGTTGTGTTTGTCATGATCTATGTACAGAGTCAGAAATACTGTCTCCCTATAATATCATTAAATAAAATTTAACTACATATTCTTCTATTTTAAATAGAAGAGTAATGCTTTGACTCTAGTTTCTGGAAATTTCTAACATCCTGTCAGTCAGTGTGACATTTATGCAGGAAACCTGATTCTCTAGTTCAGTCTAATATTATGCAAATTATAGAAAAAATGTTCTAGAGTAAGTGAATGGATTGGGGCTGAGTGAACTGACAACGGGTTGGTTTTGTTTCATGCATTAATTCCTTTGCACTAATAATATTGTAAAGGTATGTTGAGTTAGCCTTGGAATAAAGGTATCTTGCATTATGGAATATTAGCATATATTGGGACAGTAAACATTTTAAACAAATAAGTGAGTTGTCAAAATAAACTTTTATAGAATGCCAGATGGCCCTGATTCATTTTCTAGTTAATGCCTTTCAGTAACAAGATGATTTGAATGAAATAAATGTTTCCCTTTAAAAGGAAATTTATCCAATATAAAAAAGTAAACATGATTCAGTATTTATTTGCCAAACATATTTCCTGGCAAAGAAAAAATAATTTTATTCATGTACATAACCACAGTGGTAAGAGTGACATATGTTCTTATTTAGATGTGTTGGTGGGAATTTTGCACTAAAATATCTCATTCATTAACATTAAATGGTAAAATATACAAAGGAGAGTTGTTTGTTTATCTTAATAAGAAATTTTGTAAGCTATCAACTGAAAATCATAATGGTTTCCTAAAATCTCAGTTGGGTCCATTACTTCAGCTTACAATTCTATGACTGCATTAAAAAAGGCAAAGCAATAAAAATCATTTCTGACATAGCAAATATGCTTCAAACAGGAATGCCTTCATAGTTGCACAGGCAAGTGAAAAATATGTTTCTCTAGAGTGTTAAGAATCAATCTTTTCACTAAACCATCAGCTTAAAATTTTGTTTTTTTTAGATGGTGTGAATACCCTTCTCTGTCTCCATTGAAGGCAATTCTGCAGAGTACAGTATAAAAACCTCTCAAATGGGATTGAAGATACATGGCCTTTAGACCTCACTGTGCAAGAAAAGCAATATATTTTGGGGCAAGACTTTAAAAGTTATAAAGTCTTTCTTTTAAAAAATATACAATAGTAATTTTGTCATGTCTATATCATTAGTTTGTTCTCATAATTAAATAAAGTGATTTATATAAAAGCACTGTGTATAAACATAAAAGACTTTAATATTTTATAATCTCCATTGATGTACATAAAAAGATCTGAATAATATATACCATGTTCATTTACTAAATGGCAGAATATTTAAATATATTAGTTCTCTGGACACTAATATAGACATTCAAGAAAATGTAACTTCTTTTTCCAGGATTCTGACAATCTTTCCAAAAATTGTTTCAAAGGCTAAAAGGATCCACTAAAATCCAAGTCATTTTAAAGAAGAGTGTGCACCCTATGAGATAGTACTAGATCACTGGAACAGGAGAGTTTAGAAATTGACCTATTTATATGTAGAAATTTTGATAAGGTAAAGGTAGCCATGTAACTTAATGGTACATGGTGCTAGAAAAAATGTCTAACTAGGTAAGAAATAGAAAGCTGAATCCCTAGTTAATATTGATCCTTGATAGATTAAAGAGCTAAATATAAGCAGTAAAACCCCAAATTCAAAGAAAATTGAGGGCAAGATCACTGTTAGTTAGGGTAGGATGAACATCCCTGATAGGATACAAATGCACTCACCATAATAAGGCCAACACTGATTGACTTAACTCTTTCTGGCAAGAGTTTCATTAGACTACTCTATGGTACTGCTGCCTCCGCATCCATTCTGTTTGGCTAAGTAGGTTGCAATAACTTTACACTGACACTAGCTTCCTTATGCAAGTGCATGACCTAAATGGCAGTATTCAAAGTCACAAGCAAGTGTAAGTTCCTGATATAATTTCTTCAACAACTTTGTAATCAACCGTCTCTTCTGACTCAGTGCCTTCCCTAATGTGCCACTTACATAAGCGCCACGTGGGGCTTGAGAAAACCCTGCTCTTTTGGTTTGATGACCAGTCTGCCCTTAGCCTGGGAACTCTAAAGCAATCTACCCAAGGACCCTAATAAAGACATGTGCCCCAGGTCTTGCCTCTCTCTGTCTGCACTCTCCTTTGACCTTCCCGTCTGACGCCTCTATGCATGCTTCCTTAATGACCTATGAATAATAAACATCTCCATTCCACTTTCTCCTGTGGCCTGTTCTTGAATGTAGTTTATATTATCTGGCATCTTCAGCTCTACTTTTCATTTGATAATATCATAAGAACATGAAATTTTTTATTTAATAAAAGATACTGAAATGCAGGTAACAAACCTGAATATAGTCTTAGAGAAGATCTTTAAGATACTAACCCTAATAAGGCATCATACATAAAAAACTAGTACAAATTAACAAAAACACATGAGAACAAGTTTTAACATGGAAAAGGAATATGATTAGAATTTTCACAGAATAGACAGGTAGTAAAAACAATACAATAAATTAAAATGTTAAATTAAATTAAAACATACACATATAAATACACACACACACACACATACACACACACACACATATACCTATCAGCATAAGAAAGAGATATGTGGCTGGTATATAGTATAAAATATCAGACAGTTAATAAGATTAATAATCCTGGACAACAATGATAGATTCTAAATATTTAGAGTAAATTTATTTTAATTAAAACAAATATCAGACTTCCTGTTTCAGGTCAGACATGTAAAAACTTTGGAAACCATTATTCTCATCTCCAAACAAGAGAAAAAAAAAGCTGAAACAACTGAAAAGCAACAATTCTTTTTATATCCACTAGAGAACTGAGGTCATAAGGCAAGTCTCAGACCTAAACTGAAGATAGAAGCAGCTATCAAGTATCACAGCTTCCTGAGAGCAGAAGCCTTTTCCTGGAGTTAGTACTGGTAAAACTATTATCCAAAATATGCAAAACAAACAAAAAAATCTTAAAATTCAACAATAAGAAGACTAACAACTCAATTAGCGTGGCCAAAAAATTTGAGCAAAAACTTCACACAAAAAGTTATATAAATTGCAAATAAGAATAGAAAGATATGCTTAACATCATAGGTCATCAAGAAATTGAAAATTCAAATAACATTGAGATACTAGTATATGCTTACTAGGATGTCCAAAACCCAGAACACTGATAACCAGATGCGGGTGAGGATGTAGAGCAAAGGGAACTCTCATTCATTGCTGATGTGAATACAAATCAGCACAGCCACTCTGGAAGACAGTGTGGCAGTTTTGTACAAAACTAAGCATTCTTTTACCACTCAATCCAGTGATCATGATCTTTGATGTTTACCCAAGGATTTTAAACTTTTGTCCACACAAAATCCTGTATGTGGACATTTATAGCATCTTTTTCAAAATAATTGCTAAAAGTTGGAAGCAACCAAACTGTCCTTCAGCAAGTTCTGCATACATTTAGACAATAGAAAATTATTCAACAAGTTAAGAAATATAAGCTATCAAGTCACTAAAACAGAAGGAGGAAATGTAAATGCATATTATTAATAGAAGACGTACTGAAAAGGCTATAAGCAGTTTTATTCAAAGAATATAGCACCCTGGAAAAGACAAAGCTGTAAGACCCTGAAAAGATTAGTGGTTGCCAAGGATTGGGGGGAAAAGGGAATGGATAAATAGGTGGAACACAGGGCATTTTTAGGGTGATCAAACTATTCTGTATCATATTGTAATGGTGTATATCTGACATTATATATTTATTAAAACTCATAAAACTATACAACCCAAAGAGTGAATCCTAATGTAACGTATATGCTTTAATTAATAATAATGTGTTCAGATTGGTTCATCAACTATTATAAATGTACAACATTAAATATTTTAACAATAGAAGAAACTGGGAGCAGGTATGTGTGAACTCAGTATTTTTTACTGAATTTTTCTGTTAAATAAAACTATTACAATAAAGTTTTCTAAGTAAAACTTACCAGTGCCCTGACTGGTGTGGCTCAGTTGGTGGGATATTGTCGTGCAAGGCAAAAAGTCGCCAGTTCAATTCCCAGTGAGGGCACGTGCCTAGGTTGTGGTTTCGGTCTCTGGTGGGAGCATGCAAGAGAGGCAAGAGATCAATGTTTCTCTCTTACATCAATGGTTGTCTACCTCTATTTCTCCCTCCTATCCCCTCACTCTAAAAATAAATTTAAAAACAATTAAAACACTTAACAATGAAACAACACTTACAAGGGGGGATTCCCCCCCAAAACACAAGAGTTATATCCTGGAGGGCAAGCACGTTGTAATACAGACTTCCCCCACTAGGTGAGTGTTCTAGGAACCCATCTGTACCAGTGTATCAGTTGTTGTAAGAGGCTGCATTTGGCTTCAGTGAATTTTTTTTGAAGACTCTTTCAACACATTTGCTCATTTCATGATGGGTAATTTGCAAGCTCACCTGCCCACACCACGCTGAGTGTTCAGCCAATTTTGACCAAAAAGAGCATGACTCCCATGTCCCACCCTCCCTATTCACCCAATCTCACCCTGAGTGACTCTTTTTCTGTTTCCTCAAATGAAAAAGTCCTCAAAGGGAAATGTTTTGCTGATGTGGAAGAGCTGTAACAAAAAAGAGCATTAAAAATGTCTTGATACATGTATTGCATCAAATGAAGAGTACTTTGAAGGTGACTGACCTTTAAACATGTAAAAATAAATACACAATTTTTTATAAATAAATTCTGTTTATTCGATCCACCCTCTAAAAACATATATCAAACTTACTAGTCTGGATGATGGAGTAAATAGGAGTCAAGAACAAAGATAAGAAAGAAAATAATGAGATGAATTGTTAGTGACAAAAAATAGCACAATAAAAATTGAGGAATATATTAACAATTTATAAAGACCTCACATAGAAAAAAAGCAGTAAGAATGTTCTTTTATACTTATATTGACAAGTTGAGCATCAATATTGAAAAAAAATTAGTTTGGAAAGTACTTGGTGATAAAAGCACAGCAAGAAGGTAGACAGGGGCAGAAGGAGGAAATGGGCCAAGGTCTCCTCTATGTCTGAGTAAGGGCTCTTGTCTTTAATACATTTAATGCATCTTCCAATCTAGCTAAGCTGGCGAGAGCACTGCTGCCTTCTGCAACTGACTAAGCTGCAACCTGGGGATGACACAGCATTGACAGTGGTCATTGTGCCTGAAAGTTCCTTCACATCACTTTAGTATTGACATTGTGATGCAACACAAGCGTCAATTCCTTTTATCTTTGACTTCTAGGAATTGTCAGTTGACATAATCAAGACCGCAAGACTTTCTGAGATCCCTATCTGGATCAACAGCTAATGATATGAAAATTAGCATCAGTGAGAAAACTGACTCATTAATCATCATGATGAATGTAGGAAATGGGCTCTTATTAGTAAAATGAAGATATTCAACATATGTAGATTAGCTGAAATATTTTAGACACTCTCCCCCCACCTTTAATTCCCTAGGTATAAGTATCCAACAATTCTCAAGGTTGGCTTTACCCCAAAATATAACGGCAATGAGGCATTGTGCCACCTTGTTCCCTGGCTACGGTTTTCATTTCCGATTTTGTGCCATGGATGAAAAGGCACAGGATGGTGGCTCTGGAATATGTCTGTCTTAAAGAGGTGTGAGCATCTGAAAGGGTGGGGGTTTGGGACATTTTTGTCATCAGGCCAGATGCTTGCTTTGTTCATATTTGTTTAAGTGTCTGTATGTGTGGCAGAATCTGACTGAAGCTTTGCTCACCACAACCTCACAGAAAGATTGTAAGGGAATATCAAATTGAGAGTGTTTAAGTGCACAACTGTGATAAAATACCCCACAATGATAAGTTCAATGTGAACTTAGTGTTCTTGGGATTGAGCTACAGGAGAAGATGAGTGATGTTGTAAAAGTTTGAGTTGCTGAAAGTGAAAACAAAAAAGTAGAAACAGCAAAGTTATTATTCTTGCAGAAAGTATCAACATAATGCAAGAGATAAGTTTGCCCATCCTGGGTGTTTATTCTGTATTGCTTAAATAAAGAGCTCCCTGGCATATAAGGCCTCCCCCAACTTTCTCTCGGTGGGAGAGGCTGTATCCAGTAAACTCAGCTTCCCATGGAAGCAGTGGGTTTCCTCTCTCAAGCAGGGAAAATCCCCTGTGCCCTCAAGAACTCCAGGTGCTATGCAGCTGGCATTCCCACACAATTCCTGTTAATAGATTGGAATCCAAATTGACACTTTCTGGTGCCAAGCAGTTTATTTCCAAACTGACAAAAGTACTTACACCTGTGTGATAGCAATTAAGACAGGCCCAAACACACTTCTACCTGGTATGATGGGAGAATGAGAAATTTATGCTTTCTCTCTTCTTGTGAATCCTATATGTAAAAACTTGCTTTCCAAACAAAAGCAATACCTCTCCCCAGACCATGTTGTGAAATGGCTCCAGCATTCTAATGCACCACAAGGACAATGAGGATGTTGCAGAGAATGGGCATTGGAGTATTCTATGAAGAAAATAAGATGAAAATTGAGTCAAAAGAAATTTTATAGTTGAGAGTAGTTTTTAGTTGTTTTGTAAAGTAAAGTAGACTGGAAATGTTTGAATACTAATGGGAAGTGGTAAAGAGCATGGAAGATGTTAAATATCATAAGAGGTACAGAATAATCAATAGAGGGAAAGCCCTAAGAAAGGTGGAGGGCCCACTACCCAGGGCCCAGTTGTGAAGAGACTCACAAGTCCTGTGAACAGCTCTCCTGTTACATCAAGAGCTGAGGCTGGCTGCTGCAGGTGGTGATTGGTAAGAGGTCTTTATCTTCAGTTCTCATACATTCTCAGGTAGTTCTTAGTGGTCTACTTTGGCCAGATTAAGCCATATGATTCCTCAACCCTAATTATTCTGATCAAGGAATATGCTCCTCACTATGTGGCCCAGGTCTGGCATCCGTATCTATCCCTAAACTAATACCTCTGGCAAGGGGTACGCAAGCACAGCTGCATTAGTCAGGGCAACACTAGATGCTATAAAAACAGAGTTCACCACAAAATACACATTTATTTCTAAGTACTAAAGAGTTGGATGAGTCTTCTGTATTGTTGGAAATCTCTCCTGTGGGTAATGCTTTATGGATTCCAGCTTTTCTATCTTGTGGTTAAACTATCTTCAATCGATGACTTACAATATTGCCTTGTACATGTGATTCAGACTGGTAGAAATAAAAAGGGTATTAAAACTGTAACAAGAGATCAAGAAGTGCACACTGTAAGGATTCAGGGGTTTATTTATCAAAAGGATAAGTATAATTATACATGCACCTAAAATCAGAGCACCAAAATATACTAAGTAAGCACTTATAACATATGTAAAAGGGAAAATAGTCAATAATACAATAATAGTAAGAGACTTCAATACCTCACATTCAAAAATGGCTATATCATCCAGAACCCCCCCCACAAAATCAATAAAAACACTGAACTTAAAGGATACCTTAGATCAAATGACCTAACAGACATACACAAAACATTCCACCTAACAGCAACAGAATATACATTCTTGTCAATAGCACATAGAATATTCTCTAGGGTAAATTATGTGTTAGATCACACTGTTATGAAATTAGAAATCAATAACAGGAGGAAAATTAACAAAGATGTGAAAACGAAACAACACCCCTGAATAACCAATAAGTCAAAGAAGAAATAAAAAAAAATAAAAACCTTGAAATGAAAAACAGTGAAAATACAACATACTAAAACCTATGGAATACTGCAAAAGCTGTTCTAAAAGGAAGCTTAATAGTGATTAAAAACCTATATTAAAAAAAAAAGGATGTGAACTAAATTGAGGAGCTAAGAAAGAAAGAACAAAATAAGCCCAAGTTAGCAGAAAAAGAAAATCAAGATTAGAGCAAAAATGAGTGACATTGAGATGAGAAAAACAATAAAAAAATTAAATAAAGCTATGAGCTGTTTTTGGGGGGAGATAAATAAGATCAAGAAATCTTTAGATAGACTAACAAAAAGAGAGAGCAAACAAAATCCCAAACAAAAGAAAAGACATTATAACTGATACCACAGAAATACAAATGACTATAAGAGGCTTGTGAAAATAATTATATGTCAACTAATTGGATAACCTAGATAAATAAGTGGATAAATTCCAGTAAATATATGACCTACCAGGGTTCAATAATAGAGAAATAGAAAATTTGAGCAGACCAATAAATAATGTGTTAGGTGATTAAATAATCAAAAACCTATCAGAAAAGGGAAAAAAAAATTCCCAATCTTTTTAAAACTTTTCCAAAAAAATATAAAAGGAGGAAAAAATTTCAAACTCCATTTTATGAGGCCAGCATTACACTCATACAAAAAACAGATAAGGACACTACAGGAAAACTACACAGGTTTATATCCCTGATGAATAGATGTAAAGTTTTCAACAATGTACTAGCAAACTGAATTGAAAAGCACATTCCAAGAATCATACACTCATGGTCAAGTAAGATTTACTCCTGGGATAGAAGGATAGTTTCACATACACAAACTAATAAATGTGATACACCACCTTAACAGGATAAAGCATAAAATTTATATTATCATCTCAACAAAGGCAAAAGATTTTTTTGACAAAAATTATCATCTTTAATGATAAATTCTCAACAAATTTGATACAAAAGGAACATACTTCAACATAGTAAAGGTCATACATAACAAGGCCACACTAACATCACACTCAGTTGTGAAAGGTTAAAAACTTTCCTGCTCTCTTCACTGGAGTGATTCAGTAGAATGAAGCATTGTCCCATAATCAAAAGGTTATGAGTTTGATTCCCAGTCAGGGCTCATACCTAGGATGTGGGTACCATGCCCACTGCAGACATGTAGGATCCCTGGTCCAGCTGTGCATGGGAGGCAACTAATTGGTGCTTCTCTCTCACATCAATGTTTCTCTCTCAACTTTCCCTTTTCTCTAAAATAAACAATGACAAAAATAGTCCTTGGATGAGAAAAAATATTTTTAATTAAAAAAAAAAGCTTTCCTGCTAAAATTAAAAATATGACAAGCTTGGCCACTCATATAACTCTTTTTTGACATACTACTGGAAGTCCTAGCCAGAGAAATTAGGCATGAAAAAAGAAATAAAAGCCCTCTACATCAGAAAAGAAGAAGTAACATGGTCTCTGCATATGACCTGATGTTATAAAATATGTTTAAAAATCCACCAAAATCCTCTTTTAAAAAATGTGTTTATTGATTTTAGAAAGAGAGAAAGGAAGAAAGAGAAAGAGAGAGAAAGGAAAATATCGACTGGCTGCAACCTAGGCATGTGCCATGACCAGGGATTGAACCCCTAACCTTTTAGTGCATGGAGATGCTCCTATCAACTAAGCCACAACAGTCAGGGCAAAATACTTTTAGAATTCATAAACAAATTTAGTAAAGTTGTATACCCTAAAAATATCAACATATAAAACTCACATTTCTATACACTGAAAAAAATTATTTTCTAAAAAATAAGTAGAACAATTTTATTTACAATAGCACCAAAAACAATAAAATATTATACTTAGGAATAAAATTAACCCAGGGAGTGAAAGATCTATAAAGTGAAAACTAAGATGTTAGTGAAAGAAACTGTAGAGGACTCATATAAATAGAAAGACATCCCGTGTTCAGTGTACACAGACATGTCCATGTCTGCACATACTATCCAAAGGCATTTATAGATTTAATGTAATCTTTATCAAGATTCCAATGGCATTTTCTACAAAAGTAGAAAAAACAATCCTTAAATATACATGGGACCAGAGAAGACCCTGAATAGACAAAGCATAAAGTGAGAGGCATCACATTTCCTGATTTCAAGTTATATTATAAAGCTATAATGATCAAGGCAGTATGATACTGACATAAAAACAGACACATAAGACACATAGGCCAATTGAACAGAAGAATCAAGGTCCCAGAAATAAACCCACGCATAAACAGTCAACTAATATTGATAAGGAAGCCAAGAATACTTAACAGATAAAAAACAATCTCTTCAATAAAGGATGCTGGAAAAAATATATTCACATGCAAAAGAATCAAAGCAGACAGCTAACTTACACCACTTTAAAAGTCAACTAAAAATGGATTAAAGGCTTACATGTAAGGCCAAAAATTATGAAACCACTAGAAGAAAACATCAGAAAGAAAGTTCCTTTACATGGCTCTTGGCAATAACTTCTCAATATTTTTATACCTTATACTAAGAAATAGTTGTTAATTCTGAGTTCAGTAGTCTAAAACGATTGTAGCAAATATCTTTTATCTGATATTTTTATTTCTCCTGTGGAATACGTGAACAATTTAAACATATAGTCCTCTGAAAGGACACATTGATTTTAGCCTGAGTGTTATAGACAGGGAAATACTTGAAAATGAGAAACAAGAAAGAGCTATTACCATCATCATCATTAATAAAAAAGAACAGTTTTATTACTTCCAGCCCAGAAGAAAATATTCATTTCTCTGAAGCTGAAAAATCTTATGGAACCCCTACTACATGAGATTATAAGGCACTGACAATACATTTTCAAAAAGTTTCTAAAGAATTCAATATAATTCATAAAATTTACACCTATAATAAAGATATTTTGCACAGATTTTTACAAATTAAATTTTGGAATAAAATAACTAGTGCTATATAAACAGCAACGAAGACTTATCTTTGAGCAGTACAGACATAAGGTTTGATGATTACGATGGGCATACAAGCCTTGATATGAAAAAATAACAAATCCACTGTTGGTAAAGTAGCAAAGTGTGGACAGCAACTTCTGGTGACTCAAAACTGAGAAGACAGTAGAGAAGCAGAGCATGAGAAAACAAGAAAACACTTTAATAGTCTCTGGTAAAAGCTTTAAAATATCCATGAACTGGAATGTAGTTTCCATGACACTAAACTTTTATTGATGCTAAATATTTATCATAACATGTAGTTATATTTTCTTGTGTTTATCAAGACTAGCTCAAAAATATAGTTTTACTATCTTGACTCCTGGAGTTGTTAAAAAATTTTGCAATAAATATATCTTTTAATGTCCAATTATATTTTAATATAAATTCTCACAAATTCTCTCTAATATTTAATATTGGGAGTAGTTCACCTTTTCTGACAGGTTTCTTGTTCACTCTAACTTCTACAAAATGCTCCAATTCAAATTTAATATATACTACTTGTATTTTGTTATCAATACATTTTTATCTTGCCCACTCTTTTATTTTGCTCCTTTTTATTTTCAAAAGTGGTAAATTTCCTAATATCATTGTTTATGTAAGCAATGAATATACACTATTCTGATGAGTTTAACTAATGATTTGTATATAATTTATTATTGTTCAGTTTTTTAAAACAAATCCCTTTTCTCCCTTCTAAAACCCTCCACTCAATCTGTCCCTTTCAGTTAATAGCAGTTCTATCCTGTTATTTATTTAACTTAATAGCTGAGTAGTTAGCCTTGACTTATCCTTAACTCAGACTTGCTAAAAAATTCAACAAATTCTGCCAGTCTTACCTTTAAAATATATCCAGAATGAAAATATGCTGACCTTTACCACTCATGACCAACCCACCATCCTCTCTTGCTTGGGCCACTGATAAGTCTCATAACTGGTCTCCTTGTATCAAGCCCTTGCATTGTATCTATTAGCAACAGGGTCTATTTTCAATGTGAAAATCATAGTGACCTCCTTAAAAACCCCAGTTTTGTACCTCCTCTGCTCAGAATCCTCCTATGACTTCCCATCTCAGTCAACCTGAATGTCAATATACTTACAACAAATGGGTTACAAAACCCTGCATTATCTGGCCCTCTTTTTAGTTTTAAAATTTTATTTATTTACAGAGAGAGGGGAAGGGAGGGAGAAAAACAAGGAGAGAAACATTAATTGGTTTCCTCTTACTTGCCCCCAACTTATACATATGCCCCGACTGGGAATTGAATTGGTGACCATTCCACTTACAGGTCAGTGCTCAATCCGCTGAGCCACACCAGCCAGAGAAATCTGGCTTTCTTTTTGTTCTTTGACTTCATTTACTATTCCCACATTTGCCATTTTTTCCCCTAGGCCAATGGATTACTTGCTACTTCTTGAACAATACACCTCAAGGTGTTTACATTTCCTGGTCTGTTTAAGAAATAGACATAACAGTTGTCCAAAATGATTATATAATTTAACTTTCCCATGAGCAGTATCTAAGCATTTTAGTACCTCCATATCCTAAACCACATTTAACATGCTAGTCTTTTTAATTTTAGTCATTCTTATAGCTACATAATGATATATTATGGTTTAAATGAATTTTCCTAGTGATTAATGCTGGTGATCATTTTTTATTTGCTTCACTGATATCTGTATATTACCTTTGGTTAGATGTCTGTTAAAATGTTTCATCTACTTTTAATTGGTTGCTTTAAAAAAGTTCTTTGTAGGTTAGAGTTATAGAGTTATTCATTCTATAACAGATATATGATTTGCAAATACTTTCATGTCATCTGTAAAAATAGTATTATTTTTTCCCCAACCTGGTTTTGCTTTTAGTTTTTTCCTTGTCTAGATATGTATATCCTGCTTTGGAATTAAATAGTGATTTTGCAACTTTTTATTTGCTGCTTTCTATATGAGTAAAAACTTTACCAATTGGAGCAGATGAAGCACTTGAAGTGCGCAGGAGAGAGGGTGTTTAGCATATTGCTAGGATACAGCATTTACATCCTCCATAACAACGGCAGTAATTATGTGCATCCTGGTGCAGGGCATTAGAAACACTGCCAGTTATGTCTCAGCATGCCACAGAATTAACTCTCACAATCTTCATCATCTATTTCAAGCAGCTCATCTGCCAAGCTGACCTATACTGTAATCAACTAAATTGTATACTTTCACTACATCTGCATTTCCAATTTTCACACGCACACACACACACACACACACACACACTTCTCTTTCTCTCTTTCATTCTTGGAAATAACCTTGCTTTTACATTAAGATTGAGTAAATGAACTTTCTCTTCTCAATTGTCAGTTTAGTAAAAATGAAACATAACATTTCTAAATGTTAAAAGTCTCAACACATTTAGGATATTTTTAGATTTCTGTGAAACATATCTTCATAATCTATACTTCCTAGAGTAAAGACAGAGTCATCTAAACTATCCCTTTAGCATTTACGTTGTTTGAAGGAACAGGTACTTTTTTATCGATTAAGGTCAGCCCTCAAATTATTTTTAATAAGTCATTTCAGTGTTAGAGAGTATTCAATTTAGTATTTTGAGGTTTTTTTTTTTTTTTAACTTATGGTAAGGCTGTTGTCTTGGAGGCATAGCAATCCCACTGTATTTTATAAAAATATCCAAACCCTCTTTATCTTATTACCTTTACTTATAAAATAAACATAATACTATCTACCTCTAAGAAATGTTAATAGTGATAATTTGATGTTTATGAAACACTTAACATAGTGTCTAACAACACTTAAGTGGTGAATAAATAGCCATTTTTACAATTTCTTTTTTTTTAGTTGAGGAACATCATATACACAATGGTGGGCAAAATTTGGTTAATAATAATAAATAATAATACCGTAATTAATAAATAATAACACAAGAGTAAACTATGTGATTTGTATACTCACAAATGGTAAACCTACTTTTGCCCACCTCTATATTTTATCTCCCCAACTCTTACCAACCAGGTTCAAGGACTGAGCGCCAGCCTGCAAACCAAAGGGCCACTGTTTCCATTCCCAGTCAGAGCACCTGCCTGGGTTGCGGGCCTGGTCTCTGGTTGGGGGCATGTAAGAAGCAACCACACATTGATGTTTCTCGCCATCTCTTCCTCCCTTCTTCCCCTTCTCTCTAAAAAAAGTAAATGAATAAATAAAAAATCTTAAAAAATAAAATAAAATAAAACCCTGCCTGTTGAAAGTTTCTGTGTGAGCATCGATGTGTAAAAATTATATGTATATGTGGAATTTCATAATAAAATTTTACTGCTTACTCATAGCCATGTATTTCCTTAGAGCTGACATGGTGTTGAGTTTTTTAATGAAATTCTTTGAAAATTTTAAGTAGTTTTAGGAACAGTTCTGTCTTTCATGCTTGAAATAAGGCCCCTTACTGTGGCTGACTTTAATCACCCTAAACAGCATGCTAGGCTCTCTTATGAGGGTGGCTAATATAAATGCAGAAATTTCTTTTTAATAATCCCAGGTCCTCTAAGGTGAAATGCCCTAAACAAAATAATCTAGCTATACTGTAGCTGGTGCTTTTTAAACCCAAAACACGTTATTGTAGATGCTATTTTTTTTCCTACTTTAAAATCAGGTCTCCTTTCTGGTGTCAGAATATCTGGACTATAGCTGATCCTCAAACAGTAACTGTAAATCCCAGCAGGAAGTGTGGCCTGGTTACTAGTTGTGGCCATTGAGATGAATGTTCTGTGCATCAGCATTTAGAAAACATTATAAAAGAATTCTTTCTTCTCCTTTTCCTTCCTACCTAGTTCCTGGAATGAGGAGCTGATGTATGATGCTTCTCTTTTCAGGTTGGACTTTAAACCATTATATTTTGGAAATCAGAACAGAGAGATAAGAAGCAAAAAAAAAAAAAAAAAAAAAAAACTAAATTCATAAGTTTGTAAAACCACCATATTTGCTTGGTCTCCTTGAATCCTGACTTCTCTTTTGTTACTCAAAAATAAGCTTTGTTCTTGCTTAAGTGCCCCTACATTGAATCTTAAATAGAATGGAGCAAACCTGACACAACTTCCATCACAACTTATTTTTGTTTTTCCGCAACTTGTTTTCCTTAGAGAATACCAGTAACTTCTAAATTTCAATTGCATAGTATTTATTTTACCATTGGATGAGCAAATTCTAAAACATGTTTTAAATAATCTGATTATTAGAAATAGTAGTATGACTAAAATTCAAAAGAATGGCCATAGCAAGTGTTAGTGAGGATGTGGAGAAACTAAAACTTTAATACACTACTGGTAGAAATTAAAAATGGCATCTCTACTCTGCAAAACAGCTTTTTAGTTTCCTCAAAAGGTAACATACAAATATCATCATTTAGTTAGTTAGGTTTTTAGTATTTATCCCAAAGAAACAAAAGCATAGGTTCACTAAAATGGCTGTGCACAAATGTTCAGAGCAACTTTATTTGTAAAATAAATTTTAAAATGTTGTAGAATTTAAAAATGAAAAAAAAAAAGTCCATTGTCTAATTGACAAATAATAGTATATCTGTGAAATGGAATAGCATCCAGAAATGTTAAGGAATGAACTATTGATATGAACAATATTATTAGGTCTCTAAATAATCATGTTAAATGAAAGAAGTAAAAGATAATACATACAAAATGACTATATATATGTAAATATATAAAATATTCTAGAAAGTTAAAATAATTTATAGTGACAAAATGAAGATCAGTGAGTTTCTGGGGACACAGGTGTTAGTGAAGGACAGGGATTGTAAAGAAGGGGCATGAATCAATTGGGGGGGGTTGAAAAATATTTTCATTTTCTTGATTTTAGTGATTTTTATTGATAATTATATGAGGATATAGATATCAAAATGTACAATTTAAATAGGTACTCTATGTCAGTTATATCTCAATTGTACTGCAAAAAGTAATTATTCATAAATATATCCCTTCCATTCCAGTAATATTGTAGAAGAATCCTCATGTGTTCTTTCAGGTAACAATTTTATATTCTGCATAATAGTGACAAGCTAAGAGAAAGTCAACTGCTAGCAAGGTAGTTTATGTTGATTATATCATGAAATCCTCATGGCTATGAAATAAGAATTCTTTCTTTTTTAACTTACGCATTAGAAAAAAGTTGATTAACTTGCCAGGTTTGAGACCCTGTCATACAGCCTTTAAGATAAAAATTCTCTCTGGAAGGCCAAGACAGTGAGAAGGGAACTCTTATAATAATGCCTTCTGCAGTTACTCACAACATGTACCAAAATTCTAGAAAATGACAAAATGATACAGTAACCATGTAATCTATAGAAAATAACTCAATCTGTTTGGACATCTATTTCATCATTGAAAAGTGAAAGAATAGGCTAAATGATCCCAAATTTTCTTTTAGTTCCAAAATTATGTGATTCTATGAGTGACGGTCAAAGTGAATATTGGGCATTGTTGGGAAATAAATGAAACATTGGTCATCCATCTAGGAAAGGTGTGCTGTATCTCCATCAAAACAAAAACTTAAGCCTTCTGTGTAAATGAATTGATAATTTTTTAGTCATTGCTCTATAATCATGACTCCATTAAAAGGCATTAATATCTCTGGAGCTTGTCTTCTGTGAGTCAGTGACTGTGATTGGAATTTTCTCTGAATCATATTATATGTTACTAAGTTATTTATTAAGGGGATAAATTTCACACAAAATGAGCTTACTTCAAGTAGCTTTTAAATGTACTTTATACTATATGGTTTATTTTTAATTAGAGGTCTTCTGTTATAACTCAGCTTATTAATGCATTAGCCTTTAATGTATGGAAATTGGCTCTACAATTAGCCATCTACAAGCCTAAAATCATCTTAACTATATATGATCTACTATAAATATAGTTAACAAAATCGAAAATCCTTGTCAGGTATAAAGAACACTTATATTCCAACTTACTAATTTAACAAACCATTACTTGTGAGCAATTTATATTTTCTTTATGAAACAAAAACCAGGTGATTTTATCTAATCTAAACACATAATCAGAATTATACTAATAAATATTCTTGCTAATACTATGTTATAATCAATTACAACAGCTGACATTGAATTTGATTATGTACATTTATTGAATTTAAAATTTATCATAAATATTTCTTAAAAATATTTAAATTTTATCATGAAATTTGAAGAGTTTTTAAAATATTGCCAAGATATCCTTTAGTGCTTTCTAAGGTAGCAGGGCTCAGTGACTAAGAGTGAAAGCGAAATTTGAAATCCCAGGCTCAGTTATAAATTCATCTACTGGGTGATTCAGAGCAAGGCACTTAACTTCATTGATTCTTCATCAGTAAATTTGGGTTGATGGAAGCATGCCTATAAGGAACTGTAAATAAATATAAGTAGCTACTATTGAATAAATTCCAACCTTTAGTTCATAAAAATCAAAATAATCAAATTTCTGTTCTTTAGGATGAAACATCAAACCTGAGGTAGTTTATAGAACTATTGTGAGTCATGGA
This sequence comes from Furipterus horrens, assembly GCF_987537825.1. Lineage (NCBI taxonomy): Eukaryota > Metazoa > Chordata > Mammalia > Chiroptera > Furipteridae > Furipterus > Furipterus horrens. Next base: position 56,978,968 of record NW_028327171.1, read on the forward strand.
CCCATTGCGAGCCTTTGAAACTCATTAATGTGACACAAAGCTGATGAATTAAATAAAAATCTGCATTGATTAAAAACAGATGATAGAGTTCAAGTTGAATTTAATATTAAGACAGAACATAAATTCCAAAACATCAAGGGCATTGCAGTCCATAATCCATACTTGTGTTTATACTGAGTGCTTCTTGTACTTAGCTGGGCTGAGGAAAAGTAATTAAGTGTATATTATATATTGTATCATTATCAATATATGCCAACATTAGAGAAAAATAAATTGAATCTCTTTGCCTCCAAAAAAAGGAAATAAGGAAAAAATATATATTACCTTAAGACCACCCTTTCTGATGAGAGTTCCAGTGAGGACGTGGTTGGAAACCAAGGGAAAAGAGAAGTGGGATCTAAGGGCTTTTAAACCAAGTGACATTGACAGTGTCCTGTCCATCTCAGGTGTTTGTGTTGTCAGGAAGAATTGTAACTTGAATTAGGTACCTTTTAGTGAGTTTCACAAGGCATCAAAATATTGTCCCAAACATGAAATTGTTTAATTCATGACTTTGAGTTTTAACTTCTTATAATTTATTTTATTTAATGTACCATTCTAATGTACTCATATAACACAAGAAAAGCACATGATTTAGTGGAAAGAAGGCTCGTCGGCAGCCGTCCGTCTCGAGAGACGATGGTGTAGCTTCTTAAGAGTCTATCTGCACCGCCGAGAATGGCTGTGCAGTCCGACTCGGGAGTGACACGGTATCTGTCTCCTCCCATGTTGAATCGACATCTTGCGATGTCGCTGGAGTGTCCTCTCCAGTGAAGCTGAAGCTACAGAGCCTGGGCAGGGTGATATGGAGGGTCTGCTGTTGCCCATGCAGCAGACCCCCCCTCTCTTCGCAGCTGAAGGATCCAAGGGAAAGACGGAGTCAATACAGCTTGGCTTCAGGTGCGCCGCAGGAGTTGCCGGTGTTGACTACAACGTCAAACCGCCTTAGGGACTCCGGCTCCGGATTTTCTGTCGGGGTTTACTCCCTTAGCCTTTCCCCTGAAGAGGTATGCCACAAGGCAGCGGAGGTTTTTTGGAATCAGAGTTTTCCTTTTGGAAAGAAGGCTACACTAGCAGAAAAGGAGTAAGAGTCCATTAGAGACTCTTCCTGTCTATGTTTTTTTCCTAAACATTTTTAGTAAGGCATTGACATATATTGGAAAAAAAATGTGTCTTTTTTCCATAACTAAACATGCCAGGGTTTATACTGGTGATAATAAACCCATCATTTTCTCAGTTTGCAAATAATAATATATCTAACTCTCTGTATGTTCTGCCATTTCCTACCACACTGGCCTCGATCTGTTGTTGGAAGGAATAGGTTTTAGCCACAATATTGTTAGTTACAAGTTAGCAAGTGAGAGAGATTGTGATGGGTCAGTAAAATTCCATCAGCACTTCAGTCCAGGACTTGGATATTCATTCAATTAGAACTTATCTGTTGCCATCCTGAACTGAAACTCAGTTCAGGGGCTTATGACATTGAAGACAGGCAGCAGAACATCACAGCATGCTACTGCAAAGAGTACTTATATCCTCTTTATTAGATAGGCCTTTAATTCTAGACATGCAGAAGACTATAAATCCTTAACCAAATTAAGAATGTTTTTGAGATTATTTTCCCAATGTGGAAAAAAAAAATTACCACTGCAATGTAAAATCAATCAGAATAAAAGATTTTTTTTTCCATTTTTCTTTAATTCATTGGTGTGAGACTGTTTCACAAATTATATAGGTTTCAGGTGCACAATTCTACAACACATCATCTGTGCACTGTACTGCCTGTTCACCACTCCAAGTCAAGTCTTCATCCATCAACATTTATCCCCACTATACCTTCCTCCACTTTCCTTCATTCTGCTCACCCAGGAAATCACCACATTGTTGTTCATGTCAATGAGGGTTTTTTTTTTTTTCTCTTTTTATTCTTTTTGCTGAATCCTTCCACATCCCTCACACAGGTCTGCCACCCCTACAACTGTCAGCCTTCTCTCCATCTATGAGTCTGTCACTATTTTGCTTGTTAGTTCACTTGTTCATTAGATTTCACATGTGAGTGAAACATATGGTACTGATCTTTCATCTCAAATTTCATATGAGAAAGTTGAGACACACTTTGTGACATGGCAGATAGAATTTTATTTGTGTGTGTGTGTGTTTGAGGTTATAAAAATATGTTCACACCACTCACATTTTTGTATTTTACATTTTCTGTTTTATATTTATTGAGTATCTATAAATTTTCCTTCTATAGATTTTTCTTTCTTTATGTTTAGAAAAGCATGCTTATGTTATTAATAAAAATGGTAGCTAAAAATACCATGCACATATAGCTCACTGACATAGGAATCTTAGTAAATTTAAAAAATTATTTCCTATAAATTACAGTAATCATATTTATAAACTTTAGGTTTTAAATCATCTTAAAGTCTGAAATATAAGTTCTCTGATATACTTATGTACGTGTTAAGGAAAAAAATCAGCATAAACTTAATTTCAGCAAAACTTAATTATTTTTCTTGGTATAAATTGCATACATTTGCATTTTCTTTCAAGAGTAGCTTAAAGTCTATGGCCTTTGTAAATAAGAGATCAATAATAAAATTATCCTAATGGATTATTTAAAGCAAATCATTAACTCAATAAGTACTAATCTGTGTTTATTCAATAAAATAAAAAGACATGAGTTTCAAGGTTTCATAGAAGTGACTTCAAATCTGAAATTCTCCCTGACTTATCAGTAAAATAGGATATAATATGAAACTTTTGAGTTTTAGTAAAATATGAGATAAAAATATAAATCAACTAGCTCAGAATTTGTTCCATAGAAGGCACTGAATAGATATTAACTCATGTTCTTATAATTAATACATAACTAGATACTCATTTAATAAGTTTTGTTTAAGTTCTTGAGTGGGCTACTAAGGCAGAAGAATTTGTGCATGCATGCAAGTGTGAACTCTCTTTGCCCATGGGTGGGTGTGTCTAGACACAGGTATTTATTAATTACCAAGAAGGTCTTGAGATAGCCTGAGGGAAAAGCCCATTTCCAAGAGCTCTCTGGATATTATTACACAGGGGAATAATATTTAACATAATTCCTGTTGAGTTCAATTTTTCAGCTGTTTTAGACTTAAATAGGCATGTTGATTTCAAAACTGCAGATAGTTTTCTTCTATCATGTCAAGTTTTTTTCCGTACAGCTTACCTTAATGCAATCACTCTAGTCTGGATTGAGTCTGGATTGAGGGAAACATTAGTGCTCTCCTATTGGGTGAAAGCAAACCTCCCTCAAGTGGGAAAGGGTAGGGGATGACCTTGAAGACCAGCGAAAGGTTCATGCTTGTCTAAGCTATTCAGTTACACATGAGGCAGTGTGATCAGAGGTTGTATGCAGCTCTATATAGTGAATTGTATTCCTAAGTGTAGTCCAAGTTCTTGTCTATATACAAGGAGTTAGCAGAATTTATTTTTTTAATTTACATATGTATTTTTTTTTCCTTCAGTTCACTTCTGCCTCTGGTATTTCTCATTGTAAGTGCATAAACAACCCTGATTCATTTTGTTCTATCTGCAGCAGTTTCACCATTCCCAGTCAAAGGACAAACATTAGCGCATTTGTCAGGCAAGCCTATTTTGCATATTTAAAGTAAAACTTGGTGATCACGGTAAGTCTTGGGCCTCTCACCATGTGCAAGCCACGTGTCAAGAGTTTACAGATGTGGATGAAGAGAACATGTGATAAATTGCCATTTGGTATACCTATGGTTTGGCGAGAGACTAGAGATCATTCAAGCGACTGTTACTTTTGTATAGTGAAAACGTCAGGATATAACAAGAAAAATAAATGTAAAATAGAGTATCCTAGTCTACCATCAGCTATACACCCAGTGCCTCATTCACTGAAATCCTAGTGCCAGTTTTCATTGAACTACCCTCTTTCAAAAAAGAGGAGTATGCTGAAGAACTAAGTGACAGCAACAATGAAGATTTTGAAATTGAAGATGATTCAGTTTGTAAGGGATTTGATTAGCATGAGTTGAATGATTTGGCATGAGATTTGGGACTATCCAAAAAGGCTTCAGAACTCCTAGCATCAAGACTGCATGAGAAATACTTGCTTGAAAAAGGAGCGAAGGTATCCTACTTTTGATCAAGAGAAAGTGCATTTCTGCAGTACTTTTGAAGTGATGGTGGCTTTGTGTATTGCTGTAATATACATGGTTTAATGGAGGAATTGGGAATTCCAATCTAGAATGCACCTAAATAGTGATTGTTCATCAATAGCTCAAAAAGGAGCTTGAAGTGTGCCCTCCTCCACAATGGCAATTTATTTGGTTCAGTCCCTATTGGCCATTCAGTTTGTTTTCATGAAGAATATGAAGACATAAAGAGAGTCATTGATCTGTTGCAATATCGCAAGCACAATTGGATCATCTGTGTTGACCTTAAAATGGTCTGCTTCCTTCTTGGTCAGCAACATGGATACACCAAGCATCTCTGTTTTCTGTGTATGTGGGACAGCAGAGCTCATGAGAAGCATTGGGTGAAGTCAAATTGGTCTCCAAGATGTGACCTCAAACCTGATGATCCAAACATTCTCCATGAGCCACTTGTTGACAGAAAGAACATTCTATTCCCACCTCTGCACATAAAACTGGGTCTCATGCAGCAATTTGTTAAAGCTTTGCCAACTGAAGGAGAATGTTTCAAGTATCTCATTTTGTCATTTCTTAGCCTGTTATTTGAAAAGACAAAATACCTTAATATATATGTTTGGTAGCAGAACTTTACTACTTGTACACAATTTGACTTACAGTAACAATATATAGTCTTTATATGAATAAAATAACTCTAAATAAACAGTATATCCAGGTAATTTTTTATTTTTCTTCTTATGTACATTTTTGTATGATTTTTGGGACAAAGGGAGGGTATCTTGTACCTCAAAAAATTGACATGATAGAGAAAAACTGGGGTCACTTTTGGATTCAGATGTCAAAAGTTAATCAAAAACAAGTGTCAGATCTAACTCAACAAAAATTGTGTTCCCCACTGTGATTTTTCCCACCATACGGAAAAGGTCTTCAGTATAAGAGAATGAAGTCACCCCGCGGAGAAAGGCAGATACATCTCTGTGTGTGTGTGTGAAGGACAAAACATAGATTATCCTGAGTATTTCAGTTACTTTCACATTTATCCCTGTAGTTCCTTTAGTTTGATAATCCTTCATGTCTTACTTTAACATAAGTTAGGGAGTTGGGTTTCTGATACTCGCAAAAAGAAAAAAGAAAAGTGACAAATATTTCTATTATATCTGATACATGATCTCAGAGAAAACTTATATTTAAGTACTAACTTAGTTTTTACCGGGTAACTGAGACAGAGAAAGTCACAACGTCTTGAATCTCATGTTCTCGACCTATAAATTGGGAATAATTAATTATATCTCTCATACACTGTGCTTTGTCAAACTCAGGCATTTTATGGTCACAATCTCTACTAATAGTAATTTTTAGTCACCCTTTTTTCTCAGTTATTTTACATATGTATAGCCAGAGAACTTTTACATTTTTTGTGGGAAAATATTGCAAATACCGAGTTAACAAAGCAAAAGCCACCAAACTAATTGAAGGTGATGATCAGGACCTCTGGGCTCTAGCTGTGACTTCCCTGTGTTATTGTTAGATTACACTACTTCAGCCTTTTCATCTTCTCATAAACAATGTACATTCAATTTGACCTCTCCATTGATGCTATTATGTAATGCCTCATGAATGCTTAGTTTGTTCATACTTATTATCCTGATTAACTGAAAAGTACTAAATTCAAGGACATTAAATTTACTTGCAATTATATTCCATTTAAATAACATAAAATAGTTTCCTCCAATTTTCCAGGGTTTTTTTTTTTTTTCATATTCTTGAATTTTCTTATGGATTGAAATAAATGTCAGAACTTGTCAGTAATTCAAGGTGAGAGATAATAAAGAGTATCACCTTTTCAAACTCTAAAAATTTATCTTAAGGAAAATTCATATTTGTTATGAAGGTTTATGGATGAGATACTCATTGTTGACTCGTTGTGAAATAAGACAAACATTTACAAATTTGTAAATTAAAGGAATTCTTTTTTCTTCTCCACACATCCATTTCTCTCTTTAAGAGGCTACCACTTACTTCCTTTTTGCCTCTGACTTTAGAAGTAATCTATCTGCCTACCTAACATACAGCATATTTTCTATTCTTAAAAAAGGATTAAATTATACATACAGTACTAGACTGCAACTTTATATATCACATATACAATCAAATTTACTTTAAAAGCCATGATTTCATAAAATCTCAACATTTATTTAACAACTCCCAGTGGTTCCCAATGGTTCGCATTTTAAGTCTCCAGTTTTATGATGTTATAAGGAATGCTTCAATATACTTGAGGGTATATCAGTGTTAAATTATTTTTAAATACTTTACAGTGCATATGAAAAATCACAATTGAAAATTTCTAATTATTAGCCACTTGAAGTATATTTCTCATTTCCATTCTTAAACTCACAATAGAAAAAAATGTCATTAATACTTAGTAAATAAAAATATTTTCACACAAGGAAAATAAAAACTTACTTTTAATAAGGTTACCTTAAAGATTGAGGGATGATCAAAATGCCTTGCGTTTTGTAATAAATAGTGCAATATGAATAAATAGGATAAAACTAGAAAGAAATGTACATGTTGTAAAAAATATCATATAAAAATGTTACTGATTTAAGACTTAATTTTAAGGCAGGGGAAATAAAAATATAAAATTTAAAAATATTTTATTTTTCAAAGTCTTCTCCTTGTTGTGAAACAGGCCAGTAAGTCAGGACAAATGGAACAGGGAAGCTGAGACAGATAGCTGAACAAACCGGTGAAGCAATTTATAGCCATATACAGAAGGTCATCTCCCTAGAGATAACATCTAGGCCTCAGTTGTAGTATAGCTCCAGGCCCAGAAAAGCAGCAAAAGCAGATGGGTCATGCCAGGACCAGTTGTAATGAGTAACAACCCCCTGCCTTGACATTGACCAATCGGTAGAGACCATAACCCTGAAAGGTCACAGCTGGAAAGCTAATGAATGTTCTGCTGAAACGCTTCCCTGGGATCTCCCTTAAGATTCCCCCCAGCAAAAGAGAGATAAGAACTAAAGCAAAGGATCCAGTGTGTGTGCATTGTCCCTCTGAGGAGCAGCCCACACCATTCCCTACCCCCTCTTCTTCCCTCACTTCTTTCTTCACAGGAACACACCTCCTAAGCTCAAAGGCACCTCATGAGACCTGCAGCCTGGGGAGCAGTGGGCAACAGTAGTTCATCCCAGGCTAACCTCCTGAACCTGTCTCCAAGGCCCCCTTTTTTCAGACTTCCCAGTGGGCTAAGGCAGCCTAGTCCAGGGTCTCCTATTGCTTCTTCTATAATAAGCCATTCTTTGTTTCACTGTCCCCAGCTTTAATAACAGTACCTCAATAATCACTTGGATTCATGTTGTGAAAACTTCCTACAGGAAATCAAGAACCCACACACTGCTGGCTGGCCCCACGCAGACCCACTCAGGGCCAGGACCTTGTCCAGTAATAGTTGAAGCCACAGAAATAAAGATAATATTGAAATTAAGACAAATGTGATCACAAGTTTTTGATGCAAAGCATTAACATTTCAGAATATTATACAATCTTTTAATTCCTTTGCAGAGTGAGAGTTTTTACACACAGCAATTGAAAAACTGGGTTTTCTTATTTTCTTTCATATTAAGTGATATTTTACTTAACAATCAGCTTAATGACATTAAAAATTTAACAAGATATTGACAACTTAACAGTGTATTTTTTTTCTTAATTGGCTATGAAAGATCTACTGGCTAGTTCAGGGAAATATTTGATTCATAAAAAGTTTTTATTCTGTATCAAAATAGATTCTTAATGACCTCCAAAACACTTCACATTAAATTGTCATATTTCTATACAGTAAGAAAAGAATAATGTGTCTGATTATATAGACCCACTCAGTAGCTGAGAAGGTGGGTTCTCATACATAAATCAGAGCTTTAGCTATAGCTCATGGGCAAATGATTGGCTCTTCAAGCTTTCTTTCTTTCATGGGCAAAGTATGACTACTAAAACTTTGTTTACAAAAGTTACGTATGGATTGAATAGGATCATGGATGTATAGAAGTTTGCACAATTCCTGACAAAATACCATGCTCAGTAAAATATTAATATACACTTGGCCCTCTGTTTCTATGTGTTCTGCATTCATGGATGCAACATACCGCAGAGAGAAAACATTCAGAAAAAGAAAATGTTACATTGTTCCTGAAGTGTACTATGCATTTAGGTCGATAATGGTTGCATCTGTACTAAATATCTACAAACATTTTTCTTGTTATTATTCCTTATGAAATATAGTATTACAACTATTTACATAGCATTTACATTGTATTGGGTATTATCAGTAATCTAGAGATGATTTAAGTATAGTGTAGGATGTGAATAGTTAAACACAAACACTATTCCATTTCATGTAAGGAACTTGAGCATGTGTAGATTTTGGTATATTTGGGGGGGTCTGAAACCAATCTCTGTGGATACTGAGGAATAAATGGAATTATATTTTTTCTGTAAATTATTGTGTTATTATTGAATTCATATTCTAAATATATTATAAATACAAACAAATCATTCACGAGCTTTGTAATTCCATTACTATTAGTTATGTATTATGTGTAACACCTCCCAATCAAACAAAACAAACTCATATACTATGACACCTCCTAGAAAATACGTTTAAATTCCAGAACAAATACTTAGAACAGAATACAAGTATCCTAATTCCTAGGGCAGGATTTAGATTGCTTCATCTCTTTAATGTTTCTCTTCTTGAACTCAAAAAGTTTTATGGCTTTGGTGAGCAGCTTCCAGATCTTCTCACAGGTAAAACCTATAAGGAGATATGTAGAACAGTGTTCAGATTGTAGTTCCTGGACCAATAGTATTGCTATCACCTTGGAACTTGTCAGAAATATAAATATTTTGGCCAACAGAATATGACCTTTACTGGTAGGGTCCAGCAATCTGTTTTTTGTTTTTAAGATTTTGTTTATTTATTTTCAGATAGAGGGAAAGAGAAGGAGAAAGAAAGAAAGAAATATTGACAATGTAAGAGAGAAGCATTGATAGGTTGCCTCTTACATGCCCCAGCCAGGGATTGGCCCACAACCCAGGCATGTGCCCTGACTGGGGATCGAAAGAGTGACCTTTCACTTTGTGGGACAATGCCCAACCAACTGAGCCACACCAGTCAGGGCAGCAATCTGTTCTTAATCAAGCCCTCTAGGTGTTTTAGATATACATTCTAGGCTGAATATTAGGGCATTATTGGCCAGAAAACCCCTACATCTGGCAAAAGGTGTTTGTGAATGCTCAGCACCTTGAGAAAATCCCTAGGTCTCTGTTTCTTCACATATAGAAAAAACATCACGTATTCACACCTACCAACCCCCCATAAGAAATGACCACAGAGAAAATTGAGAAGGAATATGTTGCTCTCAGGATTAACACCAAACACCAAAAGAAACAAAACAAAATAAATAAATTTAAAAAAGATAAATGTATATTAAACAACAAGTGAGTGAGCCAGATTGACTGACAAAAACATACTCCACGTCTAGAAAGGTGAGTGAACAAACACCTTACACTTCTACTAACACCCCTTCCCTAAATACAATAATTTTGAGGGACAGTATTTTAAAGAAATTTAATAACTGGTTAACTGTTTTTTTTAATAAATCTGTTTTTATGTTACAAAAAATAAGTTTTCTTGATTTGTCAAGTCATATAAAATAAATAGTATTTTGATTTCTTGTGCTGTCCAATATGGTAGTCACTGGCCACATGAGGCTATTTTATTTAAATAAAATGTTATAATTACTTAAAATTAAATAAAATTTAAAGCTTAGTTTCTTAATTATAGTAATATTTCAAGCACTTAATAATACCTGTATGTGCCTAGTGGATACAATACTGGACAATCCTTTTATAGAACATTTTCATCATTACTTAAAATTTTGCTCAATATCACTGATTCAGACAAACCAATGTCATGATTCATACGTTATGTAAATGATTCAGATGACAGGCACTTTGGTCATTTATTTATTTATTAGCCGAATTAAAAAATTGTTTATTTGTTCTCTGCTTCTTTGCATAAATAGTTTAATGCAGCACAGATAAAATATAAGTACCTGAAGTAAGTGATAAGTTATATAATTATAAAAAAGAAGAAATATAAGATGATTACATAAAATCTATTCCTCCTGTACATATTTTACAGGTAAAATTAGAATTTATCTCTAGAAGCCAATTCCAAGAGAAAACAGAAAAAAATGTTCAAAGATCTAGGAAGTTCACAAAAAAGAAACTAACAAGTACTCCATGTTCCCAGGAGAAGCACTGTTATTTATAGCAGATATTTATTTTGTGGTTTCTCATAAAAGAACATGTATTAAGCAGAAAAAATATGGTCATGAATTTTATCACACTATTTCATATAATGTGCATCTGTCATATCAGCTGGAACATAGCAATGCTCACTTAGGATAATACATTTTATGGGATAACAAATTAATGGTAGCATTTAGCATTTAGATGAAGGGTCTAACTTCAGAAAACTATGTAAGAATTAGTTTTATAGAGCTTCTTTATGTGATTTGATGCACATATCATTTTGAGAATTATAGGCATGACTACTTAAAAGTTAATATTCACATAAATTTACATTCAGTATGGGTTTCATATAACTTGCACATATATGTTAACACTCAATTTTTATTACCTAAGTAATGAAGGTTTTTAGGAGTTGTACATTTTTTAATAATATATTCCACAGAAAGTAATTCTTATTTACTTATTATTTGATTTTGAATAGATGCAATGTATCAATGAGCTAAAGATTATGTTCTTTAAAAATGTTCCAGAACATTGAGTTGCTATTTTTGGTTAAAGATGAAGTTATATATTTTACATGTCAAACAGTAGAGAGATTGTATTGAACTATTATTTTGAAACCTGATGAGATAGAAAATTTTGTGTACCTATGTAGAAAATCAGCCTACTTCTCAATATAAGTAAGCTGAGGATGTGATTATGGACTGAAACCTTTGCACAGACTCAATAAATACTTGTTCATTAAAATCACTGACAGCATGAGCAACCAGTGGTCTGGTTGACAACTAGTGTTTAAAGATAATTAATTGATGGCATGATGTCAGTCTGGATGGAGGAGTCTTGAGGCATATGTCAAAAAACTCTGATTTGGCCCTCTCCATTCCAATGGATAATAATTTCAACACATTTGCAGAGGACAAAAATATAGGATAGACAGTGACTAAGTGGCTGACAGAAACTACATTTAAAAATATTATATAAGATAAAATTATTCAAATGTATTTTGTTAATATTTAAAATGTATAAATGTGTTATTATGCATCAAGATATTAAACTTAACTAAGTGCATAAGGGAAGACCTGAGTCTTTACAGCAACTTTTGTATGGATTTTGTTTGAACACAATTCATTATGAGCCATAATGATATGGGCTGCTACAAAGTCTAATGACATTTTTTGCTATAGTGACAGAAGCCTAATGTAAAATTTAAGGAGGAGTGAGAAATGATCACTGAGCCCTGTACTGATATTTTGTTTGGTTCTGAGCAGCACATTTTAAAACAGACACTGAGGAGTTGCTGATGTATAAAAATGGAGGCTAAGATTGACATATGAAAATGGACGCTAAGATTGATTCAAGTTCTGTAAACTATGCCATCTGAGGAGATTATGACCCAACTGAGAACTGCAGAGGGAACTCAGTCTGGCAAGCCCAAAGGATCATTATTTGGAACTGGTAAAACACAGAGCAAGGGACCCAGGATCAGTCAGGAAACCGGTGCTTATGACTGAAAGCCACCACCATAGAGAAGGGCAACTGTCTTACAGCTAAGGATAGTAGACTTATCAAGAGAAGGTAAAGTCCCATTCCTACAGGGATTGTTTTCCAGAGTGGCTGGTAGTTTTCTGAGGCAGATGTTCAGGCAGATCCTGACAGAGCCTGGAAGAACTGAATATTTAAGACTAGGTAGAAATCTCCTGTTTAGAGCTGAGGTGCCAAGGAAGAGCTGGCCTAACATTATAAAGGATAAATATAGGAACAACTTAAATAATTTCTATTTAATTTGGATAATGACTTATATCTGTTATAGTAATTGACAACTGAACCACAATACTACACTCCTGCATCCTTGTCAGAAACTGTTCTATACTCATGACACTCTTTCTCACTGAAGAAACACATGACCTCAAGAGCATTTTATTTTAAAAACACAACTTCAGGTCAACAGTACAGAAAAACTAACAGGAAAGATGAACCACAGAGCTGGTATATTGGATTTATAGATGGCTGCAAAGATTAGAAATAACAATATAGAGGTAGCTTTGGGCCCTCTTGGGAGGTGCAGGCCAAAGACAGCCATCACCTGTGTTTTGTCCAAGGTCACCCAGTGTGATCAACAAAATGATCTGTAGATGGGTTGCTACTTGTGCTGGGCTTGGAGGTGCATGCGGGAGGCCAAGCTGCGAACCTAAACCAGCTGCCACTAGTGCCAGACCTGGGGCCACTGGTGAGTTACAGGGCATGCTGAGGCCAGGTGTTGATTTTTGAGAGATTCTAGAACATGAGCTAAGACAAGCTGTTTGTATGAAAAACCCACTGGAAACTGCTTGGGTGAGCCCTCAAGTTAGGTGGGGCAGGGTCTCAGGTAATTACCAGGGCTGGTCAAGCTGTTAGCCAGTTAGCCTCTGCCAGCGCTCCATCTGGGAGAAAGCTGCCCCTAAGATCTCACCCTGAAGACAGACAATTCAGTTTCTCCCCATATGTTCCTGATGCCTTTTAAGCTCTCTCTTTCTCTCCCTCTCTCTCTCTCTTATCAATATAAATAAATAGGAAGGAAGGAAGGAAGGAAGGGAGGGAGGGAAGGAGGGAGGAAGGAAGCCTGGGACTCCAGAGGCCCTCTCTCTCACTCAGCCACCATCATTGCTGGTTTTCCCAGCACTGAAACACTGTGCTAAAAGGTCTGGTGTGAGGTTGCTACCCCTCACACTTCAGGGGTGACCTCTGTAGCCCAGATATTCCTCCTGATTTTTATCTTCCACACATGGGTGTGGGACCAGCCAGTTCCATGTCTCTACCCCTCCTACCAGTCTTTTTTCTTTTTCTTTTTTTTTTCTTCTTTATTGAATTTACTGGGTTAACACTGGTTAATAAAATTATGTAGGTTTTAGGTATACAAGTCTATAGTAAATCATTTATATATTGTATTGTGTTCACCACCACAAGTCAAGTCTCTTTCTATCACCATTTATCCTGCCTTTACCGTCTTCTATTGCCCCCCCGCCCGCCCCCCCGCTTTTCCCTGCTCTGGTCATCACCATACAGTTGTCTGCATCTATGAGTTTTTATTAATCCCTTCACCTTTTTCACCCAACCCTGCAATAACCTTCCCTTCTGACAGCTGCCAATCTGTTTTCCATCCATGAGCCTGTTTTTATTGTTTGTTAGTTTATTTTGTTTACTGGATTCCACATATGTGTTAAATCATATGGTATTTGTCTTTCTCTCACTTGTTTATTTCACTTAGTATAATGCTCCCTGGGTCCATTTATGCTGTTATAAAGGATAACATTTCTTTCTTTTTTACAGCTGAATAATAATATTCCATTGTGTAAATGTACCACAGCTTTGTTATCCACCCATTCATTAGTGGACACTTGGGCTGCTTCCAAATCTTGGCTCCTGTAAATAATGCTTCAGTAAACATAAACTTGCATATATTCTTTTGAATTAGTGTTTCAGGGTTTTTTTGGATATATTCCCAGGAGTGGAATCTCTGGGTCATAAGGCAATTACAATTTTAATTTTTTTGATGTAGCTTCATACTGCTTTCCACAGTGGCTGCACCAATCTGCATTCCCATCAACAGTGTACAAGGGTTCTCCTTTCTCCACATCCTGGCTAACATGTTGTTTGCTCATTGTTGATGATGGCCATGTTGACAGGTGTCAGTGATATCTCAGTTTGGTTTTAACTTGTATTTCTCTGCTGATTAGTGATGTTGAAAATCTTTTCATTTAACTATTGGCCATCTATATATCTTCTTTGGGGAAGTGTCTATTCATTTGTGGATGGATTCTTTGCTGTGCAAAAACTTTTTAGTTTGATGTAGTCCTGTTTATTTATTTTTCTTTGTTTCTTTCCCGAGAATATATATAAGAAAAAAATATTGCCATGAGAAATGTTCAAGATTTTACTGCTTGTGCTTTCTTCTATGATTTGTATGGTTTCTAAACTAACATTTAAGTTTTTAATCCATTTTTTATTCTTGTTTATGGTATAAGAAGGTGATCTAGTTTCATTATTTTGCATATATCTCTCCAGTTTTCCCAATGCATTTATTGAATAGACTATCTTTAGTCCATTGTGTATTTTTGTCTCTTTTGTCAAATATTAATTGACCATAAAGACTTGGATTAGTTTCTGGCTTCCTGGTCTGTTCCATTGATCTATATGTTTGCTTTTTTGCCAGTACCATGATTTTTTTTATTACTATAACCTTGCAGTATAGTTTGATACCAAGTAGTGTGATTCCTCTAACCTTGCTCTTCTTTCTCAAGATTGCTGAAGATATTCAGGGTCTTTTGTGGTTCCATATAAATATTTGGAATGGTTCTTCTAATTCTGTGAAATACTCCACTGGTATCTTGATAGAAATTGCATTTAATCTATACATTGCTTTGTGTATTATGGACCTTTTAATGATGTTCATTATTTCTATCTATGACCACAATATATGTACGTTTCTACAAATTTGTATCTTCAGTGTCTTATTTTTCAAGTACAGGTCTTTTACATCCTTGGTTAAATTTATTCCTAGATATTTTATTTTTTGATACAATTGTTTATTATTGTATAAAATAGCATCTGACTTATGGATACTTATTTTATATCCTGATTCTTTGCTGAATTCATTTATCAGTTTTTGTAGTTTTTTGTGTGGAATCTTTATGATTCCCTATACACAGTATCATGGCGTCTGCAAATAATGAGAGTTTTTCTTCCTCCTTTCCATTTTGGATGCCCCTTATTTCCTTTTAGTCTGATTGCTGTGGTTAAGGCTTCCAGTAGCATATTGAATAAGAGTAGTGAAAGTAGACATCTTTGCTTTTTTCCTTAAGAAAAATACTCCTTCCTATCAGTCTTGATGTGGTTTCTTTATATCCTCAGTTGTAGGACTTCTGTTGAGCTAGATTTTAGGCATTCTGAATAATAGTTGCTTACAGTTTACTTGAAATTTTAATGTGGTTATGGAAGGATTCATGTACCACATTTACCTATGTCACCATCTGGGTTACCCCCAAGAAGCAATGAGTTTATACATTTGAATCAGTGATAACATTGCCCGGCACAAGTATAAGTTCTAGAAATATTAGCTATTATTATTATATATGTTTAAATATAATTTAAAAGTCTTACACAATGCAAGAGAGTAACTTATCCTAAGTCTGGAGTGACACTGAACTTTATTGAACTAAAGTTCAATGCCATCTGTTAGTGGGGTGACTTTGGCCAATTTAAACCTTAATCTTTTCACTTGTTATATATCATGGAGTCCTCTCCAACTCCAGTTACCCTATGATGAATTATATCTACTATGCCCTATCTTTAACTGTTCTGCTCAGTTCCTGCAGACTCATGCTTATAGCTTCTTTTGAGTCGTTATCTCATATTTTCCTGCTACCTTCTGTTTTTCCCAAAATTATTCTTTTTATGCTGCCTCCTGACTTCACCTAAATTATTGTCTTTTCCAGATAACCTTGCCTTCTCATGATGTAACTGAAGTAGGACCACTTCAGTTTTGTCATTTTTGCCTCCAGGAATGTTTCAGGCTTACTTTGCTCTACGGCCCACTTGTTTATTTTTCTGGCAGCCCAGGTTACCCATATGGCTCTCTATCACACTATATTTCAAATGAAACAATGTTCTTCCTTCACTTTCTAATGTTTGTGTTTGCACATAGGAATTGGAAATACAAAAATGTACATGATTTTAGCTTTGGTTTCTAATGACACATCTTTGCTCTTAGTGATATCTCTTAATTCCTTCCTTTCTGCCATTCTGAGTCTCAGCCTTCTCTTGGTTTCTTGGATGCAGTCTACACTTAAATTTATAACTGAACCAAGTTAAGCAAAATCTTTTACATTGTCAATGTTTTCATTGCCTAGGCTAAAGTTTCCTCTTTATCATAGGTTTGTTTTCTTGATTTTTTTTTATTGTTGTCTTTTTGGTGTCAGAGAAAAAATTCCTACTTATCTTGTAATTCAGTGTGAGGTTTAAGTACAATAGACATGCACATGCATATATAAATAATTTACACTATAGCATAATATTTTATTAAATTTATTGAGATAACATTGATTAATAACATTATATAAATTTCAGATCTACAATTTATTACATCTTTTCTCCCTATTGTGTTTTCAGAATCTTGATAAATGAAGGGTTTTAAGACCAATGCTGTTAATTCAAGTGAAAAACTTCAGTTAGCTCACTGTTTCACTGTTACACAATTAACCAACTCAAATCTTTCTAAGATAAAATAAAAATAAAGTTTAAAGTGAAGTAAACTTCATATCAAGTTGAACTTCTTGCCACATTTGCAAGAATATAAAACTTTTGACTTTGTCAAAAGTAATTTCATGTACTTTCCCTCTTTTTAAAATAAATAAAAGGAGGGGAGATTCTCAACAATGGAAAATTATATATATAATATATAAGTATATATAAAATATGTTATATATATAATGACAATAGAGTGAAATTGAATTTCAAAATGTCCAAACAGCAATTTAAAAAAAAATAATTTGGGGAGTTTTATCATTATTATTATTTAGGGATATCTTCTTAATCTTATCTAAAACCCTGGCTTTTAAAATTTTCCAGTGTAATATCCAAAGCTAAAAATAAAGGAATAATGCATGATCAAAGGACTGCTTTTAATTGTATTGCTTTAACTTTTATAACTTGAAGTATGGAATTTAATAACATCAAGCACTTGAGGAGTCTATCAAAATGTCAATAATATGCCTATTAAAACAGAGATTAAACAAAGTGAAGCTACTATACCATGTGTAGCCTGGTCCCACTAAGTGGTAATAAAAGTTAATGGGACACATTTATATTAAATTTTATCTAAAAATCTTAGTAACTTTTTATAATATTAATTTAGACCCAGTTATTATTTAGAGAATATTTTGAGGCTATTGCTCCTTCTAAAACAAAATCACGTAAAAAAATAAAATCTACTTATACATCAAACATGTTGACTGGAAAGAAAATAATGGCTAGAGGAATGAATCCAGACATATCAAAGGGAAAAATAAAATATTGCCTGAAGATTTGTACAACAGATCATGAAATGTATACCAAACTGCTTAGAAGTTTGATATGTGATTTTACTTATAATAGGTATTGAAATGACTAGGGACAAAAAGTGGTGACTCATGTGAGATACAATCCTGAGTACTCTAGCCACTTTGAGTCCTTTTTATCCAAAACATACAGCGATTTGCTTCTAAGGAGTTGTAACACAGTTTGTTTTAACATTTCCTTTTTCTATAAGTCTCTTATTTATCTACAAATGCATTCTTCAAAGAGTTTTTACCCCTAACACCCTATTTTCTATTCAAGTTTCCCAGGCTGCTTTTCATGCACAGCTAAGTGGTGATATGAAAAACATGTGGAGCAAGTAATGAAATTAAACTATGACCTAGTTTTCAAAAAACATGGGTTTTTAACATACATTTCTATTATTTTTTATAAACTTGGGGAAATCTCTTAACTTGAGTGATCTTTGTAAAGTAAAGAGCTTGGGTTAAATGTTTCTGAATTTTCCCAATTATTGTTATATCTTTAAAAACTTTTTATTGTTGTTATTTTACAGTTGTCCCATTTCCCCCCCATTGCTCTTCTCTGCCCCGCCTACCCCCCAACAAGATGATACTGAGGCACATAAATATTCATGTACTCAGCATACTGACTTAAAGATCATTCAAGAAAAAGTTGTGTGATTTTCAAATAGTGTAAAATATTGGTATGACAAATTTTACGAGCAGAAATTCTTTTTTATGGAGAAAAAAATATGTTCTTATATTCCTTAGATAATATCTACCCATTACTTTTGTAGGTATTTACTTCTTTCATTCTTTAGCCAGAATTGGTTAAATTGTGCTACTATAATATTTGGCCTTAGTAGCTTCAACAACAAAAAATGTTTATTTCTTATGTGTTGGCCTCTGTTCATTGCTGTAACTCACAAAGCCAGGCTGTCTGGAACTTCATTTCAACATACGTTTCACAATCACTCTAGTATTGACCATCAAAAATAAAATATCTTGACCAGAAATCACACACTTTTCCTTTACTCACACTAGTCATAAATAATCACATACAACCTCAGTTGGTATGCAGTGTGTTTTTAACACACAATATTGGCTATGATTTTAAGTTGATTATTACTATAAAATATATCCAATTGTCCATCTACTCATCTTTCTTGGCACAGTGCGTTGTTGCATTGAATATTTTTTTCTTTGAATAGCTTCATAAACATGGATAGCATTCTCTAAACCTGGACTCAGCCAACACTTGAGAGATTAAAACATCAAAATGCATTGTAGGGATCATTGAACAAAGGAGAATTTTGAACATGAAGCTGCTGTTTCATTTTGGAAACTTCAGAACTCTTCAATGGAGTAAGGACCTTGGGGTACTATAATTCACAATTCATGCCATAGAATTTCATGCCCATTGAACCAGAACTCAACAATAAAACGAGATCTAATTGCTCACACTAGAGATATTTTCTAATTCTTGAAGATTAATCATTCATGAGCTGAGATTTATTTAAACACACCCTTGGCATGAAAGAGTCTATGATACTTTGTAAATATAAAATACTATATCTCAAAAACAAAGATTAAAGAGGACAACTTTTTTCTTTTTAAAATTAACTTAAAAATAAATTAGAAAGTTTATACTTCTATTTTGTAATTATATTTCAAATTCATCAGATTAAATCTAAAAAGACTACTATAAATTATATTTTATTTCTCATTTAAATATTATTTTAAGACATATTATAATAAGTACATTCATTTTATATAATATAGGTGAATCATACTACAAAGGAAACCCATGGTCTTGCTATCGCAGTTTTAAATGCCAGTACTTTAAGATGTCATTTATTTTGCCACAACAACAATACACACTAAACATGTTATCCTGAGAGAAGACCTATCTCATAATACTTCAGGGGATCTACGATGTTTTGCAACACATATTGAACCACAAAGAAAGTGTTTAAAAGAGTCATCTCTTGCTTTCAAGAAAAGCAGTATTTATTTCAGTTAGGTGAAAAACAAAAAACAAAAATATTCTGGTTTATAGACATGTTTTTTAATAAAATTTTACTTGTAAGTCTGTTAGTTGGAATTCTAAACATGTGTTCTCAAAGGTGCAATACAATGTTATGTCTAGCAGTTACTTCCATTTAGCCCATATTTTATCTGAACCAAATTACTGACATATCTACTCTGAATCTTGGGTATAAAAAACAATGTACCAAAAGATTCATGGGGGAGAAAAGAGAGGAATGGAGTTTCTTAGCTATTGAAATAAGAAACATTTGTCTTCAGCATATTCCTACATAATTTTTTATGCACCATTTTAACTTCTTTCCCTGTTTCCGGCTCATGTACTACCCCCGTATCACATTAGCCTTCTATAGATCATGATGTTTCAGAATTAGTGCATTAAGCAGAAATTTGAAAGTTAATCCAAATAAATTGTCCACATTTTTTTCTGATCACAGATTTCATGGAGATAAAAATATATTTAACGTAGCTTGCATTAACATACCAGTATTTATGACCTATAGATGTGACATATCTTAACAGGGGACTTCATAGACAATTTTAAATAGAGAGAGTTCCAGTCTCTGTTAGAGACAAATTTATGTGAATAGCCTTAACATCCATGGACCATTTTGGGCATTCTGTACTTTCTTTTAGTTCTACTAATGCATTTGAGTTTTTAATAGCTTTAATTCTGTACCTATGTTTAATCTATATTTATGTTAAAATATATGCATTTCATAGTTATAAATTTATTTTAATGGATACATTTATAGCCTCTCTATATAAATTAATAATCTAGAATTAAAGTACCATTTTCATGAACAATCCAAAACTTATTATTAGAGATTTAGAGATTCATTAATATCTTAATTTTTAATTTACATTCATTACTTATTTTGTATTCTGATTGACATAGTTAATTGAATCACATGATAAATGTGATTTTTTTATTTCACTTTGTAAACTCAAGAAACTTTCTAATTAAGATCACTTAAAAGCTTGATAGATAAATAGTAAGAAATTTGAATTTATAAGTTAAACCATGCAAAAGATTTAATAGTGTCTACAAATCCATATCATAATTAAAATTTCAAAAAGAAAGTACCTCAAATTTAAAATAAGTGCTAATATTCTATTTGGTATGATGTAAGGGTGATGACATGCATTCCACTTTTTGCTAAACGATAAGACAGGTCATGAGTACATACCCAGCACAGGCCCCAAAAGAAAGTGAATAAAAGACAAAATCTGAGGAAAGATATTAACAACATATATAAATGAGAAGGGATTGCTATTCAGAATTAATAAAGAACTAAAAATAAAAAAAGACATTTAAAAAAGTGTAAAGAAGTACTATGAATCAATATGGAAAGGTCAAACACCATAAAAAACATTAGATAATTGTCTTAGTTTTTACAATAGCTTGAAATATTTCTTAGATTTTGAAACTTAAAAATGAAATTACTTTGCCTATAATTTTATTCTAATTCCATAATCAAACATTGTTTTTTTTTTTTTTCCCCCAAAGGAGATCTCCAGGCAGCTTCTTCATCTATCAGAACTGAATGCTGTTCACTGCCTAATGCACTAATATAAAGAGCAAATGGTTTGGGAAGTAAGATCAGAGAAGATGAAGTAAGCCTGGAGAGCTTTCATTCCTTGATGCAGGGCTAACATATATAAAAGAAAAGTGTAGAAGAAGAAGGATAGGGTAAGATGTCTCTTAGACTACAGCACAGTATTAAAAAGATATTGTGAGACTTCTGGCCAAGATGGAGGTGTAGACAGACATGCTGCATCTCCCTCCACAACTAAGAAGGAATACAACTACCTTAAAACTAGAAACAACCAGAAGTTCCAGAAAATCAAACTGCATGAAAGTCCAGCAAACAAAGATATAAAGAAGAAATACTCATCCAGACAGATAGGAGGGGCGGAGCCGGGGAGGAGAGGACGTGGTATGGTGGTAGCAACAGCAGCAACAGCAGCAGGCCAGTGGAAAGTGCAGTTACACATTTTAAAAAGTCAGGAGGGACACCTGGAGAGTGTTCCCAGCTCCTCACCAGACCACACAGCTCACTGTCCCAGAACCAGGGAAAATCAAGCCTCATTGCTTCTGACTGCAGACCAGTGGCGATTGAGATGGAGGCAGAAACTGCCAGTCTCTTCAGCAGAGTCCACCTGTTTAAAGGGCCCCCACAGACCTAGAACATCCAGAGACCCATCCACTCTAGGACCGACAGTCAAGGCAGCAGCTAGAGGGGCACCATTCCAGTGCAGAAGTGGGAGAGGTGCCTGGAAGAGGGGCAAGTGCTGGGCAAACAGCATTGTTCCTTCTCAGATCCCTTCCCCACATACAGCACTACAACGTGGTGAAACAGGTTGCCCGTTACTGATGAATACCTAAGGCTCTGCCTCTTACAATGCAGTAGGAGTGACAGCTCTGCCTGGGACACAGAGCAAACAAACACAAGAGACTTCCAGACAAGACAGAGGCCTAGACTGACATGCTCCATCTCCCTCCACAACTAAGAAGGAATACAACTACTGCAAAACCAGAAATAACCAGAAGTTCCAGAAAATAAATTGAAGTCTGATGTATGAACTTATAAAGAAGTGGTGATCACCCAGACAGGTAGGAGGGGTGAATCCAGGGAGGAGAGTTCAAGCTGTGCTGTCCATAGCAGCAGTAGCAATGGAAGCAGGACAGTGGTAAGCACAGACACCCGTATGTAGGGGGAGATGAGAAGCAACCGGGGAGCACCTCGGCTGCAGGCCAGATCTGTAAGCTCCCAATTCCAAAGCCAGGAAAGGCAGACCTCCATTGCCTTGGACTGTGAGGCCCAGAGGGCTGGAGACAGAGGAGGAGGATCCTGGTCTCTCAGCAAAGAGTGAACGGCAGGAAACCATCTTGGACCCCCAACCCCGCAGAAAACAGCACAGTGTGGTGAGATGGGTCACCTGGTTGTGACGAGTGCACGGGACTCTGCACCCTATAGCATAGGAGGTGTGACAGCCCTGTCCAGGAAGCAAAAATCAACACAAAACTGTCAGGATGGTGCAGATCATGATAGAGATCCCAGTGAGGCAGCTGACCAGACAGCAAATATCTAATCTAATGAAGCAGCATATAGGAAGTCTTTCTGAGGCTCAGTTCAGAGCTTTCATTATAAAAATGCTTACAGACCTAACAGCAAATCTTAAACAAGACAGGGAAGGAATGAAGGCTATTCCTGCTGAAATGAACAAAAAACACATGTAAAACTAGTGGTGAGGTCAAGAAAACCAAAGATCAAATCAACAAATTGGAACATAGGGAAGGAACAAACAGTCAACCAGTGCAGAAAGAGGAAACAAGAAGTGAGGAAAATGAGGAGAAGCTCAGAAACTTATTGGACAGCTATAAGAGGGCCAACATCCAAATCATAGGGCTGCCAGAAGATAAAGAAGAAGAACTAGAAATTGAAAAATTATGGGAAAAAATAATGAAGCAGAACTTCCCAAACTTGGGGAAGGAAACAGACTTACAGGTCCAGGAAACACAGAGAGTTCCAAAACAACTGGACCCAGGGAGTACCACACCAAAACACATTATAATCAAAATGTCAAAAATTAAGGATAAAGAGAGAATCTTAAAAGCAGCAAGAGAGAAGAAGAGAATTGTGTACAAAAGGGTCCCAATAAGACTGTCAGCTGATTTCTCAAAAGAAGCTCTGCAGGCAAAAGGGACTGGCAAGAAATATTCAAAGTAATGAAAAGCAAAAAACCTACAGCCACAATTACTCTATCCAGCGAAACTGTCATTCATAATAGAAGGGCAGAGAAAGTGCTTCCAGGACAAAGTAAAACTGAAGGAGTTTGTTAGATCCAAACCACTGTTACATGAAATGTTAAAGGGACTTGTTTAGGAGAAGGAGGATCAAAACTATAAACATTAAAATGAAAACTGTATCACAACAACCAACAACAGAAGCTAGGGAATTGAAACAAAGGCAGACTAAGTAGGCAATGAGAGTGGGAAAAGAATTATAGGTATGGGGAACATTTTGGGGAGAGGTCAGTGGAGAGGGGGAAAGGGGAAAGAGAGGGAGATGGTACAGGAATTAAGAAGCATAGTAGGAGGGAGTGAAGTAGACAGGAAGATGTTGAGAAGAACTATATATACAACCAACAGGCATGGGCTAAGGGGGGTACAACTGGAGGGAAGAGGTTCACTGGGTGGAGCGGAACAAAGGGAAAAGAAATTGGGACAACTATAATAGCATAAACAATAAAGCATATTAAAAAAAAGATATTGCTAGATCAATGGGAAATCCTGTTATAGGCATCCCATATCGCACAGAAATAGACCTCAACAGTCATCAGCTTGGAGCTATTCTGGGAAACGTGGCCTTGGATGATCATGATGGTGCATCCAGATGATGTAGCAGCAGATGTCAGCACACCCAGCTCCCTGAAGGCAAAAATATAAGAGCACAGGTTGAAGGCTGCCACAACCTGCATTATGAATCAATAATTGTTAATAAATTCATATACAACTGTAATAAATACCTGAGTTGCTTTGTTAAATTGACTATTACCCTTTATGATGATTGTCATGAAGGGAAAGATATAGTCATTATATTACTGGATCTGATTTTTTTAATGAGAAAAAAATAGAATAAGCAAAACAAATTACAATACAATAATTTCAAATAAAATAAAAAGCTTTAAAATTTAATGTAGTTTTATTAATTAGAAAATTATATAAATCAGGAAAATGAGAAAATAAATATAATCCAATTGAAATTTAAGGAACTCACATTGTTGAGGGTGGAATAGGAACTTGATATTGGATATGCCATGACTTGTCAGAATATTAAAATATATATGTCAGAACTGTCACATAATCAGGAACACAGAAAAATTTTAAATGATATTTAACAAAGTTTATTCTATGTAGATATAATCCAATAGGGAGTAATAATATTGTGATTTAATTAGAAACTACAAATTATTAACATATGAAGCAGTAAATTAGGCCTCTTTTTCAAGTCAAACTCATAGGATGATTTTTAAGATACTTATTCAGTGAACTTTAACATGAAAATTATTTTTGAGTTCCTGAATTTTTAGAGATGGGAAGTCTATTAACAGTTGCATTAGGCACTTCAGGTTTGTGTGAAAATGGACAAACCTATTTTTCAATGTATTTTTTCCAAATAATAGTTACTTTTTAACACCAGCAGGCTTTTAAAAACCATAAAAATCTTTTGTAAACAGATCTTGCAATCATTAAATAAATGAACAAAATAGGAATGTAACAAGAAAATGTTACCATAGTCATATAGGCCAAGACACATTTTTACTTTATCCAAAGTCTTTAATTGCCTGAAAACACAGTAAACACTTCCTTATGTACCAAAAGTCTTTGTCTCTGATAACATTTTTTTCCCATAAGCAGTGGCATCCCAGAGAGGAGCCAGGCCATAAGTCGAACTTAATACAGTTAGCAAATTCTAAAACAAAGTTTAACAAAGAGAGCATTTATTAGGGTGTACTTTTCTTATCAAAATATAGGAAAGTGTAGAAAAATAAGAATGATTGAGCAAAAAACTTCTATGCATTCTTAGCAAAGGTCTTAGCCACAGCCTCAGTGAGGTCCTTGTCTACTGGGCACTTCAGAGTTATTTTAACTTGGGCAGAGGGGTCTGCCTTATTATTCCCATTCCAGTAATCATGCCCTGGATGCAGGCTGCTTCAGGAAGGGCAAAGCCATTCACTTCAGCCAAGGCCAATCCCAAGGAGATCTGACAGTTGAAGACTGCCTACTAGCAGCACTCCAAGCAGATATCAAAATAAGTTCTCCCATCCTGAAATAGTATCAAGATGATATGTCACAGCCTCCACTATACCTGCAAAAGAAATCTTTATCTGGAGACCAAAGGAACTATACACAAATGCAAGTATAATCAACTGATCTTTGACAAAGGAGCAAAAGAAATAAAATGAAGAAAAGTTAGTATTTTCAATAAATAGTGCTGCAACAAGTGGACATCCACATGCACCAGAATAAATCTAGACACATACCTTCCACCCTTCACTAAAATCATTTCAAAATTCATTATGGACCTACATCTTAAATGCAAAACTATAAGATTTCTAGAATATAATATTTAAAAAATCTAGATGACTATGGGTGATAGCTTTTTAGATAAAATACCAAAGGTACAATCCATGAAGAAATAACTGATGTACTTGATTTCATTAAAATTTAAATCTTCTCTGTAAAGACGCTGTTAAGAGATTAAGAAGATGAGAGAGCTACTGAGAGGAAATATTTGCAAATGACCTCTGATAAAGGACTATTATCCAAATAGACAAAGAACTCTTAAACTCAACAACAAGAAAATGGTCAACACAATTAAAAGTGAGCAAAAAACCTGACTAGATACCTCACCAAATATATATATATATCTATATACATATAGATATATATATATGTGTGTGTGTGTGTGTATGTGTGTGTGTGTGTGTGTGTGTATATATATATATACATATATATATATACAGATGGCAAATAAGCACATGAAAATATACTCTATATCATATGTCATCATGAAAAGGCAACTTAAAACAACATTCAGATACATACCTATCAGAACAGCCAACAAAGAAAACACTGACAATACCAAATGCTGCCTAGGATGAGGAACAACAGGGATTTTCATTAATTTCTTGTGGAAATGCAAACTTGTACAACTACATTGGGAGATGGTTTGTTAATTTATTAGAAAACTAGGCATAATCTTATCGTATAATCTTGTAGTTGCACTCCTTGCATTTACCAAATGAGTTAAAAATTTATGTCCACACGAATACCTACACACACGAGTTTATAGCAGCTTTATAGATAGTCGCCAAAAGTTGGAAATAACCAAGGTATCATTTAGTAGGTCTATTGATAAATAAAATATGGTACATCCAGGCAATAGCATTTAGAATTATTCAGTTCTAAAAAGAAATGAGTTATCAAGCTATGAAAAATATGGAAGAAACTTAAATTCATATTACTAAGTGAAAGAAGCCAGTCTGATGAGGCTATCTACTACATAATCCCAATGATATGACATTCTAGATAAGATAAAACTAGAGAGACAGTAAAATGATCAGTGATTGCCAGGTGTTAGAAGGAGAGGGAGTGATGAATAGACATAACACCAAGGATTTTTAGTATACTGAAGCTATACTTTAGAGAAGGACACTGTAATGGTAGATGCATGTCACTATACAGTAATCCCTCTCTATTTCACGGTTCACTTATTGCAGCCTCACTGTATCACAGGGTTTTAAAAAATATTAGACTTAATTATTTATCGCGGATTTTTCGCTATATCGTGGGGTTTTGTGGTACTCTATACGTATGTTGTTAAAGTTATGTGGGTTTAAGAGTATAGAATATGTTTAAGAACATAAGTAGTGTTTATAAAAGTGTGGGAAAGATTAATAAGGGAGTGGGAAAGGTTAATAAGTGACTGGGAACAGTTTGTAAGTGTGTGGGGAGAGCTTATAAAGCCTTAATATATATATATAAATACTAAAATAAATGTAAGGTTCCTACTTCACAGATTTTCACCTATAGCGGGGGCATCTAGAACATAATACAATAAGTGAGGGAATACTGTATATATGTCAAAACATAGAATATACAACAAGAGTAAATTCTACTGCAAACTGTAGACTTTGGGTACTAATATGTCAGTGTAGGTTCATTAATGTAACAAATGTACCATTGTGGTGTGGGACATCTACAGGGGAGGCTGGAGTATGTAGTTAAAGAGTATATGGGAAGTTTCTGCATCTTTTGCTAAATTTTGCTGCAAACACAAAATTACTTTCAAAAGTAGTTTATTTAAAAAAACAAACAAACATAGAAGCAGATGTAGTATTCTTTGGGATAGAAGTCAGAGATAGGAGCGACTAGGAGGGAAGGGCAAGAAAGCGTGGTTAATGATCTAGTCAGATCCACAACAGAGGATATTTATTTTGGTGAAATGCTCTTTTTCCAGAATCTACTTCTTGGACTTATAGTCTGAAGCTCAATTGTATCTGTGTCAAGAATTAATGAGATACTATAACTTATTTATGAGCCTGATATACAGATATCAGGATATTATATGAAGACTGAAATGTTGCATTTATCTGAAAAGAGCATTGTCCAATATTTCTTGTGTTTGTTGGAATAGACTGATGAGAATCTTCTGAATAGGTGCTGGTCATCTTCGGTAATATTGTGTCTGTTCTGAGGCTGACCTGTCATCCCAAATGACACTAAGTTGTCGTTCACACATTAACATCTCCTATCAAGGTACAGTAAAGTGTTACAAGACTAAACCAGTCTGTTTACTTCAGTTCTGATACATTTTACTTTCCTAGATAAAAATAGTTCACTCATAAGAGAACTTTGCCACTGCCTGCATGTATCACCAATGATTAATAACTTGTGCTCATTATATATGTATATGCATATATGTGTGTATATGTATGTATGTAACTTATGGCTACTAGTAATTCATTATGATTACTGGTGAGTGTGTTTTATGGAAGAGCCATAAATATAGAAGAAGAAAGGTAGTTTTATTTGGGTACTTACTTTGATCTACCAGGTATGTTCACTAGTTCAGTATATTTTTATTGAGCATACACGGTGCCTATAACCTTGCAAGGCCCTAGGGCAATAACAGCAACCACATTGGATCTGATCCTCATAGAGAGCATATTCTGGTGAGCTGCTTATCACTCATTTTCTTATAGAAGGAAAACAAGCATGCATGACAGTTTCTTCTTTATAAAAACAGGCTAGCTTTACTCAGGCTTTAATATCTTAATTGATTTTCTTAACAATTAAATAATTTGTCCAAGAGCATCAAGAGTAAGATTCATCTCTTTCAACCTCATTTATTCCAAAGAAGTATCATTGTATGTGTTAGCATAATTGCTATTTTAATTTGCTATAATTTTAATTTGGTTCTTATTGGTGGAATAAATTAATTAAAATCGTGTGAGGAAATAAAGCCTGTTCATTTTCTAACTTCATTGTCAAAACAAAAAGGACTGCAGTAATAGTTATAACTGGTCTGATAGATCATTTTTATGTCATTCTGCATTTTAATAATTTGCAGCAACACAATTTACTATCAGGTACTTTGTAAAATATAAGGTTTTATGATAAAATTTTAAAATTCAAAATATGCTTTTAAGATCCTTGATTTGTGGACATTGATAACCTTATATAAGTTATGTGAACTGTAACTGAATTATGACCATTATTAAGTGGATCAGATGATGACATGAAATATTAGCAGGAAAGTAAAACTTATTGCAAAATATAGAAGGACTTAAGTCAGATTTACCACTGAAAATTATATCAGTTGGAAAGTCACTAGGTAGTTTTATGCAATAACAAATCTTTTGTTTACACAACTGTATGTTTAACCAAAGTGAAGAGATTTTTTGCTAAACATGTTCTCTGAAATTTTATTATGCTAATGTGCAAAATAAAAATTTTAACAAGACTTTAATTCACTGCTTTATATCACTATGATTATAATTAGTATTCTTTTCTGCAAGATGTTAAAAAAAAAGTCATGTGGTACATTTTAGACCCAAAATCTTTTAAATAAAGACTATTAACACTGTAATACATTTGATTTATTCTGGCTTATAGCTACAAGACTTTCAGCATTAATAATAGCTGATCATGTAATTATATTTAAATAATGGGAGGTATAGGTATAAAGTTGATTTCTAACTTACTCTTCTCATCGTTTTAAAAACAATCAAGGTAAAATTGAGCACAGAAGAGAACCTAAGGTGTTTTAGGGATCATCCAAGACCATGAAAAATACCTGTGCTAAGTTTTGAAAAAGTATATAACCAAACAAAACCAGTTTGTTAGTAAATCAGAAAGAGAGCAATAATACAGAAATCAGTGAAACCAGGCAGGAAATTATTGGAACCAGCATATGTGGCAAAATGATGAGAAAGAGGCAAAGGCATAATTAAAAAGTCCTGAATATAATTTTAAAAAATAGAACTGATTGGAACATAGAGAGAAGGCCCTGAATTTTGTCAAATCATGAGGGATGAGTTGTACAGGTAAGGCTTGTGATCTAATGCAAATAATTTAATTGGACAACAAAATCTTTCTGGCCACCCCTCCAGGTTTCACTGTGATAATTGTTGCAGAATGTATGAAGGGCTGCAGAAAAATGTGCGTATCTTTGCCATCTCAATATATAAAGGTACATAAAATAATATTTAAATTTTAATAAATTTCCATAATATCCAGTAGGCAATCATTTCTTGAAAAACATTACCCTTGTTATAGAATTACTGAAATAGTTATCAAGTTGAAAGTTATAGTAATTTGCATAGATGAATGAGTATGCTTAATTGCATTTGCATATATGCCATTATAATTATTCAACTTGCATATAAATTAAATGATTATTTTTTAGTATTTGAAAACTTTAACAGAATTGTAAAATAATGGCAGCATTTTTCAGAAAAGCACATTTGACATGCAAGTATATATGTTCTTTTAAAATTTATTTTATTATAAAATATATTATACATCCTGTGTATATAAGGAATGTTTTGAGTTTAAAAAATTATAAAATAAGCACCTCTAATTCAGTGCACACATTATCAAATAAAATATTGACAATATCTTTGAGCTTCATTTAAATGCATCCCTATGCCTCAAAAAATGCCAACCACTAACTTGAATTTTCATTCATTTTAAATGTGAAATGATTACATCTAGAGAATACACATACAGAGAAAAGTGAATAAAATGAAAATGTAAATCTAAATAATTTATCGCAGAGCAAAACTCACGTAACATCCAACCGGGAAAAGAAATAAAATTGTCAATAATATTGTGATATTGTGATATTGACTGGAAATATGGAGGAAACACTTTATAAACTACATGACTTGCCAATCACTATGCTGTATACTTGAAACCAATGCAAAATAATATTGAAAGTTGTGGGGAACTAAAAAGTTCCTCAGCTGAAGTCTTACTAACTGGCATCCTAAAGTTCTGCTTGGCATGGCCTCACCATCCCATAATAGTTGTTTACTCTTTACTAGGGCAACGACCCTCTTTCTGTTCCTGGGATTGTTGTCCTGCAGTTTAACTCATATCTACCAGATAATGCCCAAGCTGCAGCTGCGTTCCCACCGAATGAAAAATTCCTCCTCTCCTGAGCTATAAGAATACTGTTTTGACTAAGAATAAATGAGACTTGATCAGAGCACTGTCTTGTCTCCTCTCCTTGTGTCTCTTGTCCTTTCTCATCCTCACTCCCCCTCTAGGGTCCTCGTTGCTCGACCTGTGGGACGGGTCAGAAAGTAAACTGTAATGAAAAAATTAAAATAAAATAGAAGTAAGAATCATGCTCTGATGGGTATGGCTCAGTAGGTTGGGCATTAAGGTTACCACTTTGATTATTGGTCAGGGCATACACCTGGGTTGTGGACTAGGTTTCCCCCAGGTTTGGAGTGTATAAAAGGCAACTGATCAGTGTTTCTCTGACACATTGATGTTTCTCTCCTTCTCTTCCTCTTCCTTTCCTTCTCTCTAAAAATTAATAATACAAAACCTTTTTAAAATAAATTAAAAATTCATGTAAAATATTTGCTTCATGCATGTTAATTACATACCAATAAAATTGCTAAAAAACATTGAGATATCAAAAAATATCATTAGTAGCATCAAAGGTGCTCTTGAGCCCATTCTCAGTCATTGTGCCCCCTTACTAAAATTAACAGCATGCTGACTTAATGGTAATTATGTTCATGCCTTTTTTTTTTTTTTTTTTTTTTTTTTAGCGTTTTACTGTCTCAGCCGGAGTCCTTTAAGACTTTGACTTAGTTTTGGTAACTTTTGAGCTTCATATTAATGGAATCAACATAACATATACCTGCCGTTTTGGACCTGAATTTCTTTGCCTCAGTATTAAGCTTCTTAAATTTATCCGTGTTACAATGTGTAGCTACATTTCACTTATTGCAATATAAAATGCCACTGTATGATTATATCGTAAGTTATTCATTCTAAGCATACATTTGGAACGTTACAAGTTTTTCATTAAGTAACATGGCTATGGCCTTTTTTTTTTTTTACGATTTTATTTATTCATTTTTAGAGAGAGGGGAAGGGAAGGAGAAAAATATCGATGTGTGATTTCTCTCATATGCCGCCAACTGGGGACCTGGCCTGCAACTGAGGCATGTCCCCTCACTGGAAATCGAACCAGCAACCCTTTGATTTGCAGTCCAGCACTCAATCCACTGAGCCACACCAGCCATCAAAGCTATGGCCATTTTTGTACAAATCACTTAGTGCACATAAGTAATAAGTTCTTTTGTCTGTATCTAGGTGTGAAATTGCAAGGTCATATGGCATATATATCAGTACTAGAAGAGGGTAGAAATCTGCTTTTCAAAGTGATTATACAGATTACCCTTAACCAAGAAAAGGAGCCATCAGAAATATATAAGATTTCCTATCCACATCCTTACCAATACAAGTTAAACTTAATAAGTCTTGTGGCCATATAATATCATCATTTTTACTGTATTTTTATTTATAATATAATATTTAAAATTTTTGTATGGTGATTTTTAAAGTTTTTTTTAAGTCTCCTATACATAGAAATAAGCATACAGTTCAATGAATTTTTACAAACTAATAATACATCTATGAAAACAAGTCAGATTATAGAACAGAATATTCTTGACATCCCTGACATCCCAGAAGCAGTCTGCACTCTTCCCAGTCATTTCTGCTGGTAACCATTATATCAGTATCTAACTCTACAGGCTGTTTTTTTTTTTTTTCCCTGAAGGCAACAATGTTTCCCTTTTTACTGTATCTACGTTCTTATTTGGTAACTTTTCAGTACCCTTCCACTCTAAATCTGGCTTGGCTATTAGATCTACAATGGGACAGTAATAAAAATTATTTAAATAAACTTGAAAAGCACTTTCCTTACTGACCTTACCATTGTTTTTGCTCTCAGCCATCAGCATGAAAACCATCCAGGTTACTTGACAGAAAATGAGATACACCTGAAGAAGAGCAAGGTCGCTTAGTATTTCCTGGTGAGGCAACTGATATCTGGTCTTGTTTTGTTACTTCATTTTTTCTACTATTTTTGGGTTTAATTTGGCTTCTTTTTCAAAGTTCTTGAACTGGATGCTTAGATAAATTTTTCAGACATAATTCTTCAATAACACTGGGCAACACAATTTTCACTGAGTTTGATCTGACACTTGTTTTTTGACTACCTTTTGGCATCTGAATCCAAAAATGACCCCAGTTTTTCTAATCACATCAACTTTTTGAGGTACAAGATACCCTCCCTTTGCCCCAAAATTCATACAAAATTTACATACAAAGGAAAATAAAGAAAATATTGCCTGAATACACTGTTTATTTAGTTATTTTATTCATATAAAGACTATATATTATTACTGTAAATCAAATTGTGTACAAGTAGTAAAGTTCTGCTACCAAACATACATATTAAGACATTTTATCTTTTCAAAAGACGGGCTAGGAAATGCCAAAATGAGATACTTGGAACAGTCTCCTTCAGTTGGAAAAACTTTAACAAATTGCTGCATGAAACCGAGTTTTATGTGCAGAGGTGGGAATAGAATGTTCTTTCTGTCAACAAGTGGCTCATAGAGAATGTTTGGATCACCAGGTTTGAGGTCACATCTTGGAGGCCAATTCAACTCCACCCAATGCTTCTCATGAGCTCTGCTGTACCACATACACAGAAAACAGAGATACTTGGTGTATCCACGTTGCTGACCAAGAAGGAAGCAGACCATTTTAAGATCAACACAGATGATCTAATTGTGCTTGTGATATGGTATTGCAACAGATCAATGACTCTGTTTATGTCTTCATATTCTTCATGAAAACAAACTGAATGGCCAATTGGGACTGCACCAAATAAATTGCCATTGTGGAGGAGGACACACTTCAAGCTCCACTTTAAGCTATTGATGAACAGTCGCCATTCAGTTGCGTTCTAGATTGAAATTCCCAATTCCTCTATTAAACTATGTATGTGATGGCAATATACAAAGCCACCATCACTTTGAAAGTACTGCAGAAATGCACTTTCTCTTGAGCAAAAGTTGGATGCCTTCGCTCCTTTTTTAGGCAAGTTTTTCTCATGCAGTCTTGATGCTGGGAGTTCTGAAACCTTTTTGGATAGTCCCAAATCTCATGCCAAATCATTCAACTCATGCTGATCAAATCCCTTACAAACTGAGTCATCTTCAATTTCAAAATCTTCATCATTGCTGTCACTTAGTTCTCCACCATACTCCTATTTTTCGAAAGAGGGTAATTCAATGAAAACTGGCACTGGGATTTCAGCTGACTGAGGCACTGGGCATATAGCTGATGGTAAACTAGGGTACTCTATTTTACATTTATTTTTCTTGTTATATCATGATGCTTTCACTATACAAATGGAACAGTCACTTGAATGATCTCTGTTCTCTTGCCAAACCATAAGTATACCAAATGGCAATTTATTACATGTTCCCCTCGTCCATATCTGTAAACTCTTGACACAGCGCTTGCACACCTTGTGAGGGGCCCAAGACTTATTTTGATCACCAAGTTTTACTTTAAAACATGCAAAACAGGCTAATGTTTTCCTTTGGGAATGGTGAAACTGCCACAGATATAACAAAATGAATCAGACTTGTTTATGCACTTACAATGAGAAATACCAGAGGCAGACATCATCTGAAGGAAAGGAAACAAGTACGTATGGAAATAAAAAAATAAATTCTGCTAACTCCTTGTATACAGACAAGATCTTGGACTACACTTCTGAATACAATTCACTACATAGAGCAGCACACAACCTCTCACCACACTGTCTCACGTGTAACTGAATAGCTTAGACAAGTAGGAACCTGTCACTAGTCTCCAACATCGTCCCGCACCCCTCTCCACTTAAGGGAGGTTTGCTCTCAGCCAATAAGAGAGTACTAGTGCTTCCCTCAATCCAGGCTCGATCCAGCCTAGAATGGTTGCATTAAGATAAGCTGTACGGAAAAACTTGGCATGATAGAAGAAAACTATTTGCAGTTTTTAAATCAGCATGTCTATTTAAGTCTAAAACAACTGAAAAATCAAACTCAACAGGAAGTATATTAAAAATTGTTCCCCTGTGTAATGTATGCATTTTAGGAAACAAATCTTTTTCTAAATATTGTTGGGGTACATTTCTTAAATGTTGACATATCATAACAATATTAATTAACTCAAAATGGATTTAAATTTTTCTTGTGACTTTACCCACAAGCTATTTAGTTAGAGGTTTTTTTATTTGTCATTTGTTTTATTGATTTCTACTTAATCCACTGGAGTCAAAGAAAATACTTTCACAGTTTAAATTTAATGAAATTGAAATTGTTTATGACTCGCTATATGAAACATTTTTTAAGTTTTGCATTTATCTAAAATTCTTATATTCTCTCATTGTTCAATATAATATTCTGTAATTTCTAGTAGATTGCTTAAGTTGTGTTTTTCATAAAATTTGTGTATTTTCATCGTTTGTCATTTACAAAACGAAGAAATTAATGTTTCTTCCTATAACAGTTGATCTTTTTATTTCACCTTTAAATTCAGTAAATTTTTAACTTTATTTTGAGTGTATGTTATTGTATATATACATATTTAAAGTAGTTCTATTACCCCAATAAGTTGACTTTAGTTATTAACATTAGTCTCTATTAACTATTTTTTGGCCTTAAACTTTATGATTAGCATACTTACACAAAATGGGTGTGCTTTATCTACAATATCTACATATTTAAATCTATTTTTGTATATTCTACACAAATTTTTTTTTATTTGGGGAATTTCTAGTTAAGAAAATTATAGACATATGGTAAAATTGCACATTTCTGAATCCAGGAATTAAGTTATGGCCTTTTTTCTTGTGGCCAATGAAATGAATAAACATTAGAGATGTTGTTTTTAGACAGAAGCACTAAATTTCCAGGTAAAATTTTATATAATTCTTTTTCCTCCTGACAAATCAGTCATGGCAACAGCGAGTTTGA
The DNA here is from genome assembly GCF_987537825.1 of Furipterus horrens. Classification (NCBI taxonomy): domain Eukaryota; kingdom Metazoa; phylum Chordata; class Mammalia; order Chiroptera; family Furipteridae; genus Furipterus; species Furipterus horrens. The sequence continues at coordinate 57,014,723 of NW_028327171.1, forward strand.
GCTTCCATAAGCCTTGATCCTTGGGAAAGTGTGACATAGAGCAGAACCTCAACCCCAACAATGCAGTGTATATAGGTACCATGATCAGGAAATGAACATTTTTGTTCACTTGAATCTTTGAGATTTTGAGTAATGTGGGTGTAGCCTACCTTTAATATTAAAATAAGTTTTAAATTGTGGATTTGATTATAGAATTAAGTTTTCTATTTTATCTTATGCCTGTTTTTATTATTTTATCTTCTAGGATTTTTCCACTTTATTTTTCAAAATTTGGCGTCAAATTATTTAGAACATACTGTTACAATCAATCGTTGTTATATATACCTGTAGTGATGGCCCTTTGGTTTTCATGACAATGATTTTGTGCCTTCTCTTTTTTTTCTAATTGATCAACTTGCAAGATATTTGCAATCTAGGTTAATTCTCTCTGTTGTCTGTGATATACACCATTAATTCCTGCTGTCATATTTCTTTCCATCTACATCCTTTGGGTCTATATTTATTCTTCAATAACTTCTTGAAATAAATCTTTTACAGTTTATCTCTCTTTTTAATATATGTCTTTATATTGGTATATTTTCTTTGTACATGATCTGATCTTATCTGTATCCTGGATACAGAGAGATTAACTGTGTTTAGTCAAATACGTTTTCTAATTTATATATACCTGTATGTAGATTTCCTTTCTAGTGCATATTTTATATGTATCTTAATTTCTAAATTTTAAAATTCTTATTGTTTTCTTACTAGATTTTACTGTAGTCAGAAAACATACAATCAATGATTTCAGTCATTTGAGATTTAGAATCTCTGATGAGAAATCACAGATCAAAGTATGCTGTCATAGGATTCTATGCTTAAACTTGTGCTGTTTTTGAGGTCTAAGGCATTCTGAATGGAGAATTTGATTTAAACTGGTTCTGTGTTGCTAGTTCCTTTATATATCATGCAGAAACAGATGTGGATCCTCTATGGCCATAAAGTATCCCCAATGAAAATATTATAAGAAAAATGAGCAGACAACAGTCAACTTATAACTTGTTTGAGGAAACAAGATACTTGAAGTTAGAAAGGGGAGCAGAAATAATGAAAGGCAGGAACAGACCCTTTAAGATATCACACTATAATTTTTAGACATGGAATATTAAATAAGTGTGTTGATGTATTTAAAGTAATGAACAGCCCTGACCAATGTGGCTCAGTTGGTTGGGTGTCATCCTGTGAAGCCACAGTTTGCAGGTTGGATTCCTGGTCAGTGCACACACCTGGATTACAGGTTCAGTCCCTGGACAGGGCATATTCGAGAGGCAAAAAATGCTTCCCTCTCACATTAATGTTTGTCTCCCTTTCTTTGGCTCTCCCTTTCCCTCTCTCCAAAAATAAATTAATAAAAATTTTCAAAGTAATGAACAAATTTAAAAATATGATAAAAAAGTATAAATAAATACCAGTTCTTTAAAAATAATTGAATAATTTCAGCTTAACAAAATTTAATAAAATGCAAAATGGTCTTAATAAGTTCGTTTATAATCTAGTTCAGGGAAACAAATAATATAAAATAAAAGAACCAGACCTACCTAACTAAACCACTCCCAAATTCCTAACACTAAGAAATTGTAAAATAAATGTTTATTGTTGCTTTAAAATAAAAGAAAGAAAAAGAAAAAGAGAGGACGAAAAACATGGAGCATATAGGGGAGAGTTCATGTATATATATATAGTTGGTATTGCTCAACTTTTTCAAAATATTTTTTTTAGATTTTATTTACTTATTTTAGAAGGAGGGGAAGAGAAGGAGAAAGAGAGGAAACTATCCATCCATTGTCTCTCACATGACCCCAACTGGGGACTTGGCCTTCTACAACCCAGGCATGTGCCCTGACTGGGAACTGAACCAATGAACTTTTTAACTTTTGATTTATGGGATAGGACTCAATCCACTGAGCTACACCAGCCAGGATGTGAGTTCTAAATTATGTCTACTTACATCTAGAGAGATAAAATAAAACAGAAATAGGGCAACCTGTGAAGAGCTAATAAAAATAATAATTATCAAGTTAAATTTGTATAATAAACAGGCTCAAAATAAATTACTAGACAATACAAACAAGGGTTGATTGTAAATAAATTGATCAGGGAAAGAATAAAGGATGTATGTTAAAATAGCTAAGGTTCTACTGAAAATTTAGACAGAGAGTATCTTACATTCAAACAAGTGGGAGGCATAGCGATGCCAATTAATTTAATGCAGAAATGACATGACTAGTTCTTAAGAAGTGACTAACCCTCAAGAAGTGACTAACCATCAAGGAATTTAATCAGTATATAACGAGGTCTTACTATGTAAGTCTCAGGACTAGATGTGTTTACAAGTGTACTCCAACTAATAATCTATAAAGCCTTCCCAATATGTTTTTTAAAAGAGAGAAATCCTCACTCATTAGATGAGACTTGCATTGCCAAGGTACCAATACTCAAACAACCTCAATTGCACAATTGAATATAAATCCAAAAATAATAAATTAATTACAAGCAAATAAAACTTGAAACTATAATTGATATGTTATGATGAACTTAGGGACCAAGTTGGAACTATGGATAATGTCAGAAAACCTAACAATGCAATTAATGTATTAATTATCCAAAGGAGAAAAATTGTATGAGTACCTTTGATATAGATTGAAAACTTTTAATTATCTTAATTTAAATTTTTTTCTGAAATATAACAAATAAACTTCTTTAAATTAATAACAATTATATGCCAAATTCTAAATCAAATATAATAATTATATGTGAAACTTTATTTATTTGTATGTTTATTTGTTTATTTTAGAGAGGGGGAAAGGAAGGGAACCATTGATGTGAGGAGAAACATTCAATGGCTGCCTTCAACAGGAATGTTTTTAATATTCTTCTTTCAATAATAGCCTCAACTGAAACTATTTAAATATCTCAAGACAAAACTGGATAAATAAATGTTTGTATATTTATATAATAAAATACAGCTCTGCTTTAGAAAGAAATACATTTGATAATGATATAAACAAATCTCAAGAGCTCTAAATGGACACAAATGTGTAGTTTTTATATAAAATATTAGTGCACACAAAACTAATCATTGTAGTTAGAAATCAGAATAGCAGTTGTCTCTACCACTGAGAGGGACTAGCCATCTCATGAGGAGGACTGACTGACAAAGAACACAAATGTTCTTTATTGGCAGAAATAGTCTCTATATTTTTGTGTTTTATTTTATTTTATTTTTTATTTATTGATTTTAGAGAGAGAGGAGAGAGACAGAGAGAGAGAGAGAGAGAGAGAGAGAGAGAGAGAGAGAGAGAGAGAAACATGGATTTGTTGTTTTGCTTCCTTATGTATTCATTGGTTGATTCTTGCTTGTGCCCTGACCAGGGATTGAACCTGCAACCTCAGCATATCAGGACAATACTCTAACCAACTGAGCTACAGGACCAGGGTGGAAGTAGTCTACATTTTGACAGGAGAATATTTACAAGGGCGTATTCATTTGTCAAAACCTGCTAAATTGTACACTTAAGATTATTTCACTTCATTACATTTAATAATATCTTAATTTTTAAATATATACATTTAACACATTATAGCAATACACAAACAATGATATGGTTTGCTATTGACATTCAGTGGGAAGAAAATGAAGAACAGAGAGAAAATAAATGGAATACGGGAAGAAAAGAGAAAAAAGAAAAGGTACAGGTTAGTAAAAATGATGGAAGTGTGTTAGTTAACAAATATGATTCTGAAATGTAAAATGCTTGATGTCCAAAAAGGAAATGAAAAAGAAAATTGCTTTTTTTTTTTTTTTAAGGGAATCATGTTTCATGGACATTTTCACATATCTATCTGCAGGTCCCAGGCTTTCTGATCAAGATTACTGGCAGCCAGGGTTCAAGGATTATGGAAGGACAACCATGCCTTGGAAGCTGGAGATAATCAATTTTTCAGGAGAGATTTACAGGTTCAGGACCTCTAGAGACATTTATGTAAATTCCAAAGGTAATTAACTTAGAAAACTAGATACTTTGTTGTTTTCATTAGAAGATAAAGTCTCTCTGCTTCTTCAGAAAGGGGAGAGGTAGCTATTGTATTATTATTTCTTAATTATTTTCCATATGAAGAACTGTAACCCTACTTTTGGCCACCCCTTGTGTACACTTTTAAATAAAATGTTTATTTTATTTTATGTTATTTATTTATTTTAAAATTTTTAATCCTCACCTGAGCATATGTTTATTGGTTTTAGAAAGGAATGCAGGGAGAAGGAGGGAGAGAGAGAAATATCGACATGAGAGAGAAACATTGATTGGTTGCCTCCCATATGCACCCTGACCAGGGATTAAACTCACAACCTAGGCATGTGCCCTGACCAGGGATTGAACCCACAACTCTTTGGTGTTACAGGACAATGCTCCAACCAACTGAGAGTCACACCAGACAGGGCTAAATAAAAACATTTTAAATCACTTAGGCCTTGAGTAAATTTATGTTAAGGTAGGAAATTATATGGTATCCTCAAAATACATTTTTGCATTAGAAATGTTGGAAGGCAAATTATCTAACTATTAGGAAATAGAATGGTACATTAAAAAGTAAAGTTTCTCCCTAAACAAAGTATAGTTAGTTTTATGCAGAGAAACCTTATGTCACCTTCAGAATGCCAAGTTCTGGAAGGATCAGATAGAGGTTAAAATAGAAAGCATGAAGGAATATCTTTGTCCTTCTAATATCAACCAAAACTGGATCTCCATGCCTTATACCTTTCATTGTTTACTTTCCACTTGATCTGAAATCTTAAGTCTCCCTAGGAAACCTCAATTCTCTTCCAAAACCAAAGTAAAACAAAGTCCAGAGTAAAGAAGACAGAGTTCCAAAGAAACAGGAGGACTGGAGCTAGCCTGAGAATCTTGTCTCAGTTCCCACAGGTCCTACTACCAGGTCACGCAGGCAACCTTCCTGCATCCAAATGGCCCAAAGCCTCACTGGTAGAGGCACTCTCTCACCTATCAGTGCATCTGCTGGTCCCTCAGCAGAGACATGACCTCTCAGCACCCAGTCTTATGGCAGAGACATGCTTTCTTGCCCCAAGCCAGATTCCACCAGCATGAAATGACCCTTCCTAGGTCCCAAATGGCAAGGCATTCTCTCCAACTCGCTTCTCAGATGACCTCTCCTAGGTCCCAATGGCCAAACAGCAGAAACAGAGAAATCTCGAGGCATACAAAATAAAGTTCAACCCATGTCCCCATAAGATCAGAAAACAAGCAAAGACACCAAGCAACTAAAGAATAATTGTACCCAAGGGTGAGGTTTCCTTTTCTCCATGTTTAAAACTTCCACGACATTTCTATATACCTTTACTCATTCAGATTTAGCCATAACTCACTTTCAATTATTGTTCTTTTCCACACTGGGAGGACCATACTCAAACTCAGTATCTGGCAGCCAGGAGTCCCCAGCTTTACAAGTATGTGAATAAAGCAAAAGAAACATTGTCACCCTGTATTGGGGGGGGGGGCACTATTCTTTTTTGGAAGAGAAATTTCAAGTCTCCTTCCAGAGTGCAAGTCCAACTTTCCCTTTCAGCATCAACCACAGCAGCGGGGTCTGCGTCCTCCTCGGACGGTGCCCATTATACCCATGTGTGGTGGATCCAGGGCTTGACTCCCATCTGTCTCTTGGCAATATTGTTTCAACTGCATGATGGTGCAATAACTTAGGGAGCAATGCACAGGCCACCTTTCCTCATAATACAAACATATGTAGACCACACAGTGTTATAATAATCAGTCAATATTTCCTTGGTCACTGGGTAATAGCAATAAATACTCCAGTCCAAAATCCTACTCCGTGGACTCCCTCTAGGAGCCAGAACAGAACTGCCCTTATTGGCCCAGATGTAGAGGACAAAGCTATAATAAGAAAAATCCAAAAAACCTGAGAACATAGAAATAGAACTGGTATCCATGACTCAATTATTCCAAAGAGTACTCATAAGCAAATCTTCTGTTAACCAATCTCTCAAACCTGGTCCCTACACAATGGCTCTCCCCAAGCAGTCCCCATGTGGACCTTGTTTCTTTTTCAGCAGCCATGTGTGTTTAGGTGCTGATGCCTTAAGTGGACGTGCAAAAAAATTTCCTTTAGGCTGGGAAACCCACAGTCCCACTGTTGGCATTGACCAGCCACAGGCAGCTAGGGTCCTACCGGAGGTGCCAATGCTGTTACCGAACAGCAACTTGGGGTCCTCCTGCCCACCACCACTCTCTAGGCAAACTTCCGGAGGCAAAGGTTTGCTGATAAAGAAAAGGAGTATTTATTCAAAAGCAGTCTCTTAAGCCTATCAAGTCATAGCTTTAATTACTTAAGCCTATCAATTAAGGCTAAAGTCTAACACCTGGGTTCTCCTAGCTTTTCCCCTATTAGTTTCTATTTATTTTATTTATTGGGTTAGTTTACAAACCAAAACAACATGCAATACAAAAGCTACACAATTTTTGGAAGAAAGGCTTCTGCCTCAGAGCCTGTTTCCTCTAAAACACCCAAAGAATAAATCTGCCACCCTCTGCCAGGCCAGGCAGATCCTAAGCTGTGTCCCAGAGTTCCTTCCCATACAAAATACTGTCTATTGGAAAATGCAGGCAGCATCAGCACCATCATCCAGGCATCCTCAAGGAAGAAGAGCCTGAGAGTGACCTTGAGAGCAGGAGTCAGAGTCAGAGCCTGAAAGAGAAAGAGACAGATAGCCAACTCAGGAGACAAAAAAGCCCATGGGCCAAAGAGCCAGCCCTCTTTTTATTTCCATTGATTCTGGAGGCATTCAGCTTCTCAGCCAATCCCACCCTAGAATGCCTTCCATTGCCTAGACAAACTCTGCCTATGGCCCCTCCTACTTCTCCTCAGTGGTCTCAGTCAGATCTCTCTGTATCAGAATTGCTACTTTAACAGAAATTCAGATCAAGGATCTTCTGAAAGGGTGCCCTGTGAATGCTAGAGATAAAGAATTGTTAATAAGACTAATAAGGAATTCTTCTCTTGAAAAAAATAACCTCATGGTACCTGCAGGTATCAGACTTAAACTAGAAAGATCCGATATATTATATCAAGAATTCATAATTTTTAAGTAGATCCAGTAATTGTAGTTGGAAAAGTGATGTTCATAGTTCCTTTGAGAGAGCAGGTGTATAAAGTCTTATGGTATTCATAAGTAAGAAAAAGCACTTTATAAATGAGATATACTGATGGTGTACCAGAAAGAACTATAATTAATGGCTTTTGGACTTGCTTAGTTACTGGATAGATGTATAAAGATACTCTTAATAAGGGTGAAATAAGGTGGTTTTTGTTTTTAAAAAAGGATGCTTTGAAAAGCCATAATTAACTTAGTTCTTATCTCTCATCACACTGTATTTCACAAAACAAAATAGATTAACATATTATGAAACTAAATTCATAATGAAGAATTAAAAATTCAGATAAAGGTTTCATGACTAAGATTTTCAACAATAAAATATTCTATAATAAATGTCATCACCATCATCATCACCATTAGGATTAACCCAAGATGCACACTTGCCAGGGTCCTCAGAGGTGCACACTGTCTACCTTCCATGTAGAACACATCTCATCAGGACTCTATTAATACACACTCTTTCCCCACCTCCTTAACTCCACCTCTATGTATTAGTTTCCTGTCACTGCTATAACAAACTACCAAAAACTTGGTGCTTTAACACTACAGAAATGTATTCTCTCACCATTTCCGCAGCCTCTTCCTGCTTCTGGTGGCTGTCTGCATTCTTTGGTATTCTGGGCTTGCAATCATACTACCCACCTCAGCCCCCTCTTTGCAGTGCCCTCTCTGTGTGTCCTCTCCTTTTCTGTCTTGTGTAAGGACACTTGTCATTTAACTTTAGGCACGCCTGGATAGTCCAGGATGAATTCATCTCAAGATTCTTAATTTAATTATATTTGTAAAGCTCCCCTGCTTCCCCCTTAAAAAGATAACATTCACAACTTCTGGCAATTATCACATAAACATATTTTTGAGGGTCCTCCACTGCAGTCATTACACCACCTGTGTTTCTTGTGCTGTCTTCTACGTAACAATGGAGAAGTGCAGGAAGGTAGGGAAGTTAGGCAAATCTTAAAATAAAATTAAAAAGTGCCTTCCTTTTATACATTAACTTAGCATTAGTTGATATACCATGAAGGATAGACCAAGCTAAGGTGCCACTGTCAATTCCAGCTAACCTGTGTTCTTCCATGCATCCCTCTATTTTCATCAGCTTACTAATCTTCCAGACTAGCAGAGTTTCTCTCGTTCATTAGACAGTGTCAGTAAAGTATGAATTTTAAAAAAAAATTATCAACTATATATCATGAAAATTGCTCCCAGATTCTTACAAGTTATTGTCTATTGCTCAGATTTTTGTGTTATGAGTTTTTATCTTTGATGCTTTTTTCACTGGCACTGTAGGGAAAATTATAAAACACACCAAAAATTGACAGCTAGCAGCTACTTTAAATAAGGTAGCCAAATAATAACCAGGTGAATGCATAATTTTTATATATTAATGATGCTTTTTTATATATCATTAGCAAATTTAATAATTAATTATTGATAAATTCAGATAATGTAATATTTAACAATAAAATGAAATCAGAAAAGTTTAAGCAGCTCTTCAAGTTGTATTTTCCTTCCTTTTTATGCTTAAATAAAAACTGTACATTTTTCCTAATTTTTTTCTATAGTAGACTGTAAATATTCAATAGTGTTTTTATTTTATTAAGCAGTTTTCCTGGAACCCATGAACTATATATAAATATAAATGCATCAGAAATGTAACATTCAGTAATCATTAACCATTTGTCTATATATTCAGTAGAACTTGTGAAATTTGTTTGCCCTGAAGTACAGTGCTTAGCAAAGTAAAACAGCACACATTTTTCTTTCTTTTTCTAATTTGGAAATATACATGGCTAATGTCCTTGGGTTTCGAATACATTCATCTTTTCCTAATGCTTTCTCTGAGTCATAAAGTAGATTAAGATACATCATACTATCACGAGAAAGCAGGAATATAGTCATGCAGAATTGAATACTGTCCATCTTTAATGCTTTGATGCCACTTCATATATGCATCTTTATTAATATTATAGACATTATATTGAAAATGCAACTGCATATCCTAATAAATCAAGTTTATGATCAACCTAGCTCTATCAAAATCTGTCAATGGTTGATGGTATTAGATATTCACTTTGTATTTTTAAACTGCCTAAGAAGAGACCATTAAGTAAATAATATCGTTTCCAAAATTATTTTTGTGAACATTCAGAGTGTAGTCTGAAATCAGTCTTTCAGACTTTGCTTATGATAGTGTTCATGGCTGCCATGGGAGTGTTTCTGATAACTATTATGCCACCATAAAAAAATAAAAAGATATTTTGACTCAAACTGCATACAAATGAATTAAACAATCTGATTTATTTCTATAGAGGAAAAAAGACAAAGAAGTTCAGGTTATAGTGTTTTATTACATTGTATAGTGTTTTATTACATTGGACAATATATACCAACAAACTCTCAATACAGTGGAAACAAATGAAAAAATGACATTATCACAAAATGCATGATATCAGAGATGCTAAGAGCAGCTCCAAGTACAAATGGATACTCTTGAAGAAAATCAGAGGATGCCATAAGTTTGATCCATATTGTTACCATAGCACAAATCACCAATTTGATATTCCCAGTTCTGCTGCCTCATCATTATTGTGAGGGAAGGTTGGTCTCTTTGATCTTGAATGGGTCCCTGAGAGCAAGTTAAGGACTTGGAGTTTCTAATATTATGCAATTCACAAAATGGAACGTTAGAGTCACGAAAGAGCCAATGAATCTACAAGCAGTATCTAATTCACTCCTCAAAGACTCTCTGGTGTTCCAGGAAAGCCCAGACAAATGTTGATCAAACAACAGGGACCATCTTAACTTTTGCTGTGCATCACAAGGGATGCTAATACTGCCTTGGTTATCATCAAGTTTTAAGCAATGAAATGATCTGGTGAATGCATACTTTTCTATTCTAATTTCTCTTCTGCTTCCAACTAGTTATATTCCTTCTGTATACATCCAAGTTTTCCATATCACTGTACAAGGTTAATCAAATTTGTCTCACACGATATTACAGTATGTAAGGGACAAGAGCTAAAAATCAATCTGATAAGTTTAGTTGGGATTATTTCAACCTGAAATAAATAAATGTTATGCATGCCATAATTTTATTTTTTATTTCTACATTTATTTTAATTTATTTTTCAATGTATTATATTTTTTCCATTGCTATTTATACTATTTATACCCCCACTTCTTCCTCCCATAGTCAACATACTGTTGTCCATCTTCAGGAGTTCTTTTTCTTTTTTGCTTAGTCTCTCAACCCCTATGCTTCCAACACCCAGAGCTGTCAGCGTATTCTCTACCTATGAGTCTGTCTCTATTTTATTTGTTAGTTCCGTTTTTTTCATTAGAGTCCACATTTCAGTGAAATAATATGGTATTTGCCTTTCTCTGTCTGGCTTACTTTACTTAGTATAATGTTCTCCAGGTCCATCCATGCTGATGCAAAGGGTTAAATTTACTTCTTTTTCACAGCCTCGTAGTATTCTAATGTGTAGATGTACCACAGCTGTGTTATTCACTCATCAACTGATGAACAGTTGGGCTGCTTCCAAATCTTGGCTACTATAAATAACACTGCAATGAACATAGCAGTGTATATAGTTTTCAAATCAGGTGTTCAGATTTCTTTGGATAAATTGCCCAAAGTAGAATTCCTGGGTCATAAGGCAGTTCCATTTTTAATTTTTTGGGGTAACTCCATATACTTTCCATAGTGGCTACACCAATCGGCATTCACACCAACAGTGCACTGGGGTTTCCCTTTCCCAACCTCCTTGCTAGCATTTGTGGTTAGCTGATTTATTGATAATAGCCATTCTTATAGGTGTGAGGTGATATCTCATTGTAGTTTTAATTTGCATTTCTCTGACAATTAGTAATGTTGAGCATATTTTCATATATCAATTGGCCATCTGTATGTCCTCTTTGAAGAAGTGTCTATTCAGGTCCATTGCTCATTTTTTTAATTGGACTATTTTTTTTTTTTTTTTTTGGTGTTGAGTTTTCTAAGTTCTTCATAAATTTTGCATGTTAACCCTTTTTCACATATATCAGTGAATATGTTCTCTCTTTCAGTGGGTTGTCTTTTCGTTTTCTTGATAGTCTCCTTTGCTGTAGAAAAAGTTTTTAACATTGATGTAGTCCCATTTGCTACAATGTCCGACATTTTACTGCCTATGTTTTCTTCTGGTTTCATCTAACATTTAAGTTTTAATCAATTTTTTAAAGTATATTTCATTGATTATATTGTTACAATAGTTCCAATTTTTTCCCCTTTGCTCCCCTCCGCCCAGCACCCCCCTTCCCCAACAATCCCCTCCCCAAGTCCATGCCCATGGGTCGTACATACAAGCTCTCCTGCCTCACCCTTTCATATATTCTTCTTCTTTTTTTAAAAAATAATTAATTAATTAAATATTTTAACAATAAAAAATAACAATCCCTCCCTCTCAGACTTAAAACCCTTTACAATCTTATAAAGGACAATGGACGAAGGTCTCGAGCTCCTCTAGCTGCTTCAAGCGGACCTGGTCGTCGTCCTACCTACCCTTGGGTCAAGAAACCCCTAATAAGAGTGGGGGTGTGGAGGGGAGGGTGGCCTTCCCACAAGGGGAAGGATCGTGCAGACTCCAGGTTGGTTGGCTGTCTCTGGACAACAGCATGCTTGGTTTAACGGGCTGGCATCCTTGTTGTATTCTGGGGGCAACAGGGTTAAAGGACATCATTCAATCCGTAACCACTAGATGACAAAAGACAGGTATTAATTTTTCAATGTCCCACATTAGGGAAAAGGAGGGCTTCTTTGGAGGAAGGTATGCCAGGTACATCTCACCTGTCCAAAACCCTTTTGCCCATTATACTTAGTTTGAACGGAGGGAAATATTTTAGGTTTCTCCCCTCTCAGGCCTATCTGGGCTCTTTCTGTCCAAGCCATTAGGATAGAAAAGAGAAACCAGTTTTAAAGTGAAGCCCACAGACCATCCTGTTCTTCAACAACCCAGCCACTTAGTTCAGCCAAACCATTGAGTCTCAGGAGGCAGCAGTGCAGACAGGATTAAGTGAGGCCTATACGTACAGACAATCACTCAGTTAATGAGATCGTAGGCTTATGCCCTTTGAAAACAGAAAACACATGTTAATTTATGTAACATAACCCACATACAAGTCTCTATATCTGTAGGACTGTCTTATCAGAAAGACATCCAATTGCAAGGCATTTGACATTCTTCTTGCCTGTAAAGTAAACATCTTTGATAATGCCACAGACATAGTTTAACTTTCAAATGAAAACAAATTTTAAATGAAAAGAAACTTTAAAGACGGTTAGCTGCACTACTTTATAGTCTACCACTGGGCATTGTGATCTTCCTTGAATCGTGATTTTTCTCCCTAAGATTACCCTCCTTGTCATTAAAGGGACTGCATTAAGTTCATTTTTAATTTATCCTGTTCATTTGCATAAACACAACAAGAGCAGAAAATTATCACTTATGATCTTTAGTTCTGCTTTGCTGGAACTTACACAAGGAACATTTAGGGTGACCTTCAGTCTGCCCTTCAGGGCACAGAAGCTGAGCCACATAATTGGCATTCAGCCTTGCCTGTAAACACCTGTCTTTTCCAAGTCCTCCTGGTTTTCCATTGTGCCTTAGGTCCCTTCTAGCCATCTTTCAGGAAAACAACCTTCATTCCTTCCCTGGAAAGATTGTTATGGACTGCTCATCCATCCAAGGTACCAGGCCTTTTATCTCATGGACTTTTATTACCTTTGAAAGTCAGTCCCAGTTTCTCAGGGCTTTTTGGTAACAACCAAAGCCCAAGCATGTCTCCTTTAGGCATGACATTCCAGTCAAAGTCTTAGTTAAAAAAAAAACCAAAAAAACCTCTATTAACAACTGGTCTTATTAGTTTTATGCAAAGAAACTTAGTTCATTACTTACTTCTTTAGAATGCCAAATTCTGGAGGGATCAGATAGGGAGAAAATATATACAGTGTGAAGGAAAATCCTTGTCCTTCTAATATTCACTGAACTTGCATTTCTATTCTTTATATTTTTATTTTTCCCCCCACTAAAATTTTTTCTGTTTGTTTGTTTTTCCATTACAGTTGTCTCACTTTTTTCCCCCTCTTGCTTCCCTGCACCCTGCTCCCCCTTCTCCCACATTCAGTCTCCACCCAGTTGTCCATGTCCATGGGTCATTTATACAAGTTCTTTGACTAGACCCTTCCCCTTCTTACCACTTCTCTCCCTTCCATCTCCCCCTTTGTTACTGTTAGTTTATTCCTTGTTTACATACCTCTGGTTCAATTTTGCTCATTTGTTTGTGTTGTTCATTAGTTTCCTGTAATAGGTGATAGCATAAGGTAATTTTCTTTTGTTGCCTGTCTTATTTCGCTAAGCATAATTCTCTCTAGTTCCAATCATGTTGTTGCAAAAGGTAGAAGTTCCTTCTTTCTTTCAGTACTTATTCATTGTCATTTTCCCCCTTTGTACTCATGTTCCTCTCTGTCTCTCTCTGTTTCTTCATCTTCTTAAAGCAGACCCTTTAGCATCTCTTGCAATACTGGTTTGGTGGAGATGTATTCTTTTAGCCTGCTTTTGTCTTGGAAACTCCTTATTTCACCTTCCATTTTGAATGAGAGCCTTGCTGGGTAGAGTATTCTTGGTTGTAGGCCTTTGTTTTTCATTACTTGGAATATATTTTGCCATTCCCTTCTGGCTTGTAGTGTTTCTGCTGAGAAATCTGATGATAGCCTTATTGGAGTTCCCTTGTATGTTATTAGTTGTTTTTCTCTTGCTGCTTTTAGGATTCTCTCTTTGTCTTTCAATGTTGCCATTTTAATTATGATGTGTCTTGAAGTGGGCCTGTTGGGGTTCATCTTCATTGGGACCCTCTGTGCTTCCTGGACTTGCATGATTCTTTCTCTCTTCATGTTAGGGAAGTTTACTGTCATTAGTTTTTCAAAGAGGTTTTCTATCCTTTGCTCCTCTTCTTCTCCTTCTGGAATTCCTATGATATGGATATTATTACTTTTCATGTTGTCCTGCAGCTGTCTTAGAGCCTCTTCAGTCTTGTTCAGTCTTTTTTCGTTTCATTGCACTGTCTGTGAGTTTTTGTCTACATTGTCCTCCAGCTCGTTGATCCGATCTTCTGCTTCCTCTAGCCTGTTTTTAATTCCTTCTACTGTGTTCTTCAATTCAGAGATCGTATTCTTCATTTCCTCCTGGCTCTTATTGATAGCTTCCATGTCCTTTTTGATGCTGGTATAATTCTCAGTAAGTTCCTTATAGTTCTTCTGGAATTCACTGTAGTTTTTTCTGGATTTCTTTGTAGTTTCTGCTGAGCTCATTGAGCTTCTCCATAATCCATGCTTTCAATTCCATATCTGATAGTTTGCTCCCCTCTATTTCATTTAGCACTCTTTCTGGGGATTCTACCTTTCCTTTTGATGGGGGGTTGTTTCTCTGTCTCCCCATTTTTGTGACTCCTATTGTTTGTTGGTGCTTCTTAGAATGATCTGCACTTCCTGGATCTGCCCCTGGTGGCGTCAGATCCTGTACCAGTCTGGGCCTAGGCAGCCTGTTGGAGACTTCCAGGGATCTACTGCCTTTGTCTGACTCCTTTAGTTGTTAATCTATTCAATCTGTGATTAGCCGTCAGGCTTAAGGACCGTGGGTGTGGCAGCTTAATTCCTGTAGGCAGGGCCTTTGCTTCCCCTCAGGCTGACGCCTCTTGGCTGGGAATGGTCTGCCTGCAGTGTGGGGATGAGTCAGCACTGGGACTCTGCCGGCCGCTTCCCCAGCTCTCCCCTCAAAGCCACCACACCAAACTCTCCCCAAGCATCCCTGTCCTCCCTGTCTTCCCTCTGCTTGTGCCCAGGGTAAGTGGGGGCAGAACATTTTCATATGTGATCCGCTTAAGAGCTCCTTTTCTCCAGCTGTTTCTCTCCAGTTAGCAAGAAACCCTGTGGCTTTTCACTTTTCTCAGCTGGATACTATTTTACTTTCCACTATGTTGCTGTAGGCTGGGAAGCTCAGCTGGGGGTTTAGACCCTGCCCTTCTCAGGGGGAACCCCCGGCTGCTGAGCTGTTTCTCAGTCCCTTCAGCTGCTTCCCGTGTGATGCCAGCCAGCCCCTTCCGCATCTCCGCACTCCCTACCGGTCAAGTTGTGATGTAGCGGCCTTTTCTGTCTCTCCATGGTTATAAGACTTCTCTCCAACTGGTGTTCGGTTGGTTATTCCAGATGATTTCTCCAAAATTACGTTGTAAATCCAGACTAGTTCTGGGAGGAAGTTAGTGTAGCTTCCACTTACTCCTCCGCCATCTTGTTTCTCCTTCCATTTTTAAAAAATATATTTATTTTTAGAGAGAGGGGAAGGGAGGGACAAAAAGAGGGAGAGAAATATCAATGTGTGGTTGCCTCTCATATGTTCCCAATTGGGGATCTGGCTCACAACCCAGGCATATGTCCTGACTTCGAATTGAACTGGCACCCTCTTTGTTCACAGGCTGACATTCAATGCACTGATCCACACAAGCCAGGGTCCTTAGTCCATTTATAATTTATGTTACTGTGTGGTATAAGAAAGCAGTCTAGTTTCATTTTTCTGCACATTTCTGTCCAATTTTACCAACACCATTTATTGAATAATTATCTTTAGTCTATTGTATCTTTTTGCTTCCTCTGTTAAATATTAATTTATTATAAAGTCATGGGTTTATTTCTGTTCTTTCTATTCTGTCCCATTGATCTATATGTCTGTTTTTATGCCAGCACCATGCTATTTTAATTACTATGGCCTTATAGTATAGTTTGATAGGTAGCATGATTAAGTCGCATGATTCCTTCAACTTTGTTCTTTCTAAAGATCACTGTTGCTATCCAGAATCTTTTGTGATTCTATGTAAATTTTTGGAATAGTTGTTCTAGTTCTGTGAAATATGTTATCAGTATTCTGGTAGAAATTGCACTGAATTTATAGATGGCTTTGGGTAGTATGAACATTCTAATGATGTTATTTCTTCCTATCCATGAATATAGTATATGCTTCCACTTGTTTGTATCTTCTTTAGTTTCTTTATTCAGTGTCATATAATTTCCTGAGTACAGGTCTTTTATGTGCTTGGTTAAGTTTATGCAAGTAATTTAATTCTTTTTGAAGCAGTTTTGAATTTTTATAATTTTCCTTTCTGATACTTCATTATTAGCATATAAAAATGCAACTGATTTCTGGATATTTTGCATCCTGTTTTGCTACCGAATTCATTTATCAATAATGGTAGTTTCTTTACAGGATCATTAGGGTACTTTGTGTATGGTACCATGTCATCTACAAAAATAACAACTTTACTTCTTCCTTTCCAATTTGGATATTTTTTATTTCTTCTTTATGTCTGAAATGCTGTGAATAAGACTTCCAGCAGGGTGTTGAATAAGAGAGGTAAAACTGACTCCTGCCAGATTTTGATGTTGGATATTATAGCTTCCATATTGAGAGAAAATAAACTTCTGTGTATAAACATTCCAGCCCATGATATTTTGTTTTGGTAGCCCAAGCTGATTTTGGTACTGAGAAATGGGGTGCTGCTATAACAAATACCTAAAAATTTGTAATTAGTTTTTGAACTGGAAGAACAAAGAAGCTGGAAGAGTTTTGAGGTGCATGTTAGAAATATAAATGTTAAAAGAGATTCTGATTAAGGTAGAAAAAAATAAGGGGAGAGCTGGACAGAAGACCTCTATTTTCTTAGAGAATACATATGTATTCTGGAATAGAATGTTGGTAGAAAAATGGATTTAAAGGCCAATTCAGTTTTTCAGACAGAAATGAGGAAATGTCATTGGACACCAATGAAAACGTGATCCTTATTGTAAAGTGGCAAATAACTTGTTTAAATTGTGTTTATCTTCCACTATTTTGTGTAAAGTAGAACTTGCAAGTGAAATTGGAATTTTAGCTCAGAGGATTTCTATGCAAGGTGCTTGGTTCATCGTGAATACTTATGATAAAATATGAAAAGAAAGAAATGAACTCAAGAAGGAATTCTTAAGCAGAAAGGAACCAGAACTTAAAGGTTTAGATAATCCTCTGCTTGTTCATATTGAAAAAAATAAGAAAGTGTATTCAGAAGAGAGCACCAAGTGTTTGGCCTATAGATTGATAAAGAGATTATGGGCTTGCACAAGCCAAAACACTGCCAGTTTGTGCTGAAAGAGATGAAGATAGGATAAAATGAAGGAAGGCTGTTGAACTTCTTAAATTCTGCAGCATCTCATCATAGAGATTTTTTAACTGTAAACATGCGCTATTCTTAAAGACAAGGGAAGATTAGGCTCACAGGTGATTCAGAGATCATTAGAGCTGTCTCCTCACTTTCAAAGGGTAGGTAGGAATCACCTGGACTTAAATAGCTGAGGCGATGGTTGCTTAGAGTGTGTGCAAACATGAACATAAATAGTTTATACAAAAATATAGTCACTGTATTTTAAAATCCCATGAACATTCCATATTGGTCCTAACACTAGACCATAATTAATGAGGATCTTTAAGTACTTCTGTTTAAGACAATATATCAATGTGCTTGAATTACAAATCCAATATTATAAGCACAAGAAACTCATTACTTTCCTCTACTGATATCTGCAGCTTTTGCTTTATCAGTTCACTATTTCAGCAATGTTTGGGCTTCCTATTGCATATTGTCATTACTTCTCTTTACAAAAAGAGAAATAAAGACATAGAGTTTGTTCCACTTTTAACATTGTTCTATAAAAATAAATTGCTGATTATCTTATACCACAACTAAAATTTGGTTACAAAGTTAATCTCCTGCTTATACCGAAATGCTGAGAGAAGGCAAATGGCATATAATGATTGGTAGTTGGCTCCCGTCCTCTATATAATCAACATTCTTAAGAGAAGATAAATAAGTCAATGTTTGTACTTTATGTGTGAGGAGAGATTCTGTTTGAAGATTAATTGCTTCTGATTATTTAGTACTCTCTCAGGTCAGCGTCATTTACCTGTGTGCAGTATAGCATTCCTTATTTTGTGACAATAAAAAAAACAACAACTAAATACTATTGTTTGTTATTAAGTTTTCAACAATGTAATTCTAATTTTATATGATTTAATTTTTGGACACCACTTACTGTGTTTAAATGGAAATTTACAGGATTAATTAAATCTTGTCCCTAACTCCCCCTATCAACCAAGCAAAATACTACTTGGAAGTTAATACAATGAATTGCTCTATAAGCTGCTATTTATGATGGAATAATTGTGAGGGGAAAACCTTCATGTCCAAAGAAGCATAATACAGAAGGAAGGAAAGATGTTTTAAAACAACTAAGGGCTGATTACTGGTTGACTATGGTGCCCAACAGCTTTTGTGGGGATATATCAATGTCAATAGCAGTAAGTATCACATCATTTATCACCAACTATGCTGACTGGGACCTTGAAGAAATTCTCCCCTGGAATTACAAGTGAGAAAAAGTGGAGGGTGGGATGTCAAAACTCAACCTTACCTTCCCACTTTCATGTTATGTTCACTTTCATCATATGAATCTCTTTCATAATTTTATCATATTGCTATGTCACCTAACATGCCCTCCTTCTTACCCTTCCCTCTCTTAAAGTTCATGGTATTAAATGGTTTTAATTGACCTATACAAATAAATTAGAGAGTTATTTTATCCTAAATCTCAATTATTTTACAATAATTTACCACAGTCAAATATTTGCTTTTCTACTTGATTGAAAAACCAAAGAGGTAGGCAATTTTAGTTGTTTTTTACAATGTCCCCTTCATCTTACTTACTAAACCCTCAAAATAACCTCTTTCTCAGTCAAATCTGTCACTTCTGCCTTTTCTCAAGCATGTTTTCTCCTTTCACAGTAAAACTTAAAGTAATCAAATAGCTAAGGTTACAAGGCAATCACTAATTTCAAACCAAAGGAAAGACAAAGAGACAGAAGCTTGAAAACTTTTATCTCTATGGAAACTTCAGGAAAACATCCTGGGATGATTATAACTTCCCTAGCCTTAGGAGGATGATTACAAAATTTATGAGGACTCTTGCATGAGACCCCAAAATGCTGCACCTTCTTAAGATGGAGCAAACAAGAACAAGAGATAACACTTCTTCCCAGATCTCTGCACCACACCAATAGCAAGTCTTGAGAAACAAGTAATATTAGCTTACTCTTTGTGTCAGTCAAAAATGTGAAACAAGAACCTCTCTTTGATGCATGCAAAAGCACAGACCTAAAACTGAGGGTGAAGCAGACATTGAGTAAAAAGTCTCCAGCAAACTAGTCCACACCATAATGCTAGAGGAATTGGAAATATGGGGTGCAAGAGAATTTAACTTAGCAAAAGCAAAACCCAGTCAGGTTGATTCCTAACAAGATTGAATCACCCCTTCACATTAGAGCCAAGCAAAACAGAAATGTCCATTTTCAAGTACAAATAATATATATCTCAGTCTCTACTGCACTATACAAGTTTAGGTTTTATCAAAAAATTATCAGATGCTAAAGAAATCACTATTAAGAGATAAAGTAATCATCAGAATGAGATTCAGATATATTTCAGATATTATAACCATCAAATAAGAAATTTAATTTAATTATAATTAATATTTTTAAAGTACAAGTGGAAAAATTCAACACCATGCAGGAGCAGATAGGAAGTTTCAGAGAGATGGAATATCTAAAAAAGAATTAGAATAAAATTTTAGAAATTAAAAACATTGTAACAGACCTAAAGAATGCTATCAGTGGTCCCGTAAGTAGACTTGATGAAACCAGAGTCAGTGTGGCCTTAAAGAAAAATTAATAAACATCACCCAAACTAAAAGAGAAGGAAAAGAACATTCTTTTAAAACAGAAACAAAATGCAGTTCATCCAAGGGCTGTGGGGAGATATTGCTATCTAGTAGTTGTATATTTAGAATGCAAAAAAAAAAAAAAAAAAAGGATTAGAAAGCAACAATTTTAAAGGACTAATGTTTGAGAATTTTCTAAAGTTAATTCAGAACAACAAAGCAAAGATCTAAGAAGTCTGGAAAATATGAAACAAGATAACACAAAAACCACACACACACACACACACCTAAACATATAAGGCCCAACCTGCTAAAATACAAATATAAAAAATATATATTTGAAGGCAACTAGAATAAAAGACATAATATATACAGAGGAACAATGTTAAGAATTACAAATAAAAAACTTCTCAGCAGAAACATGTGAGCCAGAAGGGAATAAACAGAAATCAGTGGAATATACACTACAAAGATTGAGTTTTATTGTATGTAAATTGTACCTTTAAAAAACAAATAATACCCCCCAAGATTTCTGTTATCAGATGTAATAATTTTAATCGTTCCCAAAAAAATTATTATTAGTATTTTATCTATATTAAATAGAACAGAATGACCAGTTACTACATAAGACAACATAAGATCATTATAACATATTGGAAAGTAAAGCTGAAAAGAAAGAAAAGCATCCTTCTCTATGCTAACATAATAGATGTTTTGTTTTTCTTCTTTTCTTCTAAAAAGTAACAAAATAGGCATAGCATAATTGTAAAGATATTCTGGCTCTCTAATATAATTTATGTGTGCTTGTGAAAAATCCATTTTATTTAATTAGTAATTCTAGTCTTGAAATGCAATTATCATGCCAAATCTGCTTTTCCACTATTACTTTCAACAAGATATTCTTAAAATATCTTGATATTCCATTCATGTTTAGGCTTTAAAAGTAATAATATTTTGAAACTGATATCACCTGGTGGTTTTAAAGAGAGATTCCCTTAGATTCTGCAATGCAACTTAAAGCTCTGATTTAGGTTTATACAATGACAATTAGGATTCTATAGAGAATAATTCAGCTAAATTAAAGAAAAATTGATAGAAAGTAAGTCACTGAATTCATAAACAGAAGGAAATATTGGAAACAAGAATAAAACAGGTTAGAACTAGAACAGGAATTACAGCCATGGATATGACAAGAAATATATTAGTCAGAATGCCATTACTTCCCAGCTATACCATTGGCACTAAACATGAAGCAGTCTTCAGGTTGCTGCCAGTAGGCATTAGATGTTGCGACTGCTAGATTCATTTCCAAGGTGGTCTGTTTCTTTGTGTGTCCTCCTCAAAATTTAGTGTTCTGAACAAAAAGGTATGATTAAGTTAGGTATCTTTGACCTGTCCTAAAGTCCTTCTGTCTTCAGTTGATCTTCATTCCAATCCACCAGACCCAAAGTGATTTCATGTAAGTAAAACTGATTGTGGGGTTCTTCTACTTAAAATTATTTATTAATTCTGAACTTCCTACTGAATGTAGTACAAAACCTTTTGTATTGCATTCAAAAAACTCCAGAATCTGGACACAGAGTACATTCTCTTCTGCTGAAGGATCCCTCACATCTCAAGTTATACTGATCTTGCAGTTCCTCGGGTATACTTTCAATTCCTCTTAATATGACTTGAGTTTTTACCTCTCTGTATTTTTACTCATGCCATGCTGTCTACCTGAAATGTCATCCTTTGACTGTCCAACACTACTGAATGCTTTCATACCCATTTCAGTGTCACTCAAATGTGGCTGCAATTTTTTTCAATTAACTCCTAGCAAAATGAATCTTGATTTATTTTTGCTATATCTGTATCTTGCTTATGTTACTATTATTGCACTCATCTCATTCTGTTTTAATTATTTAATTTTTTTTGATGAGAGAGAGAGAGAGATCAATTTGTTTTTCTATTTATTATGAATTCACTGGTTGATTCTTGTATGTGTCCTGACCAGGGATAGAATGCAGAACATTGGCGTATTGGGATGATGTTTCAGCTAACTGAGCTACATAATCATGGCTTGTTTTAATTCTTTATTTATGTGTGACACTTAGCTGACCTTAAATTCCATAAAAGCAAGTTCTTTTTTCATTTGTTGAACAGATATTTATTGCATACCTACTGCTTACCAGGGAGATAAGCAGGTAAAATAGCCAGGAGGAAGAATATGAACAATTTTGCTAGTGGATAAGAACCAAGGGTGACTTTTAAATTCTTTGTTAACTGGCCTTTAAAAGAACCCTTTTCCATGGTTTTCCCATTGCATTCCAAACGTGCTATATGTCCTGAGGAACTCTTTACTCTCAATACTTCTTTATACTAACATGTTAACATTAATCTGAGCCTTACTAAGCACTTTACAGGGATTATCAAATTCAGTACTCATAACAATCCATTTTAAAGATGAGGAGCTGGAGACAGAGAGGTGAAGCCATTCTCCCCAAGGCTTTACAACTGTGGAAATGACCTGCAAGCCCAGGCAGTTCATCACCCCACTGGATCCCTAATGTGGTTTCCAAAGAGCGTTCCCTTCACCGCCCTTTTTTTTTATTGTTATACTATTACAGTTGTCCCAATTTCCTCTCATTGTTCTCCCCTGCCCCACCCACCCTCCTCTCCTGTAGTCAATCCCCTGCCACCTTGTCCATGCCCATGTATCATTTATACTTGTTCCTTGACTAGTTCCTTCCCCTTCTTTCCCCTGCTATCCTCCTCTGCCTGCCCCTCTGGTCACTGTCCGTCAGTTCCTTATTTCCATGCTTCTGGTTATATTTTGCTCATTTGTTTGTTTTGTTCATTAGATTTCTGTATTAGGTGAGATCATATGGTATTTGTCTTTCGCCACCTAACTTACTTCACTTAACATAATACTCTTCAGTTCTGCCATGAGAGGTAGGAGTTCTTTCTTTCTTCTGTATTGTATTCTGCTGTGTAAATATACCATTGTTTTTTGATCCACTCATTTAGTGATGGGCACTTAGGCTGTTCTGTTTTGTTTTTTTAATTCAAATTTTCATTCTTTGTACCTAATAAACCTCTTGGCACATAATAGTATTTAGAAGAAGACCCTGTTCTAATTTAAAAGTAGAATATGAGATAAAAATATATATACATAGAAAACTTTAGAGGTGATTGGAAAATATTTATGCTATTATGGAGGTACAGATAAAATTTCATGGATTTCAGAAGCAGAAAAGATTACTTCTAGCTTGAGGGAAAAAATCTTTAAATAGGTGTTCAAACTTGTAAACATAATATTGAGTGCATGCTGAGATGTTTTGAAAGAAGATATAAAACCCACAAAGTTATAGTTGTCTCTTATGGATTTAACTAAGTAAAAGATATTCAGAGGGCAGGATAAAATCACTCATATTGTCACAAAGGTAAAAAATGGAAATTCTAAAAATCAAAGCTAAATGATATTGACTGAGAATCAAGGAAGAGAAAGCAATGAGACAATTGGAATGTGATCGTGACAGATAAATATTATTATTTAAATGACAAATGTCAAAATTTTAAAACCTAAAGTTCTCCATGTATTCTAAAATAAATTCCTGACATATATAAAATGTTATTAAAGATACAGGGCATAAGCATCTCTAGAGAGAAAGTTAATGGTTTAATAGTATTATACGAGCCTGTTGTGATCAAGAGTAAATATCACTAAATTCACCATGTAAATTCTATCTTATTTTGTTTTAAAGGCTGATTTTCTGATCAAGTAAAATTGCACAGATATTTAATTTTACTATTCATCAATTCTCACCTACAACCCCTAAATTATATTATTTAGGTAATGAACTGGTTATTAAGAAAATTACATTTTTTCTTCTTGAGATGACATTTTGTCAGCTTCTGTCAATATGAAGCATGAGAAAAAAATGTACTTTCCTGTTTAGTCACTGTTCCTGTCAGCATCACATCTCCAACAGGCAGAGACAACTGCTTAGTTTCCAGTTTGTTTCCAGTCTCCAAACCAGTGTCCACGCACCTCTACAAAAGTACCAGCACAGCAACCCCTCCTCAGTTCTCTGCCCCTCATCCATAAAACTGCAGAGCTAAATAACCCAAACTGGTTTCTTTTTGTTCCACAGCCAAGCATCAATACTTGTTTCCTGCAGTTACTCTGTTATTTATTTCTCCATTCTTGTCCCTTTTACCTTCTCATATTTTTTAACCAACTTATTTTTTTTAATTCTCTCTGTTCAAATAACTGGTATGGTTCTGATTTTCCTTAATGGCTCCTTACTGTGAAAGTTGTCTTTTATTTTGACTTAAACTCGATGAAATTATTCAAGGTTTTATTACATAAAATGAGATATGGCCATTTAGCAATTGATTGAACAACTTTGCCAAGAGGTATGAATTAATGAATCTTTAGGGGATTAACATGAAATTTTAGGATTACAGTCTATGACTTTTTGTTTACTTTTAAACTTTTCAATATTATATCATTATTGACTATTTTTAGTGTTATCACTAACAAATCAATAATTAAAATTAGCAGTGTTTTCACAATTATCATAAATGTTAAGCAGAGTTGAATTAATGTTTTCCAAGGATTTTGAAAGGAATTACTTAGTAGAGTAGATAGTTGGTCTGGATGTTCAATAAAGTGCACTTAAACCTCTAAATCTAATGAACAATATAAATTTCCTTCTCTTTTTTAGAGACTAAATAGATAAGTATTTGTTCAATTTATATTTAATATGTAGTATATAATCTTAAAGATTTAGCCTGGTTAGATTATATTGGGAAGTGGTTGATAAAAACCTTAATATAGGAAATACAATAATTTAGATGATATACATGTAGACAAAATTGGTAAGTGACATTAAAATTAATGTTAGACTGGTGTGATTATGTATGATTTTTGTTCCCCTGGATGCTAAACATAAACTGGAGCGGTAGTTTCTCATTAAATTAATAAGGATATTGAAATATTAAGCCCTCTTTTTTGGGGGGGACTTTTGCCTAGAGGGGAGAAATCCAGAAACCTATCTCCTTTTCTACTATCAACTAGAGTCTACTTCCTACCATCCATAAGAACCAAATTAATTTATAATAAAAACATCTAAATTGGTAGATATTTAAGAAATATTACAACTATTATAAATCTTTTATTTCTGTTGGTAACTTTTTCTTTCTTAATATCAACATACTGTAATGGAAAATTTCCATCTTCATCTACTCTTGGTCTTGTGATATGGCCCTTGTTCTGGGACAAGTAATTTCTGAATAGACATAGAAACAAAGGACATGATAAACAGCAGGTGTGAAAGTGATGGTGACTTTTTTGTGGTTTAAGGCAGGTTATATAATGCAAAATTATAGGAAGAGTTGGAACTTTTTGCATTGTATCCTCATTAGGAGGTCAGTGTATGAACAAGAGTCATTGATGTTGCATTTGTCAATTAATCATAAAAATAATCATCTTATCTCATGTCTCAAATGCAAGTGTCACAGAGATAACAAAATGTCCAGTCAAATTCATGCTCCTGCACCTTAATCACAAATGTGTAGTGGACAAGAGGCTTAGTGGTCTGCAACTGAATGTTCCGGCTTCCTTACCATCTGGGCATGGTTACATGACAATATCTTGCCAAGAAAATATAAAGTGAAATGAGATTATATGTGTGTGTGTATATAATAGCTATATTCTACATAAATATATATTATGTATCTTTAACTTCTTGGCTTAGTGATTAAAAAGAGGAAGTGCATTTCTCATTCTCATCTTTTTCTTTTCATTGAATTTTTGCAAAGGAGCACAGCAACCTTAGGAAGAGTATGTTGAACAGGGAGAGCCATGAAATGGAAGGGACCCAGGAGTCAGAGCCTCTTACTGCTTGGAGAAGGGGAGTTTGTCAAGGATATCTGTTTGGGGTTCTACAAACTTATAAATTACTGTAACTTTGATTATTCATGTGGCATTATACATTTTAGACTTGGTTTTGTTTGTTAAAATAGAGCTATACAAACAGTATTAAGTTTATACCCTTACTTTGCAACAGTGCTTTTGGCAAATTTTATATAACTTTTTTCCTTTTTTAATATTTAATTTTTTTCAATCATCATTTATCCCCCCATACCTTCTTATCATTATTTTACTGTATCAAAGTTCCTGTGTCATCAGGAACTTTGAAATAAGATGTTTAGAGAAGACATGAAAAGAGCTATATAAGGTTTCTCTTAATTTGGAC
Organism: Furipterus horrens; assembly: GCF_987537825.1. Lineage (NCBI taxonomy): Eukaryota > Metazoa > Chordata > Mammalia > Chiroptera > Furipteridae > Furipterus > Furipterus horrens. Next base: position 57,041,025 of record NW_028327171.1, read on the forward strand.
TTAGTCTAAGGACAAGTCAAGAATCACATAGTCACATTTCTGAAATACAAAAACCTCTGAAAAATCATGATTTTTCTTTTTGTTTTGTTATTATTTTGTAACTTGTTTGGTGAAGAAACTTGAACTCAATTAGTACCTGACCTGAACTGTGCGAAGGTATATACTGTACTGTGTTAAAAGTTCGTAAATTTTGCTACTGTAAGTAAATGTGTCTGATTTTGAGGAGCATTATGTAATCAAGGGTATCTGCACTTTGCTTCTTTCAATGGTTTTGAAACATGTGAATTCCAAAGCAATCCTAAACCCAGGTATTTCAGCTGTTTGTGAACCTCCCTTTTTAAAATTTATACAACATATTTTAATATATACACATCATGGTATTATACATATTTAATATATATTAATATATATACATCATGGTATGATATATATGTAATATACTACAATATATATACATTATAGTATGATACATATTGACCAAATTATTTCTTAAGTGTTTTTTATAGTTTTTCAAGTATTCTGTCTTTGTGATGTTGACCTTTAATTTTTTCTATCTTGTTCAGCAGTAATATTAATTCATTACTCTCCTCAGGAACTCTTTATTTTTGGAACCATATCTAATATGTAATTATAATCACCACAATGTTCATATAAAAATCTGATTTCTTTCAGAACTTTTTGTTTAAATAATTTCTAATGAATTTATATATATATATATATATATATATACATAAACATAATATAAACTTTTCTGTTATTTAAGAGTTTGAATCAGACAACCTCATTCTGAATATCAGTTTTTACACTTACATTGTATGTGGCTATGATGAAGTTTCTAGACATCACTGTGACACATAATCTTTATCTATGAAGTAAGAATAATCTTTTAGCTTTGTTTAGGGATTAAAATAAAGCATATGAAGTCCTTATGCTACCTGGAGCATTTTAAGAACTTAATCAATGCTGGATATTGTTATCACAGTAACAGGTGATACTTTTATTCTGAAGAGGTCTAGGACACAGTCAAAGGTAATATTAATCTTATAGAGCCACTGGCCAATAAGCCAAGGAGTTAGAACAGAAGAGTGCTTCTCAGAGTGGACAAGAGCATCAGCATCACCTGGTAACTTGCTAGAAATGAAAGCTTTCAGACCTTGATCAGACCTGCTGAATCAGAAACTTGATGGCAGGGCCTAACCCCCTGTTTTAGCAGGTCCTCCAGGTGATCCTGTGTGCTGGACTTGAGAAGCACTGGTGGAGTGAGACTGAGCTCAGCCACCCAGGAGACTGTGTACATTGAGAAGAGTTGGGTGAGCAACACTGCAGGCATAAGGCTTTGAGACGAAGACAGAAGACAGGGTTAGGACTGGCATCCTACCCCCGCCCCCCAGGACCTCATAAGATTGCACAAAACCCGGCGAAATGTAGTGGGGAACAGAGTGCACCTCAGCTATTGGGTGTAGAGGAAGTTGGAACACTGATGAGAAGATAGGGACTAGTGAGGCTGTAAAAGCTGGTTGCAAAATCTGGAAAACAAGGAAGAATTCAGTTACCAGATCCAAAAGTCAAGGAGGCAGGAGCCAACATGGGGCACAGGATCAGATTTGTCTGCACTACTCCATCCAATGCTTAATCATTTTCACAGGCATTAGTGTCACAAGCTCACCAACAGTCTGTGGCCTGGAGCAGGCTGCCACATGCAGCAGTGGCTCCCATTGAGAAGAATGATGCACTGCCAGCAATGAGAATGTACCAGGAACCAAAGCCAATTCTCCCTTCTGGGTTCTGGAGCATATCTAAAATAGCTTCTGAGATTTGTATTCTAAAATTGTACTTCTGTTACTAGTTTAAATTTATAGACTAGTAACCAAGAGAGAGTGAGAATGAGAGAGGAGATTAACAACAATGACAAGAATTCATTCATGCATCTTAATTTTTGTCTTAGTTTGTTTTGAATAGAAAAAAATTCAGAACATGTGCATTCAACATCAAAATACCAAAACAGGATAATTCAGCTAGCCTGAGAACAAGATAATATGAACTATTCACTCTTGTTCCATCCTTTGTCAGGATGGCATTGGTCATCAAAACTCAAAGGCAATAACCATCACCTGTGAGCCAAGTGTCTCTGGTTCGATTCCCAGTCAGGGCACATAACTAGGTTGCATGTCGGTTCCCCAGTTGGGGGCCTGAGTGAGAGGCAACCACACGGTAATGTTTCTCTCCCTTTCTTTCTCCTTTCCCCTCTTTCTAAAAATAAAATAAATAACAAACAAAACAAATAAATAAATTATTTTTTTAAAAGGCAATAACCATCAATTAATCTACATCCAAATAAAGGTATTATTTTCTGCTGCTTTTTACAATATGAGATTTATAATATTATTTTCACAATTCAGTATCATTATTCCTATGCCTTCCTTACGTTAGCATCTTTTACGTGCCACATAATATGCTAGAAACTTAGTACACAAAATAGGCTATTGCCCCTCTCCACCAAAATCATTAACTTTTTATTAATTGATTAACTTTGCAAATTTTCTCTTTGCCTACTCTAGTGCAAAAGGAATTCTTCAGTGATAAGGACTTCTGATTGCTCAGAAAATCTTTTGCAAGTATTCTGGACCCTACAATACTCACAACTATATCTAGGAAATACAGTAATTTTTTTTTAGGATCCCAATGAATAAAGCTGGAGTTTTACACATTCTTAAAGAAACATTTAGAAATTATCCCAGGCAACACAATTATATAGCTGGACTACTGAAGGAAAATTCTGAATATGTGCTCAGACATATTTGTATATAATATCAGTGCCTAGTGTATACAAAACACAGGCCTTTGACCAGAAAACATGACTATCTATGCCACAATTTGCACAAAAATTCTTAGTCACTATTGGTACTATTCATACTTAGAAATAATTTACTTGTGAGTTTTTCTGTTGTGCAGATTTAGTAATTCAGCATCATTTCTATTTGCTTTCAGCAAAATTTTACTTTTGATGATACTTTTTCTTACTTCTTCTGAGCTTGTTTTTGAATATTTCTAGTATATTCTTAAAATGTTATTTATTTATTTTAATTGACTGTAGCATTCCAAAAATGGTCATTTAAAATATCTCTCTTGGCTAAGAAAACATGCATGCTTGGGTTATCTAAGAGGAAGAATGCTATTTAATTGAAAACTCATATAAGGATATGCACTGGCATTGATTGCTCAATATTTATCATTCAAAAGTGGTATTAAGAACATACATGTCTTACATACAATATATTTGCTTCTTTCTGAATTTTATCTCAGAAGAATAGTAGGGAAGTGCTAAATATTGGAAATCAATAGCTGAAAAATGCATTCTGTTTCCAATGTCCTGTGAGTGTTTAAGAAATATGTAGTACAAGAGGGAAAATATAAAAGAAAAATCAATTTTCTCCACTCATTCCACCATATAAAGAAAGCTATTTGATGAATGTTCATCCCCTATTGATTTCTCATATTTTATTCTATTAGGCCAGTGAACACAAGTTCATGAGCTCATAGTCTGTGCATTGCCCACTGCTGCAAAATAAACCATATGTTCACATAGCCATATTCACATCAAGACAATGGGTTTGATAAGGCCTCACAACAAACAAAACTTATTGCTTTTACCTCTGTAGCAATAGTCTGAAACATGATTTTCCTCTTTAAAAACATTGCTAAAATAGATTTTAATGTGAAAGTATTTTATTATCCCATAAAATTCCTAGCTTACAACTGATTATTTAATAAAACTATTTGATAAGTTCCTGAGAAGATAATTTCAAAGCATTTAGCTTTATGTGGGCAGTCAAACTTGCAATAAAAAGCATTAAGAAATTGAAATGACCATAAAAGGAATTCTGATATTTCTTCACTGACTGATTATTACTATTTGTTGACCTCACTGTAGTTCTCACACTGCAAAAAATATTACTGACATTTTCATGAGTGCATTAACTTTATTTTAAAAGATATATGCCTAAATACTCATTGCACTTAAAAGTTTTTAGGAGCTTGTTTAATTTACCCTTAAAGTTATCAAACATTTACTTTTAAACAAATGTTTGTTTACCTTTTTTACTCTTAGTTTGGTTTTTCTGTATCATCCTTATATAAGTTTTATTTTATATATATATATATATATATATATATATATATATATATATATATATATCGTCGTCGTCGTCGTCGGCAGCCGTCCGTCTCGAGAGACGATGGTGTAGCTTCTTAAGAGTCTATCTGCACCGCCGAGAATGGTTGTGCAGTCCGACTCGGGAGTGACACGGTATCTGTCTCCTCCCGTGTTGAATCGACATCTTGCGATGACGCTGGAGTGTCCTCTCCAGTGAAGCTGAAGCTACAGAGCCTGGGCAGGGTGATATGGAGGGTCTGCTGTTGCCCATGCAGCAGACCCCCCCCTCTCTTCGCAGCTGAAGGATCCAAGGGAAAGACGGAGTCAATACAGCTTGGCTTCAGGTGCGCGGCAGGAGTTGCCGGTGTTGACTACAACGTCAAACCGCCTTAGGGACTCCGGCTCCGGATTTTCTGTCGGGGTTTACTCCCTTAGCCTTTCCCCTGAAGAGGTATGCCGCAAGGCAGCGGAGGTTTTTTGGAGTCAGAGTTTTCCTTCTCTGATATATATATAAATTCTCTTGATTTACTTTTAAAATAAGTAATTTGTCAGTCCGAACTGGAATACATGTAGATTAATAAAGCACAATATAAAAGGGTCATAACATTAGTGGAGTCCATGTCATAGAAATGCATTATTTAAAATCAGAAAGAAATCATAAATTTAAGTCCAGAATATCTCCTCTTCTGTTGTGAAATAACCCAAATGAACAGACTCAATAGACTACTAAGCTTTCTCATGACCATACTCTAATTTCATCAAAACATAAATGTATTTAAAGTAGAGAAAAACACATTATTAACAAAATTCTGACAGCAATTAAAAAGATACCAGAATGTGCTCATGATTAAGACTGGAGTAAAACACCTAGCTTTAATTCCATATATTTCTCTCTCATGCAAAAGAGCATACTGGATTTCAAGAAAGTGAGAATACATTTATATCATAGGATGGCACTTTAAAAAATCATAAAGAAGAAATAGTCATTTTATTTTCAAATGTTGGTATCTATATTAGGATATATTATGATCCATCACTATATCATAAAAATATTATTAATTACTCCAGGTGGGTACAAGTACTAACATTTTTGAACATCTAATTTGGTTTAGGCATCTTGCATGTGTTAAGACACTTCATTGTCACAAAACATCCTTGAAGGGAATGTCTGGTGTAGATGCTCCTACATCCATTCTCTTTCTATCAGATTACCACAAATATTTCTATTGACAAATCATCCCTTTACTATTATTAGTCATGTGCTTTTTGTGAAGGATTGACCCTAGCTCCAACTCCAAAGATGGGTTCAACTCCAGGAATGGTTTAATCTAATCAACTTGTTCCACTTCCTAGACATAATGATTTCTTCAGAGAGAGGATGAAAATGAATTAGGGCTAAAGAAATGTGAGAATATTAATACAGAGACTTAAGGAAGCGTGAAGCTTGTTCTCTTCTTCAGAACTTGTGGTGAAAGTGTAAGACTCGGTGCTGTTTCAACCGCTTTGAAGATATAGTCAAAGAAAGCCAAGACATGTAGATAAACAGAGACTGATTTAATATTTTTGAATATATTGGATCAAAACATACTTAGAGGTCAAGTCTACACACAGACTATCAGTTCCAAAACCAGTAACCTGCCCGCCTGCCTGCCTTCTTTTCTTTTTCCTTTTCTTCTTTCTTCCCTTCCTACCTCCTCTCTTACCTTTCTTTATACCCTCCTCCTTTCTTTTTTTTTTAAATAAAATATAGTTTAAATTGAGTATTTTGTCACATTCAAATAAAAGAATTGTAACAGTTATAAATTTTTAAATGTATATATCTTTATCTCCATACTGAACTTTATAAAGTTTATGTAACTTGGGTAATGATGGAACTTATTTCAAATTCTGCTCCAAATCACTCTAAAATCTAAGTTTATTTCTTTATACCATGTCTACCTTTTGCTGTTGATAGAACCTCACAATGGTAGTCCAGGTACAGAAAACTAAGTCTTTTGATGACTAATCCAAGTACTTTCATAACACCAAGTTTTAAAAAATTTATAATAAAAGCAAGTTATATGAGCCCCTTATGTATCTAGTCTAACAGATATTTATTTTTTATCCTTTTTCTTTACACATTTTGCATCTTTACCTTTTTATGTACCTGCCTGAAGATATCCAGCACCTTTTGATAGAATATCATCTTTTTAAATAAAAAACATTGCCAGATATGGAATAAAAAGAGCAGCTAGTAGGGGTAATTTGATTTCCATTGCTTTTTAAATAAAATATTCTATGTTGTTATAATTCAATCTTATTTTTCTCCTCTGATGTTTCAGATACAGTTGACCTTGAACAACAAGACTTTAAACTTCATGTGTCTACTTACACATGGATTGCTTTACATAAGTACACAGTTGGCCTGCTGCATCCCAGGACTTTGCATTTGAGGATTCAACCAAGCATGGGTTAAAAACAATACTTTTGATTCACCATTGGAAACCTTTGGATACCGAGGACTGACTGCATACATTGTTCTACGCCATTTTATGTAAAGGGCTTGAGCATCCATGGGTTTTAGTATTTGTTCAAGGTCTTAGAACCAATCTCCCATGTATACTGAGGAACTGACTGTAGTTAAGTTTTAGGAGCAGTCTAAAGTTATATGTGGACTTTTAACTGCATGAGGGCTGGCTGCCATGTTGTTCAAATATCTGTATTTAAAATAAAAGAATGCTTGTGCTGGCAGAATAAATAATGTAACATCCCAAATCACGAACATTTATGATAACAATCAAACAAAATTGATTATTTTAAGGTAGAGTTACTAAAGCAATTTTCCAGAGCCTATAATAATTTAAGCTACTTTGATGCCTTACTCTCAATATTAAATATTTGCTAATACTAAAGTAAACCATTACCTCAAAAAAGGTAGAGTATTGCTTCCAATTTATTTTTAATATGGCAAGTATAAAATATAGATAATATCTCAGAACTTGACTTATTTCTGAGCTAGCAATAATTTTGTGCAAGCATTGATAGTTCACAAGCCATCCAAGAATCTTTTTCTTTTTACTATATTTAGTTGGTAAATTGTATATCATCTATTGCAAAGATACATTACAATTAAAACTACCTTCCTTCCCCTCTCTCTGTGGCATCACGATGGCAGTTGGCACCCTGTCCCATATCCTGAAAACTGGAGGACTTTTGAGGCCCTGATTGCAGCTCAGTACATGGGAGCTCAGGTCCACATGTTCTCCACACCACCACACTTCCACTTTGACCAAACCAATCACACCCCTGAATTGCTCTGCAAATTACCTGCCAGCAAGATTCTAGTATTCAAAGGTGAAGATGGATTCCGTGTGTTAGAAAGCAATGCCGTCACCTACTACTTGAGCAATGAAGAACTGCAGGAAAGGAGTTCAGAGGCAGCGGCCCAGGTGGTACAGTGGGTGAGCTTTGCTGACAGCAACACAGTGCCCCAGCCAGTACCTGGGTGCTCCCCACCTTGGGCATCATGCACCACAACAAGCAGGTCACAGAGAATGCAAAGGAGGAGGTGAGGCGAATTCTGGGGCTGCCAGATGCTCACCTGAAGACACAGACTTTCCTGGTGGGTAAACCCGCTGACATCACAGTTGTCTACACCCTGTTGTTGCATTATAAACATTTCCTGGAGCCTTCTTTCTGCTAGGCCTTCCCCAACACCAACTGCTGGTTCCTCACCTATGTTAACCAGCCCTGGTTCCGCGATGTCTTGGGTGAGGTGAAACTGTGAGAAGGTGGCCCGGTTTGATGCCATAAAGTCTGTTGAGGACCAGCCTAAAAAAGGACACCGCTCAGAAGGAGAAAGGATCTCGGGAGGAGACTCAGAAACCCAGGCTGAATGGAAAGTGGGGCAGACAGCTGCTCCCCCTCCCGAGCCAAAGGCTAAGGGCCCCTTTGCTCACCTGCCCAAGAGTGCCTTCGTATTGGATGAATTTAAGCGCAAATACTCCAATGAATACACTCTCTGCGATGCTGCTGTATTTGTGGGAGCACTTTGATAAAGATGACTGGTCCCTGTGGCACTCCGAGTACGGATTCTCCAAAGAGCTCACCCAGACCTTCGTGAGTTGCAATCTCATCCCTGGAATATTCCAGCAGCCGGACAGGCTGAGGGAGACTGCCTTTGCCAGTTTCATTATCTTTGGAACCAACAAGCTCCATTTCTAGAGTCTCGGTTTCTTCCAAGGCCAGGAACTTGCCTTTCTGCTGAGTCTAGATTGGCAGGCAGGTGGAGTATGAGTCATATACGCAGCAGAAACTGGATTCTGGCAGCGCGGAGACCCAGACGCTGATTCAAGACTGCTTTTGCTGGGAGGAGGCCTTCCAGCATATGGGCAAAGTCATCGATCAGGGCAAGATCTTCAAGTGATCTACCCTTGCCATCACCTACTATCTGCACCTGTCCATGAAGGAGATGGGGGTCAAAACAAAACAAAAAAGACCTTACTAAAAATAAATAAAGTAAGAACAAATAGAAAGAATGACAACAACATTCCAAAGTAGAGCTATATCTGCAAAGTTTAATTAATACTACAAAACCACTAATACATATAAAATAGTAAAGTCTGAGAGATTTGGGGCAAAAAAAAAAAAAAAAATCTTACATTTATGGCCAGAATTTGAACATAGTCTTTAAAAAAAATTTCCTCACCCTCCCAAAAAAATTTCTTCAGTTATTTTGATTGACAAAGAAAAAAAATAGTTATTTTTCCCTGAATCCGAGGTTCTTGTAATATTTTGACATATGATACATTTATAATTTAAAGAGTTCTCTGTCTCATATTCTCTAAAATACGTGAAAATAATAATTATTTTTAAAAATACAGCCCTGGCCGCTGTGGCTCAGTTTGTTGGAGCATTATTTTATAACCAAAAACTGTGAGTTCAGTTCTTGGTCAGGGCATATGCCTAGCTTGAAGTTTAATCTCTGGTCCAGGCATGTACATCCCAGGTCTTGGTGGTCCTGTTGTGTATGGGAGGCAACTAATTGATGTGTACCTTTTGCATCAATGTTTCTCTCTCTCTGTTTCTTTCTAAAAGGAATGAAAAAAATGTCCTTGGGTTAGGATTAAATAAATAACAATAAATAAATGATTTTCTTCTTCCCCTCAGTTTAATTTTATAATAGTAAAAAAATAAAATATTTGATTCAGGGTTGTACTATTATAACTTAGTATATAAGAGAATCAAATAAGTGAGGATTTTAGAATTTGAATTTGGGAAAATTAATAATGAAAATGTTAAAAATGTATTTTGTGTGGTATTATAGTGGCATAATTTATATGGTATTACATTAATCAAAATACATTAAATTTTTAAACAGTTGCAATAAACCCTATGACTCAAAGGAATATAGAAAGTTATGGATGCCAGATCCAAGATGGCAGAGGAGTAAGTGGAAGCTACACTAACCACTTCCTAGGACCAATCTGAAATTACAACTTAATTGTGGAAAAATCATCTGGAATAACCAAATGAACACTAGCTGGAGAGAAGTCTTAAAATCACAGAGAGACAGAAAAGGCCACTTCATCACAATACGATTGGTAGGAAGTGTGGAGATGTGAAAGGACTGGCTGGGCTCCCATGGGTGGCAGCTGAAGGGACTGAGAAACAGCTCAGTAGCCAGGGGTTCCCCTGAGAAGGGCAGGGTCTAAATCCCCAGTTGGGCTTCCCAGCCTACAGCAACAGAGTGGAAAGTAAAATAGCATCCAGCTTTGAAAAGCAAAAAGCCACAGAGTTTTTTGCTGGCCTGAAAGAAACAGCTGGAGAAAAAGAGCACTTAAGCAGATCACATATGAAAATGTTTTGGCCCCCACTTACCCTGGGCTCAAGCAGGGGGAGGGCAGAGAGGACTAGAGGTGCTTGGGGGGAATTTGGGGTGGTGGTTTTGAGGAGAGAACTGAGGGAGCAGCTGACTCATTCCCAATAGTGCAGGCAGACCACTCCCCTCCAAGTGGTGTCAGTCTGAGAGGAAGCAATAGCCCTGCCTGTAGGGATTAAATTTCCCCACCCTCGGTGCTAAAGCCTGACAGCAGATCACAGATTGACAACTAAAGGAGACAGACAAAGGCAGTAGATCTCTGATAGTCTCCAACAGGGTGTCTAGGCCCAGACTGGTACATGATCTGACACCACCAGGGGCAGATCCAGGAGGTGCAGATCAATATAAAAAACAGCAACAAACAAGAAGAGTCACAAAAATGGGGAGATGGGGAAACAACCCTCCATTGAAAGGAAAGGAAAAATCCCCAGAAAGAGTGCTAAATGAAATAGAGAAAACCAAACTATCAGACATGGAATTCAAAAGACGGATTATAGGAAAGCTCAATGAGCTCAGGAAGCTCAAAGAAAACTACAAGGAACTCCATGGAAACTACAAGGAATGACAGAGAAACTACAAGGAAATTACTGAGAATTACAACAGCATTAAAAAGAACATAGACACTATTAATAAGAGCCAGGAGGAAATGAAGAATACAATTTCTGAATTGAAGAACACAGTAAAAGGAATTAAAAGCAGGCTAGAGGAAGCAGAAAATCAGATCAGTGAGCTGAAAAACAACATAGAAAAAAATTCCCAGACAGTGCAACAAAATGAAAAAAGACTGAAAAAGAATAAGAATGTTTTAAGAAAGCTGTAAGAAAATATGAAATGTAATAATATCCACATCATAGGAACCCAAGAAGGAGAAGCAGAGGAGCAAGAGATAGAAAACCTGCTTGAAAAACTAATGACAGAAAACTTCCCTAATGTGGTGAGAGAAAAAGTTATGCAAGTCTAGGAAGCACAGAGGGTCCCAATGAAGATGAAGCCCAATAGGCCCACTTCAAGACACATCATAATTAAAATGGCAACATTGAAAGACAAAGAGAGAATCCTAAAAGCACCAAGAGAGAAATAGCTAATAACATACAAGGGAACTCCAATAAGGTTATCGTTAGATTTCACAGCAGAAACACTACCAGCCAGGAGGAAATGACAAAAAATATCACAAGCAATAAATAACAAAGGCCTACAAACAAGAATACTCTACCCAGCAAGGCTCTCATTCAAAATGAAAGATGAAATAAGAAGTTTCCCAGACAAAAGAAAGCTAAAAGAATACATCTCCAACAAATCAGCATTGCAAAAGATGCTAAAGAGTCTGCTTTAAGAAGGTGAAGAAACAGAGAGAGACAGAGAGAAACACAAGTACAAAGAGGGAAAATGACAATGAATAAGTACTTATCAGTAATAACCTTAAATTTAAATGAATTAAATGCTCCAATCAAAAGACATAGGGTAGTGGAATGGATTAGAAAGCACGACCCACATACATGCTATCTACAAGAGACCCACCTTAGAACAAAAGATCTACACAGACTGAAAGTGAAGGAATGGAAAAAAATATTTCAAACAAATAGACATGAAAAAAAGCTGGGGTAGCACAACTTATGTCCAAAAAAACAGATTTCACAGCAAAGACCATCAAAAGAGACAAAGAAGGACATTTCAAAATACTTAAGGAAAAAAATCCATCAAGAAGATATAATCCTTGCAAATATATATGCACCCAAATATGTAAGAAAAACTTTGAAAGACTTAAGGAAGGATATACACAGCAACACATTCATAGTAAGGGACTTTAACACCCCATTGTCAACAATGTACAGATCTTCAAAGCAAAGAAACACCAAGGATATTGAGGCATTGAACAACACTCTAGATCAAATGGACTTAGTTGATACATACAGAACTTTTCACCCAAAAGAAGCAAAATATACAGTCTTTTCAAGTGCACATGGAACATTATCAAAGATAGACCACATGGTAGGACCAAAAACAAGCCTCAACAAATTCAGAAAATTGAAATTATATCAGACATCTTCCCAGATCACAATGGTTGAAACTGGAAATCAACCTCAAGGAAAAAACTCAAAAGCATCCAAACTCATGGAGAATGAATAACATGCTATAAAATAGTTTATGAGTTAACAATCACATCAAGGAAGAAATCAAAAGTTTCTGTAAACAAATGATAATGAACACACAACAACCCAAAACCTATGGGATACAGAGAAAGCAGTCCTGAGAGAAAAGTTCATAGCAATACAGGCCTACCTAAAAAGGATAAAAGAATCTCTAATAAATAATCTAACCCTACAGCTACAAGAACTAAAGGAACAACAACAAACTCCAGTGTGAGTAGAAGGAAGGAAATCATCAAGATCAGAGCAGAATTAAATGACATAGAGACTAAACAAGCAATTCAAAAGATCAATAAGACCAGGAGCTGCTTCTTTGTAAAGGATTGTCAAACAAAATTGACAAGCCTTTAAACAGGCCCATCAAGAAAAAGAGAAAACTTAAATAAATACAATCAGAAATGAAAGAAGAGAAATCACAACTGATACCACAGAAATACAAAGGATTGTAAGAAATTATTATGAACAGCTGTATCACAAAAAATTTGACAACCTAGATAAAATGGACAAATTTCTGGAAACATATAATCTTCCAAAACTGAATCAAGAAGAAGCAGAAAGCCAGAACAGACCAATAACAACTAGTGAAATTGAAGCAGTAATCAAAAAAATCCTGACACACAAAAGCCTTGGACCGGATGGCATCACAGGTGAATTTTACAAAACATTTAGGAAAGAACTAACTCCTATCCTTCTCAAACTATTCCAAAAAATCCAAGAAGATGGAAGGCTCCCAAACTCTTTCTATGAAGCCAGTATTACTCTAATTCCAAAACCAGGTCAAGACACAACAAAGAAAGAAAACTACAGGCCAATATCACTGATGAACATAAATGCTGAAATCCCTATTAAAAAACTAATGACATATTTCACAGACCTAGAACACATACTTAAAAAATTTATATGGAACCAAAAAAGAGCCCAAAATAGCCACAGCAATCTTGAGGAAAAAGAACACAGTAGGAGGAATCACAATACCTGATACCAAACTATATTACAAGGCCATGGTAATCAAAACAGTCTGATACTGGCATAAAAACAAACATATAGAGCAATGGAACAGAATAGGGAACCCAGAAATAAACCCAGGTCTATATGGTCAACTAATATTTGACAAAGGAGGAAGGGAAATTAAATGAAGTGAAAAGAGCCTCTTCAACAAATAGTGTTGGAAGAACTGGACAGGGACATGCAAAAAATGAAACTAGACCATGAACTTACACCATACACCAGAATAAACTCAAGATGGATCAGAGACTTAAATGTAAGCCATGACACCATAAAAGTCCTAGAGGAAAACACAGACAGGAAATTTTCAAATATCCCATGTGGAAATATTTTCACCAATATATCTCCTAAGTCAAGGGAAATAAAGGAAAGTATAAACAAATGGGACTACATCAAACTAAAGAGTTTCTGCTCAACAAAAGAAAACACCTGCAAGATGAAAAGGGAACCAATCATATGGGAAAATATATTTTCCAATGATACCTCTGACAAGGGATCGATCTCCAAAATATATAAAGAACTTATATGACTCAACACCAAGAAAACAGACAACCCAATTAAAAAATTGGCAAAAGACCTGAACAAACACTTCTCCAAAGTGGACATACAGAGAGTCCATAGACATATGAAAGAATGCTCAACATCACTAGCCATCAGAGAGATGCAAATTAAAACCATAATAAGATACCACTTCCTACTAGTCAGAATGGCCATCATCAACAAATCAAGAAACAACAAGTGCTGGCGAGGATGTGGAGAAACGGGAACCCTGGTGCATTGCTGGTGGGAATGCAGACCGGCGCAGCCACTATGGAGAACAGTATGGAATTTCCTCAAAAAACTAAAAATAGAACTGCCTTTTGAACCAGCAATTCCATTGCTAGGATTATATCCAAAGAATCATAAAACACCAATTCAAAAGAACTTATGCACCCCTATGTTCATAGCAGCGCTATTTATAATAGCCAAATGCTGGAAACAACCTAAGTGCCCATCTGTAGATGAGTAGATCAAAAAACTGTGGTACATTTACACAATGGAGTACTATGTCGCAGAAAGAAAGAAGGAACTTCTACCATTTGCAACAATATGGATGGAACTAGAGAGAATTATGCTTAGCAAATAAGCCAGGCAACGAAAGAAAAATATCTTATGCTATCACCTATTACAGGAGACTAAAGACCAACACAAACAAATGAGCAAAGCTGAAACTGAGTTATGTAAACAAGAAATACAATAACAGTGACAAGGGGGGTGGAGGGAGGGAAAGATGAGGGTAAGAAGGGGAAGGGTCTAGTCAAAGAACATATACAAATGACCTACAGACATGGACAACTGGGTGGGGACAGACTGTGGAAGAAGGGGTGGGCAGGGTGCAGGGAAGCAATCAGGAAAAAAGTAGAACAACCATAGTAGAAAAACAAACAAAAATTTTTAGTGGGGTGGGGGGAGGAGAAAGTAAAATAAATTAATAAATGAGCCAGCAAATTCCTCCTGCAGAAAAAAAACCTCACATGTATGAAAGTGAACAAGAGAAAATATAAACTATAGAAATACAATTTTAGGATTAAAAATTATAGACAATAGTAATTTCATGTCATTATATGGGAAACCATGGAAAAATTTATTACTTAAGTTTATTTAGTTCCCTCATTAATTAGTTAAATTGAACTGCAGGTAGATTGAGGCAAATATTCAGTCAGCTTGACTAAGTTTTGCTTCAGAAAAGTCAGATTTTAAATAACAATTTTTAGTTTACTCATAATTTACAATGTAACAAAATTTCATATTTAAATTCTAGGTAGATATTAAATTCCTCCTCAAAATTTTGGCCCGCCTTACCCTCATAGATCTCATAATTAGGAAAAAATATATTTCTTTTCTGTAGAGATGCTTTCATGTCTTCACTGTAAGTTAAGCACCCCAATTTTTGACTAAGTGTTACCAGACAAAAAGGGTTCATCTGCTTGGATACATCGAAGCCCAATAAGACACAAACAGGAGTTTGCAGCAAAAAAGCCAGAGTTTGAGAGTATATTTCCTCCAAGATCCTGAAGAGCCAGAAGGTAATAAAGATAATGAGATAACTGCCCAGAATCCTGTTGATACCATCAGGGAAGAATGCAGGCATGCCTTTCAGCGGAGTTCTCAGAAGACTTAAAGCTCCCAACAACCACAGAACCTGTGGTAGAAGAAAGCTGGATTGGGTAAACTGTTCTACTTTAAGATGTGAACCATCTCTTCCAGAGAAGAGCAGGACCTTTTTAAGGATTTTCCCACCAGCAAAATGCCCTTATGTCTTCCATGGTGAGTAGCTGTTTTGCAACAGTGAAATTCAGAAAGAAAATACAAATGCTTATACAACTTATTGTCTGTTTATTACAAATAAAAATTATTTTATTGAGAGGAGTTTCAGGTTGAAAGAAAAATATATTCTCACAACTTAAATTCACTAACAAATATAAAAAACAATCAATTTAAAAATAATTATCTTTAAACATGAGAAAAGATGGTCAACCTCACTGATAATCAAAGAATGCAAACTAACATGGGAGGCGCCATTCCACATCCTTCAAATTGTCAAAGGGAAGGAAGGAAGGAAGAAAAGAAGGGATTGACTAAGGGAGGGAGAGAGGGAGGGAGGGAAGAAAAAGAAAGAATATAGGAAAAAGGGTTTATTTTCCAGAAGTGATCCACACCCAGAGACAGAGATGAGCTAATACTCAGCTAATACCCCGAGCTTCCAAGGGATGGGTTATATGGGGGAAATCATTAATCATGGTGACCAAGGGAGTTGGGGTTGTGGTCACTATTGATTGGTTGGCACTAGGGGTAGTTAGTGGTAGTTGATCAGTACGTCTGGTCCTGATGTCAGCCATGGCCTTGCTTCATCTAGTTGCACCAACTTTCAGGACTGGAACTGATACATAACTGAGGCTTAGATGTTACCTCTAGTTTGACCAAAACTCTGTCTCTGTGGTCAGTGGACCCATGGTTTTGTTTCTAAGATTATTTGATGCCCACCAGTACCTCATTGTCTGAAGGCTTAATGATTAAGGATATGATGGTATGAGGGAGAAGGCAGGTGAATCAAGGTGCTGGATGGGACCAGTTTGAATTAAAAAAAAGAAAGGAGAAAGGGGCATATTAAAGAAATAAAGTCTCTATGCAGTTACAGAAGATTATACAAGAAGTGACACGAACTTAACAAGTCTAAATATAAACTTCCGACCTTGTGTTCCAAACCTGCTCCAAACAAAATCTCAGTGAATGTCAAATTCCAGTTGCTTCAAATCCAAACACTTTCCTCTTATGCCAAATGTAATTCTTTAGGAAATCCTGCTTCTCTCCCATTAAATCTCTTTCTAGAGTCTGATCACTTCTCACAAACACCATGGACACCACACTGCTCCAAGTCTGGAGTATTGCAATAGCCACCCACCTAGTCCTTCTGCTCCCACCTAGACCCCAGCTATTCATTTTACATATAAGAAGCAGGGCAGTCCTCTTAAGTTAAATGTTTAATGATGTCATTACTGTTAATGAGTTTCTTTCATAGCTACCCATTTTATTTAATCTAAAAGACAAAAATTCTATTTATGGTTCACAAGGCTCTACATAGTCTTATTTCTCTCACTTTCTTCCAACCACAGTGACATACTTATAGGTGGTAGAACCATCTAGAAAATTTTCTGCTTGAGGACTTTTGCCCTATTGAATTCCTCTAATTCAAAAGCTCTTTCCAAAAATATCCTGATTTACATTATTATGAAAATTATGTTAAATTTAGAAATAAAGCAAGAGTTTAAGTGGCGAGTGTTATGTCCTTTCAATGTTATTTGGGAGCACTTTTTAATAAATCCACCCACAGGTTATTTAAAGTAATGCAGTTTGTTTGATTTGATGTTTCCTACTGAATATTGACTATGGACTGATAAAGATTTAGTGAAGTTGTACACAGACTTGCAGATCTTTGACCAGGAGAGATGCATATGAATCTCTCCAACAGAAAAAAAAAAAAAATAAGTCCTCATGGTTTATGGCTTATAGTCCAGAAGACATTAATCAGTTTTATATCTAACCTGGCAAGTTTATTCTAATATTTTCTACTGAATCACCCATAAATCCATACCTCTGCAAAATGTTCTATGACAAGCCCATCTTACTGATCCCCTCATTAATTGTTGGAATAACACCTTCAGGATGTACACATTTCATTATTTGTAAAGAGCCATGTTTTAACCTTTTAAAAATTATACTTCCATAATAGATTATTTCTTTCAAATATTGGTGTAAAAATCACCTTCTCAGTGACTACTTGTCATCTTACTTTGAGAATTTCTATGTATCCTATCCCTCACACTTCTATCTCCTTTCCTTGTTATTTTTTCAAAGCACTCCCCAGCTTCTGACAAACTATATAATTCACTGTTTTATTGTGTTTATTTTCTTTCTTTCCCCTCATAGAATATAAAATTATAAGCATACTTAATCTTTTTCTTTTTCTCACTAATGTACAGTTAGTTCTGCTATAATACAACATATGTGTTTAAATAGAACACATTATGCAACATTGCCCAATGGATACCAGAATTTGGAGAAGAAATGAGGGTAAATGTACAAAATTCAAATACTTTGTCAATGACATGTTAAATAAATAACATGAATTAACACATGTTAAATGACCAAGACATATATAGGTACTATTATAAATATGGTGTTTTACCATGAAAAGAACTGAAATTTGCTTGCAGAAGTGGCCTTGAGCAGCTGCCACTGCTATGTTATTGTGAAATAATGAAAGGAAGTTTATCTAAATCAGTTAAGTGTGTCTGAGAACACGTATGCTGAACTGAGGTAGCTGGTGGATGTCTGAGGTGAGTGGAAGTGTGTATGTAAGTGTGTGTGCTTGCATTGTGCATGTATGTGTTGTGAATTCTTATGA
Organism: Furipterus horrens; assembly: GCF_987537825.1. Taxonomy (NCBI): domain Eukaryota; kingdom Metazoa; phylum Chordata; class Mammalia; order Chiroptera; family Furipteridae; genus Furipterus; species Furipterus horrens. The sequence continues at coordinate 57,059,135 of NW_028327171.1, forward strand.
GATTTGGTTCATGGTCCTCCACTGGCTGTTAAAGAGGGGGATGTTCAAGAAAGAGATTAATTAGGTAGAGCTTTCCTTTCTGGTGCAGACTTGGACTTGCCAAGTATTTTAAGATGAGGAACCACACCCACAAGTATTCGGGTGTGAAATAAGCCCATGAAAATATACTCAACATCAATATTCATTGGGGGAAAAGCACACTGAACCAAACTGGAAGATCACTACACAGTTTTAAATTTGGAAAACTTAAAAAAATGATAACCATGCTGACAAATATCAGAGAAACTGTAATTCACATAACTTTGCTTGTGAGAATGATAAATAATACAATCATTTTGGAAAACAGTTTGATGATTTTGTATAAAGATAAAGTTCACTTCATATGACAAGAATGCCCACTCTTAGATGACTTCCCAAGACAAATTATAACTTAATTTCACACAAAAACTTGTACAGTAATGTCTTCACAAATTTTATTCAACAATCACTGAATACAACTTGAATGTTCTACTTTTAAATATATAAACTCATTGTGGTACATCCATATGGTAGATTATTACAGATGAAAAGAAAGAATGATCAGCTGGTACAGACTACAATATTGATGAATTTCATATTTATTATGGTAAGTGAAAGAAAACATATTCAAAGGCCTTTTTACTTATGATTTATTTATAAGACTTAATTTTATGATATAGTATTCTGGAAAGTACAAAACAATAAGCACAGAAAACAAATCATTTTTTATCAATGGCTGTGAGTGAAAAAGACAGACTAAAAATAGGCATGAGGACACTTGGGAGGTAATAAAATATTTCATATATTGATTGTTATGATGGTTAATTATCATATGTTTTTGTTATAACTCACAGAACTCTACATTCCAAAAAGGGTTTATTTTCCTGAATGTAAATTTATCTCAATTAACTTGGCTTTAAAAATGATTATCACTTATTAATTTATAAAAGCTAAAAGTTAATATGAATTTTGGATTTATATACATGCATATGTCAAGTGATAACCATCAATTTATTTGCCTTTTATGTTCAATATATTCCTCGAATTAAAAGTCAGGTACTAACTTATTTTGTCTTCAAAATAATCTTATAAGGAAGATATTACAGTTCTTACCATTTTGTATTTGGGCAAACTAGGTTCAATAGGTTATATAACTCTCCCAAGATCATTGAGTCTGAGGAATTTGGACTTAGACAATCTGGGGTCAGAGTTAAAATCTGTAATCTCATTACAAAGCCATATGGCTATATGTATTTATGTATAAATTATATAATTTGTATAATCATATATGGTGATATATGTAAAGTTATATATTTTAATGCTATTGTCATAATCAAATAATAATTTTGGAAAATAAGATGCTCATGATATGATATATTTAATGCTAAGACATCGAGGGTGGAAAGCATACATAGAGAAAAAAGTATATAAATACAGTTGATCCTTACTATCTGTGGTAATTATAATCCATAAAACCTCCACAAACATGGAATTTAGCAAATGCTAAAATCTTGTTCCTAGCAGAAATATGTTAGCTGCCTGCAAACTTCTCATTATGACATTTCCATCAACAGATCAATGATTATTGTTATTTTTTGTGTATTTATGTTTGAAAACACTTTATTTCATGTATTTTGTTGATACATTAATATTGAATTCACAGTCTGCAGCAGTATGACATGCCCAAACAGAACATCTAATACATAAATTTCTTCTGTAAGTCACATCATAGTCTCTTGCACTTATAAACACTAAACAATACTTCAGCACGATGCTCAGGGGCCATTTTAAACATCACAATCACCAACTAAAAACATAAATTTAAAAAAAATGTGGTACTAAATATATACTGACAAGGGTACTTGTTTACAGTATGAAAATTGTCACAAGAAATCAGAGTTTTACCTGATCAGCCTCAGCTAGGAGCTTTTGACTGGAGCGACTCAATTTTTTTGCCATTCAGTTATATACTTGTCAGGGAATGACCAAGAAAACACTTCAAGTATTGATTTTAGGTAACAAATACATTTTAGCAAATAAGTGAATTGGCATATAAGGAATCCACTAGTAATGAATCCATGAATAATGAAGATGGGCTGTGTGTGTGTCTGTGCGTGTGTAATCACTATGTATGGTTCTTTATTTCTTAGTATTAAAGCATTATTTCCAAAGTTATTTAAATTCATTCTTTGGAATTGGTATATTTGGTATGTGATAATAGTTTATATTATATGATCGATCAATTAATCAGGTATTTTTAAATAATGAGGTTCTTGTATTCCTTTGGTATTATACTTTTTTAATGAACAATTTCTCTTTTTTTTTTCTTATTTATCTTCCACATGGAGATTACATGTGTCATATAGTCATGAGTATTTTGCTGTTTTCTACATTGTTAAATCCTCTTTTCTAGGACAATTCCTAGGACATAGTAGATGCTATTTGAGTTAAAATTAATGCATTTAAACCCCTATGGGATTAGGCAATCTTGATTCACTGACTTCCACTCTTAGTAGCAAAAGAAAAAAATCTACCATACTTTCAAGATATGTGTTAGTCTTAAGAGTGAAAAGAGAATTCATTAAAATAAATCTTCTTGTTGACTACCCATCTCAGAGATACTCATACATATCCAAGCAAAATAAAGGATTTCTATTTTTAGATATTTGAAAGGTGACTAAATTTTTGGTCTATGAAATAATACATTTTTTAAAATTATGTAAAATAATACCTAACACATTTAAAGTTATATATAGTTTAATGTCAATATGTCAACATAATCTATTTACATATCTGAGTAAAAACAATTTGATAAAGTTTTCTATAGGTACAGAAGAAACCTACAATGGATGTGAATATTCTATGTATTCTGTTATGTAAATACTATATAATTCAGAATGGTACACAGTACGGTAAGTATAATTATTTGAACTTTAGCTACAAATAACAGATCTGAACAAGTGAACCAAAAACATCACTAAGTGCATTTCTTTAGTAATTTGAATGTCTTTCTTTTATGACCAACTCAGTTTGAGCTCAACAACTGATTAGCAAGGGCAGTTTTCACATGGATAGAAACTGCCATTGTGGTTTCCTCTCAACAGACGAGTTCTATGAATGCCAGTTTCCTAAGAAAATAAGACAGTATGGTCAAAAATATTTGAGTAAAACAGAAAAATACAGTGACACTTATTGATGATATGAACGGCCGTTGTTTTACTTTAGGGAAAATACAAATCCTTGTTACTTTTTTAACAGCTTGCTTAATCCCAGCTCACATATCTCAAATCCTAGAAACACTATATTATTAAAGTTTTAATAGGAAGAAATTCAAGTGAAAAGCAAGATCTTATATAGATTGATGTAGACACAGAGAGTAGACATCTATTTCAATAGAGGCACAGTTTACAATCTCTCTGAAATGTCTTCTGTCATTAAGAGGATAAATCTAATAAACTATTATGTGCTTTTCAGTTGTGATATTAGCATGGGTGATTAGTGCATCCATTAGCTAAAACATCTTGAAAAGGAATCTGATCTTCAACAATGTTAATTTAAGATATTTCAATGGAAATGATGAATAACTAAGAAATATCACATCTTGGATTTGGTCTACAGAGACAATTACCTATAGATATTTCACATTTCTGTACACAATCCAGACTTTGTGGGCCATGGGCAAAGATTAAAAGGTGATTGAATAGAAAATATGCCTTGAAATTAGTGATGGTGAATTACTCTAGAGAGTTTTATTTTCCCAGGGTCATTTGCTTACATTCCAGGATGGTGAAGCTAGAGAGTGTCTCTCCCCCCTCCTCTTCCAGTTCTAGACATCGTTTTTTGTTTTCTTTTTTTCATATTACAGAACCAACTCTCTCTCTCTCTCTCTCTCTCTCTCTCTCTCTCTCTCTCTCTCTCTCTCTCTCTCTCTCTCTCTCTCTCTCTTTCTCTCCCTCCCTCCCTCTTTGTCTCTCTCCTAAAACCTCAAAAAGAAAGGGCAAACCCAACCCATTATCATTTCCGAGTTTCATAATCTCAGTATTGCTCTCCTGTGTTGCATTTCATTGCACATGCAGGGTAACGCAGGATTCTCACATCCTGTGAAGCTTGGGGCTTTGGCAGTAACACTGAGATTCTTTGTGAAGAATAAACTATCTGTTCTCTGATTCAGGGACTTCATGTTCCCTGTCAGAATAAAATTGCAATAAACAATTAGTGGTTTCTTGCCAAAGGGTATAAGAGAGAAGGGCTCAAAATTGTGGCTCTCAAATTTTGCTCAATAAATATTTTCCTTCTCAATGAAAACATCATTATATAAAGATTCAAGCCAATGTCTTTACAACTTTTGACTTATATTTCTCATATCTTGCAAAACTGTACCCAGGATATTTCCACTCTTGAGCTGCCTCACTCCCACCCACCTAGCACTTTCTAGCCTAAGTGCTATATGTACTCTGTCACTTCTAAGGCTGGAAACTTTGTGAATATGTCTTGCATAATTTTGGTTTTAAATCAAGAAAAAGTTGATGCCTTTCTAAAGCTACAAAAAAATTAGTTTTCCTTGAGTTTTGTTTGGATTCTTGGATGTTATATTTGACTCCATATTCAGAATATTTTTCCTCAGAATGTTTTTTTTTTTTTAACCTGTGTTTCTAGAGGTAGAAACACCTGCTGATTCCTGGGTCATTATTATATATCCTTCTTAGTAAACTAATTTATTCTCCAATTCCAATCATATTCTTGACAGTAGGATCTGACAAAGTTTTCATTAAAATAGTTTTAAACTACACATGGAGTGTTTTGGTTAGTGAACATCAAGAAAAATATACATAGTGCAGACTATATTATAAATTATGTTGCTTAAAAATAATAATATCAGGTTCACAGCAAATTATCACAATACATATTTTGACATTACAATAAGAAAAATAAAATATTTTAAATGTTTCAAATAAGAGAAAATATTTTTACAAAGTTAATCTTTATTTTAAATATTTTTGTGTATCAATACAAATTAGTACCTAATTTTGATTTGATAAAACTGACTGCAATGTTTTAGAGCTTATTAGCACAGACTTCCCAAATATAATAGTTCCTAAAATATTGGTGGCATTAATAAAATACATAGGTACTAGTTTTAATATTTACTAATGCTGTTACTATCTGTGTCAGCAAAGTGGTTTTGAAAGCCTAAATAGCCCTTATTGTTTCTGGAAGCAAGTTTTTCTTAATATTACTATAGTACTTTCATGAGTCATATTGCAAGTCCAAGACTCAAAAGAATAAATAAGCATTTCTTATTATGCTGTTTGGGTCTTCATATGAGTTCATACTTGCTCAGAGTAAAATAGTGAGTTTGAAAGTCTAACCTTTGGACCCAACACTACAGATGTCATAGAGGTAAATCATTTGTGCTTATGAAATAGGAAGGAAGACTGAGAAGGGAAAAAAAATACAATTGATTTTAGATTGTAGACGTGTTCTAGGATTTGGATTCTCATGGTTGTAAACTCTAATCTCACCCATGGAGAAACCTTTTTTTTTTTTCTCTTCCCAAATATCCTACCTCCTGTGCTTTGGTAGCCGTACATCATGAAAAGGTATTATATCTAAAGGAAAAAGGTAACGCAGTCATAATAGCAGCAACCCCCACTGTAGAATGTGAGGAGCAGCTGCCTACTTTGTGCCGATATTGAGATCCAGGCTCTGGTCATTCCCAGGAAACTCCTATCATTCATGGGCTCAGGCATTTGCTGTGAATAACAATAAAATAATTTTTATTATTCAAACCTCTTTCAAAACTTTTAGTATAAAAGGAAAAAAAAGTTTGCATTTGTCACTTAAAAAAACTATTTCAAAATTATGTAGATGTATTAACATATTAATCATTTCATCTTTTTTTTTGTCCTGCCATTCTGTAAGACAGATATTATTAATAATGTTATACGAATGAAGGTTAATGATAATATTGTAGGGTGATCACTGTGCCATGTCCTTTAAATCACAAACTGAGCAGTTAGAGACAGAGTCTGAGAAAACCTGCAGTCTTTTTTTAAATAATAGCTGATAACATTTTTTTTGAGAACTTTTAGTCAGTACTAAGTACTTTACATATTTTAATTATTTTATTTTACATTCAATGATATTTTGTATTAGTTTCAGGTGTACAGCTAAGTGGTCAGATGACCATATACTTTACAAGGTGTTGCCCAGATGTTTCTAGTACTCTCCTTGCACTGTACATAGTTATTGTGATATTATTGACATATTTCCTATTTGTCCGTTTCACCTGAAGCCTATCCTCAAGTCAGATATTTTTCCAGGCATCAGTTTTTGTTATACCACAGATAGCTCCACGTTATACTCTTTACTCCTACTTCTTTCACTTTCTCTTATCAATCCTCCTTTCAGATGCTACATTCACATTTACATTAAAAAAAAGTCTAAAATGGACCGACTGGATGCATCTGAAACACTGGGTGTAGTGTAAATAGAAGAAAGAACAAGGCTTCTGTGCTCATCGTAAAGAACAGGAACAAAGACAAGAACATAGGATGACTAGGATATAACCATAAGGACTGTTCTCCCACAGGTGAGCAATGTTTTATTATATATTATGGTTTAAGGTTAAAGGTGTGAACATTAAATCAGTCTGGCCTGCTCGGGGTGATCATCTCAATATATATTGAAAGGGCTTACATGGAGGGATAAAGATGAGCTAACTATTAAATGGAAACTCCAAATCAGATTTGATGTTCTGCTCCTCTTTTTTTTTTTAATGTCTCATAAGGGCAATGTGCCAGATATTGATGTTGGAAATTTACAGATTCTTAAATGATCTTGCCTGAGTTGATTTTATTCCCTTTCTTTTCTATTGGGACTGATTGTTGCACCCACGGTGCAAATTGATGGTGATATTTTAAATTCTTGGTCCGTCTGAACTATCACTTTTGCTTTAGGTGGTAAACATGATCCAGTTTGCTGTACTTGTTAAGGAAAATACATTACTCAGTAATTTTAGCCTGTGAGTTTATTTTCCCCAGGTATGTGTCTACTCATGAGGTTGCTTTAATTTAAAGGAGGAGGGATACAGGTCCTAATCTCTGAACTTAAGTAGAAGGAAGAGTCTCAGGTCCCACAGAGACACTGGACAGCACTCTTATTTGCTAAATCTCCTCTTGCCAGAATCTCAGCCTTATAAACCTAGGCTATAGCATCTTTATTAACATGTTGTATTTGACAATTAACAAGCCCTGGTTGGGAGGAAGACTGGGGGAAGATAAACAGATGTCAAAGAGCATTGATTCTTCTTCCATGAGGACACTGAGCTAACCTGATATTAATCTATGAACCCAATACCACAGCTTGCCAGGCTTTTGCCATGATTTTTTATCTTGGGGGTGCAAGTAATGATGGTCTCTAAGGCCGTGTGAAGTAAAAGGCAATGTTGCTTTAAAGATCGGTGGTTCCACTCTATCCATCTCTTCCAATCAAGAGTTCAAGATTGCCTTCTGTCACCTTAGGATTTTCTAATGTTTGTATTTGCCTCAGAAAACTAGAGTAATTCTAATAGCATTATTTGAAACTGTAACATTTTGTTGGGGTATGTGATCTCTTCAAAGACTTGCCCCAAGCCATGCCAGTGGGGAGAGATTTGTGATAGTCTCAGAACTTAGAATCAGTATAATCTTCCTAAGAAAAATTATTTATGACCAATGAGTATTCACAGAATTTCAAAATAATAAACTTTTTGGAGAGTAACCAAAGGCAAGATCCCCCAAACCTTCCATTTTCAAGATGAGAAAACTAAGAGTTTAGAAAAGTCACTCCTATAATTTCTCGGTAGATTTAAAATTACTACATGACTCTTGACTCCTAGTCAAGTATATTTTTCCTCAAAATGTTCTTTAAATTTTAATTTCTTTGTGATATTAACTCTGTGATAATGACATAAATATATATTCTTGTAAAGAGAAGATATTTTCCTCTTCTCTCTAAGAAGATACAGTATAATCTCATACTTCTCTAAAAGCACGGGATAATTTGATGGTATGAGTAGATTTGCAAAGATGGATACTAAATAACGTTAGCCCTCAATAATAGAATGCTTTTCAGAAAAAAAGTACTCTTATTCAATTTTTAATGTTTGCATGAATTTCCTTCTTCATTCTGTAAAAATTACTTGCTGTTATGTGAGCAGATAGATGATCAGATACATTTTTAAGGTTGTATCTGGGTTCACACATGATATCAACTTTCCTTGCAGTGAGCAAGATGTTACACTTAAGGTAATTTTAAAAAATTAATTCATATAATGAAAGGGCTATTTGCAGTGGTAAGGTCAAGGTTAAAAGAACTAAAGTAGAGATGATGAAGCACCAGCAAGATCCACAGACATTACTTTTGTCTAATGTGACAAAATGGGGGAAATCATGACAGAACCTGACAAGAAGTAAAGGCTCCGATCACAGTGAGAAGGACACTTGGCAGGATCTGAGATCTGAGGTTACAGGCGGAAGATTACAGCGAGAACTGAGGCTTAGCAGGAAGTATAGGGAAACACACTCTGACCAGTTCTTTCAAAGAGCAATTTCCTGCCTGTACCTCCAACGGGCTAAACCCAACCAGAATCTAGAGGGGAAAGGAGGTGAAGCAAAGCAACTTGTCAAGGTCAGCCTTCCTGAGCACACGGCAAGAGGAACATGAAGGATAAAAGACCTAGATGAGCAATCAAAAAATAATCAATAGAGTCATATTATCAGTGTACTGTTTTAAGCAAATGAATGGAATACTAACTGAAACCTCCTAACTAACACAGTGGAAGAAACACCATATGGAAGGCATGATCAAATCGCTCAGAGGGCAACGTAGAAGTGATTACTCTGTCCGTTCGAGTTTAATGACATTTCAGACAGTATTATAAAAACTGGATGCTGAAAAGAGAAAAATAACAAACAGAGAGACACTCAGAGCATTATTAATGAATAGTTTGGTTTTCCTTGAACATATAATTAATGAAGTAAAATGTTTAGGAAGAGAAAGTTTCAGGCTATGTGGCTAAAAGAGTATGTTAAGATTATATTTCTAAGGGTTTGGGACTAATTCTGTTATTAATAAGGGAATAAATAAGAGAATAGAGAGATCAAACCTTAAAATATATTAAGATCATATGAGATGTAGTGAGTGAACATGACCTTATGCAAATAGAACATACTGGTTTCTTAAATAAATTATGTAGAATTAAATTTATTTCACTTATTCTTATATCCATACAGATATAATATAGCCTGTCTCATGCTAGGCACTAAATAAATTCTGATTAGAACAGAGATAAGTCCAGATTTTATGAGGCATGTATGTAATTTTGGGAGCTATATATAAGAAAAGGAATAAAAATTATAAATAAAATATACTCATAATTTTAGAAGTGCCTATGCAGTTAACTGCCCCTGAAGTTTAAGCCTCATTAACTTCCCAGTAAACTCTCCTCTGCTTTGGATTGGATAAATGGATGCTGTCATATGTATAGACAACTACAATAAAAGTGAATTTTATAATAGAGAAAAATTCTGTGTAAGCAAAAATAAAAACATCAAAATATAATAAAAGCATCAACATTTTTTACATTGCTAGAGTAGGGGGGAGAGCGTCAAATGGTTGTTGAAATTTTTAAGTCAATGGTAAGCTGTTCATTAGTTCATTGATTCCAAAAATATCTATAAGTCTATTAAATGCACTGAGAATTAGGCAAGAAAGTAATAGAGAAAAAGGTATTGTCAATGCCTTCTAGATAGCACATTGTAATGGTAGGAACAAGAAACTTAAATTGCATGTTGTGGTCAATACATGAAAATGTTGCTAAGAGGATACAGAGAACAATTATCATCATTAGTCTTGATTCTAATAGTTGGAATTAGGATGAGCCATCAGATGGGAGGTGTAAGTCAGAGCTCTGTCAGAAGGGAACTGATCTGATCACATTTTCATCTTGGAAAAGTCTTTGTTAGCTGCACAATAGAGAATGGATTGATGATATTATAAGCAGGGGGCAAAAGCAGAAAAGCTGTTGCAGGTGGCGTCGGAAAGGAAATAATTAATAACAGGTGGAACTCCAACATGGGCAAGGTGTCCTGGGGAGGGAAAATTTAGTAGAAAGAATAAACATAACTTGATTTTAGACAGCTGGACACATCTGGAAAAGAGAAAAGATGTAATTGCCTAGTTCTCAGATTAATTGGATGTTTGATGATGACTTTAACCAAGGTCAGAATATAAAAAGATCAGATATTGAAAAATGTTAATGAGATTGAGTTGAGATATGTCTGTTACATCTGATTTACCCATGAGATATGAAAGTAAAGATCACCAGCAGAGAGTTAAAGGTACAAATCTGCAGCTCATAGGCAAGATCCAGGATCAAGATGAAGATGTGAGCAATGAATAGACATATGGCAAAAAAGCTACAAGCATGAGAAAGACCATGTGTAAAAGTAGATTACCTTGAACTATAAATAAGGAACAAAACACAACCCTGAGTAAGAATGGCTTAAATATGATTAACATTTACTTACTTTTTTACATTACACTTCAGAGTCATCTGTTCCAGGTTGTGTGTAACAGCATTAATCCACAAATTCCCAGTCATCCAGTGTTTCCATTTATCTGGCTCTGTAACATAATTGCTCAAAACTGCAGTGTCACAGAAGCAAACAAGCATTTTGGGAGAAGAATTTGGGTGGGTTATAGTAGTAATGATGTGTTGACAGTGTGGGATGGAAAATTCAACGGTTGGGCTGATTTACCTGAAAACTTGCTTAGTTATAAATCTGATGACTCTGCCCCTCTCTGATGTCTTTGCATTGTGTTTCATCACAGCCTGGGAGCCTGGTCCTAAGGGTAGTGTCTCAGGAGGAAAAGATACTTAGACAAAAACTATTTTCATCTATACACAATTATTCAATGTGTATCCCTCAGAACCCTATTTCCTCAACCTGTTAGTTTGCAGTGCTACAAAATGAAGAAATAAAGTTACCCACTTTTGTTACTGCATGAATTTTCAAATCCTTTAATATTCTAATGAATATCATAAATTTCCAATAAGAGACACACTGTAATATTTTCTGAAATTATTTGTTCAAAGAATTTCTTTCTCCTAAAGGATTTGCTTTCCTTGGCCTTGGGAAGAGAAAGTTTGTCTTTTATCCTTGCTTCTCTCTGTTTTCATTATAAGTAGAATCCCAGTCACATACAGTGATGTGCATATTCATACCAGAATCACTCTGATATATATGAATGTAATAAATAGTAGGTGATCACTAAGTGAGGGTTACATAAAATTCCACCGGTGTGTATATATTTTGCCTTTATCAAGAAACACAAAAAATAGTAGGGGAGACACATGGCATGGGCACAGTTCATTATATATAATGAAGAGAGTATTATGATAAGATACTGTGCAGGGAGTTATGAGGTCGTAGAAGAATGACACCTTACCCAAAACAGGATAGTGGAGTAAGGTGGGGAAAACATTAAAAGGTTCTTGGAGAAGATCATGCTTGATTTGGGTTTTAGAAGATCAGCATTAACTTAGTGATTGGGAAAGGAAAGATGAATATTTTAGATAGAATCATGAACAACAGTCTTGCAGTTGTAAACTTCATGTGAAACACAAGACAAGAAAGACTAGGAACCAAGGCTGGAGCCATGTTATGGAGGAGTTTGTATATCATTAAGGATCCAGGATTTCATCCTGGTATATGTCATTGAAGGAACTCAATAGTGATGAGGTTTGGCGGTGGAATTCAATTTGCATTTTTAAAGATTATCCTACTCATAATGTAGATTATCAATAAAACTCTAAATGTGTGGCTAGTTAAAAGAATAACTTGCTAAAGGATATTAGCTCATAGAAACATTGAGATTTCTAGAGAAACAGGCTTGAGATTAAATTTATCAGAAGGATACTCAGAGCTACATCACAAGGAAGCTGGTGACAGAGACTTCCCTGGTGACCAACCCCAAACTCTTCAAGAGAAAAGCCTGACATTGAAACCTATGCCATACTTTCTACCACACCTTTTATGGCATAACAGTATTTTCCATATGTGTTGGAGTGGTAGACTCTAGATCCCATGTCTGAACACTAACTCCATGGGAGATTTGGAAATAGTGGAGTTTACATTCTACCCTTCAAAAGAGGAACTTGAAATATGAAATCCTATCAAAATGTAAAAAAAAAAAAATTTATTCCAAAGATGGAAACAGCAAAAATGAAAACTGTACTGCAGATAGGAGACATTGACAGAAATAAGAAAAACAGTTGCCTGGGAAGAAGAGTTTCTCAAAAGTAGCACATTAGGAGTCAGCAGGATTCAGGTGGAAAGGAAGGAAAGTCAAAGAGTAGTTAGGATATAAAATAGAAGGTTATAATGAATACATGTAGGAATATGAGTCTGACTGACTATTGATTTTAAAATGCCATGTTGACCACAGGATCCAAGACGGTGGTGGAGTAGGTGGAAGCTACATTAACCACCTCCCAGGACAAAAATAGCATTATAACTAAATTACAGAAAAATCTTCCTGAATAACCAACTGCACACTAGCTGTAGAGAAGCCTTGTAACCAAGGACTTACAAAAGAAACCACACCACCACATCAAGACTGGTAGGAAGTATGGAAGCATAAGAGGGCTGGCTGTGCTCCCAAAGTCAACAGCTGAAGTTCTAGAGGAATATTTCAGCAGCTGGATGGTTCCCCTTGAGAAGTGTGGAGTCTAAATCCCAAGTTGATTCTCCAACATAGAGCACCAGAACTTGGAAAAGTGCCCACATAACATCCAATTGAAAAAAGCAGCTAGTTTTCTCTCCACCAGGAAGAGAGGGCTAGAGATGAAGACACCCTCTTAAATAGCCAACACACAATATTTTGTTTGCAGTCACTTACCCTGACTCTGGCAGAGAGAGGGCAGAGTGGACTCGAGATATGTGAGAAGAGTCTGGGGTTGGTGGCTCTGGGGAGAGAACTGAAGGAACAGCCACCAGGATCCCTGTGCTGAGTCATTTCTCATACTGAAGAAGCCATCTTTCTCAAGCAAAGTACTCCTCTCCAAATTGCATTAGACTGAGGGCAAGTAGCCTTACTTTCAGGAATCCCTCTTTCCCCACCCTATGGTGCTGAAGCCCTGCTGAGGAGTACACCCTGAGGCTCTTCCAGTGATTAAGCCTAACAGACAGCCTGAAGGTAGAGGTTAACTCTGGATCCTATGAGACTTTAACTGACCCTCCCTGGGTCCAGTGTTGGTAAAAGCCAGCCTTGGTTCCCAGTTTGGTCCTCATTACACACACCCAAGCCCAGCAGAGGAATCTACAAGTTGTGGATCACTGATAGGTTCAAACAAATTGCCCAGGACCTGTAATAGGCAGAGTCTGAAATAGCTGTGCACCAGAGTCTTTGCAGATCTAACTAATGCATAGAAAGAAACACAAAGAGGCAGCCAAATGCAAAGACAAAGAAACAGACCCCAAGTGAAAGAACAAGAAAATTCTCCAGAAGAGCTAAATAAAAAGAAACCAAGCAATTATCAAATATAGAGTTCAAAATAATGATTATGAGGATGATTAACAGCATGAAAAAAAAACATAAAAACAATAAAAATGATCATTCTGAAATAAAAGTTTTAATATATGAAATAAATAATACAATGGAAGCAATAAACAGTAGTTAGATGAAGTAGAGAATTGAATCAGATATTTGGAAGACAAGATAGGAAAAAAACCCAATCGGAATGGCAAAATGAAAAAATGATGTGCCAAATGTTGATGGGTTAAGTAAGAAGGGGACTCAGAATTGACAACTGGATTTAGTAGCACAGAAGTAATAATAATAGTGACAGGAATACTTTTTGATATAATAGAAGACAGTCAGGGAAGAGAGTCAGGACTAGAGAGAATAGTGATGAGAACTGGATTCAGAGTGTGTAAAAATCTCCTACAAACACTTTTACTTTAAAAAGAAGCACATAAATAGAGCTATTATTGGAAGGAGATGTGGGATAAAAGAGTGATTTTTTTTACACTAAATCATTGCATCGTGCTTGTAGCTAATGAAAATAAATGAGAAAAATAATAATTCTTCAGAGAGGTGATACTTTCTCAGTAAGTGACAACAGGGCCCAAAAGTGCTGGCATAAAATATAAGCTCTCTAGAAACAAAGATGAAGAAAGTGTTTAAAAGTTTAGACACACTTAAGTGAGTAGACATCAATATAGAAGTTTGAAAAACTCCTCTGATTAACTTTTTCTCAGATTATAATAATTAGCTAAGAAAAAGTGGTCAACTGAAGATGAGTGTGGGAAAAAGAAACAGTATATTTCATTTAGCACATAAAAGCAACCATGAGAGCTTAATTCATGGCAACTATTCTTATCAAAGCTTTCACATTTAATTTTTTTAAATATGGTTACAAACTTCAGAGAAAGCATTACAATATAAATAAAGATGAAAATCCATTGATAAGCCTGATTTCAAGGAGCATATAGCTCAGTCTAATCAACATGTATGGAAGAAAAGTACAATGAGACAATGAGCATACCATCTTTCAAGGATTCAGCAGACTATGTAATTTGGACTAACCTCCCTACTTAAGATAACTAAAGAAGTTGCACAATGTATTACTTTATTTGCTTGAAGTTATTGGAAAATATCAAGATGGTAAAGAATTATCCATCTCATATCTAAAAAAATGCTAATCAATTAAGTCTGGCATTTGATATAACTTTTAATATTATTCCATAAAAGGCAACTTGGGGTCTAAGAATTTGAGTAGAACATTTCAGAGACTTAAGCATAAATAAAAACAAGAACTGGAGTTCGGGGTCATTGAGGACAGGTTGGTAACTTTTTATGCTCCAGATTAAGATTCCAAAGGGATAGTTCAGAACTGATGGGTTTTTGTCATTATTTTTGTTCAGCTTTGAATTATCTGAACCCTTAAAACTGAAATTGTTATTATTCTTTCCAGAAGCAAACCAAAACTCTTTCGGGAAGAAGATGTTGTTATTATAGGTCTCACATAACTTATATAAATTTTAAATGCAGTGTCGAGCATACAATGACAATTTATTACACACACAAGCAGTGAGGAAAACATGAACACAAACCACTATCAAAGATAGATAAAAGCAAGAGACTCACAGGATTTCAGATAAAGAAATTTTCAGGCAGATAACTTTTTTATTAGTATGTTGTAATATTTAAGGAGAAAATAGGTCTTAGAATTTTATCAAGAAATTTAAAAAGTTAGAAATAGGAATTTTTAATGGAATTCTAAAATAAAAATAATAAAATTTAGTCATAAAAATAACTAAAATTAACTTTCAAATAAATATGCTTAGTATGCAAGACCAGATGGCCAATTGCAGTTGAGAGATGGAAACTATTAAAAAATATCATATGCAAATACAGTATTCCCTCACTTACCACAGGTGTTGCATTCCAGACACCCCGCAAAGTAGGAAACTTACATTTATTCTACACTCTTAGACCTATGTAACTTCAACAAGATACGTATACAGTACCACAAAATCCCACAATATAGCGAAAAATCGGCAATAAATAATTGAATGTAATTTTTTTTTAAATCCCGCAATACAGTGAGGCCACATTAAGTGAACCGCGACATAGCGAGGGACTGTACTAACAATTAACAACAAAGCAGACACTACGCAGAAAGCTTTCAACAAACTTTTAAGTAGACTTACATAGCCAAGGGAAATAAATAATCAGTGAACTTGAAGATAGGTTAAAATGAAAATAGAAATTACCCAACCAGTGGTACAAAGAAAAAAAAAAAAAAAACAAGAAAACAAAACAATGCCACACTGTGGAAGAATATCAAATAATTTAACATACAGAATAGAACAGAATGAATACTAACAGTGAGAATGCACAAAAAAAGACACAGAAAACACACATACACACACACACATATCCTATTCAACAACTAAAGGCAAAAGAAACTGCCATAAAATCTGAAAAGCAGCAAGAGTAAAAACACATCTTACACATAGGAGAAATATAAATTATAGCAGATACCTCATCAGAAATAATGCTTGCTGCAAGACAATGAGGCAACGTCTTTACAGTGTTGAAAAAACAAAATTATTGAACCTGAATTCTGTATTTTTCAAATATGAAGGAAAAATAAAGGCTGTCTAGGCAAACAAAATCTTGGAATTTATTGTAAGCACAGTTGTTCACAAGAAATGATAGGCAAAAATTTTCAAGCAGAAGTAAGATGATAAAGACCTTCTATTGCTTTCACACCCCTATACTTTCTTACTCTTTCCTGATACAGTGTATTTAATAAATTATTTCAAATAATGAGTTTTCCTTAACTAAATAAATACTTTAAATTTTATCTAGAAATAATTATTTGCCTAAGGCACACATTGTAATAATAGAGGGAAACAGTAATTTATATTATGGTACAAGTCATTCATTAATTCATTGACAGTAAATCATTTTTGAGTATTTGTTACAAAAAGCAAGGTACTAAATTTTCCTTCATACACTCCTTTATTAATTTATTTAGTGACTAAGTATTGAGTGCCAATAATATTCTAGGCTGTATATTAGCCATGATGTGAGATACACACTATTAACATTGCATTATTCTTGTCTACATAGGTCATTAGTTTCTGGTTATGGATAGATAAATAAATAGGTAGATAGGTGATAGGTAAAATATAGTTATAATTATAGTTATATAGTATGGGTCACATCCAAAACAGCATAATATTTATTTATTTATTATTGTTTTATTGTTTTTATAAATGATCACTTTATTTTTTAAATTTATTGTATTTTAGCCATGGTCAGTTTGGCTCAGTTGGTTAGAGAGTCACCCATAACCAAAATGTGTAGGTTCAATTCCTGGTCAGGGCACATGCCTAGGCTGAGGCTTCAATCCCCTGTCAGGTGTTTATCATCCCTGGCCCAGGTGCCTATGGAGGCAATCAATCAACATTTCTCTCTCACATTGATGTTTCTCTCTCTCCCTCCCTGTCCCCCTTCCATGCTCTCACAAAGCAATGAAAAAAGTCCTCAGTTATATATATATATAATTTTATTTTTAAATTACAGTTTACATTTAGTATTATTTGGTTTAATTTTAGGTGTACAGCATAGTAGATTGACAATCATATACTTTACAAAGCAGTCCCCTGATATTTCAAATACCCACCTGTCAAAGTGTTACAATATTATTGACTATATTTCCTGTGAAAAACAGCATAATGTTTTAAATAATCCTATCCAAGTGTACACCAACAAGCCATTTTCATTTAAACTAATATATTAAAATATATTACACAGGAAGAGTCACTAAATTCCATTTTGTAGATATTTGTTTTATTGCTCCAGCTGGTGTGTGTGAGTGTCTTATGTGTATGCATGTGTAGAATTTAAAACCTCCCTCATTTTAAGCTAGCTTGCCCAGGTTTTATGATGCACTCATTTAATGATTATATTTCTACAGATCTCTTTATATTGCCTACTGTCTAAAAACCTTTCTTAGCTCATGGGCTATTAAAAAACAGATGGATTTTGTTTGTGGCCATAGTTTGACAACACCTGCTCTAGACTTGAAGATTCATTAATGTGTATGCCACAGTGTGTTTGAGACATTTCAACCAAATGTCTGTTCTCCAAACATTAAAATTATTATTATGAATTTATTTTCAGTTTTTAAAATATTTTTTCTTTTTATTGAGTGTATTGGGTTGACATCATTTAATAAAATTATATAGGTTTCAGGTGTACAATTCTATAATACATTATCTGTATATTGTATCATGTTCACCACCCCATGTCTTCAGTTTTAGGAACTGATAGAAACAGGCAAATAAGTAACACAGGGAAACCATGGCTGCGGATACAGTGGTTTTTGTTTTCTGTTTGCAGAAACTTACGCTTAGAGGGATAGTATGTATATAGGAGCTTATTATAAAACAGAATATTTTTAACAGCTCTTACTTGTCATTTTACTTTAAAAGAAGAACAATAACCTTTACTCAGAGTCCAAAACCTTGTTTCTCAGGATAGAATCTAGCCGTGAAGGAACTAAGCTGACCGCATTTTTTAAGATCAGTTAACACAAGGAGAGACAGGAATTACTTCATTCCACACAGTGGGTTCCCTCAGGGTCCTGACTGAAAGCACTGGGGGACCTCTTCCCACCATCACCTTGTCCCTACAAGTCACTTCATCTGGGCCCATGTACACCGGCAGGTGATGAGTGTTCTGTAAGAATTTACTACCTGTAGATTGACTGATAAGGCTCAGAGCTTGAACAAGGACATTATTATTTACTTGGCTCCACTGAAATGTGTCAGAAGTAAGAGTCAAAAGAAAAAAGACTAACCTTTTAATACTTTCCATGAAAAAGTTCAGATTGGTGAAGCAGAAAAAGAAAGTGATTACAACTTAAATGAAATCAGTCACTTGAACAATTAATCCTCTTGGCATCATATATACAGGTTTAAATGGCAAATAATTCCATCACAGTGCAAGAAACACTTGCAGAGGAATGTAAAAGGCTTTGCTAGAATACATATAAATGAACTTAAGGAATATAACAGTTTAGTAAACTTGGTAAGAATGCTTAGAAAGCTTGGTTATGATCTACTGTATATTGACTTTTTATAACTTTGGCTTCCATATCTAAGTTCTTACATACTAATTGATTTAACACTTTTATAATTTTTATAAGAATTGATTACATGTTTCTTTAAACACTGTATATTCTATAATCAACTTTTTCACTACTTCAAAAATGTACTCAAACCTTGAGCCTTAGCACATAATTCCATGATTATATCCAATATTCTCTTCAGTACTTGAGGCAATAATGTGCCTGGGACTGAATCTTCACCATTTTAATGGCATTCCATTTTCTTACTTTCATTTTGAGTATCTTTTAACTTCAATTTTGTCTTAACTTTTAAAAAAAATTTTATGACTAAAAATATATCCTTTACACAGAATAAATAGAAGAAGGAAAAGGTCTATTTTTTTTCCAATTAATAGGATGATTCCGTAGCCTAAAATAAACAAAATCTATAAACACCTATTTTTATTGTCTAAAGTTTTCCAGAATACTTTATTCTGAATTTCAGGCTTTTCCAGATTTCCTACAAAATTGTGCCTTTGTTTTGTAGTATCTTCACAGACTGTTTTATAGGAAGAGACAAAAAAAAAAAAAATCTTAGAATAAAAAGGTTTGGAGTAATAAGGACACAGCTCATCAGACTGCAGTATAGATGATATTTTCTTTTTCTTTTCTCTCTGCCGAAAATTAAAATAATCTGTAGACTGGATGAAAGAATGTGAAAGGATTAGCCAAACAGCATATATGCATAACCCATAGACACAGACAACAGTGTGGTGATGGCCAGAAGGAAGGGGGAGTAGGGGCTGGATGTAGGTAAGCAAAGGCGGAGGGGGGGTTGGGATGAGGACATCTGTAATAGTGTCAACAATAAAAAAAAAAGTTTATAAAAGAAACATAAGATAAAATAAAATAATCTGTAAAACCTCTCCCATCAAAAATGAAAGATTTTACAAAGCCCCTTGATGGAATGAGTTTGCATACAAAGAAAGCTGTTTTTCCTGACTTTCAGAATTTGTGTGGATTTTTGCCAGGGCAATTAAGCCATGAAATAGTGATTGTAATAGAAATGCAGTTGAGAAAGTCTATGTACTTGAGGCAGAAGGTCACTATTTTAACAAATGAACAAAGAGCTATTGCCAAAACAGAAATCCAACGTCTCTGCAGTAAATAAATTACACCCAATGTCAGGAAGCAGCCATACGGTGATGGGACATGGGGCAATGTGGAAAGTAGATCAGCAAGTGTGGGTAGAAAGTGTCAGTAAATTAACACAACAAAGAAAAGAACTCAAGATTAGATTGTCCTGTGCTAGCTAAGGGGTGGGGAGTCTGCTAGTAGGAACAAGAATTAATAATTTTACCAACATTTAAGAAAAAAGAGTTTATAAGTTAACACTAAACACGATTATTGTATGATCACATATTAGTTGCACGAACTTTAAGAAAACTCATATAATCAATTTACATTAGTTTTGCTAAAAATCACTGGGAACACTAAAATAGCAAATACCAAATTATTGCTCTTAGGGGAAATACAGATTTAGATTTTTACCAGCATGTTGTCAACTGACTAATACATAACATTTTTTAATGTGTGCTGCTATTTAAAGACAACTTATTTAATATATATTGTTGATTCATTAACTTTGAACTCAGCCAATATCACTATAATTCATGCCTGAACAAAGCTTATGTAACACACTCGTACTCTCTTTAAAAGGCACATCACAGTTTTCTTGTGCTTCAGAACACAGCACTATGTTTGTGAGCCATTTTAAGCAACATGGTTACTAACAAAAAATCCACAAAAAGGGGAAAAACATAAAAAAAAAATAAATTCCAGAAAACACACTTGTTTGCAGTATGAGAGCCAGAATAAGAAGATAGGATGTCCCTTTCTTCAACCTCAAATAAGAACATTTCCCTGGGGAGACTCAATTTTTCACCTTTCTGTGCCTGCCCATGTCTGCAAATGGCCGTGTAAGTGTCACAGAAATAGATTTGAAGGTTACAAATACATTTTAGCCAGTAGGCCAATTCTTGGGTACAGAATCTGCAAATAATGAGAATCTTGTATTCCATAGTGTAGGTTTCATTGTCATTACAGATTTAGCCGTCTTTATAAGAGTATGGTGTTTCTAGGAGAAGGTATCTGAATAGGGTACATAGACCCTATTCATGAGGGACGCAAGTTCCCTCACACAACTCAAGAGGATCACTGGCCTTTTGGGCTTTGCTAGAATTTATGTAGTCCTGGCAATTTCTCCACCAGAGAGGGAGCTACTTTAGGGCAGGATCTGGTCTGTCCTGATCATAGTTATATTGTGAGGCTTAGCATTGTTTCTGGTACCATGAAGATTTACAAAGACAGTTGTTAAAAACATGAATTTAACAAATATTACCCCTCTCAGTACAATTTGTGTTTTTATTGCCCTCATTTTATTTTTAAGCTTCTTTCATCATTCTCCAGTATTTTTTAATCTTTGTCATTGAAACAATCTTATCTTGAATTAGCATTTTAAATTTTGTCTTCCTAAAGTATATTTTGTTCCTATATATTGACTATAATAATTTCTAACATTGTTATGTTCACCATTGTCCAAGTTTTCAGTAACGTCCAGTCTTTGTTTTATTGGGTATTAGTTCAAATTTAGTAGTTCACATTGCTTATTCAAGTTGCTAAAGGAAAACAAAGTTACCAAAGCAATTAATTTCTAATATACCCTATTACACAACTCACACAAACTTATTTCATTAAGAACATAGTAATTTTGTGTATTTAAGAGAATGAGTTTCCTCAATTTCCCCTGTCCCAAAAATCACCTGAAATGTATGGGAAAAACATTACGTCCTCTGTTTGGCTGGGAAACACTAAACACGTACTGCACAGATCACATTTGTTTGTCCTTTTCTCCCTTTTCACTCCTCTTTAACATCTGATTTCTTGCTTACCATCCATAAATGTGTTATGCACATTGCTCCTCACTATATAAAAAGGCAGACACAGTGCATTAAATGCTGCCTATATTTCTAACAGTCTCCCTGTTTCTCTCTTTCTATATACAACCTTAACTATTTCAGAATCTGCATCCATGGTAAGTTAGATGCTGAAATCTGTACCTCATTCCAATGAGTTTGTAACCTACTTCGAGAGCACAGATAAGCCTAGTAAAACAATATAATGAAGTTGCTAGTGTCTTATTTTTAAGCCTGACAGTTAAGCACACTCGTATCATTTTTTTTCTTGTAAGTAACAGAAACTGCTTTGAAAATCACTTAACTGAAAAGCATAAGTTTTCTGTTAGGATAAAGGTGTAATTTTTAATTTAAGATGTAGAATGAGCATTTATTTTCTCTTATCTCATGAAAACTCAATATAATCTGTAATAAAGGAAGTTTACAGAAATGATACCATGATAAAGAAGAAAACAAGAGGGTAGCTCTTAGTGGAACCTATTGATAAGATAGTTTATAAGGGTTAATATTATATTCCTTCTTCAAAAATGGTGGAAAAAATAGCCTATACAAGAGCATTCCTAAGTGTGTAAGTCCCCGAGAAACTTTTTTTCAGAGTTCCTGTCTATATAAACAATATCAGTAACTCCAAAGCAGCATAACAACACTAATTGAATGGGCTAATATCACTAAATCCTATGAAAAAATACCATACCAGCTAGTGGTAGTGATCTACTTAACAGATTATCCTACTGGAACAGGGGTAGGGCCTCAGTGCCTAGGAGGAACCCCAGGTGGGACATCAGACCACCTTGCAGCATCTCACTGACCCAACATATGAGATAAAGAATCAAAGCTGACCTGAGGAGTAGAACTGGATGTTGGGTCATGCATCAATACCCGTCTTAATGGGATGCCAGCATGGATCGCACCGTTAGTCTTAGGTGACCCCTGGCAAGGAGTTAAACATAAGGAATGTAACGCAAACTGGGGGCACCAAGTTGCCTGGGAATGAAGACAATCAAAGGATAATACTGGATTCATGAAAGAATCAAATCATGACCCCTGGACTCATTAATTTATACATGAAAAACTGAGTATGGGCACATTTTGACAAATTGGAAAAAGAATCTGTTCTTTTAAAGTACTTTAGCTTTATTTGTCAGAAATTTGTTGTAGAGCATATATTTTATTAGAACATGACATTTTCTGCTGTAACAGATATAGAAATTTAGGCACTTTCTCTCATGCCATTTAACTTCCTCATTATTTCTGAAGACAAGACTCTTTGAAATGTTATCACACTATCTCATGTGCCTGTGGCAGTACATGGCACAGAGCTGCCAGGTGTTCTGTTGAACACATACTAGATATTAATTTAAATTATTTCTGTAACAACAGTATTATTTGTGTGTGTGCGTGTGTGTGTGTGTGTGTGTGTGTGTGTGTGTGTATGGCTGAAATCAGTAAATTGTTTGAACAGAAAATAATGTTTGTTTTGACCCACTTGAGACATGTTAAATGATATGCTAAACTAAGTATTTTAAGTTGTTCTTAAAGGGGACCAAAATTTTGCAGACCAAAATTTTTCCATCCAGAATATGCCTTGTGGGATATTGATTTTAAGCTGGTTATTTAAAAAAAATTAGAGTCCCAGAAAGAATGTTTGACCTTCTCCCCTTATCAACTTAAAGGAATTCAGATAGGAAAATCTGCTTAAAGGAAGTTAACACTTTAGCATCATAATATGAATAAACTAAATGTGGCAGACAGGGAAAAACCAAGTAGTCTATTACACTGCCCTCAGTGTCGCATTGTCACTGGGGGCTTGGAAAGCATTTATTTACCACATGTTTGCTTTTTCTCATCTACCTGTCAGCTTCCTACTTCTCCTTTGAAGTCTCAGACATGCACCTGCCTCTTCTTAGTCTAGAAAGGCACAAAAGTCTTAACTGTCTAATATGCCCTGCAGTCCCATACTCTTAGCAGCCACCCCTTGGCCCCGTAACTACATACATAATAAAACTGGTTATTTTCTTCTGTTAATCAGTCTAATGTCAATTTAATTATTAGATCCGTCATTAGAACTTTAAAAAGTAGAAAGAAAATTATTTTTTCTCCTTACAATACTTATTTAATGCCTGAGTTTAATATTCTGCATAGATTTATAAGTTTGTTTAAAAGGCATTGTCAAACACTACTAAAAATAATCTAAGTCTACAAACAATAGTTATATGTGTTAGCCAATATCAAGAAGTACTGTCTTCATTTTCAAGTGTCTTACAATTCCTGTTGTTTTAAAAATACTATGAAGACTTTTCTAATAATTTTTATAAAAGAAATTATTCATGTTTTATGTAAATTGCAAAAGTGGTTGGTATTCATAGCATAATTAGAAATATGCAGAGTCTGTAAACTATTACTGTTCTTGCTATCTAGGAATTTAGTATTTACAATCATGACTCACCAAGCAAAATTATAATGCGGACAGCAAACACCTGTAAGGATCTTTTATGGGCAGAAACTATGGCGAGAACTTAAAATGTAAGTACAGAGAAGATCATGGTTTTGCCTTCGTGATAATTACAACCTGTATATATTCTAATACTAGGTGTGCTATTCAACTCTGACATCTTTATGTCTTTGCTATCTTCTTTTATTCTTTCAGAAGGAAAATTAATTTTGTAAGTTACCAAAACCTCTATGTAAATCACTACACCTTGAAAGGTCGTTTTTCCTATATCATATGTATATATTGTTTTCATTTAATTTTACCTAGTTTCGGGGAGTTGAGTTAGCTTACAACACCTTAAAACATTTTGCAGCAGAGTAGCCACAAGTCTCAGAAATCCTAGGTCCTGGCACTCTTTCCCAGAATATTTATTTTTTAAGGTATATTTTATTGATTATGCTATTAAAGTTGTCCTAATTTCTTTTCTTTTTGCTCCCCTCTGCCCTGTACCCCCCTTCCCTCAACAATTCTACCCCACTTAGTTCATGTTCATGGGTCATGCATGTAAGTCCTTTGGCTTCACCCTTTCCTATACTATTCTTAACACCCCCTTTTCTTATTTTGTACCTACCAAATATGCTTCTTAATCCCTGCACCATTTCCCCATTTCTTCCTCTCCCCCCCCCCCAGCTGATAGCCCTCCAAGTGATACCCATACCTATGATTCTGTTCCTATTCTGGTTGTTTGCTTAGTTTGTTTTAGTTTTTAATTTTATATTCAGTTGTTGATAGTTGTGACCTTGTTGTCATCATAATGTTCATAGTTTTGATCTTCCTTTTCTTAAATAAGTCCCTTTAACATTTCATAGAATAATGTCTTGGTGATGATGAACTCCTTTAGCTTTACCTTTTCTGGGAAGCACTTTATCTGCCCTTCCATTCTAAATGATAGCTTTTCTAGATAGAGAAATCTTGGTTGTAGGTCTTTGTTTTTCCTCACCTCAAATACTTCTTGCCAGTCCCTTCTTGCCTGCAAAGTTTCTTTTGAGAAATAACTGATAGTCTTACAGGAACCCCTTTATAGGTAACTCTTTTCTTTTCTCTTGCTGCTTTTAATATTCTCTCTTTATCTTTAACCTTTAACATTTTCATTATGATATATCTTGGTGTGATCCTCTTTGGGTCTAGCTTGTTTGGGACTCCCTGTGCTTCCTGGACTTATATGTCTATTTCC
Organism: Furipterus horrens; assembly: GCF_987537825.1. Lineage (NCBI taxonomy): Eukaryota > Metazoa > Chordata > Mammalia > Chiroptera > Furipteridae > Furipterus > Furipterus horrens. The sequence goes on from NW_028327171.1 coordinate 57,084,466, forward strand.
TTCACCAAATTAGGGAAGTTTTCCTTCATTATTTTTTTACACAAGCTTTCAAGTTCTTGCTCTTCTTCTCCTTCTGGCACCCCTATGATTCAGATGTTGGCTTGTTTAAAGCTATCCCAGAGGTTCCTAAACCTCTCCTCATTTTTTTTTTTTGTTTGTTTCTTTCCTTGTGTTTTTTTTTTTTTTTTTTTTTAATTCTTGTTTCCTTCTTCTGTACTGGTTGACTATTTATTTCTTCCTTATGTTCCAAATCATTTATTTGAATCACAGTTTCCTTCCCTTCACCATTGGTTTCATGTGGATTTTCTTTCATTTCACTTAGCATATGCTTCACTTCTTCCCTTATGTGTTTGCCACACTCAAGCATGTCTGTCAAGTCTGTGAGCATTTCTATCACCAGTTTTGAGTGCTACAATTGTTAGGTTGGCTATCTCCTCGTCACTTAGTTATGCCACTGGAACCTTGATCTGCTTCATCGTTTGGGCCATACTTCTCTGTCTCCTCAACTTGACAGCCTCCTGTGTTTGCCTCTGTGTCTTAGGTAGAACTGTTACACCTGTTATATTTTAAGGGGAGGAGCCTTAGGTATTCATCAGTACAGGGTGACCCTTTTTACTACATTGTGGTACTGTATATGGGTGAGGTGTCTGAGAGGAAACAATGTCACTTTCTCAGCCCTTCCCCCTTTTCCAGGCATATCTCCCACTTTCTGTATGGAACTGGCACCTCTCTAGCTGTTGCTCTGGTTGCAGATGTTCTAGGACTGTAGGGGCCCTTTCAACAAATGGTCTCTGATGAAAGACCAGCAGTTTCTTCTTCTGCCCCAACCCCCACTTGTTTTCCCAGTCAGAAGCACTGTGGCTTTATTTTCCCCAGCACTGAACCCGTGAGCTGCATGGTCTTGTCTAGAGCTGGGATTGCTCCCCAGGTGTCCCTCCTAACTTTTATAATATGTTATTGCACTTTCCACCATCCAGTAACAAACACTGTCTTGCTGCCACTGCTGCTGCCACCACTGCCACACTGTGTCCTCACTCCCTCAGCTCTGCCCCTCCTACCTATCTGGATGAGTATTACTTCTTTATATTTTTATGTGTTGGACTTCCATGCAGTTTGATTTTCTGGAAGTTCTAGTTGTTTTTTTAGTTTGAGATAGTTATATTCCTTCTTAGTTGTGGAAGAGGAGACACAGCATGTCTATCTACACCTCCATCTTTGCTGGAATGCCCCCAAATATTTATTTACATGACTTCAGGTGCAAAACATTCAGCAAGTTTCCAAAAAGGGAGAAATACATATATTCATAATGATAAAAATAGTAGTAATCTAAAGGCATATTTTATTAGGAACACAAAGAGAATGATAATATATTCCAATAATATTGTGATAAGCAATTATTCAAAATATGAGCAAAAATAGTGTCAGTAGTGGAAAAAATATAATTAAAATAAATAATTGAAAAATAAAAAAATTAAAAACATGAGTTCAAAAATAAAAAGATTAAAAAAAACTATAGTGTCCTATTTATATATCTTAGGGGTATATTACCTTGATAAAAATCATATTACTGTTAATTACTTTTAGAAAGCAATATGCCCTTCACAGCATTAATAATCAAGTCAGTTATAAAAAATGAGTAATTGCAGCTATTAGACTAATGGACCTTTAAATCCACAAAGAGGGCATTATTACGGAGCATTTAAATGTGATCCATGGTGCATAGAGATCAAAATATTATGTGTGTATGCAGTCTTCTACTTTATAGCCCCATGAAATCTGAACATAAGGAAGGTCAAAATCCAAGTCAATCTGATTTTAAAGTTCTCTGTAGTCAGTATCATGTTGTCAATGACAAGAACAATGAATGGAGTAAGTTAATAATATAAGATAAGGCTACAAGACATAATCTATCTAAAGATATTCATAAGGGGAAAAGGAGCATCTGATACTTAGTTTTGGAAAAATGTATCACAATACAACAAAATTTAGTCCAAGTCAGAGATGTGATGCAAAATGCAGGAGCAATAAATATTGTGGAAATCATATAATTGTCCTTACTGTTTAAATCTCCCTATTATTAACTAGAAAAGACTGTAACTGGCTATCAGACCATTAGCATATCATTATTAAATGTAATCAATCACTGTGCAAGGTGTGACCTTAACTTCTAGCAATAAAAATATGACAGTGACTGTTAAAAGCTAAGATGACAAGCCCTGGCTGCTGTGGCTCAGTGGATTGAGTGTCGGTCTATGAGCCAAGTGTCAGGGCACATTACTAGGTTGCACGTCAGGTCCCCAGTTGAGGGTGCGAGTGAGAGGCAACCACACAGTGATGTTTCTCTCCCTCTCTTTCTCCTTTCCCCTCTCTCTAAAAATAAAATAAATTAAAAAAAAAAAGAGCTAAGATGACAGAAGAGGGCCATCACTCCCTATTCTAGAATAAAACAGGCAAACAAAGGTCAGTATTGACAATGAGATAGGTGATAATAGCTTATTAATTTTAAATAAATAAAAGGGATGTACCAACTGTATATTAAGAGAATGTTTCTAAAGAATAAAAACTATATGATGAAAAGCTATTAATTATACAGATTTAGAATTAGAGAGAGTGATATGTAATTAGTTATGGCACTTTACCCCTCACACAGTGAGTTTGGCTAAAGCTAGAAAACATTATTTGAAAACATATCCAATTTGAAGATACTATATAGATGAACACATATACACATTTATTTTCCTTTGAGTTACTCTTTGTTCCAAATTAAATTTTTTTCTACTAAAAGCCCTTCATGATTTTAAGTAAAATTATAATTATGTCAACTTTATGAGTCTACAATCTAATGTTTTTTAAGAAGATGTCTCAGGCTCTAAATAACTATACAAACAATAACTGTTAATATGGAAAATGTATATATTTCTATGGAGAAAAAAAGACAAAATTTCTTATTTTTACATTTATCTGAGAGGATAAGGTGATGATTGGATAAGACTTTAGAGAAAGAAGTAATATTTGAACTGACTTTGAAGAATGAAGAGTGCTTTATATAAACATTCTAGAAAAATAGAAACAGCATGAGCTAAAGTATTCACTGTACAGAAAACCATAAACTTCAAAAACCATTGAGCTCGGTGATTAAGATACTGAGAGCCAGTTTTATTGGTTTTCTAGTCCTGTCCTTGTATTATCAATCCACCTTTCCAGCTGCAGCAGAGACAGTCTTGACCAGGTCTTAATTCAATGCTATAAATATTAGCAACCCCTTTTTGATGCCTAACTGGATCCTACAATTAGTCTACTATCTCACTTTTGTTGTATATTTTGCTTCATGGAGGCAGCCAGATGCCAACCGGGCAATGACTTCCTTACTGTCAGTCATCTCATGTACCCAGTTGTCACAACTAGTCTTTTGTTTTTCTTTGCTGTGTAAACCCGGTCCCACTTGGAGATGTTTTATAATGCATTCTTATATCTTTACATACAGTTTAAAGAGATTATTCACTTTAAAACTGGATAATTTCTCATAATTGGCTCAGTCTCTTTTCTCTGATTTGCAGTTGCCACACGATAAACATGTGTATTTTTAAAGGAATGCTATTCTTACAATTCATTTGAAACTTTAACCATAAAAATGAAAAATAATACTTTAATCACATGAACAGTTGATTTTTTTATTGATGTCCTTAAAATATTTCATCAGTTGCTCCTCTATTTGATGGTAATGTGCTCTATAATTATATTGTCATAGCTCAGTACTGTGACCATGCCATGCCTTCTGTCTGGCCCAGCACTCATCTTTCAGGGTGATATAAATATCACCTCTTTTTCGAAGCATCTCTTGACCAGTCTCTAATGGCTTCACATTCTTATTTAGGTATGTATTACTCATTAATAAAAATTTTAAAAATGTATGTGTTCCCTTCACCAGATCATGAACTTCTTGAGAAAAGAGACTGTCACATTTGTTTCAATACTCATTCTTAGTACATTCCCTGATACATCCAGAAAACATGGAGGAGAGCACTACTCTTTTTAAAATTCATGAAGCTCACATTGTACAAATATAAATATAGAATACTACTAAATATAGAATACTACTAAAATAAATGTGGTATATTTGTTTTTCTACTGCACCCAAGTGTATATTTACATCATAATTGAATATGTACTATTGTATGCAAATCTGTTTGCTGAGACTACAAGTGAATTGCTCAAAGAATAGTTTTTAAACAGAATATTTTGCATATCAGTCCTTGTCATATCCAAAGATAAAGAAAAAACCATCAGGGCACTCACAAATGCAGAAAATAAATGTAATTTGTCTTTATTTATTTTAAACCATTGCTTTGTTCAATATTTGAGATTCTTAAAAGGGAAATTAAGTACATTCCTAAAGTGAACACCAGCAAGTATTACTTAAAATATGTACTGAATTTTAGTTCATATACCTAAAGTATGGTTAAACAATTTATAGCGCTTTTGTATCCTTTTAATATATTTCATTTGAATTCTTATTCATAAGCTCCTGGTTAAAAATGACAAAAACCTTTGTATTTACTATTCTATTCTACAAAAATTAAAAAATGGAAAATTAATCAGTACTTTTATTCAGAGTCAGGTAAGAAAAATATGTGTGTTTCCTATTCCACAAATATAAAAGCAATTTAAGGGAAATAAATCTTCCCTGAATAAGGGTTTGCTTATATGCAAAGTATAAAGTATTCCAATTTAACTTTACATTTATATTATCACACCTCATGAATTAAAACATAGTACTTAAAAATAATGACTAGGTAACTGACAAGATGAGAGCACTATGAAGGGGCAGAGGGTTAGCGCAGACATGAGAGTTAATGAATTTGAGTACCTGTGGCACATTCAAGTGGACATACCTGTCAGTGCAGATCAGTTAGATGAAAATGTAATTACCATTCATTTACACATGAAATTCACATTCATATTTCACTGAAACTTTCCAAATATGTGTGGAGCTATGAAGCATTAGCACAATTAATAATGGATGCATAACAGTGTCAATCCCTATAGATTACAACACAATTAAATCAGATTCTGGGGCAATTCCTACTTATTGATTAAACTCTGCTACTGACTACATTTCTCATACAGCATATAGGAATGCAAGTGAGTCAGAGTGACATTAAAGTGGGACCTTTAAATTCTAATTTACTTTTAAGCTGATAATTTTTTACCATATGGAGTACAATACTAAAGACTACAAGACTTCATCTTCCATTTTAAATACCTGGAAAAGTATAGCTTCTATGTATCTGTACATAGGTAGTTCTATCATGTTCTTGTATTTTATACTCCCTATGGTATACAGTTGATCATTCCTTTACCTTTAATTATTTTTTTAGTGGTTCTTTAATAATTTCACAGTGACACAGTTCCATATATGCTATTTTTTCATTGAAAGTTGAAAGTTCTTGTCTCATTGCTGGTAGTTCAGTTCTTTTATCATTATTCTGACTTTCTATTTTGAAAACATTCATGGTGTCTTGTGTGCTTTTCAGTACCATGAATCCTCATTTTTCTCTCTCCTATTTGAATTTATTTATACTGTGTTGCTTAATGTTATCATATTTTTGTCTTTTCTCCTTTCTAATGGTATGACTATCTTTTATTCTTCTCCTGCTCCTCTATCACTTTAGAATTGTACTGATTTTGATACTTACAGTAATTTGTCTTACATAATTACATACTTATTTGGTCTAAAATAATTTAGTTACCACTAGTTCTAGTGCCCTTCTTTATTAAATTTGGATTTAAAAATGCTTTATCTCTGACACTTCACCCCAACCTTTCTTTCATGTTATCAGTTACTGTATTATTTGGACTTGGTTTTAAAGTACTTGTTTTTGACACTTGAAGATTTTAAAACATATTCTTTAAATCTCTGTAAGTATATTGTTAGTCATTGGTAAATTACCATAATTTTTGCTCCATAAAATGCATTTTCCCCCAAAAGTGGGGGGAAAATATCTGTGCATCTTATGGATCAAATATTGCATCACAGACCATGATGTGTATTACCTGACCTGTCAGCAGTGGCAACAGCAGTTAGAAAAGGAAGCAGACACAAAACCCCTGGGGATGCTTAAATGTCCCACTTTACTGCTGAATCTCAGGGTATCTGGTCAGTATGAAGATAGCGAAGAAAGTGATATCAGAGATTATGAGCAACTGAGCTCCATAAATTCTGACACTAGCAATGATGAGTTCTTGGGGTTCCCAGAAAACTAAAAGAGTACTTGAACCTTAAAGTCTCTCCTCATTTGTTAATGACAGTGATGATGGTTCTTAATACTGCTGTTGATTGCTGCCCACTTTACATGGTTGAAATATTATTCTGTTATATGTTATTAAATATTTTGGTACACTATTTGGTTCAGATTTTTTTTTCTTGTTTTCCTCCTCTAAACCTAGGTGCATCTTATGGTCAGGTGCATCTTATGGAGTGAAAAATATGGTATATAAACTATATAAATTATGTGTATATGATGGGATCTATCCAGAAAGTATCCATCCATGTAAATGAAAAATAGATACAGTATTCTCTCACTTATCATGGGTATTACGTTCTAGACACACACACACCCCTGCAATAGGTGAAAATCCGCGAAGTAGGAATCTTACATTTATTTTAGTATTTATATATTTTAAAGCTTTATAAACCCTTCCCACACACTTATAAACCATTCCAAGTCCCTTATTAACCTTTTCCATCCCTTATTAACTTTTTCCATACTTTTATAAACACTACTTATGTTCTTAAACATATTCTACACTCTTAAACCTACGTAATTTTAAACAACATACATATACAGTACCGCAAAATCCCGCAATATTGTGAAAAATCCATGATAAATAAATATAATATTTTTTTAAAAATCTTGCGATACAGTGAAGCCATAATAAATGAACCACGATATAGAGAGGGACTATTGTACATTTATTAAAGAAGATACAAGATACAAGAAACATTGTACATAGGGCAATGATGCCTCAGCCCCTTCAAAGCTGTGAACTTCTTCAGCATATTTGGTTCATTGGTAGCAGTTTCAATCAAGTCATTAGCAGCTGCAGCATGAGATTCCTTCTGCTCTGATAGAAGTCACAAAACAAATTTTGCCACATGTTTCATACCAAGACCCTGTGTCAAAATCTTGTGTGACACAGTAGTTTCTGGAATCACAAGATTAGCTGTCAGTTGCTGACCTTTGTTGATTGCAGCCTTACGCATTCAACATTCTCAGGTGTCTGCTTGTTGAAGGTCCTCCAGAACATGGATCACTTTCAATAGATTCTCAATCATCTTTGAAGCATTTGTGCCACACTTTTATTGACACTGCTTTCATTGCATCATCCTTGAAAGCCTTCTGAATCATCCAAATAGTTTCCATGGAGAAATTTTCAAACTTAATGAAAAATTTGATGCAGATTTATTGTTCTCCTCATTCAGTCATTTTGAATGTGACTGTCACACAGTGCACATGTTCACTCAACAGCATTTACCACCCCCACTGATTAGTACAATGAAGTCATCATTGTTTACACATGTCCATTCTCCTTGGCTGCCAGGCTACATCAATGTCACACAAACCATTCTCGTTATATTAAAAATGGCTGCACTTTTTCCAGACAGAATTCATAGTATGTATATAATTTTATAGCAAACATTATTACTATTCTTTGGTAAGTATAAATACTGTATATTGTTACTCATTTATGAAAAGAACATGAAAACAGAAATCTTAAAGGGCATAACAAATTATCTAAAACTATGGATAAAGCAAAAATAGTGAAATTACTAAGTAAAAATACTTTAAGTATATTTTATTGATTATGCTATTAGAGTTGTCCCAACTTCTTTTCTCTGATGTACAGAAGTGCCTTTGATTTCTGAATATTGACTTTGTACCCTGCTATTTTGCCAAATTCACTTATTAGGTTGAGTAGTTTTTTCATGGATTCTATAGGGTTTTTTTATGTATACTATCATGCCATCTGCAAATAATGAGAGTTTTACTTCTTCTTTTCCAATTTGGATGCCTTTTATTTCTTTTTCTTGTCTGATTGCTGTGGCTACAACATCCAATACTACATTGAATAGGAGTGGAGAGAGTAGACATTCTTGTCTTATTCCTGATCTCAAAGGAAATGCTTTCTGCTTTTGTCCATTGAGTATGATGTTGGCTTCAGGTTTCTTGTAATGGCCTTTATTATGTTGAGGTATGCTTCCTCTATTCCCACTTTGCTGAGTGTTTTCATCTTAAATGGGTGTTATACTTTATCAAATGCCTTTTCAGCATCTATTGATGTGATCATGTGGTTTTTGTCTTTTATTTTGTTTACGTGGTGTATTACATTTATTGATTTGCAAATATTAGACCATCCTTGTGTTCCTGGGGTGAATCCCATTTGATCGTGGTGTATGATCTTTTTAATGTGTTGCCACTATTTTGTTGAGGATTTTAGCATCTATGCTCATCAGTGGCATTGGCCTGTTGTTTTCTTTCTTTGTTGTGTCTTGGCCTGGTTTTTGAGTTAGGGTAATACTGGGTTCATAGAAAGAGTTTGGGAATCTTCCCTCTTCTCGAATTTTTTAAAAATAGTTTGAGAAGGATAGGCATTAGTTCTTCCCTCAATATTTTGTAAAATTCACCTCTGAAGCCATCCCATCCAGGGCTTTTGTGTGCCAAAAGTTTTTTGATTACTGCTTCAATTTCACTCTTTGTTATCCATCTGTTCAGGCATTCTGCTTCTTCTTGATTCAGTTTTGGAAGATTATATGTTTCTAGAAATTTATCCATTTCATCTAGGTTGTCAAGTTTTTTGCCATATAGGTGTTTGTAGTAATTTCTTACAATCCCTTGTATTTCTGTGATATCGGTTGTGATTCCTCCTCTTTTATTTCTGATTTTGTATACTTGGGTCTTCTCTTTTTTTTTCTTGATGAGCCTGGCTAAAGGCATGTTAGTTTTGTTTCTCCTTTCAAAGAACCAGCTCCTATTTTTGTTGATCCATTGAATTGTTTGTTTAATCTCTATGTAATTTAATTCTGCTCTGATCTTGATGATTTTTTTCCTTCTACTTACTCTGGGCTTTGTTTGTTGTTGTTGTTCTAGTTCTTGTAGCTGTAGGGTTAGATTTTCTATTTGAGATTCTTCTATCCTTTTAGGTATGCCTGTATTGCTATGAACTTTCCTCTCAGGACTGCTTTTGCTATGTCCCATGGGTTTTGGGCTGTTGTGTGCTCATTATCATTTATTTCCAGAAACTTCTTGGTTTCTTCCTTGATTTCATTGTTAACCCATTCATTATTTAATAGAATGTTATTCATTCTCCATGAGTACGAAGGTTTTTGAATTTTTTCCTTGAGGTTGATTTCCAATTCCAAGCCACTGTGATCTGAGAAGTTGCTTGATATAATTTAAATGTTCTTGAATTTGTTGATGCTTGTCTTGTGCCCTACCATGTGGTCTATCTTTAAAAATGTTTCATGTGCACTTGAAAAGAATGTATATTTTGCTTCTTTGGGGTGAAAAGTTTTATATATATATATATATATATATATATATATATATATATATATATACACTAATTCCATTTGCTCTGGAGTGTTGTTCAATGCCTCAATATCCTTTGTGTTTCCTTGCTTCAAAGATCTATTGCTGCTAATGGGGTGTTAAAGTCCTCTACTATGAGTGTGTTGCTGTTGATATCCTTCTTGTAGTCTTCCAAGATTTTCCATATATATTTGGGTCCTCCTATGTTGGATGCATATATGTTTACCAGGGTTATATCTTCTTGATGGCTTGTTCCCTTAAGTATTATGAAATGTCTTTCTTTGTCTCTTTTTATAGCCTTTGCTGTGAAATCTGTTTTGTCTCAAATAAGTATTTCTACCCCAGTTTTTTTTTTTTTCATGTCCATTTGCTTAGAATACTTTTTCCATCTGTTCACTTTCAGTATGTGTAAATCTTTTGTTTTGAGGTGTGTCTTTTGTAGACAGCATATATGTGGGTCATTTTTTCATATCAATTCTGCTACCATATGTCGTTTGATTGGAGCAATTAATACATTTAATTTAAGGTTATTATTGACAGGTATTTATTCATTTCTTTTGTACCTGTGTTCCTCTCTCTCTCTCTCTCTTTTTCTTCTTTTTCTTAAAGCACTCCCTTTAGCATATCTTTCAGTGCTGATTTGATGGAGATGTATTCTTTCAGTCTTCCTTTGTCTGGGAAACTCCTTATTCCACCTTTCATTTTGAAAGAGAGCCTTGCTGGGTAAAGTATTTTTGGTTATAGGCCTTTGTTTTTCATTGCTTGCAATATATTTTGCCATTCCCTTCCAGCTTATAGTGTCTCTTTTGAGAAATCAGTTGGTAGTCTTATCGGAACTCCCTTGAATATTAGTTGCTGTTTTTCTCTTTCTGCCTTTAGGATTCTCTCTTGGTCTTTGAATGTTGCCATTTTAATTATGATATGCTTTGGAGTAGGTCTTTTTGGTTCATCTTCATTGGCACTCTCTGTGCTTCCTGGACTTGCATAACTTTTTCTCTCATCAAGTTAGGAAAAGTTTCTGTCATTACATTTTTAATCAGGTTTTCTATCCCATGCTCCTCATCTTCTCCTTCTTGTATCCCTGTGATATAAATATTGTTTTGTTTCATGTTGTCCTGCAGTTCTCTTAAACCCTCTTAATTCTTTTTCATTCTTTTTTCGTTTTGTTTTATTGTCTGTGAATTTTTTTCTACATTGTCCTCTAAGCTCACTGATCCAATCCTCTGCTTCGTTTAGCCTGCTTTTGATTAATTCTACTGTGTTCTTCAGTTCAGAAATTGTATTCTTCATTTCTTCCTGGATCTTATTGATAATTTCTATGTCCTTTTTTATGCTGGTGTAGTTCTTAATAAGTTCCTTGTAGCTTCCCTTGAGTTTTTTGTAGTTCCTCTGAAGTTTGTTGTAGTTTTCTTTGAGTTTGTTGAGTTCATTGAGCTTTCTCATTACTATTGTTCTGAATTCTATGTCTGATAGTTTGCTTGCCTCTATTTTATCTGTCCCTCCTTCTGGGAATTCCTTCTTTCTTTTTGGTGGGATGTTGTTCCTGTTTTGGGGGTTTTATTCTGCCTCCCCATTTTGGGTGGCTGGTCTTGTTTGTTTCTGCTTCTTAGATTGACCTGCTTTAATTTTATGCCTTTGTGGTGTGACCTTCTGTGGTAGGAATCTGTGTTAGTCAGTGGTGCAAACTCCTTGATCTCCTTAACTTGATGCTTTTGTGATGCCCTTTATGCCTTTTATTTGGACTTTTTAGTAGTATTTTTTTGTTGTTGTTGAGTTGCTCTTTGATGGGTCCTTCCTTTAAATTAGCAGACTGAGAGTCACTCTGCCCACTTCTGACAGTTGTTGAGCTGCCTCTGGTTGATACTTCTTGGAGGGGAGTAGTCTGCTTATGAGATTTCTCCTGTAGAACTGAGGTTGGGTCTGCCCTGGGATCTGGTCTGCTGCACCTCCAGTTTTTCTCCAGATCCAGCATCCAGAGTTTTCCAAAGCTCCTCTAGTTCATTTCACCTTCTTTCAGCTGCAGCCCAGGTTGATCATGGGAAGTGCACTTTTTTCTGCCAGCTGGCAGGTGGCGGGGGCTGTGGGTGGGGTGCTAGGCCAGGGGGAAGGGTGGTGGTGTGCATTCGCCTGTGCTGACGCATAGGCCAGGCTCTTCCTCTGCATGCTGGTGGGCATGCCAGGAGCATTATCCTACACTGGCAGACAGGGGCAGCCCCTCTTGCTGACGGGCATGTGCCTGGCCAGTAGCAATCCCGTGCTCTGGCATGTGGTCTTCTTTTATCTTTGTTGGACTTCAATGCAGTTTAATTTTCTGGAACTTCTTGTTGTCTCCAGTTTGAGGTAGTTGTATTCCTTCTTAGATGTGGAGGGAGATGCAATATGGATGAGGTAGCTAATCCTCCCTCTTGGCTGGAAGTCCACTAGGTAAAAATTTAAAAGCCACAATTATAACAAGAAACTTGACCACTATCTTAGAAATTGATAGATCAAGTTGATATTTAAGTCACACAAAGGAATACTTATTTTTTATTAAATACTGTTGTAATATTTTTTCATAAGTCAGTATTTTTTACAATATTTCAGTAAATAACTAAGAACCAATAGTATTCAACCCATATTGTTTGAGTCAAGTATTAAAGTACAAATAAAAACTATGAGTCCTCTGTTTCTATGGTATTCTGGATTTCTGCAGATCAATGGAAGTGCAGCCACATAAAATTTAAAATCACATGTTTGAGGTATGAGACAGCTGCTGAGTCAAGGAAGACTTGAGGGAAAAAGTATTATAGATAAGGGGAAACAACGGAGTGCAGTTTCTAATGAACTCAGAATATTTGATTATTCTGACTACAAGACCAAACACTGAAGATTACTCAAAAGGCCCAGGCCACTACTGAGGTTGAGGAGCCTAGCAAGCTTTGGGCATCCTCATGTAAATTGACAGAAAAATTAATAGAGGCTTGAGGAATCAGGAACTTACTACATGGAGTTAAATTTTTGAGGGTTCTCCTAGTTTGTGTTAATTCCCTGGTACTTCTGGCTTGCATAGACTGTTCACTGGTTCCCCACAGATACAGTAAAATGTGTCTGTTGGCACAGAGGTGCAGGTTCTGGCAGGTGAGAGTTGATCTGAGAAGGCTGAAAGGTTGGGGTATGTGGATGGGACCCTGAAAGCATTTTCTATGAGAGCTGATAACATAAGACTTACATGTGCTAGGCACTCTGCTATTTAATTTTTAAAATCTGATATATTGATAACCTAAATGTGAACATAAAATTCAAATTATTTACAATAACTAACAGAACATCCTTATATCATTAACTTAGTAAAGAAAATCTAAATCAAGATGCTAAAATTACAAACCATCAGCAAAGTCATGATCAGTTTTACTATATTAAAGTTGAAATCATACTAAGGTAAAAACAACAAAAATAGAATAAAGACAAATCAAATCTCATACTAGGAAAAGATGTATGAAAGAAAAAAAATATTGTCCAAAGTGTATAAATGATATCTACAATTAAATAATTAAATAGACCAGTAGTCCCATGGAAGCATGTGCAAAGGCCATGAATGGGTGTAAAATCCTCTCTTGATTTGTCAGTAGTAGGAATGGATTCAGGTCAAAATCCTCACAGAATACTTCGAGCAATGCAAATAGGTTTTATTTATTAGGCCAGCCTTTCATGTGGTCTAAGTTTGATATATGACGAAGGCCATTTCTTTGGGTCACATTCATCTACATAGTACACAATATGACAACAGCATATAGATTACTCAGATACAAACCATGTCTTCAACAACAACCTGCAATCTCTTCAGACATGTTCAGCCAGGTCCATATTTGTTTCTGAACTGAGTATTGTCAAATTACATAATTCTTCAAAAAATGTTGGTAAACCCTTAGGTCAAATATATGATTCACCTTGCAAGGGGTATTTTATATAAAAGAAGACACAAATTGTCAATATTTACATGCAAAGATGCTCAACTTTACCAGGAATCAGAGAACTAAAAATTAAAATAACATTTCACATCTATCATTCCAGCAATTAAAAAATGTCAATGATAATTATACCAGTTGTGATTATTGAGTTGTTAATTAAACACTGGATAATATTATTTTTGTTTATGGAATAGAGCATTAGATCCTTGCAAAACTCTATGCATTAGAGATTGTTATAATTTCCTTTTAAAAATTATTTATTTATTTGTTTGTTTATTTTTATTTATTTATTTTTAGAGAGAGGGGAAAGGAGAAAGAGAGGGAGAGAAACATCACTGTGTGGTTGCCTCTTACTCACACCCCCCAACTGGGGACCTGACGCGCAACCTAGTCATGTGCTCTGACTGGGAATCAAATCAGCGACACTTGGCTCACAGGCCAACACTCAATCCACTGAGCCATAGCAGCCAGGTATAATTCCCTTTTATAGGTAACAAAACTATGCCTCAGTTAGGTTAAAATGATAAACTTTTGCCAGTTGTCCCATTGCAAGTAAATGTCAGAGTCAAGATGAAAACTCTAGGGCTTATTCTATTACCCATTGTTTATATTGCCAATATCATATGTCAGTGTAGATGGAGGAAAGGGACTATTTTAGATACTATAGAAGGCAATATAATGCATGTAAGCACTATGGAAAACATTTTAAGTATATCTAATAAACTTGGAAGTACGAATACACTATGACCCAGAAACCCCAAATCAGAATATATTAATGTTTTTCCACATTTGCACAAAGAAACCTATCCAGGATGTTCATTGCAAAACCTTTTACAATAATTAAAAATTTGAAATAACTTAAATGCCTTTCAATTAAAAATTGATACAAATTGCAGATTCTTTTATAGTGAAATAATATATAGCAGCTAAAAGCAGTGGCCATATATATTTACATGTTTCAATGAGTTTAAATCTTTTGGAAATAGCATTAACTATACTTGTAAATTACAAGAGAATATATAGTTTATGTAAATTTTTAAATTAAGCAAAATAATATATATTATTTATGGATACATAGTAAAAGCATGAATGAGAATTATGTACTTTGGATTAGGATTTATATTTTGGAGATAAGAAAAGAATTGACATTGAGGAAGTTTACAACCACTGTTTCAATGTTATATCATAGTATAAAGCAAATACTTTTTGACCTGAGAAACATCTGAATCTGTAGAGAAATATTTTATAAGAGTTTATTTGAATCATGCTGGAAGCAAATCTCAAATATTCTGGAGAGTGAAATTTTTTCAGTTTCTTTGATTTGTTTGGAATTAAAGAGGGAAATAAGAAAGATTGCATGAATGTAGAAGAAAGCAAGGTACAAGAGAGTTAACAAGAATATGTGCTCCCTTGAGGGCAGACATGCCTCTTCTTAGAGGTCTAAAAAGGAGGATCTAGCATTAAAAGGTGCTTTTACTTAGATACACAAGAACAATGAGTGAACTTCTGACGAAACCACCCTGTACCTGCACATCTCCACATGACCCTAAGGCAGTGCTTGTTACTATAGGACTGCTTTATATGCTAGAGGAAATTTTTCCTGGAAGCTCCTGGATGAGGTCTGGCTTTAAGCTGATTTTTAATGTGTGGGTTCTTGACTACGTGTAGGAAAGATTTCACGACATGAGTCTAGGTGATTTTGGCAGTATGTTTATTAAAACTGGGGGCAGTAAAACAAAGGAGGTGTAACTGAATGTAGGTCTGGCTGCCTGCTGCTTTGAAAGCCAATACTCGAGAGACAGGTGCTGGTAAAAGAAAAGTGGTTTATTCAGATGCTGGCCATCTGGAAGATGGGGGACTCATGTCTTAAAGCCCATCTCCATATCTCAGTGGAGGTGGAGGTTTTTATAAGAAGAAAGAGGGGAAGCATACCAAAAAGATCAGGGGCAGGGGTTGAAAAGTTCTCTATATGTAGATCAACACAGTCTATTCTGATAAGGCAAGTGATGGTCCAGTGTGCATCATCCTGGTTTAGTTACCCTGGCTCCACGGTTGAAGGTCAGCATATCTACAAGAGCTGGGATGCCCGAAGGTTGAAGTCTGTATCTTTTGAAGTTATTTACTAGGATCCTTATAAAAACATGCTGTTTATCTACAAGCTACATAATTAGTTATAGTCAGCACTTAGAGAAACAATGTCAGAAGAACGGTGAGGTGGGTTAGAATTCCCACTGTTAAAATTCCCCACTGTTACAGAAAGACTTAAGGAAGAAGAAGCAGCAAGAGAAAGCCAGAGAGAGAGGGAGACTTAAACACAGTTTCAAGGAATAAGCTCAGGACAAGCGGCCTGCTCTCCCTTGGTTGTAAGGCCCATTGGATCCCTTAGATTTTAGGAGAAAGAGCAGAGATGCAAGGCATGGGCATGCTCTACTGTGTCTTCTTTTATATCAATAGAGCATATCATAGATCCTTTGTCTTGAGACTTTTAATCTTTCTTTGGCCAGCCAGAATCCTAGGAGAAGTCTCAGAAGAGGGTCTTAACAATATTCATTAGCTGTTCAGGTGTGTTCTTCCATATGTTGATTTATAAAAATGTGTGTATAGAGGAATTGGAGTTATTTTTCCAGTTACTTTTACTTTTAAAAAACATTGTTGAAGAAGGACCAGGACTGAGGCCACTCTATCCTGGGTCTAGAAGGTGTAAAGCATTTGCCCCTAAGTGTCCTTGGTTAGAATAGATAACACCTTGTGATTCATTATCTGGCTGTACATTGCTAAAATTGTTTGGCCTTGTTTAATTATTTTGTCTCATTTTCCCTTATTTTACTTGTTGAGGAATTTCTTTAGCTTTTTACTATCCTGCCACAGGTACCCTAGAAAGATTCTTAGTCATCTAGGAATACTGGAGCAATAACCAGAGCTTACTAAACACTATTGGAATCATGACATTTTCCAAAAAAGCAGGCTCCTTCTAGGGTGAACCTGTTACCAGACCGATTTCACACTGGGGGCTCGCCCTGCTCCAGCATAATATGGGACGACATCCAGGTTCTTGACTCATGCAGGAAAGATTTCAAGACCTTTGTCCAAGTGAGACAAAGGAAGGGCCCTTGGAGATAGGACTGAGTAAGTCCGAGGTAAACTGCCACTGCTTCCCTGGGGGCAAATCTCACAGGGACCTTTAGAGCTCAGTATAGAAGAAGAAAAGCGCCTGCCTGCAGAAAGGGGATGAAGACATTCTCAAAGAAGAGAGCTTGTTGGTGTCCTTTATCCTGAGGGTTTTATCTATTTTCGATAGATAGGAATTTTAGGGGAGGTCCTAGGGGAGGAGCTCAACAGAATATTCATTAGCTTTTAAGGTGTGTCATTTAGTATGCTGATGTATCAAAATGAGCATACAGCGGGGTCAGGGATTATTCTCTGGTTAGTTTTACCTTTATCTTAGATTAGTTGGCTCTATTTATTATTATTATTATTATTTATCTCTTTGACTAAGGTGATTTAAACCGCCTATTCTTACATAGAAATTTTTGTTAATTGTTCAGCTGGTTGACTCAGTTTCCTCATTCCACTTACCAGGGAACTTCTCTAGTTTCTTACTTGCCTGCCTCAAACCTATTCCAGGGTGCCCTGGGGGTTCCACTAGCTTCTACAGGATTGTCTCCATTACCCCCTTGGATGACTCCTTGTGCCCATCATTGACACCTATTTAGATTAAGGCATCTGAACAACTATCTTCATTCCTTTGGCTATTGGGTTGGGAATCAGATGTAATTTCTGTCTTTCTTTAAACCAACAAAGCCTTTGTTCAGACCTCCAGTAAGCGATCTGATTAAAATGCCAAAATTAAAAGCAGCAACTTATTCTTTTCCCTTTCCCTGGGTTTTCTTACCCCTTATCCACCTTGAGGATTTTCAAAAAATTACAAATAAAGTTGTAGCCTGCTACTTAAAGCAAAGAGGCCTGGAATTTGGAGAAAAGTCATCCAAGTTCACCAGCTATGAAGTGGCGTGCCAATGGGGCACAGTGGGCCAAAGCTGATATCCAATGCCAGGCCCAGGTCACAGGGTGGTCCTGGGTGGACTTCTTTGGAATCCTGTCACACTATGCCAAGTAAATGCAAATGTAAGAAACATTCGAACCTCTAGAGAATTTATTTAAGAGTTTATTTGAGTCAAAAAGTCAACACATGCCAAGGAGCAAGATATCAAATGCTCTGGAGAATAAGAGTTTTACAACTTTTTGAAAAAATACATTTGGAATTAAGGAAGGAACCTGAGAAAGATTAACAGAGGTGGGAGAAAGCAAGGTAGGGATTGATTACAGGGTAATTAACAAGAGTATGTACTATTCTCTTCATGGTGGTTTATGGTTTATTTCAAAGTTGTGTTAATCCAGAGCATAGAAACAATGAACAAGTCTTGCTTAAAGCAAAGATAACCCTTTAGTAAAGATAAACCACCGTAATCTGCCCAATTAGGAATTCATAATCAAATTACCCCGTGAGGTCATTTTTCATAGACCTCCCCCTTTTCTTTTTTAACCCACATATCAAATACAAGAAGGAACTCCAATAAAACTAGAATTTAAAAACATCTTTTGAATTTGTTGAATAAGAAACCCATTAAGTAGTTTCAGTGACATGGTGGGCTGGAAGCACTATTATAATAAGTTAAAAAGTCCATAAGAAGTAAAGAATTTGAAAGGACATACAAAGTATCTGTGGTATAATAAATATATTTGGTTTTTGTTCCTAGTTCCTAGTATAGAGCTGTTAAAACCCTTGGAATTTCCTGATTGATGGGAGTGTACTTTGTTATTCATATGAAATTCCTTTAGATCACACCTGAGTTTATGCTAATAAATTTACTTAAGAGGGCATCTCCTAGCTAGCCTCAGAATGGGGCTGCTCTACAGAAACTCCAAATACTTTGGGATTAGAGGGTGTGAATTATCAACCCCACCTTGAAGTGCAAGGCTGTGTTACAGAATGCCAGCCTATCTTGTTCTGGAACAGTTATGGGGTCTGATTGCCCATTGCCAAGAAACGTGACTCCCAATACACAAGTTTGGTGGAAAAGGAAAGGGGATTTATTTAAAAGTTTTAAGGATTCAGAATAACCACAGGTTTCTACCATTACATCCCACTCCCTTTAAAACACCCCAAGACACTTAGTACTGCCTCCCCCTGCCAAACCAGGCCAGTTTCAGAATACACCAGTCAGAGGTACCTGTCTTCCAGAGAAGCAGAAGTGCACAGCTCTATATTACCAGTAACAGTTCAGCATTTCAGGCATCTTTCACTAATCCATGCTTGGTTAGGCAGGTCCCCACAATTCCAGCCTCATCAGCTGTGCTACCTTGTTTTCCAGGCAGGTTTCCCATTGGGTCTCCTGTTTCTTACTTGAGACTTTGTGGCAGACTCTCTCCAAACCTTGTGGCTTCCCCCTTACACACCAGACCTCCTGGCAGACTCCTGTCTACCCTTTTTCAGATCATGTGACTTCTCTTCCTAACCTCATGGCTCTCCCTTATTTAAATGCTAACTCAGAGCACCATACATAATTGTTATGAAAAGTATCTTAAGCCTATCATCTGCCCTTTTACCTGGGGGCAGCATAGCTTCTTTTCAGGAAAAGCTTAGCAAAGTACCTTAAAAGCTGTATTATGTCCTTTCCCCTTTCCTAAAACCATGAGTTCCGAGGACTTTGGGGACCCTTCTCCCTGCTCTGTTACAGCTGGAGACTGTGTTATAAAAACTCTTGAACAACTTGCCCTGGCTGGTGTGGCTCAGTGGGTTGAGTGCCAGCCTGTGAATCAAAAGGTCAGTCACTGGTTCAATTCCCAGTCAGGGCACATGCCTGGATTGTGGGCTAGGTCCCCTGCTGGGGGCGTGCAAGAGGCAGCTGCTTAATGTTTCTTTTGCACATGGATATTTCTCTCCCTCACCTTCTTCCTCCCTTCCCCTCTCTCTAAAAATAAATAAAAAATAAAACATTTAAAAAAACTCTTGAACAACAGTGTTCGAGGAGTTTCTGGGTTGGTGGCACATCCTGACTCTACAGGGCACATCCTGACACTATAGGGACAGAAGCTCTTATCCTCAAGGACTTTCCAGACCTGGTCTTATGTAAATGTCAGTAAAGTGACTTCCTGTGTTCTGCAAGCCATTCTAACAAATTATCAAACCTTAAGGACAGGGTCATGGGAATCCCCGATTTATCGGTCAGAATTATGAGTGATCTGAGAGTTATGACTGATGTTTAAAGTTGAGGCAGTCTTGTGAGACTAAGCTCTTAATCTGTGGGGTCTATCCTAACTCTAGGTATTTAGTATCAGAATTGAGTTAAATTGTTGGACATATGTCCACCTGATGCCAGGGGATTAGCTGATGCCAGAGAATTGTCTGGTGTCAGTATTCCATTCATGAAGTTTGCCTGAGATAAAGTGAAGGGAGGCCTTTTAGTAACTGAAGGATCAAGAAAAGTTTTAAAATTAATTAATTTATTTATAAAGAGTTTTGAAAATATAGGTTAAGGAGTAGTTAGGAAGAAGAGGATAAAGTTAATTAGGAGATAACTGATGAAGCTAGGTCACTCAAGACGTGGAAGTAAAGAGACAGTCAATCAAGAGTAGACTGGAAAAACATAACCCTGAACACTGAATGAGAACAGGGGGGGATGCTATTGTTGTTAGCATTTTTGTTATTTTAAGAAGAAGGAACAGAGTTGTCTCGGTACATCTCTTATGGCTTAAATTTTCTCTGTAAAGAAGGAAGTGAAATTTTCCTTTGAGAAAGGAAAATTATCAGCTAGTTAAGAGAAATGAAGTTTATACAGACATTCAGGAAATAAGAGAAAGATGATGAGTAAAGAAAATGATTAAATAAAATCCCCCTTTTTTCACTCTTTTCTGTAGTCAGTACAACTGAAAATAAAGATAATCTGAAAGAAAAGCAGAAACTTATTTTACCATTCATTCTCTAAGGACAGAGCTCATGTGTTCATCAAATTACAGAATGGTAAAAGGAGAAATGATAGTTGGTGTGGGTATAATGGGAAAATATCTTGCTGACTTTAGCCAATAGCTCTGTTTTACTCCGATAAATTTTGAATATCTATTTCTACTACAGCAAAGTTTCTACTAAATTGCAGTGTATTTTCATTTGAATTTTGGATTTCACTATTTTGAAATAATTTTTATTTTAATTGATTTTATATAATATATGAAATGATGTATAGGTTCTAATTGTCATTGCATAAATATATCAAAACAATAATATTCAGTCTTTACAATGTAGCCAATAATACATATCTTTAGAGAGAAAGCACTAATATGTGTTTTTAAGTAAATGAATGTATCTTTAATACATAAGAATACAGAAGAATGTATAAATATTAGGAAATAAACTGCTTTGAAAGGTGTGCAATCTGTATATAATGTATTTCTTTATACAATATAAATTAATTTAAAATTTTAAATCCAGAAAAGTCCTCCTAAAATTACATTTTAAAATCATGTGTAAGCATTGTTCGCATAATTATACCCATAGCTTGAACTGACTTACAATTTTTTAAAATTTCATAAAATTTAATTACTTATAAAAATAATTATCTGCCATATATTTTATCATACCCTTAACATAGAAATTCATTTTATTTTTCCACTTACACAGAATATAAACTATTTTAGTATTTTTGTAGTACAACAGCATTTTACTTTTTGTCTTTTCTTCTGTTTAGTTTTTTAATGATTCCACTCTTTAACTTGGCAGTTTGATTTTATTATGTATTCATCTTATTGTGAGGGAGGATGACCTTCAAATAGATTAAAAATTTAAATTAAGAACATTTTAATTTTCATTAAATTTTAGTTAAAGCCCTCTAAATATTATTTTTCAAACTTGGGTTTTTCATATGAACTATTCTAGAGCTTTCTCACTCAACACTTGATTTTATGCTTCACTATTAATTTAAATTAATAAAAAATATAAGAAAATATATTATTTCAAAAAGTTCATCTTTATGAGATATTGTAAGTAAACATTATTAACATTAACACCACAAGTGAATCTTTTAAGTAAATTAAAAGTTTTGTTCCACCAGAGATCGAAATAGTTACTCATTGTTAATCTACAGAAGTTCCAAATTAATCAACTTAAAATTGATATTTAATTATAAGAATATGTAAAGAAATGCAGAGCTTAAGTCCCCTGAAAATAGGAGAACTTGTAAAACAATGGCAAGTTAATAGCTGTGCCTTCCTAAAGGGAAGAGGGTTGTGAATTGTGTATATGACTGTGAAAATGTTCAGTGGCTTGTGATATAGCTGGGGAGGGACAGGGAGTTGGGGAACTCATATTACACCTGCATGAAATGCAGGGGGAAGATGCCCAATGTGGATGCCCATGCATTGCTGGGAATTTTTGCCCTGACTAAAGATGGCAGCCAAAAGAAGGTAAAAGATACTAGGGAACTGGCAAAAATGGCAGACACTAATACACCATAGGAAGGGCTGGATATGAGGTCACACAGGACCAGGCCAAGCTTTTAAATTAGGGAAGGCTAAAAGAAAAGAGTGCCACACAGTCTGGAGTGAGGGAGAGAGGAGGTCTGAAAGTCAGAAGTTCTGTGAGTCGCCAGAGCTGGTATGCAGTGGGGGACCTGCCCAGCCACCTGGATTTGTGAGGGATGCTTGGAGCTGAACTGTGACCAGAAATGCTGATATGCAGACTTCTGCTTTTCTGAAAGATGGTACCTCTGAGTGGTATATTCTGAAACTGGCCGGGTTTGACAAAGGGAGGCAGGACTATGTATATTTGGGAGTTTTTACTGAGAGTAGGACTTAACAGCAGAAATCTGCCATTGTTCTAAATCTGTATAACCTTTAAATAAACAACCCCTTTTCTTTTTCACCAAACTCTTGCAATGGGAGTCATGCTTCTTGGTAGCAGACAATCAAACCCCACAGCTGTTTCAGAACAGCACTGTCAGGGTTCTGTAACAAATACAGTTAAGTAGTGGTTAACATAATTATTAAGTTTAAATGCCTGAAGAATAAAACTATAGTATGGTATGTGGATGTGAGTGTTGGTTTAGATATTTAGGTCACTTAGGCAGACACAAATATATTTGCCATTGTTTTAGTTGTATGCATATGCATAAGTGTGTGTGTTTCAATTATTCAATATTCCTTATGGTGACAAGATTACCTTACCTTTGATATACTTGGAACACTTACTTATAAAAACTGAATACTGTCAAATCAGATAATTCTGGAGGAAATACCTTTTTCACAAAAATGCCCAAGAAAGTTGAACAAAAGGTAAATACCAGACCTCTAATCAAGACCTGCTGAAACAGCAGCCAGGAGGACCAGGCATTTTTAGAATTTCCTACAGTTAAAAAGATTTCAGGATAATTGTATACATGCAACAGACTCTCCTTTTTTGTCTCCAATCACAATAAATGGTATTAAAAAAGAACATTAAAAAGTTTAAGTCAATCTATAATCATGCTGGGGAAATAAAGAAACAAACAAGAAGTTATAGTAGATCACAATTAAAAACAATCCTTAAAAGAGAGAATGCAAAATGGATGAGATGGAAAAAGAAACTGAACATGAACATAGAATGCACAAACCTAATACTACTATAATTCAGCATTGACTAAAGTTTAAATAAATTATAGCTGATAATGATAATTGAGAAAATGTCCACAGAGAAGAATCCTTCTATAAAAGGCACACTGAAAATGCTGAACGAGTCATCAGAGCAAAGATGGTGTTGTATCAGAGAGCATTGCTCTTATAGATGTTTGCACTTTGATGTCTTGCAGTCCCTGGAAACAAAAAGGCCAAATATAGAAGGAAAAGGTTTTATTAAAAAGTAAATTTTATACAGGAATTTCTGTAGTAAAAAAGTAAACTTTCTGAGATATTCACTGGTACTTCCTGAGCTATCCAATGCAAACTTTTTTTTACTAGAAGAAACATTTTATGTGAAGGTGAAGCTGCTAGAAAATTGAAGTATATAAAACAATATGGAAAAAAACTCACATTGTATTTGCTCACTTAATTTGTAATCAGTATGTTTCATTGAGATTCACTTTATAATCATTGTCTAGACTTTCTTATGTAGGTAACTTAAGACCTTCAGGTATGTTTTCCCCCTTGACATCTAGGTAACAAAGATAAAATAAAAACCACGGCTAATGTAGATTCAGAATCTAACACCACAACAAGCATGGTTTACTTGACATCAAAGATCTGTATTGCACAAGGGAGTACTGATTGAAAATTGACCGGAAATAATGTCAAACATAAAAGTGAGCATGTAGACAACAGGACTGTAGGTAGGTTCCCACAGCACGGACAGGTAGATGTTAATACTTCTTTCCATGGACTGGGCCAGTTATAATCTAGAACTCTCCTTCTCTAGGATAATACTTGTGGTAAATTGGACACAGAGAGAAGCTGCCTTGAGTGGCTGCCAAAGCATGGACAGAAGGGGCAGCCTTCATCTATACCTAAGGGATTAGTGAATGCTCTGTCTTAGCAACAGCCTAGCCCTCCTCTAGTCTTCCTGAAAGCTGCTGGTATATAAACCACAGTAAAATTCCCAATCCCATCCTGCAAGGGAGACTTATTAAAGTCTAACAGGAGTTATAAACCAAAGATTCGAGAACACAGTTAAGAACTAACAAATTGAGTGTAAACCAATACCGTGATAGAAAAAACAAACAAAGACAAAAATGCACATATCCTTTGTCAACTTTGACCCCAGGAGAGTATAAACCTGAAGGAGGCGTCAGCCCTTGGGAAGACAGACAGGAGAGCACAAAACCCTGCTGGAGCTACTAGAAATAAAA
Organism: Furipterus horrens; assembly: GCF_987537825.1. Classification (NCBI taxonomy): domain Eukaryota; kingdom Metazoa; phylum Chordata; class Mammalia; order Chiroptera; family Furipteridae; genus Furipterus; species Furipterus horrens. Next base: position 57,108,871 of record NW_028327171.1, read on the forward strand.
ACAGCCTTCCAGGTACCTGAAGTGTGCTCCAGAGGTAAATATGGTCCTTGAGTAGGCAGGTAGACCTCTCTTTCTGTGCTGAGACATGGCTTAAGCAGAGGTTTAGTGGAGACCCATAGAGTATGGGGAGCACTGGAGTCGTTCTTGTTCAGGTCCAATGTTGTTACTACTGCAAGTGGTCACACAGGAGTGAAGAAAGTTCCTCAGATTTAGAGGGCCTGTTAAGTATCAAAGAGGATAGCTAAAATAAATCTACACATGAATGTATAGCAGAAAAAAATGACATAACAATAGCAAAAAGAAAATAATGCAAACATCCAGAGGAAAACTAAATGTTATTACCTAAGAAGGAATAAGAATCAAAATGTCATCAGTCAAACAAAGCATGAGCAATTCCAAGCAAAATCCTCTATTTTTGTGGTGCCCTGGAGACTCCCTCAGTGGGAACAAGTTTTCAGAGGTGACCATTTGAAATATTTCTTTTAAATTCAGAAATAAAATGCAATGTCTATTATTTCTGCCTCTATTCCATACTGCACTTAGCAAATATTATAAAAAATAAAAAAATAAACAAATAAAATATATAACACTAAGAGAAAAAGAAACAGAGATGCCAGCATTGTCTGGTGATGTGTCTTCTATGGCTTTACATAGAAAAGACCCAGAAACGTACAAATTTTTAGAACTAATGAAAAAAACCAATAAGGATAAATAAGGATGCAATAGTATACAAACTACTAGACACATAATAAACAACTATATACCAACCAATATATTTAAACATTTGGCTGAAATAGATGATGCCTTAGAAATAGATATATGTGTATATATGTATACACACACACACACACACACACACACACACACACACACATATATATATATACATATATATATGTATATATATATATATATATATTCTGTAACAGTGCAAGAGAACTAAAGAAACTGGATAAATAAGTTTTAAATCAATTGAAATAATAGTAAAATATTTTCTTTCAAGAAATACATCTCTAATCTGGAGGTTTTATAGATAAGCTCTATCAAATTTCACTTGAAAAGTTAATTTTTTTGCCAGATTAAAATACGTGTTGGAGATTTATGTAAAAAAATATTCAACTTTTGAAAATTTGATAGTCTTTTAGGCAAAATTCATATTCATGAATTAGATATTAGAAGAGAGAGAGATAAGGAAATCTTGGGATACTTTCTGCTTGAATGTAAACATAGTCATCTACTGTCAGCCTTACAATTTCCCCCAAATAATCTTATTTTCTTCAAGTATTGTGGAGTCTCACATTTATATGCTATGTTACAGAGCAAACATGAGTCCATGCCTTCTTTCTGAAATTGTGCCTATATATCAAATTACTTATGTGAGTTTCTTCTAGATTTTTTCCCCAAGGTTTTCAAACAAAATTTGTCCACAATCAAACTCTTAATCATTTTCTAAAAAAAATCTATCTCTTCTGATCTTCACCTCAGGAAATAAATAGCACCATCAGAGCTCAAAAGGGAATCCTGGAATCACCTTTATCCCTCCACCTCCACCTCATCCTACACAGCCATCCTCCAGTCCTATCACTCCTATTACAAATGCAATGTAAGCTTCATCCCCTCTGTGTTCTAGTTTGAAGCACTAAAATAGAATTCTGACTTGCTTCCCAACTTTCTCTACTGCCACATTCTATTTCATTCTTCATGTAACAGCCAGAATGATTTTTTTCTAGCAGAAATCTTATCACATCACTCATTCTCCGATTTCAAAACCTTCAATAACTTCCCATAGACTTAAAATAACACACAGAATCTTTTGCATGACCTTCAATACTTGAATTATACGTCCTTCTTCCTTGTTCATTATACTCCAGCACACTGGTACTCTTCCTGCATTTGGAATGTGTCACACTATTTCATGTTTAGGGCCTTTGCATTATAAGAGTAAAAGAGCAACTTCTCTCCACTTTTCTAATATTAATATAAATGATACTTCCCTGAGATCACCTCTAACCACTTGAAACAAAAGATTACCAAATCATTTCCCAATATAGTATTGTTTTTTTTTCTTTTATAACACTCAGAGGTTGAAGTTATAAAATTGTTTGTGATTTTATTTGTTAAAAGTCATTCTCTCCCATGAGGTTTTCATCTACACCATTGAATCTTAAGTCAATAATAATTTTTGTAGTAATAGACAAATTATATAAATTAAGATTTTTGTTAAAAAACAATAGTATTTTCATAATTTTTGGAAGACCATATATTAAATATTAAATAGAATAAGGGAGGATCAAATTAAAAACAAAACAAACAAAATAAAAAAATTTTAGCAGTGTAACCATATATGATAAAACTCAAGTTTCCTTAAATAATGTTGATTTAATTTGTAAAATTTTATTTTGTTTTTACTTTAGTTTTAACAGTTAAATAACTAAGATCTAGTTATTTTTGCTTTTGTTAAATTTGAAAGTGCTAAATGAATCATTTAACCTGTGAAAGAACTTCATCGCAGCCATTACATATGTCCCTATAAATAGCATAAATTATCTAAGCATTCAAATTAACTTAGATATTTAAAAAACATCAAAACTTAATTTTCATTTGACAATGCTCAAGTACATTCTTTGAAATATGAAAATAAAGCTTCAACATAATGAAGATTAGTCAGGAGCCCTCATGTGAGAAATAAATATGAGCTGTTTAAGATGTTTAATTACAATATTTTTAGAAGCTATTTAAAATCAGTATTCTATAAAAATAAGTTATTCAGCACCTTAGAATATTTTAAATAAAATAAAACCCTGAAAAATACTTGACATAATTAAGTCCTTAAAAATAATTCCTTGAAAATGTCATCATATATATATATATATAATTTTGTATGGTTGCACTAGTTTCTTTTCAGGATTTTCCTCCCTTAACTGTTTCAAAAATACCCAGAATCATCTTTCAAGTTCTGATACAACTGCAATAGAAATTCAACATAGTTTTTCTTGTGCTAAAGATAAGTCTAGTTATCAAAGTGGCAAAATCTGTTTGTTATCAGCCTGCAGGGAGTCTGGAAGATCAGAGACCAGCTCAGTATTAAAAAGATAGATTCGTCTCTGGAAAAAACAAGCTCTCTGGTCTACATGGAAAGAATATATATCTTCTACTACTGCTGTGTAAACTTGATAATTGCAAAGTGCAAGAAACTACACATATCAATATAGATTATACAAATAGAGAGATGGACTACAAATTTCATATATATGTACATATATATTTGATTCACTATATAAATATTTGTGTATTTGTGTTTATAGGTATATTTGATTCATTATATATATGTTCATGTATACCTAATACTGGGAATAAATGAAAAAAACTCTAGATGGTGTATTTCCACATGAACAAGCTACTTAACTACTTATTAGAAACAAATGGATCCAACCCTTTTACTTGTTTGTCACAGGGACAATACAGATATACTTCCTAGGTACAGGACTTTAGTCTCTGTTGCTTGAGTGACAAAGTTTATTAATATAATTTATTTTTATTTTACTTTATTTACTTTTACTCTTAAAAACCATCTTTATTCTGACCCAGAAGTGCTCTGAGTTTTGACTCAGTGGCCCTGACTAGGTTCATTTTTTAGGGATTAGTTCCAACAGTCTCCAAGGCTGACTTAGTGCTTTGAGTTCTTTGATGCTCCAAGGAAGCCACTGAATTGCCAGGTGAAATGATTCTTCTGTGCCAATCAATATCAGGTCATTTCAGAAGAACATCTTTGTCCATATAGTTGCTGGATTTTTTGGATGTCATCAACATCAAGGTGGAAAGTTCTAGAATTCTGATAAATATCTGGTATACATTATGGAGTTCTGACTCATGGACTGCCATAGGCCCAGAGAAGGAATGACCCAGCTCATGAATGGCAACCAAGAACAGATTAAACCCTTTGTATGAAGTAGACCAATGTTTGCCCTTGTTAAAGTGGATAATTCCCAGAGTTCCAGAATTTGGCAAAAAGACATGGACCATGGTATGGCCTGGCCCACCAGAGGGCAAAACATCTCCATGGTCCAACTCCCAGAAAGGAACTCTGATGTCTGCATCTTGACTCTTCACTTGCTGGAAGATCAAGGGAGTCACATTGCTCCAGATGGAAACCATGTCATGTATAATGTCATTCACTGTAGATGGATTCATACATTTTGGGTAATTGATGGTCAGCGTCAATACCTTAGGGTGGAGCCTCATTTGAGGGTCTGGGAAGGATGGTGTTTTGCCTACCCAGCCTTCATAAACCTCCTGCTCTCAGTCAAATGATGACCACTCTTCCTGATTCTCCTGTCACTTGGGAGATAATATTAAACACAAGTGATAAAATAAAGGTAACCTAGATAACCTGTGAAAATTTTTCTAAAAATAAAGCATCCAACTTTTAGGACAGAAAAGCCCAAGAATAAAGTTTGTGAAAATATTAGATGAGAATTTCCCAGATAGATGGTCTCTGGTCTAATTGATTGAGGTGTTCTTAGGACAGAACCTATGGCTCCTCAAGCATAGAAATTGTCTGGTTCTGTCACTGGAAAGGGACCAGGCCCAGAGCACACCTGCCTTGGACCAGTTGGTAGTGTATGGATTCTTGACTATGCAGGAAAGATTTTACATGTGTCCAGGTGATTTTGAGAGCATGTTTTATAAAGCCAAGGGCAGTTAAAGGAAGGGCTCAGGGTACAAGAATCAAGAAGAGAGAACCTAGGCAGTGTTCTACTTTAGCTCCCTAGAAATGTTATATGAAATGAGAGAGCCTAGGTGGGATTGCTGTTCATCACAGTGATAGAAGTGAACCAAGGTGGGGCTGCTTTTAGCTCACTGAAGGGTCTAGGAGAGAAGGAGGAACAGAAAAGAGCCTAAATGGCTCTCAGCTTTGGCTCCCTAGAAACATTATAGGAAAGAAATGAGCCTAGGTGGGGAGGCTGTTAGCTCACTGGGAAGTCAGAAAAAAAGGGCTTGGAGACAGGTTTAGAGGATTAAGCCCGGGAAGGGCTGCCACTACCTGCTGTTTCCATGGTTGCTAGTCTCACGGGGATCCTTAGAGGATAGGAGAAAAAAGTAAGATGCACATGTGAGAGGGAAGAAGGGCATGGGTACACTCCAGAGAGAGCCCACCAAGCTCACTTAATTTTAAAATTCTGTGGATGACTAATTTTTTAAAAATAGTGTTTGCATCAAGTCATAGTGGAAGGAATTTATTATGAAATTGTGTGGGCTACTCCAACCTCCAAGTAATCTTGGCTCCCCTCTTGCTAGAGAAACGAGCTACATTTTTCATTGTCCCCCTTATACCTTTACGTGGAGTTTGGCATTTTTAGATGAGATCTGTCATACTCAGGGCAGTATGCCTACAAATGAGTTTGACATTTTCAAATGTAAAAATAATAAAATCTTCTAAAAATATAGATATTGAATTTAAAATTTCAAAATAAATAAATGTGATACAGGTATAGTTTGTTTTATTACACTTCACAGACTGCTTTTTTTTTCTTTTTTACAAATTGAAGTTTTGTGGCAACTCTGCATGAAACACGTTTGTTGGCACTATTTTTCTAACAGGCTCAGTCATTGTTAACATTCTTTAGCAGAAGGTATTTTTTAAATTAAGGTATGTACATTTATAGGCATAATCTTATCACACACAGTCAATAGATTACAGTATAATGTAAACAAATTTTATATGCACCAGGAAACAAAAAAAAAAAAAAAATGTGTGACTAACTTTATTGTGATATTTGCTTAATTTCAGTGGTTTGAGACAAATATCATTAGCGATGGTTGACAAATGATAATTTTCTAATTCCATCATTCCTTCTCCATTTATTACAGTTGGAGTAACTACATATTACCTCATTTAATCCCCACAGCAAGACAATCCCTACCTTAGTCATAAGAAAATTATGTAATATTCCCATATTTACTTATTTAGTAATATAAACAACAACAAAGATTTAAACCTAGATATTTGGTCTCAAGTGTTGATGGTCTTATGTTCATGGCCCTTTTTCAGTTGCCATACATTTCAGAATAGAGCTTTGTAACTAGTCATCCTGGGTCAGCTTACAATGGGCAAAGCCATTATGCTCACTAAACATTAATTCTCTTTTCTCTCAAAGGGAAATCCGACAGAATCAATGGTTTCCAAACTGATCCACAGAACTTAGGTGATGTTTTTAACATGCATCAGGGCCAAGAAACATAGATAGGTGAGAGGCCTGGAACGGTCCCTACCTAGCTCAACAAGGGGAGCTGCTCAGTGTACATCTGGTGTCTGTATTTGCTTCCATTTGGACAATGCGTTCCTCTGCTAAGGGAAAACAGAATTTCAATACCACTGTGCCACACTGTAATTTTCTAAAAAATATAGACATTTCATTTAAAAATTCAAAATCAATAAGTATGATATAGGCATACTTTGGTTTATTGCACTTCCTTAAATCTTAAAATAAATTACACGGCTTTATAGGAATGTTTTTCTAAATAAACTTTTTCAATATCTTTCAATTTTGTTATTATTCTTCAGAAGATCCCTTTCTTTCAAACCCAACTGTATTTAATGATATATTAACTCATTTTTTATTGATTATTTCAAACAAGTTAAAAAGCACAGGGCATTTACTAAGTTTCTTCTATGCATAGGCCTTGCACCAGATATTTGTTGCAGAGTCTGATAGCAGTGAGGAATAAGATATGCTCACAAATACAGACAGCATTTGTAGGAATCAATGTGCTTTAAGAAAGGCATCTAAAGTCTTCCAGAAAAGGGGAGAGATTCTGTTACTCAGTTTATTGCCACGTGTAATATGGGCTCAAGATTGTCAGAAGTTCTAAATTTTTTCAAGAAAAACTAAAAATACAGGTGTTTCATATAACTTATTCCAATTTTTAAGTGTTTTCAACTTAACACCATTTTAAAATACTGTGTAGGTCAAAGCAAACACCTCTGTAGGCCTTTGGTCCAAGACTGCCAGTTTGAAGCTTCTGAATTAGGAACCATCCTCTAACCCCCTAAACCTGTCCCCAAGGCCTGTACTAAATAAATATATATTGTTAAAAAATAAAAATTTTCAGGTAGACGAAAACGTAACTGTTTAACACTGGGTAATTTTTAACTTCTATTTTTAAACGATTTCACATTTCCAACCATTATCAATAAACATGAATATAGTTTAAAATTAACAAAAAACAATACCAAAATAAAAACAATAAACTCCCTATTTGCTATGGTCTGAATGTCTGTGTCCTTCCAAAACTCATATGTTCAAATTGTGAGCCCCCCAAGGTGATGGTATTGTCTTTGGGAGATACTGAGCTTATGAGTTTGGAATTATCATGAATGGGATAACTACCTCATTAAAGATGGTCCAGAGACACTCCTAGTCCCATCTACCATGTGAGGACACATGAGATGGTGGCAGCTATGAACCAGGAAGAGGACCTTTATAAAAAGGCAACAATGTGGGGTGCCTTGATCATGGACTGTGAAATATAAATAAATCTGTGTTATTTATAAAACACTCAGTCTTTAAGAGTTTGTTACAATGGCCTAAATCAACTCAGACACCATTCTTTTGTGAGAAATTACAATTCTTGTCAGAACTCAACTAGGAAGACCATAGCCCCAGAAGAAGAAAAATTTATCTGTAGTGCTACACCTTAAATTCCACAGGATTTAACTGTGGAAACAGGAGTTTCATATGAATTTTTTCACTTATTCTTAACTACATGCTGGCTAAAACACAAAAATAGCAATAACTCCCTCATAGGGTTGTTTTAAGTATTAGAGGGAATGCCCTATGTAAAGAGTTTATAATAGTACCTGGCAAATGATGAGTATTTGTTAATTATTAAAATTACTAAGTACTAGTAATTATTTTTTAAATAATTTATTTGCTTGTTTATTTTATTTTTAGAGAGAGGGGAAAGGAGAAAGAGAGGGAGGGAAACATCACTGTGTGGTTGCCTCTCACTCACGCCCCCAACTGGGGACCTGACGTGCAACCTAGTCATGTGCCCTGACTGGGAATTGAACCAGCGACACTTGGCTCGCAGACCAGTGCTCAATCCACTGAGCCACAGCAACCAGGGCTAGTACTAGTAATTATTAATAGAATGACTCAGAGCAATAATTACATGTATCTTTTTGGGGTTAAAAAAAAAAAAAAGAAAACATATGGTTTGGCTAAACCTTGACAGTCTAATGTATCTGCAGGAACCAGACAGATGGCCATGATATTTGTTGCATCGACCCTGCTAGGTTTTACTCCCTAAAAATAGCTTTGCTGAGAACAGTCTGGCTGGTTATTTCTTTCTTGAGCCATTTAGCAGCCTCCTAAATATAGTCCCCTTTATTTAACTAAGCATATGCTTTTGTATATAATACGTATTTTTTTAAACCATGTCATTCATTTTCCCTGAATATTATTTTAGTGCCAGCGTTTGCTCAAATTTTTCCACTTTTGAAATATTTTAATTATTTTTCTAATGATGATATCTGTTAAATTAAAAACTAAGTAGATCAGTAGTTTCATAAAGTTTAAGCCAATAAAATCCCTGAGTAACTGATAAAGATTTTAAGAGCTTCGAGTTAAAAAAAATTAGATAAAATAATTAAGATGAACCTATTTTCACAGAAAAGAATTAGACTAACTTTTCTCTAAGATCTCTACCAATTAAAAAATGTGATAAATGTATGACTTTTAACTTTATTTCCAGAACAGAACTCAGAGATTTAACATGGCGTGGGCAGAAGATAAGAATACTATGTAATAATTACTAGTCACTTAATAAATTATATATAAATGTCTAACCACTATGTTGTTTACCTGAAACTAATATAAAATAATATTAAATGTCAACTGTAATTTAAAAATAAATGAAAATAAATAATCAATTGGTTGATTAAAAGTTACTGAATCTGATTTTCTAATCCTAAACCATTATTTAGTTACCTTAGCTATAAGCCAAAAATTTAGGGATTCAAAGTCACTGAATATGAGCCTTGTTAGGTATTAAATGATTATGATTTTGGTCCAACTGCTTCTGCATCAAATAAAGTAATTAAAAGACATTTAAATAATCTTTATCATTGATAATACACCTATGGAAAATAAGAACCACTGTCATATTAGACTTCAAGGCATGTAAAACCCAAGCTAGTGTTTCCAGAGTATTTTGTTCCTCCCTCCATTGCAATTTGAGGTATAATTTATAACTTACATTGTAGCTAAAATCAAAGTAGTATGCCAAAATAAATTGCATAGTATTATTCTTCTCTCTTCCTAATAAAGGAAAACACCATGTAGCCTGTGTTTGTAAACTAATTTTTAGGTAAAAATAAAACATATAGAATTATTTAAAAAGATAAACCTTGCCATCACATATTAAAATAATACTTTGTTTTTTCCGTGCTCTCTTTGTTTTTGATAATGTTACAAATGTAGCATTTTCAGACCTGAAATAACAAAGGAGTAGCTCTGCCTCTATTCAGGAACCTCAGCTCTATCACCATTTTAATTATACATGGACAATTTATTTTATGTTCTCAAGTTTCAGAAAAATCCATCATATTAAAAATGTATTTATTCATAAAATGAGCTCTGACACTGAATCTAAGCATTAGATTATAATTTTTGACACCATGCATTAGAAAATACTTCTACATTCTGGGAGACATATCATTAAATAAATTAAAATCTCAAGTATAATTTTAAGTCATAGAGACTTATACCTTTGCCTATTTTGTTTGTTTGTGGTTATTTAAAATATTTTACTAATGTATAATATTAATTAACATTAAGTAGATATGTATATCTGTTTTTAACAAAATCATTAAAAATTAGACAATATAGTAAAGGCTTTTAGATTTCAGAGATTATTTTATTTCTAATGGAGATTTCAAAATAGAAGTTCCTTCATATTGTTACGTTACTGCAATAGGTAATCTTTTATCATTTCATTTTAGCTTACTAAATCATCCATTTAACATATTTAATAGTTCATATTTTATAGTGTTGCATTAGAATATGAAGATATAAGAATTAATTAGCTTGCAAAGAGAAATTTTGTTATATTCAACTACATAACAATCTCAGAGAAATAATTTTTCTTGGTAATATCAAATATCATAGAGAAGAATATTTTATAAAGTAGTTGAGACATGAAAATAGGCAAAATACTTCTTTTTAGCATTAAGCTAATCACAGGTATTGATTAAATATACCAAATCATAGAGCACTTTTATGAATTCACTGAAAATTAAAGCATATGTCCCCTCATCTCTACCACAATACATGGATATGATGAATCTTTAAAAAATTAAATACATAAATAAAATTTCAGTAATTGACCTGTCTAATGAAGTATTGTGTATAATGATATAATTAATTTTATCCTTAATTTTATTAAATTAAATATCTTCCTTTTACTAAAAATAAAGACCAAGAAGATAATCTCTGAATTTTAAACATTTTCATTAAAACAAAAAATGCACTTGCTACTGACATGGTAAATTTCAACCTGGTTGGACATGAGAATAGTTCTGTTATTCCATGGGTTTCTTTCTCCCTTCTGTTTCTCTTCAATGCTCACATTCATAAACTTAAAATATATTTCTAAGGCAAACTTAGAACTTCTTCATATAGTAACTCAAGGAGAATATATGTTATTTATAAGGTAAATGCTGTGGCTAAATTCTGAGTAACTAAGCCATTATAAGTTGTTGCAGTATCCATATTAGAAATGCAGAAGGTGAGTGTTAAAGAAAGTTTATGTGTTCATTTAACTAATAATAGAATGTTTTTTCTTTTGCTCCAATTACATTAGAAATAGAAATGGAAACCAACATAAAAATAAAGAATCTCAGAATGATCTTTAAAAAATCAAATATATAGTGTAAAAAGTGTTGCAAAAAAATGAGACTTTCTATTCTTAAAAGTCAGACATAAACAGTTATTTAATATAACCTTCAAAATTCTTCTTGGAACACAAATAAATAACTAAAATAGCTTTGGTAATAGCTCACTCTACAAGAATCAGAAGCATGTGGATTGGGGAAAATTTTCTTGAGGCCAAACTCATTAAAGTTTTTGCTAATGCAAAATGTTTGAAAAACAGCAAACAAGCTAGCTAAATCTAAAACAACTCTGCTTTTCACCGTATTTAATTACTGAGCAAAATGACTCCTCATCTACTCCTTTACAGCACCACTGTTTTTTTCTTTATAAATCAATACAAAATATTCACTAATTCATTTCAGAAACATTTACTGAGTTATTATATTTTTTTGCCATGAATGTTTTAGACTTTGGATATAAAACAATCAATGAGATGAGATACCTGCTTCAAAAAGCTACACACACACACACACACATATATAGTGTCAATGCAACATAATTTAATATCAGTGTCTGAATTGTTGTTCAGATAAACAAAAGATTCTTATGGTCTTCTATAACACAAAAATCTCTAAAGAAGTAAAAATAGGCAGGAGTATGAATAACTCTGTTGATATATTCTGTCTACCAAAATGTAAGTTGCTGTTTTCAATTTATTTATTATTTTTGACATCCTTGAATAACTGAATACATTTTTGCATTTATTTTTTAATATGGTACTTCTTGCTGTTAAATTCTTGCACCTGAAAGAGGAAGTTCTTTGAATTACTAAAACTTGGTCAACATTGCTGCTTTGGGTGAAGTTTGATGTAACTAAGATGACTGAGCCAGCTGAGGGATGGAAAATAGAGGGAAGGGGCAGGAATAAGAGAAGATGCCAAGCAGTGCTGCATCTCTTTTTAGCCTGTGCAGGTGTTATATTGTTTGACCTGTGAGACATTCTCTTGCTCAGGATAAGCACAAAATTTCATTTCTAAGGCAAATCTAAGCACTTTTAGAATTAGTACTCTTGAATTTCCCTGATGAAATACATTTTAAAAGGGTTAAAAATATATGTTAACACCCTGATCATTATTTACAATGTGGTTTTTAAGACTGATAATGAAAACAGACATCAAAAAAAAAATGCAAATCAACACACTTTATTGAGACGTCCTGTTATTACAGTACTACAGGTGCTATAAAAAACAAAAGAAGCATAAGTAGTGTATTCTTCCCTCCTTCTGGAAACTTAAAATGACACAGTCTACACAAGAAGTAAAATGGTACAGACAGTTACTTCCCTCCTTGCCACCATGACACTGTTTATTTTTGTCTTTGGAAAGGTGTCATAGTTAGAAAAATTTAATACTAGAGGGAAAGGTTGCATAGTATATTTATAAAATTTATAAAATTTGTCACATTGTCCCAGAAGTTAGTAAGCACTGAATAAAATATTTTGAACAATGAGGAGTTCAGGCCTAGGACTAACACTGAAATAATTGCGGAATGCTCTACAGGGAAATTAAACAAACAACTAACAATGAAGATAGTTGGTGGACATGCAGAAAGGGAAATATTCTCCTTTTGGAGAAAATTTACTTGCTGTAGAGAACCATTAACTATACATGGATAAGCAAACAGTTTCAACCTCATTCCTTCCATCATTCAGTCATTCAGCAACTATTGACTGAATATACACTTCTATGTATAATTTGTTTAAAGCACAACATGATAAGCCAACGTTCTATTTATAGATTTCATTTGACTTTTAAGAAGGAAAAGAAGTGTTGGGCCTATGTCATCCTTACCTTTAGAATTCGAACAATAAAAGGTCAACAAAAAAACCTGAGAAAGACCAGGCAGATATTTTTTTTTCTGGAAATATTGGAGTGAAAGTAAGCCTCTCATAAAATTAAATGATACAATCTTGGTATTTAAATATCTGTAAGCAAATAGTACTACTTCCTTATTAATGATTCTGAATCCATTTAAAAAATGTCCCCCTGCGGAAAAGAAAAAGATCTTCAGAATCTAGAAAAATAATGGAGTTTAGACCAGAGTATGCCATTATCTATAATTAAGTGTTAGAATTAGTCCCTTGGAAATAATAAAATGAAGACTGATAACAAGATTTATTATAGCATTTATGTTAAGGCAGTGAACTAGGCTTTATTTTGGTTTCATTAGATCCTCATATCAGTGACAAAGTAGGTGGCAGGACTCAAGTTTGAATACAGGTATCCTAATGTGAATGCCTGACTTCTTTACCATTATAGTATAGAATTTACAAAATTCATTATTTTAATATTTTTCATAAAATTAATTAGTATTCTTTGCATATTTATTTACATACTCTTTACATATATTATAGTTGTATATTTCACAAGTCATAAAAACATATAGATACATGGGCTCTGCATATCCTACCTGACTGTTGCAGTGACCGTATAGTATAAGCAGACAAAAAAATTATTTTCCCTCTACCCTTCTAGGTTCTTGGCTGAGACCCTTTGTAATAAAAGGTGGATTAACAAGAGAAGAATAAAAACAACAGAAGTTCATTAACATGTGTACCTCATCTATACTTGGGGGACACACAGGAAAAGTGAGAATTCTCGAACAGGTAGCATTAGATTTCAGGATTAAATACCATCTGAATAGGGGAAGGAGCTGGGAGATGTAGGCTTCTCAGGAGAGAATAAATAATTTCTAGGAAAGAAAAATGGGTCCTTAAAAAATGATTGGAGGGATGGTGGTGACAATGGGTGTGGTTTCCACTGCTTTTTCTTTTCTGATAAAGTTAATGCTGCCTGATTTATGATCTCCAAGGGAGAAGATTTCTAACAATTGAGTATCTTTGGGAGGTTCTGTCTTAAGGCAGATAAGGGGAAGTCAGAGAAAGCCTCTCCTTGTATTTGCAGTTTGTCAAGTGCCTACAGCTGAAGATCATCAAAAAATCAATATGGCAGATTTTAAGATGACATATCCTGAACTCCTACAATCATATTTTGGGGCATATTCTACTACCATTCAATATCTACACTAACTACTGTGGAGATAATTGATGAACAATATTATTCAAATTGGACAGTCTATAAACACTTTTATTTAATGGGGAACTTGTTAATATTTGATTATAATTTTCATTAACATAGCTCCTTTAAAATTTATTTCAGTGCACTTACATTAGATCAAAAACAAATTTCATTCACTCATGTTATTTTTTGTCTCCTATTTATCTGATATCCTTTTGGTGTTATTTTAAAAATAATGAAAAACACCCCATTTTTAAAGTAGTTTTCAATTTCTTAAAAAGGCCACAGATATACTTCTTTAGAAAGAGTTTAAATAAAAATAAGAGTAAACCTGCATCCAGCAGAACTGGTCCTAATGCCATATTTGCAACAAATTTTTCTCAAATAGCTTATAAAAGCTTAACAATGATCGCCTTACTTTACTCTGCTTACAACATCGCATAAACCTGCCACAGCACTGTACAAAGCTGAATAAACTCCAAGATGAATACAATGTGTAAACTGCAGAGGGGACAGAAAAATAGTACACAATTACAAAGATATTTATGGTCATATTTAGGGTAAGACGGTGAATCTCTACAGAAAGGATGAAAGAGCATTGTGAAGCAGGCCTTCTGGTGTGGACCTCACACATTATTTCTACAGCAGTTAAGACGGCGGGAACAACCGAACAAAGCAGCTGGCAGGTCCAGCGTGGGTAATAGGGCTCCACACATCACCCGGGGCCCCTCTTCCTTAGGAGAGAGTGATGTGTTTGTAAGCCAGTTTGCCTCAAGATACTAGAAGACATAAAACATGTCACCATGGTATATTTTGTTTTATGACAAATGAAAAAATTGAACACCACTTGTAACATAAGCGTCTTTGGAGCAAGATTCCTCTTGTTAAAACTGTTATTATTTTCACCTTGAAATTGCCACATGTGTATGATGAAGTTTGTTTTGGTTTATGGTTCATATGAAATATTCAGCCCACAAAGAAAACTGCTAGCTAGCATTGATGCTCAAACTGAAATTGTTTATTTATATAAAATGGTAACATAATAGTAACAACTTGTCATATACTCTTGTTAAAGCACATTTAATACCGAGATTTTACTTATTAATATCAGAACATTTACCGACACTCCTGTGAGACAAATCATTTATAACTATGGATATATTAAACCATGAAAAGAATAGTAATCTAGCTTCAACAATAAGCCCATCTAAAATTTAAAACAATAAATAAACATAAACAATATATAGAAAACAGTATTAAACTAGTACAATATTTCTCTAAGTATAATGACAAAAGTTATATGAAAGTAAAAATGCTCTACAATTATTTAAGTTGATGGTTAATTGATTTTTAAATGCATAATTTTGTGATAATGCTTTTAACCCTCTCCTTCCACTCAAAAAAAATCTTGCTTCCACCTATATCTCCTGCTTTTAGTTTATGCATAAAACTTCATTCTGTTAATTAGCTTCAACACTAACAGTTGACTTATCTGCTTCTTTTTTGAACATTCATAGAAGTCCTATAATCAAACTTTGTTTATTCTATTTTTTTTCTTAAATAGCACAGTTAAAATACTCTCTAGGTCCTTGAAACAACTAGTTAACTCCTGAAACTGTTACAACCTATTGGCATTCTGAAATACTCTTTTGTGTGGCTCTTCCATGAATTCCAGCCCCCACCTAATGTTTAGTTCCAACTAGTACCCCCAGAGTAGCTAAAAGAAGAGACTGAAAGGTCCAGAACTTAAGTGAGTCTTCATATCACATGAATAATACAAACTATAGTAAACCAATTTAAAATATTGTTTCATCATATATACCATAGAATACAATCTATTTAAACAGTTTAGACTGTCAATCAAAAAAATCATAACCCATTTCACCTTTAAAGTATATTTTCTATTGATATTCTGAATGTTAGCAACATATTAGTTAATGTAAGGTCATTTGTATCCACAGATTAGTGAGGGTTTGAAAAATTATAATTATGCAAAAGTATAGAAAACTAAGTTTTTTATGATATTTATAAAAGTATTTTCTAATGTCAAATCAATCAAAACCACATATTATATTAATGGTTTAAAATATAATAGAAATCTAGTATACAGTTGTTAATTCCACCAAAGAACTGTGAGTTTATTACTATGTTTGCTTTCAAATAAACATTTTGCTAATGAAATTTAGATTAAGGGGAATATTTCTGTGTTTCTATAAAGCAAATTTTTTTATTTTAATTTTCAATATTTAAAGAAACACTTATTGTGAGATGTTTTAATATTTCAAAAAGTCTTTCTATGTTTAATAAAATGCTACGGAAATGCATAGCAAAACAACATAATGTTTGAGATTATTTTAAAGCACTGGATGCTAGAATAGCATATTCATAGCTAATATTTCAAGTAAATTTTCAAGGAATTGCAATATTATTTGCAAAATTAATTCTAAAATATAAAATTTATAAAACTAACTTTATTAACTACATTAATTAAAGTCTCTTACTTTTTTGTACTTGATAATTAAAACCAAAAGGTTAAATTATAATAGATAAGTTAATAGAGTCAGAAAAAAATTATACAAGGTAATATTTGAAAACTAGAATAATGATTTTTACAAATATATGTTCACAGAATGGACCTAATATTTTTAACAGGTTTTAACTAGATTATCCAAATACAACTAATTATATTATAAGTTAAATGACATGAAGATGCTAAAATATATGTGTGCTAAGACTATGGATAGTCTTTTAAGCCTATCTACAGCAAATTCAAAATATAGACTGCTTTCTTTCAATCCCTTTTAAGCAAATTCAAAGTACCAATAATAATAAATTAGTCTAATTGAGTAGTTGCTCCAATTAATATTATGATATCCCCAAAGACATATAGTTAAATATTTTCAGAAACTTGAACATATGAAGGAGTACCTTTTCTCCATAAGATGTCTATAAAATAGAAATGTAATATCTTTGAAAAATATAAATGATGGCTAATCATGTTCCAAACTGTCAGAAAATTCTCATAGCATTTATCATTTAGTATAAATATAGCATTTTGAACTTTTTACATGCTTATAATAGATCCATTTTTTCTAGCAAAGCTTATGAGTGATATATTTTTGCTCATTCTTTGATATTATTTAAAAATAAATTTTAAATTTTATGATATTTTCTCTAAAATAAGAAGCAAAAATTTTCTACATATAAATATATGTGTTTTATATACACTTTTACCAAATAGGTTATGGAAAAACACATATTCATTTGATATGTACTACAATAATTATATGCTGTTTCTGCATAAAAAAAAAAAAGAACATAATTTGGGCTTAACCAGTATTGTTGGTTAGTAAGCTCTAGACTATATGGCAAAGAAAAATGATTCCTTATCAAACAAATCAAAATGTAGTTTCTGTCTGCTAATCTATACTTGTGATATTTTAATTTTATTTAATTAATATTAAATTTAGTTAATGTGATGTAAAATATTAACTTTAAAGTATAATCACATGCACATAGTCTGATAACATATTGAATATCTCCTATGAAAAGAAAGGGGTTGACAATGGTGTTACTTCGGGGGCTTTATGTAAAACTTAGGAAGCTAGTGGCAAAAACCTTTTCAACATTTGGAGAAAGTAGAATAGAGGATACACACAAACAGGCATATAAATACTATTGAAGAATTCGTTCCTCTAACATCAGCAGAGAAGTTGTGGCCATTAAAATAAAGCCTGTGCTGTGTGAGGATAGGAAGTAAAAATTTATACCACCTTCATTTTATGGGATCAGTCACTGAGAAATTAACATGTAACGAGGCTAGTACCATAGAGGTTCCTAGGGCCTCATAAAGCAGCAAACGCAAAATCACTATGTAGTGAGACATTCATAGTCCAGGTGTACAGGTGTCCTACCAAAGTAACAGCTTAGGCAATAATGACGCAGCAATGTAACAGTACAGACAACTAAATAAAAATGACATGAAGACTAAACTTGAGACTATTATAACCTTAGAATTATAAATAACAAAACAATCAGAATAAATAATTATTTTAAAATGTGTTTAAGGATTAAAATATAATAGATGTAATACTGAAACAATAAGGCAGCATAAAAAAGACAAGAATATTTTAAGTAAATCTAAGTTATAAGAACTTCTGAGAATGAAATGTAAGGCCATTGATTTTAAAATCTCAGGGGGCATGAGAAAGAGTGATTATATGTAAGTAAATAGCTGAGTGAAGTGGGAAATAGATTAGAAACAGGTATGGGAAATAAACCACACAGAATATATAACAGAAATACAGAGACATAAAGAGATAGAGCCATTCAGAGAAGACAACACACACAGAAAATGGAATAATGAGGTCCAACATATGCTGAAGTGGAATTTTTTTAAAAAATGAATAAACAAAAAAGTAAATGAGAGATAGATGGTACTCCAAAAATAATGACTCAGAAGAGAAGTCTCCTAAAATAATTAAATCTATGAGTATTTAGCTGAAGGAAATAGAATATTGTTCAGACTAAATAAGAACCAATAGGTGTATTAAGGAATAATTGCAAGACACCAGGACAAAAAATGAAAATAAAAGTCAAGTAAACTGTAAATATATTACAACTGGACTTTCACCAGACTTTAGTAAACAAGAGTAGACACTTGAAATTTAAATAATTTCTTCACAGTGCTAAGGAAAAATGCAATAAATATAGGATTCCATTTCCAACAATCAAGAATGAAGATGAAATTTTAAAAAATAAACTAAAATTGAGTTTATTTGTCTTAGTCTTTCAACCAAAAAAAAAAAACTTCCAAAAAATGTGGTTCAAAAATTGAAGTAAAAAAAAAAAAAAATCAAATGCAGAGCTATAAAAAGGTAGATGGTTATTCAAATATGTGTTTATTAAAGAGAGGACAGACTAAGATTAGAAGGGTTTCAAAATATTAAGGAATGAAAATTCTAGAAAATAATAGCATACTAGGGATAGTTAAGTTAAAACATTTTAATGACCCTGTATTATACAACTGAGCCCTGGCTGGTTTAGCTCAGTGGATTGAGCGTCGGCCTGCGAGCTAAGTGTCGCTGGTTCGATCTTCCAGTCAGGGCACATCAGAGAAGGAAAACTCTGACTCCAAAAAACCTCCGCTGCCTTGCGGCATACCTCTTCAGGGGAAAGGCTAAGGGAGTAAACCCCGACAGAAAATCCGGAGCCGGAGTCCCTAAGGCGGTTTGATGTTGTAGTCAACACCGGCAACTCCTGCGGCGCACCTGAAGCCAAGCTGTATCGACTCCGTCTTTCCCTTGGACCCTTCAGCTGCGAAGAGAGGGGGGGTCTGCTGCATGGGCAACAGCAGACCCTCCATATTACCCTGCCCAGGCTCTGTAGCTTCAGCATCATCGCAAGATGTCGATTCAACACGGGAGGAGACAGATACCATGTCACTCCCGAGTCGGACTGCACAGCCATTCTCGGCGGTGCAGATAGACTCTTAAGAAGCTGCACCATCGTCTCTCGAGAAGGACGGCTGCCAACGACGATTATACAACTGGAAGTAAAATATTTTAAGTTTAGACTTGCTATAATAAATTTGGATGATAAAATCCTTTAGGATAACTACTAGAAGAACAATAGTATAATGTAATCTGTCAAATAAGAGAAATTATAAATTAAAAAACCTTTAGTGTAGCAATTTAAATCAGGCACTAAAGCCCTGACCAATGTGGCTCAGTTGGTTGGGCATCCTCTTGCATGCAAAGCCAAAGGTTGCTGCTTCAATTTCAGATCAGGGAAGGAATAAAAAGTAGGCTGGATGAAGCAGAGAATTGTATCAGCAATTTGGAAGACAAGGTAGAAAAATATCACACAGAGCAACAAAAAGAAAAAAGACTTACAAAGAATGAGGATAGTTTAAGGGAATTCTGGGACAACATGAAACATAACAACATCCACATCATAAGGGTACCAGAAGGTGAAGAAAGTAAGCAGGGATAGAGAAACTCTTTGAAGAAATAATGACAGGAAAGTTCCCTAACTAGGTGAAGGAAAATGTCACAGATTTTAGGAAGCACAGAAAGTCCTAATCAAGATGAACCCAAAGGGACTCACACCAAGACACATCATAAAACTGGATTGGTGTTTCAGGATTCTTAGGGTATAATTCTAGATGCATCCCTGTATTCATAACAGTATTATTTACAATAGCTAAGTGCTAGAAACAGCCTGAATGCCTATCAGTAAATAAGTGGATCAAAAAACCGTGGTACATTTACACAATGGAATATGATGCAGCAGAAGGAAAGAAGGAACTTCATCCAGCATGGATGGAACTGGAGAGTACTATATTCAGTGAAATAAGCCAGGATGCAAAAGACAAATGCCATATGATCTCACCTATGAGGAACCTATGAACAAAAAAATAAATGAGCAAAACAGAACCAGAGTCATGGAAACAAGGAACAGACTGACAGTGACCAGAAGGGAGGAGGGAGGGGGAAAAAGAGGGAAAGAAGGGGAAAGGTTTAGTCAAAGAACATGCGTAAATGACCTATAGACACGGACAAGAGGTCAGAGATTGACTTTGGGAGGGGGGGTGGGTGGGGCAGACAAGTGCAACAGGTGACAAATTGGGACAACTGTAATAGAACAACAATTAAAAAAAAAGAAAACAGTTTGAAACGGTACCAAATTTATATTAAGAAATAGAGACCTAGTTTTTAGCCAGAATGACATTAAAATCGCCCCTGGCTGGTTTGGCTCAGTGGATTGAGCGTCGGCCTGTGAGCTAAGTGTCGCTGGTTCGATCTTCCAGTCAGGGCACATCAGAGAAGGAAAACTCTGACTCCAAAAAACCTCCGCTGCCTTGCAGCATACCTCTTCAGGGGAAAGGCTAAGGGAGTAAACCCCGACAGAAAATCCGGAGCCGGAGTCCCTAAGGCGGTTTGACGTTGTAGTCAACACCGGCAACTCCTGCGGCGCACCTGAAGCCAAGCTGTATTGACTCCGTCTTTCCCTTGGACCCTTCAGCTGCGAAGAGAGGGGGGTCTGCTGCATGGGCAACAGCAGACCCTTCATATCACCCTGCCCAGGCTCTGTAGCTTCAGCTTCACTGGAGAGGACACTCCAGCGTCATCACAAGATGTCGATTCAACACGGGAGGAGACAGATACCGTGTCACTCCCGAGTCGGACTGCACAGCCATTCTCGGCGGTGCAGATAGACTCTTAAGAAGCTACACCATCGTCTCTCGAGACGGACGGCTGCCGCCGCCGACGACATTAAAATCTCTACTCAATTATCTTAATGATTATAAACTGGGATAAATCAAAACACATTTGAATGTTGCTTATAATTCTAGTCAAGATGGAATAATGAGTCAAGATATTATTACCTAAAAACAAAACATCGATAAGATATAAGAAACAAAAAATTTTAGGACAATGAATATGAGGCAATAAAGGAAAGTGATTACTGAGACACAAGAAACAAATCATACAAGCCCATAAATTGACCCCAGCTTACTGCCCAGATGGCACTTCCAGTTCTGTCAGTGATGGCTGAAGTGGAGTTGAGTTGCAGACAGATAGCTGAGCATGTGGGGACACTGAGTTAGTATGCAAAGTCCTGGGGGAAATACACAGAGACAGAAATTCAGAGATCTGCAGAAAGTTTCCTGTCTAGAATTCAGCTAAATGCAGTTGAGCAGAGTCTGCTGATGAAGTTACCTAAGGCCAGAGAATGAATGGCCCTCAAAGAATTAGAGGTAGTAACCCCAGTGCTTACATACAGCTGGGAATAATGCTTATTCTTAACAAGCAAAAATGAAAATCCTATTATCCACAAGCATTTTGGGAGAGTACAGTTGTCTTGGTAAGGTAAAATAAGTATTCCTAGACTTTGCTATATGTGTATGTGTGTGTGTGTGTGCGTGTGTGTGTGTAGAGAGAGAGAGAAACATTAGAAAGGAACAAAGTAACTGCATCTCAGAATAAAGTTCAAGAATATGTATAGGATTATAAAATATCTAGCATGCATCCAGTTAAAATTCACAAGGTTTTGGATCTAATAAAATATTATTAGGCTTGACAAAATGGCATGAAAAGATGACACATAATGAGGGGAAATAATCAATAACAAGCAACTCAGAATAGATGTTGGTATTAGCAGAAAAAGATACTAAAACAATTTTGTAGATCATGTTCTACATGTTTAAAAGTTCATTAAAGACATGGAAAATATCCAAAGAAACCCAAAACAGTAATCTGAATGAATATATCAGTTCAACATTATTCACAATAGCCATAATTTGGCTATTGTAAATAATGCCCATCAATAGACAAGTAGGTAAAAATGTTATGGTGCATATATACAATGGAATATTACTCAGCCATTAAAAAAGAATCAAATATTACCATTCGTAATATTTCCATGGATGGACTTTGATGCTAAGTGAAATAAGTCAGTCAGAGAAAGACAAATACCATATTATTTAACTTGTATGTGGAATCTACAGAACAAAGCAAACGAACAAACAAAATTGAAATAGATTCATAGACACAGAGAATAGACAGGTGGCTGCAAGACGGGAGGGGCTAGAGGGGCCAGATAAAAAAGGTGAAGAAATTAAGAGGTACAAATTGGTAGTTACAAACTAGTCACAGGGATATACAGTACAGCACATGGAATATAGTCAATAATACTATAATAACTATGCATGGTGCCAGGTTAGTACTGGAAATATTGGGGGGAACACTTTGAAAAGTACATGATTGTTTAACTGCTGTGCTATATTCCTGAAACTATTACAAGATAATATTGAATATAAACTGAAGTTGAAAAAATAAAATTTAATGTTCTTAAAAAAATAAATAATAAAATATAAAGGCTTATATCAACCTGTAAAAGAAAAAACACAAATTAAAAACATAGAAAGGTAACTATAATGCATAAAATAAGACATAAACTGAATGAAATCAATAGGAGATTAAATATTACATTAAAAACATGAATGAATTTGATATCATAGCAATTGACGTTGATCAAAATAAAACACAAAACAGAATGAGAACTTAACAAATGAGCAGAGCATCAGAGAACTGAGAGAAATTTCAAGTGGCCTAATAGACATGTAATTGGAATCATCAAGGAGAAAGGAAAGAGGAAAACAGAACAATTATGTAATTAATAGACAATCTATGTTTTAAATTTTTTTCAGAGGAGTAAGTAAATCCCTCAACCTGAAGTGGAAAATACGTGCTTCTTGAAAGAGGTGGGAATTTAACCAAGCCATAATCAATGTTCATGATTTTAGTAGGGAAAAGATACCAACAATGAAAATTGTTATCATTTATTAGTGTACACATACTATATGCCAGGTATTGGTACCATTTTTAAGGTTCATTTTTAACCATCAAGCCACAGTTTGATGTAAATATAATTACCTAACTCTTAAAATAACAAAATGTATACTTGGAAAGACTACTACTTGTCCAAAACCACGCAATTATTAAATAGCTGCTCTAGGAGTTTACCTTGGATATATCTTAATGTAAACTCTGTTTTTCAGCTCTCACAGTGATGCTCTCCAGATAACTAATGGCTTTGGAAGTAGATGTGTTAGCTTATCTGGAAAGCAGTTAATGAACCAGCCCTACAAATGGAGAGTAAGAAGCAGACAAAGCAAAACGTTAACAAAAAAGAATAGAGGTAGCAAAGAGGCTGGAAGAAAATAAGGAGAAAGCATTAAGGAACATGTGATCAGGGTCAAGGTTTCCTGAGATGTCAAGGAAAAAGAAGACTAGAAGTATGCTCTTCTATTTATTAGCAGGAAATCAAAATAGTTCTTATTAACTATGAGGCAGGATAGTAAGAAGCAGGGAAATTCCTTTGAAGTGGAATAGGGCAGCTGACACAAATAGCTGAACAAACTGGCCAAGCATTTACAGCCAGATACCTAGAGGCAACATATAGGTCTCAGCTGTATTTCAGCTCCTGATCCAGAAAAACAGCAAAGCAAGGGGGGGTGACATCAGGATCAGCTTCAATGACTAATGATCTCCTGCCCTGGCACTGACCAATCAGTAGAGACCATGACCCTGAAAAAGCACACATAGAAAACTTGTGAATAGTTTGCTGAAACCCTCCCCTGAGACCTCCCCTAAGATTCTCTGTATGCGCCAGCCTGAGAGAGAGAAGCAGGGAGATGAAAGACTCAGGACAAAGGATCCAGCGTGCAGCATGCACTGTCCCTCTGAGGAGAAGCCTGCTCCATTTCCTTCTCTCTTTTCTTCCCCTATAGGCACAAGTTTCCTAAACATAAAGGGATCCCAGGCTAAACCACCCCCCCTGAACCTGTCCCCAAGGCTCACTTTTCTCTGACTTCCCAGTGAGCTAAAGCAACCCTGCCTCAGCTCTCCTGTTTTTTATTCTATGCTAAGCCCTTCTTTGTTTCACTGTCCCCAGATTTAATAAATGTACCCTCATGGTCACCTGGACTCATGTGGTGAAATCTTTCCTACATGAAGTCAAGAACCCACACACTACTGGCTGGCCCCATAGGCAAACCTGCTCAGGACCAGGCCCCTGTCTGGTAACAACAAACCAGTCTTTAATTCTTAGGCAAGATTTCTGAAGCTAGTGAGGAACAAAGAGGCCATGTAACAAAAGGAGAGAGAGAAGGAGGTATGGAAATGGCTGCAGGTACTATAAATCTTAATTAAAATGTTTGGAAAAGACAAAATTTGGATGATTGTCCAAAGGGGCATAATTGAAAATAAACTCAATGTTGTTCCTTATTTCAAGAAGAGACAACTTTCACCACTTTATAGATATAAGGGAATAACGACCAAGGAAACCAAGATTGAACATGCTGGGGCAATCCTGCAATATCTGCCTCTCACATTTTAAATAGTCAGAAGTCTAGGCCAAGAGCCACATTAGCTGCCCCCATTTATACACACACACACACACACACACACACACACACAGAGTGATGAAACTTACATGTTATTTTCCAACAATAATGAGCCAAGGGAGAATTAAGAGGCCTAAATGTGTCCTTATCTGCTCTTTATACAAGGCAGTCTGCTTAGTTCAACCACATGAAAAAGGTGACATTGGTTAAAATCCCAAATAGAAGGTGAAATTAAAAAAATATTTATTGCCTTTGACAGTTCGAGAATCTTACTAACAGGATTCTCTTCTCTAAAACACAGGCTGAAGAAATAGTCAGAAAATGCAGTTCAACACATATTTATTCCTATAGGTCATTTTCATGAAAATTGGGGGCTTTTCTTCTTTTGTTCTTATAGTTCTAAGATATCACTTAAAAAAATACTTATAGTAAAATTCCTTTGACCTGCCTCTAGATATATTAAAGAAGAACAGTAAAGACATTCTTGAAATTTTTGTTTCTCTCAACTACACTGCTTCTCTGTCACAAATGTCTGATTAAATCAGTCAAGAATATCAGATTTGAGCCTGAAAGTTGATCAATAGATGACTAATTCTTGGTAGTTTCTACCTTCTTCCTTTACTGGAACAGTAACTCTCAATGCTCACACACAGAGATAAAGAATTGTAAGAGAAATGAAAGACAATATTTTTTTAAATAACATTTTCCTAACATCATATCCTTTTTCTATGCAGCCACCTCATGTGTAACATTAAATTACAATAGTGCCTAACATAGGATATATTCAAATTAGGTAACTAGACCTGGCAATTAATAATAATTGTAAATAAATCAAAAATGAGACTATGCTCAAAATTGGTAGAAATGGAGGGGCTGCTTGATGAAAGTGGAGATTATAAAATTATTTTCAAGAAATACAGTAAGGTATGAAAGAACCAAGAAAATTAGTTTGATGTTCAACCTCAAGGAATCAGTGAAAATTTGACATTATGACTATATAGCATGGACCAAGTTTTTATAGTTTTTGCATTTCCTCTATATATTTTATGTATGGAAAAGAACAAAGAAATCATTTGGTAATAGTGACCTATGCTTCATAAACAAACCACAATCACTATGGAAATTCAAGTAGAATGAGGGGCTGCAGAGTCTAATTGGAAGGGAACATATAATTAACTGATTTTGGAGTAGGTGAGAGAACAAGTAAAGCCAGAGGGATTCTGTGTCTTATTTTTATCCAGTCCATTTTGGGATTCAGTAAGGTTGAGAACTGTTATTTGTCACCCATTAACTATATTTTAAATTGTCATCAGAATTGGTAACAAAAGTGATCCAAGTCTCAAACTGTTCTTCGGGGTGCTCTATCCTAAACCATAAGAACTGAATCAGACCTGTCAAAGTGTGCAGCAAATTTGTGCTCTTAGCACCTCCCAGATGAGAAGATGACCTCCCAGATGAGAAGATGAATGAGAAATTTCCCGTGCTCCCTGTGAACCCTTTAAGTGATTGTTGTCCACTGATCTTACATCAAGAAAGTGTTGTGTATGCATGAACATATTTATATAATAAACAGTCTTCAGAAATCAACCCTCTCTCATGCTCTCTCTAGGTTAAAGATATGTTCATGATCATAAGACAGGGTTTTTTTTTTTTTTTTTTTTCTGTCGACTTGCACATCAAACAGATATCAGCGAGCCAGCTGTTCACTGTTTATGTTCTTATCTAGATGCTTAGTTTGCAAAATGTGCCTCCATATCCTTTCTCTAAGTTCTTGGTTATGAACAATGAAGCCGAACTAAACTGGAAAGTCCTTTAGAAGGATGTTTTCTTATTCAATAAACATCTGTTACTAAAAAAAAAAAAAAAAAAAGAGGATAGCCAGACAGCACATTGCACTTATAAAGGCAAAATTATCTAAACACTTACAGTATTTTGCTTACCTATCACTATGAAGTTAGGAGTTTTCATCACAAATAGCCCAACCAAGTGTATTTTCATCAATAAATCAGGTTAAATCCAGCACCATATTTAATGAGGTTATTTGACTAAACTATAATGCATATCATTAGAAAGATGCTCCCATAGTAAACATTGTTTGTTGACAAAGAGAACAACTACTACTTTGATTATAACTACAGAAAACATTTTAGTAATTCTGTTACATAAATTCCTTCTCCCCCAAATCTTTCTGTAATTAATATTTGATATGAACTTAAAGATGCTTTTCAGTGCAAACATTTAAAAAGCTAGTGCACCAAGATTTCTAAAATGATAGCCTCCTGCTTAAAGAAAATAACTCAGGCTACAATGCCAGCCGCTAATTTAAATATCTGCATATCCCCACCATTTCCCCATCCACTTGGCAGTAAAAGGTTAAATCTATAGCTCTGACATTTAACTCCCAATAACACACACACACACACACACACACACACACAATTATCTTAGAATTTTAACCTAACAGAGTGATGCAAGCATTTAGAATAGTTTTGATTATCTGATGTGTAACTAATCATGACACTTGAATAAGGGATAGAAAAACCCAAATTTGAGATCTATAGTGGGTGCAGAAAGACAATGAGGGGCTACTGGTAGAAACATTGATCTTTCTGTTCTCAGATCAAGGAAACTGGAAGACCAGAGAGACCCCAGCATGAGGTGCAATTAATTAAATGTGTTGAAAAAAATATCTATGAGGGAGAGAAACATTTATTGGTTGTCTCTCTTGCCTCTCATATGTGCCCAATCAGACACTGAACTCTCAACCCAGGTATGTACTCTGACCAGAATAGAATGGCAATCTTCTGGTATGCAGGATGACCCTTCAATCAACTAAGACACCCGGCCAGGGCTCACCGCCACTTTTGAATGGCGTGAAGGTTCCTCATGTAGCCCTTTCTTTGAAATACACTACTTGTTCTGCTTGAAATATTCTCCTTCCCTCTCCCACTGTTCTTCCCTCCAACCTCAATTTGTCTATTTGGACAATTTATCCTTTTAAACTCAGTTTTTAAGTAGCAGTTTTAAAGCTACATTTCACTTAGGACCATCACAAATCTATCCCTTTCATTTGGGGTCTTGCTGCACATGTGCACCATGCATACTCTGTTACATTAGTTCATCTTATCACAGATAGCCCTTGCATACCTTTAACCTGACTGTAGCACCTTGAGGTTGGAGACATTTTCTTCCATCTTTATGGCCCCTAGCAACTATGCTTAAAATACATTTCCTAAATACATGAATGAGGTGTTATGGGTGCTAAAAACTTTACTGAATAATATTGCAGAGCTGAGAAGAAATACTTCTTACCAGGCTCATCATAGAAGTGTTTTTCAATCCAATTTTAAAGTATCAAAAATGTGTAAGGAATCTACTGTATTGTACAGACTAGATTTTTGAGAAAGATAACCTGTCTTCTTATACTTCTCTCTTGGACATGAGAAAGGTTGCCTTTGCCACTTAGACAGTAACTGAGACTATGTAAATGGGTGTTTAAACATTGTACCATGTTTCCCCACCTACCATAAAAGTGTATCCCCATTCCCACTGGGACCACTGTGATTTAATGCCTAATTATGCTGCTAAGGAACTCTTGGTTTCAGTTGTATTTCCAAAGCACAGAATTTTAGTTCACATTCCAGATAATAATAAATGTTTAGTACAATGTAAATATTTGTAAGCTAGTTACTAAATAAATATACTAACTTAAATATTACTTATATATAGTAATTTAAAAAAAATTATATTGTGTTCAGGCAGGAAAAAATCTGTGAAGTTTGGCCTCAGTTATGTACATTTTATTTCAAGACTTCCAGAAGATGGAGGCCTAGACAGACACGCTGCATCTCCCTCCACAACTAAGAAGAAATACAACTACCTCAAAACTAGAGACAACCAGAAGTTCCAGAAAATTGAGTGCATAGAAGTCGTCGTCGGCGGCGGCAGCCGTCCGTCTCGAGAGACGATGGCGTAGCTTCCTGAGAGTCTATCTGCACCGCCGAGAATGGCTGTGCAGTCCGATTCGGGAGTGACAATCCTTGCCGCACTTGGTACAGGTGAAGGCAGATGGCCGTTGTTGCTGCTGTTGACGCTGCTTCCGCCTCGATCTTTTCTGGACCGCCTCCTCGTTGCGCGCAGCCTCTGCACGTGACGTACCTTGCCTGACCGCGAGCCTCCAGGCTAGGCGGTCGTCTGCTTGAACTTCCCATGTGTTGAGATTGATGGAGCATTGTGTCATGTCCTTTTTGCAGATGTCTTTGAACCGCAGTTTTGGGCGCCCTGTCATCCTCTTGCCTTCTGCTAGCTCGCCGTAGAGGAGGTCTTTGGGGATACGGCCTGGATCCATTCTTTTGACATGGCCGAGCCACCTGAGGCGTCTCTCGCTAAGAACTGCATGCAAACTGCTCATATTGGCTCGCTTCAGCACCTCGGTGTTGGGAACCTTATCCTGCCAGGCGACATGCAGGACGCGTCGCAGGCACCTCATGTGGAAGCTGTTGAGTTTCCTTTCGTGCCTTGCGTAGGTGGTCCACGTCTCGCTGCCATAGAGGAGAGTGCTGAGTACGCAGGCTTGGTAGATGCACAGTCTGGTTTTCTCAGTGAGGCTGGAATTGTTCCACGCTCGCCGGTTCAGTTTGGCCATAACTGTGGCTGCCCTGGCGATTCTCCGGTTGACCTCCAAGTCGACTGACAGAGAGCTCGAGATGGTGGACCCGAGGTAAGTGAAGTCGTTGACAACCTCCAGGGTGGATCCGTCGATGGTGATGCATGGGGGAGTCCCCGTGCCTTGAGCTATAACATTCGTCTTCGTCAGGCTGATGGCTAGTCCGAACTCCTTGCATGCGTGGGAAAGGCAAGTGACTAGCTGCTGGAGTCCCTCTTCGGAGTGTGATGTCAAAGCTGCGTCGTCGGCGAAGAGCATCTCACGGATGAGCACCTCTTTGACTTTGGTCTTGGCTCGTAGACGGGCCAGGTTGTAGAGCTTGCCATCGGATCTGGTGTGAATGAAGACACCCTCGCTGCAGTCCTTAAAGGCGTATTGGAGGAGCATGGAGAAGAAGATTCCGAACAGCGTAGGCGCGAGGACGCAGCCCTGCTTTACTCCGCTGCTGACTGGGAAGGCCTCAGAGGTTGCGCCGTTGTAGGACACCGTGCTGTGCATGTTGTCGTGAAAGGACATGACCACAGCAAGCAGATGTGGTGGACAGCCAATCTTCCGTAGCAAGCTGAAGAGTCCGCTTCGACTGACCAGATCAAACGCCTTCGTGAGGTCAATAAAGGCGAGGTAGAGTGGTTTATGCTGCTCGTGACACTTCTCCTGCAGCTGGCGTAGGGAGAAGATCATGTCCACTGTTGATCGGCCAGCTCTGAAGCCACACTGGGACTCTGGGTAGACGCGGGAAGCAAGGGTCTGCAGGCGGGCAAGAGCGACCCGGGTATTCGCATAGAAGTACAACAAAGAAATAAAGAAGAAATACTCATCCAGACAGGTAAGAGGGCTGAGCCAGGCAGAGAGGAAGCAGTGCGGCGACAGCAGTGGCAGGCTGGCAAAAAGTGCGGTCACACATTTTAAAAAGTAGGGAGGGACACCTGGAGAGTGTTCCCATCACCAGAACAGACCACGAAGCTCAAAGTTCCAGCACCGGAAAAAATAAAGCCTCATTGCTTCTGACTGTGAAAACCAGTGGGGGTTGGGGCGGAGGAAGAAACTGCCAGTCTCTCAGCAGAGTCCACCTGTTTAAAGGTCCCCATGGTCTTAGGACACCTGCAGACCCACCCACTCTGGGAACAATGGTGAAGAAAATAGCTAGAGGTGTGCCAGTCCCATATGGGAAGCATGGGAAGTGCCTGGAAAAGGGGCAAGTGTTGAGCAAGCAGCATTTTTCCCTCTCAGACTCCTCCCCCACATACAGCACCACAACATGGTGAAATGGGTTGCCCCATACTGATGAATACCTAAGGCTACAGCCCTATAACATAACAGGTGGGACAGCTCTACCTAATAAACAGAGGCAAACAAACACAGGAGCCTATCAAGATAAGGAGACAAAGAAGTATGGCCCAAAAGAGGAAACAGATCAACATTCCAGTGGGAGAATTAAGCGATGAGGATATAGCCAACCTAACAGACAAGGAGATAGCCAAGTTAACCAATGTAGAGTTCAAAACACTGGTGATAAAGATGCTCACAAACTTGACAGATATGCTTAAGTACAACAAATGCATAAAGGAAGAAGTAAAGGCTATGCTAAATGAAATGAAGACAAATCCACACAAAACCAAAGGCTAAGGGAAGGAAACCAGGGTTCAAATCAATGATTTGGAACATAAGGAAGAAATAAACAGTTGACAAGTACAGAAAGAAGGAACAAGAATTGAAAAAAATGAAGAGAGGCTTAGGGATCTTTAGGACAACTTTAAACATGCCAATATTCAAATCAGAGGGGTGCCAGAAGGAGAAGAGTAAGAGCAAGATATCAAAAGCTTATGTGAAAATATGATGCAGGAAAACTCCCTATATTTGGCAAAGGAAATAGACATACAAGTCCAAGAAGCACAGAGAGTTCCAAACAGGCTAGACTCAAAGAGGATCAGACCAAGACACAACATAATTAAAGTGCCAAAGATTAAAGATAAAAAGAGAATATTAAAAGCAGCAAAAGAAAAGAAGAGAGTTACCTAAAAAGGGTTTCTATAGGACTATCAGCTGATTTCTCCAAAGAAACTTTGCAGGCAAGAAAGGGCTGGCAAGAAGTATTAAAAGTGATGAAAATCAAGGACCTACAACCAGACCACTCTATCCAGTAAAGCTATTATTTATAATATAAGAGCAGATAAAGTGCTTCCTAGACAAGGTAAAGCTAAAAGAATTCATCATCTCCAAGCCATTATTATATGAAATGTTAAATGGACTTATTTAAGAAAAAGAAGATCAAAACTATGAACATTACAATGACAACAAACTCACAATTATCAACAACTGAATCTAAAAAATAAAAACAGTATACTACTAAGCAAACTAGAATAGGAAAAGGATCATAGATAGGGGGATCATTTGGAGGGTTATAAGCAGGGAGGGTGAAGGGGGATAAATGAAGAAATGGTGCAGGGACTAAGAAGCATAATTGGTTGGTACAAAATAGACAGGGGAAGTTAAGAATAATATGGGAAAGGGTGAAGCCAGAGAACTTATATGCATGACCCATGGACATGAACAAAGGGGACTGGGATTGCTGGAGGGAAGGGGGTTACTGGACAGAAGAAAGCAAAGGGAAAGGAAATTGGGACAACTGTAACAACATAATCAATAAAATATACTTAAAAAAAAAGACTTTCAGAAGAAAAAAAGAAAGTATACTATAATGAGAAAGCAAATTTTCTTGTATGTACACTGTAGAGACTAAAATATTTAGTCTTGTTCTCTTTTCATTCTTTCTGTCATCATTACTTAGACTGTTGTTACACAAAGTGTAGCTTGAAGAGCATAATTACTATCACATGGGAGCCCATTCACAATATTGATTTACAAGACCCATCTTAGACCTACTGGTTCAGAATGCGTATTTTAATAAGATCCCTACGTGACTCCTCTGTGTATTAAAGTTTCAAAGTATGGTCTAGATTATCTCTCTTTATACCTACTAGTCACTAACTTCACCTTAAAGTGTATGTTAGCCATCTGAGCATTTTTTTTTTTCCTTTTTGAAATAAAGCCAAAAGTACTAGACTAGGAATGCCTGTTGTTCAGACATGTTTCTTACCTTTAAATATGTATCTTAAGTGCATCCTACACATACATCGGCTTTGTGTTAAACTCAAGAGTTTATTTTATATGATAACTTGCCCCAGAAGTAGGAAAGAGAATTTCCCAAGGCAGGGGGCAAACCTCATAGTTTTGGCCACCTGATACTAGTCAGAAAACACTAACTGAAGAAATGAGGGAAAGAGCTTATTTCAGCATCCTAAAAGTCTCCCTGAATCACAAGTCTACCTTCTTTCTCTGTCAGTTGATCAACACTGTCAGGGGCTCCTAGCAGTGACTATCAAGCAGAGCCAGAGCACACTGTTAAGTTGTCAAGCAGAGGGCAGCTGCTCCCTTTCCAGGCAGGAAATGAGTGTGTGGTGAAGGTTCTTCTCGGTTGACACCAGTTGTGCTCAGATGCTTAACTCTCCAACTCACCTCGACTAGTCTATTAACCTTGTTCAAAAATCAAACCAACACTCAAACCATTCAACGAAGTGTTTAGATTTTTATACATAAGGTTTCTAATTTAGCAAATATTTCTGGGATGCTATAAGGCAAGTCTCATTCCATAAAATAGGCTGAGAGATTTCTTAGAATGGCACCTAGAATAATCGTAATGCTTGAGTAGTTTATTCAATTTTTTCCTATCTCAGTGTGCAAAATAAAATAAAGAGAATACACCATTCTCTGAATAGCAATTGAAAAGCAAAGTGTTTAAAATATCTTTGAGAAGTACAGAATGTTATGCTAATGTACAAGATTAAAAACATATCTTAAAGGGGAGGTTAAGAGAAAAAATTAAATTACAAACTCATTATATGCTAATACTACATGTCACACCAAAATAATTAACAAAACATGAACAACTTATTATATCTCTTCTCTTACTTATAAAGAAACTTTTTTTTTAACTACAGCAAATTCTAAAATACATACAAGAGAGTTTGGCCCCTGGTGATGGGAAACATGCTAACAGATAAAGCAGATTTTATTAGTAACAATTCATGAATCAATGCCCATTGTGGTGAAGAAGTTCAGAGTTCCAGGTGGGATTAAGAACAGCTTTTAAAGCCAAATTATTCAATTAAATTTTGAAAGTAGTGTGAAATATGTCACACAAATGCAGTTTTTTCTTTTTTGTAATTTTAATACTTGATACTTCCTTATAAAAAATGGAAAATAGAAATGAAACCAAGGAGTGAGTACCAGCTAAAAACAAGATCAGAGGTTGTTATCTACATTGATGGTATATTTATAATTTCTCTGTTTTATTCTGATTTACAACTAAAATAAATAAATAAATAAAATAAAATAAATAAATAAATAAAATAAAACAACTGCAGTACATTTTACATGTGTGCACAACACACACATATAACTCTACAGAAGAAATTCCCCTGTGCTGATTTTACTTTTCTCTGTGGAAAAGGAAATGAATCAGATAGTAGATAAGCACTTTGAAGTAATTTTATGTTAGAGCTCTGTTGCTTATAACGATCAGTCTTACTGTTTAAGTACACTATATTTCTTTTATTCTTGTTGGACTAAATTGATAAACACAGAAAACAAAAATGTAGAAATCAACATATCAGCACTATTACTAATAAAACCTAGGTTGTAGGGGGTGGCTAAGGCATATGGCAGATGAGTTTCCCCCTTCAATTCCATGAAGTCTAGACCTTTAACAGTTCACTTGAACACATCTTCAATACTTAAAGCATATTAGAGTAGTTCCACCCAATCAAGAATTGGAGATCATTTTGCTTATGGCAATGATGTGGTAGGCATGGAACAGAAGACCAGGAGTGTTACATTGGTGAAGGCCCACCACATGTCTACATAAGTAATCATCTCTACCATAATAGGTTACCTTAGGCAGAAATAAATTGAATTACCAAGCAGCTGACAGCAGGGAGCAGCTTGATCTGTTCTTCATCTCTCTATTCATAGCAGCATTGCCTGTAGCAACAAAACCCAAATTCCTGAGTTCAGAATTCAAGGCCCCTGACAGTAAGATCACAACCCAAGTTTCTGGATGGCCTCCTGCCTTTTCTCTCCACGCACCCCATACTCTTCAGCCACACCTCTGTGGCTCTGCGGACAGCATGTCCAGCCCAGAGCACTCCTCGCTCCAAGCCCATTCCTGCCCTAATTGCATAGTCACAAGGCATCTTTGGCAGAACTGATGGTGCCCAGACCTGGCATTGGAAGGACTGCTCTACCGTTGTCCACTTCCAAGGGCTTAGATGTTATCCCCAAGGTCATTGAATCTCTCACTATGGTATGATTTTCTGGGAAAAAAAAAGAATAACTATGATAATCACCCTAAAGAGTTATGATATAGACTAAATAAGACATAGAAGCAGTTACAAAATGAACATTTTGTGATACCACAAAATACCTTGCAGGTGAGTAATGCGTAAGCCCATCTAAAACCACTAGCGCATATCTATAAAAGTGAAGATAATAAAAGAACCTGCCTCACAAAGCCATTGTGAAAATTAAGCTCCCCCTGTAGTGCCTGACATAGACAAGTTCAAGAGTGGTCATTATAATCATTCCAATGGTCCACGAGAAAGGTCCAAGTGCTGAACTAACAAAATGGAAGTGAAGGTGAAGAGAACAGCTGAAGAGGGGCTCATCCTTCCAGGAACACTTAATTATTTTGGATAAAGTCAGAGACCCTGGAAAGTATCCACTGCACGTGAGATGGACATCCTCACTGTTCAAGGCAGCTGGTGTTCCCTGGATCTGGTCAGTGGGAGCTGCACAAGGTGCCTCAAGATGGTGCTGTGATCCTGGTCCCTAGAGCTGGTTTGAGCAAGAAGGTTTGTGCCTGGCTGCAGCCTCCAGCATCCCCTCGCTGGAGTTATGCACCTTCTCCTCCACCCTGGACTCTTCATCATGACTGCAACACTTGAGGAGCTATTTGTTGTGGGTAAGACACCTGTGGGCGCTGGGAGGGATGTCACCTGACAGGTGGCACCTGGGCAGTGCCTCTTGTGGACTCTCCTTCCAAACCCAGCACATCCTTGGCTGGGCAGAGTATTCTCCAGCTCCGTCTCTAGCTTCAGGGCAAGAGAGAGATGACAGGGTGGGATTTGGGTCTCAGTTCTCATGCTATAGAGCCACTGGAGTGACTTGGCCCAACTCACTCTAGTTGGTGAGTTGGTGACAAATCCTGGACTCCCAGACCATTGCCATTTGCCTGTAACTAGAGTGCCCACCAACATTTAGATTATGCATTTAATTTTACCTTTTCCCTTCTTAACTTTTCTTTACAAGTTCACTTCCTCCAACATTATGTCCTGGCAAACTGGAGAATTTAACAAACAAACAAAAAAGGGAGTGTCCAAGAAGCTCCTGTTGTATTAGGCAAAGATGGGGCCAAGTTAAAATACTCCCTCAGTTAGGAAGCTGACCATGTAATCAAATCACCTAAGCATAAGGTAAGACATAGTCCAAGGAAGGGTGTTTCATAAAACCATTGCTTCACTCATTATCTCATTGTTTTTAGATAATCATATTTCTATCTTTCATGTTACTCTTAGTTTGGGATAGTTTCTTTTTTTCTTCTTACATGAACTAATTTAATCACAATTCAAATAAGTTTGGAAGAATGTTTTCAGGAAAACTGTTAACCACTGAAGAGACCTAAAGGATTCACCTCTGTCCAAGGTCATCTAAATCAGCATATCCATTCAACCCTAGTAATTAGCCACAAATATTTTTTCTGCTAATAATTTTTGGACCCTCAAAAAGTTACTCTTAGGAAAAAACTTCATTGAACCTCTTGTCCTGGGTATGAGTTATAAAATACATTGCTCTCCAGCCCATTTTCCTATAAGTACAAATTTGTGTGTTCATTTACTCTTTGGAAAGAAGAAAAGGAGATAGCAGGCAATGCCTGTCTCTCCCTAACACACACTTGCTTGCAAACCTGATAACTGATTTTCACTTGGTTCGAAAGCTTAGTTCATTAAAAGAATACAAGTTCCCTGGAACTGAGGGAAGAATTGCTATTTATTCTTCTAAGAGGTAAATGGAGTCATTAAGGGCATGGACCCTGGAGTTACACACCACTTGTATTTGAATCCAGACTCTATTAGTGATGGGCTCTGTGATCTTGAACATATGACATGACCTCAAAGTCTTATATTTTTTGCCAGTGAAATGGGAATCGTTATAAGTTTACGAGAATCGGCTTTGATTTTTATACAATTAAATGTGTGGTTTGGGGTAAAATTACTGTATTTAAATATATATATATGTATATATACATATATATACATATATATGAAAAATTCTTAAACCTACATTACCTAAATTATAGGCTTATTATATTTGTCCCTTTCATAAATGTTTATTGAATTTTTTGTCCTATCCTATACACATCCTTCTTTCGACCATGAGAGATGCAAAGATGGACTTTTTAAAAAATATGTTTTTTTGTGTGTTTTAGAGAGAAAGGAAGGGAGAAAGAGAAATATTGATTGGTGGCTTCCCATATGCTCCCTGAACTGGGATCTAACCCACAACTGAGGTATGTGCCCTGACTGAGAATCAAACCTGCAACCTTTTAGTTTATTGGACAATGCTCCAACCAACTGAGCCACACAACTGGCCAGGGCTAAAAATGGACTCTTTAGAGGAATCTGTTCTCAAGGACCATAAAATATACACCTAAATTAGAATACTATGAAACAGAAGATAACAAGTATAAAATAGATTGACATAAAATGCTATAGAAAGTCACAGATAGAAGATGTAATTTCCATCTGAGTAAGCATCTTAAAGGGTTAAATATGATTTGGACAGATAAATAAGAGATCTTAATTTCCTAATTTTTTTTTTAAATGATCACTGCAAAGTAACTATTTTAAATACAACAAAGAAGCTAGGATTTTTTTTAAGGACATTGCTATAGTTGTCAAGAAATTGGTATTGTATTGCTTATCCGAGTTTTTTTTTTTTAATCTTCCACTTATTTCCTCATCATACTTTAATTTAGCACAAACTCTATTCAAAGTACTTTAATAGATAAACAGGGAAAATACTTACCCTAAGCAAATAATAATAATTATTTTTTTTCTCAATGTATTAAGTATTTTAATCAGTATTTCTCAACTGTGGGCTGCTGGCCGATTTTCCAGGCAGAACACTGAATTAAGACCTGTACTATGCATGAGGGCAAGCCAGCTAAAGAGAAGTGATACTAGTGATAATAGAGCTTAGTTAAGGGTTGAACCAAATTGGCATATAAAGCCAAATGGGGGCTGAGTCACCTGGGTGATTTGATATTTCTCCAAAAACCTCTGCATGAGACATGATATGTGAGCAGGTGCATTGTTGTGATGAAGCTGCTATTTACCAGCTGCAATCTTCTGAATCATCTCAATAGTTTCTGTGGAGCAATGTTCAAGTTTAACACAAAACTTGATTCAGATTTGTTGCTCTACTCAGTCATTTTGAATGAGATGGCCACATAGTCCATATGATCACTCAACAACATCCACTGCCCCCACTGACTAGTACAGTGAAGTCATCATTGTTCACCTGGGTACTATTCCTGGTGCTATCATTAAGCTTACTTCATTTTTTTGAAGGAGCTATTTTGACCACCTGACCACACTGTGGTCCACATGTAAAATTACAGTCAACAGGACCCTGGCCAGACAATTGTGACTTCCTTGTGCTCCTAGAGCACTTTGTACACAACAGGCAGGGATCTTGTACCATAGGCTGCCCACTAACTGTTTGAGAAAGGGCAGAAGAAAAAGTGAGTGATGTGGCCTTGACCCTCAAGGTGCTTTCCTAGAATAACATCTTACCAAGTAATGACTGACAAGAGATACTGGAGAGAATATAATAACTTAATATAGGGCTCTTAAGTTGACATTTCTATGTATATTTTTAATGTAAAGAGCCATACAGGCAATGTTTTAAGCTTTGTGGGCCACACAATCTCTGTTGCCATTGTAGCAGGAAACTAGACAAAGACATTATATGAATGAATGACTGTGGCTGTGTGCTAATAAAACTTCATGAATGCATATAATTGAATTTTATATTATTTTCACATATCACAAATGTTATTCTTGTTTTGATGTTATTTGACCATTTAAAAATGTAAAATCCATTCTTTACTCATGGGTCCACACGATAGGGCAGTAGACTGCTGAATTCTCCCCTAGATTATTATTTCATTGGGTCCCTCAGATCTTATAACAGAGAGATCCAAAGGGTTCTGAGAAAAACAAAGGTGGGATTGTCTTTCAGTAATTCTTTAACAAGTTTTAAGTGCTCCCACATTTCCTATTGAAATCACAATATATTTTGCCTCAAATTCTAATCTAAAAAGAAATCAATAAAATAAGACTCTTCTTTGTCATGGTTTTAGAAGTTGTGATAGTCATTACACTTTTCAGTTTGCCGTCCTGATGTGCCTCCTGACTTACGTTGGTGCTCTCTTGAATGGCCTGACCCTGCGGCTCATGGGTATGCCCACGATGGAATGAAACAAGAAATGAGTAAAAGCAAGAAAATGGGAAAACTCACAAATATTTGAAACTAAATAATATGCTCTTGAACAATCACTGGATCATAAAGGAAATCAAAATGGAATTTAAAATATACCTCAAGACAAATGAAAAAAAAAAAATGCAAGTTACCAAAAT
This sequence comes from Furipterus horrens, assembly GCF_987537825.1. NCBI lineage: Eukaryota > Metazoa > Chordata > Mammalia > Chiroptera > Furipteridae > Furipterus > Furipterus horrens. Next base: position 57,148,161 of record NW_028327171.1, read on the forward strand.
TTACAGGGTGCAACAAAAGCAGTGCTAAGGGAAGTTGTTGTGATAAATGTCTACATCAAAAAAGAAAAAAAGATATCAAACAGTTTAATATTACATTTTAAGGAACTAGAAAAGACCAACAAACTAAATTCAAAGTTAGGAGAGGAAGGGAATAATAAATATTAGAGCAGAAATAAGTCAACTAGAGAATAGAAAAACAATAGAAAAACTCAAAACTAAAAGTTTGTTTTTGAAAAATAAACAAAATTGACAAACTCTTAGCTAAACTAAGAAAATAAAAGACTCAAATAAAATCATAAATGAAAGAGGAGACATTATAACAGACGTTTTAGAAATGAAAAAATTATAAGGCACTATTATGAACAATTATATACAAAGATATTGGATAACTTAGAAGAAGTGCATAAATTTCTTGAAACACACAGCCTACTGAGACTGAATCAAGAAGAAGCACAAAGCCTGAACAGAACAATAACAAGTAGTAATAAAAAGTTTTCCGACAAATAAAAGCCCAGAACCAGATGGCTTCACAGCTGAATTCTACAAAACATTGAAAGAAAAACGAATGTCAATCCTTCTTAAGCTCTTCCAAAAAATAAAAGTAGAGAAAATATTTCCAAACTCATTTTATGAGGCCCACATTACCCTGATATCAGAGCCACATAAAGACACCACCAGAAGACTACCAATATATCTGATAAACATAGATGCAAAAATCCTCAATAAAATACTCACAAAGTGACCCTGATCAGTTGGCTCAGTTGGCTAGAGCATCATTCTGTACACCAAAAGGTTATGGGTTCAATCCTTGGTCAGGGCACATAGCTAAGTTGCAGATCTGATCCTGGGTTGAGACATATACAGGAGGCATCCAGTCAGTATTTCTCTCTCTCTCCTTTCTCTCTCACTCTCTCTCTCTCTTCTTCTCTCTCTCAAATCAATAATCATATCCTCAGGTAAGAATGTTTTTAGAAGTTTAAAAAAATAAACTACTGTAAACTGAATTCAACATCATCAAAAAGATTATACACTATAACTCAATGGGATGTATCCCAGGGATACAAGATTGTATTAACATACACAAATCAATCAATGTGATATGCTACATCAACAGATGAAAGAAACAAATCGCATAATCCTCTAATGCAGTAAAAGCATTTGACAAAGATCAACATCATTCAATAAAATAAGAATAAAAGAAAATCTCTTCAACAGAAGTCATTTACAAAAAGCTCACAGCTAACATCATAATCAATGGTACAAGGCAAAGGTGTCCCCTCTTGCCACTCCTATTCAACATAATAGTGGAATATTAGCAAGAGTAATCAGACAAGAAAAGAAATAAAAGGCATCCAAGTCAGGAAGGAATAAGTAAAAATATCTCTTTTTGTAGCTGGCATGATCTTATATGTAGAAAACTCTAAAGACTACACACATGCGCACACACACACACACACACACACACACACACACATACACACCTCTGTTAGAACTAATGAACAAATACACTAAAGTTGCAGAATACAAAATCAACATACAAAAATCAGTTCCATTTCTTTATACCAACATGGATATTATTCAAAAAGAAAATCAAGGAAACAATCCTATTTACAATAGCATCAAAAAAGAATAAAATAACCAGAGGTAAAAAAAACTCTGTACACTAAAAACTATAAGACACTAATGAAAGAAATTAAAGAGGACACAAATAAATGGAAAGATACTTTATGTTCATGAATTGGGAAGATTAACATTGTTAAAATGAACATACTGCCCAAAGTGATATACATATTTAATACAGTCCTTATCAAAATTTGAATAGCAGTTTTTGCAACAATAGAAAAAGCAATTCTAAAATTTATATGGAGCCACAGAAGATCCCAAATAGCCAAAGCAAACTTAAGAAAAAAGAAACACTGAGTTGGAGGAATCACACATCCTGGTTTCAAATTATATTATAAAAGTATAGTAATTAAAATGGTATGGTACTGCTATAAACAGATACCTACACCAATGGAACAGAATAGAGAGCCCCAAAATGAACCAAAGCATGTTTAGTCAACTAATTTTTGACCAGGGCTCCAAGAATATACTATGTGGAAAGGATAGTCTCTTAATAAATGGTGCTGGGAAAATTAAATACCCACATGCAAGTGAATGAAACTGGGTCCTGCCTTCACCACTCAACTCAAATTAAAGACATAAACATATGATGGAAACTGCAAAAATCTTGGAAGAAAACATAGGAAAGAGCTCTTTAACATTGGTCTTGACAATGGAAACAAAAGCAAAAATAAATAAGTGAGACTCCATCAGACTAAAAAGCTCTTGCACAGCTAAAGAAACGCTCAACAAAATGAAAAGGCAACTTGTGGATTAGGATAATACATTTGAATACTGAGCCTCACTTTACCCCTGCACTAGCAGATCTTATAACACAAGAAAAAAAAAAAAAGCAGGGATGAGTATTGCGACTGACCAGGCTGATGGGGAGAGAGGAGCGCAGGCCATGCCTTCTCAGTTCCCTCTCCAGTGTCACTGGAACCAGCGAAAGTGGTATGGAGAGTGCCTTCTGAAAGAACTGAGGTTTTCGAAGGGAGAAGGCAGCCAGCCCTCCAAGATCATCAGGGGAAAATCCCAGGTAGTAAAGAACTTCTTACTGTTCTTTTAACTATCCCAGAAAATGATTTCAGGCTCTATATGCAAAAAGTTACTTTGAAAATTAAAAATTAAATGTTCCTGCCTTGACTAGAGTGGCTCAGTTGGTTGGGCCTCATCCTGCAAGTTGAAAGGTCACTGATTTGATTCCCTAGCACATGCCTGGGTTGTGAGTTCTGTTCCCCAGTCAGTCAGGGTGCATGTGAAAGACAACTGATTGATATTTCTCTCCCTCTCTTTCTTCCTCTCTTTCCCTCTCTCTAAAAATAAATTTAAAAAATCTTTATTTAAAAAAATTAAATGTTCTCACTGAGTTTAGTGAAGTCCTCCCTTCCCCTCCAACCAGGGTATAGAGTAGTCATAAACTTGTAGTTTATCTTTATTTTTTCCTGTTACTTACTAATGGCTCAGTACAAAACAGAACCTCAATATGTAAATTCTTATATGGACAAATTACTCAATAAATGTAATGCACCTAGTATGTGATAAGTATAAATTGAAATAGGCAATATTGTTATTTTTTCACATATCAGTCAACAAAATACCCAGAAATTCTGTAGTACTAGCTCTGTTAAAAAAAATGTGTTTAGCCAGGAAGTGCAGATCATTCTAAGAAGCACCAACAAACAATAGGAGTCACAAAAATGGGGAGACAGAGAAACAACCCCCCATCGAAAGGAAAGGTAGAGTCCCCAGAAAGAGTGCTAAATGAAATAGAGGGGAGCCAACTATCAGATATGGAATTGAAAGCACTGATTATGGAGAAGCTCAATGAGCTCAGCGGAAACTACAAAGAACTCCAGAAGAACTACAGTGAACTCCAGAAGAACTATAAGGAACTTACTGAGAATTATACCAGCATCAAAAAGGACATGGAAGCTATCAATAAGAGCCAGGAGGAAATGAAGAATACCATCTCTGAATTGAAGAACACAGTAGAAGGAATTAAAAACAGGCTAGAGGAAGCAGAAGATCGGATCAGCGAGCTGGAGGACAATGTAGACAAAAACTCACAGACAGTGCAACAAAATGAAAAAAGGCTGAACAAGACTGAAGAGGCTCTAAGACAGCTGCAGGACAACATGAAATGTAATAATATCCGTATCATAGGAATTCCAGAAGGAGAAGAAGAAGAGCAAGGGATAGAAAACCTCTTTGAAAAACTAATGACAGAAAACTTCCCTCACATGAGGAGAGAAAGAATCATGCAAGTCCAGGAAGCACAGAGGGTCCCAATGAAGATGAACCCCAACAGGCCCACTTCAAGACACATCATAATTAAAATGCCAACATTCAAAGACAAAGAGAGAATCCTAAAAGCAGCAAGAGAGAAACAACTAAAAACATACAAGGGAGCTCCAATAAGGCTATCATCAGATTTCTCAGCAGAAACACTACAAGCCAGAAGGGAATGGCAAAAAATATTCCAAGCAATGAAAAACAAAGGCCTACAACCAAGAATACTCTACCCAGCAAGGCTCTCATTCAAAATGGAAGGTGAAATAAGGAGTTTCCAGGACAAAAGAAGGCTAAAAGAATACATCTCCACCAAACCAGCATTGCAAGAGATGCTAAAGGGTCTGCTTTAAGAAGATGAAGAAACAGAGAGAGACAGAGAGGAACACGAGTACAAAGGGGGAAAATGACAATGAATAAGTACTGAAAGAAAGAAGGAACTTCTGCCATTTGCAACAACATGATTGGAACTGGAGAGAATTGTGCTTGGCAAAATGAGCCAGGCAACAAAAGAAAATTACCTTATGCTATCACCTGTTGCAGGAAACTGATGAACAACACAAACAAATGAGCAAAATTGAACCAGAGGTATGTGAACAAGGAGTAGATTAACGGTGACGGGGGGGGGGAGATGGGAGGGAGAGAAGGGGTAGGAAGGGGAAGGGTCTAGTCAAAGAACATGTGTGGATGACCCATGGACATGGACAGCTGGGTGGAGACTGGATGTGGAGGGGGCAGGGTGCAGGGAAGCAGGAGGGGGAAAAAAAGTGAGACAACTGTAATGGAAAAACAAACAAAAAAATTTTTAGTGGGGGGAAAAAATGAAAATATAAAGAATGGAAATGCAAGTTCATTGAATATTAGAAGGACAAGGATTTTCCTTCTGATAAGACAGTCCTACAGATTTAGAGACATGTATGTGGGTTATGTTACATAAATTAACAAGTGTTTTCTGTTTTCAAAGGGCATAGGCCTATGATCTCATTACCTGAGTGATTGTCGGTAGGTATAGGCCTCACTTAATCCTGTCTGCATTGCTGCCTCCTGAGACTCAATGGTTTGGCTGAACTAAGTGGCTGGGTTGGTGAAGAAGGGGGTGGTCTGTGGGCTTCACTTTAAAACTGGTTTCTCTTTTCTATCCTAATGGCTTGGACAGAAAGAGCCCAGAGGCCTGAGAGGGGGGAAACCTAAAATATTTCCCTCAGTCCAAACTAAGTATAATGGGCAAGAGGGTTTTGGACAGGTGAGATGTACCTGGCATACCTTCCTCCAAAGAAGCCCTTATTTTCCCTAATGTGGGACATTGAAAAATTAATACCTGTCTTTTGTCATCTAGTGGTTACGGATCGAATGATATCCTTTAACCTTGTTGCCTCCAGAATACAACAAGGATGCCAGCCTGTTAAACCAAGCATGCCGTTGTCCAGAGACAGCCAACCAACCTAGAGTCTGCACGATCCTTCCCCATGTGGGAAGGCCACCCTCCCCTCCACACCCCCACTCTTATTAGGGATTTCTTGACCCACGGGTAGGTAGGACGACGACCTTGTCCAGCTTGAAGCAGCCAGAGGAGCTCGAGACCTTCGTCCATTGTCCTTTATAAGATTGTAAATGGTTTTAAGTCTGAGAGGGAGGGATTGTTATTTTTTATTGTTAAAATATTTAACGAATTAATTAATTATTTTTTAAAAAGAAGAAGAAGAACATATGAAAGAGTGAGGCGGGAGAGCTTGTATGTACGACCCATGGGCATGGACTTGGAGAGGAGATTGTTGGGGATGGGGGGTGCTGCGCGGAGGGGAGCAAAGGGGAAAAATTGGAACTATTGTAACAATATAATCAATAAAATATACTTAAAAAAAAAAAAAGATTGCAGAACACACCAAAAAAAAAAAAAAAAAAAAAAAAAGAAAAAGAAAAACAATAAATAAATCAAAAGAAAAAAAAATGTGTTTAAAGTGCTCTAAAATTAGAAGGGAGTTTACTGCACTATAATCTCTTAGCGACAAATTGATCCAGTCTTCCTGTTTGCTCGATAGAATATAGCTCATGTCTTTTCTTTGTTTCCCCCTAAGTGAGGGAGAATACCCAGATGCTTGCTACCACAAAATATATTCCCAACAGAATAAATAGAGCTTTCTTCAGTGACTTTGTTAAGTTCTGTTAGCTTATATGTATGAACCCATTTGAGTGCCCAGTTTATGGTACAATCTTTAATCTCCTTTGGGAAGGACAGTGTTAAACCAAGAGCATTTTCCTGCCTTTATGGAATTTCTTACTAGGTAAAGTGCTTTTTTTATTGTCCTCTTCACCAAAATTTGCCTTGTTTTAAATTTTGTCCTTTATTCCCAAATTGTTTATTACTTAAATATATTTAGCTAATCAACTAATTATTATATATAATTTAGCTTCTTGATTTATTATTTAATAAATTATATTAAACCAATTATTTTAAAGTATATTAAACCAATTATCAAAATGAAACCTCCTAGCAATAAATAATATAGCATCACCAAGCTAGACACTATGCTCAGCTCTTTATGTATATATTAGAAATAATTTTCTAATACTCAGAATTCAATATCCTACATGATTAATATTTTTATTTTGATCATCCAAATGAGGAAAGTGAAACTGAAGATATGTAAATAACTGGCATAAGTTGACATAATTAGTAAGTGACAAAGCAGGGACTTGAGATCCTGTTTGATTTCAAGGCCTGGGCTCTTTCTCCTGAGCAAAACTTCCTTTCCTGTGTTTCTTTGCCCCTCTCCCTACAATCTGTAGCTCAGGAGTCATACTGCCTCAGCAAGACTATTTGGTTGCTAGGAAGGAAACCCACTAAAGTATAGTAGCTATAAACGAGTATTTATTGGAAGAACCCAGGGAGTCCGAAGGTTTAACTGCAGGGGATTAAGAGTATTTTTTCAAACACAATTTTGCTGTTTTGACTTTTGTGGTTAAAAATTCAGGCATTACCTCACAATCTTGTCATGGACGTCATGAATAGAGGCAGAAGAGAGACTGCTGAAATCTTAAGAGCTCTAAATTGTTGCTTAAATTTACATAGACTTTCATCCTGAACCAGAGCACACTTCAACATACATAGCAACAGGAAAAGAAACAGTTGGTGCCATAGTGACAATTCTTCGCCTCTGGAAGCTCATTCATCTGGCAGAGCTGAGAATTCAGAGTTCTTGTTAACTTTGAAATCACGGTTAAATGGAAGTTACCATTTTAAAAGCAATGATTAAGTAATAATTCTGGCATAATAAAATTCACTTAGAACAAAAATTTAGCTATATTACAATTTAATCTGGTGATTTGAAATGTCCTCGGGGTCTTGTAATAGCAATGATTAGTAAGACCATTGTGAATGTCAGTTTTTGCTGTACCAGCCTAGGTATAAAAGTGGTGTGAGATCCTGAGGAAGTTGTCTTTTCCCTCCAGTATTTTTCTTTTTTTAATAAAGCCTGAAGTGGACATTTTTGAGCTCTATATTTTTAAAAATTTGGAATACATGAATCTTTCTTATTATCTATTTCCTCAATATCATTCTTAATTTATTCTTCCTTCCTACATTATTGTGATGTAAATTCCACTACATGCTATTCTTTGACAGGATTTCTTGTGGTCTCTTTCTAAAGTGTATTAGTGTTCTGGAAAATAAATAGTCTCTTCCACTGTAAGGCATTTGCTTTCTTCAAACCTGCGTGGCTGCCACCCTTTTCTGTCTTACCCATTCTCTCTCTCTCTCTCTCTCTCTCTCTCTCTCTCTCTCTCTCTCTCTCTCTCTCTCTCTCTCTCTTACACACACACACACACACACACACACACACAGAGGTCATTTTAATTAAATGTAGAGGACCATATTAAAAAGAAATAAATGAATAAATAAATAAACCTCATTGATTCTTCATTCCACTGTAAGCTAAAAATTTAAATACTTTAGCACTTTCAAACTTAATCTCAACACACACTTTCTGGTATATATATAATTATTATTTCATCTTTCTCAACTTTTATGTACATTTTCATTCCTTTTTTAAGTCTTTATACATCATAGTCATAGGAGCGTTAATATTTTCTAATCTTCATCTATATCTTGAAGCTTACCTGTATTTAAGCTCTTTTTCCTGGGGAGAAAAATCTCCCTTCAAGGCAATATTGAGGGTTTTCTTATCTTATTTCCCACACATAATTTATTGATTAATTAATTTAGTCAATCCATCAACTATGCATTCATTAATTATTTGTGTCTATAGGTCAGACACAAAAACCTGGAATCAAACAAAAGTATGAGGTCGCTACCTTCTTGGACCTTAGAATATAGTAGAGAAGAAAGGTCCTAAGAAAATTAGCAAACAAAAAATATGAAAATATATTTTCAATAATGATAATAAGTGCTATAGAAAAAAGAACAGGGTAAGAGAGACAAAACAGCACAAAGGAGAACCCACTTTAGATTGGGAAAGTGAGGCTATTCCATGCTCATGCTATAGGAAACAGAAATATACTGAGTGAAAAGAGCCAGTTCAGCTGGAGCATGATACCAAAAGGGAAGAATATCTGAGATGAAGTTGAAGAAGAAGCAATATCTGAAGCAGTGATGCCTGGTAGACAATGTTAAAGAGTCTAATTCAATGTTAAAGAGTTGTATTTAGAAGTTAATGGGAAGACACTAAACACCAAGGAGGGCTAGCAGATAATTGTTTTAAAAACAGTTTGGCTGCCATGTGGAAAATCAGCTGAATGGGAGCAAAAATGGAAGCCAGCAACTAGTGAGGAGACCACTGTGTAAGATGCAGACAGCGCTGGCTTTGGCTAAAAAGGTTGAAGGCAGTGGAGAAAGAAAGGGACAAAGAGAAGCTTTGATTAAACAATAAAATTTTCCAGGACTAAATTAAATGCAGACTAGTAAAAAGACCATTTATATAGAGAGACCAGGAGTAAAATAAGAAGGGATTGCCACATTCGTTTTAAATATTTTTGAGCTTCAGAGATGTCAAGCAAAAGGTGAAACATACACATGGGACTTCATTGGTCTTGAACTAAAAATTCATAGAAATAAGCAGGGAAATCACCCATGTTTTTGCTTTTGAATTACATTCACAGTGTACCTTTTCCTGGGGACACAAATAGCTTTTACGAGCACTTGGGCCAGCCTGAAAGCAATCGGACAAGGAGGGGAACACACTTCTAACCTGGAAGACCTATACACTTTGATTCATTGTGTTAAATCAACATGATGCTTCAGAGCCCAGATAGAAATTACAGCAGATAAATTGTCCAATGGAGAGTGTTACAGAATATCTTTAAGGAAATCTTATAGTTTCAGTATGTCAGAGAATATGTACAGATGCAGTTCTAAACTGTGTCTCTCGGAAGCATATATTTTTAGATTTGTTTCAGATTAGTTGTTATAAGAGTGTTGCTTGGAAAAAACACTAATTGTTATTAGGTAAATAAACCTTACTGCTCCACCCTGGGTTAGACTGCCTGCGGAAGTTCACTTACAGGTTCAGTTTTGAAAGTCAGCTTTTGCCATTGCAACTTCTGTTTTTTCTTGGTTCATGCTGTCATATACATAAGCCATACCCCTGCATAGAAGAAATCTCAGGGCTCTATCTTCCCTCATTTTCCCTTTGGAAACATGACTGCCTATCTCACTGATGTCCTTTTCATTGCCTCCTTCCCTCAACTGAAGAAATTTTACAAATAACCATAGCCTGTATTTTAATTTGTACATCTGTATTTGGTTAAATAGATCCAGTCTTTTCTTTTGATGCTGAAATAATGAGGCAAACTTTATTTCATTTATTGAAGAAAAAATGTTGCATGTATTTTTACAGTATACCTAAGCAACTAGATAAACTAATTTAAATCTATATTGCAGTAATTGTATATTTTCTTAGAAAACATGAATTTTCAATTATAAGTTAAAACTCTAGTCAGAAAGGCTGTATAAATAAATCCTAGTCACTAAAAATAACAATGTCTTTCCCCAAATAGCAGGTGCCCAATTAAGAAAAACAAGGAAAGATGAAGAGTTATAATCAATCCTAGCTTGGATGATAGCTCCAAATGCCAAGTGTGACTGTCAGCAAGATGCTGAGAGGCTCTCCTTTTGATCAACAAGTCTGCCAGAATTAGGGTTGGTTCACTCTTTACTAGACAGACAAGCTTATGACAATTTGGCTGATTTATTCAGATAGAGTTACCCCAAAGCAGCTTCTTACTGCCTAGGCTGGAACTGATCCATACCTTTGCAGGACCTGGGATAAAAGGACAAATGGAGACCCACATGCTACAGACCTAAATAAACGAAGTTATAAATAAACAAAGTTATAAATTAAGCTGAAAACTACTTAATAATTATGCTCTACCTCCTGCCTTGATAAAAGATATTATCACAATTTCAAAACTTCTATTTTTGTTTTCACCCTTTACTTTTTCCTGAGCTCTATTTTTACTTCTGTCTAATTTTTGTATCTGTATTCATTCTAAGTGATTTAAATGATCGAACATAAATGTAATTGTGTTAAAAGGGTAAAAATTAAAGTATATTTTAATAAAAAATAATAGTATAGCTAAATAAAATTTAAAAATGAAATTATTCTTAATGTTTAAAATATTTACTTCCAAAATAATCAAAATTTTCTCTTAAATTTAATATACAATATAAAATTACATTTGAGCTGAATAAAAATTTAAATACATTATTTCTATAAAGTTGAATTGTTAAGATTAAAATTATATTAAAATATTTTAGAAAGATTAAGCTTTCTGTGGTTTTACCATTCATTGTGTATCTAGTTGCCAATATAAAAATTAGTAACACTCTACATGTACCTTCAGGGGTTGTCAAACTTTTTCTATAAAAGACCAGATAGTAAATATTTTAGGTTAATGAGCTATACAGCTCTATTACAACTACTTGACTCTATCATTGTAGCCTGAAAGTAGCATGCACAATACATAAATGAATGACTACAGCTGTGTTACCAAAAGAAACTATTTCTAGAAACATACAGCAGGTCAGATTTTGCCTGTGAGCTCCTAGTTTGTTGACTCTTGGTCTCAGATCACATACATACAAATTTAGACTGATCTGAATTATTTAATATTGGACTATGTCCCTCTAGCCATCATATGCAACTAATAAAATACCACATCACTTCATGAACATTTCCACAACCACAAATTAGAACATAAAGAGTTAAAAAATTAATAGAGCTATTTATTATAATCCTATCACTGAAATGAAGGACTTGATAAGGTATTTTGACTTCTCTCTTATAAGCACTTATGCTTTTAAATCCATTCAATATGTCTATGAGGTACAGGCAGCAAATCTTCAGACCTCTGTGCTATCAAGCAGCTGTTTGACTTTGACTGAGGATCTTGGCAACAGAGAGAGTTATGTTTCCTTGAATAGTGCTGATCGTGCTGCAACTGTTTAACGTGACTGGTCAAACTGTGCCAGACCAAAGAGCCACATTCTGAGTGACTGGGGGTTCCAATGCCTGTGTGTGTGTGCATGTGCCTTCCTTCTCACCCACAAGTGGACTCAGCAGGTTAACATAACTTTAGAAAACAGCTTAATTGAACTTTGATCATGTCTTGGTTCTTCCACGTGTTACCTGTGAGACCCAGGGAATGTTCCTTAGAATCAATGGATTGTAAAAACAGCATAAACATCACTTGCTAAATGTACACAAAGAGCTTGTGCTTAATCTGAAAAACAACAAGAATTTAATATTGCTTTGTTGAAACATCTCCACTCTCCTATTCATCCTCTAACAGTTGAAAGATTAGCTTTCTCCACACATGATGGTTTCAGAATCGTTGAGAGGAGAAAATAAACATGAGGCCATAAATGTGACAGAAATTCAGGCTCTTTCATCTGAAATGTAATCAAATTTACTTGATCTACAAACAAGTTATATGCTATCATTTGTGGCACACTTAGTGCACACTTTCCACGCCATTCTGGGTCTACATAGCATTGCACTTCTCCTGAGGCCTGTGACTCAAACTGCATTGCGAAATATTATGACCTCAGAGAGCTGTGATGGATAAAAAAAGCCACAGTGATGTCCATCACAGGATAAGGCAGCACATATGGAAAGGATGCCACACCAACTCAAGTTTTCAATTAAATACCCAAATCTGTGCAAAGTAATATCATTTAAAATTATTCATGAGATGAAACTGAGTTTAAGTGATAGATGTGTAAATGTGGTGGGTGATCTGATTAGGACTACTTTTCCTTTTGAACTTGTACTTAAATACAAAGGACAAGATCTCCCTGCTGGTCATGGTGACTACCGGTCCAGGAGACCCTCTGCCTTCGCGCAGAGGGAACATTCCCACTTGCCAAATACCAATCTAGTTGCCATCTCATTCATTGTCTTTTTAAGTGCTAAACACTATTTAGGATTATCAGATTAGGAAAATAAGGTTAAGGTTGTTTAATTTATTTATTATTTTTAAGTTGTATTTCATTGATTTTGCTATTACAGTTGTATCCATCTTTTCCCATTCCACCCAGCCCCCCACCCCCCCACACACACTCCCTCAGGCAATCCCCACACCATTGTCCATGTCCGTAGGTCATGCATATAAGTTATTTGGCTACTCCATTTCCTGTACTGTACTTTACATCCCTGTGGCTATTCTGTTAACTAGCTATTTGTACTGCTTAATCCTTTCACCTTTTTGCCCATCCCCCCAAACCCCCTCTCATTTGGCAACCATCAAAACATTCTCTGTATCTGTGATTTAATTTCTGTTCTGCTTGTTTGTTTTGTTTATTTATGGAAAAATAAAGGACGTTAATCCAAGTCTGTCTACTGCACATCCCAGTACTATAAAGCAACCGTTAAACTGAATGAATCATGTGACTCGGTTGTAATTTTAATCTCCAGCTACCATGGAGAGCAGAATCAGCTTCGTGCTCATTGTAACATGGTCAAAAATGTTCCTCTTCTACCCATTGCTACACTTTCCCTATTCCTGTGAGTCTGTGGTCCCATTTTTTCAAGTTTGCAACTTATTCAACTCAAACAAATACAGATTCTCAGTTGGCTTGCTGGGTAGAAAAGAAACATCCACTAACTTGTTAATGACTTATCATGTTGTTCCTTCCCGACTCATAAGCACTAGCAGATTTCTTCTGGACTCATTTTTATAAATGTGTTCCCAACGATAGGTTTCAAAATTTCTTTGAATTACACAAAAGCAAATTACTAAGAGTGGGATTAAAGAAATTGTGACATAAAATAGGAATAAAATTTGTGGGAGGTGCAATTTCTTGATACATTTGTATTTTACTTGTAACATGTAGTGTACTTACTTTCATGAGGGAAACCAGACTTGATTTGATATTCTGTCTTAGCACGAGTTTTTACTCTTGAAATCTTTAAGAATGTGGAGTTTTTTTAGCACTTTGGATTGCATGTTCCCTACTCCCAGATTACTTGTTTATCATTATTTGTGACCTTCCACTAGAAATTTTACAACTCTCCTAACATTGAGGCTACTCGAATGAAACAAATCTGTAAATGATTACAGCCTTTTGCAAGCAAGGTGAGCTATAAACACTGTATCTACCATTTAAAAAGTTAAATACTAGCAATAAAAAAAAACTTTGCTAGCATTTCCAGTATTAAAAAAAAAAATGTGATCTCACGTTTAAGTCAGATTTTGGATTTAGTACTTATTAACTCCACAAGAGATAGCAATATTCCCCAAACTAGTGGTGATGAGATGGATGTGAGAACTTCCCTCAGCTGTGTCTTTCAACTTGAGAAAGCATGGTCCCTTGTGTCGTTATAAAGGGCATGTTTAATTCCCTTTTCTATATCTTCTTGGTATTTACATTAGTAACATTAAACCATAATTGTATTTTATGAAGCCTGACTCGTTTAAATGCCATAAAATTTTGCCAAGGGGATTTCATTCACCACTTGCTGTGTAGGGGATAGAGTTATACGACCCCAATAAATGTTATTGGAAGTTCATGAATAAATCCTCAACTATACAGAGAAAAATATATCCCAAGAAGGACAGGAACAGAAGACAATAGGCTTACTAGAGCAAAATTAAGTGGCAGTTTGATCTTTTGAGCTAATACCTCATGAAAACAGAAGTCAGTGACATTTAAATCACTTAAGAATAGTGATTTCCTTATTAAGAATTTACACATCTCTTTGAAAACTTAACTATTCTTATTTGCCCAAAATTTTTATTATTTGCAGATACTGAGGGCTTTTCAATGATCTGAGGGCCATTTATGTAGTTTCCCACTTCCTTGTAATTTGCATTGACTAAATATTTAGATGATGAAATACATTTTAACAATAAATCATCAAGGAATTATATAGTTTTATGTGTGAACTTCCATGGGTACTGGAGAAAGAAGAAAACATTTTATGGAAATTGTTTTCATAATTTTGGTGTTTCATTATTTTGAAAAAGCAGTCTTTATATATAAAAAAAATGGAAGCATATTTAAAGTCATATGTGTATATACTAACAATCATATTTTGTTAAAATTAGATGTATATAAATTTATTAGCATTTACTAAAATTGTATTTTTTATTTTTAAGTTACAGTTGAAGTATATATTATATTAGTTTCAGGTGTACAACCCCATGATTAGATATTCATATAACTTACAAAGTGATTACCCCAATAAATTTAGTACTCATCTGACACCAATGTAGTTATTACAATATTATTGTCTATATTATGCACATTGTACTTTACATCCCCATGATTATTCTGTAACTATCAATGTGAACTTATTAATCCCTTCAGCTTTTCACCCATCTCTCCAACCCTTCTCCCATCTGGCAACCATCAAAATATTTCCTGTATCTATTAGTTGTTTCTGTTCTGTTTTTTTTTTTTTTTTTAGATTCCACATATAAGTGAAATCATTTGGCATTTGTCTTTCTCTGTCTGACTTATTTCACCCATCACAATACGCTCTAGGTCCATCCATGTTGTTGTAGATGGCAAGATTTTATTCTATTTTATGGCTGAATCATATCCCATCATATATAGGTACCAGTTCTTCTTTATCCGTTTATCTCTTGATGGACACTTAGTTTGCTTCCATATCTTGGCTATTGTAAATAATACGGAAATAAACATATGGATGTATGTCTTTTTGATTTAGTGTTAGGATTCTTCAGATAAATAAAAATGGGTTACTAGGTCCTTCTTTGTCTATTTTGTTTTAAAGTCTATTTTGTCTGGCATAAGTATTGCTATCCCAGATTTTTTATTTGTTTCTTTCCATTTTCATGAAATTTTTTTCATCCCTTTACTTTCAGTCTGTGTGTGTCTTTTTATCTGAAGTGAGTCTCCAATAGACAGCATATGCAAGGGTCTCATTTCATTATTCAGTCACTGTATAATCTTTTGATTGGAACATTTAATCTGTTTGCATTTAAAGTATCTGTTGTTAGGTATGTACTTATTGTAATTTTATTATTCATATTTTAAAATGTTTTTTCTTTTTAAAGAAGACCTTTAACAATTCTTATAATTCTGATTTGGTGGTGATGAACTCCTTTAGTTTTTTTCTCATCTGGGAAGATCTTTACCTTTTCTTCAATTCTAAATTATAGCTTTGCTGGGTAGAATAATCTTGGTTGTAGGTCCCTGGTTTTCATCACTGAATATTTCTTGCCAATCCCTTCTGGCCTGTAAAGTTTCTGTTGAGAAATCAACTGACACTCTTATGATTAGGTAACTAACTAACTTCTTTTGCTGCTTTTAAGATTCTCTCCTTACCTCCATCTCACTCAGGCACAATCTCCATTGGCTTTTACAGCCAGAAATTATGGGGTCTTCTCTTTCTGGCACTGGGACCCTGAGCCGGGGTTTCTGTCATCTTGAGTCACTGCTTATGGAATGCTAGCATTTGAAGCTCAGTTTGTTGACTCCCAGGCACTTCACACCCTAACTTTCCATGGGCTGGACTGGTTGATGGTACTCCAAGTCCAAGCTAAAGCAAAGGGAATCATATGTAAAAGACAATTGTCAAAATACATATTATTTGAAATCCAGGGCAGTACAGTGAGAAGAAAAAGGGCTATAGTGTCAGATAGTCTGGCTTGAGGCGAGAGACCGGTATGTATGGTACAGAGGGCTATAGCTGCTGTGTGGAACCAGGACGAGAATATGGGCCCGTAAGTCTTAACTAGTTGGCAAATGCGCCCCACATACCATGCTGCCAGTCCCACACTCCAGGGGGTTTAGAAGTAGACGAGAAATGCAATGTACTCTTTGAAGCGAATGAAGCCTGCTTGCTCTGTGTAGCCCCAAATTCTTATCAGTAGAATGTGAAAAACTGTTTAAGGAAAAAGAGGCTTCTGGAGTTCTACGATATGCCTTGGTGCCTCACAGTCTTGCTGCCTATCTCCCTATGATGATTTGTGCTTCCCTTTGTTCTTACTCTCAACCATTTGGTGGAGGCCTGCGTGCTTACCCCATGCATTTCTGCATGTAGCAAACTCAATAAAAAGCCTGACTGAGAAAGGAGTGATTGGTGATCTCCTCTGAGAGACACTCACCCTTCTCTCTCCTCAGACAATGTGTTTCTGAGTCAGTTCTTTCATCAGCACCGAGGGATCCACAGGGCAGGGAAACTCATAGATTGAATCTTAGGTTATGTGCTTATTATCTGTGTGACTTTAAGCACATACTTATATTTGCTGAGCATAGCTTTCTCATATTGTATATTCACAAATGATATTTGCCTTAAAAGGTGATTAAGTATAGAAGTTATTTGTTAAAAGCTCTGGCATAAAAAGAAACCAGTACATAACAATTATTATTTAAGCATGTGTTATTTGTATGTCGTAATTAATGGCTGCTAGATAGTCTCCTAATGATATTAATGCACAGCAAATTCATATCAGCCCTGTTTGAATTCACAGAGTTTAAAAATATTTCACCTTTAATTACCACCTCTGGAATAGCTCTGACTTATTCAGTGAGATCAGCATCTGATTCAAGAGTGGAAGAGCAGGAGAAAATAGTGAACTATTTTATAGAAAATAGTGAACAACCTTGAACTGCTTCAGCCCTCCCTTACAAAAAAAAAAAAAAATTCTCATTTAGAAATCCAAGACGTCATATACACTTTAACAATCCAAAAGTGCTTGCTTAAGATGAACGAGGATAGGTAGTGACTTCCTTTGAAACCTGGTTTACCCACGTTAGAGCTACTGCAATCTCTGTTCAGAGGAGAAATCAACACATTGGGTCTGGTGTCAGCATTGCTGAAACAAACAGAATGTATGCAGCACAGTCCCAGACTGTTACCAAGGCCTCACTTAAGGTCATTGCCACTAATGGCAGTCAGTGTACGTGAATCCATCTCCCTATGGTTCTTATATCAGCATTTCTAATTGTTTTATTACTTTCAAGCACATTTCATTACAAGCATGAATATTTTGTGTTGCTGTTGGTTCCCTGTTCTGTGAAGTCAAGCATGAACCCTAAAATAGCAAAAGGAAATAGTAGTGATATGGATCAAATTTCAACTATATTTTTTATTCTGAAGAATGTGCTTTACAAACCAAATTCTTGGCTTTCTCATATCTTACTTCCTATTTCCCGAGAAGTAATAACATAACAAAATTCTTTAAGAAGTCTCTCCCTAGTCTCTTTGATGTAGGAAACAGTCCAGTTGCAGTTTATTCCCTCTTCCTTTCATCTCCTGGGAAAAGAAGAAGCTGGTTGATTTAACCTAGTCCTTGCCTTTATCACAGAGAAAGAAAAAATGTCCTGAAGGATGAAGTAAAATGGTAGGGAAACCTCTCACCGAAGGCTGACCCAAGTTTCTCTCTGGTTCTAGGTACCTAATGTATTTATTTTACAGAAACCTATAATATCCCAAAACTGGCTTTTAGATTCACCAGAATAGGTATATCCTCTCTACTGTGAAAGTTTTAATGCAAAAAGGAATATAATGAAACTTGTCACCTTGAGGTCACTGCTTGCTTCACGTAGATCATTACAGCTTATAAAGGCATACTGTCTGGGAGCTTATACCACAGTATTACAACAACAACAAAAAAAAGGATGTTTAAGGGCTAAAATAGTAGCTTTCTGCATCAGCAGAGCAATGGGTGTTGACAGTTGATGACAATGTATAAGCATTAGGCCATTAACACTGATAGTAATAAATGTCATCGCAAGATGTCGATTCAACACGGGAGGAGACAGATACCGTGTCACTCCCGAGTCGGACTGCACAGCCATTCTCGGCGGTGCAGATAGACTCTTAAGAAGCTGCACCATCGTCTCTCGAGACGGACGGCTGCCGACGAATAAATGTGAGCAACAGTAAAAAAGTAAGCACTTGTTAGGTAATCATCCTTTCAGTTTAGTAATAATATTTTCAATAATATTTTATGGATATAGCCTTATTTTTCTATTTTTAAGTTGCTTTATCTATAAGAGTAGTCCACTTGCTAGATAGTAAAATCCAGTCAATACTGAAGGATATAATATAAAAATGAAAATCTACCCAACTCTATTCAGAGGCACATATAAATAGTCTGTTTTTTGGAATGTAGATAATTATTTCAATAACTATAAATGTTATATTTGCACATCTATTTATTAATTTGTTGATATTAACCATAACCTGTCCTTCCATAAAGACTGACATTTCTTAGTTTTATCTTTTCCATCTACACTTCTTTGTTAACAACATATATACGTATTTATTTTTTATTTTATGATTACCTTTATATTGATCTATAACACACTTAAATGTTATTCCTTTACTCAACTATTTTTAGAGAGTATGTTGATTTTAAAAAGAAAAGAGAGGGAAGATGCATAATTTGATTTACATATTTCCATATTTTTAAAATTAATATACCTACTTGTATATTTGTGTTTTTGTTTATGCCTAAGGCCCTCCAGCTACTTAATCATATATTTGTTATAAATAACCCATTTATTTAAGGTATTTTTATGGAAGTTCAAAGAATTTTTATTTTAATTTGTACCAATTACTTTCTAGGCTAACTTCACTCTTCCTCTTAGAATGATCTTTTTTTTTTTTTTTTTTTTTTTTTTTGCTTCCTGAAGTGACCTCTGTTTCTTGGATGTTTGGTGTTTGGGGCTCTAGACAGCATCTGTAATACTTCCTAAGTGAGAATAACAGAAAAGAACTGTGAGTGACAGAATATGAGTTCTTTCATGTCCAAATTAAGTCTGCTTACTCTTAAGCTTAATCATTTGCTAACCTGCTGACTACTCTGCTTTTAGTTTGTTCCTTTGCTCATCTTGGTTCATATTTTTTTTTGTGTTGTTTTCTTCTTCTCTGATTGCTCTTTGTCGCCCATTCTTGTTTACCAGTGAAATATCCTGTTATTTAATATTCATAGGTAAGGTAGATATTCTCTCTAGCAATGTATTTTATAGTTATTAAAAGTTTATTTTCAAATATTCTCTACTTTAGAATCTCAGTAGCCCTTAAATCCCTTTTTTCATATCACTATATATTTTGTGACATGATCTTTGTAGGAACATCAATATCATTCAATAAAGGATTAGACTATATCTTCCTTTCTATTTCTATTGACCTATACCCTGTTATCAATGATTATCACTTCCTTTAATGATTTCATAGCAGCCTCTTTACAGGTTTCTTTGCCACTGACCAACATCCATTTATTTCAAAGTAAGACATGTTGGCAATTTTAGAAAATAAAATGAGCCTGCCATATTCATTCCTATAATGAGAAAAGGAAGCTAATGAAAATGCCCTTTACTTTTCTTATATTAACTTAATTAGTTTTGAAATTCCATAAACTAAATTAATAAACACAGATCACTTTAAAATGTTGACCTGAGAAGAACATATTATGTATCAAACAATTTCCTTCAGACATAGTATGGAGAGAAGGACTGATAAAATGGCTTTGGCCTGGTCAAGATAGGATAAAGTATATAAAACAAAATGGCATCACTCATGTCAACCAAAATGACTGCCAGTCAGTGATGATACTTTGGTTAAAGAAGGAAACTACCTAAGTCATGTTAGACACATCTGTCAAGGAGACAAAACAAGATATCTGCACATGTGTTCACAACAGCTATATCTGCAAAGCGGGGCCACCCACAGATAGGCTCCTGGGCAAATTCCTCTTTTGCCATCAATGGTGCCAAGACATTTATCAAAAGGACCCAGAAGGGTGGAGTACACCACTTTTCAGGTATAACTAAGGCAGGTTCCAGACCACTGCTGAGACAGCTGAGCTCCACATACCAGAGTGCTGCTTCATGCCACGCTAAACTCCCTTGGCATCAGTCACTGGAGGCTCTGCCCTGTTAGACTGGGGACTTTGCCTGCCCTGACACCCACCTGGCTCCAGAGATCCTTCCTTGCAAGATGGTGACAGCTCCTCTGCCCACTGTGCTGTCTCTTGGACCTGTAGACTGAGACTCTGGGACTCTGGTTCATTATCCACCATTAATTGTTGTGTGTGTGTGTGTGTGTGTGTGTGTTACATTTCTCTTAGATTGTTGAAGTGGGATATTAAGTCATGTTGATGTTCTACTTTGAGTGAACCTGCATTCAATAAAAGCTCAGTGAATAGCATAGTTATTGTGTATGACTTTTGTCTATTCTTTGGTGCCAGGCTGCTCAGCAGGCAGCTAGCCAAGCAGTTGCCTGGCTGACTTATAAGAAAGACTATATCACAAGCCCATGCTCATGACACATAGTTATAAGTGGGAATGACTGGATTTAAAATGAGAACCTATATATTGGGTAAGGTGCTTTATAGCTGCCCAGCTAACCAATTATTTTCCATTAGAAAGAAGTGGGAAAGAACTAGATGCTAAAGCAACTACTTAAAGGATTTGGTTCCTAGTAGCCTCAGGAGGTGTTATAATTACCCTGCTAGGGGTGTTCCAATGGAATACAGTAGACTTTTATTGAGGTCTATTTCCAAAGTGATTTTTGGATTTAAAAGTAGAATGACTCAATTGTTCACACTGAGAGTTATTCCAGTTCTCCCTGAGCTTTTACATAAAAACAGGATTTGAGAAACGATGGATAAGGTAATCCTTTTAAAACTTTCTCTTGATTGGAAGTAGTTCAATTTATTCCAGAGGCAGATAACTGTGAATAAATTTTTAAATTAAACTTCCTTAATATATTTTGCTCCAGGGATCTCTAAAATTATTTTAGAATATTACATTTTGACACTTATGGCAGTGTATATGCGTTACTTTAATCTGTGAAAATTTATTATTCTTTCTTCTGGTAATGACACCTCCTTTTGTTTGGGAAAGTAGCTTTTCCCCACTCCAGCAATGTGAAGGCCTCCAGTACTATAGCCTTTTGAACCATACTCAAAGGTTACATTAGTAGTCGACCCTGTGCTATTATGTTCTTCCATTCTGGGTCAATGTTTCCCATATATTCAGAATATTTCCCTGGAATTTTTAAAAGTCATCTTTGGTTAGATATTCATACCTATATGACCACAAAACATGCCATTTTGAGAGACTAAAGATAATACTAAGAAAAAATAAGGAATGTGAAGTTCAAAGAGGATATGCAGGTGGTAAGCTGTTTTTAGAATTCTCCAGCTTTGGAATCTCTGCTTCTCCTGGTTCATTTCTGAACTTTCTTTTAAAAAATTTGCTTTTTTTATTTTTTATTTTAGAGTGAGGGGATGGGAGGGAGAAAGAGAGGGATGGAAACATTGATATAAGCAAGAAACACCAGTTGGCTCCCTTCTACACATGCCCTTACTGGGGACTGAACCTGCAACCCAAGAATGTGCCCTGATTGGGAATTGAACTGGTGACCTTTTTATTTGTAAGACAATGCTCAACCAACTGAGTCACATAGGCTGGGGCCATTTCTGAACTTTCATTGCATTAATTCTAGTTTCCCACTTATAAATCTTATATTTCTTAAAACTAGTATAATTTTCAGATAAAAACTCCTTCTAACATGGGAATCTTAATGCTAAGCATCTCATATGTTAAAGGCAGCTTGAAGTAGAAAATACCTGGGTTTATAATGCAGTTGAACACAGACTGCAAAGCACACTGTCACTGTATCACCTTAGCAGGTACTGGGCTTCTATTTGATTGTTTGTTTGATTGCTATAAGCCTATCTCAAGAAACAAGAAAAATCTAAAAAAAAAAAAATTAAAAAAAATAACGTTTTACCTTACACCTAAAGGAACTAAAAGAACATCTACAAATTAAGCCAAAAGGAAGTGGAAGGAAGAAAATAATAAAGGTCAGAGCAGAAATTTAAAAAATAGAGTCCAAAAGCAAAATACAAAATGTTAATGAAACCAAGAGCCAGTTCTCTGAAAAGATAAACAAGATGATAAACCTTTAACCAGACTCATCAAGGAAAAAGAGAGAGAGGACCCAAGTAAAATCAGAAATGAAAGGAGAAAAAATATATATTGCGAACAACTATGTCCAAACAAATTAGACAACCTGGGTGAAGTGTATAAATTTCTAGAAATATACAATCTTCTAAAATTAAATCAGAAAGAATCAGAAAATCTAAATAGGCAGATTACAACTAATAAAGTTGAAGCAGTAATAAAAAGCACTTCCTACAAACAGAATTCCTAGACCAGATGGCTTCATAGGTGAATTTTATCAAACATTCAGAGAATTAAGACCTATCGTCATAGTATTTCAAAAAATTTAAAATGAGGAAAGACTCCCAAACTCATTTTATGAGGCCAGCATTATCTTATCCAAAACCAGATAAAGACACTATAAATAAAGAAAATGTATAAGCCAATATCCCTGATGAATATAGATGCAAAAACACTCAACAAAATATCAACAAACCAAGTTCAGTAACACATTTAAAAGATCATACACCATGGTCAAGTGAGATTTACTTCTGGGATCCAATGTTAGTACATCAACATTGGCAAATGTTGGTACATCAATATTGGCAAATCAACTAATGTGATACACCACATAAACAAAATGAAGGATAAAAAAAATATGATCATATCAATAGATACAGAAAGAGCATTTAACAAAATCTAGCACATAGTTACAATAAAAACTCTCAACAAAATGGGAATAAATATATAATAAACATCATATAATATAATAAAGGTCATATAGGACAAATTAACATCATACTCAACAGGGAAAAACTAAGTGTTTTCATTAAGAGCAGAAACAAGGCAGGGATATCTGCTTTCACCACTCTTATTTATCATGGTACTGAAAGTTATAGGCATTGAAATTAGACAAGAAAAAATAAAAAGAATCCAAATTAGAAAGGAAGAATTGAAACTGTCATAATTTGCAGATGACATGATACTTTATATAGATAACCCTAAAGATGACACTAAAAAACTACTAAAACTAAGAAATTAATTCAATAAAGTAGCAGTATAAAAAATAAATATTCAGAAATCAGTTGCATTTTATATATATTTATAATGAACTATCAGAAAGGGAAGCTAAATAACAACCTCATTTATAATTGCATTAAAAATACCTAGGAATAAATTTAACCAGAAGTAAAAGACCTATACTCAAAATATTATGACATTGAAGAGAGAAACTGAAGAAGATACAAATAAATGAATGCATATACCATGCTCATGGATAGAAAGAATTAATGTAATTAAAATGTCCAAATTACCCAAAATAATTTTATAGATTCAGCACAATATTTATCAAATTACCAATGAAGTTTTTCACAGAACTATAACAAATAATCCAAAATTTATATGGAACCACAAAAGACTTCAAATAGCCACTGCACTCTTGAGAAAGGAAAACAAAGTTGGGTGTATCACACTACCTGCTACCAAACTATAGTGCAAGGCTATGGTAATGGTACTGGTATAAAAAGAGACACATAGATCATGGAACAGAATAGAGAACCCAGAAATAAATCCAAGCCTAAATGGTCAATAAATATATGATAAAGGAGGCAAAAACACAAAATAGGATAAAGAATGTCTATTCATTAAATAATGTTGGGAAAATTTGACAGATGTATGCAAAAAATAGACCCAGACCACGTTCTTACACCATATAGAAGAATAAACTCCAAGAGATTAAAGATCTAAATACAATACCTAAAACCATAAAATACTTAGAAGAATACAAAGGCAAAAATCTCTGACATTTCTCTCAGTAATATTTCTTCTGATATGTCTCCCCTCAGGTAAGGAAAACAAACAAAAATAAACAATAAACAAAATAAACTACATCAAATTAAAATATTTTTGCACAACAAAGGAAACCAACATCAAAATGAAAAAAAAAAAAAAAACCTATTGAATTAGAGGAGATATGTGCCAGTGATATATCTATTAAGGAGTTAATATGCAAAATTTATAACTTTATAAAATTTATACAAATCAGCAACAAAAACAAATATTCCAATTAAAAAATGGGCAGAGGTCCTGAATAGGCACTTCTTCAAAGAGGACATTCAAATGCCTGATAGACAAAGAGATGCTTAGTCACTAATCATCAGAGAGTACAAATTAAAACCACAAGGAGACAGCATCTTACACCTGTCAGAATGACTACATCAATCAGTCAACAAATAACAAGTGTTGGTGAGGATGTGAAACCTTCATGTGCTGTTAGTGAGAATGCATATTATTGCAACCACTATGGAAACCAGTAATAATATTTATCAAAAATTAAAAATGGAACTGACTTGTCCAGTGATTCAACTCCTGGATGTATGCCTGAAAAAAAAGAAAGAAAGAAAGAAAGAAACCTGAAAAAACTAATTTTAAAGAATATATGAACCCCTATGTCTGTTGCAATTATTTACAATAACCAAAATATGAAAGCAACTCATATGCCCATCAATAGACAAGTGGATAAAGAAGATGTGGTACATAGATACAACAGAATATTACTCAGCTACAAAAGTGAATAAAATCTTAAAATCTTATCATTTGCAGCAGCATGGATGTATCTATTAATGCTAAGTAAAATAAATCAGTCAGTGAAGGACAAATACCATATGATTTAACTTAATGCAGAATATAAAGAATATAAATGAACAAACAAAAGAGAAACAGATTCATAGATATAGAGAACAGACTGGTGTCTGCCAGAGGAAAGGGAGGTTAGGAATGGAGTGAAAGAGGTGAAGGGTAGTTACAGAAATAATTATGAGGATATAAAGAACAGCAATGGTAATATAGTCAATAATATTGTAATAATTACGTATGGTGAAATATGGGTATTGGAAATACCAGGAGGAATGGCTTCTAAGAATATAATCGTCTAACCACTATGCTATATACCTGAAACTAATACAAAATAATATTGAATATAAATTGTGAATGAAAAATAAATTTTAGAAAAGTAGTATTATTGCTTATTTTAAAGAATAATACGTCTCCAAGTGCCTACAACTGAAGGAACTCAGAAACATCACCAAGTGCCTATGTCCCCAGTCCCATGGAAGCAAATAACAAAAGCACAATAGTTACTGTAAAGGTAATTGATGGCAGGTGAGGGCTCAGGGAGGGTAATGATTTCAATAACATCACAATGCTTTGGGAAAAGAGGTCAGGCACCTGACCTAAACTTGGAGTGATGGAAGTAAGAATTTTTAAGTCTATAGATTAAGGAGTTTACCAGATAAGAAATAACATTACAGAACACACTGACAGGAACAGCATGAGAACACACACACACATATACATGTGTGCACACACACACACTCACGTACTCAGGGGAAGGAAGAAGGAATAGAAACTCCTGGAAGTAGGGGCAAAACATACCACACCCTAGCACAGAAATATCCTTGTGCTATAATTTAACTTTATATGCTTGGGATAAGTGTTTAAATTCCACTAAGATATGTGAATCTCGTTCTAAAATATCATAGCAGAAGAAAACAATCAAATAAATAAACTAAAAGACAAACTCAAAACCACTTCATTCTTTACATTAACTAATTTCTGTCTGAACTCTTAATTTCTTTCGGCAGGTGATAAATGAACCCTAATTTCCTCATTCCCATCCCTGCTCAGTCCCTTGCCTTCTCCTCAGCTTGAGGTATGCTCTGGTGTCTCCCAAGCTGCAAGGCTTCTTCAGGCCCATCTGGTTCTGCCCTTTTGCCCTGTTTCTTCTCTGCTGTAATAGCAACATGCTGATCTTCATGGAACCAATGCCTGAGGTCTTATCATTTCCTCATAAAAATGCCAATAAGCCATGCTGCCATGGGACCCCAGACTCCCAAACCCTCACAGATTCTGAGAATCTCACTTGCAGTCAAGAAATAGCCTTTTATTTATTTTGAGAATGGAATCTTAGCCTTATGCTGAAGCCTACATGTGCAAAAGAAGTGGATTTAGACCCAAGGAATAGCCACAGTCTGCAGTAGGTTTCATAATTGTTAGAGGACCTATGAAAAAGTAACTATTATAGTACATTCCCAGATTTTAAACTTGTTTTAAAAAACACTTATTGAAAGCCTAGTATGTTCCAGACATTATTTTAGATGCTTAGATTTTAGCAGTGGAGAAAGACAATAAATAATTTTTAATTAAAAATTATACAATGTATTAAAAGGTGGTAATAATAAAAATAGAGTAGGTAAAGAGAGATGGATATATGAATTTCACCTTTAAATAAGGTGGATATGATAGACATGAGTGACTGAGACTTAAAACAGGCAAGGTAGTTCAGCTATGAGATTATCCGAGGGAAGGGTATTACAAGAGAAGAGTCTACGTTGGGAAAATCACCAGTGGTCTGAAGAGCAGTGAGAAACAATAACTGGAGTCAAATAAGTTGGAAGTAAAGGAAGATGGGAGTCAGGTCAGAGAGCTATTAAAGGCCAGTCCACAGATCATTTTTCAGACCATTGCTGCAAGGATTATTTCTCAATGGGAGAGGAGATATTGGAGAGTATCTTTTAAATCTTTTAAAAATACGTATTGAACACAGAGCCCTCCCAATTTATTGATATATGCTCCTGTCCATGTTAGAAGTAAAAATATAAAACAACAAAAAAAGTATTTTAAACATATTAAACTTTAAATAAACCCTAAGGATTACATAGCACCAAGCCATGTTTTTTTCTAAGCAGGTGATGAAATATTACTTAACAGCACTTCTGAACAACTTGAGAAAGGAAGCAACATGTTTCCCCCAGACGATATTTTCAGAGGGTCCAGATGCAGGCTGAGTCCATCTGCCAAACAGCAACAAAGAGACGGAGTCCTTAAGTCCCAGGTGGAATTTACCTTTAACATCTGGAGTCAGCTGAAAAATACGGATGAGCTAGGGAATAAGTCACCTGCTACTGTATTGGCTGAGCCATTATTACAAGACTGTGCTCTCTGACACGCATTTAGAAGTTGTCATCGAGGTAAGAGTAGAATGTCAACCTCAAAGGTTTGGGAGTATTTTTAATATTTATGAAAGTAAAGACTGGATAAAGATCTGAACACTGTGCTTCAAAAGATGTATCTTTATTTCCAGATATGAAAAATGAGAAATAACAGTTTATCAAAAACAAGTATTATGATTAGTGATTGATATTTATTGCTTTGAGCTATATCTGTATTTATGTGAAATACATCGTGAACTTTATTAGCTAACTATGAGATAGCTTATGTTCATATCTCTACTATCCCAATAGGAATTGAATTATGATTTTGTTATTACTGCTGTTGCTATTTCATTCCTAATATAAAAAGTTGAGAAAGAGCTTCAATGCAATTTTTTCTAGTGCATGTTTTAGCATTTTTCAAATATTGTTATTTAATAATGTTTAAATAATCTCCAACTAAATTGTAATGACCTTAAAATAAGTTGTTCTAATAATTGTTTATATTACCTAGAGAAATTTAACAAATTCTGGAACATAGATGCTGAGAAAATGTTTAAGTGTAACTTTTAGTATACACGCTTAGACTTTGGCTATATGTGAAATGTAGCTTTTTCCTAACATATTGCCATTTTTTGGTGGTAGTATCAATCTGAGAAATACACTACATATATAAATAGTTCTCTCCCTCCATGAATCTCTCACACCAAACAGAGATGTAGGATAATCTTATAGAGGGCAAAGTTCCAGTGAGGGTAAAATTGAGTTCTGCTTTGGATAAAAATCACAGTTTCTCTAAGTTTTGTTTTATGAAGAGTTTCAACCCAGAGACGGCAAGCATGGGGCATTTTTCTCAATATACATGTGAACTGGTGCCTCACCCAACTCTCCTTGTTCCTTTATGTTATGCACTTTGCCTTTCATTATATTTTCTTCCTTTCCATAGAAAGTTATGAAGGTTATGACAGCAGCAACTACAATGGATAAAGTGTGCAAAGAACAAGGTTGATTCAGGTTACAGAGGAAAGGTAAGAATGGATGATATGATGAGCTAGGTAAGTTACAGCTCAGAATAAAGCGAGGCACCAGAAGAGCTGTGCACGGTGTACACAGGATGAAGCATAAATACACGTACTCTTGCCAAACCCTGCACAGAGTACTAGTTCATGAGAAAAACAAATGTTGTTAAACCACTAAGTTGTGGAGTAATTTTTATACATTAGGTGATAGAACACAGGCAAACAGTAATTTCAATGAGTATGGACCTAAGTTCAGAAATGATGAAGACCAAAAGCATTATAAAGTATCTTCAAAGTATTTAAAAACAAAGAAAACTATTAACCCAGATTTATATACCCAGGAAATACATGCTTCAATAATATGACACAATAAAAACATATTTAGATAAAAGAAAACTAAATGAACTCTTCTCAACAGAGATGCTCAACCAGAAATAATTTTTCCCAGCTAGATATAACACAGCACTATCCTCAATTATGAGTAATTAATAGGTATTTTTGTTGAAGTCAATGAAAGGGGAGGAAAGGCTCCTGTTTGTTTCTTTATATTTCACTGCTCAGAGGGGCATTGGGAGGCTCTAGCCTTACAGAACATGTTCTGAAATTCTCTCCATGTATTATACCATCTTGCACCAGGCTGCTTCACTTAACAACTACATGTGGCAATAGTTTTAACTCTATTTTACTCTTTACAGGGTTGGCTTATTACTTAGGAGATAACATCATTTCTTCTACCCAATTTGTATCTTTGTTTAAAAACCAACCATATGTGGTTGCAGAGTTGGCTTCTGCTATCTCAAAAAGGAGTCTGACTTTTCCTAAGACGGACCCTTGTCCCAACTCTGTCCCCTGCAGCCTGAGCCCTGGCACCCCATCAGGACCTCAGACTGGCCTCAGCAGGCTGCCATCTCCTTTTCCTCTCAGCTGAGAAGGTGGGACAGCCTGTCATGGCATAGCTGAGGGGACAGACTAGAAGACTGTGACTCAGGTCTGCCACAGAGATGCTAGAGAATGAGATGCAGTTTTGTCACATAAAAGGTGGCAAACTGAGCCAAAGGAAGGCCATGCCCTCCCTGAGGCCACTTGTGGAGATGCTTGGGTGGACTGGAGACCCTTCCCAGGGCACCTTGAGGTTGTGGGCAGGACAGGGGCACACTAGGGGGGTGGGCCCAGAGCAATGTGTCCTCTGGAGCAGAGTAACCCCTTCTAGGAAACTTGAGCAGGACATGTGGGCTCCAGAGACTCCATGAGTGAGATCTGCTCCCAGTCCCACTAACTTCTCCTGAGATGGTAAGGTTGGAACCCAGGTCCCGTAGTTAATAGCTGTGGGGACGCCCTTGAGTCCTGGGCCCAGCCAGCCCACAGTGACCATGGTCAAGGAGAGAGGGCACCACGGAGGAGGGACAGCCTTGGCACCTTAGCTGCAGGCCTCCCTGCAGCAGAAGGAAACTTGAAATCTGAGAGAGAGAAGGGAAGACACATTGATGGAGGATATTGATCAGTAGCCTTCCATATGTAAGCCAGCTGGGGACCAAACCCACAATCCAGGCAAGTGCCCTGACTGGGAACCCAACAGGCAAAGTTTTGATTTGTTGGACAATGCCCAACCAACTGAGCCACACTGGCCAGGGCCTTGACCATCCCCTGTGCACAGAAAGCGACATGGCCTGGCCCTGCTGTGACCCTCTAGACTTGCGTAGAGCCAGGTGAGCCTATAGAGAGCCATCTCCAGGCTGCGCCCTGCACTCTCCTCTGGTCCCAGAGCCACCATTTCCTGTTTCAGAGCAAAGTGAGGGACCATTTTCTACACCTACTGGCCTCCACTCCCCCAGTCCAACTGATCAGACCTGGTTGCTAGGTACCTGTTTCCCATAGAGACAGGACCCTCCCCAGGGTTCTGAGCAGTTACTGGTGCCCACAGGGCACTGGCAGTTGGTGGCAGAGCTGTGAGCCAGGCCAGCCATGGAGGGCCTGGTGCCTGCCACTGCCACAGCCACCACATCCATGTTCCAGGTGATCCTGGAGCATGTGTATGTACAGTTCTGCTGCTGATTTCTGAGGACTTGAAATTTGTCCCAGTTCTCACTGTGCTGCCCTGGGTGTTCCTGGTGGACGAAGTGGTAGCGATGTCTTTGGCATTAAAGAGACAGCACACTCCAGTAAGTGTGACGGCGACAAGCAGAAGGGGTCCTGACCATGATGAAGTCTCCCCAGCATGTAGTGAGAGTATTGGACCAAAGACAGAGGCCAACAACGCCCTCAAGTCACCTGGGGTGGCGGCCCGTCCTCTCTACTTACAGACCTTGTTCTTGAAGGCACTGAATAAACCCCGGAGCAGTATGCTGTCACTTCAGGACCTGGTTGATTTACTGAAAGCACTTCGAAAGAGCCAGCCTCCTAAACGTCCCCACGTGACCAATGAGAAGCCCATTTCAAAAGCCTCGGGGACTGATGGAGAACAGCTTCAGGAGAACATACTGCACAGTTTGAAGAAAAACACCTGTTATCCCAAAAGTCCAGAAAGGCACCAAGATAAATGATGGACAGGAAGCAGAGCATCCAAGAAAAGGAGGAGAAACGAAGGCTGGAGCCATCGATGGCACTAATGGAGCGGGTCCTTCAAGGTAGAGCTGGCCAATCCCTGTCCATGGTGGGAAACCTACTGCAGACAAGCCCCGGGCCTGAGGGCCTTGGAGGTCACTTGGCTCTTGACAAATCACAGGTCGAGAGACAGAGGGAAGCAGAAAATGGGGATCAGTTCATCCAGGAGTCAGAAGATGACTCCTCATTATGCTGACCTCAATGCGTCCCTTCAACGTGCCGACCAGAAAAATCAGGGAACAGCCAGACAATTTTGGGAGCAAAAAAAATATATATATATATCAATGAAGATCTTACAGCAGAAAGAATGAGTCTGCGAACTGAAAAAGCATCTCTGCAGCATGAAAATTCAACCCTAAGAGCTGAGATTCAGCAGCTGAAGCTGAAGCTTCAAATTAACCTGATACCTATGAAGATCGTCTAACACAGCTCCACAAACAAGTGTTTGAGGTGGAAATGCGCTGCTTAGAAATGGAGAAGAAATGTCTCAACGACTGGAGAAGCATGAACTCCACCTATCAGATGCTGAACATGTATAAGAAGATGGCGCAAGGTAAGAACCAGGAGCTACAAAGAAACCTGTTCTACTATGAAAGGGAGCTTCGATACCATCAGGAACGAGAGGAGGAAGCCTGGATGGCAGCCAAGTACATGGAGAGAAAATTGCAGGAGCTACAGAGAGAAAATGATCGCAACAGGCAGATGCTGGCCAAGGCCAAGTCCGCGTTCCAGCCTTTCCCAGGTGGCCCTGTTGCTCCACCCACAGCCCGCAGAGCCCCAGAAGGGCCAGGCCTTCCCCTTGGTCATCAGGTCCCAGAAAGGAGCCAGTCACGCAGGAAGAGCTCAGGACCCAGGGTCACCTTCCAGGTTTGACTCAGCTTCCACCACGGCTGGGCCCTGAGCCCCCACAACCAGGACACAACATCTGCCTGTGTTTCTGTTCCGCTAATTCTGATCCATCTCTCATTAGACAAGCTATTCTTACTGAATTGATGCCACCATTGCCCTTAGTAGCACACAGCTTTAGAACTTTACAGTAGTATCACTTAAATATAGATGCGTTACTGTAATTCTCATGAGTGCAAAATCCCCCATGAGACCCTTTAGAAATATCTGTCTCTAACAAGTATTGTATTTTGATTTACATGACCACTCACTATTGCCTACACCATCATCTAAGTTTGACGTGAGTTAAACAAAGACCATGATTGTATGCCATGGTTATTATCCCAAATCTATAAAAGTAACTTAATATGTACCTGAAAAAATTTTGGTCGGTTTTAAAAACAATGCAAAAATCACTTGACCAGCACAACACCCTATTCAAACTACATATTTTTATTAATTTAGTACTAAATTCATAGTTTAGCCCTAATCTTACAGAGTAGAAAACTTTAGATTTCTTTCCTGCACTATACTATTCTTCTTCTTCTTTACGTAAGGTAATCTTTACTGTCCTGCATCTCTAAATTGTGTGCAGTCAAAATAAAAAGGGTTCTCTTGATGGCATCATACCCACACACACTTGCTCTTGTTCTCTCCTTCACACACACACACAAACACACACACACACACACTACACAAGGTCCTCTTAGTTGTTTTGCATCTGAAGAATATGTATAGTGTTGCAAACTTGAAGAAGTATTTTCAATAAATAAGTTGTAGGAAGACAAAGTGGTGCACCTGTCATTTGTGTCCAGAGGGAAGATCCCTGAATCACACGCACACAGGAGCAGAGCTGCCCCATGTGTCCAACAAGATCTCACTAGAAGCCGCTGATGATATTGGCCGGAGAAGACTCTGGGACGAAGGTCATCCCCCTGCATGACAGGGCTAAAGGAGGGGCCAGGGTGGGGCACGGTGGGGTCCAGGTGCCAACAGGAGGCAAGCTGTGCCCACCCCAGGCCCTGGGGGCTAGAGGGTCCCTGGTGTCACCTGAGTCCAGTGAGGAGCTATCTCAGAACAGGGAACACTGTCCCCACCCTTTGTCCTCCTGTCCTCTAGTTACTGCTGAGCAAAAGACAGAAACCCAGAGGCCCAGGGAGTGCAAGCCAGGGTCAGCCTCGGACATAAGCAGGCCTGAAAAGGGCCTGGAAGCACTTGGAGAATGACCACCAGACTCAGTTTGCTCCAAGGTGTTTCTGGGCTTCATTGCTTCGTTCACCCCCGTTTATTCAGTAACTGTCCCCAGAGCTTCCCCACTGACCTCTGGACTCTTCCAGGTGATCAGGACACAGGGGTGGAAAGATCAGCCCCGTGAGCCCTGGGGACCCCAGCACTTACATTCTAGTCTCCACCTGGAGGAATTTGAGAGATGATTTTTTCTGGGGACACTGAGAGTCCCATGAAAGGGGATGCTGAGCACCCTCTGGCTGGACAGGATGGGGGGATGAGTGTGTATGGCTCCCCTGGGCCCTGACCACACCAGCCTGAGGAGGCCCACAGGAGTGCAAGCACTAGATCTGGAAATGAGAAGCTGGGAGGTGAGTGATCCGGACACAGAGAGCTAGGACTCGGGGGGAGGGGTCGGAAGGCCACATGCGGGTCACAGGCCACAGGGTTTTAAGACCTCAAGGTGCTGAGTCCCAACTTTCACCCTGAGCTCTCTGAGCCAAGCAGGAAAGGAAACCAGACCAGGAATGGAACATCCCTCCTAGAAGAAGCAGAGACTGGCTCAGGCTGGGCTGTCACAGAGCTTCCCCAGGGCATCCACCCAGGGACCCTGAGCAATGTCATGGGCATGTCTCCCTGTGAGTCTCCCTAATGCCCTGTCTGAAAGCCACCAGGGCATCCAGAGCCCCCCTGGGACAGCCCTCCGGGGGGAGGGGGGGGGCTTAGACCCCCAGCACCCCCATACTCAGGTCCCACCTCACTGGGCACAGGTCCCCTCTGCCTCACATCTTAGTGTCTGGTGTCAGAGACAAGACCTGGGTCCCCTGCCTTGTGCAGCCCAACCAGGAACACAAAGCCAGCAGGCAGCGGCCTGGGTTAACTCTGTAGGGTGCAATTCAGCTTATCCTTGGTGGGGAGGGATGCAGATACCCCAGTGCTGCCCCTGCCTCTCTGCCCACCTGGAGGGCTGATGGGTCCATGGAGAAGCTGCCATGTGATCAGGGTCAGAGTCCCCCTTCTTGGTTGATCGGAGTCATAAAGCATCATAATATCAGAGCACATCCATGCTGCAGTCGCAGGTTTAAAGTTCGCCTCTGCGGAGCCTCCTGGCCTGGGTCCCAGCCTAAGCGGCATCACAGCATCATGCCTGAGCAGAGCCCCAGTGAACACTCCCAAACCCTCACCCCTCTGCCTGGCTGTCCAGTTACTGTCCGCAGCTGTGCGAGTCTGGGCGAGTCACCCAGGAAAGACAGTCTGTCCAGCTCCTGGTCTGGGGGACCATGTGCCTTCCCTCCTGACCCTGTAGCAATGATATTCTCTTTACACACACATGTTCACACATACCATCACATACACACATACGCATACACTCTCACATGCATGGAAATCAGAGGATGGTCACATGCCAGGACAGGGGATTTGTGCTCAATCCAGCAGCTGCATATTAAAAACAGGAACCGAGGAAGTAATTTTGACAAATGCTCTGCCAAAGACACTTGGCCCTGTGTTCCAGGTCACGCAAAGTTTATCAAAGGATGTTTGGAAAGGAGACCTGTTATTTATTGTCTCTAAGCTGTCCTGATGAGGATACTAGGAAAAGACTGCTAGGGCAGAGGGGTTGGGTTTGTTTTGAAAGGACAGTGAAATGGACAAAATGTATCCAATCCTGGGAGCACGGTACGCTCAGTCGATGGAGCGTGATCATGGCACCACCCAAGGGTTGAGACATTGTCTGTGGACTGGGTGTCTATCACCTTCACTCACCATGTCAGCACCAGGCCCCTGCTCCTCGAAGCAAGCCCCTTTAGTAGGTCTCTAATGGGGCAGGATCCCAGTCTCAGCTGGTAGAGCCTTCAGCCACCTAAGCCACATTCTTGCCTCCTGAGGACACAGGCAAATAACCATGAGACATGTCATCTTAACCCTCTGCATTTGCCCTGGAAGAAAGGGAAGCCCCGTCAGGCTTGCCAGGGTCACTCATTCATGCTGTGGGGACTTTCTCCTGCCCTTCCACTTAGGCCATCTGCTGTCCATCACTGTCCTCTGTCCCTCCTCCTCATCTCTACCAGCCATAGCTTAGTCCAGGACCAAATCTTGGTGCACATGGACTATTGCAACAGCCTCTTAGCTGGCAGCTATACCCCTTGTTGCCAGGGTAACCTTCCAAAAGTACAAAAGCAGTATGATCCTTATAGCTTCAGCTCCCAGAAGACACCCTTTATCTCTACAGTTGGGGACCATAAAGGGAGCTGTCAATGTGAGAGAGAGAAGACCGGACGAATCTATCAGTGGGTCCCTTTTATTTCAGTCCAAACTCTAGGCCTCCAGGTATGTTCTGATGACCAGTCCCAGCTGCAGCAGCAGCCTAGACTCAGCTGCTCCTCATGCAGCTCCGCACTCTTCCCACGCTGAACTAGATGGATGCTCTGAATCCACAGCTATGCCCCACCTCCAAGCCTCCTCATCATTTTCCCTACAACAGGAGACCCTTGCCTCTCATCATTATCCACATAACACAGCCTCCTGTCTCAGGTCAGGGTCTCCTGCATTCAGAAGGTCTTTCTTGGGCCTCAGCAGATGTAAGTGTTCCCTCCTCTCATGTTGCCCCACGGGGTCTGTGATGCCCTCCAGGCCCTTACTAGCCTGCATTTTAGCTATTCCTTGAGTTGTCCAGCTCACTCATCAGACTGAGACCCTCTTCTCCACTGTGGCCTTGGACCTGGTGCAGCACTCTTCCCTGGTGCGAAGGTTGGGAACCTTACTGAGGGCAGTGCTGGGAGAATGCAGACGTGTTCACATGTGTGTAATGAACAGTTGGGCGAGCAGACAGCACCGACAGGAGAGATCAGAGAATCTCCTGGGGGAAAACTCAGACTGTGGGACAGTCTCCAGCTATCACAGTTTGGTTTTACACTCTTGGATATTGAACTGATGGCTTTCTACTCTGCAAAAAACTCAGATAGGAGGTGGGGGCAGGAGGAGCAGGGCAGACTGTGCTGGGAGGTAAGCTGTGGGAGTAGAGAAGCCTTGTGTGGACTCCACTGCCTCTGAGGATAGAGGTTTTCCTGCTGGGTCAGGTGGTTCTGCCACACACCACACATGCCCATGCCCACACCCTCACTGCTGGCACACTCACTCCTAGCCCAGTCTCATCACCTCTAGAAGCCCCGTTTTCTTCACTTGGAAGGACAAGCACAGAGCCTTGAACTGTTACCAGATGGGGGTCTGAGCCAGGAGTGGGTCTGCCTCAGACCTGCAGGGAGTACATGGATTATTGACTTTGTGTAGGAAAGCCCAAGTGTCCATGAGGATGTGTTTATTAAAGCTGGGGACAGTGACACATAGGAACGGCTTAGCACAGAGGAAGCAATAAGAGAGCCTAGGCGGGGCTGCTGTGGCTCTCTAAGGAACAGAAGTCACCATAACGGAAGTAAGCTCACTGCAAAGTCAGAGAAAAAGGGGGCCTTGGAGATGGGTTCAGGAGGTGAGCCCGGGATGAGCTGCCACTGCCCATTACTGGCCTGGCTGCAAGTCTTGTGGAGACCCACGGAGTTTAGAAGATGCACCTGTAGGGTAAGAAGTGGGGGAAAGGTGTGGGTGTGCTCCCAGGAGGGCAAGCTCGCTGTGGAGTCTTTGTCTTGAGGCTTTTTATCTTTCTTTGGCCACAGGCCGGAATCCTAGGGGAGGTCTCAGGGGAGGGTCTTGACAGAATATTCATTGGCTTTTCAAGTGTGTTCTTCAATACGTTGATTCATCAAAATGTATGTAGGAAGAGATCAGGGTTATTTTTGTTTGTTTGTTTTATTTTATTTTTCAAGAATCTTATTGAAGAGGGACTGGGACTGAGGCTGGTCTGCCCCAGGATGGTCAGAATGTGTAAACCATTTGCTTCTAACTGTCCTTGGTTAGGGAAGGTAAAACCTTGTGACTCTTTAGCTGGCTGTAAATTGCTCAGATGGTTTGGCCTTAATTATTTTGTCTCAGTTTCCCTTATTCCCTGTCAAGGAATTTCCCCAGCTCTTCACTATCTTGACTCAGAACATAGTAAGCTCTCATTCCATAGCATTTCTGTTCTTCTTATCATTATTATTTCTCTCTTCGAGCATCCAGAGGCTGAACTTCATTATTTGACACGTGACATCATTGCTTACACCTTCGTTATGGAACAAGCAGCAAGGAAAACAGAGGTTACTGAATGTGCTCAGACATGACCAACCCCTTGGAGCCGCTGTAGCGACAGGAACACCAAGACCACCCTGAGGGAGGGTCCCCTGCAGACCCCCAGCACTGAGAGCAGAGGCTCCTCCCTCCCTGGCAGCTGTCACTTGGGCGCAGGCCAGTCCCCTTGAGCTCTTCATGGCAGTGCTTGGGGGGATGGCGTGGTTGCTGCTGCCCCTGTGAGAAGAGGACAGGAGTCTCCGTCCCTGTCATTAAGGGTGACAAAGGGAGCTGCCAATCTGAGGGTGGATGTAGGGCAAGTCTCAGCGGTCACACCCTCAGTGAGCTCTGAGAACAAGAAACAGGGCAATCCGGTTCCCTTCATCACAAGGGTCATTGTGCAGCCAATCAAAAGGCATTTTCTGGATGTAAGTGTGATTCTTGCCATCACTTTTCAAATTCTAATCTATTTCATGCATATTTTTCCTTCAAGTACCTTGAGGAATTTCTTTGTAACAAGTTGAAAAAAAACTAAACCATGCCGGACAGGGAGAATAACACTATGCACTCTTCAGGTAATGAAAAGAAAATCATTGCCCACATTTTCTCTTTTCAATGCTGTTTTACTTTATTGTTTTATTGTTGTCTGTGGTCTGGAAAACTGTCTGTACTTAAAATTTAAGGCAACTTCTCTGTCTATTCAGAGATAAAAGCATGTATTCAAAACAATTCAACTGTAATTTTCTAATGATTTTATTCTGGTTTGTTTGGTTTTGTCATGAAAGAGTCAAAGGAGATTATAGTTTTAATTAAAGGGCCATGTCCTCCTTGTGTTGAAGTTTAACTTTTGTCATATTAACTAAGTAACTTTACACACTCATTAGTGTTTTCTGTGTTTTTTTAAATTATTAATATCATAAATGGTAACTTTTATAAAAGAAAGCCTTATTGAAGGAGTTCCTACTAATAATATGTTAGTTCTAATTGAATGAAAACAAAGAAGTTCACATCAGATGTCATGTGAGGGAACAATAACAAAATTAGTTTTTATTTTTATTTTTTACTTTTTGTATTTTTAAGTATGTTTTATTGATTATATTGTTACAATAGTTCCAATTTTCCCCCTTTGCTCCCCTCTGCCCAGCATTTCCCCTCCCCCAGCAACCCCCCCCAAGTCCATGCCCATGGGTCGTACATACAAGCTCTCC
Organism: Furipterus horrens; assembly: GCF_987537825.1. NCBI lineage: Eukaryota > Metazoa > Chordata > Mammalia > Chiroptera > Furipteridae > Furipterus > Furipterus horrens. The sequence goes on from NW_028327171.1 coordinate 57,186,526, forward strand.
TGCTTCACCCTTTCATATATTCTTCTTTTCTTTTAAATAATTAATTAATTAATTAATTTAACAATAAAAAATAACAGTTCCTCCCTCTCAGCCTTAAGACCCTTTATAATCTTATAAAGGACAATGGACGAAGGTCTCGTGCTCCTCTGGCTGCTTCAAGCTGGACATGGTCGTCGTCCTACCTACCCTTGGGTCCAGAAATCCCTAATAAGAGTGGGGGTGTGGAGGGGAGGGTGGCCTTCCCACATGGGGAAGGATCGTGCAGACTCCAGGTCAGTTGGCTGTCCCTGGACAATGGTGTGCTTTATTTAACAGGCTGGCATCCTTGTATTCGGTCACGTTGTGATGTAGCGACATTTTCTGTCTCTCCGTGGTTATAAGACTTCCCTCCAGCTAGTATTCGGTTGGTTATTCCAGATGATTTTTCCAAAATTAAGTTGTAAATCCAGACTGGTCCTGGGAGGAGGTTAGTGTAGCTTCCACTTACTCCTCCGCCATCTTGGATTCAGCCAGTTTTTATTTAATAAATACATTTCACAATTCTACATGGTACTATTACTTTACATTTATTTGTTTCTTTTTAAAAGTTTTATTCCTCACAGGGTAGTGAGGAAAATTTATTATCCCATGGGTAGTATGTATAATTGTTAAGGATTCACAGATAAGAGAAGTAAGACCTAAAATGTTTAAGAAACTTGCCAAAAATCACTGGTTAAAAAAAAAAAGAAATGTATTGAATGCCTGTGTAACGTGCTAGTCATTGTGTAAGACATTTAAATTTCTTCCTGCCTCCCTCCATTTCTCCCTTCCTCCCTCATTCCTCCTTCCCCCTCTCTCTTCCTTTTCTTCTTCCCTTCCCTCCCTCCTTTCCTTACTTTACTTCCTTGAAACAAATACTTATTGAGTGACGGCTCTGTGCCAAGCATGTTTTCAGACACTGAATGCTAGAGTGATGAACGGAGAGAAAAGTCCTTGCTCTCATGGTATTTATTTTTTTTTACAGAATAAACTTAATTTTCATGGTATTTATTCTTTTACAGAATAAAATTCATTCAATTAAATGGATGTGAACAAAGCAGAAAGTAGCGAGCACTAAGGGTCAAGCTATGTAACAGTAATAGGGTGACTACTCAGTGCTAATGAGCCAGGGTGAGGTTTCCTAAAGCAGTGGCATCTGAAAGGCAGGAAGGAGCCACTGTAGGCTGTGGGGACCCTCAGAAAAAGATGTCTACTAAGAAAGGCTTGTGGTGGCTAACCAGCAGCTCTTCCTCGATTGTAAGTAATTTATGAGTATTTTTCATGAAGTCTCACCTCTGCTCAGCTCCGCATCTGGACCCAAGCTCCATGAGGACTGGGACCCTGTCTTCATTACAATCTCCCTCACCTAGCACCATGCCTGGTACCTCCTAGGTTGTGATGCACACAATGGTCCCTGCATGTGGGCGAGAGGTGACCCCTTTCACCCTCCTTTTTGGCCAAGTGTGTGGGCTCCAGGGCGGCTGTGAATTCAAAGGACCAAGTTTCCATGAGGTGGGCACAAAGGGCATGTCTGGGGATGACAGCGTGCTGAGGTTAAGTGGTAGTGACCTGCCAGACAGACAAGGGGCCCTGTGTGGACCCAGGTAGGAGCAGCCCATAGGGAACTGTCAGCTCTTTGTGCAACCACATTTGTCTAGACCAGCTGCAGGTGACAGCCAGGATGGAGAAGACTGGGAATAGGCGAGTGTGGAGTCCAAAAAGGATGTGGTTTCTGTAGCCAGGCATCAAGATGTTGATAACAATTTAATATGTTAACTGTATTAACTTAGTATGTAATATGTTAATCATGTAATATGAAGTGTGTTATTAATAAGTAATATGTGCTAATATAATAAGTGCTGTGTTGTTATGTGTAATGTAATAATGTAATATATAATCGATATAAATGCAATATGATCTATCATGTAACATGGAGGGTGTTTATTGTGTAACATGCAATGTGCATCAAGAGACATGTAATGTGTGTTAGAATAATGTGTGATGTGCTATTAATGCAATATGTAATGTTAATGTCACATGTAGTATGTTAATAATGAGATATATGACATGTATTGATGTACTTGTAAAGTGTAATACTATAATGCGTAATGTACACTGTTGTGAGATGGGAGGTTTTGTTAATGCAATGTGTCATGAAAGCTGGATACAGTTAGAATTAGAAACAGAATGATTATGAGGACATGTCCAGATGACCTAATCTGACCCAGGTCTTTTCTCAGGCTGAGTGGGGACAGTTACAGGTGCAAGGTCTCAGGGAAAGACCAGACTTTCCATGGCCAAAGGGAAAGTCCACAGGAGCTAAAACAGGAGCCAACCACAAACACACGCATTCATGGACACACACCACTGTAATTTCAAGGAACAGTGACCTGTAACTCATTTTGCTCCCCAACTCTTTAATAAAAGTTAGTTTTAAGAGTTTTCCAAATAACGACTACTTTATAGGACCATTCAAAAGACTAGAGCTTCCAACTGTGTTCTAAGAGCAGAGGGAGGTCATGTAGATGGATGGATGATTGTGATAGACGGGTTTACTATCTATGTGTCTGTTTCTCATGTGTCCTGCACTTTCTCCACACTGGGTCTCAATCTCAGCACTACTGATGCTTGTGGAGGACAAGTCTGTGCTGTGGAGGCTGTTCCATGCATTGCAAGATGTTTAGCAGCATCTCTAATCTCTACCCACAAAATGCCAGTAGTGCCACAGCAGCAGGGACAACCAAAAACATCTCTAGACAAAGCTACATGTCCCCTGTCAAATGCACACATGGCCAGTTGAGAAGCCTGGCTCCGCCTTCTCAGGAAGAGCATGGCAGTGTAGTTAGGAGCACAGACCCCAAAGCCAGATGGCCTTGGTTCGAATCCTGACTGTGGGCAAATTCACCCCTCTGTGCCTCTCTGTCCTCATCTGTAAAATGGGGACAACACTATCAGCTCCAACACCATGACTTTGCTCTGAGGACTCACTGAGTTAAAATATGTAAAGCATCTGCTCCAGACCTTGGCACAAAGGAAGAACTTAGCTCTTATTATTCTAAACCCCCAAAGAAGCAGAATGGAGCAGAAAGCAAAGAGTTCTGCGTCCATAAACAACCAAGAATGATGAACACAAGAATGAGAAAATCTGGACATGTACTTTGAGTCTTCGCGAGAAAACCCTTGTGTCGGTAATCTGATGACATTCATGTGAAATGACATCTTTCTTGAATTAGAATTGGATTTGTAAAAACACCAAGTACAGGTACAGAATTTTGATTTGGCAGGCTTCATTTTAACAGTAGTTCCTCTCTATATCACAGTTCTTTATCACGGCCTCACTGTATCGTGGGATTTTAAAAAATATTATATTTAATTATTTATCGTGGATTTTTTGCTATATTGTGGGATTTTGTGGTACTGTATACATATGTTACTAAAGTTATATACGTTTAAGAGTGTAGAATATGTTTAAGAACATAAGCAGGGATTATAAAAGTGTGGAAAAGGTTAATAAGGGAGTGAGAATGGTTCATAAGTGTCTGGGAAGGGTTTATAAAGTCTTAAAGTATATGTAAATACTAAAATAAATGTAAAGTTTCTACTTCACGGATTTCACCTATTGTGGGGGTGGGGGTGGGGTCTAGAACATAATACCCGTGACAAGTGAGGGAATACTGTATTTTGTTTTAACTACATGTAAAAAAAGAGGAAAATATTTCTACAAAATACAAGTCATTCTTATTTAAGTAAGTGACTCAAGGAAGATAAAAAAAGAAATACATATATATTTGTATGTACATGAGAGTTAAAGTTTCAGTCATAAGATAGCCCTGTGATCTATGTGGTCAGTTCCTAATTTCAATTCTTAACGAATTTTGTTCATTATTCTCCTTACTTTCATATTAAGTCAATTTTGCCTTCAATATATATTTTTAAATTCAAATATGTCATGCTTTTAGAAAAAATGGGCCAGTGGTCCTTAGCTCTATAAAAATTAACAGTTAATTAGAAGTTTTTATTCTAGATTTCCATAAATTAATTTAGAAACTTCTCTTGTAGCACTTACAAGTCTCACTATTTAATGATTTTCCTAAATTAGGTTTAAAAATTTTTATATCCTTTTATAAGTCCAAAATATAATTGTGATAAAAAAAACATAATAACAAAGTATAGATGCATTGACACTGAGATAATTACTTTTACGAGAAGGAAAATCAAAATCTATTTTTGAGCTCATTGAAATTTATACTTTAATTTTTATATATGTCCTCAGATACATTCAGAGAAGTTTATATGGTACAGATATTTTATTGCTCACTGAAGCGAACACAGCCTCTCACAATAACACCAGCTGGTACACTGACACAGATGGGTTTCTAGAATACTCACCTAGTGGGGGAATCTGTACTACAAGCAGCCCACTCTTCAGAAGATAATTCCATTTTGGGGGGGGCCGGTCCCCCTCGTAATATATTTGATGAGAATATTAAAGAAGCATTATTTCATTAGAGAAGCAACTTACTTTGTATCATCTGCTCTGGTCACCAGGATCTTAGCAGAATTAATCAGATTTACTCTATCCTATCCAAATACTTCACAACACAAGAAGAAAGAATTCTTTGATTGGAATCTTTGAAAAGATCAGGAAAACAATGTCAACTGTCTATGGGATGAACTCTATAAATTTCATTTTATATTGATTAAAATCTCATGAGAATATTGCATATTATAGAGTTCTAAGGTGAGCTTTTTTTATAAACTACACCCTTGACAATCCTTCACCTCTGACTTAGCCAATGGAGTTAAAGGTCTGACTCACTTTGTACCAATTTTTGTTGACCATCTTCTAAACCCCACATAATCCTTGACTCTAGCTAATCTGTTGTAAGATAAACAGTTATTATTTTAAATAATTTGTATTTTATTTTCTGTCTCCAAGCCTGGAATTATTTAAACTTTCAGTTTTTTATTGTTTTGTTTTATTAATTTTTTTCCATGTTATGTGGCAAAAAGCTACTTCCAATATACTCTCAAGTCATTTCTGCTACTTCCTTTTCTTCTGTGACCTAAACATTGTACTCTCTGTTTCCATGGTATCAACATTCTCCCTGCATCTTTCTGAGCCTGCTGTTCTGTGGATTCTGTGGGCCCCGCAAGTTGTGCGTTAAAGTAAAGTGCAGAGTGGCCTTGGGCACGCAAGGTGATGGCGCCGCACAAGGGAAGGCTGCCTTCTGAAACAGTGGGTAATACTTTGGCACAGCATGAATTAGTGCTGATAAAAGAGAGGTTTGGTGACAGATTAAAGAGGAGTGGCACATAGAAAACAAGGTAATAATTACTGTGTACTTAGGTGTTAAGCACTTGCCAAATCTTCTGAATAAATCAATTTCCATGACAAACTTGAAAAGATGGAGGAGGGTTATATTACATATCAAATGTCACATGTGTGACATTTAAATCCCTTAGAGTGAATGTTGTCCAACCTCATTTCATTTTATTTAGTTTCTGTGTAGTTTGTTAAAATATCACAGTATCGAACAAGATTCATACTGGAAAATAATACATTTATTTTCCTTCTCCTTTTCTCTTCCTCTTCCTTATTTTCCTTTTTTATAAAGGGTTTTTATCTGCTTTTCTCTTTTAGAGGCCGGGATTTCTCTTTTCATCTTTTCTATTTCCTCCTTCCATGAGACAGTATGCATAAGGAAGTATTCAATAAATTATAGCTGAATGAACAAATGAACTTACGAACTTATCTAAGTAAACAAATTAATTTTTATTTGTTGATATGCTCACTGTTATGATACCCCTACTATGTGCCAGATATTGTGCTAGGCGTTACACATTTTAATGCCAAACTAGTGCGATTCACGTATTGTCTCAATTTCATAAATGGGAAACTGAAAATGCAAAAGTTTAGTTAACTGGTCCATGACCATGCACTGCACAAAGGTGCACAAATCTCGTTAGAACTGAACTCCCTCTACATTTAAAGCATGCTCACGTACGAGGTGACAAGCCACCTTATAAACCGCCCCCTTTGATTTCCCATAATGCAAATATGATGAAATCAAGGGTCTTTATCACAAAGTGTTAACTTTTATTTGCCAAATACATCAGAACAAAGATATAAATGAGAATAAAATAAATATTATTACGTTTCATGTTGTCCTGCAGCTGTCTTAGAGCCGCTTCAGTCTTGTTCAGTCTTTTTCCATTTCGTTGCACTGTCTGTGAGTTTTTGTCTACATTGTCCTCCAGCTCGCTGATCTGATCTTCTGCTTCCTCTAACCAGCTTTTAATTCCTTCTACTGTGTTCTTCAATTCAGAGATCGTATTCTTCATTTCCTCCTGGCTCTCATTGATAGCTTCTATGTCCTTTTTCATGCTGGTGTAATTCTCAGTAAGGTCCTTGTAGTTTTTCTGGAGTTCCTTGTAGTTTCCCCTGAGCTCATTGAGCTTCTACATAATCCATGCTTTCAATCCTATACCTGATAGTTGGCTCCCCTCTATTTCATTTAGCACTCTTTCTGGGGATTCTACCTTTCCTTTCGATGGGGGGTTGTTTCTCTGTTTCCCCATTTTTGTGACTTCTATTGTTTGTTGGTGCTTCTTAGAATGATCTGCACTTCCTGGATCTGCCCCTGGTGGCGTCAGATCCTGTACCAGTCTGGGCCTAGGCAGCCTGTTGGAGACTTCCAGGGATCTACTGCCTTTGTATAACTTCTTTAGTTGTTAATCTGTTCAATCTGTGATTAGCTGTCAGGCTTAAGGACCGTGGATGTGACAGCTTAATTCCTGTAGGCTGGGCTTTTGCTTCCCCTCAGGCTGACGCCACTTGGAGGAGGGTGATGGTCTGCCTGCAGCACCAGGGATGAGTCCGCACCAGGATCCACTGGCCGCCCCTCCAGGTCTCCCCTCAAAGCCACCACACCAAACTCTCCCCAAGCATATCCAGTCCTCTCTGCCCTCCCTCCACCTGAGCCCAGGGTAAGTGGGGGCCAAAATATTTTTGTATGTGATCTGCTTAAGAGCTCTTTTTCTCCAGCTGTTTCTCTCCGGCTAGCAAGAAACCCTGTGGCTTTTTGCTTTTCACAGTTCGATACTATTTTACTTTCCACTCTGTTGCTGTAGGCTGGGAAGCTCAGCTGGGGGTTTAGACCCTGCCCTTCTCAGCGGGAACCCCCAGCTGCTGAGCTGTTTCTCAGTCCCTTCAGCTGCCACTCGTGTGAGCCCAGCCAGCCCTTCCGCGTCTCCGCACTCCCTACCGGTTACGTTGTGATGTAGCGGCCTTTTCTGTCTCTCCGTGGTTATAAGACTTCTCTCCAGCTAGTGTTCGGTTGGTTACTCCAGATGATTTCTCCAAAATTAAGTTGTAAATCCAAACTAGTTCTGGGAGGAGGTTAGTGTAGCTTCCACTTACTCTTCTGCCATCTTGTTTCTCCCAGGAGCCCTTCTTAATATGCATTTTTTTTTTCCAGGTCCACACAAGACATGACAAAAACCATCTAGACTAGACTCTGGAACCCTACATATTCTCAACAGACCTCCCCTTCATGATCAAAGTCCGCCAAAATGCTACTCTCTCATCCTAAATAAATCTAATAAACTTGGTTTTGCTCAATCGATAGTTTTTTGTTTGTTGTCGTTGATATTTTTGGTGGGCTTTGGGAGTTGGTAGTTGACATAAGGAAAAACAATAGGCAAATGATTGGAAGGTAGAAGGGACTTGCAAGAAGTCCTCAAGTTTTAAACAGATGTCTTTCTCATCGAGATAGTTTGTTTTACACTCTCTCATGAAATGAACTCATACCAAAGGCATAGCTGGAATGGAAGCTATATAGAAAGCAGTTAGGTGCTGCTTGAATAAAGTTAGGACATGGGTAAAAAGTAAGGACAAATGTGAACTTTGTATTTTTGTGACATTTCAGGCAGATAATAAATGCTCCGTGTAGTACAGCTTATTGAATAAAGGTAAGTACAGCTTATTGAATAAAGGTAAGCAAGGTACAGGATAAATTAACTTTTTTTCCATTTTCATTGTTAAGTAATTGCAAAAATTGTTTTAATTATCTGTTTTAGTTCCCTCGTCTGTATAATCACAATAGTCTCTACTTTCTGATTATGATGAAAAATAGACATAATTACAGCTTTAAGGTCTTTGTCAATTCTGCAAGAACCATTTAAAATGAGATTATACTATACCTAAGTCATTGGTGCCTGGCAGGGTAGCTCAGGTGGTTAGAGCATCATCGCAATATGCCAAAGTTGTGGGTTCTATCCTCAGTCAGGACACATACAAGAATCAACCAATGAATGCATTAATAAGTAGAACAACAAATTGATGTCTCTAACTCTCTCTCAAAAATTACTTGACATTTTTAAATAAATAGTTGTTAAAAAACAATGTTTCTTACTCAAAAAATAATTAATGAAGACACTCAGTATTATGAGAAATGTGACTTCACTAAGCACAGGAGAAAATAACAAAACTATTTTAATTAAATGTTGGATTTTCAGTACTAAAGGAGATCAGTTTTTCTAGTTATTTGTATACCCAAGGAATACAATTCACAAACAGAAATTACCTAAAGGTCAAACATAAATAAATCAGTTCTTAACTACTAATTAGTGCTTTACCAGTGATTGTATGAGAAAATTTACAGATAGTGAAATTGAATAGTAGAGATTAAAAAGAGGGAGAGAGTGGATAGTCTTAATAATTTATTCCTCCCACACTAATAAACATTTCTGAGTATTTTATTTCTCAAATACAATTAAAGAGTTTTTCTACTTATTCTTTTTTTTCTTTGTGAATAGGACTGTTGATATAAATTTTAATTTGTATATGTAAATAACTAAGGGAGAAATGTTCATAATTCAGAGGAAATAGTATTTAAAATTAAATTAAAACTCTGTTTTACTTGATCATACACCACTTCATTATTTTGTGTCAATGGAGTACTTTGTCCCAGAAAACAATGAGTTGTTCAAATAGAGTTCCTTTATTAAATTTATCATCTCCTCTCCCAGGGCTTGCTTTCAGCATGACAATTATATTTTTAGTTAAAGTCATTTGTAAATACTACTTTAAAATGGAGATAATTGCAGTGGAGCTGTGAGAATATAATTTTAGGATAATAAACTCCTTCAAGAACTATCTCATTTGTGGGGACCAATATGCTGACATTAGTCTCATTATGTGCAAATAGTATAGGTACAGACAGAGGCACAATATGCACATAGTTTTTTCTGGAAAAGATCACAGAAATTGATATATTAGAGGAACTGTATCTAGTTATAAAGGATAAACATTCTTTTGGGGAAGAGAAAATGAGAGCGGGGAAAAAAAAAAAAGATTTTCTGTTTTTTTCTTCCTAGGATCACTTGACTTGGATGTATAACTTCAACCCAGGTTTCTCAACTCCGATTCTCTCTCTCCCACCTTGATCTCTTATTTTCTATTAGAAGTTTCAGTTTTAAAAAATATGAACACATTGTATAGAGAACTTTCACGTAATACCCTTCCCTTTCCCCCACACAGTTCCCTTATTAACATTTTACATTAATGTGGTACATTTGTTACAATTCATAAATCTACTTTGATACATTATTATTAACTAAAGTCCATAGTTTACATTAAGGTTCCCTCTGTGTTGCGCAGTTCCATGAGTTTTGACAAATACATAATATCATGTATTCATCATTACAGTTGTATACAGAACAGATTATTAGTGTGGCAAAATCCCTTGTGCCTCAGCTATTCATCCTCTACCCCCTCCAGCCCTCGTCAACCAATGAGCTGCTTACTATCTCTATGGTTTGATTTCTTTACATAGTTAGAATCATAAAGTGTATAACCTTTCCACACTGGTTTCTTTTACTAAAGTATGAATATTAACTTTACACATACAATTTAATATGAATTATAAATGAATTTAAGATTCTTCAGTGTCTTTTGTGGTTTTATAGTTTATTCTGTTTATTGCTAAAATATCTCACATTATGAAGCTACTAAAGTTTGTTTAGCCATTCACCTATTAAGAAACATTAATATCAGTCAATGTTCTAAACAACTTTCCCACATGGTTATCCAATGAGAAGTGACTTCTAAAGTCTCAAAAGTTATAAATTGGTATAGTGAAAATTTTATCTCAGTTCACCTGATTGCTTGTTTAGTTGGAATGAGTCTCACTTGAAAGTTATTTTAAAGACTTGAAAGAAAAAATAATAAAGGTCAGAAATAAAATATCTCATAAGGAAAGAATGAATAAAAGAGGCCAGAGGTAGAATCATCTGGGTTTCTGAATGACTAAGTTAAGTAGATGTGGAGGACAAAAAAATGTTCTAAGGGATGAAAAAAGTATGACTAAAGAAACCAGATGGAGTATGATAGAGAAGGGACTCCAGATTGATCAAAAAAAATGTTTTATCTGAAATATTGGCATATTAGCTTAGTCTGCTCAGGTTTCAGTAACAGGAAATCATAGACTAGGTAGTTGAGGAACAATAGAAATTTATTTTTCATAGTTCTGGAGTCTAGGAAGTCCAAGAACAAGATGCCAGCAGGTATGGTACCTGCTAAAGGCCTGCTTCCAGGTATTGGGTTGGCTAAAAAGTTCACTTGGTCTTTTCCATAAGATGGCTCTAATAATGCTTAGTTGTTTAATTTTATTCAAAACAATTTTGTTAGACTGTATTGTGACAGTTGTCATATCAGTGTGCATTAAAAAAAAGTAAAAATTGGTGAATTTCTGTATATCCATTTTAATAAAGAAGATGGAAGAAAATATGCAACATTTTTGTCATATGCTTTATTATTTCAAGAAATGTAAAAGCAACTGAAATAGAAAATAAAATTTATGAAGTGTATGGAGAAGGTGCTGTGACTGATCAAACATGTCAAAAGTAGTTTGCAAAGATTCATGCTAGATACTTCTTGTTGGATGATGCTCGATGGCCCAGTAGACAAGTTGAAGTTGATAGCAATCAAATTGAGACATTAATTGAGAACAATCAACCTTATACCACACAGGAGATAGGTGACATATTCAAAATATACAAATCAATAAAGTTTTTGGTGAAAAAAAATATGTCTTTTATTTTACAGAAAAAAAAAACTTACACACTTTTTGGCCAGCCCAATAATAGACAGTTGTCTTTTCATTGTGTCCTCATGTAGCTAAAGGGGAGCTATTTCTCTGGCATCTCATTTATAAGGGCACAAATTTCATTCATGAGAGCTCTGCTCTCAGAAAGTAATCATCTCCAAAAGTCCCCACATCCAAATACTGCATTGAGGATTTGGTTTCAACATATAAAGTCAGGGGGACACAACACATTTATCCTATAGCAGTAGCTTGCAGGCATACAGCCAAAGATATATACAAACTATTTGAACTGTAAATGAACCTAGAAGTTATCTAGTACTAAGAATTTCTTTAATAGATGAAAAAATTGAGGTTTGGAGGGGTGAAATGAGTTCACAGGGATGATAAAATCATGCCAGAATCCCAGGAAAAAATTTAAAATCCAAGGGCAAGCATTTTGTCATAAAATTGACTGGTTTTCTATCATGATAATCAACCATACATAGAACATTGTTGTGTAGGTTACTATCACACAACACGGATTTTTATAATTTATCATACATGAAGAAAAGTAAACATCGAATACAATTTCAAATACTATCTAGTAAAAAAAAATTTTAATACTTTAGTTGAGGAGAGTGTATGTAGGTATTGTAATTGAAAAGTGATCAAAGGCTTTATTTCAAATCTTAATGTCAGTGAGAAGCTGTATGTCACTTTTTTTTGTTTTAAAATAAAAGAGGCAAATCAAATATCATCTTTAAATTTTAAAAGGTGCATATACCATCTGAGAAGAATTTACATAATTTGCTGAGAAGTAGATTCCCTCTCTTTCATAATTAAAATTAATCTGCTCCAAAAGTCTTTTGTTCCATTGATGACACCATATTTTAGGCAATCCATCTTTATTCTGCCTCAGCCTGATAATCTATCATATTAATACATCATTAAAGAGAAAGCTTTCAGAAATGATGTATTAGTACAACATATCACTGGAGAAATCAGTAAGGGTACATTGGAATTTATACTAATCTTTGAAGGAGATATTTTGTTGTTGTTGAGTGAGTTCTTTAAATAGAAAGGACCACACAGTTGCACATCTAATTATCAATAAGTCATTCTGAGTTGGCGAAAATTAACATGGACAGAAAAATATAACAAAGTGCAATGAATAGGATCTTGTCTTTGATAATAGTCTGATTATAAAGTGGTCCTTCTAAACAAAATTGAAGAATGAAAGCAATCAAACCTAACCAAAATGTTTTAAATCTTTAATATTTAATTTACTACTGTCATTTCTTATTTGACTTGAGATGAAGAAAACATTGCTTTATCAATTCCATCACTTTAACATCATTAATGTTTCATGTTTCTAAATCCCAGGCTTCATGAGGCAATTCAGTACATAAAATAGCGTGACTGACTGCTGAATTGTACTATTAAGAAGCTAAATAGAGCATGGTGGAAATAGCCTAGAAATTTAGATTGGTTTTGCTTGATCTTTCTATAGTTAACAAGCAAAGTCTTAAGGAAGAGCTGCTGAATACACATAGCATGGTGGTTAGACATTAAAACACAAATTAGTCAATAGTTCTAATACTCATAAAGCCAAGTCAAGTGAAAAATCAACAGTCAGAAAATATTTTTTTAATTATTTTCTTGACAACATCTGCATCTCTCTTACCCCTCCCCTTTTCTCCTTTCTGCAATTCTCATTTAAAATTTTCATATAATTTGATGTTACAGTTGAATTACAAATCTTCTCAGAAAGGAAGGACTCAACTTCGCTTGGTTTGCTTGACAAGAAAAAATAATTCAGAAATAGAACTTCTTATAAAAATTGGGATTTTGAATTTTTTTGATGCACTATTTTAAATCAACTTCATAAATTAATTCACAATTTAGATTCAATTAACTACTCCTTGGAATTGCTATATGTGATATTATCCACAATTGTGTAGATGAGAAAATAATATGTTTTATAGTAATGAATTTAAAGCAAAGTAATTTTTACTTACATCAGTATTATGCAATGCTTTCAATACATCATTAAAACAGCATGATGCACATTAAGACTTAAATATGACCCATCTCACCTTCTGATTTTTCATACTGTGTAAGAGACTCACTCAACTTGCAATTCTGAAGCAACCTTCAAATTAGACTTTAATACAATTAATGTCATTCTAGATATGCACATTTCTAAGCTTCTTATTTAATTTTAAGAGCCGAGGAAAGATTAATGGGCTTTTTATTCTATTTTATAAAGCCATCTCTTTCAGGGAAATGGATAGAGGAGAATTTTTTGTGTGTCTTAGAAAGTCCTTGTTTGGCCATCAGCACAGGCCTTCAGTCACATTTGTTCAGGGCTTTCCCCATTGATGTGCCCTCTGTGTGCACCGCTGTGTGGCCTGTCCTTGGCTTTAAATAATTGCTTCCAGGCCTCATGACACTTCCGTCTCTCTAGCTCTAGATACTAAATGAAACACACCCCAGGGTTTGCCTCAGCCAAGCCCTCTTTCCCAGGTTGTTGCATTATTTCAGCACATTTTAATAAAAGAAATCAATCAGGTGAGCAGCTCCTTAAAGAATATGCTAATTCCAGAAAGTTAAAAACCACATATGAAAGAATAAATTGCAGAGGGGTGAAAAGGCAATTTACTTAATAAAAAGACATTTTCCCAAGATCCTGGCTACCAAATCCACAATTAAAACAAAATGTTTAAATAATATTTTTGTTTGTTACATAGAATTTAAATAGTTAATTGATGACACTTCCGTAGGTTTTATTTAAAAGTCTGTAGAAATAAATGAGCTGATTAATCAAAATTAAGAACTATTTCACTTAGAATTAAATTTTTTAAAGATTTTAAAAATGCAGGAAAAAGGTCTACTTGGTTGGCAAAATATAAAGGGTGAGGCAAATGTAGATTTACAGTTGTTCATATGGAAAAATATAATTAATTGATAATAATACAAGAATATACTCTATGTTTCATATGCAACTGTAAATGTATTTTTGCCCCACCCTGTATTTTAATTATCTGCTATATTTTTCAAGTTATACTTGGTGGTGTTTGTATAGTATTTTCCTAAAATAGTATTTTAGCTGATAAAATAGTAATATTTGCGGTAAATCTCTTTCTTTGATTTACTTATCAAAGGTAACTGACCCTTCTGACTAGATGAAATCAAATTCAACACAATGCTTTGATTATGAGGGTAATCTGAACAAAATGTTTCTGCAATTTCTAATTCTTCTGAGATTATGGTTTGTGATACCATCTTCCGGAGCCTATCTGTGTAATGGGCATCAGCAGTTCCTTTTATCAACATTAATCCTAAGATTCTTGAGTCTTTGAACCACAAAAGGCAGATTATTCCTATGACAATAATATGTTTGACAGAAAAGTGCAGGCCATATTTTGAAACACTCCCAAAAAACTAGAGGAAATAGGATCAAAATGAACATTAAGAGTTAAAGAAGAAAAAATGTGGAAAAGGAGATATAAGCTCAAATAATTCATATCTATATCTGTGTGTATTTATATATATATGAAACATGCTATGTACTACAGCACACTTAATAATTTACATTTATGTCATGCTTTGTCACTATCCATAATGTAAATATCTTCAGCCATCTATCCCCTATTATTGAATCTCAGTTATATGAGTCTGTTTCCTTTTTTCTGATTCATACTCCCATTGATCCCTCCCCATTTACATCTGTCTTTGGTGCTCAAGGAAACCCTCCTTCCTAGCAAATATTCCCTCACTCTTCCTTTATCAACTCTATAATCTCCCTTACTTCCTTATAACACTCTAGACTCTCTCCTGAAGACACAGTCTTCCCTGCGAGCACCATGTCTCTTTCAGCACTTCTGAGTGGATGCTGCTCCTTATTTCCATTACATATAAATAGAAATCATGCATTAAATTATTACTTTACCTACAAAAAGCAGATGTATTTGAGGGCTTCCTCATTTTTTCTTACTCTGTTTCCCTGCTTTTCGTTCATTTGCTATCTCCCTCTTTCCCTCATGCATCGGAGATTTCCCTGCCTTCCTTTACTTCTTAATCATCACACAAGATCTGACACAGTCACAGGATCTTCAGTGAAAAATCCTTCAATATCCTGACTCCTCAGGTTCATTTCCACTGGTCTGAACTCCAGCTGAACCTCAGTCACTCTGAGTTCTAACACAGGAACTCTGGAGCAGAAGAGCCAAACCTATTATCATTTGAGTTCAACCATCAGACCTTCAGGTTTTCATACTCTCCTACGACATCTGTCCTTCAGCTCATTGGGACCACAAGTTCCTATACACTCCACAGTTTCTTTTTATGAGCTAATTCTGTTCTATCCCCTCCTTTTTTTTTTTTTTTTTTTTTTTAGTTTTTAAGTTAGTTTTGTCCATTACTTCAACCACTTTCTTGGTAATTCTCAAATTGTCCTTTGTCCATTTGTACAAATGTTAAAGCAGGAAAGTCCAAATGTTGGCTTTCTTCTGGGCACATTTGCTTTCTTCTAGCCCAATGACTGTCAAACTTACAGGTCTTAGTATGGTTTTAAATTTGAAAATTATTAAGGACAGTAGATAGATGTTTTGTGTATATGTATCAATATTTATGACAGAAATTAAAGTTGAGAAATTATGTATTTATGAATACACTTACTATAATAAATAATAATAAACCCATTACATATGAATAAAAACATTTTAGTGTTCACATAACTGCATTATCTAAAATAAAACAAAGCAGTAATATGAATAGAATTCATTTTATATTTTTGCAATTTTTCTAATGCCTAGTTAAAGACAGCATGATGACACATACCAATTTAGCAATACAGGATTTGTCATCCTATGGGTAAGTACTTATCCCAGCAACTTCAAAATGTTTGTTTAGAATTTGCTGACTCTCATTACAGATTTTTTTTAAGTCAGCAGAAACAAGTTTAAAAAGAAAAGAAATAATAACAACCATAAAAAGTCTACTTTGCTTTAGCACACAATTTTTTGCTTTTGTTTATTTCTGAAGTAAGACACTAATATTATGTACCAGAAAAGGATAATATACTTCTGTTTTTGTCATAGTTGGATTTAGTTCTGAATAAAAAAAGAAAAACATGCCTCAATTTTCTATACCTGGTCCAAGTAATCTCAAGAATGGACATTCTTCAGAATGTATATGATTGATATGGGACTTGAGGGAAAGGCTCCTTTTACAAAGTCAAGCTGTACTGGATGCTCATAGTGATTAGTATATTTTTAAGGCACAAGTTAAGTAGGGTCACCCTGAGTTCAAAGATTTGTCTGACAAAAACAAAATTTGCAAATGAGCAGCTTAATTTGTGACACCCAAATTTAATTGATGTTCTCAGTCCAACTCACTTCCTGTTAAAAGTCTAGCTCTTCAAGGGCTGGGGCCCTTAAAGAAATCAGTTTCTTATTTATTACTGCTAATATTATTGTTGTTATTATTATTATTATTATTTTGTAATTCTGTACTAGAGGTCTTGGACATCAAATTACTACTGGCAAATGTTCTATATTTCTTAGGGGAACAAGTTTGACTTAATATCAAGTTTCCTATATTGGACTCCTCCCAACTCTACTGTGATCAAAACATTTTGAATAAATTCAACTCATATTTTAAATGTTTACTTTTTTCCTTTCCTGCCCCTAGTGCCTTAACCAGCACTGATATTTAAAGACCTATACAGAGTGTTTGACCCATCAACCTCGATTATGTATAATTTCTCAATGACCAGGAGGCTATTTTACAAAGAAAGAACAGCAGTGATACATGACAATAGATCCACTGGTGCAATCATATGCCACATATACCACACCCCCTGGAAACTGTCAGCCTCAAAGAGTGATTGAACAGCTAATTGAGGGCACAGGTAGGGTGCCAGCTTAAAGATGATACCCAGTGGAATGTTACCCTTTCAGAACTGAAGCACTCATTTCCCAGCCATTACCGCACTGTAAAGGACTGAAAGCTTTCAGCTGAGTTGGCACTTCTCCACCTCTTCCTTCTTCCCCTGTGATTTCTGTGATTGTCAGTAGGTGATGAGAGTTGTCTCAAGGTCATGGCCTTTTTCCTTCTAAAAACTAGTCTTGAAACGTGCTATAGCCTGGTACCTTGTCCTCAAAGTGGGACAACTCTAGGCCTTTCCAGCTCCAGAGTTTCCTCTGGGATTGGCTACGGTCCTTATCACAACAGCCATGGAACTCTTCCCCATCCTGCTTTCTTCATTCCTCTGCTGGTACTGATACTGAAAGCATTCCTCAATAAATGCCCTGCATGCAATCTTCACACCATAGTCTGCTACCTGGGGAAGCTGACCTTCATTACTCTATACCGTGGAGGTTGGGGAATGAAGCACTTAAGATTGGTGGGAATGTGCCTGGCTAAAAATTAGTGTTCTAATGAAGGAAGAACAAGAAAACACTTGCTGTTAATATCTCAGTGTCACACCACTATAGTGCATATCTAAAATGTAAATTTCTGTGAACAAAAATTGAGAAATTGAACATATTATATAAATACTTTTAAATAAACAAATAAATAGAAGCTGATATTTTATATATCTGCATCTATGTATGTGCTTGTGAAATTTTTGTTTATGAGGTCCCCAAAAGTATGACAAAAAAACAACATTGAGATGACTATGAAGATAATCATGTTGAACATGTTTTGCGATTTCAGTCACAGAGATTACAAAAATCAAGGAGAGAAATGATATATTTGATGCAATAAAAAGAATCATCTTTTTAAAAGTAAAACATGGTAATTCATGCATAACATTTTCACCAGGAGTTATTCATTGACAGATACGTGACAAGGCTCCAAATGTTCAGAGAATCATCAGTTAATCATCAGATGTTAGCTGTCTGTGACTCAATGAAGATTTTTCTTGCCAAGTATGAGTCTATTCAAATAGAGTTTTCTACAAGGAAAGCAGTAATTGCACAAAAAATAAAAACAATTAAATTTTCAATCACACCCTAAGTAAATTTCTATATTTTTTGAAACCAGTGTTCATCAACATTAATAAACAACACTTTCTTTGTCAACTGGAACTGAGAAAAATATTGCATTGTATTATTTTAATAATTATAAAACAAAAATAAAAGGCAAAATTAATATGAAATTTCTAAAACTGGATGTTTTTTCAAGATACTTAATAGCTACTTTTCCTTCTGTATGAGAATATTTCCACTTATCTACAGGTGGCATCATGGCCAAGACCTGGAGATGAGTCATAATTGGTTCATCATTATTCCTTTCTGAAGAATATACTCACTTGTAGTAAATGGTGGCCATATGATAGGGTTCCAATGAGTGATCACATGTGGGAGGTCTACTAGAATGTCGCTATGAAAAATTTTTACTCTCTTGCAAAAGGGACAGCATTGTCAAGTCTTTACTTGTGCAGCCTCTTCCTCTCTTCTTCATACATTCATACATTTGATAACTGCTATAAAAATGCAGTATTTGGAGTTAAAATAATAATTTTATGTCACATAAGAGAAAAAATTACTGATATGTCAGACTTTTGCTCTTTCCTTTAATTGAACAAAACTACATATGAAATGGAATCTTCTTAGATTTCTTATTAAGTAACCAATAAACATCATAATGGGTTAAGTGAGAGTTACTCAGATTAATATTGCTTGCCCCAAGAAACTCCCATAATTTAAAACATTGATCAAGAGCTTAGGCTATCTCAAACACTAGTTTAAGTTAATTAAATGTGCTAATTAATTTATTTTTCAATACAATCCTTTGGAATATGTACTATTACTATCTCTACATTATATATGAACAAAATCAGTTGTAGAGAATTGTCCAAGATCTCACAGCTAGTAAGTTGTGAAGACAAAATTAAAATCAGGCTAAAAAAAAAAAAAAAAAAACCTTTCAGAGACAAAAATACACAAGAATGCATAACCAGAAGATGTAAATTACAAGAAAGTTACAAGTTAAAGGAAGGCCTTCAGCAGAAGGAAAATTATTCCAAATGGAAATATGAGTCTACACAAATAAACAAAAAACAAAAAATGATTACCTTATTTATTGAAGTCTCTTTAAAAGATAATTGATCTTTAAATAAAATAAGTAAAATACAATGTATTTTACAAGGTCAGGATGAGAGAAATGAAACCTTACTATTATAACTCTCTCATACTCTATGAGATGTAGTATAATACTGTATCAGTGGAAAATTCTAAGGGTGGGAAATTGTAACCCACTCCACCATTCTTTTGATATTGTTTCTGTACTATCACTCTAATATTTAGCTGGTAAATAAATAGCATATTTGTATAAGAATCCTAACTTCAAAAGATTCAGATCCCAACCTTTAAGCACACCAGCTCCATGAGATTTGCTGACCTTCAACCATGGAGCCAGGATGACGTGAAGCCAGGATGACTAAACCAGAATGATGCACACTGGACTGTCACTTGCCTTATCAGAATGGACCATGCTCTTCTGCACGTAGAGAACTTTGCAACCCTCTCCCTTGATCTCTTTGTTCTCTTCCCATATCCTCCTTATAAAAATTCTCTGCCTCCCCTGAGAGGTGGAGATGAGCTTTGTGACATGAGTCCCCCATCTTCCAAAAGATGGGCTTTGAGATGTGAGTACCCCATCTCCCAGTTGATCAGCATCTGCAAATAAAACACTTTATATCAACACCTTGAGAGTATTGACTTTCATAGCAGTAGGCAGCTGGAACTTTTTTCAGTTAAAATATCATTTAAAGGTAGATTGTTATAGATTAAATATAAATATAAATCTTCAAGTAATCATTAAAATGAGAAAGTGAAGAGATATCCAAAGAAGCTAGCAATAAGATGAAGTAATTACTACAATGTTGTGGATCTTGAGACTTGAGCTCAATTTATTTTTACAGATAGCTGTTTTGGAGGCTCATCTCTCAGGTGCAGATCATAAAAATTGAGGTGCACAATGAGGAGTCTGAACCCTTAACTCCTCAAGAAGAAGATCTGGGTTTTGAGTTTTCTTCTGATTGTGAGTCATCATACTGAGGGTGGGCTTTATGGCTTTGATGTTTTGTTTTGTTGTTTTTTTTTTTTAATTTTTTTCTCATTTTCCTAATATGTAGTCATCATTTAGCCAGCCAGTAGGTTTTTTTCCCTCCACAGGAAAGTTTCATATGTAGCTGTAGACTCATTATGTCTGTAGGCAGAAGGGAGCTTAGGATCTTTTTGTGCTGCCATTTTCAACTGAAACCTAAAGACTCATATTTAAAATGTCTATTCAGCATTAATATTTAGTGTCTAAAAGCCATCTCTAATTGAATTCCTGATCATCCTCCAACTCTTCTACCTTCAGATAAATGAAGCCAGTAAAAGCCAGCATCTTTTTTTTAGTTATTTCAATAAGAAATTCTTACAATTCTTGATTTCTTTCTTTCTCACACAATTTATTTCCAAGTTATCAGCAGTATTGTTAGCTATACAACTTTTTCACCCAGAAACTAACCACTATCTACTACATGTACTACTACCAATTCAGTTAAATAATCACCATAGTCTTCTAATCAATCCCCTTCCTTCTATCGCTTCTTAATTGTAATCAATTTTCTATAATGACAGCAGAGTTATCTGTTTTAAACTATAAATCTAATCATGTCACTCTTCCTCATTAACCATTCCAAAGGTTTTCTTGTTTGTCTCAAAATGAAAGGCAAATTCCTTTCAATGGCCCAATATTAAGGTAATAATAGCTGCTGTATAAAACAGAGCCAAGAGTGTATTAATGGTTAAAATGGGATAGATGTTTATTTTTCAGTCTCATAGGTCCTAAACATATATTTCTTGTTGAAAAGTATTTCTCTTTTCCATTGCAGTTCAAGGCCACAAACTCAAACTTGTGTCTCCCTCATTAGAATGTAACCTCCATGGTCACTGTGTTTATCTGTCTCCTGTATGACAGCAAACAGGGAAACAGCATGATGACGAAACTGGGCAGAATCTTATAGGCTAGGGCTAGAAATATAACATGTCATATCACCTCACATTCTTTTGGATGTATCAGTCACATGGCTACGTATAATGACAAAAAATGTTATAAAATATAGTTTTTAATGCCCAGGCAGAACAAAACAAGAGGTAGTGTACTCTCTGACTTCAAATTATACTACAAAGCTTCAATCATAAAAAAGCACAGTATTGGCAGAAAAACAGACATACAAACCAATGGAACGGCCTGACTACCAGACAGAAACCCACATTGTATATGGGCAACTAATTTTCAACAAAAGAGCCAAACATGTACAACAGAGAAAAACCTCTTCAATAAACGATGGTGGGAATATTGGAAGCCAAATGCAAAATAATGAAAATAAAATTCTATTTGCCATTGTACACAAAAAAATAATTCAAAATGGATCGAAGACCTAAATGTAAAACCTGAAACAGTGAAATACATAAAAGAAAACACAGGTACTAAACTTATGAACCTTGGTCTCAGAGAAGATATTGTGGAATTTGACTCCAAAGGCAAGGGAAGAAAAAGCAAAAATAAATGGGACTATGTCAAACTAAAAACTTTTGCACAGCAAGTGAAACTATCAACAAAACATAGATGTAACCAAATCAAACGGCTAAGATTTTTGTAAACAATATCTCTGATTAGGGGTTAATATCCAAAATATATAGAAACATATCCAATGCAACAACAAAAATAAAATAAAATAAAATAAAATTTTTAAAAATAGGGGGGTCACCTGAATAGACACACAAATGGCTAACAAATATATGAAAAGATGCTCAATTTCACTGTTATAAGGGACATGCAAATCAAAACCACAACAAGTTAGAATGGCTATTATCAATCAATAAGACAAATAGTAACAAATGTTGGACAGAATGTGGAGAAAAAGGAACCCTCATATACTGCAGGTGAGGATGTAACTTGGTGCAGCCACTATGGACAACAACATGGAGATTCCTAAAAAAAAAAAAAAAAAAAAAAGAATAAAGCTACCATATTACTAAGCAATTTCTTTTCTGGATATCTGGTTGAAATATTTGAAAATATTTAACTGTAAAAATATATGTACCCCTGTGTTAATTTCAGCATTATTCACAGTAGCCATGACATGAATACAACCTCAGCACCTTTTGATAGAGGACTGAATAAAGATGGGATACATACATACAATGAAATACTACTCAGCCATAAGAAAAGTTGAAATACTGCCATTTCTGACAACATGAAGGGTGAGTTTACTGGGGATCCCTACTCTCTTGTACCTATTGAATTTTTTCTTCAAGCTGCTCCCCCAACACATCTTTCTTTCTTTTTTATTTTTGAGCTTTCTTTTTGTTTTCTTTTATATTTTTGTTTTTCATTTGATGGTATTATTTTTTTCATGAGAAATGCTCCACATCATATGTCATCTAGGAAATGCAAATTAATACAATAGGAGATACCCTTACAGACCTATCAGAATGGCCAAAATGTACAACATTGACAAATCCAAATGCTGAAGAGGATGTGCAAGAACTGGAACTCTCTCATTTATTGCTGATGGAAATGCATAATGGTACAGCCAAGTTGTGACACAATTTGGCCGTATCTTACAAAAC
The DNA here is from genome assembly GCF_987537825.1 of Furipterus horrens. Classification (NCBI taxonomy): domain Eukaryota; kingdom Metazoa; phylum Chordata; class Mammalia; order Chiroptera; family Furipteridae; genus Furipterus; species Furipterus horrens. The sequence goes on from NW_028327171.1 coordinate 57,209,273, forward strand.
TAATCATACTCTTAAAATACAATTCAACAATCATACTCTGGTATTTGCACAAAGGAGTCAAAAACTTATGTCCACTAAAAGCCTAAACACAGATGTTTATAGCAGCTTTATTCATAATCACTAAAATTTAAAAAACAGCCAAGATGTGTTCATTGGGATATTGGATAAATAAATTGTGGTACATTCAAACAATGGAATATTATTCAACATTAAAAAGAAATGTTATTAAGCCATGAAAACACATGAAGGAAACTTAAATATATATTACTAAGTGAGAGAAGCCAATCCTTAAAGGCTGTATACTGTATTATTTCAGGTGTATGACATTGGAAAAAGCAACACTACAGAAACAATAAAAAGATCAGTGGTTGCCAAGAAGTGAGAGGGCAGTTGAGATGTAAATGGTTAGAGCACAGAGGATTTTAGAAGAATAAAAACACTGCAAAATGCAACGATGGATGCATTTTTCCAAATCCATAAAATGTACAAGCCCATGAGTGAACTATAACATAAGCTCTGGACCTTGGGTGATTATAATGTGTCAATATAGGGTCATCAGTTGTTACAATTATACTGCTCTAGTGAGGGATGTTGATAATGGAAAGGCTGTGCATGTGTCAGTGTAGGACCAACAGGAAAACCTTTGTATGTTCTTCTCAATTATGCTGTAAACCTAAACCTGCTTTATAAAAATGTCAATAAGAAAACAAAAGAGAAATACTAAACAGGCATTGTCACATGTGCACAGTAACCCACACTTCTGACTGTTGCCTCCTGCAAAGGAGGGGCCTGGCTAGACTTGCTGGCTCAAATAATTGCAGGGGAGTTGGTTTTTACATGTTTCTTGTTTACAGCAATAAAAGTTATCATCTGTACGAACTACAAAATAATCACCTCCAAAATCCTAGTTACTCTTCATTAAATTACAAGGGACACTTCAAAAGTTTGCATGTTATCTTCATGCAGAGTCATCTTCTTCTCCATATCTGTTCAGTTTCAGTATGCATTTCTGAATCCAATATTGTTAGATACTAGTGACAGCCACTATACAATGGTACTTGTCCTCTTAGGGTAGGGGCTACAGTAGCTCTCACAAGTTTTGATTTCAGTGATTTTGTGTTTTCACAGTGGCTTTTAAGGTGGCTTACTGTATTAGGTAACAATTCATCTGTAAAAAGATCTAAGTAAATGTACTTAAAAAAAAACCTGGATTAAAAGCCCAGGGCTGCAAAGGAAGGAAGGAAATAAAAAAGATCAGAGAAGAAAAAAACCTAATATAGAGACAAAAAAAAAAAAAAAAAAAAAAAGCAAAGATCAATGAAACCGAGGGCTGATTTTTTAAAAGATAAACAGAATTGGAAAAACTTTAGGTATACTTAAAAAAGAGAGAGAGAGAGAACTCTCAATAAATAAAATCAGAAAAGTAAGAGATACTACAACTGATATCACAGAAATACAAAGAACATACAATGTACAAAGACTGAACTTTGAAGAAACAGATAATCTGTACAGAGTAATTACAAGTAAGGAGACTGAATCAGATATAAAAAATCTCCCAAAATTAAACTATAATTAAAAATAATTTAAAAAATAATAATCTCACAACAACAACAACAACAGTCCAGGACCAGATGGTTTCCCTGGTTAAGTCTCCTAAACGTATAAAGAAGAATTAATACAAATTCTTCTTAAACTCTTCCAAAAACTTGAAAAGTAAGGAATATCCCCAAATGCATTTTATGAACCAGAATTACCCTGATACCAAAGCCAGATAAAGACACTACAAGAAAAAAGAGTAAAATGGTGGTGGTTGCCAAGACCTAGAGGAGGGTGGGAGGGGAAGGAGGAGATGTTGGTCAGAAGGTACAGACTTCCAGTTATAAAATGAATGAGTTCTGGGGGTCTAATGTATAGCCTAGTAATTATAGTTAACACTGCTGCATGATATTCTGAAAAGTTGCTAAGAGAATAGATCCTCTTTAAAAAAATTTTTTTATTTATTTAATATTTTTAGAGGAGAAGGGAGGGAGAAATAAAGAGAGAGAACATCAATGTGAGAGAGAAACATCAATCAAGGTGCCTCTCATCTATGACCTGATCAGAGACAGAACCTCAAACCCAGGCATTTACCCCAATCAGGGACCGAATCCTAAACATGGGCATGTGTGCCAATCAGGAATCAAACCAGCAGGCCTTTGCTTTGCAGAACAATGTTCAACCAACTGAACCACAGCATTAAGAGCAAGAGTAGATCTTAAATATTATCACCACACACACACACACACAAAAATAGGCAATTATGTGAAGTATTAACTAACATTACTATGGTAATCATTTTGCAATATTTAAGTATATCAAGTCAATATGAAGTAACCATTAAACTTACACGTTATATTTCAAGAAAAGCTAAAGACAGAAACAGTTTGCCATTGAAAAAAGGATTAAGGCTGGTATGACAGATCCCTCATAAGTAGTGGGTACTATAGACAATAACAATAGAAATAATAATAAATAATTATGTAGCATATGCTATGTGTCAGTGACTGTTCTAAACACAAATTTAATCTTAATCAATCCTCTTATTATCTCTCTGATGAAGGTAGGTATTATTATTATTATTATTTCCATTTTACAAATAAAGAAGCTGAGGTATAGAAAGGTTTAAGAAGTTAACAGCAAAAGAGGTAATGGCGTTCAGTTCAAACAAAACCTTTATTAATCTGCATACACTACTTCTATAGTGAATTGTCCCCCTCAAATTAAAGTACCTAACAAAGTCTCTTCTCCTACAGTCAAAGACGTTTTTTATGTTCAAACACTCTCCCAACTTTGCCAATAGGAGACCCTTCAAGCTGACTTGAATATTCTTTTAACACACCCTCATTTTTAGTCTTTGAGTATTTCTTATTTTCTTGCCCAATAACATGTCTCAGTTCATATTGTATTTTACAGTACTCAGACTGCTTCAGATTCTTCAGGAAGCAAATCAGTATTTCTTATAATTTTAAGAAAAATCTATAACAAAATGTCCTTAAAGCAACCAATACCAACTCGTCGGCAGCCGTCCGTCTCGAGAGACGATGGTGTAGCTTCTTAAGAGTCTATCTGCACCGCCGAGAATGGTTGTGCAGTCCGACTCGGGAGTGACATGGTATCTGTCTCCTCCCATTGAATCGACATCTTGCGATGAAGCTACAGAGCCTGGGCAGGGTGATATGGAGGCAGTAAAATAATTTGCCAGTTTGACAATTAGTCCCATGGTTGAATTTTTATTGTCAAGAATAAATGTTTAATGTAATAGAATTTGTCTTAATTAAAGTCATGATTCCATAAGGAGTCAGAGAAATGATGAGTGAGTATAGCCAGGACTTTGGAGTTGGTTCCTCATAGTAGAGAGCCAATCAGTTCATAACTTCATGGACAATCAAGGCACAGTCTCACTTGATCTGACAGAGTTCTTTCCAGACACATAAATGAAATTTAATTTATTAAGTTGATAATTGTTCTATGCTGTCGTTACTATTAAATCAGGACATATTAATCACATCAGCATTCCCAAATCCTAAAAGACTTTGCTTTAACCCTATTCTATGCCCAACATATGAACATATGTACTATAAAAACAAAGCAGGTCACATGAACCAGAGACTTACCCTTTTGTCCCAAAGGTAATAAAGTTTTCATAAATCCCAAGAAATTTCCCAGAAAACAAAATCTACCATGCTCCTTAAATAATATTACACTTGACACCTTAAAACCAAGTTCTAATTTTGAATTTACTTAGAAAGTTGCAAATATGTGAATAAACCAGACTCTAGAGAATACTCAGGAAGTAAATGAACTTTGGTATCAGATCAAATGTTAGTTTGAATGTCTCAGAAACTCTATTACCCTAGGTGAGTTTTTACATTTCTCTATGCCTCAGTCTTCTAATTAAGTGAGTTAATGCAGGAGTTGAACACAGTAATTCATTAAGAACATAGGACAAAGCCTGGGGAGTAAGTGCTCAATAATGATGAGCTATTGCTGTTGTTGGTTTTTGTCTTACCTCTAATGACTGCAATTACTAATGCCACCTGTATTAGTCAAATTAGGCCAGTGATTGTTCAGTGACTAATCCAAAGTCTCACTGACTCAAAGATATAAAAATATTTATCTCTCCAAGAAAGACCACTGTAGGTTCTGGCAGCCCTCCAGGGCAGCTGTCCCGTGCTGTGACTCAGCAACGCGGGCTCCTTGAAGTTTTCTGGGAATTTTAGTTTATCATTCTCATTTTATTAGACCACAATTGGTTCTTATACCCCCACATGTCATTAACACCCCAAATTTAATTTTCTATGTTGTATCTGCCCACAGGGCAATTTCAGCTCCCAGGTTTGTTTACCTATTTGTTTTTCCATTTCTGTTGAGCATGTTGTGTGAGTGTGTGTGTGTGTTGCGGAGGGGGGAGATGGGAGTGCAAGTAGAAGAGTAAAGGGAAGCTTTTGGGAATTTATAATACACCCATCTGAGTTTGGCAAATCATTTAGAAATATGTTTGTTGTGGTTCATGCAATGTGTAGGTGTTCTGCAGCAGGACAACTAGTGCGCGTCACAGCCCAGGAGCAGAAGTTAAAATCAACCAGGCTTGATTCAACTGCATATAAAAATAAAAAGAAAACATTTCTTACAGAATATAAGTCATTCGTTTGTATTTAAGTAAATGACTCAAGAAAAATAAATTAAAATATACATATATGTGTATGTGAGTTAACGTTTTAGTTATATGATAGCTATGTGATCAATGATATGTAATCACTTCCTAATTTCTACTCTTAACAGAATTTTATTCACTCTTTTTCTTACTTTTATTTTAAGTCATTTTTCTTAAATATATTTTGACTTAAATATGTCATACATTTAAAAAAAGCAATGTCTAATGTGTATTAACTTGAAAAAATTATTTTTTCTCCCTTTTAATTTAATTTGGGGACTTCTCTTATAATGCTTATGTCTCACTATTTAATTTTTTTTATTGGGTTTAGAATTTCTTAGTCTTCTCATAAATCCAAAGTGGAATTGAGGTAGAAAAACATAATACAGTATAGATGCACTGACTCTGAGTTTTGTTTTGTTTTTTTACTAGAAGGAAAATAAAAATTCATTTTTGAGCTTACTGAAATTTAGACTTTTATTTTTATGTATGTCTTGGGTATGTTTAGAATAGTCAATATGGTACAAATATTTTATTACTTAACTGAAAATGATTTTTTAAAAAGCATGTGAAAATGACAAGTTTAAAAAATTCCATTAAAGAACTTGAAATGCAACATAACTCAGTTTCCCAAAATTTTAAAATTTTCCAATTCAGTATAACTACAGATTAAATGTCCTACAAATGGATTCATTTATAGGTGCATGAACCAATGACTTAAGGGGTAGGGTGTATATCAAAGAATCATGATCAAAGAACTGAAAAAGTAAGCAGAAATGTAAATGTTACCCGAGTCAGGGGGGTTTGCCACTTGGGGTGCTCTTTTTGGAACAGGACCTGGTTGTCTCAAGGCTGTTTTATTTACTTGCAGCATGTAAAGAAGTCAGGGAATTCATAGCCAAAGCTGTCTCACCAAAGGAAGGCTTGGCCATTGCTTATATACACAATTTGATCAATTACATGTTGATTTCTTCTTTGCAGTTGGCTACACTGATCAGGTTGGGGTTTTTGTCAAGCTTATTCTGTTTACCAACTGGTCTGCAAAATTCTGTGGTACTGTTTAACACTTAGCAAAAATAGCATTTAGGAAGGATGGCCCACACCTTGAGACCCTAGTCCTAACAAAATCATTGATTAAATTGAAATCATGTTAAGATAAATTTAGATTTCTCAGCATTGACAAAACTGATCGAAAACACTGTCATCGTATTTATGATTTTATAGTAATCAAGAAAGATACAGAAATAATACATTTTAACAAAGTTTCCATTTTAAACAGCAAAGATAATCATAACGAATGTGAAATATGTAACTCTCATAAAGGAGTTTTTCATCCAAGCATTGCCATCGAATGTACCAGTGTACAATTAAATACCCAAATTCAGTGTGAAAGTTGCTCATCAGCAGAGAGTAAAAGGTGACATGATGCACTCTCAGTTTTGGTGCCCAGGACTATAGTATTTAAAATCCTACTTAGCCACTATTTCAGAACAGTGATATAATCACAGAAATACTGTGATACTGAACTGCACATGTTGGGCCAGCTGGCTTCAGAATACTCATGGTTACTGTACGTAAGGAAATCCCGCAGGGTACTAGCAGCCAGAGGTAATGGAGAGCTCTTTTAAGCATGAAGCATGGAACTAGACCTGAACTGTAGGCAGAGCATCAAGCTGGATCGCGGAACCTGACAGAAGTCTAAGAGCAGGCAGCTCATCAAACAGATGCTGTGGTCAAATGCAAGACAAAGGCCACACACAAAAGCGAGGCTCATGAATCAATGAGCAGTCCTCATGTGTATTCAGTGTGAAAGGCACTCTTGCAGAGGCATTGATTTTTTCTTCAAACCCAGGCTGACGGGAATAATCACTGACCCCATTGCTCTATTAAAAATGCACATCTTCAAAATAACAAGTTTTTATAGAAATCATTTTACTAAATGAGAAAACATTCTAAGTTTCTCTAAACTATTTTCAAACACATCAGAGAAAAATAACTTTCATGTACCCAATCCCACATTTTAGAGAATATTATCAAGATAAAAATATAAATAAAGTAGAAACGCTAAAATTCTGATCAATGTCCCAATTATCCTGTTAAGGGAGATATCACAGGATTCAAAGTTCAAATTTAACTGAAAGGCCATTTAGCTTTTTAGAGAAAGCATCCCAAAATGGGAAGCTACAAGTTAGAGAGTAAAACTCACTTCTAAGTAAAATTAATTCTTCACATGTCCCTGCCAGTGAAAACTTGAGTACTCATAAAATCAGAGCCGCTGGTTTTCTGTAAGGCACAGTCCTGACTCATACAATTGTATGTGTTTACAACAGCACATGATCCTTTACAGTACATATATTAAAACAAGTATTTCATTAAAATGTGATTCTTTTAGCAGATAAAAGGAGATTTTGACCAACCCACATCTTTTCCTTTGTCTTCATGCCATAGAGCTGTCCGGCTAACCTCTTCCTTGGAGCAACTTTCTTCCTGGTTTTCATAGCATATATTACCAAAACTGCTTCCTCATTTCAGAACAGATAATTTGAGAAAAAAAGTGAAATCCTGAAACTTCCCTCCCACATTCACCATTATTTTGGAGGCAATGTATTTTCACTTAAAGTATTTTTCTCAAAGTGATACCTTTTTAAATTTTTTTTTAAGGTTTTAATTTAATTTTATTGTTCTAATACAGTTGTCCCATTTTTCCCCCATTGTTCTCCCCCACCCAGCCCACCCCTTCTCCCACAGTCATTCCCCACCCTGTTGTCCATGTCCATGGGTTCCTTTACTAAACCCTTCCCCTTTTTACCCCTTCCCTCTCCCCACCCCATAACTATCTTTCTGTTCCTTGTTCAATTTTGTTCGTTTGTGTTGTTCATTAGTCTCCTGTATTAGGTGATATCATATGGTATTTTTCTTTCATTACCTGGCTTATTTTGCTAAGCATAATTCTCTCTAGTTCCATCCATGTCAAAGTGATACTTTAAGGGAATCATTCTCAGTAAGAATATAACAACCTAATTAACTTAGCAAATGCTGGGTAGATGGGCAATCCAGTAAAGTTCTCTTATCTATGTCTGTGCACATGCGCAGGGTTTGTCCTTCCTCCCCTTTTATGCTGCAAGGTTTCCTTTTAACAAGGACTCTCAGGTGCATTTCCTTTTGAGGAAAACTGACCTGGTGCCCTGACTTCTTAGGAAGTGGGTTTGCAGACACTTATACTTGACATTTGGATTTCACTAAATGTTGGCTAGCACTTAAAAGAGAAATGAATTTGTAAGTCAATGTTGCTTAGTAAATAAACTTATTCTGAAGATTAAATGTGCTAGGTTTTCTTGTGATTACACTAATCTTAACATTAATCATTGATATTTTATAAAAATAGTCTTACATGATCAAAGAAAGAAGCTACCTGAAATTATTTGGGGGGATAGATATAATGTATTGTAAGTTTAATTCAAGTTTTTTCTAAGCAAGTGTTCAAGTGTTCTGACCCTGAATTTTAAATTTAAAAAAAGAAAAAGAAACAGTATAGAAACAAAACCTTCTCTTAGAAGACTATGAGAGAGTGTTGTAATTTAGAGGAAATAAAGAAAAGAAGTTTTAGAGCATCTCTTCCATGCTCTCTTTACTACAAATACTCCAAATAAAAACACAGACAAAGCAAAGCACAATTGTTGCACAAATGCAATTTTAAGACAACTAACTTAGCCTTTACTTATGATTTGACTTCTCATTTAAGCCTCTTCTGTATAGACACTATGCAGCCATTATGGAGTATAGAATTGTATTTCCTTTAAACTTAGATTTTCATGTTTGTTGAAATTGTTTAGGATGTAACTAAATTAATTACTGCCATGGCCAGGTACCTCAGTTGGTTGGAGCATCATTTTGTGCACCAAAAGATTGAGGATTTAATTCCCGGTCAGGGCACATACCTAGGTTGCGGGTTCAATCCTCATTTGGGGCACATATAAGAGGCAACTGATTGATGTTTCTCTCTCCTTATTCTTTCTCTAAAATCAATAAAAATATCCTTGAATGAGCATTTTTTTAAAAAGAATTAATTGCCACTAATAAAATGTAGTTAAAAAGGAAGATATAACAATACAATTTTTTTAAAGTTCAAATAATAACTAACACAATAACAACAAAATCTAACCTCTACACACTTCTTACCGTATTTCGTCAGTATATAGTGATTCTTAAAAATAATGGAAAATTCCAAGAAAAAAAGTGGAAAGAAGTTAGAAATGCAGTAAAAAGAAATATTTTTTTAAAAAGGTGAATTTCATATTCTACACATAAAAAGATAAAATCATTGCTAACATTTGTTTGATTTTGTTTACTATTACCTTTTGGCCATATATAATTGAAGAAAATCTTTATAGTTTATGTTATGCCTAACTAAATAGAGGCATTAACCATGGATTTTTCTAAAACATAAGTTGCCTAAGTTTTTTTTTTCTTTTTTTTCCCTAGAGATGTTACAGAATTCTATTAATTCCTATTAGAGGACTTCTTCTACATTCCATTTCAGTATCTTTATTTTTCATTAAGATAATGGAAGGAAAACAGTCTAATATTTGAGGGACAGTGACTGTGAAATTGTAAGGAGTATACAGTTTTACTCATAGAAATATGAGCATTTGAAAACTATTGTTAAATTTAAACTATGATCAAATTGCTCTGCTTGACACTATAAGGAATGTGATACAATGTGATGAGTGATCTCTCAGAGTGCCTGCTCTGAACCAGGTGTAGTTCCTGGGAACGCAACAAAAAACAATGAGGTCAAGTTCTCTGTTCTCATAGAGAGTATAATCTAGTTGGAGGAAACATACTGACAATAAAGAGATAAATACACAACCTCGGCTAGTGATGAGAAAGAGGGTGAGCAGAGTGGAAAACGGAACGGTGCAGAAGGCAGTGGAGTGAAGCCAGGGAGGAAACTTACTGGAGGTGAAAGAACACTGTGGATCCCTTGGGGAATTTGCAAAGCAGAAGAAAGGGAAGAGAAAAAGAAAGTGGCAACTGCATTAATGAGAGGGAGTCTGGTGGAGAAACAAGAGCAGGCAATGTTGGAAGTTCCTTTGCCACTCCCCTTCTCAAGAGAAACTTCTGTAAAGACCCATGATACTTTGAACGTTTTTGGAGTCATCTTTTTGTTTCTTTTGACTGTACACTATGACGGTTTCAAGAATGCCCTTTTTAAAATATTTTTATTTTATTATTTTATTTTTATTTAATTTGTTGGGGTGACATTGGTTAATAAAATTTTATAGGTTTCAATTGTACACTTCTATAACGCACCATCTATGTATTGTATCGTGTGCTCCCCACCCACAGTCAAGTCTCCTTCCATCACCGTTTATCCCCCTTTTACCTTCTACTACCTCCCCAAGCCCCCTTTCCCTCTCGTATTCACCTACTGTTGTCTGTGTCTATACGGGTTTTTTATTGCTCATTCCCTTCACTTTTTTCACCTAGCCCCCGACCCTCTTCCTTCTGACAGCTGTTGGTGTTCTATCTATGAGTCTGTTTCTGTTTTGTTTGTTAGTGTATTTTGTTCATTAGAGTCCACATATATGTGAAATTATATGATATTGTCTTTCTCTGACTGGTTTATTTCACTTAGCATATTACTTTCCAGGTCCACCCATGTTCTCGTAAAAGGTAGAATTTTCTCCTTTCTATGGCCAAATAGTATTTAATTATGTAAACGTACCACAGCTTTTTTACCCACTCATCTACTGATGGGAACTTGGGCTGCTTCAAATCTTGGTTATTGCAAATAGCACTGCAATGAACATAGGGATGCATATGTTCTTTCAAATCAGTGTTTCGGATTTCTTTGGATATATTCCCAAAAGTGGGATCAGTCATAAGGTGGTTTCATTTTTAATTTTTTGAGTTATCTCCATAATGCTTTCCACAGTTGCTGCATCAATCTACATTCCCACCAACATTGCATAAGGGTTCCCTTTTCTCTGCACCCTTGCCAACACTTGTTACTTGTTGATTTATTGATGATAGTCATTCTGACAGGTGCAAGGTAATATCCCATTGTCCCACCTTGGTCCTTCAGCACACCCTCCAGTGTTAGAAATAGACCGGTGCATACACTGCCTTGTGTTATTAATTCAAAGTCAGAATGTCCTTTTAAGGGATTAGGGATTTTCAGAGGTACCTCTTTTGGAAAAAATGAAAGAGTGCTTTAATATAACATTTAAATCAGCATTCATTATGAGATATTTCTCCAGATGATGGCAATGTTCTAATTGATCATTGGTAGATGTGTTCTTGTGTAAATGCATCATTTGAAGGTTCCCTTTCAAGTCGATTATAATAACCCTAGGTATTATGTAGTATGTAATTTGGAAATAAAAATTCTCACTTTGGGACTGATGCTGTTTTCCCTTAATTCTACCCAGAGAATATTTGATAATTTTTAGGTTAAAAATGTTTTCACTATTTTTAAAGACTAGGACAAGACTCAAAAGATCAGTTCCATTTTTAATTTAACTTCCAAAGAATGTTGTCTCTTAATAAGTTTTTGACATGGCTTTCAGAAATTTATCTTCTCTGTACTAATATGTACAAACATTTCTCTTTTTTTCCCTAAGATAAGGCTGTGCCTAATGTATCTTTATATGTTTTTTTTTCTTCTTCTTTGTATCATTTTATTTCACTGCTGAATCCCTTGTACCTAGAATAGTAGTCGGCATTCAGTAATGGCTGAATAAAGATATGCTGAATAAATGGGTGAAGTGAGTCTTTGCAACTTTCACATCACATAGTATAAGAATGTCTGGCCATAGGTAATGCTTAAATATTGGATGGGTCACATAAACAGAGATGGCTACCGAAGCCCAAGACTGCAGTCCTCTTTTTATAGAGCCACTGACACTCTAGTTCTGATCAGTCATGTTCATAAGCTATGGTTGTGCAGCAAAACAATGTTACTGCATCTCAGTTTGTCATTTTATGGATGAGTATGAACTTCTCACCACATTAACTAAAAATTTCAGTTGAATTGTTCAATATATGCATTTCCAAAATAGGGAAGAGTTGAAGGGAGAAGATGATAATTATGTAGATCTGAAAACAACTTATAACATATTATGGTGCTCAAAACATATCAGGAACAATATATTTAAAACCCATGAAGAAAATTTTATCAAAATAATTGAAAAAATGGATAAATATTAAACACCAGTCATAAAAAGATGCATGTTCTAATGCCACCAAATTACTTGTTTTCCATAACATGAAGATTCTGGCTTTTGGAAAGTCACAATGCCTTTTTTTTTAAACAAGCCATTGATTTTTAAAATTTATATAATATAGTAAATTTATATTATGAATTAAAGGTGAAAATCTCAGAGGTAACAAACAAAAATGGTCTGCGCTCATGAGTAGAGGATCTTTTTTTTCAATTTCAGAAAATGGCAATGATAAAAAAGATTTTTTACCAGTAGTCCTAAGTTTTAGATCACTAAAACAAATGATTAATTTGACTTGATAAAAATGATCTTATCTTTTTTATGACTCTATCATTGAAGTACAAGTAGTAATTAGTGTATAAAGTAATGCACAATGATTCAATTTAGTCATACTGCTTAATTTTCACTTCAAAATGTGAACTTTTAAAACCTATATCCCAGGTCTCCAGAGCACAAGAATTCATTTCAGTCAAAAACTCAGAACACCTTTCACCTTCTTGTCAGAGTTTTTCAATTTGAAATTCGGTCTCATACAACCACTGTCAAAGCTTGACAACTGATATTTGAAAGGGTCGACCTAAGGGACATTATAGCCGTTTATTCCTATAGTTTCCTCTCAAATTCTACCTTTCAACAAGGCAGACAACCAGCAAGCCAGGAAACTGGACTCTATTATTCTGTCCATAGAAACACTTTTCCTGAAAATAGAGTTTAGCATTTTGTCTTAAGGCTTATACCTGGTTTACCTAAGTAAACGTTGTATAATGTTATAGGTATTGTCAAGCACAGTGTTCAGCATGTCTTACAGTATAGCCTACAAGTAAATTTTTCTTAAAAATCAATGATAGCTGTGTTTTGTTTTATTTTTTTAATCTTTTTATTTTTTTTCTGATGAGCTGTGCTTACTGATAATAGATAATGTGAGTGATATATTACTCAGCCATTTATTCTTTTACTTCAGTTGTTAATGTTTACAAACTTTATTTTTCCTTGCTTGAGATACCTCTAATTTTAAAAATAGACAAGATTTCACTTATTCTTAAAATAAACACAGTCTCAATTGAATCTAGCTTACTCTGATTTTGGAATTTATGTTTTAGATTATTTGGATATGAATTATGTCCTGGATCCTTCACTTATTAACTGGCCTTCTCGTCTTGAGCAACTGATCTGTCCAAACTTTTGTTTCTTAATTTATAAAACATGCATAAGTAATAATGTCTAACTAAAAATTGCTTTATATATTCTAAACAAGATACGGGAGGAAAATTGACTAGAATTTTATTATGCATGGCTGTTCTTTGAATACAACCTGTTGTACTTTATAAATAGTAATTAGTATTAATTATTTTTTTAAAACTTATTTTATCTAAATATTTAAAACCAAGTTTGTGAATTAAGCTAGCATTTTTCCTCTCAAAATTATACATATTGCTTAAAATAATTTTATCATTTAAAAAGCAAAATAATTACATTTGTATTTCAGAGTTCTGATAATTCTAGATATTTGTATCCCTGGGTCTATAATAAAGAGATCATTCATTTTATTACTTTATCAACCTACATTTTTAGGTACTGGGGTCTCTAATGTAGCCTTCAGTTCACTATTAAACATGAAATTAGAACAGTTAACAGGGTGTTATTATTGTGAAAATTTAATCATAATGAATATTTTTTTTGAAATGTGACTTTTGAAGGTTTAAAGTTATTAAGTATAATAATATCAACAGAACTTTCTTAGTATGGAAACAAATATGCCTCTTATTTCCAAGATTTATTTTAAATTACATGAAAATATGTTAACATTCAGAAAAAAAGTAGTTTGGAGTCAACCTCTAGTATGGTATAAATGAATAAAATAAGTACCTGTCATTGAGAACTTATAAAATTAGGTCATACCCTTATATCACTAGTTAATGATTTAAAAAAACCTTTGAGGTCAATACTGTCATTCTTTGGATATTCTCAATGAGAAAACTGAGGTACAGACAGATTTGTAATTTGCCCAAAGCCATACATTTTGCAGGAAAAGGTACTGGATAGAATCTATATTTCTCTGACTCGGAACTCCATGCTCTGAGACACTATGCTATAATTTCCCCAAAACATATGGTTGTTCTCTAAAGATAAGACACAGCTTAGTGCGTAAGGACTGGAGTGGGAATTTTAAGGTCTGTCTTCTTCCTCAGTCTGTTCATAACTAGCTAGGAGTCCTTAGATACATCAATTCATCACTCTGAAATGCAATTTCTTTTCTGTGTATAATTATGAAGTTGAAACATAAGATCTCTAAATTCCCATCTGATTATAAAGCTCTTGCATTCATATATTTTTGTTTCTTACACCATACCAGCTTGGGGTTAAAAGGTGGGTACCATAACAGTCACCACAGTTTTGTTTTTTTTTTCTAACCCCCTTCCTTTCCCAGTGTTGGGAAAATTGCCTTCTAAAAGTCCCTCTTAGAATTTTTAAAAGAAGTATCTCAACCATGTTCTGAATCACAACCTAACATGTAGTAGCTGATGTTTTGGTTTTTTTCTTACCCTGACTTTTGGGATGATTTCCACTGGCCAGAGCACTGTCCAATCTCTATCCTGCATAACGGATTGTTAAAGAACGTCTACCAAAACTGCTACACCTGCCAAGGCCAGAACCAGTTTTGTTAACTGAAAGGAAGTATAATGTAACATTTTGTTTCTCTGGTTTTCATTTTGCTTTATATTTGAGACTCTTTTTCTCTAGAGTTTGGCCAAATGTGCATTCGGAAAATAGAAGGTAATCGAAATAACAAATTGTTTTTTCTCTTTAACTTAATCCAATTGACCATAGGCTTTTGTTTTACACACCCTCTATTTATTTAGCATAAACTTATATACCAAATATGCCAATCATTTCTGCTCATATTTTTAAAACAAGCTTGTGCTACAAACTGTCCAAATAGTCTTGGGCATAAAGTAACAAAATTCTGAAGTAATCTCACTTTGATTGTCAAATTTAGAAAACTGTTTCTGTGTTGACTTTGCAGGAGTCTTCCATAAGCCACTGCTTCTCCTTGACTATCATATATGATTTAGTGATTCATAATTTGGGCTGAAAAGGCCCTATCTTTTCACAGTAGTAAAGAAATAAACCAATGCAAATACATTGTCAGTGCAGTATAATGAACAGTATATACTTTGGAATTAGTCAGATCTTGGTTACATACGAGCTCAGTGGCCTTAATTCTCTTGTGTTTCAGGTGTGTCATTTATAAAATGAGGATAATTTTTGTGAATTCCAAAATATATAAAATATGTAAATTGGGGCAATACATTAAATTCAAATTATTATTATAAATGATTTTACAGAGTATTGGGGTAGACAGGAAGAAAAATAAAAGAGATCATATGGTTGGGTAGGTGAAGTGCATCGGCTTCTCTATGTTTCTGGGATACTGAATACACTGTTTCCCTTGTAGCAACTTTCTAAATTCACTGATGATCTACATCATAAGACTGTTGCATGTGGGTCTATAGTTTAATATATATAAAAATTAGTATCAACACAAATCTATATACAAAACACATTTTAAGTTATCAATGACTCCTCTTATATTTCTGTTAAAATTGAAGCATATAAACTGCATAATAATTTGCCAGTGCTGTTTCCCTAAGAAGAAAACACAGCATCAGGGCAGTTGGTCATACAAGGGCGGTGATCCTGCACCTCTGGAGAGAGAACCGCCCCTTCCTCAAGCTGTCAAGCAAGTCAGAAACACAGCAGTATTTTTCAACACAAATTATTATATTTACAATGTGCCACCCCAACCAAGTTTTTTTTAACTTTTTGTCTAACATGAATGAAAATTTCATAAACATGATTTTTTTTTTATTCCTGAGAAATATACAGAAGTCTGCTTTAGAGGACTGTCCTGGAAACTCTTTCTCAAAATAGAACTATGGCATATGTGAAAGCAGTTCCAGTTAGGAGGAGGGATTATCTAAAGTGTCCACTGAGTTCAATTTTTCATAAGCAAATGCATCCGTGCCTATGGCCTATGGTTTTTCTTACTGCCCTATGATTCAGATATGCCTAATAAAGTCCATACTTCAGGACCTGTTGGATATAACTTTTAAAATAAGAAAAAGAGCTTCTTCAGTTAGCTTTCATTAAAAAAAAACCCACATTTTTGTGACTTATCAAATATGCCTGTAATAATGATTTCTCAAAGGTACTGGAATAGAGTATATGCAATTAACCTTTAGGAGGTAATGTTTTGCAGAGTCCTATGAACGCTCTGATCCAAATTGATTTTTTCTTAAATATTCACATGAAGAAAATTTACTTGGAAAGATAGTTTAAGTCCTGAGACACATCAGCAGAGCATAAATAAAGTAATTGATTCTGCTTTTTAAAATCCCTAACAATAAAGCCACTTAAAATTTTATTACCAGTAGTTTAAGGAGAATATATTCATGTAAATCCAATTTATCATTTGTTTGTTTATGGCAGCCATTGGACACAGATACAAACAGATATCCAAATTTTCTGTGACAATCTTAATTTTGTATCTTTTATAATATTCCAACATTTCTAATATTTAGCAAGTCAAATAATTTAACCAGGGCCAATAATAGTTAATATAAAATATATTAGATAAAATATCACTTATTAAACTGAGTGGTAATAATTTGGAAATTGGGAAAAAAGTTTTAAAAAATAGGAGGTCTGGATTTTCCTAAAATTATAAAATTTATAGTTTATAAAATTGACCCAATCTTTTGGCTTCTTCTATAACAAATAAAGTGCACAGTAAAGACTTCAGAAGAAACCATACAGGAATCAGCTTAAGATACAGAGAGATAAGGAATCAGTGTACTTCCATCTGATTTATAAGTAAAAAAATATGTATTTTCCCCTTGAGCCACTAATTAGAATGAAGTTCAAAAAGGAAAGACTATTCTCTCACAAATAATTTATAAAAACAATATGACGATTTATATACTATAGAGCAAAAAAATCATATTAGTAACTGAGTTTCTAAAATATGTTCTTTTAGCCACAGGGAGAAATAAATGAATTTGACTTGCAAATGTAATAATTTGAAAGTGATCATCTGATTATATGTAATGAGATAGTTGCTAAAGCATTATTTCATAAGAGAAACAACTTCCTGTGTTTTATCTATCCTAGTCACCATAATCTGAGCAGAATTAATCAGGTTTATTCTATTCATCCTGATACTTCATAACACAAGGAGGAAGAGTTCTTTGATTTGAATATCGGGAAAGATCAGGGAAAAAATATCCTCAACTACTATGGAGTGGACTTTATAAATTTCAGTTTACATTAATTAAAATCTCATGAGAATAGCACATGCTGTTGAGTTCTATGGTGAAATTCTGATATAAACTACATGCTCAACAAACCTTCACCTCTGATTTAGCCAGAAGAGTTAAAGGGTGGACTCCCTTTGCACCAGGTTTTGTAGATTATCTTCTAAACCGCACATCACTTTTGGCTCTAGCTAGTCTATTGTAAGATGACCTATTATTATTTTTTAATAATTTATAATTATTTTCTATCTGAAGCTTGGACTTAACTTAAACTTTTAGTTTTATTGTTGTTTTGTTCTTTTTCCATGTCACGCAGCAAAAAGCTACTTCCAATATACTCTACAAATTATTGCTGCTGCTGCTTCTTCTCTGTAACCTAAAAATGGCACTTTCTGTTTCCAGGGTATCAACACTCTCCCTTATTTTTCTGAGCCTATTGCTCTGTGGATGCTGTGGGCCCTGCAAGGTGTGAGTTAAAGAGAAGTGCAGAGTGGCTTGGGCACTTGAGGATAATGACACCACTCAAGCTAAGGCTACTTTCTGGAACACTGGATAACACTTTGACCACAGCGTGAAATAATAAGGATTAAAAGGAAGTTTTTGGTGACTAAAGAACAATGGAACATAGAAAACAAGGTAATAATTATCCTGTACTTACTTAAATGTTAAGCACTTGCCAAGTCTTTTGAACAAATTGATTTTCATGACAAACTTGCAAAGATGTGGGAGGGTTAAACTACATATCAAAGGTCACAGTTGTGACAAAACAGTATTAAATTCCTCAGAGTGACTCTTGTCCAACCCTGTGTAATTTCTTTTAGTTTCTGTGTAAATATATATGTGTGTGTGTGTGTGTGTGTCTGTGTGTTGTGTGTGTATTTGGATGTTTGAAATGACAAGTTCAAATAAAACAGTATTTAACAATATTCACACTGGGAAATAATAGTGTCAGATTGAATGGCATTTATTTTCCTTCCTCTTCCCCTCCTCCTCTTCCTCCTTCTTTTTCTTTTTAATAAATGTTATTTATCTGCTTTTTTCATTTGGAGGTTGAGGTTCCTTTTTGCATCTTTTCTATTTCCTCCTTCCATGAGACAGTGTTTATGGAGAAGTCATTCAGTAGATTATACCTGAATAAACATGTGCATAACTAAACAAATTAATTTTTTACTGGTCGAAATGTCCACTATTATGAGACCCCTACACGCATACTATGTGTCAGATATTGTGCTAGGCATTACATATTTTAATGACAAGTGCAATTCCTGTATTGTCTCAATTTCATAAATGGAAACTGAAAATATGAAAGCTTAGTTAACTTGTCCATGATCATGTACTGCAGGGAAGGGACACAAAACCAGTTTGAACTGAGCCCCTGCTGCATCTACAACATGCTCATGTACTAGTGTGCCACACCACCTTATAAACCATCTCTTTTGATCTGCCATAACAAAAATATGAAGTCAAGGGTCTGGATCACAAAACATTAAGTTTGACTTGTCAAATATATCAGAAGAGACATAAATTAGAATAAAGTAAATTGTGTAAGTGGTTGATATAATGTCCCAGTGATAAAAAATAACTTATTAGAAATATACTGGTATCAGTTCAAAGGATTATCACATGGGGAAAAGATTTTGTTTATTTAGAATATACATTATTCTAAAGAAAATTTCAGAATGACTCCACACACTTAAATAATACATCAATAAAAAACTAAGCTTTAAGATAAGAAAGCATACATAGAAAATTTGATAGAATTGATCAAAATGTTAATATGCAAAATGCATACTGTTAAGAATGCATTAGTCAGTGTTTAGTCAACAAAGCAGAACATGTTATAGAAATTAGACCATATGTAAAAGTGGGAAGAGCTGTGGAAGTGAAAGTCTGGAAGAGGGATTCTGAGAATCCAAGGAGTCATTCTATTACTTACCATCCAGTTCATTTGAAGCACTGGTGTGAGTTAACAATTTGCTGTGTTGATGACCTCCAGCCAAGACCACCTGGAGCATGTCTGTAGTTGAATAAATTGGGTTTATTACTGTTGCACAACATAGAAGTGTCTTAGTAAGAGTGTATTAGAAAGAACTTACTGAAATATTTAGGTTCATGCTTGGTGATTTGGGGTGGATTTATGCAAGCAGGCCTTTACTCTGAAAACAGGGACATTTCAATAATTTAGTATCTTAATTTTATCTAGAAAGAGGCAACTCTAGTCCAATGTTAAAGCTATAATTGTCAAAGAAGCAGCAATTGCTCACATTAGCCAAGATTAAGGATGCATGGCCATTTTAGTGTTTTGGACAATGTTTTGGCTTTGCGGTAGTCCTATTTTACTTTGATTCTTTAAGGTCACAAAGTAACCTTCTCTGATGTTGATATTTGTGATGTTATATATGTTGAACAAAAGAATACCACAGTCTCACTGTGGGTCCCAGGCCAACTCCCAGATGTCAAGGATTCTTCTCTTTCTCCATAGCTTACAGAGAAATGCAAAGTGTGACCACGAGGGAAGTCCACGAAGAGGTTGAAGGGAAACTGTTGCTACATAGAGTTACTGTCTGGTAGTCCTGGGAAGAAACACTTGGTACTTGGCCTAGACCTCTGTTGGATGGCAGTTCTTTCAGTCCTTGGACATGAAATGAAGGAGAGCATGGAGAAGCTGGATGTGGCCAAGCGCCTCTGCTCGGATCTGGGAACTCTTGTTATTCCATTTTATAGAAGAAGAAACTGAGCTACAGAGATTTTAAGTCACTTGCCCATGGTCATAAGACTACTAACTAGAGGTATTAGGATTCAAATAGAAGCAATCTGTCTTTTAAATCCAAGATCTTAACTATTTGTTTCTGTTAGCTCTCAAAACAAACAACAAATTTATGAAAATACACTCAGAATCAAAACAAAGTTTAAAAAAATCAACCCTAATCTATCAAAAGTGGCAAAGACCAATATTGCTGGAAAAGCATTAGGAAGGAGGGTCTTCAGGTGCACTGCTGGTCTGGCAATGAATTGGAGTAATTTTGGAAGGTCATTGTCAGCATTTATCAGAACAGTTCACATGGCATAGAAAATTCTGCCAATACAAATTTATCCTGTAGAAATAAAAGCAGCAGTGTGTAAAGAAAACATACAGAAATAGAGATATGTCAACATTTATAACAGTATTATTGACAAATGACATAAACTGGGAAACTATCTGAATGTACATAAGTAAAAGAGTAAATGAATAAACTATAGCATAACATTCTATCAAATATTATGATGCTATGCAAATAATTATCTTTTTCTATGAATCTAAAAAAATGGTAAATTCATAACTTTGTAAATTACTTAATGTTCATAGTAAAATCTGATTTTTAAACCAAGAAAAAGGGAATATTTTTACAAGTATGTTGATATCAGCATGATAAATTTATGGAAGAGTACATGCCATGTTTTTAACATTGCTAACTTCAGAGTAAAGAATGGGGAAAGCAGGGAATACATAGAAAGAAGCATAATTAATTTGTGTTCATCTTTCTTTACATATTTCAATTTTTTAACTTCTTATATTGAGTACCTATAATTTTTGTAATTAAATAGTAATAAAGTATAGAATGCTTCTTAGGAAGCTTAATAATTTGATATTTCTTAAGAACATTTAAGATAGTTTTATTCAAGTGGAAATGTGATAAAATAAATAGTTCTGATTTAAAATATTTATTTTAATAAAAATGTGATGGAATTGAAATGTTATAAAATATTCTAAAAGAAGTTGATACTTTAACATTTTACTTTATGAAAAGCAATTGATATAAGAGGTCTTCAGGCATTATGAAGTTAAAGTGGTCTCTATAAAACTATAGCAGTATAAGAGAAATCTGACTAGTCACTTCCTCACAATCTATATCTCTATGGAGAAAGATAATTTTACTTTTTTATAAAATTTGTATTTCAGCAACTACAAATATTATGTTGGCCCATCAGACTTTAGAACAGAACAGGTAAGCTTTCAAAGAGTTGTAGTTTATGCTTAAAGGAATCAGTAATCTCTTAGATGTAGCCATTAACAGAGCCCGGGAAGTCCTTGCTTTTATGTAATATTTATATTTCTTGACAGTTATATTAAGAAGAAAGCATATGAAAAGTTAAATTTGCTAATGATATGTTCTTTAGGTCACTACCTCTCATTTAAAAAATAACGCTCAGAGAGAGGAAGAGAGAGAATGAATCACTATGGAAGAACCACTACACAAAATTAATTTTTCAAACATGTTTAAATTCTAACATCTGAATTTGTATGTGAGACACATTACTCACTTGATACAATGTGTATGTGTGTGTGTGAGGGGGGGGGGAGTGGTGCTCAACTATAACCTCCATTTCCTTAAATAAAATCTATGTGATTATTTGATATATTTGGTTAAAGTGTTAACAAATTTGGATAAAATTAATATGATAAGGTAATAATGGGCCCAAGTGAAAGGTCCTTTTAGTAACCTTATACCTGTCTTCATACTAATAATATGACATGCAGAATATTGAGAAGGTCTAAGTATATTCCAAATACACTTGGTAATTTAAATTTTTATCTCATACATACATATCTCACTCTCACTTGCATGCTATAATTCACCTCTAAAATGTGTGTTAATTTCTAAGGTTATATCTTATAAGTACATTTTATTATATATATTTTAATATATATATATATAATTACTTCTCAAATTTAAATGTTTACAATATGACTGATGTGACCAATTTTACAAATAATTCATGAAGGATAATTTTTCTTTTAAAGCTTAGAAGTTCAAATGTAATGGTATATATATAGTATACGAGAGCTTAATTATTACAGAGCTGATGTACTGATAGAATGAGAAATACATTTGCAAATGTACTTTGAGGGCAATTTCTTGTCAAGTATCAAATTTGCCATACTGTTAAGATCTTGAAGTAACCTTGCCCCATCTGAAATGCAAATACTCTCAAACCTACTCATAATGATAGTTTTTGAGCTCTGTTATAAGAGATGGCCAATAAGAATGATCTATTAACCTACTTGGAAAAAGTCATCTATAATTAATGTCTGCAGATAAATAGCATTCACATTTTGACAAGGAACATCAGTATCAATAACTCTTCCACTCAGACAGCTTTATGAGTCTCTCTTCATAATTATCATTTTGGAAAGCTTTCAAGTGATACCTCTTATTACAGTTGAATTGTTTCCTGATACAGTTCTGATATATGTGTCTTTATTTCAGGTGAGTTTAAGATGTCTTAGCCAAAGCTAACAAAGTCAAGTGTACAAATTTATAGGTATACAGTTGAAGGACTCTTGAAATACACCTAAAGGCAAGAAATTTATCATCCATGGAAATTATTTTTTCCTATAAAATATGTCATGAAAAGTCAAATTATCACATAGATGTGAACATATTACTTTTCTGGATGATATTTTGTCTTTTAATGTTTAGATCTACTAGTCTCTAGGAAGCTGGAGTTTATAAACATATAAGAGATTGCTAATTCTGAAATAAGATTCTGATATTAGATTAAAATTAAACATTTACCTAAGAAAAAGATTAATCCATCATTTTTTCTTTAACACTTGGGAACTAAAACACATTTGAGCCATAAATTTGAATTTTTTTTTTTTTCAAAATTTGGGAAGACATAGGTACATTGTCTCTCTACAGCATTTACTTTTCTCTATCTTATGTTTTCTAAATTTATATCTATCTTATCTGGAAATTTTTTGCAAATTCCTTAATATATCAAATAAGTATAATGTAAGTAAATTTTTTATAGCATATATCATTCTTTTAGTTGGCTGATAAGTCACTTTGCATCAAGAAGTTCTTAGATATAGCTGATTCATAACAATTTCAGGTTTTTATGTTGCCCACAGAGAGCACCTATTAAATTATGTTATACAGTCTATTCATATATAAGCTAACCATTGGTAAGATATGCATATCTTTTATGACTATACTGAATTCGGCCACCTGAGAATTACTTTATGAGATTTCATAAGATGCTTCATGATTTAATGAGATCATTTCCTGTTTTTATTTCATCATACTGTTGTATCATAATTTATATTAGAGCATTAAAAGTATTGCAATAGATTCTACTTCAAAATATCAGTTGATAAAAAGGATAAACTGACAGAACTTCTTTTTTTGAAAAATACAACCTGAAATCTGCACTATGTCAAGATTTAATGACAGTCTGGATGTTTTGAAGATCAACACTATCCTTAGAAGTAGTAGAGTACATTTTTAAAAGTTTGATTCCTCTGTTTAATATTGCATAATTTATAGAGGAAGAACTTTACATGTTGATCAAATCTTCACAAATTTTATGGTAACATTTTAAATAATTGTAAAGAAAACTATATTCCTTATCAAAACAGACTTTCTTATACTTCTTAATTTTTCTTATATATATAAATCTGTATTAAAATTGATATTAAAGGAAATAATAGAACAATGTTACTTTTTTTGTCACATTTTAGTCTCCTATATTCAGTTGCTGATATCTTGAAGAGTCAGACCCTTCTCTGCATATATCTTAGCAAAACTGAATAGGAATTTCTCTAGTAAGAGTTATAGAAATACAGTTAATATGTGCTGCCAAAAATAGAAACAAATTACAATTTTCTCAATCTTCATCAGCTTTCCAGTCATATTTTCCTAAATATCATCAATGGTCTGAAATATCTTCCCTTTCAAAGGTGATTTTAGTTTTGGGAAAAGCCAGAAGTCACAGGGCACCAAATCTGGGCTATAGGGTTGTTGAGTCACCTGGGTGATTTGATGCCTTTGTCAAAAAAAAAAACACAACTCTTCACAAGACATGATGCATGATTGGGTGCATTGTCACGATGAAGTTGCCTTCTAAATTATCCCAATAGTTTCCACAGAGGAATGTTCAAACTTAATGCAAAATGTGATGCAGATTTGTTGCTCTACTCACTCAGTCATTCTGAATGTGACAGCCATACAGTACACATGCTCACTCAGAGGCATCTGCCACCCCCACTGACTAGTCCGATGAAGTTGTTATTGTTCATGCATGTGCATTCCAGAACACTTTTCCTGGCTGCCAGGTTACAACAATGTCCTGTAAACTTTTCTTGTTATATAAACAAAGGCTGGACTTCTGGACAGCCCTTGTATGTCCTTTGGTTAATCCCTTCACCCTCTTTCATCCCATCCTGCCTCCCACCTCCCCTCTCACAGCTGTTAGTCTGTTCCATGTATCCATGCCTCTATTTCAATTTTGTTTTTCATTTCCTTTTGAGTCTTAGGCAGTATTGTCTGAGAGTCCAGAGTTCTATTACCAGATTGCTCAAGTGAATCTTTCAGGACTTTCACAACTACCACACAAGCTGAACCTACCATATCTCTCACCTGGATTTCTGCACCAGCTCCTCAGGCTTCTACTTCTACCCTTCTCCCTCTTCATTTTATTCACAAATCAGAAACCAGATGATTGTTTTAAACCTTATTGGATTATATGACTACTCTGTTCAAAACACTAGCTTTGTTATATTATTTAAATCTCAAACTCATCCTCATCCCCAAACTATCAATTTCCTATATCTTTCCTGACCACTGATTTTTCTCTCAGAGCACTTATTACCTCTTAATTTACTACATAATTTACTTACAAATATGCTCCACCAAGGTAGAGCTTTTTGTCTCAATCAATATGTTTTGAAAACAGAAAGCAGAAAGAGAAGAGAGGAGAGAGGAGAGAAGATAAATATTTATACTCATAGTTCTGTTAACCAGTGTTCAGGTCTTTAATACCCCATCCTACCTAAACAGGCTGATGGAGACACAGTAGTGCTTTAACAATATGAAGAGTAAGTCACATATTCTCAAATGATATTGAATAAGATGATGGTCTAGTTGAAAGCATATTAAATTTATGACAAACAGAATGTCTCAGTTTGAAACATGTTACTATCTTCATTTTTGTCTTTGACCAAAATTTTTTGAATGGATAACTCACAGTGAGTTTCCAAACTAATGTGTTGATAATGATTAATGACATTAAAAATACCCTATAACCTATTCATAACAAAAATGCAGTTTAATTAACTATTCTTCCAGAGTTTAATTTGGTACTTTGATCTCATAAATATTCTTTTAAGAATGCTATTTACAAACAAATTATTTTACCACCAAAGAGATGCAATCAGCAATCCTAATTCTAAAATTCTAAATCATAGAACTTTTCAGAGTAACAAATATTTCCTCATTTGATCTTTCATGGGCGTGTAGCATTTCCTAAAGATTAAAAAAGTTGATAAAAATGAGATTATTAATTCTTATGCTGTATCAATCAACAAAGGAAACATTAACATCAAGCTAATAAAATTCATTTACATACATTAATACATTTTTCTGAGAACTATGTACGGCCATCAAGAGTTTGTCTTTTTATTACTTTTATTTCTAATACTTACCAATAGTATACAACTTCAGTAAGAAACAAAATAAAATTGTATGTGCTTTTTTGTTTGTATGTGTATGTTTGTATATTCATGTATATGCAAATATGTTATTGTGAAACACTGGGATTCTTCTGTTCACTCTAATTTTTTAAAAGTATCACTATAGAGAGATCCAAGATGGCAGAGGAGTAAGTGGAAGCTACACTAACCTCCTCCCAGGACCAGTCTGGATTTACAACTTAAATGTGGAGAAATCATCTGGAATAACCAACTGAACACTAGCTGGAGAGAAGTCTTATGACCACGGAGAGACAGAAAAGGCCACTCTGTCACAACGAGACTGGTAGGAAATGCGGAGATGCGGAAGAACTGGCTGGGCTTCCACGGGTGGCAGCTGAAGGGACTGAGAAACAGCTCAGCAGCCAAGAGTTCCCCCTGAGAAGGGCAGGGTCTAAACCCCCAGCTGGGCTTCCCAGCCTACAGCAACAAAGCAGAGAGTAAAATAGTATCCAGGGACTTCAGGCCAAGATGGAGGTTTAGACAGACACACTCGGTCTCCCTCTACAACTAGAAAGAAATACAACTACCTCAAAACAAAAGATAACCAGAAATTCCAGAAAATAAAACTATATGAAAGCCCAATGTATGAAGTTAAAAACCAGCGGTGCTCATCTGGATGGGTAGGAGGGGCGAAACTGGAACTGGAACAGAAAGGTCGGGTGGCACTGTTTGTGGTAGCAGTGGGGATAGTGGCAGGGGGAGCAATCCCAGCTGCAGTTGAGTCCCAGCAGCTCCCGACCCCAATGCTGGGAAAGGCAACCCCTCCATTGCCTTGGACAGAGAGGCCAAGAGGGCAGGGGGACAGATTCTGGTCTCCCAGCGGAGAATAACAGCAGGAATACATCTTGGACCCCCGCCCCCACACAAAGCACCACAGCACAGCGAAAAAGGTCTCCAATCAGCGCTGGTTGCCAGGTAGTGACAAGTACACGGGGCTCCGCCCCCTACAGCCTGCCCAGGAAGCGAAGCAAAACACAAATCTGTCCAAATGAAACAGATAACGATTGAAATCCCGGTGACGCAGCTCACCAGGCAGCAAATGAGGAACCTGACAGATGAACAAATAGGAAACCTTTCAGAGGCTCAGTTCAGAGCCATAGTTATAAGGTGGCTTGCAGAATTAACAAAAGATTTGGAACAAGACAGGGAAGAAATGAAAACCACTCATATTGAAACAAACGAAAACACATACGAGACAAGTGGTGAGGAAATAAAATCCAGAGATCAAATCAACAAACCAGAACATAGGGAAGAAACAAACAGTCAACTGGTGCAGAAAGAGGAAACAAAAAGTAAGGAAAGTGAAGAGAGGATCAGAAACCTCTGGAACAGCTATAAGAGACCGAACATTCAGATTATAGGATTACCAGAGGGCGAAGAAGAAAAAAAATTATGTGAAAAAGTAATAAAGCAGAACTTCCCAAACTTGGGAAAGGAAATAGAGTTACAAGTCCAGGAAGCACAGAGAGTTCCAGAAAAACTGGACCCAGGGAGAACCACTCCAAGACACATTATAATCAAATTGTCAAAAATTAAAGATAAAGAAAGAATCTTAAAAGCAACAACAGAGAAGGAAAGAATCATGTACAAAGGGATCCCAATTAGACTATCAGCTGATTTCTCAAGGGAGACCTTGCAGGCAAGAAGGGACTGGCAAGAAATATTCAAAGTAATGAAAATCCAAAACCTACAGCCACAAATAATCTACCTAGCAAAGCTGTCATTCAGAATAGAGGGGCAGAGAAAGTGCTTCCAGGACAAAGTAAAACTGAAGGAGTTCATTAGATCCAAATCACTATTATATGAGATGCGAAAGGGAATGGTTTAGAAGAAGGAGGATCAAAACTATGAATATTAAAATGAAAACTGCATCACAAGAACCAACAACAGAAGCTAAGGAATTGAAACAAAGGCAAACTAGGCAATGAGAGTGGAAAAAGAACTATAGGTATGGGGAACATACTGGGGGGAGGTCAGCAGGGAGGGGGAAGGGGAAGATAAATGGAGATGGTACAGGAATTAAGAAACATAGTAGGAGTCAATGGAGTAGACAGGAAGAGGTTGAGAAGAACTATATGTACAACCAATGGACATGGACTAAAAGGGGGGGACAACTGGAGGTAGGGGGGCCACCAAGTGGAGGGAAGCAGAAAGAAATGAAATTGGGACAACTGTAACAGCAAAATCAATAAAACATTTTTTTAAAAAAGTATCCAGCTGTGAATAGCGAAAAGCCACAAGGTTTCTTCCTAGCCTGAGAGAAACAGCAGGATAAAAAGAGCTCTTAAGCGGATCACACACAAAAATATTTTAGCACCCACTTACCCTGGGCTCAAGCAGAGGGAAGGTAGAGAGGACTAGAGACGCTTGGGGAGAATTTGGTGTGGTGGCTTTGAAGGAAGAACTGGGGGAGCAGCTGACCAGGTCCCAGTGCTTACTCATTCCCAGGACTGCAAGCAGACCATTTCCCTCTGAGTGGCGTCAGCCTGAGGGGAAGCAAAAGCCCCACCTACAGGAAATAAGTTGACCCACCCTCAGTCCTTAAGCCTGATGGCTCACAGATTGAATAGATTAACAACTAAAGAAGACAGGAAAAGGCAGTAGATCTCTGGTAGTCTCCAACAGGCTGCCTAGGCCCAGGCTGGTACATAATCTGACGCTACCAGGGGCAGATCCAGGAAGTGCAGATCAATCTAAAAAGCAGTAATAAACAATAAGAGTCAGGAAAATGGGGAGACAAAGAAACAACCCCCCATCAAAAGGAAAGGAGGAATTCCCAGAAAGAGTGCTAAATGAAATAAAGGGAAGCAAACTATCAGATATGGAACTCAAAGCATGGGTTATGGGGAAGCTCAATGAGCTCAGCAAGCTCGAGGAAAACTACAAAAAAATATTTCAAGCAAGTGGACATGAAAAGAAAACTGGGGTAGCAATACTTATATCAGACAAAACAGATTTCACAGCAAGGGCCATAAAAAGGAACAAAGAAGGACATTTAATAATACTTAAGGGAAAAATCTATCAAGAAGATATAACCCTTGTAACCATATATGCACTCAATTTAGGAACACCCAAATATGTAAGAAAATTTTTGAAAGACTTCAGGAAAAATATAGACAGCAACACACTCATAGTAGGCGACTTCAACACCCCATTGTCAACAATGGACAGGTCTTCGAAGCAAAGAAACAGCAAATATATTGAGGCATTGAACAACACTTTAGATCAAATAGACTTAAAAAATTAATATATATATATAACTTTTCACCCCAAAGAAACAAAATATACATTCCTTTCAAGTGCACATGGAACATTTTCAAAGATAGATCACATGGTAGAACACAAAAAAGCCTCAACAAATTTAAGAAAATTGAAATTATGTCAAGCATCTTTTCAGATCACAATGACTTAAAATTGGTAATTAACCTCAAGGAAAACACTCAAAAATATTAAACTCATGGAAAATAAATAATATGCTATAAAATAGTGAATGGGTTCGCGCTGACATCAAGGAGGAAATCGAAAAGTTTCTGTAAACGAATGATAATGAACACACAACAACCCAAAACCTATGGGATATAGCGAAAGCAGTCCTGAAAAAAAAAAAAGCATAGCAATACAGGCCTACCTAAAAATGATAGAAGAATCTAAAAGAGGAAGTAAATAAAAAATTTAACCCTACAACTACAAGAACTAGAGGAAAAACAACAAGCAAAGCCCAGATTAAGTAGAAGGAAGGAAATCATCAAGATCGGAAAAGAATTAAATGACGTAGAGACTAAATCAATAATTCTAAAGATCAACAAAAGTAGGAGCTGGTTCTTTGAAAAGATTAAAAATCGACAAGACTTTAACCAGGCTCATGAAGAAAAAAAGAGAGAGGACTCAAATAAATAAAATCAGAAATAAAAGAGGAGAAATCACAACCAATACCACAAAAATACAAAGGATTGTAAGAAATTATTATGAACTGTATCACAAGAAATTTGACAAGCTAGATGAAATGGACAAGTTTCTGGAAACATATAATCTTCCAAAACTGAATCAAGAAGAAGCAGAAAGCCTGAACAGACCAATAACAACTAGTGAAATTAAAGCAGTAATTAAAAAAACTCCCAACACACAAAAGCCCTGGACCAGATGGCTTCACAAGTGAATTTTACAAAACATTTAGGAGAACTAACTCATATCCTTCTCAGACTAGTCCAAAAAATCCAGGAAGAGGGACTCCCAAACTTGTTCTATGAAGCCAGTATTACCCTAATTCCAAAACCAGGTCAAGACACAACAAAGAAAGAAAACTACAGGCCAATATCACTAATGAACGTAGATGCTAAAATCCTCAACAAAATATTGGCAAACCGGATCCAGCAACACATTGGAAAGATCATACACCACGATAAAGTGGGATTCATCCCAGGGATGCAAAGATGGTTTAATATTTGCAAATCAATAAACAAAATACATCACATAAACCAAATGAAAGACAAAAATCACATGATCATATCAATAGATGCAGAAAAAGCATTTGATAAAGTACAACACCGATTTATGATGAAAACTCTCAGCAAAATAGGAATAGAGGGAGCATACCTCAACATAATAAAGGCCATATATGAGAAACCTGAAGCCAACATCATACTTAATGGGCAAAAACTGAGAGCATTCCCCCTGAGGTCAGGAACAAGACAAGTGTGTCCACTCTCTCCACTCCTATTCAACAACGTCTTGGAAGTTCTGGCCACAACAATCAGACAAGAAAAAGAAATAAAAGTCATCCAAATTGGAAAAGAGGAAGTAAAAATGTCATGATTTGCAGATGACATGATAGTGTATATAGAAAACCCTATAGACGTCATGAAAAAACTACTCGAAATAATAAGTGAATTTGGCAAAATATCAGGGTACAAAGTCAATATTCAGAAATTGAAGGCATTTCTGTACACCAACAATAAAATTTCAGAGATAGAAACTAAAAGAAAAATTCCATTTACCATAGCAACAAGAAAAATAAAGTATCTAGGAATAAACTTAATCAAGGAGGTAAAAGACCTATACTGAGAAAACTATGTAACACTGAAGAAAGAACTTAAGGAAGATACAAATAAATGGAAGCATATACCATATCATGGATGGGAAGAATCAACATCATTAAAATGTCCATTCTACCCAAAGCAATTTATAGATTCAATGTAATCCTTATTAAAATACGAATGACATATTTCACAGAACTAGAACAAATACTTCAAAAATTTATGTGGAAACAAAAAAGAGCCCAAATACCCACAGCAATATTGATGAAGAAGAACGCAGTAGGAAGACTCATAATACCTGATATTAAACAATACTATAAGGCCACAGTAATTAAAAGAGTCTGATATTGGCATAAGAACAGACATACTGATCAATGCAACAGAATAGAGAGCCCAGAAATAAACCCAGGTCTATATGGTCAACTAATATTTGACAAAGGGGGAAGGAACATCAAATGGTGTGATAAGAGCCTCTTCAACAAATGGTGTTGGGAGAATGGGACAGGGACATGCAAAAATAAATAAATAAATAAAACTAGACCACCAACTTACACCGTACACCAGAATAAAGTCAAGATGGATCAAAGACTTAAATGTAAGCCATGGGGACCATAAAAGCACTATAGTAAATCATAGGCAGGAAAATTTCAGATATCCCACATAGCAACATTTTCACTGATTTATGTCCTAAGGCAATGGAAATAAAGGAAAGAATAAATAAAAGAGACTACATCAAAGAAAAGAGTTTCTTCTCAGGAAAAGAAAACATCAGCAAGATGTAAAGGGAACCAACCATATGAGAAAACATATTTGCCAATGATACCTCAGACAAGGGATTGTTCTCCAAAATATACAAAGAACTTATATGACTCAACACCAAGAAGACAGACAACCCAATTAAAAAATGTGTAAAGGACATGAACAAATACTTCTCCAAAGAAGACATACAGAGGATCCATAGGCATATGAAAGAATGCTCAACATCACTAGCTATCAGAGAAATGCAAATAAAAACCACAATGAGATACCACCTCACACCAGTCAGAATGGCCATCATCAACAAATCAAAAATCAAACTTGTGCTGGTGAGAATGCGGAGAAACCCTAGTGCATTGCTGGTGGGAATGCAGACTGTTGCAGCCACTATGGGAAACAGTTTGGAACTTCCTCAAAAAATTAAAGATGGAACTGCCTTTTGAACCAGCAATTCCATTGCTAAGATTATATTCAAAATATCCTGAAACACCAGTTCAAAGGAACCTATGCACTCCTATGTTCATAGCAGCACTATTTACAATAGCCAAGTGCTGGTAACAACCTAAGTGCCCATCTGTAGATGAGTGGATCAAAAAACTGTGGTACATTCACACAATGGAGTACTATGTAGCAGAAAGAAAGAAGTAACTTCTATCATTTACAACAACATGGATGAAACTAGAGACAATTATGCTTAGCGAAATAAGCCAGACAACAAAAGAAAATTACCTTATGCTATCACCTATTACAGGAGACTAATGAACAACACAAACAAATGTGCACAAGTGAACCAGAGATAATTAAAAAAGGAATAGACTAACAGTGACAAGTGGGGACGGAGGAGGGAAAAAAGGGGGTAAGAAGGAGAAGGGTTTAGTCAAAGAACATGTATAAATGACTCACAGACATGGACAACTGGGTGGGGACTGACTGTGGGAGAAGGGTGGGCAGGGTGTGGGGAAGCAATAAGGAAAAAAGTGGGACAACTGTAATAGAAAAACAAAAAAATTTTAGTTGGGGAAAAAAACAAAATATAAAGAATGGAAATGCAATTTTAGTGAATATTAGAAGGACGAGGATTTTCCTTCACACTGTATATTTTTCTCCCTATCTGATCCCTCCAGATTTTGGCATTCTGAAGAAGTAAGTAATGACATAAGGTTCTTTTTATAAAACTAATAAGACCAGTTGTTAATAGAGGGTTTTTTTTTTACCAAGACTTTGACTAGAATGTCATGACTAAAGGAGACATGCTTGGGCTCTGGTTGTTACCATAAAGCCCTGAGAAACTAGGATTGACTTTCAAAGGTAATAAAAGCCCACGAGGTAAAAGACCTGGTACCTTGGTTGGATCTGCGGTCCATGGCAGTCTCTTCAGGGAAGGAATAAAGGTTGTTTTCCTGAAAGATGGCTAGAAAGGACCTTAAGGCACATTGGAAAACCAGAAGGACTTGGAAAAGACTGGTGTTTACAGGCAAGGTTGAATGCCAGGTATGTGGTTCTGCTTCTGTGCCCTGAAGGGCAGACTGAAGGTCACCCTAAATGTTCCTTGTGTAAGTTCCAGCAAAGCAGAACTAAAGATCATAAGTGATCATTTGCTGCTCTTGTTGTGTTTATGCTAATGAACAGGATAAATTAAAACTGGACTTAATGCAGTCCCTTTAATGACATGGAGGGTAAGCTTAGGGAGAAAAATTGTGATTCAAGGAAAATCACAATGTTCAGTGGTAGATTATAAAGTAGTGCAGCTAACTGTCTTTAAAGTTTCTTTTCATTAAAGTTTGTTTTCATTTGAAAGTTAAACCAGGTCTGTGGCATCATCAAGGATGTTTAATTTACAGGCAAGAAGAATGTCAAATGCCTTGCAACTAGATGTCTTTCTAATAAGACATCTTACAAATTTAGAGACTTGTTTGTGGGTTATGTTGCATAAATTAACATGTGTTTTCTGTTTTCAAAAGGCATAAGCCTATGATCTCATTTCCTGAGTGATTGTCTGTATGTACAGGCCTCACTTACTCCTGTCTGTATCGCTGCCTCCTGAGACTCAATGGTTTGGCTGAACTAAGTGGCTGGGTTGGTGAAGAATGGGGTGGTCTGTGGGCTTCACTTTAAAACTGGTTTCTCCTTTATGTCCTAATGGGTTGGATAGAAAGGGCCCAGAGTTCTGAGAGGGGGGAAACCTAAACTATTTCCCTCAGCCCAAACTAAGTATAATGGGCAAAAGGGTTTTGGACAGGTGAGATGTACCTGGCACACCTTCCTCCAAAGAAGCCCTTTCTTTCCCTAATGCGGGACATTGAAAAATTAATACCTGCCTTTTGTCATCTAGTGGTTATGGAATGAATGATGTCTTTTAACCCTGTTGCCAAATCTGTTGTCCCCAGAATACAACAAGGATGCCAGCCTGTTAAACCAAGCACACCATTGTCAGGGACAGCCAACTGACCTGGAGTCTGCAAGATCCTTCCCCATGTGGGAAGGTCACCCCCCATCCACAACCCCACTCTTATTAGGGATATCTGGACCCAAGAGTAGGTAGGATGATGACCATGCCCAGCTTGAAGTAGCTAGCGGAGCTCGAGACCTTCACCCATTGTCCTTTATAAGATTATAAAGGGTCTTAAGGCTGAGAGGGAGGGATTGTTATAAAAAATTAATTAATTAATTCATTTTTCAAAAAAGAATAATATAGGAAAGGGTGAAGCCAGAGAACTTTTATATACAACCCATAGGCATGGACTGTGGGTGGGGGGATTGCTTGGGTAGGGGTGATGCTGGGCAGAAGGGAACAAACGGGAAAAAATCGGAACTATTGTAGCAATATAATCAATAAAATATACTTAAAAATTGTAGTTAATAAAATGAATATGAGAATATAGAAGAAAATTTACACTAAGTCAAAACTATTATTTGTTAGCAACACTGATTGCAACATACATTAGAACCCCTTATGTGGCTTTGTTTGGTTTATACACTGCTGCACAACTTACCTGATTCAGCAGACTAAATGTGGTAGATTGGCCCTTGTTGCCTGCATTGCAGTTCCTTTGTAACTGCCAAAATTAAAAAAAATAATTTAAAAAAGTATCACTATAAAATTGTCTTTTTTAAAGTATATTTTATTGATTATGTTGTTACAGTTGTCTCAACTTTTTTTCCCTTTGCTCACCTCCACTCAATACCCTCCTTTCCTCCAGCAATCCCACCCCCCTTAGTTCTTGGTCCATGGGTCGTGAATATAAGTTTTTTGGCTTCACAGATTCCTATACTATTCTTAACTACCCCCTGTCTATTTTGTACCAGCCAATTAGGTTCTTAATCCCTGCACCATTTCCCCATTTCTCCCTCTTCCCCCTCCCAGCTGATAACTCTCCAAATTATCCCCATATCTAGGATCCTGTTCCTATTCTGGTTTGCTTAGCTGGATTTTGTTTTTATTTTTTAGATTCAGTTGTTGATAGTTGTGAGTTTGTTGTCATTTTAATGTTCATAATTTTGATCTTCTTTTTCTTAAGTAAGTTCCTTCGACATTTCATATAATAATGGCTTGGTGATAATGAACTCCTTTAGCTTTACCTTGTCCGGGAAGCACTTTATCTGCCCTTCCATTCTAAATGTTAGCTTTGCTGGATAGAATAATCTTGGTTATAGGTCCTTGCTTTTCATCACATTGAATACTTCCTGCCAGTCCCTTCTTGCCTACAAAGTTTCTTTTGAGAAATCAGCTGATAGTCTTATAGGCACCTCTTTGTAGGTAACTCTCTGCTTTCCTCTTTCTGCTTTTTAGATTCTCTCTTTCTCTTTCACCTTTGGCATTTTAATTATGATGTTTCTTGGTGTGTTCCTCCTTGAGTCTAGCTTGTTTGGAATTTTCTGTGCTTCCTGAACTTGTATGTCTATTTCCTTCACCAAATTTGGGAAGTTTCCCTTCATTATTTTTTCACATCGGCTTTCAATTTTTTGCTTTTTCTATTTTCCTTCTGGAACCCCTATGATTCAGATGTTGGCATGTTTAAAGTTGTCACAGAGGTTCCTGAGCCTGTCCTCATTTTCTTCTTCATTCTGTACTGGTTGACTGTTTATTTCTTTCTTATGTTCCAAATTATTGATTTGAGACCTGGTTTCCTTCCCTTCTCCATTGGTTTGGTGTGGTTTCCTTCATTTCATTTGGCATAGCCTTCACTTCTACCCTTATGCATTTACCATAGTTAAGCATATCTGTCAAGCCTGTGAACATCTTTATCACCACTGTTTTGAACTCTATGTTTGTTAGGTTGGATATCTCCTCAACTGTTAGGTTGGCTAGCTCCTTGTCACTTAGTATTCCCACTGCAACCTTGATCCATTCCCTCTTTTGGACCATACTTCTCTGTCTCCTCATCTTGTCAGGCTTCTGTGTTTGTTTGCCTGTGTCTTAGGTAAAGCTGTTGCACCTGTTACATTGTAATGGGTGGAGCTTTAGGTATTTGACAGTACAGGGCAACTGGTTTCACCACGTTGTGGCTCTTTATGTGGAGGATGTGTCTGAGAGGGAACAATGCCCCTTGCTCAGCACTCACCCCTTTTCCAGGCATCTCTCCCACTTACATATGGAACCAGTGCCTCTCTAGCTCTTGTCCTGGTGGTCATTCCCAGAGTGGGTGGGTCTGTGGACATTCTAGGAAATGGGGGCCCTTTAAACAAGTAGACTCTGCTGAGAGACCAGCAGTTTATTCCTTCACCCCAACCACCACTGATTTGCACAGTCAAAAGCAATGGGGCTTTATTTTCCTCGGTGCTAGGACCATGAGCTGTGCGGTCTGGTCTAGTTCTGAGAATGTTCCCCAGGTGTCCCTCCTGACTTTTTAAAACACGTGACTGTACTTTCCACTGGCCTGTTGCTGTTGTTGCCGCTGCTACCACCACCACACCGTGTCCTCTCTGCTCTGGCTCCACCCCTCCTACCTGTCTGGGTGAGTATTTCTTCTTTATATCTTTGTTGGATTTCCATGCAGCTCAATTTTCTGGAACTTTTGGTTGTCTCTAGTTTTGAGGTAGTTGTATTCCTTCTTAGTTGTGGAGGGAGATAGAGAGTGTCTCTCTAGACCTCCATCTTGGTCGGAAGTCTCAGAATTGTCTTAATAATTCAAAAATTTATAACTTTGCCATTTAAAGATTGATTTAAGAAGGCTCTAGATTACTAAAAATCCTAAGAAATAATTTTAAAATACCCAAGAAGTAAAAATATTTCTATATGCCCCTGTTCCTGTATCAATTCTTTTCTTGGCCAAAGGATCAATTAATATGAAATTGTTTTAGAACCATAGACTACTAAATATACGAAATATTATTCACTTGCTTAAAAAAACATTTGGGGTCTTTCAAATTAAAGATTGTTGTAAAATTATATCATACATTTAACTTCATTTGGAAAATTCTCCCTTCCCATTAATTAGACTTCTATCAAAGGACTTTACTCAATTTGTGGGGATTTCTCTGTTGTTCCATGGTTACACTTCAACCCAAGTGAGATTCTGAAATTAATTGACAATAGTAAATTCCTTGTGACATTATAACTTCATTAAGGGAAGAATTGGAAACAAATATGGTTATATATACATATGCACACACATACACAAACTACTTATATTTTTATATAAATTTGCTTAAGTTGACTTTCTCAGCTAGCGCTTTACATCATTGTGAGAAGTTTTATTTGTTTTTGTTTTTGTTTTTTTTTTTTTATTGTCAAACAGATGACAATAGCTGCTATCATCTTGGTGGTCCATAGAAATCTCTATTTTACAACCAGAGAAAAGGTGAAATTACCCATTCATATCTTTGTGTAACCTGTTAATATAACTCCATAGCAAGACTTTTAAAAAGTTCTTAAAATCTGTTTTTGTAACCTCAATTTTCCATACATGATCTCACTTGTGTTGATCTTCTCGCTCATACATGTTATGTATCATATCTGCATTATTACTGGAGCATACCTGGTTTCATAAGAACAGTAAAGAAATATCTACCAACTCTTTCTCCCTCATACACCCCCCAGGACACATTTGCTAGATGGCAAATGATTCAAAGGAATATATGATATTCCACATCATTCACAGCCAGTTTGGTCAGATCAAGCAGGACAATGACCAGTTCCTGGTGGATATCAACCATAGCTGGAAGATTCTTTTGACCACCAAATAGCATTGAACAGGCAGCTACTAAATTGCTATTACAGGTAAAGCTGTGAATCTAATTCTCCTTCCAACAGTAACATGTATAAGCATACTAGTATGGTATAGTAATAATAATAAATATTGCTCATTAAGTGCTTACTATATCATAGGCACCCTTAATATGTTATAACCTTTAAAGATATTGCACCTGATTTGAGTCCAAGTGGTATGACCTCAGAATTTTTCTCAACTACTACCAGTTATCCTGCCTCTACATAGACTAGAAGACCCACTTCATTAAACATATTACTCATTATCTCCTTCTATAAAATGTGAACAATAATATCAGTCCCACAGTATTACTGAAAACAAAGCACCAAAGAAGGTCCCTGACATGTAGTCGACTACAGAAAATGCCGATTTCGTTTGCATAAAATAAATATGGCTCGTGAAAATATGTGTCTATGAGTCCTCTACTGCTCATGCCAGAGAAGTCAGCCTATTCAGATTCTTTAGTTTTAATAGTTTTATAACCATTAAGTTTTTATTTTTCTTTCTTTCTATAAAGAGGTATGAGGTTTTTCCTGTAAAATCAAATACTCAGAAAGAGAAAGATCAAGATTATACCACAATAACACTCAAAATAGCTGAAAGAATACACAATATCTATTGAGTTTTATGATGAACCAGACACCATAGTATTTGTTCTCCATTCATTATCTCATTCAGTCTCGCAGACCATATTCTTATTAAGTGACATTCATATAACAGATAGAAAAACTGACATGGGTGATTTTAGTAACTTACATAGGAGCCCATTACTGGGAAATAATGGCAGATCAAAGATTTAATTCCAACTCTCTTGATTCAGATGTCTATGCTTTTAACGAAAGTTTTCATATTTGCTGGTAGCAAAATATAAAACTTTCAGCTTACTACCCTTATATTTCTATTTCTCAATTTTAATGTTACTTCAATACAAAACTTTAAATTAGTTTGAAAAGCATTTCATCTAAAAATGTACAGTTGTCTATGTAATTGCATTTGATATACATTCTACAAATATAGGAAATGTCTCCTGATTTTATTCAATTTTGTATTTTCATAAAGTATTCCAGTATGACACACTAGAATATTAATTGCTAGACACATACGATTTTCTGTGTTTTTAAAACTAACATCTATTCCCTCTATTGTAATACTTGTGGCTAAATTGTTTTCCAATACCCACTAGCTGGTATGATTCACTTACTTTGCCCATTACTAACATCAGTGGTTTGAATACAAATAGGTCACTTATTTCCAGAGGATAATATTTTACATGTATTGTTGAAATCTAAAGATTTCTGCAAATTATCCGTAGAAAAAAACACAACAATTTAGGAGAAATGTCCAGAAAGCTATGTAGCTTTTAAACACAGCAGTTTTAAATTACTTTTCCTTTTTACCTAGAAACTCTCAGCACATTCTATCTCATATCTGGGGCACGAATTTTGTTTTTCTGTCCTTAAAATTAGGCTCATCCATCTAGTCACAAATTGTATGGTATTGCTGTATCATTCCCTCTCCTACAATATATGATTTCAACTTCTAGCTTTCACATTTCTGCAGTCATGTGGTTTACTTTTATTTAGCCTTATCATCCAGATCATGACAATCAAACAAGTCAGGTAAAAATCAATGCATTAGAAGTTTCCAGTTCCTCTCACAATCTGATGGTGTGCTCTACAAAATAGTCCTCAGCCCACAGTTGAACAAGTGCTATCCCAGAGCAGACTTTCAGTTCTTAGAGCAGAATGTGCTCACCTTGCTGGGTTTATGTTTACAAACAACATGACTACCTTCAGTCGTTTGACTTTTAACAGTTGCAAAGAGCTTTCATATGAATGCACACACTGTATTAAATTTCTGGAACAGGAATGATAGAACAAATGCAGGAATAAGATTTATTTTATTTTTATTTTTCTATTTTACCTTCCCAGTAAGTCTGGGAAAAATGCAGGGAAGGTATTAATATTTTCACTGACCACATGAAACACTTGAGACACAAAGATGTTATAGGAATTTCTCCACAGTTAAATAATTAGATAATTAGTAAATATTGGAGCTCAGATAAGTATATCTTCTGAATCACAGGCAAGCCCCTAGCTTCTCTTTGCTCCTGCTTTCTCAAAATAGACACTATGAAGAAGAATTTAAAAGTCCCTTCAGTCAAATGCTTAAATTCTTGCTCTGATCCTGCTGGACTTCTCTGGGTGTGTTTATTTGTCCAAATCACTTAACTACTTAGTGACTCAATGTGTTCTCTTCTGTCAATAGAGCTTTTATTGTGAATTTTATGTAACAATGCTTAATTATTGTTAAGCATCCATACAAATTAGCAATAATAAACCTTGACCCACCTGTTTTAAGGCATTCATTTTCTAGATACAATTATGTAACAAACAACAGTAAAGGAATATCAGAGCTACGTTAGAGCTGGTAAAGCCCCAGAACAGATGATTGCCTTAGACAGCCGTGGACTATTCCTGGTACAACACAGGACAGAAAGTCTCAGGAGACCAGAGAAAGGCAAAGAGAATGCCTTAAAGAAAAAAGAAGTGGGAGCTGAGCTCTGAAACCTAGAGCTAAAGCTGGGACACTGAAAAAAATGCAGACCATCAGGGCACTACTCATTTCTCTGGCTCTGATCCACTGTTGTACCAGAAGTCTAATCAGGGCTCTGTCTGCCTCTTTCCTGAGTGGGCCACAGATCCCATTAACACCGTTCCTACAGCAG
Source organism: Furipterus horrens (assembly GCF_987537825.1). Classification (NCBI taxonomy): domain Eukaryota; kingdom Metazoa; phylum Chordata; class Mammalia; order Chiroptera; family Furipteridae; genus Furipterus; species Furipterus horrens. The sequence continues at coordinate 57,249,748 of NW_028327171.1, forward strand.
CACCTCACTCCTGGTGGCCAGATGGGAGTTCCAGATTACTGTTGTCTCCTGGAACATTGACACAGCAGCCAAGTTTATTGCTGCTGGGGCTGCTACATTGGGTGTGGCTGGTTCAGGGGCCAGAATTGGAACCATGTTTGGCACTTTGATGATTGCCTATGCCAGGAACCGGTCTTTCAAGCAGCAGCTCTTCTCTTATGTCATTCTGGGCTTTGCCCTGTCGGTGGCCATGGGGCTCTTCTGTTTTATAGTTACCTTCCTCATGCTTTTCACCATGTGAGCCTCCATGGGAGTCACCTGTCCATCCCTGCTGCTCCAACTCCAGGCCATGCCCAGTGCTGGAACATGTTAAGCTTTACCATTAATGGCCATCATAAACAAATCAACAAATAAGTGCTGGTAAGAATGTGAAGAAAAGGGAACCCTAGTGCGCTGTTGGTGGGAATGCAGACTGGTGCAGCCACTGGGAAAAGCAGTATGGAATTTCCTCAAAGGAATAAAATGGAACTGCCTTTTGATCCAGTGATTCCACTGTTAAGATTATACCTGAAGAATCCTGAAACACCAGTTCAAATGAACCTGTCAACCCCTGTATTCATACCAGTGCTATTTACAATAGCCACATGCTGGAAACAACTTAAGTACCCCCCAGTAGATTAGTGGATCAGAAAAGTGTGGTACATTTACACAATGGAATATTATGCAGCAGAAAAAAGAAGAAACCCCTACCTTTTGTGACAACATGAATGGAACTGGAGAGTATTATGCTTAGTGAAATAAGCCAGGCAGCAAAAGACAAATACCATATGATATCACCTAATACAGGAAACTAATGAACAACACAAACATAGGAGCAACATTGAGCCAGAGGCAGGTAAACAAGGAACAGGCCGACAGTGACCAGGGGGAGGGGGAAGAGAGAAAATGGGGAAAGAAAGGGAAGGGTCCAGGCAAGGAACTAGTATGAATGACCCATGGACATGGACAATGGGGTGGGGATTGACTGTGTTAGAAAGGGTGGCTGGGGTGGAAGGAGCAATGAGGAAAAAAATGGGCCAACTGTAATAAAAAAACAATAAAAAAATAAAAATAAAAGATTTTTAAAAAGAAAAGAAAAAAAGAAGACATTGAGATAAGTATTAGCTATCTTAAGTATCCTTCCTCCTCCCCCAAAGCACCCTGGTTCCCAATACCTCATGACAAACTGAGAAATAAGATAAGGAAGTGGCGATGGGAGTGGAGATGGAAAGATCACCTTCATGAATGATAGACAAGGAGCCATAGCTGAGTGTGAAACAAAACAGGTCTGTTATTGAATCCAGAACTAGGCTGATTTACAAACCCAGACACAGATATGTACCCCTCCACATCCACCCATGAGGAAAAGGTACAGAGTATCTGTCTCCAAAGGATCGTCAAGAAAAGTCTTGCTTCCTGCACTGGGTGAAGGCGAGGCTGAACCTAGCATGCCAGGTGACTCCTGCCAAACATACTGCTCAGGAAAAAAAAAAAAGTAAGCCTATAAACCCCAGAACTGAAAAGCAAGCATTAAATAACAGACATATCTGAAGTGAGACACAAGAGATTTTAAAAAAAAAAATTTAAAAACACGAAAACTACAATAGCAGACAATGTTTGACATGTGGATGTATTAAGTAAATGCAAAAGAGAAAACTAAACATGAATCCTTATGTAAAAAAGTCAAAGGCAGGTATTAACTTCAACACAAATAGGGATATTAGAATGTGTTGTGTTCCTCTCATGTGTCAGAAAAGCGAGACACTCAAAATGAAAGATTTCTTTTAAATTCCTGTGACAACACTGTGCAACAGGTCATAGTACCTTTATTTTACAAATGAGATTGGAAAGTCAGAGTTTAGTAGTTCCCCATGTCCTGAAACTAACTCATGGAAGAGCTGGGAATGGGATCCTAAGCAGCTGACTTCAATTTCTCAGCAAAAAATATCACAGGCAGCAGAAACAGTTCTCTCATTAATATGGGTATCACACTAACACCAGAATTTGCTTGTAAAGCAGAATATAAAACTAACAAGAATCTTTAGTTTTCACACTAATGGGAAATAATGACAGCTTAATGTCCTCTCCATTATAAAAATGTATTAAAGTATATTTTTCAGAAAAAGTAAAATCGTAACTTTTATGCAAATGTAAAATGAAACCTCATCAAAAACAGTATTCGGTTTATTAATTAAACCACAAATAAGATGTTTGAAATGATTCAAAGATAATTTTAAAAACTGGGTATACATAGGCAATTTATCAAAAAAATTAAAGTACAATTGGTAGGTTAGATTTTAAAGTGGCTAATTCCTAAGGGAATCAGCCATAAACTATAATGTTTAGTATTTAACCTTTTGTACTACAAAAAAATGATTTGTATCCTCATTGGACTAACACCTACAATTTCACTGTTACCCTTCCCTTATGCATATGGATATTGTCTGGTCAATAAAAAGTCAAGTTTGTGGCTCTAGAAAAATATCACTTAGTAATCTCTTTGGACTATTTTCAATATTCAAATAAACATTCTGATAGATACATATAAGCACTTGCTACTTGCTAATTAGGACAAATTTTTTTTCTCTTTGTTATTCAAAGCTATCTCTGCCACCTGTTCAGTACTGGAGACATGCAAAAAGTTATTCATCTTTGGCCACTTGCATTTTTAATCATGCCACTGTTTCAATCACATTGTATGATGTCACTTATTGGACTGAAGTTCTCTTTTATGATTTCCCCCAGATTAATTCACTTGGTTGTTTTGATTGGATTACATATTGTTTTAGTGTATTAACTACAAAAGAAATAACTAAATCTAAATTAAAACAAAAAAATAAAACTAAACCAACAAAACAATACACAAAGTTCTTTCCCAGGAGTTCCATGTCCTAGCCCATAGAACTTCCATGGGCCACAGTCATTATATTGTCCCCAACTTTCTCCAATGAACTGGGTGGGATGTGAGCGATGACCACAGGCAGCTCCTGTCTCTAACCTAGGGTGACATCCAAAGTCAGCCACAGTTTGAGATCCTTCTACTGTCTCAAAATCTCTTACCTCTTTATTCTTCTTACATTTTCTCAAACATGTCTTATTTTTTTCAACTGTGCTTTTCCGCTTCTCTGTGCCTCTTTTTCAGCCTTCTCTTATTTACTCTCTAATCGCAACTGTTCAAATATCTCTCCACTATAAAGATAGTCCAATGCTCCTCACTTTTCTTTTTATACTCTCATAGCCTTTAATGCACTTGTATTTAAAAAGTTTATTTTATTTTTTATTACAATTAGTTGCTTGTGTTAATACATAGTACATCTTTTCATGCCCTTTGCACAAAAAAATTATAGTTAATATGAAGTGAGTAAATGAATTAATCAATGAATCAGTACAGATGGAGTAATTAATTAAAAAGACATTACAGTTTATCATAATTGTACTAGTAATATATTATGGGTGAATTTGGTGGAGAAGTATAAATAAGGGTATTTATATAAAATTTTTTTATAAGTCCCATTCCCTTTTATTCTCAAATTCTGTTCAGAGTCTACCTCCTTCATGAAGTCTTCTCTCCTTTGTCAAGAGAAAATACCTTGTCCCTGTGGGGATCATGGGGTTGGTAGAGAAGTGTGAGATGCTAGAAGAGAGGTGAGAAAAAGAAGCAGGAATAGAGAATATAGGTTTTGTTTAGTAGAATTAATAACAGAATTTTTGTTCAAGTAAAAATTTTCCAGTGTCAACCAGGCACATTGTTCATACTCAGAATAGCTTTATGCAATTCCCAAAAGAAATGTTTTCTCAAAAATCTTATAGTTCCTATGATAAGTAGATACAATAATAGATGGTACATTTAATGCTGAAACCATCTTTCTGAATTGATGAGTCACCATGTTAAAGAAACAATATCTATGTATAACTCCCCCTTCCCTGAAAAGAAAAAAAATTCTGCATGTCTCATTTTTTGGCAAAGGTTGATGAATGTTTACATGACACATAAACTAATGTGATTTTAGACATTTTTCTGCATACTATAATTCTTAAAATTTCCAAGACAATGTTTTCCCATAAAATGTTATGCAAATTATAATGAATTATGATAATTGATTTTAAATGCAGATTTTCTGCTGAAAAACTTTCATTCAAACGTCTTTTCCATGCCATTGAAATTATAAGTTAAAAACAAGTCTAGTAATTTACTAAGACCCTTTAATTCAGCTTCAACTGAACACCAGCTGGTTGTCAGAAAGATATAACAAGTAGTTTCAACAGAAAAATCATGAAGTTCTATGGCTACTATTAAATGTATCAGTAAGTACTTATTATTATCTGAATAAGCAAACCTTCTGTCACTGAAAAATTAAAATACTGTTTAACCTGAAGTCTATATATGGAATATTATATTCTTAATGTATACAGCTAGAACTTCAGGTAAGGCAGTTTTTATGTTTCATCCAGAAAAATACCAAGCTCTTTGCACACCCAGGAATAACTCCCTTTTATTCATTTGATTGGGGTGACATTTTGGTTAATTATTTGTGATTATTACCTAATTTTCTTTAGGCTATTGTCATTTACTTTTTAATAAAATATACAGTCTAAAAATATAGTAGATATTATGATGGAAGCAGAAGACATGGACCCAAGAAAAGGCCCAAAACCCGATGAGTTCAATTAATGAAAATGAATGTTATATAATTTCTGTCTATGGATATATACTTCAATCTACTTTGATTTTCTAGAAGAAAATGTTCTTTGTATATAGCTCACATACACACCATGCACACACATAAACAGAAAGGAGCATTTTGTGATATCTTCTATTGTGCCCCTAATCTTATTAAAGCCTAACCAGCACAATTTAAGGTGACTAAGATGGGGGAAAAAATCTGTACTAGTGGATCACCACTACCAAGAGGATCTCTAGTGGAAGCAATGAGTGGAACCATTCCCATTTTCATGTCTGATATCTGGGATATGAACCCCAGTTCTGAGTAAATCATCACCATGTATTTACAACATGTTTAATTTAGTCTAATTTTGAACATGTACTGCATCCTGGAGGACATTACTCTATGCCAGATAAATTATATGGCTGAAAAAACACTGTAAAGTAAAGTTGATCATTATTTTCTTAATTTTAGAGATTTATTCATTTTGGCATAAGGAAACTCATGGAAGTATGTATGTCACCATTGTCTTTGCATTTCAAAACATACATTAACAATCAAGTGATGTCCTTTCTTTTCCAATAAGAAAACTTTAGAACCTGGTGTTCTGCTATCAACAGAAAAAAATCTCTCTAATAGTAACACACACCAGTGCTAAAGCCCTACAAATAAAGATAAATATTGTTCAGCATTTAATAGCCTTGCTGATTGTTTATTCACAATTCTTGTTTTTTCCTAAGCAAAAATAGTTAAGCCATTTTTCCAAGAGAAGAAAAGGGACACATCACTCATTCCAGCCTTTGGGTTTTATGACTATACACAAATTTCAAATTACATTTTCATTATAAGGACAATATAACCTTTTGAAATTGATATATATGATGTCTGTCCAGGAAAAGTCCATCCATTATTAACATAACAAGAATAATTTGTGTGGCATAGGTGTAACCCAGCAGCCAAAGACAGTGGACTGGAATGCACATGCATGAACAATGATGACTTCACTGTACTAGTCAGTGGGGGTGGTAGACACCATTGAGTGAACATGTGTACTGTGTGACTGTCACATTAAAAATGACTGAGAAAGTAGAGCAATGAATCTGCATCATATTTTTGCATTAAACTTGAACATTCCTAAGTTTCCTAAGCTAATTTTGTTCTTATCTAGTAACTCATTAAATAGTACTTATTGAACTGGGACCATACTCTGGAAATTATGGAGTAACTGAGTATTTTGGTAGCAAGAGATTTGGAGAGAAAGCGACAAGAAAGAGAGCATGAGGGAAACTGAGTCATTTTAATGGTAAAAAAATTGTTCCTAAGTTTGCCTTGTGTTCTGAATGAACTTTGAAGTTTAAGCTTCAGCTAGATGAATTTGTATTTGTTTTAAATAAAAATTTGTTGTTTGAAGGCCTGTCATTCATTCCCCATTCTGGTAATGAAATCTTTATTTTCCTTAGGTATATCACTGTTCCTTCATTCTCTGTCCATGTTGTTTGTATGATGTCGACTTTATTACCAACTCTTGTGATAGGCACTCCAGTGGGGCTCATGTCAATACTCTACTGTCCCTACCACAATGATTCATTCATTCAAGGATGAGTATGAGGATGAGTTTAAGTCAAGAAGGGGTAAGCTCAAGAAGAAGATATATATATATATATATATATATATATATATATATATATATATATATATATGAAACTTCTTTTATGCTGAGCTTGGAAGCAATAAAGATATAATTGTGTAGTCCTTGACAGACACCTTATCCCCGCAGTTCAAGGAACTGCTTGAGAATAAAGCCAACTTTTCAGGAAAGCCAAGCTCAGAGAGAAAGAAACAGAGACAGACAGAGATAGAGACCTGAGGGCATTTATTAAAGCTCATAATCGCAGTCATACTTGAAGACAAAATATCTATAAAGTGTTCAATTTTGTCAGCCAATTATTTTTAAATTTCTTAAGCCATTTTTTAAATCTTTCCCTATTATAATTTAAAGGGTATGATCGCTATTCTCTCTGATGTGACTATTAAGTTTTTCTTAAACTTTATACATAAGGTGGTTACTTAACATCCAAATCAAGATGCTGTCTGGAGTGAGAGGAAACTATTAATAATTGCACAGGATCAAAAGATGTAAATTGTGACTTTTCCCAGCAAACCCAGAAGAATGGTCAGAGAAAACATACTGCAAAAACTGGATATATTGGGCCTTACTCCACTCCTTTCAATGAGCTTCAGTAAAGCCAGAGCAGGGCCTCCTCAGGACCCTACTCTAGGCGTGTATATGGCATTTATCATGAGTGAGATATAGTAACAAAAATAATTGGAGAGGATAAAAAGCAGGGATAAAAGTGTGCTTGCTATAGATTTATTGCTGTTGCTTTTTTTTTTCTCTCTCTCTTTGATTTCCTGGCTTTTTATATTTCCTCACTTCATTGGTTTTCCTTTTTCTTTATGCCCCACTAACCTGTCAATCATTATCATTTACAATGTACATTATAAGCTTACTAATGCTTATTATTTAAAAAATATACACATTTCAAATTTTACATCGGAAATCTGTGACAATAAAATAAATGATACAAATTGTGTTTTATGTAGCACTTGTCTGGAGTTAGTTTATTAAAGAATATCTGAATGCCTAAAAATCTTAGATAAAAAAGGTTGGAGATTTATTAACTCTTACTAGGGAATGTTGTAAAAAATTTTTTAATTTGCAAACTACAACTTTAAAAAGAACATAATAGCTAAATATTTCTGGTTCTGTTTTCTCAAATTATTCAAGAAAAAGCAAAAGTATTTTAGTTTTCTAAGCCTTGTTGAGAATTCAATTTTAAAATGTATTTTTTAATATGGGTTATTGTTTGTAATTATAAATTAGAGCAATAGTGAAGGAACTAACTGTTAAATTGCATTGCTTTTTAAATGATTGACCTATTTAATTTTCTCAAGGCCTGAAACTTTTTTATTTAATAAAAGAAGTTTAGCTAAATGTTTCCCTTGAATGATGCTTATGAGCATTAAATAATTTACAATTTACATACAATTTGTAGAGTTTCTGTCCATGGTAAATAGTTTATTCCACATATAGAGGAGAATCACCACTGTTAATATTCTCAGTCATTTTTTTCTTCCATATCATATGTTTCAGCCTGATGACTTCAAGTTTTTTTGTTGTTGTTTACAATGATAACTTGTGAACCTTCTCATTGATAATCAATCAAATAAAAATCAGAAAATTTTTTATTCTTTCCATACAGCTGTATTAAAGAAAATATTCTTCTACTGTATAACTGTTCTTGAAAATGTTATTTTCAATGAGGCGTCCTGTAGAATACCTAGATTAAGGGACTATTTCAGTCCCTTAAAAGTTATCTTTAGCCTTTTGTAACATAAAATTATCATTGAAAATTGTATTTAAATGAACATCACTGTTTTTTGTAAGCTTTACAGGCTTGTATTGTATTTCGATTAGATTAACGTAAGTGCTTAAGCGTATTCCTCTTATGCAAGTATAGAAATAAAATAAAATATAAGCCTCTAATAGATTTATTTTACTTTAATAAACATTTTGAAACTTTTTAATTATTTAGTTTAGGACAAACTCATTAAAAACATTTTTTTACACACAACTTTTGAAGACTAAAAGAGCTAATGTGTTTTTACTATTATTAGTTTTAGTTATTATCAGTATAATAATCTGTGACTACTACTTAAAAACAAGAGTACATAAAGGTACAAATTGTGGTTAGTTATAAGTGAAGCTTTATTTTCCTCACTATACCTCTTCTAAAACTCCACTATCCTGAGACAACATTATGAATCACTTCTTCTTACCTAGTTCTTCAAATGATTGCATTATTAATTTTTATACTTATATTTCTATTTATGGATATATTATTTTTAAACAAGACTTCTTGGTTTTTTGCTGTAATTAGTTTCATTTTCCTCTCTTTTTTTTTTCTAGTGTCTTCTCAATTTTAACATGAACATTTTTATAGTTTCTTTTACTAATGTCTCTTTAACTTAAAATAATACATTGTAGATATTTAGTAATTTATATTGCATAACTATGTAATGTATTTACACAATATACTTACGTTTATGTATTTATAGAAACTAATATTAATCTAGACAATTAAAACAAAGTTATTTGTTAATTAAATGTAGCACTTACTGATTTCAAGCTGACTGAGATTATTAGTTATTTCTCTTTTTTCCCCCAATCTCTTTTACCAATCTCTACCTTTTAACTTTTATTTGTTATAGTTTTATTTGTGTAGTTAGAGCTATAAGACTTATAAACTATTCTTTAAATATGGTGGCCATCTATGTGTTATTGATAATTCTAAAAATTGGAATATATAAAGACATTTAAAATGTTAAGTTTATATAAAAATATTCAACTTTAATACAATGTCATTAACTACAGAAACACCAAAATGTTATCCTATGCTATTTAATATCCACCAATCAATGGATGATCTTTCACATAAAGTATCCTGTAATTTTTTCATACATTTTGTCTTCTGAGCCATACTCAGCTGCTGTAAAAAAAATCCCAACATTTTGTTACATCCTAGGATCATGTTTTTATTCATTTTAGAGCAAGATATTTTGAGCCTGTAGAAAGTCTGATTTTATTTTGCCTTAAAATTTTATTGACAGTGTTTCTAGGAATAGAATGAATTCTTAATAGTTAAACACCTTATTGTCCTCTGGAATATAGGCTATTTATCAAAAATATGATGGCAGTTGGTTTTTATTTACTTTTTTCTATCTCTCTGTCAGCATTTTTAACTCATAATTATAAAAATCTAGCAACAAATTTTTAAATAATGGTCTTATTTTAAAATCTTGCTTGACCATTGGTGACCTTTTTCTGGTGATTTTTTTCTTCTTCTTTTTTAGTTCCTCTCCTCCATGCATTTTTCCTCCTTCTGAAATACTATTATATAGGGTTCTATCTTTTGGCTCTATCTTCATATGTCTTTTTATGTTTTCTTGTATTTTCCCTCTCTTGCTATAAATACATTAAAACTTTTTCTTTCAACAAATTCAATTTCACTTGCTTTGCTAATTCACATTTGTCCACCTTTTCTATGTTGTTTGGTTTCTTTAAGTGTTTGGTGTTAGTGAGGCAGGAAAGTAAGAAGCTTGGAAAATTTCTTCGCAGGTAGAATGGGGAAACTGAGACAGGAAGCTGAGCAAACTGGCCAAGCAATTTACAACCAGATACAGAAGTTCACCTCCCTAGAGATAACATCTAGGCCTCGGTTGAGTTGTATTATAGCTCTAGGCCCAGAAATCAGGAAAACCACCTAGGTCATGCCAGGACCAGTTGCTACAACTAACAACCCCTGCCCTAGCACTTCACCAATCAGTAGAGACCATAACCTTGAAAGATCACACCTGAAAAGATAATAAATATTCTCCTGAAACCCTTTCCTGAGACCTCCTTTAAGATTTTTGCTAGTCTAAGAGACAAAATCCTCAAAATAAGAAACGAGCCCACACTCTCCCTCTTGGGAGCAGTCTTCCCCATTCCCTTCCCCCTCTTCTTCCCCCACTTCTTCTTCCATAGGCCCATATCTCCTAAACTCTAAGGAACCTCACAAGATTTGCAACCAGGGGAGCAATGTGCAACAACAGCTTGTCCCAGGCTAACCCCCTGAACCTGTCTCCAAGGCCCCCTTTTCTTTGACTTCCCAGTGAGCTAAAGCAGTCCTGCCTTCACTCTGCTGTTACTTCTTCTATGCTAAGCCCTTCCTTATTTCACTGTCCCCGGCTTTAATTATGTAACCTCATGGTCACCTGGACTCATGTTGTGAAATCTTTCCTGCATGAAGTCAAGAACCCACACAGTGCTGGCTGGCCTGAGGCAGACCCACTCAGGGCCAGGTCCTCTGTCTGATAACATTAGCATGGTCTGGTTTTATTTATGACTCCAAGGCTACAGTTTTTGTAGACTTCCTCTACAATTGAGTTGATCTGTTTTCTTTGAATGGGAATGACTCATTTTAACATGTATAAAAATCTTAGAAAGATACACACCTCTGGATAAGGAGCAAGTAAGCATATGGGGATTCCCAAATTTTCTAAATAAAGGAAAGTTAATTTTCAGGTACACTTCACTGATGTCATAGCTTAAATTCTGTTTGTTCCAGAAAAATGGGGGTCTAAAAAGACTCTGACTCTGCTTGGACTCTGTCTCTCAGACCACATGCAGATAGTGAAGAGCAGTGTGGGAAAGTACATCCTTGGCAGTGAGAGCATCCTGGGTAAAGGCACAGAGGCCAGAGAGAATGGGGAACATGTACAGAGTTTAAGTGGCTCAGGGGACAGGAGCAGGGGTGTGTTCTGCATTACTCCACATACTAGCTTCAAAATAGAAGAGAGATTTATAAGCCGCATTCAACTTTCTTTTCCCCTTTTAAATACACTTCATTTTTTTAGAGCAGTTTCAAATTCAAAGAAAAAATAGAAAGTACAAGAAGTTCCTATATATCTCTTGCCCCCACACATGTACACCCTCCCCTACTATAAACATCCCCCACCAGAGTGGTAGATCTGTTAAAATTGATGAACCCACATTGACACATTAGTATGCAGAGGTGATAGTTTACATGAGAGTTCACTCCAGGTGTTGTTCAGTTTATGTATTTCGTCGTCGTCGGCAGCCGTCCGTCTCGAGAGATGATGGTGTAGCTTCTTAAGAGTCTATCTGCACCGCCACATGTGTAATAACATGTATCCGCCATTGTAGTATCATACAGAAGTTTCTCTGCCCTGAAAATCCTCTGTGCTCTGCTTATTAATTTCTCCTTCCCCCAACCCCTAGCACGTACTGACCATTTAAATATCTCAATAGTTTTGTCTTTTTCAGAACGTTATATAGTTGAAATCATACAGTGTATGTAGCCTTTTCAAATTGGCTGATTTCACTTAGTAATATATATTTAAGGGTGCTTCATGTTTTTTCATGGCTTGATAGCTCTTTTTTTTTTTAACACTGAGTAATGCCCCTTTGTCTTGATGTACTACAGTTTATTTATCCATCAACCTAGCGAAAGACATCTTGGTTGATTTCAAGTTTAGTAGTTATACGTTAAGCTGATATAAAAATCCATGCATAGATTTTTTTTGTTGTTTTTCTTTTTTTTTTTTTTTTGGTGAATTTTCTTTCTAAAGGTGAGAAACAATCAATTATTGTCAGAAGGCTCTGAGTTTTAGAGGTTTGTTTGTTGTTGCAGCTAGAAATAAGTATATCTATTAATACAGCTGACCACTAGTTATGTTGAAAAATATTGTCTGGACACCTCAATTTTTACAAGGGAGTTTCAATATTATTTGATAGCCAAATGCAGGAATTTGATAATCTTCATAGTTTTTTTTCTAGAAAATACCATGATTTTATAAATGACCAAATTAAATATACTTTATCAAAAACTTCATATTAATTAAATAAAATTGTTTATAAACAGAACAATAAATGGTCTCTGCTCCCCAAGTGGTCTGGATTTGATTGAACTGAATTTATTTTGTTGTAAATACAAGAAGGTAGATACTTGTATGTATCTGTGAAGATAGTAAGGTATGAGAACTAAGCTTAAATAAAATACATTAAAAATTTTGCCAGTTACAAAAAACCATAAAATGTAAAGATTGCATGAACTTCTACAGCATTTGTGATGTAATTTGTGTTGTTTTTTTGATAGCTACACTATATTTAAAAATTAAACTCCTTTAATGTTGTCAGTCATTGTGTTTGACATTCAATGTAAGGGTGAAAACTTTGGACTCTAATTCACTTTTCTAGGGAAGGTGCATGTAAACAAACAAAATGCTTTGTGATAAGGACATCACTAAATGTCTTAAATATATGACAGCAACAGCACAGGAGAAACACAAGGTTACAGAGTGTATAATTCTTCCTAGTGATTACAAGACCTGATGAAGATTTAAGGCAGCAGAGATATCTGATGAAAGTTTTGAATGATGAGGAGTAAAGGTCCTATATATGTATGTATGTATTATTCAGGACTTTACAACTTGCATGCTTACCTTACCAAAGCTGCAAAATACATATATATCGATATTTTATTTCTAAGGTGGGTAACATTAAGGTTTTGAGAAATACACTGTTTACAGCTGATATCTTTGGGATAGTAGTATCTTCAAAACACCAGCTAAGCTAGGACACATTTCAGTTTCAGTACTACCTGTAATAGCCTCTCTGATTGCTTGCTTCTCCATTTCTGATAATACGCTTTGAAAAACAATGCCCTTTAGGGTTCAATAGACCATGAAATAGTCTCTGCAAAAGTACCCTTGTTGCCAGCACCGAGACAAACATTCATTTTGGCTGTCAGCTAAAAGAACTTGGAAGAAATGAAGCACATTTATAATGTACTGATATATTCTGACTAGATAATCCTTTTTAGGCAGAGGCACTATAAAATCAAGTGCAAATTACTGTTGGCAAAACAGTAAAAAATAAAATTTAGTTGAGCTGTACCAGTTTTGCTTCCAATTTCACAGCTGGGTAATTTTCTTTATAAACTTATATTAAAAAGTTTTCTGAGAATGAGTATATTATTAAATAAGCATTTTATAGAATAGTAAGGTCAGATGAATCAACAGATTTTCAAAATAATTATTTTATATTTTCAAAATTTGATTATTTTCTAAGTGTTATATAATCAATAGTTCAGTTATGTAACTCAGTAAGGATGGAAATTATTATATAAAAATGCAGTTATAGTAAAATTTTTGTAAGCCATTTTATCATAGAAAATGTTAGATAACTATCTTTTGTGTTTATAACTGGAAAAAAATTAATCCTAAATATTGACTTTTTAATATTCTGAAATATTATAATAATGAATTATTTTCTGTTTAGCCATAACCTTAAAAATGGTGCTAAGTGTTAATAGAAGGTAAATAGAATAGGACTAAGTTTACTTTTCAGGAGTAAATATTAGATATTGTTAACATGGTACAGCAATAGTTTGAGCGTTTGCCATATTTCAAAGGGAAATTACACATAACTATACTTTGAATTGTAAGAGGTCCCTTAGACACTTATGTAAACTGTTCTCTTTAAATGTAAATTTAATTCTTGTTAATTATTTAATCAAATCTAGTAAATACTTTGCTATCTCTTTCTGTGATTCAAAGCATTTTAGCATTTCGCCCTGCTCTACATTTATTTCAGTCATGAGTGAAATAGCAATAACTCTTAGAATGGTATCCAGATATTCTTATCTGAAATAACTGAGGTGGATTTTTATACCTCATGCTACTGCCATTGTTTTTAGTATCAATCTTTGCCTATGTCTCAAGTCAAAATAGCTGGAGTTATTCCTTATCATAATATACAGCCTACATAGCAGTGACAGTGGATACAGAGATCAATGGCAGCATTGAAGAACATTGTCCAAATGTTGTACCCGTTACAGTCAACAGGAAACTAATCTCCGTAAGTAAAAAGACATTTCTTTTTAATTGTCTCTCTCTGTTTTTTTTTTTTTTTTTCTTCTTCTTATATTTTACTTTATTTGGTAGAACTCAGAAACTGGCCACCAGTTCATGTCCACTCCCTCCTTCTCTCTGCAGGAGGTCATTCCCTCCCGACAAAAAGGCTGTGGTTTGGGGATCCTCCACCATCTCCAGGGTCCATAATCAGGCAGTTCATGGCCTGGTATTCAGTCCTGCAGACCCTAAGTTCTCAGTGGCAACAGAGAAAAGTAAAATGAAGCTTTCACTTCAGAGACAATGAACCCTCTCTGCCCTTCTTCCTTTCTGCCCCAAATCTTCCTGCAAGTCCAACCTAAATAAAAAGATAGCAGAGGACAATGCTTAAATGTGATAAGTGTGACCCAAGGCAATGGCTGGAATCATGTGACACTGGTAAAAATCCAGAGGGAAAATTATCTCACGTTAAGCCCATTCCCAGGTCTCCAGTGAACTGGTTTTAGTTATAAGTAATTTCCATATCTGCACAGGTGACCATGATTCTGGGGATTAGCTGGTTTACAGAAAGGTTTCCCATGGCCAAGAAGACAGTGGTGGGAGAGCGGAAACAGGAGGCCAAAGTTATCTGGTGGGGTCTGGAAAAGGTGATTCCTGCCCTTGGCTATTAGATCCACATCAACTCCTCCATAACCTTGAACAGTCAGTTGCGTTGGCCTGTAGCAACATTCTGCTGCCATCATCATACTCTAGGTTTGTCACAATCACCTGCCTCTTGGGTCAGCTGATATCCAAGAAACTCTCAATCAAGTTTCCATTGATGAAGATGGTGGCAAGTCTGTCTTCTGCTCAGCATAAAAGGATCTCCATAAAGAGTACTCAATCTTGCCCACAATTTTGATGATTTTATTGAGTTGATTCTGCATCTAAAACAGGAGGTTGTACCCACTCACTGACAGTGCTATCACCAGACTAATCATACCATTGACTGTGCAGAAGAGCACTGAGCCTTGCATGGGGGTGGAAGTCTCTCCCAAATTCTGCATAACCAAAGAGCTGCCAACAGACACAGACTCAGGTGGAAGAGACCCACCTCCTGAAAGTGTTTCCATCCTCATCAGTGGTGTTAGCACTCTCCTTCTGACACACAAACAGATAAGGAGCTTTGCACCAAGTGCAACCACTACAACTACATCATAGCTCTCTACTTGAAGATGAGGGTGACTTTGTCCTGATAGGCAACCTCATGCTCTTCCTGCTTCTGCTCACTGAAAAGCTCACAGAGGAAAACTCTGAAGAGAGTGCAGGAAACTTTACCCCAAATGGACAAGTGCTGTAGAAATCTCGGAAAGTGACAAGCTCCTGGGGACTGAAAATGTCTATTTACTTTTAATCAAATCATGTAAAATTGCTGAATAAATTTTACCAAATATTGTAGGCAAAGTTTGAGAGAGTCTGGTTTGAATAAAAACTATGTGACACATTAAAAATTTACTTTGGAAGTTCAGATTATTATACCTCAAAAAGATAATCATTCCTCAAAGAAGTTTATTTTGACATCACATACATAGCTGTAATCAGCTTCTTGAATAAGTAGTGTCAAAGGTCTATTTATTTCACAGTGGTTCATGATTGCCTTTAGGTAATGCCACTGAGGTCCACTAGCCCAGATGCATTCACTTGCCATCATTTTAATAAATATATCTTATAATTAACACTATGTATATTAAGCCCTTTGAACTAATGAATGGATTCTAATAAAAGAAACTAAATATACTTAATCACTTCTTTGTTTCTATATATACATATTTTTTCCTTATTACTACATATTCCTTATGCAAAATCCAGCCATTATAGAAAGACTCCATGTTTCACCAAACTTAAGAGAATATATTGTTTTTATTTATTAATTAAAAAAATGACATTTAATTAAATAGTAATATAATACATTCTTACCAAAAGTTTTAGTTTTATGATTTTGGGAAAACATTTTTACAGCTCATTTAGTTATAGCTTTTTTTTTAACATAGAAAAGTAAAATTTTTCTTATTTACTCTCCTGGAGTCTGTCTTAGCTTTGCCTAAGAGTACAACTGACATAAGACTGATTAACAGGAGAAAAGTATAAATCTTTTAATTTTGTTATATGTACATGGGATTCTTTAAAAGAAAAATGAAGATCCAAAAAATGAGCTAGATAGAATCACATGGCCATATATGAAGTTGGACACAGAGGAGTAAACCATGAAGTGTGACAAGGAAAATGCTGTTGGGTTACAGTAGATAATCATGAAAAAGTGACTAGGAAGATCAAAATTAGTTTTACCAAGTTTATTTATACAGATTTCTTTCAGCCTTTGCTTCCCATCCTTGGTTATAAGAATGTTGTTGTTGTTATCCTGGTATAGAGAAAACATCTTTTCCAAGAGAGTTTTATCTACTGTTTTCAGGAGGGGAAAAGAAAAAAAGAAGATCAGAGTATCTTTCTTGCAACTGCTGTTTTTCCGGTGCCTTTAACACAAAATTGGCAATATGACAGTGGCATATTTTGAGGTGGTGTGTTCTGAACTTCTTCATGAATCACAACCATTTTGCATATTATATTAATTTATTAGTGTTGCTGTAACAAATTACCACAAACTTAACAGTTTCAAACAACACAGATTTATTATTGTATAGATTTGAAATCCAAAAGTCCAAAATATGTCAACAGGGCTATGTTTCTTCAGGCGCTCTAGGAGAAAACCTATCCCTTGCCTCTCCAGCTTCTAGATGCTTCCTGAATTCCTTGTTTCAGTCCATTCCTTCATCTTCAAAGCCAGCAGAAGAAAACATTTAAATTTCTCTCCATTCTTTCCTCCCTCTCTTCTATTCTTCCCCACAGCTCTCCCCAAATTCCAGTTTGACTTCTCTGACTCTGATTCTACTGCCTCTCTTCTGTAAGGATCTTTGTAATCCCACTGGGCTCATGCAGATAATGTAGGATAATCTTCCCATCTCAAAATTCTAAACTTCTGCAATGTTTCCTTTTTTTATTCTCTTTTATGAAACCCAAATTCAAAATCTTAGGATTCTGACTAGAATAGTTTTCAAGTAAATGGATATATTGTTGCTAGATTATCCTTCTTAATACACAAATTTAATCATAACATTTTGATTTTTAGAACTCTAATAATTTCTTGTTGGTGACAGATTAATGAGGAATGATTTTGATTAAAAAGTTTTCTAACATATTCTAATTTACCTTTCAAATTATATCAGTTCTATTTTCAATAGATAACCCAGAATGCTTTATTCACTTTAGCTTAGAATTGCTGTATATACTTTAGCTGCACAGTTTTATTCATCCTGCACTTAATCCTAGAATGCCGTATGACATATACTCTTTTGCAAAAGCACACTTTTCCTTCAAAGCCCCTTTGAAATGCCTCCTCTGTAATGTAATTTTTCCTACCTGGGTTATGCCTTTATAGTATATTGGTGCTCCTTTAATGGCCTTCACTTTGTGCCTCTTAAAGAATTGTTAACAAAGAAGAGCAATCACAATGTGTTTAGACAACCATCCTTAAAGGATAGCCCTTGTACTGAAAATCGTTGACTTTCATATTTTCTCTGATCTCTTGTACTGTTTCTGTGCCCTCCCTTTCTCCTCTACTCCCACAGTGGTATGTTTTCCTTCCCAATAGCCAGAGCTTCCCACTCTTGACCAGAGGAGGTCCTCAGGCTACTGGAGCCTGCTTATCTTGACATACAAGCTGTCTGAGATGTAAGATTCTAAGAGGACCCAGGAAAACATTTAACCAATGACCACACTGATGCTACAGTGGGAAAGTCCAGCTCCCCCACATGGGACAACTCCTATGGACCTTACACTGCAGTTTCACCTCGAGGGCAGGACTTTGCCTGAGGTAGCTTCTGCTTGGCTACCACTCTTCCATCCTTTCTCCATACCCCTACCAGTTATTCCTGAAAAAACATCTTTAATATCATGTATCCAAATGCTAGTTTCAGGATGTGCTTCTGGAAAATCTGATATTAGACTGCTTTGTAAAAGCTGTCCAAATCTCTCCAGTTGTCTCCCAGTTTATTCTAGATATAAGTAGAAGGATAAGTCAAATTACTGAAGTCCCCAAATATCAAATGCAAGATACCAGTGCCCTGGTATTTTGAACAGGTTACTCTTGGCCTACCTTTTAAATACCTGTGTTTAAAGAGGGCTGTTGAAGGAGAGAAGGATAGCATTTTTCATTTATGTTTCCAATAAGTGAGGGCAGACATGCTTACCCATATAAGCATAATGAATCCAAAGAGTCATGGCTTGAAGAGTTTGACTCCCTTGGGCTATTAAAGTGTGGATTTTGATTAGCATGGCTGAAGTCTAGTCCCTTATCAGCTATTTCTGCAACACATCAATTCTGTATCATTTAGCAATGTTTACTAGGAAATAATTCTGACAATCTGGTCTATTTTAAATTTATCATATAATTTTATGCAGCCTAGTCTTAGTGGATTTTCCTCTAAAATGCTCCATATTTTCCTCTTGGCAAGCTTCTGTTAAGTTGTGATAAGCAGCTAGTGTCTAGCTAAGAGCCCAGTGGATTGCTGTATTTTAAGATCTGAGGGTTCTATAAAAACATCCAAAAGAAAGGATGGGCTTTATAGAACACCATTAAACCTTATTACATACAGAGATTGTTTAGATATTGCTAAGTTAGCCTCTATCATTTTTATAACATTATTTCTTGAAATCAAGTCTTTCTGCTACTTTGTTCTTTACAATTCTTATTGTCTTTCATAAAATGTTTGGCTCCAAGACATTTATAAAACATAAGAGAGCAATATTTCAGTCACTTCACTTTATCAGTTCTTTGTATTACATTTTACATTCACAGCACTGTATTTGTTCACATGACAATTGTCATTTTATAGCACACTTTGCAGATAGAGAGCTATTGTGGTTATTTTTTGTTGATTTTGTCTTATATTCCTGAATGACGAGTTCACTTTCACTATAGGAATTTATCTTTTCTTCCAATAGGAATTCTAGTTATGTTTAGAAATAGGCATTTTTAACTAGAAGAATCAACGACATGAGTCAGGATCTTTACTTTTTATGCAAGTACAAAATATACTGATATACAGCCTGTGAACTTGATTTATTATAATACATAAAAACCATGTTTTACATACAAAATACTCATTTTCCAATTAAGAATACATTTTTATAAATTTTTGTATGTATTGAGGATTCATTTTGTACTCTTAATGAGGCATAGCATTTGAGTAAATATAATAATTATTTGCACTACTTTGTTTAGTCTTAAGAGAATGTAGCTGAGAGATGAACTCTTGCTTCTGATATAATGGTCTTTGGAGAAAGAGGAAAGATGAGTGAAAAACTAGTATGTTATAAAGAATTAGAGTTGGGACAAACACTTAAAGCACTTGAGCTCTGTTTATAGAGGCATGATTATACTACTCTAGCTCTAATAATTGAAGAATGAGGAAGTTACTTAGAGTCCACTCATAAGTATAAGTGCCTGCACAAAAGGAGCCCAGATTTCTAAGAGTCTTCTTATGGATACCTAGTGTGCCATAACTATATTTTCTGTGCCTTACTCACCTTCTTATGTATTAGCTCTGTTTACAGCAAAATTGGATAAAACTTGGCTTCCTTAACTATTTTTCATAAGCAATACAATCACATTTAGCAGTGTTTGATATAGTAACATTATTCTCAACTCTCACATAAAATATAGAATCATAGATGCCCTGAACAACCTCAGCCACACCATCAACTCTATTTCTTCTCTGCCTTCTGAAGCCCCCCACCTCCCTTCTAATTATCCACCAGTCAAAGGGAGCACTGGAGCACTCTGGACAGTGTTACTTTTTCTCTATGTTTTTCTTACGAGATCTATCCTGCTACCCTACTCCCCTTTCTCTAGTGCCCCAGGCAGTTTTGCCTATCTACAACCCTCTGAAATTATCATCAATACAATTTTCTCTAATAATAATGAATCACTAACTTATAGTATAATACATGTTGGGAAACAGCCATGAATAGATGACTATGTGTCAGGTAGCCTTGCTCTGAGAAATCCAGAGATCATTCTAGGATTAAACACCAGGTTTACTGAAAGAAGAGGGGTAAGGGGGTTGGAAGGAAGAGTAAACTTCCAGACCAACTCAAGGGCTTGTAGGAGTTGCCTGACTATATGTCTTCAGGTGCCGTCTCCACACTTTGCCAAACACATTTCGGTTAGGGTGAGTTTACCCATCAACACATTCAGCAGGTTATTTACATCTCCCTGTTTTTCCCCCACCAGGCCAGTCAATATATTGTGCTAGGTCCATCAACATTTCTTCTGGGAATGAGCAAAGTCCATTTTAATTTCCTATGGAAGGGGCTAGGACCAGGTTAATTTGCATATAGTTAATTTGCATACATCTAAAGTTCATGTGGGCAGTCCAGTTGCCTTCATGTTCTGACACTATGGTAACAGAAGCAATAATTCCTTATCAAGAATGGGAAAGATCAAGTGAGATATTCTAAAAAGAGATTATTTTTGAACTGGTACTAAAATCATTAGAATATAAGAGGTCTAACTAGTAGATAGAGGATAAAAGAATCTTCTTTAAAAAAAACAAAACTTTCTAGGTATGAGGACAATCAGATCTAGTCAGGCCTCCTCACCCCAGATGCCCAAGTATGGGCTGCCTAGAAATAACATTAGATTCACATATACAGTGCACTAGCAGTTATATAAGCATTGATGTCATATTTTAGCTAGTAGCTGGCTTTGTATATACATAATATGAAAAAGGTGAAACCCCCACAGAAGTGTTAGTGTTTGTGGTGGTGTAATGAGCATGGATGCAGGGAGCGGCGAGCCTCAGGAGCTCAGCCAGCATATGGCTGGTGATTCAGCACAAGCCCAAAGGCAGAGGGCAAGTGTGGATGCTGTAATGTCTGTAATAATGGAACTATCAGAGACCCCAACTTTGCCTTGCATATTCTTGTGATTGCTGGACAAAAGGGAAAAAAGCATTGGGGTTCCATGACACTAGATATAGAATGCTTTTGAAAAATAAATAATTGTGACTCAAAGGTCAATTTCCATGAGAAACAGATTCTAAGTTGGAGATTTACTGCAGAAAGTTTATTTGAAAAAGTTCTCAGGAACAACATCACTAAAGATGAAAGCAGGACTGGGCAGAAGGAAACGTTAAATTATGATGTCATTGGACCAGAAGCCTCAAGAGAACTTCTGAAACTCTAAAGATGAACTGTCCTTCAGAACTGTCCCCAGTCAAGGCAAGTGGGCTTGGCCTTTACATCTCTGTACTGACCTGCCATTACATGAGGGCTGCCTCTGAGAAGAAGACATAAAAGCAGGCAACTTTCTTCTGGAAGACAATGACCAAAGGCAGCTGGGAGGATTAGTGCCAGGCTCCTGAAGGAAATCTGAGTAGCAAAATACATGTGCCACACTTACTGTTGAATTCATGCATTCCTTAGTCATCAATTACGACAATAAATACAAGCTGTTCTCTACTTGCACAGATAAGAGAACATGTAGCATATAATATAACTGTATACCTTAGTAGACCTGACTACTAAGTACTAGAAAATTAATCACCTTCAAAAGTTTATGTTAATTTTCCTGAGACATATAGGAATAAAGAGTGCCTACAATTTTCTTGAAAAGTAGCAAACAAAAGAAGATATATTACACAATCTGTACATTTGCTAACAATTTTTAAAGTTTATGACAACTAGCTAAAGGATTTTAAACCCTCTTTATTGGTAGATTTAGGTTTAATATTGTAGAAGTAGAGAAAATTATCTAGATGACTTAACTTGGACTAAGTTCACCCTAATTTTATCCTGACATATGGTTAAACATTATGCTAATAGAGTTAGACCCTCCTGAGAAATACAAAATGATAAATGTTGCTTTTCCTATCTGCATATTTAACACAGTAAGGCCACAGGTCTAAAATTGTAAATAAGCCTATAATGGACTTATTAATAAAGGGGCATTATCAAAAGTTAATATTTCTGTACATCTTGTATAACCACTTAATTTTTTATATCACTACACAGTAGACTGTTTTACATTACAGATTTTACACTACAATGATTACAATAATTAAACTCACTGAAGCCTAAATATAAAGTGTAAAGATGTATGAACAAACATAGTCTGATCATCTTTGTCACATGAATAATATATGTCCTATATTTTTGAAGATGAGGACAGTTTATTAGAAATGTTTCTATTTTTAAATATATATTTTTGATATGCTGACAAAGTAACAGTAAGTGATTGGGAAAATATTAATTATTCAAATTTGACAAAATTCAACACCCACTAATAATAATAACTCTGAGCAAACAAAGAATGGAACAGAAGTTTCTCAATGTAATAAAAAGCATCTATGAAATCCTATATCAAACATAATATTCAACAGTTACACATTAAATGTGTCATCCAAGATCAGAAACAAGAAATGCGTGAACTTTGAGTTAACATTATACTGGAAGTCCTAGTCAGGGCAATAATGCAAGAAAATAAAATAAAAACATGGATCCTGGAAAGGAAACTACTCAAATTAAAAAGTGAACTTAGTAAGGCAGGGCATATGTTCCTATAAAAATTAAATAAATTTTTTAAAATGGTCTAACAGTAGATAATTATAAAATAAAAAATTTAATACTATCTTTTACAATCAAACAAAAAAACTTAATGAGAAATATGCAAATCCCCTGTGTAATGAAAACTACAAAATGTTCTTAGAGAATAATGAGGAAATCAGTATAAATAGGGTGAACAAGAAGACAATACTGTTAAGATGTCTTTTCTCTCTGCAGTGGTTTTCTAGGGCTGCCTAACAATAT
This sequence comes from Furipterus horrens, assembly GCF_987537825.1. Lineage (NCBI taxonomy): Eukaryota > Metazoa > Chordata > Mammalia > Chiroptera > Furipteridae > Furipterus > Furipterus horrens. The sequence goes on from NW_028327171.1 coordinate 57,272,811, forward strand.
ATAACAAATTGGGTAGCTTAAATAATAGAAGTTTATTATCTCACAATTCTGAAGCCTAGAGGCTTGAACTCAAGGTTCTTTTGTTGGCCGCGAGGGAAAAATCTGTTCCTTGGCTCTCTCTTAGATTCTGCATACTTGCTAGTAATATTTTGTATTCTGTGGCATGTACATATATCACTCTAATCTTTATTTTCACACCACATGACATTCCACTTACATGTATTTATCGATGTCAAAATTTCCCCTTCATATCAGGAAACCAATCCCTCTACTCCAATATGTCTCCATATTAGCTAAATACATCTGCATGACCTGTGGGCAATGACAAAAGATTTAAAATTAATATCATTGGAGCCCCAGAGAGAAAGGGAAAAGAGGGGACAAAAAGAATACTTGAAGAAATAATGGCTAAAAACCTCTCAAATTTGCTGAAAACATGAACAGACAGATTCACCAAGAAAGAATAAGTTCAAATAAATACACAATAAGACACATCATAACTAAACTTTGGAAAATAAAGACAGAAAAAACATGAAAGCAGATAGAGAAGAAATGGTGTACTACCTGTAGAGAAATAGCAAATTGAATGATGGGTTTCTTATCTGAAACCAAAAAGGGTAGAAGAAATGACACAACATTTCTTAAGTTTTATAAATGTCGACTTGTAAATTTTATATCCAATAAAAGTAAATCCCAGAAATAGTGGAAAAATAAAGACATTCTCAGATTAAGGAAACTAAAAGAATTTGTCACTATCAGACCTACTTCTAGAAACTAGTTAATTCTTTGAAGAGAAAGAAAAAGCTAAAAGGTAGAATCATGAGCCATCAGGAAGAAATAAGCTAAAGTGAAAAATGTAGAAATACGGGTATATTTAATAGGCTAGTTTTCCACATGCATTTTACATATCATATTTGATGACTTAAACAAGAATGTTAACACCACATAATACTACAGAAGCTGTATGGCATTTTTATTCAATTTTTGACTAGAATAAACTGAGTAGCAAAATTAATGTGTTAATGTTGCTAATATCAAGACTACAAATTAAAATACCTATAAGCATTTTTGTGGCCAATATTTCTAAATATTTCAAAAACAATCTACAATGTTGTGAATTTATGAAGTTCTAAAAAAGCATATTTTCAAATGATAAAGTTTTTTGCAACTAGATTTTCATATGTAAATTTACAATGTGAAGAGAAACAATATGGCGGAAGAGTAAGTGGAAGCTACAGTAACTTCCTCCCAGAACTAGTTTGGATTTACAACTTAATTTTGGAGAAATCATCTGGAATAACCAACTGAACACTAGCTGGAGAGAAGTCTTGTAACGATGGAGAGACAGAAAAGGCTGCTACATCACAACATGACCTGCAGGGAGTGCAAAGACGTGGAAGGGCTGGCTGGGCTTACACAGGTGGCAGCTGAAGGGACTGAGAAACAGCTCAGCAGCTGGGGGTTCCCCCTGAGAAGGGCAGGGTCTAAACCCCCAGCTGAGCTTCCCAGCCTACAGCAACAGAGTGGAAAGTAAAATAGCATCCAGCTGTGAAAAGCAAAAAGCCACAGGGTTTCTTGCTAGCTGGAGAGAAACAACTGGAAAAAAAGAGCTCTTAAGCGGATCACATACAAAAATATTTTGGCCCCCCTTACCCTGGGCTCGAGCGGAGGGAAGGCAGAGAGGACTGGAGACGCTTGTGGAGAGTTTGGTGTGGTGGCTTTGAGGGGAGAACTGGGGAAGCAGCCGAGTGGGTCCCAGTGCTGACTCATCCCCAGTACTGCAGGCAGGCCATTCCATCCCTCCAAGTGGAGTCAGCCTGAGGGGAAGCAAAATCCCAGCCTACAGGAATTAAGCTGCCACACCCATGGTCCTTAAGCCTGACAGCTATTCACAGATTGAATAGATTAACAACTAAAGAAGTCAGACAAAGGCAGTAGATCCCTGGAAGTCTGCAACAGACTGCCTAGGCCCAGACTGGTACAGGATCTGATGCCACCAGGGACAGATCCAGGAAGTGCAGATCATTCTAAGAAGCACCAACAAACAGTAGGAGTCACAAAAATGGGGAGACAGAGAAACAACCCTCCATTGAAAGGAAAGGTAGAATCCCCAGAAAGAGTGCTAAATGAAATAGAGGAGAGTAAACTATCAGATATGAAATTGAAAGCATGGATTATGGAAAAGCTCAATGAGCTCAGAGGAAACTACAAAGTACTCCAGGGAAACTACAAGGAACTTACTGAGAATTACACCAGCATGAAAAAGGACATGGAAGCTATCAATGAGAGCCAGGAGGAAATAAAGAATACGATCTCTGAATTAAAGAACACAATAGAAAAAATTAAAAGCAGGCTAGAGGAAGCAGAAGATCGGATCAGCAAGCTGGAAGACAATGTAGACAAAAACTCCTAGACAGTGCAACAAAATGAAAAAAGACTGGACAAGACTGAAGAGGCTTTAAGACAGTTGCAGGACAACATGAAACATAACAATATCTGTATCATGGGAATTCCAGAAGGAGAAAAAGAGCAAGAGATAAAAAACCTCTTTGAAAAACTAATGACAGAAAACTTCCCTAACATGAGGAGAGAAAGAGTCACGCAAGTCCAGGAAGCACAAAAGGTCTCAATGAAGATGAACCCCAACAGGCCCACTTCAAGACACATCATAATTAAAATGCCAACATTCAAAGACAAAGAGAGAATCCTAAAAGCAGCAAGAGAGAAACAACTAATAACATACAAGGGAGCTCCAATAAGGCTATCATCAGATTTCTCGGCAGAGGCACTGCAAGCCAGAAGGGAATGGCAAAATATATTCCAAGTAATGAAGAACAAAGGCCTGCAACCAAGAATACTCTACCCAGCAAGGCTCTCATTCAGGATGGAAGGTGAAAAAAGGAGTTTCCAAGACAAAAGAAGGCTAAAAGAATACATCTTCGCCAAACCAGCATTGCAAGAGATGCTAAAGGGTCTGCTTTAAGAAGATGAAGAAACAGAGAGAGACAGAGAGGAACACGAGTACAAAGGGGGAAAATGACAATGAATAAGTACTGAAAGAAAGAAAGAACTTCTACCATTTGCAACAACATGGATGGAACTAGAAAGAATTATGCTTAGTGAAATAAGCCAGGCAATGAAAGAAAAATACCTTATGCTATCACCTATTACAGGAAACCAATGAACAACACAAACAAATGAGCAAAATTGAACCAGAGGTATGTAAACAGGGAATAAACTAACAGTAACAAAGGGGGAGAGAAGTGGTAAGAAAGGGAAGGGTCTAGTCAAAGAACATGTATAAATGACCCATGGACATGGGCAACTCAGTGGAGACTGAATGTGGGAGAAGGGGGGTCAGGGTGCAGGGAAGCAAGAGGGGGAAAAAAACGTCAGACAACTGTAATGGAAAAACAAAAAAAAAATTTTTTAGTGGGGGAAAAAATGAAAATATAAAGAATGGAAACGCAAGTTCAGTGAATATTAGAAGGACAAGGATTTTCCTTCACACTGTATATTTTTCTCCCTATCTGATCCCTCCAGAGATTGGCATCCTAAAAAAGTAAATAATGACATAAGTTTCTTGCATAAAACTAATAAGACCAGTTGTTAATAGAGGTTTTTTTTTACTAAGACTTTGACTGGAATGTCATGCCTAAAGGAGACATGCTTGGGCTCTGGTTGTTACCAAAAAGCCCTGAGGAACTGGGATTGACTTTCAAAGGTAATAAAAGCCCACAGGATAAAAGGCCTGGTACCTTGGTTGGATCTGCGGTCCATGGCAATCTCTCCAGGGAAGGAATGAAGGTTGTTTTCCTGAAAGATGGCTAGAAGGGACCTTAAGGCACAATGGAAAACCAGAAGGACTTGGAAAAGACTGGTGTTTACAGGCAAGGCTGAATGCCAGGTATGTGGCTCAGCTTCTGTGCCCTGAAGGGCAGACTGAAGTTCACCCTAAATGTTCCTTGCGTAAGTTCCAGCAAAGCGGAACCAAAGATCATAAGTGATCATTTGCTGCTCTTGTTGTGTTTATGCAAATGAACAGGATAAATTAAAAATGGACTTAATGCAGTTCCTTTAATGACAAGGAGGGTAATCTTAGGGAGAAAAATTGTGATTCAAGGAAAATTGCAACGCTCAGTGGTAGACTATAAAGTAGTGCAGCTAACAGTCTTTAAAGTTTATCTTCATTTAAAGTTTGTTTTGATTTGAAAATTAAACTATGTCTGTGGTATTATCAAAGATGTTTAATTTACAGGCAAGAAGAATGTCAAATGTCTTGCAACAGGATGTCTTTCCGATAAGACAGTCCTACAGATTTAGAGACTTGTATGTGGGTTATGTTACATAAATTAACATGTGTTTTCTGTTTTCAAAAGGCATAAGCCTATGATCTCATTACCTGAGTGATTGTCTGTACGTATAGGCCTCACTTAATCCTCTCTGCAGCGCTGCCTCCTGAGACTCAACGGTTTGGCTGAATTAAGTTCCTGGGTTGGTGAAGAATGGGGTGGTCTGTGGGCTTCACTTTAAAACTAGTTTCTCTTTTCTGTCCTAATGGCTTGGACAGAAAGAGCCCAGAGGTCTGAGATGGGGGAAACCTAAACTATTTCCCTATGCCCAAACTAAGTATAATGGACAAAAGGGTTTTGGACAGGTGAAATGTACCTGGCACACCTTCCTCCAAAGAAGCCCTTCTTTTCCCTAATGTGGGACATTGAAAAATTAATACCTGTCTTTTGTCATCTAGTGGTTATGGATTGAATGATGTCTTTTAACCCTGTTGCCAAATCTGTTGCCTCCAGAATGCAACAAGGATGGCAGCTTGTTAAATCAAGCACGCTGTTGTCTGGGGACAGCCAACCAACCTGGAGTCTGCAAGATCCTTCCCCATGTGGGTAGGCCACCCCCACTCTTATTAGGGATATCTGGACCCAAGGGTAGGTAGGACAACGACCATGTCCAGCTGAAGCAGCTAGAGGAGCTCGAGATCTTCGCCCATTGTCCTTTATAAGATTATAAAGGGTCTTAATATCTGAGAGGGAGGGATTGTTATTTTTTATTGTTAAAATAATTAATTAATTAATTTTTAAAAAAAGAAGAAGAAGAAGAATATATGAAAGGGTGAGGCAGGAGAGATTGTATGTACGACCCATGGGCATGGACTTGGGGAGGGGGGATTGTTGGGGGAGGGGGGTGCTGGGTGGAGGGGAGCAAAGGGGAAAAATTGGAACTATTGTAACAATATAATCAATAAAATATACTTTAAAAAATTTACAATGTGATTTCTTATGAATTATAAAATAAGTCATTTAAAAACATAAAATTTAAAAAATATAATACACCTTATATGATTAAAATATGTAATTACTTCAGAAAAATATAGTGTTCTATATAGATTTTTATGACATTACTTGGAATAACTTAAAGCTTAAAAATTGTTAATGAGTAACTATTACTACCTGCCTTATTTGCTTCGCTGAATTTTGTTGATTTTGTTTAAAACATATGTAAATCATCTGTTTTTCAAAGAACTATATTTGGGAAAGTGTAATCTGAATTAACTGAAAAATACTTTTATCTAATGTGTATTTAATCAATTTAAATTAAAAACAATTAAATATCTGAGATATTTATTAAACACTCAGTAAGACCAGATAATTCTATACCAACCCCTATCTTCAACATAACATGAGTTTTCTGAGGTAAAGTAAGTTTTATTTGGAAGTAGATGTGTTTTCAATCCTCAAATTCATCAAAATCCATAATCCATTAATTCAAGATGTACTTAGTGAGTATCTGCTCTAGGAAAGAGAGTAATTATAAAGTACCACCTAGGAGGAGGATGTGCAGAACCATCTTGGGATCCTGTTCATATTAAGTACCAAAAAAGATGTAAAACCCTTTAGATTATAAATGTGATGCTGTGCCATTATTGTCTAAATGTCTCAGTTGACAGAGTGGAAAAAATTATTACATAAAGGATTCCAGGGTGAGAAACTAGGGTGTCACATATTTATTGTGTCTTTATGGCTGTCATTATTTCCTTTGTGAAGAGTTTTCTCCTTTAGTAGTTTAAACAAATGAATTGTGACATATTTGTAATCATCATAGCTAACTGGATTATTTAGATATTTTTTTTATTTCTGGGTACAAGCACAAATATTGGCAACAGGGACTTTCCATCTGTAGTCAGTGCTGTGTGATATGGTTATTTATCGTGGCTGAACTTTGTCCAGATCTCTTCTTTTGTCCTCCTGAGTGTCTGTTTACTATGTAATATCCTTTAATGAATTGTTTTTCTTCTTCGACAAGAAAAGTTATTTCATTGCTTAAATTAAAGGATCTTAGCTAGCACAATGTAGTTGAAATTTAGAGAAGTCAACTACTTGCCTCTGGTCACTCTACAGTGGATGGAAGAATGAACGTATCTTCTAAATCCAACTTATTTTCTGTTCCTATGGCTTTACCTATAGCTCTTCTACTATTTCAGAATACAATTTTACATTTTACATTAGGTGGTTCTTATTTTATGTCTCCATGCCTCTTTCCACTCACTTTTAAATAAAAGCTAATTTCCTAAGCACTAAAAGCTGCCTGGCTTTTATTTACTTGGGAATTTCAGGGCTGATATTTATTCTAATTTTGCTCTCCCATCTGTAGAAATGAAAAAGAAAAATTAATATAATAAACAAGATGGGAAAAACCACAATATGGAGATAGATGAGTAAATTACCAGTTAACTAATTACCAACAGTTATAATTTATCTTCATTGAAATACTGAGACAGATATGATTGGCAAATTGAATGTAAATGCACCTCATTTAGTGACTTAATAGAATAGGCAGGTCCAGACTCACAGTGGGATACACTATACATTTAAACTGTTTTATTTCCCATTAGTGTTCTCCAGAAATTGTTTGGAGAAGAGTAAGCATTCTATTTTTCCAAATATGGAAGTAGGCATTGCTTTTCTAGAACTTGGGAGGTTAACCTTGCTGAGCAAAGCTCTACTCTTTTGCTAATAGAACTTGAAGAGTATCCTTAAAAAAATAACCAAATAGCCCTACCTGGTATGTCTCAATGGGTTGAGCACTAGCCTGCAAACTGAAAAGGCATCAGCTTGCTTCCCAGTGAGGGCACATGCCGGGGTTGCAGGCTATGTTCCTGGTTGAGAGTGTGAGAGAGGCAACTGTTTGATGTTTCTCTCCCTCCCTTCCCCTCTCTCTAAAAAATAAAATAAAATATTTTAAAAATTTGCCATATAATCAGGAAAGAGTGATTCAAAATAAAGACTTTTTTCAAAGCTTATTCAACAGTACCTAAATAAAGCTGGCTGTGATATATTTTCTGAGTCACTATCAAAGATATTTTTTTTTAAATTGAATTTATTGGGGTGAAATTGGTTAATACAATTATACAGGTTTCAGGTATACAAGTTTAAAGTTCATCATCTGCAAATTGTATTGTGTGCTTACCTCCCCAAGGCTAGTCTCTCTCTTTCTGCACTGGATTTGGAGGCCACATGTTCTAGATGTTGTGGTTCCCAGATGGGAAATACTGCCTGATCTGCATCAGACTGTGGTGAATGTTTGTGACATAAATTATTTTTGTCATGGAAAAAAGATGTGATTTTTTTTTTTTACCATAGCATAAATGGCTCCATCCTTACTTTTACTGATATTAAGACTTTTAACCTAGGGGAATTCAAAAGCTTACAGATAAAAACATGTAACTTTTGAGTGAGTCAAACAAGTGACATTCCAATTTCCACTACTTTGTCCCTGGATGCACACATCTTGGTACAGGAAAAAAAACTATTATATTGTTAATTAGGTATTTTCCCCCCAGTAAGATGGGGCAGGGAGAACACTACTTCTGTTGTTTTCTGTTCATTGGTATAAAAAGAGTAACCTAGCTTAAATCTGACAGCTCAATCTCTGATACGTTTTTAACGCTAAGAAAATGAAAGTTATTGCTGGAGCTAGAGAAAAAGAAACTAACCTGAAACTAATGTGTTTCAATGTAATGTTTAAAATGATGTTCTAAGATTATAGTAAATATATTGGAGAAACATGATGGCTGATCTAGAAAGAATTAGAGTATTCAAGTTTAATAACATCATCAGATGCTAGCTACATGACTGCCCACAGGGATTATTTAATTTTCAAAAACTTAACCATGTCAGGGGGGAGAAATGGGAAAAATAGGACAGTTGTAACAGAAAAAGAATATTAAAAATTTAACATTTCATATTTGCTAACTTTTAATGCTAACAAATGTTATAAAGAGTAAATGGTCCACTTATTTAACAAGTATTATATAATATCTAGATAAATGTTTGGCTGTATTACTGCATTAATTTATACATTTTGAATATATAATGAGTTTTTTCCTCTCTTTCTTGCCCCTGACTAATAGTTCTTGTAAGTAAAAATATGTGCCACATCCATTTATAGCCAAACATGTAACCAATGTTTCAGAAATTTCAGTCTTCCACTTCTCCATCTCTAATGCAAGGGTAATAAATCATGATAAAAGTCAGGAAAAAATCCGATTAAAAAATTATGTTCAGCATGTTTTAGAGAAATGAAAATGTTTTGTAATTAAAGTTGAAAATGCCTCCCTTCCAGTAGATAATGGAGGTACAATTTAAAAAGTAAATGGCCGCTCTCGAGGTACATATGCTTTGAAATCAGTGTGTATTCCATTCTGCCCTAGCTTTCCTCCTTCACACCTGCTAAAACTTTTGTCAGCTTACACTTCAAAATATTGTTTACATCTGAAACTCCCCATCATCTGTAACTGTAACCATTTCGGACCAAATCATCATACTTTTTTGTTGGATCTGGATCGATGCTGCTTTTCTCTCATGTATACTATTAAGACACATGTGAACTAAAATGAACTGCACATATTTAAGGTGTATAATTTGATTAATTTGGACATGTGTTGACTACCATAAAATCTTCATCACAACCAAGATGATGAGCACTTCCATCACCTCCCAAAATTTTCTCACACACCTTTATAGCTAGATCTCCCATCTCTCCATCCTCAGACAAACAGCGATCTGCTTCATGAACTTAAAAGTTTGAGTTTTCTAGAACTTTCTAGATATAAAATCATAACTTATTTGCTTTTATTAAAACTTACTTGTTTTTTTCTGGGTTCTTCCACTTAACATAATTATTTTGAGATTCACCATGTGTTGCCTACCAATATTTTATTATATGGATAAACTACTATTTGTTTATCCATTCACCTGTTTAAGGACATTTGATTATTTCTAGTGTTTTGGCTATTATAATGAAAGTTGACATGAATATTCATGTATAAGTGTGTATGTGTATATATATGCATTCTTTTCTCTTTGCTAAATGCCTAGCTAAAAGAGGAATAGCAGTATATGAGTTTCATTTCCTCCACATCCTTGCCAACATTTGATAAAATAAGTGAATTTCATCATAATAGTTGTGTACTATATGAACTAATAATGTTTAGTATCTTTTCCTGTGCTTATTCATCATTCATAGATCTCATTTTACTATGTTTGTTTAAATCTTTGCCCATTTTAAAATGGGGTTGTATGTTGAATTGAGAGATTTCTTGACCTATTCGCAGTCTTTTATCTGAAATAAGTGTGGCAGTTATTTTCTAACAGTCTGTAGTACAGTAGACTCTTAACTGGTCTTCCTGTTTTACTCTTATCATACTCTGAAAATAGCAGTAATTTCAGGTTCCTCCCTGCTTAAAAGCTTCAAAAGTTTCCACTTTGCACTTAGAATAAAATTGAATCTCCTCACATTCTCTACAAGGCTTTATATAATCTGACCTCTGCCATATTTTTGGTTTTGTCTCCCCTGACTTTCTTCCCTGCTCTCTGTCTCTACCCACTGTATCTCCTTTCTGCATCTGACATACCAGACTAGGCCCTGCCATGGCTGTTCTCTCTGCCTAAAACACGAAGCCCAGAACTTTCCTGATATTACCTTCCTATTATTCAGGCATCAGAATAAATGTGAGGTGGTTACTAATTGCTCTCAACTAATCACATTATACCCCTAGTCACTCTATTTTATTGATTTATAGCACTTATCAAAAATCGTATTATTTTTTTAACTCTGTTTCCTGCACATGCTAACTAGAATGTTAGCTTAATAAAAAGAGGGAATATTTCTGCTAAGCTCCCCACATATATTTAACATCTTAAATGATACCTGAGATTGGAGGAGCTCACAAAATATTTTCAAAGTGAACGAAAATTAATGTCCCACTGTATAACAGTCATCTATGTGCTCAGACTAGCTCAGGGAGTGGTTGTATGCATCTTTCCCCAACTCTCCATTCACTGACTTAACAATGCTAGTTTGAAATGGGTCATAGTAGAAATATTTACAACATAGAAATCAGCAATGCCACGAATCAGGGCTCATTTTGTCCTTTTCATTTCTTAAGAGTTATTTATTAATTAAACATTTACTAGCTTGCCCCAGGTTTTAGTTATTCTTCTGCATGGTATTTAATTCATCTTTGATGAGCTCTATTTTGATTCTCAGGGGTGCTGGTTTTGATGACAGGGGCTTGGAGGAAGAGAGAGCAGCAGAGCTAATGAAGGTCCAACTATACCAACTTTTTGGTAGGCTTACCTCTAGACATCCAGATTTTTCTAGCTATTTCCTAGCAGAGCTCATCTTTTCAGGTCAGTATCCTCACCCGCTGCTTTACCTGTGAAAAGTTGTAAAAACTGAGACATTCCAAAATGGAATCAGAGCCAACCATCCCCAAAAAATAATCTTCCACAACTTACTCTTTATATAACCTTCGGGATGTTTGAACTAGGCAAAATAACCTTTGACTGGGCTAAAGCAACAGTGTATTGCAAACAATTGTTCATAAAGCTAACATCCTGATTAGGAGGACTGAAAATTAAGGGCATTCTTTAGAACTAGCAGCACCATTAACTGCTGAAGAATAGCTTAGTTTATTAGTAGCTATAGAAATTCCTTTCTTAACTTGTGAGCACCAGTAGGAATTCCTCCCATCTATTCATGAAATTATTTCCCTTCCCTCTCCCATAAAGATACTTTGCCTTCACCTCATCGTCGTCGTCGGCAGCCGTCCGTCTCGAGAGACGATGGTGTAGCTTCTTAAGAGCTGAAGCTACAGAGCCTGCGCAGGGTGATATGGAGGGTCTGCTGTTGCCCATGCAGCAGACCCTCCCTCTCTTCGCAGCTGAAGGGTCCAAGGGAAAGACGGAGTCAATACAGCTTGGCTTCAGGTGCGCCGCAGGAGTTGCCGGTGTTGACTACAACATCAAACCGCCTTAGGGACTCCGGCTCCGGATTTTCTGTCGGGGTTTACTCCCTTAGTCTTTCCCCTGAAGAGGTATGCCGCAAGGCAGCGGAGGTTTTTTGGAATCAGAGTTTTCCTTCTCTGATGTGCCCTGACTGGAAGATCGAACCAGCAACACTTAGCTCGCAGGCCGACGCTCAATCCACTGAGCCAAACCAGCCAGGGTTTGTGGAACAGTAATAAAATATCTAAAATACAAGGAATAGGAATTTCTAAAGGAAGTAAAAAAAAAATGGGGCAGAAAAGACATTTGAAGAAATAATAACCAAAATTTTACCATTCTTTTTAGTGAAAGATATTCAGATTCAACAAGCTCATCAGCAAAGGCTAAGCAGGATACAGAAAGAACAAAATAGAATAATGATCATTCAAGTTCTGACTTATCAGAAACAATGAAAACCAGATGAGAGAGAAACGTCTTTAAAGTATGGCAAGAAAAAAACCATCAATTAAAAATTTTACATACACTGAAAATATACTTTAAGAATGAAGGTAAATTAAAGACTTTTTTCAAACAACCAAACAAACAAAAAATAATAGGAATTCACCTCTACAGATTAGCACTACAAGATGGCTAAATAAAACTCTTCAGGCTGAAGTGAAGTAATACCACATTAAAACTCAGATCTTCAAAGACAAATAAAGAACACTGCATATACTGCCTCGTAAATATTAGACTATTATTCAGTAAGCACGTGGGTAAATATAAGACTATTATTCCCCTCAATTCTATAAAATAAATAGGTCTGTTTTATATTTTAACAATGTATTCTGAGATTAATAGTGTATTAGATGTAATTCACCTGACAACTATAGCATAATGATGGGAGGGATAGTGTAAATGAACAGTTATGGTTGAAATGTTCCTATCTGTTACATGAAGTGTCAAAATATTAACTCTGTTAACTGAAAAATTAATTATGTATAGTGTGATTCCTATAGCAACCACTAAAAAATAGCTAATGAATAAATTAAATAAAAACCCTAACAGATAAGTTAACATAGAATTCTAAAACAAGAATACCACATAAAAATAGAATTTACCTTCACCTCATAGTTGTAATATTATTTGGGTTTCTGCCTGAATCAGTGCTACCCAGTCTGCACTTCTTTTTTATCTCAAATAAGTGCTGGTTGCATCTCCATTTGGCTTTTTGTTTTTAGGTTAACAAGCCCATAGGCGACTGCTACACAACAAAGTCACAATACGAGCTCTATACCCAGATTCTAGAATACAAGAGCCTGCTCATTAAGTGATGTGTCCTCACTCAGGGTCCCCTCTGCTTGTAGCTATTTGTTCATTTATTTATTGTCTGAGAAAGGAACTTAATCCCACTTTTAGAACAATTTCATCTTTTGCATATTTTCATCTGTGGTTTATTTACTATTGTTATTTTCTCCTATCAGTCCTAGTGTTTCTGAATTCTATAGTTTACAAATTCTTCATGTTTATTCTTTCAGTGCCTTGCACTATTTTATATACTTTTTAAGTAAAAGAGATTACTGGCAAGATAAAAAGTACATATTTCTGTGTAGAGGGCCATATGATCCCATCGTGTACTTTGACAATTTTGAAGTGAGGAGGAGTAATTCGCCAATAGTGTGTAATAATTTATGGTATATTATACTATTATATTGCTAAATGAGAAACTTAATTTCTCAATGGAAGCACATAGGTGAGCTGACTGAATAGATTTTATGCTCTCTGATTTCCAGGTCTCTTCTACAACTAAAATATAATCCATATAAGAAACTAGAATGAAGCAAATATTTTAGTTTAAATTTATTTAATACCTTCATTTCCTTGGAGTTGTGTTTTTTTAATAATTATTGTGTATAAACTTAAATCTCTTGGTTCTTTACCTTTCAATGACAAGGAAAAGAAGGAAAAAATAAATAATAAATTCTTGCTTACCAATCTTCAGCAAAATAAAACCATTCAGCTGTTTAGCTTATATTACCAAGTGTGAACTATGGCTTCTTCATAACAATCAGTCTAACTCATTTTTGTATACATGATAAATATGCCTAATCATTAAGTTTGATATCACTATTAACAAAATTTTTTATAAACAATGTATTGAATTGAATGAGAAAGATTGTTTTACTTTAATTTAGGGTATGGATCAAGAACAAATAAATGCAGAAATGAATTGGCTGGGGATATGACTAATATGTGTAAGAGAAGGGTTGAGATTTTTTTTCTGATTGAAAATACAGGAAAATTTATATTATTTTAAATTGAAATAAAGGTGACTGTATATGTGTGTAATCAGTTATGACACAATAAATAATATATAATAGAGTCACTCTAGTAAGTATTTATGCCTGCAATTAAATACTATTTTAAATGATAAATTCTTTATAATTATGTAATATATTATACATTTCATATATTCAAATAGTTATATTAAAAACTAAAGCTCATTAAAGAGACTTTAGGAGAATAAAATAAAAAAGAATAAAAGTATCATTAGTCTATCTTTAAAAAAACAACAACACATGAATATTTTAACATGCCATCTTTTGAACTTCTTTTCTAGACACAATGGTTTTGTTTGTTATTTATTTCCTTCAAAAAAATGAATCATCTTGGAACTCTAAATTTAATGATGAAATCCATTGTTAGGTCAGGACAGTTTTTCAATCTTAAAACATACTTATTCATCCAATAAAATATTTCAAATTATAATAAAACAGTTTAGGTTTGTTATCCATTAGTCAGTAGAGCATCAATTTCTCTCGTAAGTTTATTGTGTGTCAAACCCCACCATGTGTAATTTTGTTAAGTGAATATGCTTCTCAGTATTCTTTACCAGATAACTGTTTGAATAACTATAGTTTTACTGGACAATTAAAAATCATTTGATACCATAAATTTCCCTTTGTTGAATCCTTAGTGTTGACTCATCTCTCAGTCTCCTAATGTATACCTTCAAATAATTTTTCTTTCACTTAAATCATAAATTTATCCCTACATCTGAAATAGAATTTCTAATGTTACACAAATGAAAGATAAATTGCAAGTAAATAATTATTAACCATAGACTACAAGTAATATAGTTTAAGTGAAGTAGTTCAAAAACAATGTTGATGATTCTCCATAATCTTCTAAAATTTAGTTTTGCAAAGGAGGTATTTTTGACCATGTTGGATTTTGTATAAAATATGTCTTGTTTTTATATGACTTTTGTCACATAATAGGTAAATTTTCTAAATATTGGAGTGCTTAAATAACTTGATAAAGATCATTCAGCCAGAAAATAACAGCAGTTTACGTTCAAATTGAGCTTAGCTGACTTTAAATTAATTGCATAACAGAAAGTTATAGAATATATTACATATGATATAATCTTTTCACCTCTAAATTTTACTTACCCTCTGATTTCCACACTTCTGTGCTCACTTTCTTACCTTATATGTGACTTCGTCAGCTGCCTGTAAGGTCCCTTATTTATCAAATCCAAATCTAAAGTAAATTTCATGTCCTTTCAAACTTGCATTGTGATATGTCTATCAGGAAAACCTTGGGAAGTGACACTACCATTTAATGTGCTGAATATTGAGATGATTGAAATTGGTCCTATAAGGGAATGAATTGTTTAGGAATATTGATTTTTTAGAAATATATGGCTTTTGTTTCTTGCTGTGCAAACAACCAACCAAACACCTTTTAAGTAGGAACTTACCATAATTAGTTATATGCAGTGATTAAAATTACTTGGGGTTCCATTAATGCTAAGTCTGAATCCATGGAAGCTTGATATTTAATTCTGACAGATCTCCATGTGAAGCATAATTACCTTCCATATAAATAGAACTATAAACATAAAATTTTAAGAAATTATAAGGAATAATTAAAATTACAAAGTATGTATTTACAATAAAAGTAAATATATAAAGCATGGACTTTTTTTTCTCTCAGCAATGAACTTTTATTATTTATAGAATCTCATATTCCAATATATATTACAAAATACATTTAAGACAGACTCTATTAAGTCATATTATAAGGTCTCCATTTGCCTTACAATTATAAATCTCAATGAAACAGTAAATATAACTTTAAAAATACTATACAATTATAAAACATTATAAAGGCCTTATAATTTGATTATAAGTAAAAATAATGCTTTGCATAACTTCCAATTATTTTAATTTGTTACATTACACAGCTCTGCTCAAGCAGTGATAAAGTGAAGTGGCTTTATGCATTTAGTTATTTGCAGTCCTTATCTAATCTGAATTGATTGTATTGACTTAAAATTACTCTCTAGTATGTCAGCACTTTTTATAATACTATTTAAAATGTTACATAATTTTTATATTGCAGTGAAAAAAACTGTCAGGTAAGGTTTGATATGGTACACAAAAACAAGAGAGTCCCACCACTGTTACATCCTGCATGTTGAAATTTAGAGTTTTACCATGAAAAATTCAATCTGAGACAGAATATAGTAGAAAAGACAATTTGAAATGTTCTGGTAGCAGTGTGGCTTAATAGGTAACACCTTAGATTTTGGAACTGAATAAATAAAAATAAACCTATTTTACTATAAGTTACTTAACTTTGTTGTTAATGTTTTTATCTACACAATGATAAAAATAACTACCACCTCACCTCATTATATATTGCGTTATATAAAATGATTGGTAAAATACCTGGAAATTGGGAAATGATTAATACATCATAGTTGTTATTGTATTTTTACTCTTTCCGGGACTTGGAGTACTGAAGACAGAGAATTTGCCTTATCTTGGTCCTGCTGAATTTCTGAAATGCTTGAAGTTGATGTCTTAGCAGATACTTTGTCAAACTAGGAGGAGCATAGGATATCACAATCAGATTGTTAAACCACAGTCCAGCATAGCCGAGGCCAGTGTCTTTCTTAAAAGAAACATTTCACTTATATATATAAAGGATAGTTCCTGAGTCTTTCATTTCTTGACTGTAATGTCTCTTCTTTTGTCAGGCCATGTATCAGCAGTTAGCCCCAAAACATTCATTTTACTGTCCTTAAAAAGTAATCCCAACAAATTATTTGTCATTAAGTGGTTCCTTAATTATAGGGCTCTAATTGTCAACAAAAACGGTACATTCATTAAAAAGTAATTGCTTCCTTTGGTATGGTAATTTGTTTGTGTGTTTAATTGCTTTGATAGATGTTTGCCCACAATAAATATTCTCACTCCAAACATTATTAAGAAGAAATAGTATCACAGCTTTTTTTGATGTCCATTTTCTCTCTAGTTGAGCTTTCATATCTGAATTATTAAAAATGTTATTTCTACTTGTTTTCCAAGATCCATCAGATCTCTTTCTATATACACTTTTTGTTGCCTACCTACCCAATTAATTTCACAACTTCTATATTCTTCAGCTCTTTATTATGGTATTCTCACTGCTTTTGGTCATCTTTTCATCTTTTTCTGATGTCTTCATTTTTATACATATCTGATTCAGATATTCATTATCTGTCATTATCCTCTTATTTTTTATGACATATTTATATGGGGGGTCAAAAACTCCCATAAGAGGATGGAATGGACCAGCTCCATGGGTCTAGTTCTTCATTTTCTCAAGTGAGACATTTTAGTGCTTTCTGAGTTCTAACACTATCCGGGTTCTTTAGAGGATAGAAGTGTGCAGTGTGAGGTGAGATGGGAGGAGCCCACCAAGGTCACTCATCCTTAGCTCTGTGGGTCTATGTAAGATAACTGAGTGTTTTCTCAAGTACAGTGTGGACTGTTATTTTCAGGCAGGTCAGTGACATAATTCACTTTCAAATGTACTCTTGAATTTACATATCTTTAACTTTTTTACAAACATGTATTTAGAAATGTTTATAACCTAACAGTAAGAGGGAGAGAGAGAGAGGGTGGGAGAGAGAGAGAGAGAGAGAGAGAGTAAGGCCAAGAGTGAAAGATAATTTTTAGAGCTCTTTAAAATATGGGGTTGCAATATAAAAAAGACTCAATCCAAAATGCAGCAAGAAAGGCTTCTTTCACATTCTGAGAGTGGTCCACAATACGTAAAATTAAGACAAATGATTTAGATTGCTCGTGGGTGTCCTGGAGCAATGAGACTGATGATGGGTGGTGGAAGAGTAACCAGCCCACCTGTGAGTGACAACCCATTTCACTCACACACACCTCAGCTTCACCTGTACTCCTATTCTCCACATTCTGATTTTTTTTTTTTTTTTTTTGCCAGATTGTACTATGGGAAGGAGAAGTTCTTGTCAAAGAAAGAGAAAAAGAAGAACCTTCTGCCAGCGAGACATGGTAGAACCTGACTGAGTCTTAATCAGGAAGAACAGAATCTCTCAAATATCAAAGACTCTCATCAGACACACCTGAAAGTAGGTAGGAAGAACAGCCCTCAAAAGCCAGAAGGCAATCTCGATTACAAAATAAACCATTCTATTGAATAGTCTAAACTCAGTAGAGTAGAAAACATAAAACAAGTTTATTTTCTTCAATCATAGCCTTGAAGATCTCTCTGTTAAACTGCCCCATGTGTCCCTTATTAATTTAGGAAGATGCCCTAATTTTTTGTTTACCCATTCCATTATTACTAATCTACTAATCCTGTCCTATCTGAAATTTCCATCTCACATCTAGCTTATGCTCAAGACTTCCTAATTCCCACCACAGACCATATTTCAGAGCAAGCTACTTAAAGTTAAGAAGTCTGTTATCAACTTGCTTCTTTTCCTTGTGCCAATCTTCAGTTATGTTTTTGTTATTGTTGTGTGTGTTTTTGTTTGTTTGTTTTTGGTGTTGTGCTAGGAAAGGGATTTTGGAAAATTAGGCATAGTTGTTTTTGTTGTTGTTTTAATTACCTGGTGTATCATACTAGTCCTTTTTTGGTAATGCTTCTTTGGCTATGCTGGATGAACATCAATGACTCTTATGTGCAGGTAACCAAATGTTGGCCCCACAGTGAAGTGTGTGTGTGCAGAATGAGACCATGTGGGAGGCTGCTCCAGGGAAAAGATCTGTCTCAATATGAGTCACCACATTGATCTTTGCTTCAGGGGTCTCCTTATCTACTGATGACATTATTGGTGCCAACAAATTACCCTAAATTTGGTTATCCCCCTTGATATTTACTTCACCCACAAGAAACCCTGGCCATCCCCAAAATGGGGTGTGTCAGCTGGTCCACTAGCACCCCTACTTTCTCCATAGACTACCTACTGCATTCCTCTTTCCCTGCTGGTCCAGGAAAAACAGACAGTTTATTGCATGGCAGAAGAACAGGCAGGAATAAATGCCCATTTATTCTATTTTCAGGTAACTCTAGGCTCTGAGAGTGATTTCCTTTAAGAGACCCCTTCACTTGGCTAGAGGTTAGAAGTTTTTCCTTGATATTTATAGCTACAATAGAAATAAATTATGGGAGTGGTGCACAAGGATGAGGATTCTAATGGTAGCTAGTATGGCCATTCATTGGTAGGCTAGCATGGTCTTACCCCCAATAACTTTTCTGTTTCTTTATAATGGGGGGGTATGCTATCTTATGATGTAATGTACTGAGAAGCACATATTATTTAAGTATTATTGCAGTCAAGACCCAAAAGACTTGGAAATACTGCTTTATACAAAAGTTAGTAATGGTAGTAGAGCCAAGCTTAACAATTCATTCATGAAAGGCTTAAGTAAATTCTCTGACTATAGATTTGTTGGTGGAAACTTAAGAAATTTAGAAATGTTGACCTGCAGGATAAATTTTTAATATCAGCATCAATTCATTCTAAAAGTTAACTCTAAGAGCAACATGGACTCATCTAAAACACTTTCCTTGAATGCAGGCCACTAACAATGGTCTAATTAAGAAACCTTTTCTGAAAATTTTGCACAACCCTACAATAACCCTGTTACTGTCTTCCAACTCCAAACTTTACCCTAGGCCAAGCCATCAATATATTTTGATTGGATTATTGAAATATCCTTCTGTTTTTCCTAGTCCTCTTTTT
The DNA here is from genome assembly GCF_987537825.1 of Furipterus horrens. Lineage (NCBI taxonomy): Eukaryota > Metazoa > Chordata > Mammalia > Chiroptera > Furipteridae > Furipterus > Furipterus horrens. The sequence goes on from NW_028327171.1 coordinate 57,292,149, forward strand.
GTATTTTATCTTCATCTTTGCATAATAGGTAATTTATTTTTTATTTGATTTATAGTCGGCCTCTTGTCCTCCATTAGAATGTTAGTTTTACTGAAGCAGAGAATATTGTCTCTTCATACATAGCACTTATAAAAAATGCTTGGTAATAGTGAGAGTACATTGTGGTTTTAATTTGCATTTCTACAATGATCAGTGTCACTGAGAATCTTTTCACATGTCTCTTGGCCATCTGCAAGTCTTTTCTGGAGAAATGTCTATTAAAATCCTCTGCCCTTTTTTGATCAGAATGTTTGTTTTTCTGGTGTTGAGTTGTATGAGTTCTCTATGTATTTTGTATAGTAACCCCTTTTTGGAGGTATCATTGCCAAGAATCTTCTTCCATTCAGTACGTTTTCTTTTTGTTTTGCTAATGGACTTGTTCACTGTGCAAAATGTTTTAGTTTGATGTAGTTCCATTTGTTTACTTTTTCTTTTGTTTCCCTGGCCTGAAGAAATATATTCAAAAAAATATTACTAAAAGTGATGTCCAATAGTTTGTCTTTAATCTTCAGCCAAGCATATATTTTATTATTGATTTTAGAGAGAGAGGAGAGAGAGAGAAACATCAATGTGAGAGAGAAACATTGATCGGTTGTTTCCTGTACATGCCCCTACAGGGGACTGAACCTGCTACTCTGCCCTGAGTGGGAATCAAATCTGCAACCTCTTGGTGCATGGGATGAAGTTCCAACCAACTGAACACACTTGGCCAGGGCAATGTCAAATAGTTTACTGCCTATGATTTCTTCTAGGAATTTCATATTTTCAGGGCCTAAATTTAAGTCTTTATTCCATTTTGAGTTTATTCTTCTCTATGCTGTAAGAAAAAGATCTAGTTTAATTCTTTTACATGTATCTCTTCAGTTTTTCTAAAACCATTTATTGAATAGACTGTCTTTACCCCGTTGTATATTCTTGCCTCCTTCGTCATAGATTATTTGACCATATAGACCTGGGTTTATTTCTGGGCCCTCCATTCTGTTCCATTGATCTATATATCTGCTTTTATACTAGAACCATGCTGTTTTAGTTGATATAGCCTTGTATATAGTTTGATATCAAGTAATGTGATCCCTCTAACTTGTTCTTGTTTCTCAGGATCACTGTGGCTATTCAAGTTCTTTTGTGGTTCTTATACATTTTAGGATGATTTATTTTAGTTCTGGGAAAAAATTAGTATTTTGATAGGGATTGCATTGAATCTACAGATTGCTTTGGGTAGTATAAACATTTTAATGATGTGGATTCTTTCTTGTACAATACATCCTTCCATCTGTTTGTATGTTATTCAGTTTCTTTCTTCAATAACTTCTTTTCTGATTACAGGTCTTTTATTTCCTTAAATAAATTTATTACTATGTATTTTTAACTATTTTATAGTTTTGAAGCAATTGTATATTGGGATTGTTATTTTAAATTTCTCTTTCTGATAGTTTCTTATTGGCATATGAAAATGCTACTAATTTCTGAACAATAATTTTGTATTCTCTTTTACTTTACTGTATTAATATATTAGTTCTAATAGTTTTTTGGTGGAATTTTGGGAGCTCTCTACATATAGTATCATGCCATGTGCAAATAATTACAGTTTTTCTTCTTCCTTTCTAATTTAGATGCTTTTTATTTCTATTTCATATCTGATTGCTTTAGCTAGGAATTCCAATACCATGTTGAATAAAAATGGTGAAAGTGAACATCCATGTCTTATTCTTGATCTTAAGAAAGATGCTTTTAACTTTTCACCGTTGAGTATGATGTTAGCTGTGGTTTGTCATATATGGCCTTTAGTATGATGTATGTTTCCTCTATTCCAACTTTGCTGAGAGTTTTTATCATAAATGGGTGCTGGCTTTTGTCAGATGCTTTTTCTGCATCCATTTATATGATCATGTGGTTTTTATCCTTCATTTCATTTATGTGGTCCATTACGTTAATTGTTTTTGTGGTTTGCACATATGATTTTTTCTTTTTTTTTTTTTTTTTTTTTTTTTTTTTTGTCATTACTTACTTGTTTAGAATGCCAAACTCTGGAGGGATCAAATAGGGAGAAAATGTTACGTTTCATGTTGTCCTGCAGCTGTCTTAGAACCTCTTCAGTCTTGTTCAGTCTTTTTTCATTTTGTTGCATTGTCTGGGAGTTTTTGTGTACGTTGTCCTCCAGCTCGCTGATCCGATCTTCTGCTTCCTCTAGCCTGCTTTTAATTACTTCTACTGTGTTCTTCAATTCAGAGATCGTATTCTTCATTTCCTCCTGGCTCTTATTGATAGCTTCCGTGTCCTTTTTGATGCTGGTATAATTCTCACTAAGTTCCTTATAGTTCTTCTGGAGTTCACTGTAGTTTTTCTGGAGTTCTTTGTAGTTTCCGCTGATCTCATTTAGCTTCTCCATAATCCATGTTTTAAATTCCATATCTGATATTTTGCTCCCCTCTATTTCATTTAGCACTCTTTCTGGTGATTCTAACTTTCCTTTTGATGGGAGGTTGTTTCTCTGTCTCCCCATTTTTGTGATTCCTTTTGTTTGTTGGTGCTTCTTAGAATGATCAATTCTTCCTCTATGATTTTTTCAATATATTTCTGAATTCTCCTTGATAATAATTTATAATGGGTTTTGGCATCTACATATGTCAGTGATACCTACCTAAATTTTCTTCGTGTGTATGTGTGTTATCTTTGGATTTGGAGTCAAGGTACTGTTTTCTTAAAAATGAGCTTGGGAATTTTACCTTTTTTCAGTTTTTTAGACTAATATGAGAAAGATAGGTGTTATTTTTTTTTTCTTTGGGTGTTTGATAAAATTCACCAGTGAAACCATCTGGTCCAAGGCTTATTTGTTGGGAGTTTTATTTTATTATTGCTTTCATTTTGTTGTTAGTAATTGGTTCATTCAGATTTTATGTTTCTTCCAGGTTTTCCAATTTGTTGGAATAAAATTGTTTGAAGTATAGACTTAAAATATTTTTGTATTTCTGTGGTGTCAGTCTTCGTTTTGCTTTCATTTGTGATTTTTAATTAATTGGACCCTCTCTGTTTTTTCTCTGAAGAGTTGCTTAAAGGTTCATCAATCTTGTCTGTCTTTTCAACCACTAGCTCGTGGTTCCATTGATTTACTATATTGTTTTGTAGACTCTATCTCACTTATTTCTGCTCTGATCTTTACTATTTGCTTTCTTTTGCTCACTTTGGGCTTTGTTTGTTGCTCTTTTTCTAGCTTCTTTAAATGTAAAGTTAGATTGATTATTTGAGATTTTTCTTGTTTCTTAGGTAGGTCTGTATAGCTGTGAATTTCCTCTCAGAACTTCTTTTGTTGTGTTCTATAGATTCGAGGTTGTTGTATTTTTATTATCATTTGTCTCAAGGTATCTTGACTTCTTTCCTTGATCTTATTGTTTACCCATTTATTGTTCAGTAGCATGTTATTTAACTTCTATGTGTTTGTGTGTTTTTTACTTTTCTTCTTGTAATTGATTTCTAGTTTCATATCATTGTGATAAGAGAAATGCTTGCTGTAATTACAGTCTTCTAAAATTTAATGAGACTTGTTTTGTGGCCTACCACGCAGTCTCTCCTGAAAAATGTTCTAGGTGCACATAAAGATTATTTTAGGTGAAATGTTCAGAAAATATAAATTAAATACATCTGATATAATGTGTCATTTAAGGCCACTGTTTCCTTTTGATTTTCAGTAGCATCCATTGATGTTAATGAAGCATTACAGTCTCCTACTATGATTATTTTGCTGTTGTTCTCTCCTTTATGTCTGATAATATTTGTTTCATATATTTAAGTGCTCCTATGTTGGGTGAATAAGTGTTCACAGGGGTTATAACCTCTTGCTGAATTGACCCCATTATCATTATAATATGATCTTCTTTGTCTCTTGTTATAAAGTCTATTTTTCCTGATATAAATTTATTCTACGTTATTGCTACCCTAATATTTATTATTTCCATTTGTATGAAATATTTTTCCATCCCTTTCATTTTTCAGTCTGAAGTATGTCTCTTTTTGGCGTTGTATGTATGGGTCTTGCTTTCTTATTCACTCAGCCACCCTATGCCTTTTTACTGAAGCATGTAATCCATTACATTTATCATAATTATTGATAAGTATGTAGTTTTTGCCACTTTATTAATGTTTTCTGACTTTTGTTTTGGATCTTTTCTGTTCCAGTTTTTACTCTTTTTTTCTCTTCTCTTATATGTTGATGACTTTGTGTAATATTGTGTTTTGATTCCTTCCTCTTTATTTCTTCTGTATTTCTTGTAGATTTTTGGTTTGTGGTTACCAGGTGTTTTATATATTCCAATTTGTGCTTATAGCATTCTACTTTAGGTTGATGGTCTCTTAAGTTTGAACACATTCTAAAATAGCTACCATTTTTACTCACCTCCTCCATGCTTATGTTTCTGTCATTATTTTTTTTTCCTTTTTGTATTTATATGTGTGTACTATTGTAACTACAAATGATCTTACTTTCCCTTTTAACCATAGTACAATCCTTAGTGCTGATTGATCCACTGCTTTCAATGTGTGCTTGCCTTTGTCAACAGGAGGTTTTTTTCTCTGTGTATTATTTTCTTTTTCATATTTTTATCTTTTTCTTCTTCCTTTTCTTCTTAAATAAGCCCCTTTAACATTTCTTTTAATACTCACTTGGTGGTGGTTACCTCTTTTAGCTTTTTCTTGTCTGTGAAGCTCTTTATCTCTACTTTAATTCTAAATAGCTTTGCTGGGTAGAATAATCTTGGTTGCAGGTTCTTGCTTTTCATCACTTTGAAATTTTCATTTTAATCCCTTCTGGTCCCAAAAGTTTCTGTTAAGAAATCAGTTGATAGTCTTATGGAAGTTTCCTTGTAGGTAATGAACTGATTTTCTCTTGCTATTTTGAAGATTCTCTCTCTCTTTAACTTTTGACATTTTAATTACAATGTATCTTGATGGGACCTCTTTGGATTCATCTTGTTTGGGATTCTCTGCATTTCCTGAACTAGTATGTCTATTTCCTTCACCAGGTTAAGAAGGCTTTCCATTATCTATGTGGTTTGCAAGGGTGGCTATTCTATTGTATAATTTAGTTGTAATTTTGATATGATTGTGGGATGAGGTGTGCATAGCATTTGCCTACTTCAACTTCTTGACTGGAAGTCCTCAGCAGTCTTTCTCTTTAAAAAGGATATATTGAAAATCTCGTGAGAATTTATATGAACGTGGCTTCAGCTGGTCTACATCTCATTTTTACTATGGAGTGGTCACAGGGACAGAGTTGTACCATTTTGTTGAATTTCCCTCAAATATCAATATCTTCAAACCTATTCTCTTGAGCCTGCTCCTTAAAGGTTTCTTTAACCTTTGGCTGATGGGAGTGAGGATTTGTAATTCTGCCTTCTAGAATCTGTAACCTGTGTGGGGAAAGCATGCTTGAAGGTCTCACTCTTCATTATCTAGACTTTCAATTAATCGCAAAATTTTCAGAATGATGAGCTACCCCAATTTGCCATACAGAGTACCTGTTCTCAAATCCGGTATTTTGGGGTCAGTTTTTCTAGAGGTAGATTTCCAATGTCTTCTGGGCTGCAGGAGGGGTTTTTCCTTTGTGGGTGAAGCGGGAAGGTAGATCTCAAGATTATAGTGTTTCTTATACTCACTTTGAAGTAATGCATATATAGGTCTAACCCTACTTCTCACCAAACTCTCAGAGTAGATTGGGAATTTAGTATATAAAATTAGAAGGTGCTTAGTTACATTTGGATTTTAGAGAAACAGCAAAAAAAGAAAAAAAAAATTAGACCAAGTGTGCCCCACGCAATATAAGGAACATATTTGTGTCAAAAAAAATTATTTAATTTTAAAATTTAACTGAGTGTTGTCTATTTTACTTGGCAACAGAACTAACATTTCATGACCCTATGTTAAAATATTTCTCTTGGTTTTAAACATAAATTGTAGAATAACTAAAGCCCATAAGGCATTTTTGTTTTCATGTCTAATTAAATTATTTAAGGTGAATAATTAACACTGACTTGATGAAGTTGTTTAAATAAATTTGATATGGATCACTAAATATAGAAATTATTTTGGTGTGCATGTTTCTCGTCAGACAAAAAAGGATGCAATCAGTAGTTTTAAACATAGACAATAAAGTAAGGTTGATTTTACACTGCAAAGAGATTTTTATCAAGTGAAATAGATTTATACATATCTGTGCCTCTTGAGCTCAAATATACATGAGTATATTTAGTACATAAAATGAAAAGATTGCTTTATTTGCCTAAAGAAGACATTATAGCACATGATCCAAATGATAAATGAATTGCATTGAAATACAGCTCAAGACTGAGCATATGTCAAATTAATAATGAATGCAGCAGACAGTGAATTGGATTTTCTTTTATACAACGTGGTTCCCTTCTATGACTATCATGTTACAATACATACCTTATGAAATCATATATTTCATCTGTTTTTGTTGTTAAAACTTTTAAAATAAGATGGGACTATTGTTGCTATGCCACAAGTCACTGTCAAGCATCCAAAGTTTGTTTCCCTAAAGATATGTTTTTCCACAGAAAAAAATATTAACCATCAGATGACATCTCAGATACAAATAAACAGCACTTCAGGACTCAAGTTAGGCTCAAATGAGTATATGTGTGATGTTGAGCTGGCAAGAGGTGTTAGTCTTCTCTCAGAGCCTGGCTATTCCCAACAGCAGGGAGAGACACAACTTGGATATTTTTATATATGTTTTTCAGACACTAAAGAATAAATGTAAGAATTAAGAAAAGAATAAAGATGCCTCTTTCATCAAGTCACAGAAAGTATCGCCTAACCAGGGCAATGTGTAAGAATAAATTACAATTAAGTAAAAACAAAACCAAAAAACCCTTTTATCCAGAGTTTTCATAAAATTTGTATTGTGGTTTTTGGCATTTGAGAAAGAGAATTAACTGACTTGATCGGTGATAGGAAACAGCTGATGATTCTTACCTCTCTTTCAAGAGAGAAAACGAAATTTTCTTAGTACTGCATTCTTAGTTAATGAGGTATTTTATGCACAAATTCCAAAAGTTGAAATAGCACCCAGTGCTAAAAACTAAAAACACAATTTTTATGGGGTTATTTGCCTTTTTAAAAAGAAAGCATAGCATGTTTATTGAGTTTCTACTGTGATCTAATTTCTAATCTGCTGGTTATTTAATTTTATTTAATTCTCACAATACTCCACACATGGGAAGAGTCCTTACTGCCATTCTATAGACCATAAAAAATGACTTTTAAAAGTGCTGCAGAAGGGATCTGACCCAAGACAGCCTGACTTGAAACCCATGTTTGTCCACTCTGATATACAGTCACATGCAGAACATGGAACCATCAATTACCCAATAACCCATTTCTGAAAAAGACAAATAAAACAGTATTTATATACCTTCCTTCCTGGTGATTGATAAGAATAATTTTATATTTATCTGAAAGTGTTTGGGATATTAGTTATGATGATTAGAATTTTAATATATTTAAAAAGATCCTGAAGGGGAAAAAATGTATCCATTCATTGAGAAGCTAAATAATAATACATAGAGGCGAGATAGACAAATAGACAGATAGATGGACAGAGAGATACGACATTTGGAGTGACTGCTGTGAAGACTTCAGAGACAGATATGTTCATGAAAGGAAAAAGCTCATATGGTGCCTCTTCCAGAAACTTCAGTAAAGAATTAAATTACTTTATAACAGTAATTACTTTTAAGTAATTAATAAGGAGTCACAGGTTTTATTAGGGTAATATTGAGTGCTTCTTAGATTCCAAGTATGATCCTGGAGGCTTGGTGTGCAAAGAAAAATAAAATAACCCTTAATCCTTGCTTTCATGAACATTTCAGTTTAGTAAGGGAGGCATATGTACAATAAATAATCATGCAAATAACAATAAAGTCACAATTTTAATAAGGTTCATGAAGGAAAATATAACAGCACATTTTAAGTAAAGATAATGGGAGGGGAGCTATTTTAGTTTAATGATGTAAATGCCATTGGGGAAATGACATTTCAAAACAAAACTGGAAAAGATTAAGAATTATAGGCACTAAGAAGAGCATCCTGGGCAGAGGAAATTGCTTGTGCAAAAGTCCCTGAGACAGGAGACTGAAGGGTAAGCAGGTGTGGATGGAACGTAAGCAGCAAAGGATGTGTCAAGAAATGAGACTGCTTAGCAGGGTAGGAGCCAAATCCAGCAAGGCCTGGAATTTGAATATTCACAGCCTTTCTTTTTCTTCTACCCACTATTTTCCAACCTCTGATCCAGGTGCTAGGACTATAACATTAAACAGAACACAGTACCTGCCCTCATGGGGCTTCAAGTGCAGTGGGAAAAATAGCTAATCAAGTAGCTGAGTATATATAATATCAGTGATGACTGGTGTGAAGAAAAGTACAGCCGAGAGTGGACTGCAACGGGGCAGGAGTGTAGCCAAATGACAGCCAAAGAACCAAATGCAGCTTGCAGCCTCATTCTGTGCATCCTGCAAACTGAGAACACTTTCTTTTCCCCTATTTAAAAGTGTTGTGAAAATAAATAAAAAACAATGCAACAGAGACTGCGTGGTGGCCTGTGATACTACAAATGTTTACTACCTCATCATTCCAAATAATATTTACTATCTCAACTCCTGGATTACAGAGAGCAGGGGATAACATTTTTAATTGCATGGTGACAGATGTCCTCCCTGATGTTTGAGCCTCCGCACTGGAAGACAGAGGGAAGAGCCGGCACAAAGACACTGAGATGGAAAAGGGTTCTGTGCACCAGAAAAGCTAAGCAAGCAGTGATGTCGGAGCAGAGAGTGATTGAAAATTTCAGAGGTGAAGGCAAGAGGCATGTCATGTTGGGCTTTATCAGAATTTTGGATATTATTTCAAGTGTAATGGGAAGCCATTGGATGGTCAACAAAAGAAAAGTCATATGATATAATTAATTTTTTTTTTTAGATAAATGTGTGTGTGTAAGAGACTGTAGGGGCCAGGATGGAAACAAGGAGACTAGACATGAGGCTACTATGATTATTAAGATAGAGGTGGTGGTGACTGTCGCTAACCCGGTAATAGAAAAAACTAAGAGGTAAAAAGTGGTTGGATTCATGCTATATATTTTAAGTAAACATGATAAAATTTTACTATTAATTAAATGGGGGTCATGAGAGAAAATGTAGTACATATCAAAGGAGTTTCGCTGTGAAGGGGAGCAGAAAAGTATGACAATGACTGTAATGGGATGTGTGATCGTAGATATTTTCTTTTTTTGTTAATTAATGATCTAACTTTCTACTTTTTATTTTATTTTATTTTACTTATCTGTTTTTAGAGAGAGGGGAAAGGAGAAAGAGAGGGAGAGAAACATCAATGTGTGGTTACCTCTCACGCGCCCCCAACTGGGGGCCTGGTGTGCAACTTAGTCACGTGCCCTGACCTGGGAATCGAACCAACAACACTTGGTTCGCAGGCCAATGCTCAATCCACAGCAGTCAGGGCTTAGATATTTTATTTTCTTTAAAAGAAAAACTATGAGAACAGCTTTTAAGAGAACAGCTGGTGAGAATGATTCTGTACAGAGGAGAAAAAATAATTTAAAGGAGATAGAGGAGATGATTGTTAGGAGATGAATTATTCATAGGCAGGAGGAGATAGGACCCATTTAAAAGCTGGTGAAATTTATCTAAAATGATGGCACAAGCAGTTCATGTGTTTTAATTGAAGAGAAGGCAGATTTAGTTGTGCATGTGTTACTGGGTGGATAATAGGTCAGAGCCAGGGAGTCTCCCCCAGGTCAAGATGACGGCAGGGGAAGGTTCTTACCCTGTGCATAAAAAAAGCTCTTCCCCTCCACCCCACTATACCAGATTGGAGGTGGGACCAGGATCAGGCAGGCACATGCGCCATAGAAGTCAAAATGGTGCAGGGGGAGGTGCTGGACCAAAGAAACCTGCCAGTCTAGCCTGGGAAAAGAAGGGATTAAATGGGAGGTGGACTCACCTGAAGTGTGCAAAAGAAACTGCTTGGTCATCTTGAGAAAGCATCTGATCCATCCACACCCAAGCTAATATAAACTCAGGGAAACAAAGAAGGCTGCCTTGGGCATGGCTCGTCAGCTTGTGACCTGCATTGGCACAGCACATTGGCCTGTTCTCTCCATGGCCACACCTCCAGGAGGGAGCCTCTGTTGCTTTCACATCCTCCTGGTGATGCACAAGCTGGTGTACTCACGTGCTCTCCTGTCTGGGAGTACATGGCCTTGCTGCCTAGCGGCCGTGTGGCCCATGGACTCCAGAAGGGAGCCTGAAACAGCAGCTGGGAACAAACTAAGCTACCTGGATGCCTGGATGTGGAATATGAACCTCTTAGCAGCCACCTGTGGACTCCAAAAGACTGTACTTTAAATTGGAGCAGGAACTCTGGACACTGTCTTTTGTTTTGTTCTTGCTAACGAAATAGATGTGGAGCCAAGAGTCCACCATTCTACCAAATCTCACAGCGTCTGAATAAAACTTCTTTCATTTTTCACCAGCAACTGCCTCATGAGTTTGACTCTCGTGGCAACAAACAGGCAAACCCTTTCTCTCTCTCTCTCTCTCTCTCTCTCTCTCTCTCGCTCTCGCTCTCGCTCTCTCTCTCTTTTGGTAACATGTGATTAATGATACTGGGAAGATGGAAAAGGGAACATATTGATATTGTATTTCTATGACTTACTAAGCAAGGTCATTAGCTGAATGAGGTGTGAAGGTAGTGCTAGCATTAAAAGCAAGAAAAATATGAAATCGATAGCTTGGGGTAAGGTAGAATGAATTTCCAAGCAACACGGTAAGATTAACTGTAAAGATATTGGGAATATTTTTTCTGCACTGACATAACAAAAGATTTGTTTCCCTACAAAGTTTAAATTTGTATCTATAACACTCGATCTAAACTACCTTTCAGATAAAGTGATAAAGTAGGTGGTAGCTACATGTAGCTACTATTTGAAATGTAACTAGCGCATGTTATGTGTTGTGGGGCACAGAAGACTTCAGGCATATTGTATGTATGTTACATTTGATTCTCAATTGCATATGCCAGACTACTTTGAACCAGGGTAAAACTTTAGAGACGAAGTGTGCAGGAGCACATATACACACAGGTATAACCAAAAAGAGATAAATTGGCATTGATACATTTACTGAGTGCTTACAATGTGTCAGGTGCTTTATGAGTGGCATGTTTCATTTAGTCCTCACAAAATCCCTACAATAGGAGTTGTTATTCCCTCTTTTCTCTTTTTTTATTGGTTTTATAGAGAGAGGGGGAAAGGGGAGAGAGAGAGAGAGAGAGAGAGAGATTTGTTCCATTTATTTATACATCATTGGTTGATTCTTGTAAACACACTGACCAGCGATGAACCCACAACTCTAATGTATGGGCTGAATGCTCTAACCAACTGAGCTATCTGCCCAGGGCCTGTTATTTCTCTTTTAAAAGCAGAAGAAAACAACTAAAGTGACTAATCCAAGATTCAAAATCTGCCTTTCTCCAAAGACTATGCTTTTCACATATTTCATGCTGCAAAATTATGATGTTCCATAAAGACAAGTGTTAAATGTTTCTAGAAGTCCTGGTTCTCCATGCATCAGGAGCACAAGTTTCACTTGGGGGTCCCGAATTTCCCTGCATTACCCAATCCCACTTTTTCCTATGACCTTTATTAAAAGTAAAGAAAATGCAAGATCCAATCTCAAAACTGTCTCTGGACACACGCACAACATGAATAGTATTGAGGGCAAAGGCACAGTCTTGTTAGAAGCCCTCTGACCCCTTGCCATGGGCTTCCCTGGGTGGCTGGGTCGTGAATTAGGTCAAGCCCCACACTAAGCTCATAACAGTTGTTCTTTAAAGTTGTGTATGCACAGGAACATTTCTCTCTTCCTTGATGGGCTTACGGGGATGAAAATCTGTTGCATGACACACAGCCTGCCATTTCAAAACTATTCAAGAACCCAGGGGATTTTGCAGCCATCTGGAATTTGTTGTTATGCTGTAATTTCTGCAGGTTTGTTTAACTTTTCATTTTTCCAGTCACATCCTTTATTATTTGCTTTATGCATAATTTTTGCATTAAATAGTCTTAAAAAAAACAGTGGACTAAAATTGCTCAATGTAATCATAAACATGTCTTAAAATTATTTTCCTCTTTCCTCATATTAAAAAAAAAATGCTTTGGCTGCAACATATTTGTTGTTCAGAAATTAAATTCTATTGTCTGGAGGAACATAGTATAGACCAGGTTTGAATGAAGGTTGCATACTTTCAGGATTCATCATTAGCAGCAAAGATAAGTTGAATTTGTGTTTATTTGCTATGTATTTTCCTAGGTGTTAATGTCCTTGAATTTAAGCTGTTTCTCATGTTTCTAAACCATAAAACATGAAGAGCAGAAAGAAAATTGCTCATTATATAATTATGAACAGGATAGCTGACCTAAAAACAAGTTTGTTAAACATTAATTCACTACCAGGTAACATGCTTGCCTAAAATTCAATTTTTTTTTTGAATACTGTGATGCTTTGTTTCCTCTCTTCCTAATAACAATATTTATTTTAATAATTGTGAGTCCGAGGGCACTTTGTAGTTTCTTCACAGAGGTCCCCGTGGTCTCCGACACAGTCCATCTCCATCAGGGGCCTATACTGGGTGCTGCCCTTCATCGCACGCCGGCGGCTTTGCTGACCCCCATGTGCCTATCCGCATATTAACTCATGGTCTTTTCTGCAACCTCTGCTATGTTTGCCTGAGTCCTATGACTAGGTATCTCACTCTTTTATTTCCTTGCTCTCTGGTTCTCTCAGAATTTTTTTCATAGTTTCACAGTAGCATTCCCAGGGATGGGTACTAACTTGTAACGCAAACCGTGAGTAGAATGCTACTCCAAACTGAACAGAATATTCAGTCACCATTCTGTTGTTCATCTAAGTTAAAGTATTATTTGGTGTCTAGGAATTGTGTTTTTTTTTTTTTCACATCTGAAAGATATTTCCAATTTTTATTCAATGGAACATCCCACTTCTTTCCCAGTTACTTTATTTTTTCATCATTCAGACCAGAGAATACCCTGATCATCGCAGATGGTAGGTGTTTCACCTTTGCTAATAATAACCAGTCTGTACTCCCACTGAGTTACTCATTCATCAATTATCCTTGAAGACCTACTATGCACTGAGCACTTTGTGATACTAAGATAGACTAAACAATTTATAAAGATATAAAAAATAAAATGAAAAAAATGTATAATTTTGAGATAAAAATGCAAAAGAGCAAACACATAAGTGAAAACTTCAGTAAATTTTGTTATATCAACTTCACAAGTATTGTATATGACCAAAAAGCCCCAAACCTACTATCAAAGCAGTTACAGGGTAAAAGAAAGACTGAAGAAAATACATCAAATATATAAATAGTTTTAAAAATAAGAAGAGAAATCTACAAATAAATAAGAAAATGATTAACAATTGAGGAAGTATGAGGAGGGACTACAAACAATACACAAATGCTTAAAGAGATACTTTTACTTATTTATTTATTGAGTGCTTACTAGTTATGCATGATGTGTCAGGGACTGTGAAAACACTGAGAAACACTGGTAGGAAAAGGAAAAACAATGAAAATTCACACTCTTTTGTGGGAAGCAAAAAGAAATAAACAAAAGTTTAAAACAAAAATATGCAAAAATGAATTGAGAGGAAACAGAGTGGGTTGGCTTTTGTTTTTTTAATCAGGAAAAAGACCCAATACAAACAAGTTTATCTCAATATCACTATAATTTAGGTAATACAAATTAAAACAATGAGGGTAACTTTTTATCTATCAGATTGGGGTAGAGAAATTATGTCAAAATTTGGGGAGTGTAATTTTGTATTCTAGAATATATGTTGGAGTCTTAACCCTCAGTACTTCAGAATGTGGTTTTCTTTGGAAATAGGTCTTTATAGAGGTAATCAAGTTAAAATGATGTCATTAGGTCAAATTCAATGTGACTTCTGAAAAAGAGATTTGGGAACAGAACAGGCACAGAGTGAAGACAATGTGAAGACCTCGATGGAGGAGGTGGCCACATATAAAGGAGGAATGACCACATAGAAGGAGAGGATGGCCACATGTCTGGAGTGATGCATTTATAAGCTTAAAGCAACATAAACTCATTTTCTTACTTTATGCTAAAAGTCCAATCCAAGTCTCACCACTCCTAAAATCAAGATGTCAAAAATATTAAATTTCTTTCTGGATGCCCCAAGGGAAAATCTGTTTCCTTGTGTTTTCTAATCTTCTATGTGCTGTATGAATTTCTTGGTCCATGACCCTTCTTCCAGATTTAAATTAATCAACAGCAAGTAGAGCCCTTCTCATATCACATCACTCAGACCTCTTTTGTTTTCTGCCTCTACATTTAAGGATCTCTGTCATTACCTTGGGTCCACTCAGAGTGTTTAGGACAATTTCTCTATTGTAAGGTCAGCTGATTGACAACCTTATAATATCTGCAACCTCAATTCCCCGTTGCCATATATTATAATATTAACAAATTCCTGGGATTAGAAGGTGAACTTTGATGTGCCATTATTTTGCCTACTGTTTTAGTCAGTTCTGACTGGAAGGTTTAAACAACACACATTAACTTCTCATCATTCTGTAGGCTGGAATCTGATATATCCTCCAGATTTTTTCTTTTCAGCTCACTCTGATTAATAAATATGTATTTCACCACTTCCAAGTGGACAAAACATATCTGCTATTCAAATCTTCTTGTCTACCTTTATTTCCCTGAGTAGGATAATTGCACCCAGTGGTGTTTTCCAATTAAGCTAACAACCAATCCAAGAAATTGTTCCATGTGTCATGGCCCTGCCAAGATCAATTGCAGAATATCTCATAGTCCATATTCAGTATGTCCATGAAGCTCTGCTAATAATATTTTAACAGACTTTTAATATTTTTATATTTTTTGCCTCTTAAATCTATCCATCTTTTATGTAAGCAGTTTTCAAAGTTCTCTGTTTTCAAGGGCTTGTCTACCAACTATTCTCAGTACTTATTTGATTTATTAATTAGATCTAGATAAATCATTCTACCCAAACTCACTTCATTTGTCTCAGTAAGTACCCTTTTGGTTCTAGTAATACCTTAAACATCTTTCTTTTGAAATCTTCTCTTTAAAGGCAGCTAGACTCAGATTTATTTCTTTTCCTCCTTTAATCTGCCTATTTTGTTTCTTAAGATCTTAAATGTTCTCTTAAAAAATTATCTCTGTTCTTCCAGTTTAACAAGCTTGTTTCCCTTTATAATTCTTCCATACCCACACTTCTTCACACTTCTTCTGTTTTGAAAGTAAAACTAAAGAAGCATATCTTTGACACAAAGTTAATTATTCTTTGATTTCATATGGAAATCTGATTTATGGAAAGAGAGTTTACCAGGCACATATATTTCAAATTATTTTCATTGCTTTTGGTTTACAATGATTTCAGGAAGTTTTTTTTTTTTTTTTTTCATTACTGTATCCAAGAAGATGGTATATTCTCTTTATAATTAGGACCCCCTGTTCTTTTTTTCAGGTTTTCCTTGGTAAACTCTACCACATATGTGGTAGTCACAATCTAGGTCTCTGAAATCTAAACTCAAGAGTAGAGCCTATATGATTAATAAATGCACAGCTAAGTAAGATCCATGTGGCAGATGGCAAACAGTCCACGCAGTTTAGTTCCTTCACTTGGAAATAAAGTAAAAAAAAAAAAAGGAAATTATAAATTTAGATATGAACCTAATGCTTCTCACTAATTATAGAACTTCCTATTTAGAGGCACAGATGACATGATTAATTATTAGTATATTTTACTTCAAGGCATAAATCCATGCATCATTTAGGTTGTGTACAGTCCTGACTTTCTACCTGGCTGAAAAAATTCAGTAAGAACAACAACAACAAAATCATTCTCCCCAAAGAAAATGTCAGTTAAGAAGAAGTTAGGGAAACTGAGTATAGCAGTGTGTTCCCATCACAGAAATACAGGTGCCAAGTTGCTGCATTTAAATAAACATAATGCATTTGAAACCATGTGGCATATGGCTGGACTGTAGATTGCATGTAAAGAAATAAAGTAAAAGCAAAAAGAAAGGACTGCAGAGAAAATATCCCAGGGGTCTTATAATTCATGATATGCAATTTGTTCTTGAATCCAACCAATCTCAAGAGCATGGCTACTGAAATAGGTTAAACAAGAAAGGAATATAAGACACTCATTTTATACAGGTTACTCAGACTGCCCTATGAGAAATATATTGAACACATATAATCCATGAGTCAAGGAATTTCACTAAGCAAATGCCAAAGTCATCCAGGCAAGAAATGACTGTGGTCCATTTTTTAAAACATGTAGTAAAGATGAAAAATAACTGAGTGAACTTGGGAGATATTAAATAAATAAAATCCACAGGGTCTGTTAAAGTGCTGGCCTATCACATCAATTAATCATATAATAATTTTCTATAATTATGTCCTTCATTAGACTAAAAGCTATGTGATAACAAAGAAGCATCTATAAATGGATATTTTTATCTGATTGAAATTTTAAAAAAGACAAATATAATATAAATAAAATCAGTGAGAGAGGTACAAGTAAGAAATTTGGAGTCAGAACATGCAATGTTTATAATTTCAGAGATGGGATCTTTTTTTGTGATAAATTCTAGAGTATTATCATGGTATGGTTTATTGATATACACTAAAGTTGACAATTTTTGGAGTTGAAAGGCTAAATAATATTGAAAAAGTTCTTCTAGATAAGGTATATAAATGGATAGATATACATATATGTATATGTATATCTTTTATGGTAATGGCAGAAATTAGAGTAAGGTAGAGAACTTGAAGTCCATCACACAATTCCTCAGTGAATGAACAATGAAACAGAGAAGATGAGTAGGCAGCAATGAAGGGTACTCTTGTATGCACAGTACTAGAAACAAAGATCCACAATATTGGAAATAAAGATAATTTAAAAAATGGACATTTTAATATGAAATGGAAAAGTAATAACATAAAAAGGCCAATAAACATTAATGCATCATACCATTATATATCATTTTGGAACAATAAACAGTAAGAGAAATTTCTGGGAAAAGGTTTTCCTCAACAAAGCACAAGGTATCAGATCGACCCAGAATTTCGTTGCAGATGAAAGCTCTGAAGACTCCATATATGTTGATAAATGTGAATCAAGGTCCACCAATGAACTAATAGGAATTGCTTGGATTCGAAATATTGTTTATAGACTGTAGCAGTTTAGAGGCATCAAAGTGTGAAAGAAAGGAGACAATGATGGACCAGAGAAAAATGTTCTTAAAAGCGTTTCTATCTTCAGAGCATAGTTCTTGCTGAATTTATCTAAAAATATTTCAAGTATAAACTCTGAATTAATTCACTCCCAAGAGTCATGAAATATACATATGAATATTTGTCTCAGAGAATGTGTATCTGAAATAACAGACTAAAAGACTCCAAGTGTACTCTGTCCCTATATAAACACAGAAAAACACACAAACACACAAGCACAGACAGAACCAAATGACACACAGGTACTTCAGAATGAGAAGGGTGTGTTCTCCTTATCCAAGTGCTTTGAATAATTACTTCAAGAACATTTAATGAAATAAGAAATATTTGTCCAGCTTCAAATTTTCCGTAAGCCATTTTGTTCTAAAGGTGTTATTTTGGTCATTTGAATATACTTTACCTATGCTATTCAATAAAATAATTCCTCTGTCAAGAGCCTAGGGGTACACTTATTCATTTTATATTTGTAGCATTTATAATGGCAGCTGATAAAGAGATTGCTTTAGTTTAGAGAGTACCCAAGATAAAGTCTATTTTTGCAAACAAAAAAACTGGCTTCATTTGTATGTGTCAAACTGTATTTCTTCTAAATGATTTTTAAAAACTGGTTCATTAACTTGTTTTTGGAAATTGTGTGCAGAACAATGTATCAATGACTTAGAACTGCTCACTTGGTTCATTAGCATATCATCTGGGAAAGTTGAATTGCTTTAAATAAAATGGATTTTTGTTCAGTTCTGCTTAATGCTCAGTATGTGTGTGTATGCATTCATTTAAATTTTGCCAACATCTTGAGTCAATGGTATTGCCTTTCTCCTCATCTGTGATTTTTTATACATTATTTTTGGTTTATAATGATTCTAAAGAGCTGTGGATATATAAATAGCAGCAATTCTTGAATGTGAAGATGGGAGAAAGCTGACGTGATTTAGTAGGGAATAAGTGAGATTGTTTACTACTATTATCATTGGGTGGAGGTGGGGCTCAACAGATTAATGCCAAAGTTATTTGATACAATTTTTATTCATAATGAGTAAAACAAGTGCTATGGTGTAAAAGTTTGTGTCCCACCAAAATTCATATTTGAAAATATTAACTACCACAGGTGATGGTATTAAGAAATAGGCCTTTAGGAGGTGATTAGGCTGATCTCACAGATGGGATAGGTACTCTTAAAAAACAGGCCCCACGAGGCTCTCCAGCCCTTCCATCATGTGAGCACACAGTGAGAAGACTGTGTCGGTGAGGAAGCTAGCTCTCACCAGACTACCAATATGGACCTTGATCTTGGATTCCCCAGATTCCAGAACTGCAATGGGATTGGCTCACGTGACTATGGAAAATAAGAAGTCCCACAATCTTCTATGTCTAAACAAGAGATCAAAGAAAGCCAGTAGTATAATTCCAGTATGAGTCAAAAAGCCTGGGAACCAGGGTAGCTGATGGTGTAAGTTCCAGTCCAAGGATACTGAAGTCCCCCAGTTCAGGCAGGCAGAGAGAGAAGAAGGGAGACAAACTTGGTTTAGTTCTAATCAAGCCCTTAACAAACTATATGAGGCCAACCCACCCTGTGGAGGACAACTACTTTACAGAGTCTTCTGCTTCAAATGCTAATCTCAGAAACACCCTCACAGACCACTCAGAAATAATGTTTACTCTGGGTAGTCCATGGCGAGTCATATTGACACCTAAAATTAATCATCACAGTTTCTGTATTATTTACTGAATAAATAAGTTTAGTTGCTATCTTCATTTTAAAATTTGGTTTTTAACATTATAAAGTATCTTTTTTGTCTTATTTAATGCTTTTTGTCTCATTTAATGATTTGGAATGTACCTTGGATCGGTAAACCAAAAACATGTCTAAACCTGTAGAAAATTTTCATGAGTTTATTTGAGCCAAACTGATGACAATTGCCAGGAAGGAAAATCTCAGCAGATTGAGAAAATTCTCCAGAGAATGGCAATTTTACCACTTATTTTATACATTAGAATAGAAAGAGGAGACATAGTAGGGTTACATGAGATCCATTAGTGGTAGATAACGGAGGCAGGAGAAAGCAAAGTAGGGAAGTCTCTGAGATTGGATAAAAAATAAGATGATAGACACATACTTCTTTTACATTAGTGAGTAAAGGATAATTAACAATCAACATTTACAGCACAGAGAGATGGTATGCAGGAGAACAAGATAACAATGAGGGGCTCTGTGGTCTCCTGTTCTGGTGGGAGATTGTGTCATGAGAGGTCAGGTAAAAGGGAATTACTCTGGCATTCTAAAGTTATGTTATTATAGATGCAAAAAGACAATAGACAGATTCAACTAAGGTGAAGATAAACTTTTGCCCAGGAAGATACTGACCTGGACCATGACTGGTGGCTATCACTCATAGTTAGGAAATTTTATTTCAGATCATTCTACATGGTTACTCTAGGTCTTTGTAAGGCACCATGAAGGCCTCCCTGAACTTGTCATGTTTCATCTGATGTCGCTTTACCATCCATATATCAGATGTGCAAGCTCTGTTTTCATTTTGTCTGGTAAATCTTTATTTGTTTTGTTATTTTAAGCCTAATTCAAATTATTATATAATAAGTGTGTTTCTCATACACAGCATAGAGTTACATTTTGTTTTAGGAATCAATTCTAAAATATTTTTCCTTAAATGGGCAAGTTAAACCCATTTCTATTGGTTGATATGAGTCTTATGTTTGGACTTAATTTCATCACATTATCTTATGTTCTAAGTACTGTTCATATTTTATATTTACTGTGCTTATCTGTTTGGTTTTCTTTGTTTTATTCCTCTAATTTCTCATTGGATTTTAGAAAGCTTTGTCTTTCCATTCTAGCTTTTGTATCTTAAAACACTATTTCCAGAAGCTTAAACCCCTTTTTCTTATTTAAACTTTTAGTTTCCAAAAGCTTTCAATATATCCTTTGAATCCTATTTCACTTTTTTTTCTTTTTTGCATTTTATTTGTTTTTTTCCTCTTTGTCCAACAAAATAAAAAGTTCTATTAATATTGGCACACTGTTACTTAATCCAAGAACTTACCCTTTTTAAATTTTAGCTCTGCAATTAAATGTAGGAAATACATACCGACTAGGTCTTTACATGGTTTTCTCAATCATCTTTTGGTTAGTTGAAGCTCATCCCTTAGTAACTTCCTTAGACACATTGGTAGTCTTTTCTCAGTTCTGGCACATTCAACACTGGTCTTTATGCCATTGAAACTTGAAAAACAGCTTGGTATACACTCTATTTAAAGTTTTTTGTTTGTTTTGTTTTGGTGTTTACTTTATTGTCTAAGTTTCTTGAACATTTTATTCCATACTGCCTCTCAGTGCATTTCTTCAAAAAAGAGTAGGATGTCATTCTGATTCTTTTGATTTTGCAATCTATTTTCTCTCTCTGCCTGAGGCCTTGTGATTGTTTTAACTTTTAAAATCTTATAGTCACTGTAATGTATGAGGTCTGTCCAGAATGTATCCATTCATGTAACACAAAAAATAGACATTTATTGAAGAAGATACAAGATACAAGGAACATTGTACATAGAACAATGACACCTCAGTCCCTTTCGAAGTAGGCACCTTGGCACCTCACACAGTTCTTCCAATCACCGTCAGCTGCCCAGTTGTGTTACTCCTGAATCTTATCAGCAGTCTGAAATCTCTTCCCTCTCAAAGGTGATTTTAGTTTTAGGAAAAGCCCAAAGTGGCTGGGTGCCAAATCTGGACTGTAGCGAGGCTGAGTCACCCAGGTGATTTGATGCTTTGCCAAAAATCTCTGCACAAGATGTGATGCATAAGCGAGTGCATTGTCATGATGAAACGTCCAATCACCAGTTGCCCGTACCTATGGCCTTCTGAATCATCCAAATAGTTTCCACAAAGGAATGTTCAAGCTTCATACAAAATCTGATGCAGCTTCATTGCTCTACTCACTCAATCACTTTGGATGTGATGGCCACACAGTACACATGGTTTCTCATGGCATCTACTGCCCCCACTGACTAGTAGAGTGAAATCATCCTTGTTGACATATGTACATTCCAGTCCACTCTCCTTGGCTGCCAGGTTACATGAGTATTGCACAAACTATCCTTGTTATATTAACAATGGTTGGACTTTTTCTGGACAGACCTCATATCTTAGAGTGGTGTGTTCTTAGTCAATTTCCCTTGGTAACAAGTAGGCTATTTCAAAGTGAAGATTCGTATTGTCTTTTTCTCTGGAGATTTTTCTTTAATTCTATCTTTTCAGTATTATTTCTAATACATTGTTTTGCCTTTGTTCATTATAGCCACAATTTTGCATGTGTTCAACCTGATCTGCCCATATTCCTTTTCAACCACTTTTACTTTGGATTGTTTTGTTTCTTTATCTCATTTTTATTTTCTTAGCTGATTTCCTGTTATTTCAAGTTCTTTATTAAGTTTTTTGAATCCACCCTAACATCTTACCACTTGGGAAGCTTATAATTGTCTTCTTTTCTGATGTGATTTTGCCTTTTTCTTATATTAGTTTCCTAAGTTTTTCAACTCTTGTTTCAGTTTTTCTTGTTTTTTTTTTCACTTTTCTGTATTTTTAGATCTCTGATTTAAACTATTTTTTAAGTAATCTCAAACTGTTAACTATTTTTAATGTTTTAAAATCTTATTTGAGATAATTATTTCATTTTGGAATGCACTATTACAGTTATTTTCAGTTTCATTGATAGTATTTTGTCAAGATTTTTCAACAATAAAAACATTTTTATTCATATTTTTTGCTTTTTTGTCAGTATTGTTTGTTAATTGATATGGTCTGCTTCTTTCTACTCCTATTCATCTGAGGTCATGTTTCCAGTTTGGGAGTACTCATTCTGGCCAGCTCAAGGGTCTTCTGTGTGGGTTCTTTATGGAGAGTATTTTGATAATGGTAGGGGGTGAGAAATGTTGGTGTGTGTGGATTCTGTTTCGTTACTGCAGCATGATCTTTAATTTTTGTCTCTTATAGGCTTCTTACATTTATGGCCTCATCTTTAAGATGCACAGCAATTTTTTTTTTAATATTTACCTCTCAACATCTCATTCTCTTCCAGAAACAAAACTTCTAGGAAGCTGTCACTTCAAGTCCTGAACACTTCATGTTCTGGAGGTTTTCTTTGTGCTTTCTCTACATTCTCCCTCTCCATTGTATTTTACTGAGTTTTAAAAGACTCCTCTCCCTTGCTTACTGCACTTACTGGTTTACAGTAGATGACAGGCAAAGGATTGCAGGGTATATTAAAATTTATTTTTTCTTTCTTTATAAATAATTTAAGTGCTCTCTGTCTCCTGGTATGGATAAAGTTATTGCCTATGATGTTACTTGTTCTTACTGATTTTACATTTTGGGGGGGGAGTATAAGAAAGATATTGAGAATTAGATTTCTACCAATTTTCTTCAAACCCAAAAGTCCTTAAATAAAAAATTGTAAACATCGCAAAGAAGGCAAAATCTCATTTAGTTTCCCCACTGCTAACTCTCTTTCTTTGCACTCCCTAGGCAGACATAATTACTGTTCTTAGGTTCCTATATTAGAGTCCAGAATTATGTTTTAAAATGTGGAGAAAAAATGTAATATTTTAAATATATAAGAGTACTATGCTCTGTGTATGTTTATACTATTAACTTTCTCACTTAACAATGTCTCTTAAAGAACTTCTCTTAATATACTGAGCTATATTATTCTTTAAAAAAGTTCCATGCTGCTCTGTCATGTTTATATTACACTAGACACGTCTCTATAGCAAGGTATTTAGTTTCAAAATTTTAACTAGTACAGTAATTCAATCGATATTTTAATTAAAAATGCTTAATAACCTAATATTGTAGTTGATTCAGATCTGACTGGTTCTGGTTTAGATGATTTTAAAAATATAAAAAGATTGCTGAGATATAGAGAATGTGTATTTCTAAATTTAACAGATGCAACCAAACTTCCATTGGACATCCTAGCTGTAGTAGTCTGCACTCTCTTTACCAATACCTGTGCACACACTTGAAAACATTTGGCAATGATAACTTTCATTGCTCTTAGAGAGGAAGGAGGAAGGAGATAGAGAGAAACATCAATGTGAGAGAGAAATATTGATTGGTTGCCTCTTGTAAGCTCCCTGATCAGAGATTGAACCCACAACGTAGGAATGTGCCCTGACTTGGAATTGAACTCACTGCCTTTTGGTTTACAGGTTAACACTCCAATCAACTGAACTACACTAGCCAGGACAATATTTGGCATTATTCACCTTAAAATTATTCAACATCCGATGTGTGATATATGTCCCATTCATATTTTGTTTCCCATGTTACCACTTTAAATGTATTCCTCTTGCATCTTATTTCCTATTTTTATCTCCTTTCCTTAGTATTGTTTCCTAAATGATTCTATATCCTAAGTAATTTTCTATTTTTTAAATTTATTTTCTTTGGGATGAAGAAACTCCTTACATATTCAGAATAGTAAATTTTGGTCTGCTATATGAGTTGACAAATTTTCACCTCCTCCTATTTCTCTTTCAACTTTGTTTATATTTTATTTTGTCAATGATAAATTTTAAATACATTGTTAATAACTTATCAAATATTCCCATTTTTGATATTTATTTGTGTGTATCAGTATATGTGTGTGTAAGCTTGTCAAAGAAACCTTTCAACCGAAGGTTGTAAATATAGAATTCAATTTTTAAAAATAACTTCTTAGCTTTGTTTTACATAGACAAGTATTTAGTCCAAGTAGATATTTATTATTGTGTATAATTGTTACAAAATAATTATCTGAGATTATTTTCTCCCTTTAATTTCTAAATAGTGAAATTCTACAAAAGTTTTCATTGAATAGTCTGTTCTTTCTCAACTGATTTTAAATGCCACCTTGATCATGAAGTTCATCCTCACAAATGTTTTTCTTTCTTAACTCTTTATTTAGTTCTATAATTAATTAGTAACATTTGATACCATTATGATCAGTAACATTAGATTTTGTTTATGGTTCAGGTAGCCAAATTCTCCTCTTCCTTTCCCAGCACACTTTGATTATCCTTTCTCTTTTATTTTTCCATATTAAGATTAGAATTTTCAAGACTAATTTTGATTGAGATGTATCAAATTTACAGATTATTTTGATGGAAATATTGACACTATAACATTTATTCAGTCTATTTGTGAACATAAACCATCATTTATATCTTTATATATCCTTTATTAAATTTATACATTTGCTTTTTGATAAAGGTTTTATGCATTTTATTAGATTTACTGATAAACATTTTTAATAGTTTTGTTACCTTGAATGCATTTTTATGCTTTGGCAAATTATACTTGTTTATTTTCTGATGTACAAGAAACCTATTTATTTTTATATATTTATAGCATATTTAAATTCAAATACATTTTTTAAATTCCTAATACTTTATCAGTTGTATCTCTTAAAATTCCTATATATATTCATATATATATATATATACATATATATATACATATACATATATATAATCATATCATATCTTTGGCCAAGAGTCCTAGTTTTATCTCTTTCAATTTTATTTTTTTATTTTCCTATTAAATAGTTTATTTATTGCATTTTATTTCCCTTAGCATATAACCTCCTATATCTTCTTTCCCTTTCACCCACCACTCCCCCTGAAATCACCACATTGTTGTCCATGTCCATGAGTTCTTTTTTTTTTTGCTCGATCCAACACCCAACCCTTGCCCCCAAGTTGTCAGCTTGCTCTCTATCTATGAGTCTTTCTCTATTTTACTTGTTAGTTCAGTCTGTTCATTTGAGTCTACATTTGAGTGAAATCAATTAGTATTTGTCTTACTCTGACCGAGTTATTTCACTTAGCATAATTCGAAAGAATACAAGGTCTGTCCAGAAAAAGTCCAGCCATTGTTAACATAATGGGAACGGTTTGCATGATTAATGTAACCTGGCAGCCAAGGAGAGTGGACTGGAATACATATGCATGAACAATGACAACTTCACTGTACTTCCTAGTCAGTGGGTACAGTAGATGCCACCGAGTGAGCATGTGTACGATGTGGCCACCACATTCAAAATGACTGAATGAGTAGAGCAATCAATCTGCATCAAATTTTATGACAAGCTTGAACATTTCTCCACAGAAACCATTTGGATGATTCATAAGGCTCTCAAGAGTGATGCAATGAGTGCAGCACAAATAAAAGTGTGGCACAAATGCTTCAAAGACAATAAAAAGTCTATTGAAAGTGATCCACATTCTGGAAGGCCTGCAACAAGCCAAACACCTGAGAATGTTGAATGTGTAGTGGCTGCAATCAACAAAGACTGGGGACAGTGTGAGAACTAGAAGCTGATCTGGGGAGTCCAAAGTCTACTGTGTCCAAGATTTTGACATAGGATCTTGGCATGAAATGTGTCATGGCAAAAATTTGTTGAGTGGCTTCTTCTACAAGAGCAGAAGGAACAAGGTGCTACAATTGCTAATTACTTGATTCAAACCACTACCAATGAACCAGATTTCCTCATGAAGCTCATAACCAGAGATGAACCATGGGTCTATGGCTATGATCCAGAAATGAAGGCCCAGTCATCTCAATGAAAGTCACCTGGTTCTCCAGGCCTGAAGAAGCTGTGGCAAAGACACAGCAAGATCAAGACCATGTTAACTGTGTTTTTTGGCTGGGAAAGTGTTGTCCACCATGAGTATTCCCCTTCAGGCCAAACAATTAGTAAGGAGTACTACATCAATGCTCTTTGTCAGTTGAGATATAAAATATGATAAAAATGGCCACAGCTATGGGCAATTGGTGATTGGCAGCTTCATCACAACAATGTACCCACTGAGGCATCACATCTCTTGCAGAGTTTTTTGGCAAAACATCAAATCACCCAGGTGACACAGATTCCTTACAGCTCAGATTTGGTACCCTGTGACTTCTGGCTTTTCCTAACACTAAAATTACTTTTGAAAGGGAAGAGATTTCAGACTGTAGATGAGATTCAGGAAAATACAATAGGGCAGCTGATAGCAATTCCAACAAAGGATTTTGCAGAGCGTTTGAACAGTCAAAGAGATGCTGGAAATCTGTGTGAGGTCCCAAGGTGCCTACTTTGAAGGGCACTGAAGCGTCATTATACTGTGTACAATGTTTCTTGTATCTTGTATCTTCTTCAGTGTATGTCTCTATTTTTCATATTACATGACTGGATACATTCTGGACAGACCTCCTCTTATATGTATCCCTATTTCAATTCTATTTCTTAAATTGCTATAGAATCATTTTGTCCTGCCCATGGATAAGGATAGCACAATCTTTCTTTGTTCTAATTACAAATGATCCCTGATATCAAGGAAATCCAAGGCTTAATTATTATTATTTTTTGTTGCTTTTTTTTTCTCTGATTTTTTCATCATTCTATCTGTGTGAAACCAGTGTCATGTAGGACAGTTAGAGAACACTGCTGAGAAAAAAACTAAAAAGTACCTCATTTAATTTCTCTGCCAATATCTAATCAGAGATGAGAAACTATAAAAAGCCATTTTTCATATTTTTCCATAAAGATCCAAAATATACCATTCCCTTGCAGAAAGCAGCAACAGTTTACCCTTTGGGATTAACATGTTAGGGAGGCTTTCTTTGAGTATTCTTATAAGTACAGCAGCTGCTTTTCTTTCTTATTTTGGGATCCTTTGATGATTTCTTGCTATCTTCTTAGAACACTAAATTTTAAGTTGTTGAAATAATTATAATGATGTTTATATATGGATAATGTTAAAAGGTAGCTTTTGAATATATTCTGATCCATGTAGGTCCCCTCTTTCTGACTTGAAAATTTAATGCCATATACTCAGGAAAATAAGATAAAGTCTTCCCCTGGAAGAAAGGATACTTTTTCCACGTTAATATTTACCCAAAAGCATATAAGTAATGTTCATTAAATATCCATAGAAGTAGAATATTGATTTAAAAAAAACACTGCACAGAATTAGGCTTGTATTTTTATGGGGAAATTTAGAAGTACCATTATATGTGAACACCATTGAGTTTTTTATTTCTAAAACCTTCATAAGAGTTGATTACAAATGTGAGAAAATCCAATAGTATATAGTGATTTTTCAATAAAAATTATCAGAGTTCAAGAACAAAGACAGAAATAATATTTAAATAAAAAATATGAACTATTTTTTAAAGAATGCAAAGGCTAGACCTGAAGAGCCTTTGAAATAGTGTCTTATAAGGACCTTAAGTCAGATGGCTTGAATGAATCAGAATTATCTTGGAAGAAAATTCCATTTTACAATCTGGGGTAATGATGACAGAGATGCACTTAGAAAAACAAAAAAGTGCATATAGAAAAAATTTGGTTCAATGTCTATTTGATACAGTATGTCAAGTCCTTCACTTGCCAAGACAACTATGAGAATTTATGAAATAGCAAAATTGTGACCTACATCTTATAGTTATTTTTTCCAATGAAAATGACGACTGATTATTTATCAAACAAATCAAATAAGGATAATTCTCTATAACTGAATTCTGAGTAATAAATATTTCTCTCAAGACCCTGACCTTACTAATTATGAAAATGTCTACAAAGTAAAGAAAACCCATCAATCTGATAAGTATGGTAATGCTTTATCTGCAGTTTAGGTCATCATAGCCAGTGGAGAAACCACAGAGGAGAGGAATCTTTGTATATGTGGTACCAGCTTAAGTAATATATCATGGCTTAATAGACACAAAAGAATCCCTGTAGGAGAGAAACTTTATAAATATTAGGTTCTATGGCTTTCATAGGGAGCTTTTAAGTGAGTGTGCCCACTTGTTTGTGGTTGTAATAATTTCTTCCACTATGGTTTAACTCTTCACCCCATCAAAGATGAGTTTCATTGACAATTCTGTTGATATCTATGGTGCCCATTGGCCCACCCTTTGACATTTCCAAACCTCAGTTTTCTGCTTACAAAATTTTCATTACACCAAATAAGCTCCCAATATTCTTTCCAGTTCTATATTTCACCTTTCTTTAAAAAGCTAGATTTTTATTTTCCTTTAGGTGAATAAAACTAATACTAATATGACTATACTAATATTATCATGAATGAGTGGAATTAGATATCCTCAGAAAAATTCCACACAATGATGTGGCTGGTGGGAATGTAGGTGGATTTTTTCACCGGTAAGTAAAGAAAAATTAAAACTTTAAGAAACTTCCAGATGTACATAATTAATTTCAATAAACCTCATATCAATTTATTTTGGAAAGTAGTTTTATTTAGTATCATTTGACAAGGCAGTATCAGTGGAATAGATGGCAATTTAAAAATTCTGCCTTCTAGAGTAAAAGTTACTTACAATAAAATCCATCCATTTTAATAATACAATTTGATGAATTTTGCGAAAAATATCTAGTTTTGACAAGTATCCTAATCAAGATATAAAATATTAGTAAAACTCCAAAGTTCTGTACAACTTATGATTAGTTTGTTCTTCTCTGCCATCCTTCTCCACTCTCATAACCACAAATCTGCTATATATCACTATGATTTTGCCTTATTCAGGATTGTTTAAAACATAACCATGTACCTAGCCTCCTTCACTGTTGAATAAGGCATTTAATATTCAACTGTATGGCTACAAAAATCAAATTTTCCTTCTAATTGATAAATATTATTCAATTTTATAAGTATACTACCATCTGTATATCTATTCACATCAGCGGTCACTTGGATCGTTTGGCCAGTAGAATAAACTTGCTATGTACAATCTTGTATGTGTCTTTCATGTGGTTAAGGTATTAACAACTGAGTTTATCCACTGAGGTTTTACTATTTTTCCCTTTGTAATTGAAAAATATTTTATGTGGTATACAGTAAATCTCCTTACCCACGGTTTCATTTTCCACAATTTCAGTTACCCATAGTCAACTGTGATCTGAAAATATTAAAGGGAAAATTCATAAACAGACAATATTTGTATTGATTGATTTTAGAAAGAAGGAGAGAGAGATAAAGAGATAGAAAGAAACATTGATTTGTTTTTCCACTTATTTATGCATTTATTGGTTGACTTTTGTATGTACCTTGCCTTGGGATCAAACCCACAGCATTGGCATATTGGTAGGATACTCTAACCAAATGAGCTACCCAGTCAGGACAGATAATTCAAGTTTTAAATTATGTGTCTTTCCTTCTGAGTGGTGTGATGAAATCTCCTGTTGATCTGCTCAGTCCCACCCAGAATGTGAATCATTTCTTTTTCTAGTGTATCCATGCTATATATATACTCCCCATCTGTTAGTCATACAGTTATCATCTAGGTTATTAGATCAACCATAGCAGGATCCCAGTGCTTTTGTTCTAGTCCTCCTATTTAACTTAATGTCTAAACTATCTCATCTTAGCATCTTAGCATGTAGGCATTTTATCATCTCACATCAACACCAGAAATTGGGTGAGTACATTGCAATATTTTGAGAGAGAGATTGTTACTGGTGAACAGTAAGTTGGAGCCCAGGAAGTCTCTCCATCCCAAACAAGATGGTGGCAGGGGAAGCTTCTTACACTGAGCATGTGAAAAGCCCTTCCCCCAAGTTCCCCTCCAGTCCCAGATTGATGGTTGGGACCAGGGGAAAGCAGGTACATGTGCCATAGGTGTCAAAATGGTGCAGGGGAGGTGCTGGACCAAAGAAGTCTGTCAATCTAACCTGGGGAAAGAACACATTAGTTTGGAGGTGAACTCATCTCAAGCATGTACAAGTTTGGGAAGTTGGTGAATCATTTTGAGAAAGCACCCATATCCAAAGCTGATATAAATCCAGGGGAACAAATAAGACTTTCTTGCTCATGGCTTGCTGCTCAGGAACTGCACACAGATGGTGCACTGGCCTATTCTCTCCACAGGCCATGTGGCATTATCAACTGTATGGCCCATGGCCTCTAGGAGAGATCCTCTCTCACTGGCTTGCTGACCTGGTAATGTGCTCACCAGTGCGTTTACGCATCTCCCCATTCATTGAGTATGCAACCTTGCCGCCCTAGCAGGCACATGGCCTGTGAGCTCCAGGAGAGAGCCTGAAGTGGATGGCAGCCAGGAACAAGCTATTCTATAGGGGCGATTGCTTAGCAGATGCCTGTAGCTTTCAAAGGATGGTACTTTAAAATGGAGCAGGAACTCTGGCTGAGGCTTTTGTTTTGGTCTTGCTGAGGATGGTTCCATTTTGTCTTGGTTTTGCTGAAGAAATGAGCTCTGAAATGGTAACCTGCCATTCTTCCAGATTGCAGAGCATCTGAATAAAATGCCTTTCATTTTGTATCAGCACCTGCCTTAGAAGTTTGGCTTTTGTGACAGCACGTATATGAACCCCTGTTTTTTGTTCGGTAACAAGATGACATTCACATAACTTTTACTACAGTATACTGTAGAAATTGTCCTATTTCATTTTTAGCTATTGTTGTTAATCTCTTACTGGGCCTAATTTATAAATTAAACTTTCTCAGAGGTATGTATGAATAGGAAAAGACATAGTAGATAGTGTTTGATATTATTCATGGTTTCAGTCACCACTGAGGGTCTTAATACATATTCCCACACATAAGTGAGGACTAAAGTACTTTTAGCCATGAGTCTTAGCACACTGCAAAAAAACTGATATTTGCCTAATGTTGCTTTTGCATTTTCTTCATTTCTCCTAGAATTATTCTATGAGGAAGTCTATTGCTTATTCATTTATTTATTTATTCAATGATATATTTTTATCAGAATAGACTCATGGATATTAATTTTGGTCTTTCTGTCAATCCAATATTGCAGTCATTTTTTTTTTTTTTTTGCTTGAATTGTTACAGTTTTGGCCACTGACACTCCATCACTTTGGCTTTTGTTTCTCTTTGCCATTTCTCCTTTGTTTTCTTCAAAAACTTTGTTATTTTCTGGCACCATATTATATTTCTAGCTTACCTTATACTTCTCTGCCCAAATTGTGGGAATCAACTATTTCTCCAAGGAGTCATAAGCCCTTTTATCAAAGAATTAAATTTAGAAACCAGTGCTTGAGACTAAGTGTGGTAATTGCTACTAGGATGTCACTAATTCTAGGCCCCCTCAGCAGACCAAACTATAATATATATATATGGGGGAGCAAAAAGATGGAATTATCTTCTGGAGGGCAGACCCCTTGTCTTACAGGCTTCCCCAACTGGCTGAGTGTTCTAGGAAACCACCCATATCAGTGTACCAGCTGGCATTGTTGTGAGAGGCTGCGTTCAGCTTCAGTGAATATTTTTAGGAGACTCTTTCAATGCATTTGCCCATTTCATGGTGGGTGATTTATGAGTGTACCTGCCCACAGTGCTCTGAGTTTTCAGCAGGTTTTGATGAAAAATGGCATGACCCCCATTTCTATTCACTTGATCTCACCCCAAGCAAGTTTTTTTTTGTTTCCCTAATTAATAAAAATCCTCAAAGGGAAACATTTTGCCGATGTGGAGGAGGCGAAACAAAAAATGGCAGAAGCACTAAAAGGCATCAAAATCAATTAGCTAAAATACTGTTTTTTGAGCAATGGAAAAAAGTCTTGATAGATGTGTCACATCAAATGGAGAGTGCTTTGAAGGTGACTAAATTTTAAACATATAAGAATGAATACACAATTTTTTATAAATAAATTCCATTTTGGGGAGTCCCATATATGTAATTCTAATAAAGTCTCAATTATGTTTATATCTGTATCTATGTCTATTATCTATCTTTCTATCCATCTACCTATATCTCTCATCTATTATTTATCATAAAGACCACAAGTTCAAACTGATTTATTCAACTCTAATAATTGACAGTTTTATTCTTAACATCCTCCTGTTCTTATGTATAAGACTTTATCTGGTGGCAAAACAAACAAATTTTAAAAAAAACTCACTTTTATCGTATACAATGTTGACTTATTTAAATAAAATTAATTAACATAATAACAGAATTTCTCGTCCATGCCCCCATTCAAAAGAAGTTTATTAATTAGTATATGCTTCTTATTTTCAAACAAGATAAAGTACTATTTTTTTTAAGTTACATAGGTTAGTTCTTTTGTTTTCCATCTCTAGAGAACCCCGATTAATACACTATGTAGCTTATTTTGGCTTTGTTCACATATTGTTGATTTTAATCATGTCTTTGTATTTTAAGGTATGTGAAACTATCAAAAGCTGCCTAAAGTTATACTCAAAGAAACTTTTTTTTTTTCCTTAACCATCTTATTACTTTTGGTTCCACCTTTTCACACCCATTTTTTTTAGCTTGTAGATTATACTTTCTGTAATTCTTTTGTACCAATGAACAGATACAGCTCTGTTTTCCTCTACCCCCTTCACTTTTCATAAAAACTATACATATTCTTTTGCACTATAGCTTTTCACTTAGCAGTATATTTTGGAAATCACTCTAAAGCAATTCATAGTCACATAGTACTGCATTATGTGGATGCAGCATATTTTCTTCATTATTTTTTTACTTAAGGGTATTTAGGCTGTATCCAATATTTTGCAATTACAAACAACACTAAAATAAATAACCTGACTCATATTATTTCTGCATTTTTGATAGTTCATCTTTAGAGTATTAGAAGTGAGATTCTTAAGTTAAAAAGATTAACACATATATAGTTTTGTTATTGACAAATTTCCTCCCAGAAGCGTGATAGTAATGTGCATTCCCAACTGCATTGTATGGGAGTATTTGTTTCCCCATAACATTGCCAAGAAAATTTGTTATACTTTGACTTTCCCAATCTGATGTATAAGAAATGGTATTTGAGTGTTATTTTTATTTGTGTCTCTCTATAAATGGGATTGAATATTTTTTATATGCTTTATACATATGTACACATATATAAGAGTTCACTTTTTTCCACTTTTTTTATTGGGAAAATGTAGCAACTGGGAAAAAATGAAATTATATATATATCTCATATCATATATACTAATAAACTCTACATTGATTGGAGACCTAAATATTAAAAATACATCATTTTTTGAAAGTATATTATATTTTCACATAAAGGCAAAAGGAGAGAGATATAGCATATAAGATATACTAGGTCATTTTCTTCTGTTACATATGCATTAATTTGTTGTATTGTTTGAGAATATTTGATTTGAGCAAGAAAAAATTGATGAATCTCATAAGCTAAATATAGATAAGAAGTCAGAATGTAGAGCATGTGTGAAACATAAAGAGGATGGAAGGACTAAGAACACTGATTATTCATGAGATACTAAATATGCATGAGATACTAGAGGTACTAAATAACAAGATACATTAAATATACATAGGACATACAGAGCATTCATGATTTATGAAGTCTTAATTGAGCCACCCATTGGACACTCATTTTGTCCCTGACAGTTTTATCCCCATGAAAGTCATATAAAACCATCATTTTTCAACAAGTTAAATGGCAAACTACAGCTATAAGTCAGCCAAACGTGCCATGTCTGTCTGATAAAGCAAGAGTATGTCATTTGCCCTGGGCATCTTCACAGAGTAGGCTCCCTTGCTTGAAATTCAACTCTCATTCTGTTAACCATGTCTTCCTAGAAGAATAAAGAGACAGGACAATTAAACATTGTGTAAGACAGATTCAGGTAATATAGTCCTTCCAATTCACTTTCACTTTATACTAAATGTGTTAACTTACTCCATCTCCTTCCCCTTGCTTCACGCTATGTGTATAAATGTACTTAGTAAACTTTGTGATTCAGGTATTTTAATTTTATTTGTGAACCTTTCTGTTTCATGATCATGGGAAAAGTTTCCTTGTTAGTGTATTTGGAGTTTGCTATTGCATCAAGCAAATGCCCCCACACAACAAGGGAAATAAATCTTACTTAGTTATTTTGTTGGTGCAGAATAAAATCAATATTACGTTCAGGTGAGTGTGTACTACAGTTATGAACTCTTCATCTTCACAGAAAATCAACTTGATTTCCAAATACCAATAATTTTGTCACCAGAAATAGACATGAATATATATGCAGGTTTCCCCACTATCTGAGAGTAGAGAATTTCTATAAAATATTTCAAATCCAAATGGTGGAAAGTAAGAAACTGAGGACATATCTTGCGAATGAATGCACAAAATAAATAGAAGTAAAGCACAAATGCATGCAGACAACGCTGAAAGCCACAGTACCTTGACGCTGAGTGCAGTCCCTGGTAAGGAGCTCGGCAGTGCCGCTCTTGCTACCCAGGGTGTGCTCTGCCTCTGTAACAATTTGCTGCAAAACAAACTCGGAACATTATTTGTACTTTTTATCTTTTTTCATAATAGTGAATATTCTCTTTGGCTTTCTTTTGGTTGACAAAACAGGTACTACTGTATGCATTTCATAAAAGCAAAGTGTCATTGTTGGCACATGCAAACCTAGGGAAAAACCCTGAGGCCAAAAATCTAACTTCATAAGCGGAACACAAGTCAAGACTGAAGAAAGAGGCTGGCCACTGCTGCCTGGAAATAACCGAGTTTATTAAGGAAAACTTACATATGAGACATTTCTTGGCTTACTTTAAGACAGTGGATATCCCTCATGCCACTTGGGGAGCTTACAGAAAAATTCAGTGGAAAGTACAGCATTCCCATATACCCCTCTTCCCCCTAGTTTCCCCTGTTATTAACACCTTGCATTAGTATGGTACATTAGTTGCAACTGATAAGCCAATATCAGTACAATATTATTAAATAAAGTCCATGGTATACATTAGGTTCACTTTTTTTAAGACAGAGAATGAGAGAGAGAGAGAAATATCAATTTATCATCCCATTTATTTTATTTATTCATTTGTTGGTTGATTCAAGTATGTGTCCTGACTGGAGATTGAACCCACAACCATGGCATATAGGGATGATGCTCTGAGCCACCTGAGCCACCTGCCCAAGGCCAGCTTCAATCTTCATGTTATACATTGTATGGGCTTTGACAAGTATTTAATGACACACATTAGATTTTTGTCAGTACGCCCTTCTGCTTTCACGTAGGTTTTTTTCAATAGGTTTTATTGAAGGATAACATACATACTAAAATGTGCACACTATATACTCTGTGCAAGGAATTTTCAGAAAACTCCTGTGTAATCAGCACCCATGTCAAGAAACAGAATATTACCACCAGCTCAGAAACCTCCCAGATGTCCCTCCCCACAAAGGTAACTGATATCCTGACTTACAGTAATATGTTAGTTTTACCTGCTTTTTTGTTAGTTTTTTCATTGTTTGTTTTTTGTTCTTATGCATCCTCAAGAGAACCACACCTAGAGTTGTTCATAGGCACTCACACCAGGCTCTGGTGAAAGGACAGTGGTTCCAAGGGTGTGAGAGTCATACAAGGAGACACTCAGTTGTGTGGCTCCAGGGCAAGGGCTGAAAGGCCAGCTGTCATTGTCCTTGTGTTAAGTTCTCCTCCCACACGGCCAAATCCGAATCTGCATTAACCTGATTAACACCACTCGCACCACCCCCTGGTGACATCCTGAGACCCCGCGCCACCCAGCTCCAGGTTCTTTCAGTGGCTGAGCCTCCTGGACAGCCCGCAGGCAGCAGCAGGCTGTGTGGTGCTCTACTCCTTTCGCAGAGTGGCCAGAGGCCCGGTACAGGTGGTACCCAGTTTCAGTTCTCAGCACAGACTCTCCAATGCACCACCAGGCCCTACATGGATCATTGGTAGCTCTTACCAGACAGTGCCAGGCAAGTCAAGGCAGCAATTGATCTTGGCCTGACCCAGAGCCTCTCCCATAAGGAACAAGAACCAACACAACCACTGGAAGGCTTCAGACAACTAAGATGTCTGCCCAGTGGGCTCCGCAACCAGTACACTCAAAGAGTGGTCTCAGCAGATAGCAGGACCCACTGGAGTCTATTCCATGGGGTCAGCACCTGCACAAAAGTTCATATACTATGGTTGTAGCAAAAAAAAAATGTTAACCTGAAGGTCAGCATTATCCACTGATGTGCCAAGAGCAATCAAGGCTCAACATGACCCATACAAGGGACACTCCTGGAACACCCAACTCAGATGATCAGGGAAACCGGGGTCTACAGAACACATTCTACATAAGGTCTCTTTGCCAAGACTGGAAGATGAAGCATATCTGCCTAATATATACAAATAAATACATAGAGGCAACCAAAATGAGAAAACAAAAAATCATGTCTCGAATGAAAAAACAGGAGAAATCTCCAAAAACAGAATTAAATGAAATGGAGGTAAGCAATCTACCAGATGCAGAGTTCAAAATGCTAGTCATAAGATGCTCAAGAAACTTAGTGAGAACTCAACAAAGACATAGTAAGAATAAAAAGAAGACATAGAAATAATTTTTTAAAAAGAGGTCACAAATGAAGAATACAACTTAAATGAAGAATATACTAGAAGGCATCAACATCAGATTAGATGAAACAAGATCAAATCAGTTGTTTGGAAGATAAGGTAGCAAATTAATAACCAATCAGATCAACAAAAAAAGAAAAATGAATTAAAAAATAAAGATTGCTTGAAGGACCTCTGGGACAACATTGAGTGTAACAGAATTCGCATCACAGGAGTACCAGAAAAAGAAGAGAGAGCAAGAAATCAAAAACCTATTTAAAGAAATAATAATGGAAAATGTCCTTAACCTGGCAAAAAATTAAACATACAAGTTAAGGAAGATCAGAAAGTCCAAACCAAATAAACATAAAGAGACCCACACTAGACACATCATAATTAAAATGCCAAAGGTTAAAGACAGAGAGAGAATCTTAAATACAGCAGGGGAAAAGTAGTTAGTTATATACACAGGAGCTCCTATAAGTCTCTCAGCTGATTTCTCAACAGAATCTTTGCAGGCTATAAAGGATTAACAGGAAATACTCAAAATGATAAAAAGCAAGGACTTACAACCAAGACTACTCTATACAGCAAGGCTATCAGTTAAAATTAAAAGAAAGATAAAGAGCTTCCCAGACAAGAAAAAGCTACAGGAGTTCATCACCACAAAAACAGAATTACTAGAAATGTTAAAAGCACTTTTTTTTAAGAAGAAAAAGAACAGAAATATGAATAATAAAATGACAATAACTATATAACTATCAATAATCACTTTAAATGTAAGCGGCTTAAATATTCTAATCAAAAGACAGGGTAGCTGAATGGATAAAAAGAAGAGGACCCATATATATGCTGTTTCCTAGAGATCCACTTAAGATCAAAAAGCACACTCAGACAGAAAATAAAGATATGAAAGGATATTTATTGTGAATAAAAAAAAAGCTAGGGAAGCAATATTTATATCAGACAAAATATATTTTTGGTGGTAACACTCACACCTGTCAGAATGGCTGCCATCGATAAATTAAAACAAGTGTTGGCAAGAAGGTGGAGAAATGGGAACCCTTGTTGCACTGTTGGTGAGAAAGCAGAATGGTCCAGCCACTATGGAAAATACTAATGAGTTTGTATCTCTCAGATCAATCACGCCCTCTGTCAGGTTAAGATGAAGAACCCTGTGTGAGCTTTCTCTCTCTCTCTCTCTCTCTCTCTCTCTCTCTCTCTCTCTCTCTCTCTGTATCTCTCTCTATCTATCTATCTCTCTCTGTCTCTCTCCATGCCTGTCTCTTTCCTCTTCTTTTCTTCCTTCAAGGAGTATACCTTTGCTTTCCTTCTCTTAAGCTCCAGTAGCCCTTCTTTTGCTTCTGTAACTGGTTTCCTGAGGCCACGCAGTACAGCCTAGCTCATTTCTTCTATATCCATGACTTTTCAAGTAAGTATTTTGTTTGTGTTTGTGTTCTTGGCTCTGAATTCTTTCTTAGCCAAGCTCAAGGACTGAGGTCAAACTTTGCCAGGGACATCTTGTGCCTTTCACCATTAATAACTATGCTAATTTTTAAGTAATCATTCCAAAACTATTGTATCAATTACAAAATTCTGCTATAGCAATAAAATTACTGTTTAAGTTCTCTCATATTTCATATAAATCTAGGCATTTTTATATTATCACCCGTAGCAGTCTCTTATGGTTGCCTATTAACATAAATTTACCTTCTCCTTTGTTTACAGACCCCAGTTTGTTTCCCTCCATGGAAAGATAACTCTGTCCCATCTCAAGGAGTTTTTCTTAAGGTTATTTGTGGCAACATGGTTACAGTGATTAGGTCAGAGGCATGTGACTTAATTCTGGTCAATGATATGTAAAGAAATGTCTTCAGAGACTTATAGGGGAAAAATCTATTTTATTTAAAAGGAACCAAGAAGAAGAAATTGTTATCTCCTTCCTTGTGTCATTGCTGTGTATCATTGTGACAGAGCTGTTGCTGCCATCAAAGGACTGGAAGAGAAGCTTCTAGCTCACTGAATGTGGCTGAGGAGTATACATAAATAAATAAATACATAATAAGGATGAATACAAAGTTCAAAATGCTAGTCATATTCATTCTTATTTCTACCCACTTATTTATTTCAAGACAATATTAATCATAGCCTGGGTCATAGTGCCAAATGATTAATAAAGTGCAATATTTAAATGAAAATCTCTTATTGTTAAACTATATAATTATAAATTACTATAAAATTATCTGACTCTATTATAGTGATGACATTTTAGTAAATTTTAAAGAAACAAGCATGTGTCTCCTTAAAATGTCATATTTTATTTATTATTCATAATACTGTTATTTTATTTCTTTACTCAAAGTTCATATATATTTTAATACTATATTCAGGAAGAGGGAGAAGATAAAAATTTGTGAGAGTTAAGTTTAATTTCAAAAACTTGTAAATTGTATATACTTTTCTTTAATTTTAAATTCCACCCTTTTCTATTGCTGACCTAAAGCAGTAGAATAAGAAAGAATATAAGGGATACAAAATTATGTTGATAAAATCTGACTATGGATATGTCCATATGTTTAAATTCAGTCTTCACTATTATCACTCTTTCTAGCTCCATTTAATTCTTTAGAGCCAGGAAGTCTCCAAGAACCTTTAACTACAAAGAATTTACACTTTCCTCTATCCACAAATTCTAATGCTAAATTGAACAAGAAGGAGAGTCCATCTTTAGTTATCATATCTCATGCTTAATATTCTAACATTCTTTTTTTAAGTTCTAAAAGAATAATCATTGTCAAGTGAAATATGAGTTAGATGTGACAAGTTAATTTCACAACTTTTAAATGTAATAAGGCAAAGCAAATGCTAACTGTGTGCACAAAACCAAAACTGCTTTGGATGCTAAATTAAATTAGTGTTAACATCCATTCTGTTGTAGGAACACACATAATTTTCTTCCCACCTTCTAAATTCTTCTGGTTGGGCTAATAATCACTTTAACATGACATATATTAGCAAGAGAAAAAAACTAAATTTAATACATATATATATGCCGGTGTGTTGTAAGAATATGAGACCTGAGGCAAATCAGGTATTTGGGCTTATATGCCATTCTGGAGATCAGGGAAAGGGGGAATTGTGATTGAAGCAAATCATATGGAGATATCAAAGCAAATTTTCAGTAAATAAATGTTTGCTGGCCCATTTTTAATAATGGGACACATAAAAGACTTTGTTCAAATGGGCTCAGATAGGTTCTTCCCTGCACATCAAACACAAGTTTGTTTGTTTTATAATCCTCACCAAAGGATATATTTATTGATTTTAGGGAGAGAGAAAGGGAGAGGGAAAGAGAATCATCAATGTAAGAGAGAAACATCTGTCGGTTGCCTCCCACAACCTAGGTATGTGCCCTGACTAGGGATCAAAACTGCAGCTTTTTGTGACAAAGCTCCCACCAACTGAGCCATCTGGTTAAGGTCCATCATATGCTAGTTTTATTAAACTACAATTATCTATTATGATAGCTCCCTTCCTGAAACAGTTTCTCTATCCAAATTCTTTTTAGGCAATTAAAGGGAAAGTCATATTTTTTTTCTCAATGTTTTCTTTCTTTAAAATGTCAGCTTAAAAATAATATCTCAAAAGGCATTTTAGAGGGTAGGCAAACTCTGCTCCCCATCATTATCTTATTACACAAATAAAAATTTTCTAAACTTAATAGGATTCAACAGTATAGCTTTATTATGTTAGTTCTATATGTAATAAAAAATATTTTTACTTATTGTGCTAGATCTCTATATTTCTGTATAAATATAAATATATAATTGTTGAGGAAAAATGAACAGAGACCTGGAAGAAATATAAAACAAATAGCAAGTGGAAGTAACACAAAACCTTATATATATTTAAATTAAATGCAAATGATCTAAAGCAATCCCATTAAAGGGTTTAATTTGTGGTCATACGTTTTCTAAATTTAAATTATCTTTGTTTATAAAAATGCTAGTCTAGGGGTTTAGAAAGAACTACCCCAAAATGTGCCACTCTGTCATGCAGATAATTTCAAGTTGCGAACAATCAAGGCCCAGAAGGCTCAGAAAGAAACTTTGAACTTCTTTTTAACTGCCTGAAAGAATTTAGACCAAAAATTTCTCCATATATAACAATATTTTAGTATGAGGTGTGACAGATAGAGAAGAACCTAGAAAGGCCCATTTGATCAAAGTCCTCTAAGTGTCCTCCTGTTTTAAGATGGTCCAATAGACATCTGTTTACTGAATAATAACTTTTTCTTCCTGTGAATTGCCTTACTTCTTTCTCCTTAGTTCTAAATAATATATTACAGGAGTGGGCAACAAGTGGTTTACAGTTGTTTGTATGGAAAATAATACAATAAGTAAAAAATAATAATACCAGAATAAACTCTATGTTTCATGTACTCACAACTGTAAACCTACTTTGCTTGATACATCTCCAGGTCTGTCCAGAAAAGTCCAGCCATTGTTAATATAACGAGAACAGTTTGTGGGACATAGTTGTAACTTTGCAGTTAAGGAAAGTGGACTGGAATGCACATGAGTGAACAATGATGACTTCACCACACTAGTCAGTGGGGGAAATAGGCACCCTTGAGTAAGCATGTGTACTGTGTGACTGTCACATTCAAAGTGACTGAGCAAGTAAAGCAATGAAGCTGCATCAGATTTTGCATGAAGCTTGAACATTCCTCCACGGAAAGTACTTGGGTGATTCAGAAGGCTGCAGCTATGGGCAACTGGTAACTGGCACTTTCATCATGACAATGTATATGCTCATGCATCACATCTTGTGCAGAGATTTTTGACAAAACATCAAATTACCCAGGTGATTCAGCCCCGCTACAGCCCAGACTTGGCGCCCTGTGACTCTAGCTTTTCCCAAAACTAAAATCTCCTTTGAAAGGGAAGAGATTTCAGACCATCAGTGATACTCAGGGAAATACATCAGTATAACTGATGATATTGAGAGAACTGTATGAGGTCCCACGGTGCCTACTTTGAAGGGGGCTGAGGTGTCATTGTCCTAATGTACAATGTTTCTTGCATCTTCTTCAATAAATATATCTATTTTTCATATTACACAACTGGATACCATATATACACAATTTTACTGTACTGTGTTTGGAATTTTCATGCGTAAGTGAATTCCCTGTCTGTATGTATTAAAACTTGATTTTCTCCTGTTTGTATGCTGTATGCCACTTGAATTATTAATGCAGCCAATAGAACTAAAAGAGGGAGGGGGAAAGTTTTTCCATCACAACACTAGTAAGAACTAGGAAATTAAATTGGCATTTGAAGTATAAATAAAATGAGATTTGCCTGAGGAAAAAGGAAGCTAAATATCATTCTAATAATTTAAGTACTACTGAAGAGGATAACCTCAAAATTACTTAATCCATTCAAATTAGAAATTACATTACAGTGTTTACCTTTTTGTATTTTATTATATTAGCTTTCTAACCTGTTTTACAATTCATTAGTTATAAATATTAATTTACTCATTCATTTTTCCATTTATTCAACAAATATATTTGAACACTTATTACATGCCAGGCGGTATGTAAATGCT
This sequence comes from Furipterus horrens, assembly GCF_987537825.1. Lineage (NCBI taxonomy): Eukaryota > Metazoa > Chordata > Mammalia > Chiroptera > Furipteridae > Furipterus > Furipterus horrens. The sequence goes on from NW_028327171.1 coordinate 57,334,591, forward strand.
ATTGAAAAAGTAAAACACACACACATTTAGGACTAAAAGGGAGCTCAAGAGTGTGTGGAAGGGATGCAGCGTTCATGTTGCAATTTGGACAACATAGGCCTCAATGTGATCATGACAACTGAGCAGACATGAAAGGTATAGCATTAACAAGGCTAATTTCTGGAAGAAATTTCCAGCCAGTTCAAATGTCCTAAGATAGGAATGTATCTGTCCTGAGCAGGAAGCTGCAAAGAGATCCTTGTAAATTAAGCAGCATGAGAGACAAGAAAAGTTTGACTTTTTTTTTTTTTTTTAGTGAAATGAGAAACTACTTATAAGGTTTCAAACAGAAGTGAGACATGATTTAACATACATGTTTTAAAAATATAGCTAAGCAGGGATAGAAATAGAAACCAGGTAGGAGGGCATCATGGTGAAATAGGTCAGAGAATGGGGACTCAGATCAGAATCATAGAAGTGGTGATAGAAAGAAAAGTGGTCAAATACTGAATATATTTTAAAGGTACAACCAACAAGATTTCCTGACGACGTTGATTTTGGGTGTGAGAAAAAAGATTAAAGATATCTCCCAAGTTTTGGGCCTGAACAAATGAAAGAATGAGTTTCCCACTAAATGTTTTATGAAAGGCTGTGCTTGTAGCAGGAGAGGAGGTGGAATGACCAGAACACTAGCTTTGGACACCTTGAGTTTCTGAGGCAGCTTAGTAAGATGCTAAGAGAATTCCTTGCCAAATGGCATGAGGAAAACAGAGACAGACAGTTAAACTTAGAATGTGGTTTACACGTTCCCCACCAGGCCAGGGCCAACCCACATTGTCCCTGGTCTCTCTGGTGAGAGTCTTTGAAGGTGAAACTAACCAGACAATGACTCTGACCCTTCTATGTGCTCATTTTGATGCATCAGCATATCAAAGGATACACCTGGAAAGCTGATGAATATTCTATTTAAAGTCTCCTCTGAGACTGACCCTAAAATTCCTACCCTTAGAAAACAAAAACCCTCAAGATAAAGAACCCAGTGCACTCTCTCTCTAGTAAGAAAACAAATGCATTTTAGTTAAGTGAATTGTGTGTTGACTACTGCATGTAGTATTCAAGTATCTGTCTTTGTTGAAATTTTCTTGTCTGTTTCCAAATTTTAGTTGGCTCAGACATATGAGGGTAAAAGTACTTGTTAACATCATCAGACAATCTGCTTGCTACTGTTTTATTTTCCTAGAAAATATATGTAGCATTTTTCATTATTAAACATGCTTTTCAATTCTAATTGGAAACATGTTTTTAATCATTGTCAGAGTATAGTATTATTATTTATATGTAATTATAATTTTACATGTAAACACTGGAATCTCTTTAAAATTTCATTAAAATTGATTGATCTCTTTTTGTTCCTGGTGGTGCCATTGCTGAGGCTACAGAGCCTGCCTTCTGCCCTGTGCCTCTTCACCTCTCCACTGGGCTCTAAACCCAAAGCAGTTCACCTCCCACTGTGCCACTAGGATTGAATGGATCACTAACCCTTTGCCAAAGGCATCCTGGCCTAAAGGCATTGCTGCCCTTATCTGCAAGATGGCCCTAGCCCCACTCCAGTGATCAAACTGCTGATACAAATGCAACATGCCAGTAAGCAGATCATGCCTACAAGCAGTATAGGGGCATCCTGGATTGTATTGTGCACATCACCAAGGAGAAAGTCATGCTGTCCTCTTGAGGGATGACATGACAAAGGTCATCTGCTACTTCTCCATGCTAGCTCTCAACTTCGCCTTCAAGGAGAAGTACAAGCAGGTCTGGAGGATGTGGGCAAGCACAGGCAGTTCTGTAAGTAAATATTTCACTGGCAATGTGGCCTCCAATGGTGCAGCTAGGCCCTTCCCTCTGCTTTATCTACCCCTGGATTTTGCCAGAACTTATCTGGTGGCTGGTGTGTGGAAATCAGGCACTGAGCAGGAGTTCCAAGGCCAGGGCGACTGCCTGGGGAAGATCACCAAGTCTGACGGCTCCTGGGGCCTGTACCAGGGCATCATCTTCTACCAGGCGACCGACTTCAGCCTGTACACATGGTCAAAAGCATACTCTGACCCCCAAGAACACCCACATTGTGGTGAACTGGATGACCACCCAGACTGTGATGGTGGTGGCTGGCCTGTTCTCCTATCCTTTTGACACTGTGAGGTGGCAGATAATGATGCAGTCAGGGCACAAAGGAGCTAACATTTACAGGGAGACCATACACTGCTGGAGGAAAATCTTGAAGGATGAGGGGGAAAAAGCTTTCTTTAAAACCCCTGATCCAACATTCTCAAGGTTGTGGGCAGTGTCTTCCTGCTGGTCCTGTAGGAACAGTTGAAGAAAGTGATCCAGGTGTGTACCCTCCATCCCCTCACCTACACACAGCGTCAGGAAAGTTCCATAGAATAATTAACTGTTAGAGACCAATGTTCTTCCAGAAATTCCAATGTCCTTGTCCAACTATATCATGTGTAGAAGGCTGGGGAGGTCTCTAGATTGAGTTCATTGTGATATGAGATGCTGGCACCCTGATTCCATGCATTAATTAGGGAGAAGGGAAAGCCTCACATCTCCCTGGGCACACACAGACCTACACCTACGTGCTTATAACCTCTAACTATTTATTTAAATGAAATCATGCCTTGCATTTGTACCTAAGCACTCTCCTCTTTTGCTCAGCTGAGTATATGCTATTGTGATCTGTGTTTGAAATTATGCTGCAAACAATTAAAGCCAGATGGAGAAAAAAGAAAAAAAAATGATCTAAATTTAAACTTGTTTAGTAATACTCCAGTTCAGTATGTTCAGCATGAATTGTGAAGTCTATGTAAGTTAATATTTATCTAACTGTTTTTAGTGTTCTCTAGAGTACATGTTATTTATACATACCTAAGTACACATGTTTATATAAATATGAAATCCTTCCAAGTCACACCCCTTCCCTCCACAGAGGTAATTGATTTGTTGTTTCAGTCCCTTGCTTTTCTTACTATTTTTTATACAAATAAATGGGTTTTTTTAAATATTATATTTACTTCTGTTTGTTTTAAAGTTTATCAGTGCTTTTTAAATGGAAAACCAGATGTGCCCACATTTTGGGCATCTGTTAACAATCATTTTCTGTCCTTTATTTTCAATGCAACTTCACTGGATTTCTCAGCCCAGTACTTTTTCTCCCTGTGCTAATTAGTAAAATTCAACCATTTGTCCTTGAAAACTGCAGGTTCCGTTAATGGCTTAATAAAAAAAGCACTGTAATATATAGAGAAAACATCTCCTCTACCAGCTACAAGAAAAATAAATATTATGTAGCATCATAAACTTGTCTTTATAATGCTTACTACAAAGCATTGTACAAACTAAGACCTGTAAAATGAATTCAGTTCTTAAGGACTTTCTAAATGGTCTTATTACTTAATAATAATATTATTAATAATATCTCAATTGACATATCATTCAGGGCCCAATTTGGAAAAACAGAAAATTTCAAAATAAATCCATCGATGATTTAAAGCATTCTTGTGCTAGCAGCAGTGGGAACTGTTACCATCTAGTTGGGTAAAAGACAGAAAAGGGAAAAAAAATGAAGAGGGAGCTATAGCTGTTAATGGGACAGAAATCATGACCTTTGGTAGTGAAGTTTTATCATCAATCTGTGTCTTGACAGGAAAAGAGGCATGATATTAAATACACTAATTACACTGTCCTCTTATTCCCCTATTTTGTGCCAATGCATCTAAATTTTTTAATCGAATACAAGTCAGGGAGTAGTGCAGCCTAATAATTGTTGTCCACGTGGTTCACTCTCATAGAGAAGACTAGGGTAGAAGCTATAGCTAAAGAGGCAAAGCGAGATTATCTGAGAAAAAAATGGTAATGTTGTTTGTACAAAGACATAAATATTTTAGGATTCTCTTTATTAAATTCCAGCAATTTATTTAGCCAAATCCTCAAGTTCCTTAGGTCTATTTCTATATGTCAAGTTATCACAGCAGCAATTTTAACAATTTTTCCACTATTATAGACTATAGGTGATCATTTTTCCAGCCTAACATAGCAAATTTTTTGGCACTTTTCTAAGTTCTATGAATAATTTTCTTGTTGCTTTTCCAGATATTACCAAGTCATGAACCCAAACATTGTAATGGTTTAGGTTTTTTGTTACAACAGAGCCCTATTCATAGATAAGAGTTCATGTATCAGTTAGACTTTGCTGTGTAATATATATATATATATATATATATATATATATATATATATATATATATAATGTAAAAACTTAAAAAGGTATCTGACTTAATTTAAAAAGCAAATTATTTCACTTAGTTCATGATTTTTGAAGTGGCTAGGTGGTTTTTCTGGTCTAAGAAAATTCAAATGACTTCTGTTGGGTTCTCTCTATGACTATTGACAGCTGACAAGATAGATGATCAAAAATAACTGCCTTCTTATCTCTGGAAGCTAGTACATTGTGATGTAGGGTGCTTACTTCTCTTCCTTGTGTCCCCTTATCTTTTAGTACAGTATTATGGGCTTGTTTATATAATTTACTTATGATTTCAAGTACAGCAAGCAAGGGAAAGCCCCAATGGCTTGTCGTTTCAAGTCTTTGCTTGCATGACATTTCTTAACATCCCCTTGGTAAATTCAGGTCATAGACCAAGTCCAAGTATAAAGGGTGGAGGAATAGCTCCCACCTTCTGAAGGAGCAGAAATCACTGCTAGTTCACATCATACATGCCATCAGAATTAGAAATAGATATGTTGTTTCAAGCCTTTGAAATAATAATGCTGCTACTATAAGATATGAATCTCATCTGATCCTATCCCAACTAATGATATAGTCATTGGAAGTGAGGTAGCCATAACAAAAGCCTAAAAAATAGGTGGCATTATTTTAAAGATGGCCAATTAAGAAATCGATTCCTGAGAATAAAAAGATAGCATTCTATTGCATGCAGCAGCAAAACATAAGGCATAGCTCATCAGTCCTAACTTGGAAGCTAGATCATATATGCTAAATAAACTTCTATTCTTGGAGAAGATTGAAGAATTAAATTATTACAATTCTGTGTATTGGGATTGACTGGATTTGATCAAGTATTACATAAAAATGATGAGCTCAGAAAATAATTAAATTGTGTTCAAGAAAAAATAAAAACTAATGAAGAAATCTGAAAAATTCAGAGTGATCAAAATGAATCAATAACTTAATCCTTAGACTAGAAAATAACATCATAAAAATATGTGAGCCAGAAGGGCTTTTGAAATTCAGCCCTGGAGCAAAAAATCATATTAAGGGTATAGTCTTCTTTCTCATTGCTAAAACATCTCATCTGATTAAGATGATTTAAGAAAAACATATCAGTATACTGTTATGACAACTAGTAATACCTGTCAGTGCATAAAATGATTCAGGACACAAATCAGAGTATGGGTATAGCTTTGTAAGAGAAGTCTGAGAGCTTAATTTGGGAGAGAGAAGAATTTGGCAAGAAAGTAAAGAAACATAGAATATCCAAAGACTATTTTTCAAAAACTAACTGGCACATAGAATTGACTAGATTCAAACAGATATGAATTGAAATAGCAGTGCTACTAAACCAATCATGAGTCTAGATTTAAAAATTGCTGTGACTCTTGACAGTAAACAGTCCTTGGAACCCCAATCTTCTGTGAGTCTGCAGGGAACTTGAAAAAGCTGTTTATATTATTTGGCAGGCACTGAGAATGTGGCCATTAAGGATGAGGGTAAACAAAATGCCCCTGTAATATTCAACAGAGTTGCCATTAACAGAACACCATAGATTAGGTAGCTTAAATTACAAATCTATTTTCTCATTTACCAGTTAGACAAAAGTCCAAGATCAAGGTCTTGTCAATTGGTTTCTGGAAAAGGCTCTCTCCCTTTTTGTAAACTCATCTTCTTGCCGTGCCCTCTCTTGGCCTTGCTTACTGCGGAGCTATAGAGTGAATATTATGGTGTCTCTTCTTATAAGGACACTAATTTTATCATATCAGGACTTTACATTTATAATTTAATTTAACTGAAACTACTTATTAAAGGTTCCTCCATATCCAGCTACACTGGTGGTTAGGGCTTCAACATATGAATTTGGAAGACACAAAAATGTTCACTCCATAACAGCTTCCTACAGAGTCAGGGGTCATAAAGGAAAATAAAGAAAAAGTCTCTTCTAATAGCAGAATTAGTGCCTAATTAAGAAACAAACAAGCCTTGGCTAGCGTGGTTCAGTGGATTGAGTGTTGGCCTGTGAACCAAGTGCTGCTGGTTTGATTCCCAGTCAAGGCACATGCCTAGGTTGCCCACCAGGTCCCCAGTTGGGAGCACGTGAGGCAACCATACACTGATGTTTCTCTCCCTCTCGTTCTCCTTTCCCCTCTCTCCAAAAACAAATAAATAAAATAAAATAATAAAAAAGATATTTAAAAAATATATATATTAAAAAAAGAGAGAAACAAACAAACATTATTCCCAGGAAAAGAGCCCTCACAATACCAATTCTTATAATTTCAAAAATGTTATCAAAAATGTTATCCTCTGTTTTGTCTTTCCACAAGGAGATATTTATTGCAGTCGGGCTCTTCAAGGTTTTTATCATTGCATAAAACATATGAAGAGAAAAAGAGGAGATATTTCCAAAATGCTGCAGGGACTACCACCCATTAACCAAAGACTGTACATTTGGAGTGGTCAAAGTTTGTGTCTTGTTCTCTTTTGAAGGTTTTGATTTTACTTCATTTAAGAAAAAAAGGAGCAAAGCAATATTTGGAAACCAGAAGAGAACACTAAGAAAGGAATTTATGCACCTAGTGTTCCATCTGTTCACTCACAGTTGCCAGCCCCTTTATAGGGAGGCGTGGTCATGTTGTTCCCAGGATAGCGGGGCTCTTTCACAAGATTCTAAGAAAAACATTTCACAGACCCATGCACAGGAGACTGTGGTGTGACAAGATTTATCTGGGTAGAAGGCTCTTCCTGTTCCTATCTCCATCTCTTGTGCCATGGGAAAAGTTCAGCTGTGTCTTCAGCAAGGACAAAACAAAGACCAGTGTCCAGAGCATGTTTCATATTAAAGCTTAGTTCATCAGAGCCTTCAGGTGGCTACAAAGTGGTCCCAGTGCCCACCCAGGTAGTGTAGCGCTATACTGCTGTACCCAGATTCCTGATTGGAGCCTGCCTTCAGAGTTCACTCCAGCTGCAGGGCTGATAGACTGGCATGGTTACTATGGAGAGAATGTGTGAACAAAAGGGGGCGGGCACATATTCCTGAGTGAGAGAGAGTTCTTCCTTTTTCCATGGGACTATATTATTTTGGCCTTGGGAAGTACCAGGAGCTTTTGCAAAATAACCAATTTCCCAAGCTTTTGCAGGCTTCTGATGGATCCAACCCCTAGCCAATTGATCCGTTTTTCAAGTTAGACTGACAAGACTTTATGGTGAAGCATCTGCCCCTGCACCATTGTGACTTCTGTTGTATTTGAGCTTACCCCCACCCTTGCTTCCCACAACAATCCAGACCAGTCTGGTACCAGAAGGCCATCAGTGTGCTTGGGGAGATCCCTGTCCACTCCAAGGATTGAGTTTCCTTGGAGGCAGTCCCTTGGACTGTAAATGTTATAGCTTCCTGGAGAAGCAAACAGACTAAGTATTCCCAGTTGGTCATGCTTAACAATGCCCAATTCCCTTTGCTTCCTTCCTTATTAATAGTTAGCTAACTACCTACAGAAATAGTGTTACTAATTCTGACCAATGATATATGTGTAGAAGATATGCATGCCAGGCCAGGCATTGTAGCTACTTTATCCCTGTTTTGAGAAGACTATATGTTACTTGTGGTGCCAATGCAGGAACTAAAAATATGTATATAACTTTCCTTGCACCTTCTAAATTCTACTAGCTGGGCTAATGGTCAAACTAATACAGATTAACAGAAGAAATGTACAAAGTTTATTACAGATGTACATGCTGTGGGTGTAATAAGATATGAAACCCAAAGAAACAGTGAGCAGTTAAGTTTTATATGACATTATCAATAAAAGAAAGGGAGGGACAGAGGTCTGGGATTTCCAAGGGGACATAGGTATTTCACAAGAAAGAGAAACAGCAAACATTCTTGCTGGGCCATCCTGAAACAATAGGACACAGAGGGAAACAGGTCTTACTAGATATTGTCCTGTTTGTCACATGTGCTAATTCATGTTTTAAGGTGAATATGCTATGGTTCTCTTCTGGAAGTTGGTTTTTCTACATAAATCCCTTCAGGCAGAAAGGGAAAGTCAAAGGTTCTTTCTGGGTTTTTTGTTTTTTGATAAACAGCTTGAGTCAATATCTCAAAATGTGTGATTTGAGTTCTCCTTACCACTATCTGAGCCTCTAAAAGCCTAAGTCTCTGAGTGACCGTGTGGAACTGAACCGCCACACCCACCATGTGGAAAAGAAGAGTGATAAAAAACGTTCATATGCTGAGTCACTTGGGATGGGGAGGAGCAGGTTGTATAATACAGGAGTACAAACCTGCTTGGCCTGTCTAAATATGATTATCTTTTACTGAAAATGTATAAATACATTTAAAAATAAAGAATCATGCAAGCCCATTTTTCTTACTGCAATGACATATAACAGGCCATTAACAAGAAAAAAAGCAAAAAATTGAAATATAACTTTTAAAAAGCCTATTTTAGAATTATAAAAAAAATCACATTAAATCTTCAAATTACACTAAAATGAGTAAAAGGAATAAGTAATAACTTATAAAGAAATACAGTATGCCTGATGCAAAGTAGCCTTTAGAAAAAGTATAAGGATTTTTAAAAATTTATTGGAAAATTATGTAAAACAATAGATCACTTAATAATAAACTGATATCATATGTAATATGGAAATTTATACAATATATATGTTTATATAAACAATAATCATTTGAAAATATGATGTTGCCTGACTGGTGTGGTTCAGTGGGTTGGGCATCATCCAGGAAACCAAAAGGTCATGGGTATGATTCCTGGTCAGAGTACCTGACGAGGTTGCAGGCCAGGTTCCCAGTTGGAGGTGTGCATAAGGTGACTGATGTTTGTCTCACACGTCAATATTTCTCTCCCTCTCTTTCTCCCTCCATCCCCCTCTCTCTAAAAGTAAATAAATAAATAGTGCGATGTTTAATATCACTGTAATGTAAGAAATATTAATTGACAAAACAATGTGATGATTTCAAATCACTTTATTAGTAAAAATTATAATTTTTTTAATGTCAGTATGCATGAGATTATTAATTAAATAACATTAATTGAGCCTACTATATGCCTGGCATTTGACATACAGCAGTAAAGAATACAGAAATAATTGCCATCCTCCTGAAGTTAATGTCCTCTTATTTTATGATTTGTTAGACGGTAATAAGTGTTACAAAGAGAAGAAATATTAGAAAGTGGGAGAAAAAGTAACCAATGGAGAAATGGCAAATTATATTTAAAAATATCCAGGGGCGATGTTGACAATAATTATTCGCTGTGGCCATTCAGAAGTGATGCTGGCTGCCCAGGGTCCTGGAGCAAGGTCTGAAGGCCTTTTGTTTGGCCAAGTGTTAATCTTTTGGCTACTGCATCAGGGGTTTCCTTAGGGAGAGGCAAGTTGCCTGGGGGAAGTAGGAGGGCTTGAGGTAGGTGCTGCTTGTCATACTAGTATGGGAATTATTCCTACACTTTAGGAACCGGTCTAATCATACCAGAACATACTGACTTAATATCAACTTAGTATTGTACTTTAAACAGATCTAAAAATATCTTTTTTATTGTAGAGATAATATAATGTGCCCCAAAAATGAACACACTGTAATTCTGTTTATTTCTATTCTGAATATAACATACATAAACACCAACATTTTCACTTACATGTCATATATATCTACATATTTACAAACAGGCATGTAAACACACATTGTTTCTTATAAACTTATATAAAAGTCAAAATCATACTGATTCTGGGAGATGAAGAATATAAAAGACAATTTTAATTTTTAACATTTATTATTCCAAGTCCTGCATTTTTACAAGAAGGATGCAATCATTCATGTATTATTTGTATTATTAAAAATATAAATTTTTGTCACATATATTTAATATGCTGTCTCCTATCTTAAGAGGAAAATAAATTAAGCAAATCCATAATTTAAATTCAACCAAATGAACATTTTCATGATGCTTTGTTACTAGAACCTCACAGAATATTCAAGTAAGGCAGAAATGTCAGGGCATAAATTTGTTGCAAAGTGGCTGCTTTTGCCACATATCAATTTCCTTTCATTGCTGTTTGTTTTGTCATTGATGAAGGCAGTGGTTCTGAAGTCCATCAAACACAAGAACATCTGTTTTTTCAAGTGTAGAGAATGTTGCAGAGATTAAATTGCAAGTTACTGACAAATATTTTATGTAATACATCTTAGATAGTGTCCTGACTATGACATGACATATTTTTAGGACATATTTTACATTCATCTTATTCTTTTTAATTCTATTACTAACATTAGCCTGTAAAAGCCCAATATATGATATGCAAATGGAGATATGAAAAATAATGTCGATAAGTTGGCCTTGGCCTGACAGATTTTGTTTTTGTGATTGTGATTATTTTTGCTGTTTATTTGCTTTTTCTGGGTGGGGATTATCTGTGTGTGCCTGAAATAAAATATATGTAATATTAGATATATAAATAATGTAACAGAGTTCAAATTGATCACTAATATGCACTGTGAAATTCATTTTTACCTAACATTTCTATACATTAAGTTTTTTATTTTCTTATCCGTGAAGTAGAAGCAAATGTTGAGTAAGAAGAGAAAGTCTCTTTAAAACCATGTAGAATTTTATTGATAAGGAAATTAAAAGATCTTAGAGATAGAAGATCTTAGAGACAGGGAGATTTGCCCTTAATTACATGAGTCTTGGACAATGACACAGAAATACAGACACACTTGTGTGTACTAAATATATCAATACCTCTCTTTCACAGAATAAATTTAATTTTCATTTGTCAAAGATTGTGTTGTGATAAAATAAAACAAAAGGTATAATTCCATGAGATATGATAGTCATAAACGTTATTCAGCAAAAATGTGTGGTTATTTCTCCTCTAGACACAGAACTATTGTATACAGCTTCTAAAGCTAGTTGTGCTTTGAAAATTAAAACACACAATTTGTTTACTTTCACCTGAAAATGTTGAAGCCATGTGTACTCCCTCCTGCTTCAGCAAATAAAGAAGCTCAATGATGAAGCCTATTTTGCCTGGGTGAAGACAAAGTAAAGCAGAGCTCCCAGCCAACCCTCAGTGACATTTATCATGTGAGATACTCATGTTGGTTTTGCCAGCCACTGCTGAAGTGGGCTATTCTTGCACATCACAGACTCTCCTAATAGATGCACACAGGTTTGTTTGCTCCGTGCATGCACCCTGGAAGATAAATGATTAAGTATAAGATTTTAGGCATGGGTCTTATCAGTTATGCAGTGCAATTGTACAGGACCATGAGTCATTTCTAGTCACTTCACTAGAAAGTTTTCATGTGTTCTAACACTATTTGAACCTGTAGACTATTGGCCTGTTACTCTTGTCTAATGGCACATTTATCCATTGCACTCCTCAGTTATATTTAGATCATATCTCTCTCTTTTACATTTTCCAGTGAACTTCATCATCTTTTTTGTTTCCTTAACTTATATTTGTGTTAGTTTTGTTAGCAAACATAGCACAAATGGCCCATTTGAAACCATTTTTATTGACTAGAAAAATAAAGATCTTAACAATGTATTCTACTGATGAGAAAAATTGAAGTTTTTTAGAGACTATCAGGAAGATAAGCCATTGGGTTGTTAGATATATAAAAATATGTTTATTTTGCCTTTATATTTGACTATGTTTCATATTTAACTCTAGGATTAATAATAGTCAAAACTTTTAAAAGACACAGCACTTGTACTCTGTCAGTTAATTATGTTCAAATATTATTGAGACATCTTATGCTGGCAGTATTCCTGCTAATTTGGAGGTTAAATTATTACTGTTAAAAATCGTAGCTTTTCTCTTAATTTCTGTGTTATGCCATAAATATATGTCCACATATATGTCTATTTAAAATAATTTTCTGCTTGAATGGGTGGACCATCTAAATGTGAGGATTAATTCAAGTCAGGATTATTTTCAACTACTGTTTATTGCTCTGTATTCTCTGCTTTCTCCTGTTGACAGTATTTCTAAAATTTTCTGTTACATTTTAATATCTCTTTTATTTATTGTTGAAATTTCTGGGAGATTTTCAAATTTTAAATTCCAAGTCACTCATACGAATTCTCTCATCTAGGCACTCTCTTGATGTTTTAACTATAGAATTACATATTAATTTATAATTATTTCTATTTTTGATGTTTGTTCTTATTTATTTGTTATTCTTATAAAACCCTATTTTTGACTGGACTCAGATTTAGAAGAAGAAGCTCTCAGAGAGGACAGCTTATGTCTTTTGATAACCTGTTCCCAGCATTTCTCTTTAGCTTTCACCATTCTCTTAGCCAAAAGTTTAGTATATTCTGTAGTCTTTTCCTTATTTTTCATAGTACATTGTTTCTTCAGAGCAATACGCTGACATTTGTGTTGCAGGACGCATGGATTTTGGGTGCTCTGTCTTAGGTTTTTTTACCTCCTCTGTTTATGGGCTTTCTCACAACATGCTGGTGGATACTGTCTTTTTAGAGAGACTGAAAAGTTTGAGGATTTTGCTAGCTCTTTTGGGACTAAGCAACAAGATACAGTAGTATCAGTGAAACCAGGAATATCTCCCCACTCCCAACCCCTTTGCTTTTTTTTTTTACAATGACTAGGTTGAGAACACTGAGATCAGCATCCTCCAGGCAACCTCAGACAGATTTTCACTTTCTCCCACCAGTCCTCCTTGGTCTGTAAAAGGAACACCCTTCACTCAGCAGCAGGCAGACATGGCCATGGGTCAAGCCCCATGCTTCATGGGGAAAACTTGTTTGTCATTCCCACTACTGACTTAAACCACATAACACTTCCATTCTTCACTCAGAGCATCAGCAGCAACTTCTGTGGCTGTAGGTTTCTCATAAAAGATGCATAGTTTGCATTCATTGTCCCATCCAATGAGTTTCTGCCAGCCCGTGGCTGGGAAAGAGATGTTCAGCTTCATCTTGAAGTAGCTGAGCACTTTTGAGTCACCATGAAAAAGAGACCTGACTTCTGCTTAGCCTAGATTACATAGTAACTTCTCTATAATTATTTCTTATTTTCTGATTGCTCTCATTTCAGATAAGTTAGTTCATAACTTTTTCTAAATATAACAGGTGTTTGCTTTTTGTCCTAATACTGATTACATAATATTATGTTTCTGTCTTCAGATTCATAGATTCAGCATTGGATTAGACCAATTGTCCTCACTCTTCATAGTAAATTTTTTATGTTGTTTCACAAACATTTGTTAGTCTTTTATTGTGCTTTTATATTTGAGAGCAGCACTATGAGAAGCAGTATACAGTTTTTATAATTTTTCATCTATGTCCCCTGTAGAGGTCTGTAGTGACAATGGACTATGGCTATATCCTGCTTTTCAACCATATGAACTCCCCATGAAAATAATTTGTTGTGGTTATAAAGTAGTTTTCACAGCTTGAACATGATGACAAATGCTGCTTTTTGTACTTGAGGGAAGGATTGATTCAGCCCCAGTCTTGGCCACTGGTGTTTATTTAAGTATGCTAGCAATTTTCAAACTTTTTATCTGAGGAGTCATTTTCATAATTTTACTTATGTTTTTCATTCTAATATTAACATATTAATAATTAAAACAAAAAATTAAAACCCAAGATTATACAGCCTTTGAAGCAATGATGTCACTGCATTGTGTAGTCTCTCAGTTCCCCACAATACATTGTAAGAGAATAAGAGTGAAAAGCATACTGATAATACTGATTTTATACTATTACAAATTTTGACCCTGGACCACAGTTTGTAAACCACTGAACTGAACTGTGTTATTCCATTGTTTAGCTAGGGTAAACAATGCCTCTAATAACAACATTTTCTTTCTTTACTGCCATTGCTAAAATTCAGTTTGGAGGTTTACAAGTGACCACTAAGTGACCCCTTAAGACATACGCCACCTCTCTACACTGTTTTTCTTTACCCATGATCTAAAAGTTGAGAGATGCATGTCTCATTCCTTGTTTAACATTTGTTCACTTTGAGCTTAGACCCTGTTGGGAAAATGACAGATGATCCGGCAGCAACCTTCCTGATTGGGTTTGATTTTTCACCTCTGTATTTTCCAACAGTGTCATCACATCTGCCTTCTGTGTTCCTTTGTAGTCAAGTCTCCTTTTTTCAGCTCCAGATCCTGGGACCCACAGATCTGCCATCACTGTTGTTTTTCTCTTTTCTTAGAATGAAAAAAGAAAATGTTGTCATACAGCATGAAGTGGTTTGTAACTGGTTTCTTTCATTTAATGTAATGCCATTGGGATCTGTGCATGCTGCTTGTTATTGCTTAATAGTTGAACCCATTTTATTGCTTCTTCATAAGTATTTTGATTGCTTATCAGTTTTTGTTATTTTGAATACAGCTGCAATCGACTTTGTACTAGTCTTAATATGGACAGGTTTTCATTGAACTAATTTGTTTTTAAATGTAATACTTATTATTTTGATCTTGCAATGATTGCCTTCTACTGCAAAATGTCATTTTTTTAATTTTTAATAAAAGAACAGAAAATGAAATGGAGATATTAAATATATTGAACAGAAACGGAAAGTTTGAGGCAATGTCACTTTCAATGGAGGAATTATATCCAGTGCATTTTTAAAAACTTCAAAGGTATTGAGAACATTTTAGTATTATAAGGATTCACCCCACAAAACAGGCTTTTAAATAAATTGATTTCTTATAGGTATTTGTGTCCTAAAATTGGTACTAGACTAATATAATCAAAGTTTTTGACTTCTTCAAAATATCATAGGTCTGAGAGAATATTTTAATGTTCACTATCTAGTATAGAATTATTACTAAATGTCTCAGAAAATATTGGGATTTATTAAAAGTATTGAATTTCTTAGTATTTTTAGTTTTCATAAATTTTGTTATTTTACAAAATATTTTAGTTTATTTCACTCATTAACAAATAGTTCCTGAGCATCATTATGTGTTAGGAGCTATCTTAGACTCAAAAGTCAGAGAGGATTCTTTGGGTATAATCCTAGCAATGGACTTGCTGGTTCAAAAGGAAGCTCCATTTTTAAGTTTTTGAGGAAATTCCATGCTGTTTTCCATAGTGACTGCACCAGTCTGCATTCCCACCAGCAGTGCACTAGGGTTCCCTTTTCTTCACATCCTCGCCAGCACTTGTTGTTTGTTGATTTGTTTATGATGGCCATTCTGACTGGTGTGAGGTGGTATCTCATTGTGGCTTTAACTTGCATCTCTCTGGTGGCTAGCGATGTTGAGCATTCTTTCATATATCTTTGGACCTTCTGTTTGTGCTCCTTGGTAAGTGGTTTGTTCAGGTCCTTCACCCACTTTTTATTTGGATTGTCTGTTTTCTTGGTATTGAGTCTTATAAGTTCTTTATATATTTTAGAGATCAAACCTTGTCTGAGTTATTATTGGCAAAAATGTTTTCCCATATGGTTGGTTCCCTTTTCATCTTGCTGGTGTTTTCTTTTGCTGAACAGAAGCTCTTTAGTTTGATGTAGTCCCATTTGTTTATTCTTCCTTTTATTTCCTTTGCTTTAGGAGATATATATGTGAAAATATTGCTACATGGGATAAGTGAGATTTTCCTGCCTATGTTTTCCTCTAGGACTTTTATGGTGTCACGGCTTACATTTAAGTCTTTTATCCATCTTGAGTTTATTCTGGTGTAGGGTGTAAATTGGTGGTCTAGTTTAATTTTTTTGCATGTCCCTGTCCAGTTCTCCCAGCACCATTTGTTGAAGAGGCTATTTTCATGCCATTTTATGTCCCTTCCCTTTTGTCAAATATTAGTTGTCCATATAGACCTGAGTTTATTTCTGGGCTCTCTATTCTGTTCCATTGCTCTATATGTCTGTTCTTATGCCAGTACCAGACTATAGATGAGGGATTAAAAAACTGTGGTACGTTTACAAAATGGAATACTATGCAGCAGAAAGAAAGAAGGAACTCCTACATTTGTGACAACATGGATGGAACTGGAGAGTATTAAGCTTAGTAAAATAAGCCAGGCAGCAAAAGACAAATACCATATGGTATCACCTAACATGGGACAATAACGAACACAAACAAATGAGAAAAATAGACTCAGAGGCAAGTAAACAGGGAGCGACTGAAAGTGACCAGCGGGGTGGGGGGAGAGGAGAAGGGACGAAAGAAGGGGAAGGGTTTATTCAAGGAACTAATATAAATGACCCATGGACATGGGCAATGGGGTAACAGGGTCGGGATGGACTGTGAGAGAAGAGCCGGGTGGGGTGGGGGGAAACAATAGGGCAAAAAGTGGGACAACAGTAATAGAAAAAACAATGAATAATTTTTTTTTAAGTCAGAGAAAAAAGATACAAATATGCACAGAACATTTCACAGTGAGGTTAGGCACAGTTTCAACTGTGTCCCTGTAACCATGGCATAAGAACACAAAAGGAGACCAGTTTTTGAGTGTTCATCTTAATTTTACTCATTTTGCTTCCTAGCCAGTTTTTGGGGTTCTCTATTCACTGATAGAAACTTGCCTCTACAGTGGAATTTTACACATGTTAACTAACTGTATTCTCTGAGTGAAATATTTTACTTTTCATTGTGATTAGTTAACAACACTCTCCATTAGTACTGAAACCTATGAACTCTGAAATTGTTCAGTCATAGTCTATTCTTTCCAAATAAAACGATGTTTTTAACCACTACTTACTTTCCAGAACAACCTACTTACAAATTAAAATGCCAACCTTTATTTTTTTAAGCAGGGAATTTCCTTTATATTTGTAGCAATATACCAACCAACCATGAATTTCTAAAAAGAAATAGAAGATGGTGAGTAATTGTGGATTGAGTTAATAAATAAATAGAAAATACTTGAGTGAACAAAAGAATGAATAAATGAAAAACTTATTCTTTATATTTAGGAACAAAATTGTTCCTTTCATTATTTCTACAGGTTCCTTTTTTTTCATTAAGATATTTAATTATATAATTTTAAGGAACAAAATAATACAGAAAATATAAACAAGTAAAAGAATAATTTATACACCAACTTTAATAGTAGAGTAGATCCAGGACCACCAGAATAATACAATGCAGTAGGATGTTAAAAGGAGTTGATTCTACTGGCTTAAAAATGCAATTGTTTAAAAAGTGAAATTTAAGTATTCATTAAAAAACCTGAACCCTGGTGCTACATTTACACCAACTTATTCTACATATATTTAGTTTTTATGAACCTAGAAACTAAGTCAGTAGTCCAACTCTATTCAACTATGTATTATCACAATAGTAAGATTTATGCTGATTCTAAAAATATTCTATGGGAGTCCACTGGGTTGTACATATCATATATAAAATATTTATAGAAAGTACTAACTAGGAATCTATATAATAACTTAATAACTCTAGAAAAGGAAAGATTAAAAAGATATATTACCCTTTTCCCAACAATATACACAGTATTAAAAAAAAAAAACACATTTAGGTATGTTATATAAACCTCTCTCCATCCCTTTTGCTTGGAATTAATGCTGTTGATTTGGAAGTCATTGAAAGTCAATTTAGCAGAAATATTACTAGTGCTCTTAATCAAAATACCTTATTGAGCGATCATTTGTGATTCTGCTCCCAGGCATATGTTGTCAGTTTTGGCTCAAATAAACTCTTATGAAAATTCTCTACAGGTTTGGACATTTCTTACATCAAAATTTACTTGGTGTAGTGTGTCAGGATTCTGAAGCAGCTCACGTAGAACAATCCTGCATGAATCCTGTCTGATTCAGAATAACTCTGATACACTTTTAAGTATCTTATGCCATTTAGAGTGTTGATTAGTAAGATATGTCAGTTGAAAACAATGGCATGGCCATTACTGGTGTCAGCAAAGGGAAGCCAGTCACATTCCTGGCTCTTCTTCAAGAGAAAACTCAATGATGTGACTGGATTATCAAAGTAAAATCAGAAACATGGGCATCGTATTTTTATCCAGCCTGTTTATAACTAAGATATCCACATATCTTACTATAAAATATTTCAGTTTTCATCTTTTTGAATGATTTCTGTGTACAAACAAGAGGAGTAGATAGACTATACTATCCCAAAATATGCCACTTTATTATAAAGATTATTTTTGTCTGGTTATTTTTCAGAGGCTGGGACATAGGAGAATCTCTGAAAACAAAAAAGTTGTCATTT
The DNA here is from genome assembly GCF_987537825.1 of Furipterus horrens. NCBI lineage: Eukaryota > Metazoa > Chordata > Mammalia > Chiroptera > Furipteridae > Furipterus > Furipterus horrens. Next base: position 57,353,058 of record NW_028327171.1, read on the forward strand.
GGGGAAGTACTTTTACATTTATAAAGGAAATCTCCATTTGTGTCTCCTTCTCTATACCAGGATCAGAAGGATGATTAAATCTCTAGAAACTCTTGTTTTTGTTTTTTGTTTCCCCTACTAATGCATACAGTGAAGAACTATGTGATCTCTTTTACTTTTCATTACATCTACAACAGTATAAGCACACTTTAACATGCTATCTTTGATATCAGCAGCTTCCTCAATAATCCACAATCATATGAAGGGTTTACTTGGCTCATCAAAAGCTATCTACCAAAATGAAGACTAATAAAAATAATATATTCAATAACTAAAAGTGAAAAAAAATACATCCCAAAGAAGAAATCTCATAGGGAAATTACAGGGTGCAAATGTTTTGACATGGATACTGGGAATACTAAGGGTTGCTCCTATGAAAACAAAAACTGCTTAATCATTAACTGTGATCTTAATATTATTTCAGAACTAAAAATATAAGAAACAGATTGGTATTAACCTTCAGAATTTTCTTTTATTTTTAGGTATAGTTTTCTTCCACTCTCCAAAATTAGAGCATCTCTATGAAACTTTTCCTAAGCTGAAATGTCATATAGTGAAGAAGCAATTACCTTAGGACACATCTTACTAACAGATACACAAGACAAATTGCGAAAAAGAACAGATGCTCACAAACAAAGTTCAAAGAAAAGTGGCTTGAAGCTGAAATACTGAGTGTGGTTCTCTGGAGGGAGTTGGCGATGCCACTCTCACAGCTCCCTGTATGCTGCCCTTATAGTCAGCAAAGCAAATGCCAAATGTTATTTTTGATTTTCACTTTTTTTAAATGAAAGTATTTTTTTTCAAATTTCTTAGCAAAAACAGTTGTAAATGTAAATCCTTTGTAAGTGAAGTAATATAAAGCAAATTTTCAAAAGATGGCTGATACCTGTACATAAGTTTACAGGTAATTTTATAGAAATAAAATGAGTTTTATTTCTATAAAACTAAAAATGAGCTATTGAAGGGTTTCAGGATGAGCTTCCCCAAAATGGCAGTTTGGCAAGTGAACTTTTGAGCTGAACACTACCAAGACCCAGTAGATTTAAGAAAAACTTTAACCTCTCCCTTAACTCCCTAAACAATTTAGACAGAAGGTTTGGCCAAGAAAGGGGGCTATTACCAGAGAAACATTTTATCTGGATGATCAATTTGTGTAACAGGAAAAAACATCTAATTACCAAACATGTGCTCTTCTTATTTTCTTGTTCATTACCCTCGTCTCCTTTGACATCTCAGGTTCCTGTCAAATTTCTTAGCTCAGGCTGGCACATAAGCTTCAATAGTCTAAATTGCCCTTTCTGCATCATATGTTCTTATGGGGACCCTATATGCATGTAATTAACTTTGTTTTTTCTCCTGTTACTCTCTCATGTTTATTTAATTATTAAATCAGCTGAAAGATACAAGAAGCAGATTAAAATTTTTTCCTCCCCTACACTATCCAAATGGGGAGTGATTAGAGCCTCTCAAACAGCTCTTTAACTTAGGAGTAACTAAATAAGCCAGAACTTGAAAGGAGAGAGAAAATGCTTCATTTCAACAGTGTAATCAATAATTCATAGGTTGTTAAAACATCACTGGTCACATCTCTTTATCTAGTTCATAATACAAGAACAAAGAGACACATAATGCTAACAACTCCTAAAACATTTAAAACTCCTAGAAGGAAATAAAGTATAAAAATGAGCACAGTATTATAAATCTGTAGAGCATACCACCCTGTTGGAAACTGCTAACAACTTGTTTAGAAGATTCAAAAGTATATTGCAAGTACCCTGTGAACAGTTAGAGTAAATCAGCAACTCAAAGGTACCACAAAAAGTCACTCAGTAACTTCTGCCTTGAAAATTAAAATATCACCTGATAACTGGAAGAGGGCAAGGGGAGCCATGTTGTCACAGACCAAAGGGTGGGTTCTTGTTTTTCCCCAGACAGAAACCACAGGAGGAGACAAGAGTTAGAACATAAAACGTTTATTAAGCGTTAGAGGGAAGAGACCAAAGCCTGATGCATCAAAGCAGCATACAATGAAAATGGATATGACTCCCTAGCCTCTGCTGGGGCTGCGTTTACATAGTGTTGGGGGAGTCCTGTTTCCTGGTTGTCCTTCCAGGTCTCTCTTGGGTGAGCTGGCTACACGCTCCAAAATCAAATGCATACTTGATTAATATTGTAAATCTCTACTCAGGGGTGTGTTTTTTACTGTTACAATGAACATAAGTTACCACAAAGACACTCTCAAGAGCTCCTGTTCACGTGCAATTTTTGGACTTCTCTGAGCTTGGTGCATTTTTTCTGTTTTCCACAGCACTACTGATATTGTGTTGTAATTAATAGAAGGCAGAAATGGTATGCTGCTATTCGGGGTCCAAGCAGGATCCAGTCCCATAGCTTTCTTGCCACTGGCCTCCTACAATATCCCCTTCTCAATCGCAAAAGAGAAGAATTTAAAGAGAGAAGACAATGAATTATTAAAAGCTTCATATTTAAGTCAAAACTAAATTTATTGATTTTTTCCAGTAGGTTCTTAAGATCACTAATTTAATCTTTATGAGGCCATAAAAGGTTACATTGGTGTAAAGTTATTTTTCATAATCTTTGCTTTAATGCTTTATTTAAATCCAAAACACAAAGTAAAATCTAATAGATATAAATACCTAAAAAAGCAGGCAAATACTTTTATGTCAGAAAGAGTAATAAAAGAAATTCAGTCCTAAGGACTTGTATTTTTTTAAGATTATATTTATTTAAGAAAGGAAGAAAGAGAGGGAGAGAAACATTTATGGGAGAAAGAAACATCAACTGGTTGCCTCTTTGTCATGCCCTAACCTGGGACTGAACCCACAAAGGAAGCATGTGCCCTGACCAGGATCGAACCAGCTCCCTTTTGCTTTGTGAGAGGACACCCATTCAACTGAGCCTCACTGGTCAGGGCACATGTTTCTTGTTTTAAAGTTTAAGCAACAGAAAATAAGAGTGTAACTACAGTGAATTATCAAGCAGGTTTTACAAATGTTTGAGAAAAGGATGATGTGTGACAAAAGTAAATTCATTTTGAACAAAAAGTTAAAATAACATGATATACTTTGAAAAGTCTGAGAAAATAGTGTTAAACAAAATTTTAAGTTCCATGGCTGAAATATATTTAACAGAAAGAGTTCATTAGGGCATTACTAGTAAAAATGAACAAAAACAATGTGGGGGCATGGAGTCTAAACCACCAGCAGCATTGTCAGGTGGAAAAAACAAGCTTGTCCATTGTCCCAGAGTTGGGGAATGTTTCTATATATCAAGTAGGTAGAGAAAGTTGTTCTGAAAAAATTTACAAATGAGGTGGAAGAAGTTGGGGAGGTGGGGGGGGCGGCTCATTCTAGGATAGGTGAAGAATCCACAAGAAAAAGTGTCTGCTTCTGTGGATCAGCCATGGGCAACAGATTGTGAAGTTCATGTGTAAACAAGAAGTGGAGGCTCCTGTGGTTTGATGGCACCTGACTATTCTTTCTTTTAGATGATGGTGGAAATAGCTACCTGGAAGTTAATTCAAAGTTTCAACCTATACTCAAAATTGTAAGTAGTCTTCTGTTGTTTTTCTTGCTCTTCAGCTGTTAACTGATTAAGAAACTAGCATCTATTTAACATTTAATTATTTTTTATTTCTTTTTTATTTCACTTATTTTAAATAATAAGAAATTATTAGACTAGACTAGTTCTTTCATATAGTATAAATCTATGCAAATACAATTAGATACTTGTGAAATGTGAAAAAATTATTGAAATAATTTCATAGTGATTGATATTTTTGTCACCAGGTGTAAACTTTTTCTTTGTTTGGGGCAGTCTTTTTCACACAAACCCTTACTAAGAGAAAGATTTAAACTGTAAAGATTGTGCTCCTAAGCAATTATTTTAAAATGAAAATGTACATATTTGTTTTGTTAATCTCGCATAGAAAATGTATATATTTAAATATGTAAATAATGGGAACCTCCTTCAAGGTAATGAGTTTAAGTAATAGATTAGAAGCTAGCTACCTATAATCTTTGGTTTTACTTTTGTATTCAGAAACATAATGAATTCACAGTAAAAGGTGAGCAATATATTATGATATTATGCTTAGGACTTTCTGATAATTATTTATGTATATTTAGTTCATATAACTTCTAATAATATTTTTTTAGATTATGTAAGTGTATTTTGAAATTATTATAAAATGAGTTATACCTAGCTTCCAAAATGTATCTTTTCCAGTTTAATTTACAACAAAGGTAGTTCTAAAGATGTTAACTAATAAATTCTATGTCAGGAAAATTTAAAATTTAATTAGTGTTCAACATGTAATATTTTATTAATCATGTCAACTATTGATAACGTTGTATTTTCATAATTAAAATTGTACAACAGATCATCATTACAGGTGTCTTTTTGTACATAAATTCATTTTTTCTCTAGAATAAGCTTGAGTATCCGGGACAGAGCCAGAACATTTTTGGTTTTGTAACTATAGATAAACTGCTCTTTATAGTCATTATACCTATTTTCACTTTAACCCACCAATTCTCCAAAAATTCTAAGGTTTCTTAGTTATTATTGAACTGTAACACACCATGGAAGGTAGATAATGTACATGTAGAAATTGACAAGAAATATCTTTGAAAGAAATTTGTAATTATTGATCATGCTTATAGGTCCGTGTAGGAATTTTTTATAACAAGAACTCTTAATTGTATTTCTGGCAGAGAATTTCCACATACACATCATCCAATTTCTCCTAATGTTAATGACTACAATACATTAATCAAAACTCAGTAAACAAATATTGCTATCTTACTATGAATAAATTCCTAGATTTGATTTGGATTTCAACATGTTTTTTCTGTTTCTGTTCCAAGAAAAATATTTTAATTCATTCCATCAGCTACTTCCAATTAATCTTAAGGAAACTGGAAATTTGGAAAATAAGTAATTTACTCAAATTAAATATTTATTCAGTGGAAGAGGCAACATACAATATATAAATTAGGGCAGATATGTGAGATGGCTTAATAGTAGTATTTTCACATTTCTCTATTTGGGTAAAATATGTCCTACATCAGCTTTATTTCAGAAGCAGATGTATTTGGTGACAATGAAAATATAAAATTGGAAAAAAAATTGAAAAGATGAGAGTAATGTAAAAAATATGTTGTTACTTAATAAATATATATACAAAGTTGCATTAAATATTTATACATTAATTACTTTTAACAAAAAATAGTTAATACATTTAGTTTAAATATTTTAAACAGCATCAATGCCTAAGGAAAACATTATGGAAATAAAGTGTTGGAAGTTATTTGAAATTGCTTATGTATTTGTTAGCTGACATTAGCATAAGTAAATTGCTTCTGTCATGCAATTCACCTTGAAGTCATTTTTAAATTTGATAATTCCCTATTCTCTAATATCCAAGTAATATTTAAATTAAAAAATGAGAATAAAACACATGTGTTACCCCTGGGAATTCAGTACATTGATGAATTTCTAAGTATAGTTCATGGTAGTAATTGTCATTATGTAACCACTGTGTGACAAATTCTATACAACTCAAAGTATAGACCTCAATGATCTACCAGGAAAGATGACTGGCTGTAATAACTGATCTCTTATTATATTTTGTTTATTTATATTAACTATTATTTTGGAAATCAACAACATAGAAGCTGAAAGCCACCTCTGATAATACCCAAGCTGATAGTCAAAATTACTACTTAACAGGGTTTTAACTGAGCTTGAAGAGAAAATAAACTTGATATTCTAGTATCAAATTTTCTTTACTAAAGAAAAAATATATTAATTATGTCCTAACATTTGCCATATTAGTGACATTGAGTCTCCAAATATAGTATAAATAGTCCTTAATAAAACTTAAAGGTGTTTTGAAGATAATAAGAAATAGAAGCTCAAGAAAAACTTATGTAACATGTAACTTTTCTTCTATGATTATCAGTTGGTCAAACTAAAAATGTCAACTATAAGTAGTTCTTGAAAGAATATTTAGTGCTATAGTCCAAATGTGTAATTATTTAATAATAAAGAATTGCAGGAACAGTGACAGAATTTTTTTAGCCAAGGTTAAGTGGTAAAATATTACTCTGTTTGATGAGTATCCTGAAATTCTGTTTAGTAGATTCCTCTTTTTTTTCCTTTATCCCCTAAGTTGTTACTTTTTATATTTTGAATATTTTCATTAGCCTCATATGGTCTAACTAGCTAGAGATTTGTTTCTTTGTAGTTTCTTAAATATCTAAAGTTCTTTTTTTTATTTTATAAACTTTCCAGACATAGAAGGTAAGCATTTTAATTACTTTTCTATTATCTTAAAAAATATTTCTGTGTTGGATGACTCTGCCAAATTCTAGCATCAGAGTCTCAATTATTAGAAGAATCTGGATTTCATATCAATATGGCAGCACAGGTAAACACAGTATTCACATCCTTCCACAACCACATCAAAATTATTGCTAAACTAAAGTACAGCCATTACTGAGAATCACCTGAAATCCAGCTGAACAGAATTCTTATAACTAAGAATATAAAAATAAGCCACATTGAGACTAATAGGAGGGACAGAAATGCAGAAGAGGTTAATCCCACACCATCCAGTGGCAGTTGAAAATTGGGAGGGTTATCTCATCTGCAAAGGTTCCTACTGATGAGCAACATGTTCCAGCCACACACCAGATACTCAGTATAAAGTTTCAGTACCAAAATATATAAGTGCCCATAACTTCTGGCTGTGAAAATCAGTGACAATTGTGGCTGAGTGAGATGATGAGCTTCTAGAGTCCCTGGAGTTCCTCATAAGGAGCCAATGCACGTATTTACTCAGACTCAATTTTTCTGAGCTCAACCGCTGATGCAGAAGCTCAAAAGTCATATCAAGGACATACAGGAAGGAACTGAATTGACTGGCCTTAAGCAAGAACTGGAGGGGCAGTTTTTTTCCTGACAAAAGTGCTGGCAGATGCCATTGTTTCTTTGTTGAGCCCTCCACCCCCAGAGGCAGCAGGCAGGCACCATATCTAACTCTGCATCAACCTGGCTAACACTGCTTATCCAACCTTGATGATTTCCTGAGATCCTGCCTCACCCAAATTGTGGTCCCACTCAAGCTCTTTGCAGCGGCTTTTTTATACAAATGACCTACTTTGGCTTATGCTTCAGACTTTCTTAAAATATTTCAAGCAAGCAATATCTGGCCTTGAGGTGCCATGATCCTCTTGCTAAGTGGACCAAAAGCCAGTATTGGTTTGCAGATTGGTCTCTCCTGGTGATCTTTGAGCTTAGCACGGATAGTAGGCATCTGCAGATCACTCTGTAGCTTATGCCAGATGGTCCTGGGCAGAGCGCAGGAATTGGTTGACTTTGTCTCACATCTCTTGGAAGGTATCAGAATCAACATGCACAGTGGAAAGTTGCAGACAATTCCAAAACACTTCCACAAGTGACACACAAAACAGATGGGCACAGCAAGCTCCAGAGGCCTTCTATAGTGACACCTGCTCCATCAGGTCAGTCCCTGCAGAGCAGATCCTTCACAGTGATTTCAGCTGATTCTCCCAGCATACTAACTGGGGAAAAATCCCTCCCATTGAGGTGTTATCAGCACTGAAGGCTCAATGACAATAAGAGGGTTCACAGAACCCACAGGGCATACACCTGGGTCACCCAATTCAAGTGATCATGGAGGCTGCACCATTGAGTCTCACAAGATACCTACTACATAAGGTCACTCTATCAAGACCAAGAGACATAGGAGCTCCACCTAATGCATAGAAACAAACACAGGGACACAGCCCAAGTGAGAAGAAAAAGAAACATGTCCCAAAAGAAAGAACATAAAAAATTTTCAGAAAAATAACTAAACAAAATGAAGGGAAACAATCTACAAGATGCAGAGTTCAAAATACTGGTTAGAAGTATGCTTAATGAATTTAGGGGAAGAGAAGACGAACTCGGTGAGAACTTCCACAAAAATACAGAAAACATAAAAATGGAGATTAAAAAAAACATAAAAACAACCAGTCAGAAATAAAGTATATAGTAATTGAAATGAGAAATATATTACATGGAATCAACAGCAGAATAGATAAAGCAGAGGATCAAGTCAGTGATTTATATTTTTTTTATTTAAAATAACTTATTTCTGTGGCGTTCAGCCACCTGAGATTGAGCAATAACAGGTCTGTGATGCCCTTAGAAGAAAAAAATAAAATAAAATAACTTATTTCTTTCTTTGTTTATTTATTTTATTTTTAGAGAGAGGGGAAAGGAGAAAGAGAAGGAGAGAAATATCACTGTGTGGTTGCCTCTCACTCACGCCCCCAACTGGGGACCTGACATGCAACCTAGTAATGTGCCCTGACTGGGAATCAAACCAGCAACACTTGGCTCGCAGGCCGACGCTCAATCCACTAAGCCACAGCAGCCAGAGCTGCGATTTAGAAGATAAGGAAGCAGAAAGCACCGACTAAGAGCAGCAAAAAGAAAAAAGAATCCCAATATGTAAATATATAGACAGTAAGGAGCCTCTGGGGCAACTACAAGCATCACAACATTTGCATCAGTGGATGTCAGAGGAGAAAAAGAAAAGCAAGGAATTGAAAAACTATGTGAAAAACTATTGCTGGAAAACTTCCCTAACCTGGTGAAAGAAATAGACATACAAGTTCAGGAAATGCATAGAATCCCAAACAAGTTGAACACAAAGAGGCCCACACCAAGACATAAAATTAAAATGGCAAAGTTTAAACACTGACAGAATTTTAAAAGTAGCAAGAGAAAAGCAGTTAGTAATATACAAGAGAGCTCCCATAAAACTGTCATCTTATTTTCTCAACAGAAACTTGGGAGGTCAGAAGGGGTTGGCAAGAAATAGTCAAAGTGATAAAAGCAAGGATCTACAATAAACATTATTCTATCCAGAAAAGCTATAATTTAGAATTAGAAAAAAAAAAAAAAAAAAACAGATAAAGAACTTCCCAGATGAGAAAAAGATATAGGAGTTCATTACAACCAAACTAATATTATATGAAGTGTGAAAGGATCTTCATTAAGAAGAGGATGAAGAAAGAGGAGGAAGGGGAGGACAATGAGAAGGACAAGGGGGAGGAGGAGGAGGAGAGGAAGGAGGAGGAGGACAAAGAGGAAAAGGAGAAGAAATTAATATCAAAATATGAATAATAAAATGATAATAAATGCACACCTATCAACAATGACTTTAAATATAAAAGGATTAAATGCTCCTATAAAAAGACATACTGTGGCAGAATGGATAACAAAACATAACCCTTATATGTATAGTCTACAAGAGACTCACTTCAGATACAAAACCCACTCAGAGTGAAAGTGAAGGGATAGAAAAAGATATTTCATGAAAATAGAAAAAGATATTTCATGAAAATAGAAAAAACAAAAACAAAATAAAGCTGATGAAGCAATATTTATAGCAGACAAAATAGACTATAAAACAAAAAGGCAGAAAACAACCCAACAATTCCATTTCGGTTATTTACTTGAAGAAATCAAAAACACTAAATTGAAAAGCCATATGCATCGATATATTCTTTGCAATATTATTTGTAATAGCTGCATAGTGGAAGCAAACCAAGTATCCATCAAGTGATGAATGGATACAGTACAAGTGGTGCATATATGCAATGGAATAGAACTCACCCATAAAAATGAATGAAATTTTTCCATCTTCAATAACATTGATAGAACTAGTGCGTGAAATAAAGTTTAAAAAGTTTATTAAGTTTATAAAGCTCAAAAAGGGATAACAGGTGCCGTATCTGTGCTCAATACTAAGACAATTTGTTCATTTTGAGGGTGTACATTCTTTCCTCTTTCATGGTCAAAAATTTATGATATGTCTGGTCCTTTTTCAGCATCTGTAAACATAACTGATAAGGGCTAAAAAAACAAGTCTTCTAGGTTCCCCTTTTAAACTGTAATCCAGTGTGAAATATTAGAAAAAATGCATAACAAATACATTTTATTTTATAAAAATATGCTATGTCTTAATGTTTATTGGACAAAAGTGACGTTGCAGATATCATAACAGAAATAACTAAGGACAGTGAGTAACAACTCAGAAGTACCCAGAAGAGTGTGATTTAATGTTTTAACATGGACATATTCATATCTTATACCTACTAACTTTAAAGTGCCTAGAAAGCCAATACACACTTGTACTCCCAATTATTCAGGGGTGCACTGACATCATTACACAGCACATTGCTTCTGAAAAACAAAAACCAATATCTCTACACACTCATGAGAAAATGAGAGTGAGAAAAGGGAAGTAATGATTTAGTATTATTAAGAATGTGGGACTAAGAGGAGATCCAAGATGGCAGAGGAGTAAGTGGAAGCTACACTAACCTCTTCCCAGGACCAATCTGGAACTACAACTTAATTGTGGAGTAATAATATGAAATAACCAATTGAACACTAGCTGGAGAGAAGTCTTATAACCACAGAGAGTCAGAAAAGGCCACTTAAACACAACATGACTGGTAGGACGTGCAGAGATGCAAAAGATCTGGCTGCGTTCCCACGAGTGGCAGCTGAAGGGACTGAGAAACAACTCAGCAGCCAGGGGTTCCCCCTGAGAAGGGCAGGGTTTAAATGCCCAGCTGGGCTTCCCAGCCTACAACAACAGAGTGAGAAGTAAAATAGCATTGAGCTGTGAAAAGTGAAAAGCTGGCCACAAAGAAACAGCTGGAGGAAAAGAGCTCTTAAACAAATCAAGTACAAAAATATTTTGGCACCCACTTACCCTGGACTCAAGCAGAGGGAGGGCCAAGAGAACTAGAGATCATTGGGGAGAATTTGGGGCAGTGGCTTTGAGGGGAGAACTGAGGGAGCAGCCAACAGGGTCCCAGTGCTGACTTATTCCCCATACTGCAGGCAGACCATTCCCCTCCAAGTGGCATCAGCCTGAGGGGAAGCAGAAGTTCTGCTTGCAGGAATTAATCTGTCCAACCCTTGGTGCTTAAGCCTGACAGCAGATCACAGATTGAATAGATTAACAACTAAAGGAGACAGATAAAGGCAGTAGATCTCTGGTAGACTCTAACAGGCTGCCTAGGTCCAGACTGGTACAAGATCTGATGCCACCAGAGGCAAATCCAGGAAGTGCTGATCAATCTAAGAAGCATCAACAAAAAAGAAGAGTCACAAAAATGGGGGATGGGGAAACAAACCCCCATCGAAAGGAAAAGAGGAATCCCCAGAAAGAGTGCTAAATGAAATAGAGAAAAGCAAACTATTAGACATAGAATTCAAAACATGGATTATAAGGAAGCTCAATGAGCTCAGTGAGCTCAAAGAAAACTACAAGGAACTCAAGGGAAACTACAAGAAACTTACTGAGAATTACACCAGAATTAAAAAGGACATAGAATCTATCTATAAGAACCAGGAGGAAATGAAGAATACAATCTCTGAATTAAAGAACACAGCAGAAGAAATTAAAGGCAGGCTAAAGGAAGCAGAAGATCAGATCAGCGAGCTGGAGAACAACATAGAAAAAAATTCCCAAAAGTGCAACAAAATGAAAAGAGACTGAAAAAGAATGAAGAGGTCTTAGGAGAGCTGCAGGACTACATGAAATATAATAATATCCATATCATAGGAATACCAGAAGGAGAAGAAGAGGAGCAAGGGATAGAAAACCTGTTAGAAAAAGTAATGACAGAAAACTTCCCTAACTTGATGAGAGAAAAAGTTATGCAAGTCCAGGAAGCACAGAGGGTCCCAATGAAGATGAACCCCAACAGGCCCACTTCAAGACACATCATAATTAAAATGGCAACATTGAAAGACAAAGAGAGAATCCTAAAAGCAGCAAGAGAGAAACAACTAATAACAAACAAGGGAGCTCCAATAAGGCTATCATCAGATTTCTCAGCAGAAACACTACAAGCCAGAAGGGAGTGGCAAAAAAAGATTCCAAGCAATGAAAAACAAAGGTCTATAACCAAGAATACTCTACTCAGCAAGGCTCTCATTCAAAATGGAAGGTGAAATAAGGAGTTTCCAAGACAAAAAAAAAAAGACTAAAAGAATACATCTCCATCAAATCAGCATTGCAAGAAACGCTAAAGGGTCTGCTTTAATTAGATAAAGAAACAGAGAGAGACAGAGAGGAACACAAGTACAAAGGGGGGAAATGACAATGAATCAGTACCTGTCAATAATAGCCTTAAATGTAAATGAATTAAATGTGTCAATCTAAAGATATAGGGTAGCTGAATGGATTAGAAAGAATGATCTACATATATGCTGTCTACAAGAGACCCACCTTAGAACAAAAGATCTACACACTGAAAGTAAAGGGATGGAAAAAAATATTTCAAGCAAATGGACATGTAAAAAAGCTGGGGTAGCCATACTTATATCAGACAAAACAGATTTCACAGCAAAGGCCATAAAAAGAGACAAAGAAGGACATTTTATAATACTTAAGGGAACAATCCATCAAGAAGATATAACCCTTGTAAACATATATGCACCCAACATAGGAGCACCCAAATATGTAAGAAAAATTTTGAAAGACTTTAGAAAGGATATAGACAGCAACACATTCATAGTAAGGGACTTTAACACCCCATTGTCAACAATGTACAGATCTTCAAAGCAAAGAAACACCAAGGATATTGAGGCATTGAACAACACTCTAGATCAAATGAACTTAGTTGATACATACAGAACTTTTCACCCAAAAGAAGCAAAATATACAGTCTTTTCAAGTGCACATGGAACATTCTCAAAGATAGACCACATGGTAGGACCAAAAACAAGCCTCAACAAATTCAAGAAAATTGAAATTATATCAAGCATCTTCTCAGATCACATGGCTTGAAACTGGAAATCAACCTCAAGAAAAAAATTCAAAAACATTCAAACTCATGGAGAATAAATAACATGCTATTAAATAATGAATGGGTTAACAATGACATCAAGGAAGAAATCTAAAAGTTTCAGGAAACAAATGATAATGAACACACAACAACCTAAAGCCTATGGGATACAGTGAAAGCAGTCCTGAGAGGAAAGTTTATAGCAATACAGGCCTACCTAAAAAGGATAGAAGAATCTCTAATAAAAAATTTAACCCTACATCTACAAGTCCTAGAGGAACAATAAACAAATCCCAGAGTGATTGAAAGAAGAAAATCATCAAGATCAGAGCATAATTAAATGACATAGAGACTAAACAAACAATTCAAAAGATCAACAAAACCGGGAGTTGGTTCTTTGAAAAGATAAACAAAATTGACAAGCTTTTAACCAGGCTCATCAAGAAAAAAAGAGAGAGGACCCAAATAAAAAAAAAATCAGAAATGAAAGAGGAGAAATCACAACTGATATCACAGAAATACAAAGGATTGTAAGAAATTATTATGAACAACTGTATCACAAAAAATTTGACAACCTAGATGGAATGGACAAATTTCTAGAAACATATAGTCTTCCAAAGCTAAATCAAGAAGAAGCAGAAAGCTTGAACAGACCAATAACAACTAGTGAAATTGAAGCAGTAATCAAAAAACCCCCAGCACACAAAAGCCCTGGACCAGATGGCTTAACAGGTGAATTTTACAAAAAACTTAGGAAATAACTAACTACTATCCTTCTCAAACTATTCCAAAAAATCAAAGAAGAGGAAAGAATCTCAAACTCTTTCTATGAAGACAGTATTACTCTAATTCCAAAAGCAGATCAAGACACAACAAAGAAAGAAAACTATAGGCCCATATTGCTAATGAACATAGATGCTAAAATTCTCAACAAAATATTGGAAAACAGGATCCAGCAACACATTAAAAAGATCATACACCACGATCAAATGGGATTCATCCCAGGAATGCAAGGATGGTTTAATATTCACAAATCAATAAACATAATACACCACCTAAACAAAATGGAAGACAAAAAACACATGATCATATCAATAGATGCTGAATACATATTTGATAAAGTACAACACCCACTTATGATGAAAACACTCAGCAAAATGGGAATAGAGGGAGCATACCTCAATATAATAAAGGCCATATATAAGGAACCCAAAGCCAACATCATACTCAATGGACAAAAACTGAAAGCATTCCCCCTGAGATCAGAAACAAGACAAGGATGTCCGCTCTATTCACTCCTATTTAACAGTCTTGAAAGTTCTAGCAACAGCAATCAGACAAGAAAAAGAAATTAAAGTCAATCAAACTGGAAAAGAGGATGTAAAAATGCCATGATTTGCAGATGACATCATAGTGTACATAGAAAACCCTATAGACTCCACCAAAAAACTACCCAACCTAATAAGTGAATTTGGCAAAATAGCAGGGTACAAAGTCAATATTCAGAAATCGAAGGCATTTCTGTACACCAACAATAAAATATCAGAGATAGAAAGTAGAAAAAATTTTCATTTAACATAGCAATAAAAAATAAATAAAATACCCAGAAATAAACTTAACCAAGGAGGTAAAAGACCTGTACTCAGAAAACTACATAACACTGAAGAAAGAAATTAAGGAAGATACAAATAAATGGAAGCATACACCATGTTCATGGATGGGAAGAATCAACATCATTAAAATGTCGATACTACGAAAGCAATTTATAGATTCAATGCAATCACTATTAAAATACCAAAGACATATTTCACAGACCCAGAACAAATACTTCAAAAATTTATATGGAACAAAAAAGACCCCGAATAACCACAGCAATCTTGAGAAAGAAGAACACAGTAGGAGGAGTCATAATACCTGATACCAAACTATACTACAAGGCCACATTAATCAAAACAGTCTGGTACTGGCATAAGAACAGACATATAGATCAATGGAACAGAATACAGAGCCCAAAAATAAACCCAGGTCTATATGGTCAACTAATATTTCACAAAGGGGGAAGGAACATCAAATAAAGTGAAAAGAGCCTCTTCAACAAATGGTTTTGGTAGAACTGGACAGGGACATGCAAAAAAATAAAACTAGATCACCAACTTACACCATACACCAGGATAACTCAAGATGGATCAAAGACTTAAATGTAAGCCATGGCACCATAAAAGTCCTAAAGGGAAAACATAGGCAGGAAAATCTCATTTATCCCATGTAGCAACATTTTCACCAATATATCTTGTAAGGCAAGGGAAATAAAGGAAAGAATAAAGAAATGGGACTATATCAAACTAAAGAGTTTCTACTCAGCAAAAGAAAACATCAGCAAGATGAAAAGGGAACCAACTGTATGAAAAAATATATTTGCCAATGATACCTCAGACAATGGATTGATCTCCAAAATATATAAAGAACTCATATGACTCAACACCAAGAAGACAGACAACCCAATTAAAAAATGGGCAAAGGACCTGAATGAACACTTCTCCAAAGAGGACATACAGAGAGGGTCCGTAGGCATATGAAAGAATGCTGAACATCATAGCCATCAGAGAGATGCAAATAAAAAAACAATGAGATATCACCTCATGCCAGTCAGAATGGCCATCATTAATAAATCAACAAACAACATGTGCTGGCGAGGATGCGGAGAAAAGGGAACCCTAGTGCACTGCTGGTGGGAATGCAGACTGGTGCAGCCACTATGGAAAACAGTATGGAATTTCCTCAAAAAACTAAAAATGGAGCTGCCTTTTGAACCAGCAATTTCATTGTTAGGAATATATCTGAACAATCCTGAAACACCAATTCAAAAGAACCTATGCACTCCTATGTTCATAGCAGCACTGTTTACAATAGCCAAGTGCTGGAAACAACCTAAGTGCCCATCTGTAGATGAGTGGATCAAAAAACTGTGGTACATTTACACAATGGAGTACTATGTAGCAGAGAGAAAGAAGGAACTTCTACCACTTGCAACAACATGGATGGAAGTAGAGAGAATTATGCTTAGTGAAATAAGCCAGGCAATGAAAGAAAAATACCATATGATCTCACCTAATACAGGAGACTAATGAGCAACACAAACAAATGAGCAAAACTGAACCAGAGGTATGTAAACAAGGAATAAACTAACAGTGACATCTACACAAATACATTATTATATTGGAAACATTTTATATTATGTAGTTTTATTTAAGCTTTTTTTTAATAATTAAAAAATCTTTGACTCTCATGCTCCTCAATTCCAAACCACTTTCTCAACTGTCCTCAGGAGAACATTGAATATGTGTTCTCTGCTGATCCTCTTCTCCCATTTCTGTTCACTTTTCAAACCATTCCAGTGTGGTTTTCTGCCCCAGCACTGTATTTAAACTCTTCTTGTAAAGGTTAGCAAAAACTTGATGTTCAAAAATCCAATAGACTCTTACAATCTTACAAATTTTTCTTAATATTATAAACTTTGACTTTTTTATCCTCAGAAATATTTTTTCTTGTTTGCTTCCCATTAGCCTGATTATCCAGCTCCTCTTTGTATCGGCCAGGTCACACTTTCTTGGTTTCCTTTGCTTGTGCCTACTTCTAAATGTCAGAGTGTCCCAGTTTGTAAGATCTGCAAGATTAGCATTGCCTTCTCTCTTTGGCACAGTCCTTACTGCAATCATTTTGATATGTATTAGAAGAAAACTAGAGAGAATTAAAAAAACAGATCGGCTAATTTAAATGGTTCACTATCACCTTATTAGTTATTATATAAAATTCAATAACTCATCAACTCTGGTTTTAGAACTGAAGAGTCTTCTATGTAAAGTTTCTGGACCTGAGACCAGACAGATCTCACTAATCATTGACAACTAGTTATTTTTATCATTATAATTATAAATAAACAGAGAGATTTCTTTCACAGGTGATCTCTAAAACTTGTATACAGCTAGGTTATATTTTCTTTCCTTGGGCATAATTTGTGGACTTGGGTTAAAATCTCTATACAATGTTGTTTTACCTTATTTCCAATGAAAAGGACTATGTGTTGTCCCAGTTTACCTACAGGGATGTATAGAACAAGAGAGGAGGGAAGGGTGGGGACAGTAGCACAACCAAAATGCTGCACCAAAGCTTGGATGGTGTGACCCACAGGTGTCCCTAGTATAGTTGCTCATGGAGCCTAAGACAGCCACCCCTGTGGCCTCTGGGGCCAGGACAGTGCCTGGTGTTGGGGCTTCTTGTGTCCATACTCAGTGCCACTGAGCCACAGGAGATAAGCTCCTTAAAACCCTGTCTGAGCCCATAAGTACAGCATATCCTTACCTCCTAGTTCTCATGAACTTGTATGATCCCTTCTCACACTGAATAGGATTAGCTTGTATGAACAGTAGGATTGTATGAAATTGACACTATATACTGACTCTAAATAATAATAATAAAAAGGATCATGGCTTCTGCTTTTGCCTTTTATATTTCTCACCTTCAGGGAAGCCAGCTGCCATGTCATGAGAACAATCAAGCAATCTTTGGAAAGAACTACAGAAAATTACGTGGAGACCTGAGGCCTCTTGCCTATAACTGGCTGGACATGTGAGTGAGGCACTTTGAAAGTGGATCTTCCAGCCCTAGTCAAGTCTTAGATGATTGCAGCTGGGCTGACATTTTGACTGAAACCTCATAAGAGATCCCAAGGAAGAACTGCTTAGCTAAGCAGCTCTCTAATTTCTAATATGCCAAAACTGTGAGATATAAGAGATATTTCTTGTTATTTTAACTGTATTTCAAGGGAATTGCTATTCTAGTAATAGATAAGAAAGGCAAACTATAAACAAACTTTGTTATGTTTTTAATTTTAACTTGAAGGCTGAATTGTCATTTACTGATTTTGAGACCTTGTACAAGCTGCTTATTTTCATATGCTCATTTCTCTAATCTGAGAAATGTAATAATCATAGTAATGACATGATTATGTGAAATTTAAATTCAATAACATACATAAAATGACTAGAGGAGATGTGGCATATATTAAGCACCTAACCTCTACCAAAAGTCATTTTTGTGAAAGGGTTAATTGTTAAAGATTGAATATACAACCTATGTATATTTCAAACACTGCAGACCTTTTTTTACAAAATGTAATACTAAATATAATTGTTACTTTATATTTCTTCTCCTGGAATATTTCTAAAAGATTCTTTAACCTCTGCATTTTTGTTGTTTCACAAAATCATACTGAATTTTATATTCCCGTTATAAACAAACCAGGATTTGTAAAGATGGGTAGTGGTAGTTTCTAGTAAATGAAATAGTTATCCTAAGGCTTAGTATGGAAGATATGTAACACTTCAAGAGTGGAGGCTTGTCTTTATATTAAGTATGCACTTCTCCAATTTTAGACTCCTTTATCTGAACTTCAGACTCCTTGGGAGATGTATCAAATGGTAATTCCTGCCTTTTTGATGTTATTTCCTGAAATAACTTATTGCCTGTGGTGCTATTCATTTTACTCTCATAAATAAAACATTCTTTCACTTATTGTGTATTTTATTTGTTACTGAGAGCGAATCCTAGGACTACAATAGCATCAGAATTTTATTTCTTTCATTTGGTCATTTTATTGTTTCTTTAAGCTCACAAATGTCAAAAATACTTATATATTATACCCTAGGAATATCAGAAGTCTTCATTTTGTATAACTTGTGTCTGCCTTCCAACTCCCCAAGGGTCTATTTCTACCCTAAATAACACTTCCCTCTCGAGGAGAGCTATTTCTCATATATATCATAAAAAGATGATCCTAAAGAAAAACAAAAATAAGATTCACTAGCTTGATTCTGATTTGAATTTTTGAAAGTTATTACTTCAATAACTCAGGTTAATAATTGAATCATCCATAAGAAAACACAATAAAAATGATCACCTAAGTTGTTTATTGATGCAATTATTTAATAGAGATGATGATTTCTAAATTGAGCTATTTTTTATAAGTTCAACATAAATTATTGGTAGTTTTAGTTTTTGGGAAAAAATGACAATGGGATTTTTAATTATATTTATTATATTAATATAATAAACTAAGCAGAATTTTTTTAAATATGTAATATAGGAGTGTTATAGAACAAACCTGGCTACAGGTTCCATTAGTCCCATCTGGGGTCACCAAAACTGATGCAGAGCAAAAGGTGGTTCTTTCACGTGGCACCTTGGTGTAAAAGCCAACAATAATATTGAGGAAAACAGGTCTTTATTTACAATATTTCAACCTGGGAAGGGCAGTGAGCACTTCAGCTCAGAGTCCTGTTCTCCCACAGGACACAGCACTTCCCTTACTCCCCCAAAAGGCTATAAGCCTTTTGTGTCTTATTAAATGTGCACAAGTTTTAACATAATGTGAAACAATAACATTGGTACAAGAATCCTGTCAAGTCCTGCTTTTATTCAAAATGGTTTTAATATTTCATCAGGTTATTTGCAATGACTTCTGTTTAGTATTTTTTTTTTTTATCATACTTAGTCTTAGACATAAGACCTGGGTTCCAGGAATTCTGGTATAATTTTAGTAAGCCCCATTAAATCTGCTGCCTCCTCAGTAACTGTGGATGCCAGTGACTGCATGGATCCTTCAAAGATGTCTTAGCCTGATGGCAAGAATTTAGTAACTTTTTTTTTTCCAGTAACTTCTCTGTTCTGTGAGCCAACTCCCCTTGAGCCATCTGCAGAAAATCTCTTCAACTCCCTCCCCGCTTATCCCCTTTAAAAACCCCCGCCTTACTTTTGTTCACTGCTGACACCTTCCTGCCTTCCTGGTCTCAGCCTGCCTGTTACGGCTGGCCTAATAAATCTTTTAGACTCGTGGCCTGTTCTCCTGTCATTTCTCCTCTCACTCTTTCAAACCTAAAGCTAACACTTAAAACGTTTTATTACTTAGAATTTCTATTGGAAATAGTAACCAGCTCTTATTGAATACCTTTTCAGGTTATGTTCTTATAATGCATTTTTTTACTGCTTTTTTTTTCCTTAATAACATGGCTTAGACTGATAAATATGGCAGCAAATATACTTATTCCTGGGATAATTCTAAATAGTTATTAAAATATATCCTTTTAAAAATCTTTTTAAGGAATAGGCAATTGAACTCAGTAATACCTAGTCAATATATTTAATTTATAATTCTTTGATTTCATCTATTTTTACCTGTTTTCCAATTTTCTTTTTTAAAAATAATGTTTAACTATAAGTGGAACTTCCAGTCTCTGGTTCTGTGTGTAACTAACTGGGAAGTCACCATTCAATTCTAAAACAAATAAAACACTGAACAGAGTGAAAAAGCAACCACTCTTCTTAAATCTGTGAGGGAGGAGAGAACACAGGGCAAACTGCTGCCCAGAGATTGGAGAGGCAAACAGACAAATAGAGGAATATGTAGCTTATTGAAGCAGAGACACATGTGTGGAAACCACTGAGAGAACCAGTGTAGGGAGGTAGGAAAACCAAAACTAAAGTTGAAAACTGAGAGAAAAATTATATAGGGAATCCTGTTATAAGTGGGCCCCAGAATATTGTGAGATTTACCTCTAGGAGTTCAACAGATTTACATAGTGAATATAGGGAGAAAAAAAATGTCCTCAAGCTTCAAGCAGCAAAAAGGGAAAAAGAACAATTTTGAAATATCAAAGCATCTGTTCTTAACAAGGCCTTCCCTCAGGTGAAACTATTTAAGCAGAACCTAACCTGCTATTAACAAAGCTTAACTAACCTGTGAAACAAACAACAAAAAAAAAACCAATTCCAATATACTATAGCCATCATGTCCCACCCAAGTGTGGAGAGAAAAATAAAAACTGAAAAACACTTGCGCAGTTGACAGTCTACAGGCATAGGCTCAATAAAAGACTGAGCCATAATCACAGGGTTGTATAATGCTTCCCTCTTTCCCACCCTTACCACCGTATTAATAAAGACCTATATAAAGCAGTTCCTTTTAGCTTGTATATAAAGTCTAGCTATCAAAAAAATTTACAAATCATACCAAATATCAAAATAATAATAATCATTTGAAGAAATATAATAAGCAGCAGAATCAGACATGACAGGGATGTTGGAACTACTAGTCCAGAAATTTAAAACAACTAGGATTAATGTGATCATGGCCCTAATGGATAAAGTAAACACCATGCAAGATCAGATGGACAATGTAAGCAGAGAGATTTAAATCATAAAAAAGAACAAAAACTAAGTGCTAGAGATCAAAAGCACTAACAAATGAAGAATACCAGTATAATAATGTATTAGAGAGGAGGGAAATATAGTGCTTATAAAAATTATTAGTTGTTAACCTTTACATAGGAAAATATTATCTATAGAAAGTTTAAATTTCTGAAAAATCAAGAGATACATACCCTCCACTCTTCTGCATGGCCCTATTGTCTTTAATCCAACTTTATTGTCTTGATTATTTCCTGCTTTTTAGGCAGTTTTCAACTCCTGGGTTAGAATGCTGGCTTCATGGCCAGCGACAGTAAGAAATCCATTTTATATCAAAGCTAGGTGCACACGTGTGCATATATATCTAAAAATGTGTATTACAAGACAATATATATTTTTAGATATGTAATAAATTTTGTATTTTAATTTTAGTCCCAC
Organism: Furipterus horrens; assembly: GCF_987537825.1. NCBI lineage: Eukaryota > Metazoa > Chordata > Mammalia > Chiroptera > Furipteridae > Furipterus > Furipterus horrens. Next base: position 57,374,684 of record NW_028327171.1, read on the forward strand.
ATTCATAATAATACTAAATCATTATTTGCTTTCTCTCACTCTCATTCTCTCATGAGTGTGCACAGAAGATTGATTTTTGTTTTTCAGAAGCAATGTGCTGTGTAATGACACCAGTGCTCTTCTGAATAATTGGGAGTATAATTGTGTATTGGCTTTCTAGGCATTTTAAAGTTAGTTGGTATAGGATATGGATGTGTACATGTTAAAACATTAAATCACACTCTTCTGGGTACCTCTGAGTTATTACTTGCTGTCTTTAGTTCTTTCTGTTATGATCTCTGCAATCTCACTTTTGTTCAATAAACATTAGAACATAACATTTGTTTTTTTATAAAATAAAATGTATTTGTTATGTGTTTTTTCTAACATTTCAAACTGGATCATAGTTTAAAAAGGGAACCTAGAAGACCTGTTTTTGAGCCCATATAATTTATATTTAGTGATGCTGAAAAAGAAGGACCAGACATTTCATAGATTTTTGACCATGAAAGAGGAATGAATCTACTCCAAAGAAAAGACAAATGATGTAAGTAGTTAACACAAATATGGCATGTGTTATTACTCTGAGATTTATAAATATTAATAACTTATTTTGTCTTATGCAACTAAAGATTTTCCCAGAAGATATGGGCCAAGATCAGCTGCCACCTGTGCCCTGCCCAGGGCTACCGGGCATAAGCTACAGAGTGATCTGCAAATGGCTACTACCTGTGCTGAGATTAGACGTGACCAGGAGTTGTCTAGCTGCAAACCAAAGCCAGCTGTGGTAGTTTCAGTCCTGCAGCCACTTAGCAAAAAGTACATTGCACACCATGGCCAGATGCTGCTTTTTTAAAAAAATTTTTAGGAAAGTATGAAGCATGAGCCAAGACATACCATTTGCATGAAAATCCACTGGAAATGGCTTGAGTGAGCCTGCAAGATTGGTGAACTGGGGTCTCAGGGAATCATCGGAGTGGGTCAAAACATGTCAACCAGGTTGATGGAGACTCAGATATGGTGCCCCCTGCCGGCTCTGTAAGGTAAGAGCTCAGCAATGGAACACTGGTCTCTTCCAGTACTTCTGTCCAGAGGAAAGCTCCCCCTCCAGTCCTTGCTCTAAAGCCAGATGATTCATTTCCTCCTCATATGTCCCTGGTATGAGTTTAGATCTTCTTCGTCAGTGCTGGAACTCAAAGCAAATGAGTGTGAGTAAATACATGTGAGGGTGTTTTAAGAGGAATTCCTGGGCCTCTAGAAACTCATCATTTAACTCAGACATAATCCCCACTGGTTTTCACAGCTGGAAGTTATGTGAATTTACTTCTCTTTTTTACATTGGAAACCTGTGCTGGGTGTCTGATGTGGGGCTGGGAGCACTTGGTCCTCAGTGGGGTCCTTTGCAGCTTAGATATTTCTTCCAATTTTTAGCTGTCACTAGTTGGTGTGGGATTAGCTTGTTCTGTGTCTCCACCCTTCCAACTAGTCTCAGTGTGACTTCTTCTTTATGTCCTTAGTTGTAGAACTTCTGTTTCTGTTCAGCTGGTTGTTCTGTAGTTTAGCAGTAATTTTGATGTGGTTGTGGAAGAATGTGAGCATTATGTTTACCTATGCAGCCATCTTGACCTAAAACCCAGATTTGTCTAATAATTGAGACTCTGATGTTATAATTTGGAAGAGTTATCCAACTCAAAAACATTTATAGTTGACAGCTATTTGTTTCAACCAACTAAGAATCATAGAAACACAGAAAAGTTAGATGGTATTTCCTTTTCTATTGAGCTTCTATTGCTTATTATCTTCAAAAACACCTATTAGTTTTATGAAGCACTAATTCTACTATACTTGGAGATTCAATGTCACTGATATGGCAAGTATTAGGATATATTAAGAGATCAATTATTATAGTCAGTCATCATTCTTGGTGGATTACTAAGGTCTCTATTTTGAGTTGTGTAGAATTATTCACAGAGTGGTTGCATAATGACAATTACTACCATGAGCTATACTTAAAAATTCATCAACATACTGAATTCCCAATGGTAATAGACAGAGTTTTATTCTCATTTTTTATTTAACTATGACCTAAATATTAGAGGATAGGGAATTATCAAATGTAAAAGTGGTTTCAAGGTGAATTGCATGACAGAAGCAATTTAGTTATGCTAATGTCAGCTAACATATACATAAGCAATTTCAAATAGCTTTCAACACTTTATTACCATAAAGCTTTCCTAAGGCATTGATGTTGCTTAGAAATAAGTAAACTTAATATATTAACTTTTTTGTTAAAAGTGATTAATGAATAAATATTTAATGCAACTCTTGTGTTTCTATTTCTTGTTTTAAGTACCATAAATATCTTTTCTGTTACTTTCATCTTTCTACTTTTTCTTTTTTCCATCATGTATCTTCACTGTCCCTGCATACACCTGCTTCTAATACAAAGCTGATGTGGAAAGTTTTTTCCCAAAATGGAGAAAATGTGAAAACACTACACTAAGCCATCTCACATATCTGTCCTAATTTATATACTGTATTTTGGTTCTTCCACTGAATAAATGTTTCATTTGAGTAAATTACTTATTTTCCTCATTTCCTGTTTCTTTAAGATTAATTGGAAGTAGCTGAGAAATGAATTAAAATATTTTTCTTGGAACAGAAACAGGAAAAACTGTTGAAATCCACATCAAACCTAGGATTTTGTTCATAGTAAGGTAGCAATATTTGGTAGCTGAATTTTGATTAATGTATCGCAGTCATTAACATTAGGAGTAATTGGGTGACATGTATGTGGAAATTCTCTTCATTATCCCAGAAGAAAACATTTTAAAAAGTGATTGTGTGAGAAACATAATTAAGGGTTCTTGTTAGAAAAAAAAGAAAGAAAGAAAAAACTTCTGCATGGACCTCTATAAGCATGATTGATAATTACGAATTGCTCTCAAAGATATATATAACCAATTTCCACATGTACATTGTTATATTCCATAATGTGTTGTAGTTCAATAATAAGTAATAAACCTTAGAACTGTTGGAGAATTGGTGGGTTAAAAGGCAAATAGGTATAATGACTATAAAGAACAATTTATCTACCCTTTATAAAACAAAAAATGTTCTGACACTGATGTAGATGTGATGTTTTGGGAGTTTATTCTACAGTAAAAATTTAATGTGTATAAAGGGACATCTTATAATGATGATTTGTTGCTCAATTTTTAATTATAACTATATAAAGTCTACCAATAGGGGAAGTGATAAATAAAATATTGCATGTTGAACACCAAATAAAGTTTAACATTTTCTAACATAGGATTTACTACTTAATAGCTTTAGAAATACCTCTGTTGCAAGTTGATCTGGGAGAAGATACATTTTTGGAAGCTAGATATAACTCATTTTACAATTATTTCAAAATATACTTCCATAATCTAAGAGAGTATAATTAAAAATTACATAAATTAAATGTACATAAATAATTATCAGAATGTCTTAAGCAAGCATAATGTCCAGCGCATACTCTATCATAATGTATTGCTCACCTTTTATTGTGAATTGGGTATGTTTTTGAATAAAAAGTAAAATAAAAAATTATAGGTTACTAGATTTTAATTTACTACTTAAAATCATTACTTTGAAGGAGACTCCCACTACTAACATACTTAAAAATATACATTTTCTATGTGAGAATTACAAAACAAATATGTAAATTTTTATTTTGAAACAATTGCTTAGCGGTACAGACTATATAGTTTAAATCTTCCTTTTAGTAAGGGTTCCTGTGGAAAAAACTGCCCAAAAGGATAATTGTTTACATATGGTGACAGAAATACTAATCACTATGACACTTCTCTTCTCACAATTAAAAGGTATACAATTGTATTTGCATAGATGTATACTAGATGAAAGAACTATTCTAATAATTTCTTAATTATTAAAATAAATGAAATAAATAAGAAATCAAAAATAATTTAAATTTAATTGGATGTTAGTTTCTTGTTTATAAAATTTAAATGTATCTTACTCATATTTTATCTGAGATGTACTAAATTAAGTTAAGCTGGCCAGAGGGTAGAAGGAAGAGACAGGAAAGGCTTAATCGCTTAACAACTACAGAGCAAGAAAAACAAGAAAAGACTGCTTGCTTACATTCTTGAGTGTGGGTTGGCACTTTGAATTAACTTCCAGGTGGCTATTTCCACCATCATCTAAAAGAGAGAATAGCCGGGTGCCATCAAACCACAGGAGCCTCCACTTCTTGTTTACACATGAACTTTACAGTCTGTTGCCCACAGCTAATTCACAGAAGCAGACACTATTCATATGAACTCTGCACCTATCCTAGAACAAGACCCCTCTCCCAACTTCTTGCACCCCATTCATCTGTAGCCAATGTAAATTCTTTCAAAACAACTTCCTCCACATGCTTGCCTTTTCCACCTGACAATGGGTTGGTGGTTTAGACTCCATGCCCCCCACACTGTTTGTTTGTTTGTTTTTATTAGTAATGTCCTAATAAACCCTTGCTTTTAAAAATACCTTTCGGCCATGGAACTTAAATTTTGTTTAATATTATTTTCTCAGACTTTTCAAAGACAATCATGTTATTTTATTGTTTTGTTCAAAATGAGTTAAATTTTATTCACACATTATCCTTTCCCAGGCATTTATAATTGAGCCTCATTTGTAAAACCCTCCTGTTAATTCATTGTCTTTAAATACTTACTTTCTTTAGTTAAACATCAAGAAAATAAACACAACTTCTTGACATTGAATTTCTTTTATCATTCCTTTGACCTTTAAATTGTTTGTATGCTATTTTAGATGTTTATATCTGCTATGTTTAACTTTGTGCTTTGAATTTAAATAAAGCATTAAAGCAAATTTTATGAAAAACATCTTTATACATATGTAATATCTATTGACGGCCAATAAATATTTCAATAGTGATATTAAATAACTTACTAGAAAAAATCAATAAATCTAATTTTGAATTAAATATGAAGCTTTTAAGTATTCATTGTCTTCTTCCTTGAGTAGAGGATACTGTAGGAGGCCACCTCCAAGAAAGCTATATGACCAGCTCCTGCTGCAAGCCAGGATAGTACCACACCATTGCTCCCCCTCCAATCACAACACAGTGTTAGTAGTGCTGTGAGCCACAGAAAAGATGCAATCAGGCTAACAGAAAGTCCGAAAATACTCTTATGCAGTAGCTCTTGAGATTGTCCTTTTGGTGACTTATACTCATTGTAACAGTTAAAAACACACCCCTAGGTAGAGATTTAAAATATTAATAAGGCATGCATTTGATGTTGGAGCATGTAGCCAGCTCACCCAAAAAGAGACTAGGGAGTCATATCCATTTTCAGTGTGTGCTGCTTTGATGCATCAGGCCTTGGTCTCTTCCCTCTAATGCTTAATAAACATTTTATGTTCTAACTCTTGTCTCCTCCTGTGGTTTCTGTCTGAGGAAAAACAAGAACCCACCCTTTGGTCTGTGACAACATGGCTCCCCTTGCCCTCTTCCAGTTATCAGGTGATAGTTTAATTTTCAAGTCACGAGTTACTGAGTGACTTTTTATGGTACTTTTGAGTTGCTGATTTACTCTAACTGTTCATAGGGTTCTTGCAAGCTATCTTTGAATCTCTCTAAACCACTTGTTAGCAATTTCCCCACAGGGTTGTACGCTCTACAGATTTATAATACTGCACTCATTTATACACTTTACTTTCCTCTAGGAGTTTTAAATTTTCTGTAAGTTGTTAGCATTATGTGTCCCTTTGCTCTTGTGTTACAAGCCAGATAAAGAGATGTGATCAGTGATATTTTCACAAACTATTCATTATTGATCACACTGCTGAAATGGAGCATTTTCTCTCTCCTTCCAAGTTCCGGTTTATTTAGTTACTCCTAAGCTAAAGAACCTTTTCAGTTGCTCTAGTCATTACCCATTTGAATAGTGTCAGGGAGGAAAATTTTATTCTACTTCTCTAGGTTTTTCAGCTGGTCTAATAATTAAATAAACATAAGGGAGTAACAGGAGAAAAAACAAATTTAATTACATGTGTACAGGGGTCCCCATAGGAATATGTGACTCAGAAAGGGCGGTTTAGACAATCAAAGCTTATGTGCCAGCCTGAGCTAAGAAATTTGATAGGAACTTGAGACTTCAAAAGAAAGGAAGATAATTCACAAGAAAATAAGAAAAGCACATGTTTGGTAATTAGATTTTTTTTCCCTGTCATACAAATTGGTCATCCAGATAAAGTGTTTCTCTAGTAATAGCCCTCTATCTGAATTGTTTTAGGTAGTTAAGGGATGGGTTAAAGTATTTTTTTAATCTGCTAGGTCTTGATTGCATTTAGCTCAAAAGAGTTCACATGCCAAAACTGTCACATTTGGGGGAGGCTCATTCTGAACCACTTCAATAGCCCATTTCTGGTTTTATAAAGAGAAACTGTGCAGGTTTCACCCACTTTTCAAAAATTTGCTTTACACTACTCCACTTCTACAATGGGTTTACGAATGCATCTGTTTTTGCTAAGAAATTTGAAAATAATTTACTTTCATTAAGAAAAGAGTGAAATTCAAAAAGAGCATTTGGCGTCTGCTTTGCTGACATCGCCAACTCCCTCCGGAGAACCACACTCAGCATTTCAGCATCAGGCCACCATTTCCTTTATCTGGGAGCATCTTCTCTTCATCTCAATTTGCTTTGTGCATTCGGTAGCAGGATATGTCCTCCTAAGGTAATTGCTTCTTCACTTTAAGCCTTTTCAGCTTATGAAAGATTTCATAGGAATGTGCTACTTTTGGACAGTGGGGAAAATCTGTATGTCATAAAACACAATGCTGAAGGTTAGTTCCAATCTGTTTCTTATATTTTTAGTCCTGAAATAACATTAGAATCAGAGCTAATTTTTAAGCAATTTTTATTTCTATAGGAACAGCAGTTAATATTTCTGGTATCCATGTTAAAAGACTTGCACATCTGGTTATATAATTTCCTTATTGCATTTCTTCTCTGGGATGTATTGATGTTTTTGTTTTTTTTTTACTTTTACAAATTTCATATATTGTTTCTATTTGTCTTCAACTTGGTACATAACTTGATAAGCCAGGTAAACTCCTCTTATAATTGTATATTGTTGAGGAAGCTGCTGATATTAAAGACAGCATGCTGAAGTATGCTTACACCATCACAGATGTTATGAAAATTAAAACAGATAATCTAATCCTTCATTAAATACTTTAGTAGGAGAGAAAATGTGAGTTTATAGAGACTTAGTCATCCTCGTGTGTGTTCCTGGTAGAGAGAAAGAGACACTTACAAATGGAGATTTCTTTTATAAATGTTAAATTTCTTCACAAAATGGAAATTTCTTTGATTTCAGAGATTATCCTGTGTCCCTGGGCTTTTAAAAATAACCAGCCCAAAATAACCCTTAAGCCAAACAGGCATATTTTAGGGTAGAGTACTCTGCTCCTCTTGATTGTACAAAGAAATCACCTAAGAAACATGAAAGCTGAAATATTTTATAGTGAGACATATGAAAATCTTAGTTATATGTATTTTAGCCTGGAAAAATATTAATAATATCTCCAATGGTTGTATTTGTACACCCACAACCATGATGCCCATGTTTCTGATTTTACTTTGATAATGCAGTCACATTATTGATTTTTCTCTTGAAGAAGAGCCAGGACTGTGACTGACTTCCCCTTGCTGACACCAGTAATGGCAATGCCATTGTTTTTAACTGACAATTTTTACTAATCAATGCTCTATGTGGTATAAGATCCTTAAAAGTATGTCAGAATCATTATGAATCAAACAGAAATTAATCAATTAATGAAAAAAGGGCTAAACTTTACAAAATTTAGTAAAATGAGAAAATTGAAGATTATATTAGAACAAATTAAGAATTTCAAGATTATATCATTTATTGTTTAATCAGGCTATTCATAATTAATAGAATCACGGCTAAGCTTTGTTTTCATTCCTCTAAACCATAAACTCATATAACATGTACCCTATATTCCTGGTCTCCAAAATGGGAGAGATGAGAATTCCTTGAAAATCAACCACAAACAACCAAAATATTGTGTCCTTAGTAAGATGAGAATAAAAATAATTTAAGACCCATTGACCATATGGTGTAAATGAACCATGACACTTTGCTGTATTTAAATGATAATGGTTTTTTCTAGGGTCTTAATATTTGAAAATTGGAAACATTATCAGGGTAGGGAACATGTAGAGTTTCTAAAGAAAAATGTTGAGCATTCTTATAGTAAAAGTACATTCTAAGGGAAAAAAATTAGCCCTGCATTCTTAGTTCTTATATTGGTCCAAGATGGTTATCTTGCAAACATCAGGCAGTTTGGAAAATGGATGTCAAGAATTTAGACATGTGAATATTCCTTTCTAAGTTTTTCAGAAAGGCTTATCTGTAGAATATATATATATATACATATATATACACATGTATGTGTATATATATGTATATATATACACACACACACGTATGTGTATGTTGACGAACAACTAAAAAGAACTGGAAAGATCAAATGTTTAAGTTCTCAGGCTAGTTAATAAAATAAAATTCATTTCTTATGTTTCACCCCATTCTGATTTAAGAAATTTTATTACCCAGTCTCTGGTGACTAAATTTTGTTTTTTCATTCTTTCAGAAGACCTATGCTATAAAAAGTTTATTTTAGAAATTGAAACACAGTGAGGTTTCGGCTGCCTGCGGCTTAGAAAGCCAATACTTAAGAGATAGGTGCTGGTGTAAAGGGAAGTGGTTTTATTCAGATGCCAGCCACTATGTCTCAGAGCCCATCGTAATAATCTTAATGCAGGCAGAGGCTTCCATAATGACAGAGAGGGAAAGCAGAGGCAGAAATCAGGAGGCAGAAATCCCCCTGAGACGAGGGAACATGGGATGAGGGAGTGCAAATCTGCAGCTTCTCAAGCTTCTCCCTCTGGCTTTGGAGGCGTTACTCTCTTCAAACAGGAATTTGTAGATTTACTGAGGATACCTGTGGATCCTCACTGCTGGTGCCAAGCAGCCTTTTCTCCCCAGAAGCAGATTTCTCAAAGCTGTAAAAAAGGCTGGATAAGGAATGAAAACACAGATCTTTATTTACACACTCTAAAGAAGCAGAGGGTTGGCCATCGCAGTCTTGAGAGAAAAGCAGAATACACACTCCTTTATCGCTTAATTAAAATGTTGTCATGGTTATAAAAACATTAATCATAAGTATTGATGTCTTATGTTCAAAATTGCAGTTGATTACTCATTTAAGTATATTTTACATAGCTGTAAAAAGATCTGAAACATAATATCAGCATAACAGATAATAATTATGTGATGGTGTGTAACCCACCAGTGCTCTCATGTGGCAAATAATTTTAAGAATTTGAGCAAAGTAACAGAAAAACTGATAATCCTCTAAACTGAAATTAAGTGAAATACGGAACTATCATAATTTTTACATCACCACTATTTTCTTTAGAGTACTTAAGATTCGTCGTCGTCGTCGGCAGCCGTCCGTCTCGAGAGACGATGGTGTAGCTTCTTAAGAGTCTATCTGCACCGCTGAGAATGGCTGTGCAGTCCGACTCAGGAATGACACGGTATCTGTCTCCTCCCGTGTTGAATTGACATCTTGCGATGTCGCTGGAGTGTCCTCTCCAGTGAAGCTGAAGCTACAGAGCCTGGGCAGGGTGATATGGAGGGTCTGCTGTTGCCCATGCAGCAGACCCCCCCCCTCGTTGCAGCTGAAGGGTCCAAGGGAAAGACGGAGTCAATACAGCTTGGCTTCAGGTGCGCCGCAGGAGTTGCCGGTGTTGACTACAACGTCAAACCGCCTTAGGGACTCCGGCTCCGGATTTTCTGTCGGGGTTTACTCCCTTAGCCTTTCCCCTGAAGAGGTATGCCGCAAGGCAGCGGAGGTTTTTTGGAGTCAGAGTTTTCCTTCTCTGATGTGCCCTGACTTAAGTACTTAAGATTAAGGCTTTATTAATTAATGAAAGAAGGAGGCCATTAGTGTAGGTGGCTCTAATGCCATGGCAGCCTATGTAAGCTGACCAAAATCTAAACCTATAAATGCCTCAAAGTTACATAATTGAAATGGTTAGTACAGCCAAACACAAATAGCCAACTAGGCTTTAAGCTACAGCAGATCAAGTAATTTCCTTTCTTTGTTTCTATACTCGCTCTGTACAGTTAAATGCCACATAAGGGTGCTTTAGTCAATGACAAGCTGCATACACAGTAATGGTATATCAATCAAAGAACCTATGTGTGCAATCGGATATACCATCCAGGCTTGTGTAAGTACACTCTGATGTTTACACAATGGTGCAATTGCCTAACGATGCCTTTCTCAAACCGTATCTCCCATTGTTAAGCAGCACAGGACTGTGTCAGTCTTTCCTCAGGATCCTGTCTGCTGAGTGTGGGCCTAACCACTTCTGTTTTATTGCTGCCCCGTGTGGATTGATAAATGCTCAAATAAACTCTTAAATTTTTATCTTTTAGCCCCATCTATCTACATTCATGAGAAAAATGTTAATAATGCAATTCAGCTGAGCAAAGGGTAGGTTTGATGTTATTGTGCATAACTCTGTAAAACTACATTTGAATGGAAATTCTAAAAATCATGATTATTATTCTGAGACCTTTCCTCTGAAAGCACTGGGATATTTTGAAGCAGATATAACCTATCTCCCAAACCCAGCATTTTCTCTCAGAAATTATTCTATTATTTTGATAGCGATATATAAATTCAGAAACATAGATTGTTAACATTTAAATACAATAAAAAATATAGAAATTACATGTATTTATTATCACATTCCCATAAGAATCATGGTCAATATTCCTTATAAGAAAATAAACAATTTAAAACACATAGGTGGTGAATAATTTGAAAAACGTTAGAACAGTAAACTCACATAAGATATTTTTTATTTTTCAATTACAGTTTACATTCAATATTATACTGTAATAATTTCAGATGTACAGTATAGTGGTTATACAATGATGTACTTGAGATTAGTCCCCAGGAAATGCATTCTTAAAAACCACAGAAAAATAATAGTAAAATTTTTTGAATGTCTTCCACTGGAGACAGTGTTCTGCAATAATTCTTAAACACATACAATCACTATAAAGTCTTATTTTGGCTGTATGAGCACATTAAAATGCTTATGAAATAGAAATGAACTCACTATGATGATTATCTTTATACTCCATAGCTAGCATTTTATTTTTAAATGAAATTTCCAGTAAAATGTATTTAAAATTTAGTATTTTTAAAAACAGAATTTGTTTTCCTGTAAACATATTTCCCCCTACCTAAAACTCACCTTATTCTCATATCTCTTGGATGTATTTGGCTTACATGGGAACACAGTACTATATATTATATATAAATTAAATGATAAACTTCATGAATATGTCTGAAAAAAACTTTTAAAACTAATACTAAATAATAACATTCGAAATCAGCTACTATGAAACACTTCAAATATCAAGCAATATGCTAACCAAATTACCTACATTGTTTCATCTACTATATTTGCAGAATAGAACAGATATTTTAATTTCTGAAATTAAGCATGACAATTGGTGCCATTATTTAAAATCAACTTTATACCACTCTTGACAAATGTTAACACATACTGTAATCATCTTTTCAAAACTTTCAGTGTTGCCTACTAATTAAGAGTTCTTTTTTATCACAAGTGAAAATTTGTAAAGGCTGTACCATTTAGGTTCTTTGTCATCTGTGGGTAACCATAATTACTTACATTACATATTACTTGAAATGTCACTTGACTTGGATACCTTAGGAGAAAGCATTCATGAATAAAAGGATAGTTTGAATACACATTTGCTTAAAAACCAATAATAAGTATACCAGATGTGTTCTCACATGCAAACACTGCACTCCACTAACATTCTCTTGACGCAAACAGATATTCTAGGGTCCTGGTACCTCAATTACTTCATTCTTGGGTTATATGTGTTTCACTTTTCTTCATCCCAGAGGAATGAGAAGTGACTACCAGAAAGTTTAACAAAGACAAAATAATGTGAAAAGGTGACAGAACTTGAGCATTAGATTCCAGAAGGAGAAAGAGGAAGAATAATAAAAGGCCTTTAATGGATGCTTTGTGTCTGCAACCAACTCTCAATTACTCAGTTTATGAAAGGGGGCAGGGTGGTAATAAGCATATCAGAAGTCATTCATATTTGGCTTTGGAATGCCATTTCTTACAGCAAGTTAGCATTTCTAATTATGTTTCCCTAAGTATAACTTCAGAATTAATTTGTAAACTGTGAACACTCAGTTCATAATATCAGGACAGGAGGCTGAGAAACATCTTGTAAAGATAGGGAGTGAATAGTCTAAACTCCAAGTTCTGCTGTGAATAATCACATAGGGAAAAATTTTCTGAATGTTATCAGTGATGATCAGTAATAGGATTATGGGCTTATGGAGTCATAGTTTATTCACAAAATATTCTGCAAAATTGTTAACTTTTTCCTAAGTATTATAGGTTTCATGCTGCTATTTTAAATGGGGTCTCTTCTTTCATTATACTTTTTATTTGTGTAACAAAAAGTTATAAATACTCATATACTAATTTCACCCTTAGCCTGATTATTGCATGACTTTTATTACTCCCAGTAACTTTCCAAGGAATTTTCTCTTTTCTGAGCATAAAATCATATCAGTTACAAATAATGATCCTTGTTGTTTTCTCCCTTCTAATATTTTGTTTTTAATTCTTTTCTCTAATTTCATGGCTACTACTGCCATAAAATCATAATATAATATGAATGAGAGAAGTCATATATTTATATTGCTTCAAATTAATGGGACTATTTCATTGTAAGACATTGATCCAAATAAATTTTTATTGAATTGCAACCCACATACAGAAAAATGCAGGAAGCAAAAGGGCACAGTCTATTGAACCCGCATAGAGTGAACCTCTTCATACTTAGCACATAGAACAGGAAAAAGAATATTGCAAGTACTCAAGAAGCCCACTCTGTGCCCCTCCCCAGGCACTGTCCATGGGTAAGGGTAATCATTATCCCAATCTACTTTAATTTCTTATGTAAATGAGACAACACATTTCTTATTGTATCTAACTTCTTTTGCCAAACACTGTTTCTAATTTTTTATGTTTTTTTTTTAATATAATGTTAAAAATTCTCATTGTTTATATGGTGTCTCATTATGTGGAGATAGACACTTGGTTTGTTGGATTATTATGAATAAAACAATTGCAAACATTCTTATACATATTTTTGGTAAATATATATGTAAGTACATGATCATATCATGCGTAAATAGTGACACTATTATACTATTTTTTATTCTTTTAAATTTTTTTAACCTTTTCTTCCCTTACTGTGCTGATTAGCCCTTCCATTACAATGTTGTACATTATTACATGATAGTGGGCATACTTGAGTCACTCATGTTCTCAGGGTAGAAACTTTTAGCAATTCTCCATTATATATGATGTCTGATGAAGGACTTTTGTAGATACTCTTAATCAGAGTGAAGAAGTTGCCTTCTATCCCTAATGTGCTAACAGTTTTATCATGAAATATTATGAAAGTTACAAATATTTTCTACAACTATCAAGATGATGATATAATTTTCTAACTCTTTTTGTAATGCAATTAATTAAACCACTCTTTCATTTCTAGACTAAGCCACATTTTCTCTTTTTATACATGGCTGAATTGGGTTCACTGTTTTCTGTTTAGTACTTTTGTAGCTTTGTTTATGAGAAAGATTGGTGTCATATTTCTCTCATAACATCTTTATCAGGTTTTGGAACTAATTTTCAACTGGCCTCCTAAAATAAGTAGATTAAAATTTTCTAGAAGAATTTGTGTTTTTTGTATCTTTCTTGAATATATAAGAAATAAATCATCCATGAGTTAATCTGGACTTCTAATTTTTATTGATGGAATTTTTAAAAATAGATTCACTTAATATGTAAAGAGTTATTTATATATTCTAGATCTTTTTGTAACAAAAGGTAAATTTTATGGTTAAGGAAATCATGTTCTGTTCATATTAATTGTCAAATTTACTACTACATATTTTTCATAATTTTTGTACTTTTTAAAATATACTGAGGATCTGTAGTTATGAGTTTTTAATTCTTGATATTGATAGCTTAATTTTTACTTCATTCTTGTCTTGAACAATCTTACTGGGGGTTAATCTCTTCATTTTTTTCAAAAATATTTTGGCTTTGTTGATTTTCTCTATTGTATATTGTTTCCTATTTCAATGTTGTCATTATTTATTTTCATCTATGTCTTAAGTGAGATTTACTATTGTTTTCTAGATTTTTTATATGTATTTTTTAAAAATATTTATTTATTTATTTGTTTTATATATTTTTTTAATTTTTAGAGAGAGGGGCAAGGAGAAAGAGAGGGAGAGAAGCATCACTGTGTGGTTGCCTCTCACTCGCGCCCCCAACTGGGGACCTGACATGCAACCCAATCATGTGCCCTGACTGGGAATCGAACCAGCAACACTTTGCTTGCAGGCCAACGCTCAATCCACTGAGCCACAGCAGCCAGGGCTTGGTTTCTAGATTTTTTAGATCAAATATTAGATTACTGATTCCTTGCTTTTCTATCTAAAATAGCTGTTTAAGGTAATGCATTTCTCTCTAAGCACCTCTTTACTTGCTTACCATAGGATGTGATATGCTGCACACCCTTCATAATTCAGTCAAAAGTATTTTCTACATTCTGTTATAATGTCCTTTTGACTTATGAATTATTTAGAAATATGTTGCTTAATTTTTAATTTTGTGAAATTAATTACTATTTTTAAATCAATTGTGATTACTTTATGGCACATAAAATGCAGTTTGTCACCATTGCTAGGTGCAGTGTATCAAATTTTTCTCTGCATTTTAAGTTATTTTATATATTTTAGGTGGCTTATTTTCTCAGCTCTTAAGAAAGTAGTATTACCTGGCTGCTGTGGCTCAGTGGATTGAGCGTCGAAAGTGTCGCTGGTTCGATTCCCAGTCAGGGCACATTACGAGGTTGCACGTCAGGTCCCCTGTTGGGGGTGTGAGTGAGAGGCAACGACACAGTGATGCTTCTCTCCCTCTCTTTCTCCTTTCCCCTCGCTCTAAAAATAAATAAATAAATAAATAAATAATTTTTTTTAGAAAGCAGTATTAAAAGCTCTGCTATGATGTTGAGTTTATTTTATTTTTTACTTATTCCTGTCCATTTTTACTTTATATATATTTGATACTATATAGTATATTCATAATAAGTTAGCATTGTAATAGCTTCCTGTTGGACTGACCTCTTTATTATAATGTAATGTATCTACAGTAAGTTGTTTTTAATACTTTGATATTAGCATAACTACATTAACTTTTATGGTTAATGTTTGCATCGTATATCATTTTTTTTCACTTTACTTTTAAACATTTGATGTGTTCTTATTTAAGGTTTACATCTCAGGATCAGAATAGATTTTCTAAATCCATATTGAAATCTTAATCTTTTAATTAACATATTCTATTTATTTATATGTGATATAATGATTGACATATTTAGGACTACATATGCCACCTAATTTTTATTTATACTTTTAATCTTTTTTGTTTTCTCCCTTTTTCTGTTGAATTAACTGGTATATATTTATAATTTCAATGTTTCTTCTATTAACTAATTAGCTAATGATAATTATTATTTTAATGATTATTTTTGAGATTATATTTATTTTATAATTTAATATCTTTAAATATGAGTATTTTCTTTTACCATTTCAGTAATTTTTCTAGAAAGTTTACATTATGAATTCCTCTATTTTATTGCAATATATATTTTCTAACTCATAAAATATGAATTTAATTATATTGTATCATCAAAATTTGTTTATATTACCCGCATTATATTACCCTTTGCATTACTCTTCTTTTGCTTACTTATTTCTGTTTTCACCTTTGGTCATCTTCCTCCCATTGAAGTACTTCATTTATTATTTGTTTTAGTGCATGATTGATGTTGAAAGATTTATGTTTTTGTTATTAACTTTACTTCTTTTTATCTTTGAAATATATATGTATATATTTTCTATTTTTTGAATTTTATTTTGGTGATTATTTCACAGATAAAAGATGATATTTTATTTTATTCCAGATTCTATTGTTTCTGCTGGAAATTTAACTGTCATTTTTTTTATTTTTCTTTCTCCACAATGGCTTAGTAACAGCTTGGGTTAACTAATAAGAATTATTATAGTTTTATTTATTTATTTATTTATTTATTTATTTATTTATTTTATTGTGGTGACATTGGTTAGTAGGACTATATAGGTTTCAAGTATACATCTCTATAGTACTTGATCTGTATATTGCATTGTTTGCTCACTGCTCAAAGTCAAACCATCTTCCATCACCACCAAATATTTTGTCCCTTTTATCCCCCACTTCACCCCAATCTCTTTCCCTCTAGTAAACACCATACTGTTGGTTGTGTCTATGAGTTTCAGTTTTATACCCCACACATGACTTAAATACTGTGGTTTTCAGCTTTGACTGACATTTCACTTAGTATAATATTCTCAAGTTCAATCCATGTTGTTGCTAATGACAGCATTTCATCTTTTCTTATGTCTCAGTAGTACAGTATTCCATTGTATATATGTACCAAATCTTCTTTATCCATTCCTGTATTAAAGGATATTCCCTGTCTGGGTCATTGTGAATAATGCTGCAATGTACATAAGGATGCATATATCTTTGTAAATAAATGTTTTCAAGTTTTGGGGTAAGTACACAGGAAAGAAATTGCTGGTTCATAATGGTAACTCTATTTTTAATTTTGGGGGAACCACCAGACTGTTTTCCATGGAGGCTGTACCACTCTACATCAGTCAACATTCCTAAAAACGTGACTGAGGGTTTCCTTTTCTCCACACCCTTCTGACACTTGTTATTACTTGTCTTGTTGATTATAGACCTTCTCATTTGATGTGTTATATATCTTTGTGTAGGGATCTTACAATGTCTTTAATTTACTTGCATCTAACATGAGTAACTCAATGACCCTTAATCAGTTTTCTATATAATGCAGATAAAATTACCTATTATATTCTTTTTGATACATGAGAAACTTGTTTGATTGCATTTCTTTTATTTTTTGGACTAAATATTTAATGTTATATTTGTTTCTTTCAATCCCAGAAAAGGTGTGGTTGGATAAGGTGATGTCTGAAGGAATATTTCAGAGGCATTCTGGCTGTCAAATAGGACTTTTTAATGTTCTTTATAAAGACCTTTAAAGTGTTTTGGGGCACCATAAAACTTTGAAATATTTGACCTGCCTGGATGATATCCTTTGCTATGAAAAAACCCCAATACTCAATCACTGTAACTCACTAATTCTCAGAGTCTTGACCATTTTTATCACAGCTTACAGAGAAAGAGCAATTAAAGAAATGTGTAGTTAATGTCTCCATTGTTGTTAGCATCTGATAGTAAAATTGCATCTGGAGCTTTCTCTCTATGTCTCTCTACCCAGTAGCTACTCCACAGGATTTAGTACTTCCAGTTCTGTTTTTTCCTCTGTTAAACCTCTCTAAGTGTATAGTTAGTTCTAAGCAATTTTTATTATTCCACTCTAATTTACAGATTTTCTTTTAATTAAAATCCTAAAAGAGAAGGAGTGCTTGACAATAAAAAAACTAAGAAAATTGATGAAATGTTTGTGGAGGTAATAAACATTCTGAAGATTGCACAATGCTTCCATTTGTTTCCCATAACATTCCAAAGCATGTAACTAGACATTTGAGTAGTTTCCTTCCATAAAAGGTGAGCAAGAATCATGGGCACAGGGCAATAAATAAACAAACAAACAAATAAATAAATAAAATGAAGGAATAAACTAGGAAGAAATGTCCAGAAAACAAAAGGAATGGCTAGACAAATAAAACAAGAACTCAGAGAATCCAGGAATGAAATAAGAAAAAAAAGGCTTTCAGGAAAAGTAAAGGCTAAACTATTTGTAGTGTAACAGAGTATAAACAGTGTGGAAAACACAATACACTACACAAAGTAGAGAAATATGACAACTATCAATCAAACAAACTAAAAGAAACCAGAAATAAAAAAGTAAAAGTGATTAGGGAGAAAGTGATAGGCACTGATTACAAAAAAATATTTATCAAATAATTATTTGGAGTGTTCAAAGAAGAAAACCAAGACAATGACCTAAACATATATTTTATGTTACAATTCAAAGAAAAATTGTCTGAAATAAAGAACATTTAAAACTATATAAGTTACATATTTAAGTTTCAGATCTGTGCCAGGGGAAATTGGACTAAAATAGCTAAGAATAAGACAAGATTAATAATGAATACATTCATTAAAATTAACAGATTAAAAACAAAATCTTTTTGGCAACAAAAAACTGTTTTAAAGAAATGCTTTTTAATAGGATAACCAGGATGCTGTTAGACTTCTCCTTAGCTATACTGTATTCAAAGCAAAAAGACAATGGAGTCAAACCTAGTAGACACTCATTGGAAGAAAGTCTGAGACAGAGATTTCACATCAACAAGTACAGCTGCAGGAAATACATTTAACTTGCTATTTTTAGAGCATTTGTTTTAGAATAAATATGTAAGGATAAAGTGACAAAACAGAAGTGATAGGGGAACTCAAGAATTGGAAAATTTTTTAGCTTTATAGTTCATAAGCTTAGTAACTAATGCATGTAAAAAGATATAGTTCCAGGAACTTGGATGTATGACCCACCAGACTCCAAGAGACCCACAAAGAATTCGATCTTCATGCGCCAGGAGGACTGCAAGTGACCAAGATAGTATCTGAACCATTGCGCTCTAGGGAGGGAATAGCTGCAGACCAGGACACAGATAAAGAATCACATGTCAGCGGATGAAAGGATGCTAAGAAAATCACCAGATGGCAGCCTTTACCTGATTAACCTTTCCCCTGAATTCCAAACCCTTACCTACTTTTTTCCTAAATTCCAAACCCTTTATCTACACTTTTCTTCTCCTTACAAAAATGATCAGGTTGAGATGAGATGTAAAATGGTCTTATAGGGCACATAATCTGCCGCCTTTGTCTTCTCAGATAATCAGCTATCTGAATAAAACACCCATATAGATTCTTGTCTCTGCTTACTGGTCCTGGGAGTGACAGCATGGATGCCAACTTTTCCAGTTTCATAATGAAGAAGAAAGTAGCTCCTTTGGAATTTCTCTAAAACTCATTCCTTAAAATTATTAGAGATTCCCTGGGCTCTGCAGATCTAGGCCTTTTTCTTCAGAACTCTCTCTAGATGATTTGGTTATTTCCATATAATTAATATCACAAAAACTTCAAAATGTCTCACTTGCAAACTGAAAACTTGACCATGCAGGAAACTATTCATTGCCCTCTAAACAACTCTCCCACATTTGAAACTTCTTAGATCAGATACTGCATTAGATACTGAATACAGACACTATGCAAGTTATTTTCACAGAGATAATTTAATATAGGAAATTATGATATTAGGAGATTGAAAGGCAAAAATAGAATATTGAGGAGACAAGGAGATATCCTAAGTTAATTACAGAGGCCCATGTGTAGAAGGAAAATGGAGAAAGGTTAATCAGTTAAAAAATTCAGGACAAAACCAACAAAAACCATTTACATTTCTGATTGTGTGTTGGAACTTTGATTAACTTCTAGGGGCTATTTCTAAGAATATCCAAAAAAGAGAGTAGCCAGATAACAAAAACTCCTAGGACATTCTTGCTTGGAACTTTCTTGCATTGAACTTCTTGTACATGAACTTCCAGACCATTGCCCACAAGCAAACCAAAGAAGCAAATACTTCTTAGTTACATACTCTGCACATATCTCAAAACTAGAGCTACTTCACTTTCTCCCACCCCCTTTACTGATAGTCAATGCAAATCCTTTCAAAATGACTTACATCTTTCTTTCCCCCTCCTTGATGTACAAAAAAGCCTCTCAACTCTAGGATAGCAGACATGTTGCTTTTTCCACCTAGTGCAGGACCTGGTCCTTTATTGGCCCAATAAACCCTTTCCTTCAAAAAGTTTTCAGCCATGGCACTTTTAGCTTTTGTTTGCTTTTGTTTAACAGAGGTAACAAAGAGATTGTAAATGCAGGAAGCAACTATTATGCTAGGGGATATATAACAATAGTTCATGTACAGATTAAAGTAATGACAAGAGTAATAAAAATAAGTTAAAAGAGCTCAGTATTTGATCAGATGTCTGGAAGAGAGAAAGACAACATATAGAAAAAGCTGCTTAGGTGTTGGTTTGGGAAACTGCTGCCTGAAACGCTGAGAGAGGATAAGGATTCTGTGTTGGCTTCCATGTGTAAAGGGTTTCAGAGCGTCAGCACTGTAACAGCCCACCTGGAGGTCCCCATTCCAATCCCACTCCTGCTGTCCTAAATCTCATATGAACTCTCGAGGCAGTGAATTCAACATATGTAATTCTGTATGCAGCACAATTAAAATTTGGGTCTGATTTTCAGCAAAGATGTTCTTATGGTTTACAAGATAGGATTATTTTAGGGCCGCCAAATAAACTCTATGGTTCTCTGATGTTGTTAAAATGAGAGATTAAAGCTCTGAGCTGTTTATTGTATTTCTATTCATTCCTCTATGAAGTTATAAATAACCATTCTGCCTCCAAGCTTCTGTATTGTAAAAAAAACAAATAAACAAAAAAAAAAAAAACTTGCCTTCTGTCTTGCCTTCTATAGTGAAAAAGAAAATAAAATCAGAAGAGAGTCGAGTCTTTGAGAAGGGGGCTATAATTGTTTCATAATCATAAGTAGAAAATTATTTTCATGTGTGCTACTTAATTTTTAATAAACATTAATGTAGTATGTCACTAATGTAATTGCATAAAAGTACATGAAAATATGAAGAAATTTATTATTGTATTTTAATGTTATTTTCTTAAACACAGTGCCATAAAATTTGTGAACCTATTCAAATAGGCATAAGGTGATCAGATGGTTTAATTAATAAAAGTGCTATATTTTTTCTATTACTAAAAAGGATTTTAGGAATATAATAAGTTTGTTTCAGTTATCAAAATTATCACTATTTTTAATTACTTTTTTTAAGAATTTTACATTTTTCTTTAACCATACTTAGATGTTTTAGCTTTCTCAAATTATCTTTAGAACAATTTGGAGTAAAAAATTTTTCTATGTTAGTCTTTTTTACCTATCTGCATTTTTCTTCTTCTTTATCATTATGTGTACTTTATCTAGCTGGAATATTGTTACCTGAATATTCAGGTAACAATATTGTTTGTTTGTCTATGCCCATCAAAGCCCACTAACACACTTAGGGAGTTTTTAGCAAAAAAAGTAAGGGTGTATTTTCAGGAAGTGGCGCCCCCCCCCCAAGAGAGGTAAGATAATGCTCAAAACCTGGCTCCCCATGGCTTGCAGGGGATGGGTTATATAGGGAGAAAAGTCACTAATCACGAAGACTAAGGGAATTAGGGTTGTTGTCAAGGTTGTGGTCTCTACTGATTAGTCCAGGGTTAGTTGATCAGTGCCTTTGGTCCTGACTCAGCCATGGCCTGCTTCCTCTGGTTTCCCTGATTTTATGGACCTGGAGCTGAAACACAGCTGAGGCCTGATGTTATCTACTGTTTGACCTAAATTCTGCCTCTGTGGTCAGCAGATGGGGGGTTTTGTTCCTAAGATTGATTAGTTGATGCTGACCACAACCTCATTGTCCTGAGGACTTAATGATTAAGGTAGTGGTCATCATGCAAAGCAGAAGGAGGCAGGTGAGTCAGGTGCTGGAAGAGGCAGTTTGAACCACAGGAAAGAAAGGAGGAGAGGTCATATTAATGAAATAAAGTTTCTATGCAGTCAGAGTATACCACCCTTCAGTTTCTTTTGTAAAAAATTATTATAATAAACTGAGATTAGTTAGAGATATTGGGTTTTTAAAAATAGTATTAGAACTGGTTAGACATCTGTTATGATGTTAAAAGTAGAATTTCAGCAGCAAAGGTAATCTTCACTTACTAAGAATCACTGAAAGTGGATAGAAAGGTTTACTAAGAGAAATGAAATAGGAAATTTTTTTAGAAGAAAAATGATAGGTTTAAAGTATTACCGTAATAATGTAGCACATTCTTCTGGTAAATATCAACTATTAAGATTATCATTTCCGCTTTTTATCCACTTTACTTAATTAAATATAATGGCATTTTTTTGTAGGTTTCAGGTACTATTACCTGGCTGGGTAAAAGAAGAAATTGAAGGATAGAGGGTTATATGACTTAATGAAGCTTAAACCACTTTCGTGGCAAGGCATGAAACTTTAGATCAATTACTCCAGGTGTCTTTTACAAACTCAGAAAACAAATAGGCATTTTTTAAATGATGTCAAGTTGCTGACACTTAAAACAACACAATAGACTGTAACTTTCTAATTATAATAAATAAAAACTGGAACAATGTTTTATGAAATGCAAAAAATAAAAAAAATTAAATCACTAATTAAATGTCATTGATGTCACAATTTTATTTTCAAAATGAATAAAAAATAATTAATAAAACATTTGAAAGCAACTTTTTATCATTGTTTAATCCATATCAATGTTTTAAATTAATTATGTGCCCCGCATAAGCCAAATGTTGTCTTCCAGAGCTTTACCTAGAGGATTTAGTCTGTGTTTGGATTCAAGATGACCCATATAAATTAGTCTTGAGCACATAATGTGATCTCTGCCCCAAGGACATAGATCTCAGATTCAGTGTGCATCAGAATCACTTGGAGAGCGTGTTACCTCACGTGTTACCTCACAGATTCCTAGCCCCACTTCCAGGGTTTCTAATTCTGTACTTCTGGGGGTGGGGGAGAGGGCAGAAATTTTACATTTCTGGCAAGTATGCAGGTGATGCTATTCCCTAAAGCTGTAATTTGAATACTACTATACTAAGTGGTAACAAAGTTCATGCTAATTCCCAACCATTGTTCATGCCCCCTGATCCACTCAGCCTGACTGAAAACAGGACTAAACAAAGGCAGAACAGAACACCTTCCACCATATAATGAAAAATATAATCACCTCTGTGGACAAGTATGACTCTGGAAGTCTAATTGTATAATTTGGAAATATTCCTCTTTCTTAATATGAATCTAGAATAAACTATACCCTTTTATGATTCTCTTATTCTTTTGAGGTGTACGTGGGTAAACATGTATGGAAAACAGGAAGATTTGAAGCTGCTAGCAGGATGAGTAAGAATTTAGGAAGGCATATTTGATTCTTACTCTGGCATAAAGACAGCAGATGAGTATTCATGTGCCATGTAGCACCCAGGAATATGCAGCATAATTCAACCATGGCTGTCTTTTAATGTTGTCAAGTTTGAACACATTTTTAAAAGTCCTAATTTGGGGAGTAACTGGGAAACAATGCCCAGCCCATACTCTGCTCTCTGAACCATGAACTCCAGCTCAGCTGTGTCCAGTCAAGGAAACGCAGGAGTTTTACTCCTTTATATAAACAGAAATCTTGTTTTATAGTTGTACACTCATCACCCTCATCTCACACCTGTAATCCTGTGTCTTTTTTGTAGAGTGATTACCTAACTGGTCAGAGAAATGGTTGCTAAGGTAAGGCCAAACTCTCTCCAAGAAAGAATTTTTTTTTAATCACTGGAGGTAATATTTGTGCAAATGTGGGTACTCTTGCTCTAAATCTCTCTAGAGCTCCAGATAGAAGAGAAATTCCAGGAACTTGGATATGCCTAGAAGATAAACCTATTTATAAGTATGATTTTATTGGTTTTTTTCTGTTGCAATACAAGAAGGTACATTGTTGGAGTGAATTTAAATCATGTTAATTTAACAAAATGCATGAGAATTGTGGAGGGGAGTGAAAAAGTCTCTGTCCATACAGAAATGAGTCCATAATTCCATTTTTCATGATCCATTTGACCTTCATACTGTGAATATAATATACCCTTGTCTTTGTAATGGTTAAAGATACAATTAATGCCAAGAATATTTTTTAAGGTAAATAGTCACATGTTTAGACAGGTTAGCTTTTTTCACTTGACAAAATAAACAAAGTCAAATATCAACAGATATTTGGTAGATGTTGACTTTCAATAAGTATATGAATTTTACAAACATTTTGTTTTAACAGAGAGTGGGAAATAGATAATTAACATTCAAATAATTTGCCTTATAAGTTTATTTAATATTGTTACGAGATAGAGAATATAAATCCCTTGTTCTAACACTTAACTGGTTGCTATGGCATTACATGAGTCACATAACAACTTTGCCAAATGATTTATTTTTGTTCGGGTTTTCTGAAAATATATTTTTTATTTACTTATAAAATATTCTGGTTGCTAATCTTGTGTGATATGAATCAGAAGCAGAAATTTGTGTCATGCATGAAATATAGCATTATTAGTCATGTGTTAATAAATAGAAGACTGCCATTTAACATAATTCTGGAACTTACTCATCTTGCATACGTGAACATTTGTATTCTTTAACCAACATCTCTCCATTTTTTTCAACTCCCAAACCCTGGTAACTACCATTCTCTTCTCTGTTTTAATGAGTTTGACTATTTGATATGTCATGTATAAGTGAGGTCATTCGTCATTCTGTCTGGCTTATTTCATTTAGCATTATGTCCTCCAGGTTCATCCATATTATCTAAAATATAGATTTTTTAAAAAGCTCTTCTAAAAAGGGCAGTGCATTTAAATCATTCAAAGTTCAGTTTACCCCTTCGTATTTTTTAAAATTTTGTTTATTTTAAATTAATGCTTCTTAATTTGTACAGACTAAACATTAAAACTTTCATCTGAAGTGCAAGTTTGTCACACGGGTTTACCCCAGGAACCAAGAAAAGAGTGACTGGTTTTCATCAGCCTTTGAGATGCATTTCTCAGGAACCCAGTTTAATTATTGCAGCAGATGAATTCTTTTAAGTATATCTGCAGAGATTCATTGCTCCAGTCAGTTGAGATCAAAGTCCTTTTTACTGAAGCCCAAAGATGCTTTATTTTACTCCAATTTAGCTAATATTTTTGTTTCTTGAAAGAAAATTATTTTTTAATGAACATTCTCAAACATCATAAAGCTTTAAGAACTCAATATACATTGGGGGGATACCAAGCAAAATACCAATTAAACAAGCACTTTGCTTAATTTTATAAAATTATATCTAGTAAAATGGTGGTAGACAGACATAAGATTTCTTTTTACACCTTTGCATTATTTTCATTTATATCTAAACAGTTGTGAAACAATATAATTTGAAATATCTTGTGTAATGACTGGTTAATTTTTATTTTCAAGGTTAAAAGTTCTCTTATTTTTCAGGTTTTCAGAAGCATTTTAGAAGTATATTTGGAGAGGAAACAAATGGACATAGACTTTATTTAAAACATAATTTTGTCTCAGTAGTGTGGTACTCATATTTGATTTTATTACAATAACTGATACATTGGTCTTACTTAAGGCATATTCATTTTTTATACTCCATAGCTATTTTTTGAATTCTTAAAATGTAGAGATAAATCGCTGCTTGATTTTATCTTCTGAATTAATTTGAAATGTATGCATGTTAAGTTTGGTGAACACAAAATAGAGTTTAGCTCTTCTGAACACGATTCTTTTAGAGATAGTTAAAAGATTTATGTTTTTTTTTTTTTTTTTATCCTCTTAGGAATGTTTATCAGCTTCTGCTTGATATTCAGACAGTATCATACAGTCAATACACTTACAGGGTGTGTTTCTGTTCACATTCTTAAACACACCATTTATTCACCATGGCTCATGCATAGCTAATTAACTTGCCAGGAATCCTCAACTATCTCTTCAGCACTGCCCAGGTGAGACTTTGATATTCTGGAAGAGGGAAAAAAAATCAAACTAAATGAAATAGTGCATACTTATCACATCTCCCTATTTCACTCAATGATTTATAAGATTCTCTCACACTCCCCTTTTTGAAAAAGACACTTAGAGAAACATGAAGTCAATTTGGAAGGAAAAATAAATGAGAAGAGAACTTGGAACTCTGGAGACCTTCCATATTTATGTTAGGATTTATATTAACCAGTTAGAAAGTTGATCATAAAATGCTTAACCTTAATGTCTTTTTATCAGCTGATAGCACAGTTTGCAGTGAGAGCCAGAGCCTGTGACTTGTCAGAGGACAAGGAAGGTACACTTCCTGTCCACCTTGGATGGTTGAGAGTGGAGGACAGGCAAGTGGAGAGCTGAAGCAATAGCAATCACTATCAACAACCAAAGCACGTCAGAACTTTGTGGGGGCAGGGCTCGGGAAGGGCAAGCAGCTCTTAGAGGAGACATAACTGTTGACATGGCAATGCGGTGATATTCCAGTAGAAATACCCACAAATAATTGTGTGTCCGTATGCACATACGATTTACAACCTTCTTCTATTCTTTAGTTACCTCTTTTACACCTAGAGTTTAAAAAATGCTAATGGGAATACATATCTTGGGTACAGAAATGATCGAAGGCATAGATTTTAGAGATACACAGCCTGAGGCTGGGTAAATCCTGACTCCACCATTTCTTAGTTGATAAACTTGGACCAACAGCATATTGTAAAAATTGTGTTAAGTACTTCATTCTGTTACTATGAAAGATAGGTGAGTAAATTTTTAACCATGTAGGATATGGTGATAGCATGTGGGTTTTAAAGAAAAGTAAAAATGGAGGTCAATGTCTTGTTACAAAGTGGCTAAAATATAATTGCTTTGTTCTTATGGACCTTAAAACAAAAATTAGCAATCAAAGTTAAAATGTAAAAAAAAAGTGACTTTAAAAATATTTTTAAGAAAGAATCATTGAGACTTAGTGGTTGAAAGAGAATGAAACATTTCTGGAAATGCTAATTAGAGGAAGGAGTTGACCATGCAACTGAAATTCTTATTTTGCTATTGGGATAAACAGAGCAACCCTAATTAGAATTACGTTTGGTGAGCAAAAGTATGAGATTATTTTTTTCAATGCAAGTCCAAGCACCATGTTTACCATAATGCATATATTTAAATACATGAATAAATTCATCGGGAATAAGAAATTCATCAGGGAGTGCTTTGGGGGGATGGGGCGGGGAATAAGCCCAATTTGCAGACATTTTTCATGTTGGAGCTGAAGTTTGCTTCCACCCAGCAGCACTGGTTTTGGCAGAGATGTAGACTGAAAATTGGAAGTTGAGAATAATGTTCTATCCTGGAATAAAAATAAAGTTAAACTACAATCTTGAGTTTTGAAACAGCATAAATTTTAGTATTTTATCAGTAATTTCACTGACTATCCTCTCTAAAATAACATCCTCTCCCACCCGTAACACAGCTATTACACTGCACCTCTGTGTCCTGTCTCTTTCTCTTTCTTAGCACATTAACTAAAACTAGAACATGCACTTCATAAAGTCAAGATGCTACTGTTTTGTCTCTGTACTTCAAATAGTACACAGCATGTAGTAAGTTCACAATAAAATATTTTGAATGAATAAATGTTTTGATCAATTTACTACAGAACAATTTAGACCATAGGTATGAGAGAAGAGGACTCCATAAGTCATCTATATAAACAAATAACTAAAATAAAAGTGATGCACCTCAGAGGAAAGAAGTTGTCTAGGACAAGAACAGAGAATTAGAATCAATCATATTCAGAAAGAAAAGGCAGGAAGCAAAGGTGATGCATCCTTTAACTGCAATCAGATAAATATTTTGAGAACTTAGTAAAACACTGCAAAAGCAATGGAAGAAAAGACTTATCAAAAGGCAAGATTGATTAAATTACTCAAGACTGGAATAAAAGTTTAACACAGAGGAGAGATATTTATATACGTTATATACTGTGTTTTGCAGGCCAGTTAAAAGAGCAGTTAAATGCATATTAGGATAGACATTTGATTATATAAAATAAGGTATACATGGATGATAGGGATTTGGAGAGTGTTGGATAATTCTGTTAAAGACTATTTTATTTAAAAATTTAAAATTTGTGTATCATAAACACTTCACAGTGAATCATTTATTTAATGTTCTTAATCAGTATTCTTTCCATAAATACTCAAGGTGCAATAAAAGGCATTTTTATTATTAATATTTCATAAGTGTTTAGGTTTTATTACCATTTTGACACACTTTTTGTTAGATATTTATCTCTATAAGCAGGCAACTATAGTTACTGCCTTGAATTGCTTTTCATGTGATGTTAAGGTTACAAATGCATGTCATTCCATTCTGCTCAAGACAGAAAACATTGCAGGTAGTTTGACATAATTGCTCTGTCAATATCATAAAATTATACAACTGCCAACCAGCCCTGCTTAAAAGTGATCTTCGAAGGGCTTGTTTATGTACTATTCATGTCCACAGGCTATAGAAAATTTGTTAGCTTGTCAATGCCTCCTCAGCCAGGTCTGTTCTTAACTCTTTATAACTATTGAAATGTGCTATGTAAATAAACAGTATATTTACCATGGGAAAATTAGGATAAGAAGAAATGTAAATAACTCTAATTGTGAGGTAAGTAATTTAAAATATTCATTTACATCTGAAGTTTATACACTGTCAATATAGCCTACTCCAACATTTAAATTGGCAATCACTACAAAGATTCATGTAAAGAGCTAGAGGACATGTATATGTAAACTAATTTAATTCTGGGTTCTGTTTCTCAGTTATGTCCAGTAGTCATTACTCTAGTTTTATAGATAAGAAGGAAGATGTGACTTCCTCAGGATTGTGTAGATACCAAGTGGGAGAGTTCGGATTCAAACATAGGTCAGTATCATTGCAAAATCATTGCTTTTTTTCTCATATATAATCAGTTATTGACATGTTTAACCTAAAGTTTTTATATGTGTTTAGTAATGGAGTACCAAGGCCTTAGGCCCTGTTTTATATTATTGCTAGGAAAAGCTAATTGTTATTTTGCTTTATACTAGTTGTTTAACATAACTATAAAAATGACTTTTTATTAATTTGTCCCTAGTTATTTTACCACAACCTCTTCATTCTTGAATGTTTTTTGTTTGTATGTTTGTTTCATCACTTAGTTGATAGATTTCATTAGCTTATAGTTTTATTCAAAAATGGTTCTTGATTGCTATACTTAATATTTGAAAATTTGATGAAAGAATTTATACTTTTAAAGACTTTGCATTATAAAAATACTACATTCAAAGGAGAAATATTTAAACAACAAAGAGATAAAAAGTGAATAAGTATTGTTCTCACCTAAATCTCCAGATATTCCACTAGGTGTATGCAAATGAGAGATTTTCAATCCACTACATAGGATATATGCAGATGTGAAATATGTTTTATTTTTATTGTGTAGCTAATTTTCTCCTAATTTTCTATTTCATCTTAATATAATCTTTATTACAGTTTTCCTGGTTGTGTCACCAGTGAAAATAATTTGGTTTTAGCTACTAGAAATAAATCTAGCTATAAGTCATATGTGAATTTAATGAAAAAATGGGTATATTATTGGGATACTTGTAATACTAAAAGAAGATTGAAGAACAGGCTCAGAAATGATAGAAACCATCCTGCTTTCTGATCTTGTCTAGTAGCCAGCACTGGAATGATTTAAAAAAAAGAGAACAAAAAACTCCAATCACTGTTAGTTTTTGTCACTTTACAGAAAATTGTAATTATAGAGGGGACCATTTTAATTAAGTTTGCTTGGAGCACTTGACCACCTGTTGTTTAGACAAGGACAGAAGAAGTTACTTAACAGTCCCTCCTGATTGTATCCAGCAACAAAACACAGGTAAATTGAGTGATATTGCCAAAAGGAGGTAGAGTGAAGCTTCTAGCCAACCCACAACAGCCTCTGAGCTATGATGGGGATTATGAACAGATATTCATTGTCTTCTGTATTTTTACTTAAATTTTCTATCCTTTTGTTATTTGCAGTGCATTTTTGAAGATTTTTTTGTATTTTTCTTCTATCACTTCTATTGCTCAGTCTTGCTTTATTTCAATAACTATATTTTAAATTATAGCAGTTATTTCTTAAACTGTCTAATATTTTTTAATTTAAAAACTAACATACAAATATGTTTTTTAAGATTTTAATTATTTATTTTTAGAACAAGGGCAAGGGAAGGAGAAAGAGAGGGAGATAAACATCAATGTGTGGTTGTCTCTTGCATACCCCCAACTGGGGACCTGGCCCACAACCCAGATATGTGCCCTGACCAGGAATCAAACCAGTGACCCTCTGGTTCGCAGGCTGGTGCTCAATCCACTGAGCCACACCAACCGGGGCCAATTTTTTTTTTTTTTTAAGTTTTAAAGCATTAAAGATAAAGCTAAAGATCTATTCAAATATTGCTCTGAACATTAGTCTACTACTTTAACCCCCACCATCAATGCCAACCTGTGTTTTAATTTATGCTTTCTTCTACATCTTTCATTATGTATCCTTAGCAACTGAAAAATAACATTTGGTGAAAATATTTGTTCTTACATAAATTGTATTGTAATGTAAATACACAGTAAACAAATTATTTCTTCCTGACAAATTGTGTTTTATAAAACCATACTGGAATATATAGATATGACAAATTATTAATATTTTAAAAATTAAGGTGTTCTACATACTGTAGAGAGCACAGATATAAGGTAAAAGCTCAGAAAATGTACAATCACCTCAGGGCAAGATATGCAATGTTTTCACCCTGGAGGTTCCCCATTTTACTCCACCCAAAATACACTCCTATATTCTGACTTCTATCATCATATATCAGTTTTTGCTTTTTTGAACATAAAAATTATATTATACAATGTATAGTCTTTTGTGTTTATATTCTTTCAATAATTAATTTTCATCTATGATTCATAATTTTAAAAAACCATTCTTTACATACTGTGGGGAACCGCACCTTGTGGTTTTAGGAATTGTAACCCTGGTCGTGAGCCTGACTTGCCGCCCCCCCCCCCCCCAGCTCGTCTTTAAGTCTCAACAGAAGGCTGCATGGGAGACATAATTGAAAACCATTCAGAGGGTTTCCATGGGAATTGGGTTTAAAGAATGCTTATTATGCTTTAGAACTTGCTCTGCTTTTCTTATCTCTTAGTTAAGTATAAACAATCCCTAGCAAGAATGTACGAAACCTTGCACCTAATGCCAGTGTGGCATCAAGATGTTTAATAGACCCTGACGCAGACTGATCACTGTGCCCTCTATATTGATATCTATAATCTGTAACTGTCAACTATAATCCAAGTACTTAAAAGCTATTGATAATTTATGAATTTTGACCCTGTATCTCCCATGCATACCCTTCTCAATAAGAAGCCTGAGGAACGGAGGTCTTGCACTTTCTCCATTAGAGGAAACAGCTGCCTCCATAGCCCCCAGACAGAATACAGTGTCCTGGATAAGTTTGTTCCACCATGGTCATGAAACCTCTGCTGGACAGAGTAATTTCCAATTGAGCCAGGGCATCAGAGGCAGCTCTGCCTCAGCGTACTCTATTAAATGAATATACCACAATTTACTTATCCCTTCTGTGATTAATGGGTATCTGGATTATATTCAGTTTGGCCTACTTGTATTAAGTCTGCTGGGAACTATCTTCTCTCTCTCTTTTAGTTGATATGTATACTAATTTTTTGTTTTTATGTAACTAAGAGTAAAATCAACAAGTTATAACGTAGATGTATGTTTAGTTTTTTTTGGTACAAGAACTTTGTATCAATTTATAACACAAATATCAGTTTATGAAGTTCTTTTTATTTTAGAACATTCTTGCCAATTCTTGGTGGGTTTTTTTTGTTTGTTTGTTTTTTGTTTTTGTTTTTTTTTATCTTCACCTGAGGACATTTTTTCATTGCTTTTTCAGAGAGAAAGGAAAGGAGAAAGAGAGAGAAATATCAATGTGAGAGAAACATCTACTGGTTGCCCCTGTATGTACCATGACCAGGGATTGACCCTGCAACCTAAGTTTGTGCCCTGACCAGGGACCAGGGATCTAACCTGAAACATTTTGGTCTATGGAACAATGCTCCAACAAACTGAGCCACACTGGCCATGATGGTATTTGTTTTTATCATTGTCATAGATATATGTTGCATTCCCCTGGCTGGTTTGGCTCAGTGGATTGAGCGTCGGCCTGCGAGCTAAGTGTCGCTGGTTCGATCTTCCAGTCAGGGCACATCAGAGAAGGAAAACTCTGATTCCAAAAAACCTCCGCTGCCTTGCGGCATACCTCTTCAGGGGAAAGGCTAAGGGAGTAAACCCCGACAGAAAATCCGGAGCCGGAGTCCTTAAGGTGGTTTGACGTTGTAGTCAACACCGGCAACTCCTGCGGCGCACCTGAAGCCAAGCTGTATTGACTCCGTCTTTCCCTTGGACCCTTCAGCTGCGAAGAGAGGGGGGGTCTGCTGCATGGGCAACAGCAGACCCTCCATATCACCCTGCCCAGGCTCTGTAGCTTCAGTTTCACTGGAGAGGACACTCCAGCGTCATCGCAAGATGTCGATTCAACACGGGAGGAGACAGATACCGTGTCACTCCCGAGTCGGACTGCACAGCCATTCTCGGCGGTGCAGATAGACTCTTGAGAAGCTACACCATCGTCTCTCGAGACGGACGGCTGCCGACTAGATATATGTTGGTATACCCTTATGGATACAATTTGTAATTCTTTGGTGGGTAATTATTTTAAGCATTTTTTACCCAAAGTTTCATTGACCATTTGTCTATCTTCTTTGTGCCTACTGAAGAATTTTGCCCCATTTTAAAATTATTTTTAAATTTTTATGTCATTGATTTATAGACTAATCTAGATATGGCTATACAGTAAGAAAAATATATTATGAATATCTTCTCCCAATCTAGGGCTTAATTTTTAAATTTTCTTAATATCAATTTTTAATAAACAGGTCTTAATTTTAATTAGGTACAATGAATCAGTTGTTCTTTTTATGCACAATAGTTATTAGAATATAAATTACTGACCTTAATTTCTTGAAAATAGTGTTTTATAGTGTTCCTAAAAGTATTAATTTTTATTTTCCACAGTAAGATCTGTGGTATATTTTTGTTTGATATATTTTAGCATAGGTTTATATTGATCATTTATTAAGACTGTTTGGCTAGTCTAAATTATTGTATACAGTTTAAAACCTGACTGTCAGTTTCTAAAACTCTTGTCTGTTACAATTTTGATTAGAATACTACTAAAGCTGTATTTCATTTTGGAGAAAATGAACTTGTCAGCAATATTTAAAACCTGACTGTCAATTTCTAAAACTCTTGTCTGTTACAATTTTGATTAGAATACTACTAAAGCTGTATTTCATTTTGGAGAAAATGAACTTGTCAGCAATATTCAGACTTAAAGGGTATCAATACAGTATATTCACTAATTTTTACTCTTTCTTATTGGTATTTTCTAGTTTTAATTGAGATTATTTTGCACATATTTTAGTAAATTTGTTACTAGGTACATGATATGCTCAGTGTTATCAATAAAGGTTGTTTAAAAAATTTATATTCCCAATATTTGTTTCTCATGTATAAACATTTTAAAAAGTTGTGCATTGTTCCAGCATCTTGTTGAATTCACCTAATATTTTTGGTAGTTATTTTAAGAGATTATTTTAGATTTTCTAATTACACAATCATGCCCTCTGTATATGATAAGGTTTACCTTTTCTTTTTTTCTCAATATTTTATTTGTTTATTTTTTATCAATTCAAAACTTTTTAATTTTATTTTTCCCATTACCATTTATCTCCCTTATACCCTCTCCCCCCTGCAACCACCACACTGTTGTCCATGTCCATGAGTCCTTTTTCCTTTTTGCTCAGTCCCTCCACCCACTATCCTCCCTCCCTTAGCTGACATCCTGTTCTCTCACTATGAGTCTGTCTCTATTTAGCTTGTTATTTCGGTTTGTTCATTAGATTCCACATATGAGTGAAAGCATATTTGTCTAATATTTGTCTTTCTCTGACTGGCTTATTTTACTTAGCATAATCTCCCTTTTGACCCAATAATCTCACTTCTGGGAATATATCTGAAGGAACCCAAAACACTAATTCAAAAGAACATAAGCACTCCTATGTTCATGGCAGCATTATTTACAATCACCAGGATGTAGAAGCAGCCCAAATGGCCATCAGTAGATGAGTGGATAAAACAACTAAGGGACATTTACACAATAGAATACTACTCAGCCACAAAAAAAAAAAAAAAGAGAGAAATTTTTACCATTTATACCAGCTTGGATGGACCTGGAGGTTTACTTTTTCTTAACTCATACAATATCATGAGTCTTCTTGATGAATTAACATTTTATCAACATGAAATGTCCTTTTTAGTCTCAATACTATTTATTCCAAGTTCAGTTTTGCATGTTATTAACAAAGTATCACTGTCTTTGGGAGGTTAGTTCTGCACAACACATCTTCTCTGTATTTTTTTTTTTTATTTCAATCTATCCATGTCCTTATAATTTTTTTTATCCTCATCACCCAAGGGCATTTTTTCATTCTTTTAAAGAGAGAGTAAGTGAGGAGGAGAGGGGGTGGAGAGAGAGAGATAGATCAATGTGTGAGAGAAACATCTATTGGTAGCCTTCTTGTATGTGCCCCAACCAGGAATTGAACCTGCAAACTTTTGGTCTACTGAACAACACCCAAACCAACTGAGCCACATCTGCCAGGGCATAGAATTTTCTTTCTGTACTCAGCAAACATTAGCTAGTTACATAAATCCAGTCTGTTAATACTCCCTTTCACTTATATATTCAGTGTTTTTACATCCAGGGTAATTGCTGATACCTTTGCAAGAGATTCTCTGTTCATTATGTTGATATTTCTCTATAATTTACGTGATTATCCATTCATATCTATGAAAGTGCTATAAGAACTCTGTATATTTGTCTTGGGTATTTCCACTCAATGGCAATGGCAAGAAAATTAACCATCAGCTCTAGGACTGTGAAATACCAAAATGCAAATGGCTTTACACTGAGCCACCAAGCTACCATCACCTGTCCTAGTTAAATTCATATTGTGTGTTCAGTTTTGAGAGAGAGAACTTGTCATTTTTTTCTCTCTTTGTTCTGGTGATAAATATCAGCATGTAGACTATTTTCCTAAGGGAGTGGTGGAGGAGGAAAGATATCAACTTGCCTATATTTTTAGGTATTATGTAAAATTCATTTGGAATATCTCCTCAGTAACATAGCTCTGATTTTTAAAGCTGTGTTTTTGGGGAAAAAAAGGTGTGTGTTTGCAGATATGAGATACATCAATGTTTTTGTTTTCTAATATTAAAATAATTAAATTTAATTCTATCCATTCTATTTCTGGAAGTAATTAGTTGGAATAAATAATAAAAGTAATTTCAGTAATATCTATTTCCCAAAAATGTATATTATTATCAATATCTTTTTTCTGAGATTCCCTCCTATTATAAAAAAGAGTGCTTAAGAAACTAGGAGTTTTATAATGAACTGAGTTTATACATTAGAAAATAATCCATATAGTATAATATGAAAAATTCACATAAAAAATAAACAAAACATTAATTTGCTAATTTTGAAACTTAATAGAAGGGAGAGAACTGAAATTTTTTCCAAGAGTAGCAAGACCCATTTGATGGGTGTGTTAGAGTGAAACAAACTGTAAAGTGAAGAAATGGGAAGTTATTTTCACTAAGATAATAAGAATCTTTTTAAAGCAGTTATAAATACTTTTTTGAATGATATGTATTGCAGAATAAAACATAGTTTTATGCTAACCCTAGCTATTGGACTTGAGATCTCAAAAGTTTAACAAAAAATAAAAACATGAGAGCTGTGACAGCAACAACAAAAATGTAATGAAGTCACTCTTAACTTTTTATGTTCAAATTCTTAAAAACTATCTGCATAGTTTAAAATCTACCAAACCAGGTATTTAATAACATGTTCAGTAAGTTAGATGCACAGGGTCTACTCAGAATTAAAATCATTTGACTAAATAGATAATGTTATTAAGAGTTAATAAGAACAGAGTAATATTAAAATAATGTAATCAGGAAGAGTGAAAAACAATAATGAATGATTTCAATATTGAGAGTAATGAATATGGAGAATTTTAAGTTATGTATAATATGCATTTAAGAGATACCATGTGAGAAATTAGTAAAATTGCAGTATGCCACACATTTGTAGAAATTGTATATACACTAGAGAATATACTTTATACATACATTTTTACCTTAACCTAAAGGCATCACTATGATAAATATACATGGTTTTTGTCCCAGCTAAAATTGCACAACTTCCTTTGAACAGTTGTTCTTTTTTCTACAGTTATTGATCATTCATATGGACCCATGAACAAGTAAGAGGAAATGAAGCAGGTGCCAATAACTGTGGAGTTTCTGGCTGAAGAAGGCAAAGACAGAACCTTTCTTTTACTTGCATATAAGAGCTCAGATGAAATTCCTGAGATAATGTCTAATAATTAATGTCCCATTCTGACTTTGAGAAGCTTAAAGTATAAGTGCTAGTGTTATTAATGAAAAAATGTGTCAATTATCACTTGTTTTAGATAAAGATGGTAAGCTATTATTTATGAATTTGTATTCACAAAAATTATCATCTTTTGAGTCTAAGAGAATACATTGCAAATAGTAATTAAGCACCTACTTTAATTCAAGCACTGGACAAAGCACTGGAGATAGATTGATAAGATATAGTAAGTTTCTTTGATGAGCTCTCAGTTGAGCAGAAGAGGAGGGAAAAGGGTACAGAAGTAATTATTATATAATGTTATAATTTTTTCAATAAAAATATAAATTGACTTCTCTGAGAGTAGAAAGAGATATACCAGCTCTATGAATTTCTGCATAAACCAAGCAAGCTATTTGTGTTTTGTGGGTAAAGGGAATGGCAAATTGAGCACTGTCTCCTTTGATCTACCAGGGTTAATACACATTCCTTAGTTTTTTTAGATTACTTTTTGTAGTCTTCCTCACTTGGAGTTGAAAGGTCATGGTGTATAGATTCAGAAGCACATAGATTGGAATGTAAGCTTTACCACTTACTCCTATGAAAGTTACTTAACCTTTCGAAGACTAAGTTTTCTCATCTCTACTGTGAGTAGAGGCCATTTTACTACACTATTAGAAGATTAACTTTTAATGCCTGTCACCTGGATGAGATCTTTCCTGTATATATAAATATATTCAATATACATGGCCATACAAATTGTATAAACTTCAGGTCTCACAAAACCTGGATCTTCAGGTTGGTAACATTATAATTAAACCCAATAATTGTATTTACTCTGATAATTAAATGAAAAACATAAGAAATGGCTCTAGCATATGGCCCAATGAACAATAAGTTGATAATATTAACTTATCCTCATCTCCATTTTAAGGTAGATCTATTCCTCAGCATTTATAAATGTCTGTCAACAGGATAATAAAATATGAAAAAAAAATGTTATCAAAAGTGTCTAGACAAACAAGTTAAAATAACTAATCTTAATTTTTAAGACTACATCCCCCACAGAGAGATAATTTGACTCAATCCTTTCCTGATCTTGTATGAAACATGCTTCAAAATAAATATTTTTCTCATTACTCAGAATCTCTGAAAACATTTTTAATGCCAGCTTTCTTTCACTGTTACCCTCATGTTAGTTTTAAACTGTCATCTAAATGTACCTTTTCTTGTGTTTATAAAGCATTCTGTTGGTCTTAGAATATATTATGCTTGAACTGTGGTGTGGCATGACAAATAATGCTCAAAAAATTTTAGGTGGTTTGTAATCTTATGCATTTGATACACATGCTTCAAAAACACAAAAG
Organism: Furipterus horrens; assembly: GCF_987537825.1. Classification (NCBI taxonomy): domain Eukaryota; kingdom Metazoa; phylum Chordata; class Mammalia; order Chiroptera; family Furipteridae; genus Furipterus; species Furipterus horrens. The sequence continues at coordinate 57,412,650 of NW_028327171.1, forward strand.
GACATACTCAGAAAATCTAATTCTTGAAACCTTGAATTATGATGACATTTTTTACATGCATTTTTGAACAAAAAGGCTAATTATTCCATTCTTGTAAAGTACCTTTAATATTAATTACAAACACTGCGTTTCCATCATATTTTGTATTTACATATTTCAGATATCTATACCATCCATGTGTTAAACTGGAACAATATCTCTGCTCTAATCTGTACCCTAGGAAGGAAACACACATAACTAAATTTTGAATTCTAGAATCTGCATTCTCTCTCTCTCTCTCTCGTAGCTTCTATTACTTTTCCAAACATTCTTCTTCAATGCTTGGTTTCCCCTCAGGTTCCAATAACCAACTGCAATGTTGATTCTAAGCTGGAAAGAAATCAGAAACTCTTATAATTAAGTTTATTCAAAATTTATCTAAAGCCAATGTGGAAAAGACCACCACTTATCACTCAGGTGGTGGGATCCTTGTACGTATCAAATTTGCAAATATATTAGCACTTGTTTGCTGATATGGGTTTGGTTGTCGGTTCTTCACAAATTTGTGGTTAAAACTGAAAAAGGTTGAATGCACTAAATGAGTCAGATGCAGAGAATGAACAGAACTATGGTTGTTTTAGACATGTGCTGAGAATATTCTTAGAGAAAAATGGATATTGTTAACTAGAAGATCAGCCTCTTACAGAACTGACTAGATGTTCATTAAAGCTATTTCTCCCTCATATTTCTATCTCAGATTCTATATTCCAGCCTCCTGAACAGATAGTTATGGTTATTTCACTGAGTTCTTGCCAGTGGAATGGGAACGAAAGTGATGTGCACTGCTCTGAATCTTGCCCATACAGGTCTTTTGTTTGATCCTCCATTTTCTTTCTTTTGTTTTGGCTAGAAGGCTGGTACCCAAGTAAAGACAAGAATTTCTTCCATATTTCCCATGGCCCAAACACCATCTGCCTGAGATCTCATATGACTAAAAAGCATAACACTTTTCCTGTGCATCACCAAAAACAACAGCTTGGAAGTTCTGTTGATTATGTATGTGAATTAGCAATATAGTTACTCACTGGCAGCCAATGAGTTTGGTGGTGTTCTTACAGTGGCCAACATTATCATGCTCACATACACACTCTTTTTCTGTTTGTTTATTTGTTAAAATATTTTTATTGTTAGGACTTTTTAGAACCACATAGCATAAACTAAAATTTCAGGTCTATTATTTACTTCCTGTTTTGTGTTTAAATTATTAATTTTTATGTTATCTTTCAAGAGTATAGCAACATTTTTCTCTAGAGAAAAATGAGACTTTTGAATCACACAGATCTGTAATTAAATCCCAACTTGAGTTATTACTGAATAATTACTGCACTGCTCCTTAATGTGACTTAGTTTCTCTAAAATCTAAAAAGCTGTTATGAAGATTAGAATAATACATCCAAAGTATTAGCTTAAAATGTGCTAAAAAATGGTAACTCTTTCAACTGTTATTTTTTTGCACAGTAGCTAATTTGCTAGTGAGCAGGGATATTCTTAAGCTGAGAAACCCAACATGCTCATTAAAATTCAACAAAATACAGTTCTGGCTGGTGTGGCTCAGTGGATTGAGTGCCAGCCTGTGAACCAAAAAGTCATCAGTTCGATTCCCATGCAGGGCACATGCCTGGGTTTCTAGCCAGGTCCCCAGTTGGGGGCGTGTGAGAGGCAGCCCGTCGATGTATCTCATGCACATTGATGCTTCTTTCCCTCCTTTTCACCCTCCCCTCCCCTCTCTCTAGAAAGAAATAAACAAAATCTTTTTTTTTTAAATACTACAAAATACAATTGCTCCTCAGTTTACCATGGTGTTACGTCCCAATAAATCCATCATAAACTGAAAATACCATGTCAAAAATGCACTTAATACAACTAATCTACCGAACAGCATAGCTTAACATAGCATACCTTAAATGTGCTCAGAACATTTACATTAGCCCAGAGTTGAGTAATTAAATTGAGTTTTATCTCAATAGTAATTGCTTTTCTCTTCTTGTCACCAGAAGCAAGAGACACAGATGGGTTTTGGAAACATCATAGAATATGAAAACAAAAAACACAATGTCTAAAAAATGTTGGTAAAAATGAACACTCTAAAGTATTGGTTGTTGACCTTTGTGATCACATGGCCAAGTGGGAACAGCAGTTCATGGCCACTTCCCAGCATGAGAGAGTATGCTACCATACATTGGTAGTCTGTGAAAGATCAAAATTCAAAATTCCAAGTAAGGTTTCTACTGAATGTGTATTGCTTCCACATCTTCATAAGTTCAAAAAATTGTAAATTGTGTCATCATAAGTCAGGGACGATCTGCACACGGTGTAAAGAGGTAGGCACACTATTACACAGAAACTCTGAAAATACAACCATTAGAGCTGAAAGGACAGTTTATTGGAAAATATGATAGTACAGGTGGCTCTGGGTGAGCCTGTGGCTATTACAGGCAAGAAGAAAGAAAAATATTTTCTTCAAAGTTTTTCTTTGTTTTATAATAAATATTATGTCATCTGTTTTTAAGGCTTAAAGTAAACCAAGACAAATCAATATAACAATTTAGTACCCCCTAAGCACATTTTCATGAGGCAAAAGTTCAGGGCTAAGTCACACCAAAGCATTCTTATTATATACAGTTATTGGGTTTGCAACCTGAGAGCAGAAAACACCCCATAGGCAAATTGTCCTCCCAGTGATTAGAAAATTAAATGCAACTTTTAATCTTTAATCTTCCCATAGCACTGCTCATGTTAATATCCTCTTTATGCATTTCTGCTGAGCCATGTTAGTACACAAAAACCCTGGAAAGTCCCAGGGTAACAATTAATCATTGGAGAGAAGTCAGCTTAAAGAGAGAAGAAGGAACACCTTTAATATTAGGTGATTAAAGAGTCCCATAATCAACCAGATTTTCATTAAATTTATTTGCTAATGTAGCATAACTTGGTCTAATATTTTAAAAAATGATCAAACAGCCACTTATGCAGACTTGTTTATAGAATTTTAATATTTAGATCTAGTTATAAAAGTATACATAGAAAGTATTTTTAAAAACATAATTACTCTCATCAATTATCTGACCAACCAAAGAAAAGCACAATATATATTTTGCAACTTCTTTTTAGAAGTTTCATAGAACTGTCATCATATTTAATCATAAAAACCAAAGAGAAATTATCTATGAATCTGAAAATAGGATAACAAAATTTTAGAATGATATTTTGTTAGCTTTACTCAAAAAAAATGCCTTTTAAAATATCACTAGAGAGGACCAAAAAACATGACTATTTAAATTTATCTGAAATAAATAAAAAGCATTTGGAAATATAAAAAATAAAAACAAAATATTGCTATTAAAAAGTAAAATATATTTAAAGACTATAAGAAATTTCTAAAATAAACCCTTAACCAGAGATCAAAGGACTTAAGAGCCAGTTCAAGGAAATCAAACTCTGTAAGAAAAGCAAAGGCATTACTGGAAATGCTGTCAAACTCTGTTGACAAATCTCAACCAGGAGCCAGAAGACAGGGAAGCCCTGGAGAAAGAATCTATATAAATCAGTCCACAGTGATCAGCTAGGGGCACAAAGCTGGAGAAGGATAGAAAGTAAATTCACATAAATAAATAGAGAATGTTCTTTATAGAGAGTAATAAATAATGAAACTATGTGTGTGAAAAATAAAAAGCATAGGCTCTCAAAATTAATAATGATATATATAAATTAAAATTCATATTGTATACATATGTATGTTTACATTATATGCACACAAATTCTTTAGAACATTTGGATGTTTGAAAGACAACATTTAGGAAATTTCAATAACATTAAAGCAAAAAGATAAGTGATATAAAGTAGTAGAGAATATATTTTTAATTAGAGGAATTGTCCAGGAACTTTCATATCCAGTATTAAGAGATCCAGAAAGAGAAAAAACAAAATTAAGTGTGGAGAAAATATTTTTAAAATCTCAGAACTGAAAAAAGTTAGTCTATAAATTGAAAGTGCCCATCTATGTTAAGAAGGATTAAAATTAAAGGCCATCCCTTACCTAAAACTTAAAAAAGAATTTCTGAACCTCAATGATAAGGAATAAATTCTAAAAGTTTCCAGTCACCAAAAACCAGTTCTGTCAAATGCAATATGATTTAGAGTGGCCTTTGACTTCTCAATGGCCACACTGGTCACTAGAAGACCATGAGGGAGCCTAAAATTGTGGAAGGAAATGAGGTTCAGCCTAGATTTCTAAAATCAGTTCTGTCTATAATTCAAATTTTAATGTGAAAAAATAGACAAATTTTCAGAAGTTTTAAAAATCACAAATTGTAACTTGACAGATTTTTTTTAGAATTGGTATCCATGACCACACAAATGTGTTTGTCTCCAACTTTGGATTATTTCTTCTCTTTCTTCACAGATTAATATCTTTATGTAAAATTAACATATGCTATATGTGTGCACAAATTTTTAATCTTTTTGTATAACTATTACTCAAAATATGCATCAGTTAATATATGTTTGCATGTAAATATGCACAAAAACAAACATATAGTCTTATCCATATCTAACAGAAAAATCTTAAATTCAGGTTTTTAATTTGAACCTATTCAGAAATTGAGATGATAATGTTTTAAAAAGACAGGTCTTAGTTTTGTGTTAATTCACCATGTAAAATAAATACATATTGTTTCTTCTCAAACTCATATGTCACAAATTGGAGAGAGCAGATATTGATGGGTTCCAATCACAAAACTATTATTTTGCAAACTATTAAATATTAGAGCAGTTAGCAATCCTCTTATGAAATGAGTTTCCTCTTCATTAATATTTGAATAATAATAATAAAACCTACTCCGTGGGTTGGCTGGGGGATCTAAATGCAATTAAGGTAAAATGACTAGATATAATAGGTGCTCTAAAAACATTTCATTGTTGTTTTTTCCCTTTCAGCTTTCCCTATTTCTTCCCTCAAGCAGAGCATAAACAGAAGGATAGGATTTGCCCTAAGAAATAATTCAAGTTTACCTGGGACTTAGGGCATAGGTGGAATCATTTTATTAGCTGCCATGTGTATAGAACTTCAGGATAATTATACCTAAAAAGTAAATTTTAGAAGCTTTGCTGTGATTTGTGAGATATAAGTTTCCTTTACTGAATTTTCAGAAATAACTTAAAGCCTTTTTCAGGCTTCTGGAGTTGAATTTATATGTCTTTTGAATACAATACAATACTAACACTATCTTAAAGCCAGAAAAGAAAACTGATTTCTATTCAGATGCAGAAAAAATAATTACAATAAGATAATTTTTCTTAGGTATCCCCTTCATTGGCAGTCCCTCATAAACAGATATTTTCCTTGTCACCTTTTTACCAGAAATGACCCCATTTGCCATTCTGTAATATGGCAAATGGCTTGTGTTTAGAAATTTTCACCCTACTTTATTTTGGCAGTGAGAAGAAAATGAATCCTTTAATGTCAGTGAAATTTCAGAGTGACTTCTCATAGAAAGCACCCTAAGATAAATTAAATCCAAGTCTTCATTTTACAGATGAGGGAATCCTAATCCAAAAAAGTGAATTGAATTTCCAAAGTCACACAGCTAGAAACTAGCAGAGGCCTCCAAATCTTTGTTCAGTTTGTATTAATATTAGAGTAACTTCACTTTTTTTCTGAATAATCAGAGATTTATTAAATAATTTAATTATGGTTATATCTCTCTAGAATTGTCAATACAACACCCTAGTTTTCTCCAATACCATTTTTTCAATGTAGATCTCTGAATCAGCCTTAGTCTTTAAGGAAATCTTCAAATGCTTGCCTGATTTGAAACACAAGCTTATTCCTAGCTAAAACCATTGCAGCACAAAGCGTTGTTTTTGAAAAATATTTGCAAACAAAAATATTCATTGCAGCATAGTCTTTCTTAACTTAAATGCATTCCTAATATTCTTAATATTTTCCCATAATGATTCCAATTATCATTACACATCTACATTGTCAAAATCACAGTGTGTGATTCCATGAGGGAACTTGTGAAAACCATTAATTTCCCCATTTGCAGAAGTCTATTAGTTTCACCCCAGAATTCATTTGGAAACGTAGTTTGAACTGCTAGCTGTTAGAAATCATTGTCATGTCTCCTCCTCACTGAAGCAAAGCTGTCCTAAATGAAGACGAAGTAGACACATTACGCCTGTCAAGGGAAGTTACCGGGATCTGACAGAAGCTGTTATTACCTTAACACCAAATTTCAGACTTCTATGCATGATCTGTTTCATTATAGAAACCTACTTTCATGTGATTTTTTATAACACATAAAAAGTATTTTGTTTTATTTATTCACCTATGTATAACGATGCGATTACCAGCCTGAATCCAAAAGATGCCATCAATATTGACATTGCCATTATGTGAATGGGGTCAGGTTAACAGCACTAGCAGCTTAGTCACAAAGGTATCGTAATAGTAGTTTGTATGAGGGAAAACAAGCAAGTGAGCATACAAAGAGAAATCTCTGCCTTATAAGAGAAGATTTTGGTTGGGTCACATGAAAAATGGAAGTTGTTTGAAATACATTACTTGGAACTCTCATAATGAATTGCTAAAAATTAAATCTGAGAAAAATTTAATTAAAGGTGATATTGTATGACAGCAATATACAAGCATGGCCAAGATATTTTATTTTATTTTCAAAAGTAATTAGCATAAAATATGCTTTAAGATTAAATGTTTTATTTTGTGAGTCATTCTAAATATAAGCAAACATTTGTTAATTTAATCATCACATATTTTTTAACAGTGATTTACCTTTTTACAAAGAAAGGTTTTATATTTTTATAGTCAGTATTATGCATATTTTTTTGTGAATTTTGCTTTTGATATCAGTTTTACAAGACCAGTCCCATGAGAATAAATAAATATTCTTCAATATTTTATAGAAGTATTTAAAAATGGAATATTATTTTTAATATCTATGCATTTACTTTATCCATAATTATTATTTATGTATGTTATGATTTGAGACATAGATTCATTGTTTTTCCCAAATAATGAACCTGGCTACCCCAGAACATTTGTTGAATGATTAATTCTTTCTCCAATGTTTGAAAATGCTGTCTTAATGATGAGCTAAATTCATCATAGTTTTCCTGAACAAGATTTTGGGCTTTCTAATCTGTGACAAACTGACTTAATGTGATACTGTGCACACATTGCAATAAGCTGTAAGAATATTATAGTATATATTTAATTGCATAATTATAACTTCTGTCTCATTATGTTTTTTAGCTCATTTCTTCCTAGAAGAAAACTTTATAATTGAGTAAGTTTTTTTATAAGTAATCTTTGTGCTTATACCAGGTAATATTTACTATGTGTTCCAGTACACAACTTTGTTATGCCTCTCCTATCAATATCATCTCTTTTCTTCATGGCAGAATTTTGAATATTTTGTATACTTCTATTTGAAGTTCATTCCTTAGTATTTTATTATTATTTATTTATTTATTTGCATTATGTTTTTCTCATTTTATTTTTAAGAGATTAATTTTCATATGGTAGAAATGTGTTGATTTTGTACATTTGTTTTAATCAGCATGATAAATCCACTTACACTTTTGAGAGTTTTAGTGATTTTTTAAAAATATTTTTGCTAGGCAATTATATCATTTGCTAGTAATGATATTTTGCATTTTTCTCCAAATTGGTAAGTTTACTGAATTCCTTTTTGGTCTTACTGTTTCACTCCAAATTTCGAGAACAGTGTTATATAAGAATGGTCACCATAGGCATATACTTCTTTTTCCTGTAAGTTATTTGAATATGATAGGTAGCTATACATAGATACTATAAATTGTGTTATGTAAATTAAATACTACTCAGTGAACCACTTCAACAGAAAGGAAGGACATATTTTAGTCATCTATGACTCTAGAAAACAGCACTATGTTTCTCACATAGAAAATGTTAAAAAATATTTGTTAAATTAATAGAGTAATTAAGTAAAGCAAAGAAAATTTTATAAATAAATACATAGCAGGTGAACTTTATAACAAGTACGTTTTCACCACAGACTACATTTGCTTTCTATGACTTACGTATTTTTCTGAGAGGGTCCTACCTGCTTTCCTAGTTCTTTATCAATTTATTTCTCTGGGCTCTGGTTTCTGCTCCTGAGACCATTCTCAGAGCTGAAAGCCTGAAACTCTTCCAGGCTTCCTTCACAGTGAGTGCCCGCATGGTTCATGTATCGCTGTTTTCTAGGGACCACATATGGCAAACACATTTTGTGGTAACTCTCTAAGATAAAGTAACCTTTTTCCTCTGAGAACTGTCCCCACCTGTTGTGTCTGTACTCTGTGACTCTAGTCAGCTTACTTCTGTCTGTCAGACCAGAAGTGGCAATAAGACTGTGCCCAGGAATTTGAAAGTAGAACTGAGAGCTGGATCCTGACTGGAGAGGATATAAACTTGAAAACTACCTAGAGACTATACTCTACTTGACTTGTGTCATGCAGTAAGAAACAAAAAAATAAGTTTGAGAGAAAATGAATTAATAAGAAAGATATTGAGAGAAGATATAGAGAAAAAATGTATCATGATATCTGGTTTATATTTACTTTTTAGTATTTTATTCTTCCTCATTCTGATAGCTTTATCTTTGCTTACAATTTGTGTTAAAATTTATTTTTACATAAACTCTGTCTCTTTATTAGGTGGCTTTTGTTAAATAACAATAATAATAATAACAATAATGTATCTTAATTAGGAGATGATTAATGTGTATCTCCCCCATCTTGAGAAACTTGTCTGTCTTAAGACACTTAGATCTGTACAGTTATTGATTTAGCACTTGTGATTTAATACATCTGGAGCCAGCCTGCTTGGAGTTGAATCCTTTCTATACCATTTGCAAGTCGTGAGTCTTTAGGCAAATTATGCAACTTTTCCATGTCTTATTTTCACCATCTGTAAAATAGCAATCCTACTAATAATACTTCCATCATAGAGTTCTGAAAATTCAAGCAGGCAATATTCCTAAGGCACTTAGAACAGTGTCTCGCACAAAGTGTGTGTGTGTGTGTGTGTGTGTGTGTGTATTTGTGTGTGTAACTGCATAGAACGGTGTATGTGTGTGTGTGTGTATTAGTGTGTGTAATTGCATAGAACAGTAGCCACACAAACACAAAAAATTTTAATATTCTTGGATGATCCATGAAAATTCACTTATTTCAAGAGGATAAAACAACACTGGACTCCCAGACAATCTGATAGCAGCGGTCCAAGCTGATTTTCTTTTGCTGTATAGAAATAAAAGTTGTAGTTATATGTGGAGTGTTGCGGAAAAATTCGAACTAGTTACATATGAACAAGAGATCCTATTACCCTCCTTTACCTTTAGCTATTTCCATACCTAAGCTATTTCAGGCCATTGGAAATTCATCCATTGTTTAAATTCTAACGACAAGAGAGTCTAGTGTACATTTATGACATTTTTATATTTTGGATTTTTTCTTGACCAAAATCAATTTTTATTTAGCTTCATTACCTAAAGAATGGGAAATGCTGCATGTTTTATCCTCTCTCATCAATTGAAGTGACTAAAGTAGTTATAAAAATGTTAGAAAAATGAATCTGTCAATGTTGTCTTAAAAATCACATTTTAAGATGAATATTTATAAAAACAGCATTTTGACAGGTCATATGTTCACTTTTAGTCTTTAAACCATTGATATTCTATAAGTTCATAATTGTGTCTAGTTTACCAAGTTTTATGTGTATAAGAATTTCAGTCAGAAGTATGCTTTATTACTCACTTTTATAGATTGCCCTAGTTTTAAAGTATATTTGATGCCCCTTTTTAGACATAAGACAGGAGCCAATTACTTACTTACAAACTATACCACTGACAAAATAAGTTGAATTGACATTTAAGCATTTTATAATATGTTTTATTTTTCCTGAGAACATTCATTGACCTAGACCTATCATTTGTTGGGCTTTATCAATGAACCATATGACTGCACAAGTTAATGCAACATTTTCAAAATGAATTAATTGAAGCCTTGGGTTGCACCCTTTTACTTACCTCTAATATGTCCTGAGAAAATGGAGGCCTTGCTAAATAAATTTTGGGATGTTGTATACTTTTGGAGGTACATTATGAAGAGATATTAAAAATAATAACTTAATTTTATATCTATTTAATGCAGAATTCTCAAACATTTTTGGTCATGGAAATCAATCTGTAAAATATATATTTTAATGAACTTCAAAATTTTTCATCTGTAGAATATATTTTGGGAAATTCTGAGGACTATGCCTCTCTCAGTTCAACTAATTTAAAAGTGAAAAACAGCAAACCAGAAAAATCTGACTTCTGTTGTTATATATTTTTGCCATTCAAAGCGGCATAAAGCTTAAGAAAGGGATTGCACTGTGAAATTGAAAAGCAATTTGTGTATTTTATCTAGCACTAGCCTTCCGGCTTGGCCTAAATTAGCCTTCTTTTCTAATCACAATCCATTTAGCAGGGAAATGGCATCATACCCAATTTCACTTGCAACTTGATAATTACAACCATTAACCTCAAAATAAGATGCAAACAATTAAAGAACCTCACAATAAGCCACCTGGTGGCTCATATAGCTGTGCATGCAATTATAGAGGTAAGATTAATTACAAAAACACTTACAATATTTAAAGGGAAAGATCTAAATTAGAAAACTTGGCTTCATATTCTTTTAATTTTTATTGGCTGAATCAAGCTCCAAATACCTAGATCTCAGGTCCTTCTAGTAAGGAATATACTGATTTTTCTAAACATAGACATTTTGTACTCCCACTGTAAAACAATAGAGCCTAAACAAAATATGGGGATAAGCAGTAACAATCTTTGAACAGTGGTGTTGAACAGTCAATATTAGCAGTAAGAGACATCTAAGAGATGTTTCTCCAAATGCCTTGATTATGACTATCTGAACAAAACAAATTCTACTTAACATATTCATTATTTTGCTTGGTTAACATTCTAAAAAGATGTCATGCAATATGATAAAATTAAACATAAAATAAAAGCATAGTGTGTATACAATTGGTGAAATGTGATTTTCTTCTTTGTACTTAGAGGTATTTTGCCTTTTTACTTCATCTAAAGTTTGCATAGGCTTTGGGGAGATTATCAGAGATGATTAGAGGAGAGGATTTTATCAAGACTATAAAAAAGAAAAATTATATTTTAGATGAGCAAATAAAATATTTTAATTAAAAAATCTTTTCAAAACCAAGATTTATTTAGAAAACATAGATTTTCTAAATTCATTTAGTTTCCACTTAATATACAAAAACCAAGCCCTAAATACCAATATCATAGAATTTATTTCATGAAATAGAGTGCATCACCTTGACCTGTGATGGGTAAGTCATAAAGCCACGTGCCTTAAGGTAGAAAATTAACATGACATAAAGAAGTAAAAAGTTCAACATATCCCTTTTACTTTTGGTCACTTGAGGAAGAAAAGAATGCAGTTTAGAAAAGCAGAGGTTAGACACCTGAATCCGACAATACCCTCCTTAGATTTTTACCTTTGTCCAGCAAAAGACTCAGAGAAAAGATGTGCTGAAGGAACAGAATCAAATGGTTTTCCCATTTAGCACCATGAGAGTACAAGTATAGGGCTAAGCAAGACTGTCTCATTCGAACAAAGGTAGCCTTAGCCATGAATCAAAATCAGACCAAGAAGAAATGCTGTTTTTACTCTCAAGCCTTCTTTAACTCTCATGTGTTAAAGAGCTGCTCAAAAATTTCCACAGTCCTCAGGATGGTGGTGGAGGATTGCATGAGAGAATATAATGGCAAGGCACTGTGGGGGAGGAATAAAATTTATCTGCCCTCAAGGTTCTTCTGGCTGATTCCATAAATAAATAGACATGAGATAGGCCTTGGCTGGGGAGCTCAGTTGGTTAGAGCATCATCCTGACTCACCAGGGTTGCAAGTTTGATCCCCTATTCAGCCAATGAGTGCATAAATAAGTGGGACAACAGGTCCATCTCTCTCTCTCTCTCTCTCTCTCTTTCACTTTCTCTCTCCTACCCCCACTTGCTCTCTCTCTCCCTCCTTCCTCTCTCAAAAAATAAAAATAAAAATTTAAAAATTCCTTTAAAAAATACACATGAGACAGCAAGATAAAATAATCAAATTTAATATATACACATGTATGGGAACCCCATTCTTCATGGGACAGTCAGAGACCTCACATGCAGGAGAGGATGAGAGACAGAAAGAGGAATTGAGCTGCAAGACATCCTCAGTTAGAAATAAGGTAATGCTGCTTGGGGGCTTTAAAGGGTCATTGCAGGATGATAAGAAGAATGGACATTTAGTAAATAGAACTTTTCACTGACCTATAGACAGGTCAAAAGACGTTATCGCTAATCATCTCTAATGGACAAGGCCCTTAATTCAAGCTCTTCAAGGTAGTTAGAGGGAAGAGCAGAGGTTTTTCTTGAGTCTGTGGCTAAATTTGCCATTAGCATACCACAGGGGCACATCCTAGGGGGACTCATTCTGGAACCCCAAAGCATGAAGTGAATCATGTGAGGCAGGCATTTGGTAAGGAACAAAAGCAGAGACTTGGAAGTTTCTACCGAGCTAGCAGGACTTAAAGAACCAGAGGCCTGAAATAAATGTTGGGTATCAATGGTAATTGTTAATGGTTTATTTTTCCAAAATTAGTATGCTGAAGATCCAAACCCCAGTACCTCCATCTATGACTGTATTTGGAGAAAGGGTCTATAACAAAATTAGGTAATTAAATAAAATAAGGTCCTTGGGGTCAGCCTTATTCTAGTATGACTGGTATGGTAATAAACAAAGGGATTAGGAAAAAGAAGTACAAATAGAAGACCATGTAGACACAGAGAGAAGATGGTCATGTGCAAGCCAGGGAGACACGTCTCAGGAGAAATCAACCCCACCTTGATCTTGGACCTAACTTCCAGAACTGTGAGAAAATAAAAATCTGTTTTAAGTCACTCAGTGTCTGGTACTTTGTGATGGCAACAAACTTACAATAGATTTTGAAACTAGGCATGGGGCGAGGGGTCTACTCTAACAAATTCATAAAAATGTGGATGTGGCTTTGGAAGCAAGTAACAGGAAGGAGCTAAAAGAGTTTATAGCCGCATGTTAGAGAAAATTCTAATTGCCTAAAAGAGATGGTTGGTAGAAAAATAAACATTAAAGACAATTCTAATGACATTTCAGAAAGAAATGAGAAACATGTTACTGAAAACTGGGAAAAGGTGATCCTAATAAAGTGCCAAAGAAGTTGGCAGAATTGTGCCCTAATATTTTGTGGAAAGTAGAATGTGTACGTTATGAACTTAGATATTTAGCAGGGGAGATTTCTAAACAAAATGTTGAAGGTGCAGCCTGGTTTCTCCTCGCTACTTAGAGTAAAAGATAATAGTAAAGAGAGAAACTGAAGAAGGAACTAAAGCGAAAGGAGACCAGAACTTGAAGATTTAGAAAATTGTCAGCATATCCTATTGCAAAACATAAGAAGGCATGTTCTGGAGTGAACATTACGGCTGGAAATCTTCTGCTAAAGAGATTGTAGTGTGACTCGTGGATCCAGTCAACTATCTCAGCAGCAGCCAGGTATGGAGATGGAGTAATCCAGGAAAGATCTGTGGACAACCCTCTTATCTTATGACTGGACACCCATGAATGGCATGGGACACCAACAAGGCTTTTGAGAATTTTATTGCAGCACAAATGAAGACTGAAGACAGAGATGGGAAGAAATAAAAGAAGGCTATCAGACTACAGGACGGGCCAATAAAACTGTCCAGCTACAAACATGTTTTATTGTTCAAGAATATAGAAGAATGACCCCAAAGGCATCTCACGTGTCAGCAGGGTTGCCACTGTCTCCAGGAGGGATCCAAAGGGCACAGGTCTAGTGGACTCGAGAAGCTATCCCCTCCTCAGTGTCAGAGGCTGGAACAACCTTCTTGGTTTCAGAGAGCCATGCTCAGGGCAGAAGGGGCAAGGCCAACACACGGGTGGGCCCAAAGACAAGGCCACATCCCTGGTGAGCAAAAAGAACTAAGTATAAAATCAAAGAGAATAATTCTCAAGCCTTAAAATCTGATGAAATTTTCCCTGCTAGGTATCAGACTTGAGTGAGACATGTAATGCCTTCCTTCCTTTTAATTTATCCCTTTTGGAATAAAAATGTCGATCATATGCCAATCCTATTATTGTATTTTGGGAGTGGTGCTTTGTTATGAAGGCCTAACAAACTAATGCAGTAATACTAGCTATAATACATAGTAGCAGACTAGAGGGGGGAAGGGGAATTCCAGGAATTAGATAAAGCAAACATTTCTCAGTAGATTCTGGTCAAGTGTACCCCAAAAACAACACAATGACACATTGTCCACCTTCACATACATTAGTGACATCTTTGTGAAAGAAGTAGAGAATGGTAGGAAATGAGGGACATAACATGTTATATTAAATAAATTGCATACTCTTGCTTTTTTTTTTAGTATAACATAAGCAAATTTAAAACTTTGCTTTAAAAAATGAATATATATATGGAAACTAATAAAATATGTACACTTAATGTAAGATAAAGAAAGAGAAATAGGCTATATTTAAGAGAAAATAAGTACAGATAGCTTATCTGAGCACAAAATCCAACCCTAAATCTACAAAGAAAGAACACATATCACATGTTAATGAAGTTTGTTTTACAATTAAAAGATTAAAACAAATGTTAGGTTATTAAAACTGAACTTCTAATGACTAAGCACTTTTTTTAAATCTCTAAACAGCCCTAAAATTGGTAATGGTTTAATGCTTTTGCCCATTGCATTTTTTTTTTATTTGAAAGTAAAAGGAGTAAAAATATGAACACTGTGTATTTTCTCTGACAATATTAACAATGAGCTGAATTTTTTGTGATTTATTAGAAAAATTGCAGTGCACATAAATGTGTATAAATCAGATACTGAAGAATAAGATATTATTTATATAAAATATCTTGGTAGAAATAATAGAATTATTTAATTTGTAATATATTCTATACTAAAACATTTTTCTTTATTTTTAAGACTTGTAATGGACTCTGACTTTGTCTTCAAATATGCAGAACCAAAGTTTAAGTACAATCATATATACAATGTCATTAAATAGTAACCTACCCATTAGGTGTGAAAATAAATTTATGTAAAATGTGCTACAACAACCCGTAAATAGATAGAGCAATAAGTTTCAATTTCTATTTAGACCACACACAAAAATTAACTAAAGATCACTCATAGGAACATAAAATCTAAAACTGCAAATCCTCTACAACAGTGGGTGGCAAACTTTCTAAGGGGCTGACCCTAAATATCTTAAGTTTTAGGGCCATACTCTTTTTGTCAGAAATATAGTCAGCTATGCTATCCGTAACACAGAAACTGCCACAGACAATAAATAAGTCAATGGCCTAGTCATGTTCCAATAAAACCTGATTTATGAAAACAGGCAGCTGATCTAAAGACTATGGTCATCAACCCAAAAAGAATATTTTTATGAACTTAGGCAAACATTTATACATATAAATATAAATAAATTTTATTTATACACATACAAATATATAAAATATTTACATAAAGTAATTTTCTTATACTTATATAAATATAAAATAGAAATTTTACATATAAAAATAAGAGAATATTTTTATGAACTTGGGATAGGCAAAAATTCGATAGAAAAGACCAAAAAAATATTAATCATTCTAGGGAACCACTCTGCGTGGTTTCGGGAATTGTAGCCCCCCCAGGAGGCCTATAAGTCTTGACCAGAAGACCGAGAAGGCTGGAGACAGACATGACCCAAAAGCCCATTTAGGGGGTTCCCATCGGAATTGAATTTAAAGAATGAATATTCTGCTTTGAAGCTTGCTCTTTTTTTCTCATCTCTTAAGTTATCTATAGACGCTGTGTAACATGAAGTACCCGGACTGTGTATGTTCTTGATGTCCATATAGTGCTAGGATGCCTAATAGACTGACCCAGAATGCTCACTGTGATCCTTACATTTTTATTACTAACCAGTGATTGTTAACACTAACCCAAGCATTTGAAATTGATTGATGATTTGTGTATCCTGACTCTGTATCCCCTGGATACCCTTCTCAATAAAAGGAGCTTGGAAGGCTTGATCGGATTTTTCTCCCCTAGAGAGATCAGCCACCTTTCCTCCTCCCAGACAAAATACAGTGTTTGGGTTACTTATTGTCTCTCATTCACAATCCTGAAACCAATGCTGGACAGTGAGTTTCCACCAAGCTGAGGGTGGTGGGGGCGGCCCGCCTCAAATCATAACAGCAGCTGAAAATCACTGGTCTACCCAAACAAATATTTCTAACCTTCTTTTTTCATAGATGCCCCTGTCTCCTCAACCCTTTTCCCTTGTACCCTTCAGAGGCATTTTCCACAGTAAATTTCTTACACATCTAATCCCACTGGAATATGCTTTTCAGATGATGCATAGGGGCTTGGGTTACATGGTTATGCATTTGTCAAGACTTACATTTCACTTCCCTGAGATCTGTACATTTCACAGTATGAATTTTACATTTAAAAATAAAATTCTGCAGAGCCATTCTATATTGTAACCTACAGGTATTCTTATATATGTCACCACTAGGAAAAAAAAAAAAAGCTTGGCACACTTTCCAGAATAATGTTTTAATCATAGGCACCCACACAGAGGCACAGACAAACACATTCACCATATTGTTTGCTACATGCTTGACTTTAAGAGAACATGTGCATTCACCATGAAAACATGAGACCAAAATTCTGTGTGTTAAGCTAGGTTCACCCACTAACAGGTAAGCCTTCTGGATAGAAGCCAACTCTCTCTCAATGTATACCTTAGTGTGCCATAGTAAACTATAAGTTATTACAAATCTTGAAACCCCAGATTTGTATATAAATTGTCAAACTACAAGTGGCATTCAATCAGCTCAAGTGAATATTCAAACAATGTAAGCCAACCCAATTCTTCACTTTTAACTTTTTACTTTCTCCATGAATATAGAAATCAATGCAACACCATCTTTTTTTTTTTTTTTGAGTTTAAACTCTTTGCTACTTTCTAAGCTTACATTTGCCTCAGTATTATGTGTCTTTCCTGAAGTTTAATTTCCCACTATTTTGTATAATTCTCCAGAAATTAGATTTTTGGAAACATATTTCTTTCACACTTCCTCAAATCTACTATACATCCACTGTCCTTTGAATGTATTGTTAGTCCTTTTCATTAAATCCCAACACAATGTGACTCGGATATATAATGAATGATATGAATGAGAGTTATATTCTTATATGATAATTACCTATAAACCACAAGAGATTTTAGTAAGTAGCTGTAATTGCCATTTTTGTATACAGTGAAAGTGAAGCTTTCTATAACAATTTTAGGAGATGGTATGAATGTTCTTCCAAGCTTCACTAAGCATGCTAAAATGACACCAACAAGAAAAAGTGGCAGCCTGGATGTTCCTCCTCTAGTAAAAGGAAGAATGAACATTTAGCACACTCTCATTTAGTAACCATCAAAGGTCCATTTGTCACCTGCTAGGTGTACGGAAGCCATGAACTGTGTACACATGGCACTGTGCAAACAAGACATTTTCTCATCTCCAAGGAATGTTAAATCTAACAAGGATGGCAGACAAGCAAATCAAAAGTTACAGTAAAATATGACAAGGACTCTGATGCACTCACTGACAGAGGCCACATTGCCCCACATGAAAGACAAAATGCCTAGGACAACTAAGATGACTGTATTCAGGCTCTTGCAATAGAAAAAAAGGAGTTATTAATGAAAAACACATCAAAAAAGATGGAGAAAACCTGCAGTTTTATAAACTAAGGGTGTCAAGAGGGAAGATGGAGATGGGTTTCATCTGAGTCATTGAAGAAGGTGCAGAAGGGTTTCATCCAAACATGTGAGGGAAGGATGGTCCTTTCCACACGCCAAAGGGTGGAATGTTTCTCCATAACCACCACTTGCTGGGGACACAGGCCTCAGATAAAGTTCAAAATTGAAACACTTGATAGAACTTATATTATACCTTCATCCTCTTTTGATGCTCCAGTCCTCCAGGGAGCCTGGGGAAGAGGGATGTAGCAGTGTGGATATGCTTGGCAGGTTGGGGACAAAAAGCTTTCACAGGAGATTGTCCTTGACCTGAGCCTCAAGGGGAAAGTAGGAGTCATTCACATGGTTAAACAGGAAAGGGACATTCTAGGAGAATAAAATGAAACAAATCAGATACATCAGAGCATCAAGTGATTTGGAATGACTGAATTACATACAGGTTGTGAGTAATGGGATGGGAGGAGCCGAGACTTGACATGTATACCAGCAGGAATAAGAAAAAAAAAAAAAAAACATTTCAAGGAGTGTGAATTTGGAGATGAAGGCATTGGGGAACCACTAAATATTTTTAAAGAGGGACATTATATGATCAGAGTTGTGTATGAAAAGAAATGCACATAGTATGTACAACAAATAAAAGGCTTAGATAAATGTACAAAGTATGTAGAATAGATAATGGAAAGTCAGACCTGAAGACAGGAAAAAACAGAAAGAAGATTGCCTTAATGTTACCAAGCAAACCAGGGCTCATTCACATGGTGCCTTGGTGTATGACCCAATGATCAGCGTTGAGGAAAACAGGTCTTTTTACAATATCCCAACCTTGGAGGGGCTGGGAGCCCTTCAGCCCTGTTCTCCAATGAGACCCAGCACTTCCCTTGCTCCCCAAAAGGCTATAAACCAAAACCAAGCCCAGTAGTTCCCCATTTCTTATCTGTCAGCTCTCTCCTTCAAGATCTGGGGTATGTTGTCCTTAGGCTCTGCATAATAGCCCAGAAAATCATGTGCCCTGTTACACTGGATCATGGTGAAGTCCAGGAAAGGCACGAGTCCTGAGTCCATATGTCCCAAGTTCCAAGAGTCCAGATAGAATCTGGGTCTGCAAGGCAGAGTCCTGTGTGGCTTCAGAGTCAGCTAGAGCTGGCAGGATCAAAGCAGCAGCGTGCCTGCCTTCTTACTCACCCAGGCCACAAGGCCAAATCCTGACTACAAACTGTATAGCTGCTTTCTCCTCCTCACATGGCTGCTACATTATCTTCCTACATCCTAGCACACCTACATCATGCTTTCCAACATGCTTCTTCTCTCAAAGCTGCTGTCCTTCCTTTTAAATTCTAAAAGTCACATACACCTTTTGCCCTGGGGTGGTAGCACAGCTATTATCTAGCTAACAGCTTGCCATAGATATGCAAAGTACCTTAAAAGCTGTATTATCTCCTTCCCCCATACCCCAACCATGGGCTGTGGGGAACTTGGGGATCTCTCCCCCACTCTGTTTCATTAATAATATGTAGGATAAATATTAAAAGTCTGCACCAAGAGTCTGTCTCTATTTTGCTTGTAGATAGAGAGTAGCTGACAGTTGTTGGTGGGAGGGGTTGGGAAGGGAGTTAGGGGTGGGCAGAGGGATAGAATGAAAAAGAAAAAAAGAAAAAGAACTCATAGACATGGACAACAGTATGGGGATTGCAGGGGATGAGGTGGAGGTGGAAGAGAGTGTGGGGCATAAATAAATATTTTATTGTAGAAAAAAATACAATAAATATATATATATATATTTTTTTTAGAAGAAAGTCTGAACTAACTTGCTACAAGGGAGCACTCATGACAGACCATTAACAGATAGGACAGAATATCTTATGATTTGTCATCGACAGCTGGCCCGTACATACGTGTTTATATTACTTATTTACTTGTGTGCTTAAAAGAACGTTATGTGCTACTTGAGGACGCCTTTGAGACTAGGTATTAAAAAGTCACCATTGATTTCCTTGGAAACTTTAGTTTATATGATGCGATATATAATGCACATTTGCATTTTCCCTTTTGCCCTTAGTTTTCCCATTCTCTTATTTTTGTTCTACATTTACCTCTATCTTCCCTCACCCCTTTATCTCAGCCCCCACACACCCCAATCACCAGCTCCTGTAACAGGAGAGCCACCCTGCAATTTACTGTATGCATTTTCGCCTTTCCTGTACTCAGTAAATTGTTAACTAACAAGCACACCCATACATCATTCTGCTTGGTAGCAGTGGGTCAGGAAATCAGTGGATGTTAATGACTGATATTCAGAATCTAATATGCAAATTGCCTCTATTTACATTTAAATGTAAATATGTGCTGCATATTTAAATATATTTACATAATATATATTTACATTAAAATTCAGCTGAGAGTGAGGTCTGAATGCTTAAATTGCTGACAGTTTTATTTTCCTGACTTCCCTGTTTTTTTGAAAAATCTCCATGCCAGTACAAGAGGTTGAGTTGTAGGAAAGAAATGGCCATTTCTGCAAAAGCTACTGACATGCTTATCTGAAAAGTGTTCTTATTAGGATTATAGCTATACCTTCCATTATTAAAAATGTGTACCTATTTTAATAAGAATAAAAAATATTTACAATATCAATCATGTTATAATTCAGCCTGTAGGCAAGAGGTTCAGAAAATGTACCTGTAACCTACAGGGACATAATCCATCATTAGATTAACAGTCGCTGAGGCAACCAGCCATCATGAAAACAGTGAAGTGCTGCACCAGTGAGTGATGCAGGAATAAGCAGAACACCATGTGGTGTCACTTCACATAGGAAAATAGTAGACATTCTGTGGATGCGAGAATCATGTTTACTTTGCATAAAATATAATCACCACTTCCAGAGAGAAGATAAAATGAAAGGGGAACGAACCCCAGCTATATCCAAGAGATATATCTTCATTTATCTAGTTTGTCTGTAACGAAAGCACAGAATAGAAATTGAATGTACTGGAGTTAGTGACAAGATTCTGCATAGTCAGTGAGACAAAACAGATTTTTCTCTTATTTAATCTAAACATTACACCATAATCAGCCTCAGAAAGAGCTTGTTTATAAACCTAATCTCCTTTCCAGAAAGAAATAGGGTGAGGTAAATAATTTAGATTTTGTGCAAAACCTATTTTTTCTTTTTCCTTATCATATATTTCCATTTCTAAATAAAAACTGCCAATAGAGACGTTACTTTTTCTCTCCGTTATATGTTTAATAAGTTACCATTACAAGTCTCTCAGAAAGGGACTTTCTAGAAGGATAAAAACAAAACTAACAAATTCAGGTACATTTGGGGAATATCAAGTAATTTGGAATGGTACAATTACATATAGGCTGTGAGTCAAGAAATGGCAAGAGTTAAGACCTGACAATAACAATACTCATTTGTCTCTAAAGTACTGGGAGATGTGGCCACCCATTGGATCTGCATTGTTAATTATTATGTACATAGTTATGTTATCTGAATCCGAGCAACTCTGATGGAATCACAACTAAAGGTTTTTAAATAACTGCCCAATTTATGTACCCAGTCAGAACATGGCTAAATTCTATGAGCATCACACTTTAAGTCATCACATTTTAGACCAGGTCATATTTAATAAAGGAAATTTTTTTACGTTCGATGGGAAACTGCAAAGAGAGACACTGCAATATCTAATAGGTAGTTGTTGGTTGACAATGCCCTTGTATTTAAAAATAACAACAATAATATTTACCTAACATTAAATAAATTGTTAAAATTAATATTAAACCTAATCTTAATAGCATTATATTATAAAGAGTATTGTATTATAAAAATGTAATATATGTAAATAACTTAGCATAATCAAATAATCAACTAGATTGTTAGCCTTATCGAAGTTGTACCTGATTTTAGGACTCCAGGAAATATGTGGAAAAGCAGTAATTACATTGTTCAACAAAAATGAGAGACAAATGAGAGTATTAGAAATGCAAAACCAAAACTTTATTAGTTTGCTTCACAAGATTTCCGTTAAGCGTCTTGATTTTTCTTTTCCTCAAATTCAGTGGCTTCTTAGCTATTGTACCAAAAATTCAACTGAAAAGCTAAAATGAAAATTACATTTGATCCAGTCCTGATTCCAATCCTTTCTTTATCTACTTCATATTCTTTTCACCACCCCCCAGAAAAAATCTAGACAAGCATCTTAATATTAATCAAATTAATTCAGGATTTTTGTTCAAGTGAAAAATGAAAGACTAAATAAATTTGTTAATTGTAATTTACATGAAGCAAAGTAATTTGTTTTCAATCTATCTTCAATTTCTACAGTAAAATTAATTTTTTGGCTATTGATTCCAGTAAGTATGACCAAACTTTGCCAAACAATGATCATAATTACATTTTATATTTTGATGGAAAATTTCAACTGCTAATTGTCCAATATGAATACACTCATTAAATGTATTTTAGTTATAAAAACATTTTTGCTCTATCAAATTCAGTTCTTTTTTTTCAGATTTAATGTGTTTTATTGATTAAAATATTACATTTGTGCCAATTTCCCTTCCCTCTGCTCCCCTCCACCCGGTGGCCCCCCTCCCTCCAGTTGTCCCCCCCTTTTAGATTATGTCCATTAGTTGTGCATACAGTTCCTCCCAACCTCTCTCCGTCTATTCCATTCCCTCCTACCTTGATCCCCAATTCCTATATCATCTCCCTCCCTTTCCCCATTCCCCCTCCCTGTTGACCTCCCCCCAATATGCTTCCCGTACCCACAGTTCCTTTTCCACTCTCGTTGCCTATTTAGTTTGCCTTTGTTTCATCTCCCTAGCTTCTGTTTTTTTAAACCAGTCCCTTTAACATCTCATATAACAGTGGTTTGGATCTAATGAACTCTTTCAGTTTTATTTTGTCCTGGAAACACTTTCTCTGTCCTTCTATTCTGAATGACAATTTCGCTGGATAGAGTATTCGTGGTTGTAGGTTTTGGATTTTCATTACTTTGAGTATTTCTTGCCAGTCCCTTCTTGCCTGTAGGGTCTCCCTTGAGAAGTCAGCTGATAGTCTAATTGGGACCCCTTTGTACATAATTCTTTTCTTCTCTCTTGCTGCTTTTAAGATTCTCTCTTTATCTTTAATTTTTGACATTTTGATTATAATGTGTCTTGGAGTGGTTCTCCCTGGGTCCAGTCTCTTGGGAACTCTCCTTGCTTCCTGGACCTGCAAGTCTATTCCCTTCCCCAAGTCTGGGAAGTTCTCCTTTATTATATTTTCACTCAATTTTTCAAGTTCTAGTTCATCTTCCTCATTCTCTGGCAAACCAATGATTCTTATGTTGGGCCTTTTATAGCTGTCCCAGAGGTTTCTGATCCTCTCATTGTTGCTTCCCATTTCCTCTCGCTGCATTGGTTGACTGCTTGTTCCTTCTCCATATTCCAGTTTGTTGAAATGAACTCTGGATTTTTTCTCACCTTCTATCTCGTATGCGGTTTTGTTCCTTTCGTTATGAAATTTTTTCGCTTCTTTCTTATCTTTTTCCTGCTCTTTTGTGAATTCTGTAAGCCACCTGATAACAATGGCCCAGAACTGAGCCTCTGACAGGTTTCTTATCTGTTCATCTGTCAGGTTCTCTATCTGCTGTCTGGTGAGTTGTGTCACCGGGATTTCTATAGTTGCCTGCCTCATTTTGACAGATGCGTTTTGTTTTCTTGGGCGGGCTGTCTGGGGCAGTGCCTGTGTACTCGTAATGACCCAGCGACCGGCGCCGTTTGGCGTCACAAATTAGCGACCGGCGCCTGCCTGTCCACGACCTATTTCGCAGCCCTGTGGTGCTTTCTTTGGGGGCAGGGGTCCAAGATGGATTCACACAGTTATTCAGCTAGGAGACCGGGATCCGTCCTCCCGTCCCCCTGGGCCTCACTGTTCAAGGCGATGCGGGGGCCGCTCTCCCCAGCGCCGGAGTCGCGCACCGCCAGGGGCTTGCATAGCCGGGACTCCTCGCCGGGGTCGCGCACCGCCAGGGGCTTGCGCAGCCGGGATTCCTCGCCGCCCGCCGCTCCGGGTGCGACCGCAAACAGCACTGCCCTCTTTAACTCTTACCTGCCCAAATGGCACCGCTGGTTTATAACTTCATATGTTGGACTTCCGTGTAGTTTTATTTTCTGGAATTTCTAGTTATCCTTTGTTTTGAAGTAGTTGTATTCCTCTCTAGTTGTAGAGGGAGACCTAGCGTGTCCGTCTAAGCCTCCATCTTGGCCGGAAGTCCCAAATTCAGTTTTGTTAAAAGAAGAAATCTCAGGCATAAGAGTTAAAAATATTGATCATAATTCTAACTTGATAAAGTAAATAAAACTGAAACTGCATATTCAGAGAATATGAGAAAAGTATGTTTTTAAAAATACATAATATTTAAATTTTAGTTACTTTATTGAAATAAAAGATATAAATTACCATCTCATTTTCCTAAGTAAAATTTATCAACTAAAATTTCTACTTGCATTTACCTTACCATTGTTGAGAGTTTGCAATTGCTCTTAATTTTACCATAATTCAATGGTTTCAATTCTCAACCACAGAATCCAAAGATCAGAACAATGGTGACTGCACCTAAAATTAAGAATAAACTACTTACTCACACTATATCTACCACTCAATTTACATGGACATTTCTGCAACAGCTTTAATTTAACAGAATGACCATTTGGCTTGTTATCTCATTAACTGTATTATTCCTGTGAAGTAGGGAGTTAGACATGCATGAGCAGAGCAAGGACAATGGGCAAGGTACAGAAGGTCACCAGAGCGGAAAGCCCCAGATGCCTACCAAGGAGCAAAACAATGAGGAAAACAAGAACTTAGTTCCCAGGGTGACCTTTCCTTCCCTAGCAAATCTCTGATCATGTGACTTAAATCCCCTAACCCTTCATAACACTGGTCATGATGGTCAGACCCTCCTCTGACTTTTCCTCCCCTTGCATATTGCTGCTCATTTGGTTTTAGATCTCCTTAGAGAAGGAACAAGGGGCAGGAGAATAGCATTATGTGACTCCCACACAAGCCTTGCACAACCAGTCCTTAAATCATTAAGCACTAAATATAACATCTAGGCGTCAGTAGTATTTCAGCTCCAGCCCCAAAATCAGATGAAGCAATGCCATGGCTGACATCAGGACCAGCTGCAATGACTAATGACCCCTGGCCTGGCACCGACCAATCAGTGGAGTCCATGACCCTGAAAAGACTCCCCTGGAAACCTTATGAATGTTCTATTGAGATCCTTCCCTGAAATCTCCCCTAAAGTCTCATCTTAATTGCCCTTTGTGTGGATGAGAAGCACATCTCTCTCTCCAGAGCACATCTGTACCCCTCCCCCTTTCCCTAGGCATTTTTCCTTGCCTCTCTCTTTCTCCTAAGCTCGAGGGCCCTCCTTCTCCTCTGTAACTTTTTTTCTGAGCCCATTTCCTCTATAGCTCAGTTTTCTACCTCTGTGACTTTGTAAATAAACTTTTTCTTACAGTTTGAGTCTTGGCTCTGAATTCTTTCTTAGCCAGAACTCAATATTGCTGAAACAAGGTCTGGTCTGACTCCACCAGTCTACACCTGGTGCCATTACACCATCAGCACATGTACCAAGAAAAAAAAAAAATTCATAAGATTTTACTTCGCAAGTATGACCATATATGGAACTATCTTCATTACATAAAACAATATGTAATATTCTGGGTAAAGATATTCTGGACATGCAATTCAAAATATGCCCCTTAGGTATACCGATTATTTTGATTGGAAAACATTTGGTACACAGCAAATGGAGGGAGAGGCTTTCTCTGAACTCCCTCTATCTGCCTAAAGATGATCCTTCAAAAGAACTCAATTGTCATGCATCCCCTCCCAAAAAGTGTCATCAACCAAGGTAGATGACTTTTATCATAGGGGAGGAAATGAGAAGTTTACCACATGGCCAAACTTTATAACAAAAGCATTACATGTCCCATTCATTCTTCTAAGGGCTCATTAATCTTTACTAAAAATTATTTACTCTCCCTTGAGAGGCCTATATGCCCCTTTCTCCCCTTCCCCTATTAACATGGTATATAACTTTTCAAAGTTTACAAGTTTTTTGAGTATTCATTTTTTTCCCTGTGAAATTTCTGTGCATATATATTAAAAATTACTAAATTTGTATAACTTTTCTCCTGTTAATCTGCTGGTTGTTGATTTATTTTATAGACCTGGCTATCAAACCTAGAAAGAAAGAGGTAACAATAAACTTCTTAAAAATAAAACAAATACACTCACAAATCAATAAATTAATGTGTGTTCTTATATATGTTTTTATTCATTGTGAATAGTTAATTGGCTCTCACAATCAATCATAGTTTTTTGTACATATACTTTTCCATTTTTGTACCTTAATTCTGAGGGATATGATAGATGTTCAATAAATATTGGTAAGTGGGAAATAAGAAACATATAACAGGAATAGTAGAAAGAAAGAAATGAAGAAAAAGCAAAAGTAATCAAGAGGAAAAGAGAAAGGAAGAAAAAGTTATCAGGTTAAAATAATTAAATTACATGTTTGTTTGTTTTTTGATATTCAGACCCCATGTATTATAATACTACCATTTATATTTTGAAATAAATGAGATTCCAAATAGAAAAAGAAAATGTTTATAATATATAAATATTTAAGCAATAAAAAAAATAGAAAAATCATGAACACACACAGCAGTGTGGTGATTGCAGGGGTGGGGCGGGTGAAGGTGGAAGAATGTATGGGGGATAAATAATAATAAAACATACTGTAAAAGTGAAATTTGAAAAAACATGTTTATAATATATAAATATTTAAACAATGGAATTTAGAAGTTATGAAACTTTAAAATAAGCATTTTGGCTATTAAACACATACAGTTAAATTTTAAAATATTCATTACATACGTTTATGTTTAAACAAATAAAGATAAAAGAATGAAACTGGGTCACAGTTTCCCAATACCTAATAAAAGTTATTTTGAATTCCAAAATAAACAAGTCAGAAATATATTAATGGGATTTAAACAAGAAAAAGTGATAGCTACGAGATGTAAAAAAGATTCTGGAATGGTGTAGCGTCTCATTATTTCTCCAGTAAATGCACATAAAGGAAATGAAGGAAAGAAAGTAAGTAGCAAACATCTTGAGTGTTACTTATGATCACTAAATTTAGAGAAGAGCATGGAAGGAACAAGAGGCAACATGGAGGAGAGATGTGGTGGGTTGGAGTGTGGGGTTGTGGAGAGAGGGAGGGTGGCAATGCACAAGGAGAATCTCTAGCTTTCAACTCAAATCTCAAAGAAGTTGAAACCCACAACCGATACTCAAAATGTTATTTATCTTAATTGTGCGGAAAGCCCAAAAGGAAGACAGAACAATCACAACCTTGGAATTACCACTTCCCACAAAAATGATGAATTTAGCAAACATGAAAACAAACAAACAAACAACAAAAAAAAAATAGATACATAGATCATTTAAGGAGCAGAAAGCCTGGGGAAAAGTCACAAAGTAAGCCCCATTTGAAGTCTCCTCTATATTATTGTGTTGCCCAGGAAACCAATTAACACTATAATCCATGTATAATTTATCTAGAAAGAGATAAATTGGGCTTTCTGCACAATGCTCTGATGCTCCAGGACATTACCTTAGAAGGGAGGATACAGTCTACAAACTTAAGTGGAGTAAGTCCTGGTACAGGACATTTAACCGAAGCAGCAGCAGCAGCAGCAGCCAGGACTTCCTACAGTGCTAAACCTTTTCCTGCACAGTGACCCTAAGGCTACAGAATATATAATAGAGGGAAACAGTTCTCTCTCTTGAGCTAGAAATAAGGTGTGGGAAGCAACAATTCATGTGTCAAATATTGAAACAGATGAGGAGTTTGGCTGTATCACAATATTTCTATATCCTTTGCAAGTAGTCCAATTCTCTTCCTACATGTTCTGCTCTTAAAATGTTACTAACAATTATAAGAAATATATGAGTCACAGCTGCTTCTTTTAAAGAAAATTTTTTTACACTGAAAACCCTTATACTGTATTTATCTTCAATTAATTATAATCTCCTCACCTAGTTAATTTTCTTTTTTTGTATTTTTATAACCATTTTTAAACACAGATGAAATGTGAACATGTTCAAATCATAAAAATATCCAAACATCTCACTGTCCTAGAGAATATGAGTGACTGTACCTTTTTTTTTTTCCTTAACAAATCTGCAGATCAGCAGTTAACAGGCATAGAGCTGGGAGCCTGCAGGGATGGGAAATTCAGTTATCAAAACTGATTCCAGAAGAGAGAACCTAATAGACCATTAACAATAGAAGAAATTATGAATGTTATCAAAAAGCTATCATTCCTCAAAATACCAGGCCCAGATTGTGTGACGGGGCAGACTTTGGGTCTGCAATGGTGTTGTCATAATTCTTTACAACTAAGAGTTAAAATATACTTCCTGAAGAAATATCTTAAGCCACATGATGGCTTCAGAAGCTCATGAAAGAGGTTGTCCATCATAACATCTTCAAAACAAAATATATCACTAACAGTGATTAGGGAAAAAAAAACATAACATACTAATCAAGTAGTGATTATAAAATAGGGTTTACTAACAGACATATAGAAAAATCACATATTAAAAGTTTTCTTATGAGTGATTTGTAGACATCAGCAGCTGCAGTTCCTGCCTGACCCAGGAATGCTCCCAACCACAAGAACTGGACAAGCATCAGCAATTCATACCAGAACAGCAGAAATGCTGCTTGCACATCCTGCTCCTGAATGTCAGCAGTAAAACTGTAGATGGAGCAATGAAACTACATGATGACACATGCAGGGGACAACAAGAAACCACCTGAGGGCAGAGCTGAGAAATTGCTTATCACCAGAATTCCTTAGTTACCCTCTTCACGGTTCCCCAATATAACCTAGCCAGGACCCCTGAGATGCTGAGATGGTTTTGGAGGCATGAGCCTGCAATATTTTCATATTGTTGACTCCTGAATAAACCCATTTTCTTCTCAACCAAAACTGCCTCCTGTATGTGCCTAGACGAATCGATGCTTCTCTCTCATTGATGTTTCTCTGTCTCCCTTCCTGTCTCTCTTCCTCTCTCTCTCTCTAATAAAGCAATGAAAAAGATGTCCTCAGATGAGGAGAAAATTCCACAAAACATTGGATATCTCTCATGTGCTGAGAAATAACATGCTACACATTAACATTATTTAGTTACTAGAACATTTTTTAATGTAAGAATCCAATTTTGTAGAAAAGAAAATAAATTATGGGTCAAATTATTTGGTTTAAAAATAGTTTATCTTTATGATAACTGCATTCATCTTTTCAGAACCTAAATATAAAGGATTTGTTATTGAAGTATTTCAGAGTTTGTCAGGTCTGCACCTTATTTTTCAAGTAAGTTATGGTTGATCTGAGGTTTTGAAATATGAAAAACTTGAGTTTAATTCAACACTCTTCCATATGTATCATAAAGCAGTGAACAATATATTTAACATGAATCAGCTTACTCATCTTCGTCGTCGTCGTCGTCGTCGTCGGCAGCCGTCCGTCTGGAGAGACGATGGCGTAGCTTCTTGAGAGTCTATCTGCACCGCCGAGAATGGCTGTGCAGTCCGATTCGGGAGTGACAATCCCTGCCGCACTTGGTACAGGTGAAGGCAGATGGCTGTTGTTGCTGCTGCTGACGCTGCTTCCGCCTCGATCTTTTCTGGACCGCCTCCTCGTTGCGCGCAGCCTCCGCGCGTGACGTACCTTGCCTGACCGCGAGCCTCCAGGCTAGGCGGTCGTCTGCTTGAACTTCCCATGTGTTGAGATTGATGGAGCATTGTGTCATGTCCTTTTTGCAGATGTCTTTGAACCGCAGTTTTGGGCGCCCTGTCATCCTCTTGCCTTCTGCTAGCTCGCCGTAGAGGAGGTCTTTGGGGATACGGCCTGCATCCATTCTTTTGACATGGCCAAGCCACCTGAGGCGTCTCTCGCTAAGAACTGCATGCAAACTGCTCATATTGGCTCGCTTCAGCACCTCGGTGTTGGGGACCTTATCCTGCCAGGCGACATGCAGGACGCGTCGCAGGCACCTCATGTGGAAGCTGTTGAGTTTCCTTTCGTGCCTTGCGTAGGTGGTCCACGTCTCGCTGCCATAGAGGAGAGTGCTGAGTACGCAGGCTTGGTAGATGCGCAGTCTGGTTTTCTCAGTGAGGCTGGAATTGTTCCACGCTCGCCGGTTCAGTCTGGCCATAACTGTGGCTGCCCTGGCGATTCTCCGGTTGACCTCCAAGTCGACTGACAGAGAGCTCGAGATGGTGGACCCGAGGTAAGTGAAGTCGTTGACAACCTCCAGGGTGTATCCGTCGATGGTGATGCATGGGGGAGTCCCCGTGCCTTGAGCCATAACATTCGTCTTCGTCAGGCTGATGGCTAGCCCTCTGTGGGCCTCGGCACCTACATGGATCCCAATAGATTCCTGCCTCTGGCCTCAGAGGAATACTGGCAGATGTGCGAGGTTGTAAAGATAATGAAGTCACAGTATTTATTTTTCTAGTCTTTCCTTTGGATACATCACTATGCACAGGTTATATCTTTCTATCACAAACCACAGACTGTTTATTTATTTTTTCAATGTAATGAAATCAATAGTGTACAACAAGATCAAAGGATAATTCTCTTTCCAAAACCACCCTGCCCATTTAACCCCCATTTGTGGAGGTATTTCTTTTCTGACTTGAATAAAATCTGTAGGGCTCATTGTCTGGTCACTCTCAGATGGTAAAAAGCAATCAAGCCACTTGGAGTCAAAACAAAGAAAAATGACATTATTTCAATAATTAAAAGTTTCAATCTTCTAGTATGTAATTTCTAAGATAGTCCCTTAGAAATTTCCTATAGTAATTCCCAGGACATTTGAATACAATGAAATATTAGTTCTGCGATGGTGTTATGTGATATGGCACAGCTGACTTTAAGGGAGGGAGATTATTTCGTTAGGCCTCATCTTATCTCATAGACCTTAAAAGAGTTTTCTCAGGCTGAGGCAGAAGGGGAATTCAGAGAGATTGGAAGTGTGAGAAGACTACATATGTCTTTGCTGGCTTTAAGCATAGAGTAGGTCATATATGAAGGAGTTGAGTGTTTTTAAGGGGGTAAGAGAGATTTTTGCTGACAGCAAGAAAGTAGGTATCAATACTACAAACAACAGGAAGAGGACTCCAAGGTCCAGACGAACGTATTTCTGGTCAGCACCTTGATTTTTGCTTTATGAGACCTGAGCAGGGAAGCCAGTTAAGCTGTCTTGGATTTCTGCCTACAGAACTGTGAGCTAACAAATTTGTGTTATTTAAAGCCACTAAATTGGGATTAATTTATTATGCAGCAATTGAAAACTAATACAAATTCAATGTCATTAAAATTACAGACTTAAACTTAAAGCTGCTCTTCTCCTTTACAGTCTCTCCTGGAAGACTACCAGGGGAAAGGAGAAATGAGGTGTGTTGTTGACTTCTTTACTGTTTTGCTCTTTTGTGTGGTGTTTGAACCCACTAGAGCAGGAGTAGTGAGGAAAAAATGTAGGAAATGTCTCAATTCACTAATTCTGCTATGATCTGCTGGTGGATCTCTCTGAGCTTTGATCTGGGTTGTTTAAAACTAACTATTTATTGGGCTTCATAGATATAGTACTGAATCAGCCTCAATCATAAACATGCAGGGTTTGAATTCCACAGCACCTGCAAAAGTACAAGTGTGCTTTGTTCTACAGCATAGCAGCAGTACTAGACTTGCAGGACCCCCACGGCTCCTTCTCCCCTGTCTCTGTTGGCCTACTTAATTGCCTGTTCTCATTTTCAGATGTTAAAAATATCTATAAGTTTGGTAAAAATTTCTCTAATGATTTGTATGTTGAAAGAGAATTATTACATCGAGCACTACTTCCTAACAAGTCCCAAACACCTTTTCTTCAAGAACACTACTTTTTTCCCCCTCTCTCCCATTCTGTTTCTCTGTTTCTTTTTCAATAACTCAAGATATATCCCTGAATGGTTTACTTCAAAAATAAGGGATCTAAGTGCACAAATGCAGATAGGATAGAAATAAACAAACAAAAGAAAAAAATATTTCCACTAGGTGGTTTTGTCACTGACTACGGAATCTTTTTGAGAAGTAAAAGCTATTTTAAGAAATAATCTTATCTTCTATAAATGCATTCGGCTTTCTTTCTTCCCTTCTCAGAGCCTCAGTTTGAAATAAACTCTGTGGAAATGTTAAAGGCCTTAGCCGAGATCTCAGGAAATCATAGTGTAAATTCTAGCTACTCCACATATGAGCTGCATGATTTAGGACAAATTACTTAACCTCTCAGTCACTTTCCTCTATAACAATAGAGAATTTAAATTTAAAACTTTCTTAAATCTTTTATAAAGAGACTTCAGCGAATAATGAGAAAAAGTAGGCAAAGCAGTTAGCAGTATAGTTAATACCAAGCATATAAAACATTTAACTGTTATCATCTTCATCATCATCATCATCATCATCATCATCATCATCATCATCACTGTATTAGAGAAGTATAATGGAGAAAAAAAAAGAACATGAGCTTTGGAAGCAATGAAGAAATGATTTGGAATCCTGGCACTGAAAACTCTGTGACTTTGGACATATGTCCTAATATTTACAATCCTTTTAGTGCCTGTATCATAAAATGGTTTTGATGATGATATTTACCTTACAAGATTATTGTGAAGATTAAAGATAACCCATTTTAAGTACCCTGCAATGCACTTTGTAAAGGCTAACTTTTTATTCCTTTTAGTTTGGTGAAAACCTGTTCAATATGTGGGCACACAAATGCAGGAATGAGCCACTCAGGAGCTCAATAAGGGCTTACTGATGAGTGGCTGAAAGCAATCCATGATACTTAGGGCACGGACAAGGAATCTTATTGTTGCCAATGTGTGTGCGATATGTTGCTTCAACATCACTTGTAATAAAATAACCTTGTTTACAAGATTTTACAGCATCTTTTATCCTTGCCAGCATTATCCAATGTGACTAAATTGCTGTTATGTGTAAAACTAAAAAAAAAAAAAATGGCTATTTGACAATTCTCAATATATTTTTCTTTTATATTGGAAATGTCTAGTAACTATCAAAATTTTTAAAGAATTTAAAGCTTAATACCCAGGTATTAAATAAGAAAATATGTAAAAGTTAATCTTATAAATTTTCTCTTTTTCTTAACTTTTAAACGTTTTGTTCACTCTTTTTAAATTTTAACTTTTAAACAAAGTCCCAAATATTCTAAAGAAACCTTATGGCCCACTTTTTTACAGGAGAAGGTGAACTATATTTCTGGGTTAATCTAATTTTTGCAATCTCTGTGGTTCTATAAAATATGAAAGGTGGTGTCATGATAAATCATATAATAATACTAATTAATTATAATCCTTGCATACTCCTTCCCACCTATATCTTTAGCTCTATTTTTAACTTCCTATATATGTAGTTATAATATTCATATTTTATCCAGGCACTCAGATGTAGTTGAAGGATGTCATAATGAAAAAAAACTAAAAAGAAAATAAGAAACTTTTACCTTTTTTCCATGTTACTCCAAATATGATATTTTATAATGAGCTCATGTAAAGTTCAAAATAACTATGAACACATTTTATTTGTATCACATAAATTGAAATATAATGATTTGTTTTATAAAAATCTTATGTGAGATAATTTGCTAGATTTTCTTAAATCATAAGTAAAAAGTAAGTCCCAAAAGATTTCAAATCAATAAATTAATATAAGCAACATAAATCTACAAGTTGTGATAAAACAAAGGCAAAAAAATGAAGATTGACTTTTAAATAAATTAAAATTTTAAGACAATTATTAAAAAAAGCAAATCTTAAACTTTATTCTGAAGTTACAGGTAGACATTTCCTAATTATTAAATATTTCATAAAACTTATGAAAGAAATGTGAAATGCTTCATTTTAAGAAAAAATAAAACACATATTTTCCATAATAGAGGTAATATCCCATTAATTAACTTTTCTTCATGAAAATAACTTTAAAGTATTGTTAATATGTCCTCTTTTGCATGTGAATCATAATGGGAAGGAGATTAAAAAATTGTATCATTCTAAAGGTTATTATTTTTTTCTATGTCCCAAGTGAGGGCTTTGCAATGTGGTGTGTAGGGGAGAAGACAATTTTTTTCTTAAACCATTCTAGGTTGTGTGGCTTGTCTAAGAATTAAAGTGACAAATCAGTTTAACAGGAGAAAAACAAATAACCATGATTACATGCATATACATGGGAACCCCGCAAAGACATGACTCAAAATGTGACCAAACAACCAAGACTTACATATCATCCTGAATTAAGGAGACCAGCTTAGGGTTAGAGCTTTTGATGGAGGGGCATTGGAGCAAAAGAGGCGATTCACAGAGAGGTGATTGGAGGAACTGCAAGGTAAACAAAGGTTGCCTGCCAAGTAGATAAGGCTCTTTGGTGTAAAAGTGATCTCTGATAGGAGCTCTTTTTCTGACACTAGAATGTATGTTTCTAATGTAAACTCCCTTTGTAAATGTAGATTGCCCCCACAAATGGGGAAAGTAGCAGGTTCTTTCAGTTAAGGCAGTTGTGTGGGAGGTAAAGAGCTTTTCCTGAGTGCTGGGTCTTGATTGCCTTCAGCTCAAAATAATCATGTTCTGAACCCCTTTCAAGTTCCATTTTCTCAACACTATTAAACCTGAATTTCTAGTTACAATTTGAAGTTTCACCCAATTTGCAAGAAGTTTCTTACAAACTATTTTCAATAAAGATTCATTTTATACCTTTCATAATTCAAAAAAAAGTGGATTTGCCAAGAATTTCCTTTACATTTGAAAGGAAATCAACATTTAAAAAGGTTTAATATTGGCACTAATGAAATAAAATTCAATTAAGTCAATGACATTGAGTATATTCAGTAAAAATAGGCCACACAATTGCACCACTTTGTCTTCTTAATTAATGTAATTTTAAAGATTCATTATCTTCACAGTACCAAACTCCACTGAAAAAAATGACATTCTCACTGTTTCATAGAAAATAGATTATAGACTGCAGAACATAACTCAGAAATTCAGGAATACTCATAGATATGTAGTGGTTTACTTGGCCTGCAATGCCTGCCAGGCAGCAGGTGTGAACTAATAGTTGATAGTATTGTCATTACTCAAGAGAACAACCAGACGTTTGTCTGGTTGATTATACGTAAGCTACCTTCTTATATTAAAGAATCCAAAGTTACGGCCTGCAAGCCAAGTGTCACTGGTTCGATTCCCAGTCAGGGCACAGCACTAGGTTGGGGGCGCGAGTGAGAGGCAACCACACGGTGATGTTTCTCCCCCTCTCTTTCTCCTTTCCCCTCTCTCTAAATGTAAATAAACAAATAAACAAACAAATAAATAATTTTTTTTTAATCCAAAGTTACAGAATTATTTTGGAAAGTGCAATTTTATTTTTTCTCAAGACCATCAGATACACACTAAAAATATTAGGATATTTAAAAATGTAACACAGGGATTTCTGTTTTTTATTTTTATTCAGTGTTTGCATTCAAAGCAGTATACAGTAGTCCCTCTCTATATCACAGTTCACTTATCGCGGCCTCACTGTATCGCAGGATTTTTAAAAATATTATATTTAATTATTTATCGCAGATTTTTTGCTCTATCTCAGGATTTTGCAGTACTGTATATGTATGTTGTTAAAGTTATGTAGTTTTAGGAGTGTAGAATATGTTTAAGAACATGAGTAGTGTTTATAAAAGTGTGGAAAAGGTTAATAAGGGAGTGGGAAAGGTTAATAAGGGACTGGGAATGGTTTATAAGTGCGTGGGAAAGGTTTATAAAGTCTTAAAATATATATAAATACTAAAATAAATGTAAGGTTCCTACTTCGTGGATTTTCACCTATCGGGGGGTGGGGGGGGTCTAGAACATAATACCCGCGATAAGTGAGGAAATACTGTATTTAGTGTAAATAGACATCATGCCAGCATCCTCAAAGAAACTATTACAATCAAAATCCTGGGAAGAGTTACTGTCTCTAAAAGGCAGAACAAAAAGAACACCTCGCAACTGTAAAAATTTTAAGTTGGAGGCAAATTTTCCTTTTTTCCATTTTGGATGAATCTTCAAATAATTTTCAGGTCTCAAAAGTCTGTGCATTCTACCTACATATAACAGATATTCCCAAACATAGTGATTCCCAATAGCAAAACCCTTTGTTTTTCCCACAGTTCCATGCTGTGGACAAGTTCCACAGGGCAGCTCCTCTCTGCTCCCATGAAGTGCTCACTGGGGTGATCCAGTGACGGGCTGGAGACCCACTTACAAGCTGGCTCACTCACATGGCTGAGTAGGAGATGCTCTTTCTCAAGGGTACTCAGAGAGGGCCAGAGGTCACAGTTCCCTTCCCTGCAGGCCTCTCCCTGGGTTACTTGGCTTTCCCAGTGGCGTGGTAGTTACATTCCAAGAGCAAGTGTCCCCAGAACAATCAGGCAGAAACAGTATCATTTCAAGACCTAGCCTCAGAAGTCTAAATGTCTCACGTACACCACAGAACACAGCCCATCTGAATCCAAAAATAAGGAACTATAGGACCAAGATTTCAAATAAAACAAGTATCAACTTCATGTTGTAATAAGAATATATGCATTGGGAGATGTTTTGGAAGTCATTTGGAAAATACAATGTCACAGTTTGTCCTCCACCTGCAAAACATAATCTCCCCTTCCCCAAGACCCACCCCATTTCAGCATCAGGTTGAAGCCCAGAATTGGTCATCTCAGTCAGATTCAGTTGTGGATGAAGTTTTTGATTACAATTATTCCCATAATTTCTAAGTACTATTTCTCTTGATCTAAAATAATGAGGAAATATATATATCCCACTATACACCTACAGTGGAGGTAAGCAGCAGGGATAGGACAACTTCTATAACTTTTCTTATTAAAGCGGGGGGGCGGGAATCTGAAGTACAGAGACATATATTGCCAATTTCTTGATTAGGGCTCAGATTCACACCTGGGACTGGTTTCTGCAGCTCTTGTCTCCATTCTTTATTGATTTCAGTCTCTGAGTCCCCTTCCTTTTCCATAAGAAATGATCTGTGTTTGCACTGGTTTTCTCTGCCTGCTTTTGTCCATAGTCTCTTGGGTCTTTTTATTTTATTTTATATTCTTTCTGATATGTTCAGTCCATGCTGGTACTATTTCTTCAAAAACTTTTAGGCTTTTTGCCTATTGATTTATAATTCATTCGACTAGACAAAAGCCATACCCATAATTTAAAGTAAGCCCTTCTCTACTTTCTGCTCCATGTAAAATTTTTGTGGGAAAATAGCCTTCCAGATGCCTAGAAGACCTATTGTTTGTTTATTAGAGTTTGTGAGACATGCCCTTAAATCTCTCTGAAGGACCATTAAAAGTATATACAAAATAATACTTTAAATTTTTCTGAGGTCTTTCAGGATCTCACAGGTCTAACCTGAATGAGAGATTTACATGGGAGTCATTTTTTGATTTCAGAATATAATGCTATCTTGACAACCTGGGAATTAAAAAAAAAAAAAAAGAAAGAAAACAGCTTTCTGATTTAATTTCAAACCCATATAGTCCTGGTTTATTTATATTTCCTTGAAATTGTATTTAACAATTTAACAGTTCCTTTTTTAAAGCTTATCTTGTCCAAGCCTGCCCAATTCCCATAACATTCTAGTTAGTAACTTCTGCTTAGTCCTGCAGGTAAGAAAGTTAATAATTCAAAAGTTAGCCTATAGTTTGGAAATCACTGAAACAGCCTCCATTCTTGAAACTACCTTCCCCAAAGAAGTAAGGGTGTATGTACACAAATAACAAATGTTTGTCAAAGACTTATAGGAATATTGTGATAGAGTTTGTTGACTGATAAAGTTTCATTGCCTTCCTCAGACCCTTGCTGGCACCAAGATGCTTTTGGTTGTCAGCCACCTCCTGACCTGAACTACTCCCACTTCCCCCTTCTCTTCATATAAAAGAAAGTTGAATTCTGTACTTTTTCTAAATAGTTCATTAGGACACTATCGGCCACCCTCTTCTTGTTTTGCTGGTTTTCCTAATAGAGCCGCTTTCCTTTTCCTAACACTTTATCACTTGACTTATCCGCTTCCCTAAAGCCAGTGGTATGAGCTTACTTAGACTTGGTAACAATCCTTTTTTGTTTGTATTTTCCTACGGACAGCTAGAAGAAGCAAATGAATACTCTGTCTCAGAATTTTACTGCCTATATCATCAAGTTCAATAAGTACATGTCCTGTGGTCCATCCTACTGCACATGACAGTGTTGCTAACTTTCACCACAACATAACAAGGGTTTTTTTTCTTTGAGCATCTAATAACATATTCTTTACTTTGCTTTAAGCCCTCACTGGAAACACTGTCTCAGAGTCTTCTTAGATTTGTTAGCAATTTTTTTTTTAATTTGGGGGGGGAGGGTGGGGCTGACGGCACAATGACCTGACATTGTTACAAAGTCAGTAATACATCTTAAGTCTTGTCATGGCAATATTCCACTCCCAATACCAAAATCTATTCTAGTTATTTGTCTGAGAAACAAATCACATCCAAACCTTAATGGCTTAAAACAACAATAACCCTTTGTTTTGCTCAGAACTTGATGGGACCAGCTAGTATGCCAGCATATAACTGTGGAGAGAGCCATTCCTTAGGACAGTATCAGAAATGTTATTTTTGTTACAAGAGAAGCGAAACCTTTCATAGAGCAGACCTGGCCTGGCTGGGGTAATATGCTCCAACTTTCAACCTTGGTAATGTTAAAATAGGAACATTCCTGTGCACACGTGTCTTTCTCTTCTTTTTATTGATGGCTCTACGATGAACACATTCTTTATGCTCAGCACAGATGCCAAGGCAGGTCTGCTGCATGTCACAAGTTGGCCCTTGAAACTTGGGATCTGTGCATTTGCAAGCGCCACACCTGCAGAATCCTGGGCCATTGCAGACCTGTCCGTCTGTGGCCCTGTGGGACATTGTGTCCACAGAGCACGATGCACTGCCATGTAGCTGGGATTGCACTCACACACACAACTCTTGCAAATATCATTTCCTCTACAAATTAAGTGGTCGAATCTATCACAGATAAAATTACCACACTCGGAACTGCCAGGAAAAATTTTATTTGTATTTTCCCTCTTCCTACATACAACACACTGCCCACAGACACACTCCCTGTAAAGAGAAGGATGTTTACGATTGCTGGTTCTATTTCACATACTCAGTGAATAGAAACAATGAAGTCATTGTACATGTAGTAAAGACTCCAGACTGCCCCACTGGTCCACATATTATTCCAGTTGTAGCTGGTGTGGTTGCTGGAATTGTCCTGATTGGCCTTGCATTGCTGCTGATTTGGAAGCTTTTAATGATAATTCATGACACAAGGGAATCTGCCAAATTTGAAAAGGAAAAAACGAATGCCAAATGGGACATGGGTGAAAATCTTATTTGTAATAGTGCCATTGCAACCATTGCAACTGTTGACAATTCAAGGTATGAGGGAAAATCAACACTACCTGCACAAATTTTACAGCACTGAATGCAAAGTAGTGATTTTCATAGTCAGAGTAAGGTAGATTTAAGGCCGTGTCATCATGGATTTTACTCTTGTGCAGGTTTTGAAAATGTACAATATATATAATTTAATTTTTTTTCATTTATTTTGAAAATAATGTTATAATTAATGCCAGGGGCAGACAAAGACTAGAGACAGAATGGTTATCTCTGTCAGTCAGCTAGGGTCATATTGTGTCTTTTGACCTATTCCTCTTGGACTAGTCAAATCAAGCTACTATTAGAATAAGTTGGATTTTTTTTGTTTGTTTGTTTTTGTTTTTATTTTTGTTTTGAATGATTGAAAGGGCAGCAGTTAAAGTAGTGAGTATAATGAGAATGTCTATTAATCAAGTACTCAAAGTGATTTTTAGTTCTGTAGATGTTAGTTTTCACTTATAAAAAAATCCAATGTAAATGTCTTACTAGGCAGCGTAGAATAGTTTTAAATTTATTTTTCTATTTGCCTATTAGGCACTAATAATGACATACGAAAGATGAGCATGTTAGTTGTGTAAAACAGTTATAAAATATTTGATCCACAAAGGCCATGGGAATATGTCAGAGGTAGGAAGGGAAAACAGCATTGAGATCTCTGTGCTATTTTAAGAGGTATTTAATCATGAAATTTTTATGCCTTCTCTTTATAAATTCAAGTCTGAGATAGAAGTATTGGGGATTTTTTTTGCAAAAAGTCCTTAATTTAGCCTTAGTTACATAAAGGCCTTAATTTACATAGTATTTTTTTAATCTTTATTGTATTTTTCTCCATCACCATTTAGTCCTGTTGTTCTCCGCTCCCCCCAAAATCTGCACACTGTTGTCCATTGTCCACGAATCCCTTTTCTTTTTTGCTCAATTCCTCCACCCCCTGACCTCTCCCCTACCCCTAGCTGTCATCCTGCTCTCCATCTATCAGTCTGTCTCCATTTTCCTTGTTACTTCATTTTGTTTATTAGATTTCACATATGAGTGAAATCATATGATATTTGTCTTTCTGTACTGGCTTATTTCACTTAGTGTAACATTCTCCAGGTCCATCCATACTGTCACAAAGTGTAAATTTTTCTTCTTTTTTTATGACCGAATACTGTTTTATTGTGTAAATGTCCCATAGTTGTTTGATCCACTCATCAACTGATAGACACTTGGGCTGCTTCCATATCTTGATGATTATAA
Organism: Furipterus horrens; assembly: GCF_987537825.1. Classification (NCBI taxonomy): domain Eukaryota; kingdom Metazoa; phylum Chordata; class Mammalia; order Chiroptera; family Furipteridae; genus Furipterus; species Furipterus horrens. The sequence continues at coordinate 57,453,508 of NW_028327171.1, forward strand.
ATAACACTTCAATGAACATAGGGTTGCTTATGCTCTTCCAATATTTTATATAATAAACAATGAAACAACTTCAAATGCCCAAGGATTGGTTTAAAAAGTTATAACTTGGGAAAAATAAATGAGAAAGTTCTCCAAGTATTGATAAGAAAAATATCTCAAATATATTATTAAATTAAAAACATAAATGTAAATAAGAATGACTTTGTATACACTTATTTGTGCAAATATCCATACACATATTCTTATATACTGACACTTTATATTTTAGGGGGAGGGGGTACCTTTACTTCAACCCATCCTGGTTCTTCAACTGGCACCCTGGAAATAAAACTGAGAATTAGGCAAAAGAATAACAAGATAAAAATAAACAGAATTTTATTAACATGTACCTTGTTCGTGTATATGTGGAGCACCCAGTGATGAATAACCTGAAGGGATGATTAGACCTTGGGCATCTATGTCATCTTAGATTAAACAAAGAAAAAGGAGTGGGGTAAAGGAGACAAGTGATGAGAAGATGACCAGGAAGAGAGTGATAGACAGGAGTTGTTTGTAAGGTTTGTTATGCAGATTTAAGTCAGTGTTGTCTCCATTGATAAGTTGTCAAGAGTCCTCCACTTCCTGGTATGGAATAGGATAAGGAAAAAACTTTTACAAATTGAAATTTCCCTTGAAAAAAGAAATCTTGTGCCCTGCTTTTAGAGCTTTTCCTGCATCAGCTGTTTCTCAATGGCTTTTAGCTCAAAATGGTCTGTATGTCAATGAAGCATATTTTGGAGAGGAATATTCTGGTGTATATACTTGTCCACATAATGACCAGTTCTAATAATAGCCAAGTGAGGTATTATAATACCAATTAAAGATATAGTAATAGTTTCCTCTGGGAATAGGAATAAGATGTTGGTACTAAGGAAACAAATTTAATTCTATAATTTTGCACTGTTAGAATTTTACTGTAGGTATACATTATTCTTTTTTTTTTTTCAATAAAATGCCAGCTGAAAATGAATGCACTATAATAGAACAATTTTTAATGCTAAAAATAATAGTACTGCCCGACTCCAAATCCCTCATTATTTCCATTACTCCACATTGTGAACTGGAATCTACAGGCTTTAATACTTCTCCCTTATCCATCAGATCCTCCCACTGTCAGGAACAGCTAAAGGAATTGGGGAAACCTGCAGGCCTAGTGAGTGAATCAAATCTCAGACTTCCCTTTGGTCCACCTCAGAGTGTTCTGTACAAGAATAATTTGGTAATGCAATGAAATATAATAATAGCAAGTAAAATATGTATTGGAATATAAGTAGAATGTTTCCACTTTTATGGTTTAAATATTTTCATTTAAAGAAATTATTTTTTGCCTCCAAAACAAAACTTTTCTGAAAATCAATTGCTTTGATGGTGATAATAATGTAAATATTTTTTTTCTAATAGGCACAATTATCTTAGCTTTTACAATTCTGAACTAAATATAGTTTTGATCTCTTTTTCTTTTTTTTTTTTCTTTTTTTTTTTTTTTTTTTTTTTATGGGCAAGCTAACCACCCTGGAGGTACATTGTCTCTTTCTAGAGATTTATGTGGTCTGAATGGCAGGGATGGTAAGCACTTGCTGATCAGTAGTGTAGCTAATGTTCAGCCCCAGGATAAGAGAGCAGTGAGGCATTCCCCACTCTAGGGCACAGCAGTTCTGCAGCAATCAGCAGCACTGTGTCTTTCCTGTGGAAATTTGTATCAAAATGCTTAGTCCACAGGGAGCCCAACATTCACTCACTGCTCACTGCCCACAGAAAGCAGCTATTATGGTTAGTCTCCGGTCTTTCAAAGTAGGAAAAAAAACAAACAAAACAAGAGAGGAAAAAAAAAAAAAACACTATTGTAACAAGAATGGTAAGGACATAATTTGGCCTTAAGGTGAAATTATGAACAATTATTACAAATTATTATTTTCCTCATAGTTACCACATTTATGATAATGTTAAATTGGGTGGGAAAGGCAAACATATAGTTTTTATTTCTAATTAATGAAGTATCTTATTTTCTTTGCCTTATTTGTTTTCACTTAATAATGGGAATTTGAGGAGTTTCAAGATTTGTTAGAAAATAAATAAATGAATGAATAAATAAAGGGGAGAGAATGAGGAATTAGTTCGTGATGATTTGGATTTTGATTGCAAACACATATAAATTAACACTGAAAATTGTATTTTTCTATTTATGTTTAGAAATCACAGAGATATCATTTTCTTTGCTGCAATGCAATTTCCTCTTTCAAACAAACACATCAACAAGAGTCAAAACAAGAAGAAAAAAACATCTTTGATTTGACTAGGAACAGTTCTAATACAATGCCATACCCTATGTAAAAGACTTATTAATAGCAGTGAAAATAGGATCAGATGAGCTGAGATTGCCGGAAGGGGTGCTACAGATATTAAGTAGCAGCCTTGTTCTCAGGTAGGTTGCTGCCCAGAAGACCCAAACCAGCATCTTGCTTCACGCTGCTGAGTGTAAGTAGATGGAGCTGAACAAAGGAACTTTCAGACATGTAAACTGTAAAAGAATAAAACTTTCTTTTTGTAGGATAGAAGAGAAAACGTGGGCAGAAAGGAATGCTGTGACTGATTTAGGACTGCTGAAGAGTCTCATTGGTTTGTAAATATGGAACTTCCTTGTTAGCTGGGCATCATTTCATATCAGCCTGGAGGGGAGACATGAGAAAGCAGAGGATGGATAAGAATGGTTTTGCTGAGAGACCAGAACCCGAGTTCTCTGGAACCGTCACAAAGAGAGCTCAGTGTTCAAGGACTGCACAGTGAGGGCCCCCGGCCAACACTCTGTAAAGAGCTTGATAAACTGCACTGCTCATCCCTGGGCCAGTACAAGGGGCTTGGCTTTCGGATTCCACTGTTCTCATGTGGTCCAACTATTATACCATGGACACACTGAACAACACATACATGTGCACAGAAAGCCAAGGCTCTATCCCTCATTGACATATACGACATAAACTTTCAACTGCACCCAAAAACTCTTTACAAGGAGAGAAGTGAAGGACAGCCCTAAAAACCAAAATAAGAAGGGTTTAGTTTAAAGAGACAAGTCAACTGAGACTGAGGTACTTTTAAGTTTAAGGATATTAGACGTTGAAATTCAGCAGGTTTCAAGAGTAAGATTATGGATAATTACATACAAAGTTGGTCTGGAAAAAAATCCAGCCATCATTAATATAACAAGAACAGTTTGCATGACATTGATGTAACCTGGCAGCCAAGAAAAGTGGACTGGAATGTGCAAGCGTGAATAATGACCACTTCACTGTACTAGTCAGTGGGGGTGATAGATGCCATTAAGTGAGCATGTGTACTGTGTGGCCATTGCATTCAAAATTATTGAGGGAGTAGAGCAACAAATCTGCATCAAACTTTGTATTAAGCTCAAACATTCCTCCATGAAAACTATTTGGATGATTCAGAAGGCCTCAACTATGGGCAACTGGTGACTGGCAACTTCATCACCACACTGTGCCCACTCATGCATCACATCTCATGCAGTTTTTTGGCAAAACATCAAATCACCCAGGTGATTCAGACTCCTTATAGACCAGATGTAGTTTCCTGTGACTTCTGGCTTTTCCCAAAACTAAAATCACCTTTGAAAGGGAAGAGATTTCAGACCATTAATGATATTCAGGGAATTATGATGGGGCACCTGATGGCAATTGGAAGAACCGTGTGAGGTCCCAGGATGCCTACTTTGAAGGGACTGAGGCATCATTGTCCTATGTGCAATGTTTCTTGTATCTTGTATCTTCAATAAGTATCTCTGTTTTATATTACATGGCTGGATACCTTGTGGACAGACCTCGTAGGTAAATGTAGATAAGATTATATCTATATTTTTCCCTGTACACATAGATATTTGTTCTCTGCTACATTCACTTATTTCTCCTACACAGTAATCATTACTATTTTTGTGAAGGTCATCTGATGGGAAACTCAATGCACTGTAAGTAAAAGTAATCTGGATTAGCTATTTTTAGAATTCTGGCATTGAGGATGAGAGTGTTTTAGACACTTGGAATCTTCACAGTCACCCTGTGTCTTCCTTGTCACTTTATTTGTTCTCTCTTATAGAATTTTCATTGGTGAATGTTGAATAAATGCTGTTGAGGATTAGGTGTCCCTTCTGCTAAGTAACACTCTTAAAATAGGAAAGTAAGAGCATTTAGAGAGGGAAGGGAAGCCAAGTGATAACTACTTCAGAAGAAACATGTAAAGTGTTTTCTAAGAAGTCTTCCCATTTCAGAGGTTGAATGGATTTGCTTAAGAGTTTCATAGGTTTCTATTGAACTCTATATCTAGATTCTTCCTTCTGCCTCGTCTTGCACCAAGCCCCTAAAAAATGGATAAGAATTTGCTGTACTAAAAATTTCAACTTATCTAAAAGTTCTTGAATCTCCACTTCTTTCTCTCTTCATCTTCAAAATCCAATTTTGATCTGAAAACTTGTTTTACTAGATCACTGAATTATCTGTTATCAAGCCTCCTTGCATTTGCTGTTACTTCAGTTCAATTATCCTACTAAAGGCTTTTTTAAAAAAGCAGTCTAGGCCCTGGCTGCTGTGGCTTAGTGGAATGAGCGTCAGCCTGCGAGCCAAGTGTCGCTAGTTCGATTCCCAGTCAGGGCACATGACTAGGTTGCACGTCAGGTCCCCAGTTGGGGGTGCAAGTGAGAGGCAACCACACAGTGATGTTTCTCTCCCTCTCTTTCTCCTTTCCCCTATCTCTAAAAATAAATAAACAAAACAACAAACAAATAAATAAATTATAAAAAAATAAAAAATAAAATAAAATAAATAAAAAAGCAGTCTAACCCTGTGGTCATATTCTTTATCTGATTCTCATTGTCTTAAAATCCTAAAATCTTAACATGGCTTGTGCTGCCCTTACATATCTTATTATCCTCAATTTACACCATCATCCTATTCACTTTCTATCTTTTAGTTCTTCCAAAAGACTATGGTGCTCCCCCCTTCTGAACTTTGTCAGCTCACTTGTCTTTTTCCCTCTCTGATAACCATTAACCAGAGGTTGCCATTTTATGCATTCTCGTAGATTGGTCCCTTTTTCCTTGATAGTGCTTATCATAACTTCTATTAAAAATCAACTTGGCAATTTATTATTAAAATCTTTACACTAAAATGAGGTTTAGAAACTTTGAGTTAGTTGTTCGCCACAATATTCCTAGTGCTGCTACATATCTTACAACGAGTAAACCCTGAAGTAACATTTTGAATAAATGAATATATATTATCCCATTTATTCTTTATCATCAGTGTGCAACACACTTCAATGTTCTGTTTCTGATCATCTTCTAAAACTGCTCTCACTTGTTACCTGTTATCGCCTTCTGACTGAATGTAAGAGGCTTTGGATCTCTCATGTTACTGAACTCCTCTGATATATATTCTGCAGACCCCACTTCTCATGAAAACCAAATGTGGAAGCATTATATATAAGGGAAAAAAATAGCCAAATGGAAAACCAGGCATCACTAGTATTTAAAAACACGACTTAGACTTAGGAACCTAAGCAAGTTCTCCTAAATGTAGAATGTTTCAATCTGCAAAACAAGACAGAGGATAACCTTGATCCACCTAATGCCCATGTAGAGTTACAGACACAGAGGTAACAAAACCAAAAGTTAGCAAACTTTTAACATGTTCCCCAATGACCCCTACCCTGTGTAATTCCTTTTTGTTGGGGGTATGTTGGATATTAATCGTCGTCGGCAGCCGTCCGTCTCGAGAGACGATGGTGTAGCTTCTTAAGAGTCTATCTGCACCGCCGAGAATGGCTGTGCAGTCCGACTCGGGAGTGACATGGTAGTATCTGTCTCCTCCCGTGTTGAATCGACATCTTGCGATGACGCTGAAGCTACAGAGCCTGGGCAAGGTAATATGGAGGGTCTGCTGTTGCCCATGCAGCAGACCCCCCCCTCTCTTCGCAGCTGAAGGGTCCAAGGGAAAGACGGAGTCAATACAGCTTGGGTTCAGGTGCGCCGCAGGAGTTGCCGGTGTTGACTACAACGTCAAACCGCCTTAGGGACTCCGGCTCCGGATTTTCTGTCGGGGTTTACTCCCTTAGCCTTTCCCCTGAAGAGGTATGCCGCAAGGCAGCGGAGGTTTTTTGGAGTCAGAGTTTTCCTTCTCTGATGTACCCTGACTGGAAGATCGAACCAGCGACACTTAGCTCGCAGGCCGACGCTCAATCCACTGAGCTAAACCAGCCAGGGCAGTTGGATACTAATAGAATATAGCAAAAATGGTTGTATGTCATTTTCAAGATTAAGTTACAAAAGACTGTGACTGCTTCCTTGCTGGAACTCTCCCACTGTCTCCCTTGCTCAGTTTGGTAAAGTCGGCTGCCGTGCTGTTAATTGCACTACGCAGAGGTCTTACATGGCAAGGAACTGAGAATGGACTCTGCCCAACAGCCAATGACATACTGAGGCTCTCAGTTCAACAGCCCATAAGGAACTGCATCCTGCCAACACCCACTGAATGAGCTTGGAAGCAAATCCTCAAGCAAATCTTGAGTAGACTGCAGCTAGAGCTGACACCTTAATAAAAAAAAAAACTGATGAGAGACTCTGAGCTAAGCAAAGATCAGATTCCTGATCCACAGAAATTCTGGGAGGATAAATATGTGTTTTCTAAGCTGTTAAGTTTTGGATCAATTTATTATTGAGCAGTGTGTGCTAATACACAAGCCATCTTATAGAGGCAGGCCCTGCGAAAACACAGAAGCCAGGAATGGTGAAATTTGGCCTCACACGTGGATACTGACCTTTTAGATACAATAGTCCATCCTCTTGTATTCATCCCTCTTACATATTCAGCCCACTGGATACTCAGCTATAAGCAATCAGGTATGTCCATGTTGTCCAACATAATTCACATCAATTTTACAACAGCTGCACCAATAAAAAGACAAATGTCCAACACCCTGGCTGCTGTGACTCACTGGATTGAGCATAGGCCTGCAAGCCAAGTGTCACTGGTTCGATTCCCAGTCAGGGCACATGACTAGGTTGCACGTAAGGTCCCCAGTTGGGGGTGCAAGTGAGAGGCAAACACACAGTGATGTTTCTCTCCCTCTCTTTCTCCTTTCCCCTCTCTCTACAAATAAATAATCAAACAAACAAACAAATAATTTTTTAAATGCCCCCAAATTAAATTAAAACCATTTCTAATAATCAAGTTCCCAGAGACACATTAAACCCCTCTAAATAAATTCCCAGTCCCCTATAGAATTCAATGAAAAAATAAATTAATACACAAAAATTTTCTTCTTCAGTTTCACATTTGGTCAGGTTAAGCCAAAATGAGCTATATTCTGATAAAAGTATGGTTTTTTTATTCAGTAGTGAAACCCAAAATACACTTTACTGAATTACATATAGAATTTCTTCAGCATTTCCAAAATTAAATATACCTTAATCTGTCTCTATGTACCTGTATTAGTTTTCTGGCACTGACATAAAATATCACAGACTGGGTATCTTAAATAAGAGGAAATTGTTTTCTGATAGTTCTGGATCTAGAAATCCAAGATCAATGTGTATGGAAAGTTGGGTTTCTTCATCGTTTCTCTCCTTGGTTTGTGGATACTCACCCGTGCCCTGTGCTTCACATGGCCTCTTCCCTCTATGTGTGTCTGTGTTCTAATCTGTCTTCTTATTTGGACACTAGTCATATTAGATTAGTGTTTACTTACATGGCCTCATTTTGCCTTAATTAATTTTTTAAAGGCCTTAACCCAAATACAATCATATTCTGATTAACTGAATAAAACATATGAATTGAGGAGTGGAGGGACAAGTTAATCTACCCTTTTCACACCTCCAACTGGACAATAGTACATAAGAACATACCATAATAATGGCTCTTATAATTATTTGTGTAATAGCTAAAACAAAACAATGCAGCGATAACATTTTCCCCAAGGAAGGATTTTTGTCATTTCCTCTCATGAACCATAAAAGAGACCAGGGAATAAGTAGACTAAAGGGGATTTAAACTAGATAGAATAAATAAATATAAGAACATTACTTTTTGTGATTTATTCCTTTCTTTTTAAAATTTAAATTCTCGAGGCTTGGTTTAGTATTACTAATCCCCTGAAAACACACATATTTCTTCTTACAGCCTGTGCTTCAGAAACAGCAAGACCTGACTTGTGCTGAAGAAGCACAGAGACCTCCACACTAAGTGTGAAAACAGAATCTGAGGAGGTCATTTATTTATTTACTTCTGAGAAAGCTTCTGTTCAAATGACCTTTCACTGAAAGGTCTCCCTCTCCACAATTAAATGTGAATTTCTACAATCAAAGGTTTCTGAGGCCGGTCTCCTTTCACTAGAAATAAACCTTTAGCTTCTACTAATATCACATTCTCACTGAATATTCTGTCTTGAACCCAAAATGTGCTTCCTTGATTGCAACAGCTGATCCCAACCAATTCTGTTCACTCCAGTTGCCCAAATCAAGATATTGAACAAATTTCCATGTGGAATTTTGCCCTACAACATAAATTCCTCTTCCCTTCCCCATGAAGTAATCATGGATGCTTCTGTAGATTTGACTCTGAACTAAATTCCTTGCACCACTGAAGTTAGAAGATGGAAAGATCAGAAAGAGAGAAGATAAGTAAGTTGCTTAGGCCTTCTAGGACAGAAAGTATGACATTCAGAGCTTTTAACCTTTAAGGAATACCAACGCAACACAAAAGGAAAGTAGAAGCCAATGGTTATGCTGGGCTATCTTGATTATATTCTCTCCTTCCTTTGGATCCAAGTAATAAAGTTTGGAGCAAGAGTTGGAAATGTCTCTTCTGCCCTCTACTTGTGTCGAGGTAAAAGCACAAGGGAGGAGGAGATGAGTTCCAAATAAACCAGTGGTGTTCAAAGTATGGTCCATAGACTGTGCTGTTCCTCCTAATGTTTCCAGTCAAGGAACTGAGTTCAGAAATTTAGAGCAAGCAGGTTACATTTATAAGAACCTGAAAGAGTAGTGTTTTATCTGCTGAATCTAAGTTTTAAAACCATAGACTTGTATTTTGTTTATTTTTTATCTAATTTTTAAGTAGTTTATTTTCATTGTAATTTATTAAAGCATCAGCCTACATTATATTGGACATACAAAAAACTGCTCTTTTACCACAGACAGCACTGCTCGATACTCTAATGCAGTCGTGCTTCCAAGCATGCATGTGAACATCCTTTCAGCTTACAAGAGTACTCCAGGGAACATGCTATCTTTAGTAAACCTCCAGAAGCAAAAGTTAAGAAATACTTATTCTCTCTAGTGATTTGCCATTCTCTGTTCTGTGAATGTACTTCTGTGTTTCCCGGGGCAATTAATCAAATCACTGTCTTCTCTGTTTAACCCTTTTCAGATATTTTAGCTTTGACTTCCTCAGTTCACTTGTGAACCCTCATAGTCCTATTTCTTGAAATTTTTACCATTCCTTACATTTTGCTTGAATTCTAAACTATTCCTGACAACTGACTATTCCATATTGCCAAGTTCAAATCCAAGATAAAGTCTCTAATTAGTCTTGATAAGGCTCATGTGTCTCTCTTGTGGAGATTTTACCCTGGGACACATTATAATGGAGGATTGACTGGTGTGCTAGTTTTTTTCAAAGCCAACATTAGTAACTATGGTAGAATGGGGCTGTGGTGTCACAAAATATAGACTAAGCTCACCACCACATGAGGGACAGTCAGGAGAGGGCAATGGCAGCATTTTGATTGAGTTACTCAATAATATTAACTGTGAGAAAACAATTTTGAATACAAAAGATATCACAGGCTTCTCCTTCTATGAATACAGTAATAAATAAATTATTTTTGAATTTTTAAAAAAGATAAGTAAAAGAACTCTTATTTCTAGAAATGTAGACCTGAAATAATTTCCAGGGTAAATATAATTTAAAATGCCAAGCATGATTTTTTAATAATTTAAAGCCAATGAGAAAGTGTGACTTTGAAGAAGTAAGTTGAAGCTGAAGCTGGTACCTGCACTAATCCCCTGTGGCCAAGAAGGGCAGGCAGCTGGCAAGGCGTAGGACCTATGCAATGTGAACATTGGTAAGTTATTGCCTCCTAAAGTATTGTACTTACCAACATGACAGCTGCAGTTGGGTAAACTAAAAAGTAAAATGCCTCCACACAAGACAGACAGACAAAACAGAGACATAGAGAAATAAAATTTAGTGTAACATTTTCTTAAATGAGTGAGAAATTTGCAAATCATAAAGAAATTTTACTACATTAAAATTAACAACTTTTGTTGAACAAAGGAATATCATGTATAAGTTTTAAAAATAAGCCATAAAAGAAAGATATTCACAACATATATAACAAAGAATGAATATCTAAAATATTTTTAAATTTCTGAATTCCATAACAATAATAATAACCCAAGAGTAATTTTTGAGTTGAGATATTTCATATAATTAATAAGCAAAAGAAAAAATTTAATCATGAGATAAAAATTCTATGCTCTTCAGATACCAAGAATTAACATGTTATGACAAAGTTCTTGTTGGGAATGTGGAACAATTGACACACAAATGGATAATGGGTTGCTTTATTTATATCACCATCATGGGCATCGATTCTGCATTATTTAGTAAATCTAAAGTTGTAAATATCTTATGGCCCAAGGGTGTTCACAGCATGAGCTGTGAATGAAAGACTTGAAATAACCCAATCAGCCATTATCAGATAAATGAATGAATAAAATGTGGTAGAGTTCATAACAGAATACTGTATAGCAATGCAATTTAGATTAGTGCCTCATCTATTAGTAACAATCAAAAATATTGGGCAAAACGATATAGAAAAATATTGAGCAAAATATAAAGTGTTAGGGATAAAATGATACATAGTAAAATTATTTTTTTAAAACAAAATAATAAACACAAATTTTATGAACTGCATTTGATAGGAATACAGACAGAATTGAGAGGGTAAACAGAAGCATAAAAGATATATTATGTTTTATTTTTCTAAGATAGATGATAAATATAAAAATATTTTGTAATTATTTTTAAACCATAAGTATATACTACATACACTTTTTGTATCTTTCATATATTTTAAAACAACTTGAAACTATAAAACACATACATCTCTAGGTTTAAGATATATGTGATAATTTATTTGTAATATAAACATTAACTAAAACTTGAAACAAAGTTTTTGAAGAACCTGAAAAGAAGTTCTTGCCTTATATTTGTAAAACAGCATCAAGAAAATAACTATGTCATTTAATTAGACAAAAACTCTGCATTGGATTATAGTGAAAATGTTGGAAGAGTTTTAGAATTCAACAAATTAAAACATTCACTTTTGCATACAAATCTACAAAGCTGTTTTTCATTTTGATAATATCTAAATTTGTAATAATTCCATACTTTGCCAACTTTCAGACTGTTTTTGTTAATCATTTTTCCATGTATTTGAATACTCTATTAAGTGAGAAGAGAAGAAAGACATAAAATCAGGAGAATGAAAATAGATAAATGAACATAAGCTTCAGTAAATAAGAAAAATGATTTAATACATATTATAGAAGATGAAATTTGTCAAACAATAACAATGGATGGTTTCTAGAAGTAATTAATTATAAAATAATCACTTTCTTAAATGTGTTCTAATAGAAATTTTGCTTTTGTATTTTTTAATATTTGCTTCAATTTATGAAATTTTGGAAAGAGAAATAATTTATTTAAATAAATTTTGTTTTCCCTATTTTATGAATGGACATATCACTATGAAATCCTTAGGAAGACTAGAATATCCATAAAAGGAGTATAGGTACAAACTATTTTTCTTAAATTGTACTATCACAAATTATGAAGAATAAAGTTAAATAGGGTTGTGATATTAAAGAATTATAGGAATAAAAATATTGAAAATGATGAACAATTTAAGTAGAGATGGGTTTTTGAGGAGGGGGAGCTAAGACACATACCACATTGTAGATTGCTAATGTTAATACAAGATTGACAAATTTCAACTTTAAAGATCTAAAAATAATGCTAAAGATACATCTTCTTGATCTCATGAGATAAACCATGAGCATTTAAAAAATTAAAGACATTCCATTTTGCAAGATGTCACTGAAGTTAAATAGTTCAATCTTTTCATTTTTAATCACAAAGCATATTCACCCATATTGTAAAGCCAAGTACAGAACAATAATTATAATTTAGGTAAAAGTTATTTAAATTTAAGATAAAATTAAATTAAACTGAAAATAAATACATTGGGTTAGATTTAGTCAATGAAAAGAAAGTGATATAAGATTTAAAAAGGCAGCTGATTAGGTGGGAGCTACACTAACCTCTTCCCTGGACCAAATGGGAAATACAACTAAATTATAGAAAAATCACCCTCAATAACCAACTGAAGACTAGCTGTAAAGAAACCTTATAGACAAGGACTTACAGAAGAAGCCACATCAAGACTGGTAGGAACAGCAGAGGCATAAGAGGGCTAGCTGGGCTCTTACAGATGGTCACTGAAGTTCTGGAGGGATATCTCAGCTGCAAAGGTCCCCCTGAGAATTGGGAGGTCTAACCCCCATTCTGGGCTCCCCAGTCTACAGCACCAGAACTGGGAAAGGGGCCCACATAACATCCAGCTATGAAAAGAAGCATGGTTCCTTTCCCCAGAAAGAGATGGCTAGAGATGAAGTCACCCAGTTAAAAGAGCAACACACAAAATTTTGTTTACAGCCACTTATCCTGGGCTCCAGCAGAAGGAAGGCAAAACAGACTGGAGCCACATGAGGAGAGTCTGGGGTTGGTAGCTCTGGGGAGAGAGCTGAAAGGTCAGCCAGCAGTATTTCTGCTCTATCATCTCCCAATACTGCAGAGTCCATCTTTCTCAGGTAGCTCACTCCCCTCATTGTAGCATCAGCTATGGAGGAAGCAATAGTCCCACTTTTAGCAATCCCTCTCACCCCACTTTATGGAGCTTAATCCCTGCTGAAGAGTACAGCCAGAGAATCTTTCAGTGATTAAACCTAACAGAAAAGCTGGAGGTGGAGGTGGATCTCTGGGTGGTGTGACACTTTTGCTGGCCCTCGCCTGGGCTTCTGCTGGTAAAAGCTGACCTTAGTGCACAGTTTGGCTCTGTCCACATTCACCCAGACCCAGCAGAGGAAGCCACAAGTGGTGTATTGATGATTGCTTTAAATAGGCTGCTTAGGGTTGATCACAGGCGGCATCTGGCATAGGCCTGCACCAGTCTTCGCAAATCTACCTAAAATATTAAAAAGAAAAGAACACACAAGGAGGCAGCCAAACTGGAGAGACAGAAAAACAAGACCCAAATGAAAGAAAAAAAGAATTTTCCAGAAGAAGAGTAAATGAAATAGAGACAAGCAATTTATCAGATGTAGAGTTCAAAGTAATGATTAAAAGCATGCTCAAGGGTGTGAAAAAGGACATGCAAACCATAAATAAGACCAGTCAGAAATGAGGAATGCAATATCTGAAATAAATAATAGAAATAAATAATACACTAGAAAGAATAAACAATAGGTAAGATGAAGCAGAAGATCGAATTAGCTATTTGGAAAACAAGGTAGAAAAAACAACCAATCAGAGCAGCATTAATAAAAAAATAATAATTAAAAATAAAAATAACGACAGCAAAAGGAACCCTTGGAACAACATGAAGCACAACAATATTTACATCATTGAGATACCAGAAGGAGAAGAGCGTGAGCAAAGGATTCAGAACTTCCCAAACCTGGTGAAGAAAAAGACACATAAGTGTAGGGAAAACAGGGATTCCCAAACAAGATGAACCCAAAGAAGTCCACACCAAGACATATCATAATTAAAATCGCAAAGCTAAAAACAAGAATGAAACTTAATGCCACAAGAGAAACAGAGTCAGTTATCTACAAAGGAGCTCTCAAAGATAGTCAGCTGATCTCTCAAAGAAAACATTTTAGGCTAGAAGGTATTGGAGTGAAATATTCAGTGATGAAAGCAAGGGCCTATAACCAAGTCTAATCACCAGATGAACATAGTTTCAAAAATGCCAATAAATATGTATCTATCAATAACCACTTTAAACATGTTACTTAAATGCTTTAATTAAAAGACAGAATAGCTGAATGAAAAAGTAAACAAGACACATAAGATATCTGTCCAGATAAAGTCCAGCCCCTGTTAATATAATGAGAACAGTTTTGCAACATCCATGTAAACCAGCAGCCGAAGAGAGTGGACTGGGATATCCATGTGTGAATAATGAAAACTTCACTATACTAGACAGTGGGAGGGGTAGATACCATTAAGTGAACATGTGTGCTGTGTGGCCATTGCATTCAAAATTACTGAGCAAGTAGAGCAATGAATCTGCATCAAATTTTGTGTTAAGCTTGAACATTCCTCTGCTGGACTTTTTCCAGACAGACTTCATATACCATTCATGGTTAGGAAGAATTAACATCATTAAAATATTCATACTACCCAAAGCAATCAACAGATTCAATGCAATTTCTATCAAGATGTTAAAAACATATTTCACAGAACTAGAACAAATATTCCAAAAATTTATATGGACCCACAAAAGACCCCAAATAGTAAGAGCAATCTTGAGAAAGAGAACGAAGTTGGAAGAATCACACTACCTAACATCAAACTATGCTGTAAGTCCATAGTAATCAAAACAGCATGGTACTGCTGAAAAAAACAGACAGATAGATCTTTAGAACAGAATAGATAGCCCAGAAATAACCACAAATCTTTAGTCAAATAATATTCGACAAAGGAAGCAAAAGCATACAATGAGCTAAAGATAGTTACTCAATAAATGGTGTTGGGAAATTGAACAGAGTGCAAAAACAAGTGCAACTAGATTACCTTCTCATGCCACACACAAGAATAAATTCAAAATGGTAAAAACTTAAATGTTAGGCTCAAAACCATGAAAATCCTAGAAGAAAACATGAGCAGTAAAATCTTAAATATTCCTCATAGCAATATTTTTTTTTGATATATCTCCTTGGGCAAGGGAAACAATAGAAAAATAAACAAACTATATCAAGCTAAAAAGGTTTTGCACAGCAAAGGACACCATCAACCAAATGAAAGGACAACCCACTGAATGGGAGAACACATTTGCCAATAAATATCTGATAAGGGGTTAATACCAAAATTTATAAAGAACCTATACAACTCAACACAAAGAAGAAAGAAGAAGAAGAAGAAGAAGAAGAAGAAGAAGAAGAAGAAGAAGAAGAAGAAGAAGAAGAAGAAGAAGAAGAAGAAGAAGAAGAAGAAGAAGAAGAAGAAGAAGAAGAAGAAGGAGGAGGAGGAGGAGGAGGAGGAGGGGGAGGGGGAGGGGGAGGGGGAGGGGGAGGGGGAGGGGGAGGGGGAGGGGGAGGAGGAGGAGGAGGAGGAGGAGGAGGAGGAGGAGGAGGAGGAGGAGGAGGAGGAGGAGGAGGAGAAAAAGAAAAAACGATCCAACTAAAAAATTGGCAAAGGACCTGAACAGACAGTTCTACAAAGAAGACATAGATATGGACAATAGACAAAAGGAAAGGTGCTTAATGTCACTAATCATCAGAGAAATGCAAATTAAAACCACAATGAGATATCACCTCACACTTATTGAAAGGCTGTTACCAGTAAATCAACAAACAAGCATTGGTAAAGATGTGGAGAAGGACAATTCTTGTGCACTGTTGGTGGGAGTGCTGATTGGAGCAGCCAGTGTGGAAAGCAGTATGGAGTTACCTCAGAAAACTAAAAATGGAACTGCCTTATGACCCAGCGATTCTACTTATGGGAATTTATCTGAAGAAACCTGAAGCACTAATTCAGAAGAATATATGGACCCCCACATTAATTGCATTTTTGTTTACAATGACCAAGGTTTGGAATCAGCCCAAATGCTCATCAGTAGATGAGTGTATAAAACAGCAATAGTACATTTACACAGTGAACTACTACGCAGCAGTAAAAAAGAAGGTTTTATTCTTGTGACAGAATGAATGGACCTAGAGAACATTATTTTAAGTGAAATAAGCCAGTCAGAGAAATACAAGAACCATATGATTATACTCATATATGGAGTCTAATGAACAAACTGAACTAACAAGCCAAATAGAGATAATCTCATAGACAGAGAGCAGACTGACAGCTCTTGCAGGGGTTGGAGGAGGGGCGGTGGAGGGATCTAGCAAAAAAGAAAAAAAGAGAAAGAACTTGTGGACACAGAAAACAGTGTAGTGATTGTGAAGGGGGATTGAGATGGAAGAGGTCATAGGGGATAAATGGTAATAGAAAAAATACAATAAAAATAACAGTGTATAATAAAAATTAAAAAGTGATATAGCATATAAGTATCACTATATAATTCAACTTTTAGAGCACCCTATTAGACAAACTAAGAATTTTCTTTGTGAAATTACTTTAAAAATTAATGATTATAAACATATTTTTCTGTAGCCATCCAGTTACTATAAATCAAGACAATATTTGTGGAAAATTAACTACATAGTTTTATCTATACATAGTAAATTTATTCTATTTATTATTTATTTTTATTTATTTGTTCAGATTTAATACAGATGCATTTCACTTAGTTCATTTTAAATAGCAAAATAATACTATAATAAAACATGTAAATATTTTATTTCTTTAGTTATTGACCATGCACCTGACACAGTTATTCAATATGGATTAAATAACAGGTAAGTTATTACAAGTCACTACATTCTTAATTAAGAACTTCTATAAAAAATTTTTTTTAAGGCTGGAAGAAACATTAGAACAGTTAAGTAGATTTAGCAGCATATTGAACTTGTTTGCTAAAGAAAACAAAAATCGCCCCCTAGTGTCTAATAGGCACACATGCCATCACTAGAGGATGCAGTAAAGTCTGTTAGAGCTCAAACTGGATATCATGTATTACTATAATCAAAAAAGAAACGTGTCATCAGAAGAACTGTTCAGAAACTATGGAAATGGAAAAACATTTTAAAAATCATTAATGACTGGACTCATTCAATCACTATTGGGGGAAAAGAACCAGTGGCCCTCTTTGCAGCAGACTATAGTCATGTCTTGGAGGATCCTGGGCCCTTTGGAAAAGGCATTCTCAAGAACATAGGGATATTGTCATATAGCCAGGCTTTGAAACCTGGCCATTATCTAGACTGTGTGACTCTGGACAATTTATTTTACCTTTAGTACCTCAGTTTCCTGCTGCTGCTAGTATCTACCACATATGGTAGTTATGACAAATAAATAAAATAATAGAAACAAAGCAAGTATTAAAAAATGCCTGCACCCATATGGTTTCAATGTTTTGCTATACTGATATAATAAATAAATTTAATTTATTCTTCATGAGATGGATATGTCTGATTCTCAGAGGCAGCATAGTGCGGATTTTACTGTGAGTCCAGGCTACCACTTACTCTGTGACTCTGGGCAAGTAACTTTCTTTCTGTCTTCCTTTTTTATATTTAAAACATAATAGGTAATTTTACTACCTTATGGAATTATTATGAGGATTAAGTAAACTAATTAGTTGAAAAGCACTGAGAATATAAATTCTGTTATCAGAAGTAGTAAATTATTTTAAAGTGAGCTCATCACATATTTTATTTATTAAGCTCTTATTTTGATTCCATGATTGCAAAATGGCCTTCCAATATGGTTTGCATGGTCATTTTTGTTTACCCATAGAGAAAGAATACACTCTTCACACAGAACAAATATTCTGTCATTATGACTTATTTTTCTTTTTAAATAAATAAATTGCTCTAATGAACGAAGAATTCTATAGCTGAAAGCTATGGGATTGACATTTTTTCAACAAAAACTATGCCATGATGATAATGGCTGAATTTTGGTCACAGTTCAATGTGGAAAATATGACAATAAGTGCTTTATCTCTTCAGTCAAATACAGAGATTCTAGTTAAAGTTCTGAAACAGAGTCTTTGAACATAAAAGACAATAGTATTATATTTACCTAAAGGTTACACATAAAATGGCTAATTGCATGCTAATCTTTGAGGTGAGAACATTCCACATGTACACAATAGCCCTTAACCTTGATCAGAATATACTCTTATTTCAGTAATTTTTGGGGGCTTGCTGGGGCAGCTCAATATCATTTGACACTGATATGAAGATCTATCCTACACATATATAGTTTTTCAGTTTATGACTTTTATGAAAAAAACATCAAATTATGTTGATATAAAGGGCCTGAAAGTAATAGTCTCAGAGTTTTCTATATTTTTGTACTCAATGGAAGATTATACATTATTTGGTTGTTAAATGGTAAAAACATACTATTTACAATGGGTCAGTCATAAAGTAATACATTTTTTTGTGAATTGATTTTTATTAATTGTTTTATTTAAGCAAATGTCATTGAAAGTTATATTAATGTTTCTATTACACAGTAATTTTGCAACTTGGGTGTTACATTTATAGAAGAGTAAGATAAAAACCTAGAACATATGGTGGGACCCATGTGATGTGTTCCATCCTCCTTTACACCACAGACATAATTTGGAGAAAAATATCTATATTAAATCTCAAACATTTCTATGTCAATACCAAAACTCTTAAGTTAAACTGCATCTAATAGTTATTTTCATTTAAAATACATGGAGATTATGAAATAAATAGCATAATGCGTTTGATTTAAGAAGTGATCATATAATTGAACTATATGTTAAAGCACATTTCAAACTACCTAGTTCTCTACTACTGTAAAATAACACCATTTAATAGAAGTTTACAAATTAAAATTATTACATAATATGTCAAGATAATCTCTTTAATACTGATTAATGTGTTTATATATATAGAAACTATCTTGAAACAAATACAAAGACATCTAGGAAACAGATCATTTTATTGATCTTCCATTAACTTGGAAACTCCCAATCAAACTATTTGGGATTATTTTGGTTTTTTGAGGTATTTTGATTTCTCAGCTTTGTTATCCAGGTTCAAATCTCTTTAACAAGATTCCCTTACTGAGAATTCATCAGAAACTCACAAATAATACTAATTTTGCTGTTTATCCACTTACAATATAATTAGGATGATTTACAGTTAAGAGTTTTTAAAAGGGACTAATAAACTTCTCTTTTCCTTTCCCAAACTTAACCTTTAATAAATATGCCACCACAATTCTTAATTTTAAAAGTATCTTTTTCTTTTCTGTATATTACATGTGAACAATTTTAAAAATAAGACATGCTACTTTTTAAGTACTATTGTAAATATGGGAATAGTACAGAGAGCAACTGTAGTTAATTTTATTATTATTTCAAAATATTTGCTTTCCCTTCCAGTAAAAGGTTATATAACCTTACCATTGCCACATGCTGTCCTGGGCCCTCTGGGGAATTGGAAGTCCCCACCCCGTTGTTTCCGTACACAGCATCAGAGCAGCTGTGACACGCACCACTTCTGAGCAGAATTCTCAAGAACCATTATCTGTTTATGCCTGTTACCTTGCTCTTTTCCTTGCCAAATACATGTGCATTTCCTGGAAAGGGACAGCTTCCTCAGCCTGGATCCTACAGTAGAAGACATGAGGAACAGAGGGACGTCATGCACCCATCTCATGGCAACCATCCCTAATGTGAGCAAGAAATTGACCACCATTCACAGGCTGCTGAGGTTTGGGGCATTTGTGTCAGT
The DNA here is from genome assembly GCF_987537825.1 of Furipterus horrens. Taxonomy (NCBI): domain Eukaryota; kingdom Metazoa; phylum Chordata; class Mammalia; order Chiroptera; family Furipteridae; genus Furipterus; species Furipterus horrens. Next base: position 57,473,288 of record NW_028327171.1, read on the forward strand.
GCAGCTCCTCCAGCAAAACTGACAACTAGACCTAACACTGGCTTTTCTCTTATAATGCAAAGCCTACATGCAATCTTGAATCTGTGCATCTCTAGAATCCAAAAGAACAATTTGGTTAGTAATTAATAGGAATGTGCAAAAAGCTAGAAAAATCTGAGCTATACATTGTAAAGTAACTTTAATATTTTTAATATCTTATGATTTTTAAAGTAATTACTATAATAACAAAATAATAAAATTAAGTTTAATATAGAGGTATTATTCTTCAAAATGCTAAAAATAAAATATGAACAGACTCAAAAAGAAACATTAGGAAAAGAAGAGCACTGAAAGTGGGCTCCTCCATGGGCTCTAGCAGGGCTTGGCACACATGTTCCAACACCCAGTCTGGGTTCAGGAATAGGAATAATTGAGGCCTCTTCTGAGAGAAACTCTGGGTCCCTCAGGATGGATGAAGAAACTACTCAGGCACTCTCCATCTGAGGAAGGAAGGGAAGGGGTTTTCTCTCAGGAAAATCACCCTCGTTTCTTTATTAGCCAGGGTTTTTATCTACTTTCCACACATGGAAATGCATAAGGAAAACATGCAGCCCTTTCCCAAATGGTGGGGAGTGAAAGGAAATGCAGATTATACAGGGTTGAAACATCCAGGTATCTTACACAAGGTAAAAAACATTTCCTCTTACTTAATCGTTCTGTTCTTCACATTTTACTGACAAGGATTTGAGGCTATACAGAGAAAAACAGAGCAGGTTCCCTTTTTCTTAAAAGCCACTTTGTATTTCTATTCTATCTTTTTTTTTAATGATTAATTAATTATTTTAATAATAAAAAATAACATTCCCTCCCTCTCAGATATTAAGACCCTTTATAATCTTATAAAGGACAATGGGCGAAGGTCTCGAGCTCCTCTAGCTGCTTCAAGCTGGACATGGTCATTGTCCTACCTACCTTTGGGTCCAGAAATCCCTAATAAGAGTGGGAGTGTAAAGGGGAGGGTGGCCTTCCCACATGGGGAAGGGTCGTGCAGACTCCAGGTCAGTTGGCTGTCCCCGGACAATGGCATGCTTGGTTTAACAGGCTGGCATCCTTATTGTATTCTGGGGGCAACAGATTTGGCAACAGGGTTAAAAGACATCATTCACTCCATAACTACTAGATGACAAAAAAATAAAATCCCCCAGAGGGTGGGATTCAGAGCAAGCATGAAAGATAAGAAACCTACTGGTTAAGTCCCAAGTTCCCGTTTTTGGGTGGGTCTCCACACAGCGGTCATCAAAGTCTTTCAAACCATGCCTGCCAGTCTCCTACACTCTTGTGAACCGTTATCCTATAAACATTTAGAGTAGTAGAAATGTGAGCATGAGAAAGAAATAGCAAGCTGATCTGCCTTGAGGTTCCAGCTATTTTTTCATAGAAGATGCATTAGAAATCCAGATGCCTCATGAAATTTGGGGGCCCAGAAATTGCAGAAAGTGGGCACAGCCCCTCCTGCTGAAAGAAGGGCCATTGTTTCCACCAGGCACATTGTCCAGTCAGCTTAAAATTAGATTCCAAGGTCACCGCAAGACAATGCTGCACATCACTTCAGAGGAGGTCAGAAAAATAAATAGGGACAAATTCTAAAAAAAGCAATTGCAATTGTATCTTGAAAGAAATGAACAATCAATAAAGGATTTTAAACAAGTGAGTAATACAATTTGATTTGTGTTTTGGAAAGTTAACCTAGCAGGAAGGTAGAGGATGGTTTGGATCAGGAAGAAACTGTAGGTAGTAACATGAATTAGGAGGCTAATTTCACAGCAAAGAAAAGATGTGTAATACATTAAATATGAGAGCGATTTATTCAACAGCAACCACAAAATTGCAGTACACCTCAAATACACTTTCTTCTAAAGATTTCCCTGCTTAGAAGCAGTTTAAATCTCCTCTTAGTTCCTGTAACACTATCTACAATGCAAATTGCACATGCACTCTCAAGTTCTTGGTCTTGGTTGTCAATTTTCCATCAAGAGAATGTCTGTCTTCCAGAGCATCTGGCCTAGCTCCTTTTACTCAGAAGGTATTTTTTTATCTTTATTGAGTAAAGGAATATAAAAAGTAACAAGGAGAACCTATTTGTCGATGGTGATCCCAGGACCCCATCAAAGCTGTATGAAATTAGTGTGCTGCATACATGCACCCACCAGGGGGACTTGAAGGATGGGGGGGGGGGGGGTTCTGAAATCCAACCTAAAGAGAGATGAAGACAGAGAGAGAAAGAGAAACAGAGACAGGGAGATGGAGACAGAGTGACAGAGACAGACAGAAAGAAAGAGAGACAGAGACAGACAGACAGACAGAGAGAGAGAGAAGGGGGAAGGGAGAGATGAAGGGATACATTTTTATAAGTAATGGATGACTGAGGTTCTGAATTATGGGGAAAATATATCAAGATAAAAATAGACCTAACATAATTAATTTTTCCCAAAACAAGATCATATTTTTGAGGGAATGGGAGTTAGAAGAGTGTGGAGAAGTGGGAAATTTTTAGGATTTTTGACCTCACAGACAGTCAAATTCTTTGTGTATTAATCTTATTTGTACTATTCTTTTTATAATAATATTAAATACATTGATAACTAACATTGAGATTTTACTATTCCCTGTTAAGCACATTGCTTAACATGGATTAGCTCACTTAATTAATACTATATCATTCTAATGTAGGTATTATTAATAACATTATATCATAGATGGGAACTTGAACTTTAGAGAGATTAAATAAATTCCCAAGGTCACATGGGTAGTTAATGTTATAGGCATTATTCAAACACAGCTCAGTTAGGATTTCAAAAATGAGGTATAACTATTACCCTATAAGGCCAATGTTTTTAGAATGAGTGGAACAAATATTTAGTATTATTACTGGCTCACAAAATAGAATATATTGATACATTTGGAAGACAATATGAATATTAATTTAATGATACATGATGGATTAATATTGTAATAATTCTAAACATTGATTTTGTTTCACTTATTCTAATTTCAAGAAAGAAAAATTCCAACTTTCAAAAATAGAAAATTATAACGAAACATACCAATTCTCTAAGAATTGATTTTGTTTAATAAAACATTAGATAGCATTTTTAAGGTACTAATAGGTTTAGGGTGAACTGAATGGCACTTTAGAAAAATACTAAGAATAAATATTTATACCAAGTTTATCTAAGGTGCTTAGAGAAAAGGAGCCACAATAAATGAAAAAAGGTTGTGGAAAGGCTTTTACCTAAAATCATTTCATAAATTTATTTCTTAAATCCATTTTTGTATAGTGTGATATTTACTTAGTGCTCAAATTGCTTTCAAACATTTTCCTGAGAAACATTTCAAAAAGTTTTTAGGAAAGATAATTATGTTTGGATTCAGTATGTTAAATCTTTGGCAAGTGTATAAACCAGTACTTCATAATAGACTTATTTTTGCCTTCTACTCTGTATATATTGCAAAAATGTATTGGAATGAAAAATTGTCTCTTTTAGCCCAGATACTTGGAAAATTTGTTGTTGTTGTTTTCTTGTGGAAGAAGAAAATGTCATTAATAATGTTACCTTCATAAATACACACACATGTGCATAATTCACAATTATCAGAAAAGAATTAGGCATTGTGAATTGATTGGCCATCAAAGGAATTTCCAAAGGCATTCTTCTCTTAATTTGATTAGGAAAAATAAACTTTGAAAATTATGTGAGTGTTATAATCAGACAAACCTGACTTTGTTTATAGATTCATTTCTTACTTTCCGTGGGGCATTTTGTCAAGTGATGACTTAAATTTATTAAGATATCTGGAATTTTTTCCTTTTATGGTAAGTGAACATAATAATATTTCCCTCAAAGTAATTGTGAAGATTAGAGTGAGGTATTTAAAACACATTCCCTGGTGTACAGTGGACTCTCAAAAAATTATACCCATCCTACATAATACATTGGAGAATTACAAATGTTATTCCTCTATTTCTGTCCCCTTCATTTTTTAATGCTGTTTTAAACACACACACACACACACACACACACACACACACACACACATATGTGTAGTATAAAAAAAATAGTACTTATAAGAAGAGTACTCCTTAATGGAGTACTCACTTTGTGTTAGGCACTGTGATAAGAATCTACATGCATTACCTTCTTAAGCTCTGGGTTTTTTTAAAACAAATACTGGTATTTCTTGAAGTGAAATATCCTTTCAAATGCCAAAACAAAACTAAAAATGATTACCATAAGGACTGCAAATCATAAAAATGTCAAATGAAAATTTTAAATTTTTTTTAATGTTTCTGATTTACAAAATATAATTAAACCAACTGTAAATAATTGAGAAGGTGCAATAACATCTACAAAGTGCTTCGAGCAATAGTCTTTGGAGCAATGTTCTAAGTAAGAGTCTTTATTTTTGCTCTATAGCCATTTATTCCATTAACATGTAGTGATGTATTATTTGGGGTAAATTTTCCTTAGAGAGTATCACCACCAGCTGATTTTTCCCACCTCTTGTCACAGACAAAATGGACAGCAGAACAGAGAAATCGCGGGCTCAGGGGCCTGTAAAAGCCTGAGACTGAGAGGTCCTGGTATATGGACAGCCATTGCTGTTTAATGGAGAAGTGGGGAAAATCAGTCCTTCATTAAATCGTTCTTGTATAATGGACTTTAATTTATACTGGGCTGTATTAAAAATGTTAATGGGTGGAGGCAGATCCACAGGGTCCCATTTGGTGTGGCCTCAGTCACCTGAAGCTGAGGTGAGAAGTGTGTGCATGTGCATCGCTCTGTGGAATGACCTACCAGGGTTTTGAATCAGTCTGTACCACTTGAGGTTACACTTCAAGAAGGCCTAACCGAGAGCCTCAAGAGTGGACATAATCACTTTGCAGTAAGGGCTGCCCAAGAGAGACAAGAGTGGCTAAGATGGCAGACCCTGGCACTGTGATGTGATCTGGGGTGCAGGCGAAGGTGCTCACCCCTCTGCTGCCCTCATCTGGTTGAAACGATCAATGTCCATCCTTTCAAAGACAAGGGAATGGAGGTCCTCATCAATGTGTCCTACAAGTTTAAAATCCAAGGATTCCTAGAATCAACCTCAGCAAAGGAGGGGTGTCTCGGCCACTTCCCTCCTCTACTTTCCTTTTGTTAGGACTCCTATACATTCTACTGGGTCCAGGGGCCTGCAGAACTACTACACTTTAAGCCATCTGGATGCCATCTGCTAGTAATTCTCTTTTTCTCTAGGATTATATGAAATAAATTTGAATTATTATTAGTAATTATTATTTGTAGTATTTTTTTTTAAACCTTTGGTTTCCTTTTTCTTCTCTCTCAGTTTTGACTAAAAACAAAAACAAAAACTATTTCTCTTAAATCTCACACCTACCTGAAGGTCCTATAAGTCTGCTAGGTTTCAGTTCTACCCTCCTCACTTGCCCCTGGGACAGGGCAGGGGAAGACAGGGCACCCTGGGATCCTCAGTCCTCTAGCTGCTCCCTTTCTTATTAATTCCTTTGTTTGGTTCTGCCAGTTTCTCCTCCACGGAGGGGTGGAGAAAGGGAAGAAGAGAAGAGAACCCACGGAATAAAATCCAATCCACTTGCAAAACCCCAGAGGGGCCAGGTCCCCCTAGCCCGTCTCTACCATCTATCCCAAGATGCTCCCCCTCCCCAAAAGTTTACATTCCTCCCCCCAAAAAAGTGGGGGACAAAGGAATGTAAACCTGAATATATATTAAAAGCACATTTTAAAGCCTTAACTATAAATACAGATCCATGTTTTTCTTCTCTCCCTACATATATTCTAAACCTTCTACAGTTTTTTTAAAAGTTTTAAGGATCACTTTATCTTAAAATAAAATATGCTTTTTATATAATAAATATCCTAATAAAATCTCTTTTTTAAAATATTAACCTTGCCCTGAATGGTGTGGCTTCGTGGATTGGGCGCCAGCCTGTCAACTGAAGGATCATGGGTTCAATTCCCAGTCAAGACACAAGCCTGGATTGTGGGCCAGGTTTCCAGTTGGAGATGTGCGAGAGGTAACCACACACTGAAGTTTCTCTTCCTTTCCTTCTCTTTCCCTTCCTCTCTCTCTAAAAATAAAATAAATAAAATCTTTTAAAAATTAAAATAAAGTATTAGCCCAAGTTCTTTGCTACATTTATTAAGGAATAAGTGCCTGTATTAAAATAGAATATTAAATTATAAAGAACTGCCTTTCTTTTCTATTTTTATTTTCTCTCTGTGTTGGTTCCCTATCTCACTCCCTCTCACACTGTCTTTCTCACCTCTATTTTGTCTCTCACTATGTGTGTTTTGCATTTGTTTCCAAGTTTGGCTTAATTAGTTAAGGATGGGATTGAATTTTCCGAGTCCCCTAGTATAACAGTCTTCTGCTCTTATGGGTTAGGTGTGGAGAGGGGGAAGGGAATCAACAAATACACATCTCATTTCCCCCAATCCACCTTTTCTGAGCAACCAATGGTGCCTGTTTGGTTTGGTTTCTATTGTACAGATATCTCAGGATGGATCACATCGGCAAGAAGGAGGGAATTTGTCACAGGCCAGTTTTCCTGGCTAGGGTCTCCTTCCTCTCCCCTTCCTGATTGGAGGGGAAAGCTGAGGAAAGGTGAGTTAATTCACAACAGGAAGGAGAAGAGGTCGAAATCTCCTTTGTACCCCCATCCCTGCACCCTCTCTCCATCCAGGAATGGCACTCCAGAGCTCAAGTGCTCTGAGATCACTTATAATAGTCCCTTCTTACTCCTGGCTCAGCCTGCAGAACTAGGAGGGTGGGAGGCTGGTGGCAGCCTCAGGTGAGCAGTTGGGAAGCAGCAAAGGGGGTGGGAGGCCTGTAACATGATTCTCAGGAGACAGCCACACCCCGATCCTGCTTAGCCCTGGAATGAACCCTCTCTGAAGACCTGGACTCTCTCCTCAACCACAATGGGTAGGACAAAGGCTTCATGACTTTATGACTAATAAGGGTTGGAGTTAGGTCCAGAGAGGGATGCAGGAATGGGAAACTGCAGGGGAGAAGGAGCAGCATCTCCTGATTCTTGAAACAGCAGACCTACTCCCTGGCTGTGCTCCTCCCACTGTCATGAAATACAGGCCAAGAACTGCTCCCTAAATGTAATGCCCAAATATGGTAAAGTGAAGAGTTGGCCCTTTATGTATCCAAGTATTAGCCCCCACCTCAAATTTCCATCAAGAATTTGAGGTATTTCTTCAGATGAGTGGGGAATAGGGGCTTCTAAGTGCGAGAAGAGAAATTAGACAGGACCACCACAGTGTCCCCAAAGCAGAGCTAGAAGGGGCAGAGGAAGGGGAGAGGGGAAGAAACAGAAAGAGCAAGACAGGGTGGAGGTGACAGTCACCAAAAAGAATTAAAGAGAGGAGTGGGTGAAAGAGCAAAAGAGAAAGGAGAACCCAAAGGGAGGAAATATGGGAGGAGACTGGAGGGAAAAGCTGAAGGGGACCAAGGGAACCTCATCCAGATTCCTCTAGCTTAGTTTTGTGGGGACAGACAGGTCTGAGCCCTTAGTTGATTGACATGCTTCTCCCCCCACAGTCTATGGTGGGCTTCTGAAAGGGCCCCAACCCCCTCCCAATGTTGGAAACCCAGGAACAGATTCCCAAACACAATGTGGCACTGGAGGGTCCAAAGAGTCATGTTAGGAGGTTGGAGGTCAGGACCAGAGGGACTTGGAGATTGGAGAGAGCACCTGTATGTTCAGATGATAATTCTCCCTCCCCCTTCCCTCCAAAGGGGAAGGGGTAGCATGACACACATGGGGAGGTGGACAATGAGGGTCAGGATGCCTAGTTGCCACCTCTGGCAAAACAAAAGTTTCTCTTAGCTGCTTCCAGATAGAAGGGTGTGTTGAAGTATCAGAGTCGTAACTTGAATGAAATTTGCCATCTGGTCCCCTCCCAACCTTCCAAGCACAGGGTGACCAGAGAGTCTGAAAGTGGCCCACCCTCCAGTCACCATCACCTCTTTGCTCCTCAAATTACTGATTTCTAAAAGGCTCTGATGGAAAACAGCCCCCAGCCCTGGGACTGGCCCTTGAGCAATGGCCCCTGGGACCGGGGGTAGGGGGGGAGGAGCGGCGGGGGCCTTAGGGGAATATTCTTTTATTTTTAAAGAGAATCACACTTTTTTTTCTTGGCAATTTGAAAACAAAATAATGAGCATGCAAGAGTAGTTCATATAAGATATTAAAACAAGACAAATTAAGAGGTTTTGGCAGGAGTGGAATCTGCTTTCGGTTGAGATTTAAGAGTAAATGGAGAGTTAACATTCAGAGGAAGGCATCAGCTGGCAAAATCAAAGCAAAGCACATCCTTTCATTTAAACCATAGAGAAGATTCTTCTGGAAGGGACATGCTGGAGTCACGGGATGCATTTAGTAGAGAAAACTGAGCAATGAGGAAAGCAGGGGAGGTTTCTGAGGCAGGCTGGAGCAAATCTACTGATCAAAAAACAACAGCATGTGTACTAGATTCTTAAGTCTAGTTTTTGACAATAATCTCTGCCAAATTGTTGAGTGTTCTAATTGGCACTGAGTGGCATAAGCTTGGCTCTTTGTGCTTTTCCCTTCCCTGAATCACCTCTGCTCTTATTGCACAGATGTCTAGAGACTCCTACAGAATTTGAAGGTTATTTTTCTAATTGAAACAAAATCGAGGATGGTTATCTGGGTCAGTAATCATATCAGGTTAGGAGAAGTTCCCTTTCATTTCTTTACTGAAGCCCTCCCCGCTCCTGTTTTGGTCTAGACTTGACTGCTTTCTTGACCTGCTGTGTGACTGTGGTCCTGGAGCAACCCTCTCTTTCACCAGGGCTTCTTCCCAGGATCCTCTGTGTTTCCTGGAGCCTCAGTGTTCATCTTTCTGTTGAGGTTTTTTGGGACCTTGTACGTATGAAATGTGAATTTTCCATTTTCACACTTGATGGGTAGATTAGGTAGATAGATTGGAAATCATTTGCCTTTAAATTTCATTCAAAGTTTTTATGAATGACCTAAGTGGCCATTATTAATAACTGGATTAAAAAACTGTGGTACATTTACACAATGGAATACTATGCAGCAGAAAGAAGGAATTCATACCTTTTGTGACAGCATGGATGGAACTGGAGACTATTATGCTAAGTGAGATAAGCCAGTTGGCAAAAAACCAATACCATGTGATCTCACTTATAAGAGGAATCTAAGAAACAAAATAAACCAAGGAGCAAAACAGAACCAGAGACATGGAAACATGGAACAGACTGACAGCTGCCGGAGGGAAGAAAGGAGGGGGAATGTTGGAAAGAAAGGGAAGGGACTAGAAAAAGAACTTATGTGAATGACCCATGGACATGGAAAACGTTATGGGAATTGACTGTGGGAGTGGGGGGAGGGCTTGGTGGTGGGAGGCAAAGGGGAGAAAATCTGGACAACTGTAATAGAATAAAAATAAAAAGTAAAAGTTTGAGGAAATATTCCAGAAAATATAACAAATAAACAGCAATAAGAAAAGATGAACATTTTAAGAAAATTGCAGGATTAATTCAGGAATTCCAACATCTGACAGAAAGGAATTCCAGAAAGAGAAAAGAGAAAAAAAGAGAGGAGGAAGTTATCTATGAAATAACGCAAAGATTTTTCTCACAACTAAAGAACTCGATTTCTGGATTGGAGGGACAGACTGAGTGTCTAACATAGTGAGGGAAATAAGACCCATACCAGGTCACATACCTGAAATTTCAGAATTCCTGCAGACATTCAAGGTAATGGGGTTAGAAGGGAGGGGGAAACATCACAAAGAGAAGACTATTCTGATGGCTTGCAGTGGCTGTGATGTGGCAGACAGGACATTTGGGGTCCTTCTTCTCATAGATGCGTACTGCACACTGCGTGCGACACAGCTTGTGGCCGCAGGGCAAGAGGTTAGCAGTCATCTCACCCTAGAAGCACACCACGCAATCCTGGCCACACTAGGCTTCGCAGGCCTCCAGTCCTAAGTTTGGAGAAGCCCTGAAGTGCCTTTCCAGGTGGGCGTCCTGGGATTCCTGCCAGCTCTAGCTCCGAGGAGGTGGCAGGAGAGCTGTGCACTCTTGGGGTACCCAACCCATGTCCTGGGTGGAACAGGAGGAGAAGGAGGAGGAGGAGGCGGCAGAGGAGAAGAGCACTGAGGCGGGTGTGGCATTCTCCTGGCCCGCCCATAGCGGGGGATAGTGTCTGCCACCCCATAGTGCACATCTTTCTTGCCCACACTGTAGCCAGGAAACAGGTTCCCCACTGTAGCCAAAGTCCCCCCCACCCCACACACACATACCTGCTCACCAAGGTGTGGGTCTCAAAGCCAAGTCCACTGCGCTCTCTCCGATGCAGCCCAGGCTATTCTGCCGGAAGGTGGAGAGGGGCTTGCAGGCCCGCGGGTGCACCCGCCAAGCCTCTGAGTAGCGGCTGTGTAGTGCAGCCCCGGGGCTCCCTGCCAGGAAGTCACCTTTGCTGTTGTACTCGGGGTCTCGCCGGTGCGCACTGCTACATGTGCTACGTTGTCTGGGCCTCCCATAATCCCGAACACCGGGTAGCGGTCGCGACTCGGCGTGATAATGTACGTGTTGGCTGCTGCTGGACGCGCTCGATGGTTGCCTCCTAGGCGCGCGCCACCAGATCCACCACGAGGATGGGCGTCGGCACAAGAATGGTCACCTGGGCAGGCAGGGCAGGCGCCATCCCCAAGACTGCCTCGCATCATGGGGAAGTGCTGGGTTGCTGAGATGATTTCCTTCCAGGCTGTGGCCACGTCTGATGGCCGCCCAGTGACCATGAACACTAGCTCCTCGCCCTGCACCGGAGTCTTGATGTAGGTGTTGGTCTTGGCCTTCATCTGCAGCCTCGCCTTGCCCAAGATCTCGGCCAGGTGCTCGGAGGTGGGCATGAGTACACACTCCGCGCAGCTCTACCTCTTGGTAGAGGGCACAGGGCTTGACGTCGCTGCCCGCTTTAGGGGTCAGCAGTCTGGAAGGCCAGGGGCGCCTGCGGCCGCAAAGGCGGGGCCTGCTGAATGGGAGCAGCTGGCTGCACAGGAGTGCTGCCCCCCACCTACTCACTTCCCGGGTCCCCAAACCCGGGAGGCAGAGTTGATCGAAAGCCAGCTGGAGGGCACTCATCTTCCAGCAGCCCTCGGTCCTTAGCTCTTTCCCTGAAGCATCCTAGTTCTCCGAAACCCGCATTTCTTTCCATTATCGCAGGTACCACTAGAGTAGGCAAGAGGAAACAAAAGCTGAGGGAGAGAGGGAGGAAGAGAGGTGGTGGAAGGGAAAAGAACTACCGTTAAATTAACAGAACCCAGTGTTCTTTTAAAAACTGTTGCCGAAAAATTTATGTGTTCAGCATTTGCCTCAAGAACTATTCAATTATGTCTCAATTATATTAAAACACCATATGTTCAGCAGTCATAACAATGATTAAAATAATTACCATAGGAATATTGTGTTGATGTTTCTATCCCTTCCCAGAAAGTTTTCAATTAAACCAATGATATATAGTCATTTAAATGTGAATTGTTAAAGTAAGAAGATCAGTGACAAAGTAGGAAATAAGTTGTAGGGATTATTTTTTCTGGGTTTTTTATTTTTTGTTTGGATTTTTTTTTTTTTTTTTTTTTGCTACTACTATTACTTTGTATTTGGGGGGCATGTCTTCACTATATATTTAATAGCTTTGGTTTTCTAAAATGTATGATTTAAGTAATACTTAATATAGGGAGTTTAGTAGGTACTTCAGTTTTCAGAAATATTAAAGGTAAAATGATATTTAAATCCTAGGAAAAAATAAAAGAGCTAGAAATACTATCATAAATAAATCTATATGCTTGACCTTTAATATTTATTTATCTATCTATCTATTTATTTATATAAATCATTACTGAGTTTTTGAAAATGAAGGGAAACTGCTTAGGGTCAAAGATGAAGAAGGCACTGAAAACAGGAAAAATGACAATACCCAATAATAATGTACAGCTTCTCTGGCAAATAGTTGTATTTCTAATATATATCAATTTCCAAGGTAAGTAATGTATATGTACACCCTGAGAAACTGATGCATAAGATATTCCACGAGGTAGCTGCAAACGAAAAATTTTAACAATATATTTACATTCATTTTAAATATCATTTTTTTATTTTTAAGTTTTGGTACATTCATTATATTAGCAGTGCATGATTACTATTAGAAGTGAGTATTGCATAGTTTGGGAATGGATCCCAGGTGTTCTTTCACAGAGAAGAGTTCAGTTTGGAAATCACTAACACAGGGACTAAGGTTGTAAAGAAAGGAGAAAACACCTGGTTTTCCTCTGGGACTTTTAAAGGGCTACATCCTTGAAAAAGGAAAAAGTTAAAATCTATTTACCAGCACAAAGAAATAAATAACAAACCTTATTCATATCAGATGATAAGGAAAGCTAGAAATTAATAAATATTAATAAATTAGCAGTAAAAGCAAACAAATTGATATTAGATACAAATTTGAATATATCAGTGAAAAAATAAATGAAAACAGATCAGATCAGTTTTTCCAATTAGATTAAAAAGTTGGCTATAAAGTAAAATCAGGACATTTGCCTTTTATAACATGCTCATATAAAACATGAGGCTGGGAAATTTTGAAACTAAATGATAGAAATTGCATACCAAGTGCTAACAGTAATAACAATGACAAAAATCATATCAAAGTAAGATTAAACAGATGTTGTGTCAAAAGACATTATTTAGAATTAAAGATAATATAATGATAAGTTATTCACCAAAAACTTAATTATATATGTATAATTAATTATAATAATATTGTTTCAATTTATAAAACAAAATCTAACAGAACTACAGGGGGAAAAAAAGCATTAATATCATTGTGTGAAAATTAAAACAAATTTCTTAGTAACTGATGGATCAAGCAAATTAAAACATTGTAAGAATGAAGAAGATTGTAATGCACAGTTAAAAACCTTGATCTAACAGACATATACAACCCTAACCCCCAGAATAGAGATTAACTTTTTGATCAAGGACCCATGAAACCTTTTCTAATGGCAGTGATATGATGAAGGTGGGGGCAATCTTCTGTTAGTTCTTATGTTTATCATCAGGCCAAGATTGTAAGTTTTTTCAGGATTCCAGAAACATTCATGATTTTGGAGAAGAGCCTAAGAATATCTTTCTTATGGTCCTAGACACCACAGGAATAGGAACTGGCAGAGTTTACAGGCAGCTTCCAAACTAGGTATAAGATTAGAGATTATTGATTGCAAAGCTTTTGACCATTAATTTGAAGCCCAGATGGTAATTGGGGGCCATCTAGGAAAGGAATCTCTGACTCCTTTTAAACCATACTTATTCTCCAAATGAAGGTCATAATTCTACCTAATATAATACAACTATTCTATGTAAAACCAATAAAGCACTAAAATCCTTTCCCCAGAAGAGGAGATAAAGTCCTTGAGTGATGTTTAGTCTTCCTCTGATATCTCATAATGTAAATACTATGACATAAAACTAGCACTACTTAAATATCAATATAAAGGTAATACATCTCAGATAACATTATAAGGAAATAGAAAGGAAAAAAAGAAAATAATTATTTGCTTAATATGTGTATATATACCCACACAAATACAGTCATAACAAAATAAGGAGGAAATGCTCATAGCAATTACAGTTTTCATTTCTGTAATTGATCACATGGTCAGAGCTAGATTTTATAATTACCTTCTTTTATGATCCATTGTGTATTCCATATGCCCTCATAACCATCTTTCCTGAAGGGTCTGGGTTGTTCTGCCTGGATTGGGCTGTAGTTTTTAATTGTCCTTAATCACAAGGCGAGGTAATACTAAGGGACATCTTAAGGGATCTCCCGTATTCCAGATATATCCTTCCTTACCTCTATTGTGGAATAGCAGTTCAATTTCTTTGGTAATCAGAATTAATCACCCAGACAACACCATAACTCCCTTCTCTGCCAGTTGATTCAGAGGCATGAGGAGCCCAAAGTGGCTGGTAGTCTTAACTTCCAGTTCAATGGAATCATTGTTGTGTCTCCTGGTGGAAGCATTTCTCACTCTAGAATTAAAGCCTGTAGACAGCAGAGCTTAAAGTTATGCAAATAGAAAGCAGAAAATTTTACTAGTGGGTCATTAGGGGTAATAGTGAGCTATGTCACTCCCATTTCCAGTTTGATAGACCCTTGTATCCTGCCTAAACAGACAAATGGCACTATATATTGGACATTGAATTGAGTTTATCCGGTAGCTTCCTGGAGAACCTTATGCCAGCATGAAAGATAGTGCCATTGAGTGTCCAAAAGTACATTCCTCTATTCTATCAAAACAGCCACTTCAGGGTGGTGGGGAACATGGCATTACCAGTGAATTTTATAAGCACAGACCCATTGTCACAGTTCTTTTCCTATCAAGTGAGTTCCTTGATTAGAAGCAATGTTGTTTGCAATACTGTGACAGTGGACAAAGCATCTATAAGTCTGCAAATAGTCGATTTGGAAGAAGCAATACATATAGGGAAGACATAACTGTATCCAGAGTGTCTATTCCAATAAGGGCAAAATAATGCCCCTTCCAAAAAAGAAGCTGTTTAATATAATCAACCTGCTACCAGGTAGCTGGCTGATCACCCCATGAATGGGGCTATATCAGGGGCTCAGTGTTGGTCTCTGCTGTTGCTGGGTTGGCCACTCAGGAGTGCATGTAACCAGGTCAGCCATGGGGAATGGAAGTTTAGTTGGGGAACCCATGCAGAACCTCTATTCTTGCCACCATGTCACTTTGTTCAGGAGCCACTGTGTGATGATGGGGGTAGCTGCAGAAAGAGACAGACTACACTCTCATGGCTGGTGTGAGCAGGCTCTTATTTTATTTTAGTGCCCCCACTTCATCCTTGATTCATACTTTCTTTCCCCTCTACAGTATATTTCTTTTCATGAGTTTCATTCATCTCCTTACAGATGCATTACCCTTGTTAATATACAGTGCTCTTTTGTGTGTGTGATTTTAATTAACATAACTGATATTGGACCACAGTCGTGTTCTGTTTCTTACTTTTGAAAGATAAGAGAGAAGGCTCAGAGGGGCCAAGTAATGTGTCAGGGTAATATTGCCTGCATATTCATTACTGAGGTTCAGATTACAATGTGCTTAACTCTGAAAGAACTTGTTATTTCCAATATGACACACTATTTCCATTGTTTCACAGTATAACCAATCTAGTGGCATATAGAAAAGTTATGTTATAGGAGTTTTATGTCATTTACATCTTTGTGTATACTGAAGAAAAAATTCAACATTTTTAAAGATTGTAACAAGGTGTACTATGGCATTTGTTCGCTTCCTATGTGTACTTAATACCTACTCATATTGCAATTCGCTATGACTTTAAAATAATAGCAGTATTTGTAAGTTCCATAGTATATCAGTTTCTATAAACCTAACTCTATACAATTTGGAAATATCCTGTGAAGGGAGAACTAGATGAGACACACATCTGAATGATAAAGCATAATATAAAACTGAGTCTGTTACCTTTCAGAAAACGTCAAGATGGTCAATAGTGTATGGATTGCAACAACAACTCATGAAGTTTTTGTCTTTCTTTTAGAAAAATAAACAAAATCAATAACAGGAAATGTCTTTTTCATGCGATCATAATTTGTAGCTTTTAAAAATGGCAGGTTTCCCTGTCGCGCCCAGAGCGGGTCCAGGCCTCAGGAAACCTCAAGGGTGGGAGGAGCAGGCTCTTCCCAGGGATCTGAGCACCCCCTCCTTTCGCTCGCGTGGTTGGCTGAAGGTGGACGGTAGAGGCCGGTGCTCTCCTGGGGGTGTAATTTTGTGTGCGTCGTGGCTGCTGTCTCAGGGCAGAGGACAGAGGCCACCTTGCCAGCCCTCCTTAGTCGGACGTTTGGGAGCCTTTTTTGGCTTTCTATGTTAATTTTATCACAGTAGAAATGGGGAAGAAATACTTTATAAAGTTAAGCTTGAAACATTTCATGCACTACCTACTTTCTCAAGCTTGGTGACTGAAGAAACTATTTCTGAAAATTAAGAGAGAAGAAAAGTGTTGCAGGAAAAACACCAACAGCAACTTCTACTAAGTGCGCCCACAGTGCACTCGCCCCTTGGCCTCTGTTGCCCCAGATCCCTCCTGTCCTGCTTCCTCAACAGTTGTAGCTACTTGATTCCCTCACAGCAGCGAGTCTTTCCAAGCAACAGGCTACCTACTTGAATCTGAATGCGCAGATGATGGCTTGCTGTGGGCTATGAGGCTCCTTGATGCTGCTGAAAGAAAAGGCCTTGGAGATGGGCCTTGTTATGGTTGGTGAGGTTAAGGTGCCTCTTGCATAAAATGAGCATTTGGCTCTAGATAATGAGATGTAGGAGAGTGTAAGAAGATAGGACCACGTCAGTCACTGAGAAATTAGCATTAAATGGAGGAAAAGGTATGTATTTTTGGACTTAGAGTTTTCTGTTCTCTGACAAGATTCTGAGGTTACTTGATATCTAGGTGTGAGTGGGCACGCATGTGGATTTAGTTATTTTGTTATATGCTATTAAAAGGTGACTATAATGAGCATTTTTATGAGAAAAAAATAATTGGTTGCTTTATCCATGTAAGAGTCAACACGTATCCCATTTCCAAACTGTATTTCAAGTACAGGCACTCTTTTAATTATAGTTAATTTTTTACTTATATGTTTTCTTGCGTTTTTTTTGTTCAAGCACATTATCAACAGTCAACAATAAATTGGAAGAGTTTTCCTAAGGGAAAAAATATCCCATCCTTAACATGTCTTTTAAGTATGGTTATGCAAGATTTTTAATGTAATAGTATAGCACCTTTCATGCTGACTTACTTTGCCCACTGGTTAAAAGAATTTACACAAATATCACTCCTTTTAGTTTGCATCAACATGAAATAACCTTGACCATTTATTAAATTTTCCATGGCAGGCAAATTCCATTAGCATCTGTCAGAGTTCACTGGTTACTACAGGTAGAAAGGTCAAGGAATGCGTGCTGCTATAATTCATTCCTGCTATGTCAGATATGCTTCAAACAACATAATCCCACTTGTGCAATGCAGGGTCATAGACAGGCAGCAGTAGGCTGAAATATATTGGGAAGTAACCAGGATGAAGAAAATAGCACAAATAAGGTAGAAAAGGAAATAAATATTATTTAGTACCTTTTGTGAGCCAGATACTATGCTAGGTGAATCACATATGTTTTTCTTTAAAAGTTCATGACAAAGATATTATTATGTCCATTTAATAATCTCAAATGTGGCTTAAAAAACTGAATAAATAAATTTAAAATCAGTCAAAAAAAGAGCTCAAACTAGAACCCAGATCTTTCTGACCAAGTCTATATAAATTTTGGTGTTAAAAATAGTAAATGAGGCAAATAAAGGGTCAGAAAACAGATGAGCCAACAGGAGTTAAGAACTATATTAAAGGTTAGCTGAAGTTGAAAATAATATAAGCAAACATATCTTTTCAGAAAGGTTTGGATAAGTTTTAAGATTAATTAGTGTTAGTCATAAGGTCAGAACCAAGAGTTTAACAACCTGGAGACCCACCAGGGCTAAGGAAAGAATATGAGCTGAGCAGAAAACCTGCAAGAATACCTTTGGCTTAATACCTGATGGGGAGACAGCTTGTAATTTTAATTTTATCTACTTTCAAACTTAATGAGAGTTAGTAAATAAAAGTCTGGTTACTGTGACTCAGGTTAAAATTGCAAACGATCAATGCATCACAGATATATGGATGTGTCCAAGTTTTGCTTCTAAACATTCATTAAACAAACATGAGCTACTGTGAGTGGGGAGTAAGAGAAACAAAGTGGGAAGGAATGATGGGGAAAGAGAGGAGAGAGAGAGCGAAAGAGAGAGAGAGAGAGAGAGAGAGAGAGAGAGAGAGAGAATGAATGAGAGAATAGGAGTCCTAAACTAGGGCTGCTTTGAGAATAAATGGTGAAAAACAGACTCGAGGAATATTGCAGAGACCCTGGTGACCAATGGGCTAGCAATGTCAGGACAAGAAGAATATGGGATAATGAGAATTTAGTGGAAGGAATCCAATTACTGAGATAAAAAATGTAAGAATATTTTAGAAGTGGCTGGGCTAGGAAACATGCCATTGAATTTATCTGCATGTGTAATTCTTGTTTTCCCTCTTCTCCAAGACTCAAAAATCACTTATAAAATTTCTTTGCAATAATAAAAAAGTATAACAGAATTCACAACACTTTTGAAAATTCATGTCTTAAAAAAGAACTTCTATGTGGCTTTCAAAGGCATGAAGAAATAATTTACATTATCTATTTTTAAAAGCTCATTGACATTTAATTTTCTTTATATTGTTAGTTGTGTGTTTAGAACTAGGAAGTGTAATGAACATCATTGCTCTAAAATATTTGTATACAATTCTAGAGTAATTTCACAATGAGAGAGAATTATTTAAGAAAGTAAATCAGTATGTAAAATTTCAATGAGTTATGTACATTCAATAGCAAAAACAATATAATTAAAGAGGTTCTATAAAATCCAAAATCAAACAGTGTACTTATTTTTTAAAGAGCAAGTTGAGGCATGATTGCTTATATTCTCTTTATCAGAGACTAAAAATTAAATTATCTTTGATCTTGAAATAAATAATAAAAACTCTAGGTTCATAGGCTTCTATTTCATAAAAAAGAATGTAAGTTTATACTTTCAAAATAAAATTTATTATTTTGTTTCAGTTAGTTCTTTGGGACAGTGAAATATGTCCTGAAAATTGTGAAGTATAATTCTTGACTTTATTGTGGAACATTTTAACAAACTAAGATGAAAGTTTAACTGGCAATGTAAGTTTCAATTAAAAATGAAGTCCTAAGGGTTCTTATGAATGAAAAAATAAATTTCTCCTTTTCCATTAAAAGCTATTACATCATCAGCTTCATGCCATCATATTAAAAGATGTTTATTTGAATTACATGAAGCTTCCATCTCTATCAAAAACAACAACAACAACAACAAAAAACCCAAAACATGATTGGTTTGCCATTTGCTCCCCCACTTCATTAAACAGTCATGACAGTATATCTTCATTCAGGGCAATTTTAAGCCCATGGCTATAAAACATAAAATGAATCCCTCTAGAGGATATTCTTATAATCATTGTTGTTTGGAAAATACTTCTTTCACATTCAGCTGCCTAATATAAATACAACCATATTTTTAAACTGAAAACATGTTGAGTGGCCTGTGTAGATATATTATTTCTTTGCTGATTCATAAGAGATAACTAGTTTTTAAAACTACTCAAGCAAGTGTCCCATAACCTTAAACAACAACAAAACTAAAGTCCTGGTAACAAAACAAAAAATAAAATTACAATGGTTATTATAATTTATTCAATAAAAATGAGTATAGTTTTAACCTATCTAGCTCATCACTTTACAGATAATAAAACTGATGCTCAAATAGTTAACTCTACAAAGTAATTGTTATTAAGCCGTGGTGTTGGTGTTCAAAGGAGAGACTTTCTCATGCTGTAATATTTATACCAAACAGCCTAATGTCTTGAAGTAAAAACAATGAATCTATGCATGCATATGTCACAGAAAATGCAAACTCCAAGAATAATTAAATGATCCCCGAATTTATATAGAGAGATGTATTCATTAATTTTGCATCTTATAGACTTGTATATGTAAAACTGAAAAAATTAAATTATTTACAAAAGAAAGTTATATTAATTTGCAATGTCTAACCATCTTCTTCCCCTAAGTCAGATACCCTTAACTTTTAAGATATTCTAAGGACTTGGATTTTTCTCATTCACAATGCATGTTCGGTTTGGTATATATATCTTATTTTATTCCATTATAAATGTAAAGTCAAGGGATAACTATTCTATGAGAGTAAAAATTTATGTCAAAATCACTGTAGATCAATCAAATAAGAGATCTGTAAATTGAGTAAGAGTGGGATTAGCCAGTAAGCCCCTGGAGCTGTGAAGGCCTCAGTAAAGTCAACTCTTTTAAATTAAAAAAAATAAATAAATAAATGGCTTTTGTTCTTGTTTCTTTAAATATATTTAGGAACAAACAGAACTCAAAAAGTGTCTCTGTACATTATTTGGTCCAGATTTCTGCACCTTGCCTGATTGAAGGGAGAAAAAAAGGAAAAAAAACCCATATCAGGCTCAGTTTTAAAGATTTCTACCAAGGTATTTAATGCATCACAGACCTATTTTACTAGTAGCTAGTAAAGTAATTTGCAGAACAAAGGTTTGGAAACAGAGAAATCACCTTTCTCAACATAATAATTCAGCCTATCCATAAATATCTGATAAAACATCCATTTCTCCCTTACTTTAAAACTAATTAGTTTTTACCTTCCTAATTATAAGTTTTATTACCTGAAGGATACCAAATAAGAATTTAAGAGTCAAAAAGGACCTCAATATATCACTTCAGTTTAGGATAGTATAATCTCATGATATAAAAGAGTCTACAAAGAACCAAAGAGGCTAAAAAACGAGGTAACAAGATACTAAATGACTCAAGATGGGCTAAAGGGCAGGGGATTATGCCTCATTTACCTAGATCCTTTTGCTACGCAGTATTGTTTTCTCCATAAAATCCTAAAATAACATGGCATCAAAACTCCCCAACCAACAAAATACTCCATAATTGCTCCATTATTTACCCAAGTAACTAATTAACTTACTGATTTGTTTGAACTGCCCAAAAGTAAATAATGAAATTGCTTTCAAGAATCAAAATATGACATTAAAGCACAAAATCTTGTAACTGACATATGTAGATATTCTATTTTTCTGTTAAATACAACCCTATCCATGAAGATATGTATTTCTTTCAGTTTAAATAGAAGTGAAAAGAGTTTATATTAGCTTCTATTGCACTGGAAAAATTAGAAACTGTACAAACAATAGGAGGACAGATCTGATCCAGAAGATGTTTCCAACTGTGTCTTATAAGATGTTTAGTAAGCCAAAAGCTTCAAGAGGAAAACTACCCACCCTGGTTTATTGTCAATTTCCTCTAGGTAAATAGCCAATTAAAATGAAATAGTCATAAAGCAGAATGGAGAAAATAGTAAGAATGAGTCTTCAAGCGCTTGGGACATGATGGATTTGGGGTGAAGAGTGTTGGAGGAGTGGCAGAGCAGAGCTGAGGAATGTTGGAGGGGCCATGTCCTGCTATTGTGTCAACCAGGCATCTTCCCATCGTAGTCCCTGCAAACAGTCCAATCTGTCACATTTTCTCCAGAGCTTGATGCACCTGGTGGCATGAAAAATTTGTCAGCCCTTCAAGCCCTTCATCAATTTTGTACTATAAAATTAAATTTACTTATAAAGTTATTAAATATTTTTCATAAAATAAAACACACTTGACCTTATAAATTTTGTAACCCAAGCATTCAGCAGAATATCTAGCTCATAATAGGTGTCTAATACATATCTTTGGAATTACTGAAGTTGATGATAATAATTTCCTAATACAGCAAGAGGAATTGAATTTTGTTATAACAATAAGATCTTAGGAGCAGCAGAGGATGGAGCATTTGGTGAGGAGATGAAAAATTGTAAGACAAAGATGAGGCAATTGTAAAACCCAGTTTGAAGAACAAGCAGGAGGGGTACTTAATAGTTATGTGACTGACAATTGTCTTTGCCTCCTATGCAATAATTTATGTTTATATTTTGTTATTGAACCACTGAATGAATTATAATTCCCAAACCTGTGCATGTTAATTGGCAATTGGTACCACTTTAATAGTGACAACCTCAGTTCCCATGCCCTCCTCCTCCTCCTGCCCACCTGCAGCTGTCTGGGAGTTTCCCATGATTGCAGAATGTGCTAAACCAAACCGTGTTCTGCCTTGAGGCCTTGATCAGCCAGCTGTGAGGTAAACAACTAAATTCAATAGTATCTTTTTTCTTCCTCCTATAAAATAACCACCCCCCCTTCCCTAAGAGCCCGGAGCCAGGCCATTCATTGTACGGCTTTCTCCCCGCTTGCTAATTCCCTCAATAAACTTCTTTTCTTCTGCTTGTTGCCTCCTCATGGTTCTCTGAGCGACTCCTTTTTTACAAATAGTATTAAGAAAATGAAAATTGCCTTGTCATAACAACACTATTATTACCACATTTAAATAATCCTACTATGTCTTTTTCATCAACTATCTTCTCCAAAGAATTCTCCCATACTTCTGTCAATGGTCTGTGGAATCTTCCCATTTGCCTCATTTCCAGTATAACACACTACTCTGTTTCACAGAGAGTGTTCAACAGTCATTTATCCTGTTTTTTTTTCTTTTATCCCAAACTTTCTGATTATGTAGTAGGAAGTCTATGAAATATTTCTTTTTAATAGCAAAGAAGGAATCTTTAAAAATAAGAGTTATGATATAGGTAAATACTAAATATAATCATACTAGGTTCACATTAAAATATATAAGCTGCTGAATTTTATGAAAACCTATTAACTTCTTTGATGAACAAAAAAAAATCAAGATTCTAAAAAAGGAAGGAAATTTGTTTGTAGCACAATGAACTTCTTAAAACATTTAAAAATTTCATTTTGCTTCAGTCAAAACCTATGTTTTTTACTAGATTGCAGATGTATAAGCCATGTGTGCTTACTTGTAGAACGGTACCAGAGAGTATCAGAATATGTCACTTTAAAAATGCCACTTTGGTATAGAGATTATTTTGAGCTGAAAGCAATTGTGAAAAAGAAGATACAAGAAAAACTCCCCCCTCCCTCCATTTACCTAAAAGCTGGATGTAATCTTGTAAAGGTACCTCTCCCTGCCCTTTCCACCAGGAAAGACAGAAGCAAACCACTGGAGAAAAAGGATGGTATCTACCAGACCAGAGTCAGAGCTAGAGAATTCCACAGAACTGCAAAAACGATGCCTCCTCTGCCGTTCATTTCCCCATGTATTTGCCTTCCCACAATTTGCACAACTAGAAGCTCAAAGTCCTTCTCCTTTGTTACATCATTTCTCTAAACATGCATTTCTTAAGCTATATAAACCCTGGTTCTAATCACTCCTTTGAGTTACGTACGAGTCACTGCATGCTCCCATGTGTATGCACAATGCATGTGTTAACACACTGCGGTTGGACTTCTCTTGTTAATCTCTCTTTTGTCAGTTTAATTTACAGGGCCCCAGCCAGGGAACCTAAGATACAGAAAATTCATCATGAAACTACCCATGCAAGAGAGGAGCATTCAGTCTGTCATGTGCCATCTTCATCCTAATGTTTCTCCAGCCCAACTCTGTGCACTTATCAAAGATATTTTTCTCCCAGGAACATGGGCTTTCTCTGCAACCAGCTTATCTCTGTAATCCATTTCTTCCTAGAGCTCCTCTCTTCCAGTAGAAATCCACTTACAGCAATGAGGATACCTGATACTCTGAAGTTTATATTACTGAAAGGCTTATTTTTCTTCAATTCTTAAGCAAACCTTCATACATATATAAGTATACACAGAGCCATACTCCCACATTCACTCACAGAAATACAAATTTCCATTTTTCTTTCTCATTACTGGCTGGTTTGGCTCAGTGGATTGAGCGTCGGCCTGCGAGCTAAGTGTCGCTGGTTCGATCTTCCAGTCAGGGCACATCAGAGAAGGAAAACTCTGACTCCAAAAAACCTCTGCTGCCTTGTGGCATACCTCTTCAGGGGAAAGGCTAAGGGAGTAAACCCCGACAGAAAATCCGGAGCCGGAGTCCCTAAGGCGGTTTGACATTGTAGTCAACACCGGCAACTCCTGCGGCGCACCTGAAGCCAAGCTGTATTGACTCCGTCTTTCCCTTGGACCCTTCAGCTGCGAAGAGAGGGGGGGTCTGCTGCATGGGCAACAGCAGACCCTCCATATCACCCTGCCCAGGCTCTGTAGCTTCAGCTTCACTGGAGAGGACACTCCAGCGTCATCGCAAGATGTCGATTCAACACGGGAGGAGACAGATACCTTGTCACTCCCGAGTCAGACTGCACAGCCATTCTCGGCGGTGCAGATAGACTCTTAAGAAGCTACACCATCGTCTCTCGAGACGGACGGCTGCCGACGACTGAATATCTAACACTGATTGAGTACTGACAATTTGGCAGGGAAAGAAAGAATCTCAATTTTACTTGGGCATATTAGTTATGGATGCCTTTGAAGTTATGTTTCTGAAAATGTTCAGTGGGAGTTTGCATTAATCAGTTGTAATTATGGTAGTTTGGGGCTGTTGAGATATATTTGGGGATTAAAGTAAAGATGTTACATAAGGCTCTGAGCCTAGAAAAGGCAAAATAGAAGACAGGATTTAGTCCTGAGCCCCAGACATTCCAAAATGTAGTTGTTGGGAGAAGGAGCACAACTTGTAAAATAGATTTTAGAAAGAGTAACTAATAAGATAAGTTTACATGAGGAACTTTGCTGTGTCCAAAGATACTTGAAGTATCTATTATAATAAAGAGGCCATGATTCTGCTTAAATATGCAGATTAACAATACATATTTATTCCCATTCTTTTTCCAAAATTCCATAAAAAAATAATAATAGATGAATAAAAAAGAAACAAATTATTTTTTAATTAAGGCAAAAAGAGGAAGTGATAGAAAAGATGTTAAAATTTCTGACAATAAAAAACACAATAACAACGAGACAACTTAGTTTAGTAGCTAACGCCCAAGTGGCAACAAGAAGCAAGCAGACTGGCACCTCGAAACCTCAGAAATCTCGTGAGGTGGAGGCAGCAGTCCTTGGGAAGCCTGTGTTAAAGGTGGGCTGTCACATGGCAGTCTGTGAGAGAAACTCCAGATTTGGGGACATCTAGCACTCGCTCCTTTCTGAGAACAGAGACTAAATAAGACAATTCAATCATTAAACTCAATTAATTAAATGAGGAAATGCCTATATTCCCCGCTCAACTGCCAGAAAGTCAACAAAAGTTTTCTATTTCCCAAGGCAAGAGATTAAAGGATTGTTTTCTAGAAAAACTGATCAATCTAAGAGAAAAATGACCGTTTTCAGATCCCCCTTTGAAAGAACTGACTCCTTTGTATTCCTGCCCGCAAGTTCTGTCAAGATTAACAGGATGATCTCTTACATAAAACATTTTTAAAACCTGTAATTAACATAACACTTGAAGCAATAAGGATTTTAAAGAAAATTTCTGACTACAACAGAAAAAGAGCTGCTATAAGTTTAAAATATATTAGTTTATAATAAACTTAGCAGAATTCTGAGAGGATAACAGTTAACAAACCTTCCAGAAAGAAGACCCAAAGAACAAACAAATGAGCAAAACTGAACCAGGGGCATGTAAATAAGGAGCAGACTAACAGTTATGGGAGCCAGGGGTGGGGGGAGGGGGGAGAAGGGAGTAAGTAGGGTAAGGGTCTAGTAAAGGAACTAGTATAAATAACCCATGGACATGGACAACGGGGTGGGCATTGGCTGTGGGATAAGGGGTGGGTTGAGTGGAAGGAGAGCAATGGGGGAAAAAGTGGGATAACTGTAATAGTAAAACAATCAACAAATCAGAAAATATTATTGATTTCCATTATAAAAATAAAAACTGTGTCTTTGCACTAAAAAAAAAAAAGACCCAAAGATGTAGAAATATAAAATACAATAAAAATATGTTTTAAAATAAATCCCCAAGGTCCAATCTTCAATTACTAAATACTAGGGGAAAGAAAGGGAATACAGATTGAGAAAAAATTCAACAAAGAAACAATAAAAGAAAAATTTATAAATGGATATAATGATTCTCTGGACTGCCAGGATTATCCAAATGCCACTACAATGAATGGCCAAAGACTGACTTCAGATGATAAAATTTCAGGATAAAGATAATAGCATAAAAATCTTTCTGAGATAGAGAAACACATCACATCATGTCCAAAGATCCAGTACCTGGATATCATTGGACTTACTTAGAGTAATAGTGGAAATCTGACAATGGCACAATATTCAAAATTACAAGGGACACTATCTCCAACCCAAGTTTTTATACCTGCCAAATTTTTAAGCAAGTCTGAATTTAAAATATAGACATGTTTACTTTACTTTATGTATTACTAAACAAGAAAGTAAAAATGAGAAAGAGAAATTAGCCAAGAACTAGGGGATCCCACACAAATATTGTACAGGAAGATCACAAAATGATAGTGAAGGGACCCCCAGTGAGCATAGAAAACAACCAGCAGAGATTATAGGACAAGAGAGGATTTCTGATGGATACCTTCAGATTAAAAGGAAACTGATCAATAATCCTACGGGTTTGGAATTACTCTAAAGAATGTTCATCATTCTTGTGTGTATTTTCAAATCTATTAGTGACAAAGAAAACTACACATATAAATAAAATGAGGTAATTATTAAACTCTAAAAAGTCATAAAAATAAAGGAAATGTAACCATGATATACATTAAGACTCAACTGAGTATATTTACATAATAATTGTAATGTAAATAATAAATATTGATTTAAGGTTAACTGTGTTTGAGGCTGGAATGTGTTGTGTTTTGGGGATAGAATATATCATGAGGTAGGAACATCTCCCTCTTTTTTTTTTCCAGTTTATTTTGTTACATTCGGCATACATCACTATAAATTTAAGGCATACAGCATCATGGTTTGAGTTACATATATTGTAAAACGATTATCACAAGTTTAGCTAGCATTCATCATCTCATATACACAGAGGCAGAATAAGGTCAGTTGAGGCCCCAGGCACAGAAGAAAATATTGGGCCCCTTAAAAAAGAGAGAGAGACAGGGAAAATAAAAATATTTATTTATATGCAACAGAAAACTATTTTTAAAACCATAAATGAAACAAGTACATATCCACAAACTAATTTGCAGGGCCCTTTAGAAGTTGAGGCCCAGGGCTTGCGCCAGGTGCACCTGCTGTTAAATCTGCCTCTGCGATATACAAACAATAAAAAGGAAAAAAATATTGTGATGAGAATGCTTAGTATTTACTGTCCTAACAACCTTTCTGTATAATATACAGCAGTGTTAACTATAATCACGCTGTACATTATGGCCCTAGTAGTTATTGGTCTTGTAACTGTAAGTTTATACATTTTGACCACCTTCTTTTATTTCTTCCTCTCTCTATACTCCATCTCTAGTAACCATAAATCTGATCTCTTTCTATTTGACTTTGTTTTTTTTAGATCCCACAAATAAGTAATATCATACAGTATTTGCCTTTTTAGAATTATTTCTTTTAGAATACTGACTCCAACGTCCATGTTGTCATAAATAGTAGTATTTTCTCATTTTTTGTATCTAAGTTATATATTTTTTAAATTATAAACATATATTAAATTTACATATACAATTTTAGCAATTACATATATAAATATATATTTAATTTTAGCCATAATATATATGAATAGTTCTTTATTCATTTATCCTTTGATGGATACTTCAGTCGTCTTTATGTTTTCATGTCTTGGTTATTGTCAATGATGCTGCTATGAACGTAAAAATGCAGATATCTTTTTAAGCTAGTATTTTTATTTTCTTTTGATATACTCTCAGAAGTTGAATTGCTGAATCATATGGTAGTTCTATTTGTAACTTTTTGAGGAGCCTCCATGCTGTTTTCCAAGTGGTTGTACCAGTTTACAATCCTTCCATCAGAGAACAAGTGTTCCCTTTTCTCTCCACCCTTTTGTTTTTTTATGATGGCCATTCTAATAGACTTGAGGTGATATCTCACTGGTGCTTTGATTTGCATTTTCTAATGACTAGTGATGTTGAGCATCTTTTCATATACCTGCTGGCCAACTGTATATCTTCCTTGGAAAAATGTCTATTCAGATGGTTTGGCCACTGATAATATAAAATCAATAAGTAATGTATAAAATTTTAAAACTCAAAATAATAGTTTTATAAAGATAAATATTAGCAGACACAATAAAAATAGAAAGATTTTTTTCTGAAAATGAGGAGTGAGAGGATAGATAAGGGATGATGATGATGTTTTGTTATGTATATATTATATATTTGTTATATATAATATTTTATTTCATGTTATATATTTTATTTATATTATATTATATAAAATATTATATTATATATATATATGAATTCAAATGAGAAAACATTTGATGAAGAAATCTGACAATTTACCCTTGAACTTGCTGAGATGAAGTTGTTGTGTCATTGACAATGTGGTTTCACTGAGTGTAAAAGAAAGCCTTACTGGAGTGGACTTTAGAGAGAACAAGAAATAAAGCAAAGAGAAGAAAGCAAATTATTATTTGAGAAATTTTACTATAATTGGATTGCAAGAAAATGCAGTGATACCAGAGGGGCATATATGTTCAAAGAATTTGTTTATAGAAGTTCAAATGATAGAAAATAATATTAATATTTTTCTACTAGCTTAGTTAAAAATAGAAAAATAATCTTATATTGTTTGCTTACTTATCCTTCCCAGGAAGTTGAAAAAACCTAAATCCATGGTTAAAAGTTCACCACATTCATAACTTCTAATTTCTTCTTCAACATAGAAACAACACCAGGAAGTTTTTTTGTTGGATACCAAGTATACTTTGTGAGTAAAGCTATATGTATAGCTACCTTCGAGTAGCAATGGCCTTCCTTGCTGTCTCTGTATAAATAGTATTTCTTCAGTTTAATGCCAGCACACCTTTAGAGGCTTCATTGTGGTTCACAAAGTAATTATTACCAAAATTAAAACACAATTTTTTCTATAGCATAGAGTTTTCATAATAAAGAAAACACAATCTCATAGATTACTTACCTCTTATATGTTTCTCACATATATCTTAGGAATTCATTTCTTCTCTGCATATCAGACTTGTTCCACCATAAGGTTATCTATGTAAGAAAGTAGTTACTATTTGACAGAGTCTGCATTAATGTAACTTGATGCCTATCAGTACCCTTTAATAAAATAAATTTGGAAATTGCTTTTGTTGCTTTTTCTGAAGCTAATGTTTACCTATAACTTTGTGTTTGTTTAAAAATTTTTTGGCAATAGTATGAATCTTGTCAAAAGCCTCAAACTTGGGATTTTTCTCTATGTTTAGTGACTAAACCAATTTCATGCAAAAAAATCACAATATTTTAAATAATTATTTTTAAAAAACAACTAATTTGGTTAACTAATGAAGTCACTTTGCTTTGTTTGAAAATTATGCTATAGCTTTAATGGTTTAATGATGCTATTTGACAAAATTCTAATGCAAATTGTATCCCAAGGAACAGAGGTAGATGGATCACTGGTCCTACAAAATCTAATTTTCATGTATACTGTTCCTTCTGTCAGCACTTTTTTGACTGCTTGTGTAAGAGCATCATGCCAGATTTACTTACTATAACCATCCAATTAATTCTGTACTTAAAATATAATGGGTTCATAATGTCGAGTTATAGCATTTATATTATGATATATCTCTTTATATTCATGACTTAGCAGACTACCTTCAAATTATTGATCCATTTCAGTTATTCAGGGTTATAATAGACCATTATAGCAAAAACAAAAATTAAAATGTAAAATGTGTAGAAATTAAAACACAGATGACTAAGAACATATCAGCCCAAATGAATCATTCCTTTTTAGATCAAATGAAGTGCCACAATCCTGAAGCTCGTACATATTCTAAGGTTATGATCAGTTTGACCTACACATATATAGCAAGATATCTTT
Source organism: Furipterus horrens (assembly GCF_987537825.1). Lineage (NCBI taxonomy): Eukaryota > Metazoa > Chordata > Mammalia > Chiroptera > Furipteridae > Furipterus > Furipterus horrens. Next base: position 57,503,110 of record NW_028327171.1, read on the forward strand.
GGAGGGAAAAAAAGAATTCTCTATTTCAAATCAGTGCACTGCCTAAGGACTATTGTTATGAGAAGCACATTGGGAGAGCCTGGATTCCGTCAGAAGTAGCAACAGGTAAAGATCAGGATCTAGGATATTCATTAGAAAACTTAGAATCAACACCTTTGGAGGAGAGGACAGTGGAAAGAGGCAAGATTGCACGGAGGGAGTTCAGCTCCATGGCATTCTGAATGGATGCTCAGGAAGCCCTACAAGGAGTTCTGAAAATGGATAGACTTGGGTACTCTGAGCTCCCACACACAACACAATGGATTTTCTTGAACATGATGCTCAGGGACTTGGCCAAGTGTTTGCCTAGCCTTCACTTGCACTGGGCCTCACCCCTAAAAGTGTCCCCAGCCCCTGTGCTGAGTCTTTGCTCAAAAAAAAAAGCATTGTTGACAAACCGCAATGTGTACATTGTCTCTCCCCATACCCACATTACCAAACCATTTTCAGTCATTTTGCGTTACTCCCCTTCTATAATTTCCCTTTCCCAGTAGGCCCCTAGTTTGTTTGGTTTTTTTTTTTTGTTTGTTTTTTGTTACCCCCTTTTTCAATACCTCTAGTCCTCTTTTCTCTTTAAAGACATCAATTATCTTTGTCTTAATTAGAACTGAGCTTAGTTTGAATTGGAGTCTTTTGTCCTAATGCAGTAGTCTGAATAAAATGTCTTCCCACCTTTCACAAGTGTCTAGTGCTGTTTTTCTCTAACACCCTTTGGAGACATTCAAATTGTAGCAAGGAGGCACAACCTTTATACAATCTCACTTATTGGTCACTGGAAGGTGCTGCCCTGGCACCAGGTCTTATCTTAAATAGGGCAGTTTTCTTCAGCCACAGCAATTCCAACACTCCCAGTAGCTAGAAGACCAATGCCTCAGTCTTGAGACTCCTGTAAGAATTCACTTTCTGTGTTTCCAGTTATGTCCACACTGTCCTACCTATTTCTGGTTATTTATTCACCAGCTTGATTTCTTTTTTAATAGTTTAAAAAATAGTTATTTCTTTCCCAAATGGAATAAAGAAACAATTTCCATAGAGTGATTTCATATTGATATAAATTGTTTACATAAGTCGTAAGTATTTTGAAATTCAGGTGACCTAAATATAGTCTTGCAAACTGATCTAACTTCTCAAAATTGCTCCTAACCCTTGAACTTATAAAAAAAATAAATAACTGAAGGAAAAACACACATATTTCTTTTCCCTGGATATTTTGCATTTGCCAATGCAAATGGATGCTAAACCATATGTTTTATAGTCTTTGTCAGGAGTGTTTGCAGTTTTGTTCCCAAAGCATTTTGTAAAATCTGTCGCAGTTTCCTCAACCTCACACAGCTGTAGTCTTTGTTTCACATAATGGAATTAATATCTATCCCACTTTGCATACTCAGAGAACATCGATTTTTAAGTAGCCCAAATATTAAGAAAAACACAAATGATATATGCACAGAGCAATACAAGTATATTTCACAAATAACAGCAGCTCACTGGCTCCTAAGCTCAATGAGTCCAATATTCACAGACAGTAGTGCATTCCCCACAAGGAATCAGATACAGGACAGGTAATAATTGTACACACACAAACACTGAAGCAGGATCCAAAAAGTCTAATTTTGAGTCCGAATTTTACCACCACCTATTTCTGGACCTTGAGAAAGCAACTTTACTTCTTTGAATACATTTCAAGACCTGTTCTGCTTATAAGTTTTATAAAGACACAATTGTAAATATATGTAAGCATGCTTTGAAAAAGACTATTGCAAAATTGGTAGTATGCTAATTGGTAGTCGAAATAATAGAAGCAATAATAAAAATTGGCATCTTTTTTGAGTACTTGCTGTGATCCAAGTGCTTTGCATATTATGTCACTTAAATTTTAAGTGGGAGAGGTATCCCGATGGCCACTTGACAAAGGAGGAAGTTGATTTTGAGAGACTGGAACTCCAAGCCCATTGATCTACCCTAATATGCAGGGCCTCATAAAGCCAGCAGGCAGAAGGGTGGAGAGCCAGTGGGAGAATGATGTAGCAATGTCACTGAGGGCATGGGCGGGCTGTGAAAGGATCACCCTTGAACAGCTGGATGAAGGCCTCTGCACAGAAAGAGAAAGGTTAAGGAAGATTAGCAGATGCTAATACCTTTGAAGGCAACCCAGCTGTCAGGAAGATTAGGGAAGGACAAACTAGGCAGCCTCTATCTCCTGCCTGTGATGAGGAAGGAGCCCTGATCCTGAGGGGAAGCTTGTGATAACATCTGATGAGTACAGCTGTTGAAGAAAGAAATCAAGGTTAAAAATAAGAGAGAGGATTGACTAGAAACACAGTGGGAACTTCCCAGGCTGTTTTGAGGACCATTTTTCATGGTCATTTTAAGGATCATGAATTTGTCATATTCCCAATCCACTAAAAGTGTGTGATTTTTCTTGAGAACACATAGCAGCTTGAGTATAGATGTTGAGAAGGCAGAAACCTTGATTGATTCACGGTTGGGGTTTGACCTTGGGAGCAGCAGGAATGGGGAAAAGAGACAGAGGAATGAACGGCCATCAATGTCCAGGCTTTTGCCATCTTTCTGTTCATGATTACCCTTTTTAACAGTTTTTCTATTAACATATACTTTTTAATAGATTCAACTTTTTTTTTTCTTTCCTGGCTTAACGTAACTGAAAACACAGTTATCCACCCCATTGCTTTGAGATTTGACTCATATGATATGAGCTCCAGACAAGTAGTCTCTATGCTTTGACCAGCAGAGATGGTTAGAGTGAGGCCATAGTTACCTGGGTGGTCTCAGCGCAAGGACTGGAAGCAGGGACAAAGCTCTCCCTCACCATTGTGCAGACACGGCCATGCTAAGGATAAGATTGTAATAACATGCTTTCAGATTATAAAATTTCATGTGCAAACATCTATGACTCTGTATCACTGTTACAGTGTTCAGTATAAATTTTTTTTAAATATAAAAGGAGCTTGGTCTCAAATACTGCTTCAAATGTAGTTCTGATGCTAGGCAAAGATTGATGCATTTATTTTGAATATAAAAGTTTGTCTAGAAATGTGTTCTGCACGTGCCCGTGCAGATACATCTCCCACTCCACCTCTCCCTTGAAGTTACCTGGACTGCCTCCCTTTGTGCTCTGATGTCTGCACAGGACTAACTTTTACTCTACTTACTGTGGGAAAACTTTGAAGTCTTTGTGACAGAGGTAAAGTCCCGTAGATGCAGTTTGTGCATTTTTCTCAACAGAAGCTGTGTTATGAAGCATATACCCTCTCCTTTTGCTTGTGTTTAGTGCACTCTCTGAAAGAGTGGCAGGAAAATACCACAAAATACAGATCACCCATAAAAAACAGACTCTCCAGCCCACACTTGCATTTTTTTTTCTATTAACTTGCTTCTATTTTATTCCCATAATGCTGTCACCACCTGACATACTATACATTTACCTTTCCCGTCTCTCTGTTTTTATCTTTATCAACTCTCTCCACCACCCCAGTGTGTAACCCCATGAGGAAGAAGCTTTTTTTGTTGTTCATTCCTATATCGCAGGCAACTAGAATACCTCCAGTTAGAGAAGGAATTTAATATTTGTTGAATGAATGAATGAATGAATGAACAAATTTTGAATAGGGCATGAAAATTGACAATAACCTAATGAAAACAGAGCACTTAGAGTTTCAAAGAAAACCTGACAACAGTTTAATGATAGGATAAGAGAAGTCGAAGTCGCATATTTTTCTCTGTCACCAGTGAAAGAAATGGCTGGAGGAATTCTGGATGCTGAGGTGAGCGTGGCACGAACATTAATTACAGACGTCATCAGCAGGGGGCGCTACAGCCATATGTCCATAAATATAACTCGGAACACTTTCAGGACTTTCTCACAAACTGTCTGAAAATCGTTTCCTACTCCAAACACAGGAAAAAAAGAAAAGGAAAAATAAAAAATCTTGTGAGTTAGAAAGAGAAAACCGTAATTTATATCTGTAGCTGTTTTCAGTGTCTCTCCTGGAGGGAATAGTTAGCTGCAAGGTTCAGGGCAGCTGCTCCATTACCTTGTTTAAGAAACAGATTTAGAATAAAAGCTGCAAAGTTGATGGGCTTCCACGTTAAGCCATTACTTCTAATGTTTAGCTTTACGTTATGCTCTTAATGCAGTAGTGCAGATTATTTGAAATGGCCAGTGATTAAGGGCAGCTTATTATTCAAAGTTCATTTTATTGTATGATATGCTTGGGAAATGCTGTGTATAGTCTCATAAGCCTGTAGACCCGACAGCTTGAAGGCAACTCGGAATTCAACTTTAACCACATTTCCAATACAGGAATGACTTCTGAAATACCTCTATCCTGTTTCTGCAAAACATTTTGCTGGGACAATTCACCACAATATAATATATATTTGTTATGTTTGTATCTAATATCAATAGCACACTTCTTAGTAATAGAGGCAATTAAAAACCTATACTACGAAAGACCATTGCTTGTTTTTGTTCAGATAGTTGATATTTTAGAAAGTATATGGACATTCTAGTAATTTGAGAGAATAAATATAGTTAGATATAGTATAGCTTGTTGGTTAAAAGCATAAATTATTGGCATCTAATCAATAAGAGTGTAAATATCAGTCTGTTATTTATTTTAGGCAAGGTACTTGAACCAGTGGTTTTATGACTTTGGTGGCATTCAGAAGTACCATGGGATTTTGGGTAATATGACAAAGGTCCAGACCGTTTTCTATTTCAAGAAGCCTAGGCCTCTTATTCTTTAATAGATTGTAGGTGATTAGACTACATCTCCAAGTGTGAGAACTATTGACTTAAGCAATAACTAGATTTCCTCATTCATAATGTAAGATGTTAATAGCACCTGCTCTTGTCATAATAGTTAAATGACTTAATCTGTCTGAACCCAGTGCCTAGGGTTGTAAATGTTCACTCAGTAAATGTTTGCTATAATTAGTTCACAAAGGTGATGCTTTATAAAGTCTATCTATGCTGTTGGGAAAGAAATTTATCCTACTGAACTGAGGTTAGGTTGAGATAGTATTTCCTTCTACTTACTACCCAAGTAACAAAAAATATTGTTAAATCTAGCCAACTAAAAATTAAATTGAGAAAGATAGAAACTAGTAAGATTTGTAATATAAGTTTTAGAAAAGATTGGATTATCTATTTAAAAAATGTTTGCATTAACAGATTTTTTTATCCTGCTCTTGAAGCTGTCATAACAATAGTCTTTTTTATTGTTATCTGTCTTAGGAGACCACTTTAAAGCAACTTAACTATAAACACATTATAGCTCATAATGCAGAAAATATAAGGTTGCATTCTTATTAAAATCACTGTTTACTTGCAGATTAAATACTATATCAAAATATTCTTTCTTGGGTCTATCTTTATGAAAATAAAGGAAGAGATGGATGATCTGATGGGAAATATTTCAAATCACAAGAAAGAGATGGAAAGTTTCATTTAGTCTTTGCCCTTTCTTGCTAATTTTGGGCCTTGACTCATTTAAAATCTATCATTTTAGTAAACAGAAATTATAAGTTTCAAAAAGAAAATGTCAGAAAGCCACCACACTAAAATAGAAGAAAAACACAGTAAAGGAGTAAGTGAAAGTCATTGCTGGCTTTGTTCTCTACATTTCTTTGTGATTTTCCTGAAAAAATGCTGAAGAATTATGTGCATCACTCTTAGAGTTTGGATTTGGTGGTTTAGTATTTGAAACAAATCTCATATAACCCACAAATATATCTTACCTTATCAACATCATTGAGATTTAAATTAAATTTCTAATATTAAACCCCGACATTTTGAGCTTTTTAGCTTTGTTTTTTAAATATATTTTATTGATTATGTTGTTACAGTAGTTCCAATATTTTTCCCCTTTGCTCCCCTCTGCCCAGTACTCCCCTTCCCTCCAGCAATCCCACCCTCCTTAGTTAATGTCCATGGGTCGTGAATATAAGTTCTTCGGCTTCATCCTTTCCTGTATTATTTTTAACTTCCCCCTGTCTCTTTTGTACCAACCGATTATGCTTTTTAGTCCCTGCACCATTTCCCCATTTCTCCCTCTCTCCACTCCCAGCTGATAACCCTCCAAATGATCCCCATACCTATGATTCTGTTCCTATTTTGGTTTGCTTAGTTGGATTTTGTTTTTATTTTTTAGATTCAGTTGTTGATAGTTCTGAGTTTGTTGTCATTTTAATGTTCATAGTTTTGATCTTCTTTTTCTTAAGTGAAGTCCCTTTGACATTTCATATAATAATGGCTTGCTGATAATGAACTCCTTTAGCTTTACCTTGTCTGGGAAGTACTACATCTGTCCTGCCATTCCAAATGATAGCTTTGCTGGATAGAGTAATTCTGGTTGCAGGTTGCCTTTCATCACATTGAATACTGCTTGCCAGTCCCTTCCTGCCTGCAAAGTGTCCTCTAAGAAATCAGCTCGTAGTCCTATAGGAACACCCCCCTGTAGGCAACTCTCCTCTTGTCTCTTGCTGCCCCCAGGACTCTGTCTTTATCTTTCACCTTTGGCATCTCAATCATGATATGTCCTCTTGTGGTCCCCTCTGGGTCCAATCCCCCACCCCCTCCTGGGACTCTCCATGCTTCCAGGACCTGTATGTCCATCTCCTTCACAAAATTTGGGAAGTTTTCCTCGTTTTTTTCAATTCTTGCTTCCTCAGTCTGTACTGGTTGACTGTTTTTTTCTTATGTTCCAAATTACTGATTTGAACCCTGATTTCCTTCCCTTCACCATTGGGTTCGTGTGGATTTTCCTTCGTTTCACTTAGCATAGCCTTCACTTTTTCTCTTATGTGTTTGCTGTACTCAAGCATATCTGTCAGGCCTGTGAGCATCTTTATCACCAGTGTTTTGAATTCTGTGTCTGTTAGGTTGTCTATCTCCTCATCTGTTAGGTTGGCTATCTCCTTGTTGCTTAGTTCTCCCACTGGAACCTTGATCCATTTCCCCTTTTGGGCCATACTTCTCTGTCTCCTCATTCTGACAGGCTTCTGTGTTTGTTTGCCTCTGAACCCCAGGTAGAGCTGTCGATCCTGTTACATTGTAAGGAGTGAAGCCCTAGAGATTCGTCAGTACAGGGTGACCTATTTCACCACGTTGTGGAACTGTATGTGGGGGAGAGGTCTGAGAGGGAACAATGACACCTGCCCAGCATTCAGCCCTTTTGCAGGCACCTCTCCTACTTCTACACCAGACTAGCACCCCTCTAGCTGCTACTCTGACCTCTTTCCCAGAGTGGATGGGTCTGCAGACGTTCTAGGACTGTGGGGTCCCTCCCTTTAAACAAGCAGACTATGCCGAGACCGGCAGTTTCTGGCTCCACCCCCACCCCCACTGGTCTGCACAGTCAGAAGCAATGAGGCTTGATTTTCCCTGGTGCTGGGACCGTGAGCTGCGAGGTCTGGTGAGGAGCTGGAAATGCTCCCCAGGTGTCCCTCCTGACTTTTTAAAATGTGCAACTGCGCTTTCTGCAGGCTTGCCACTGTCACCGCTGCTGCCACCAGCACACTGCATCCTCTCCCCCCTGGCTCCCCCCCCTCCTATCTGTCTGGATAAGTGTTTCTTCTTTATATCTTCATTTGCTGGACTTTCATGCAGTTTTATTTTCTGGAACTTCTGGTTGTCTCTAGTTTTGAGGTAGTTGTGTTCCTTCTTAGTTGTGGAGGGAGATGCAGCATGTCTGTGTACGCCTCCATCTTGGCCAGAAGTCCTTTGAGCTTTTTAGCTTTACGTGCCCCATCTGACTGGACTCCAATTTTCTTTGCTTAAATGATTAAGCAAAAAAAATAAATAAATATATATTTCTGTCACATTCACCAGCAAAGTCCCAAAAGTCTGTTTTCTGTTGCCAAGCAGGTGTCATTATAGTCCAGAGACATTCATGCATTATTAGGTGTCTTCATTCTTCAACCTCATGACTTTAACTACATATACCTGAAATATCTCCACTTAATGGATTTATACACACATGCATTTGCATGCACACACAAATTGCTTCAAACAAAAATAGTATATTTGTCTCTGCAGTACAATTGATCTATCCTTTGCCTTGATACTAGAATAATCTAAAAATCTCAAGAATACTTGCTCCTGCCCACTCTCCCACATAAATATGGCTATCAAATCTGATACTACATTTTTGTGAAAACTTTTTTTCCTTTTTATTAAATTTATTGGGGTGACACTGGTGAACAAAATTATATAGGTTTCAGATACATAATTCTATAACACATCATCTGTACACTGTATTTTGTGTGTTCATCACCCTAAGGCAAGTGTCCTTCCATCACCGTTTGTCCCCCCAATACCCTCCTCAACCACGCTGTTGTTGTGTTCATGAGTTCTCTTCTATTTTTTTTTCTTTTTTGTACAATCCCTCCATCACTGCACCCAAGCCTCCCACCCCAGCAGATGTCAGTGTGCTCTCTATTTTTGACCCTCTCTCTCTTTTGCTTATTAGTTCATTTTGTTCATTAGATTCTACATATTAGAGAAATCACATGGTATTTTTTTTCTCTGACTGGTTTATTTCACTTAACATAATACCTTCAAAGTTCATCCACACTGTCACAAAGCATAAGACTTCCTTCTTTTTTAAAGTTAAGTAGTATTCCATTGTGTAATTTTACCACAGCTTTTTTATACACTCATCTATGATGGACACTTGGGCTGCTTCCAAACCTTGGCTGTTATAAATAATGCTGCAAGAATATCGGGCTGCATACAGTCCTTCTATTTAGTTGCTTGAGTATCTTTAAATGAAAACCACATGGTCATATGAATAGTTGCAGAAAAAGCATTTTATAAAATCTATCACCGATTTATGATAAAAACTCTCAGCAAAGTGGGAATAGAGGGAACATATATAAACAATAAAGGTGGTATATGACAAACCCACTGCAACAACATACCCAATGGGCAAAAACTAAAAGTGTTTCCCTTAAGATCAGGAATGAGTCAAAGATATCTTCTTTCACCACTCTTATTCAACATAGTGCTAGAGGTCCTAGCCACAGCAATCAGATGAGAAGAAATAAAAAGCAACCAAATCAGAAAGGAAGAAGTAAAACTGTCATTATTTGCAGATGACAGAATAGAGAACCATAAAGATTACAGAAAGAAAAAAAACAATAAAAATGACGAAAGAATTTAGTAAAGTAACAGGATACAAAATAAATATCCAGAAATCAGTTGCATTTTTATACACTAAAAATTAACTATCAGAGTGGGAAACTAAGATACAATTCCATTTACCATTTCATCAAGAAATATATAATACCTAAGAATAAATTAAACCAAGGAGGTAAAAGATCTGTCTATACTCAGAAAATTATAAGACACTGAAGAAAGATAATGAAGAATATACAGATAGTAGAAACATATATGGTGCTCATGGATATAAAGAATTAACATCATTAAAATGTCCTTACTACCCAAAGCAAGCTATAGGTTCAACACAATTCCTATTAAGATACCAATGGTGTATTTAACAGAACTAGTATAAATAATCCAAAAATTTATATGGAACCACAAAAGACTCCAAATAACTTCAGAAATCTTGAGAAAGAAGAGCAAAATTGGAGGATTCACACTCCCTGGTATCAAACTGTACGACAGTGCTGTAGAAATCAAAATAGCATTGTACTGACATTAAAACAGACATATTGATCAATGGAACAGAATAGAGAGCCTAGAAGTAAACCCACTCCTTTATGGTCAATTAATACTTGACAAAGGGGGCAAGAACATACAATGGGATAAAAAAAAACAGTATTCAATAAATGGTGAGAAGATTGGACAGATAAATGTATGGAAATAAAACTAATCTACCTTCTTACACTATGCACAAGAATAAACTCAAAATGAGTTAAAGACTTAAACGTAAGGGTCAAAAAACATAAAAATTCTGGGTGAAAACATAGATAGCAAAATTTCACACATTTCTAGTAGCAATATTTTTCCTAATTATATCCTCAGGCAAGGGACAGGGAAAACAAAATTAACACATAAAATATTTTTTAATACATCTCCTCAAGCAGGGAAAACAAAGAAAAAAATTAACAAATAAAATATTTTTTCTAATATATCTCCTGGGTCAGGGGAAATGAAGAAAAAAAATTAACAAATAAAACTAAACTAAATCAACTAAAAAGTTTTTGCACCTCAAAGGAAACCATAAACAAAATGAAAAGACAACCCACTGAATGGGAGAACATATTCATCAGTGATAAAATATAATATGGGGTTAATATAAAAAATGTAAAAATAACTTACACAACTCAACACCAAAATTCAAACAATCCAATTAAAAAAGAGGAGAAGACCTGAATAAACACTTCTCCAAAAAGGATATACAGATGGCCAACAGACATATGAACATATGCTCAACAAATTAATCATCAGAGACAAGCAAATTCAAACCACAATGAGATATCATGTCATACCTATCAGAATGGCAATCATTAACAAATCAACAAAGAAGTGTTGGTGAGGAGGTAGACAAAAGGGAATCCTAGTACATTGTTTTATTTTTTCTTTTTAAATTATATTTTATTGATTATGCTATTACAGTTGTCATGATTTTTCCCCTTTGCCCTTCTAGACCCAGCACCCCCCTCCTTCAAGCAACCCTCCCACATTGTTTATGTCCATGGGTCATGTGTATAAATTCTTTGGCTACTCCATTTCCTATACTGTACTTTACATCCCCATGGCTATTTTGTAACTACCTATTTGTATTTCTTAATCCTCTCACTTCTTCACCCATTCCCACTCACACCCCTCCCATCTGGCAACCATCAAAATGCTCTCTGTATCCATGATTCTTCTTCTGTTCTTTTTGTTTGCTCAATTGTTGTTTAGATTCAACTGTTGATAGATATGCATTTTTGCCATTTTATTGTTTATAGTTTTGATCTTTTTCTTAAATAAGTCCCTTTAACATTTCATATAATAATACTTTGGTGATGATGAATTCCTTTATTTATTTCTTGTCTAGGAAGTTCTTTACGTGCCTTTGATTCTAAATGATAGCTTTGCTGGGTAGAGCAATTTTGGCAGTAGATCCCTGCTTTTCATGACTCTGAATATTTCTTGTCAATGCCTTCTAGCCTGCAAAGTTTCTTTTGAGAAATCAGATGACAGTCTTATGGGAACTCCTCTGTGCATAACTAACTTCTTTTATCTTGCTCCTTTTAAGATTCTCTCTTTATCTTTAACCTTTAGCATTTTAATTATGATGTGTCTTGGAGTGGACCTCTTTGCATCCATCTTGTTTGGGACTCTCTGTGCTTCCTGGACTTGCACATCTATTTCCTTCACAAAATTAGGGAAATTTTCTTTATTTTTTTTTCAAATAGATTTCCAATTTATTGCTCTTTGTCTGCTCTTGAAGCTGTCCCAGAGACTATTTATACTATCCTCATTTTTTTGGATTCTATTTTCTTCTTATTGTTCTGCTTGGTTGTTTTTGCTTCCTTATGTTCCAAATCATTGATTTGACTCATGGCTCATTGACCCTACTATAGCTTCCCTGTAAATTGTTCTTTATTTCAATTAATGTATCCTTCATTTTTGACTGGATCCTTTTTATGCTGTGAAATCCTCACTAAGTTCCTTGAGCATTCTTAAAGCTCATGTTTTGAACTCTACATCTAAGAGATTGCTTACCTCCATTTTGTTTAGCTATTTTTCTGGAGTTTTGATCTATTCTTTCACTTGGGCCATATTTCTTTGTCTCCTTGTTTGGGCAGCCTCCCTGTGTTTGTTTCTATGTATTAGGTAGAGTGTCTATGACTCCCTGTCTTGGTAGTGTGACCTTATACAGAAGGTGTCCTGTAGGACCTAGTGGTACAGCCTCCCCTATCACCCAAGCTGAGTACTTGAGGTGCACCTTTCATGTGGGCTGAGTACACCCTCCTCTTGTAGTTGAGCCCTGGTTGCTATTGGCAGATCAATGGGAGGGATTAACCCAGGCCAGTCAGCTGCAAGGATTGACTCTGACCAGTTATCACCAACCTCCGCCCTTCATGGAGAATCAAATATGCTGGCACAGGGTGGTGGTGTTACACTGTGTCCTGTAGTTGTCCACTATATATGCTGGCCTTGGTGTTTCCTTAGTGGTGCCGGTCAAGGTCAGCCCCCACCTGTGTTTTTCCCAGGGCCACCCTGCCTGAGCTATAGAGAAATCTTTGATGGCTGCTACTTGTCCTGGGCTTGAAGATTCCCAGGCAAAGCCAAGCTGTGAATCTAAGCTTGTTATTGCTAATGCAAGACCTGGGGCTTACTGAGGTCAGCTGTTACCTGGTTGAGAGGATTTAGGAAGTCGTGAAGCATGAATCAAGACCAGCCATTACTATGGATAAAACAGCTTCAGTGGGCCCATAAGTTGAGTGTGGCAGAGTCTCTGGGGATCTCCAAGGCAAGCCAAATAGTGTTAGCCAGGTTGATGGAGTCTCAGATATGCTGTAGGTTCTCGGCTCTTTTGGGAGAGAGTTTAGTAAAGGGACAATGGTCTCTTCTTGCCTGCCTTGATAGCAGACACTTCAGTTTCTCCCTGTAAACCACCAGTGCCTTTCAAGCTGATGCTCTGGTGCTGGAGCTCAGAGGGAGTAAGTCTGAGTAGGTGAGTTCATGTATGGGTTTTTTAAGAGGAACTACTTGGAGCTCCAGCAGATTCTTCCACTGACTCAATCCCCTCTGGTTTTCCAGCCAGTTGTGGGAATTTATCTTCCTGGAACTAGATTCCTAGGATCGGGGACCTTGTGTGGGGCTGGGACTCCTTGCTCCCAAGATAACCCCCCTGAACTGTTATCCACCATAAGTGGGTGAGGGACCAGCCTCACCCATCAGGATTAATGTGGTTTCTTTAGTTCTGTAGTTGTCAGACTTCCATTCAACTCGATTTCTGAGATTCTGAGTGATGGTTGTTCCATATTTTAGTTGTAGTTCCGATGTGGTTGTGTGAAGAGATGGGCCATGTTTGCCTATGCTGCCATCTTGACCAAAAGCCCCAGTACATTGTTGATGGGAATGCAAATTGGTGCAGACACTGTAGAAGACAATATGGAGTTTTCTCAAAAAATTAAAAATGAATCTGCCTTATCACCCAGGGATTCCACTTCTATATACATATTCAAAACACAAATTCAAAAGGATATATGTACCCCATGTTCATTGCAGCATTATATACAAACTTTATAATATTGGAAAATTTATAAGTTCCAGTAACTAACAGCACAAAACTTGTTTATGTCTAAGATTTAAATTCTGAAGTATTTACATTTATATTTATACTTGTATCTATATTTGTTTTTGCTTTTCAACATGAATTTACATGAACTAATCCAGTTCAAGGATTATTCTGCTGATGAATTTGACTTGGAGTTTGTGTTCTGTTGGAATAGAGTATGTGAGTAACTTTGTGATGTCATTTCAGAGAGAGACTCATGTCTCCACCTGCTTCTCATACTTCATAGCCCTCTGAAGTGAGACAGTTGTTGTTTTTTTTTTCCATTCTACAGTAAACAATAAAACAGCAAATGTAATTATTTCCTAAATGGTATGAGGAGAAATTATTTTTAATTTCTTGAAGTCAAAGGAGAATTCATTGATGTAAGAAATCCTCTGTGATATATTTAAGTCTTCACTTTGATAAGATCCTATTACCAAGATGGTGGACAGGTTAGAGAAGAGACATGTGGGTTTTTTACCTTTGATATATTACCTTCCATAATAAAAAAATAATTCTCAAAATCATGATCATGAAGATGAGAGAAAAGTAGAGAAGAATGTGAATGTACAGTAATGGTGGAAATGGAATATGTCAGGGATATGCTCTAAGGCTTAACTTTTCACCCAAATCAAAACTAAGTTATGTTTGCAATTAATCTTAGACTGGTATTTAAAATTTACCTTGTGTGGTATATTTTTCTAAATGAGCTGCAAGTTGTTTTCAAATATAGTTTTATTTAGTAAAATATCATTAGCTTTTTTTATTATAATAGCTTTTTATGGTTTTATTTATGTAACTCTTTGCAGTAGAATCATTATTGAAGCTATTAGTTTTTGTTTTCTGTTTTTTCCATTGAGCTTGATTCTAATGAACCATTTTGTTTCTGTACTGTACATAATTCAAAGTAATTGTCATAATATTTTCTGATTTGAAGTATTGTGACTTATTTAGTTTCAAATTGCTAAATTTACTGAGTCAGTAGTAAACTTATTGAAAATTATTTTGAATCAAATCATCAATTTTTTCAAACACTTTCTAAAACTTTATGAGAAACATTTCTGGCTTTAACAAATCCTCCTGTATATCTTTGCAGCTTTCTTCTCAGGATACAGCGCCATCAGTCCAGTAAAAACAACTTTGAAACAGATGTCAAGGGCATTTGCTCAATGTCTGAACTGATCATCAGCATTCCTGATTAATGGTGGGATTTCCATGAAATCTCTGTAACTGGAACAGCTAGCCTTTAGATAAAATCTTCCCTTCTATCAATTTCAGGTATAGACGACATAAAGGTTTTCCTGTCTAAAGGACTTTCAAGGTGAAAACAGACAAAAATCTCAATATTTTGTTCTATATCTCCTCTTACCAGTAAGATAACTTTCTGAGTGCATGGGACAGAAGACAAGGCACAAATAGTTGTTTTCGTTTGCTATAGACATTGTTTTATTCAGATATATGGGGAAATAAGTTATGTTAAGACACATACAATGTATAAAACCTCATTATATTGAGCTGTTATGTATTGTAAGAAGTTCAGTCCTTCAATCAGATTTCAAAAAATGAAAGATAAATTATCCTCCAATAAGAGTAAAACATCCACATGAGCCCATAACTACGCTCAATTTTGAAACTACAAAGGAAAAAGCTTTTGGAGACATAAATAGCCCACTAGAATCAGTGTCTTTAGAAACACTTCCTAAAGAACATTATGTTAAAGAAGAAATTAATCTCAAAATCTTATTATCTTGTCTGGAGCTATGGGGAAAACTACAGCATCAGGTTTACCTAACAAGAAAGGAAATTAAAAGCCCTGTAATTAGCAATCATAGGAGAAACATTTTGTAACTTTACTGGGGCATAATGGACAAATATAATTGTATATATTTAAAGTGTACAACATACTTATTTGATATACATAGTGGAATAACACCTAGTCAAGATAATTAACACACTGATCATCTCACATACTTAACTGCATGCACACATTTGTGTGTTAAAAATATTTAAGATATACTTCCAACAACTTTCAAGTATACAAGAGAACATTTTTTTAGTTGAATTGAATTGATCAAGTTGGAATATTCATTTTCTTACCAGCGTGTGTCATGGCTTCAAAAAAGGGCATCTGCTCTGGGTTTAATGGCTGCAATTACTGAAAACTCCCTCACTAATTGAAATAAAAAAAGCTATGTTACTATGAAATAATATTGCCACACATTTTTAATTATCAGAATCATAGAACAGGATAATTTAGCCCAGTACCTACATTAGATTCATAATATTCATGTAGTGATAGTCATAAAAGTCCTTGCATATATCTCATTAGTTTGTGAAACATATTCAGGAAAGGAAATTTGTTGATATGCAATATGTTCCTTTTGTCCATACCTTTGCCTCAATATTTTCTGTCTTAATAAAGTGACTTTATAGTATGTGTGTGTGTGTGTGTGCATGTGTGTACAGCCAACAGTGATTAATAAAACATTGAAGAATATGCTTAATGTGGGACATTGAAAAATTAATCCCTGCCTTATGTCATCTAGTGGTTATGGATTGGATAATGCCTTTTAACCCTGTTGCCAAATCTGTTGCCCCCAGAATACAACAAGGATGCCAGCCTGTTAAACCAAGCACGCCATTGTCCAGGGACAGCCAAATGACCTTGAGTGGAAAGGCCACCCTCCCCTCCAAACTCCCACTCTTATTAGGGATTTCTGGACCCAAGGATAGGTAGGATGATGACCATGTCCAGCTTGAAGCAGCTAGAGGAGCTCGAGACCTTCGCCCATTGTCCTTTATAAGATTATAAAGGGTCTTAAGTCTGAGAGGGAGGGATTGTTATTTTTTATTGTTAAAATAATTAATTAATCATTTATTTTTTTAAAAAAGAAGAATATATGAAAGGGTGAAGCGGAAGAGCTTGTATGTACAACCCATGGGCATGGACTTGGGGGGGGAGATTGCTGGGGATGGGAGGGTTCTGGGTGGAGGGGAGTAAAGGGGAAAAAACTGAAACTATTGTAACAATATAATCAATAAAATATACTTTAAAAAAAGAATATGCTGACACTCTTAAAGTCATACTATGATTATGTGAGTGAGCAATGTTTCTCTGGAATAAAATTCACAGTTCATTTAGCCTTGAGAAAAACAAAAAGGAGTTGTTTTTTTTTTTAAGTGTAGTTTATTGATTGTGCTGTTACACTTGTCCCAATATTCCCCCTTTGCCTCCCTTTGCCCCTCTTTGCCTCCCTTTGCCCAGTACCTCCTTTCCTTTCAGCAATCCCCACCCCCCTTAGTTTATGTCCATGAGTCATGAATGTAAGTCTTTGGTTTTTCTCTTTCCTATACTATTCTTAATACCCCCCTATTTTGTTCCTACCATTTATGCTTCTTAATCCCTGCACCATTTCCCCCATTCTCCCCTCCCTCATCCCAGCTGATAACCCTCCAAATGATCTCCATACCTATGATTCTGTTCCTGTTCTGGTTGTATGCTTAGTTTGTTTTTATATTCCATCCAGCAAATTGAAGTTTAAGGCCACACAGATCGACAATAAAATAATAAGATAGAAACTTAAAAAAAAGAGAGAGAGAGAGAGAGAGAGAGAGCGTTTATGGCTTTTCTTGTTTCTAGATAGATAAGCTGCTTTACTGAATTTAATTTCTTAAGAAGCCAAAATAAAAACATACATACAAAAAAACTAAGAAGTAAAACTGTATTTTCAAGGCCAGCCTAAGTTCTCTACACCAAAAGATAATTAATATTTGCAGCTTTATGGAAGCACTAGTCTTTCTCTTACCACTCTTAACCATTAACATTAACTTATAGAAATAGAATATAAATATTATGTTGAAGAGCTGGTAAGTCACAATAATTATTATAATAGATTGTTTTTAGTGACTTGCTACAATTTAATATAATCTGTGATTTGGAAAACATAATTTAAAATAGTATGGGTTTTCTTTTTCCTATATCTTTGTTTTGTCCAATAAACAAAATAATACTTGTAAGCCAATGTATCCTGAAGGGAACATGTGTGGACCTTAACCACAAGAGCTGGAATGAGGCAAAGCCACACCACTTCAGAGACCCTTGACTTGCTCAGAGACTGAGCCCAATAAACTCAGCCAAGCAGTTCAAGCTGGGAGTACATATAGTGCTTCAACTTAAAAAGCAGCATCTGAGCACATGGTAAAAATTCTGTAACAAGTGTTCGAATACAGGTTAAAAAAATCCCCCTTCTGAAGGGCTCCAAATGTGTAGTCCAAGAAGGCCTGGGAACTGTGAGTGCATGAGGTATCTGGGTAATGGAGTATATGTGTAGTCTCTGGACAGGCTGATTGATTATATACAAATTTCTGGTGGCCCTAAGGTGTTCTAAAGTCATCTCCATATGAAAGAACACAGTGTGCCAAATATTTAGTTAAGAGTCAATATATCTGAGCCTGTTTGAATTGGGGAAGGGTAGAAAGTAGTGAGGGCAAGTTCACACTTTAGTTTGGAAACTGCACTTATGGCCTCATCAAATATTGACAGAACACTTATATACCAGGCCAGAGGTACTGGCCTACGCGACAGACATACTTTCTTCCCTCAAGAATTACAGTCTGAAGGAGGCTGACAATGTACAGACACTTTGTAGAAAATCAATAATAGACTGAGATAAATCATTTTGAGAGACATACTTTAGATTGGGTGGTCAGAAATATGTCCCTGAGGTAGTTTGAAACGGGAAGAAGGAAGTCAACAAAGGCTACAGGGACAAACATTCCAGAAAGAAGCTACAGTGTAGAGAGTACTTAGTAGAATATCAATAAAAGGAAATTGTGATAAGCAGATGGCAAACCATGCAAAGCATAATAGACCATGAGGAAGGGCACTGCCTTCAGTGTTATAGGTGGGAAGAAGGGGAAGATACACTGAAATGACTCTAGTTTTGTATATTTGAACTTGGACAATGAGAGAACACTCTTTCCCCTCTGAAGGATGACTTGAAATCGGCTGACAGTGAGGGTGAAGGAATGAGAGTGGGAGAAGTTTGAAGCAAAAGAAAGTATAAGATAATTATTTTTAATGTGACTAATGAGTAATTAAACCTACAAAAGGAGTTAGTATTGCAAGACAGAATTATGTGACAAATTGAGGTATGAGGATAGGCACCTCAAAAGAAGAAGAAAAGTCCAGAACAAATGGTGCTAACAAGAATGAAGTGAAGGGAGGATCTTGATAGGAGCACCAGATTCAGGACAGTCCTCATACTTCAGGGAAGAGAGAGATAAGAGCTGGATAAACTATTAGGTGTGAAGATTCACACGGATCCAATGTTTAAGATAGCATATGAATTATAGGGTCTAATTATAACAAGACAAACCTTGTAATTTTTCTCAGCGAGGGAGGCTCAGTTTTCTGACAGACCTCCTGCATGACCCCAGAACCCTGAAGGGCTGAATTTGCATGAAGAGTTTTTTTTAATTAATTTATTGTTTTTCTATTACAGTTGTCCCATTCTCCTGGCCGCCATATGTCTCCTAGGGCAAGGAAAATAAAGGAAATAAACAAATGGGACTACATCAAACTAAAAAGTTTCTGCCAGCTAAAGAAAACATCAGCAAAATGAAAAAGGAACCAACCCTATGGGAAAACATTTTTGCCAATAATACCTCAGACAAAGGTTTGATCTCCAAAATATATAAAGAAGTTATACAACTCATCACCAAGAAGACAGACAATCCAATTTAAAAATGGGCAAAGGGCCTTCCGGGCAAGATGGAGGCCTAGACTGACATGCTGTGTCTCCCTCCACAACTAAGAAGGACTAAAACTACCACAAACCCAGAAATCACCAAAAATTCCAGAAAAATAAAGCTACATGGAAGTCCAACATATGAAGTTATAAACAAGCGGTACTCATCCAGATGGGTAGGAGGGGCGAAGACAGGGTGCAGAGGTCAAGCTGTGCTTGCAGTGGTGGCAACTGCAGCGATGGGTGGCAGGACTTCGGTAAGCACAGACACTCATAATTAAGGGAAGGAAAGAAGCGGCTGGGAGCACCCCTAGCTGCAGACCAAACCCGTCAGCTTGCAATTCCAAGACCAGGGAAGGCAGATTCCCATTGCCTTGGACTGTGAGGCCCAGAGGGTGTGGGGATGGAGGAGGAGGCTTCTGGTCTCTCAGCAGAGAGTGAATGCCAGGAACCCATCTTGGACCCTCACCCCCATGCAAAGCGCCACAGTGTGGTGAGAAGGGTCGCTTGCTAGTGACGAGTGCATGGGGCTCCACCCCCTCTAGCGTAGGAGGTGTGATAGGAAACAAAAAGCTGCCAGGATGGCAGGGATAATGATAGAGATCCCAATCATGCAGCTGACCAGAAAGCAAATACATGAATTAATGGACGAACCAATAGATAACCTTTCTGAGGCTCAGTTCAGAGCTATAGTTATAAGACAGCTTACAGAAATAACAGCAGGACTTAATCAATACAGGGAAGGAATGAAGGCTAGTCCTGCTGAAATGAATGAAAACACATATGAAACAAGTGGTGAGGGAAAGAAAACCAGGGATCAAATCAACAAATCAAAACATAGGGAAGGAACAAACAGTAAACCAGTGCAGAAAGAGGAAACAAAAAGTGAGGAAAATGAGGAGAGGCTCAGAAACCTCTGGGACAACTATAAGAGAGTGAATATCTGAATTATAGGGTTGCTAGAAGGTGAAGAAGAACTAGAAATTGAAAAATTATGTGAAAAAATAATGAAGCAGAACTTTCCTAAACTGGGGACAGAAATAGACTTGCAGGTCCAAGAAGCACAGAGAGTTCCAAATAAACTGGACCCAGGGAGAACCACACCAAGACACATTATAATCAAAATGTCAAAAATTAAAGATAAAGAGAGAATCTTAAAAACAGCAAGAGAGAAGAGAATTATGTACAAAGGGGTCCCAATTAGACTATCAGCTGATTACTCTGCAGGCAAGAAGGGACTGGCAAGAAATATTCAAAGGAATGAAAAGCAAAAACCTACAGCCACGATTACTATATCCAGCAAAGCTGTCATTCAGAATAGAAGGGCAGAGAAAGTGCTTCCAGGACAAAGTAAAACTGAAGGAGTTTATCAGATCCAAACCATTGTTATATGAGATGTTAAAGGGACTTGTTTAGAAGAAGGAGGATCAAAACTATGAATATTAAAATGAAAACTGTATTACAACAACCAACAATAGAAGCTAGGGAATCAAAACAATGGCAAACTAAGTAGGCAGCGAGACGGGAAAAAGAATTATAGGTGTGGGGAACATATAGGAAAGTTAGTGAGGAGGGGAATGGGGGGGAGGGAGGGAGATAAGGCAGGAATTGAGAAACATAGTAAGAGGGAGTGGAGTAGACAGGAAAATGTTGAGAAGAACTATATACACAACCAATGGGCATGGACTAAGGTAGGGGTCAACTGGAGGGGGCGTGTCACTCGGTGGAGGGGAGCAGAGGGAAAAGAAATTGGGACAACTGTAACAGCATAATCAATGAAACATATTTTTTAAAATGGGCAAAGGACATGAACAGACAGTTCTCCAAAGAGGAAATACAGAGGGTCCATGTGAAAAAATGCTCAACATCACTAGTCATCAGAGAGATGCAAATTAAAACCACAATGAGATACCACTTCACACCTCAGAATGATCATCATCAACAAATCAACAAACAACAAGTGCTGGGGAGGATGTGGAGAAAAGGAAACCCTAGTGCAAGAAACGTTTATTAAGAGTTACCACTGAGAAGCACTGGAAAAGACGACAGGGGACCGAGTAATGAGATGAAACTTACACTTTAGAACAAACAATGCAATTCAACATAAAAAATTAACAGGATTTGGGAACATTTCAAGAAATTCAAGAAAGAACCCAATTCTTAGTTCAGCCTGCTATTAATTTGGGACAGGAGGAAATCACCTGCTTAAGGACTCACAGATTCTTCTCTTTTGTATTTTCTTGAACCACCTTTGGTCAATCAATCACCAAATTTTAATACTGAATTTTTTTAACAGAAAGCAAAGTATTGCAAAGACATTCCTGTGCTTTAACAAATATGAATTGACAGACATAAGTCAGAGATTTAATGAAGTGATTATAATTGGTGTTAAGTTTAGAGGCAAGAAGAACAACACTAGCTAAGATAGCTGGACATGATTTTTAATAGACTGTGAGATATAAGATAAATCTTGAAGATTGAGAAGCACTGTAATGAGTGAGGTTGGTGGTAGCGGTGGGAGAAAAGAGAGTAATATTTTAAAGCCTAAGCAGGTGCAATGAGAGTAAACACAAATGAACACAGGCCATGCTACACACACACACACACACACACACTATACAACTATGAAACATTAACACTTATTATTGCTTTACCTTGATTCATGTTTACTTAAAGTATATTACATGACTTCTATTCAACTACCCATGATAGGGTTTAGAATGAGTCCTATCACCCCTGGCTTTGCACCCTGCCCACCACTCAAGTGAAACCTGAGGTCCAAGTCAGTTCTTAACCAAGACTTTGTTACAACTCTGCTATGGGACTAAACCTTTAAGAGGCATGCTCCAGATCTGAGAGTGGCCACTGTTTCCATCCTCTAGAGAGCAGGACTTTATACTGACAAGCGCTAACAATCTAACTTCAGAGGTTGTCACAGACAGCTTCGAATAATACCTGATGACTAATAGTCTCTCCCACTTTGTCTCCTTACATCCACACAGCTTATACTGCAAGATAAGAACATGGTCTCCATTTCAGAGATGAGAAAGTTTAGATTTAAGCAGTTGAAGAACTTGCTTAAGATCACAGTGGACCAGGAGTTACCATAAGCCCTTTCTCTGCTGCCATTTCACTTTCAATTTAACCCTATAGACATGTTGAATGCACCATGTCTACTCTGTAATATACTACTAAACATTGCTTATTACAAAAATGACCTCTGTTTAATAAATTGCTTTGGACCAGAAGAAACTATAAATGAACTATAAGTTCCTGATGGAGACACCACAGTTTTAACCTCTCTGGGTTCAGTGACACTTATAATAGTCCATTTCAAGGATTCTGGATGCAATGCTATATAGTTGAGATATTCTCTCCTGTGAGGCGTGAAGCTTCTAAACAGAAGCTTTAAATAATTCCTCTCCCACATGTGCCCAGCTGGGTCCCATCTCCTTGAATGTGAGTTGTTATCTTTGGGGAACATAACTGCCTGACAGCTGTGTGAACTGCTACAAATTCAGGGACTGCTGCTGAGATGACTGCCTGGCACTGCCCCACTGGGAAACTGGTTCCAGTCCCGAGAATCTGATTGTTGAATTGACCACTGAGGTGAAATGCAGGCACGTATTTGGTAAATATGAAGTCTAGAAAAGCTCTACTTTGCCTTGAGGTGGAGATTATTCTATTCACTTCTTCTTGGCTCAGAATGAGTGCTCGGACTCTTCCGAGGTTATAATAAAGGTCCTCTCATTCTGTCTTGTTAATGGGTAAACAGGTGTCAAAGTCTCTTTGCAACATACCCAACATTCTTTCATTACTTTCTCCAAATTTCCCATGTGTCCCCCTATATGGCATATAGACTATTTGAGTTACATGTTTCCAGGAATGAGCCTCCCTAGTTCATAGTATTACATGATAATTATACAATCCAAAAATCAAATAACAAACATGGATTACAGGACATAAGGACAAATAAAAATTAAAAATGAGACAATTCCATCTGTTGAAAATAATGAGATTTCACTCTCCCATTTCTTGGAAAATTAACTTTTGAAAATTTGTATTTGTAAGTTCTTTTCTGCCTCTTTGAAGTGTATGTGAACCTTTTTAGAAGCTAAAGAAGCCTCTTGCCAGCTTTGACCTAAAAATGTCCTTCATGAAGACCTGGGAGACATCTCTTGGAATTCTAAATCTCAAGGGAGATATGTAGCACCTGTATCTCCCAGCTTCTGTGGGAGGGTAGCAACCTTGCTCCCAGTTGAAAAACTCTTCCTGTCATAAAGATAATATTTTTTCCTTTGTACAACACCAATTAACCAGCATCTATAGTCACTGCAATTAAGAAGTGAGTTTAGGATAAACTATGTCTAATAAATTGTAATATTAAATTGCCTTACTTGAAATCTAAGCATGGTTTATCCTGAAAAGATGTATAATAAGTGGATGACATTTTTTATCTCTTCAATCTCTTAGCACATTGCTTGAGATTCATGTCACATTCTGATTTAATGTTCCTCCAGTAATAAAAAATGTGCTCTTTTTCTACCACTTCTGTGAAGTTTTCTGGGTTGGGAGATTTCATTTTCCATTAGATTTTGCCAAGTGGTATATCATTTTTTATCTTGCCCAAACTGCATATTATTTGGCTAACTTTTATGCATCATGAGTTTCTATTTCATTATCCACATATCTAGATATTATGTAATTCAGAAGAAAACATTACTTCAGAAGAAGAGAAAATGAGAGGTAATCATTTTTAAATGCATTTTTATATTGAATTGTGCTTTTGAAAATGAGTATTTACTGAAAGATAATAATTTTACACTATAAACCACATGCATAATAAAGATTATTTTTACCCTGAGGAAAAGATACTGGGGAAATGTTTTAAATGTTTTGTGATTTCAAGGGTTTTCATGTAGAATATAGAAGAGGCTTTTTTCATTATAATCTCAGAAGGGGGGGAACTGATTTAGTAAAAACAGTGCTTTAATAGATGAATCTCTATCTTGTCAATCTTAGCTCCCTTCTAAAGTCATGTGCGTGCTAACAGTGAAATCATTCGAGGGTGGTTTAGCAAACGTCATCTGAAACTCTAAAGACACAAGCCCAGCTCTGGTGGAATATTAAAGTCCATACTACCTAGATATTTCTGACTCTACCTTCTACTATTTTTTGTAAAGAAAGAGATTTTTTTTTTTTTAATCCTCACCCAAAGACATGCTTAGAGAGGGGTAGGGAGAGAGGGAGAGAAACATCGATGTGAGAAACATTGATTGGTTGCCACTGGTACGCAGCCCAACCAGGGATCAAACCTGCAACCCAGGCATGTGTCCTGAGCAGGAACTGAATCTGTCATCTTTCAGTTTTATGGGATGATACTCCAACCAACTGAGCCACACCAGCCAAGGCAGAAGATTTTTATCAAAAGTGAATGGATGCTATAAAGACCAAGATCTACCTTTGCCAAAAGTCTTAAGTGCCAGGCACTTTGCTGAGCATTTTATACACATCATTCGTAGTCTTCACGACAAACCTAAGATATATGTATCCTGAGCCCCATTCTACACCTGGGAAACTGATGGGCACAAATCTAGCAAACGTGCCTGGCCACCAGGTGTTTGTGTTTAATATCAGACGGCGCTGCCTCTCATCCAGGAAAACTTCACAGGCTCTAGAGTTAAAGTGAATGAAGTCAGAAGGACTCATTGTTATTTTTTATGAGTAAAGTGACATGAACTTTACAGAAAATCATAGAAGCATGTGTGTTACAGAGCCCCCGGGCTGCTCCAATTGAAAACAAACCCACAAGCTCTTTAGTTAGGGGTCCGATTGCCCGTCGCCAAAATTACAACTCTGAACATTATATTTGAGTAAAAAGAGAAATTGTTTATTTAACAGTTACACATATCCTTGCCTCCCCTCTGCCAAACCTAACCAGTTTTGGGGGGGGGGGGGTCAGAAACACCGTTTCCCTACTTCCTAGGCACAGTTCAGCTTTACCAGCAGCTGCCAATCACTCAATCTGATTGGCGAGGTCCTTTCTGTGCTGTGGTGTCCTCCAGCTCTCAATGCAGGGCCACCTGGATTCTCAGCCTCCTTGCGAACTGTCTTCTTTCTGTAAACCCCATGGATCTCCTCTCCTTCTCCAGAGCACCTCTGCGAACACTCACCAGCGAGGGAGACAGCCCCAGAGCGTACCCCACCTAAAGTGTTTGCAGCTGCCTATATATCCCGGACTGCGTCCTCTGACGCAGTGGGTGTTGCCAATAGTTCTGACCATTCACAGAACCCCACGTAGGCTCTGTGTGCTCTCCATACCATCCCCTGGTTCAAGACTCCTCCCATCCACCTGAGGCTTTGGATGCATTAAAGCAATTTACATAATGAAAGACACCAGCCATCAGCCTCAGGCATGTGGAGGCATTCTGAAAGCTGCTTCCTTCTCCCCATCCCCCAGCCACAAACTCCGGAGATTTTTAGACTCTCCTGTTTCTGTAACATGTGGAGTGTATTAATTTCTTTCAATATCAACATACTCCCAAAAGGCTTTTAATATTTCCAGAGTTAATAAAATGAATAAACAATTCATAAATTTCTAAAATGACATTCTTAAAAAATGACTTTCCTCAGAATGTTTTGCTTCTTAAAAAATTTAAAGTAAATTACAGTATTTAAAGGCATGTTACAGAATCATAATAATTCTGTTAAGGCAATTTTATTGTGACTTCAAGGCAGTAGTGCCCCAGGATTTTGTTATTCTGTCATTATCAGACCTTTGCTACCATGCCCCCAGCCATCTCCCCAGCATTTCTCTTACTCTCTTCTGCTTCTGACAACTAAAGAGAACTTTTCATATCAGAGCCTACTTGGCTCACACCAAGTTTACAACTAAATTCATTTTGGCCCTGTGAGCCTACTAGTCATGCTCCGTTGATTTCTTTTTTATTTTATTTTTTTATTTTTATTTCAGCAACTCATATTCCCAAATTCTACGTAAGGGTCATTCCCATCCCCACTATACTCCAACTTACTGCAGATGTGTCTCCTTTCCTGACACTTTTCACCCAAGACTTGTAGAAAACTTTTGGAAAGTCTCTCTTCTGTGCCCTCTCTGCCCATGTCCCATTTCTATGGGGTTTCTCTAATATTCTTCCCCCAGTCAGAGAGGTTTTACTGTAGTCAGAAAATAGGAAAAACATCCACTTTGCTCAAATAGATCGAAATCTTTCTCTCTTACATCTGAGATTTCAAGTTGAGTTTATACACTTAAATTTAATTTGGCTGCTATCATTTCTCTGAATTGATTACTATCTCCAAGTCAATGGATGACATGGCTTATTCTAACTGGCAGGAAGGTCCTCCTAGTAAGAAAAACAAATAAGTGTGACAGGGGAAGAAGCAAGGATAACAGCAATACCATTTAATAATTCAAAGTTCTCTGTTACAAAGACAATCTAAGCCTCTCTTTTAAAAAAGATTATTGTCCTTCTCCCCTTTCCTGCTACCATCCCATTCCTCTTCCCAAGAAACTACTTAAGGGTCATAGTGAACTGCTCTTCTTCCTCACCACCCTCAATTCAATTCAAGCACAGAGCTCAGAGATGCAGAGGAGAAGTGCAAGAGGTACAAGCTTAGTAGTTCTGATTATTCTCAAGTCACAATGGACATTTGGGTCTAAAAGACAACACTAGCATTTTCCAACATACCTGGTTCTTCTCTGATTCCAGGCACTGGAAAGATACACCTGTTTGTGCCTAGAGAAATAGGTATAGCCAAGTGGCTTGCTTGGTCAAAAAAACACGAGCTGAAGAGGCATGTGTCATCACAAGCTTAAGTCTTTAATATCCAGACCCCATTCTCTATACTGGGCTCTAGTCTTGGAGAACCCTAACCCTGATAGATCTAGAAATTATTATCTTTGCTGCCTACCTACACTGTGTGTCTGGCAAGATTGTGCAATATTATTTTATTGACTTTAAGTCTCTGGAATTTTTTTTTTTTTTTTTTTTTTTTTGCTAGCCATGGAGTTATTAGCCTATTAGCATGAAAAAAAGAAAGAATTATGGGATTACTACTTTATATGAAGTATTTTACTAGAATGTGTAATTTTAGCTTTAATAAATAAGCCAATTTCACAAATGTGGGGTAGAAAATGGATTTGAACAATCAAATTAATATAACTCTTAGCCCCCAACCTTCAGCTTTGAACATGTTTTCCTAACCTAGTAAGACAATTTCCCAACTGCTACTTAATAAACTCAGATACTCCCACCTCTCTGCTGAAACTGGTCATTATAAACACCATAACTTGAGGCCAGATGGATGTTCCAATAAGATCTAATATGTGAGTAGCTGAAATTTGAACAGCAAAACAAATTCTCAGCTCACTCTTGTCTTAGCAATTGTAGCTGTTGAAAATGCCAAAGTTATAACAAGGGCTAGTTCTGAGTGACATCTTCCCTTCACAGGACATGTTCTCTTCATTTGCAGCTAAATTAACAGCTACTTTTCTCAGTTTCCTATGCTGATTTCTCCTCTTCTCTGATACCTCGGAGTGTTGCAAAATCTCTTCTCTACCTACATTTCGTCGTCGGCAGCCGTCCGTCTCGAGAGACGATGGTGTAGCTTCTTAAGAATCTATCTGCACCGCCGAGAATGGCTGTGCAGTCCGACTCGGGAGTGACACGGTATCTGTCTCCTCCCGTGTTGAATCGACATCTTGTGATGACGCTGAAGCTACAGAGCCTGGGCAGGGTAATATGGAGGGTCTGCTGTTGCCCATGCAGCAGACCCCCCCTCTCTTCGCAGCTGAAGGGTCCAAGGGAAAGACGGAGTCAATACAGCTTGGCTTCAGGTGCGCCGCAGGAGTTGCCGGTGTTGACTACAACGTCAAACCGCCTTAGGGACTCCGGCTCCGGATTTTCTGTCGGGGTTTACTCCCTTAGCCTTTCCCCTGAAGAGGTATGCCGCAAGGCAGCGGAGGTTTTTTGGAGTCAGAGTTTTCCTTCTCTGATGTACCCTGACTGGAAGATCGAACCAGCGACACTTAGCTCGCAGGCCGACGCTCAATCCACTGAGCTAAACCAGCCAGGGCTTCTACCTACATTTACTCCCTTGATAATTTCATCCAGTGTCATGTCTTTAAGTGCCAAGTCCTATGTGCTTATATATTATAGTGCGTGCCACCAGCCTAAAACACTTCCTTGAATTCCACATTCATCCATGCACATGCCAATTCAGCATGTCCACTTGGATGTCTAACAGATATCTCAAACCAATATATCAGATCAGATTCTTGATCGCCCACACTCACATACCAAAACCTGCTCTTCCTATATTCTTGATCCATTTTTTTGGTTCTTTTTTTTTCTTTTTCTAATGTTCTTGTTATTTTTTAGCATGCTATGCAATTCAATTATTTATTGTTTATATTCTGTATTCACTCCTGGTAAGTAAGCCTCATAGGAATTTTGTTTAATGTTTCTGCTTTTCTGCATAAAAGTTAAACCATCCCCTGGGCTTAAGTAAGTAACCTTTATATACAGTGCTTATGAATCAGGAGACTTTTAATTTATTAAAAATATCAATATACAACTGTCATATAAGTAACCCATCTAAAAGAGAAAAATCAGAAGTAATCATTTTTCATAATATGTATTATTATTTCAATGTTTCTTTTCTTTTTCTCCCTCCTTTTTTAAAAATCCTCAACTGAGGATATGTTTTTACCTGTTTTAGAGAGAGAAGAAGGGGGAAGGAGAAAGAAAGACAGATGTGAAAGAGAAACATTGATCATTTGTCTCCCATATGTGCCCTGAACAGAGATCGAACCTGTAACCTAGGTATGTGCCTTGACTGGGAATT
The DNA here is from genome assembly GCF_987537825.1 of Furipterus horrens. Classification (NCBI taxonomy): domain Eukaryota; kingdom Metazoa; phylum Chordata; class Mammalia; order Chiroptera; family Furipteridae; genus Furipterus; species Furipterus horrens. The sequence goes on from NW_028327171.1 coordinate 57,532,028, forward strand.
GAACTTGCAACCCTTTGGTATACACGATGATGCTCCAACCAACTGAGCCACCCAGCCAGGGTGATGTTTCTTTTCATCAAAAACTAATGTAAGCATAAGTTACCAGCATAAGTTATCGCCTGGCAGGATAAGGTCCCCAACACCGAGGTGCTGAAGCGAGCCAATATGAGCAGTTTGCATGCAGTTCTTAGCGAGAGACGCCTCAGGTGGCTCGGCCATGTCAAAAGAATGGATGCAGGCCGTATCCCCAAAGACCTCCTCTACGGCGAGCTAGCAGAAGGCAAGAGGATGAGAGGGCGCCCAAAACTGCGGTTCAAAGACATCTGCAAAAAGGACATGACACAATGCTCCATCAATCTCAACACATGGGAAGTTCAAGCAGACGACCGCCTAGCCTGGAGGCTCGCGGTCAGGCAAGGTACGCCACGCGCAGAGGCTGCACGCAACGAGGAGGCGGTCCCGAAAAGATCGAGGCGGAAGCAGCGTCAACAGCAGCAACAACGGCCATCTGCCTTCACCTGTAACAAGTGTGGCAGGGATTGTCACTCCCGAATCGGACTGCACAGCCATTCTCGGCGGTGCAGATAGACTCTCAGGAAGCTACGCCATCGTCTCTCAAGACGGACGGCTGCCGACGACGACCAGCAAGAAATGCACATCTGAAGAATATCTAGCCTCTTTATACTAATATGCTTGAAAAATAATCGGAAAAACACTGTATCAACAAATGTACAACTGCTATATTTTTATATAAATCTACAATGTCAACTTTAATTACTTATCCCTGACATTAATAGTACTTCTCACCTTTCAGTGTATTAAAGTTACCATTTTGTAAGATCTAAAATAAGCAAAGATCAATTATAGTTTCACATATGCAATTAGCCTTAAATATTTCATTTTGCCTAACTTCATGAAAATAATATTTTAACAGCCTTACTGAGTTCACATTCCGTGAAATTTATATATTGAAAATATACAATTCAGTGTTTTATTATATTCACAGAGTTGTATGACCACTATTATAATCTAATTTTAGAGCATTTTCATCATCCACTAATATAAACTCATTCCATAAACAGTCACTCCTTATATCTCCACCCCAGTACCAGGCACAACCACTAATGTACTTTCTGTCTCTATGGAATTGTCTATTCTGGAATTTTCAAATAAACGGAATTACACAGCACATACATGTGTGTGTGCGTGTGTGTGTGTGTGTGTGTGTGTGTGTGTGTGTGTGTGTGACTTGCTTAGCAACAGTGTAGCATGTATCTCGACATTATTTCTTTTTACTATGGGTTCATTGTATGCCACACATTTTTATATATTCAACAGTTGATGGATATTAAGAATGTTTTCACATTTTGGATAATAGGACTAATTCTACTATGAACATTTATGTGCAAGTTTTTTTCATGTGAATGTATATTTTTATTTTTGTTGAGTTCATACCTACTATTCTATAATTGCTCGGTCACACGGTAACTAACTACATGCTTAACATTTTAAAATACCACCAAACTTTTTTCCAAAGTTGATGTACAATTTTGAATTAAAAGGGAATATTTTTTACATTGTTAATATTAGCATTTTTTGAAGTTATTGTTTGCTGAAGGGGAAAGTTAAAATTTAAATTATAGATGCATTTCAATCATGAAATAAAGCAACATAAATTGAACAAAATTAAAGATGCTCTGTTACATTCAATTTAGTGAGCATTTGATACATTTTACCTTGAAAACATCAATTTTAGTATTTATCAAAGAGCACTAATACTTGTACACCTGCTTTTCTTATAGTCTCTCAGTCTTAATAGTAGCAAAGAAGGTCCCCCTCTGTTTAAAAGATCATCCTCTTGGACTGAGAGCATAGTATCAGGAGGAGATTCCAGGGAGAGTAGGAAAGGAGAAGGGCATCAGTGGGACTGCAAATTACCTAAATAAACCCCAGAAATACTTAAGATGGAGGGCCAGAACGCACCACCCAATCACCTTTGTTTCCATTGGGTGTGCATTCCAGGTCTTGGATCTGACCCCATAGGGCCTGGAGCATATGACATCAAGGGAGGCCTCCAACTTAAGGAGCTCCCAAGTCAGTAGCTCTCACCAATATGAAACAATATGTATTATTCTGAGTTGTCTCCAAAACAAAGCTAAAGATATATATACCACCTTATATGGACCAGTTCCCCAGATGGTGCTGCCCTGAGCACAGGGAGTAATTCACAAGGATGCCCACTGTAACATTATTCAAATGGAAAAACAACCCAAATGTCTTTTAAGAGAGAAAATGTTAGTATTCAATAGCATTATATATGTGAGTTAAAATAAATGTTATTTATTAAAACATACAGGGTGATGTTAGTTATATGGTGCTTTAAAATTCTCAAATTTTTATTTTATATTTCAAATATATAGAAAAAATTTAAGAGAATAGTAAGATGAACATCCATAAACTCTCTACCAAAAATAGCCAACTATTAACATTTTGTCACGTTTGCTATTTCTCTACACATATCTTTGTGAAAAATTTGAAAGTAATTTGCAAACCTCATGGCATTTCATATCTAAATACAAAATATATCCAAATAACAAGAACATTTTTCTGAATAACAACAATATCATTATCACACCTAAGAATGTAAGAATTATTAAGACATAAAAAATACTACTATATATTGTTTACAAAAGCACAATAAAAAGGGAAGAAAAATACCGTGTATCTCAGAAACTCCCTTGAGTTTATCTCTCTAGGTAGGAAATGGGAGAAGACAAGAAACAGAGTCAAGGAAGGACATGAAGGAGTCTTCTGTTGTACCAAGAGTATTTCTTCTTTAAAGAAAATAAATACATATAGAAAAATGCTAGTACTCATTAAATCTAAATTGTGCAAACATGTATTTCTCAGACTTAATAGTATGTGTTAAAATGTTTCTTTAAAAAAGAGAGAGGCTGTGATTAATTGAACTTTACATTGCTCTGGATGAAGAATAGTTACTGATGATAATATGAAGTAAGTATACTTCGTAAGTAAGAAATGGCTTAATATCTGAATTTTATATAGTTCAATATACTATATATTATATTATATATTATATTTGACTAATTTAGTATATTGATAAAAACATCACAAGGAAGCATGTTGAGATATGTAGAAATATCTGTTGGCTTGGTTTTCAAGACTCACACACATAGATAGAAAGAAGTCTTGAAGACCAGACCATAATACAAAGGCAAATGCTGAGTGGCTCACCTGTCAGGCCTACTGAAGAAGGGCCACTGGAGCAAAGCCCACAGAGAGAGGACTAGAGGGAGGTATGTGAGTCCCTGCTGTCTCACACCACTCAAGCTGCTAACAGTAATCTGACAGCACCTGATGGCAGACTCTGGAAGAGGGACTTAAATCCTGGACTATGGGGTTTTTCAGCTATAAGATTAGGAAGTTTGGTAACCCCACCATGTGACCAAAGGTATAATGCAACAGTGCTATGACTTGGCAGAACCTTGGCTCCAGCCCTACCTGCCAGTTCAGCACACTGGCCAGATGAGCACCAGCATGCTTGGGAACAGAATCCAAGTCTGATGCTCAATACTGTATGCTGGTTCTATGCACGTGATGTAGCTGGTTTCCATGGAGCTTTGTGGGAGGACAATTTCTTTTCTGGGGCACCAACCTGTAGGAAAATTGTCTTCAATAAATTAATCCTTTTCTCAAAAATGTCAAAGAAATACTTATTTTCCCTCTAAAGAACATTAATCTAGAAAAAGAATACATTCAGTAAATTATAAAAAATAAATACAAAAAGTTGGCAGGGTAGACTCTAATATATTAAAACATACAATATGTATGAAACATACATAAAATGACTATATAAGAGGCTATAAAATATAGTGAGAAAGTGCTGGAGGATAAATCAGGAGATGTGAATTACAGTTTTTATATTTTCACTGTTCGTTTGAATGATGGACAATCTACTAACATTTTTGAATCCCCTAAATTTTACCTAAAATTGATCTAAAAATAAATAACTAAATTTACTCTGAAAAGAAAATGATTATTCATAAACTCTTTGGACTGATGTCTGTTTCTTAGGGGTCTAAGTTATAAATGACCAATTAATTAATTTTGGTTATGACAAGAAAAACATCTTTCTGATTAATTCTGATTTGGAGTGAAGAGTCCCACTATTTAAAACTGTTTATTGTTATTTTTATTTTTATAAAGAAATAAAAATGATTTTGATTAAACAAGACAGAACATTAACCATTTTGTCAACCACTTCAGGAGCAGGGGCATTAGTAAGTATAAAGTACTCACATGAATCCATACAAATGATATATTAAAATCTGTATAAATGGTGAAATTTTATATTCCAAAAATGAGGTTACTTTTTCCTAAATCTTTTGTATAAACAATCATACATATTCTACTTTAATTTAAAACACTTAAAATGAATTTCAAAATATATTTGGTTCTGTCAAATCACTAACCCAGTCACTCATAATCTTTTAACATGTTCTTTGTATAGTATGACCCTAGATATTACAGATTTTTATAGCCAAGAGGGAAAAGAGTATCCTTTACATTTTTTTACTTCTAGATTTATTCTGATCTTTATTTTTATTATTGTTTATATTCCAATCTATAATACTTCTTATTGAGAAATCGTAGTGCCATATAGAGGATTTGGCAAAAGTAGGTTTACTGTTCATCATATAGAAAAATAATACAATAATTAATAAATAATAATACAACAATAAACTGTGTTTCATGTACTCACAATTGTAAACCTACTTTTGCTCTACCCTGTATATGTAATATGCCCTTAATACAATAATCTCAGGTTATGCTTTTTGTTTTTTGTTTATTAACAAATAACTAGATTTTTCAATGGTTAATCTAAGTTTCATCTCCTCTTTCAAATACTATAACTTTGTAATTTTAAAAACTGAAAAAAAATGTGGTCATAAATAATTAACATGAGACTTGTATTTTGATGGAAGAAACTAAGGCATGTGACTTTGTAAGGTTCTCTAAATATCATCTCTCAGTGCTTGAAGAATTGAGGGGAACCTTTAGAATATTATAGATAAGGACTTCTCTTAATTCAGTATTTTTACTAATGTCATCTCTTGCTCATCCCATTCCCTGAATTTATCATTCCACTATCTTTAATGGAATAACTAGAAAAGAAGATAAAAACAAGTAAGAAAATGAAAATGGTTAACATTGTATAGGACTTAGCTTTTAACATCTGTACATATAATATTTCATCTTCTTAGTAAACCTGTTAGTAGATGTGAAAAATCACACTCAAGCAAGTCATGAGGTTTGCCACAGAATTCATAGCCCATATATTGTAAAGTTGGGACTGAAACTCTAATCTTTAGATCTAGATTTTGTGACAGGACAGCTTTAGCTCTTATAACAGGTAATAGGATAATCTTCCATGTCATTGACTATCTCTCCACTTCCTGAACTCCTGTTCTGGAATCCAGTAGAAAAGACTGTGTGTCTGAGTGCTTTCTTTTGATGTAAATACATGAGAGCCGTCCTAAATTTCCATGGGGTTTCCAAGCTTTTGTCTCACCTTCCCTTTAACTTACCATTAGTAAATCTCAAGACATACACTGTGTTTCTACAGGAAGTCTAGGCACCTCCCAAGTATTGCTGAGGATGCATCAGAGGTCCCGGCAGAACCTAGTACAATGTCTGGCAAATATCAAATGCTTGAGAAATGTTAGATATCAATATTATCCCTTTCACTGCACCCTTCTCTGCTTATCATCATTGCCTTCACAAACCACTTCATGTGCTTCCCTTCTCCCGGGTTCATCGTGCCCCAGAATGCTAAATGACTCCCTTCGTTTTATTCCTCAGCATGCACCTAACAAAAGGTTAAAGTGTTCAACAGGTGGTACTAAGTCTTTCATGTGGCATAATGAGATTATGATACGGGAAAGGAAAATGACACCTGAACACTTTTCAAGTTATTACCCTAACTAGAATTTCCTTCTTTGCCACATTATCTGCTTGACCGTGTCTTGTCTTTTTACCTTATGCCAGGTTGTTGATATTTTCCCATCTCTCCCAGTAGCATCCCATGTCTGCCTCATCCTGTCTCTCAAGCTCCAAGCTTCAAATTGCAGCCTCTGGCCCAAGGTAAAAAAGTCAAAAATAATTTCACATTATAATAATCTCTTCATGCAAGAAATACTGTCTTTTCACATCTTTGTGCAAAGCAATTAACTCTTGACTATCACAAACTTCAAAACAGTAATAAACATGTTCATTCTCTTTTTCTTCTTTTTAATCAGAGATCCATTTCTCAGACAGGATTTACACTTACGTTTTCACCTCACCCCCAAAGTACCTGCAAACAGAATCCTTTTCCCAAGATCATTGGTAACTTAGTTTAGACACAGAATCATAGTGGCACAGATAATATCAGTAACTTTTCCAGATCCAAAGCCAAGGTTCCAGCTTCCCCCAATTACAATCTCTTTTTAAAAATTTATAAAATGAAAGTAAGGATAACAATCTGAGAGTGAATTTTTCCTTCAGAATTTGGATTCAGCATAATTTGTAAATGAGATTTCTGTACTAGTATGATTATTTACATGAGAAAAAGATATGATCATATTACTTTTTGTTTTTATTTGCATGCTTGTTTTGCTGTTATAATCTCTGAGTTAAATTACTTTGTTTATTCTTAAAATCATTTATTCAAGCTGATCTTTTCCCACATACATTTTTTAAAAGTTTTGACTAGCATTGAAGGGTACTAGGATATTTAAAGAAACTGAAAAATAAAACTAGAAATATCTTTATCAGAATTGGTGAAGACTGTTAGGCAAAATAACATAAACACTGAAGAATTTGTAGGATCATCCTTGAGTTCAAGGTTTTATTCTAAATAATAAAGTTAAAGATGTCAAGATGACCTTTGAGACAATCTCAGACAACCTTATATTGTTCAAATAAGAAAACTAAGTCTTTCTGTAAAGAATATTGGCAGAGCCTAGTTTGGAACCGAGGTCTCCCTTCTGTGTTACCACAGAGACCAGGGATAAACAGTTCCTTTAAAATACACCATCATACTCTGGTTTCTTTTCAGGTCGTATGAATCTTTCACCTTTTACCAAAATACACCCTCTTTGCCTAGTACAATATTATTGTATGACATTGTGAAGCTCATTTGCCTCTTCCTCTATGAAGTTTTCTTTCCAAAGCAGAAGAGAATATTTTTGCTCCTAAAGAGGAGAGAACATCTGTCCAACTCAGCATCCTCAGCCTTACTTACCCCAGAACAAAGGCAAAGATGTCTATAGACAAGACAAACAAATCTGTTTTCATCTCATCTCAAACCTATTAGAAATTTAAAATTATGCTTTCTCAATTATTACAGTACAGGGTTGTACTTTAGAAATCTCTATATGTAATATAAGATCCAATTCACTCAGGTGATACCTGTTATGTTTGCATATGCCCACTACAATTCACTTCACTTTTCATTAAATGTCAATTAACCTAAATCTACCCTAGACTATAAAACTACAAGAGGTTTGTGATAGCATAGCATAAGACTGGCATTAAATCAGCAGAAACGTAACATTAGATTTTCTATTTCAGTTGCTTTGCAGTCTGTAAATACGGATCGTTCTTCCATGAAGTTATATTTTCAATGAGCAAAACTGACTCATAGTGCAGCCTGCTCTTAAATCAGGGAAATGAAGGCAAATTTAGATGTGGAGGTAACCATATTTTTATAATGAAAATTAAAGCTGGAAAAAAACATCTAATTATAGAATCTAATTTGCAGCAATATTATTTCTTACTGTGTGCAATGCACTAAGAGGTATTCATGAGAATGCTAATGAAATCGTTTATTGACACAAGCCTTCCTCTAAAGCTACTCAGGCTTACTACTTCAAATATTACAGAATTGCTGCAGTTTAAAAATATAAAAAAGGAAACCCATGTCATTATCATAAATGTATATCTATGAGAGTTTATATTCCAAAACTTTGTCATGAAACAACATTGATACCTTTTAAACCCATATTTTTGTCTCTCTTGATTTATGTAATTTTTATTTTTATGGAAAATTTATTAAACAAGTTACATCAATGTTATTTAATTAAGAAAGAAAAACACTCATCACCTTAATACAACTGCTGTTTTCATCTTAGTGTATTTCCTTCTCATTCATTTCTCACATTGGCTCATTGCAATCTCTGTGTGATCTTGATAGAATTTTAATGCCATTCCATATTCAGCCTCCTGATAAGAAACCTCAAGCTAAACAGAGCGACTGCAAAATTATTCCTGTGGGTTTCCTGAGGCATCCTGGATGTGAGTAGAAACTCCAATGTTATGAAAGGTAAACAGTAAAGAAAATCTTTACATTAAGAGATCCCCAAATTCCTGTGTTGATGAGTTTCATAAACTGTGTGTACTAGCTCTAATGATAATTAAACATTTAGGCAGCTTTCTAGAACTTATGAAGTGGTCTTGTAGAAATGTTTGCAATTGATTCATACAAAATTCTAGTATGAACCAACTGTTACTGATCCACTTTGCAGATAGGAAACCAAGTCTCCTATGTTCACATTATTTGCCCTTCGGAATAGGTGGGGGGTTAGCAGCACCCAGCAGGAAGCAGCCTCCCCTCTCACTTCTCTCCATAATACTGTTTCCCAGAAGCACACATTGTGAACAATGGATATGCTTATCTGCCTGTGTGTTTCTGCTCCATGATGGCAGAATAAGAACTTGGAATCAAATAATTTAATCCTAGTGTTTTTCTGCTCCAAATCCAACATGAACTGTCTGATCTGATTGCAAGAAATTTTGGACTTCTCTCGATTAGAAGAAAGCATGGAATAAATAAACAAATAGCAGTTACATTGTGATATAGTGACATCTGTGACTTTCTATGAAATATTTTCTACCAATTTTATATTAAAAATACTAGGCATTCAATGATAACTATTCCTCATTAATGACTGACTCACTATTTACAATGGCCCTATTTACAAAACCAATACACTTTTACATTAAAATGAAATGTAACAATTCAGGGAAACAAAAAGAAAGAAAACAAAGTAAAATCTAAGATCACTACAAATTGTCTCACTCGCATAACCATCAGAGGATTTGTTCCTGAATGTCATTTAGTTTTCATGCTACTGAGCAAGATCATAAGAGAAATGACATTGAAAGCCCAGAACACTAGGAGAACTGTCACTGTTGCATTAAAGTAAAATAGCCTTTAGTTCTAAAGCCTTTGCTCAATTTTCCAAACTGAATGCCACAGACTACCTAACATACCAATGCATTTTAAATCCAATATTTATACTGAGTTTTTTAAAATAGATTTTGTGACTTCAAGTGCTTTATGAATTTAAAAGAAGTAAAATAATAAGAATCTGGAGAAAAACTAAAATAAGTATTGTTAATTGCATATGAAAGCATTGTCCATACTCAACGTGATATGGGAATGCCCTCTACAGATGTTAAGATTACTCTCTTATAACCATTTTTTTTCTCATTTCTGTAAAAAAAATGTGTTTTAAGTACAGTGATATATAAAGACAATGATAACTAGTGCTGGCACAGTAAAGAAATGTAAACAATTCAAATAAATTGACCAAAGAAATTGAAAATAACCCATTCAAGCCCCTCTATCATCATGCTTTCCTCTCACTGTGCATGTTAATAGAATGTAAAATAACCCAAATGGAAAGCTTTATCTAAACTTGCTGCAGTCAATCTGAAATAATGGTAGACTGTTTGATGTGTCAGTCTCATGCTTCTAAATCTTGAACAATAATAACCTGAATTAGAGGACAACATTAAGTAATCATCAAAACTTCTCCCAAGTGTTCCTTGGGCTGAGGGGTGCTCACACACCCTCCTATCAATGTCAAGGAGGCTTCTGAGTCTCACATAAAAAATGAATCTCATGGCACAGCAGGGTTGACCAGAAAGAAAGCAGGGAGACTTCACCATTTGTGATATGAATGAAAATTTCAAGATAGTTTTTTATCTGCATGCTTTCAATTTAAAGTTTAAAATTCTGTCTTTAGTTAATCTTTGAGAATTTGGCATGATTTATTTAAATGCTTAACACAAACATATAAAATGAGATTTTGCAAAATAAAAAAGCAAGTCAAGATATTAAACTAAGATGCCAGTTTCTTTTCTATTTTAGAATTTTAGAGGGAAGAAATTATATATAGACAAACCAGGAATAGCATGATAACCAATGCATAAAATCACAAAATGTTTGGATATTGTCAATAAACCAAATCTCAGACAGGCTAGATAGATGAGAAATGGTTTACTGAACATAACATTGTGTCCTATGCAGTGTTGACATGAAAAAGGAAAATATGGTGTTTAAAGGGGCCAGTTTAAAATTAACTCCTTCCAGTACCATGCTAGCATCAACTGGCTCACAAAGGGCAACTGTTAAATTACCAGGAATTTGTGAGCCGATGTTAAACATATCATTATTGAAAATTAAATTATATAAACTAAATAAATTACATCAATAAGAATTATAATAAATAACCCCAAGTCATCACATCCAAATAATTTTGCTCCATTTGAATATTGTCTATACTCTCTGGATTTTTTGTGACCATTGTGCTGTGTGGGAACATAATAATGGTGTGTACCATGCGTCTCTTCCCAATTCCATGTTTATACCAACATGACACCATCTCAGGAGGCTGAAATAGAATATAATGGAATTATTTAAAGCATGGAAATCAACAAATAATACAAATCAATACTGTTTTTTCTTAGAGAACTGGTTTTAACATTTATCAACATAACATTTAATTGAATTTATAAGAATAAAATAAATGTTAGTACACATAAAGAAACTTTAATAGTTAAAACATAGGACAAATATATATGTTGTATTATATCACTGTTACAAATTCTTATTTGACAACTCAATTAAAAGAGAATTTTTTTTATTTAATCATACATTTCTATAGTAATCTAGTTTGTTTTCCCTCACTTGGAATGGTCCTAAACAATATATTATGGGCAGAAAAGAATCTGCTATCTATTTTAATTGTTTAGAAAGAACTTGCATAATTTCAAATAGCACTCTATTTCTAGATATAATTACATCAAAAAATTACTGTCTATGTCTAATATTTAAATCAAAGATGCAGTGAAGGTGATTAGCAGATGAAAAATAATGTCTTTATAAAAATAAATGATTATCTTGGTAACCCTCAATAAGGAATCTACCTATAAGGAAAGTGTCAGGTACTACTTGCCTAGTTTTCAGGAGGTAAAAAGAAAAAGTTTGAATTTGGAACTTTATTATATAGAAACCAGATCATTAGTGCTCGATATTTTATACATGAATTCAAAGGTATAAAGTAACCTGAAAATAGTACAAAACTGAATAGAAAGTCAGACTATTTGTTATAGAGGAAAACACTACTAGAAATTATTATGAGATAATTTCATGGAATAAGAGGAATTTAAACTGGGCTTTTGTAGCAAGAGAAAAGTAACAAAAGAAAAATAAGTAATTATACTGCCTGGCAGCAACAATAAACACAACTGCTACTCTCCTAAAGTAAGCAGCTGGTTTGCAACTACTCCCAATCCCAGAGCTGCTAGCATTGTTTCACTAGAAATGCCTTCTACACTGAGAACAGGTCCTTTTTGGCTGGGGTTTTGGGGAGCAGTCTTATTGAATGGAGTAAATAACTGTCTGATCATGTTGAATCTATAAGGAACTTGCACTAGTAAATGAAAAGTGGAAGTGGAACTGAGTACAAATTAGTTTAAATAATAAAAAGACATACATTGCAAGAGATCATAAATACAAGTTTAAGGTAATATGAAATACTACCTCTCAGAAGTTACCTAGCAAGATTAAATTCCGGTTGCCCTGCTCATGAACACACCATTTATCATCTCGTTTACTCTCGCTGCTTCACTTCTTCACTCCTTCAACATGCTTCCCAGAATTATCTTAGCTACACCTCCACCTGTCCACCCCTCCCCAACTCCAATTTTTGTCTTAGGGTCTTGTTTGGGGAGGACCCAGACTAATATAGAATCCTCATAGAATGGAATAAGAATAGTAAGTAATCCATTTGTGACCAGTAGCATTTCAGATAAACGTTTTCATACTATGTCAATGCAATTCTTAGATTGACATAGGAGAGAGAAAAATACTTCAAGAGTGCAACTCAGTTCCATGAATGTCATATGGTACCTGCTGTCTGTGCTACAAAAGCACTCAGTTTATCAAAAAGAAAAAAACTGTCTCACAAAGTACCCAGTATTCTTATACTAAAATTTCCAAAAAAAGCTACTAAACAGACCAAAACAGAAAGTTACATTCCTCAAAGGTGATAAGATAATTCTGTTTCTTACTAGTCTCTTAGATGTCAAGGTGAATATTTGCAAAATCCTGACCAGCTCTGCCAAGGAATCAACCTCTCCAGTGCCAATTATTTGGAAGCTGATATTAGCAAATTTGTGAAAACTCCTCAGGACCAAGTGTAGAGAGAATTTTCCTCTGGTGGTGGACAGCTATTCACCTCACTATATTTGGCATTATAGTCATTTCAGGCAGTGGTCAAATGTGCTGTCACTTGGCCACAGGAGCAATATCATTGATCTGCTGCCTGGCCATTAAGCTGCCCGGTCCTTCAGCTCAATGCTCAGAGTTCTTTAGGGCTTTTCTTTATAAAGCCAACACTTTCAAAAGTCCTTGGAACTCAACTCAACCATTTACTGATGGATGCTCTAGACCTCTTCTCCCCAGCCCCACAATCACACCTGCCTCTTGCCAACCCAACTTAGTAGATGTTTTAGGGATCCATAAGTATACCAACCTACTTCAGTTGAAAACTACAAATGTTGGAAGTTCACCAAAATATAAGGGACTAATCCCAGTGTAACTCTTTGGATCAAAGCAGGTAGAGCTGACTAAGATACAAGGAAACACAGGAGAGCAGCAGTAGTCAGAATACCAATGACCATTTCAGCTGTATCCTGAGCTTGCTTCGTGAAATTAACCAATATCCAATTTCCCAGAAGGTAAAGTCACATAATACAGTCTCTGGAGCAAGTGCATTTTTATATTTTAATTATTTGCCATTCTGCTATAAAATCACCATAAAAGTACATTAAAGCAAATCTATATGAAAGAAACACTGAGTGCTAAATAGACCATTTGCCATAAAAATAAAACATCTTAATTTAAAGGAAAAAACACTATATTTTTAATTATATGTTAAGATAAGTGGAAATAACAAGATAGTTTCTCCTTTGTAGGAGTAGCTGTGTACCTCAGTGACAGCCCAAGACAATGTTGTACACAAGACAACTCCATGCACAGCATCCAGCCTATTGATCACCATTTAATTTGGTCGATTATCATTTAATTGCCAAAAATAATGCCAGAAATATTATATTAGAATAGGTAAAAATAATAAAATCTTATACCAAATATCTAATCAGAGCAATAATATAATTCACTGAGGTTCATTGAAGCCAATTTCTTAAAATAAATATCAGAAATTACAGTAAATTTCAAGTAGAAGCATACACAGAAAAATGCAAACATGTCTTTTTTAAAAAGCTAATTCTATCTTCCTAATCTAGAGTTGTGTACCAGTAACTCTCTGAAATTGAGCTGTGTAGATGCTATGCCTTCTTATAACACCCTCTACTTCTTATCATGGTACACATAATATAATACTGTTTCACTAACCTATTTAATTTTCTATTGCTCTCATCAAAATCTGTTATCTTTCACAGAAGAGACAATATTTTCATTCATATATATTCTTAATACTATATATAAAGTTCAAATACTGACACAATAAACAGTATATATTTGAATGAATAAATAAAATGATGTTCTTAATAAAATTTTTATCTCCCTTTTTTATATTCTCATGTGAGAGAGAAAGAGAGAGAGAGAGAGAGAGAGAGAGAGAGAGAGAGAGAGAGAGAGAGAGATCAGTTGCCTCCTGCACATGCCTCTACAAGGGATAGAAACTGCAATCTAGGCATGTGCCCTGACTGGGAATTGAACATGCAGCCTTTTGGTATATGGGATAATGCTCCAACCAACTGAACCACATCAGGGCAGAAGAATTTCTGATCACAGTAATATTAGCTTAAATGAACAGCAATGTATTATTGGTTAAAAAAAGGCTGGTAAAGACTAACAAGATAGAGTATTACCCATACATTAAAATTATAATATTGAAAAATATTTAATGACAGAAATTCCCTGGTAAAATGTCAAAATAAAAATCAGTTTACGAGACATTTTAATTTTTGTTAATAAATACATGGCTATAAAGGAAAGTATCAAATATTAATAATAGTTATTTTGGGGTTCTGTCTTTCTCTCATCATTGTTCTGCATTTCAACTATTTTAAAAATAGTCAACAAATTATGCAATAAGAATTTAATATTTTCCTAAAATAACAAGTCCTAGTAATTATTTTTTACATGTGGTATTTAATAATGGAGGAAGGAGTCATCCACCCAAACTTTCTATATTTGGCATATTTTGATAACATTTTAGAACAATAGTAATTTTAATAATTTAGATTATAGAAAGTGATCTTATACTCTAAATTGTAGCTCTCAATTTGAAAATAACGGACTAAAAGCTGGTTTGAGAGAAAGTTCATCTCCTTGAGCAAGAGGTAGTTATGCCCTTTCTTCTGGATTCACAAATCTTTCAAGTCGCTTGATCAATCGGAGCGCCAACTTCCTCACTTCCTGCATGTGAAAAACCCCTGCTGCACAGTTTTTTATGTGGTTAAGGAGATAGTGACTTAACATAATACCTTACACAAGGCATCGCATCCAGCTCTTATTATTGCCAGGCTATTATTATTTAAACTATTCATACTAAATTGGAAAGTGGAACCTAAAAAGAATTTGTAGCAAAAGAAACCCTTGTAGTTATAAAGTAGAGGTAAAAACCCATAGCAATACTTATGATTTCATATGTATACATACTGGTACATCAAAAAATAGACAATAAACCAGAAATTGGCATTGGCACAGAAAGTAATACTAACCGCTGAATTTTTACCAAAACTTATTGAACTGGGGTTTGTATTTTTTCTAGAACAATAAAAATGTGGGAAAAATGCAAAACAATCCTGAGAAAGAAGAACAAAGCTGGAGGCATCCCATTTCCTAAGTTTAAGCTATAATCATCAAAATGTTATGGTACAGGCATAAAAACTGACACAAAGGAACAGAATCAAGAGCCCAGAAATAAACCCATGCCTGTGTGGTCAATTAATAATTGACAAGGGCGCCGAGACTACTCAGGGAGAAAAAGACAATCTCTTCTGTAAATAGTGCTGGGGAAATTAGGTATGCAAATGGAAAGAAATGAAACTGAACCCCTATCTTATACCATAAACAAAAACTGTACTGAAATGGATTAAAGACTTCAATTTAATAGCAGAAACCATAAAATTCTTAGAAGAAAACATAGGGAAAATATTCTTGAAATTGGTGCCGGCAATGATTTTTTAGGTATGACACCTAAATCATAAGCAACAGAAGCAAAAATCAACAAAAATCAACTACATAACCTTCTGTACAGCAAAATAAATGATCAATAAAATAAAAAGGCCATGTATGGAATGGGAGAACATATTTACAAATCATATATCTAATAAGGAGTTAATATACAAAATACTCACATATAAGGAACATCTATAACTCAATAGCCAAAAAAATAAAAATCTCCAATTTAAAAATTGCCAAAAGACCTGAATAGACACTTTTCCAAAGAAAATATCCAAATGCCCAACTGGCACATTGAAAGGTGCTCAACACTATTAGTCATCAAGGAAATAAAATCCAAATCACAAGGAATTATCACCCCACATATGTTAGAATGGCTATTATTAAAAAGACAAGAGATAACAAGTTCTGGCGAGGATGTGGAGAAAAGGAAGTCATTGTGCATTATTAGTGGAAATGTAAATTGGTAAAATTATTATAAAAATGGTATGATGAATCTTTAAAAAAATCAAAATAGAACTACCATATGATTCAGTAACTCTACTTCTGGATATGACATCACTATCTTGAAGTGATATCTGCACTGTAAGTTCATTGTATCATTAGCCAAGGAAAGGAAACAACTTAAATGTCCATCAACAGATGAATAGATAATGAAAATATATTTAATGGAACATTATTTAGCCATAGAAATAAAAATCTGACATTAGAGACCATATGAATGGACCTTGTGGGCATAATGTTAAGTGAAATGAGTCAGACTGAGGAAGACAAATACCATTGGTCTCACTTGTGTGTGGAATCGAACAAAAATGGAACCCATAGAAACAGAGACCAGATTGGTAGTTACCAGTGGTGGATATGGGGAATGAGGAAAATGGATGAAGGTGGTCAAAGGCACAGAAACTTTCAATTCTAAGTTTTGGGAATGCAATGTACAATGTGTTAATAATACTGTACTGTATATTTGAAAGTTGCTAAGAGAGTAGGTCTTAAAAGTTCTCATAACAAAAAAAAAAAAACTATGTGAGGTGATGAATGTGTTAACTAAACTTATTGTGATAATCATTTTACAATATGTACATATATCAAATCATTACATGTACACCTTAAACTTATAAAATGTTACATGTAAATTATATTTCAATAATGCTGAAAAATAAAAGTAAAACTTTTTCTGGAACTTTTTTAAGCACTTGTATTATATTTTGTAACAATTACCATTTAATCTCTGATATGTATTTGTTACTTTATTATGGTGAATTAAAAACACATGTTTCAAGGAAAAAAGAGGAGAGAGTGACATTGATTTAAAGCTTTGGAAATATCTTTAAACTCTGACTTAAGAGGAGACAGCTTGATTACCACATCTGCTTCTGCATTCAAACTTTTGCTATAATAGTTTTGGTTGAAATATATCAAGAAAATCTTTCTGAAAAGATATAAAGTTAAAAAGGGGAAAAGTAATTTTATCGCTCTTCTAGGTAATTGTGCATAATATTTTTTCATAGTACACCAAAGTTGACAAGCTGTAATTTTTTTAGAGTTGCTTGCAATGTGGAATCTGCAATCACGTCAAGGAAAATTCGTATTTTGTTACATTAAAATCTCGTGGTCTCTTGAGTATTTGAATAGGTCTTTTATGCTTAATGCACGATTTTGTAACATATGCAGTGTTCACTTTTGAAAACGTTGCTTCACTGCGGTATGCAGACGTTTCAAATTTTGAACTCATGGTTTCTAAGATCACCACCAATCTAATCAGAAAAGTCAGTATGGGGAAGGTAGGTGTTCAACTCACAGGGCAGGAACACATTTTCCAAAATTCTAATTTTCACTTGAAGGCTTAATTTTCCTACCGGCAACAAATATAGTCAATTGTTTTCTTTGAAGTGACAGGCTCAATTGATTCATTAGAAGAAAGAGAGAAAACAAAGTCTGTCAATACTCAAGTCTGAATAAGTATGGTTTGTCAGTCTTTCAAGTAAAACTGATATTTCATGAAAAAAGTAGCTCGGTAGCTAGCCATTCAGCTGCTAAGTCACTCTATTACGCGTTTTTCTTTATCAATGCCACCTCCCTTCCCTAAGCAAGGGAAGAATTGATGTGTACTTCCCGTTTTGTCAGAGACTATTAGAAAAACATATACTCAGGGCTGAGGTTTAATAAAATTAAAAATTGTTACTACTTCATCAAGAACATTCCTAAGTGAAAATAGATTTTTTAAATGGAATATGTGTAACAGTAAAGATGCCACTGTCTTGATTCCTGCTGAGGCACCAGCAGCGCCACACATTCTTGTATCTTGTATCAGTGAAAAGGGCAAATCACGTTTTTTTGTGCTATTATCAAAATAGGTTTTACTTTGTGGACCTCCTGAAAAGGTCTAGGGGACTTTCTGTGTCCATTGTCCTTTAGAGCGCTGCCTCTTCACAAGGCTGCATACGAACGTCCCCTGAGACCTTCAGACTACAAGTGGACGATCTCCATGCTAGATTCAGTGAATCAGCCCCTGGCGTGGAGCTCTGGCATAGGTTTGTTTTAAACCAGACAGTTCTAATGCAACCAAATGAGAACAACTACTTTAGAGACCAGCAAAAGAGAGGGGAATAATCTATTCCTTTTTGGTAAATAGAGAGTACTTTGTGAAATTCTATTAAGAATATAATGACCTAAGCAGGCTTTTTAGCACTATGAGTCTGTTTTGATCCTCACCCCTAGAAGCCTGGCATATCTCCATATGTACTTAAATGCAAATTCTTTTATGTTGTCTGCAAGATTTGGGGCAAGGAATTTTACAAAATTTTTAACAGAATATAAAGACAATTGTAACAACTTAAAGGAGATGAGTATATGTATCAATAGTTCCTAAGAAACCCTCAGTGCCCACTCAAGGTAAGCAGTCAATATTCTCATATATTTTTTATTTACAGAAGTATGTCAGTTTTTCAATGTAATACAAAATATCTTAAATTGTTTCATTTCTCCAGCCATAGTACCTTCCTCTGTAAAACAAGAAGTTAAACTCGATGAGTCTGTGCATGGGTAGCTCATGAGAAATCACTTGTGGCGCTTTATGCACAGTGAAGTAGTAGGTCACTGCCTATACCACATGCTGTCCAGAGGCCACAACACTATTTGACTTCTCTCCATGGATTCAGCCAGTATCTATTGATTGTTGGAACTCTATGCATTTGAATTTAAGACTTAAAGTAAATTTTAGCTTTTAAGAATAATTTTTTCTTAGTAATGCTTAAAATAAAAAGACTTACTTGTCCTCAACAATAAGCAAATTAGAAGCTTCCTCAGTGGAAGCTAAACCAATCTCAGGAATGAAGTACTTATACCATATGATGGCTCCTCCACTCTGTTGTATCAGGTACTGTGTTTGATGTGGAATTCTGGAACAAAATTGTTCATTGTGTTATTAACTTTCCCCATTTAAAAAATTAAAAATAACCTTATAAAAATGAGCAAAATAAAAGTTATTCTATATTTAACACAGAATCATTTTTATACAATATTAATTAAATTAAAATTTAAAGTTACAATCTTAGTGAGATAGTCATTATGTTATCATTTTCATTATTAAGAAAAATATCTAAATATAATTTCTTCTTATGAAAATACCTATTCTGTTAATGCAAAAACATTTGCAGAGACATTTTCATATTATTGGTCAAGGTGAAACTATACTACTAGACATTTATGAGTGTCCTCAAGCTTATATCTTTTTTCTTGCCAAGAGGAGAAGAAAAAAATTCTATATTGTAACTGCTTGGTTTCTTTCTCTTCTCCAGAAGAGAAGATAAAAGAGGAAAAGTGGAAAGTTTAAAACTACTCTAGAAAAAAATAAACACAAAATCTGTGCTTGGTGAAACCATGTACAGTCCCCTTATGAAAGAAAAAAATGGGTTTAATGCAGCCACCAACAACAAAGTTGTAAAAGGGCTACTTATAGAGGTTGACTGGACACCTATTTATATCTACTTTTAAATTACTCATGAAAGAGTAGAAAATAATTGCATTCGTTTGCTAAAGCCACCTGGTATACTATTGCAATGTAGGTCTTGGCCAAGTCAGTAAAACAGATCAATCTTGCTGTCCAGATTGTTTTTTAAGCAGTAAGGATATAGCTCATGACTATGAAATGAAATGTAGGGTGATTTGCAGCAGCTAAAGCAGTCTGACTGTCTGACCTTTCTATGGGATTTCAAAGGCCTTTCTCACAGGCAGGTTACATGTTCCAGGTGCATTGCTTCGGACACAAGCTGATAGTTTTGTGCAGTGCCTTCATGTATTTCAGAAATCCTAAAATGCAGATTATTTTAACATTTTAACATAACTGAGATCATAGTGTGTGTGTTGTTTGATGGTCTATCATGATTGTCATTACAGAATAGTTACATAATTGTCATTATTATGTATATGCAAACGTTGTCACATTTTTATTACTTCAATTCAATTTTATGCATTGTTTAATTGACATTTACAATGACTTCTTGGTTAATGTATCAAAAGGCTTTATTTTCACACCATCTGTAATGATTAAGAAAGTGCCAACATCAAAACTAATAGAAAGAGTGCCAGCAGCTGAGAAGAAAAACTGAGAGCCCCAAATTGAGAACTTTCATAAAATGTAGTATTACAAATGTTTTTGAAAATACAGGAGATAAAAATGTCCAGAAAAATTGTGTAATAAGAAATAATTATGCCAAAATGTAATTGGCAACATTTTTAATTTTCATGTACAATAATGGTGCATCTTAGCAATGACAGTATTAGATTTGATAAAATATAGTGTTTTGGAGGACAGGAATAACAACCTTGAGTAGCAGTGGATGTCTAACAATATTTAATGATCAATTTACTTACTGACCTGGTGTTATTTAAATTAACTGTCTCATTTGTAAATAAGGAATAAACAGGACTAAATCAAACTAAAAAAAATATTTTGCACAGCAAAGAAAACCAACACACAAAAAGACAACCTACTGAATGGAATAAGATATTTGTCAATGAGACATCTGATAGAGTTGATATCTAAAATTTATTTAAGAATTCATATGACTTGATACCAAAGCCAGAAAAAAAAATTAAATAGTGGGCAGAGGACCTAAGTAGACATTTTTACAAAGAGGACAATGGATGTGAAAATATGCTCAACATCACTGATCATCAAAAAATGCAAATTAGGGAATAAGTGGAAGCTACACAAACCTTCTCCCAGGACCAACCTGGAATTACAACTAAATTGTAGAAAAAGGATCTAAACTAACCAACTGAATATTAGCTGCAGAGAAGCCTTATAATCATGGACAGATGGAAGAAACCACTTCACCAAACCTGACTGGTACAGAGCGTGGAGGGGGTACAAGAGAACTGATTGGGTTCCCACAGGCAGCAGCTAAAGTTCTGGGTGGGGATATTTCAGCAGCCATGGAAGTCCCTCTGAGAAGTATGGGGCCTGAACCCCAAACTGGACTCCCCAGCTTATAGCAGCAGAACCAGAAAGAAACCCAGGTAACATCCAGTTGTGAAAAGCATCAGGGTTTCTGCCTGCCAAGAAGAGATAGCTGGAGATGCAGAGAGCCTCTTAAAGGGCCATTGCACAAAATTTCACTTACAGACACTTACGCTGGCCTCCGGGAGAGGAACAGCAAAGTGGACTAGAGACCTGAGGAGAGTCTGGAGTTGGTGGCTCTGGGGAGAGAACTGAAGGAATAGCTACCAGGATCCCTATGCTGAGTCATTCCCCTACTGCAGAAGGAAAAGCACTCTTTTGCAAGTAGCATCAGCCTGAGGGGAAGCAAGAGCCCTGCCCACAGGAACTACTCTGCCCCACCCTATGGTTCTTAAGCTGAACGACTGATTACATCTTAATTAGATTAACAACTGAAGTTTAATGACTGATTAGCTTAACATATAAGGCATAAAATATAATTAAGCAGCCAAAATGGAAAGACAAAGAAACAGACCCCAAATGAAAGAACGAGAGAATCCTCCTGAAGAACTAGATGAAATGGAGGCAAGTGATTTATCAGATAGAGAGTTTAGGGTAATGATAATAAGGATACTCAACAGCATGAATAAAAGACATAGAAACCATAAAAAAGAACCAGTCAGAAATAAAGAATGCAACATCTAAGATAAATAATATACTGGAAGGAATAAAGAGTAGGTTAGGTGAAGCAGAGGATAGAACCAGGTTTTTAGAAGACAAGGTAAAAAAATAACAACACCCAGGAAGAGCAGCGAAAAGAAAGAAGAATGTTTAAAAATGAGGAGAGCTTAAGAAACATTTTGGACAACACGAAACATAACAAAATCTGCATCATGGGAATACCAGAAGGAGAAACAAGTGTGCAATGGATCAGAAACCTATTTGAAGAAATAATGACAAAAACTTCCCAGATCTGGTGAAGGAAAGAGTGTAATGCTGACACAAGCCTAGACATAAATTAATTGAATAGAATGAGTGTCACAAAAAAATATCCTTACATTTATGGTCAATTGACTTTCAGCAAATGTGTCAATGTTACAGAACCCCTGGGCTGCTCCAGTTGAAAACAAACCCACGGGCTCTTTAGTTAGGGGCCCGATTGCCCGCCGCCAAAATTATAACTCTCAATACCAGAGTTTGGTGAAAAGAAAAAGAATTGTTTATTTAACAGTTATATAGATTTAGTTATTTGCGGATTTCTGTTATTAAGTCTTATGCTCTTTAAAACACCCACAAACACATATCCTTGCCTCCCCCCCTTCCAAACCAGGCTAGTTTTAGGAAAGTCACAGAAACCGTTTCTCTACTTTCCAAACACAGTTCAGCTTTACCAGCAGCTGCCAATCATTCAATCTGATTGGGGAGGTCCTTTCTGTGCTGTGGTGCCCTCCAGCTCTCAATGCAGGACCGCCTGGATTCTCAGCCTCCTTGTAAACCGCCTTCTTCCTGCAAACCGCGCGGATCTCCTCTCCTACTCAAAACTGCATGGCGAGAGCCTCTTAAAGCAGCCTGGAGACCCCTTCTCCAAGCCACATGGAGAAGGCCCCTTCACCAAGCCACGTGGAGGGAGCACACGAGAGAGCGAGAGAGCGAGAGCGAGCGCGAGCGCGCGAGTGAGAGAGAGTCAGAGCGCCAGAGCCAGAGTGCGAGTGAGAGCCCGAGTCAGAGAGCGAGAGTCTCAGAGTCAGAGCATGAGCTAGAGCCAGAGAGAGTCTGAGCGCGAGAGTCAGAGCCCGAACGAGAGCTTGAGAGAGTCTCAGAGTGAGAGCACGAGCGAGAGCCAGAGAGAGTCAGAGCGCCAGAGCCAGAGCACGAGTGAGAGCCCGAGCGTGCCAGAGAGAGTCTGAGCTAAAATGTCTGCAGCTGCCTATATATCCCTGACTGCGTCATCTGACGCAGTGGGCGTTGCAAACAGTTCTGACCATTCACAGACCCTTACGTAGGCTCTGTGTGCTTTCTATAACATCCCCTGGTTCAAGACTCCTCCCATCTGCCTGAGGCTTTGGATGCATTAAAGCCATTTGCATAAGAAAGACAGTAGCCACCAGCCTCAGGCATGTGGAAGCATTTGAAAGCTGCTTACTTCTCCCCATCCCCCAGCAGCAAACTCTGGGGATTTTTGGACTCCCCTGTTTCTGTAACATCAAGACATTTCAATAGGGGAAGAAAAATGTTTTCAACAGATATTGCTGGGACAACAGGATATCCACATGTGAAGGGATAAAATTCAACCCATACTACACACCACAGACAAAAGTTAAATCAAAATGGATCATAGAAATAAATGTAAAAGCTAATACATAAAAGACACAGAAGTAAATCTTCATGATCTTGGATTATGAAATGATTTCTTAAATATAACTGGTTTCTTTGAGATGACATTCAAAGTGCAGGCAACAAAAGAAAAAAATGGAAAATCAGACTACATCAAAATTTAAAATGTAGTTGCTTCAATAACCAACATCAATGAAGTAAAAAGACAATCCAAAAAAGTATGGGGAAAATATTTTCAAATCTTATATTTGATAGGAAACTTGTGTTCAGCATATGTAAAAAAATTATTAAATATCAATAATAAAAGAACAAATAACTTAAAACCTGGGGAAAGGATTTGGAAAAACATTGTTTTCAAAGAAAATATATAAATGGCCAAAACAACATAAGCTGCTCAACAACTTTAGTCATTAGGAAAATTTAAATTAAAACCACAATGTGTTACCACTTCACATACTCGAATAGCTCAATTTTTTAAAGGACAATTATGAGAATTTAAGAAGATATAAATCCTCGTTCATGTTGATGAGAATATAAATTGTATAGCTCCTTTGGAAAAACTATTCACCAGTTCTTCAAAAAGTTAAAGATCAAGTTACCATATGACCCATAATACCACTTATAGTTTTATATATTAGAGAAATAAAAACATACATCCCAACAAAAATGTGTACATATATGTTCATAGAAGCATTATTCATAATAGTCAAAAAGTGGAAAGAATTCAAATTTCCATCATCTGGTGAATGGATAAGTTAAATAAGGTATATTAATATGCTGAAATATTTTTGAAAAAAATAAAATACTGATACATGCTACAACATGAATGAAACTTGAAAACATTGCACTAAGTGAAAGAAGCCAGACACAAAAGATCACATATTGTATAATTTTAATAATATTAAATGTTTCAAATAGGCACATCTATGGAGAAATAAAGTAGATTTGTGGCTGTCAAGTCCTGGGGATACTGAAGAATGGAGAGTCATTGCTAATGGGTATGGAGGTTTTGGGGGGGTTGATAAAAATGTTCTAAAATTTGGTGATGGTTGAAAGTACTAAAAGCAATTGAATTATACATTTTAATTAGATAAATTGTATATTATATGCATTATTTCTCAGTAAGACCATTTATTTACAGTCATGTTGTAAGAAGAAAAAAAGAAACTAACTCTGACAGCTTGTTGAAAACATAACTTTTAAATTTGACCCCACTCCACACAACTGAAACAGAATTTCCGGAAATGTCCAAATGTCTGTAATGTTTTCCACAATTTCATCAAGTAATTTTAGGTGCCCAGGAATCTGAGAACCCTGCTTTAGACTTTAGAGGTGACTAACACCCATACAGCAATGACTATTCTTGCTATTAGCCATCATTCCATCCTCAGAATCAATGGCCAGGTTTAGTTTTGATCTACAAGGAACGAGCTTCTTACACACACAAATGGCAACCACTTCCTTTGGGTAGGGAACACCAAGAGAAGGGAAGAGAGTTCCAGGAGACAAAGGTACCCTCCTGACACAACTACCCCAGGTCTGTCAAGTAGGGGCCAGGAGCACCAGTGGGCAGCCCCACAGCCAGAGCCCTAGACCTGCATGGCTTTGTTGCCAGTCTAGCTTTCAGCAAAGATAAAAGCCTGGAACAAGTGCAACCCCAAGATATAAAAATTCCTCACTCTGGATGTTTGGATAATGCAGAAAAATCTTCAGCTTTATTATTAATTGATTATTTTCTGTGAGAGGTTATTCTATATTAGAACACATTGTAGCTGGGAAGAAACTAATTTCCTATTATTGTTATTTTTATATCTTTGCAAAGTACATACATGATCAACTCTAAATTATAGATCCTTCTGTAATGACCTCCTTTAACAAATCAAAATGGACCTGCAAAATACACAGTTTTGTTGTATTAATATATACAGAGAAACTCTTATTTCACATAGTATTTTAAAAACTAATTTGTTTTACAAATTGTGGCATGGTCCTTTGACTCTCTGTCCCAATCATTTTAGTTAGCTAATCAATGGAGGTATGGGGAAATAAATAGCATTTTTTAATGTTTGAAATTTTCATTTTTTCCAGGGACTAGCAGGAAAGAAAACTTCTCCAGTCATACTGTCAATGTCAATGTTAAATATCAATGTAACATTTAATAACTAATCTGCCATAAGTAAATGAGTTCCCTTTATTCTTTTGCCATCACATGATGACAGGATTGCTTTTGCTTGACCAAATTGCCATCCCACTGAAAAAAATCAGGAATCAAGGCCTCTGTCAAATAATCTGAGGTAATACTAGGGTCTGTGAAAGCTTTAAAAATACAACATAATAATTAACATTTAACATATTCACAAAAGTCATTTCTTCAAGGGCCATATGAAAAGAATGAATTTTTACCTCTACTTTTAGCTCATAGCAGGAACATTATAAGAATTTTAAGGATTCTTACAAAGCTGTCCATATCAAGCTGAGACCATTTATCCTTGACTATTTTAAATTTAGTTTTAACTCTTAATTTTGTGATTTAACATAAATTTAATTTGGGTTCCTTGGGTTCCTTTCAGGTTTATAAAAGGACATTTCATGAGAAATAATATGTGCTATTATATATCAATTTGTTATAATATTAATTAGAAATGAAAAGCTCCAAAACAATTTAAAGGTCACTTTAAAATTTGTACTTTGGGACCACATTTGACATTTAAAAAGATGCAGCAATCCTTTTCTTTATTTATAGTAAATCTTTGAAAGAAGAATTATTAACAAGATTTTTATATGTAAAGAATTCATCTAAACTTATTTAAGAACAAAAGCCACCAAAACTTAAGAAGTACTCCTTTGTAACTAGTGAGTAATTAACAGTTTAGAATTTGTATACATAGGCAAAAACAACAATTGTCTTGCTTTGCAAAACTATGGTTGAAGACAAGTTAATTTTGGAATCAAATATGGGATATTGTGTACCTTACATAGGTCCTCTAATCCCTGAGGTCTTCCAAAAAGTCATTCATTTAATAAAATATACTGATTCACATGACAATATAAATAGAGAAAAAAGGTGGAGTGGGTAGGAAATACCATTAAAAAGTTAAAGGAAAGTTTGTTAAATCTTAAATTTCATTCTGAACATAAGAAAAGAAACAAGATTTATTATAAAGTATTTTATATCCCTTATTTTTATAATATTGTATATTTATATTAAAACTAAATATTATTTGGTATGTAAGTCACCTATAATCTCACTAAAAGATATATAATTCATATTTTCTGAATAATTTTTCTATTCATTCATGTATTTCTATGGATATGTATAATTTTTGTGTTTACATACATAAATGATTAATGAGTATGGTTTATATTTTGAACTGCTCTAGAAAGTATTTTTACTTATGAAAATTTTCAAATATATATTGAGGAAAGGAAGTTACTACAATGGACTTCCACATAACCTTTACCAGAGTAAAAAATTATCAAAATTTTGCTTCTTGCTTTACATATTTTTTCTCTTTTTAATTGTCCTCATGGCTAAATTATTTTAAAGTAAATGTCAGATAATATATTTTATTCTCACATAGTTTCATATTCAACTATTTAAAAAATGTCCTTTATATTATGTCATCTAACTGCTAACAGAATTATAAATAAGCTATGAATGTATTCTAATTTTCCAAATTGCCTTAAAAATCTTTTTACAGTTAGTTAGTTTAAATTAAGATCTAAGAAGATTCTGCACATGATATTTGGAAGTTATGTCTGTGACATGAATTTTAGTCTAAAATAGAGTATGTTTCTTCAAGGTTTGTTTGTTTGTTTGTTTGTTTCTGTTATTGGTCTGTGAAAAAAACTGAGTCAGTTGTCCAGCAGTATGTTCCACATTCTGGGTTTATCTGTCCAGTTTCCTGTTATATCTCCCACTTAACTTATTGTTGGATAACTAACAATCCCAATTTTAAAACATGTTATCTGTTTTCTCAGTGCCATGGGTTGACTGGACAATTGTGAGGTTCCTACTTGGAGTCTCTCGTGTAGTTTCAGTTAGGTGATGGTCAGAGGTCAAGATTCCAAAGTCTTGAATAGAGTAAATGTCTAGTTCAGAGAAATTCATATGCCTGGAAGTCAGTGTTGACTCTCAGCTGTGAACTCAGTGGGTCTGTCCATAGAAACACTTCTCTGTGGTATCTCAATGTTGCTTGAGCTTCCTACAGCGTGGAGGTTGGATTCCAAGAGCGAACTTCCCAAAATAAATGTTATAAGAACAGAAGCTGCAAGTCTTCTTATCATATAGCTTTGGGTGTCACACATAGTGTCACCTCCACAATATTCTATTGGTTGAAAAGCAAATCTCAAGGTCAGCCTAGAATCAAGCAGAAAGGATTATGCAAAAAAGTAAATATAAGATGTATGCATTGGAGAACAATCTTTAGACTTCAGCTACAACATTGTTTTTTAATCTGTTCTGTGAGTAGCAATATAGCCAGTAAGTAAAGGTAATATTAAAGGCTTAGTTGCATTCAACCGTTCTGGCCAATAATATGTCCTAATGGCACTATACACTTCATATCATGCCACATCAAAAGGCACATAGTGCCAGATATTAAGGTACCAAAAAAAAAAAAATATGAAAACCAACATAGTATAAAGTAAGATAATGAATAAAATATTAAAGATAGATAAGGGCAAATGTACAAGATACTATTAAAATGCAGGATGACAGCAGGGGATGGAGGTGAGGGGATGCAATGATTGAGCAAAAATGAAAAAAGGCTCATGGACATGGGCAATGGTATGGTGATTGCTGGGGGAAAGAGGGTATAAGAAGACTAAATGGTAATGGAAAAACACAATAAAGATTAAATAAATAGATAAATAAATAAATAAATAAATAAATAAATAAATAAATAAAATACATGCCTAAAAAATGCATGCACATTACTGAGTCTCCAATCCCACCTTGCACAGCTTCTACGCTCTGCTATGGGAGGACACATCAAAATCTACAAGGAGATTGGAGCATGACTGAAGTGTTGATTATGATCCCGGACACGGAGATAACTACAGCAAGCAGAAAGAAAAAAACGATCGGGGGGCTGCAGCATGCTCTGGCAGTCAGCAAAGAGCGAGAAGCCCCACCATCCTTTTATTAGGATTTCAGAAGTTACTAAAAATAAAACAGGGGGGTAAACTCTACAGCCAGCAGTGAAAGAATTTTTACAATGTATCATTAATGAGTAAAATATAGCCAGGGTAACTTATGACTTAGATAGCACCTCTCAAGGATACAGAGCAGACCCACTAATCCTCAAGGCCGGCTCCAATTAAGACTTTATCTACAAGGAGGCAGATGGAGTACTTAACAGACCTCTTTGTTCTCAGGATTCCATGACCCAGTGGCCTGATCAACCTAAAGCTGCAGGTGGAGACAAGACCAGCTCATCTCCTGAGCCACAGGACACCTGGACGTAGGGGCATGGGAACATGCCCCTACCCAGAAATCTGAGTTCCTGCAACACAT
This sequence comes from Furipterus horrens, assembly GCF_987537825.1. Taxonomy (NCBI): domain Eukaryota; kingdom Metazoa; phylum Chordata; class Mammalia; order Chiroptera; family Furipteridae; genus Furipterus; species Furipterus horrens. The sequence goes on from NW_028327171.1 coordinate 57,560,888, forward strand.
GACCTTTAAAGTGTCTTTTTAAATAGTGTTTTAGTCACATGGTTGAGCTCTTTAATAAGCACCTCTGTGTTGTTGGAGAAGAGAATTGCATATGTCACCTATCAGATGGCTATTGAATGAGAATCATGAAGAAACCCCATCATGGTCAGGCAAGATGGAGGAATGCCCAGCACTACCTGTGAGAAATTACAGGATGCACTGGGGGAAGGATGTTATTTCTTCTCAAAAGAGCTGCTCTGAAATCACTCAGATAACTAAACAGTGTTTGAGACTAAGGATATTCACCAGGTACATCTGACAGGTAAAATACTGAGTGCCAAATTAGATTTTTGATAAGTGATGATACTTTTCAAAGCACAGCTCTGTAGCAGGAACTCAGATCTCTGGGTAGGGGCATGTTTACATGCTCCTCCATCCAGGTGTCCTGTGGCTCAGGAGATGAGCTGGCCTTGTCTCCGCCTGCGGCTCTAGGCTATACAGGCCACTGGGTCATGGAATCCTGAGAACAAAGAGGTCTGTTAAGTACTCCATCTGCCTCCTTGTAGATAAAGTCTTAATTGGAGCCGGCTTTGGGGATTAGTGGGTCTGCTTTGTATCCTTGATAGGTGCTATCTAAGTCATAAGTTACCCTAGCTGTATTTCACATGCTAATGATACATTGTAAAAATTCTTTCACTATTGGCTGTAGAGTCACCCCCCCCCCCCGTTCTATTTTTTGTAACTTTTGAAATCTTAATAAAAGGACGATGGGGTCTCATGCTCTCCGCTGACTTGCCTGAGCGTGCGGCTGCTCCCCATTCATCCAATAATTCTGTCTGCTGGAATTACCTCAGTGTCGCTTGATTACATCTACATCTACATCTACATCTACACAACTCTATTTCATGCACTATTCGAGGTATACTTACACTAACAAATGTGTTGTTTATCTAAAATTCAAATTTAACTTGGTATCTCATATTTTTATTTGCTAAATCTGGTTAAATCTGGAAAAATGTAAGAGAATCATTATTAGTTTGTTGATTTTAATTATGAAAGAACATTAGTGTGGTTTCCACAACATGTCCTACTTATATATAGCACTGTCTAAAAGTTTCAAATTTTCTGTTTGTATATTATCAAATTTCTGAGATACATTCCCTCATACTTTTTTATCTTAAAACTAGAGGTTTGTATCTTTTGATCATTTTCCCTTAATTTCTCCTCCTCTCCACCCCTTGTCATCTTCTCTGGTAACCACAAGTCTGATCTCTTTTTCCTCTGAATTTTTAAAATTTTTGTTTTATTTTAGATTCAACATATAAGTGGGTTCATATAGTACTTTTGTTTGTCTGACATATCTCACTTAGAATAATACTTTCAAAGTCCATTCCAGTTATTGTAAATGGTAGAATTTCTCAATTTTCTATAGGTGAATAATATTTCATTATATATGTCAACTTCTTTATCTGTTTATCCATTGATGGGCACTTAGGTTGTTTCCATGTTTTGACTATTGTAAATAATGCTGCTCTGAACATAGAGGTGAAGACATTTTCTCAAATTACTCTTTTTTGGATATATTCTTAGAAATGAGTAGTTCTGTTATTAACTTTGCAGTAGTACTATTTTTCATAGTGGCTGTACCAGCTTATAATCCTGTCCCCAGCACACAAGGGTAATGTACAATGTGACTGTAGTTAATACTGCTATATGATATATAGGGAAATTGTTGAGAGTAAATCCTAAGAGTCCTTATTACTAGAAAATTTTTTTTCTTTTCTTCTTTATATTAAAAAATGTATTTATATAAGATCATAGATATTTGCTGAACTTGTAATTATTTTATAATATGTATAAATCAAACAATCATGTGTATGCCTTAAATTTACAGTGATGTGTTTTAATTATTTCTCAATAAAAGTGGGAAAAAAAGGACTGAGATGAGAGATAAGACCAGTACCTTATTCCCATTTGTGAAGTTGTAAATAAAAAGGAACCAGAAGGAGAGAAAAGTTTAGGGTTTTTTAAAAAACTCAATTCATAATCTCCTCAACATCCTTTTTCCTGAGTTGGCTTCTAAATTCTATGATGTTTATGAAATTCTTTAGCACTGACCACATGGGTTGATGGGTGGAGAGTAACTTAGGGGAGAATTCTGACCGCTGGTATCAATCTGAGGGCCACAGTCATTTCCTCAGATGTAGGCATCCAGTCTCAATTTTGGGTACAGCGAGCCATTGTTGCTCACATCTTCATGATGTTCACATCCCCAACTGCTCTCTAGTTAAATGATCACTGATACCTCCACTGAGAATTCCACCTTTCTTATCATAGGAAGAAAAACCCTTATGGTAACTGTTTTTTTCTCTTTCCACTAATTTCTGAGACTTTTTTTTAAAGTAAATTTTATTGATTATGTTGTTACAGTAGTCCTAATTTCTTTTCTCTTTGTTCCCCTCTGCCCAGTACCCCCCTTTTCTCCAGCAATCTCACCCCCCCTTTAGTTCATGTCCATGGGTCATGCATATAAGTTCACTGGCTTTACCCTTTTCTATATTATTCTTGTCTTCCCCCTGTCTATTTTGTACTAATCAACTATGCTTCTTAATCCCTGCACCATTTCCCCATTTCTCCCCCTTCCCCCTCCCAGCTGATAACCCTCAAAATTATCCCCATACCTATGATTCTATTCCTACTCTGGTTTGCTTAGTTGGATTCTGTTTTTATTTTTTAGATTCAGTTATTGATAGTTGTGAGTTTGTTGTCATTTTAATGTTCATAGTTTTGATCTTCTTTTTCTTAAATAAGTCCCTTTAACATCTCATATAATAATGGCTTGGTGGTGATAAACTCTTTTAGCTTTACCTGTCTGGGAAGCATTTTATCTGTCCTTGAATTCTAAATGATAGTTTTGCTGGATAGAGTAGTCTTGGTTGAAGGTCCTTGCTTTTCATCACCTTGAATATTTCTTGCCAGTCACTTCTTGTCTGCAAAGTTTCTTTTGAAAAATCAGCTGATACTCTTACAGGCACCCCTTTGTAGGTAACTCTCTGCTTTTCTCTTGCTCTTTTTAAAATCCTCTCTTTACCGTTAACCTTTGGCATTTTAATTATGATGTGTCTGGGTGTGGCCCTCTCTGGGTCTAGCTTGTTTGGGACTCTCTGTGCTTCCTGGACTTGGATGTCTATTTCCTTCATCAAATTTTGGAAGTTTTCCTTCATTATTTTCTCACATAAGTTTTCCATTTCTTGCTCTTCTTCTTCTCCTTCTGGCATCCCTATGATTCAGATGTTGGCATGTTTAAAGTTGTCTCAGAGGTTCCTGAGCCTGTCCTCATTTTTTTTTTCAAACCTTTTATCTTCATTCTGTACTGGTTGACTGTTTATTTCTTCTTTATGTTCCAAATCATTGATTTGAACCCTAGTTTTCTTCCCTTCACCATTGTTTTTGTGTGTGTGGGGGGGGTTTCCTTTGTTTCTTTTAGCACAGTCATCACTTCTTCCTTTTTGCATTTGCCATACTTAAGTATATCTCTAAGGTCTGTGAGCATCTTTAACACTAGTGTTTTGAACTTTACATCTGTTAGGTTGGCTATTGCCTTGTCTATTAGATTGGTTATCTCCTCACTGCTTAGTTCTATCACTAATACCTTGATCTGTTCACTCTTTTGGGCCATATTTCTGTCTTCTCATCTTGACAGGATCTTGTGTTTGCCTCTGTGTCTTAGGTAGAACTATCACACCTGTTATGTCTTAAGGGGTGGAGCCTTAGGTATTCATCAGTACAGGGCAACCAGTTTCACCATGTTGTGACACTGTGGGGGGGGGGGGTCTGAGAGAAAACAATGCTGCTTGCTCAGCACCTGCCCCTTTTCCAGGCACTTCTCCCACTTTTCATATAGTACTAGCACCTATGTAGCTGTTGCCCTGGCCATCGTTCTATAGTGGGTGGGTCTGTGGACATTCTAGGACCATGGGGGCCCTTTAAGTAAGCGGACTCTGCTGAGAGACTGGCAGTTTCTTCCTCTGCTGCAACACCCACTGGTTTTCACAGCCAGAAGCAATGAGGCTTTATTTTCCCCTGCTCTGGAATCATGAGCTGTGCAGTCTGATCTGGTGGAGGGAGCGCTCCCCAGGTGTCCCTCCCTACTTTTTAAAATATGTGACTGTGCCTAGCTGCCTGCTACAGCCACCACCGCTGCTGCCACCACCACCCTGCTTCCTCTCTGCCCCAGCTCCACCCCTCTTACCTGTCTGGCTGAGTATTTCTTCTTTATGTCTTTGTATGTTAGACTTCTGTGCACTTTGATTTTCTAGAACTTCCGGTTGTCTCTAGTTTTGAAGTAGTTGTTTTCCTTCTTAGTTGTGGAGGGAGACACAGCATGTCTATCTAAGCCTCCATCTTGGCCAGAAGTCTGTCTGTAATGAGAACTTCTTGGTAATACAGAAATAGTTACATTTGCAGGTCCATTGATGAGGTCATGGGGTATAAGTAAAATTTGGGAAAGAACCGGGTGAGCAATACTTCATAATATCATTTCATTATAACTTTTTTCATCTGCCTCAGACAATTTGTAGAGTTATTCTGATGAATAAATATGAATAGAAGATGATACATGTAATTCAGATGGCAAAGTGCTGTCTAACTGTCAAAAATTATCATAAAAGTCTGATAATACAGGGTGCAGTAGAAGACTGAAGTATGCATTAAAGAGATGAATAAAGTATAAATTCTTATAGCAACCTAATTAATTTCATTCTGACAACTATTTTGAAATTATTACAATAATGCCAGTCATGTGCTTTTTCTTTTATAAGAAAGTCTCTCGTGTACTTAATGGCTCTCCCACAAAAATGTGTTCTATGAATTGTGCAACATATTGAACTCTCACTTAGTTTATACTTTACCAAGTTTTTATTATATTCTGTCTGTTTTTTTTCTTCATCTAGAAATTAAAGAATATTTTCCACATGTTACTTATTAACAGAAACATTCTACATGTTTGGAAAATTTAGAGGCAAAATTTCTCTTAAATTTATGCTCCACTAAATATTACAAGCATTAAAGAAATCCATATGCTTTGTAAGAGAAGAATTTCTATGAAATTAGCCTACAAAGCTTAAAATGGACTAATTTAGGAAAGTATAATTGGAATCTTCTAAATATATAACAGTGTTATTGCATAGTGAAAGAATGAGGGTATACTCCAAAGATGAAGTCTACATTTTTCAGAAGGTATAAATAATTGCATTTAGGGAAAAAAAGGAAAAGAAAGACTACCTTGGCCTTAAATGGTAAAGGTAAATTGGAAACATTGAACTTTGTGGGTTGTGTGGGGAGAGACAAATAAAAATTTAAAAAGGGGGGTTTTCTAGTCTCTAATAGTATACATGGAGGTGTGGGTGGTGGGAAAGGAAGAGAATGAGTTTTCTTTAGAGCATGTTGTGTTTGTAATATCTGGGGGGAGCCAGGTCCATGTCTACTGACCTGGAGTTCTTGAGAAAAACCTTAACTAGAAAAAAAAATTTAGGGATTATTGTTTCAGAGGTGACTGAATATTGTTAAAGGTATAAATTATAAAAATCTGAAAAAACAAATATTTAGAGACTTCTATGTCAAAATGAGATATAAGATAGAAAAGGTACCTCTAAAATACAATATTAGCTTTCCAAACTAAGTTTAAGTTAGAGGGAAACAAAAAATTAAAATTTAAAAATATGTGAATAGTTTGAAACCAACAGAACACAATAATTTATTTCCACCCACATCATTACTCTGTGGACTGTGGCAGGCCAAGTTGTGAATCAGATCACACTCTCAGCATTTCATCTGGCACTTTCTTCAATATGAAATTGCCCCCAGATGCCTTGTGTCTTCAACTTCATTCAACCTTTCTTCTGTCATGCCTCCTCCCTCAAACAGGCCCACCCCCAGGATCTCAAAGCTTTCTTTGTTAGCCCCTCTCCTCCCACTTTTTTTCCATAAAAACTTTGCAATCTTACCTACTTCTTGTCTTTACTTTTCTAAGCATAAGCTATGCCATCCAGTGCATGATGTCTTCAATATAAATGAACACTACTGTGATTATTTCAGTATATTCTCTTCTTCCCCAAGTAACACATATACACTTTTATTCTAAAGGCATGATTGCAATTTTAGTCACTGTAGAGGATGAGGAAATTGACTGTGTTCAAGCTGTATGAAAAGGCACTCTGATTATTTACTGTAGGGGAACTTAAAAAATTAGTTTTTGGTTGATTATAAAAGTCACATCATGGTGTGAGGTGCATGCTGGCAAAGTTAGGCTCCTACCAAAACAAAGAAACTAGGAAATAGGGTTACATCTTCCTTAATTCCATTTCAAAGAGATGACACCCACATCTTTGGAACACACAATCCAGGGACATAAGGCTGGCTAGAGGTTTATTTAGCTTTTTAAAAATTTCACATATATTTCAATGAGGCAGAGAAAGAACTTACAAGTTTTCTGCTCTAAGAAAAGAGAAGGCTAAATCTCTGCAAGGGAAAGAAAGGAAAGAATAAACAAATGGGACTACATCAAACTAAAGAGTTTCTGCTCAGCAAAAGAAAACATCAGCAAGATGAAAAGGGAACCAACCATATGGGAAAATATATTTGCCAATGATACCTCAGACAAGTGATTGATCTCCAAAATATATAAAGAACTTATATGACTCAACACCAAGAAGACAGACAACCCAATTAAAAAATGAGCAAAGGACCTGAACAAACACTTCTCCAAAGAGGACATACCCTGTATGTCCATAGACATATGAAAAAATGCTCAACATCACTAGCCATCAGAGAGATGCAAATAAAAACCACAATGAAATATCACCTCATACCAGTCAGAATGGCCATCACCAACAAATCAACAAACAACATGTGCTGGTGAGGATCCAGAGAAAAGGGAACCCTGGTGCACTGCTGGTGAGAATGCAGACTGGTGCAGCCATGATGGAAAACACTATGGAATTTCCTCAAAAAACTGAAAATGGAACTGCCTTTTGAACCAGTAGTTCCATTGTTAGGATTATATCTGAAAAATCCTGAAACACCAATTCAAAAGAACCTATGCACCCCAATGTTCATAGCAGCACTATTTAAAATAGCCAAGTGCTGGAAACAACCTAAATGCCCATCTGTAGATGAGTGGATCAAAAAACTGTGGTACATTTATACAATGGAGTAGTATGTGGCATAAAGAAAGAAGGAATTTCTACCATTTACAACAATATGGATGGAACTAGAGAGAATTATACTTACAAAATAAGCCAGGTAACAAAAGAAAAATACCTTATGCTATCACCTATTACAGGAGACTAATGAATAACTCAAACAAATGAGCAAAATTGAGCCAGAGGTATGTAAACAAGGAATAGACTAACAGTGACAAAGTGGGAGGGGGAAGAAGATAAGAAGGTAAGAAGGGGAAGGGTCTAGTCAAAGAACATGTATAAGTGACCCATGGACATGGACAACTGGGTGGGGACTGATTGTCGGAAAAGGAGTGGGCAAGGTGCGGGGAAGCAACAGGGGAAAAAAATGGGACAACTGTAATAGAAAAACAAACAAACAAAAACTTTTAGTGGGTAAAAAAAATTAAAGAAAAATAAATTAATGAATTAGCCAGCAAACCCCACCCCCCAAAAAACCTCACATGTAGGAAAATGAACAAAAGAAAATGTAAAGTATCTAAATGCATTTTTAGTGAATATTAGAGGGATAAGTATTTTCCTTCACAGTGTATATTTTTCTTCTACCTGATCCCTCCAGAATTTGACATTCTGAAGAAGTAAGCAATGGCATAAGGTTCTTTGCATAAAACTAATAATACAAGTTGTTAATAGAAGTTTTGTTGACCAAGACTTTGACTGGAATGTCACACCTAAAGGAGACATGCTTGGGCTCTGGTTGTTAACAAAAAGCCCTGAGGAACTGGGATTGACTTTCGAAGGTAATAAAAGCCCACAAGTAAAAACACCTAGTATGTTGGTCAGTTGTGCGGTCCATGGCAATCTTTCAAGGGAAAAAACAAAGATTGCTTTCCTGAAAGATGGCCAGAATGGACCTTAAGGTACAATGGAAAACCGGAAGGACATGGAAAAGACAGGTGTTTAGAGGCAAGGTTGAATGGCAGGTATGTAGCTCAGCTCCTATGCCCCAAAGGGCAAACTGAAAGTCACCTTAAGGGTTCCTTGTGTAAGCTCCAGCAAAGCAGATGTAAAGATCATATGTGATCATTTGATGCTCTTGTTGTTTAAGCAAACAAACAGGATAAATTAAAACTGGACTTAATACCACCCCCTTAATGACAATGTGGGTAATCTTAAGGAGAAAAGTTGCAATTCAAGGAAAACCACAATGCTCAGAGGTAGACTATAAAGTAGTGCAGCTAACTCTCTTTAAAGTTTATTTTCATTTAAAGTTTGTTTTCATTTGAAAGTTAAACTATGTCTATGGCATCATCAAAGATGCTTAATTTACAGGGAAGAAGAATATCAAATGCCTTGCAACTGGATGTCTTTCCAATAAGAGAATCTTGCAGATATAGAGACCGGTTTGTGGCTTATGTTCTGTAAGTTAACATGTGTTTTCTGTTTTCATAGGGCATAAGCCTATGACCTCATTACCTAAGTGATTGTCCATACGTATAGGTCTCACTTATTCCTGTCTGCTTTGCTGCCTCCTGAGACTCAACAGTTTGGCTTAACTAAGTGGCCAGGTTGGTGAAGAATCGGGTGGTCTGTGGGCTTCACTTTAAAACTGGTTTCTGTTTTCTATTCTAAAGGCTTGGACAGAAAGGACCCAGAGGTCTAAGAGGGGGGAAACCTAAAATATTCCCCTCAACTCAAACTAAGTATAATGGGCAAAAGGGTTTTGGACAGGTGTGATGTGCATTGCACACCTTCTTCCAAAGAGCCCTTTTTTTTTTCTCCCCTAATATGGGACCTTGAAAAATTAATCCCTGGGACTTCCGGCCAAGATGGAGGCTTAGAATGACATGCCCGGTTTCCCTCTACAAGTTGAAAGGAATACAACTACCTCAAAACAAAAGATAACATGAAATTCCAGAAAATAAAACTACATGGAAGCCCAATGAATGAAGTTATAAACCAGTGGTGCTCATCTGGAAGGGTAGGAGAGGCGAAAAACTGGAATGGAAAGGTCAGGCAGTGCTGTTTGTGATAGCAGTGGGGATAGCCACAGGGGGAGTAATCCCAGCTGCAGCCAAGTCCTGGAAGCTCGCGACCCCAACGCTGAAAAAGGCAGCCCCCCCCCCCCATTGTCTTGCACGGTGAGTCCCAGAGGGCGGGGGGATGGATTCTGGAGAATAACAGCAGGAATCCGTCTTGGACCCCTGCCCCCACACAAAGCTCCACAGTGCAGTGAAAAAGGTTGTGGATCACTGCCAGTTGCCGGGTGGTGATGAGTACACGGGGCTCTGCCCCCTACAGCCTGCCCAGAAAGCAAAGCAAAACACAAATCTGTCAAAATGAAGCAAACAGTGATTGAAATCTTGGTGATGCAGCTCACCAGGCAACAGATGAGGAACTTGACAGACGAACAAATATAAAACCTTTCAGAGGCTCAGTTCAGAGCCATAGTTATAACGTGGCTTACAGAATTAACAAAAGATTTGGAACACGACAAGGAAGAAATGAAAGCCACTCATACTGAAATGAATAAAAACACATATGAGACAAGTGGCGAGGAAATAAAATCCAGAGATCAAATCAACAAACCGGAACATAGGGAAGGAACAGTCAACCAGAGCAGAAAGAGGAAACAAGAAGTTCTTAGAAAAGTGAGGAAAGGATCAGAAATCTCTGGGACAGCTATAAGAGAACAAACATACAGATTATAGGAATGCCAGAGGGCGAAGAAGAAGAGCTAGAAATCAAAAAATTATGTGAAAAAAATAATGAAGCAGAACTTCCCGAACTTGGGGAAAGAAATAGACTTACAGGTCTGGGAAACACAGAGAGTTCCAGAGAAACTGGACCCAGGGAGAACTACTTCAAGACACATTATAATCAAATTGTCAAAAAATTAAAGATAAAGGGAGAATCTTAAAAGCAGCAAGAGAGAAGAAAAGAATAACATACAAAGGGGTCCCAATTAGACTATCAGCTGATTTCTCAAGGGAGACCATGCAGGCAAGAAGGGACTGGCAAGAATTATTCAAAGTAATGAAAATCAAAAACCTACAGCCACGAATACTCTATCTAGTAAAACTATCATTCAGAATAGAAGGGCAGAGAGAGTGCTTCCAGGACAAAATGAAACTGAAGGAGTTCATTAGATCCAAACCACTAATATATGAGATGTTAAAGGGACTGGTTTAGAAGAAGGAGGATCAAAACTATAAACATTAAAATGAAAACTGCATCACAAGAGCCAACAACAGAAGCTAGAGAATCGAAACAAAGACAAACTAAGTAGGCAATGAGAGTGGAAAAAGAATTATAGGTATGGGGAACATACTGGGGGGAGATCAGCAGGGAGGGGGAAGTGGGAGAGGGGGGGAGATGGTACAGGAATTAAGAAGCATAGTAGGAGGAAATGGAGTAGACAGGGAGAGGTTGAGAAGAACTAAATGTACAACCAATGGACATGGACTATAAGGGGGGGACAACTGGAGGGAGAGGGGCCACTAGGTGGTAGGGAGCAGAGGGAGGGGAAATTGGGGCAACTATAACAGCATAATCAATAAAACCTATTTAAAAAAAAAGAAAGAAAAATTAATCCCTGCCTTTTGTCATCTAGTGGTTATGGATTGAATGATGCCTTTTAACCCTGTTGCCAAATCTGTTGCCCCCAGAATACAACAAGGATGCCAGCCTGTTAAACCAAGCATGCCATTGTCTGGGGACAGTCAACTGAACTGGAGTCTGCAAGATCCTTCCCCATGTGGGAAGGCCATCCTCCCCTCCACACCCGCACTCTTATTAGGGATTTCTGTACCCAAGGGTAGGTAAGATGACGACCGTGTCCAGCTTGAAGCAGCTAGAGGAGCACAAGACTTTCGACCATTGTCCTTTATAAGATTATAAAGGGTCTTAAGTCTGAGAGGAGGGAATTGTTATTTTTTATTGTTATAAAAAATTAATTAAATTTTTAAAAATAGAAGAATATAGGAAACGGTGAAGCCAAAGAACTTGTATGCATGACCCATGGACATGAACTAAGGGGGATGGGATTGCCTGAGGGAAGAGGAGTACTGGGCAGAGGAAAGCAAAGGGGGAAAATAATTGGAACTATTGTAACAACATAATCAATAAAATATACAAAAAAAAAATGCCTAATCACTATATTATAGACTTGAAGCTAATATAATATTTTATGTCAACTATATTAAAAATTTGAAGAAATATTTAAAAATTCCAGATGTCTTGCCAAGATTTCCTCTCTTTCTCTGTGGACTTCAGGCAATATCATTTCTTTATAACTTAACATTCTGTATCCTTTCTTTAGTAAGAACTCTCTTCCTCAGCTGTATTCTGGCTGCCCCTCCAGTGTCACTTCAGTACTTTGCTTATTTTTACCTTCACTTTTCTCACTCCCACACCACTTGGACTCTTCCACCCCATCTTTCTCTCTCATAATTGGTTTTCACATACATTGGCTATGATTCTTCACTTTTTCAAAATATAATTAAAAGTTTCTGGCAGTTGGATAACCTCATCTTCCCTTTTCCACAGCTATTACACAATTAGATTCCTCAGAACAAACCTAAGCTGATTTGCCATATGCTTGAATTGCTAAAATAATGCAATACCAAAGATAAAAAATGAACAAATTCTGCAGTATGCAAAAAGATGGAATCAACCCACAATTCTCTGGTGACATAGATCTATGTTCTTCTGAAACAATCCAAAATAAATCAAAGATCTCTGATGATCTAAATCTAATGTCAAACTCCCCAGTTTCCAGAGTCTGGGTTACTATTTATATTCTACTGTCATAAAGCCTTTTGGTATTATTCAATTTAAATTGAAAATTATAGCACTTTGTGTTTCTCAAAAAACTTTCAAATATTGGATTCATACAGTACACTGTAAACTAGGCAAAATTTTTCCTGTGGTATAGATTGAAAAACTAGAAAAATGTTAAATAATGTTCAAGGTCAGAAAGAAGTGGTAAAACTAGGACTTAAATTTAGCTCTTCTGAGATATAATCTCTTTCAACTACAAAATAGAGCTTCAGCATGCTCATTACATCCTATTTTGCTTGCAAGATTCCTACACAGTTTGAGAAACCAACTGACATTTTTTAAAAATCTCATTAGACATTCTTATAAAACTGTAACAAATTGTCCTAGCGAGCCATTTGGCAATTATTCATGTACAAATGCACCCATTGAAGAATTATTTATAACTAGAATCAAACTACATGCTGACAATGATAGAAGGTTAAGTAAATACAGTAAATATACAAGGTGGAATTATGAACAGCTATTAAAATAAAGCCCACCATGAGTTGTATTGGCATGAAAAGCTTTTATTCTATAAATGTTAATTGAATAGGAAAGGACTCAAGTGCATGTATAAATTATGATCACAACTACCACCTAGCCTCATCCATACATCTTTTCTTCTGTGTACATTTAAAGTGGTTATTTTTATTTTGTTTTCTGAAACTGTATTTTTAAATTAATACTGCTTTTATAATCAATGACATTTTACACTCAAAGAAAACTGTTTTATAAAATGTATGAAAGAACTCAGGAATAAAAGCCAAAAATATTAAAAGTTATTCTGAGTGGTTAAATTGTGGATAATTTTCTTCTTGTAGTTTTCTATATTTCTCCAAACCAACAATTTAGTAAACAATAACAAAAACATGTCTCTCCAAGAGAAGCCTCCCTGTTATCCATTCTCACACATAAACCAAATATGTTTTCATAATATCAACCTTCATTCTTTACTAATGTAGCTATTTTGGAAACATTTTAGACCAGCAATATTTTATTTCTTTTTGTTAACTCTTTCTATTTCCTGCATTTTTTCCTCCTGTTTTTTCTATTTTACTTCTCATATTTGTTTGTTCGTTTATCTGTTTTAACATTTTTACCTTGGTTATTTGCTTCCTGAGATTGCATGAACTCATAAAAGCTTTGTTTGAAGTGCTCCTTTCTAATCATGTCATGGAAGCCATTCTCTGGTCTGGTCTTCCAGGTCTCTAAACTGATAATTTCTCTTTTATGTGAGGGGCAGAGGAAACTTGTTATCTAGAATGTTGATCTATAGTATGGTAACTAGACCAGCCTCTAATTTAATAAGTTAAACCAGCTGAGTTAGACCTGAGGCTAGGGCACAGCCTCCCATGACTATGACTGCTCGACAAAGGTAACAAATGACAAGTGCTGATCAAAACCCAGTGATGAAATTTCAAAGAATATCACCAAAACTCAAATAGCTATAGCGAATAAGATTTGAGAGTCAAAGTGGTAAAAATGGGTGGAATGCTCTGTACAGCACTGAACCAACATTCTGCTGTACTACATGAGTTTAATAATTAAGAAAATAATTAAGATGGGTGATCGGAAATTAATATTTCTTCAATCTCCACAGATACCCACTTCCTTAAGATATTGGAATTCATCTGAACACACAAAGATAGCATGGCAGGGTGGTATGCGCATTTACTATTCAGCCAGATTCGATCTTGGCTCTGCTCCTTGTGCAAACTAATTAACCTTTCTTTATTTCAATATGTAAAATAAGACTAATAAAGAAACCTACCCCAGGGCATTATAATGTTACTTAAGTAACTAGTTACAATATGCTTAGAAAATGTCTATAAAAGGTAGCCATGCCTCCTGAAAATATGTCTCTTTGGTATAAGTATTACTTTCAAGCTGATTTTCTTTTTAATCCTCACCTGAGGACATTTTTTCATTGTTTTTAGAGAGAGAAGAATGGAGAGATAGAGAATGAAAGAGGGGGGAGCAGAAAGAAAGAGAAGGAAGAGAAACATAGATATGAGACAATCGATTGGTTGCCTCTCACACGCTCTCTGACTGGGGATCGAACCCGCAACATTTTGGTCTATGGGATGACCTTCCAACCAAGTGAGCCACACTGGCCAGGGCTAAGCTGATAATTTTTAAGAAACAGCAGACTCAGGTGAAGCTTTAAAAAGAGAGTTGTGCTACAACTTTCTAAGGAAAATTTCCACTTATAAAGAAAATCTCCGTTTCTAAGTGTCTCCCTTTCTGTATGAAGAGGATACTCTAAATCACCAGAAACACTTATCTATGGAGAAGTCACAGATTTAAATTGGCAAAACAGCATACACTCATTTACTATATTTTTCTATATAACTTCCCTAAACTGTGCCCTGCCCACAATATCTTTCTCTTATCTTTAGTTGGAGATGGTACTTAAGGTGGAGGCTTGGCCATTTCTGAGAGTTTTATTCGGTTTCCCTGCATATCTCCCATGTATACATGAAGTATACATGTTATGACACTTATGTCTTTCTCTTGTTAATCTATTATTACAAGATGTTTTAGCTAAGAACTTAAAGGGTAGAAATTAGTTTTCCTTCCCTACACTGAGTACATGATAAGTACTGAAGAAGTTTTGTTAAAGAAATAAATAAACCTTTAAAGAAGGTTATGCTTTGCTCCAGATTTCTTCCACTGGTTGAGAGCCTCACCCTTAGGAGGTCTGAGCCTAGCATTGAACTTATATATTTTTTAAAATAATTTATCTATTTATTTGTTTGTTTATTAATTTTTTTGTAGGGAGAGGGGAAAGGAGAAAGAGAGGGAGAGAAACATCACTGTGTGGTTGCTTCTCACTCACGTCCCCAACTGGGGACCTGATGCACAACCTAGTCATGTGTCCTGACTGGAAATTGAACCAGTGACACTTGGCTCACAGGCCAACGTTCAATCCACTGAGCCACAGCAGCCAGGGCTGGACTTATATTATTGGTGGTGTATGTTACCAAATTTGACAAGAAGGTTGTTGTGACAATCAGTTTTGTTTTAACTTGGCTAGGCTATAGTATCTGGTTTGGAGTAGAAAAATAATTTTCCTTCTACCCTTTTAGATTCTCATCTGCAGACTCTATAACAAGAGAGAGATTAACAAACAGAAGTTTATTAACACATCTACCTCATGTATAAATGGAAGACACCCAGAGAAAAATGAGTAACTCTGAGGTGACTTAGAATTCAGGTTTAAGTACCATCTTCAGCTAAAGACAAGGGAAAGAAGGGTATGGAGGAGCTAGTTATGAGTAGGTGACTAGAAAAGTATGGTAAATAAAAATAACATTTGTTATAAAAAGTTAAGTTCAGTCTTTCTCCCTTGATAAGAGTTCCTGGTAGGGATGGGGGAAGAAATGATTGGAATTGAATCACCATTGTTGAACTTCACTACTCCAGTGAGTCACCTGAATTATACTCTTTAAGGGAAAGTAACTAGGCTGACATACTTCTGTGAACTGACAGGAGATAAATTCTGAGATGTCCTAAAATAAGTTACAGCAGGCCAGAGAGTGTGAGCAAGAGACAAGGGAAGTTAAGCAGCAGCCTCTAACTGATCCCAACAAAAGACTTCTCATAAGGTTGTCACCATTGTGGTGGAGAAGACTCCTTCGTTTTTCCCCTTAAATTTGCAACAGGTGAGACAACAATAACTCAACAAAAGATTTTTGGCTCAACACACAAACACACCTAAAAGATCTGGCCTCCCGGTGCCTATGACGGTGGGCAATGTGGAATGAGTAGGGAGGCAGGCCAGGGTGAAGGGCAAGGCAAGTGGTTGTAGATGCATTTTGACACCCACTGTGGCTCCTGCAAGAACAATAGAGGTGGGGAAGTCAGGCTGCAGCCCTCACAACAGCCTGCTGTGTGAGGCAGCAGAACCAGTGTCCCTGCAGGAAAGGCACCCCTTCCCTGTCCCCATTATCGCAGAGCCTGGTAAAGAAAGCTGAGATGCCTAAACAGTACAGCAGTGCTGACAACCATGCCTGACAGGAGGGTGGAGCCCAAAAACCTTGAACTTGCCTCCCCTGCCCCACCCACCCCAGCAGAACCTATAGGGGCAATGGAGATGCTTCCAAAAACACAGTGGAGCTAGCAGTCATCATCGCTAAAAAGAATCTCTCACTGGGAGCTCACCAGAGTGATTCCCCACCTCACCCCATTTCCCCACCCCAGTGATGGCACCCCATAACTGAGATGATGCTATCACAGTGGGTACCTGGCATTTTCCTTAACCAAAGCAATGCTATACCACTGCCATCTCACAGGTGCAAACAGTGCAGGTAAGAGACAACAAAAACTTACACTATAACACCATCTACTGGGAAACAAAATAAAACACCTTATTTATCAATCTGCTAAATTGCTGAAAACAAGACAGTATCAAAACAAGAAAAGAGTTCACTACCTCAAATGTGCAGGCAAACAATCCCTCAGATACCATGAACAGCCGAGGTAACATGGGAGTGCAGAAAGAAGATGGAAAGGCTCCAGTAACCAAACTCAAAATCATGGAAGACTGTGACTCAAATGACAGACAATTTAAGATTCCAACTGAACTATACGATTTTAAAAGGAAAAATGCAAGATCAAAGTCGTAAATAAGACAGTAGCCAAACTGTCACCTCATATAAAACTGGCCACCTGAGTTAGCCTAAATCTGAAAATAATATAAAATGAAATTTAAAAAGACAAAGATATGATGCCAGCTATAAAAAGTCTGGAACAAAGTTACATTTTTGCAGGTTTTATGGAAACCCAAATAAAGTGAATTGAATGCTTTATAAAGTATGCATCACCAAAAGTTACTTTCGCAGGTATAAAATAAACCAGGTTTCTACTAATTCAAAGCATTTGCTGCTTTAGAGTTTAAAAAAAAAAAAGGAAAAAGGAAAAAGAAAAATATATACATTTGACAAAGGTAAGGTATGGTTTATTTGTTTAGTTTTACTTTTTTTGCAATTTATAAAAGCATTATGCAAGGGATCCGACATTTTAGAATGATCACTGAATAAAATGTGAAGGCTGTATTAATAGCTAGAAGTATGCAATAATAAACTAAATTCTGATTGAATAAAGTTTGGGTTTGTTTTGATGAAGAACCAAACCTTCTACTTTTGATAGGAAATAACAGCAATTTAGCATATTTTGGATGCCAAAGGTTTAGAATTACCCTGTTGATCATAAATCACCTGTTGGAATATAAGGTGTTCAGAAATTTAAATCTTTTCAGTGACCTGATTCTCCAAGTTAGAATCCTGCATCAGGGGCCTGCATTTGACTAAGTACATTCATTTCATAACTTTCTGATTCAGTATAACTAATTTGATGCTCTGATCTATTTTTGTGTCTTTATTTTTTTAGATGCAACAAGAAGTGATGGTTAATATATCTTATGGTATTTTTAACCAAAAAAAGTGATAAAATATTATGGTTATAGAGTAACTTGTGTTTGGAACCCTTCTAAAGGCTACAGTAATGTGTATTGTTCTTTCCACAGTGCCAGTAATGCCATGTGTCTCTCCCTCTGAGAGTTCCCATGTTCACCAACATTCCTTGCCTGCCAGGAAGTGAAATTCTTTACCATCTCTAAGGCTTAGGAGCCCATAAATGCTATGACAGTGATAAAGGAAATTTGTGTATCAGGACCCACAAAATGGAGCTTTCCTCTGTGGCCTGGCCCACATCACAAATCTAAACCGAAGTCAATCCATCTTCAATGCCTAAGAAACTTGTCGCACATTAAGCACAATCTTCTACCTCAGCTTTAGCTAGCTCACCTTACCCTAGCCTTACCAGCAGATTGGCTTCCTCCCAGTCAGTCATGCCCTGTTTCTGCATTTGCTGCTTCTAATTCTCTACAAGCCTTGCTCCTGACTAAAATCCCCAGAGAAAAGTGCTCTAGTGCTTGTGAGGCACTGCACTCCCCAATCCATGGATTGTGTTCCCTTGAATAAAGGACATCAAACTTGCTACTAAATCATATTATATTTGTCATTTGACAGTAAATATCAGACCAGTTGCCTGAAAGGACTTTGAGGGACTCTTTTCAAAAGCAGGACAAAGTCCTTCCCTTTTAATAACCTTATTTCACTTAATTCAGTAACTTTTACAATATTTTTATTTTTATTTTTTTACAATATTTTTATTTTAAAATTTACATTACAAAATTTTTGCCACTTTAGCCATTTTTAAATGTATGATTCAATGACATTCATTATATTCACAATGTTATGCAACCATCAGCAAGCACAACCTATTTCCAAAATTTTTCGTCATCTAAAACCAAACTGTACCCATTAAGTAAAAATTCTCCAATCCATTAACCCTCAGGCCCTGATAACTTCTACTTTCCACATTGAATTTACTTTTTAAATGTGACATTTCTGGAATTATCTTGGATACAAATTTTAGTTTATTCAATTAAATTCTGGTGGAAAAAATTTTTTTATTAAAACATGCAAACAACTACATTGCCAAGAAGAGTATTTTTAATAATATTTGACCACTTACCTAATTAATTATGAATATAAAGCAAACTGATATATATCACTGTTTTCTATATATTAACTATTTTTAAGTTTTGATGAAGACCATTAGATTATGAAATTTATTAAGATTTTCCATAAGATTTGTTTTCCCCAAAATTTTGCAAGGTTGGTTGGGACAAGACACCATTCAAAGAGGCTTTTATTATAATTTGCACAGGTGTGACCTATTAAACTGATGATTAGAAATAAGCCAAGTAAAAAGAAAAATTTTTATAACATGCCCATCAGAAAATATAACATTGACTATAATTAAATTTCCCTTATATAAGTTACACTTACTTCTAACATAACTGAATCTTTACAGTTAGGACTTGACTTCACAATCTGCTTTCACAGAATCATCTGTTTCTAGATTAAGGTTTTCTGGATGTTTTAATCAATTTCCCAAATAGAGTCTGACAGAGTCTGTTCCTGGTAATGATGCTGGCTGATACCTAAATGTGGAAGTCAAAATCAATAAGAGTTATCAGAGGAGAGTGATCATTATATAAAAACCTAAAGATAAAATGACTTTAGAATTTTAACTAGATACAATGTTTTGAAATAAAAACAGCAGGACATCAGAGTTATTACAAGGAAGATTAGCCCTTTCAGAAGAGAAATTGTGATTTCAACTTTAAAATATTTTGCAAGCATGACAAAGTCAGTATAAAAGCATAAAATGTTAATAAGTCCTCAATGAAGATGTTTTCAAACACAACTGAGACTGGACTAAAATAATTTCCTTGATTCACCTACAAAGAAGTGGGTGCCAGCCACTGGAGAATTTCCCAGTTCTATGAACAAACAAACATACACAGAACAAGAACAGACCCAAATGTCATTCACTGGTAGATTCTACTCATAGACCATAAAACAAAATTAATCCATAACTGCAAGAAGTTAAATAAACCAACACAGACTCCAGGAAAGCAAAACCTCTGTCACCACACATTAAAAGTCACCTCAGAGACCAAGGACAGACTTGGGCACCAAATGACCAAAATGTGCATTTATTGAACAACTTATTTTGCTCAATTTCATTGAGCAAATCTTTATAGTGTCTTTATAGGTCCCCCAGAAATGATAAAATAACAAGCATAAATAAATAAGTAGCAAATAAATAAGCAATAGGGAAACTCACTAGAAGTTTAGATCAATCAATAAGTGAAGTTTTTTTTTTTTTGCAATAAAGCATTACTCAAGGCAGATCAGCTTTAAAAAGAAGTAGCTTTTTAAAATAAAGAGTAAAAGCTGTAATTACCATCCAAATTTTTATATCCCAGTAACAATTTAAATTGGATAACATTTGGTTCAATGTCAATAAAAAACAGAATTTACAGTCTTTCATAAAAAAAATAATAATGATAGCATATTTCGGGATGTAGTTTTCAAATTGTATACACTGTGATCCAATTGAGGGGGGAAAAATCAAGCAAGCAAAAAAAAGAGAAAAATATACTCACACACATGCATATATAATATGTTCCATATAACATATGAAATATATATACACATACATAATAATGTGTGAATGTATTTCATTATAAAACTCTGTATGTATGCATGTAGACAGACTTCTTTTTATAATTCAGTAAAAACTTAAAAATAAAATCTGAGCTAAAAATATTTTAGATTAAGTTTGCTGCAGTAAACAGTCTTTCTTGTCATGCTAACATGAAAATATACTCTGGGCACAAAATCTTCACCTTGATTTTGGAGACAAGTACACATTTTTTCATGTTTGTTTATAATTCTTCCACTCAGCTGTCCCACAAAATAGCTCTGGCTTTGTATGGAATCCGCATTTTAAATCCAAACTAAATTAGTCTAGCTTCCTCATCACTAAAATAAAATAACTTTTTTAAGTATATTTTATTGATTATGTTGTTATAGTATTCCAATTTTTCCCCTTTGCTCCCCTCTGACCAGTACCCCCTCCCCTCCAGCAAGACCACCCCCTTTAGTTCATATCCATGGGTCATGCATATAATTTCTTTGGCTTCACCCTTTCCTATATTATTGTTAAATTCCTCCTGCCTATTTTGTAACAATCAACTATGCTTCTTAGTCTCTGCAGCATTTCCCCAATTCCCCACCCCCCCTCCCAGATGATAACCCTCCAAATGATCCCCATACTTATGGTTCTGTTCCTATTCTGGTTTGTTTAATTGGATTTTGCTTTTATTCTTTAGATTCAGTTGTTGATAGTTGTGAGTTTGTTGTCACTTTAATGTTCATAGTTTTGATCTTCTTTTTCTTTAGTAAGTCCCTTTAACATTTCATATAATAATGGCTTGGTGATAAGGAACTCTTTTAGCTTTACCTTGTCTGGGAAGCATTTCATCTGCCCTTCCATTCTAAATGACAGCTTTGCTGGATAGAGTATTCCTGGTTTCAGGTTGCCTTTCATCACATTGAATACTTCTTGCCAGTCCCTTCTTGCCGGCAAAGTTTCTTTTGAGAAATTAGCTTATAGGAACCCCTTTATAGGCAACTCTCCACTTCTCTCTTGCTGCTTTTAGGATGCTCTCTTTATATTTCACTTTGGCATTTTAATCATGATGTGTCTTGGTGTGGTTCCCTCTGGGCCCAGCTTGCCCGGAACTCTCCGTGTTTCCTGGACTTGTATGTCTATTTCCTTCACCAAATTTCAGAAATTTTCCTCCATTATTTTTTCACATAAGTTTTCAATTTCTTGCTCTTCCTCTTCTCCTTCCGGCACCCCCATGATCTGGATGTTGGCATGTTTAAAGTTGTCACAGAGATTTCCCAAACCTCTCATTTTTTTCAATTCTTATTTCCTCATTGTGTACTGGTTGACTGTTTTTTTTCTTCCTTATGTTCCAAGTCATTGATCTGAACCCTGGTTTCCTTCCCTTCACCATTGGTTTTTTGTGGATTTTCCTTCATTTCACTTAGCATAGTCTTCATTTCTTCTCTTATGCATTTGCCATACTCGAACATATCTGTCAAGCCTGTGAGCATCTTTATTACCAGTGTTTTGAATTCTGCATCTGTTAGGTTGGCTATCTCCTTGTTGCTTAGTTCTCCCACCGGAACTTTGATCCGTTTCTCCTTTTGGGGTATACTTCTCTCTCTCCTCATTTTGACAGTCTCCTGTGTTTGTTTGCCTCTGTGTCTTAGGTAGAGCTGTCGCTCCTGTTACATTGTAAGGGGCGGAGCCTTAGGGATTTATCACTACAGGGCGACCTGTTTCACCACGTTGTGGTGCTGCATGTGGGGGAGGGTTCTTAGAGGGAACAATGCCACTTGCTCAGCACTCACCCCTTTTCCAGGCACTTCTCCCACTTCTGTATGGGACTGGCACCTCTCTAGCTGTTGGCCTGGCTGTTGTTCCCAGAGTGGGTGGGTCTGTGGATGTTCTAGGACCAAGGGGGCCCATGGGGGACCAGCAGTTTTTGCCTCCACCCCAACCCCCACTGATTCGCACAGTCAAAAGAAAAGAAGGTTGATTTTTCCCGGTGTTGGAACCATGAGCTTCGTGGTCTGGTGAGGAGCTGGGAACGCTCCTCAGGTGTCCCTCCTTGGCTTTTTAAAATGTGTGACTGCACTTTCTGCCACCGCTGCTGCCACCACCACATCGCATTCTCTCCGCCCAAGCTCCACCCCTCCTACCTGTCTGGAGGAGTATTTATTCTTTATATATATGTTTGCCCGACTTTCATGCAGTTTGATTTTCTGGAACTTCTGGTTGTTTCTAGTTTTGAGGTAGTTGTATTCCTTCTTAGTTGTGGAAGGAGATGCAACATGTCTGTCTACGCCTCCATCTTGGCTGGAAGTTCTAAAATAAAATAACTTTTAATACTCACTCTTAATTGGTGCAGCCACTGTGGAAAACAGTACAGGGTTTCCTCAAAAAATTAAAAGCAGAACTGTCTTTTGACACAGCAACTCTACTTCTGGGTATATACCATACAATGTATAAAACTGGTGTCCAATAAATGGTATTTATTATCATTATAAACACAGTTATTATTATTCACATTCCCAGCATATACTCAATGCTTACTTGAAACAAATAAAATGGCAAAAAAAAAAAAATCCTGAAACACCAACTCAAAAGAATTTATGCACCCCTATGTTCATAGTAGCACTATTTACAATAGCCCAGATTTGGAAACAGCCTAAGTGGCCATCAGTAGATGAGCAGAATACTATACAAAATAATAATAATAATAATAATAATAATAATAATAATAATAATAATAAAAGGAATTCCAACCTTTCGTGACAGCATGGATGAAACTGGAGAATAGTATGTTGAGTGAAATAAGCCAGTCGGTGAAAGACAAACACCATATATCTAACTTATAAGAGGAACCTAATGAACAAAATAAACTAATGAGCAAAATGGAACCAGAAGCATAGACTCATGGAATAGACAGCTGTGAGAGGAGAGAAAAGAGGTGGGGACTGCTTAAAAGAAAGTAAAGGGATTAATTAAAGGACATACTTGAAGGATCCATGGACATGGACAATATTGTGGGTATTGACTGTGGAAGTGGGGGGCAGACTGGGTGGAGGATAGAAAGGGGGGAAATAGAACATCTGTAATAGCATAAACAACAAAACATTAAAAATAAAAAAATGTAATTAAAGCCAAGCACATTTCTCAACATAGATCCTCAAAGCATTACTTATTTTAAATATTCTAGTTTTCCAAGAACAGATAAGCCCCATTAGCACAAACTACTCAAAGGGAAAGCAGTCGAAACAGTAAAATATTTACAAATCACAAAGAAGTTCTCATTTAGAGGACATTTACTGATCATCTATTTGGTGCTGGCCATTTTGCCTAACACCATTGATGACAGCCGTGATGCTATAAACAATGTCCTTGAACAGCTTCTTAATAGCAGAAAACATACAAATTAAGAAAGAGTAAACAAATTGCACAGAGAGTCTTATAATACAGTATAAAAATTGCTTGCACATTCACAATTTGGAACTTTCTCAACCTTTCGAATTTGGAAACGAATTTATAAGGTGTTGAAGAGTAGGAAGATATTGCCATCCAAGAATGAGGAAAACTATTCCAAGGCGAAGCATAAAAACTGAAATGACCTAACATATGTCCTCACAAAAAGTATCTCAAATATGTCCACTCCTATCCACAGCCACTGGCACAGGCTAGTCTCCACCACAGTCCTCTAACCAGGACTGCAATAATTCTAACTCCTCTCCATGATCCAATCTTGCCCCCTTCATCTGCTGCCAGGAGTCCTTCACAGAGCAGACAGAGCAATTTTTTATTTTTACTATATATTAGAGCTTGTCACTGCTACTTAAAATGTATCAAGGCTTTCCATTTTTTTTAAAATGAAATCCAAACTTAAAGCCTTGGTAATCTGACCTTTCTTCACACTTCAAGCTCCACACCACTAACTGTCTGTGATATATGTTGTCTTTAAACTCTTTCCCCAAACAGCTTGCTTGTGAAACCATTTTTAAATGCTCACATACATTTCAGAACCAGAATCTATTTTGATAGTATTTTCTGAAGTTGGTCAATTGTTCTGTACTTTTAAAAATCTTATTGGAAACACACAATTTCAGAGAAAATGGTATCTAAATTATAACTATATGGGAATACCTACTTATTTATTAGTTGTTCTTCAAGCAATTGAAAAAAAATAGTTTTCTTTAAACTTGGAATCATATTTGAATTGCAAAAAAAAATGGCTTCTGGTGCTCAGGTACCGGATAACTCAGACCTTTCCAGTGAGAATAACTAAAAGAGAATACATATTTAAATATTATGTATATAAGTTTGTAGGAACTGGAGAGCTAACAAGGTCATGCAGAATTATTGGGCCAAGACTTGAGAGACAATGGAAATCCAGAAATGTGAGCCAAGCATTTGAGAACACCTGCTCTTGGATTTTCATTATCCCAGGGGCAGTAGGGCCTTAGGGAGGCTGAAAGGCTGAGCAAGTTCATTGCGAGAGGGAGGCAAATGTGCATCCAAAGCAGCAGGGAGGTGTGTTTCTAAACTCTTGTGCATGGTAGGGGCTGACTAGGTACCTACCAGGCTTCACAGAATTGCATCCTAACTTTGAATTATTTACTCATGAAAATGGATTAAGCAGGCTCCCAAGCAGTCTATTGACTATAAATGTCAGGCAGAATCAAAAAAAGCCTTCTTTAGAGGAGGATAGCATCATCCTAGCCCTCAAGTTTTTTCTATAAATAATTTTTTCAAATACAATTATCTGGTATACAATGAAAAATAATCAGGCCTATGAAGAGACAAGAACTTTGATTGAGAACCACAGAAGTTCAAACATCAGAAATAGATTAATTTTCTGGAAAACAAAAAAAAGTTCCAAACTATATTAAACTTTAATAAGTAAATGATAAATGTTGCCATTTCTAAAGTAATAACTAAAGTAAAAGTAAAAGCATATATAACTTCCAAGCTTAATAAAGGTAAAAAAAATAAAATAAGTCTAAAGAAAAGAAATCAAAAAAGAAAACATCAAACAAGTGAAACAAACAAAACAATACTGTAACATATTTAAAATAAGATATCTGCAATTACAGTTGATGTTAATGAACTAGATAATTCACTTAAGAAACAAACTGTGTCAAAATAGGTCTCAGAAGAGAGCACAGCTGGAACAATGAAGGTGAGACAGAGGCCCAGTGTAATAAGCAAGCAATGCCTTTCAATAGCTTCAGAATCTTGAGAAACTGATTTCACCTATTGAGGTCTCTCTTTCCTTTCTGTAAAGTGGCAAGTAACACAGAATTCATGTGTCCAGGGACAGTTGGGCAGTGAGTTCATTTAGGTAAGGCCCCTGGGGTAGTGCCTGGCACACTATAGTGTTTCTCCCTCTTTACCCTGTAAGATAAATGCATTAGATAAGACCTAGTTTTCTTATAATCAGATTCACTTAAAATGAAGTGCACCTTTAATTTAAAAGTGACTTTACATGATTAGGCCTGCTTAGCTCTAAAGATGAACTGAGCACTATTATATTAATTGGGTCATTGAAGTACATGGCATGAAGCTTAATACATAATTAAAGAAACTAAATATATCCTATTATATCCCCTTAAATATTTTATTGATATTTTTGGTTGAATGTGGGTAATAAGTATGATTTTGCTATCTTTGTGGTCCAGACTTCATTATATAAACATCTAAATTTCAATCAGGCAGTTATTAGGCTAATATATTTCATTAACAGTAGATATTTATTTTCCACACCTAACCATCTACAATCTTAAAAGTTAATTTAAAAAGATCTTTTTATAGCAGATCTGTGAAAATTATATATTCATTAAATTAAGAATCACTTTGAATGCCAGCATAATCAAGCGGTATTTTGAAATGATGCAGGATAAACAGCAGGTATGTCCAGCATATATTTTTCTTCTGTTGCTAAGGCAACATTGTTCTGTCTTTAAAAGAATGAAATGATGCAGAAACAAGACAAGGTTCTGGATTCAGTGAGAACATACCCTTCATATTTGCCGTTACAGTGTGGCCAGTGTGATTCTGAAGTATTCTAATATTATATCATCTGGGCTAAATTTTATAAGTTTTATTATAAATAGAACAAGTTCTGTTAGCAATATTTTGAGCAGCTCTCCATTTATTTCCACCTCTAATGCATTGTTTATTGCTTGCCACCCCAAAAGAGACCTGACAAGGCTCTCAGCATTTCTTGAGCTGAGGGTGTAATTCTGATGATGGACAGGAGAAAATTGTAAGCTTTATGGACTAGACTTTCAAACATCAGAAAGAGCTAGGTTGGTAACAAGATACCTATTTTCTCATGTTTTTCTTATTCAGAAAACCCTTCCTTGATTACTACTCACCCTTGTTAATATGTACATATTCTTGCTCCCATTTATATAAGTTCATTTGCTCTCTCTCTCTCTCTCTCTCTCTCTCTCTCTCAACTTTCTTGAACCAAACATGGGGAAGATCTTACTGTCAGGCTGCCTTTGCTCTGAGAAATCACCCACAGGACAGTCTAGGTTTTTACACCAGCTTTATTGGTGGGATGGAGGAATAGGGGTTAGAGGTAAGAGGGAAACTCCCAGTCTACCTTGAGGACCCACAGGAGCAAGGGAAGGAGAAAAGAAGAACACGGAAAGGGGGAAGGGGAGAGAATGAAGGGGAAGGGGAAGGGGAAACTCCAAGTCATGCAGAAGGGCCCAGAGGAATTGCCTCCTGCTTATACACCTGCAGGTACTGACTCCACACTTTTTCAGACATACATTTTGTTTAGGGTGAGTTTTACCCATCAACACATTCAACAAGTTATTTACATTTCCCTGCTTTTTCCCAGTCTACATGTCACGCTAAGTCCATCAACATTTCTTCTGGAAACAAGCAAAGCCCATTTTTATTTCTTATGGGGGAAGCTGGGACCTTGGTTAATTTGCATAGGTCTCATATGCATATGTCAAAAGTCCAGGCGGGTAGTCCAACCACTGCCATGTTTTGACAATGAATGAATGGGAAGTGTAGGCCGAAGATGCCCCCAAGGGAACTGTACTGGAGAGAGGAGCCTTTGTGTGCAGAGCTTGCACAGCTGCAGTAGAAGCTGCAATCCTTCCCACCAATCGCACCGACTAGACCACCATGTTCTGACACTTACCACCACTTTTCATGATAGCATGGAAATTACCATTTAGTCATTATTTAATTTATGGTGGTTGGATCATATGGGATAGCAAGAAACATTGGACCTTCTGGGAGAGTCTAGATTGGAAAAGTTCTGACAACCAGTGTGTGGCTCCACATTCTCCAACTGAAAATACCAGTACAACCTGTGAGGACTTTGAGAACCATCTCTTTTACATAAAATCAGTTACAGGACTGAGCAATATCAATCAAAAAAAAAAAAAAAAAAGATAAACTGTGTTTCCAAAAAGTATGCTGTTAGCTAACACCTCTGGCCTTCTTTCTTGAATGTCCCTTCAGTATTTTAATGTTTAGTAAAGGACATGCTAGAACTGAATTATGGAAAGGTGGTGTAAGGAACCAATGTGCTGATACATATAAAGCAAATTTAGGTCCCAAAACATTTTTTAGAAATTATTTTACAAAAAACAAAGAGTTCTTACTAGTGTTATTTTATGTGAGATTATGTGAAACTAATAGTTCTTTTCTAAGATAGTTAAAATTTGAAATAAGCCTAGAATGTTATCTCAACCTGCACACATATTTGTATAAAGTCTACTTTGAAGATTTATTATCATATTAAATGGTCTCTTTTGCTCTAGAAAAGTAGAAAAATAAAAAAACAAGTAGAACTCAAACCACCCTTTACTAAAAAGTATATGATGCTAACAATTTAAGATAAATAGTACATTCTATTATTAAAACATTAAAAGCCTTTAAACATCAAAAACACATGACTATAATAATTTATGAACAATAAGACACATCTTATCTTTATCACACAAGTTTTAAAAGTAAAAATTGAAAATTGTGTAGCATGTTTTGAAGACTTTTCTCTTAACAACTACAATAATAGAAGAAGAAAAATTATCCATTTGTCTGTGGATTTGACTGTTTCAGATGAAGTTTAACATGTTTTAGAGGAGGATTAATTTAATCTAATATTTATTAGTTATCATAAATAAGTTATTTCATATTTGGAACAATATAGGACATCTGGAATTAATAAAAACACAAAATTATTGTGGTAATGCTAGCAACGACGGTTATAAATCCTAGTTAAACTGTTTTGTGGCGTAAGTTTCAATAGAAAAATAGTAAAGATAGTGACTAAAGTCCCAGAAATACAAGAGGCCATTTCTTTGAAACAAACGAAACTAATCTGCAAGAAGAGATAAGAGAGAAAATAATAGAAGCAGCAAGGTTTAAATATCTATTTGGAGAATAATTAACTAAAATTTCCAACTATTGTGATTCACTCAGAACAATTCAAAAAATACACAACTTAAAAAAAAAAGTTCTATAAACCATAAAGGAAATTTTACACTTCCTACTTTCAAGCTACTATAGATGGAATCTAAAGACTGCTAGAAATATTTTAAAGTGCTGCTGGGTGGATGGTGGAGGTGTGTTTTCATAGATATTGGGCCCAATTAAGTCCCATATTCTTACATAGAAAGTTTTTTTTTTTTTTTTTTTTTTTTAATGAAGAGGATAAAGGGAAGGTGAGTGGGTAAAAAGTAAATGTGGTATGGAAAGAGAGTGTAAGAGTGAGAAACAGAGAATGTGATGCTAACCTCCTGGAATACAAGCCAACTCTAGTAGTCCACTAGATAATATAGACAAACCTTCAGCAAATTTGATTAATAAAAATAAAGACATGAAACATATAAATAATTGTTGGTTTGCAAAGTGACCCTTGCATATGAAGAGCAAGGAGAGGCCAAAGATAAAGGCAGACCACTCCAGATTTGTAGGTGACAGATTCAATAATCAAGGAGACTTACTTATACAAGTATACAAGGTTTGTCTTGGGTGACTGCAAGATGAGTAGATATCCACATCCACCCACCAGAATATTAAAGTTTATATAGAGGCCTTAACTGGGTTCAGTCATATATGCCATTCAGATTGTCTCAAGAACACACTGTTCTCTCAAAGCTTAGTTCTTGAAATGGCTCCTGCTGTAGGAATCGTGGGCAGAACATATATCCCAAGAATGTAGAAGGGTGTGAGGAACCTCAATTGCTTGAGTCAGCTCATGGGTCTACTGATGGTCACCACCTCCCAATGACTTCCCTCATCAACAATTTAGGAATTATACAGAAGGCCTAACTACATTCAAAGGTCCTTCTTTTTTTTAAAGCTTAAGTACCATTTTACAACTTACTGTTTCAAATTATACCAAAAATCACCATTTTTAGAAAAATACAAAATTTGTCTCATGAAGAATAAGCAATGTTCTCACTATGAAAAATAAAGAGCACAGATAAACTCTTTTAAAATCATACATAATAATGCAAGGTGTTACTGGCAAGTTCTACCAAACCTTAAGAAACAGATACATCCTGTGTTATATAAGCTGTTCCAGAGTAGAAAAATATATGTGCTCTATGTTGAGTTTCAGAAATGCTATTAAGACTCGAAGAAGCTAAGGAAAAAGGGTACTAGATTATATTCTAAATTTGGAAATTTTTAAGGAGATAGGATGTGCAACTATGACATATGTCAATGCAATAAAACAAAAAACAAAAACTACACAGGTAAAATTACTGGAAGAAATTATCTTTTTCTATATGCTATTCTATTTAACAAATCTAAGGAAAAAGTGTGTTAAAGTAGAATTAATATATAGTCAAGTAACTAGCTTTAGTAAAGACATAAGTTTGGTGAGCTTCATATACAGTGGTAATAAAAGTCATTTAGTAAATATATTATTTTTTAAAAATCCATTTAAAATAACAATAAAATATATTTTTAAAAATTTTATAGCAATACATTTAAGAAGAAAAATTTGATGAGAATATAAAACTCAACTGAACAATATTAGAAAGTTACAAAATAATTGGAGATACAGAATATGACCTAGAGAAACATTCAATATTTTAAAAATGGAACTTCTCCATACAAACTCAATGAGAAGCAACACATTTTTTAAAACAAAATTTGACATATTAAAAACTATGAAAATTAAACATAAACCCCACTTAAAATGGAGTCAGGAGGCTAGACGAGAGAATTCTCACACACATTTCATTCCAGACACTACTGATCCCAACAAAAAAATAAAGTACCTTGACTCTTCAACAGGAAGTGATATTATCTTAGTTCCTCAGCAAGAAGAAGAAAAGATTCCTCTTTGTTCAATAACAGCTCAGCCAATGGGAAGTTGCCATAACTCAGCCAGTGAGAAGTCACTACACTTTGAACTTTCATTTTCTTCCATGGACTCTTTTGTTTACAACAGCCCCACCCAAATTCATAAAAGAGTATTCCTCTCCTTTGTTTCCTGGATTTAAACATGGTTTGCATATTCCAAGTTGAAATTCTTTGTTTTTCCTGAGTAAATCCATTTTCCTGGAGAAATATTTGGCCAATTTTTTTTTAAGTCAACATTACCAACTATAATCCAAAAACAAAAATGTTGAAGTTGAATGAAAAAGTTTTGAAGAAAAAAATGAGAAAGGATTTGCTCTACTAAAATTTAAAACAAGGGACTTCCAGTCAAGATGGAGGCCTAGACAGGCATGCTGTATCTCTCTCCACAACTAAGAAGGACTACAACTACATCAAAACTAGAAACAACCAGAAGTTCCAGAAAATCAAACTACATGGAAGTTCAGCAAACAAAGCTATAAAGAAAAAATACTCATCCAGACAGGTAGGATGGGCGGAGAGAATGCAGTGGGGTGGTGGCAGCAGTGGTGGCAGCAGCAGGCCAGTGGAAAGTGCAGTCATGTTTTTAAAAGTCAGGAGGGACACCTGGGGAGCATTCCCAGCTCCTTGCCGAACCTCACAGCTCATGGTCCCAGCACTGGGAAAAATCAAGCCTTTTTACTTCTGACTGTGTAGACCAGTGGGTATTGCGGTGGAGGCAGAAACTGCCAGTCTCTCAGCAGAGTCCGCTTGTTTAAAGGGACCCCACAGTCTTGGAACATCCCCAGACCCACTCACTCTTGGAATGATGGCCAGAGTGGCAGCTAGAGGGGCACCAGTCCAGTGTGGAAGTGGGAGAGATGCCTGTAAAGGGGGTGAGTGCTGGGAATGTGGCATTGTTCTCTCTCGGACCCCCCCCTGACATATAGCACCACAACATGGTGAAACAGGTCGCCCTATACTGACGAATCCCTAAGGCTCCACTCCTTACAATGTAACAGGAATAACAGTGGAGGCAAACAAACTCAGGACCCTGTCAGAATGAGAAGACAGAGAAGTATGGCTCAAAATGGGGAATAAATCAAGGTTCCAGTGGGAGAACTAAGCGACAAGGAGATAGCCAACCTAATAGATGAGGAGATAAACAACCTAACAGACGCAGAATTCAAAACACTGGTGATAAAGATGCTCACACGCTTGACAGATATGCTTGAGTATGGCAAACACATAAAAGAAGAAGTGAAGGCTATGCTAAGTGAAACGAAGAAAAATCCACACAAAACCAGTGGTGAAGGGAAAGAAACCGGGGTTCAAATCAATGATTTGGAACATAAGGAAGAAAAAAACAGTCAACCAGTGCAGAATGAGGAAGCAAGAATTGAAAAAAATGAAGAAAGCTTCCCAAATTTTGTGAAGGAGATGGACATACAGGTCCCGGAAGCACAGAGGGTCCCGGGAGAGCTGAACCCAGAGAGCACCACACCAGGAGGGACGCATCATGATTGAGATGCCAAAGGTGAAAGATAAAGACAGAGTACTGGAGGCAACAAGAGAGAGGGGGTGAGTTGCTTACAGGGAGGTACCTATAGGACTATCAGCTGATTTCTCAGAGGACACTTTGCAGGCAGAAAGGAACTGGCAAGAAGTATTCAATGTGATGAAAGGCAACCTGCAACCAGGATTACTCTATCCAGCAAAGCTATCATTTAGAATGGAATAGCAGATGAAGTGCTTCCAAGACAAGGTAAAGCTAAAGGAGTCCATCAGCACCAAGCCATTATTATATGAAATGTCAAAGGGACTTACTTAAGAAAAAGATCAAAACTATGAACACTAAAATGACAACAAACTCACAACTATCAACAACTGAATCCAAAGAATAAAAAGAAAATCCAACTAAGCAAACCAAAATGGGAACAGAATTATAGGTATGGGGATCATTTGGAGCGTTATCAGCTGGGAGGGGGAAGGGGGAAAAATGGGGAAATGGTGCAGGGATTTAGAAGCATAATTGGGTGGTACAAAATAGACAGGGGGAAGTTAAGAGTAATATAGGAAAGGGTGAAGCCAAAGAACTTATATGCACGACCCATGGACATGAACTAAGGGCCGTGGGATTACTGGAGTGAAGAAGGGTACTGAGTGGAGTGGAGCAAAGGGGAAATAAAATTGGAACTACTGTAACAACATAATCAATAAAATATACTTTAAAATTTTAAAACAAGTTATAAAATAATAAAATTTAAAAATATTTTTATTTTGGTGACTATAAGACAAGTGTATCAATGGAGGAGAATAAAAGATTGAGACATATACTTGTATATTCATTTGAATTTAATAAAAAATAATCACAACATTCTACATCAATAAGAATGATAAACTGTTTAATCAAATATGTTCAATAACCTGGCTATTATCCCTTTGTGGAAAATAAATTAAATCATCACACAAGTCACAAAACTAACTCTCTATGTATTAAATTTCTAAATAGGAAACTTTGAGATATGGAACAAATCCCAAAAATATTGTAGAAATTTAAGTTATAGGAAAATATAGACAAAATTTACATAAATAGAAACAAAACAGTTTTCTATATGAATTTATAGATCTCTAAATGATACAGAAAATCATACTGATAATGTGGTAATTATTAGGAAAGAGTCTGGAATTTTTAACTAGGTAGGAGACTTGGTTTATCTTCATGGTTTAGTATCTTTAAATAAAAAATACTCAATGAATTATTTTTATTTTCAAAATTTTAATGACAACTTTAAATGAACAGGGCCCAGGAAAAAATTACACAAAATTTAATCCATTTAATCAGCTTAAATATGGCAGAAATTATATCCTGTTACTTAAAGAGAAATATCAATTCACTTTTATATAGTCAGCACACAAATCTTGTTAAATCAAGGCTATATTTTCATTTGTGGAAAGCATTCATAAGTGTTTGAAGCTGTTACTTATATATCTCCATTTGTGTATATAGCACATGTTATACAAATGTTATAGCAGAGCTTTCTTCAATTAAAGAGAGTTAATGAAAATAAACTTGAACTTTAATGACTTTTATCTTTACTCTGAAAGACCCAAGACAAAAGCATATAGTTAAAAATGTTACTTCTGGAGCAAACTGACCATTGTAATATTGCTCAACAGACAAAGACACAAGTATGTCAATTATTTAAAGCAAGCAACTTTCTTGAAGGGTAATTTTATGAATAGAGTTTGTGTTCTCTGAGGAAGTATAAAGGAAGTGAAATAGTGACAGTGCCAGCATCTCTTGAAGAAATTACTTCTTTTTAAAAATTGTGCAGTATTTTTCCAAGGCATTGGCAAAAATTCCTATAACAATTTCAATTCAAACAATATTATTTAGGGCATCTCTATCAAGGTACACAAGAAGAATTCTTAAAATCTAGAATTTTTATAATCTGATTGAGAAGATGAAGCCTACAAGTACAAAACAATTAAGGAACATTAGAAGATAATATGTTCTCAAGTGTTATGTGATGTTATGAAATATATAAAACTATAATAGGTCCAAACTGAAATGGGTTATTGTTTTCTGGAAATATTAACCCATTGAATAAATTGAAATAAGATTTAAATTCTTACAGTCAAATCATGTACATAAATTTTTATCTCTACACTATACCTACCAAAGGACATCTGTCTTGAGTTGACTAATTTCAGTATGTATCAGGGAACTCCCAAATCATTATGGGCCAACTCAGAAGATTCTTATCTGAGTTGAAATCTACCTCTCTATGGCTATCAGTCATATGTCTAAGGCTACCCCATGGGGCATACAGAAAAAAGTATATATTCTTCCTTTTTATATGATAGTCTTCAAATGTTAACACTTTTCCACTCCTGAAGTCTTCTAATATCCAGGATAACAATTTTCTGTGTAATCTTCCTCATGCGATCTTGATTTGAATCCCTTCTCCATCCTAGTCACTCTCCTCTCCCAGTGTTTTGTCTTTCTGTATCTGCCCATGTTAGTTAGGATGCCCTATTCTATGATCAACTGAAACAAACCTGAATTTTATAACTCCAAAAGTATGGGGAGGGGCATAATCAAAAGAAAGAAAAGGAATCCTTTTTACACCACTGTGGAGAATTCATCTAACCCATAAAAGACGAAATGAAGGACCAGAAAGCTATCACAAGCCAAAGTTCCCCATTTCTCATGCCTCCTTCTCTCTGTACATCAACTGTCCTCCTCATTTTCGATCTCCTCCTTCTTGTTTCTTTGCTTACTTATTTGTCCTGCTGCCTAATATAAACACTGGACTAGAGTTTCTCACAGCCCTAAGCCAAGCTTCACAGAAAGTTTTCATGTAACCTTTCATTGAAAAGGATTCTGACATGACCCAGGTTGGATATGAGCGACAACCCCTTGTCTGCCCAATGCACTCTGTCTCTAAGGAGTGGGGTTGTCTTGTTCAAATGACTGCAAGAGCTTCAGCCAGGAATTGGGGTACAGATAAGACAAAAAAACAAGCTTGGCAGTTGGCTTGAAGTGTGGAACTCAGACCTAAAATATAAAACTCCAGGTCTGATATAGGCAACATCACAGTAGCATAACATAATGTCAGAGATGAAATTACTGTATTTCATCTTACAGATCAGGAAACAGGTACTGAGTAAGTGAATGTCTTAAAGTTTTGTGGTTTTGTCGATAAATAACGGTAGTAATTTAACCCCCAAAGTGGGGATTTGGAAGCCTACCATCACCATAGAGGTCAGAATGGTGGCAGGGGGAGGTGTGGCAGCAAAGAAACCTATCAGTCTAGCCTTGGGAATAGAAGGAGTTGTGGTGGGGTGGGGGTCTGCAGGTCCAAATTAGTGTGTGTGGTGGGGGGGTTGTCCTTCCAGGCATCACAGGAAGGAATCCTGACTACCTTGCTGTGAATGGTACAGTTCACACAGTAATGTAGTTTCACATACAGCTTGGGAAACACATAGGCAATGAAGAAACTAGCTTTGAAAATGTTCCTAATGCCTGTGGCCTTTTATATGTTTCTAACCATGAACTTCTTAATGGCCTTGTCCTTGAGCACTCACTGGGCACAGCTGGTGCAGGGAATAGACTGTGCATAGTCATGGCCCATCTGGCCACCGCTGTTGTTCCTTCTTTTCTGGGTCATCTTGGAAGCAAGCACCAAGCTGAAGGTATTAATTTTTATTTTTGGCAATAATTTCCTCAGTCCTTTTATCCTTACATTGTTGAGTGAAAAAAGCCATAGTTTAATCATTCTCCTTTGAGTTTTTCCCCAAGTTATTTGCTTAGAAGGCCTTCTGTTAATAGTATTTAGTTCTTCATAGAAAAATAAATTCCTAATTTTTAAGAAAACTTGTGGCCCAATAATAAACTGATTTGTTTGTTGTATGCATTGGCTAAAGCAATCTGAAAACAACCTGAATATCTATTTTTAAGTCCATACTTAAATAAATTAAGTTGTCTAAGTAATATGTTAGGGTCTTGGGGAGAGATGGCACAAGGATAAATAAGACAATTACTACTCTCAGACAATCTGGCAAAGGCAATAAAATAGACTGACATTACTACAGTTCAAGACAGGATATAAGGGCAATGAGATAGATTATAGGGTGCTTGTGGGGGAATAAAGGTATAAAAGGAAGAACCGCTTAAATATCATGGGGAAGACAATCTGATTCCATACCTAAAAAACCCAGGATAGGTCACTGAAGAGCCATTAAAACCAACAAGTATGTTTGGGAAGGTGATTGTCTAGGAGAGCATACGACAGCCAGGGGTTTTCACTGCATCAGCCATAGCCAATTACAAAATCTCAGAGGAGGAAATACCTTATTCATGTCCACAACCAAAACTATAACTCTAGGAATAAAGCTAACAAGAAGTGGGCAAAACCAGCTTAAATAAAGCCATAAAACTTTACCAAAAGCCATAAAAAGGAATTGAATAAATGGAGAGATGCCCCATATTATTACATAGAAAGATTCACTATTGCAAAGTGACAATTCTCCTCAAATTGATTTGTTATTCAATAAACCCAATAAAAAGTCCCATCAAATTCTTTTTGGAATTTGATGAATAGATTCCAAGTTTATCCTGGAAAAGACAATATGCAAAAATAACCAAGAAAAATGTCAAGAGGAAGAAAAGGAAAGGAAGGCAGAGGAGACATTCTCTGCCATATTTTATAGCATACTGTAAAGCTAAAGTACCAATAATTAGAACAGCATGATATTCATGAAGGATTAAATGAATAGATTAAATTGGGAAAAATAAAACATTCCAGAAACAGACCATATATATATATATATATATATATATATATATATATATATATATATATATGAACTTAATATGTGATAAGGTGACATTTCATTAGCAGAAAGAATGAACTGCTCCAGTGCATGATGCTGTCTTTAAACCCACTCTTTTTCCCTATAAAAAGGCACCCTGCAGAGTCGGGAAACACCTTGCCTGGGAGTCAGAGAAACCTGGATTTGAATCCCAGCTGTATCAGTTAAAGCTGTATCACATTAAATACATTTCCCCAACTCTCTGAGCTTTCTCTGAAAAATAGAGAAATCATTCCATGTCATCCAGCTCACATAATAGTAATGACAAATAAAATAATCTGTATATATAAGCAGAGCCTGTGTTGTACAGGCACACCTTGGAGATATTGTACTTTCAGTTCCAGAGCACGGTAATAAAGTGAGTGTCACAAAAATAAATAAATAAATCGCTTAGGTTGTGACAAAAAGCTATTATCCAACTGAATAAAATATGATATGTGTCATTATTTGCTATTATAGAAATATCACTATACACTCAGAAGTCTGAGCAGCATTATGGCCTCAAGCACATAAACATTACAAGTAATATGTAACTATGATATGTGTAATATATAATTACATTTTATACATATGCTGTCATATACATAAATTTCTCAAAGGGACTTTAGAAGGAGAATGATGGGAGTAGTTACATTTGTAGAAAGAAACTTGAGAGGGATAAGAATGGGAAAAAAATTATTGTGGTTTTGTTTATTTATCATTTTAAATTTCTTTGTAAAACTAATTTTTTTAAAACTCGTAATATTTTTATTTTTAATTAGATTTTTTAAAGTCTTTCTATTATGCAAACATTTTATATTTACTTCTGTTTTCATCCAGGTTATTTACAAAGCTTCATTTCTTTTTTCAAGCTAAAGTTTTACATTCATGTTTGCCAAAAAGAAAATTAAAAATTACATCACGACTTAATAAAATTTTCAAAAACATAATTTTAAAATATTTTAGTAACATTACATAATTTTAAAATATAGTAATGATATAATATATTATTATAGGAATTTAATAATATTATACTTACTATAATAATATCATAACAAATTTTAATAATATAGTGTAAAGAAAAAGTGTCAACCAAAAATCTCATAATCTGGCAAAAACTTTTTCAAAAGTGAGGGAGAAATTAAATCATTACCAGTGAACAGGATTTGAGGAAGTTTGTTGCCACTAGAACTTTCATGTGAGTAATTCTCAAGAAAATCCTGAAGGTTGAAATAGAAGAACATCTGACAATAGCTCAAAGCTTATGAAAAAGTAAGCATCTCAAAAAAAAGTAAATACAAAAGCAGTTATAAAAGCTAATATTATTACAACAGCTTGTAACTTTAATTTTTGTGTTCCATGTAATTTAAGATACTAATATATTTAAAAGAGTAGAATATATATTGTGACACACAATATACAAAGATATAGTTTTGTGACATCAACAACTGAAGGGGGGGGTGAAGTTGTAAAGGAGCAGGTTTTTTTTTTATGTAATTGAAGTTACGCTGATAAAAATTCAATTAGAGAGTTAAATTTTATGTTACTAACTGTAATACCATGGTAACCACAAAGACAATATCTATGAAATATAGACAAAAGAAATAAAAAAGAAATTTAAATGTTTCAGTAAAAGAAATGATCTAAACACAAAAGAAAGCAGTAATGCTGACAATGAGGGGCCAAAAATGCTATAAGGCATATGTAAAGCAAATAGCTGAGTGACAGAAGTAAGTACCCCCTTATCAGTAATTACTTTATATGTACATGGGTTAAACTCTTCAATGAAAACACAAGATTGGCAGAATTGATAAAAAGACATAATCCAACTAGATACAAGAGACTCATTTTATTTATTTTTGTCAGCTTCATCCATTGTACAGATATTTCCCTGTAAATTTTTCTTTATTTCATTTAGTGTATCCTTCATTTCTGACTGAATTTTTTTTAATGCTATTGAGGTCCTCATTAAGTTCCCTGAGTATCCTTATAACCAGTGTTTTTAACTCTGCATCTAGTAAATTGTGTGTCTCCATTTTGTTTAGTTTGTTTTCTGGAGTCTTGTTCTGTTCTTTCATTTGGACCATGTTTCTTTGTCTCCTCATTTTGACAGTCTTCTGTGTTTGTTTCTATGTATTAGATAGAGCTTCTACATCTCCCAGGATTAATAGAGTGGCCTGATATAGTAGGTGTCCTCTAGGGTCATGACACAGCTTCCCCTATCACCCAAGATGGGTACTCAAGGTTTGCCCACCATGTGGGCTATGTACACCCACCTGTTGTAGTTGAGCCCTGATTGCTATTGGCACAGCCAATGTCAGCCACTGCCTGTGCTCTGTCTGGGGTCACACAGCATAAACTACAGAGTGATTTGTAGATGGCTGCTACTTGTGCTGGGCTTGGAGGTGCCCAGGCAAGGCCAAGCTGTGAACTAAGACAAGCTGCTGCTAGTGTAAGATCTGCAGTAACTCAGCACGAGGTACAGGAATCACTGAAGCCAGATGTTTCTAGTTTAAGAGAATTTAGGAAAATCTCAAGCATGGGCCAGGATAAACCATTCATATGGAAAATCCACTAGAAACAGCTTTGGTAGACCCAAAAGTTGGGCAGGGCAGGGCCTCAGGGAATCACCAGAGTGGGACAAAAGTATGAGCCAAGTTAATGGAGTTTCATATATGGCATCCACCTGCTGGCTCTATGGTTCGGGGGGTGATGGGGGAGTGGGTGGTTCAGATAAGGAACAATGGCCTCTGCAAGAATTTCTGTCTGGGAGAAGGCTGCTTCTCAGCTCCTAAACTGATTCCAGACAATTTCAAAGGTGCAA
This sequence comes from Furipterus horrens, assembly GCF_987537825.1. NCBI lineage: Eukaryota > Metazoa > Chordata > Mammalia > Chiroptera > Furipteridae > Furipterus > Furipterus horrens. The sequence goes on from NW_028327171.1 coordinate 57,600,410, forward strand.
ATAGAATAAAAGTAAAGGGATGGAAAAAGATATTCCATGCAAATAGTAATCAAAAGAAAGCACAGGTATCTATATTAATATTAAACAAAAGATACTTTAAGTGATAATAGTTTATAAGAGACAAAGGACATTATATATCAATATGGAAAGAAGATATTACAATTACACTGGGCAACACAATTTTCGGTGAGTTAGATCTGACACTTGTTTTTGACTAACTTTTCACATCTGAATCAAAAAAGATCCAGTTTTTCTCTATCATGTCAACTTTTTAAGGTACAGGATACCCTCCCTTTGTCCCAAAAATCATACAATATGTTCATACAAACAAAAATAAAGAAAAAATTACCTAAATAGACTGTTTATTTAGAGTTATTTCATTCATATAAAGGCTATATATCATCACTGTAAGTCAAATTGTGTACAAGTAATAAAATTCTGCTACCAAACATACATATTAAAATATTTGATCTTTACAAATGACAGGCTAGGAAATGACAAAATGAGATACTTGAAACAGTCTCCTTCAGTTGGCAAAGCTTAAACAAATTGCTTCATGAGACCCAGTTTTATGTGCAGAGGTGGGAATATAATGTTCTTTCTGTCAACAAATGGCTCATAGAGAATGTTTGAATCACCAGGTTTGAAGTCAGATCTTGGAGGCCAATTCAACTCCACCCAATGCTTCTCACAAGCTTTGCTGTCCCACATACACAGAAAACAGGGATACTTGGTGTATCCATTTTGCTAACCAAGAAGGAAGCAGATCATTTTAAAGTCAACACAGATGATCCAATTGTGCCTGTGATATTGCAACAAATCAATGACTCTCTTTATGTCTTCATAATCTTCATGAAAACAAACTGAATGGCAAACTGGGACTGCACCAAATAAATACCATTGTGGAGGAGGACATACCTCAAGCTCTGCTTTGAGCTATCAATGAACAGTTGCTATTCAGTTGCATTATAGATTAGAATTCCCAATTCCTCCAATAAACCATGTATGTTATGTCAATACATAAAGACACCATCACTTCAAAAGTACTGCAGAAATGCACTTTCTTTTGATCAAAATATGATACCTTAGCTCCTTTTTCAAGCAAGTTTTTCTCATGCAGTCTTGATGGTAGGAGTTCTGAAGCCTTTTTGGACAGTCCCAAATCTCGTGCCAAATCATTCAACTCATGCTGATCAAATCCCTTATCAACTGAATCATCTTCAATTTCAAAATCTTCAACGTTGCTGTCACTTAGTTCTTCACCATACTCCTGTTTTTCAAAAGAGAGTAGTTCAATGAAAACTGGCACTTGGATTTCAGCTAAATGAGGCACTGGGTGTATAGCTGATGGTAGACTAGGATACTCTATTTTACATTTATTTTTCTTGTTATATTCTGACATTTTCACTATACAAAAGTAACAGTCACTCGAATGATCCCTGGGCTCTCGCCAAACGATAGGTGTACCAAGTGGCAATTTATCATGTACTCTCTTCATCCACATCCATAACTCTCAACACATTGCTTGCACACCTTGTGAAGGGCCCAGGACTTATCTTGATCACTAAGTTTTACTTTAAAATATGGAAAATAGTCTTTCCTGACAAATGCATTAATGTTTGTCCTTTGACTGGGAATGGTGAAACTGCCACAGATATAACAAAGTGAATCAGGGTCATTTAGGCACTTACGATGAGAAATAGCAGAGGCAGACATGATCTGAAGGAAAGGAAATAAGTACATATATACATTTAAAAAATAAATTCTGCTAACTTGTTGTATACAGACAAGAACTCAGACTACACTTAGGAATACGATTCACTGTACAGAGTGGCACACAACCTCTCACCACACTGTCTCATGTGTAACTGAATAGCCTAAACAAGTATCAACCTGTTGCTGGTCTCCAAGGTTGTCCCCCACCCCTCCCCACTTGAGGGAGGTTTGCTCTCAGCCAATAGGAGAGCACGAGTGCTTTCCGCAATTCACGCTCAATCCAGCCTAGAATGGTTGCATTAAGATAAGCTGTACAGAAAAAAACTTGACATGATAGAAGAAAACTAAGTGCAGTTTTGAAATCAGCATACCTATTTAAGTCTAAAACAGCTAACTAATTGAACTCAACAGGAATTATGTTAAAAATTGTTCCCCTGTGTTATAAATATTTCACAATAGTAAAACACCATGAAGCAAAAGTTGACAGAATTGAAGGGAAAATTAGAAAGCTTCACAGTAATAACTGAAAATTTTAATACCCCACTCTCAGTAATGAATAGAGCAGCCTAACAGTAGATAAACAAGAAACTAAAGGAGTTAAATACAACAAAGCAACTATATCCAACAGACATACACAGAACACTATCCAATAATAGCATACACATTCTTTTCAAATGCATATAGGACATTACCAGTATAGACCATATGTTAGGCCACAAATTATGTCTCATTAGATTTAAAATTATAGATGTCATCCAAAGTGTGCTCTCTGAGCACAATGTATTTTTCAGGAAAACTGGAAAATTCACAAATCTGTGGAAATTAAGCAACACGCTCTTTATTTATTTATTTATTTTTAATCCTCACCTGAGGATATGTTCATTGATTTTAGAGCAAGAGGAAGGGGGAGAGAGAGAAAGAGAGACATTGAACGGTTGCACCCCAACTGAGCCAACTGAGGATCAAACCTGCAACTTAGGCATGTGCCCTGACCAGGGATCAGACTCACATCCTGTTGATGTGTGGGATGACACTCCAACCAACTGAATTACCAGGCCAGCACTAATCAACAAACTTAAACAACCAATGAATCAAAGGGAAAATTAGAAAAGAAAAACAACACACCAAAACTCATAGAATACAGTGAAAGAAGTGCTAAGGGAGGAGTTTGTAGCTATTTATTTATTGTTTACATTACAAAACAAGAAAGATTGCAAGTCAATTAGCTTAATATTACAATTTAAGGAACTGGAAATAGAACAAACTTAACCCAAAACTAGCAGAAGGAATGAAATTTAGAGAACAGATAACTGAAGTAGAAAATAGAAAAATAATAATAATAAATCAATAAAACTAAAAGTTGCTTAAAAAGATCAGCAAAATTGATAAAATTAGCTAGATTAATAAAAGTAAAAATTCAAATTACTAAAACAGAAATAAAAATGGGGACTTTACCACAGATTCTACAGAAGTAAAAAGGATTATAAGAAAGTACTATGAAGAATTGTAGGTCAAAAAACTGGATAAACTAGATAAAATGGACAAATTTCAAGAAACACAAAACCTAGCAAGACTAAATCATGAAGAAATAAAAAAATATGAACATGCAAACAACAAATAAAATATTTAGGGATTAAATAAGGAGATGAAAGATTTGCACAATAAAAACTACAAAATATTGCTGAAAGAAAACAAATAAATGGAAACACGTCCCATGTTTATGGAGTAGAAGTCTTAAAATTAATATGTCAGTACTACACAAAGCAACATACAAATTCAGTGCAATCTCTATCAAAATCCCAATGACAATTTTTATAGAAATAGGAACCCATTCTAAAAGGCATATAGAATCTCAAGGTACCCCAAGTAGCCCAAACAATCTTTAAATATAAGGACAACCTAGTGGATTCACACTTACTGATTGTAAAGTAGAGTAAAATTCACTTAACCACAAAACTACAGTAATCAAAACAGTGCAGTAATGGACTAGAATAAAGAGTACAAAAACAAACAACAACAAAAACCTTCACATGTATAGCCAAATGATTTTGACAAGTATGTTGGACCATTCAATATAGAAAAGACAGTCTTTTTAACAAATGGCAGTTAAAAAACTGGATATCCATATGCTAAATAATTAAGTTGGACACTTACCTAACACCATATACAAAAATTAACTCAAAATGTGTCAAAGACATAAATTTAATACCTAAATCCCTAAAATTATGACATAAAAATATATGCAAAAGTTTTATGAAATTGTTTTTGGCAATGATTTCTCAGATATGGCACCAAAGACAAAGACAACCAAACAAAAAATAAACAAATTAGATTTCATAAAAATTTAAACATTTTGTGCATCAGAAACTGTTATCAACAGATTATAAAGGTAAGCCATACAATGAAATAAAATATTTTCAAATAATTTATGATAAGAGGTAAACATCCAGACTATATATAGAACTTCTAAAACTCAAAATAAAAAATATACATATATTTAAAAAGAAAACAAGAAACAATTAGAAGAAAATATACAAATGACCAATAAGCACATAAAAAGATGCTGAAGATCATTAATCACAAGGGAAATGCAAATCAAAACTACAATGAGACATCATCTCATACCCATTAGGATAGATACTATCAAAAAGTAAGAAGTATTGGTGAGGATGTGGAGTAACTGGAATTCTTATGCACTGTTGATGAGAATGATACAGCTGCTGTGGAAAACAAGGATGATTCCTAAAAAATATTTTTAATAGTATTACCATGATTTAATAATTCCACATTTGTATATACACCCAAGAGATTGTAAAGCAGAGTCTTAAAGAGATATTTGTACACCTATGCTCATAGCAGCATTATTCATAATAACTAAAACATGGAAGCAACCCAAATGTCCATTGACAGATGAATGGATAAACAAAATGTGGTATATACATACAATGGAATATTACTCAGATTTTAAAAGCAAGGAAGTTTTGACATACAACAATATGAATCAACCTTTTTGAATGGATGTTAACTGAAATAAATTAATCACAAAAAGACAAATGCTCTATTATTCCACTTATGAGTTAATTAAAATACGTGTAGTCGAAATCATAGAGACAGAAAGTAGAATGGTGGTTGCCAGAGACTGAGAGGAAGGGTGAATAGTGGGTTACTGTTTAATGGGCGTAGAGTTTCAGTTTTACAAGATGTAAAAGTTCTGGAGGTGGATGGTGCTTAGAGTTGTACAATATTATGAATATATTTAATTCCACTTAAAATAGTTAAGATGGTAAATTTTATGTTGTGTGTTTTTTACTGTGATTTTTGTTTAAATTGAAAGAAAAGGAAAAATATAAAATAAAATTTTAATAGGGTTTGGGTTGTACTAGTGTATGTATTTGTCAAAACTCAGCAACTGTACATCTAAAATTTGTATGTCATTGTTACCTAAATTTTACCCCCCAAAAAGAAACTATATGAAATACTAAACTCTAGTTAAAGATGTATGCGGTGAATTGTTTAGATAGAAACATACTAATATCTGTAATTACTTTGAAATAAATAAGAAAAATAAAGCAGATTGAAGGGTAGGTAGATAGAGGGATGCATAGATGCACAGATAAGTGAGAAAGCAAGTGCATTGTCCAGTGCTATGTGAAAAGTAGAATCTAGGCTTTGGGTGTGTGTGTGTGCAATGAAATTCTCTCAACTTTGCTGTATGTTTCAATTTTTTATAAAAAATTTAGGAAAGATGCATTTATTAAAAAGCAAGTGGAGACACTCAAACTTATTAGCAGTTTGGGGTTATTTAATTTAGGAGGAAATAGATCTTCATATTTTAATAGTTACTAGAGCTGGTTTATAACAGAGTACACTCATCAATTTTATAATCATGAGTCATTTCATAATGATGTCTAAAGTACTCTCTATTTAAGAAGTCATAAAAAATATGATATGTTTGGGAGACACTGTCATCCAAATAAAATTAAATTGTTGGCCCCCAAATAGTAAATTTTAATTATAAAAATTCTACATATCATATTTTTTATCAGTCTCCCTCAGATTGTGGACTTCCTCATTACTGCAAGATTAACTTCCCAGAACAGGTGAAGGAAGAATCCAGCATGACATCAATGTCTAGGAAAATTAAAACAAAAATAAACAAAAGAACTCCTAACATTCCAAACCCAGAGGCTCTTGGAGTCAAGCCTCTCCATTTTATAGCATGTCATTTGGCTTTCAGAGAAGGCAAGCAGCCAAGTTATACAATCCAGGTAGTGAGAGAACAGGGCATCTTGACTCTCAGTACAATGGTCTCATACTAAACTGTGATTTATCCCCCAAAAATGTATCTATGAGTTTTGTGCTGCTAAGAGACTTCCTTCATATCAACCTCTGCCATCAATAATAAAGAGAACACCAGAAGCAATTAGTTCATACACAGATTGGCATGGTGTGTGAGTAACATTTTGTTTGACTAGATGACTATTTCAGTAGTGGTATCATTCATGTCCTCCTTCTGCATTAAGTCAGCAGACTTTCACCTATCATCTCTCTATTGTCCTGGGTCAGTGGAGAACTATGTTCCTCCTGACATCTGAGGTTGCAGTGGGCATTCTCTCTTAATCTTTTCAGATCCATTCTCTACCCTCTCTCTGTCTTGCTGTGGGCCCCAAGCAGTAGACCCTCGGAGCAGGGATCCCCAACCAGGCAGGAGGTGAGTGGAGGGGGAGCACGTGAAACTTCATCTGTATTTACAGCCAAACCCCATCACTTGCATCCCCACCTGAGCACCGCCTCCTGTCAGATCAGCGAAGCATTAGTTCTCATAGAAACACAAATCCTACTGTGAACTGTGCATGCAAGTGATCTAGGTTGCGCGCTCCTTAGGAGAATCTAATGCCTGGTGATCAGCAGTGGAGCTGAGGTGGTGATGCTAAGCTGGGGAGGAGCTGCAAATACACGTTATTATTAGCAGAGAGGTTTGACTGCACAGAGACCATAATAAATCAATTGCTTGCAGACTCATATCAAAACCTTATAAGTGAGTGGCAAGTGACAATTAAGCTTTATCTGGTGGCAGGCTATAAAGCCACCCCCACCCACCATGGAAAAATTGTCTTCCATGGAACCTGTCCTCGGTGCCAAAAAGGTTGGGGATCATTGCCTTAGAGAACTTATTACCCAGGTTTCTTGTTTTCTGGTTTCCAATGGGTTTCAACAGAGAGATGCATGAGCAAGAGATCCAAGACTGGAAGGAGAAATGTTGGAGCATTGGAGTCATTTTTTCCTGTTTCCTTTCCATGTAACCACACTGCTATCACCACCACCACCACTCCCCAACACCCAAACACAGACACACATGCCAGGTCCATGTTATCTGGCATTGCCTGCATCCCCTTATGACAATGACCCTTAGGGGTGGCCTTTATCTGTGCCTCTCCCTACCTGGCTTCAGTACATTACTTTTTCCCTTGTTCCTTCATGCCTGGTGATGGTAGTAACATCCATGGTTGAATATCTTTGGGTGCCTCCATCTCACCCTTTGACTCCCTTGTTGCCCACACCTCTGTAAGTAGCCCTTTCATAAAAAAGTCTTCAATTGAACCATCTGAAAGGAATTCTGTTTCATGCTGGAATACTGACTGGTACAGTGGTCATTCAACAAAATTCAACATCTGTCAGCCTGAATTTATATATAATTTAAATACATATGCACATAATGATAAACCACTTAAAACTAGCTATTTATGGCATAAAAGGTTAAAAGACTAAATTAATGTTTTCAGATGGATTTAATCACAAAATCCCAAGGCCTCTTTCTTATTCTATTTATATATATTCTTTTGATGTTCACCACATTCTTGTTGCTTCTAAAATCTTCTTTCTTCTCTTTAGGACATCTTGATGAATCATAAATCTGACATTATTAGAGAGAACCTCAGTATAACAGGAGGTCTAATAATAGCATTTGCAGTAATATAGAATTATGCAGGACCTTGCATCTTTCAACCATGCAATCACACATACAAGTTCCTGTAAGTGGTCAGAGGACCACCCAGATTTCCAATTTGCCAAGCATTAACCATTTAGCAAACTGCCTACATATCTACAATATGCATCTCTGGAAAAAAGTATTAGGTAAAAGCAACTATAAAATATTTAGATGTGGAAAATCATTTTTCACAGCTGAAGCCTCTAATATATGAGCCCCTAAAGTCTCTTGGCAGTTACTCAGAAAATCAACAGACTTCTATTACATTTATTTGCTTTTTCTTTTAATGGAACAAGATTTCTTTCTCAATGTTAATGTGGATCTAGAGCTAAAGTTAGGAAAAACAGGCCTCATGGGGAAGTTAACAAGAAGTGTTTAAATAACAAGGAATCCCAAAACTTTTTCACTTCATGTCATTATAACTTCTCAGACAAGGGTAGAGGACATTATCCTGCAACTGGAATAAGAAACCAAAGTTTTTATTCTGACCCTCTCCTTAACTATAACAATGCATAAGGAACAGTTTTTCTGGGCTAGTATTTTATCTGAGACATTTGGATTAGAAATTCACTGGGATCCCTCTTGCTTTTGGATTCTATATTCTGTCTGTAAATTGACTTTTTTTTTTTTTTTTATCCCTCTCAGGAGAACAGCCTAAGGGATTCTGTTGCCCAGGAGGAAACCGCCCAGGAACAAGGCAGGAGGGATTGACTGACAGGAATGCTGCTTCAGTTCTCACTGCTTCAACAAACCGCCTCACTCCAGCACTTAACACCCTTCCCTGGAGTAGTTGTGGGTGGCAGACGTCACCAAAGGCAGGAGGAGATAACATGCGGCCTCCATAGCTTTAGTTTCATTGTGAAGACTTTCCTCAGATGGGTTCTATTCCCTAGGCCTTTTAATCACAAAAAGGGAAGTCTCTCTCTGTCCTCTCTGTCTGCTACCTAATGGACCTCTGGGAAAATACCTGCAGATGTCTTTAGACCAGTACCTGAATCTCTGTAATCTCCAAGGCGGTCTATGTCCACCTTTTACCTCATGAAATATATAATTACTTTACCATCCTCTAAACTTTAGTCCCTCCAACATCTGGTAAATTTTTTCTCAAAGCAGCACTTTTGTTGGGTTTTCAACAATTACTTGAGCTCATTTAGTCATCTGCTATCCTTCATTTTTATAGTCTCCAGCTGGTCCCTGCTGAGCTGACCATCTTTTCCAGTTGCTTTGGCTGCCATCAGTAGGTGGAGTGTCAGGGGCCTCCTTTTCAATCTTGCAGAGATAGATCTTGTTATTAGGAATTTCAAGGAATGCTAGCTCACAGCCTCTGGTGCCTGCTGGGGTAAGAGATCAGGGGCCATTTAGATTTGGAAGGGGAAAGGAAAATGATACACAGCCCTATCTCCACTGGTATCCTTGTAAGATAGTCTGGGTATAGGCACCATCACTTTTCCTAAGGGTGTTCTGCCTCACTAGTTTCTGTGGAAAGCAGGACTGATTATATGGCATAGGTCCGATCAAGATAGCATAAAGTTTATAAAACAAAGTGGAGTCACTCGTGTCAACTAAAATGGTTGTCAGTCAGCCATAACACTTTGGTTCAAGAAGGAAACTACTTAAGTCACTCTAGATACATCTGGCAAGGGGACGCACTTAAGATATCTACCCCCGTGGTGACAAGGAGACACAGCTAAGATACCCGCACTTGTGATCACAATAGTCATGTCTGCAGAGCAGGACCACCCACAGATAGGCTCCTGGGGAAATTCCACTCTTGCCAGCAGGGGTGTCAAGCAGAACATCCAAGTGCCACCCACAGATTCCTGGACAAATTTCACATTAGGTAGCAGGGGTGCCAAGGCATTTATCAAAAAGACCCGGAAGGGTGGAGTACACCACTTTCCAGGTATAACTGAGGCAGGTTCCAGACCACTGCTGAGACAGCTGAGCTCCACACACCAGAGCGCTGCTCCATGCCATGCTGATCTCCCTTGGCATCAGCTGCCAGAGGCTCTGCCCTGCTGGACTGAGGACTTTATCTGCCCAGCTACCCACCTGGCCCTTGAGATCTTTCCTTGCAAGATGCTGAAAACAACCCTCCCCACTGAGCTCTCTCCCAGACCTGCAGACAGAGACTCTGGGACTCAGGTTCATTATCTCTCATTGATTGCTGGGTGTGTGTGAGTGTGTGTGTGTGTTATATTTTTCTTAGATTGTTAGAGTGTGAGTAGGATATTAATGCACATTGATATTCTACCTTGAGTAAACCTATATTCAATAAAAGCAGAGTCTTCTCTTTTGTCTTACAAACTCAAACTTCTCACTCTTCACATGCCCTGGCTGGTGTGACTTCATTAGAGCACTGTCCTGGAAACCAAAAGGTCAGTGGTGCAATTCATGGTCAGGGCACATACCTAGGTTGGGGGTTCAGTCCTTTGGGGTGCATATGGAAGCAACCGATCAATGTTGCTCTCTCACATCAATGTTTCTCTCTCTCTTTCTCTCTCTCTCCCTTCCTCTCTCTCTAAAATCAATAAACAGCCTTGGCTGGTATGGCTTAGTGGATTGAGTGCCAGCTTGCAAACCAAAGGTTCACTGGTTCGATGCCCAGTCAGGGCCCATGCCTGGGTTGTGGGCCAAGTCCCCAGTTGGGGACTTGCAAGAAGCAACCACACATTGATGTGTCTCTCCTCTCCTCTCTTTCTCCCTCCTTTCCCCTCTCTCTAAAAATAAATAAATAAAATCTTTTAAAAAATTAAATCACTAAACATATCCTCAGGTGAGAATTAAAACATATATATATATATATATATATATATATATATATATATATATATATATATATATATATATAAAGAGATCTATTCAGAAAAAGTCCAGCCATCATTAATATAATGAGAACAGTTTGCGCGACATCCATGTAGCCTGGCAGCCAAGGAGGGTGGACTGGAGTGCGCATGTGTGAATATTGATGACTTCACTGTACTGGTCAGTAGAGGTGGTAGATGCTATTGAGTGAGCATGTGTACTGTGTAGTCACATTCAAAATGACTGAGTGAGTAGAGCAACAGATCTGCATCAAATTTTGTTTAAGCTTAACCATTCCTTTGTGGAACTATTTGGATGATTCAGAAGGCTTTCAGGGATGATGCAATAAGTGCAACACAAATAAAAATATGGCAAAAATGCTTCAAAGATGGTCAAGAATCTGTTGAAAGTGATGCACATTCTGGAAGGCCTAAAACAAGCAGAACACCTGACAATCTTGAAAGTGTACTGGCTGCAGTCAAAAAGGTCAGTAACTGCCTGTACAAGAACTAGAAGTTGATCTGGAGAGTCCAAAACCTACTATGCCCAAGATTTTGATGCAGGATCTTGGCATGAAACGTGTCATGGCAAAATTTGTTTCATGGTTTCTGTTACCAGAGCAGAAGGAACATCATGCAACAGTTGCTAATGACTTGATTCAAAACGCAGATGAGCCAGATTTCCTCAAGAAGGTCATAACTTTGAAGGGGACTGAGACATCATTGTCTCATGTACAATATTTCTTGTCTTGTATTTTCCTCAATAAGTGTCTCTATTTTTCATAGTATGTGGCTGGATACTTTCTGGAAAGAGTGCATATATGTGTTCCTATTAACACTCAAGCCCTAGGTAAAATGATCTGTTTTCTCAGCCACTGGGTATGAGTAGGGCAAGATCCAGTTGGGTTCTTTTTCACTACCAAATCTCATACTCTCTTACAAGCAGGTAAGGAATTTTTGGGGGGTGGGGGTGTATTTATTTTTGAGAGAGAGGGGAATGGAAGGAGAAAAAGAGGGAGACATACACTGATGTGGGAGAGAAATATCCACAGGTTGCCTCTGACATGTTCCCAACAAGGAATTAGCCTGCTTCCCAGGAATGTGCCCTGACTGAGAATTGAACCAATAATCTTTTGTTTTGCAATATGACACCCAACCCACTTAGCCACAATAGTCAGGGCTGGGTGAGGAGATTTTCAACTGATCCTGACACAGGGTGCCTATTATTACTGTTCTATGACACATGAAACATAGTGGAGACCAATATTCCAGATTCTTTGAAAACAGAGAAAAATGTATTTTCTAATGATAGTGGAATTGTTATTAAACTCACAGAAATATAATTCTCTGTAATTCAAAATGAGAGTTTTTTTTCAATCTTATAAAACCTTATATCCAGCCATTTACCTTATGAAGGTTAGTGTATAGAGGAAAAAATGCAGACTTTTTCTTATCCAATAAGAAGCACAAGAGCCTCTGGGGGAAAGAGGATTTAAGGGATCAAAGTTACATGTAAAGAGTGACTTTTATGATCACAAAATAAAAGTATTTTACAAAGTAAAATAAACAACATGTATTATATTACAGAACTCAAATTATTAATAATTAGATACTAAAATTAATTTCTTTTCACTTCCCCTTGGTTTACTAGATGATAGCTTGAGTTTTCTATCACCAAAATCTTCAGCAAGGTATTTTACTTCTAGTTGCTGAAAATACATATGCTTAAGTTTTTGTTTTTTCCAGGAACTGAGCTTTCATCCAAATGTTAATGGCTATTTGATATACAATTCAGAGATATTGAAATACTCTGTAATTTGCCAAAAGTGCTGGAAATGAATAAAGATTTGTTGGAGACAAAAATTGAGGGAATCTTTATTTAATATACTCAACTATCTTAGAAAAGTATTTTCAACATCTCATCCCCAACACATGGGGTTTAGAATCTTAGCTCAACCAAGAGTGGCTTTTGACCAATGGATTTGTTCATAGTCTGTCTTTCCACAGAATGTCCTAAGTTCTATTTTTCTAATAAGCTCAGGAGTGCAGATCTAACTAACACTCTGGTTAACCTTTATAACTGCCAGACTTTGTGCAAGATCCTCTATGCGTACTCTGTTGAATGTTTTATCTCCCTTTCTCATTTCCAGTTTCTCTCTTTTTCTAATTATCCCCCAAAAGAAATGAGTCATGATTTGGGGGAATCAAAGTGCTCTCAGCCATGGAAAAATAAATAGAAGTAAATCCTGGAAAAAAATGTTTCTGGTGAGTGGAGTTGGATAACTGTCACTCCAGTTCCAAGCACTTCTGAGTAAGGAAAGGGGGGTAAGGATTCAGCCAAGGTTGAGAGAGAAGTTTTAACACTAGTTTTTAGAACAGGACACAGGAAAGAAAGAGCTGATGGAAATGAAAACTACTGCAGGGCATCTGGCCAACCACGTGGACTAGCTCTATACCCTCTATGGAAAATGGAACAGGGCAGAAGAGAGTTGGCTCTTCCTAAAAGAATGGGCAGAAATATTGTTGTTCTGAATGGAGGTGACACAGAGCAATGCAGAGTGGTTGACATGGTGATTCCTCCTTGACTACACAGAACCCAGCACATCAACCCTACAAGGATGGATCCCCAGACAGTACCCTTGGCATGCACACTGATGTTCTTACAATGTCCTCAATATGCTGTTTGCCACGATCCACATTGGTGCTTCTAGCAGCTTCACAGAGGAGTCAGAATAGGAGGGAAAAATATTCATAGATGCCCTCTAGTATTGGGGATGCTGGCAGGTGTGTGAATTCCCACAATGCACTCCTGTAGGCCCACAGAAATACCTGAGGGGGCCATGTGGAATTTCTGCATGTACACTTTGAAATAAGACTAGGAATCTGAGTTATTAAGATTAATATGATTTCTTTCATGTGCATTTTTGGTTAGAATTGGTGATAACTAGGTAATAACTACCTACTAACAAAGGGGGTTACAAACTGGGTCAGGGTTACTCTATCTAGGATGTTTCTAGGTAGGTGTTAGTTGAAGCCTTTTAACTTCTTATAAATGTAGTTATCACTAATTCCAATTTAAGTAGTTTATTGCAGATATTGACAAAATTCAGGATTTTAGTTTATAAAAAAGGCAGTCAGAAAAAAATTTTGAGATGTTGAATAGCCACTAAAAAAAGCAAGTAAAGGTGGAGATTTACTGCAGAGACGACTCTCTGATCAAACAGGCCTGCTCAAGGGAAAAGAATTTCAAAATGAAAGTATAGTCACATATATATATAAAATCAGAGGAACATTGCTTCAGATCGCTTATTTTGTAAACTAAGAAAGCTTTAATTATTGATAATTTCATGACCAAAAATGTCCTTGCTAAGGCATCTCTTAACAGAGTTAAATAAAGCAGTAACAAACTCAATATTATAATTTGACAGTGTTCAAAAGCCAGAAAAAATTAAAGGGATTTTGTCACAGGTTGTTAGAAGGGCATTGCCATGTTTGTAAATCTTTGCTGTTATTAATAGAGTATTAGCCCATTCTTCTGGAACCACGCTTTCTGCATTTAAATCTTATCTTTGTTCATTTCTAGTTGAGTGTCCTTGGTTTCTTTAGCTATAAACTTGAGATATAATAGCATCAACCTCACAAGTTTGTTATGCTGTATAAATCTACTAATATACAATATATAGATAACGCATGGAATGCAGACTGCACATAACTAAGTTTTAAAATATTTATTTTAAAACATCCACAATTATGGTTTTTAAAAAGTAAACATGTATTGATACTTTATATTTAAAAGATGGTTTCTCTATTGCCAGTTCTAAAACACCATCTTTACTAGAGTCTTTTCATATTAAGTAATAAGAAAGGAAGGACATAGCAAGCCCATTTTAATCAGACTTGCTTAATTCAGATGCAATGAAAAGCTTGGTGCATTCTTAACTTTTTCTGTTCCAGTGAAGAAGGCTGGTAGCTAAGATAAATCTGTAACTCATAAAAATATATCTTTGAGTGCTGTCATATCCTGAAGCACTTGCTCATGTGTCATTACTTGGGAACAGTAGCTATGGCAGGCATGAACCTGAAATCTTCATATGGCCATGGTTAGGAACCGGGAAATAGGGGATTAAGCAAAATCAGAAAAGGAGATGTTATATCTAAGTCAGGAGTCAGTAGGACCTCACAGAAAGATAGAATGACTCATGGTTCTGTGCCTCCAGGAACAATGTCTGTTATGGCTAACATGTCATCAAATCAAATGCCTGCTCCAGAGCAGTCAAAAAGATGACCTTGGACTTTATGATGGACATTTCAATAAATATAACTGAAGTAAGACCCAGAAATTCAGGAAGACTGGGACAAAGATTATCTTTAGGGGAAAAAGGTAGAAAAAAAAAGTAGGCAAAACTTTCTTCTTTACATTTACATGCCTTTTGACTCTCTACTATGCCCTGGAATATGAGTGCCAAGTAAATGAGAGTGAACTCCTGCTCTAAAAATCTATATAGTTAGCTAGCTATTTTAGATAGGTGGATGATAGATACTTATATTTATCATTTAATATTTATGAAAGTTATCAAATTAAAGTTATTAAATTCAGTATAGAATAGATCCACCTTATTGATTTTTCATATAATTGTCTCATAATTATAGGGGACTTGGGGGAAATATCACCTATGATCTTCCTTCAGTCTTTAAAATAATACTAAAGTTTATTGGGTGTTCATGACTTACCAATCACTATGCTAAGAGACATGTATCTATTGCCCAGAGATACATGCATTTTACAAATTCAGAGTTAGCTGCTCTTATCATCCCCATTGTATAAATGAGAAAAACTCAGTCTTAAGAGTAAAAGTGAGTCCCCCAGAATCACACAATTCACATGTGTGGGTTTGTGAATTCAAACCCAGGTCTGCCTGACTCCATCCTGAGTGCTGGGCTTTATCACAAATCTACCCATAAGTCAAGCCCTGAATTTTTGCAGTGGGTGCCACCTGCGAAGCTTTCATACATCCTGATGGCCAGGCCACCCCTGGCACCAATTTAGTGAAAATCTTTGAAACGAGACTCAGGCATTTGTAAATTTAAGTTCTGCATATGTGAGTCCAATGTGTAGCCAAGGTTGAAACAATATAATCATATATTACACACACACACAAATTTAGCTTTGAACTTTGTTCTTTATATAAAATTGTCACAAAAGATCTCACATGATTTTCTATTTTCATAAATTAAAAAATATTTTTATTGAAAATTTATGTCCAAATTTATGTCTAACCATTCTCAAATTTTTAGAATGCTTCTAAAAAGACTTATTCCAAATGCCTGTTTTCTACCGGCATTTTTTAGTTCATTAGTTTTTACTTTATGGATTAAAGTATTTTAATAACAAACTTACAATTCTCTATAGTATGATGGTTAAGAATTGGGGATATGGAGGTGGCATGTCTGGGTTTGAATCCTGGCTCCATCACTAATTTTGGGCAAATTAACCTCCTTGTGCCTTAGTTTTATTATGTGTAAAATGAAATCAATAATAGTACCTGACTCATAGACCTGTGTCAAAATTCAGCTGCATGGAAACAATTCCCATGATAATGCCTGTCACATAGTAAAAAAACTCAGTAAATTTTATTGTTATTTTGTATAAAATAAGAGAATGTGTTTTCCCCTGTTATGTATATATTCATTGAGAACTAGGCAAGTCGTGACCCTCTTTTCATTGCTTGAAAACTTACTACAAGCTTCTCTTACCTTTGCTATTGAATATGAGCCTCAGATAGTTGATCTGAATAAATTCTTCTGACCCATGATTACTACTGTCCACTTATTTGTTGTATTTGAGCAGTACTAGAGCAATTCTTCTCTCCTGAATGGCTACTCCAGTAATTAAGAAAATTTCATGGTCTGGTGTAGCATAGGGAACTTAAGTCTGTTTCTACCTATGTCACTCTGTCTGCATCCTCCCACCAGAATTGGAAACTAGAGAGTAACATTAGCAAGTTCCCTACAGCTTGAACATAATGAGGGACCATGCTGGGGACACAGTGGTGAGGCTTTCGGCTTTCTACAGAACCCATTCACCAGAAACTCAGCTATCACCAACATTTATATCACAGCCATGCAAGGTTTTGCAGTTTGGTGTTGAACAGCAAAACATAGTTGGCTGCTAGACTCTCTTTTTTCTTTACCTTTTCTCCCTATAGATCTCAGCCTGAAATATTTTTAATAAATGACAGACTGTTCACATCTTTTTTAAATCTGTAGTGCAATACATTTTGCTTACACCATTTCTTCTTTTCTCTATTTCTATTAACGTATGCTATTCCATTTCCCCTCTGAGAGTTGCATCATTAAAAATAGCTAAATTTCTTTTGCTCTGGCCCAGTAGTTCAGTATGGGGCATCATCCTGTACATCAAAAGGTTGCAGGCTTGATCCCCATACAGGGCCCTTACCTAGGTTGTGGGTTCAATCCCTGGTCACAGGAGGCAACCAATCCATATTTCTCTATCACATTGATATTTCTCTTTCCCCTTTCTTCTTTCTCTAAAAATCAATAAACATATCCTCAGGTGAGATTTATTTAAAAATTGGCTAAAGATTTTTAAAAAGATGATGCAAATTGATTCTCAGATACAGACAGTGTTCGTTGGCTTCATATTTAAATTTCAGAACTGTAGTCAAAATTCCCACGGAGTTTCCTCTGTGGAAATTTAGGGATATTCACAGAGGGCTTGGTCAAGTTCTAGAGGCCATAGATACATTCTTGAACAGAAGTGTGTGGATGAATCACGAAAGTCCAGAGTTTATCTAGAGAGAAACAGTGCAGCATGATAGTGATAGAGACTGTTTAATAGCCAAATGTGCTACATTCCTGGAAGTTCAGATGAACCTAATAGCTGAGAGATAGCTGAGGAGGTAACTTCTGTCATGAAGGGCAAGGCCACGAGCAAGATGGCCTTCTCAGAGCCATGGCAGAAGCAGGCTCATATACTGTCATTCTGCACCCCGCCAGAAGTTTCTCAAAGCAAGATAGAGGAAAAGCAACCTATTATTGGGAAATAAACCACCGGGCATTTGGGAAAATGGCCACACCCATAAAAACAGTAACATAAAGTAAATTGTGCATCTTTGGAAAAGGCATCAAGCTTTAATGTTACCTCAGTGCATCAGCATGTCCTGGTAACCTTGAACATTTCACAGCACTTCCAAATTGCCCACCTCATACACAGTGAGTAGCTCTAACAGATGAGATGTTTAGACAAGACACACTCATTCCACTTACATATGAGATGTCATCGCCATTGGGATATGTGCAGTAGCAGTCTTGCAGTTTTATAAAACCCTATTCTACTGTGTATTCTCTGTAAGTATACATTTTTATAAGAGAAAAGCCTTAAATTTTTATTATTTTGGTTCTCACAGCCAAAATTTCTAATGGATGCTATCAGACACTGACCTCCTTATACTGAACTATAACCTATATATGTTTATAATATAATAGGGACCCAATACTTTTATATTTAAGATTATAAAAGAATACAATGGAGCCCTGGCCAGGTAGCTCAGCTGGTTATAGCATCATCCTTATACACCAAGATTGCAAGTTTGATCCATGGTCAGAGCACCTACAAGAATCAATGAATGAATGCATAAATAAATGAAACAACAAATCAGTGTTTCTCTCAACAAATTGTTTTAAAAAAGAATATAATGGATATTTATACCAGGACAAAGCTGAGCTATCAGCTTATTATTTTGCAATGCAAGAAACTTAGGACCATGTCAGAGCTAGACAAAAAAAGAATCTCACTATAGCAATGATATTCAAACACTTTGACTATGCAGCCTATTCAAAGAAACCACTCAGAAACCTGCTTCCCAAATTCTAAATGGAATAATATCAAATCTTTTTCTGTCAGAGAACTGTGGTCAACTAAATATAATATAACATAATTAAACGTATTTTATAAAATTTATGGAGAATATGTAATAGTAACATTATTATTTCTGGTCCTAGTAACAGAAATAGCTATCTAATGTTTCCATAATATTTTGTGTAGCTTTATGAAGGAGTTTTTAAAGCCACAATTATCTAAATAATATTACTACTAAAAATATTCTATAAAACAATTTTTATATAAAGCTTGCTTACCCTCTAGATGTCTTATTTACCAGGTGCTTTCTTTTCATGGTGTGCTCAGAAATCAGATACAAATGTTTTTCAGTCCTTCACTCCTCAATGTGAACTAAGATTGCTAACAATTTCCTACTAAGAGAACATGTTTTTCACATAGAAAGTTGACCTTAACAACTAGGACTTTATAACTTCCGGTATCTTCATCTGCAGGTATTATCACACCCAACTTACAGATGCTGGGACTCAAGAATAGAGAGGGCAGACCAGCATACAATCCCTCCAGTTTCTATTTCAGCTGTTTTCTGCAGCCCCTTGGGGTCGATGAGATGCATTGCTCCTTTCTCCTTTAGTTTGTAGTATTGCATATATATTATTTCATGTTATCAATTAGCCCAGTCAAAATTCCTCCTTCATCACAGGATAAATGGATAAAAAAGTCTTTCATTATTAACAGAGGCTAGTAAAACATTGTTAATTTTCAACTATTTAAAATACTGAGAAACCTTTCTCTAGCAATATCTAATTCCCACTCTCTCCTTCTCGGCACTGTGATTCTCTGTGCCAAGAGGTAAGAATAATGAACAGTAGATCAGGAAGAGTAAGCCACAGTGAGGGCTGTGAGGTGATTTTACCAACTGCGTGAACAGCTAATATAAGTCCTCCTCTGAGTCACTGACTTTGTCATGTGCAAGTCCATGTCACCATCCTGTGTCCTTTCATGAATATTTTCTGGAAGAATTCCTCAAAAAACAGTTCTAAAGACATTCCAAATCCAAAGTGACCTTAATTCTCCTTAATCATACTGAATAAATTTGACAACTTGCCAAACAAAAATTGTTTCTCTTCATAAAATTCACTGATTGGTCAAACTATAGAAAAAAAAGGCAGAGATTTCAGATTTCTATTAATTAATTTTAATTTCATTCATTCGGACAGCAGCTGTAACACATAATTTGATTTTCACTTCTCATTCCTTGGCCTTTTATTCTTATTGGTCTGTGCATGGCTAGCTGTTCATGTTTAACTTTCTTTTCATTATCTCATCAGCTTATATTTCATATACTGTTCCTCTTCCCTCTAGGAACCCACACTGACATATTTAATGTATGTCCTTCTAAGCCATCTTTCATAAATTAATATGCCTGAGTGTATATATGTGATATTTATGTAATTTTGGATTTATAATTTACAAGAAATGATTGTTGCCTTTTTCAATACAGTATTTTGAAGATCAATTTAATATTGTGTAAAATGAAGATTTATATCATGCCTTCTGAACACTGAACAGTATGACAATTATCTCATAGTCATCCACATTTTATCACCTAGTACTCTTGATGTACCTGATGCTTTAGGGAGAGTTAGGCTGTGCCACAATACAACAGGCATAGTGAATATGCCTGCCTTCCAGGTGGGGGTGAGGAATTGGGCAGCAGTTGATGAAACCTAAGAGTAGAGAAACTACTCTTTTTCCCAGAGGAAGAAAGAGAAAGGTAAGTATCATTCATCAGGGTTACTCCAGTTGAAATGAAGATGGGGGACAAGAACATTCCCTAATAGTAACCATCCCTCTGTAATTTAATGTCAGTCTTGCCTGGCTTTGCCCATTCGTCTCGTCTCGGCAGCCGTCCGTCTCGAGAGACGATGGTGTAGCTTCTTAAGAGTCTATCTGCACCGCCGAGAATGGCTGTGCAGTCCGACTCGGGAGTGACACGGTATCTGTCTCCTCCCGTGTTGAATCGACATCTTGAGATGACGCTGGAGTGTCCTCTCCAGTGAAGCTGAAGCTACAGAGCCTGGGCAGAGTGATATGGAGGGTCTGCTGTTGCCCATGCAGCAGACCCCCCCTCTCTTCGCAGCTGAAGGGTCCAAGGGAAAGACGGAGTCAATACAGCTTGGCTTCAGGTGCGCCGCAGGAGTTGCTGGTGTTGACTACAACGTCAAACCGCCTTAGGGACTCTCAGACCAAGATGTTAACATTTAAGGGGACTGAAACCTCTTGACTTTATCACTAAATGCTTCATTCTCAAACATCTTCATTTTTATTTTCCAACCTGTTTGATATTTCATGCTCCATATTTATGATCTTGTCTTCTATCTACAACTTCAGACAATGCATTTTGAATCTGATACCCGATAAAACTCTGGCAAGGCTCAGGCAACCTCCTTTACCATCCATTGCATTAAGCAGCTCCAGAAACAACGCAGAGTCTCAGATTCAAGTTTAAAAGCCATCTCTAGTAATCAATATTGCAGTTCAGTTTGCTTCATTAAAAACAATAGAAAAACATAGATCAGATGAACAAAATTGATAGTAATTAGCTGTCAGGGTTTGGGAGATATGAATAGTGAGATGCCATTCCTCTAGCACAGTGGTTCTCAACTTCCTAATGCGGCGACCCTTTAATACAGTTCCTCATGTTGTGGAGACTCCCAACCATAAAATTATTTTCATTGCTACTTCATAACTGTAATTTTGCTACTGTTATGAATCGTAATGTAAATATCTGATATGCAGGATGTATTTTCATTGTTACAAATTGAACATAAAGCATAGCGATTAATCACAAAAACAATATGTAATTATATATGTGTTTTCCGATGGTCTTAGGCGACCCCTGTGAAAGGGTCATTCAACCCCCAAAGGGGTTGCAACCCACAGGTTGAGAATCACTGCTCTAGCAAACAAATCAATGGGTTGTACATTATCTTCCAAATATCTTGTCTTCTCTAATTGAACTATAATAAATCCACCAGAGATTTATTATAATACCCTATATTTCATCTTTAGTGCCTACATTAGATGTTTTAATTATGTGTCCTACATTTTTAATAATCCTTAAAATTTTTCAGAAAATGAACTGATTTCATTGTGGTATTTAACCAAGGATATTTCTTCCCTGGGTTGTTTTTTGTTTTTGTTTTTTTGCTTTTTTTTGTAATGAGGTGTGAACAACAACAGGAACAAAAAGCCTGTATGAAAATAACCTCAAAGGCTGTCTGATTAAAAATTGCTAACTGGGCAGGTCTTGGTGGGGAGTCACACCTGAGGCATATAACTTCCTTAGTATTTTTATAAAAGATTTATCTTTGCCTTAAGCAAGCCCCTCCATTGTTTCTATGCTTCCAGGTTAATGCCTCATTGAAATGTTTCTTTTCTGACCTCTCCTACTGAAGCATGGATTCCTGCAAGAGGCACAAACTCTCTTTAACCACCCTGTAACTTGATCCCTGCCTTCCTTTTTCCCACCTTCCTGTAATCTTCCTCACATTCCCTCTTTAATTCCAACTGCTTAAAAGAAGCTTCAAACTGCCATTACTTGGATGCCTTATTCTCAGTCTGTTTAGATCCTGCTTCAGGTGTATCCTCTGTTTGACTCAAATAAGCTCAAAGAAATTCTCTACAGGTTTGGAGGTGTCTTCTGTCAACAAAGGAAAAGAATGGGTTCCTGCTTTCGGTTTTGGCTTTTAGTCGAATTGCTTACTGAGAGTCTAATATAAAATGTTTGCTGGTTAAATGAGAGACTGAACTCCCTTCAGCTCCAATAGAAAAAGGGCGCTTACTTTCCAACCGGAATGGACAATGGGGCAATGGTAGTTGTTCAGGTCCCCAAGTCTGGCGTATACTGAAAGAAAAGACTGTGACAATCATTTATCTTTAGTCCTAATAAGAAACAGAATGCAAGCTTCCAAGTGGAGAATATATGTGCTTTCTCGAATTGTTGAGAAAATCTCCTTATCACTTTTACCACTGTAGGTACAGGAAATACCCCAAGACTACAACTAAATGGCACAGTTTTTAATACCCCTGAATTTGCTTCAAAATGTTCTCACCACAAGACAACATAGGTCTGGGCATTGCATATTTCAAAGATAGCCTAACTCCCCTCAATATGGGAGATTATGTTTTGAAAATTCTAGCTACTCTCCATCTTTTATCAAAACTCATGTACCAAAATCCATGTCGATTTACAAGCAAATTAGCAAATTGGGTTTTGGTTAATTTGCTTCCTCAAGAACATTGGCCACCTGAGTTGGACATACAGGTCACAGTTATAGCAATATATAAAACCCATACCGAGAAAGCCTAAAATACTACTTAATGTCAAAATTTCCCCTACACTGCTGAGAGAACTGTGGCAGAAAATGTTAAGTCCTTTAAAGACTAGGGAACCTCAAGGGTTATAGTGGGTGAGCCAGCTTGAACCTGGGAACTAGCAACCTAAGGGAGAGTTTTATTTAGCATGGAGGAAGAGGGATGCTGTTCTCTTCTTCCTTTATCTCTTTCTTCTTCTCTCCTCTTCCTCCTCCTTCTTCTTAATAATCTTTATCAGCTCATCACTCTTGTTCAGAAATACCAGCATAGAAACTCATCTGGAAATAATAACAATGATGGCTATTACTGTGCTTTCCAAAACCTTAGCTATTCTATCCACCTGTGTGCGTGTGCACGCATCACCTTATATAGAATGCCTTTGATATCTGGGAATTTGTACCTATGAAGAGAGAGAAGGCCACTAGGGCAATTGGCAGCTCTTGATATCATTTTTCAAGAGGCTTCTAGGACACCAACCTTTTCACAGTTGCTATAAGAGTGGAAAGGTTAAGCTTTACCAACTTAGAGTTGGGAAAGAAATTGGTGCACTTTACTTTCCTTGCCATAATAGGCATCCTACTAGAGGGTAGAAAAAACTGTGATCTGAATGAAGACATTTGTACCTAAAAATTTCAGTGCTGCAGTAAGCTTGACAGGACATAAATGCCCCTCTGTCCTACACCCACATCTACACACTGAGAGAGAAACATCACCCAAATATAGCTCCTTAGTATGACAGCATTAGCTACTACTTCTTAACAAAACACACAAAACATGGCTTAA
Organism: Furipterus horrens; assembly: GCF_987537825.1. Taxonomy (NCBI): domain Eukaryota; kingdom Metazoa; phylum Chordata; class Mammalia; order Chiroptera; family Furipteridae; genus Furipterus; species Furipterus horrens. The sequence goes on from NW_028327171.1 coordinate 57,623,940, forward strand.
AACAACCACTGTCCATTGAGTCACAATTCCCTAGTTCAGTGATTTAGGCTGTTCAACTGGCAATTCTTGGCTTGGCTGGACTCCTTCTCATGTGTCATCTGTCATCTGGGGTCATGGCTTTGATGTTGTGTGTGCTTTTCCACATGTCTCTGCCCTTTACTGGGGAAACTGGACTGGCATTACTCTGGGTGAGGCAGTCTCTCATCCATAGCAGTCTGCCTGCTCTTGACAGCAAGGCAGTGGTGGGATCCCAGGGAGTCGTGGAAGGATGCAAGACTTCTTAAGGCTTAATCTGATACTGGCACAGCATCATTTCCATTGAATGTTGTTGGCCAAAACAAGTCATCCTGCCAGCCCAAATTCAAGGGGAAGGGAAAATGACTTCACCTTTTGATGAGAAATGGGGTAAAATGATATTGTAAAGGGGCATGAACTCAGAAAGGAGTGAAGGATTGTGCTCATTTTTACTTTGTACCACTCTGTGGTAGATAAGGTGCATGGTTTCTTATCCCTGGGAAATTACTTACATCCTGAAGGTAGTTAACCTGTGGTGTAATGTAGCCCATCCTTACTGAAGTAGTATAGGTGTGATAACAGTCCTTGGTAGCATCATCATGCCACCTGTTTATGGAATGCTAGTGAACTCTGGCCTTAGCTCTCAGCTTCTGTTGACATAGAAGTATTAAGAGAAAAATGCATTTAACCTTCTATTATGCCAGTAAATAGTTTGCTATTGTTTTGGAAATGAAGTATGTGGAGAATTTCTCCATTATTCTTCAGAATTTATTTTACTATTATAGAATGAAGATGTTTTCTGTGTAGCAAAACAGTTTATAACATGCCATTTTGTCACATAAATTCTCTACAGATTCTCTTGTTCTTCTGTAACTGAGTCCTTCTTTACCAGTATCTGAGTATATCAATCACTCATTCTGAAACTACTTATGTGACAAGAAATGCAGAGGAGGCATCCAGAATATAACGTGTTGTATCTAATATGACGTGAGCAGAGGTGACTCATTTTACTTCTTGATTTGATTTGCCTAAGTGCCTTTAGTCTACCAGGATCAAAATATACTACCAAAGCTTGTCACTTTTATTTTAAATATTAAGTATCCTAAAAAGCATATTTTCTACAGAGTGATCCAGGCATATTCAATCTCTAAAATAAAATATGGATTCTCTTCTTTAAAAAAATTTTTACTTCCTGTTATCTACACAGAAGACAAATTTTATCCTACACATCAGGAGCTGAATGTTTATATAAATGTCTGCTGGTTTTTCAAACACAAATATTGAAACTTAAATGATAATATAGCTTCAGTAGTTTCAGAAAAAAGATGGGTTATGATGCTGCTTATGCTGACCTTCAGGAAACCTAGGCAGAGATATTGATCAGCACCATGCACTTTTCAGAAAATAATCTGTGGCCATTCACATTTAACTGACCAGGTTCTAGTAGTGAAATATTATCAAGGTTCCCAGAATGTCAAGGCAAAAGTATGCTAAATATTATGGAACAGGCCCTATATTACAACTCTTGGGACAGATTGGGCTTTGATAGGGCTGCAGAGCACTGAGGATCTGTTCAAGAGTGTAGTGATCAAGGGTATGGATAATGCTTTTTTTTTTTTTTTCCGGTCCAGATGCACCATGGAGAGTGCTTCTTAAGGATGCTGTTGTTCAAATAAGAAATTTGATCCAAATATATGCAAGCTACTAATTTTGGAAATAACTTGTGATTCAAAATAAGATTATTAGTTGTGCAAAGCACAATCTGAAAATATGAAGATGATTCTTAAACCCACACCTAGGTCTGAGTATGTCTGGGAACTGTCAATTCCCGCAGTTCCTCTACAAGTAGTCTTGAGCACAATGTCATTGTTGATGCACTTGGGGAAACACTGTAAATTGACCAAGAATGAATGGAAGCATTGGCCACCTTTCTGAGCTTAGAAGCAAAGATTCTGTTATTAAGTGGTCATCTTTTATTTATTTATTTTGAGTGCTTTAAAATATACTGAAACCTGTGTCCCATCCCTAGAGACTCTAAATCAATCTGAAGGAAGATGTACATGCATAGATTTTAAATCCTGCTGAGGTTATTCTAATATGGGTTGGTTCCTCACTTGATATGTAGGAAATGAACTTTCTTGGTAAGGGCCCCGTGCTAGTAAAAGCCAGCCTTAGTGTGCAGCCTGGTTCTTTCTTCACACGCTGAGGCACAGCAGAGTGAGTCACTAGCTGTGGATTGCTGATAGTTCCAAACAGGTTACCCAGGGCCAGTCACAGGCAGTGTCATACATAGAAACAAATACAAAGAGGCAGCCAAAATGGGGAGACAAAGAAACAGGCCCTGAATGAAAGAGTAAGAGAATTCTCCACAAGGAAAACTAAGTGAAATGGAGGCAAGCAATGTATTAGATATACAGTTTAAAATAATGATTATAAGGATACTCAACAGCATGAAAAAAGACATGGAAACCATAAAAAGGACCAATCAGAAACAAAGAATGCAATACCTGAAATAAATAATACACTGGAAGGAATAAAGAGGAGGTTATATAAAGCAAAGGATTGAATCGGTGATTTAGGAGACAAAGTAGAAAAAAACACCCAAGCAGAGCAGCAAAAAGAAATAAGAATTTTTTTAAAATGAAGAGAGATTAACTTTATTAAAACTTGCTTTGCATCTTAACATCTATCTTAGAAAATGGTCCATGTGCATTTGAAAAGAATGTATATTCTGCTACTTTGGGGTGAAATGCTCTGAAGAAAGCCATCTGAGCTAGTGTTTCATTTAAGGCCACCATTTTCTTGTTGATTTTCTGTCTGGAAGATTTACCCATTGATATCAATGGATTACTATGACTGTATTACTGTCAATCTTTCCCTTTATGTCCATCAAGATTTGCTTTACATATTTAAGTGTTTCTATGTTGGGTACATAAATGTTTATAAGGGTTCTGTCCTCTTGTTGGATGGTTCTCTTTAGTATTATATAGCATCCTTCTTTGTCTCTTACTAAAGCCATGTTTTAAAGTTTATTTTGTCAGATATAAGTACAGTTATACCTCAGTACTTGTCAGCTTCAGAATTCATCAAACCCTGTACTCATCACATTTTAATGAGAAAAAAATGTTTCAGCACTCGGCACCTACTCGCCACTCAGCACCCCTTTCTCACGTTGAAACAGAAGTCGACGCATCAGTCTCATGGTAGCTCAAGAACAATTCGGTACTCATCAGCTTTGGCACTTGTCATGAGTTTCAGAATGAATTAACAGTAAGTGTGAAGGTACCACGGTGTTGCTACCCCAGCTTTTTTTCCTTCCCATTTGCATGAAATAGCTTTTATAATCCCTTTATTTTGGTCTGTGTGCATCTTTTGTTTTGATCTAGGTTTCTTGCAGGCAGCATATATATGGGTCTTCTTTTCCATTCAGCTACACTGTCTTTAGATAAGAATGTTTAACCATTTACACTTAAAGTGATTATTGATAGGCATATATGTATTGCCATTTTATTATTTTAACTATTCTCCTCTGTTACTCCTCCTCCTATCCCTCCTTCTTCTTCTTCTCCTTCTTCTAAAACAAGGCTCTATAACATTTTTGTAATACTGGTTTGGTGGTAACAAACTCCTTTAGCTTTTCCTTGTCTAGGAAGATCTTTATTTCTCCTTCAATTTTAAATGATTGCCTTGCTGGGTCGATTAGTCTTGGTTGAGCTCCTTGCTTTTTATCACTTTGACTATTTCATGTCCATCACTTCTGGCCTGAAATGTTTCTGTTGAGATATCAGGTATCAGTACAATGGGAGCTCCCATTATCATAGTTATAGCTAACTACTATCTCTTTCAGCTTTTAAATTCTCTTCTTTGTCTTTTACCTCTGCCATTTTAACTATGATGTATCTTGGTGTGGGCCTCTTTGGGTTCATCTTCTTTGGTATTCTCTGTGATTTCTGGACTCGTGGGTTTTTTTTTTTTTCCCCTTTACCATGTTAAGGAAGTTTTTAGTCATTATTTCTTCAAACAGGTTCTTGATCCCTTACTATTTTCTTTCTTCTCTTTCTGGTACTCTTTGATGTGGATATTATTATGCTTTATGTTGTTCCAAAGGTTCCTTAAACTATCATCATTTTTAAAACTTCCTTTTTTCTTTTGCTGCTCTGTTTGGTTTTTTTTTTTTTTCTACCTTGTCTTCCAAATTGCTGATTAGATTCACTGCTTTGTCCAATCTACTGTTTATTTCTTCTAGTGTACTCTTCATTTCAGATATTGTAGTCTTAATTCCTAACTGGTTCTTTTTTATGTTTTTTTTTTCATGCTCTTGTAGTTCTCACTAAGTTCCCTGAGCATCCTTATAACCATTTTTCTGAACTCTGTATCTGATAAGTTGCTTGACTCCATTTCATTTAACTCTTTTTCTGTAGATTTGTCCTGTTCTTTCATTTGGGACATGTTTTTGTATTTCCATTTTTGCTGCCTTTTTTTGTTTGTTTCCATGTATTAGGTAGGTCTGCTATGACTCCCAGTCATTGTGAATAGCATTATGTAATAGGTTGGCTGTGGGTGGGTCCCACTGGTGCAGTCTCCTTGGTCACCTGAGCTGAATGTCCCCTGTGTCAGTAATGTAGGTCTTTCTGTTTTAACTGAGTATTTATTGCTATTGGCCTATTTATTTGTGAAGTCAAATTTCAGGCTGGCTGACTGTGATGATCAACCTTGACCACAGTGTACTAGCTGCTGTGCAGGTACTGACTGTTCAAAGCAGAATTTGCCTCTACTGGGTCTGGTGCCTGCTAATGTCTCCCTTTATTTATGCCCCTTGTGAAGCTAAATAAATCCAGCTCAGACGTTGTCTGGAGCTGGCTTCTGGGTGCATTGGTTCTGAGGCATTTGGGAAGGCTCTAGTGCAGACCAGTGTTCAATGCTGCCTGTCACTTTTCCTAGTTAACATTTTTGAATCTACAAAGCAATCCACAGTTTGTGGCTACTACTTTTGGGCCTGGGTGTGCATGGGAAGGAACACACTGTGAACCACTGGCTTTTATGAGCACTGGGACTTGGGGAAGGTCAGCAAATGTCCCAAGGCACCCTGAGATCTGCCTCCACACCTCTACACCTGCTGGCTGCCTTGTAAGCTCAGTCACATAGAGAGCTTCTGGTGGTACTCGAGTTGTATGAGATAGGTTATCAGTGAGTAATGAGTAAAGGATTAGTTGTGTTCACCAGATTGATAGAGGTTTAATCTTGGTGCCAGTGCTGGGTCAGGGCTACTCAGCATATGTCCCAGAGTATACCAATCTAGCTGCCACCCACTGGGTGCCTACACATTTTGTGGTCATTTGGGGTCTTAGTGAGTTGTCAGGGCAAGGCCAGTAAAGTTTATCAGGCTCAAACAGACCAAAATTTGGCCATGTGAAGGGAGCACTCTGTCCTACTCAGGCATGCAAAGGAAAAATGTTTTCCATTTTAGAGCCACAAAAGTCAATCTGTCCCAGATTTTGCCCAGAGCCTGATCTGTGTCACTGAGCTTTGGGAGGGTGGAGAAGTGGATCTCCTGTGAGGGGAAGGTGCCAGTCATGCCTGGGGAAAGATGGGAAAAGTGGTCATCACCTCATCATCCCAGAGTCACACAACTCATAATGTCCTGAATTCTGCCCAGCCCTCAGCAGTGCAGGGTCACCAGAGTCATGAATGAAGGGCTACTGGGAGCTGAGAGAGTGGGGCCAGTGGATTTCCCATGAAGCACCAATCAAATTCACAGGAAAATGGGGGCAATGACTCCTGCCCCAAATCCACACAACTCAATCACTGACACCTCCAGAGCCTGCTCAGACCTCTACACCCCAGCCAAGGCAGCTGACTCCTCAGCAGGGCATGAACTTTGCAGGGTGGGGCAACAGGGAGGCCACAGGGTAGAGCTATTGCAATTCCTAGGCTGATGTCATACGAAGGGGAGTGCTCTATCTAAGAAAGATGGTGTCTGCAGTATAGGAGAAGAACTCAGTTCAAGGATCCTGTCCCTTTAGCTCTCTCCCCAGAGCCACAAATTCCAGTCTCCTTACACAATTTTAGTCTGCTCCCCCCTCTCTGTGCCAGAGCCCAGGGAGAGAGGCTGTGAATGAGATTTTGTGTGTTGGCCCATTAAGATGGTTCCTGTGTCTCTAGCAAACTTCTGTCTCTTCCTGGCAGACAGAATCCTTGCTAATTTTCATAGCCAGATGTTATGTGGGCAACTCTCCCTGTCTCTGGTGCTCTGGGCTGAAAAGCCAGCCTAGGGTTGAGACCCCGTACTTATCAGGGGGAATCTTTGCAGTTGAAATATGCCTCTAGAATTTCAGTTGCTGCCCATGGGAGTGGATCAGCCCCTTTTCACATCTCCACCCTTCCTACCAGTCTCAATGTGGCTTCTTCTGTAAATCCCTGGTTATAAGGTTTCCCTTCAGCTAGACTTCAGTTGGTTATTCAGGTTGATTGTTCTATAATTTAGTTGTAATTCCAGTTTGGTCCTGGGAGGATGTGAATGTAGCTTCCATCTCCTCGGCCATCATCTTGGATCCCTCAGGGTCTCACTTATTTTAAATTACCTAACTAAATGCCTCATCCCAAAATATAGACACATTGGTGGGTATCAATACATTTCAGTCCCTAACAGCACCTCTTTTAGAAAGTAAAGTGTCAGCAGATTTATTTAAAATACACTCATTTTATTTGTTACTGAATTTAAAGTTTCAAACTATCTATGTTAATTTATCCCACCCATGATAAAATGGAAGTCATAAATTCAGGATGCATTGAGAATAGCAAAAGACAGAAGGGAATAAAGCTATCAAACAGAAAAATAAATTTCTGATTAATCAAAATATTTATCTGGTTATACAAAATAGAAAAATTATTTAAAAAATCAAAACAAAAATTATATTGTTTATAATTAATCCAAGGTTTCAGGATATTAACATATAAAACTATAACTCATGTTATGGTAGTAGATATATCAAGGGAGATGTCAGAGTTAGCATGAACTAATAGTGTCCCACCTTAATCTAAGGAACAATAAGTGTGAGGCACGTTAGGTGAAAATGCCTGAATCTACATGTCCAGTCCCCCCAAAATGAAGTTTTGCACATATATGCACAAAATGTTTTTAAAACATATAAATACATTCTCCTAAAGTTAATAATATTCAATCTCACTTGAATACATTATTGAATTCATAACAAAGTTTTTCCTTTGTGATTTTTTGCAAACAAGTGATACCCAAAATACAACTAAGAAAGACTAGGAGCTTTTGAGCCTTCTAGATATGCACAAATAAACACATAATTTACAAGACTTGGAAACATTGTAAATAACAAAACCATAAAGGCATGATAAACTATTATAGACTACAATAACCAAAGAAAAAGTTTTGGAAATGGTGGAACTTAAGTATGTTATTGAGAGATGGTGGGAGGATTCATAACAATTCTATAAAAGAACAGAACATATTAGATATGAGTGCAATGGCATAATAAAAACACTCATCTAATTTATATGACTAGAGTAATTGCACCAAAGTTTCAGGAGGTAAAAATGATCGGGACCTTAAATACCCAATTACAAAAGTCAAATTTTATCCTCAAGGAATGAGCACACTGACAGAATTTTAGTAGGAAAGTGTCCACAATAAATACTTTTTTTGAGGCTTATGTATAAATCTCCTTTTCAAAGACCAATGGCTAAATTTTCTTTGGAAAACTTCCCTTTCCATATTCTTGGTCCTTGGGTCAAAGCACAGTGTGGATTTTATCTTATTCTCCAGGCTCCAGGCATGAATTAAACTCCTTGGCCATGGATGAACTTGTGAGACAAGCAAGTCCAGTATGACAGTACAGGAAAGTTTGTTTAACAGACAGTTAATTAGGTTAACAGACAGTTGAAAAGGGAAAGTCTTATGCTGAGAGGATTTCTAGACAGTGAGCATGTAACTCGAGCGGTGCTTAGAGTCACCAATAAAACGTGCTTGAGAGTGAGATGACAGAGGGAAGGGCAGAACTGAGCAATGGCAGAAGTAGCTTGCAGGTAACAGGAATTCTTCAGCACTTTCATATATTTGAGCCTAAATACAATTGTACTGATCAAATGTTCAATTATATCAGCTAATAAATTCCTTTTGGTGTAAGCTAATTTTCAGAATGGTCCTTGATTCTTGGAACAAAAACAGGTCTTATTAACTCGCTAATAGAATAAACATGTAGGGTTGCATCGAAAAAAACAAGGTCTGTAACTATGGAAAGAGAACATTTAAAGTTACACAGTGAGTATTGCTCCAATGATTTACCACAAAAGAACAAAAACGTTTCCCAAGTATGGCACTCTCCCCACAGGGAATGATGTGTAGGGAAGGAAAACCATGGACTAGGGAATTAGTTTCACAGACAGCATTGGAAAGAAAAATAACTGACCTCACAAAACTACAACAGCCATAATACAGAAAGTGGCCAGCCATAAATTTATGTTGGAATCATATAGTTTACTATCAAGAATATAGTTTTCAAATGTAGCAAATATGATTACAACCTAAAGGGGACCAAAGAAGCAAGCATCTTGAATAAACCTAAGTGCTTAGGAGGCAGTGTCGTTTTTTTGTACACAAAAAAGAAACATGTATGGTTTGGAGCATGAAAGTGGATGAAATGACTTCATAGGAACTGATTAAAATCTGAAAACTAGCATTTTAAATCAAATATTTCTTCTATATTTTCAGAAACCAAGTGTATAGAATTTACTCTAATACCACCTTTAAAAGGAAACTTTAAATGATAAATTGTAATTGAAGTATTATTTTTTAAAAATCTTTAATAATTTAATAAATTACCTTCCACTGGGCTTCTGCAAACTTGCTATTTTATCTAACACTAATCTAATATAGTAATTAAGAACAACCCAATTTGGCCAAGGAAAAAAGTTCAATAAGTTAAAAGCAAAAAGATTTAAAAAGAAAAGCAAAGTAATGGAAAGACTAGATTATAAATACCCTTAAGTCCCTACATAATTTGGCCCAGTCTCAAAACTGGACAAAAATATGCATATAGTACTTAAACTTCTGCCTTAATTTAATTAAGACAAGAGGAAAAAAAGATAAAAGAGAGTAAGAGTGAAAAGAATTTGATGGAAGGAAGGAAGGAAGGAAGGAAGGAAGGAAGGAAGGAAGGAAGGAAGGAAGGAAGGAAGGAAAGAAGAAAGGAAGGAATAAAGGAGGGAATAGAAGAAAAAGAGAGAGGAAGGGAGGGAGGAGGGAGGAAAGAAACTATAATCCTTGGCTTAAAATCTTAAAAGCCCAACATGTTTGCTCACTTGGAAAACCTCTGAGCAAGGTGCATAAGCTAGGTTGCAAGGTCATTGCCTCTTTCAGAACACTGCCTTTCCATTAAATGTAGTAGGAATGTATTTTGCTATGTGAAGTTTCCCATTGCCTTCTATAGTACTTGTTTCTCAGGCCTCATAAAGTATACAAAGGCATTAACAGAATGAGCTCTAGAAACTTCTTTAAATAAATTTAGTTCTGCTTAGAGCTCAAAAAAATTCTAACTTTATCCCACAGTGATGACATAAGATTAGATGACACATCATCTTAGTCATTCCGAAATTCCCATATTACACAGACCATTTATTTTTGAATACTGTTTCTTATTTAAAGCTCTTCATATCCTATTTCCTTTTCTTTCAGTAGAGATTACTGTAATTTTTTAATCAATAGGCATACATATACATACATAAACACATACATACATATTATACACATATATACATGCACATTATGATATGTACATACATATTATGAGTTGCTAGATACATTCCTCCCAAATATTAGTTTCATGGTAGAAAAGAAAGGAAAGAAGACTTGTACTATTGTAATGTTTCAGACATGGGTAGCAAGACTAAAATCATAGAGAGGCCATCCAAAGATATGATACAATTCCCCTTGAGTGGATATCTTTAAAATGTTAATATCTAGAAAGTGACCTAATAAAGTTGTGGGGGTTCCTGAGCCCATAAATCCCTCAGCGTGCATGAAATGTCTGACTCAGAGACTAAATGCCTGAGGAAAGAGAAGGAGAGTGCCTCTCGGAGAAAGACACTCCCAAACCGTCTTTAGGTCTGAGCTGTTATTGGGTTGGCTACATGCAGAAATGCATGATTGAGGAGGTAGCCCCCCTCTCAACTATCATTAGGAAGGACAAAGAGAAATATAAATCAACATATAGTGATAAGCAGTTCAGACTTTCAGGGCCAGAGTACATTGCAAAAGTTTAGACTACACTCCCAGAGTTAAACATTTCATTAATATAGATTAGGAGCAGAGCAGGCTTTATTAGCTTCAAAGAGAACATTGCATTCTTATTTTTCTTCCAAGACCCTCTGGAACATGGGAGCAGTAGTGTAGCAATTGGAGCATGCCAACCAGCTGTCTGTAAGACTTGTGGGCTCATATGATGGTCCTGGCTCATGTAGCAGTCAGTTTCCAATACCACACAGTCCAGTCTCACACATAAAATAATCTTTTAAGATATTTCCCCAGTTGTATAATTAATTAAACTTAAATGAGTTGTGAGAAACACTTCATTAAATAGACCTTTATGTAAAGCTTCAAGTTGGGCCACCATAATAGGAATTAACAGCATATTTTGCTTTTTTTTTCACATTCCCCCTCAAATACTCTCAATAATCAAGTCTTCATTTCCTTAGCAAGAGCAGTCCAGAATCATAGAAAGTTAAGAGCACTAACAAAGCATAGAATCATCTGGCCTAACACTCATGGTTTGCATGTAAAAAAAGAAAAAAAAGAGGCTCAAAGAGAGCAAATAATTTGATGCCTCACATAACCAATTAGTGATTGAGCTGGGTCCTGCTTACCCTCTTGACTCTCATAGTCAGTCATATTTCACACTACAAATATCTGGCCTAATATTTGGTTTCCAGAAAATAGATGGTGATTACCTATAAAGGTATAAAATTATAACTTTTTTCTCATGTAAAGATAAAGTAAATCTATAGAGAAGTTGTCAAGATTCCATACATGTTTGAATTTAAATTCAAAGTTTAGCTTCTCTGTCTATGAACTAACCCATTTTCCCAGTTCCAGGATTTTTTTTGTTTGTTTGTTTGTTTTTAATGTGTGTTTATAAACACAGGAATAGTATTCTTGCCAGGATTCAGGTTTTTATAAGGACCTGTTTGTTTGTTTTAATATTTACCTTTGTTTTTATTTTGTACCTACCTAATGGGGCAATGAGTCAGAGCTGAGAGGAGCAGATAATGAAAGAAGTGACTTCTCTAGCTCAATCCCATGGACTCAGTTTTGAGCACTAGGAAGATGGAAATCTTTTAAAAAGTTGACAAAGTGGTGTCCAGTTGTGACTTTATGAGACAGGCTGAGTGCAAGTGGAGCTACTTTAAATCAAGTCAACTGCAGAATTAGGTAGAGTGGTTTTTCCAATTTTAGCAAGGAAGATAACTTGGTTTCAACAAAGTAATGATATAAAATAATGCACTTCTATATGTGACCTCAAAGTTTTTGTTCTCAGAAGTTAAAAAAAAAAATACCTGGAACCTACATAGAGGAAGAGCATTCTGAGGAAAAAGAAGCTCCAATGACAGGGATGGGTCACACCTCACATACAAAACTGTTTCTAGACAAAAAAAAAAAGGGAGGCTGGAGTGGAAACATGAAGAGGACCTGTCAGGGCACACTCCAGGCAGGGTGTAGATGGCCAGAAATAATCTGCCAGGCCTTGAGTGTGGACTCTAAAACAATGCAGATGGGGGTGGCATAGCAACAAAACGGGATATTCGTGGGATTGCCCAAAGCCAGTAGGTCCCAGAGAAATTCTAACTAATTTGTATTGGGCTTTGTTTAACTAATCACAACTAAATGTGTAATTATAGTCTTCAAAGGAAGATAAAATTAGTGATGGAACTCAACATTTCAAACAAAGATTTTAACAGCTGACAAACAACCAGAATATACTTGAGAAAAAGCTACCATTTTGGCAATGCGTTATATTAATATACATAAACATGTTATTTACTAATTGTTAGTAACTGTAAAACAAAATCCATGTGTACCTAAATTTATTCTTTGATAGACAGAAAGTTTATTTTCCTGACAATATTGCGTAAAGGACAATTTTGATTCAAAGTGCTGACACTCTCTCAACCATCAGACATCTTTTATAGATAGTTATATCCCAGACATAAATATAACTATGGGCAAAAGTAAAATGCCAACACAGACATAAGTGGAGTTTTCCAGTGTCTTTCTCATCTCCTAATATATCCATCTTCAAAGTAAATCTCTTTTTCATATTTCAACCTTCATGGTTAAAATCATGCTTCCAAAAATATTAATCTTGTGAACAATTGACACTAAATGTGAATCATTTCTTGATAAATTTGGATTAAACTAGAAAATAAAATTCTATCATTAAAACGGAAACTTAAACCCACACATTTGGCTCTCCTCCCAAAAGAAACAGCTGGTCCAACATTTTTCTTGTGTTCTCAAGTCTGGCCAGAAGTACAGATAAGACATGTGAGGAGCAAGCAGCTCTCTCAGCTTCAAAACTATTTTTGCATGGACTGTAAAACTGACCTATACAATAAGATGGATTAAATTCACTGGGGAAAAGTACTATGGATACCCTATATACCTTAACTATTAGATCACTAGCCTCTAACTTCTTTTTCCTAATTTTAGTCAACACGTCAAATATACAAGATACCTTGTCCTTAAATGATATGTTATTTTAGTTAAAATTTAAAGTAGTTTGGATTAAAAGCTTTAAGATAGCTCTAAAGAAATAAAGATATATGTAGTTAATATTTAATTTTTGCTTTTAGCAAAACTATACAGACACCCAACATGGTCTAAGGAAAGAGAAAAAAGTTGTACAGAAAGAGCAAAACTATCCCTTGGAAACAGTAAGAGAAGATTTTGTACTTTTTAATACAGGCTCTTTATGTGCAGCAATTTGCTTAGTTACCCTTATGTAACTCTAAAAATCACTATGGGGTATTTGTTTCAATGAAATTGAAAATAATTAGAGATGGTTCTGCTTTAAGATAATGAGATAGAAAAAATGCATAATATGTCTGAGAAGAGAAAATATGAAAAAAAGTATATAAAACATGTTTGAGTGTATAAAAGACTTTAGAAGAGAAAGAATTATAGATTTAGAATTAAGAGAAAAAGTAATTGAGATAAATAAACTCAGATTTGGGACCAGTTCTTGACTATTGGCATCTGGCAGTTCCAGCAGAGATGGTTGAGAAGATAAGGACACCTTTCAACATGTCAAAAGACTGGGGAAATGAGAGCTGGATTTGAAGGCAGTTTCAGTAGGAGAAAGCCAGGTAAACTCATAGATTTGGGGTTGAGACCCCAAAAGTGTTCCCATACGTATAAGGACTAAAAGTAAGAAATAAATTGATACCAAGAAGGACTAAAGATTCCTTTAAGTTAAATCGCTGTGGGACCTCATTGATGAGATTTAGGAGGCCCTGGCTGCCTTCAGAAGGATAAAATCAAATGAGTGAACATTGGATAAAAACCACATTGATCATAATCACTAGATACAGAGCATTTCATAAAATCCAGCACCTATTTATGATTAAAACAAATACCAACAAAGTGGGAATAGAGGAAACATACACCTATGTAATAAAGGCTGTATATGAAAAACTCACAGCCAACATCATACTCAAAGGGCATTTCCCTTAAGATTGGGAGCTAAACAGGAATGTCTGCTTTCACCGCTTTTATTCAACATAATATTCAAAGTCTTGGTCACAACAATTAGAAAAGAAAAAGAAATAAAAGACATCCAAATGGAATAGGAAGAAGTAAAGCTCTCATTATTTGCAGATGACATGATACTGTATTTAGGGTGTCCTAAAGATTCCACCAAAAAAACTATCAGAAGTAATAAATAAATTCAGTATAATAGTAGCATACAAAATAAATATTAAGAAACCTGCTACATTTTTATATACAAATAATGATCTCTCGAAAAGGGACACTAAAAAACAATCCCATTTACAATTGCATAAAATACTCCTATGTATAAATTTTCCAAGGATGTAAGAGCCCCTTGCTTAGAAAATTATAAGATACTATTAAAAAGAAAAAAAAAAAAAAAAACGGCCAAGATGGATGCATAGACAGACATGCTGCATCTTCCCCCACAACTAAGAAGAAATACAACTACCTCAATACTAGAAACAACCAAGGTTCCAGAAAATCAAACTGCATGGAAGTTCAGCAAACAAAGATATAAAGAAGAAATACTCATCCAGACAGACACATAGGAGGGGTGGAGCCAGAGGGGAGAGAACTCGGTGTGGTGGTGGCAGCAGTGGTAGCAGTGACAAGCTGGCAGAAAGCACAGTTACACGTTTCAAAAAGTCAGGAGGGACAACTCGGGAGTGCTCCCAGCTCCTCACCAGACTGTGCATCTCACAGTCCCAGCACCGGGGAAAATCAAGCCTCATTGCTTCTAACTGTGCAGACCAGTGGGGGTTGGGGCGGAGGCAGAAAGTGCCACTCTCTCAGCAGAGTTCGCTTGTTTAAAGGACCCCCATGGTCCTAGAATGTCCACAGACCCACCAACTCTGGGCAACAGCTAGAGAAGCACCAGTCCCATACAGAAGTGGAAAAAGTGCCTGAAAAAGGGGTAAGTGCTGGGCAATTGGCATTGTTCCCTCTCAGACCCCTACCCCACATACAGTGCCACAATGTGGTGAAACAGGTCGCCCTGTACTGACGAATCCCTAAGCCTCTGCCGCTTACAACGTAATAGGAGTGACAGCTCTACCTAAGACACAGAAGCAAACAAACACAGGACACAGGAGCCTGTCAAGATGAGGAGAGAGAGAAGTATGAATCAGATCAAGGTTCCAGTGGGAGAACTAAGTGACGAGGAGATAGCCAACCTAACAGATGCTAAATTCAAAACACTGGTGATAAAGATGCTCACAGGCTTGACAGATATGCTTGAGTATGGCAAACGCATAAGAGAAGAAGTGAAGGCTATGCTAAGTGAAACGAAGGAAAATACACACAAAACCAATGGTGAAGGGAAGGAAACCGGGGTTCAAATCAATGATTTGGAACATAAGGAAGGAAAAAACAGTCAACTAGTGCAGAATGAGGAAGCAAGAATTGAAAAAAAATAGAAAAACTTCCCATATTTTGTGAAGGAGATGGACATACAGGTTAGGGAAGCACAGAGGGTCCTGGGCAAGCTGGAACCAGAGGAGACCAAACCAGGATGCATCACGATTGAGATGCCAAAGGTAAAAGATAAAGACAGAGTCCTGGGGGCAACGAGAAACAGGTGGAGAGTTGCCTACAAAGAGGTGCCTGTAGGACTATCAGCTTATTTCTCAAAAGGCACTTTGCAGGCAAAAAAGGGCTGGCAAGAAGTATCCAATGTGATGAAAAGCAAGGACCTACAACCAAGATTACTCTATCCAGCAAAGCTATCATTTGGAATGGAAGGGCAGATGAAGTGCTTTCCAGACAAGGTAAAGCTAAAAGCGCTCATCATCATCAAGCCATTATTATATGAAATATCAAAGGAACTTACTTAAGAAAAAGAAGATCAAAACCATGAACACTAAAATGACAACAAACTCACAACTATCAACAACTAAATGTAAAACAAAAACAAAATCCAACTAAGCAAATTAGAATGGGAACAGAATCAGAGGTATGGGGATCATTTGAAGGGTTATCAGCTGGAAGGGGGAAGGGGAAGAAAAGGGGAAATGGTACAAGAATTAAGAAGCATAATTGGTTGGTACAAAATAGACAGTGGGAAGTTAAGAATAATACAGGAAAGGGTGAAGCCAAAGAACTTATATGGACGTGAAGTGGGGTGAGATTGCTGGAGGGAAGGGGGGTTCTGGGCAAAGGGGTGCAAAGGGGGGAAAATTGGAACTACTGTAATAACATAATCAATAAAATATACTTAAAGAAAAAAATTAAAGGAAATACAAATTAATGGAAGCATATAATATATTCATGGATAGAAACAAATAACATCACTTAAATGCCCTTACTGACCAAAGCAATCTATAGATTCGATGCAATTCCTGTCAAAATATCAATGGTGTATTTCACAGAACTAGAACAAATATTCCAAAAATGTATATGGAACCACAGAAGACTCCTAGTAGCCACAGCAATATTGAGAAAAAAGAACAAAGTTGGAGGAATCATGCTACCTGATATCAAACTATACAACAAGGCCATATCAAAACAGCATGGTACTGACATCGAAGTATACATATAGATCAATGGAGCAGAATGGAGGTCTAGCCTAGATTTAAACCCATGTCTTTATGATTAATTAATATTTGACAAAAGCGGTAAAAACATACAGTGGAGTAAAGATAGTTCATTCAATAAATGATGTTGGGAAAATTGCTCATAGCAATATTTTTTTTCATTATATCTCCTCAAGCAAGGGAAAGAAAATAAAAGTAAATAAATACTACATTAAACTAAAGAGTTTTTGCAGAGCAAAGAAAACAATCAACAAAATGAAAAGGCAACCTACCAAATGGAAGAAAATATTCACTAGTGATACATCTGATAAGGAGTTAATATCCAAATTTTATTTTAAAAAACTCATAACTCAACAACTCCCCCCTCAAAAAATCCAGTAATAAATGGGCAAAAGACCTGAATAGACCCTTCTTCAAAGAGGACATATAGATGGCCAAAAAACATATGAAAATATGCTCAACGTCACTCGTCATCAGAGAAATGCAAATTAAAACCACAGTGAGATATCACCTCACCTGTCAGAATGGTTATCATCAATAAACCAACAAACACATGTTGGCAAGGATGTGGAGAAAAAGGCATCCTCATGCTCTATGGGTGGGAATGGAGAGTGGTTCAGTTACTGTGGAAGGCAGTATGGAGTTTCCTCAACAAATTAAAAATGAAACTTCCTTATGACCCAGTGATTCCACTTCTGGGAATATATCAGAAGAAACTTGAAATTCTGAATCAAAAGAATATGTGCAACCCCATGTTCATTACAGCATTATTTACTATAGCCAAGCTAGGAAAGCAACTGCAGTGCCCTTCATTAGATATGTGGATAAAAAAGCTGTGGTACACTTATGCCATGGGATACTACTGGGCTGTGGAAAGACAGAAATCTTATTCTTTGTGACTGCATGGATGGACCTCAAAAACATTAAGCTAAGTGAAATAAGCCAATCAGAGAAAAACAAGTACCATATGGTTTCATATGTGGAATCTAATGAACAAAATAAACTATAAACTAACAAAAAAAAATAGAGAAAAGACTGATACCTATCAGAGGGGAGGGAGGTTTCAGGGCTGGATGAAGAAGCTGAGGGGATTGATCAACAACAACAGAAAACTCATAGTCACAAACAAACAATGGTATGGTGATTACCAGCGGGATAGAGGGGTGGGGAAGGGTGTAGGAGAGTAAAGGGGGGATAAATGGTGATGAAAAGAGACTTAACTTGATGTGGTTAATACATAATACAATACACAGACGATGTATTACAGAATTGTACACCTGAAACATATAATTTTACTAGCCAATGTTATCCCAATACATTCAATAAATAAACAAATAAATAAATACATATATACATTTTAAAGACAAAAACCAAATAAGAGATCTTCATTCACTACTCCTGGAACTTGCATAGATGTACATATGTTAGCCCTTTTTGCTTCCTTCCTTGTTTTTTGTTTGTTTGTTTGCTTGCTTGCTTGTTTGTTTTTTAGTTTTCTTATGACAGAAGGAGGAATTTTACTTGGAAAAGTAAAAGAATACAGTACTGTCCCCTGACCTATGGGAGTTACATCCCAAGACCTGCAGTGAATGCCTGAAACTGCAGATAACTACTGAACCTTAAATGTACTACGGTTTTTTCCTATATATACATACCTATGATAAAGTTTAATTTATAAATTAAGCAGAGCAAGAGATTAACAATAATTAATAATAAAATAGAATATTTTAAGTGCATACTCTAATAAAAGTTATGTGAATGTGGTCTCTCAAATGCCTTATTGTACTGCACTCACCCTTCCTGTGATGATGTGAGATGATACAATGCCCAACCTATTCCTGACACTGTATAACCATCCCTTACTTTCAGTAAATGGTTTACTGTCACTTTTTTCAGGGTTCCCTTGTTGAAGTTTTCATATAGGCTCCAAGCCACAAATTTAATGCCTTTTTCATCTCAACACTGCTCACACACAGTGGCTGTAACTTATAGTTTAAATTGAAACGCAAAACCAGCAGATTTCTTTTCCCTTCTTCGTAAAATAATGGATAGAAGATTTGTTCTCATGGTAGATCTTAGCATCTTTAGCATATTTTTTCTTCTTTATTAATCAAGAACTTTCACCTTTTCACTTAAAGGAAGCACATTACAGCTTCTCTTTGGCATAATTGAATTGCCAGGATCACTATTCTTGCACTTTGGGGCCATTATTAAGTCAGATAAGGGTACTTAAACACCGGCATGATGTACCATAACAGTCATCTTGATAATCAAGAGGGCTACTAAGTGACTAACAGGTGGGGAGCATAACAGCATGGAGATGCTGAGCAGAGAATGATTCACATCCCAGGTGGGATAAAGCTGGTAGGCACAGGATTTTATCACATTCCTCAGAAAAGCAACTTAAAACTTATGAATATTTTTATTCCTGGAATTTTTCATTTAATATTTTCAGGCCTTGTTTGACCATGAGTAACTGAAACTGCAGAAAGCAAACCTATGTATAAGGAAGGACTACTGCACTTCAGTAATAGGGTGAGAGTTTATGGAACATCTATAAAAGGGAAGGTGTTAAAGGAAATTGCAATTCATGAGCATAAATTCAAAAAGCAGCAAAAACCAGCAGTGTGACTAAATCATAAGGCCAGAAATGAGAGAGAAGAAACATAAAAAGAGGAAAACAACAACAGGAAAAATGAGTGGAAATCTTAAGGGGGATCATATTGTTTTCATACTAAGAAGTTTAAACTTTTTTTAAAGTACATTTTATTGATTATGTTGTTACAGTAATTCCAATTTTTCCCCTTTGCTCCCCTCTGCCCAGTACCCCTCTTCCCTCCAGCAATATCACCCCCCTTAGTTCATGTCCATGTGTTGTTCATATAAGTTCTTTGGCTTCACCCTTTCCTATATTATTCTTAACTTCCACCTGTCTATTTTTACCAACCAATTATGCTTCTTAATCCCTGCACCATTAACCAATTTCTCCCCCTCACAGCTGATAACCCTCCAAAAACTGTCCATACTTATGATTGTGTTCCTATTCTGGTTTACTTAGTTGGATTTTGTTTTTATTTTTTAGATTCAGTTGTTGATAGTTGTGTTTGTTGTCATTTTAGTGTTCATAGTTTCGATCTTCTTTTTCTTAAGTAAGTCCCTTTGATATTTCATACAATAATGACTTGGTGATGTCCCTGGCTGGTTTGGCTCAGTGGATTGAGCGTCGGCCTGCGAGCTAAGTGTCGCTGGTTCGATCTTCCAGTCAGGGTACATCAGAGAAGGAAAACTCTGACTCCAAAAAACCTCCGCTGCCTTGCGGCATACCTCTTCAGGGGAAAGGCTAAGGGAGTAAACCCCGACAGAAAATCCGGAGCCGGAGTCCCTAAGGCGGTTTGACATTGTAGTCAACACCGGCAACTCCTGCGGCGCACCTGAAACCAAGCTGTATTGACTCCGTCTTTCCCTTGGACCCTTCAGCTGCGAAGAGAGGGGGGGTCTGCTGCATGGGCAACAGCAGACCCTCCATATCACCCTGCCCAGGCTCTGTAGCTTCAGCTTCACTGGAGAGGACACTCCAGCGTCATCTCAAGATGTTGATTCAACACGGGAGGAGACAGATACCATGTCACTCCCGAGTCGGACTGCACAGCCATTCTCGGCGGTGCAGATAGACTCTTAAGAAGCTACACCATCGTCTCTCGAGACGGACGGCTGCCGACGACGACGAATGACTTGGTGATGATGAACTCCTTTAGCTTTACCTTGTCTGGGAAGCACTTCATCTGCCCTCTCATTCTAAATGATAGCTTTGCTGGATAGAGTAATCCTAGTTGCAGGTTGCCTTTCATCACATTGAATACTGCTTGCCAGTTCCTCCCTGCCTGCAAAGTGTCCACTGAGAAATCAGCTGATAGTCCTATAGGCACCCTCTGTAGGTAACTCTCCACCTGTCTCTTGCTGCCCCAAGGACTCTGTCTTTATCTTTCACCTTTGGCATCTCAATCATGATGCGTCCTGGTGTGGTCCCCTCTGGATCCAGCTCGCCTGGGACCCTCCATGCTTCCTGGACCTGTATGTCCATCTCCTTTAAAATATTGGGAAGTTTTCCTCATTTTTTTCAGTTCTTGCTTCCTTATTCTGCACTGGTTGACTGTTTTTTCCTTCCTTATGTTCCAAATCATTGATTTGAACCCGTTTCCTTTCCTTTGCCATTGGTTTTATGTGGATTTTCCTTCGTTTCACTTAGCATAGCCTTCACTTCTTCTCTTATGCCTTTGCCATACTCAAACAATATGTCAAGCCCGTGTTTAGAATTCTGCATCTCTTAGATTGTCTATCTCTTCATCTTTAGGTTGGCTATCTCATTGCTTAGTTCTCCCACTGGAACCTTGATCCGTTTCCCCTTTTGGGCCATACTTCTCTGTCTCCTCATTCTGACAGGCTCCTGTGTTTGTTTGCCTCTGCATGCCAGGTAGAGCTGTCACTCCTGTTACATTGTAAGGGGCGGAGCCTTAGGGATTTGTCAGTACAGGGCAACCTGTTTCACCACATTATGGCTCTGTATGTGGGGAAGGGGTCTGAGAGGAAACAATGCTGCCTGCCCAGCACTCGCCCCTCTTCCAGCCACTTCTCCCACTTCCGTATAGGACTGGTTCTTCTCTAGCTGTTGCCCTGGCCGTTGTTCCCAGAGTGGGTGGGTCTACAGACATTCTAGGACCGTGAGGGCCCTTTAAACAAGCAGACTGCTGAGAAAGTGGCAGTTTCTGCCTCCTCCCCAACCCCCACTGGTCTGCACAGTTAGAAGCAATGAGGCTTGATTTTCCCAATGCTGAGACCGAGAGCTGTGAGGTGCGGTGAGGACCTGGGAACGCTCCCCAGGTGTCCCTCCTGACTTTTTAAAATGTGTGACTGCGCTTTCTGCCAGTCTGCTGCTGCCACTACTGCTGTCACCACCACACCACATTCTCTTCACTCCAGCTCCACCCCTCCTACCTGTCTGGATGAGTATTTCTTCTTTATCTTTGTTTGCTGGACTTCCATGCAGTTTGATTTTCTGGAACTTCTGGCTATTTCTAGTTTTGAGGTAGTTGTATTCCTTCTTAGTTTTGGAGGGAGACGCAGCATGTCTGTCTAAGCCTCCATCTTGGCCGGAAGTCAGAAGTTTAAACTTTTTATTATTAACATTGGTTCCAGATTTTTCATGAATGAGGAACCCCTTTCCATTGAAAATCATTGTAAGCTCAGTATGCACATATTGTTTGCACAGCATCTTTTTTGAGGATTTAAGCTCCCCCCTTTACACTGGAAAAATTAATCTGGCTTCTTCCCAGCCTACCTCCTGGCCCCAGTATCCTCAATAATTACTCCATGAATAAGAAGGTAAGCCAATAAGAAACTCCTTGAGTCTTTTTCTTTTTCTTTCTCTCTTTCTTTCTTTTAGTTAGTAAGTTAGCTAATTGCAGGAGCAACTGGGGCAAGTGCTGTCTTCCTCTTGAATTATAAGCTCTAGGGAAAATGTAAGTGGAGCTCCTTGCAGCCATATGAAGCAAACCCTCTGTCCTAAGAAAGAACTAGGCCAATTAAGAAGGAGAAACAGAGCTCAAAGGAGGTGGGAGGGGCCTGAAGCTAAGGTTTAAGCTGCTGAATTAAGCCCTTATGTAGAAAGTTCTACCTTGCCTATATTTGTGACACAATCTTGCAAATATGTCTTAGGCATATTATTTCAATATTATCAGACAGTGCTTGATGTATTTGCCAATTTGTGACCTCTTTATAGTAAAACTGTTACCCTTGTTGGCATCAGGATTCCATGGTTGGAACTCAAGGTACAAGCAATATTCCTGGCTGGTGTGGCTCAGTGAATAGAGTGTCAACCTGTGAACCAAAAAGTCACTGGTTTGATTCCCAGTCAGGGCATGTGCCTGGGTTGCAGGCCAGGTCTTCAGTTGGAGGCGTGTAAGAGACAATCAACTGATGTGTCTCTCCCTATCTCCCTCTCTTCTCCTCTCTCTAAAAATAAATAAATAAAATATTTAAAAAATATAAAGCTGTCAAGCTACAAACAATAGAGAGAATTAGAAGCTAAGAAAATTATAAATAAAATAGCTAGCTTTATTTCTGTGGATAATACATATTTTAAAAAAATAATTATTGTTCTTTTTAGGTAAATTTAGTATTGCTTAACTTCACACCTCTTGATTTTTATCTAAACAATATTTATATTTTTAACACATCTATTGGCATAGAAGTATAACAGATAAAATAACACTGTTCCCAACTAATTTATCATGTCATAAAAGGACTGAATTAGTTGAACTGCATAGACAGACATATTAACATAAATACCCCAGTATGTTTAAAATAGAAAAGCCATACTGAAAAATAAAAAATGGTCTTTAAAAAATAAAATAAAATGGAGAAGAACCTTCAATTAAAAGAAAAATAGCTGAGCCCCAGTCAGTGTGGTTCAGTTGGTTGAAGCTTTGGTCGCATTGACCAAAATATCATGGGTTCTGTTTTCAGTCAGGGTACATACCTAGCTTTTGGTTGATCCCTGGTCTCATGTATAAGAGAAGGCAAACAATCAATATTTCTCACTTACATGGATGTTTCTTTCTTGTTCTCTCTCTCACTCTCCCCCCCCATGCCACCTCCTCTCTTCCTTTCTCTCTAAAAAGGCAATGAAAACATGTCCTTGGGTGAGGAAAAAAAATAATAGCTGAAACCTATAGGAATGTGACTATAATTCACCCAGGCCCTTGCAAAATCATTTGTTGGATGCCATTGTTTGCTCTCCCTGCAATATTAAGTAAATGTGATTTATTTTTTAAATTCAAAATTGACATTCTGTGAAATTCATTTTGAGAATCAAAAGCCAACCTTTGTCAGATGCTTGGTTTCTCAGAAAATAAGGTACTGGAGATTTTTATGTTGCTGCCTTTAATTTTCTGAAGTGGAACTTATGTTCTCCAAATATAATAGACATGTGTCTATATGTGAATCTTTCATTTCTAAAAACAAACTTCCAGAAGTAATGTCTTCATGTAAAAAACAACAACAATAAGAACATTCTTTCCATTTCTCAACAAAAGGAAATTTGTTTTAAAAAGATTAAATTATGGTGGTTCTAGTGTTGATGTTGTTTTGGTTTTGGATAATTTAAGCTTGTAGTTCTGCATAATCATACTCCATCAAAGAGATGATGGTCAGTGTTCTACAATATCTATAAGAAGCCCTTGAAGGCAATAGGCCAGGTGGCAAAATGTACAAGATCAAGTCTATGAGGACTTGCTTCTCCAGAGATATCTATTGAATATTTTGTCATCAAGTGCTGTCGACTCTTTTGACACTATTCCCAATGCTCCTTTCTCTTTTTTGCTCCCTGTCCGATTTAACTGCCACCCTTATATGTTGTCAGGCCTTCTCAATTTCATTGGCATCACTCTCACCACATCATCATTCTCTCCCTGCTTCTCTTTTCAACTTGCTCCAGTCTAGCCTGAATACTGGAATCAGATTCATTTTCCCAAAATACTGTTTTAATTAAATAAACTTTTGCCACCACATGGTATATTTCTAAAATTACAATTAAACTAATTGACAAAGTCCAGCACAATGTCTTCACAATTCTCTTCCTACCAACTTATTTAAAGACTCTAAAACATTTATCAGCTCTAAAAGACACTTGTTCTTTTCCAGTGTTTTCTCCTTCCTTATTCTCAGTCTCTGCTACTCAACTCCTATCCAATATTTCACATCCACTTATCCTGCAGAGTTTATAAAAGTATATACAAATCTTTCCCAGGACACTTAATCTCACTTTTCAGCTCATATTGGCCAGTTTCTCATTATAGACATTTTTATATTTTATAAGTATTTGTGTAATTATCTCTTTTTGTGTGGTAAGAGTCTGAATAATTTGTTATAATTCCCATGGTGACATCACTTGGGACTTAAAAAAATAAAAAATAATAAAAATGTTTAATTATTGAAAAAAGATGAAAAATAAATAGATAATATTTTAATATTTTTATACTGGAGGAGGGGGAGGAACATAAAATTTCCAAGATAAATGTCACAATTTGAATCTAAATGGACTTGAAAATTGTGCATTATATAATTTCCATATTGTACATGTGTAGTTTACCTTTTTAACTAAAATATGTATCTGCTGTTTATTTCATCAGCATCATTGGACATGTACCACAATTCCCATGTACAGTTTTTTAATTGTGTATATTAAAAAATTAAAATAAATAGGTTTTGGCAGATATACCCGACAAAATACTTTTTATGGTGATAGATACAAGTAATATCTTCAAATATTTAATTCCATTTGTGTATCACATTTCAACTCTATGTCTCAGAGAATTTGTTTAATCTATTCGATATTTCTTTTACTTCCTTTAATTCAGTTATAAATTATCAGACACTTTACAAGGGAGTGAACAGTATTACCCAAATAATGGAAAATGGAAAATGTGAGTTTGATGGTCAAAACATTATTGTTTAGAGTGGAACTCCATTTTACCTGCCCTCTCCTCAGCAACTTAGTTTCAGGTTTCCATTCTAAGCAGCTGCTCCAGTTGATGAATCACTGCAGCCCTGGCATCTGCCTGCAATGGAGGAACAGTGGTAACATTGACAAAAAAATGGCTTCAGACAGCTAACTCTGAAGGCTTGGTAGAAAAAATGCTTTAAAAGTCATTATAAATGTGTCTTAATCTTTCTGGAACAAGCAAGGCAAAGTATAAATAAAGTCATCTTTTTCTTTCTTTGGGGAAGGAATATATGCAGATCATTTTTTCATAAATTGGAAAGAAAATTTCTTCCTTCGTTTTTTCCTAAAGGGCTTTATCTTTCTTAACTTACAAAACACACACACACACAGAGTTGGTGCTTCAACTTTCTCTGTAGGATCCAAATTTTGAAATCCTTCCTGTTTTCTACAAACAGTAAATTATGTCTTGACATCACCACAGCACAAAAATAAAAACACAGTCGTTCAGATGTCAGAGAATGTGAAATTCTCACAGAGGGAGGAACAGCCTGCATGAGGCTCAAGTTCAATCAACCAATCCCTCTCCCCTCCTCCTCTCCACCCAACCCCCACTCAGGTTTTCCTCCCATGACTTGATTATGATGGCTATGTATGTACACCTGCAGCCCCAGGAGTACTCACTCCCAGCAAAATGGATCCAGGTGAGAATGTGGACATTTTCTCCTCTTTCTTCAATATTAGGTAGAAAAAAAATCTGTCTTCCCAGTCATTTTTATTGAACCATAACAGGTGGGGAAAGACTTGTGCCTTTGCCTGCAAAAAGATTTCTTCTAAAAAGCCTGAAGAGTAGTAACATGTGAAATGAATTTTTCTTTAAATTAATATTGAAGAATCTTAATGAGAAACTTGGTTAATGTCTTAAACTCATCATCATCATTTTATCTTATTTAAAGCATTTAATACCTTATGATCCAACAGTCCAAGAAGAACGTATAACCATTCATTGTTTTAATAAGTTTTCATTGAATGACTAAATGTTTCAGGCAATATTCTGTGAATAGAGTAGAGATGGTTCCCACTGACACAGAGTTCAGACATAACACAAAAGATCCATTTTCCACATTAGCACATCATACCCCTCCAGATTCTGGGCCTCCTTCCCACATCTCAGATATTGACCTTGCTCCTTGCCAGACACCTGGGACCCATTACATACTCTCCCTTTTCTCTCACTCTGACATCCTCTTAATAATCAACTTCAGGGATCCCAGCTCCTAACTGCTGCCTGTGCAAACAAATGACACCTGAGAAACTGCCTTCCCAAGTGAGATTACTGTTATCTGGAACAAAACTTAAAGTCTAAATACATGTTTTTTTAAAACTATAGGTACACATTTTCACTTGTGTTCTTGTCAAGGCAACACAACTTACAATGAATTTAATTTAACTTTTAGTACACCAATAGTTTGCATTTTTCTTGTTTCCTTCTTCACAATTTTGATGGAGGTCTCATTGATTACCTCAGCATTCCTTCCATTTTCCTTTGATTATGGAAATTTTCATTTCTCTGCCTTAACAGCCAAACCAAATAAGATAAAGAGAAGAAATGATTTTTCAGATGGGAAATGTGATGGGTTATATTGGGGCCCAATCACACTGCTTTGGTAACTAAATATATATGATGCCCTTTTCAGTTTTCCTGATGATTTAAAGCTAAATAATACAGACCAATTCTAAGGTGGGCTTGAGCTTAAAAGCCTACCACCTTGCCAATGATCATTTCCATATTTCAAGAAGAATTCTATATAAATATGCCTGTAAGTTTTGGTAGGAATATGTGAAAAAGGGGGGGGGTGAAAAGAATATATATATATATGGTCAATTAATTGAAAAGGGACTTTTAGATTTCATCCCAAGAACCCCCAAAACATATAAGGCAGGAGGTAGAGATAGGACTAAAAATGGAAACCTAAGAGTTGCAGAACTATATACTTGGAGGCAGGGTACTCTTTTTCACTACACAAACGCACTGTTGATTTGGGGTATCTACACATGCTAGGTACTATTTCAGGCACTGGCAATACAGATGCAAAAATTATTGTGCTTTCATATTCTAGCCCAGGAGACAAATGATAAACATGTAACCATGTCAAGATGTGTATATTATTTTCTTCAGTTTTAAATATTTTAGTTTTTAATTTTTAAATATTCTACAAAAAGGTGATTTCCAGATAAGAAAGCAAAGAATTTACCATGCATACTGAAGAATCAACAAAATGGTTAGAAGAACTATATATCTGATGAGAGATTAATTACTAAAATACATAAATAATGCATACAACTCAACAGAGCAAAATAGTGTAATTTAAAAATGGGCAAAGAACCTAAAAAGTCATTATTGCAAAGGAGGCATACAGTGGCAAATAGATACATCAAAAGGTGCTTGACATAATTATCAGGTTTTGACAAATCAAAACCACATTGAGATATCGCTTCATACCTGTGACAATGACTATCATAAAAACAAGTGTTGGCAAAAACGTAGAAAAGCGGTGGGGAAGCTGTACACTGTTGATGGGAATGTAGGTTGGTACAGCCACCAATGAAAACAGAATGAAGTCTCCTTAAAAATTAAAAATAGAACTACCATGATCCAGCAATTCCACATCTAGGCATTTATCAAAAAACAAAAAATCACTATCTCAAAAAGATATATGCACCCCCAAATTTGTTGCAGTATTAATCACAATAGTCAAGATATGAAAACAACATAGCTAAAGAAAATGTGAAACAAGGGAATGAAAAACAAGGGAATACTGCTATTTGCAACAGTAGAGAGAATCTTGAAAGCATTATGTTAAGTGAAACAAGTCAGACAGAGGAAGACAAATACTGTACAATATCACTTACAGGTGGAGTCTTAAAAAGTTGAACTCATAGAAACAAAAAATAGATAAGTAATTACCAGGGGCTGCAATTGTAGCCAAAGGTGTGGGGCTGGAAAGATGTTGGTCAAAAGATACAAGCTTTCTTCCCTGGCCAGTGTGACTCAGTTGGTTGGAGTGTTACCCCATAAACCAAAAGGTTGTGGGTTCTATTCCCAGTCAGGGTACATGCCTAGGTTTCAGGTTTGGTCCACAGTAGGAACATGTATGAGAGGCAATCCATTGATGTTTCTCTCTCACATTGTTTCTCTTCCTCTCTCTCTCTCTAAAATCAATAAGCATGTGTTCAGATGAGGATTTTTCAAACGGTACAAATTTCTAGTCATAAGATGCATTACTTCTAAGTATCTATTGTGCAGCATGGTGATTATAGTTAATAATACCATATTATATTCTTGAAAGTTGCTAAGAAAGTAGATCTTAAATATTCTCACCACATATACATTTAAACACAAAAGATAATTAAGTGATGTGATAGAGGTGTTAACTAATGCTATAGTAGTAATTATTCTGTAATATGTAAGTATATCAAATCAAAACATTGGTACCACTTAAACTTACACAATATTATTTGGCAATTATTATAACTCAATAATATTTGGGGAAAATAATTTATGAAAGTATAACTTGATATATTTCTAATGTAGAAACAAAAATAGAAGGACAAAAAAATTAACATTTCATATCTACTCCACAGCTGAATTTGGTGCTTTCTTTAATCTTCACATTAATCCTCTGAGTAATAAATAAACAGTATATTTGCTCTTTGAACTTTATTGAGACTTGCAATGAAAACCTACAGCATGTAGAGGAGCTTGAGACCTTCGCCCATTGTCCTTTACAAGATTACAAAGGGTCTTAATATCTGAGAGGGAGGGATAGTTATTTTTTACGAACCATGGGTATGGACTTGGGGGGGGATGCTGGGGGAGGGAGATACTGGGTGGAGGGGAGTAAAGGGGAAAAAATTGGAACTACTGTAACAGCATAATCAATAAAATATATTTAAATATAAAAAAAAAAAAAAGAAAACCTACAGCATGATCAATTATTGTAAATGTATTATAATGTTTGTTCTATATATTGACATTAGTCTAAGCTTATAAATGTTCTTGTGCAAAGGTTTATATTACAGATAATATAATTTATATTTATTACATTATATCACATACATAATAATTTTAATCTATCAATGTATTAATTTGAACAATGAATAAAAGTTGTCAAAGATAAAGGTTAATCATCATCTCTTCTAGTTTTTTTCAGTTTTTGCTGTCATATTCTGAAGTTACATTATTAAATTTGTACAAGTTTAGAATTTTATTTGTGAACTTAATAAATTTCATGCAGCTTTGTTTGCTTCTCTGTAAAAAAGAGGCATTTATTTCTGCCAGGTTCTCAGGGCCACTAACATTCTAGGTTCATTTTAAACTAAAATTTAGATCAAATCCTTCAAATCAAAATCCTCCAAATCATAATCCTCCAGATTTCTACTATTTAAGAAAAACTAAGAGGATGTCTACTTTTATTCAACATAATACTGAAAGTTGTAGCCACAGCAATCAGACAAGAATAAATAAAAGGCATTCAAATTGGAAAAAAATAAATGAAGTCCTCATTATTTTCAGATGATATGATAAACTCTATATAGAGAGCCCTAAAAATTTCACCAAAGGAAAATACTAAAACTGAAAAATAAAATCAATAAAGTATCAGAATACAGAGAAAAAAAAAACAGTAATTGGTTGCATTTTTATACACCAATAATGAACTATTAGGAAAAAAACTATGAAAATAATTCTATTTACAATTACATCAAAAAAAATAAAATGACTAGGAATAAAATTAACCAATGAGATAAAAGACCTGTACTGAGAAAATTATAAAACACTGAAGAAAGAAATTGAAGATACAAATAAATGGAAGCATATACCATGTTCATGAATAAAAGGAATTAACATTTTTGAAATGTCCATACTACCCACACAAACAGCCACAGAAATTCTGAGAAAGAACAATGTTGGAGGAATCATGCTACTCGACATCAAATTATATGACAAGGTTAATCATAACAGCATAGTACTGGCATAAAAACATACATTATAGATCAATGGAATAGAATAGAGATCCCAAAAATAAAACCACTACTTTATAGTCAATTAATATTTGACAAAGGAGGCAAGAACATACAATGAGGTAAAGACAGTCTATTCGATAAATGCTGTTGAGAAAATTGGACATATATATTCAAAAAATGAAACTAGAACACCTTCTTACACCATGCACCTTGGAGAGAATGGATTGCCATGGTTGGTTTTGTGTCCAGGATTGTACACCATGTGGAGTGAACAAAATTTTGGTTCTCCGGAAAGGAAGATGTCCACTGTAGAACTATCTCCTCCACATTACTGAACTTTCTGAAGGTGGAAATTTTCTCATTTTAAGGGTAGAAATTCATCATGTTCAGGAGAATGGGTATTTCAAGGCTTCTGGAATATTGAGAAGACTTGGAAAGTAGTGGTCTTCTAATTTTGCAATCTTATTCATATATTAATATTTAAATGTGTATAAAACTATGACTACATCTGAAAATATCATTCCCCTTTCTCGCTGAATGGTTTTAAAAAACCTCCTTGTAATGAATTAGATATTTGTGCTAATCTACCAAGCAAGCTAATAGCAAAAAATTTCAAAGCCAGTGCCTCTTTCTTCACCAGAAACACATTTATTGTTGCTTATCAGAAAAAGTGAGGCCTAATGAAAATATACAGACTGTTGGCTACAAAAGATATATATACCCAGGAAAATATAATAGCATTGCCTGGGATCAAAAGTGCATTTTTAAATTTCTGTGTGGGGTAGTATTTGAGGTTTCAAAAAGGCAAGGCCATTAGTGGATTTTTCAAAACTACCTTCCTATTTGCATATTATTTTACACAGGAAAAGCTACATCATGCTCTATAACAAACAATACTAAAATCTCAGTAGCTTAGCAAAATAAAAGTTATTTCTAACTTGTAAAGAAGTCAGCTTTAAGTCCAAGCAACTTTCCAGGATCTCTGTCCTCTAAACAGATGCTCATCATTGTAAGCTCTTTCAAGCTTGTGGCACCTCCATAAAAGTTCATGTTTCCAAGATCACCATGGCAGCGGAAGCCAGCATGCAGAAATAAATATCAGCATTTAAGCACTTCTTCTTTGGAGTCTAGTAACACTTAATTTGTCAAAGAAAATCACATACCTTTGTAAAATTTCAAGGGAATATGTACCCAAAAGAAGTGAAGAACAGAAAATTTGGGGGGAATAAATCCAAAGACACACAAAACACTAATTTGGAGGAATATATGCACCCTTATGTTCATTGCAGCATTATTTACAAGAGCCAAGATTTGGAAGCAGCCCAACTGCCCATCAGTAAGTGAGTGGATGAAAAAGCTGTGGTACATTTACACAATGGAATACTACTCAGCCATAGAAAAGAGAGGAAATTTTACCTTTTGTGGCAGCATGGATGGACATGGAGACCATTATGCTAAGTGAAATAAGCCAGTCAGAAAAAGGCAAGTACCATATGTCACTTACATGTAGAATCTAATAAAATAAATGAACAAAGTGGAGGCAGACTCATGTATACAAAAAACAAACTGACAGCTGTTGGAGGAGAAAGGCATGGGGGCTGGGTGACAAGGGTGAAGGGATTATACAAAGAACAAAAAGACTCATGGATACAGACAACAGTATGGTAATTGCCAAAGGGAAAGAGGGTTGGGGTAGAAAAGAAGGTAAAGGGAGACTCAATGGTGATGGAAGGAGACTTGGCTTCGGTGCTAAACACACAATACAATATACAGATGATGTATTGTAGAATTGTACACCTGAAATATATAATTTTATTAACCAATGTCCCCCAATAAATTAAATAATAAATAAGTAAATATTTTTTAAAAGAAAATATTTAAAAATCACATTTCTGAAGTACATATGACTTCTTTTCCAGCTGACATTATGAAATCAAACTTAATGCCACATCTGGATGTGGAAATGTGCATTTATATTTTGTTTATTTTAAATAATTAATATGTTATTATAATTTAATTTCTTATACCTTTATAAAGCACTTCCTAAGGGTCAGCCAGTGGAAAATCATATCTAGATTTAGACCTCTTTGAGTCTTTTTTTCTTTTTCTTAAATTCCTCTCATTCTTCAGGTTCCTGTTTGGGTTTCTTATATTTGACACATGTCATAGCACAATAAAAAAGGTGCAGATTCTGAGATCAGAATAGCCTGTGCATAAATCCTATATAATATTATCAATATTCCTTTACACACTTATTTATGAACTAACTTATGTTGTTCCAAATACTCCTGTTCTATAACTTCATGTTTAAAATTTAGATAAAGTTACTAAAAAATGTGGACAATAATTTGTTTATTATATCTCTTTCACTACCATATAGTAGGAACACAAACATCTGGCTAAAAATTTTGTCCATGTTCAAGTTCATAGCATACTTTTCAGAACTACTCTCTCAATATGACATTTCTACAGTCAAGTTGTGCTGACTCTGTAGGCTATGCAGAAGCCTTAAAAGCCGCATTTGGTGAGGTCTCATAAAATAATTGATCTAAGTAAGGAGAATGTTCCTCACAGGATGTCACTGGCTGATTTCGGCAAATGCCAGGGTTCAACCAGTGATACCCTCAGGCAGGAGAGAGTTCTGTATCCCAGAAATTTAGAAATGGGTGTCATCTCCAGCCTCCCAAGCTCAAGGAGATGACTGAACTGAAGAGAAACTGACAATTTTTATAGTTTTAAAAATATTTTACTCCGTTTAATGGACAATAATAACTTGTACCTAATAGATGATTTTAAATAAGCTACATTCTTTTCATTGTTTAGAATTATTAGGAAGTAATTAATTTGATTTGGGAAATCAATACTATTCTAGTATTTATATAAAGTTTACTTAAAGCAGAAGGAATTTCTTTTTTTCTAAAAAGAAAGTATTAAATATTCACATCTTCTTATTTTTTTTCTAAATGTCAGTGTTCTCAGTCAGACTTGAAAACACTTTAAAATAAGTCCTTGGCAGCCTCCAAATTATTTTTGGTGAGTGTGCTATCCCTCTGGCCAGACATTTTTTAATGTTGCAAATTAAAAGTTCCATTCATCATTTGCAAAAATTTTCCACTGAATTTGCTCTAAGAAAGGGCAATGAGGAGAAAAGAATGTCAATTCAACTCTTCCCATGCAGAAGAACTCCACTGTGGCTTCCCCAGCCAGAGAGAGCATTTTTCCCACATCCAGGGGATCCAGAGCTTCTTACCTGGATGCAGGTAAGAAGATGCAGGTTGTGCCCAGCTGAAGTGTATCTGCCTTGGCATGAATGAACACTGGAATTTCACCCATGTTCCCCTCATCATGCCAAACACTCCAATGCAGGACTGCATCTGTCTGTGAAAAAGGATATCTGTTCTTAATTTGAACAAAAGAATCACACGGATAAGGAGTATGTATATGTACAACATGCATTTTATGCAATAAGCACCAAAGACAAGAAGTCGTCATCACGTTAAGCATTTCAAGACCAGAATACAGGGAGGAGAAAGACTTGTCCAGGGTATATTCATTAGCTAGGACAGCTGTCATAACCAAGTGTCACAGACAGGGCAGCTTCAAACAGAAATTTATTTTCTCACAGTTTTGGAGGCTAGCAGGGTTGGTTAGCTTTCAGAAGGCACCTTCTCTCTGTGTTTTTGTGTAGTTGTCCCTGTGTATATGTCTGTGTCTTGATCTCCTCTTCTTTAAAAAATTTTAAAATTATTTAGTTGCAATTGGTATGCAATTTAGGTGTAAAACCTAGTGATTAGATATTTATATAACTTAACGTGTGATCACCCTGACAAAGCTAGTACTCATCTGACACTATACATAGTTATTAAAATATTTTTGACAAAATTCCTTATGCTATACTTTACATACTCATGACTATTCTGTAACTACCAGTTTATATTTCTTTATCTTTTCACCCATACCCCAAATTCTTTCTCACCTGGCAACCAGCAGAATGTTCTCTGTATCTATGAGTCTACTTCTATTCTGCTTGTTCATTTCTTTTGTTTTTAGATTCCAGATACAGCTGAAATCATCTGGCATTTGTCTTTCCCTGTATGATTTTTTTCACTCAGCACAATACCCTCTATGTTCATCTGTGTTGTTGCAGATGGCAAGATTATATTCCTTTTTATGGCTAAGTTATAGTCTATTTCATATATGTACCACTTCTTTATTCACTTATTGATGGACACACAGGTTGCTTCCATATATTGGCTATTGTAAATAATGCTGCAATGAACATATGGATGAATGTTTTTTCAATGTAGTGTTTTGGATTTCTTCAAATAAATCCACAAAATTGGAATTGGTCAGTCCTTCTTTATCTCTTGCTATTATAATTTTTTTCAAATCTATTTTGTTTGGTATAAGTATTGTTCCCCCAGCTTTTTTTGTTTGTTTTTGGTTTGTATTTTCATGAAATATCTTTTTCCATCTCTTTACTTTCAGTTTTTCTATGTCTTTCAATCTGAAGTGAGTCTCTTATAGCAGCATATGTAAGAGTTATGTTTGCTATCCATTCATCCACCTTATGTCATTTGATTGGAACATGTAATCCATTTGCATTTAAAGTAGTTATTGATAGATATGCATTTATTGCTATTTAATTATACATATTTTTATCTTTTTCTTATTATTATTATTTAAAAAGACCCTTTGAGATTTATTGTAATATTGGTTTGATGGTGATGAACTCCTATAATTTTTTCCTTGTCTTGGAAGCTCTTTATCTGACCTTCAATTCTGAATGATAGTTTTGCTGGGTAAAATAATTTTTGTAGGTCCTTGCTTTTCATCATTTTTAATATTCTGTGTCAATGTCTTCTAACCTACAAATTTTCTGTTGACAAATCAGCAGGCAGTCTTATGGAAGCTCTCTTGTAGGTAACAGCTTTTCCATTGCTACTTTTGAGATTCTTTGTCTTTAGCCTTTGGCATTTTTATTATGATGTGCTTGACAATGAAATCAGTGTCTTTGAAATGTAAAGTTAAAATCCTCCACCACAAAACTTTATATATATATATATTTATATATGTTTATAGCCATACTTGGTACATAATAAGTCCAAAATAAATATATTAGATACTATTACCACCAGGGCTAGCATTACTATCATTCAGTCCTTTTCAGACACATCTTGTGGAATTTTTCACTGCACATGTCAAGTATGTTTTTCAGCAGCCCCTCCAACAGCCCTTGCCTGTTTGACTTGCCTCTCCAGAGCAATACTAAACACCCTCCGCTTTCAGCAGCTTTCAGAACATCTCTTCCAGAATCAGCAGCCATTTTTAAACTTCTTTCCACTGTCAACACACCACTCACTGATTACGCATTTTGGCAATACAGCATAGGTGTTAGGAAAGCAGCTTCCACAGCCAGACAACTTGGGTTTGAATCTTGGCTTGTCCATTACAACTGTTTACCACAGGGGAAGCTATTTAGTTTCTCTATACCTCAGTTTCCTTATTCAGCAATAGTGTTGAAAAGAATACCTTAAAAAATATAATTGTAAAATTAAATGAATTAGAAGTTTTTACATACTTAGAACATTACATGGGGATAACATGCTCTTAATAAATCTTGTTAGGAACACATCCAGTCAGGTGGCAAAGCCCACTCTATCAGGAAGCATCGTTGCCTAAAGCACTTCTAGAATGTGGTCATTTATGCCAAAGTGGACTTTCACAGTTACAACAAAAGTAGAATACAGATATTTTTTTCAGAATAAATTAAAGATAGTACTTCCAAAACCCTTGTTTGACAAATGAGGAAATAAAGTCCTGTATATATTAGATTTCTTTTTTCTTCAACTGGGCTAGTTCACAAACTTCTGCACCAGCTCCCAATGACTGATATTTGGCTAATGCTGGTGACAGAGCATTATTGCACAGAGAAGGCACTGACCTTCTGGTCTGCACCAGGCCATCATTAAGCACAGGGAAATGGCCAGACTGTCACAGCTAATACTGGTCTCTCACAGTACCAAACCCACACATCACACAGGGAGAAAGAAAGAATCAAGGTCAGTAGTGAAGAGCACAGAGCCTGCACTGACTACTTGTGTTCAAATACACATTCTGCCACTTGGTAGCTGTCTGACCATGGGCAACTTACTACATTCCCTGTGCCAAACTAATAATTTGTTCAGAGTTAAAATAAATTAATATATAATTACAAAAGAACATAGAACAGCACTTTGCATGTAGTACCACTAAAACTTTTACAGGTTATTATTGCAAATACATGGCGACATGTACACTACTAAATTTATTTGTTTTTACTTCAAGTTTATAACTATGTATCTTGTGCTAAAATTTAACATACTTTCTATCTTTCCCCCAACTACTGTAGAATACTGGGAATTAATGGCTTTGTTATTTTAAAATGAATCTTATATTAATATTTTATTAAAATACAGCTTAGTTTTTGCTTGGGTAGTTCACTTGCTTAAGACTCTGTTTGGCAGTAAGTCACTTTCCAAGGTAGTGGTACCGGAAGTAGTGTCACAATAAAGCCAACAATACTTACACTGCAGAGGCCTGTGGTTGTACAGGCTATTCCCAGGCTGTGGCAGTGTCTAAGACTGTGTTCACCGAGTAACTAATTTAATTTTCAAATGTTTATATTTATGATCTTTTCTAAAAAGAAGACATCCTGATTTTATAACCTTCATATTGCCCACATCTGGATTCAACCTTGGATAATATTGACATCCCCAGTATATCTGTATGCAAGTGGCACAGAAAAGCTATCCCACACTGGCTGGTGTGGCTCAGTGGATTGAGCACTGGCCTGCAAACCAAAAGGTCCCTGGTTCAATTGCCCATCAGGGCACATGTCTGGGTTGCAGGCCAGGTCACAAGCCAAGTCCCCAGTTGGGGGCACACAAGAGGCAATCATACACTGATGTTCCTCTCTTTCCTCTTCCCATCCCCTCTCTGTAAAAATAATAAATAAATAAATAAAAATTTTTTATAAAGTAAAGCTATCCCATGACAGTGGTCCCTTCTATATTGGGCACTAGGAAAATTTTCCATCCTTTCATTTGAAGCCACAGCTATTGTTTGCAGGAAATTTCTGTTTCAAGGCCTCAGACTGAACCCCATCATCTCTGACATAGTCACATGACCTGTGTTTTGTGTATTGTTTTCATGCAGCCCACAGATATGGGGTGTCAATTAAAGATATGCTTTATATAGAACAAGCACATTGCAACTCTTTTATCTACCCTGCCACCAACAGCACACAATAGCTGTTGTTTGATTACCTTGTTCTGAAGGTGATTTTAGTCTTCAGAAATGGTCCTATCCCTGCTAAAATTTCTACAAAACATTACTGACCCTGAGACCAAAAATTATACAAACAGATACCAGCATACACATATATACACACAGAACTCTCTGAATTTTCCATCACTTTCCTTTGAATTCTTTGTACTCTATAGAAAAATATTCAGCTATTCAAGATATTTCTGTTACTGCACCTGACGGTGAAACCAGAGTCTTTGAGCTGTAAAATTAAAATCACCCACCACAAAGCACTCTATGGATTTGCAATGAAAAAGAAGAGAAAGCTTAGTCCACAAGCTGTTAGGTATTAAATTGGAGCTGCACCTGTTTTTTTTTTGTTTGTTTGTTTTGTTTTGTTTTGTTTTGGTTTGGTTTGGTTTGGTTTTGCTTATACCAGGCTTTGGAGAACTTAGAATCACATGGAGGCTGCCATTGCATTATAAAGTATCATTCTCTTCTGGTTATTATTACTCAGATACTGTTGATCACACAGTTAAAATAACCTCGCATCTGCAAATGGGCTCCAGGGAAACATCCACAATTCCATTATTGTGAAAGGTGTGGGAAGACAGTTTGTGCTGAGCTACTGGCTCCTATCCAGCTGCAGGTTACACAGAGAG
Organism: Furipterus horrens; assembly: GCF_987537825.1. NCBI lineage: Eukaryota > Metazoa > Chordata > Mammalia > Chiroptera > Furipteridae > Furipterus > Furipterus horrens. Next base: position 57,661,752 of record NW_028327171.1, read on the forward strand.
AAGTCTTAATGCTGAATAAAAAACAAAGAATTTTCTGATAACATAGGAAACAGAAGAGAAGCAACTTCCTTGACTGACATTTGCCATCTGCCATTTCTTTAATGTCAGCCTATAGCAATGCTATGACCACAGAGCAGAGCTCTGAAACTTCACCTTGTGCTAAGGAGCATTTCCTGACTGGAAAAGAATGTGGTTTTTAACTCTTACATGGTTTCTCCTAATCCCAGTAGCCACAAGTTAGACAGTACATTATTCTCAATGGACCAAGAACTATTGATAACCAATCATTCCCGGGGGTCTGTCTCATCTAAAAAAATGAATCAAGAAGTATTTTAAGCACTTAAGTTTTCCGTTATAATAATACTCATATTTCAATAATTACACTGGGGAACACAACTTTCATTGAGTTAGATATGACACTTGTTTTTGACTAACTTTTCACATCTGAATAAAAAAATGATCCAGTTTTTCTCTATCATGTCAATTTTTTAAGGTACAGGATACCTCCTTTTGTCCCAAAAATCATACAAAATGTACATACAAAGGAAAATAAAGAAAAAAATTACCTGAATAGACTGTTTACTTAGAGTTATTTTATTCATATAAAGGCTATATATTGTTGCTGTAAGTCAAATTGTGTACAAGTAGTAAAGTTCTGCTACCAAACATACATATTAAAATATTTGATCTTTTCAAATGACAGGCTAGGAAATGACAAAATGAGATACTTGAAACAATCTCCTTCAGTTGGCAAAGCTTAAACAAATTGCTTCATTCCATTTTTATGTGCAGAGGTGGGAATATAATGTTCTTTCTGTCAACAAGTGGCTCATATAGAATGTTTGGATCACCAGGTTTGAGGTCAGATCTTGGAGGCCAATTCGACTTCACCCAATGCTTCTCACGAGCTCTGCTGTCCCACATACACGGGAAACAGGGATACTTGGTGTATCCATGTTGCGACCAAGAAGGAAGCAGACCATTTGAAGGTCAATACAGATGATCCAATTGTACTTGTGATATTGCAACAGATCAATGACTCTGTTTATATCTTCATATTCTTCATGAAAACAAACTGAATGGCATATTGGGACTGCACTAAATAAATTGCCATTATGAAGGAGGACACACTTCAAGCTCCTCTTTGAGCTATTAATGAACAGTCGCCATTCATTTGCATTCTAAATTAGAATTCCCAATTCCTCCATTAAACCATGTATGTTATGGCAATACACAAAGCCACCATCACTTCGAAAGTACTGCAGAAATGCACCTTCTCTTGATCAAAAGTAGGATGCCTTCGCTCATTTTTCAAGCAAGTTTTTCTCATGCAGTCTTGATGGTAGGAGTTCTGAAGCCTTTTTGGATAGTTCTAAATCTCATACCAAATCATTCAACTCATGTTGATCAATCCCTTATGAACTGAGTCTTCTTCAATTTCAAAATCTTCATTGTTGCTGTCACTTAGTTCTTCACCATACTCCTGTTTTTCAAAAGAGGGTAGTTCAATGAAAACTGGCACTTGGATTTCAGCTGAATGAGGCACTGAGCATATAGCTGATGGTAGACTAGGATACTCTATTTTACATTTATTTTTCTTGTTATATTCTGACATTTTCACTATACAAAAGTAAGAGTCACTTGAATGATCTCTGGGCTCTCACCAAACCATAGGTGTACCAAGTGGCAATTTATCACATACTCCCTTCATCCACAACCGTAAACTCTCAACACAGTGCTTGCACATCTTGTGAGTGGCCCAAGACTTATCTTGATCACCAAATTTTACTTTAAAATATGCAAAATAGGCTTTCCTGACAAATGCACTGATGTTTGTCCTTTGACAGGGAATGGTGAAACTACCACAGATTTAACAAAATGAATCAGGGTTGTTTAGATACTTAATGATGAGAAATAGCAGAGGCAGACATGATCTTAAATAAAGGAAATAAGTGTGTATTTAAATAAAAAAATAAATTCTGCTAACTCCTTGTATACAGACAAGAACTTGGACTACACTTTGGAATACAATTCACTATATACAGTGGCATACAACCTCTCACCACACTGTCTCATGTGTAACTGAACAGCCTAGACAAGTATGAACCTGTCACTGGTCTCCAAGGTCACCCCCCACCCTTCCCCACTCGAGGAAGGTTTGCTCTCAGCCAATAGGAGAGCATTAGTGCTTCCCTCGATCCAGGCTCAATCCAGGCTCGATCCAGCCTACAGTGGTCACATTAAGATAAGCTGAACAGAAAAATCTTGACATGATAGAAGAAAACTAACTACAGTTTTGAAATCAGCATGCCTATTTAATATAAAACAGCTGAAAAATTGAACTCAACAGGAATTACGTTAAAAAATTGTTCTCCTGTGTTATATGACTTCAGCAATTCTTTGTAACAAAAGAAAACTTTCTAGACTTACAAAGAAAGAGACTAATGTTGTAGATTGGCTTAGTCGATTTTATCCAATCTCCCTCATGTGCCCCCTTAGGTGCCTTTTCCAGCCAAATATCTGGAAACCTTATTGCTACTGTACATGCATGCTCTGCACTGGAGGCCCTCAGGCACTGTGAGAGATGTGTTTGCAAATTCATAAATATGCCAATATGTTCTAAATATGTTCTAAATCAGAGCTGAATCAAAGCTATTAGGAGCTCAGGAGTGTCCTTTGTATGTTAAAATACAAAAAAAGTTTACTACCCTTTAAAGACTTACTGAGGTTTCTTTCCCCTTTTATTTGAAGAAAATTGTCAAGATAAAAAGCAATGATGTCCAGGCATTACCCAGACCAATTAAACAAGAAAAGATGTGATGGTTGGGATTGAGGATTAGTAATTATACTGTGCAACCAGACTACAAAATTTTATCAATATTTGTGGCCAGTACATAACATGGAAAGGCTACAAGTTTGTTTTCTGGTATGATTTAATGGGACAATGTAGGCTATAATACACTTTTATTTTGTCTCCAAAAAAGCATTAAAAGAATGTTCAAAGAGCAATGTCTTGAAATTTACATGTTTATTATACAATATGCATTACAATTGTGTTTATGTTTATAGAATAGGATAAATGTAAAATATAATTTGATTCTGGTATATATTAAATTATGTGCAGAGGTAAATTCTACAGATCAGTTATCCAGGTTACTGTTTATGTCCTTAAACTTAATGCCTGCAAATGTTCTTAAAGGAGTCATACCACAATTCTTCTAAATAATTTGGCCTGTGGCTTAGATTTTTTCTTCCTACCATATCACTATGACCCCAAACATGGAAAAGCACATACTGATTTCCCCCTCAAGGAAAGAAAAGCTCTGCCTACTTTGTAAATGCTTAGTTATAGATAGAAGCTCTAAGCTGGTCAAAGAATGTTTGTTTCTATATCAAACAGAGCTCCCTTTTCATCCTTTGCATTTAACAAGTTAAAATGCATTAGGATATACAAACAGAAAGATATTCAGGTCTTTTTTTTCTTTATGTCATGATACATTAAAAATTAATTTTTTTAAATGCTAAGAGTAAGCACTCTTACTTTTGGCTTTACTCTGCTAGACACATAATTTTATCACAATATATTTAATGGCAATTTTATCTGTGTTTCTAAAACTGAGAGGGGCCTTTTGTGCTTAGCTACTCATTCCCACACCAGTCTTTGAAAACCACCAACTTGATTTGTAATAGGTTACCAACCTCACCTTATTGACAACACCTTATTGAACTAGGGAAAGAAACTGACCCACAGGTAGGTATCATAGGCCATTACTGGTCCACCCATTAACTGGAATGCATTATACCTGATTGAGACAAGACGCCCAGTCAGAATCTGAGAGACGCTTTGTAAAATCACATGAATTATTTCATTGTTTCTCGGTCATTAAGATTGCTTAAGCAATCTTCCAATTGGTTGGCTTTCTGTGATTTTCAATACTACAAAGAAATTTGCTGGTCCTGATGTACTCATCTGCCTTTCTACTCTTGCATTTTTTTTTTTTTTTTGGTGATGAATTAATAAAGTGTCATGAACAAAGGCAACCAAGTCTATCTTCTGAGAGAGAGCTCAGAGAAGTGCACTGAGTATGGAAAGTCAGGTTGCAAAAAACAAAGCTTAACACCCCTCAACCTGCAAAACAGTGGTTTTCCAGCTTCAAATGTACACAAAACCACCAGATGCCGCTGCTCTGCCACTCCATAAGCCGTAATACAAGACTCTAGAGACCCTCCCTATTCAAAGTGGAGAGTTCAGTCCAGTCGGATCACATTGGGGCTTGTTAGAAATGCAGAATCTTGGGCCTTACTCCATATTGATGGATCAGAATCTTTATTTTGACTTCAGTGATTTCATGCACAGTAAAATTGAGAAACACTGTTCCAAGAGCAATTAATTGTCTAAGGGCCAGCAGCATTGCCATCATCTGGGAATTTACAGTAAATACAAATCTCAGACTCCAGCCCGGATCTATTGAATCAAAATCTCTGGTGTTGAGGCCAGCAATCTGTATTTTAACAAACCATTCAGATGATTCTCATGCAGGATGAAATTTGAGAATTGCTCTTATAGAGTGGTGGTTCCCAAACTTTACTACACATTAGAATCACCAGGAGAGCTTTTAAAATTCCTGATAACTATATCACACATTACAAATGAAATCAGAATGTCTGGGGATGAAAGACAGCACTGTTTCTTTTTATTTTCTATCTTTAAGTATATATTTATTATATTGTTACAGTAGTCCCAATCTTTTCCCCCTTTGCCTCCCCTCTGCCCAGTAACCCCCTTCCTTCAAGCAACCCCATCCTTCTTAGTTCATGCTCATGGTCATGCATATAAGTTCTTTGGCTTCAACCTTTCCTATATATTCTTAACTTTCCCCTGTCTATTTTGTACCAACCAATTATGCTTCTTAATCCCTGCACCATTTCCCCATTTCTCCCCCTCCCGCTCCCAGCTGATAACCCTCCAAATGATCCTCATACCTATGATTCTGTTCCTATTCTAGTTTGCTTATTTGGATTTTGTTTTTATTTTTAGATTCAGTTATAGACAGTTGTGTTTGTTGTCATTTTAATGTTCATAGTGTTGATCTTCTTTTTCTTAAGTAAATCCCTTTGACATTTCATACAATAATGTCTTGGTGATGGTGAACTCCTTTAGCTTTACCTTGTCTGGGAAGCACTTCATCTGCCCTTCCATTCTAAATGATAGCTCTGGAGATAGAATAATCTTGATTCTAAGTCCTTGTTTTTCATCACCTTGAATACTTCTTGCCAGCCTCTTCTTGCCTGCAAAGTTTCTTTTGAGAAATCAGCTGATAGTCTTATAGGCACCCCTTTATAGGTAACTCTCTGCTTTTCTCTAGCTGCTTTTAAGATTCTCTCTTTATCTTTCACCTTTGGCATTTTAATTATGATATGTCATGTCTTGGTGTGGTCCTTTTTGGGTCTAGCTTGTTTGGGACTGTCTGTGCTTCCTGGACTTGTATGTCTATTTCTTTCACCAAATTTGGGAAGTTTTCCTTTATTATTTTTTCACATAAGCTTTCAATTTCTTGCTTTCTTCTTCTTCTGGCTCCCCTATGGTTCAGATATTGGCACATTTAGAGTTGTCCCAGAGGTTCCTAAGCCTCTCCTCATTTTTTTTTTTCAATTCTTGTTTCTTCATTCTGTACTAATTGACTGTTTTTTTCTTCCTTATGTTCCAAATCATTAATTTGAACCCATTTCCTTCCCTTTGCCATTGGTTTTGTGTGGATTTTCCTCTGCTTCATTTATCATAGCCTTCACTTCTTCCCTTATGCATTTGTCATACTTAAGCATATCTGTCAAGCCAGTGAGTATCTTTATCACCAGTCTTTGGAATTCTGCATCTGTTAGGTTGGCTATATGCTCATCACTTAGTTCTCCCACTGGAACTTTGATCCATTCCCCCTTTTAGGCCATATTTCTCTGTCTCCTCATCTTGACAGGCTCCTGTGTTTGTTTGCTTCTGTGTCTTAGGTAGAGCTCTTGTACCTCTTATGTTGTAAGGGGCAGAGCCTTAGGTATTTGTCAGTACAAGGTGACCCGTTTCAACATATTGTGGTGCTATATGTGGGGGAAGAGTCTGAAAGGGAACAATGCTGCTTGCTCAGCACTTGCCCCTTTTCCAGGCACTTCTCCCACTTTCGTATGGGACTGGCACCTCTCTAGCTGTTGCCCTGGCCATTGTTCCCAGAGTGGATGGGTCTGCAGATGTTCTAGTACTGTGAGGGCCCTTCAAACAAGCAGACTCTCCTGAAAGACCAGCAGTTTTTTCCTCCACCCCAGTCTCCACTGGTTTGCACAGTCAGAAGCAACGAGGCTTTATTGTGCCTAGTGCTGGGACTGTGAGCTGTGCTGTCTGGTCAGTGCTGGGAATGCTTCCCCAGTGACCCTCTCTACTTTTTAAAATGTGTGACTATGCTTTCCGCCCACCTGCTGCTGCTACCACCACCACACTGTGTCCTCTCTGCCCTATCTCTGCCCCTCCTACCTGTCTGGATGAGTATTTCTTCTTTATATCTTTGTTTGTTGGACTTCCATGCAGCTTGATTATCTGGAATTTCTGGTTGTCTCTAGTTTTGAGGTAGTTGTATTCCTTCTTTGTTGTGGAATGAGACTCAGCATGTCTGTCTAGGCCTCTATCTTGGCCGGAAGTCCCCCAGACATCACTGTTTTTTTAAAGATCCCAGCTGATTTCAGTGAGAAGTAAAGTTAGGAACCAATATTTATGCTATGATAAATTCACCAAGATCAATGGCAACCATAGCAGAGCTTCTCTAGTTTATATCCACATTGGAATCACCAGAATGATGCCCAGATCCCATTCCCAGAGATACTGAATTATTTTTTTCCTTTTTTATTTTTTTAACCTTCAAGGAGAAAGCCTCTCTATGAAATACTATTCTTTGGGGCTTGACAGTGCATAGAGTCACATTTAAACCTCCAGAGTTCTTAATCCAGAAGAGTCTCATCATCCACAAAACTTTTCCTGCTGAAAACTTCAGCCCCAGAAACCACTGGTATGTTGTAATTCAATTGGGTAATTAATTGCTTCTTTCTTCATCTGTGTTCAGTCTACTAATGAGTCAGTCAAAGGCATTGTTCATCTGTTACTGTGTCCAATATCTATCGTTTCTACTTGTTTAACATCTCTGCTGAAAGTTTACATCTGATTCTTCATGCTGTCCAGCATTTCCATTAGAGCTTTTATTATGTGTCAAATAGCATAACAATGAATATTTTGATTGTTTTGTTTCTTGGCATGGTGTTTTTATCTTCTTGCCTCTTCTATGCAACATAATTTTTTGTTTGTTTGTTTTAAATGGCCAGCTGTGAGAGATAATACAGTCAAAATAGGTATTTTTTTTTCTTTAGTGTGAGGTTTGCTTTAATAATGCCAGAGGTTAGTGCAGGTTTAAAGTTTGCTGTTGCTATGCTTATCCTCAGTGAACCACATGCTTTAAATTTCTCTAATAGTCACTTGGGTGGGAGCTGGTTTTCCAGAAGGTTTTTAAGTACCTCCCCACCATCAGCTTTAAATTTTCCCTATATCTTATATCCCAGAGTGGGTCCATCTTTAATGTTCTTAAAACACTCCCAGAAGTATTCCAATGCCACTGGACCTTGTTGGTCTGTTGGGGAGGGCATGGAGGAGGTTTCTATTTTGCTCTAATTAGGACTCAGTCTGAGGAAGGCAGTGTCCCTGGGTCTTAGGGGTGTGGAATTCCCAAGGTTCCTACTTTTTTTTTTTTTTTTTTTTTTGCTCTGTTCCCCTATCTGTAATGTGTTTCCACCAGTAACTTAAGGCAGATTAAGGCTGTTTTTCCATAAGAGAGAAGAGAGAGGATCCCAGGTGGACTTTTGTGCCCTCACACTGCAGATGTTTTCCCCTCCCCCAGGCTCACACCCTCAGGAATACTCCCTCCAAAGCCTTGCCAACCTTTCTGGACCTGCTGGGATCTGTGGTGAAGAATGTGCAAGGGAGTGAAGTCACCCCCTTTGTCTGTGACCCCCAGGGCCTCCATAGTGTCTTCGCAGCTTACACCAATCCTCCACCATTTGTCATTTATTCTAGCTGCATTCTCCTTCCTTGTATCGTCTTAGTACATCTGCCCTGGGTAAGAAAATGCTCAGATCCTCTCTATCCCTGAAAGCACCTGTCTTTTTTATATTTTGTGCTGGTTGGTTGCCCCACAAACTCAATGTTCTGACAGGTTCAGAAAAACCATGTATTTGCAGTATGTTCATCTCTTTTTTGTTGTTTTTGTAAGGGTATGTGTGCCACCCTCCCCAGTTCTTTACATTCCAAAGCAGAAACCAAAAGTATGGAAATTGGAATTTTGAAAGCATCCCAGGTGATTTTAACGTGCATCCAAGGTTAAGGACCACTGCCTTTTAGGAGTCATTTTTGAAGCCAGCTAGATTTCTCCAGTCACAACGTTTCACCCTGCCCTTTGCTGCTCCTGCTATACCACTCAAAATAGTTACAGGACATGCTTTTTAGACCAAAAAGCAGGTTCATTACTGGCAGTAAATTAATCTGCTCCCTAATATTTCCTCCCTATTTTATAATCTAGACTTTCCATAATACTTATTAGCTTAATTTTATTACGATGACGTTTTTAGTGTTGTTGTCAAACTAAGTAGATAGGTTTCCAGAAGGAAGAAAGAGAGAGAGAGAGAGAGAGAGAGAGAGAGAGAGAGAGAGAGAGAGAGAGAGAGAGAGAGAGAGAGAGAGAGAGAGAGGAAGAAAGAAAGAAAGAAAGAAAGAAAGAAAGAAAGAAAGAAAGAAAGAAAGAAAGAAAGAAAGAAAGAAAGAAGAAAGAAAGAAAGAAAGAAAGAAAGAAAGAAAGAAAGAAAGAAAGAAAGAAAGACCAAGGGGGGGGGGGATACACACACAAAAAAAGAGTTATAGCTCCACAAATAAACGTCAGCATTTTTCAAACCACATCTTGATCAAGCATGAAACAAAGGAAAATGGAAAACATATATATGAGGTAATCAGGTTGACACATATTACAATAGAAGAAGAAATATATAATGTATATATGACTTTTCAAGTCCAAATATTTGGGGTAAAATAAGAAATCGCCAACTACATAGAATTATACATTTCCTTTCCATTGTAACAACACTTATAGAAAAATTAAAAGGTAGTCAGAATTGCATTCTTTGACAGAGAAAAAAAAAACAGTCAAAAGAATAAATGATCACTTAAAACATTCCGTAAACTGTTTTGCTCAGTAACTTTCACAGAATTTCTAGTGTTTGTGTTCCTTCTTTCTTGGAAGATAGAAATGTTTTCTTTAATTTTTCACAGAAATTACTTTGGGAACATTACTAACATTTCCCTTATTTTTTTCCTTTCAGGATTTATATCACTGTATTATATATATTATTTTCTAGTATACTGATAGTCTCCAGTTTCAAACACTGTTCAGGTTCTTCAAGCCTCACATATCTAACAAACTCAGAAGAGACAATTTTCACACCAGTAATGGAGGAACACTAATGATACTAAAGAATTACGAAATGAAGAACGTTTGGCGTATTCTCACTTTTATTTACTTTGCTTCTAGCCCTACTTCTCTTATTCCAACATAGAAACACACACACATACACATACACATGCATGTATGGCTATACCTGTTTAGTTATAGATAACCAATTCATAAACATTCAAAAGTGAAGTGTAACTTCTAATTTTACATCCAGTGCATTTGCTGATTCCTGGATGCTATTCTATTTCACATTCCAGGCATACACCCAATTACGCATATCTATGCATATTTATAAAAAAAAGAAGAAGCAGTAAATTCTGAAACATGTTTTCTTCAGTTCCAGTTTCAATAAGCCTCATTTTCACCTGGCCAGCTAGTCATATGCTTGCTATTATAAAATTTAGACTCAATAATTACTGTACAATTTAATTTAGGCTGGTTTAATACCAGGAATAGCTGATGTAGTAACAGGTTAAAATAGACCCTGAATTAAGAAAACACTGAATAAATTACATTTCTTAAAAACAGCACCTTTAAGTAGGTTCACGTTTTAGCTGATACCAATTGCCAGGCAATGTGTGAGTCAATGATCCAAGAGAAGAAACATTACCAATTAGTGCTTTAAATCTGTGAGCAATTTGGAAACAGTTTTCCAAATATAGATAAGAACACTATAAACATTGAAAAACACCAGGGTAAATAGGCTACTATTGCATATTTACCACTATTATCTGGTAATCAATCCTAGGTCACAGAGAACTGGATTTTCATGTGAAGATACCTACATTTTATTTCTGTTGATTAAAATTTCACTAGTTTGTGTTAGGAAGGATTTATTAGGTGAGAAGAAATAAAAATACACTTATCCAAAAGAAGTGTATGTGAACACACATGGTTCCTTCCTCAAGCATGCAGTCAGCTGTGATTGGCGCCCACACCCTGGAAATCAGAGTGCACCTACAGGTTCGCAGGCTGCCACAGAAGGTCTGGTACAAAGACAATCTAGCCTACTTCAAGTTGGTAGATTCAGGTAATTTTATGTTTTCTTGGAGACTCACAAAAGACAGAGATTATAATAATATTGAGCTTTAAAAGATACAAAGAGTATATAGAATAGTGTTCTGCAGCCCACTCATGCTAGAACCAGGTGACCTGTTGTGTACTTCTTCTCAGGTCTGTATTGGTAGCTTGAAATTAGCTGTAATAAAAATATTTAGAATATGTAAACTGATAACTGCTAGAAATCAGACTTTCTCTCCCAAAGACCTAGTTTATCAGCACACTTCAAGAATAGAAGTGTACAGTCAAAATGATATGAATGTCAATAAAAATTTTGTGGGAATGCTGCAAAATGTGTTAAGTTATGGAGGAAATTATACTATGAAATACTCAATCCCATTCATGTGGTAGATATTCATTAGAAGGGCAATTTAATCTGATATCCAGAGACCAAAACTTACTCTTATTTGTTTAAAATAACACAATTCCCATGGATGAAAGCACTTCCAACAGAAAGCCATATTTGCTAGCCAACAGGTTGATAATTTCAATAATATGAATGTTTGTATCCCCTTCCCCACAAATTCATGTGTTGAAATCTTAACCTGCAAAGACGGTTGATGGTACCAGGAGATAGGGCTTTAGGAGAGTCTCAGGTCATGAATATAGAGACTTCATTAATGACATTAGGTTTCTATATAGAAAAGATTCCACAGAGATTCCCAGCCCTTCCATCATGTGAAGACACAGCAAGAAGACATAGGCTATAACCCGGGAAGAAGTCTCTCACCAAACCAAGCTGGCACCCTGATCCTGGACTTGCAGACTCCAGAACTATGAGAAATAAATTTATGTTGTTTATAAGCTACCCAATCTGTGATATGTTGTTATAGCAGCCCAAATGAATTAAGACAGGAACAATTTTGAATGAGAAACATGAAGGTATCTAAAATGGTAGAGGAACTCAGTCCATTTCAGTTGCTCTCTTTTTCCTACACATGAAGCATATTTTCTTCTTTCAAAATAAATACACTGTTTTTTGGCTGGAAGTACTAAACTATAAACCAGAAGGCCAAAAAATTTGTGGTTCAGATGAGAAAGTCTGGAAAAGCAGCCTAAGTGAGTACTGTGTATTTTCCTTACATGTGATGATAGGAACTTCAAGTTTATCCTCATATTTTCACTTTCTAGTCCAACACAATCTTGCAACCTCTATTTTTCTTGATTCCTATCCTAAGTTGACCTCAAGGTGACTGGAGAAATCTTGGTAGCCTATAATAGAAGTTATATATAATATTCAGAACTAAGAAGTATTTTTAAAGTTACCTTGTGCTCAATCTTTCCAATAATGTACCAGATGTAATACAGAAAAATAAACCCAGACATTACAAAAACCTACTAGAAAAAGGCAGCCTTAATCATAGAGAAGTTCACAGTGCTACAACTAGGCAGCAAATGAAACCAAAGGGTACTGGAAATAAAATATTGCAGTTTCTTTTCAATAAAGCCAGAAAATTTTCAAAGTTTAAATATTTTGACTGGTGCAATTAATCAAGATTAACATGGATAATTTCAGTTCATTAAGGCTGTATAAAAAAATCAAAATCATTACAAAGAAAGAATGCTTTTGGAAGCTCACATTGTGGCCTTAAAATATAACTAGCAATGTGACATTAAATATAGTGGCACAATAATTTTTCAAAGAAAATCATACAGAAATTATTTTAATTATTCCAAATCATTACCATACCTGAAATAATTATATAAAAAGAATACCTTTTAGTAGCATATTTTGCATATATGAAACATGTTTAGATAAATCATGAAGTGATTAATTCAATTCTGTCAAAATGAACACTTCTTACACAAAGTAAATGAAGTAAATTGTTAACTTTAAAAATGCATGTGAAGTTTTTGGCTATTATAATTTTAAAAACATTTTAAATAAATTTCCAAACATGAGCATACTGATGTACTATGTACGAGTAGGGTAAATAAATGGGGACTCTATTTTACACCCACGTTTCCTACTCCCAGACATTTCTATTTGTTGATGTCAACATTTGGAAAGGAACCCATGTAAAGTTTCTCTTTAAAATTTGGTGACTTCCATGTATAGACCAGCCACCTTGTAGACCATTCTGGATACTGCACATGCCTGGTCCATGTACATACACCTCAGTCAGGGAATGATGCAAGCTGCAAGGATACTAGTCCAAACATAGATGAAGATGAGACCACAAAATACATTGTGGTTTGCAAAATGCATCATGGTTAGCTGCTGGGGAGTGGAAGAAGATTTTCGTTTTTATTTAAACAGCCCTTAAGATACAATTTACTAGGGCCAATACCTGGATGGCTTATCAATACAAAACCCCAGTTTCCTCTTTTAGCTTTGCTTTATTTACTCATATGTTAGGAAGAGAAAAAATTCACCGTACCAAAGAATTTCTTTTAGAGCGATGCAATGAGTGAAAATGGTTGCATAAGACCTTTGAAAACTCTCTCCTCCCTAAAAACAATGCTGAACTGCTAAACTTATGTCAGAATTCTGGAAAGTAACCAAAGGCTTGCAGCAATCTGGGGAGTATTTATTCAAGAAATATGGCTGAATATCAGTAAAAAGAGCTAGTTTTGTGGCTAACTTGCCTATTGCCATCTCACTCTCCAGCACTATGGTAGCCTGAAAAATCAACAGCTCACAGCACAGTAAAATCTAACAGTCAGAAGGAAACAAAACAGGGTTGAAACTTTTTCAAAACTTCATTCTCAGAGAACTGTGAATCCTTGGAAGACTCCACCTGCAAAGTTGTTTTTATTTGACCTGCATCTGAGCTTGCCCTGTGCAAAAAGTATTTTCCCCAAAGGAGCTTTAAATTTTAGAGGCAATTATATTACTTTGGGGCTATCTACAGTGATGAATAAAAGTTGGGGCAAAATATAAGCTATGCAAAAAACTGAGAAGGATAATTTAGAGAATAAGATGTTCTTTAGAGCTTTGAAAAACTGTGACATATTCTTGTTAATATACATGTTTATACACATAACGAAGGCAGTGAGAATGCCCAGGGCTGTGCACATGGTCAGGGAAGACCTGAGAAGGTCTGAGGCTTTCCCTTCAGGCTAAACCTAAAGCTGTGGGAAGGCAGTAGGTGAAGAGTAAGGCAAAGTTGTCAATTCTGTGGCTGAGTGCTGAAGGTATGTCCCAGCAAACAAACAGAGCCTCTTGGCAAAAAACTGAGAGACTTATTGGTTTTAGGTATTATGGAACTCTGTCCAGTCATTAGCTGGCAGCCAATCTAACTAATATGGGACTTAAGTGGTTACAATGAAGACTATAAACTTGACAGAATTAATTCAGAGAAGTCACTAAACAAAAAGATAACAAAAATAAAATATTTAACAGCAACAAACCCTAGGGAAAAGATAGAATCTGATTTTCAGAGTTGAAAATTATATGGTTTAAAGTGCTTCTTTTTCAAAAACATTTTCAAAGCAAGAAAGAACAAGAAAATATGGAGTATATACATGAAAAAATCAATTAATAAAAACTGTTTCTGATAAAGTCCAAGTGTTGAACTTATTATACAAAGATGTTAATCAGTTACTTAAAATTTATTCAAAGAAGTAAAAGAAACCATGTCTCAAAAACTAAAAAAGAAGAAGAATGGTATGTCAAGAAATAGAGAATACCAATAAAGAGATAGAATATATTTGAAAGATCCACCTAAAATTTTGGAGTTGAAAGGTGCAGTAACTGAAATAAAAAAATCACTCAAGGTGTTCTACAGCAGATTTAAGATAATAAAAGAAATAATTAGCAAATATAATGATAAGTTGATTAAAGTTATCCATTCAAAGATAAATAAAATTCAGATAAACAAACATAACCTTAGAGACCTAAGGGAAACTATCAAGTGTAAGAAATAAGTAAAATGTAAGTCTTAGAAAAAGAGGAGAGAAAAAGAAGAAAAAAACTATTTGAAGAAGTAATGGCAGAAAATTTTGAAATTAGATGAAAAACATTACATATACAAGAAGGTAAACAAACTCCAAGTGAGATACATTCAAAAAAGTTCATACCTAGACATATTAAAGCCCAGTTGCTGAAAACCAAAGACAAGACCAATCTTGAAATCAGCAAGAAAAAAAAGCAACTCATGACATACAAAGCACCCTCAGTATGATTTAGAGCTGAATTATCAACAGAACCTATAGAAGTCAGAGATAATTGGATGGAATATTTAAAGTACTAAAGTAAAAAGATTGTCAATTAAGAATTCTGTATTCAGCTAAATTATCCTTCAAAAATGACTAAGAAGAAATCCAAGATGGCAGAGGAGTAAGTGGAAGCTACACTAACCTCCTCCCAGGACTAATCTGGAATTACAACCTAATTGTGGAGAAATCATCTGGAATAACCAACTGAACTCTAGTGGGAGAGAAGTCTTATAACCACGGAGAGACAGAAAAGGCTGCTTCATCAAAACGTGACCAGTAGAAAGTGCAGAGACGCGAAAGGGCTGGCTGGGAGCCCACGGTGGCAGCTGAAGGGACTGAGAAACAGCTCAGCAGCCGTGGGTTCTCCCTGAGAAGGCCAGGGTCTAAACTCTGAGTTGGGCTTCCCAGCCTACAGCAACAGAACAGAAAGTAAAATAGCATTCAGCTGTGAAAAGCAAAAAGCCACAGGGTTGTTGTTGTTTTTTTTTTGTTTTTTGTTTTTTTTTTTTTTTTGCTTGCCTGAAAGAAACAGCTGGAGACAAAGAGCTCTTAAATGATTGTGTACAAAAATATTTTGGCACCCACTTACCCTGGGCTCAAGCAGAGGGAGGGCAGAGAGGACTAGAGATGCTTGGGGAGAATTTGGGACGGTGGCTTTGAGGAGAGAACTGAGGGAGTAGCCAACTGGGTCCCAGTGTAGGGAGACCATTCCCCTCCAAGTGGCATCAGCCTGAGGGGAAGCGAAAGCCCTGCCTGCAGGAATTAATCTGCCCCACCCTCAGTGCTTTACCCTGAGTGCTGATAACAGATTGAATAGGTTAACAACTAAAGGAGACAAAGAGAGTAGATCTCTGGTAGTCTCCAACAGGCTGCCTAGGCCCAGGCTGATACATGATCTGATGCCACCAGGGGCAGACCCAGAAAGTACAGATCAATCTAAAAAGAAGCAACAAACAAGAAGAGTCACAAAAATGGGGAGACAAGGAAACAACACCCCATCAAAAGAAAAGGAGGAATCCCCAGAAAGAGTGATAAATGAAACAGAAGGAAACAAACTATCAGACATGGAATTCAAAACATGGATTATAGGGAATCTCACTGAGATCAGTGACCTCAAAGAAAACTACAGAGAACTCAGGGAAACTACAAGGACCTCCAGGGAAACTGCAAGAAACTTACTAAGAATTACACCAGCATGAAAAAGGATACAGAAGCTATCAATAAGAGCCAGGAGGAAATGAAGAATACAACTTCTGAATTGAAGAACACAGTAGAAAGAATTAAAATCAGGCTAGAGGAAGCAGAAAATCAAATTAGCAAGCTGGAGGACAACATGGAAAAAAATTCCCAGACAGTGCAACAAAATGGAAAAAGCCTGAAAAAGAATTAAGAGGTTTTAATAGAGCTGCAGGACAACATGAAATGTAATAATATCAGTATCATAGGAATACCAAAAGGGGAAGAAGAGGGGCAAGGGATAGAAAACGTGTTTGAAAAACTAATGACAGAAAACTTCCCTAACATGAGAAGAGAAAGAGTCATGCAAGTCCAGGAAGCACAGAGGGTCCCAATGAAGATGAACCCCAACAGGCCCACTTCAAGACATATCACAATTAAAATGGCAACATTGAGAGACAAAGAGAGAATCCTAAAAGCAGCAAGAGAGAAACAACTAATAACATACAAGGGAGCTCCAATAAGGCTATCATCAGGTTTCTCAGCAGAAACACTACAAGCCAGAAGGGAATGGCAAAAAATATTCCAAGCAACGAAAAACAAAAGACTACAACCAAGACTTCTCTACCAAGCAAGTCATTCTTTCAAAATAGAAGATGAAATAAGGAGTTTCCCAGACAAAAGAAGGTTTAAAGAAGACATCTCCACCAAACCAGCATTGCAAGAGTTGCTAAAGGGTATGTTTTAAGAAAATGAAGTAACAGAGAGAGACAGAGAGGAACACAAGTACAAAGGGGGAAAATGACAATAAATAAGTACCTACCAATAATAACCTTAAATGTAAATAGATTAAATACACCAATCAAAAGACATAGGTTAGCTGAATGCATTAGGAAGCATGAAAACTGCCATTATTTGCAGACAATATGATAGTGTACATAGAAAACCCTATAGACTCCGCAAAAAAACTACTCGAACTAATAAATGAATTCGGCAAAATAGCAGGGTACAAAGTCAATATTCAGAAATCGGAGGCATTTCTGTACACCAACAATAAAATTTCAGAGATAGAAACTGAAAGAAAAATCCCATTTACCATAGCAACAAGAAAAATAAAGTACCTAGGAATAAACTTAACCAAGGAGGTAAAAGACCAGTACTCAGAAAACTACATAACAATGAAGAAAGAAATTAAGGAAGATACAAATAAATGGAAGCATACACCATGTTCATGGATGGGAAGAATCAACATCATTAAAATGTCCATACTACCCAAAGCAATTTATAGATTCAATGCAATCCCTATTTAAATACCAATGACATTTTTCACAGAGCTAGAACAAATATTTTAAAAATTTATATGGAACCAAAAAAGAGCCCGAATAGCCACAGCAATCTTGAGGAAGAAGAACACAATAGAAGGAATCACAATATCTGATATCAAACTATACTACAAGGTCACAGTCATCAAAACAGTCTGGTACTGGCATAACAACAGACATATAGATCAATGGAACAGAATAGAGAGCCCAGAAATAAACCCAGGTCTATATGGTCAACTAATGTTTGACAAAGGGGAAGGAACATAAAATGGAGTGAGAATAGCCTCTTCAACAAATGATGTTGGGAGAACTGGACAAGGACATGCAAAAAAATGAAACTATACTACCAACTTACACCATACACCAGAATAAACTCAAAATGGATCAAAGACTTAAATGTAAGCCATGACACCATAAAAGTCCTAGAGGAAAACATGGGCAGGAAAATTTCAGATATCCCACGTAGCAGCATTTTCACTGATATATCTCCTAAGGCAAGGGAAATAAAGGAAAGAATAAAGAAATGGGACTACATCAAACTAAAGAGTTTCTGTTCAGCAAAGGAAAACATCAGCAAGATAAAAAGGGAACCAACCATATGGAAAACTATATTTGCAAATGATACCTCAGACAAGGAATTGATCTCAAAAATATATAAAGAACTTATATGACTCAACACAAAGAAGACAGACAACCCAGTTAAAAAATGGGCAAAGGACATGAACAAACACTTCTCCAAAGAGGACATACAGAGGGTCCATAGACATGTGAAAGAATGCTCAACATCACTAGCCATCAGAGAGATGCAAATAAAAACCACAATGAGATACCACCTCACACCTTTCAGAATGGCCATCATCAACAAATCAACAAACACCTTGTGTTGGCGAGGATGTGGAGGAAAGGGAACCCTGGTGCACTGCTGGTGGGAATGCAGACTGGTGCAGCCACTATAAAAAACAGTTTGGAGTTTCCTCAAAAAAACTAAAAATGGAACTGCCTTTTGAACCAGCAATTCCATTGCTAGGATTATATTCAAAAAATCCTGAAACACCAATTCAAAAGAACCTATGCACCCCTTATGTTCATAGCAGCACTATTTACAATAGCCAAGTGCTGGAAACAACCTAAGTGCCCATCTGTAGATGAGTGGATCAAAAAACTGTGGTACATTTACACAATGGAGTACTATGTGGCAGAAAGAAAGAAGAAACATCTACCATTTGCAACAGCATGGATGGACCTGGAGGACATTATGCTAAGTGAAATAAGCCAGTCAGAGAAATACAAATACCATATAATTTCACTCCTATGTAGAATCTAATGAAGAAACTGAACTAACAAGCAAAATAGATACCAACTCATAGAAAGCAGGCTCACAGCTTGGGGGTTGGGGCAGGGGTTAGGGGGTGGAAGGACTGAGCAAAAAAGAAAAAAGATTCATGTACATGAACAACAGTGTGATGATTGCAGAGGGTGGGTATAAGGGCGATAAATGGTACTGAAAAAAATAGAATTAAAAATAAATTTTAAAGAAGAATTTCTCTCATTTAAGTTTTTAACATCTTAGCATAAAAGTATTCATAATATGTTTTTTGTTATTGAGATATAATTCACACACCATAAATTCACTATTTTTACCTTGTACAATTCAGCAGTTTGTAGTTATATTTCACATAACCCCTTAGCAGTCACTTTCCATTTCCCCTCCTCCTAGCCCATGGCACCACAAATCTACTTTCTGTCTCTATAGACTTGCCTGTTCTGAATGTTTTATTTAAATGGAATCATACACTTTGTGACACTTTGCATCTGGTTTTTTTTCAATTTGTTTAATGTTTATAAGGTTAATCTATATTGTAGTATGTATCAGTATTTTTTTTTCAGATTTAATGTGTTTTATTGATTAAAATATTACATTTGTGCCAATTTCCCTTCCCTCTGCTCCCCTCCACCCGGTGGCCCCCCTCCCTCCAGTTGTCCCCCCCTTTTAGATTATGTTCATTAGTTGTGCATACAGTTCCTCCCAACCTCTCTCCGTCTATTCCATTCCCTCCTACCCTGATCCCCAATTCCTATATCCTCTCCCTCCCTCTCCCCACTCCCCCTCCCTGTTGACCTCCCCCCAATATGCTTCCCGTACCCACAGTTCCTTTTCCACTCTCGTTGCCTGTTTAGTTTGCCTTTGTTTCATCTCCCTAGCTTCTGTTTTTTAAACCAGTCCCTTTAACATCTCATATAACAGTGGTTTGGATCTAATGAACTCTTTCAGTTTTATTTTGTCCTGGAAACACTTTCTCTGTCCTTCTATTCTGAATGACAATTTCACTGGATAGAGTATTCGTGGTTGTAGGTTTTGGATTTTCATTACTTTGAATATTTCTTGCCAGTCTCTTCTTGCCTGTAGGGTTTCCCTTGAGAAGTCAGCTGATAGTTTAATTGGGACCCCTTTGTACATAATTCTTTTCTTCTCTCTTGCTGCTTTAAAGATTCTCTCTTTATCTTTAATTTTTGACATTTTGATTATAATGTGTCTTGGAGTGGTTCTCCCTGGGTCCAGTCTCTTGGGAACTCTCCTTGCTTCCTGGACCTGCAGGTCTATTCCCTTCCCCAAGTCTGGGAAGTTCTCCTTTATTATATTTTCACTCAATTTTTCAAGTTCTAGTTCATCTTCCTCACTCTCTGGCAAACCAATGATTCTTATGTTGGGCCTTTTATAGCTGTCCCAGAGGTTTCTGATCCTCTCATTGTTGCTTCCTATTTCCTCTCGCTGCATTGGTTGACTGCTTGTTCCTTCTCCATATTCCAGTTTGTTGAAATGAACTCTGGATTTTTTTTCCTCACCTTCTGTCTCGTATTCGGTTTTGTTCCTTTCGTTATGAAAGTTTTTCAGTTCTTTCTTATCTTTTTCCTGCTCTTTTGTGAATTCTGTAAGCCACCTGCTAACAATGGCCCAGAACTGAGCCTCTGACAGGTTTCTTATCTGTTCATCTGTCAGGTTCTCTATCTGTCGCCTGGTGAGCTGTGCTACCGGGATTTCTATAGTTGTCTGCCTCATTTTGACAGATACGTTTTGTTTTCTTGGGCCGGCTGTCGGGGGCAGTGCCTGTGTACACGTCACAAATCAGCGACCGGCGCCTGCTTGCGACCTATTTCGCAGCCCTGTGGCGCTTTCTTTCTTTGGGGGCGGGGGTCCAAGATGGATTCACACAGTTATTCAGCTAGGAGACCGGGATCCGTCCTCCCGCCCCCCTGGGCCTCACTGTTCAAGGCGATGCGGTGGCTGCTCTCCCCCGCGCTGGAGTCGCGCACTGCCAGGGGCCCGCCCGCAGCCGGGATTTCTTGCCGCCCCGCCGGGTCTCAGGTGCGATCGCAAACAGCTCTGCCCTCTTTAACTCTTACCTGCCCAAATGGCACCGCTGGTTTATAACTTCAAATGTTGGGCTTCCGTGTAGTTTTATTTTCTGGAATTTCTAGTTATCCTTTGTTTTGAAGTAGTTGTATTCCTCTCTAGTTGTAGAGGGAGACCTAGCGTGTCCGTCTAAGCCTCCATCTTGGCCGGAAGTCCAGTATTTTTTCTTTTTTATAGCTCACTAATTTTACAATGTATTTATACACCACATTTTGTTTATACATTTATTTATTAGTTGATGGACATTTGAGCTACTTCAAGTTACTGGTAGTTCTTTATGCTATTGCTATGAACACTTGTGTAGAAGTTTTTGTGTCAATATATGTTCTCAATTCTCTTGGCTGTATACCTAAAAGTAGAATTGCTAAGTAACATTGTGACACTACACATAACATTTTGGAGAACTGCTGAATTGCTTTCCAGAGCAGCTGCACCAGCAATGTTTTAACACTCCAGTTTCTTCACATTCTCACCAGAACTTATTTCCCTTAGAGAGAGAGAGAGAGAGAGAGAGAGAGAGAGAGAGAGCCATTCTAGTGGTTGTAAAGTGGCATCTCAGGATGTTTTTGATTTGCATTTCTCTAATGACTGGAGTTGGTGAGCATCATAATGTGTTCTTAATGTACTTTTAATGTCTGTGACGATGTAGTGATGCGGCCTTTTTCATTTTTTAGATGGGTGATTTATGCTTTTTTATCTACTTGTCCAATATCATTCTTGCTAGGGTGTTACCAGCTTTTTCAATCTTTTCAAATATTTTTAGCTTCATCACTTTTTTCTTTTATTTATTTGCTTTCTATTTAATTATTTCCTGTATTCTCTCATTTCTTTGGGTTCAATTTATTATTTTTATCGCTTCTTGAAATAAAAGTATAAATCATTTATCTTCAACCTTTCTTATATTCTAATGTGCATTAGAGCTCTAATTTCTCTTCAAATTGCTGCTTTAACTACATCGTCCTTAAAATAACATATTGTGTTATCATTATTATTTAATGAAAAATACTTTCTAATTACTGTTCTGATTTATTTTTTGACTCAAGTTATTTGCAAGATTGCCAATTTTTTCGGTTGTAGATTTTCAGCTTATTTCACTTTTGTCAGAGAATTTATGCTATTTAAATCCTTAGAAACTTGTTGAGACAAAGTAATTATAAAATATATAGAAATTCATAGTCATGCCCTTCTATTTTAAGAGTGGGAACTAAGGCAGAATCATCAAATTTTTGTTTTTTACCTTATTCATATTTATATAAATAAAAATATTGCTTGGAAATACAATCATAACAAAAACTGTGCATGCATTCTGTGTATTTATATGTGTATTATCATTCTATAGCAGGTTCTGTAGACTATAGTGTTCCTAACACTAGCAAATTGGAATTATTAAAAAGATGAATGCAGATTATTCTCTTTCACATTTGACATTTGGAAAGCAAGTAAAAATTCTTCCTATGTGAAGGTTCTGTCTCAGAGCTTCCCAGAGTCAAACTCTGATAGGGCCTTGAGAGAGTCTTCATTAGCAGTTTGAAATTCCATTTTATTTATAGCTATATTTCTTGATGCACACTGGCTCACAAAATGTGTCCTCAGGCCATTTGAAGTTCTGTTTTGCCAATTTTGGCAACAAATATTCAACTTTTAGAATAACAATAAAGACATTACTTTTTACTTTTTTTTCCCCCCATCTACACAAGATATGGTACAGGCCATACCAATATCATTCAATACTGCAACTGAAAATGTAGCACAACTGCTTTCTAAATCTGTTTGGTGATTGATTTAAAAAGTTGAATACATATCTAGTCTTTGACCCTGTAAATCCAATAAAAGAGACTAAAAAACATGTCCACAGAAACCTTTGTACAGAATGTTCAATCAGATTTATTTATAATAGCAAAATCAGCCTAGATGTTCATCAACAAGAGAATGAAGAAACAACTGTAGATTCATACAATGTATGCTACTCACAATATAATGAAAGAACACTGATACATCCAACAACACTGGTTACTATGAAAGCATAGTGCTGAGTGGAAGAAGCTAGAAACAAACATTTTGTATATTCCACGTATATTTAGTCCTAGAATAGGCACAATTAACTGATGATGACGGAAACCAGATCAGTATACACCTCTAGCTTCAAGGATGGTAGAAATTGACCAGCAAAGAGCACAAAGGAAAATTTTTGATTAAGACATGTTCTGTGTTTATATTCATCAAAGTTAATTGAAACATTTACTTAATATTTAAGCATTTTACTCTGTGTTAATAGCTTGACTTTTTAAAAATTAAAAAGTATTCAGAGGACATTTCATTCATACAAAATCTAGTAATAATTTATTTGAAAAATCTAATAAAATTCATTAGCTATTTCAGCACATTCAGTTTGACCAAGATGTTTAAGGTGATGTTTTACTAAAAACTTTGGGATACAATTGCACTTTAACAGACTGAAAATCAGTAAAAATTCAACATTGCTCTGATGACATTCCAAAACAGTAAAATTTTCATAGACCATATTTTGAAGTCTGTAAAATTCCACATATTTTAGAATACTTTGGATGTTTGTTCAATTTTTTAAAATACATAAACTATATTTTTAAAAACATTAAATCACCTAGATGCTGACATCTGGTGGAGCATTCCCAGCCTTTATTTCACCAGTTTTACAGCTATTTAAATATTTACCAGCATTACTTGAGTGTTGGAGAAAGACAGATATACCATCTAATTAGCTGTTGCCCAAGATACCAAATTACTCTTAGCTTTTTCCTCACTAAACAATATTTAAAAACCTAAAATAGTTCCTAGCACATGATATAAACTTAACAAATGTCAGTTTCATTCTTGTACATAGAGTACCCCTAATAAATGTGTTTTCTTCTCCCTCCTTTTCTTCCTGAACCCTTTTCAATACATACCAATGACATGTTGGGGGAGGGGGAAATGAGAAAATCCTATATATAAGGTTTATAAAGACCATCTTTTCTGGTTATCTTTAAATGTTACTCGATGTATTTTTGCATTAAAAATCACAGATGTTAAAATCATAAAAAATACATTTCTGTTGAATAAATCAATTCTAAATAATTTTTAAGCTTGTAAATAAATGTAAGCCTGAAAGATTTTTCAGATAATGTTTGAGCCTTTTCTATGAATATAGGATAACTTGCAGATATTAAATTCTTGACTAGGGAAAGAACAAGTAAAAACTCTTCAGGCAGCTGTGGACATTGCCATTGAGAAAAAACCTGGCTGCTCCAACACATGAAACTAACCTGACATAGGCACTTTCTTGTTTCTCCAGAGTAAACAGGAGAACTGAGTCTTAAACTGCATGCCCATGATGACTTTCATCTTTTTCAATGTTCTTCAAGCTATTAGATCTAAAGAAAATTGTATATAGACCTAATCAGTTCTATGTTTTTAAACATACCTCTGTTGGTTTGGGTTTTGTTTTTTGTTTTTTTTTTATGTTGCCTCATAATGAAAACCATATTACACATTTTTAATTACATTTTATTGATTATACTATTACAGTTGCTCCAATTTTCCCCCTTTGCCCCTTCCACCCAGCACTAACCCACTCCCTCAGGCAATTCCCTCACCATTGTTCATGTCCATGGGTCATGCGTATAAGATCTTTGGCTACTCTGTTTCCTATACTGTATTTTACATCCTAGTCTGTAACTACCTATTTGTACTTCTTAATACCCTCACCTCTTCACCTATTCCCCCACACCCACTCCTATCTGGCAACCATCAAAATGTTCTCCATATCCATGATTCTGTCTCTGTTCTTGTTAGCTTAGTTGGTTTTTAGATTCAGTTTGTGATAGATATGTATTTATAGGCACTTTATTGTTTCTAGTTTTGATCTTCTTTTTCTTAAATAAGACCTTTTAACATTTCATATAATAATGGTTTTGTGATGATGAACTAATTTAATTTTTCTTATCTGGGAAACTATCTGCTCTTCAACTCTAAACAATAGCTTTTCTGGGTAAAACAATCTTGGCTGTAGGTTTCTGCTTTTCATGACTTTGAATATTTCTTGCCAATCCCTTCTAGCCTGTAAAGTTTCTTTTTAGAAATGAGCTAACAGTCTTATGGGAACTGCCCTGTAGATAACTAACTTCTTTTCTCTCGCTGCTTTTAAGATTATCTCCTTATCTCTATCCTTTGGCATTTTAATTACAATGTGTCTTAGAATGGGCTTCTTTGCATCCGTTTTGTTTAGAACTCTCTGTGCTTCCTTAAATTGCATATCTATTTCCTTCACCAAATTAGAAAAGTTTTCTCTCACTGTTTTTTCAAATAGATTTCCAATTTCTTGTTCTTTGTCTTCTCCTTCTGGCACACCTACGATATGAATATTGGACTTATTGAAGTTGTCCAAGAGGCTGGTTATACTATCTTCATTATTTTGGATTCTTTTTTCTTCCTATTCTGATTGGTTGTTTTTTGCTTCCTTATATTCCAAATTATTGATTTGATTATTGACTTCATCCACTCTACTGTTGTTTCCTTATAAATTGTTCTTTATTTCAACTAGTGTATCCTTCATTTCTGACTGGATCTTTTTTATTCTGTTGAGGTCCTCACTGAGTTCCTTGAGCATCCTTATAACTAATGTTTTGAACTTTGCATCTGATAGATTGCTTATCTCCATTTTGTTTAGCTCTTTTTCTGGAGTTTTGATCTGTCATTTGGGCCATGTTTCTTTGTCTTCTCGTTTTGGCAGCCTCCCTATGTTTGTTTCTATGTATTAGGTAGAGCTACTTTGACTCCCTGTCTTAGTAGCATGGCCTAATGTAGTAGGTGTTTTGTAGGGTCCAGTGACACATCCTCCCCTATCACCCAAGCTGGATACTTGAGGTGCACCTTTTGTGTGAGCTGAGTATGCCCTCCTCTTGTTGTTGAACTTTGGTTGCTATTGGCAGGTCAATGGGAGGGACTTACCCAGGCTAGTCAGCTGCAAGGATTGGCTGTGACCACTTACCATCACCCTCCACCCTCCACGGAGATCAGATGTGCAGGGGCAGGATGGTGGTACTTTGACATGATCTATAGCTGTCCACTAGGTGTGCTGGCCTTGCTGTTTACTGGGTGATACAGGCCAAAGTCAGCCCCGACCTGTGTTTTGCCTGGGGCCAACCTACTGAGTTATAAAGCAATCTGAGATGGCTACTATTTGTGCTGGGCTTGGAGATTCCCAAGCAAAGCCAAGCAGTGAATCTAGGCTGGCTGCTACTAGTGCTGGGCCTAGGGCTCACTGAGGCCAGCTGTTGTTTGTTTGAGAGGATTCAGAAAGTTAAGAAGCATGAGCCAAGACCAGCCATTCATATGGAAAAGCAGCTTGGATGAGCCCATAAGTTGGGTGGTGTTGAGTCTCTGGAGATCTCCGAGGTGGGTTAAATAGTGTCCACCATGTTTATGGAGTCTCAGATATGGTACCAGCTTGCCAGTTCTGCAACTCTTGTTGGGAGAGGGTTTATAAAAGGCACAATGGCCTCTGCTCAACTTGATGCCAGACATTTCACTTTCTCCAAGTATGCTACTGGTGCCATTCAAGCTGCTATCCCAGTGTTGGAACTCAGATGGAGTGAGTCTTGAGTAGGTGAGTCCATGTGTGGGTTCTTTAAGAGGAACTGCCTGGAGCTCCAGCAGATTCTTCCACCAACTCAATCCTCGCTAGTATTGCAGCCAAATGTGGGTACTTATCTTCCTGGCACTGAAACCCTGGGCTTGGGGGCCTGGGTGGATCTAGGACTACTTGCTCCTGAGATATCACTCCCAAATTTTTATCTACCACATGTGAATTTAGAATCAGCTCATTCCACATCTGTGCTCCTCCTACTAGTCTGGATGGATACGGTTTCTTTAATTCCGTAGTTGTCAGACTTCCATTCAACTTCATTTCAGATGATTTGTTGTGATGCTTGTTCTATATTATAGTTATAGTTTTGATGTGGTTGTGTGAAGAGGTGAGCCATGTCTGCCTATGCCACCATCTTGACCAGAAGTCCCCCTGATTAGACATTTTTGAGATGAACTTGACAGAAGAAATTCTATATCTTCATCATATTATGACATACATGATTTAAAATTTTCCTATTATTGGTGTTGTTAGGGAGTGTTCCTACCAGCTGTTTTTAATTTTTTTTCACCATATGGTTGTTCTTCTGTCCTTTATAATTAATAAATACTTTGTGAGAAAATACTTTGAGATGTAAATATTCTGTTCTTAATCAAAATTTTAGCCACAATTTTAGCATCCAGTGATTTTTTTTTGCTGAATTATTATTATGATTGCTGTTTAATTGTGATTTTTCTACTTCTATTTCTTGTTTCATCAATTAACATTATATGAAGGAATACATTTCTCTTCTTATTTATTTTTATCATTATGGACCCTTGGATTCTAATTTAATTCCATTGATTATAATCCATTATTATCACTTCTGTCCCAAATTGTCCCAAATTTGATCAGTGGGAACCTCTTAAAGCTGACTCCTTGTTTTTCTTGACATGACTCCATCATTCTTTGAAATTTCCTTAGTTCCTGACACAAAATATTGTTCCAGATTTATTTTATGCATTCCCTCACCAGTCCTGGAAAAAATACATTAATTTCCTCCAGAAGTTTTAGTTCCTTTAATGAACAGTGTTCGATAGAAACTAAAATCTGACTGATAGGTATGTTCATTATTACTGGAGTGTTGTTATTCTCAGACAGAGCTGAGGAACACGTGTTGTTTAAATACATATATTTATAACCATATTTATTTGCACACTGAAAACTATCAGTTTACACTGCTACCACTTGACCCCCAAAGCACAAGTTTTATATAATGTTCTCCCTTCCCATATTTGTTTCTCTCATCTCTGACAATGACAAACCTGGCTCTCATTATCCTTAATTTACTTAGGGTCCAATTCTTGTGTATACAACAAACGTCCCAAGGTTAACACTGCTGTCGTCCCCAGTGCCTTTTCTCTCATGCTTGAACTCTGACACCTCATGCTGAACCTCACCCTGATCCTCTGCTAATATTCTCCCCTCACTGTTCCAACTCCAACCCCTTGAACCAGGTTGAGACCACCAGCACCCACAGGGAACCCTTCTTATTTTGTTCAGGCTCCAATACCCCACTCTGATAAGATGCACTCATTCAAAAGCAAAAAAGAAAAAAAAAAAAAAACATGATTCCAGAGCATTATACTAGTGCAGGTCCTCCAAGAAACAGATGCCAAGAATGAATTAATATGTAAGGATTTCATTCAAGGAAATGTCTATGTGAGAGAAAAGAGGGAGAGAGCCTGACAAGCCTGGGAGAGGCCTCAAGAGTACAAACAAGCCTGACTCCAACTGCAAAGAGAAAAACAAGAAAGGTTGGGTAGAGGTGTTTAAGGAAGATTTGATATGGGTGCCCTCAAGCCACAGTAGACTCTCAGAGGAGTCCTGTGACTCCTAAAAGTTTTTCTGCTTTAGTACCCCTTCCTGACATGTTCCATCATTGGATAAAAAGAGCCTGTAGGAAGCATGGTATGAGGGCAAAGCAAGGGATGGATTTCACAGCCCAGCAAGCAGGACCTCTCAGCAATTTGACCTTTTAGTTGGAAGCACGTGATATACATTCTCATAGCTGCCCAATGCTAACATCAAATCAGAAGTAACACAAAACAAACTCATATATTGACTGTACTGATAAGAAGACAGTTTTTACCAAACCATTAGCCTTTATATTTTCTTCACAGCTCAGAAATAAAAATAGCACCACATAAAGTTATAAACACTTTTTTACTATAAAAGCTTTTTGGAAGTGTGCCCTTTAAAAGCTTTCTGGAGAAGAGTTGTTATTGATTAAGTAATTATTAATTATCAAATAGCTAGACCATGTGTCTAATACTGTGAGACAATGGTAAACATGGTGAACAAGCAGGTCAATTACCGCAGACAGTCAGTCAGAGTGCAGGCTAGCTGGCCACTTTGGAGGGGCAGGCTGTGTATGCATGCAAAGGGTGTGCTGGGATCCAGGGGTGCCCTGCAAATTCCAGCTGGCTTCCCCTGATGTGCGGGCATGTGTCCAGCTTCTCCGAACTTCATGACAGCAGGTTCTTTAGCCCCACACTCCCCTCAGTGACCCTGATATCAGAGACAGGGAGCACCAAGGAGTCTCCCCCATTAGTCAAGATGGTGCAGGGAAAGGTTCTTACACTGAGCACCCCAAAAGCTAGAAAGATGAATGGATAGATCCCAAGTATAACAAAAGCTAGCAAGATGATTGAATAAAAAAAAATTTAAAAAAAGCCCTTCCCTCCCTATCCCTATAGGAACCATCAACTTGAGCAGGAAGGAGAGATGGTCTTTGAGACCAGAGTCCACCATTCTCCAGGTAGCAGCACATGAATAAACGTCTTTACTTTTGCACCAGTATCTGTCTCATGAGTTTGGTTTTCATTGAGGCAGGTAGATCTGCATTTCACTTATAGGTCTTTCTAAAAGAATAAACTTTTTTGCCAATTATATTCTCTATTTGTGACCCACGGCATTACAGAACTTTGATTTTTCATTTAGTATGTCTGTACTTTTTTTTTAATATTGTATTAAACTTTATCGGATAAATGAAGACAAAGGATAGGCAGATTGTACATATTTTGCAAAATGCAAGATAAAAAGGAGGGTATCGTGGAAACAGAGAACTATTTTATATTATACAGTTTTGTTTTGTTTTTTAGCAGTTGTAGACATAACTCCAGGCCTTAGAGCTACAATTTAGCATTTCATGCTCTCTTGGATATTACCTTTGCATTTAGTCCTCACATTTTAACATCAGTTTGGGTGGAAACCATATATTTAAACTTCATAAGCTCAGCAATTTTGGCATAATTCTGAAAAGCCCTGTGGTCTCTAAATACACAAAAATGTTATACAGGAAATATAGCAAAAAATACATGGATATAGATAGAAAATGAGACATCAAAAGCAAATAGATAAAGACATGAGAAATTAGACACCTATAAAATGATTTTTTGGATGAAAGTTGTGAAATCTAATTTTCACAAATATCCATGAAATTTAGGATATGCCTAAATATTTGAGAGAAATGGACCCTCGAAAAGAACTTTAGAAGACAAAACCCAAGACCCAGACTTCTGATAAAGATGGTGGCATAGGTGAACACTGTACTTGCCTCCTCACCTCGCACAACCACATCAAAATTACAACTACACTACAGAACAACCATCATTCAGAACTGCCAGATATCAAGCTGAATGGAAGTCTTACAATTATGGAATTAAAGAAGTAACCGCATCGAGATTGATAGGAGAAGCCAAGATGCAGAACAGGCTGGCACTACATCCATGTGTGCTGTATAAAAATCAGGAGGGATATCTTGGAAGCGAGAGTTTCCAGCCCCACACCGAGACCCACAGTCAAGGGTTCCAGTGCCAGGAAGAGAAGTCCCCATAACTTCTGGCTGTAAAAACCAGCGAGGATTGAAGCTGAGAAAAATGAAAACTGCTGGACTCCCAGGTAGTTCATCTTAAAGGGCCCATGCACAGGCTTATTCTGACTCACTCCCTCTGAGCTCCGGCATGCGGGCAGAAGCTGGAAAGGCACTGGAGACATATGAGGAGGAACTGAATTGTCTGGCATTGGGGCTAGAATTGGGGAAACAGCTTTCTCCAAGAAAGAAGTGCTGGCAGAGCCCATTGTTCCTTTGATGAGACCCAACATGTCTTCCAACTGATGGAGCTGGCAGGTGGAAACCATATCTGAGACTCTATCAATGTAGTTCACATGTTTGCCCCAAACTGGTGATTCCCTGAGGCCTTGCTCCAGACAACTTTTGGGCCCACCCAAGCTATTTCCAGTGCTTGTTTTCAGATGAATGGCTTGTCTTGGCTCATGCTTTAGATTTTCCTAAATTCTACCAAACAAGTGACATCTAGCTTCAGTGAGCCCTGTACCTCTCAATAAGTGGCCCCAGGCCTGGTACTAGTGGCAACCAGCCTTGCTTCACAGCTTGGCCTCACCTGAACACCTCCAAGCCTAACACAAGTAGCAGCCATCTGTAGATCACTTTGTAGCTTATGCCAGGAGGCCACAGGCAGAATACGGGTGGTGGCTGACCTTGGCAATGTAAAGTACAGCATAGGGAATATAGTCAATAATAGTCTAATAACTATGTAAGGTGTCAGAGGGGTGCAGAATTTATCAGGATGGTCACTTATTAAGTTATGTAACATCTAATCACTGGGGTGTACACTTGAAACTAATATAATAATGTATGTCAAGTGTAATTAAAAATAAAAAATAATTTAACGATGAAAGAACCCAAGAAAAAAGCACTATTAGTATAATAAAGAAGTAAAACTATTAATTAAAATATTTATAATTTACAAATACTCAACATTTTATATATTTGTGGAATACCTACAATGTGGTAGATACTGCATTTAAATGCACAAAATGCTATTCAAAATGGCAACCTCTAGTCACGTGTATTTATTGGGCACTTGAAATTGTGGCTAATGCATACTGGGGGTGTACTCTAAGTGAAAAATATACACCAAATTTCAGAGACTTAGGGTAAAAAAATAACTCAGTAATAATGTTATACTAATTACATGTTCAAATAATATTTTGGATATGTTAGGTTAAAATATATTATTAATATTAATTTAACCTACTTCTTCATGCTTTTCTAATTTGAATATCAGACATTTTTATATTACATGTGGAAGTCTCATTGAAATGACCTGTGGATCCTACTGCTCCATATATTTAATTAGGACCCTTTATTAATGGGTCAAGTCTGAATGGGGAAATGAAGAAATTACTGTGCGGATTGCTCTAATTTATCCCTGTGTCTTCCCCAATTAGTCCTGATTTTTTTTCTGTTTACTTACCCTCTTTCTATAAAGTCTATATCTTTTTTGTTTTGTTCTACATTTATTTTGCTTTACAATTTATACACACACACTGCCAGAAGTTCACCAATGTTCTCCTCCCTGGGAAGGGTTTTTTTTCTAAGCTAGACAACTCACCCCTCGCTGTCTGCAATTTCTTGACAAATACTGGCTTTTGTAGAGTTCTAAATCTCATAAGATGAATAAGTATACACACTATTGATGGTGGTAATTTAGTGTTTGACTAGAGTTTTATAGGAATTATATAGTGCTGCTCTCTTCTAGAGAAGAACAGTTAAGTTAAAAACACCTAGTCAAATAGCACTCTCTACATATTTGCCAACAATGTCCATTTAGAAAATTGAATGGAGTTTAAGTTATACCATCTTAAAGTTCTGAGTGGCCAATCAGAGATTTTTTTTAAGATAAACAACAAGAAAGAAAAACATACATACTGACCATTATCTAAGATTTACTTTCTCTGGTTCAGGCTGAAGAGTTGAAGCCAGACAATAGTTCAGACCCAAACTACTCTTTCTCAAAGATATTACTCAGATCTAAACTATGGCTAAAAATTGTACGTCAGTTTCTTCTTCATTTGACTTTACAGGTATCTGCCTTTTACCTCTGCATAATTTGGGGGGATTCAATTATTTATTTTTCCAAATATGCTATATCCACATATTCATGTTACAAAATTAGGTGTACTAGAAGATACAGAGAAATAAATGATACAATTTCCACCCTCCAGAAGGTTATAACCCACTTATTGTGTTACTATAATATAAAAAGAACAGAAATCCACCATCCTAAATGTTAAGCCCTGTAGGTAGATCAAAAGAGTAAATTGTATGTAATGTTCCTTATTGGCACCCTTGCCTACTTTCATCCATCCACATCTACCCAAAAGCACCACATTAAACAAGAGATACTGAGGAAATATTTGAAATATTTCCCAATATTTATATATTCATCCCTTTTACTCTGAAACACCATATGCATCATCTCTCCTAGTCTCTGATTCCCTCTACTTTTAACCTGGAAGTGGTGAGGAGGAGTAAGTCCAGTGGAGTGTGCCTGCTCTATTCTTGGGAAGCTTCATGACCTTGAACAAATTATTCATTCCCTCTACAGCTCAGTTTCCTCATTCACTAATTGATGTTTACAGTAGAACTTATAGCATTGTGGCAAGAATTAAATAAAGTAATTACAGTGTTTAGATAACAGTGTTTGACATAGAAAAAGCATTTAATAAACATCGGTTATTGTTATTACTGATGCAGTGGTTTGTTGCTTCTATTAACTGCATCCTGGGACTCAGGAGCTGAACCTCAGACCAGATGCACTATGCTCCTTGCAGCCAGATGATGCCATCAGGCAGCAATAGATAGTCAGTCCCCTAGCACTATGCTTTGGTAAATGGGACACGGGAGTGTCTAGAGGAAAGATAAATTTGCTTTTTCAATCTAGCAGTCAAATAAGGTTTCACAGCAACACAAAATTTGTTGCTTTCCCACACAATCACATAATTATATTTAAATTCTATTTATAATGCTTGCTTCAAAAATTTAAAATAGACTTGTTTTCAATCTAGGTTGAAATGACAGTGTGCTGCACTGGCCCATGACTCCTTCAATGAAAATAATCCTGAAAGAGGACCAAAATATTTACCTTAAAATTTGACTGAAGTGTAAGTTGTCTTGTTCTTTATAATGCACTTTAAACTTTACATATGGTTCCCTGGCTGGTGTGGCTCAGTGGATTGAGCACCAGCTTGTGAACAAAAGTGTCGCTGGTTCAATTCCCAGTCAGGGCACATGCCTGGGTTCCAGGCCAAGCCCCTAGTTGGGGGCATGTGAGAGGCAACTGATTGATATACCTCTCACACATCAGTGTTCCTCTTCTCTCTTTCTCCCATCCTTCCCCATTCTCTAAAAGAAATAAAATGAAATATTTTTAAACAATAAACACTACATATGGTTAGCTCTTTACTCTGAGAGCATTATGGAGGCACTAAAAGCAACCTCAATTCTGACCAAGGGAAGACATCACAGCAGGTGAGAAACGTGAACTATAAGAATTCTTATCTCTGTAAGCAGAGCTATCAGATTAATAATTAACACTGTATTTATAAAGACTGTAAGCATTCTGACATCTGACAGAAAGAAAAGTTGCACGAAGGAAAACACAGTCTACTCTAAGTGGTTTC
Source organism: Furipterus horrens (assembly GCF_987537825.1). Lineage (NCBI taxonomy): Eukaryota > Metazoa > Chordata > Mammalia > Chiroptera > Furipteridae > Furipterus > Furipterus horrens. Next base: position 57,695,541 of record NW_028327171.1, read on the forward strand.
GCTTTGAGCGGCAAGGATAATTTACATCTTTACAAATTAACTAGAAGTATGACAAACATGAAACCAGTTGGTATTTCATGTGGAGATATTGTTAAGTAACTGTCATCTTGTAGTATATGTAAATTAATTAATTTGTTTCAATTCATTAATTTTTAAATTAATTAGTTCTTTTGGGGGGAAAAAAAAAAAAGAAAAGAGGGCTGGCAGGATTTTCCTGAAGCTCAACATTGCTCTCCTATGGACTGACTACAAGTCATGATATGGTATTTTGGATATTTAAGGAAGAAATAAGAAAATTATACTGCTATGATACCGGTTTTAAAATTTGCAGTCAGCTCTTAGAATTCTGGATAGCAGCACACATGACTGACCTCAGCAGTTCTAATGTGATCATAGCATATTTGAACTCCTCCCTCCATGAATCAGCTCTTCCCAGAAGAAAGTTTCCAGCTTTAGACTATCCTGTGGTCCACTGGGCAATTGTTACAGAAAAAAAAGTGGAGCAACATCCATGAATCAGCTCTTTCCTGAAGAGATTTCCCAGCTTTAGACTATCCTGTGGTCCTGTGGGCAATTGTTACAAAAAAAAATGGATCGACGTCCTAATGAGTTAGTTAGTTCACTGAGTCTGGCCAATAGTTACAGGGACTTCCACAGAGATTTTTTTACTGGGTATCAGGTATTATATAAGTTAAAAATTTATAAAACCTGGTAGATTTCTGGGAGGTATAGTAAGCTTAAAAATAAGAAAAATTTCCATTAATTAAGAGAAGTATAAAAGTCCTTGTTAGTTTTACACTCTATGCTGCCAAAGAACTAAGCCTTATTCTTCTAGGAATTCACCAGGAGCTCTGGACTGACTTGGGTACAAAAAAAGTGAGGGAGTTGGACAAAACAGAAACAACCACTGATTCAAAGCACAGAATCAAGCTGGATCAAGAAAAAGAAAATGGGGAGAATTGGAAAATGTATTTAAAAAATTTTTTATCTCAGAATTTTTATAAGAGTTTATTTGATCCAAACTGATGACACAAACCATGGAACAAGATCGCAAATGCTTCAGGGAATAACAGTTTTGTAGTTTCTTTTATGTATTTGAAATTAAGAAAGGGATATAAGGAAAATTTGAGCAAGTAAGGCAGGAACTAGATTACAGTAGTCCCTCTCTATATCGTGGTTCACTTATCATGGCCTCACCGTATTGCGGAATTTTAAAAAATATTATATTTAATTACTTATGAATTTTTCGCTATATCGCAGGATTTTGTGGTACTGTATATGTATGTTGTTAAAGTTATGTAGGTTTGAGAGTGTAGAATATGTTTAAGAACATAAGTAGTGTTTATAAAAGTGTGGAAAATGTTAATACGGGAGTGGGAAAGGTTAATAAGGAACTGGGAATGGTTTATAAGTGTGTGGGAAGGGTTTATAAAGCTTTAAAATATATAAATACTAAAATAAAAGTAAAGGTTCTACTTCATGGATTTTCACCTATTGCAGGGGGGTCTAGAACATAATATCCACGATAAGTGAGGGAATACTGTATAGGATAGTTAACAAGGTTATGTGCTTTCTGGAGGGTTAATATCCTGTTTCTGGCATTGTAATGGTGTGTTAACCTAGATGCAAAAGAACAAATGGGCAGTACTGCCTTAAAATTTTCACTAAAGAAATTATAGTTGTAAGTCATGGTTGTAACCACTCACCATGACTTGCCCAGTTAGGAATTTATGGTCAAATCACCATGTGAGGTCACTTTTTGTAGAACCCATCTTTTCCTCCACAGTTCCGTCTTGTGTTCATAAATGAGCCTGAAGGATGCATTGATGACTAAGCTTTTGGTCAGGTAGTGTGGTCTCACAGCTCTAGGAAGGCTCATTCCTAGGAAGTCTCAGTGTTGATATCTTCTTATTGACCATTGGAGATGGAGCAATACTGTAATTCAGTGTTGACATCATCTTATTGACTATTGGAGATAGATCTGAGTTAAGTCTAAATATTTCCAGGTCTCACAGCCTTCATTGTGAGAAAACACTTTGGGTCATTTCTATCCTATGAACCAACATGATTCTAGTTTGAGTTTTGCCTTCTCATCTTTCTAGATAGTATAACATTCACATAAGCCATAGAAAGAGTATTAAAAGATATCTTATACATGTTCAGTAATCATATAGAGTTGAACTATATGGAAAAACTTAAAGAATAAGCATAATTATTGTTATGACTAATTTCATTAGCAGACAGGTAAAGACAATCAAACAAAATGGTTTCTGAATTCAATATCAATCTGTAGAGATATGGCCTTGTCAACGTTCTGAATAGCTGTCTAGCTTTGGTGTCAGCAGCTCCACAACCTCAATGAGTCTTTGACTTTCACAGACAGGGTTAGCTGTCCATTTACACTTAGGTGCCTGATTAAGATCCTTTACAGTAAGGTTGGGGTGTGTTTTTTATTAAATGTTCTTTCCAATAAACAACATCTCCAGGTGACAGTCACTGATCTTTAAAGTCTTTAACTTCTGGGAGCTCATCAAATTCACCTGATGTGAAGCAAGGAGTTGGTGGAGCATAATGGGCTCTTGCTTGTACCTAGCACTGGGTTCAGGTACAGGTCTGTGGGGTGATCCTGGATGGGCTTCTTCAGATGCCTGACAGCTACCAAGAAAAAATTGATGCTAAACAATTTCCCAACTTCTGGGATCATCCAGTATCATCCCTGTGACTTCTGCAGCCAATACAAGTCACACTGAGACTGACTTGACTTTTTTTTTTTTTGATAAAAGCCATTGGGTGTAGTTTTTGAAATATCTTTTAAAAAACTAATGTGTAATTAATATCAATTAATTAAGTTAATTAGTGTAATTAATATCAAGTCATTAATCTATATTAATGTTGATTACAGCATTAAGAAAATGTTTTATGTATATGCAGATGATGATAAGAAGAGTAAGTGGCCCAACATCAGCCGCTTTCTTACGAAGTACATGAATCATTGCAAAATAATTACAAGTAAGTCCAGGATAAATTGTTTTAACCTTTGTGAGCTCAGTTTGCTCATCTATTGAATAGCATATCATTCTTATTTTTCAAGTTTGAAGGTATAGATGAGAAATAAGCTGAAAAAAACACCTTACTTAGCACATATATTGGTATAGAGTGACAGCTTTATAAAGGGTGGCTGATAATTAACAGAAGCTATAATTATTATCTTAGATTTTAGAGGTTGTCATGCATATATATATATATATATATATATATATATATATATAGTGTAATTTCATTGTATAACAGTACCTTATTGCAGTCACTGCTCAGAGGTAAGGCTTCCCAAAGGTTTCCAGAGTGGAGAACAGAGAGACCATCTAACTTGGTAAATTATAAGAGTAAATAACAAATTAATCATCTCAAGACCAAGTCACAAGAGCAAATACTTTCAATGAAGCTTCATTATAAAAACCCACACCCATACTTGAACATACTTTCAATTGCCTCCCACTTTGGTCCCCTCTAACCACCATAAAAATCTGCATTTCAAAAAGAGTGGTGGGAACCATTTACAAGAGAAGCTGAAGAGATGAGTCCGAGACCTTCAAACCATGTCAATTGTGTGTCCTCGAGAGTCTTTTCAGGGAATCACCTCTTTTTCCTCTGGGTTCTTGGTGCGTAGGATATGCAGTTCCAGCCCCTCACTCAACACAGTCTTTCTTGGGCTTAAAGACTCCAACTGTCATGGCCCCAAAGGATAATTTCAGTCATATGTAGCTTTTCAACATCCAGCATGTTTAGGTAAGTCAAACAATAGTTATAAGCAAAGATGAGGAAGATAAACATTCCAATTAGTTAATTATGCTCTGGTCACAGAAAGGAGCCTAGCAAGTCTTCTGAGGCAAAAGAAAGTGAAGGGTGGCACCTGCAGCACTCACCACAGGAAAATTCTAAATCCATCTAAAACAGAGATTTTCAACCAGTGTGCCACAAGAATTTTTAAAACATGCAATACTCAACTCTTTAGTCAGGGGCACTGACCTCTTTCCCTTAGATTGTCAAACAAAAACATGATGACAGCCAACATAACAACAGCCTTCTGATGTGAATGAATAAAAATTGTACCTATTTTTTTTTGTCAGATTGGCAAAAAAAAATATTTTTTGGTGTGTCACAGAATACCAGTAAATAGTTTATGTGTACCATCAGATTGAAAAAAAAAATGTTTGAAAATCACTGATCTAAAAGGACACTATCCAGGAAAACAAAAGGGAAATGTAAGCCAAACTGTGAAGTGGTATGAAAAATGGGTTAATTTTTAATCACTATTCAAGCACTGTTCTAAGTCTTTCTCATAAATTGACACACTTAATCACTATAGCAAATAAAATATGATTGTGTCATTATGTACATCTTATAAGTTTGGAAACTGAGGTCTAACAAAAGAAATGCTTCTTACTCAAGATTACACATGTAGAAAGTTGTTGTACCAACATTAAAACCAAACCTGAAGCCAATATTCAAATCAAAGGTGTCTGATTACAGAGCCTGAGCTCTTACCACTCCATGATATTGCATTTCTAAATTGTTAAAATTATTCATGGATATTTTTTCCTCTTAAAATATACCACAAATCAAAGATATCTTTATACTGGTTGGGAGACCTAGTAAGATGTGTTAAGTGTGTCTCCCTCTAAGCGGTAAAGTTATGAGCCAGTATGAGGCAATGAAAAATCATGTTTTCTTCTGGTTGGGGGAAAGAGGTTTCTGAAAAGTTGGTTTTATTTCAAAGGGTAAGTCTTCGTGAGAGCAATATGGAAGGCCCGATCTGCGTCACAGACCAAAGTTGCTGTAAATGGTATTACATCATTCCCGATTAGATGCTGCCCAGAGACACAAGTACACTCTGCTATCTCTTTGAGCCATGAAAAGGAGGAGCCACTATAAGCAGCTGCAGAAATCGACACTTGTTCCAGGAAAAGATTGTCTTCACCCTAAAATTAACCTGTGCTAGGATAAAGACAAAACGATCGCAGTTGATGGCACTTTCTCCTTTGTTTATAACACCCAAATAAATAGGCTTCTTTTCCTTTAAATAGTGCCTGATGTAAAAGTGATTAATTTAGTTGGCCCATTCTTTTGGGCATGGAACAATTTACATGAGCTGCTGGAAAACCCATCAAGCTGGTCTGGAAGGTGTTCTGAAGCAGCCTCTTAGACTGAATCTCCCCAGTGACGTGCTGGAGGATGAGAAGAGAGTGGGGTACGTCAGGGGTCAGGTTGGTTAATTTCAGAACTGACTTTCCACAAGTAGAAAGTTAAAATCAGTTACAGCACACATAAATGTTCATTCAAGAGAAAATCAGCATTATAAACTCTTGGAAGATCAGGCTTTTATAAAAGAACACCAAACCTATCAAAAAATTAATCAACTTTAACATAAATTGTTTATGAAAAACGATACTGTTTTCAGAACAATAATGAGGCTTTACCAAATGTAATCAAGAAATTTATTCAGGAACGTGAGCACATTGCCAGAGATGGAGATGGGCAGTAAATTGGAGTAATAGTATATAAAATTCAGGTCCTGCTCACTTTGAAGAAGACACATCTACCTCAAAGATCAGCAGCAGAAGACTGAATGGTAAAGGGCAGGAAGAATGATCGCAGCCAGATATCACCAGGGAAGTGTAATAATAAAGAGGAACACAAAGTAGTCATTTATCTCAGGCCAGGAAATGGACAGTTTCCACAATGCTTCAAAGGATCAGCATTCAGAAACAAAGGAAAGGCAGTTAGAGGGTTTGTGCCTGAGACACGTTTAACAAAATACTTCCCACAAGATTTATGGCCCTACACACAAATCCTGCCTCCAGAGACAAATTTTACATCAGAGCTGCACAAATTCCTTTCATGAATTGTATTTGAAAAATGTTAGCAGAAAACTACCCATCTTCAATAGTTTACTTAACTCCAATTTCCATTAGATATAAAATGTTGCATGATATATTGTCCAGTTAAAAAAAAAATTAAATAAGTTAAATATTTCTGTGGCCCCAAATTAATAGGGAACTATATGGAAACAGACCACAAGTAACTGACTGCCTTGTCCCCTTCTTTCTTGTTCTCTGCCCTGTCACTGAAAGAAATGAGAAGGCAAATTGGAGAAGGGAGAGGCAGACAGGGCTTAAGAAGGAGCAGAGGTGTGGAGAAAAGGGAGACAGTACTGGAACAAGAGGAAGGAAGAGGAAGAAAAGGAAGCAAAGAAGGGTGTATTAGGATGAAACTGAGGGAGGAGGCAGGTAGAACAGGAGATAGGAGGTAGGGATAGAGTAAGAAAATAGACCTCTTTCTTATTTCACTAAAGTATTAGGAGATCATTTTATGAGTTATATGAGCTGGAGGTGGATACATTTTCAAGCTATGGGACTGAGTTTTAAAGTTGCATACTTTTAAGTGAAAAAAAGAATCAGTTCTAAAGGAGGGCAGGAGGCCAAATTTTTTTAAGTACGTCATCTGGTTATGAGGATATGATGGTAAAAAGAAAGTCAGTGCCTTCAAAGGAAGATGTGGAAAGATATACGATATAGAAAATCAGCCGGCCACCTACAAGGAAGCCTGGAAAAAACACTTCTGGTTATGTTAGTTAAAGCTGGTCTCATACTAAGGTTTTCCAGTTTATTTGCCAGGCTTCTGAAATGGCAATATAAATAAGATGTAATTATTGTTTTGCCCATTGAGAATGACAGACCTTTGAGATAAAAGGAAACCATCTCTCTGATCACAAGCCGAAATTCCCTTAGGTCACAAACCCAAGTGCCTACTGAGGTCAGAGATGGGAGTGCATGAGCAGCCCAGTGGGCATTGTGGCAACCAGCTGCTTTTGCCATGTGAGAATCCAGGCACTGCATTGTCAGATCTTCTGATTTTTGGGGAGCAACCAGAAACACAGATTTGTACATAAAGTAAACTAGTTTTGTTTTGGTTTTATAATTTATTTATTGCTTTATTTACTTTTAATAGACTTAATTTTTTTTTTTTAGCAAAGTTTTAGGTTATGATAAAATTGAATAGAAGGTACAAAGATTTCCAATATACTCCTTGGCCCCAAATATGCAGATTCAAATAATGTCTGTCTGATTCCAAAGTCCATGTTATTTCCAATGTGTCAAAAGGCTTCCCAACTCTCACCCAACTCTCTCAAAATAATTGCCACAATTATTTTAAATCAATAAACTTTATTTTATAGAGCAATTTTAGATTTGTGGCAAAACTGAGTGGAAACAGAGAATCTCCATATACTCGCTGCCACTGCACATGCACAACCTACCCCGCTATTATTATCACCCACCAGAGTGGTACATTTGTTACAACTGATCAACCTACATAGATACATCATTATCCCCCAGAGTTGGTAGTTTACATTAAGTTTCACTCTTGGTGTTTTTCCCTCTATGGGTTTGGACAAATGTATAATGAAATACAATTATAGACAGAGAATATTTTCACTGCCCTAAAAATGCTCTGTGCTCTGCCAATTCATCTCTCCTTCTCCACTAATCCCTGGCAACCACTGATATTTTAACTGTCTTCATAGTTTTGTCTTTTTTAGAATATGATATAGCTGGAATCATATATGCACCTTTTCAGATTGGCTACTTCCACTTAGTAATATGCAGTTAGGTTCCTCCATATCTTTTCATGGCTATATAGCTCATTTCTATTAGCATTGAATAGTATTCCTTTGATGGATGTACCAGCTTATTTATCCATTCAACTACTGAAGAATATCTTGGTTGCTTCAAAGTTTTGGCAATTCTGAATAAAGTTGGTATAAATATTTGTGTACAGGTTTTTGTGTAGACATAAGTTTCTCTTTTGGGTAAATACCAAAGAGTACAATGGCAAGCATGTGTTTAGTTTAAAAAAAAAAAAATCAAACGATCTTCCAAAGTATCAGTAGCATTTTGCATTCCCACCAAAAATAAATGAGAGTTCCTGTTGTTCTAAATCCTCATCATCATTTGATGTTGTCAGTATTCCAGATTTTGGCCATTCTAATAGGTGTGTAGTAGTATGTTTTTGTTGTTATAAGTAGCTTTTATTTTTTTATATGCTTTATTGATTATGCTGTTACAGTTGTCCCAATTTCTTTTCCCTTCGTTCCCTTCCACCCAGTAACACCCCTCCCTCCAGTTGTCCCCGACTTAGTCCATGTCCATTGGTTGTGCATATAGTTCTTCTCAACATCTTCCTGTTTACTCCACTCCCTCCTACTATGCTTCTTAATTCCTGTACCATCTCCCTCCTTTTCCCTCCTTTCCCCTCCCTGCTGACCTCCCCCCAAAATGTTCCCCATGCCTATAATTCTTTTTCCACTCTCATCGCCTACTTAGTTTTCCTTTGTTTTGATTCCCTAGCTTCTGTTGTTGGTTGTTGTGATACAGTTTTCATTTGAATGCTCATAGTTTTTATCCTCTTCCTCCTAAACTAGTTCCTTTAACATTTCATATAACAGTAGTTTGGATCTGATGAACTCCTTCAGTTTTACTTTGTCCTGAAAGCACTTTCTCTGCCCTTCTATTCCGAATGACAGCTTCACTGGATAGAGTAATCGTGGCTGTAGGTTTTTGCTTTTCATTCCTTTTAATATTTCTTGCCAGTCCCTTCTTGCCCGCAGAGTTTCTTCTGAGAAATCAGCTGATAGTCTTATTGGGACCCCTTTGTAGTAATTCTCTTCTTCTCTCTTGCTGCTTTTAAGATTCCCTCTTTATCTTTAATTTTTGACATTTTGATTCTAATGTGTCTTGGTGTGGTTCTCCCTGGGTCCATTTTTTTTGGAACTCTCTGTGCTTCCTGGACCTGTAAGTCTATTTCCTTCCCCAAGTTCTGGAACTTCTGTTTCATTATTTTTTTACATAATTTTTAAATTTCTAGTTCTTCTTCACCTTCTGGTAACCCTATGATTTGAATGTTAGCCCACTTATAGCTGTCCCATAGGTTTCTGAGCCTCTCCTCATTTTCCTCACTTTTTGTTTCCTCTTCCTGCACTGGTTGACTGTTTGTTCCTTCCCTATGTTCCGATTTGTTGATTTGGTCCCTGGCTTTTCCTTCCTCACCACTTGTCTTGTATGTATTTTTGTTCGTTTCAGCAGGGCCAGCCTTCATTCCTTCTCTGTCTTGTTTAAGATCTGCTGTTAGGTCTGTAAGCATTTTTTATAACCAAAGCTCTGAACTGTGCCTCAGAAAGACTTCCTATCTGCTGCTTTGTTAGATTATATATTTGCTGTCTGGTCAGCTGCATCACTGGGATCTCTGTCATGATCTGTGCCATCTGCGTTTACCTTTGCTTCCTGGGCAGGGTTGTCATACCTCCTATGCTATAGGGAGCAGAGCCTGGTGCATATATCACTACCAGACGACCCTTTTTACCACGCTGTGGCATTTTCTGTGGGGGTGGGGGTCCAAGATGGATTCCTTCCATTCACTCTCCATTGAGAGACCAGGAGCCCCCTCTTCCATCCCCACCCCTTCCGGGTCTCACAGTTAAAGGAAATGGGGATCTGCCTTCCCTGACATTGGAATCACAAGCTGACTGGTCTGGTCTGCAGCCAGGGGTACTCCTCAGGTGCTTCTCTCCTCCCCTTAAAAACGGGTGTCTGTGCTTACCGCCATTCCACCACTGTCGCTGCTGCTGCCATCACCAGCACAGCTTGACCTCTCCACCCTCGCTTTGCCCCTCCTACCCGTCTGAACATGCACCACTTCTTTATAACGTCATATGTTAGACTTCCATTTATTTTCTGAAACTTCTGGTTATTTCTGATTTTCCAGTAGTTGTATTCCTTCTTAGTTGTGGAGGGAGACAGAGCATGTCAGTCTAGGCCTCCATCTTGACCTGAAGTCTCCTGTGTGTGTTTCCCTCTGTGTCTTAGGTAGAGCCGTCGATCCTGTTACATCGTAAGGGGTGGAGCCTTAGGGATTCCATAAGTTGCTTTTAAAAAAAACATGTTTTATTGATTATACTGTTACAGTTGTCCCAATTTCCCTTCCCTCTGCTCCCCTCTACCCGGTGGCCCCCCTCCCTCCAGTTGTCCCCCCCTTTTAGTCCATGTCCATTGGTTATGCATATAGTTCTTCTCAACCTCTCCCTGTCTACTCCATTCCCTCCTACTATGCTTCTTAATTCCTGTACCATCTCCCTCCCTTACCCCCTTACCCCTCCCTTCTGACCTCCCCCCAATATGTTCCCCATACCTGTAGTTCTTTTCCCACTCTCGTTGCCTATTCAGTTTGCTTTTGTTTCAATTCCCTAGCTTCTGTTGTTGGTTCTTGTGTTGCAGTTTTCATTTTAGTGTTCATAGTTTTGATCCTCCTTTTTCTAAACCAGTCCCTTTAACATCTCATATAATAGTGGTTTGGATATAATGAACTCTTTCAGTTTTATTTTGTCCTGGAAGTACTTTCTTTGTCCTTCTATTCTGAATGACAATTTCGCTGGATAGAGTATTCGTGGTTGTAGGTTTTGGATTTTCATTACTTTGAATATTTCTTGCCAGTCCCTTCTTGCTTTCAGGGTCTCCCTTGAGAAGTCAGCTGATAGTCTAATTGGGACCCCTTTGTACATGATTCTTTTCTTCTCCCTTGCTGCTTTTAAGATTCTCTCTTTATCTTTAACTTTTGACAATTTGATTATAATGTGTCTTGGAATGGTTCTCCCTGGGTCCAGTTTTTCTGGAACTCTCTGTGCTTCCTGGATCTGTAAGTCTATTTCATTCCCCAAGTTTGGGAAGTTCTGCTTTATTATATTTTCACTTAATTTTTCAATTTCTAGTTCTTCTTCTTCGCCCTCTGGCAATCCTATAATTCTTATGTTTGATCTCTTATAGCTGTCCCAGAGGTTTCTGATCCTCTTCTCACTTTCCTTGCTTCCTGTTTCCTCTCTCTGCACTGGTTGACTGTTTGTTCCTTCTCTATGTTCCGGTTTGTTGATTTGAACTCTGGATTTTATTTCCTCACCAGTTGTCTCGTATGTGTTTTTATTCTTTTCAGTATGAGTGGTTTTCAATCCTTTCTTGTCTTTTTCCAAATCTTTTGTTAATTCTGTAAGCCACCTTATAACAATGGCTCTGAACTGAGCCTCTGACAGGTTTCTTATTTTTTCATCTGTTAGATTCTTCATCTGTTGCCTGGTGAGCTGCGCCACCGGGATTTCTATAGTTGTCTGCCTCATTTTGACAGATTTGCATTTTGCTTTCTTGGGCAGGCTATAGGAGGTGGAGCCTGTGTACTCGTCACAGCCCAGCCACCGGCGGCAATCTGCAACCTTTTTCGCTGCGCTGTGGCCCTTTGTGGTCACTACCCAGTGACTGGTGGTGATCTGAAACCTATTTTGTGGCTCTGTGGCACTTTGCCATCACTACCCAGCAACCGGTGGCAATCCGTAACCTATTTCGTGGCGCTGTGGCGCTTTGTGTGGGATTGGGGGTCCAAGATGGATTCCTGCCATTATTCTCTGCTGGGAGACAGAGATCTGTCCTCCCACCCTCTGGGCCTCACCGTCTGAGGCAATGCGGAGGCTGCTTTTCCCAGTGTTGGGGTCGGGAGCTGCTGGGACTTGACTACAGCCAGGACTGTTCTCCCTGACACTGTCCCTGGTGCTACCGCAGACAGCACCACCCACTTTCACTCTTTTTACCTGCCCAACGAGTGCCACTGTTTTATAACTTCATATGTTGGGCTTCCGTGTAGTTTTATTTTCTGGAATTTCTAGTTATCTTTTGTTTTGAGGTAGTTGTGTTCCTTTCTAGTTGTAGAGGGAGACCGAATGTGTCAGTCTAAGCCTCCATCTTGGCCAGAAGCCTATAAGTAGCTTTTAAATGCTCAAGACACTTTGATTAAAAAACCAAAACTACATTGCTCAGACTTCTGGCTTAATTTAATGAAGATGGGAGGGAGATAGAGAGAGAGAAAGGAGGAAGAAAGAAAGGAAGTGAGAAAGGGAGGGAGGAGAAAGGAAAAGAAATAAAGGATGGAAGGAAGGAAGGAAGGAAAGAAGAAGAAAGAAAGAAAGAAAGAAAGAAAGAAAGAAAGAAAGAAAGAAAGAAAATATCGTTCTCGACTCCTCCCACAACTATATCAAAATTACAACTAAACTACAGAACAACCATCATTCAAAACTGCCTGTAATCTGGCTGAATGAAAGTCTTAGGACTGGTAGGAGGGGCAGGGATGTGGAAAAAGAGTTGGTCCCACAATCACATGTGGCAGATAAAAATTGAAAGTGGTATCTAGCTATAGAGATCCTTCTGAGGACAATGGGTCCCATTGCTATCCAGGCCCCCATTCCATAATTCCAGTGAAAAAAAGAGAAGTCACCATAACTTCTAGCTGTAAAAACTAGCAGGGAACCCTGCCTGGGTAGCTCAGTTAGTTACAACATTGTCTTGATATGCCAAGATTGCACACACAAGAATCAAACAATAAATCATAAATAAGTGGAACAACAAACCTCTCTCTCTAAAAAAAAATTTTTTAAGCAGTGATAATTGAGTTTGATTAACACAGAGGGTGTCTGGGGTCCCAGGCAGTTCCCCTTAAGGAGCTGTACAAGGACTTTCTTGGACTCACTCATCTGAGCACTGAGGCAGTAGCTGGAAAGGCAACAGGGACATATGGGGAGAAACTAAATAGTTTGCCTGGAGGGATAGCTTCCTCCCAGACAGAAGTTTTGGCAAAGGCCATTGTTCCTTTGATGAGCCCTCACCCCCACAGAGCTGGTAGGCAGACACCATATCTGAGGCTCAATCTACCTGGTTCACACTGTTTGCCATGCCCTGGTGATTCCCTGAGGCCCTGATCCACCCCATTTTTGGATCCATTCAACCTGTTTTCAGTGGTTTTTCCATATAAATTGCCTGTCTGGGCTTATGCTTTAGATTTTCCTAAAATCCCTCTAATAAACAGCATCTGGCCTCAGCATGCCCTGTTCATTTTACTAAGTGGCCCAGGCCTGGTACTAACGAACAGCCAACCATGGTTCATAGCTTAATCTCACCTGGGCACTGCCAAGCCCAGCACAAGTAGCGGTCATCAGCAGATTGCTTGGTAGCTCATATCAGATGCAATGGGGCAGAACACAGGCAGCTGCTAACCTTGGCCTACATTCCCTGGAGCTCCCAGAGTGAGTTCACCCAGTGGGCAGCTTCAGACTACATTGAAGCACCACCACTCAACCACCTCTACAAGTGATGTACTTAAGGAGAAAACTCAGCAGACACTAGAGCCTCATCGAAGTAAGTCCCACTCTGTGGATTGGACCCCTGCACAGCTGATCCTCCACAATGGTAAGGGGTTTGTGGTTGGTGATCACAACCAGTCCCTGAAGCTGATGAGCCTGGAGGTAAATCTATCACATTGATATACCAACAGCAATCTAGGCTCAACTAAAAGAAGAGAGTGTACTCAGCCCACATGGGGTCGGTACCTTGAGCACCAAGCGTGGGTGATAGGGGAAGTTGTGCCACTGGATCCCACAAAACACCTACTACATTAGCCCACTCTATCAAGTCTGGGAGAAATATAGCAGCTCTACCTGATACACTGAAACAAACACAGGGAGTCTGCCAATATAAGGAGACAAAGAAACATGTTCCAAATGAAAGAACAGAGCAAAACTTCAGAAAAATAAACAAAATGAAGATAAGCAATCTACTGGATGCAGAGTTCAAAATACTGGTTATAAGGATGATCGGTGAACTTAGTGAGAACCTAAACAACATAAAAAAAAGACATAGTCAGAAATGAAGCCTACACTAACTGAAATAAAAACTAATTTATAAGGAATCAACAGTAGAATAGGTGAAACCAAATATCAAATCAATGATCTGGAATATGAGAATGCAAAAAACATTCAATCAGAATAGTAAGAATAAAAAGGAATCCAAAAAATTAGGATAGTAGAAGGAACCTCTGAGACAACTTCAAGTGTACCAACATTTGCATCATGGGGTGCTGAAAGGAGAAGAGAGAGAGCAAGAAACTGAAAGCCTATTTGAAAAAAGTAATGATGAAAAAATTCCCTAACCTGGTGAGGGAAATAGACATATAAGCCCAAACAAGATAAACCCAAAGAATCCCACACCAAGACCATTATAACAAAATTATCAAAGGTTAGAGAAAAAAAAAAGAGAATCTTAAAAACAGCAAGAGAAAAGTAGTTAGTTACCTACAAGGGTGCTCCCAAAAGACTGTCAGTTGATTTTTCAACAGAAACTTTGCAGGCCAGAAAGGGATTGGCAAGAAATATTCAAACTGATGAGAAGCAAGGACCCACAACCAAGATTATTCCACAAAGAAAAGCTATCATTCAGAATTTAAGGACATGTAAAGAGCTTCTCGGACAAGAAAAACCTAAAGGAGTTTATCACTACGAAACCAGTATTATATGAATTATTAAAGGGTCTTCTTTAAGAAGAAGAAAAAAAAGATAAAATATATGAACAATAAAATGTCAACAAATACATATCTATCAACAATTGAATCTAAAAAACAGAGACAAAATACATGAACAAGAACAGAAACAGACTCATAGATTCAGAGAACATTTTGATGGTTGCCAGATGGGATGATGGTTGGGGGATGGGTGAAAAGGTGAAAGGATTAAGAAGCACAAATTGGTTGTCACAAAATAGTCATGGAAATGAAAAGTATGGCCTAGGGAATACAGTCATTTATATTTTCATAACTATGTATGGTGTGAGATAGGTGCAAGATTTATTGGGATGATCACCAATAAGTTATGTAATGTCTAGTCACTGGAGTGTACAGCTAAAACTAATATACTAATGTATGTCAGCTGTAGTTGGAAAATAATTTTAATGAAAAAGAAGACAAAAGAGAAAGAAAGAAAGAAGAAAGAGAGAGAGAGAAAGAAAGAGAAAGAAAAAGAAGGAAAGAAAGAAAGAAAGAAAGAAAGAAAGAAAGAAAGAAAGAAAGAAAGAACAAAAGAAAAAGAAAGAAAGAAGGGAGGAAGGGAAAAAAGAAAGAGCACGAGGAAATAGTGTCACAGATTAAGAAATACAAATAGGTAGTTACAGAATAACCATGGGGGGGTAAAGTACAGTATATGAAATGGAGTAGCCAAAGAACTTATACACATGACCCATAGACATGATAATGGTGTGGGGGTTGCCTGAGGGAGTGAGGTTTGCTGGGTGGAGGGTAGCAAAGGTGAAAGATTGGGACAACTGTAATAGCATAATCAATAAAATATAATTTTAAAATAATTTAAAAGTAAAAAATAAGTTAAAAAATTAACTACTTTTACCTACCAACTATTAAACTATTAAAAATTAATACAATGGACTTTATCAAAATTTTTAATCATTGCCTATTAAAAGGTATTATTAAGAAATTGAGCCATGGCCAGGTAGCTCAGTTGGTTAGAGCATTGTCCCAATATGCCAAGATTGCAGGTTTGATCACTGGTCAGAGCACGTATAAGAAGTAACCAATGAATGCATAAGTAAGTGGAACAACAAATTATAGAAGAAATCATAGGCAATAAAATCTCAGATATCTCTCATAACAAAATTTTTCTCTGTGTCTCCTTAGGCAAGGGAAATAAAAAAATAAACAAGTGGACTACATCAAACTATATAGTTTTTGCACAGCAAAGAAAACCACTAACAAAATGAAAAGAAAAACCCACTGAATGGGAAAACCTATTAACTAATATACATCTGATAAGGAGTTAATATTCAAAATTTATAACGAAATTATACAACTCAACACCAAAAAGCAAACAATTTAATTAATTAAAAAATGAGCAACAGAGCTGAATAGACACTTCCCCATAAAAGACATACAGATGGACAATAGACCCATGAAAAGATAGTCAAAATTCCTAATTACTAGATAAATGCAAATTAAAACCACAATGAGATATCACCTCACACCTGTCAGAATGGCTATCATCAATTCATCAACAAACAAGTGCTGGTGAGGATGAGGAGAAAAGGGAACCCTCATGCACTGTTGCTTAGAATGAAGATTGGTGTAGCCCCTGTAGAAAACAGTATGAAGTTACCTCAAAAAGTTAAAAATGGAACTGCCTTATGACTCAGCAATTCAAAAAAGAGAAATAACTTTCTCTTTCTCGTTGCTTAGCACTCTGCAAATAAAGCAACTCTTAATTTTGCTAGTGCAATTCTGGGTGTTGAGTATTTGGCTCTGTGAGCACTGGGTGGATGCTCTTTCTGTTTGATAACTTTTTTTTTTTTTTTAATAAATACAATTGGCCCTGTGTATCTGCAGGTTTCACATCCATGGATTCAACCAACCATGGATCAAAAACAGTATTTTCACATTCTCAACCATGAATTTCCAACCAACCTCAGATACCCAGCCTCAGATGAAGAATACTGGTTCAATCAACAGACATGAAGGGTCAATTGTAGTTATGTTTTGAGGGAATCCAAAGTAATAAACTGATTTTAAATTGGGAAGGATCAGGTTCCTAACACCTGCATTGTTCAAGGGTCATCTGTATTTTTAGTTCTCAACTCCCCTCTTTCCTTCTCAGAAGTTGACACAAGATAATTAGGCTCACTCGGTGACCCTCTATTGCAAAAAACACAAAGTAAACATTCCCTGAGTGTCTTAGACCATTGAGCTGTTATAACAAAACACTACTGACTGTGTGGCTGATAAAGAGCAACAACTTATTTCTCACAGTTCTGGAGCCTGGGAAGTCCGAGATCAGAGTGCCAGCAGGCTCAGTGTTTGGAGAGACTCTCCTTCCTAATTCACAGTTCTCACGCGACGGAAGAGGAATAACTACGGGTCTCTCTAGTCCCTACGAGCAAAAGTCCCATTCATAAGGGCTCCATCTTCATGACCTGATCACCTCCTAAAGCCTCAACTCTGCTCACCATCACATTAACATTAAGGGTTAGATTTCAACAGATTAATTTGGGGGACAGACAACTATTCAGTCTATGGAACCTAATTAGAAGTTTCCTTGAGACTTTGCTGCTGTTTTATAAAATTGGCATAATCTTCCTCAGCCTCAGATTTCTGATTTCTTGGGAAGCTCCGGAAGTAAACTAAATTTGAAATGCATTAGCACTGTCCAACTGCTGCGCTGCGGAGCGAATTTAACACCCTGCATTCCTAGCTTGCTTTCTGATGCAGGCACTTCTTAAAACAGCTTATGTCTCTCATCACAAATGGTTATTTTTTGAACAACAGATTCAAACCAAAACTATGAGATTTTAAAAACAGATATAAAGTGGTTTTATAAAAAATTATGTATATGGATGTATTGACTCTCCAAATAAAATACAAACTTTACTTGCTTAGTTAATGCTGACAGTCTGAAACCCATACATTTTGTACCATAATATATAGAGGCACAATTTTGCTGGAATCCATGATAGCTCTACAATCTTTTTAAATTCCATTTTTCCAAAACATAGATTTTCCATCCAGGAGCTAGTAATTTAGTTCTGATGTGAGGACCCGCCCAGAGGAGGTTGAGAAATTGAACATTTCCACATTCCAGCCTTGATAGTGGAAGGAGACGAGAAATTTGAATGGCTCGTAGGCAGCCAAAGTTCACATCTGCTCACAGAATGACATTCTGGAAGACTTGGTGATGAAACAAATAAAGCACCAAAGCTTACTAGCTAGAAATAAAATACTTCTGCACAGTGTGAAGTATAATAGCCACTTTCACAAAAGTGTTGGCCCTGCTTAAAAAACAACAACAACAACAAAAATGAACTATGAACTATATAAACTGTTTAAATAAAAATAAACTGAAGTGTTGGCAGGGTGCATTAAAAGTGTCCATAAAATGTTCTGTAGAGAACAGTTGATTTCTCAATAATGTAAGCCAGATGTTGATCAGATGCAACTTATACTGACTTGATCTCAAATGTGACTTTGTTGTTATTGTGGGTAAGCTTGAATTACTGCTCTCTATGCTTTATTTAACCAAGGCTTGTACACTTGCAAGTAATGGTAGTCTGTGCTCTCAAAATGCATGTGTGGAAACCTCAGGACTGTCTGCGTGGCGCAGAATACGAGCATGTAGAACTGGTAAGTTTCTCCAAGGAGTAGTGGTGAACAAGGGGCATAATTAGAACCTGTTTACAATGTGATAAAATGCATAATGATTATGTTTTTAAAAGTTGATTTTGATCAAAGTTCAGGAATTTTGTGAATAAAAATTCTTGTACTTACTACCTCTTAAAGTATACATCAATAAAAAACAATAGGACTTCTGGCCAAGATGTAGGCCTAGATAGACATGCTGCACCTCCCTCCACAACTAAGAAGGAATACAACTACCACAGAACTAGAGACAACCAGAAGTTCCAAAAAATCAAGCTGCATGGAAGTCCAACAAAGATATAAAAAAGAAATACTCTTCCAACAGGTAGGAGGGGTGAAGCCAGGGCAGAGAGGAAGGTGTGTGGTGGTGGCAGCAGCAGGCTGGTGGAAAGTGCAGTCACACATTTTAAAAAGTAGAGAGGGATACCTGGGGAGTGCTCCCAGCACCAGACCAGACTGCACAGCTCATAGTTTCAGAGCCAGGGAAAATAAAACCTCATTGCTTCTGACTGTGCAAACCAGTAGGGGTGGGGGCGGAGGAAAAACTGCCAGTCTCTCAGCAGAGTCTGCTTGTTTAAAGGGCCCCCATGGTTCTAGAACATCCGCAGACCCGCCCACTCTGGGAACAACGACCAGGGCAACAGATAGAGAGGCGCCAGTCCCATACGAAAGTGGGAGAAGTGCCTAGAGAAGGGGCAAGTGCTGAGCAAGCGGCATTGTTCCCTCTCAGACCCTTCCCCCACATACAGCACCATAATATGGTGAAACGGGTCGCCCTGTACTGATGAATACCTAAGGCTCTGCCCCTTACAACATAAGAGGTACAAGAGCTCTACCTAAGACACTGAGGCAAACAAACACAGCAGCCTGTCCAGATGAGGAGGCAGAGAAATAAGGCCCAAAAGAAGGACTAGATCAAGGTTCAAGTGGGAGAACTAAGCAACGAGGAGATAGCCAACCTAACAGATGAGGAGATAGCCAACCTAACATGTAGAGTTCAAAACACTGGTGATAAAGATGCTCACAGGATGACAGATATACTTAAGTATAGCAAATGCATAAGGGAATAAGTGAAAGCTATGTTAAATGAAACAAAGGAAAATCAACACAAAACCAATGGTGAAGGGAAGGAAACTGGGATTCAAATCAATGAACACAAGGAAGAAAAAAGTCAACCAGTACAGAATGAGGAAACAAGAATTGAAAAGAATGAGGAGAGGCTTAGGAACCTCTGGGACAATTTTAAACATACCAATATTCAAATCATAGGGATGCCAGAAGGAGAAGAGAAATAGCAAGAAATTGAAAGCTTATGTGAAAAAACATTGAAAGAAAACTTCCCATTTTGGTGAAGGAAATAGACATACAAGTCCAGGAAGCACAGGGAGTTCCAAACAAACTAGACCTAAAGAGGATCACACCAGGACACATCATAATTAAAATGCCAAAGATTCAAGATAAAGAGAGAATCTTAAGAGCAGCAAGAGAAGAGCAGAGAGTTATCTACAAAGGAGTTCCCATAAGACTGTCAGCTGATTTCTCAAAAGAAACTTTGTAGGCAAGAAGGGAGTGATGAGAAGTATCTAATGTGATGAAAAGCAAGGACCCACAGCCAAGATTACTCTATCCAGCAAAGCTATCATTTAGAATGCAAGGGCAGATAAAGTGTTTCCCAGACAAGGTAAAGCTAAAAGAGTTCATTATCACTAAGCCATTATTATATGAGATGTTAAAGGGATTTACTTAAGAAAAGAAGATCAACACTATGAACATTAAAATGACAACAGACTAACTATCAACAACTGAATCTAAAAAAAATAAAAACAAAATCCAAATAAGCAAACCAGAATAGGAACAGATTCATAGGTATGGGGATCATTTGGAGAGTTATCAGCTGAGAGAGGGAAGGGAGAGAAATGAGAAAATGGTGCAGGGATTAAGAAGCATGATTGGTAGGTACAAAATAGACGGAGTAAGTTAAGAATAATATAGAAAAGAGTGAAGCCAATGAACTTACATGCATGACGCAGGGACATGAACTAAAGTGGGGGGGAGGTTGTTGCTGGAGGGAAGGAGGGTACTGGGAGGAGGGGAGCAAAGGGAAAAAAATTGGGACTAATGTAACAACACAATAAATAAATAGATAAAGAGCAATAGATTGGCAATTCAGTGATCCTTTTCTAGAATTATTTTTTTCCCCAATGATTTTGATATTCTAAACTTTCTTTTTCAATGAATACAAATTCTGCTGGCACATTTTGTTTATATACACAAAAAATCTAAAGTAGAAGACAGAAACGATTATGAATTATGTCCAATTTTGACCTGTGAAGATAGGAAACAATTTGGAGTCCAACAAGGGAAAGGAGGTTAGAGGCATTAAACTTATAGTTGGGTTAGGTTTCTAAATTCTAAAAATTATTTAATTGAAATAGGGAGGTATAAACACATTAAGATTCAGGTAACACGTTCTCTGCCACATGACTTCACAGTTTTATCCCCAAAAGGTTCCAAGTGTATTTATCTAGCCATCAGTCTGGGTTCAGCTTGATGACTTGCTTTGGCATAAGGATCAGGTAGAAGTGATGACGGTCAGCTGCAGGCCTAGACCCCAGAAAGGCCTTCTGTGTTCCCACTTGCCCTCTTCCACCCCCTTCATTGCCTTGAGGAAAGCATGCTGGGTTAACCCAAGAAGCCTGGCAAAGAAACGAGAGGTTTGTAAAAGAGAAATCTCATTAAGCTTCCCACAGGCAACTCATAGATCCATGAGATTAAATTACTCTTTTCTTCTGTTTTTAAGTATATTTTATTGATTATGTTGTTACAGTAGTTCCAATATTTTTCCTCTTTGCTCCCTTCTGCCCAGTACCCTCCTGCCCTCCAGCAATCCCACCCTCCTTAGTTCATGTCCATGGGTCACCCTTTCCTATATTATTCTTAACATCCCCCTGTCTATTTCATACCAACCAATTATACTTCTTAGTCCCTGCACCATTTCCCCATTTCTCTCTCTCCCCACCTCCCAGCTGATAACCCTCCAAATGATCCCCATTCCTATGATTCTGTTCCTATTCTGGTTGACTTAGTTGTATTTTGTTTTCATTTTTTAGATTCAGTTGTTGATAGTTGTGAGTTTGTTGTCATTTTAGTGTTTATAGTCTTGATCTTCTTTTTCTTAAGTAAGACCCTTTGACATTACATATAATAATGGCTTGGTGATGATGAGCTCCTTTAGCTTCACCTTGTCGGGGAAGCACTTCATCTGCCCTTCCATCCAAGTGATTGCTTTGCTGGATAGAGTAGCCCTGGTTGCAGGTTGCCTTTCATCACATTGAATACTGCTTTCCAGTCCCTTCCTGCTTGCAAAGTGTCCTCTCAGAAATCAGCTGATAGTCCTATAGGCACGCCCCCCTGTAGGCAACTCTCCTGTCTCTTGCTGCCCCCAGGACTCTGTCTTTATCTTTCACCCTTGGCATCTCAGTCATGATTCGTCCTGGTGTGGTCCCCTCTGGGTCCAGCTCGCCTGGGACCCTCCATGCTTCCTGGACCTGTATGTCCATCTCCTTCACAAAATTTGGGAAGTTTTCCTCATTTTTTTCAATTCTTGCTTCCTCATTCTGCACTGGTTGACTTTTTTTCTTCCTTATGTTCCAAATCATTGATTTGAACCCTGGTTTTCTTCCCTTCACCATTGGTTTTGTGTAGATTTTTCTTCGTTTCACTTAGCATAGCCTTCACTTCTTCTCTTATGCATTTGCCATACTCGAGCATATCTGTCAAGACTGTGAGCATCTTTATCACGAGTGATTTAAATTCTGCATCTGTTAGGTTGTCTATCTCCTCATCTGTGAGGTTGGCTATCTCCTTGTTGCTTAGTTCTCCCACTGGAACCTTGATCCATTTCCCCTTTTGGACCATGCTTCTCTGTCTCCTCATTCTGACAGGCTCCTGTGTTTATTTGCCTCCGTGTCCCAGGCGGAGCCTTAGGGATTTGTCAGTACAGGGTGACCTGTTCCACCATGTTGTGGTGCTGTATGTGGGGGAGGGGGGGTCCAAGAGGGAAAAATGCCACCAGCCCAGCACTCACCCCTTTTCCAGGCACCTCTCCCACTTCCGTACCGGACTGGTGCCCCTCTAGCTGCTGCCCTGGTCGTCGTTCCCAGAGTGGGTGGGTCTACAGACATTCTAGGACCATGGGGTCCCTTTAAACAAGCAGACTCTACTAAGACCGGCAGTTTCTGCCTCCACCCCAACCCCCACTGGTCTGCATAGTCAGAAGCAATGAGGTTTGATTTTCCCCGGTGCTGGGATGGTGGGCTGCAAGGTCCGGTGAGGAGCTGGGAGCACTCCCCAGGTGTGACTCCCGACTTTTTAAATTGTGTATTGTGTGACTGTGCTTTCTGATGGCCTGCCACTTCCACTGCTGATGCCAACACCACACCACATCCTCTCCACCCAGGCTCCGCTCCTCCTACCTATCTGAATGAGTATTTCTTCTTTATATATTTGTTTGCTGGACTTCCATGTAGTTTAATTTTCTGGGACTTCTGGTTGTTTCTAGTTTTGAGGTAGTTGTATTCCTTCTTAGTTGTGGAGGGAGATGCAGCATGTCTGTCTACGTCTCCATTTGGCCGGAAGTCAAATTACTGTTATTTTAAGGCAGTTGGTTTGGAAGTGGTTTGTTATATGTATAGCTTTTTGTGTGGTAAAGGTTAATTGGTATCTGCGTACAGCAGAAACTGATCTCTAGCCCTTGTCTTAGGGTAACAACAATGACAATCAAGATGTCTAGGACGGTGCTTAGACAAAAGAAACAAGCCAAATCCAGTTTCAGTCAACGGTGTATACGATCTCCCCATAGACTCAAAAGAAAACAAGTTTCAGTACTATCTTGTTACTTAATCTACTTGGGACTCTTAAGCACAGAGAGGATTACAACTGAGCTGAAAGCAAACAGGACTGAATCCTTAGGTGAAGGTCTAATATATACAGAAATAGAAACAAATGCTAAGTAGCTGGTAGTGAGAGAAATAGCTTAGTGGCATATAGAGAGGACTCTATATAGTAACCCACGTGTCTTCTTTTGACTTGGCTACCAAGAGAGCTTAATGATAGTTTTGTGTGCAATTACAACCCTTCTTATATTTATTTAATGCTATTAACATTATTCCTTTGGACTATCTCTAATTCATTTTAAGTGGGCATGACAGATATTATGAAACCTATGAACTAGTGCCTTCAAAATTGTACATCATAATCATCAATAATGTACTCAATATGCCAAGAACAATGGCGGTTACTACATGAGGGTGCTCCTTGCCTTTAAATACAGGGCCAATAACATTTTTTAATAAAATTCTCATTTACTATACTACAACACTCGAGCAATCTAACAACTTTAAAAGAAATGCCTTTGTCAAATAACCCTGAGACACAAGTTTAAATAATTGTAGTTGTTCTAATTAACCCGTACTGAGGACCATGATTAATTTCAGAAGTGTCAGAATGAACGTTCTGCTGCTGCCAAACTTTTTAACACAACACCCTTTTCAATAACTGGAAGATACCAAAAATGAAGGAATAAAAAGTAGTTTAATTTGGTTATGCCTTAAGAGCCAGTATTTTAAATAAAAAGACAGCCACTAGCATAGGATTAATGCATGTTTTATTTGGAAAAACCTTGAATTTTGAAAGTCATTCTGTATCTGATGTTTACTGAGCTAAGTCATTTACTATTGAAAATCATCCAAGTTTATTCATAGTATGATTTTAGGGTGCTTTTATATACAGTACATGTTAACCAATTATATTATGCATAAATCCAATATGACATGTTAACTTGAAATTAAATTTTATAATTTTCAAATATCCACTTCAAAGTTTTCTAAACATTTTATAGAAATTAGTAGTAATTTCAATGTTCTTTGTTGAAGATTGGCCTTAAAAATAACATTTGGAACTTCTGAAAATAATATCAGAGATAATTAAACTGGAACAGAAAAAAAGATTTGGTATTTGCATTCAGATTTTTTAAAAACTGCATTTACACACAGTTGAGGAAATCCTCATTTAAGAGCAAAACTTATTTTGTTACACATTAGAATCACTGAGGCACTCAAAAAAAAAAAAAAAAACAAACAAACAAACAAACAAAAAAACCTATACCTGGGCCTTACCCCCAGAAATTCTGGTTTACTTGGTCAGGGCTAGAACATGGGCATTACTGTTTTATAAAAGCTCCCCCAGGTGATTTTAATGTGCAGTCTGGTTTCAAAACCAGTGATCTCGTGTCTTCTTTTAAATGGCTATGGTACAACTCTTATAAAAGGTGATGAAATGTTAGGCTTTATTTCTAGAAGTACAGTGGCCTAGACCAAAAAAGGCAATCAAAACCTGCAGTCATCAGTGGTTTGTGTCCTATTCCAGGGGACAAAGGAGAGAGAAGCAGGAAGTCACAGAGAAAAGGATAATGAGATGTCATGAAAATCCAAAATGGCTGTCTTGGAGAGCAGACACAGAAAGATTACAACCCACTTGCATCACTAACGCATTGAAAAAGGCATTCAATTTAGTCCGTGTTCCTCCAAAAGGCAGAACTAGAGGCAACAGGAAGACATTAAGGGGGTAACTGTCAACAGCTCAATATAAGGAAAGGCATTCTGATAATAAGAGCTTTTCAGCCACAGATGAGCAATCTCCAAGATGTCCAAGCAGAGGCCAGTCAGTGGTCTGTCATGGGCATGGGAAGGAGGTTGGACTATGATCTTCTTTTTCTTTTACAAATAACATGAGAGAACATCTTGAATCTTCATAAAATTTCTTAAGCTATGCCTTAGTGTTTTTGGAGCTAAAGCAGAAGATACACCTGACTGAGGAAATTCAAACTATTGACTGGAACTAAGACGTCTAAACATGAGCAGTTTCTTCTTTGTGTGATTGATTGAACTAGGTTTAAAGCAACTGCCTAGCACTACTCAAGTCTCTGGAGGTAGCATACCCTCAAGAGAGAATAGTTTTGCCTTTCAATATAAAATTTTACTTATAGATTTCACCCTGATTGCCATTAACACTTGGCCAGACAGTTTTACTTAATATGGTTCCATTATTAGCAAAAAATTCTCATGTAGTAAACAAAGTATATGTTAGAAGTAGGTACTGTGTAGTGATAAAAAATAATCACCTTTGTTAAAAAATTATCCAATGACACTTGTTAAAGCACAATAAGGCAAACTTTATTCAGGACCATTGCAATAGGTATAGGAACCATTGCAATGGAATTCTGCAATGGGAGAGACTGAACTCAACTTGGAATATCGCATAGGCAAGTGGGAATTTATAGCCAAGGAGCAGGGTCGGGGTTGGGATATGGAAATGCCAAAGGGAAAACACCTGTAGAAAGGAGGGATTGTAGGTGGACAGACCTAAGAGGATTCTTGCTGAAAGCAGGCTAGGATGATGAGACATCACCTGGGGAATGTTGGAGGACAATGACCGCAATCATATCAAGGGTGATCAGACGTGAAGGCAGGGGTGTTCCTGCTAACTTGCCCAGAAATGGGCCTGGGAGAAGGTTCAAGAGGCTGACTAAAGTTTTGCCAAAAAATCTTTGTTACATTTAAAGGCTGAGAAAAGTCTGATCTTTCCAACTTTTTCTTCTTATTGGAAGCATTTAGGGAACTTTTAAAAATAATTGATTACCTTGGCTTACTCCCAGAGCATGGAATTTCCTAGGCCCATTAGAGAGTCACAGCATTAAATGCTTTAAAAAACTCCAAAGTGATTCTAAGAGAAGGCCAAGGCTGAGAAAATCTCTAAGAAAATTCTCTAAAATTTTAGGATTCTATGTTTATTTTCATGTAACTGCAAATATTGTTTTAAAAAGTAAATTAAAAAAACTGTGCCCATAATCAGCACTCTGATTAGAAGGTTCTACAGAACATGATAGGCCATCTCAATGTGCGTATGACTCTGAAGTGTTTTGTAAATTACCACAATGCAGTTGCTGAAGGTTTGCTCATCGTTTTGGATGACAGGAATCAGGAGAATGACAATATTATGTTAAGTGAGAGAATCAGCTTTCACAAAGATTGCAACAAGCTAAAACTATAATTTTGAAATAATAAATGAAATTTAATTTTAATAGCATTCTATACTTGGATCAATGAAAACAAGAAAATAAGTACTATACAGTGAAGTCATGGCTCAACAGCTTCCCATGTGAAGGAAAACAAAATTTTATCTGACTGTAAAACTTCAATGCCCACTCCCACCAAATGCAATTTGATATTAAATTGTATTAACAAAAATCCAAAATATGAGTAATCCTTCTTTGTTTATATACAACTTATACTTACATAGCACATTGAATTGAGATTTGATCACCACCACAGACATACTGACAAATCATTCCAGGTGTAAGGGCAGTGCTTGAAGTGCTACTAAGACTTTGTAAATCAGCAAGCTATGCTCAGCATGACGGAGCTTCCAGAGATGGTCATACAAGGCCTAGTGAGGCATAGGGACGTGGAGGGAACAGTTATGATTAATGCTGTTAAGTATTTAAAAGATAAGCCCATGGCATTAATTTTTTCATATTATTCACAAATTTGTAAATGAACATATTAATAGAAGTTACAAAAGACAGAATTTTGCAGTTAACAAAAAGCCTGGCTGTCTCTAGGTCAGGATTCAGTGAATAGCTAGCTGGCCACTGGATTATAATGAAGCATAATGTCTAAGTCATGTCTGTAATTTCAGGTACAACGATGGGCAAGAAACAAACACCTAATAAGCATTCTCTAAATGAAGTTTTCAAGTACAGTCTGGATGATCAATGACCAGGAATGCTTGAAAGGGATTTGTTTAGGGTGGGAGTAGGACAGAAACTAGAGTGCCTAGCTTCTGGACCACTTCCAATCCTGAGATTCTAGTTAGATGATGCAAACTAAATTGCTAAGCCCTAAAATAACTATAAGTTTTTATTATTTTTAAAATCAATACGTACATAAATCCAAATAAATTATGTTTTTTATCACACACAATTGTTGCATTAGGTAAAAATAAGCTATCTTGCAAGCCTTGAAACCTCAGTGGCTTCTCTGGGACTTGTGTGTCTCAAATGCATGAACTATCTACATCATTTCTCTTAGGCCACTGGCCCAAAGCGGCCACACAACCCACCAAACTGTGAGCAGGTGGGAAATCTGGGAAGCACACGGATACTCAGCGAAAACTCCACCTGTCACAAGAGCACACCATCATTGAAGATTGAGATTCTGGGCCATAAGCATCTGTGAGTGGATGGCAATGAATCATGTAACACAGACAAGAACATCTGTTCTTCTTGCTCTGCCCTCATTGCAGACCTTAAATGACAGTGTAACACTGGACTAACATTTGCAAGAAAGTCTGTGGGGAGATGAAACTGTGTGAAACAAGTGCACACAACATCTTCCCCAAAATGATAAAATCTTACATTTTAACACCAAGTAAAATGTGTCAAATTAGTAGATAGAACCCCTGTAATCAATGGCAAGTTTATGTCCATTTTTGGAATGTGCATTCATATCCATTTTTCACAATCTTACTTTGAAATATAATGTTTGATTATAACATTTTTATATTGATTATGCTGTTACAGTTGTCCCAATTTCTTTTCCCCCTGCTCCCCTCTCCCTGCACTTGCCCCCCCCTTAGTCCATGCCCATTGGCTGTGCATATAGTTCTTCTTAACATCTTCCTGTCTACTCCACTCCCTCCTACTATGCTTCTTAATTCCTGCATCATCTCCCTCCCTTTCCCCGCTTCCCCCTCCCCACTGACCTCCCCCTAAATGTTCCCCGTACCTATCATTCCTTTTTCCCTCTCGCTGCCTACTTAGTGTGCCTTTGTTTCGATTCCCTAGCTTCTGCTATTGGTTGTTGTGATAGTTTTTATTTTAATGTTCCTAGTTTTGATCCTCCTTCTAACCAGTCCCTTTAACATCTCATATAACAGTGGTTTGGATCTAACAAACTCCTTCAGTTTTACTTTGTCCTGGAAACACTTTCTCTGCCCTTCTATTCTGAATGACAGCTTCGCTGGATAGAGTAATCGTGGTTGTAGGTTTTTTATTTTCATTACTTTGAATATTTCTTTCCAGTCCCTTCTTGCCTGTAAAGTCTCCTTTGAGGAATCCGTTGATAGTCTAATTGGGACCCCTTTTACATAATTCTTTTCTTTTCTCTTGCTGCTTTTAAGGTTCTCTATCTTGAACTTTTGACATTTTGATTATAATGTGTCTTGATGTGGTCCTCCCTGGGTCCAGCCTATCCGGAACTCTCTGTGCTTCCTGGACCTGTAAGGTCATTTCCTTCCCCAAGTTAGGGAAGTTCTGCTTCATTATTTTTTCACATAATTTTTCAATTCCTAGTTCTTCTTCTTCACCCTCTGGCAATCCGATAATTCGAATGTTTTTTTGCTTATACCTGTCCCAGAGGTTTCTGAGCCTCTCCTCATATTTCTCACTTTTTGTGTCCTCTTTTTGCACTGGTTGACTGTTCCCTCCGTATGTTCCGATTTGTTGATTTGGTCCCTGGCTTTTCCTTTCTCACCACTTGTCTTGTATGTATTTTTGTTCATTTCAGTAGGACTAGCCTTCATTCCTTCCCTGTCTTGATTCAGCCCCGCTGTTAGGTCTGTAAGCTGTCTTATAACTATAGCTCTAAACTGAGCCTCAGAAAGATTCTCTATTTGTTCATCGGTCAAGGCCTTTATTTGTTTTTTCATTAGCTGTGTGATTGGTATTTCAATCATTAATTCTGCCATTCTGACCATTTTGTTTATTTTTCCTTCTTGGGCGGGGGGCTGTCACACCTCTTACACTATATTGGGCAGGGCCCCGTGTGCTCGTCACAACCTGGCGACCTTTCTCACCACACTGTGGCGCTTTGCGTGGGGGCAGGGATCCAAGATGGATTCCTGCTGTTACTCTCCGCTGAGAAACAGGGCCACCTCCCAATGGGGTCCGCCTTCCCGGGCATTGGAACTGCAAGCCGATGGATCTGGTCTGCAGCCGAGGCCGGCTCCCAGGCACATCTCTCCTTCCCCCAAATACAGGTGTGTACTTACTGGGTCTCGCTGTTCGCTGCCGCAGCTGCCGCAGCTGCCGCCTCCAGCACAGTTCGATCTTTCTCAGCTGTGCTTTTGCCCTTCCTATCCATTCGGATGAGCACCACTTGTTTATGTCTTCATATGTTGGACTTCCATGTAGCTTTATTTTCTGGAACTTATTACTTTTGGTTTTGCAGTAGTTGTAATCCTTCTTAGTTGTGGAGGGAGACAGAGTGTTGGTCTATGCCTCCATCTTGGCCAGAAGTCTTATTATAACTTCTGAATGTCATTATTCTCTCCCAAGATGTTACTTTTCACACTGGAATTCACTTTGTTACCCTTTATATGTTTAAGATCTGCCAAATTCTTGACCCATTTTAAAGTTAATAATATAGCCTCTATATTTACAACAAAATACTGCTTCCTAAGTCTGTTTATTCAAACTCTCACATGCAAACAAAAAGTTTATAAGTTCTGAAGGTTTTTTGTTTTTTCTGACATCACTCCAGTTACAGCTCTCTTAAACAATTTAGTTTTTTAACAGATTCATACAGGTCCATAGAGACAGATGTTTTTTGTTTTTGTTTTTAAAGATTTTATTTATTTAATTTTAGAGAGAGGGGTAGAGAGGGAGAGAGAAAGGGAGAGAAACAGCAATATGTGGTTGCCTCTCACACACACCCAACTGGGGACCTGGCCCTCAACCTGACTGGGAATTGAACTGGCAGCCCTTTGGTTGGCAGGCCAGCACTCAATCCACTGAGCCATACCAGCAAGGGCCAGGCAGAGGTGTTTTAAGTTGTGTTTTCTGGTTTCTTTTTTCTCTCACATCATAACTAGTTTAGGCTCTCCTAAACAATTCAGTTTTTGAACAAATTCACATAGGTCTATACTTTTGAAATTATAAATTTTTAATTCCATTACTTATCACATTTTTAGGACCACACTGAATAGATACTAAAATAGTGTTTGGTTAAAATCAACAAGCCACACCCAACAAGCAGGGAAATCTGTAACCATAGTAACAACAGTTCCAGAGAAAATACAATTGAAGTCACACTCCCCATGGCATTTGAAAATCCAGTTTTCACATTTCTATTTTTTTAAGTTTAAAGTGAGATAATAAAATATAGACTTTTAAGTCAGTATATTGACATAATGCTTTTTTAAAGCATTTTTCTAAAAACTGTTTTAAGAGGCATAAAACCAAATCCATGCCATTCAAAATACTATTGAAAGCCTAGTAAAATATAGGGCCCTAAGCAGGTTACTCCTATACTTACCACTTTGTTTCAGTCCTTTGACCCAGAATGTTGAGTGTAATAGTTATGTCAGTTTCTTTTTATATCTTAGTACATCATTCTGTTCAACTCAGGGCCATCTACATATCCCTCTACTCAGGAAAAAATGTACAAACTGTCTCAAGTCTTTACCTCACACATCATAACCAAAATGTACATCGATCTATTTTTATTTTTGGTCTATATGCTAAATTCAGTACTCCTATTCTCTCCAGGCTGTATGCTAGGCTCTACAAGCGTCAATACTGAATAAGGCCCAGTGGCCCTATTGAGGAAATGAAAGGTAAACACTCAGAGAAGCAGACCCTATTAGTTATCTACACGAACCACAAGGTGAGCCAGCGATGTCACAATTTGGCATGACTTACAAAATACATCAACTATGTAAACACAGATGAAAATAATTTAATAAAATAAAGTTTAATAGGATGTCATTTTCCAAATATGCACTTTTTTATATTATCTAATCATTAATGCTCAGTAGAAGAAAAATATGCTTTAATTTGTCCATTTCTCACTTGGAAGTTATTGAGCTTTGTAAAACGTAAAATTCTCCTGAGCAGTTGTAGAATTATATAACACAGTGTGATTTCCTTAAGGATTCTTTCTACCATTTCACAATAATATTCCCAAAGAAAAACTTAATGAACATAAATTAGTGTTAAGAATAATGTCTTTTAAAATTATTTTATAATTAAACTGAGTTCGCACATTACAAATCAACATAAAAGTTTTTCTCCTCCATTCCTTCCTTTTCTTTTTTTAAAAAAATATTTTATTTATTTATATTTAGAGAGAGGGAAGGGAGAAAGAGAGAGGGAGAGAAACATCAATGTGTAGTTCTTTCTTGCACTCCTCCAACGGGGACCTGGCCCATGACCCAGGCACATGCCTTGACTGGGAATCAAATTAGCAACCCTTTGGTCTGTAGGGTGACACTCAGACCACTGAACCACACCAGCCAGGGCTTCTTTTCTTTCTTTTTTTTTTTTTTTGTAGTCTAATATTTCCTTTGGTTGAGGATGTTTTAGCATTGTCTTATTTATTAAAACTATTATTTAAGTTGATTACTTGTGTGTTTTGTATTAGTAAATAGGCAGAAATTCCTTTCTAACTTTCAGAAGAGTGAGTATATTTATATTTTTTAGTCAACCATTTCTCGGGAAAAACAAAAATAGCATGCGAAAATAAACATTGTTACTTGATTTATCAAAATAATAAAAATTAAACACTACCACCTCAAAAATCAGCAAAATAATCTACTTTTCCAAATGAATGTTTTCTAATCTATTTTAATATACTAAGAATAAAGACAAAAAATATAGTTTAAAATTCATCTTAAAATTTTTCTTTAAAAGCTGTCAGGAAGAAAGGGGGAAAAATTGGAACTATTGTAACAATATAATCAATAAAATATACTTAAAAAAAAAAAGCTGTCAGGAAGATTTAAGATTTATAAAGTCTGAAAATCCCTAGTATATATAATTAATTTCAAAGTTTTCTAATTCCTTTTATTAGAATAATTTACACAGTACTTGCATTTTTAAAGCATGTTTACATGTACATTTTTCTACTTTTCATTACTTATTTTTTAGTATATTTCTCTTCAAATTTAATCCAAAATTCATTGATCTCATTAAATAATTCATACATATATCCTTTTTTTCTTACCTTTGGCTTTTTCTTCACAAAGTGTTATTCTAAAAGTTAGTTATTTAAAAAAAAAAAAAAAAGTCTTGCTATTCTAAAAGACCAAAGGTAAACAGTCATATTGACAAAGGCTGCTTTCATAAAGTCTTAAGGATTTTAATTTTCCAAAAATAGTCAACATCTAGTCAAAGAGAGGTATTTACTGAAACTGACTTCTAAACTGTGACTAAAAATTTTCTTTGGTTTTCCTGCAACTTGAAGAGAGCTTTTGAACAGACCACCCACTCTATACTCCAAATGAATGTCTGGTCCCCCAAATGTCATATAAGATGGGCTTTAGAGTTAGCAAGCAGGGAAATTGAGTGCATATGACAGGCAGGAAAACAGCAGTAAAGGAATATACAAAGAGATTCTTTCATTAGGATGGACTACTCAATTCATATCTTAATTGTTTTCCATATTTTCATTCTTTAGAGGGGTACAATTGGATACTTTAGGTTACCTAAAGTAACTTACTAGTTTTTTGCTTTTTTAAAAAATAAAACCAAATGGAGAAAACTAATATACTAGACTACTACTAAAGTACCCGCGTGAGGGGGAAATATTCACGCTGATTCCTATGCACATTAGGAATTAGAAAAAAAACTGTTGCCATGATGAGCTTTGCCTTTGGTAATATACACATGCACATGAATACACGTGCAAACATTAATGGTTACCTTTGAGGTTAATATACTTTAATCAAGCTAAATTAGTTATGAGAATTCTCCCCTTTCTACTGTCTTTAAGTTAAATAATAATATGCAAGTCTTTTCCATAATTTCATTTCCAAAAAAAAAAAAAAGAAGTTAAAGATAGCAATGATATAATCCAGCAATTCCACTTCTGGGTATATATCTAAAGAACAAATTCATTATCTCAAAAAGGCATCTGCACCCCTATGTTTATTACAACAATATTTACAATAAAAGACATGGAAACAACCTAAGTGTCCATTGACGGGTGACTAGATAAAGAAGTTATACCCACAGACAAAGACACACAAAATGGAATATTAGTCAACCCTAAAAAAGAAGGAAACATTGCCATTTGTGACAACATAGATGAGCTGTGAGGGTGTTAAGTGCAATAAGTCAGATAAAGACAGATACTGTATGCTGTCACTTATATGTAGAATCTAAAAAACATTAACTCACAGAGAGGACAGACTGATGGTTGCCAGAGCTGAGCATGTTTCAAGCTGCAGCTTTCTCCATCCATACAATTCTGTTTTCTATCTTTCAACTTTTCTGACCTACTTATGCGAATTTCTCACACTTTCTCTCACTAATTATTAATTTTTCTTTTAAAAACTATGTACAACATTTCATGAAATCTGGGATGAGAAGGAAAATAGAAACTGAGCTCAGCTGACTGCCCCAGTCCAGTTTCTGGAAACATGGCACATGGTCCACATAGTTGCTCTAGGTCAGCACCCATGTCCACCACAACCGAAATGAACTAGGATTCTGTTGATGTCATTCCTCTGAAACGATTACAAGGGACAGTGAGCTGGCTCGCACTGGCAGAACTCTGTTTTTATAACCAGAGTCTGTTCCAATTGGTGGCATTCATGACATACCAGCTGCTACATATTTGGAATACCTTCTCTGAAGTATACTTAAATATAAATCACAAATCATTACTAAGATGTCTCCTCTACCAACAGCTTGTCGGATAGTAGGAATTTACTCTGGGTATTAAGTGCCACTGAAGAAAAGAGGTAGAACCCAGCTTCCTTATTTCCTAAGTCTGTCTCCCAGTAATTATAACATCTTGTTCATCATCACATCCTCAGTGCCTATAACACTGCCTGGCCCATAGTAGAAACTTGGAAAACACCATTGAATAAGTAAATTTATATTGAAAAGAATAATGAGTAAAATAAATAATATAATAAATATATCTCTATTTCCTTACTTGTAAAATAAGTTAAATTTCTAGTCACTTTAAGATTGAAATATTAATTCTATTTATAACTCAATAGTTTTCATTAAGCTATGATACCAGTAAATGTACCAAGCAAAATGAAAAGAATCATAACCTATAATATCCAGATATTCAGGAAACTCCATTATAATTCTCTTCTGCTTTTTTAAATCCTCCTGAGGATATGTTTGTTGATTTTAGAGAGAGAAGAAGGGAATGAAAGAGAGAGAGGCAAGCACTGATGTGAGAGAAAAGCATTCATTGGTTGCCTCCCATATGCACCGAGACCGATGATCAGACCCACATCGCAAGTATGTGCCCGGATCATGAATTGAACCTGCAACCTTTTGCTGTATGGGACAACACTCCAACAAAATGAGCCACCCAGCTAGGGCTGATTCTCTTCTAAATCACCAATAATAAAGAGAACAACAAAAACTTATTTTTAATTATTTTATTTTTCATAATTTTCTAACACATGGTGTTAGAAAATGAATTTTGGCACCAGGATGTAGAACTTTTTTCAAGTTTAACCTATAAATTAAAAACAGTAGCTACAATAAGAATATTTAAACCTCACTGATAGAAATGGTGAAAATCAAGGCACAACATTTTTTGTATAGGGAAACTTTCAAAGTGGGAATTAAAAAAGCTAATACAAAGAATAAGAAGGATAAAATAGAGACTATGCTGGGAAGACAAAAAAGTGAATAACCCTCCCTAAAAAGAGAGTAAGGAGGGAGGCAAAGGGAAAAAGGGAAGAGAGGCTCACCAACTTATTTTCCTGATATAAAATTCAAGTACTTAAATTTTTTTTAATCATAAAATGCTGCTACTCATCTCAAAGAAAAAATAATCCTTATAATTTTCTAGAATTAAAAATACAACCACCTTCTTCGACTTAAGGACACTTAATGACCTTAAGTCAATACTTAAGGAACAGAAAAGTTTGAAAGCTTTTCTAAATCTAAGATCTACTTAATATAATCTACCTTGGAAAATTCACGAATGAAGATAGGACTTTATTTCTAATACCAATGTAAAAAATCTGTCTAACCATCTAAACAAAAATGTTTTCAACTGGATATGTAGCTCATTGTATTTTGTACTAAGTTCTTAAGGAAAAACATTGTGTAATACTGTTCTTTGTATTCCGTCAGGAACTACTGTAAAACATACCTACATAGGAGGTCAAAAAAGTACTTACACATTAATAGCACACAAATTCAGTTAGAATTCCAGTTTTCCAACATTTCAAAAACTGCCAATTTTCATTTATTTCCATTTTACCTAAATGTTGGTAAGTAAAATGCTTCCCAGGCTTTGTTAAATAAGAAAATATCATTAGTCTCATTTGTCACTTGTACATTTGTACCTGAATATTTTATCAATTGAAACAAAAATTCATAAAGTTGTCATTATTCTCAGAGACAATAAGGCAAAGAAATAAATATTCACTTTAACTTTTTCTTTCTTTTCTTCTTCAATCTGTGTTTTAAGGCTCAGAGCAGACATTAGGATATATCAAATATTTTTTTATAAAGTTTTTCAAATGTTTGGCCCAAAGTGAAGTTGTTCTGTTGAAGTTACTTAAATATTCCTCTCATCTTCTCAAGCACAACTTCAGACATGTTCATGCCGGTCATCCATTCCAAAAGAAACAATGATTCAAAAGAAAGTGAATAACTTAGGGGTCTATAAATGACACTGCAATGTATCTCGTTCCATTTTTAACAGGAAGTCCTTCATGCAGATGAGTGAGCCTCCCTGGATGCATGAAGCTCCAGCCCTTTCTGGGTGACTCAATAGAGCAATTGTACCTTAGAAATTTGCATCCACCTCCCTAAAAGAGATAGAACAAATAATTGTATTAGCCTATTATGCTTATTATTTTTATCAGTAGCAAAATTAAAATTATGCCATAAAAGCAGAATATTTTTTAAAAGGGTAAAAGCCTTTTTATAATAACATATTGGGAAATGTAAAAAGTAAAACTGACAATTACCTGGAAGTCTTCTCCCACATTGTTGAGTGCAATGTTGATAGTAAACGTAGAAGCATCATGATGAGGACGAAGGGAACGCTGTCTATCAGGGGAGTATTTTACCACAAAATTCAATAATGCAAATCCCTAAAGAATAAGGTAAACAAATGGATTTGCTTATTAATAAAAACATAAAATAGCATATTTGTAAAAACTAGTAGTAGGTAGGCAGGAGTAACGGGAGAATAAACTACCTTCGTGTAATAGCCTGCAAAGACTTTCAGTGTAACTGGTGCAATAAACTCCCGGATAAAATGAAGCCAAACATTCTCTAGATCAATTTGCTTCATGTGAATATCATCAGTTGGGACATTTTCATAACCACCAGATATACGGCTATCCTAGAAAGAACATAAATGACATCATAAAGTGTGGTCCATGAGCAATCCACATTTATACTATCTTGGAATTTTTTCAACCCCAAGACCATTATGACCAAAAATCTAACAGTTTAATTATGGCACACTATCTGCATTAACTGTAAAACTATCAAAAAACTTCAGTAACATGGCTTTGCAAATATATCAATGAAGCGAAATTGCAGTCAGTAGACTCCTTCCTACTTACCTAACCTACTTATCTAACCCACTTATCTAACCCAAAATTAAAAGCCCAACATAAGAAGCAACAAGTATTTATTTGAGAGCCAGAAGAACAGCTATTCAGAAAGCACTGATTCAGGCAGAAACCCAAAGAGTGTTCAGATAAACAGGCAAAAGGAAGGGGTATTTATGAAAAAGGGAAGGGGGACAATTACATCAACAGAAGGAAGGCATTTCTACAGGTGCAGATAAGCTAGCACAGTGTTGCTAATGCTAAATAATGTTTTCAATTTTCAGTCCAGGTAGCCACAGTATCTCCTTCCTTGTTATCATTGCACATGGTTGTCTGGGATACAATGCTGCCCTTAGGTGGAGTCTAAGGTTATTGTGCACTGTTTCAACACTCTAAAGATTTGAGGAATAAGATGTGCAAAGCTCTGGAGTGGCAGCTCCATCTTCATTTTAAAGTGGCTCCATTTATTAATTACATTATTTTTTTACAAAAGTGTATGTGGAGTCTGACTATAAAGTAGATAAAATTAATTTCCAAAGTCCTCCCAAGTCCCTGAAAAAAATGAGTTTTTTACAGTTACCCTTCAGGCAGTCTTAGCTGCTTGACTGATGGGCAGAGATCTGCTGGATTACCAACCACCAAAACAAGGTTTCCCAGCTCTGTTTCTCACATCTACTTTGTGGAACACAAAGTCCTCCCATGATAGGTTCTCATTATTCTGCCTGCAACCCGCTGACTTCAAGTTCTTCATCATTCTTTGAACTTTTTTCTCCCTGCTCAGCTAACTGGCTGAAGAATATAATTAAGCAGAGGCAGTAACAGTCAAGAGTTTGCACTTAAATTCTTGGCATTGTTAGGGAGTCTGCATGTGTGGGCTCTCTGAGGAAAAGAAAAACACTGAACCACTGAGAGTAAGACTAAGACTCCCTGCCAAGTCTTTGACACTGAATGCAAATGCAAAACTGAATTACACTAAAGGCATTCAAACAGATTCTTCCTTTTTACATTTTGTACCAAAAAAAAAAAAAAAAAAAAAGCTTAGACAATCTACCAGATAAACTTAGTATTAGAACAAAAAGTCATCTTGAAGAACATCACAAAGTGAAGACATACATTACCTTACCATCTCCAGCCTGGGGACAATGACTTTTAGGGACCATTCAGTGCAGTTACTTGCATAAATGAGACACTGAGGCCCAGAAAGATCAAATGTTAAACACTAATAAGTTAGTAGGAGCTAGCCTGTTCCTTTGGGTCTACTCAGAATTGTACAACAAAATCCTCTCTGAGTTCTCTAAATGTCTACTCCTCTTACCACCCACAAACACATTTTAGTTTTCTGTGTGCAATTACAACTTACATGATGTTTCCCTCCAGACCACTGACCATAATGCTCCATTTCTTCCACCAACTCATCGCAGGCTTCTTCAGAAAATATCGGAAACCAAAAGACATCTGGACAAGGCTATAAAAGAATGGCATCACCATTACAAGAATAACATTTTGTGTCTTTTAACTAAGAACTAGTATTTCAAAAGTAATAGGACAGAATATTCAATATTTATGTCATGTAGATGTCCTTTTTAAGAGATTTGTCCCATGTTACTGGCATTATTATTATATTACAAACAATACTAGTTTTTGTTTTTTTAAACATTTTCTGAGACTTTATTTTACATTTTAACATCAGTGAAATCATCATGTGTCTTAAAGTCATAGTCAAGCAGCCACTACAATGTAGTTTCAATGCTTTGTCAAACATTTATTCTGTCTTCACCCTGTATGTGTACATGTTGTGTGTCTGTGTGTGCATATGCATATGTGCATTTAGCTGGTGTTGCATCTGCTGAACTGAGTTGCCTTTTAAAATGTCTTTTTACATGATTTACACTATAATTTCCAACAGAAATGAAAAGTTACTGTATATACAGTACACTAGGACATGTAACATCTATGCATTAAGAAGTCTAAAATAAGTCTTTCAAATAAAAAAATTCTAAATGACTAAAAAACACTGTCATAGTTTAATTGGTAGTATTTTTTTTTCTTTCTCAGAGTACATAAAACAAGGTATCTCAGAATGAAAGACACCTTACATTCTCTGTTATACCTTATTAGCAATAGTTTGGAATACTAATCTAAAACAGTTCATTTTGTAAAAACTGCCTCTGAGAAGACTGTCTTGGAGCCCAATTTCTGTCAAAGGTAATTTTTCACTGAAAGAGATCTGCCAATGGCTCTTTATTTTTAGTGGTTTGAGAAAGCTAGGACATTGGGAGCACACTTAAAAAAAAGCCCATCATCTGAAATCTTCTGTTCATATCCAGATTTTACAGTTTTACAGCTAAATGACCCTTAAGGCTATAAAACTGGGAATTAAGCCATATGAATTTTACCTAAATTAGGATAGTTTCTCCACTTTCACAACACCTTCACTAAAGGAGAATTGCAGTAATAATTTGCCCCTTTGGAAAATATATAGCAAAACACTCTACATCATAGTAATTATTTTTTATTCATTTGTTATTTATAGAAAGAGTGGGATGGAGGGAGAAAGAGAAAGAAACATTGATCAGTTGCCTCTTTTATGTGTCCTGACTAGAACTGAACCTACAACACACGCATGTGTCCTGACCAGAAATCAAACCAGCTTTTCTGGACGACGCCCAATCAACTAAGCCACACCAGTCAGGGCTTGTAGTAATTATTAATACAAACCTGTTCAACTATATTTTCAGTAAAAATCTTTGAATAATCACGGTTTATATATTTTTCCTTCCAGTCCTACCAAAAAAAAAAAAAAATCAATTGAACAGATTAGAGCAAATACTTTTACAAATACTTCAATAAAAATATAAAGTATATGCATTTTAGAAATTGCTCGAACAACTTATAAATGACTGTTTTGGACAAAACAGGAGTTCTCAGAAACCACAGTTTATGTTTTTTTAATGTTTGCCTGATTCTGTGTTTGATCTTATATTTCTATGAAACACAAAATTTTTATTTATGAAGTTTTGTATCTCAGGATTTTAAAACTTGAGTGATCGATAATGATTAGATTTATATGCTATATCCTATGCACATATACAGATAAATATGTGTTTAAAATTGAACAATAACAAAGTCCATCAAATATTACTAAATATTAACACATTAATCAACTTTAGTCATACTTTTATAGTGAATTCCTCTAAAATAATTTCAATTTTTAAAATGTATTTAAAATTTCTTCTTTCACTTCAGTGTTTAATATTTCTCAAAGAATGATCATAGGGTTACTAACATTTCACTTCTTTTAGTTACTAAAATTAAGGTATATGACTTCATGTCAAAAAATAGGTCCTGTTTATACTAATTCATGAACCTGATTCTTCTCTTTAACCAATTTCTGACACATACACCACACATCTAGGATATCTAAATCTTTGTCAACATCAGCTAAGGAATCCTTTTCTTGGGTCAAGTGTTTCATTTAAAACCCCAATTATTTAAAGGGTATATATAAAAAATATTAAGTGATTTATTATCCCAAAAGATACCTTCTTAAAAGCATTTAGACAGTTTAACAAAAATCTTGATTTTCTACTTATGTAGTACAAATATAGGGAACCAAGGGGAAGAACTGAGGTACAGACATAAAATAATCCCAATCAAAATATGTACCAAAAATATTTATCTGAAATACACATTTTGAGGCTAGATTTCAGATAATTTATATGCCATTCTTAGTTTTGCATATCTCTGCTTATACATAGCTCACATTATTTTTGATATAGGGAAGCAAAGTTATCTCCAAATTTTTTAATAAATTTCATTTATAGTACATAATTATAAGAATCAAATTACTATATTATCTCAGTATTCCCTATTATTGATTAGTTTTCTGATTCCAAAATATGGGGAAAAATTATAAGTAAATAATTCATAACATTCTAGAATCTTTCTATCTTTCTTATGCATCATTACTAATTTTTAAAGTTAAAAAAAGCCTCTAAAAATTTACATTAATTTTTCATTTTAGACCACCTTTCAAATATGAATGAACAAACTGTGACCTTACTGATTTCTTAGATATTCTGATAATGGGACAATCATTAAATATTTTGCTATGTATATCTCCCACAAGGCATATCCATAAGGCTAATTTCAAAAAACAAGAAACAAAGTAAAACTATAGAAAGAAAAGCAGTCCCAAACTTACTTGTGATATTATCATTCCATACTCTCCCAAGATTTAAGTTTTTACACAAGCATCTACAATTCAGGATATAATTTGGGATATTTTTCCAGAAAGCTAACATTACGTAAGCAAGATATCAAATAATTCTCTTTCTCAAAATATCAAGAAATTTGCTGCTAAAGTATAACATGTAATTCTACCCTCACCATGTAAAAAAGTCTCTTCTCAAGTCTATTTCTGTGAAAGATGAAGATCTGCAGCTAAAATGGAAAGTACTTTAAAATACAAAAATGTCAAAAGATTTTTTTTTTCTATTCAATAGAGTGAGTATTCAGAGACCATTCAATTTACTATTCCCGGATGTCAAGGACTCCTACAAAATAAACAGAATTCTGGTAAGATGAATTGAGTCTTTGTAATTTAAAACTTTTCCTATTGGCAAGGGAAAACCATAAATAGTAGTATTACAAAGAAGATTATTGAAGGAAGTATTTTCTCTTGAATATGTGCTTACTTGACCAAAGAGACAAAAAAAAAAAGAAAAGGAAAGTTAATTCCTGTTTGATTTATATCTTTCAGTAAAAAAAATGATTTTAGACTTTAAAAGGAAATAGTTTCCTCAACTTAAGACTTCCTTTATATGCTGAATCCACTTACTCTGCAATTTTCTCTTGTTATCTTTGGTATATATTCACAATATTGTTATTAAAAAATAAAATGATAAAATAAAATGCATTTTCCCAAAGTAACACTTAAATTTTCTTCCTGAAAATCAAAATATAATATTGTCATATGGTCAGCTATTGTAATTTCTTCTGAAATTAAAAATTTGGTGGTGCTTGCCTATGTTTTCCTCTAGGACTTTTATGGTGTCATGGCTTACATTTAAGTCTTTGATCCATCTTGAGTTTATTCTCATGTGTGGTGTAAGTTGGTGGTCTAGTTTCATTTTTTTGCAAGTTCCTATCCAGTTCTCCCAGCACCATTTGTTAAAGAGGCTCTTCTCTCTTCATTTTATGTTCCTTCCTCCTTTATCAAAGATTAGTTGACCATAGAGGCCTGGTTTTATTTCTGGACTCTATTCTGTTCCACTGATCTATATGTCTGTTCTTATGCCAGTACCAGACTGTTTTGATTACAGTGGCTTTGTAGTATTGTTTGATATCTGGTGTTGTGATTCCTCCTGCTGTGTTCTTCTGTCTCAAGATTGCTTTTGTTATTTGGGGTCTTTTTTGGTTCCATATGAATTTATGGAGTGTTTGTTCTAGGTCTGTGAAATATGTCATTGGTATTTTAATAGGGATTGCATTGAATCTGTAAATTGCTTTGGGTAGTTGATGATGTTGATTCTTCCAATCCAAGAACATGTTATTTGCTTCCATTTATTTGTATCTTCCTTAATTTCTTCAATGTTATGTAATTTTCAGAGTACAGGTCTTTTATCTCTTTGGTTAAGTTTACTCCTAGGTACTTTATTTTTCTTGTTGCTATAGTAAATGGTATTTTCTTTTTTGTCTCTGTCTCTGATATTTTATTGTTGGTGTACAGAAATGCCTTAGATTTCTGTACATTTATTTTGTACCCTGCTATTTTGCCAAATTCACTTATTATATCGCCCCTATGTTCATTGCAGCACTGTTTACAATAGCTAAGTGCTGGAAACAACCTAAGTGCCCATCTGTAGATGAGTGGATCAAAAAACTGTGGTACATTTACACAATGGAGTTCTATGTAGCAGAAAGAAAGAGGAACTCCTGCCATTTGCAACAACATGGATGGAACTAGAGAGAATTTTGCTTAGTGAAATAAGCCAGGCAAAGAAAGAAAAATACCATATGATACCACCTAATACAGGAACTAAAGAACAACACAAACAAAGGAACTAAATAGAACAAAGAGCAGAATAGCAGTCAATAGGGGGAAGGGGGGAGGGAGAGAAGGGGGATAAGTAAGGGAAGGGTTTAGTCAAGGAACGTGTATAAATGACTCATGGACATGGACAACGGGGAGGGATATGATTGCGGGAGATGGGGTGGGCTGGGTTGTGGAGAGAAATGGGGGAAAATGGGACAACTGTAATTGAAAAACCAAAAATAAAAAAATAAAAAATTTGGTGGTGCTTTTCAATACATAACTAGAAATACTGAGAGAGAAATTTTTTAAAACTGCTAATTCTCTACCCCAGACCTAATATATGTCTTAATAAAAATAAAAAAATAAGTTCTCAGTCAGCTTTCATTCTACTCTAAAGAACATAAAATATAATTAATTACAGCTTTTAAAAAGTGATATAATTTTTAAAAGTTTAAAGCCTTTTACCACATTTTCATATTATTAACCCAATTTATTTTCATCCATTTAGAGTTACAGAAAAATAACTAATAAATAAAGTTGAATATGAAATACATACCACAGGATTTTCAAAAATCTGCCAGAGGTCATTGTTATAATGGGAAGTATTGTAATTAGCAGTTGATAATAGTCTTCCAAATTCATGTCTATTAGAAATGTACATAAATACACCCTATATGTCAAAAAAATAAGAGTATTAACAATCTCAGAATAAAGTACAAAATACACAGTTCACCATAGAAAAAATATTAACTTCAACTTCTATATTTTCATTCATGAACATGCATTTTATTTTTCATATAAAACATGCATGAAAAATGAGAGAAATGAAATTTTGATTCATTATGAATAAAGCCACCACACAAACTGATTGCTAGCACTGGCACTCAACTGAAAAACAGAAGAGGCAGAACGGACTGTCTGTGTCCCTTTCTCATGGATCCTAGATGTAGACATAAGGAAAAAAATTCCTGTTTGAAAGCAGAAGTGTTTTTG
Organism: Furipterus horrens; assembly: GCF_987537825.1. Classification (NCBI taxonomy): domain Eukaryota; kingdom Metazoa; phylum Chordata; class Mammalia; order Chiroptera; family Furipteridae; genus Furipterus; species Furipterus horrens. The sequence continues at coordinate 57,739,285 of NW_028327171.1, forward strand.
AAACACCAAAGTTCAATGAATTGTACCTCTTTTGGCTTCTTTCCCTTTCAAAGAAGACATCACATTTTTGAACAAGAATTGAAATGTCAATATTATTTCATCCGTCTATTTTATTCTTTTATTGTCCTAATATTTAAAACCGAACACAGATATTACTCAAACATTATAAGGCAGTTAAAGAAAATCAGTCTTATATCCCTGTCCCAAAAACAAATAAATGTGGCAACACCACTAAATTAAGTCATTTCATTTTGCACCTGTTTTAATGGTAAAAGGGTTAGTTATTAATAATAAAATAGAATTCATGAAAAATGCCCAAATCTCATTTTTATCAAGATGTACTTTATACATATTCCTACCTCTTCTCTCCCTTAAAAAACCAAAAACTAGTGAAAGGGATTTATTTAGGTTTCATTTCCTCATCTGTCAACCATAAAATGTAAATCAGCACAAGGAACTGACAGTTGAACATCACACAATCCCCACCCACAATACACAAAGCTTACAAGCACATATGCAGATTCAGAACCAATGAATACCAAAAGTTTACCGAGCTAAATGGAAAGATTTAAAAAAATGTTACTGTTAGTCAATATACAATATCTTATATTAATTAAACAAAAACAAATAAAAATAAATAAAAATAACACCTTTGGGGGGCTGAGCATTTGGAATGTTTCCGGAGTAGGGGAGTCTTTTTCCCTTTGTAACGTCTAAAATGAAGAGAAGCATTGGGTAAGTTGACCTGCACACCCACTCTCTCAGGTACTCTCAGGTAAATAAAATAGCAGCCCTTGGTGAAAAGCTGACATTCTGAAATGTCCTTCATAGAAAACATGCAGAACAAGCAAAGCTTATAGTGCACGCAAAGAAACCACTCCAGCATTTTTTTTTTTGATGAAACATAAATCCAAGCTCATTCCACAGAATTTCCAGTAGACACAAAATCAAGACAAAGAAAAAATTATGTAAGAAAAAAATGTGTAAGAGAGGCCATTCCAGGATGCGCTGTTGAGTCAAATCAGCCAAACATGAGCACAAATTATAATTACAGCGACTGAGGATATTCAATATAACAATGCACATAGGTTTGTAGGAGAAACGAACATATTCAAACAACACATGCCTATTAAACTGATAAAAAAATACTTGCCAACTTTTCTGATTTTCCCAAAATTACATTTGCTTACACAAATTTGAATAGAATAATTCAATCCTTTCTAAAACAGAAAATCGTATAAATACATTTTAAAAGGTATTTATACATTTTGAAAAAAATTACTTTCTACAGTCATTGAAGTTATATAATTAAAGTAGGTTTGTAGAATAGCAATATATCATCATTTTTTGGATAGATTAAATATACTACATTCCTTAATCCCTCTCCCACTTTGGAAGTAAGGAGTGTGAAGATATTGATGATAAAGTATGGACATCGATTTTCAGAGTAAAATTTTCTTGACTGTGTAAAAGATCACTTTACCCAGGCTCTATCTAATTAGTTTTAATTAGGTCCAGTTTTCAATATAGAATTTCAAATGGAAGTAAAGATGAATTCTTAAAAATGAAAAGCTTATTTGTAACAAATTCATATTTACTATTGAACCTCACTCTTGTTTATGAGTTAGCCTAATTACCAACCTAATTTTTCAAATGTTTCATAGGTAAATATTCACAAATTATTTTCCATAATTACTTCCAATTTTTCAACACAGAACCAAAAAAATTGGCTAATATTTACAAATTAGAAAGAAAAGGAACATCAACAGACAATGACACATCAACTGGGAAAGCAAGCCATTTTCTGAGACCATCAAGCAAGCCATCATCACATCCCTACCATTTCTCTAGCATTTCGGCAAAGAGCCATGTCAGGATCCAGTCTATCACGAACAAAATAGTTCCTTTCATTCATCTCTGATCGAAGAGTCTTTCCTTTAATTAAGTATACATTAGCCATGTATGGGACATTCCATATACCTCTGAAAGTAAAGAGAAGACATTCCAAAATACCACAAATACAAAATATTTGAAGTTTTATTTTTGTTTTAAAAATAAATGCCTTTTATGCTTTAAATTATAGTAGATATATAATTTATGTGTGTATATATATATCACTGAATCCTATTACATGGAAATGCAAACACAATGATACCTGACATATATACACACATACATATTATATATATGAGATTATCTGGTACACACTACATTTTTATGAGATAATTCACTATCTCCCTAAATAAACTTTATTTTATTTTAAAGTTGATATCTGTTTGACGTTTTGACTGTCACCCCTCACTTAGTTGTTACAGTTAGAGTATAATATTCTGTTGTACAGAAGGTATTTCCATTTAAGATTAAGCAGTTTGATAAACTAAAATAATAACATACACTGGCTCCCCAGAGCTTGCTTGTAATTTCACTTCCCAAGTCTATGCTCTGTGACTTCACATTAGAAGCCTGAAATCAGCCATGGTAGAAGTATTTACACCATAGAAATTGACAAACACTACAAATCAGGACGCCCTCCAACCCCCCAAACCAGCTGTTAGACATTTACCAGCACACCACTGAATATAGCCTAAAATTCTCCTAAAACATATTCTCTTGAAATTCATTAAGCCATCTCAAATTTTTGTAAAATGAGGAAGATAAAAAGAAATATAATCACAAGAACATACGAAGTACATTATTTTGTCCTTCCTTCTTCCCTCAGATCCATCCATCTCCTTACTCTGAACATGACTCACTTCCTAAGAACAGTATAGGAAATGATTCGCCTGAAGGAATATATATGCTTGTAGTTTTTAGAGAAGAGAAAGGGAAGATCTTGACAAAAAAATGTACGTATTAACAAGAACATAATACCATTTTGTCTTACTAGATGAGCCTCGTGAGAAGTGGTTATAAAAAATACGTATTGTGTCATCTGAATTGAGAAATTAATCACATAATAGCATAAGCAATAAAATATAATTTAAAAAAGAAATTAATCACTGGCAGAATGTACAGTCTTTCAATTTTGAAAGAAAACATACAGGTCATAAGATGTCATTCCTTTATGTAGTTTTCATACATGAAGTCTATTCTTGTATTACTTAGATCAAAAATCTCTACTTTATTCTTACCCTCACACCTTAGACAATAGTAAGAGTTAAGACAGAAAGTCACCAGTGCCTACAGCAACTTAAATAAAACATGAACTCCCTATTCTACTTCTGTGAACCCTTATTTCTACTATAGCCACAGTCAATATCAGGCATATGGTCTATACAAATAATCCCTGAGACAATATAAGTACTTTGAAACAATAGAATACAATCTTTATAGTGTTTTCTCAGCTATCATGTTTCTCCATTGTAGCTAACAAAAGCCTTTATCATATTTGTATCACTCAAATTTACTATTACTATTTGCACACCTATTTTTATTTTCACAAATAAAACATCTTTTTATTAAACTGTAGAACAAGAAGTGTGTGATTTTTTTTCTAAATTTAAGGGCACATATTTTAGTAATGAAGGAATGTTTTCCCTTTTTTAATTGGGCTGATGTATTTGAGAAACTAGGTAAAGCACTTAATATCTCCTTCACTCTGGTCTGTTGTGCATACAAAAAAAAAAAAAAGAATGACAGTTTTCCATAATATTACCTTACTAAAAAAATACTACTTCAAATGTCATTATTTTCTAGTTTAAAAAATGCCAACTATTGCCTTTGAAATAAATATCAATCATGCACACACTTTGTAACAAGTATATTCTTTTCTAATTCCAGAAACTGAAATCATATATTGGTAAGGAAATTGGTATTTAAAGGAGAATATTTTCTACTTTACACAGAAAAAGCTTTGCAATAGAAAATGTTGGGAGATTTTGATGCACAGCATTGATTTATAAGTTTCAAAAGCTATCAAAACAACCTCCATTCTGGTTATTAAATAAATTAGCTAAATTTGCTTTACAAACTTTTAACTAAAGAATAATTACTCTGTTAGTAATTGATCATAAGATTGCTACCCATGGTAACCATATATCATCTTTTAGTATTTCCCATAACAGTGAGTTGGTTCCTTTGAAGATATAGAATTTTAAATAAAACGTATTTTGTAAAATACTAGTTTACACAAGTATTTCAGGATCCCAAGTAGTCCCCAGTTTTCAAATTTCCATTAAACATAAAAAAAGATGACCTGGCTGGCTGGCTCAGTTGGTTGGAGCACTGTCTCCTACACTAAAAGGCTGTGGGATTTGATTCCAGGTAAGGGCACATGCCTAGGTTTTAGGTTCAATCCCTGGTCAGGGCATGTATGGGAGGCAACTGATCAATGTTTCTCTCACATTAATGTCGCTCTCTCTCTCTCTCTCCCCCTCCCTGCCTCCCTCCCTCCCTCAAATCAATAAACATACCCTTGGGTAAGATTGAAAAAAAAAATAGTAAAAAAAAAAAATCCCAGTAATGCTAGTAAGACCCCATCTCTAGATCATGGCATTTTATATTAAAAGATTAAATTAAGTAACTTACACTCTATTCCCTTGAACAATATCCACATAATCTTCAGATCGAGCATAGTATCCATCAGGACTAAGTGCTCCCCAGAAGTTGGACCACAGTTTTCCATGGCGAGTTACAAGAGGAGCAATGATCTTCCTAAAAAGAAAAAAAAAAAAAATCTATGTAACTAGTTTTTTTAATGATCACACAATTATGTGTTCTGGACTTAGCATGACACATAAAACAATAAAGTTAATTTAACATACATGCACTTAGTCCAAAATACTAAAATAAAATAGAGAAATTTCTTCCCAAAACTTTTTCTAAGTACACTGCTGATTTTCAATATTTCTTTAAAAGACTACAAAAGTAACTAAAAATGTGAATGAAAGTATAAAAAGGACTTCTAAAAGATCCTTACTTATGTCCAAAAAGTGAAACTATCTTAATTATTTCAGAAACTGTACTATATAAAATCAAATATTTTCATTGTTATTAGAGACATAACAATCACTGGTGCATTAAGGTATCCAATAAATATGTTGAATAATAAAAAAGAATGTTGATGGGCTAAAATATCTGTAAATGAGCCAGTACTCCTAAAGTTAAGTTCTCCCTTTAAAGTTTGTTTCCATTTTTTACAACTTTGAAAACAGGCTGTGCTAAGCCTGGCAACATGGAAAACTTCTGATCCCGTCACTATTTCAGAAGTCAGAAGACAAGGTAACTGCTGTAACACTGACCTACCCGGAAATAGTCTCTTTGAGGAAAGCACCTTACAAATCCAAAACATGTCATATTTCTCCGTAGGAAAATCTAATTTGTAACGTGTCAACGTTTTCCAAATAAGGTAACAAAATCTATTGTTTCTTTAGAATTACTTATAAAACACACTGCACTGTAGTGATATCTCACAGGTTTTAAGAAAAGCTCACAGAACTCCAAGTGAAAGCTTATGGACGAACTATTCTCCATGAAAAAACCTATTTGACAACACGCCCATCTTGTGAAGACCAGGCGTGCCCTTTCTCTTACCACAGAAAGGGAAACTTAGTCATAATATACACAACATGCAAAATAATGATTCTGGTTTAATTTTTTCTGGTTCCTATTAAAATGAAATGTTAACCAGCAACACTTGTATTTTTATTTGTTTAAAATACAAAGATAACAAATTAGAATCAATACATTATGTTTAAGAAATGATAATTCAGTGTCAATAATGGACAGATAAAATTTAAAAGAAAAAATTAAAATCTTAGCTGCCTCCCAAAGATAGATGGGCAAAGAAATGTTGAAAATCAAAATCCATGTGCTGTGTGCCTAGACAGCTGTGTGCTGAGTATGGAAATACAAGAATAACAGCTGGGGGTGATGAAGTGCACTAAATAACTGAAGGAGTAAAATTTGGAGCAAGGCAGACAACAGCAGAGACAGGAAGAAGAGAGGGCAAACAGGACTGGATGAGATGCCAGAAGCCTCATGCCCTAAGATGCAACCCACCCTGTGCTCCTCCAGCCTTCAGTGAAGTCTACTGCAAGAGTCTCGGTATATTACATGAGTTGTGGAAACTACATGCTCGGATACAGGGGCATATCATGTGAAACGACTCCTTTGATTAATTTACAGAAATTTGTGAAACTGGAGAAATAACCAAAGTTTTACTGGCTCTTATGAAGGATATTTTATATTTTACAAGGTTAAAAACATTAGATTGATTTTAAGGGGGGGTATACATTAAATGTATAGTATGAATTCATTAATGGTTCACTACAAGAATTAGTAAGTACCTACCAAGTGTCATATAAAAACATCTAAATATTATTAGAATCATGTGTATATACAAGTATTGAATTTCAGTCAAATTAAGAGAAAATTAACAAGGCAATCTCAAGAAAATATTACTGAATTCCACAGATTTTAAGAATTACAAATTACAACTTTATTCCATATGCTTTTTCTTGTGTGATGATTAAAACCTTATACACATGTTTTTAAAAATTGCCTGCAGCCTTGCTGGTGTGGCTCAGTGGACTGAGCGCCAGACTACAAACCAGAGGGTTGCTGGTTCAATTCTCAGTCAGGGCACATGCCTGGGTTTCAGGCCAGGTCCCCATTGGGGGCGCACAAGAAGCAACCACACTTTGATGTTTCTCTCCCTTTCTTCCCCTCTCTCTAAAAATAAATAAATAAAATGTTTTTAAAAATTATTTATACTTATCTTAGGTTGATATGTATCTATTCATAGTTATATAGTGGAACTGTATATACTGATTAATACTGAGAAGTCTTAGATTTTGAAGTATTAACTTAATTCTCAAATTGACAGATCGTTTATACACAGGGTGGGTTAGTAGGGCATAACAGCTTTCTCATATATTTTACCCAGTAAAATAAAAACAGTAATACTTCACTGTTAACTACTCTTTCATGAGAAATAATTGTGTTAATATATATAAGTATATTTAGAACAATACTTGGCACTTAATAAGCACTCATTAATGGTGTATTAATAATACTATTATTAGTGGTAGCAGTGGTATTAAAAAGTGAAGATTTAATATCATTATAAGCTGATATAGATGGAGTCTTTTTCCCATTTCCATTCAGTTAAGTGAAAACAGGTACAGACCAGTAATAATTAGTATAGTACTAAATAAACCCACAGCTCTGGCTGTGAAGTAATTTTTACCTCCAAAATTTCAACTTCTAAGAATTATAGCTCTCTTTGTAATAACTTTTTAGGTCAAAAGTTCTATGGAATTCTACTTCAAAAATATTTACAGAAAATTTAAAAATTCCAAATTTTATTTCTATCAGATATATCATAATTTCACCTACCTTTAAACAGAAAAATATGGCAAATATAATTGCAAACATCACATTTGTGATTGCAACTAATAACAAATACTAATTTTAATTAGCTTATTTTCTATTTGACTTCTTTAAAAGAAAACTAGTTGGAATTAAAAGTTTATAAAGTACAGAAAATGCTTAGTGTGAGTTCCTTCAATTTTTTCCTTCCACAGATGTCATTATAGTTTGCCCACAGTGAGAAAGAAAATGATCATTGTTTTCAAAATAAGTTGACACTGAATTTTATATAATACCTGTTTTGTTCAATCAAAATTTTTAAAGTCTTTGGATTTGTCAAAACAACATCTGCATCCACACTAAAGTAATAATCACAGCTGTCATCCTGACGGCAAAAATCCCTGACATGGAAAAAGAAATAAGAATTAGAAAAAAATAAATATTTTCTATTGAAAAATGTTAATATAAAGCTTATGTGTAAATTAAACAGTCTCTAATATAGTTTTCTAATCAAAATAGTAAGACGATATCCAAAAGGGTAAGTATTGCCTTGAATTTCAAAATGGTCAGTTTATTAACACAGATGTTCACAGGTAGATCAACACTAAAAATTTTAGGGCAAGTGAAATATGTTTTCAGCTAGTATATATATTAGAACATAAAATAACACATCAGAATGGCAATTTAGAATTCAGAATTAAATCCTCTCTAAAAGGGGAAAATAGTTTACCTCAATGTATTTATCAACTTTTTCAAAACTGCAAAATGTTTTTACACATGTGCAAATGCACACACACAAACACATACTGCAAAATCTTGTATATCCAAAAACTCAGATTTAAGTGAATCTTGAAGATACAGGTAAATTCCTCTTTAGATATTAATATGTATTTTAACTTGATTAGCATGGATTCTTTCTAAGATTGCTAAGTCTTTGCTTCTTACCAGGGACACTGACTACAGTGCATGATTTTCTCAGTAGCCTGCAGTGTTCCATCAGGACACCATGGAATGAATCACTTGTGATTCATGAAAATCTTCCCAGTATTATGGTTTCTGCATGAGGTCCTTCCTTTCTGGACTCCCAGATATCACTTTCAGCTATTGTCAGTGTGTAGCTCCACTGACAAACCAGTACACCAGGCAGCAAGTAGTTAAAATTGTACAAATAATTCAAAAAATAAGTTTTGAATGTGGACCCAAGGATTCTCCAAAAAACAAGTTATGGAACTATTAGTAAAGACATCGGTTTGGTTTTCCTGAGACCTGTTTCCCATATACTCACTACCCCCACACCAAGCAGTATCTATCACGCTGAGCCCTAAGCTTTCACAGCGCAAAAGAAGTCACCATGACTTATTCACCCTTTCATCAGTGGTTATTAACCCACTGCCTGGGATATTCAATTATCATTTTCTGAATAAATAATTGTTTATACTACTACCAGAAATTTTATTAGCAATCTCTCTGAAGTATTAAAAGGGTTAGACAAAGGACCTAAAATACTTCTTTTTTTTTTTTTTAATTTTTTTATTTTGGTTTTTCAATTACAGTTGTCCCCTTTTCCCCTAATTTCTCTCCCCTACCCAACCCACAAATACTTCTTTTGATATAGTATTTTCTAGATCACTGGGTAACTAGAATGCAGAAATAACCTTTCTCCCCCTTAGTCTAAAACACTCATTCTTACCACACAAAACCTTCAGATCATAGATATTTAAATCACTGCTTACATAAGTCATACTATACATTTGTCTGAGTATTTTTTAATCTTGACCTTAAGTTTAATTAATAGCTTGATTAAGTATGTGGGCTCTTAACCATGAAAAGAAAAATGAAAATCACTTCCACACCCTTTATATACAAACGCAGATAGAGTCTAACAGTAGAAGATGCTCGCGTATGTGCACAAACTCACATGCATACACATATAATTGAGACATCCAAATTTGGGTACTAATTTTTTAAGTTTTTAAAAAAATTTCTTCTGTAGAAATTGTTTAATTTAAATTTATTAAAACATACATTCCCATGTTTCTGGCTTCGGCGTGACTTAGATTTTCTTCGGGTCCTACTATTTTTATAGTACTGATTTCATGTTTAGCTTTATCAAAAAATGCCTTGATGTCTTTTTCATGATAAACTTCCTGTAACATATTTAAAAAAAAGAAAATTAGTGAGAAAATAAGACAATACAATAACTGAAGTATTCATATGTAGGATGGGTTCATATTCAAAGCAGTAAAGTCCAGTGTACATAATCACCCAATTACAGAAAAAAATCATAATTAAATTAAACATGTTTTATTTAAATTTAACCTAAATGTTACATGTAGAATCTAAAATAGGTAAATATTTTTTTAAGGGAAGATGCCTCAATATTATTTTAAAATTTACTTCTAGACAGGTGATAACATAAATATTTAAATCCTGGGTGCTATAAAGTATTTCCAACTGGGGCTTATGGCCTGAGAATGAGAAACATGTGTTGTAAAGTATCCATTAAAAATGTATATTAAACCTAATATATATTACTCTGAGTTATAAATAATCATTTTACAAAATAAATATTACAATACCTGTGACACCAGAGAGAAAAAATAATGTTCACATATAAATTTGTGGTTTTACAAACAGTATTTAACAAAATTTTAGTGATGTGAAAACTATCAACATAAAGTCATCAAATTAGTTTCATTATACTGTGCTAAAACTTCAATTAAGATTATCTGTCTCAGGAGTCACAAAAATGGAGAGACAGAGAAACAACCCCCCATCAAAAGGAAAGGTAGAATCTCCAGAAAGAGTGCTAAATGAAACAGAGGGGAGCAAACTATCAGATATGGAATTCAAAACATGGATTATGGAGAAGCTCAATGAGCTCAGTGGAAACTACAAGGAACTCCAAAAAAACTGCAAGAAACTTACTGAGAATTACACCAGCATGAAAAAGGACAAAGAAACTATCAATAAGAGACAAGAGGAAATGAAGAATACGATCTCTAAATTGAAGAACACAATAGAGGGAATTAAAAGCAGGCTAGAGGAAGCAGAAGATCGGATCAGCAAGCTGGAAGACAATGTAGACAAAAACTCCCAGACAGTGCAACAAAATGAAAAAAGATTGAATAAGACTGAAGAGGCTCTAAGACAGCTGCAGGACAACATGAAACATAATAATATCCGTATCATAGGAATTCCAGAAGGAGAAGAAGAGCAAGGGATAGAAAACCTCTTTGAAAGACTAATGACAGAAAACTTCCCTAACATGAGGAGAGAAAGAATCATGCAAGTCCAGGAAGCTAAGAGGGTCCCAATGAAGAAGAACCCCAACAGGCCCACTTCAAGATACATCATAATTAAAATGGCAACATTTAAAGACAAAGAGAGAATCCTAAAAGCAGCAAGAGAGAAACAACTAAGAACATACAAGGGAGCTCCAATAAGACTATCATCAGATTTCTCAGCGGAAACACTACAAGCCAGAAGGGAATGGCAAAAAATATTTCAAGCAATGAAAAACAAAGGCCTACAACCAAGAATACTCTACCCAGCAAGGCTCTCATTCAAAATGGAAGGTGAAATAAGGAGTTTCCAAGACAAAAGAAGGCTAAAAGAATACATCTCCACCAAATCAGCATTGCAAGAGATGCTAAAGGGTCTGCTTTAAGAAGATGAAGAAACAGAGACAGAGAGGAACACAAGTACAAAGGGGGAAAATGACAATGAGTAAGTACTTAAAGAAAGAAGGAACTTCTACCATTTGCAACAACATGGATGGAACTAGAGAGAATTATGCTTAGCGAAATAAGCCAGGCAACAAAAGGAAAATATCTTATGCTATCACCTGTTACAGGAAACTAATGAACAACACAATGAGCAAAATTGAACCAAAGGGAGGGAGAGGAGGGGGTAAAAAGGGGAAGGGTCTAGTCAAAGAACATGTATAAATGACCCATGGACATGGACAACTGGGTGGGGACTGAATGTGGGAGAAGGGGGGACAGGGTGCAGGGAAGCAAGTGAGGGAAAAAATGAAAATATAAAGAATGGAAATGCAAGTTCAGTGAATATTAGAAGGACAAGGATTTTCCTTCACACTATATATTTTTCTCCCTATCTGATCCCTCCAGAGTTTCACATTCTAAAGAAGTAAGTAATGACATAAGTTTCTTTGCATAAAGCTAATAAGACCAGTTGTTAATTGAGGTTTTTTTGACTAAGACTTTGACTGGAATGTCATGCCTAAAGGAAACATGCTTGGGCTCTGGTTGTTACCAAAAAGCCCTGAGGAACTGGGATTGACTTTCAAAGGTAATAAAAGCCCACGAGATAAAAGGCCTGGTACCTTGGTTGGATGTGCAGTCCATGGCAATCTTTCCAGGGAAGGAATGAAGGTTGTTTTCCTGGAAGATGGCTAGAAGGAACCTTAAGGCACATTGGAAAACCAGAAGGACTTGGAAAAGACAGGTGTTTACAGGCAAGGCTGAATGGCGGGTATGTGGCTCAGCTTCTGTGCCTTGAAGGGCAAACTGAAGGTCACCCTAAATAAATGTTCCTTGCATAAGTTCCAGCAAAGCAGAACTAAAGATCATAAGAGATCATTTGCTGCTCTTGTTGTGTTTATGCAAATTAACAGGATAAAATAAAAATGGACTTAATGCAGTCCCTTTAATGACAAGGAGGGTAATCTTAGGGAGAAAAATTGTGATTCAAGGAAAATCACAATGCTCAGTGATAGACTATAAAGTAGTGCAGCTAACCGTCTTTAAAGTTTCTTTTCATTTAAAATTTGTTTTCATTTGAAAGTTAAACTATGTCTGTGGTATCATCAAAGATGTTTAATTTACAGGCAAGAAGAATGTCAAATGCCTTGTAACTGGATGCCTTTCCAATAAGACAGTCGTACAGATTTAGAGACTGGTTTGTGGGTTATGTTACATAAATTAACATGTGTTTTCTATTTTCAAAGGGCATAAGCCTACAATCTCATTACCTGAATGATTGTCTGTACGTATAGGCCTCACTTAATCCTGTCTGCATCACTGCCTCCTGAGACTCAATGGTTTGGCTGAACTAAGTGGCTGGGTTGGTGAAGAATGGGGTGGTTTGTGGGCTTCACTTTAAAACTGGTTTCTCTTTTCTGTTCTAATGGCTTGGACAGAAAGAGCCCAGAGGTCTGAGAGGGGGAAACCTAAAATATTTCCCTCAGCCCAAACTAAGTATAATGGACAAAAGGGTTTTGAACAGGTGAGATGTACCTGGCACGCCTTCCTCCAAAGAAGCCCTTCTTTTCCCTAACGTGGGACATTGAAAAATTAATACCTGTTTTTTTGTCATCTAGTGGTTATGGATTGAATGATGTCTTTTAATCCTGTTGCCAAATCTGTTGCCTCCAGAATACAACAAGGATTCCAGCCTGTTAAATCAAGCATGCTATTGTCTGGGGACAGCCAACTGATCTGGAGTCTGCACGATCCTTCCCCATGTGGGAAGGCCACCCTCCTCTCCAGACCCCCACTCTTATTAGGGATTTCTGGACCCAACGGTAGGTAGGACGATGACCATGCCCAGCTTGAAGCAGCTAGAGGAGCTCGAGACCTTCGCCCATTGTCCTTTATAAGATTATAAAGGGTCTTAAGTCTGAGAGGGAGGGATTGTTATTTTTTATTGTTAAAATAATAAATAAATAAATAATTATTAATTATTAATTAATTAGAAAAAGAATATATAAAAGGGTGAGGCAGGAAAGCTTGTATGTACGACCCATGGGCGTGGACTTGGGGAGGGGGTTGTTGGGGGAAGGGGGTGCTGGGCTGAGGGGAGCAATGGGGAAAAAATTGGAACTATTGTAACAATATAATCAATAAAATATACTTAAAAATAAAATAAAATAAAATAAAGTGACAAGGTACTTCAACCTTAAGCATAAATTATTAACCAAAAAAAAAGATTATCTGTCTCCCTCTTTAGAGCATTTCAGAGTTTTTTATTTATCCAGTCTCATTAAATATTTTAAAAAGCTTCTCATAGCTCATTAATACTTATCACATAGAGGCTACATAGAGTTAATTTTAAACAAAAGAAGATAAAAACTCTTGCCACCAAAGAGTTTTAGGTCCTATGAAAGGAGGAAAAGTATAAATTAAATACAATGCAAGGTGGAACAAAAGCAGGCTCATAGTTTTTATATGGAAAACAGTACAATTAAAAATACTACAAGAATCAATTGTTTTGCATACTCACAACTGTGAACCTACTTTTGCCTCACCCTGTATATAAAAAACACTTTAATGTTAAGTATATACACTGCAACACGCTTTACAAAGCCAATTATTCACACTTTTAAACTTATTTTAACTGGTTTTCTGAAAATTCAGAACATTCTCTGGGAAAGGCGAATGATGAGCTGACTGTACATTTGGAAGCAAGAACAGAACAGTGGTAAAGAAAAAGTATTAGGATAGAGAGAGAATACAGCATTCTTCACAGCTATAGAGCTTTTCTCGATCACGTTAAATACCAACTGTTTTAACAGGGAAGAGACAAGTTCGTAGGGAGACACTGAATATTTCTGAAGGAAGTGATAATATCATATCCTTTGGAAAAGAGCACGCAATTGTGTGATTAACCAAAACAATACTCTACCTGGAAGATATTTCAAGTTTTAATGTTATGGTATTACCATAAGCTGCAAACAATTAATAACAGGTTCTGTAAAAGAAAATGCCACAACTAACCCAAAGTAAAGGAATATAAGGCCCTCTGACATCTCTTTATTATATATTAATTTGATCCACAGGAAATATTCAACCATTTTTGATCCACAAAAAATTGTGAGTTGCATGAGGCTTATCCCAATATTATGCTACTAGTTTCTAGACTCTTATTCTTAGGTCTGAAAAAGGCAGGTCAGTAATTACTCCAAAAATCCCCTATTTAATTTAGCCCCACGGATCTTTTTCAGATACAAATAGATAATAACAAATAGTTCCAAAGAAAATAAAAAATACATCTTACATAAAAGTAATTTATCAAATACTTACTTTGTTATGAATAAATACTTTAAGTGCTTCATTTGGGTAATCCAGAGTCAGTAATATGTCCAGAAATCGAGGTAGGAAAGGGGTTGGTTGCTCAATAAAAACACCTATTGTTACATTTGGATAAACCTTTGTTTTATGGCAAACATAAGAAAAAATTATCATTAGAGTGGTTGTACTTTAAATTCTATTCAAGTCTTACTCAGAACATCAAATATACTAGAATATCAATTCAATGTAATCTGCTAAATTTGAATAGCCCGACAGCAATTCTCTAACATTGGAAATACATTTTTGTAAACCTCATCAAAGTGATCAACTTTACTCAATCGTATCTTGGCATTACGAATTAGGTTTGAAGAGGAAATTCAGTCTCATATTTATTATATGGATATAATTAAAGATATTGCCTATTCTACTATTCAATGCTTCCTTTATGAGAGTCCTTAAAGAAACATCTTTCAGATCTGAACCTATTTTAACAGTTTTATCTAAAATCAGAATGCTAATTGTGTTTCCCCTTTTGTTTCCACAGCTTAGAAGTTCAGTGGTTAATCTTCAATTCAAATAAAGCAATTACAAGTGTTGGAGAGGATGTGAAGAAAAAGGAACCCTTGTGCACTCTTGGTAGGAATGCAGTCTGGTGTAGCCACTGGAAAGCAATATGCGGTTTCCACAAAAAATTAAAAATGTAACTGCCTTATGACCGAGCAATTTTACTTTTTGGGAATTTAGCTGAAGAAACCCAAAACAGTGATTTGAAAGAATATGCACACCCCTATGTTCACTGCAGCGTTATTATAACAGCCAAGATCTGGAAATAGCCCAAGTGTCCATCAGTAGATGAGTGGATAAAACAACTACAGTACATTTTACACAGTGGAATATTACTTGGCCATAAAAAGAAGAAAAGTTTACCCTTTGCAACATGGATAGAGTTGTAGTATATTATGCTAAGTGAATAAGCCAGTCAAAGAAAGACAAATACCATATGACTTCACTCATATGTGGAATCTAATAAACAAAGTGAACGACCAAGCAAAATAGAGACAGATTCAAAGATAAGAGAGCAGGATTACTGCTCCGTGGGGAGTAGGTTGAGGTGGAGTCAAAAAGAGAGAAAGAATTCATAGACATGGACAACGTGTGGTGATTCCAGAGGCGGGGGAGAGAGAATGGGTGGAGGTGGAAGACGGTAATTTTTGACAGAAAAACAAATACATAAATATTATAACCTTAAAGTTATGTATATACCAATTTATATGTGATAAAAATGGAATATAGAAATGTTTAGCAATCAAGGACACATTAACTAGTAGCTTCAATATGCTACATCTTCATAATCAACCTAAGTTCATTTTTATATACTAATGATAATAACAGTTACCATTTAAGGAAGGCTTATAAATTCATATATGTATAAAATATATATATATAATTTCATTTAACCCTCCTACCAACTCCCTAAGATAGCCATTATTATTTTTACATAAAGGAAACTTGCTTATGGCCCAATTGAAAAATACATTAGGCCTGAGATCTTAACTACCCATATAATTCTAATTTTTGTATCTATTCCATAATTAAATATATAAAACATATAAGAAATTCATTTTGCTTAATAGAATGGTTTTCCTTTCTAGTATATTTTAAAAGGCTGTGAGTCAAAATAGGCTAAGAATCAAGTGATATATTCCTATGTGCAAATAAAAGATAAACAATTTTAATGTAAATGTTTTTATCTTTGCATCAGAAAGTTTATGTAAATGAAACCAAACAGATAAAAAGTATGAATTCTCCCTCCAGAAGACACAATTAACTTTCTGCTAAAAGAATCAGAATAGATTTTTAAACATCATCAAGATGCAGCTTCATCTAGAAATATTTTGGCATTCTTTCCAGGTAGGAAACATTCAGTTTGTTATTTGATTGGCTAAAAATTCTTATTTTCATATAAAATCGGGCTCTATTTACAAAACTCCTCAGTGGGTGTCAAGTTGCAGAACACATTATTGCAAACCTGTGAACAGCAACTACAGAAACACTTTTTCCCTGAGCGACAGGTGCACTCTGTGGCTGATCAATCTCAGTCAGGTGGAGAAAAACTGAATACTACTCAGCCATTAGAAAAGACAAGATGCTACTATTTGTGACAACATGGATGTACCTTGAGAATATCATGCTAAGTGAAATAATTCAGACAAAAACATCAAGAACCATATGATTTCACTCATACATGAGATATAAAACTAAAAGCAACAAATGAACAAAGAAAAGCAAACAAAGACTCATAGACACAGACAACAGTATGGTGGTTACCAGAGGGAAGGGGGATAGGGGGAAATAAAGGGTAAAAGGAGTCAAGTTTATGGTGATGAAAGGATATTTGACTTTGGGTGGTAGGCACACAATGTAATATACAGATGCTGTATCATAAAATAAACCTATATAATTTTAATAACCAATGTTATCCCAATAAATGTAATTTTTTAAAAAAGAAAGTGACTCAAGGAAAAATAAAAACATTAAAAGCTCCTAACTGTGCATAAGTTAAACTTTATTCTGCTTTCAGATAATTACATGAATAGAATTTGGTAATATTTTACAGTGAGAGTATATTGTATTTGCATGAGTCCAGGAGTTACTGCAAATTTTATTTTTGTCTATTCTTTCTACTTATCTGGCATCCTGTAGATACTCAATAAGCTTATGGTCAATGGAGGAAGGAATCAGCCTTAATGACCAAAATCATCCCTAGAATCCATATACATAATAGAACTTTGAAGTCACAAGAACAATTTTTTGGAAGAAAACTATTACTATAGAATATCCTAAAACTACTCTAGTAGTAGAAGAAGTCATAAAAATGAATTCCCAATTGATCATTTACCCTAAAAGTGTAAATGATAAACTATAGTATAATTCTCTATAAAATATATAAGGGTAAGGCAAAGTAGGTTTACAGTTGTAAGTACATGAAACAGTTTATTCTTCTATTGTTATTTATTGATTATTGCTTTATTTTCCATATGAACAATTGCAAACCTACTTTTGCCCCACCCTGTATATATAAGTAGCATTGTGCCTGGTATATATGATGTACATGACATCCAGGCAAAACTGCACAGTGATCAAGAATACAGGATCTGGAGCCAGGTTGCCTAAATTCAAATCCCTCCCTCCAACACACAAAAAAATTATATCCCTTAAGCAAGTTACTTAACCTATATATACACCACAGTTTCCTCATCATAAAACTCAGTCAATAGTACTGTCTACTAAAAAAATTATATGAAGCTTAAGTAAGTTACTATATGTAAAATTCTTAAAATAGTCCTTGGTTATTCAATAATATATTATTATTTTTAAATCAAATTTAAAATCAAGCACAGATAAAATTAGTCAATAAAAATGCTGAAGCACTATAACTATTATTTCCTCGATGATTATGCCAGGTTAGCAGCTTAAAATAAAACAAGAACATCCAATCATAGCAAATTATTACACATTAACAACCAAATCCTTTTTATTGAGGTCAATTATTAGCTGGCTTTGCTTTCAAAAATACTTCAGATATACACAAATCTAGCAATTTTTCTTAATGTTTTAGCTTTATAAAACCATTCTCTACTTATCAAAACTATATTATCAAAACTATACAATAATGTGCCCCCCTTTATTTACAAATCACTGTATTTCATGACAATGTCTTTTTTATACTACATTTCACCCAATTTCACTTACATTTACTGCAGACAAGTCAATTGTATCCAGTTCACAGAGATTGCAGCCTTTATCCTGTGTCCATGCATTAGGTACGTAGTTCCCGAAATAATTCAGAAGAATCTAGTGAATGAAGGAGAACTGTATTAATAAAAGTTATCCTCTGCTCTCAAGGTACTTTCATTCCATATAACTAGCACATGTGACTGGGTAGATGATTCCTTTAATAATTCTATTAATATTTATCACTTAGAGTTACACACTGAACAACATTATCTCCAGACAATGAATCATAAAGCAGGTGAAACTTTGTCTAGAAACGCCAAAAAATGCATTACAAACCATAAGTCATTTAATTTATATAAGGAATGACACCAGAAGAGACACAATTAAAGAAATATGTCAAACATGAAGCAACAGTTTTAACTGGGCTAATGAGACTTATCAGGAAAACACCACAAATCAGGTCAGTCACATGAAGAGTAAGTTAGTAATGAGATAAATGTTTAAAGGATCAGCACAAACAGCTACAGTGAATGGGACACTGTCAGTGTGACTTCTTACTAACCATCACCACACAACACAAACACTATAAACCTGATTACCAAAAGGTACTAAAATATGCTGTCTACCCTAAACTAGGCTTCTGGGCACTGCTTTCAGGAAAAGAAAGTTTGCAAATTAAAACAGATCTGAAACAAACTGCTAATTACAGCCACCCCATAAATCCTATCAACAAGAAGCTAAAGTACAACACTGCTTTCCACTCACCCCTTCCAGACCTATCAGAGTATCTCCTTTGTGCCTCCTCCCCTAACCTTACCCCCCTCCTTAACTACCTACTGGCTGGCATTCCTTTTTTTCTGTAAAATCTGTGTCCTTGTGTGTTCCGGGTGAGGGAGCAGGTTAGAGAAGATGGATGGGGAAAACCCATAAAAACACTAAAATATGTTCTCGGCCCTCAAACAAATCTTGAATATCCCTAGATTTGAACATCTTAGGAAAAATTCTTCCAGTTTACTTAAAAAAATGTTTTGCACTTTCTACTGCAATAGTAATACCTATAGTGGTATGAACATCTGCAGATTTTTATTTTTTCTTTTCATGAAGTATTTCACTTCAAGATAGCGAAGCTACAGCAAACTAGTTTTGGTTGTGACTGTTACTTTTAACAGGAAGCACCTAAAATCCTTGTTATGCTATATAATCATTGACTTTCCATTGGAAAGGTGAAATGTACTCAAAAGAAAAAATGACCATCGAAAACATACAGAAGTGCCAAGTAAATTGTTCTAGCTTCCTAAGACCCTAAAAACACATCCTAAGGTACAGAACAATTGAGGTAATTAGTCCAGTACCATTCTACAAAAATCCTCCAAAATATTTGAGATTCCATCCAAATATCTCTATTGTACTGGAACTAAAACAGACTATAAAAACAAGTACAGTGTTAATTACAATGGGAAAAATCTCTATTAAATACTGCAGACCTAGTTACATTCGATCTGCACAGCACACAGAAGACATGAACAGCAACTGACTCATTCACATTTCTTATGAACTACATGATAATTCAGGAAACAAATTACAAGCAGGATATATGTAGTTCTGGCATTTGTTAATGACATTTCAAGAGTCAATGTGGTCACTTTTATGTTCCTCTATAATGAAAAAAAATTATTTTGCTCTTGTCAAATCACAGATGTAAACACTAATTTAATAATTCATGTTCTGTACAAAATTATAGTTTTGAAGGAAGAAAATAAAGCAATTCATGTGAAAATAAATTCCTTATTTAGCATTATGCGCAAAAGAAATTTTTTTAAGGCTAGTGGGAAATACACAGTTTTGTTTAAAACATCCTGGGAAAGAATATTTTTTAAAGCAAGAAAAAAATCCCCCAAATAGTTGGCCATATCTACAATTCCCATCTATATCTGCTTAACTGAGAAATCTCATTAAAAATTAAATATTTATTTCATGAATTATTGATGAGTCTATTAGATTCCTGATGTGAATATGAAAACAAGACAATATTTTTTGTAAAGGTCTGAGCAGAAAAGGCATTACCTTTAGTTCTTAAAACCAAAACTTTATTTCATAACCTTTCTACTTTTGACTGGAAACATCTTCCTTGGATTTCTCACCACACAGGCAGGGTCATCCACTATTCCAGCCTTCCATTTACATCTATTTTCTTCATTAAAAACTGCAGACATTTATGCTGGCAGCTTTGAAAAGTGCAGAAACTGTTTATGTATTTAGGCTGTTCTGGGAAGTCCCCAGCTGCTAGGTGGCAGTCCTTTCCAGATCCTTCTTTCACAATATCAAGATGTTGCCAAGTATAATGTCATGTCATTGGCAAAGAAACTTTTCCAAGCCCATTCTTTCTTTTTTTCAAATCATTCAATTATTCAAGGTCACAGTAACCCAAGCATGGTGGGTTTTATGCAAAAAAAATAAATTTTTATTGCAAGTCAAAATAGTTCCAGAAATGACTTGTTTTCATGTGCAAATTAGGCAATCTGATCTGGTTCTGTTAAACTTCTGTTTGTATAAAAATGCTACCACTGTCATGATTACTTAAGGATGTATATTAGTTGATAGTTAAAACAAAAGGTTGGGTATTTCATCTTTTCTTATGGCTGAGTAGTAGTCTGTGTATATATGGACCACATCTTTATCCAATCATCTATCAAAGGAGACTTGGGTTGTGGCCACCATGAATAATGATGCAAAACACAGGGGTGCATATATCTTTATGAATAAACGTTTTCAAACTTTTCAGGTAGACACCCAGAAGAATCATACAGTAACTCTATTCTTGACTTTCTGAGGAATCTCCATACTGTTTTCCATAGTGGCTATACCAGTTTACATTCTCACCAGTAGTGAATATAGGTTTGTTTTTTTCCTACAACCTCTCTTCAACACTTGTTATTACTTATCTTGTTAATAAATAGGTGTGAGGTGGTATCTCATTGTAGTTTTGATTTACATTTCCCTAACAGCTAGTGAAGTTGAACATCTTTGTATACATCTGTTGGTCATTTTTATGTCTTCTTGGGAAAGTGTCCTCTGCTCATTTTTTAATTGGATTGTGCTTGTTTGGTATTGAGCTGTATGCGTTCTTTATAAATTTTGGATATTCCTTGTTGGAGTTGTGTTTGCAAATATCTTCCCCCATTTGTAATAAAATTAACATCTTAGGAGCATGTGAGATCTTGCTCCCTGGCTTATGTTGTCAGTGCGGCTCAAATAAACTCTTTCAGAAATTTTCCAAAAAAAGCATCTTAAAAAAGAAAAGAAAAGCAGGCTGAAATGACCCCAATAAAATTAACAACTTATGTTAAAAAACAAAAGGACCTTAGGATGTATTATTAACAATAAATGAGCTTCAAGAATAAAAAGTAAAGCTTTAAACCAGAAATCACAGTCATTCTATAAACTGATTTATATATTTTATCTAGATAAGTATAAAAATTACATAGTATACAGAAGTATATTTCAAATAAAATGTTAATTAAAATATAAAACTGTTTATAAACCATTATGAAAACAAATGAAAAATAAGAATGCTCAAAAGATGTATACTAAAAAGACGTAAAACTGAAAACAGCTATGAATAAAAACAGTATGGGAGGTTAGTGGGATTTTAAGTGATTTTAAAAACTATTTATAAACCGTTCTTCCTAACAATAGCATAAGATTTAAAGAAAGTAAGAAATAAACTCACACTTAATATACTTGAGTCTACAAACACACTACAAATAATTTATCATTTACAGATTATATGTATACAGCCGTCCCCCCTAAACCACTGTTTAACTTTCTAGTGTTTTGGTTACCCTGATCAACCCCAATCTGAAATAGTAAAAGAAAAATTCCAGAAATAAGTTTTAAATTGCACATTGTTCCGAGTAGCATAATGAACTCTTGAGTTACCCCACTCACTCCTGCCCAGGACGTGAATCATCCCTTTGGTCCAGGTATCAAACCTGTATATGCTTCACACTGGTTTAGTCACTTAGTGGTTAGTCATTTAGTAGCCTTCTCAGTTATCAGATCAACTATCATGGTATCACAGTGAGTGTGCCCAAGTAACTCTTATTTTACTAAATAATGGCTCCAAAATGCAGGAGTAGTGATGCTGGCAATTTGTATGGGACAAAGAGAAGCTGTAAATGCTTCTTTAAATGAAAAGATATGTATGTATAGGAAAACACAGTATCTATAGGGTTCTGTATTACATGAGTTTCAGGTATCCATCGGAGGTCTTGGAACATGTGCCCTGCAAATAAGGGGAGACTATTGTATTTTTAAATTTAAAAAAAGCATAGATATTATTGAGTTCAATGTTATGGCACAAAAACCACTGACATACTGATGCCTCACTAAATAATAACTAAAATTAACTTATAAAACCTCATATAAAAATCCATTAATCTTTTACAATTGTTTTTTCACAAAGTTTATATCTAAAGAGTAATCTGCTTTCTTTTCCTGTCAGCCTGGACACAGGGGAAAGTGTGATATATCCACATACCTCTATTTAATTTTAACATAATATTATTAAATAAAACATTAACATCAGTTGAATGTTTATTTATATCATCTTTTCTCAAATTTTTATATTATACCAAATAATAAAAAGACTTCATGTTTTGTTGTAAAACAAAATCATATGAAGATAGACTAGATAGGATCATGTCAGAGAAAATATAGTAAGATCATCATACTGTTTAAAATGCCAGAATCAGTGATAGCCCAAACTGAGCATGTTTCCCAGAAGAGTTAAAACTTCATAGTACACATAGGTCTTTCTAAATGATTAAGGATTGATGATCCTTTTATTTGTGAGAAATCTGTTAGTCACTTTGTAAAACTCCAGTCAGATTATCCTGGGAATTCGTAAGGAGTTGTTGATCACATTGAAATCACTGAACCCACAATAGCTAAATTCTCAGGACCAAGCTCCCTCTTTAAAGACTTTTAAATTTGATGAGGATAGTACATTACCAAAAAGGAATAGTATACTATTTAGTTACAGGAGATGTCTGTTTATACAAGCCCTTGCCTGAGGCACACCAAGGTATCAGACAGAGGGCTAAAAGGAAAACTGCAACACACCCAAACACACACACACACACACACACACACTGTAAAGGGCTTCATAAGCAAAATTTGTCTTTTTATCAAATTTGCCTAAAGAAAGTTATAGTGACCCACAGCAATTTAACGACTATTTTGTCCTGCCAGGAAAAAAAAATGTCTTAACACTCCCAAGAATAATGCTAGATCATTACACTGTTTAGACTCCGACATTCAAGTTCCATTTATTGAAAAGCTAATGTAGGCTACATGTGTGCTGACTCCAGGGAAACAAAAGTGAATGGGATAGGTGTGAGTTCTGTAATTCCTAGGCTAAAGCACTAGTAAGTGGAGAAAGGTCCAGCTATGCTAAAAGTATGCACAGGAGTAAAGAACAAGCTGACACCTAAAAGGTAACAAGACTTAGTTGATGGGTACAAGAGTGGGAATTAGGGGGAGAGGATACCAGAATGAGTGAAATGCATGTACAAAAGACTTGCATACAGAGGAAACATGAAACTTTGTGAAGTTCAAACTAATTTAGGAGCTGAGGAAGAGAATGACTATCAGAACTGGGTGTGTGGATATTTGTTGTGTCAAGAATTGGGGGGTATAGGATGGTAGACGGGTAATCACTAAACAGGAGCAAAATTTTTAAAAAGCCTTATGAGACAAATTGAGAATTTGGAACTTCATACCTAAATACATGCATGGGTTTAGTAATGTGATCAGATTTCTAGTTTCAGGCCTCTGGTGGGCAACTGCTACCGGTGGGAGGTGGCAGGTGGCCTGAACTAAGGAAGTTGCCATGGGCACTGAGGAAATTAGATACAACACCATACATAGCAGTTAGAACAGCTCCTGGATTGGGAGTGGGAAGCAACTGCAGCCAAAATAAAACCCAGGTTTTGGTTAATCAAGTAGATGGAAGAGAATGCAGAGCTTAAGGTCCTGAGCTCCAAGGTCTCAGAACACGTAAATAAATCTACCAATGGGGTGTGCAGACCTGGAGTTCAGGAAAGGTAATAGGAGTTAGTTCAAGGATCTGAAAAATCATCAGCATTAAGAGAGGATTTGCTGATGTGGAAATGAAGCAAATTACTCAAGAATGTATGTGCAAGAGAAAAGGAAGATGCCTCAGATAGATACCTGTGGAACATGTAACTGAAACAGTACAGGAAGACCACCCCCCAACACATACACAAAAGGTTAGATTTTTTTTTTTTAATATATAGGAAAAAAGAAAAAGACAGCAAGAGAGATTGAATAGTAAAACCCAGAAAATTAGTAGACAAATCAACAGAGCATCCAGGAAACAAAGGGAAAAAGCTTTTCAAGTAGAACCAAATGAGAGCAACAATGTCAAAAGTTATCTTCGGGTGAAGTAAAAATGAGGGCTGCTGAGTGTTTACTATTCAATGAGCATGTCCTGGTGTGTGGGAAGGGGAATAGTGTGGCAGCGAGTTGTCCCTACCTGAAAGAAGTTTGGCTGTGAAGGGAGAAGACAGGCAGGCTGTAAGGCAATGTGGACTGAAGAGGATATTACAGTTTGTGTTGGCTCAATCTCTTTTTTGTTTGTTTGCTTTTGAGGATGGGAAAGACATAAGGGTCTTTAAATGATGATGAGAAGGAGAATGTGGCTGGGAAAGTGATACAAGATACAGAGAGGATAGTACATGGGAGGGCTGGAAAGGGTGGAAAAGAAAGTGGAAAGATTAACTAGAGAAGGAGATTCTACTTCAGTTTTAATGTTGGAAATGCTTCCAATGTGAGTTTTCCCTTGAATTTCTTCCCATGCATATAGCTTTTGTTGGAATTCAGACTACTCACTTCTCTGAAAAAGCACACATCTCCCCATCTTGTCTTCCCACAATGCAAATCTATCTGTGAATCTCTTTTTCAGATACTTATGAGTAAATCAGTCAATTCAGTATCTCAGAACATTGTCTTAAGCATATACAGTATACACACATACAAACACATATGTGTTTAAGTATATATACATACATACACACATAATTCATGTTCCATTTTTATTGGTTACCAGCAATACAAACTTTACCAACTTATCTATAAATTTGAAGTCAATAACATTTTCAGCAAGCTCAATTATATATATTTGAAAAGATCCAAAATTTCATTCAAAGTTATGTTTGTCGACTCTAACTCAGGTAGAAAATAAGTGCAAGAGGAATGTTTCTGTCCGATCTTAGTAGAGTTGTTAATTTAGAACTGGTGACTGAGATGAAACAAACGGTCCCTGAACAACCTCAATGATTTGTATTCAGAAGATGCTCTATATGAAGGAAGGAAATGTGGCTCATTTTCCAGTTAGCTGTTATTATTAAATACTATAGTGAAATATGTTACAAATAGAATTAAAAGTTATCATGCTGCTGAGAAAAAGTAATCAGCTAATCTGAATGAAACCATAACATACACTGTAAAAGATAAAGCCAGTAAATTGTTGGCACCAAAATAAAGCCTCTTACAGATAACAAAAAAGAAGATATTCTACATATTGCTCCATAGTCTATCTCCAAGAACTAAGAAGACACGAGAAAAGTCACTGTGAGTCACCTTGGTGGGTCCATTTCCATTAATTGCCACTGGTAATGTTTCATAAAATACATTCTTAACTCTGGCTTTGCCATTTTCAAATTTCAAAACAACTTCATCTGAGTTAAAAAGAAAAACAGGTTTTAGTAATTTAAAATGTGAGTGTATATTCATACATACAAACATATATTCATTTTAAAATTGCTCATGCATGCTATTCCATGTGTTACAACACTTCTAGTAACTTGGACTACTCCTAGTCAACAAAAACCCAAATGACACTGAATCAGATTCTAAGCACCTCACTTGCTCCAACCTGGCACCAGCAAACTGAGGTGCTAGGCTACTGAGGTGCTAGGCCACTGAGGTGTCTGGCAGAAGGAAAGCCTTTCTTCAATCCTACCTCTGCTTCTTGACAGTGATGTGATACTAAAAGAGTTAAATTATAGTCTCGATTTATTCATCAGTAAAATGGAATCCTTGCCTGCCTTTCAAGGTGATTATGAAGATTACAATATATGTACAGCAAATAGAACACTGCCAGGCACAAAAAGCAAAGTTTCTAGTTCTTGAAAATCAGGCTTAATGTAAATTCCAAAAATACAGGGTGTCCCCAAAAAAAGTATACACACTTCAAATAATTATGAAGTTGGTCTTTATTAAAATACATTTCATTATCAAAATGTAATAGAATCTACAGACATTATTTAATTGTTTTGTCAACGCCTGTTTTCAAACTGACATCCATTCTGGTCCAGGCACTGCTGACAACACGAAGCAATGGAATTTCAAACATCACAAAACAGCAAGATGGGGCTTCCCCACACTACCATCATGATGTTAGATCCTACCTTGATGAGCTCTTGCCAAACAGGTGGATTGGACAAAGGGGTTTCGTAGAATACCCTGCGCGTTCAGCAGACCTCACACCACTAGACATTTTTTTTAATGAGGATACTTAAAAGACAAAGTCTACACTATGAAACCTACAACAGTCACTGAATTGAGAGCAGCCATTGAACGAGAATGCACACAAATACCAAACGAAATGTTTCGTGACATGTTTGTGATTCCACTGCTTCGTATTGTCAGCAATGCCTAGACCAGAACAGATGTCATTTTGAAAACAGACGTTGACAAAACAATTAAATAATGTCTGTAGATTCTATTACATTTTGAAAATGAAATGTATTTTAATAAACACCAACTTTATAATTATTTAAAGTGTGTATATATTTTTTGGGGACACCTTGTATATACAAGTCAGAAGGGAATGAAAGATTTTGTTTGTTTGTTTTCAGTTTTTTTCCCTCATACTTCCTGAGCACTCCACACTAAATGCTTTCCACTCTGAGAATCCTATTACTCTATGCACTATCTGAAAGAATTATATTGAATTGCAATGTATTTTTTAATTTCAGAGCATAATGCATTAATGAATGAATGTTGATTTTTAATGTACTGATTAATTCTAATACATTAATGTATTTTATCAAGAATATATGTCTATTTATATAAACATACAGGTAGGTATACATGCATGCATGTATGCAAGCATGTGCACACAAACACACACTCCCCAGTGATGTGCCTAGTTACCAGGCACATTCCAACTAAGTAAAAATACTCTCATACCATTCCAGAGGAATTCACAATACAGAAAACTTATAATGAAAAATGTGTAACCATAAGGTGTAATTTATTTAGAAATACATCTATAGTTTCTAGATGGTGAGATACTAAATTCTAAGTTACTGAGGCCGGAAGCTTATCTTTTTTGTATTAGTCTCAGGCAATGATTTTAACCAAATGCACTTAACTGTATCAATAAGTTTAAGTCCAATACTTTTTAAAAGTTGCAATATCTACACAGTAAGCCTTAATCATAACCCCAAAATATAACAAAGGTAAGACCACTGAAAACACACATGTCCATTTGCATACACGAGCCATCCAGTATTTAGGAAGCATACCTACAGCTCCATTTAAAGCCTGGAAAATTTTGCATTTGTGATCCAATGTGATGTTAAGAGCTTCCTAAAATAAGAACAAAGATAGTATTAAAAATTACACACACACACAAAAGAAAAAAAAAACAACACTATCATATTAATATAGTTTTTCTTTAAAAATTTTTCAGATAGACAGACATGCTACATCTTCCTCCACAACTAAGAAGGAATACAACTACCTCAAAACTAGAGACAACCAGAAGTTCCAGAAAATCAAACTGCATGGCAGTTCAACAAACGAAAATATAAAGAAGAAATACTCATTCAGACAGGTAGGAGGAGTGGAGCTGGGGCGGAGAGGACGTGGTGTGGTGGTGGCAGTAGCAGCAGCAGTGGCAGGTCGGCGGAAAGCATAGTTACACGTTTTAAAAAGTCAGGAGGGACATCTGGTATTGCATTCCCAGCTCCTCACCAGACCATGAAGTTCACGGTCCCAGCACCATAGGAAAAAATCAAGCCTCATTGCTTCTGACTTTGCAGACCAGTGGGGAATGGGGCGGAGGCAGGAACTGCCGGTCTCTCAGCAGAGTCCGCTTGTTTAAAGGGCCCCCATGGTCCTAAGACATCCACAGACCCACCCACTCTGGGAACGACAGCCAGGGCAGCAGCTAGAGGGGTGCCAGTCCTGTACGGAAATGGGAGAAGTGCCTGGAAAAGGGGCCAGTGCTGGGCAAGCGGCATTGCTCCCCTCAGACCCCTCCCCCACATACGGCATCACAACATGGTGAAACAGATCGCCCTGTACTGACAAATACCTAAGGCTCCGCCCCTAACATCATAACAGGAGCGACAGCTGAACCTAAGACACAGAGGCAAACTCACACAGGAGCCTGTCAAGATGAGGAGACAACTTCCAGCCAAGATGGAGGCCTAGACTGACATGCTCTGTCTTCCTCCACAACTAAGAAAGAATACAACTACCACAAAATCAGAAATAACCAGAAGTTCCAGAAAATAAAGCTACATAGAAGTCCACCGTATGAAGTTATAAAGAAGTGGTGCTCATCCGGACAGGTAGGAGGGGTGAAGCTAGGGCAGAGAGGTCAAGCTGTGCTGGTGGCAGCAGCTGCGGTGATGGCAGTGGGACGATGGTAAGCACAGACACCTGTATTTAAAGGGAGGAGAGAAGCGCCTGGGGAGCACCCCCGGCTGCAGACGAAACCCGTCAGCTCACGATTCCAACGCCAGGGAAGGCAGACCCCCATTGCCTTGGACTGTGAGGGCCAGAGGGCGTGGGATAGAGAAAGAGGCTCCTGGTCTCTCAGCAGAGAATGAACAGCAGGAATCCATCTTGGACCCCCACCCCCATGCAAAACGCCACAGTGTGGTGAGAAGGGTCACCCAGTTGTGATGAGTGCATGGGGCTCTACCCCCTATAACGTAGGAGGTGTGACAGCCCCACCCAGGAAGCAAAGGTAAACACAAAACTGTCAGATGGCACAGATCATAAAGAGATCCCAAACATACAGCAAATATCTAATTTAATGGCTCAGAAGATAGGAAATCTTTCTGAGGCACAATTCAGAGCTTTGGTTATAAAAATGCTTACAGACCTAACAGCAGATCTTAAACAAGACGGGGAGGGAATGAAAGCTAGCCCTGCTGAAATGAATAAAAACACATGTGAAACTAGTGGTGAGGGCAAGAAGACCAGGGATCCAATCAACAAATCGGAACATAGGGAAGGAACAAACAGTCAACCAGTGCAGAAAGAGGAAATGAAAAGTGAGGAAAACGAGAAGAGGCTCAGAAACCTATGGGACAACTATAACCAAGCCAACATCTGAATCATAGAGTTGCCAGAAAGTGAAGAACAACTAGAAATTGAAAAATTATGTGAAAAAATCATGAAGCAGAACTTCTCTAACTTGGGGAAGGAAATAGACTTACAGGTCCAGGAAGCACAGAGAGTTCCAAAAAAAATGGACCCAGGGAGAACCACACCAAGACACATTAGAATCAAAATGTCAAAAATTAAGGATAAAGAGGGAATCTTAAAAGCAGCAAGAGAGAAGAAGAGAATTACATACAAAGGGGTCCCAATAAGACTATCAGCTGATTTCTCAGAAGAAACTCTGCAGGCAAGAAGGGACTGGCAAGAAATATTCAAAGGAATGAAAAGCAAAAACCTACAGCCACGATTACTCTATCCAGCGAAGCTGTCATTCAGAACAGAAGGGCAGAGAAAGTGCTTCCAAGACAAAGTAAGACTGAAGGAGTTTGTTAGATCCAAACCACTGTTATATGAAATGTTAAAGGGACTTGTTTAGAAGAAGGAGGATCAAAACTTTGAACATTAAAATGAAAACTGTATCACAACAACCAACAAAAGAAGCTAGGGAATTGAAACAAAGGTAGACTAACTAAGTAAGCAACGAGAGTGGGAAAAGAATTATAGGTATGGGGAACATTTTGGGAGGAGGTCAGCAGGGAGGGGGGAGGGGGGAAAGGGAGGGAGATGGTACAGGAATTAAGAAGCATAGTAGGAGGGAGTGGGGTAGACAGGAAGATGTTGAAAAGAACTATATGCACAACCAATGGGCATGGACTAAGAGTGGGAGGAACTGGAGGGAGGGGTGTCACTGGGTGGAGGGGAACAAAGGGAAAATAAATTGGGACAGCTGTAACAGCATAATCGATAAAGCATATTAAAAAAATTTTTTTAATCCCATGTGTAAATAAAGACTAATCTTATACTTGATTAAATTAGAGGGCAGAAGGTAGGAAAAAGCATTCATGCTGTTCTCCAAGTATTTCCACTTCTCCACCCTCTGACTAATTCTAGCCAGTTCAATTGTTAGCAGAATTAAAATAAATCATTTCCAACCTGGAGATGCCATTTCTAGTTTGAGACCCTAAGTGTGCTCCTTCTCCTTGGCACAAGCAGCAGCAAGGTTGGATATGGCTGGTCCATCAGCCAGGGTGCCTAAGTGACTACAATAAGCAGAAACACCCTGCTCACTGATAATGGACTGGTTGCAGAAGAAATAAACCTCTGTTGTGTTAAGTTATTGAGCCTGGGCTTATTACTGCAGCATAAAGTGCCTGAATGCCACAACGTAAACATTAATCAGCTTTACAAACTTTGACTCTCAGTGCAGCAGTTTCTCAGCTACCTTGCTCTGTCACAATATTCCTAAAATTATCTTTGCATGCTGTTATGAATCGAATATCTGTGTCCCCTCAAAATTCATATATGGAAGTTCTAAGCCCACTGTGGTGACATTTGTAGTTAGGGCCATTGGTGGTAATGAGGGTTAAATTCGGGTTATGAGAGTGGGACCCTCAGGATGGGAATTTTGTCCTTATAAGAAGAAATATGAGTTTGGGCACACAAACGCATGTTCTCTCTCTCCCTCCGTCTATCTGCCCCATGTGAGGACACAGCAAGAAGACGGCCATCTCAAGCCAGGAAGGAAGTTCTCACCAGAAACTGACCATGCTGGCAACCTTATCTCAGACTTCCAGACTCCAGAACTGTGAGAACTGAATGTCTGTTGTTGAAGCTACCCAGTCAGAGGTATTTCATTATGGCAATCCTAGCAGACAAAGACATGCTAACTAGATAAAAATCTTAGGTTAACAGTATTTAGACAACCAAAAATATCGCAAACTGAGCAATGAGGAAGCACCCTAAAATAAAGACAACAACATAAGCCTCAAAGCACTGCCCCAGGTGAATTACGCCAAGAAAAGGTGAGCACCATGCTGCCCAAGCGAGCACTTGGGCCAGGAGGAGGCTTCTCCAGGTGAGAGACAAGTCCCCAGGTCTGCCATGTCAGACACACAAGGGAAAGTGAAAGACAGGGATGAAGAAAACAAACAGTTTAAGAATGAAGTTTCTGGCCCTGGCTGCTGTGGCTCAGTGAATTGAGCGTCGGCCTGCGAGCCAAGTGTTGCTGGTCCGATTCCCAGTCAGGGCACATGACTAGGTTGCACGTCAGGTCCCCAGTTGGGGGCACGAGTGAGAGGCAACCACACAGTAAAAAAAAAAAGAATGAAGTTTCTTAAGTATTAAGTGTCTATTGAAAATATTTATATGACTGAAGTATTTATCTAAGAAACAAACAGTTTTAGTTACAAAGTCACTATAAAATAAACCTTGTCACCAAAAAAAAAAAACCTTGTTTCCTAATGACAGCATCCACAAAGACACAATTCAGTAAATTTCAGAAATATTGGTTATATATAGTAAATTTATTGAAACATTAACCTGTAATAAAAATATTGCTGAATTAGAGAACTTTGGTTTTACTTTTCTCTAAAGTTTCATTAAGTCAATCTCAAGAGTGTTCTCTCTAGGGCCTGTGGCAGACTGCTATTAGCCCCAACATTCACCCCCCCTTAATTACAGGAATCAGGTTTCTAGAAGGACATATGTACCTGAAATAAAGGACAACACTTCCTCTGCATGTTATAGGTAGCCACATAAATATGTTGCAGTAAAACAAAAATGTGAGAAAGTACTTTGTGGTAAAGGAGTTGACAAAACCGAGATGGTCCCTTATTTACTATTCTGCTGTTAACTGCCCAGAATCTCCACTAGCTAACATGAACAAGGGGGTTACACTGAAAATGGGAGCAGGAACTACTACACACCCTCTTCAGTGGATCAATGTAAATTTTAGTATAAAATAGCTGATCATCATCATTATCCTGTAGATTCCACTGCTGAACTATACGGTTGATATATGAAGCATAACCAATAAATCCTGCAATACAACAAAGAAAGAATGCAGAGTTTAGTATTCAAAGACCAAAACTCATGTCTATGTTAATTCCATTAATCCCACCAACCCACTGCACAGTTACAAATCCATTAGGTCTAATCCTTAGCTCAGGATGTCACAGCTCACCATGAGAGAAATATGAGTTATGGAGAGTTCTTTGTTTTATATGTAAGTTACAATAGAGTGAGCTTTAATTCTAATTGTAAATCAAAGATTCTTTCAAAAAACACATTCCCAAAACTAACTAACACAAGAGGGGGAACTAATACTTTCCAAGGCTCCTAAGAGAAACAGTTACTTGTAAAAGAATAGATGGAAGAACATTCTTTTCTGACCTTCTAAAATGATCTTCTTGGCTCCTTTATACAGGATTCACTGTTTCTGAAAAAAGAAAATCTCTACTACAATGATTTTAACATCAGTGCCAGATGCTAACGCAATCAGAGGAATGTTGGATTTGTCACTGACTATAAACATCCCAATGAAATTTTATATCTAGGACATTTGGGGATTTTTTCCTTTACTTGAGCTACTCGTTATAGTACCTGCTAAACCATTTTCTGGCTAGCTTTTGTGTGTCATAGTCTGGAGGAAAGGAAGTCTAAAATTGGATTTTTCCCCTTGGCCTGAGAACATAAGCATTAAGTTTGCCAACAACATTTGTCTATAAAAAAACATGGACAACAGGATCATTTTTCCCTTGTTTGAATCTTCCTCTAAGTTTTAAAAATTCAGCCAAACTATGTTTCACTGACATGCAATACTTTTTAAAAGAGAACTATTTTACTCCTGTGAATTAAAAAGAAACCTAAATTTTTATCCTCAAAATTAAAATCCCCTCATAAAAATATAAGAATTAAAAGAAATAGGTCCAGGAATATTACTGTTACCTAGTGAAAACAAGACAAAATAAAAACATGGCTAAACCAACCACTGGCTGCTCATTTTTGTTATTTTTGCCAAATAAAAAAGTCTTAAAACACTGAAAAATGCAATTTTTAATCCTGTGACCAATCTTCCCTGATGAAAAATATATGCAAGTAGACTATACGATTTTCAATGGTTTGTGTTACTGTTTTTCAAAAATTATGTTTCCTTATCATTTTTATAAATCCCAAACATCCTAAAAAATATGAAAAGGAATTATAATTGACCGTTGAACAACATGGGTTTGAATTACCTGGGTCCCCTTAGACATGGATTTTTTTTCAATAAATATACTATTAATCCTCTATATCTATGGGTTTCCTATCTGTGGATTCAACCAGCTATGGATTGAAAATAGTGTTTTTGATACAAGGTTAAGAATCCACAGATGTGAAGGACCAACTGTATGCATCGTTTTATGCGATTTTCAATGAGACTTGAGCATCTGTGGATTTTGCTGTCTGCAGGGTATCCTGGCACCAATTTCCCTAGGGTACTGAAGAATGCTGAAGTTTTGGGGAAGTCAAAATTTATACATGAATTGTTGACTGCATAAGGATCAATGCTCTTAACTCTGCATTGTCCAGTAGTCAAATATATATCTATTTTCATTGTATGTCATATGTATTTTATATGATTTATATATTTCTATTAAACCACCATATTATTTCAAACCAATAAAGTTTCTCATATTCTGCAATTTTCCTTAGAAGGAAACATGTTCACTCTCCATGATAAAGATTTTTTAAATTAAAAGATATGCCCAGAAACAAAATTTATATCCCTTAACTGACTCTCGGTATATCATTCATGAAATTACATTAAACTTTTATTGAACATATCTAGATTTTCTACCACCTCTTTAATTATTCTACTCCAAAAAGCATAAGTATTATGTTTTGATATCCTTGTATGATCTTTCTCATTTATAAACATCTTTTCCTTAATTAAACCTGCTCACAAAGGCACTCACTTGGTAGTTTTTTCTGCTATGTCTACAGTACTGTGCAGCTGTCTGAAATTAAATTTATGAGTAGATATATCATGATCAAGATTAATTTACATTTCATTATACATGTTAGAAAGAAAATAATAAATATAAAATAAAACATCCCAGAGTTGAAGAGCAAAGCAGTTTTTAAACTACCTAGGACTTAATGATAATTTGAAAGATTAGTCATACTGAGGGCCTGACAGTTTGAAAGCAGAAGCAGCACCAAGCTACAATTCAAGTGTTCAGACAAGAAGTTGAGAGTAGAAGCTTCTTAGCTTCATGTCAGTGCATGAACTGGAAACCCAAGGGAAAGACTGCTAAGACAATGAGGACTGAGTAACCAATGTGACAAACCCTAGATTTTGACTTGAACACCAAAGTAAAATCCAAAGCTGGTAGATAGATAGATTACGAAACTGTAACATAATCAAGAGATCCCCAAAACCATGAACTGTAGTTATATTGAGATGGTGAGGAAAATGAGCTAAAGCTTGTCAGTACAAACTGGGATTTAAGGTTTTAGAAGTATAATATTTATATGGCCTGACAAAGTTCTATGGTACAACTATAACAATGATTTACTTTTAAAAAGGTGCAGATGAATAGAGTTGGAACTTGGGCATCTCAGAGAACATAAACTACTTGCTAAGAAAGGTTTCATTCCCTAAGCAGCTGAGCAAAGCCTAGAATTCAGACATGCTGCTACTTAAAGCAGCACTTATTTTTTATTCTCACCCAAGGACATGCTTACTGATTTCTCGAGAAAAGGGAAAGGAGGGAAAAAGAGGGAGAGAAACTGACTGGTTGCCCCTCACACATGTTGTGACTGGGGACTGAACCCACAACCTAGGTATGTGCCTTGACCAGGAATCGAACCTGTGAACTTTCTGTTTCCAGGACGATGCTCCAACAAACCCACACCATCGAGGACAAAGTAGCACTTATTTGAACTAGCCTGAATAGTATCAGTTGTGTGTGTGTGTGTATGTAAATCACTCACAAACATCTGGTCTTCCAGTGTGGCTTACATGTCTAACATGTTCCCCTCATTCTATTTGATTATAAATTATAGCTATGTGTTTAGATTAATCTCAGTCTAAAAAGAACATTTTAGAGTCATATTAATGTCCAAAGTCAAATTTCACTTTATATTTTGATGGGAGGGGAGAAATGTGATAATTTGTTCCTTTAATCCATGGTGGCATAGCTAATGCAGCATTTGGAGTATACCACACAGGGCATGCTGAATCCTTTATAAAAATTTTTACTTATTGATTTTAGAGAGAGAGAAGGGAAGGAGGAAAGAGGAGAAGAGAAGAGAAGAGAAGAGAAGAGAAGAGAAGAGAAGAGAAGAGAAGAGAAAACACTGATTTGTTGTTCCACTTATTTATACATTCATTGGTTGATTCTTGTATGTGCCCTAACTGGGGATCAAGTCTGCAACCCTAACACATGGAAATGATGTTCTAACCAACTGCTACTGAGCCAGAACTGCATGTTGAATCTTTTTGATTAGTGATTTCAAGACAAATACTCATACTCCAATATATTTAAGATACAGATAAAATTAAATATTGCCTATTTTTTAAAGCTATATGATTGTAGCTTACACTTTTTCCTAAGAGAACTTACTAAATGCATTTCTGTCCTCCTATAGCCAGAAAATTCTCAATGATACTATAATCAAAAGACCCGTATACATATTGCTTTTCCTTTAACAACTGAATGTCTTTCAGAGAAATTAGTTAAATTTGGGGGACATGAGATTTCTCACTTGTAATTCAGAAATAACAACACACTGTCTAATGTTGTTATGGGCATCGTATGATATAATACATATGAGAAAATGCTTTGTCAGCTATAAAAATGCACTATGAATTTTAAACTGATATAATCTGTCCACAGTAATAAGATAATGGTTATTTAAAACTACATGTCTGTAGTTATATATACAAAACAAGGCTGTTTCACAATTATTTATAATTTACTATAACTTACATTACACTTTTCTGTCAGTATCTTACCCACCTCCTGAATTCAGATAGCGTTTTCCAATGTGAACAACAGGATACTTGTCTGCTAGTCTTTTATCTGGCCACAGAATTCCATCAGCTGCAAAGACCACTTTGTGATTTGACTTTTGGAACTTCCTTATAACTTCTTCTGGACCACTGGCAAATATGACATCAAAGCTGTTTAATGAGAGGGGAAAAAAGTTTTAAAATACAGAAAAATAAAAAATAAGAAAAGACTTTTTAGAATTTAGGCACACAAACCAAGAAGCAGTCTTTAATAAAAGTCAGAATTCAGAATCTAACACAAGGTTAATACAAACTACTTACTGAGTACACCAAACCATTTTCCCTCAACTTAAATTATATGAATTCTATTAAATTATTAGTGTTTACAATAGAATACTATGCAGCAGAAAGAGAGAAGGAACTCCTACCATTTGTGACAACACAGATGGAACTGGGGAGAATTATGCTTAGCAAAATAAGCCAGGCAACGAGAAGACAAATACCATGTGATATCACCTAGTATGGGAAACTAATGAACAACACAAACAAACTAGCAGAATTGAACCAGAAGCATGTAAACAAGGAGCAGACTGACAGTGACTGGGGTGGGGGAGGGGGGTTAGAAGGGGAAGGCTCTAGTCAAGAAACTAGTATAAATGACCCACAGACATGGACAACAGGGTGGGGATTGACTGTGGGAGAAGGGGCGGGTGGTGTACAAGGGAACAGCGAGAATGAGAGAAAAAAAGGACAACTGTAATAGAAAAACAATAAAATTTTAAAAAATTATTAGTGTTTGCATTACATTGAAAAATAAGGTCCAAATAAAAGGCAGATTTTTTAGTGCTAGTCTATTTTTTTCAATAATCACTTATTCCCCTAAATCAAAATCCTAAAACAGTCTTAAAGTCAGTAACTTGCTATCAAATATAATATAGACACAATCATCAATAGAAGTTACCATTGTAACTGCCTGATGTTTCAATTTAATTTGTAGCCATTCATTATAATTTCTGAAGGTTTCATTGCCTTAGAAAAATTTTGTGGCCACTACAAATGTCATCAATATCTATATGTATTTTCATCACAATTTAGCTTGAAATCCTAAAGTGTATAGATAAGAGTATTATTTTAAAACTCAATAAACTTGAAAAAATATGTAAAAACTGATACCTAAACTTAACGTCTATCATTTCATTGATTTTTCTGGAAACTTTATTCCTCAGTCTATTCACAGAGTCACAATGACTTAAAAAATATGAAATACAAAAGACACTACCTAATATATTTATACTCTGCAATAAGTTCTGTATTCTTGCTACAACCAAAAATTCTTTTGCATCATTTCTTTCTTTACATCAGAGTACCTCACAGCCAAAGGTTTTCAAATATGGTAATTTAATGATTTAATCCCCCAGGTAACAAACAGTAAAGCAAACTAATGCTCTTGAATTCAGCACCAGGTCTTCCTCAAGTCAACAGTCCAGAGGTAGTGCTGTGGCATCTCAACGGAAGAGCAGGGAGACAGCTCCACACGCGGCTCCCAGGCAGACTCGCTCTCCAGGAGCTGGTTAA
Organism: Furipterus horrens; assembly: GCF_987537825.1. Lineage (NCBI taxonomy): Eukaryota > Metazoa > Chordata > Mammalia > Chiroptera > Furipteridae > Furipterus > Furipterus horrens. The sequence continues at coordinate 57,777,271 of NW_028327171.1, forward strand.
CATGCTAGGATAGTAGTGAAGCATCAAGCAACATTTAATAACTTTCTATATATGAATTATTTTATCAAAAAATATATCATTTCTCATCTCTATAAAAGTAGAAACCCAATAAAATTGTTTAAAACTGCTTTAACAAGAATACTGTAAGTTTATATTGTATTAATGCCTGTGGCAGAGATGCAGCTACCACCCCCACCACGTACATTCACATTCTCATGCGTTTATTTTAATAACAGAATCTCCTGTTACCTGGGCACATGGCCATCCTGCTAAAGACTACTCTGAAGCTAGATGTGGCCACATGAACTGTGCGTGTGCTCCTGTAATCAATCTCCAGGTGCTTTAAAAAGGAATGTGCCTGCCTTCTGCGCTCTCTCCCCCTCTCTCTCTCTCTCTCTCTCTCTCTCTCTCTCTTTCTCCCTTTCATGGTGAACCAGACCTTACAAAACACTTGACATACACACCCTCACCATGTAATCTACTTCTGAATCTTAAAAAAGAAAAGAGGATTAAAAAATGTTGTTAATGTGCAACTAAATGTAGTAATTATCCCTAACCAATTTTTTCTTAAATAGTAAAAATAGGGTTGGGATCAGAAACATAGACTATTTGTTTTTACTTTAAATTAAATTTCATTTAAAATTGTTCTGAATGACTTAAATGTTATCCATCTTTATTTAGCTACAGAAAAATAATTCAAAATTAAAATATATATATGTATTTATGTTTTGTACATAGTTTTTTTCTTTATTCCAGGATCAATAGGCAAGAAACTATTAGTGCTATTAAAACATAATCATAAAGTGACTTATGACATACAATTTGAAGTCTGCCAGATGGGTTTCTAATCCCAGCTTTGCCACTTGCTTTCCATGTAACCTTAGACAAGCCAGTTACTTAAATTCTTTATGCTTTAGTGCTTAATGTATAAAATGGAAGAGAAAGTAGTACGTATCTCATCAAATTAATGTACAAAATAAATAAAAATTAAGAATAATAGATTAAAACAATAAAATTAACAAAAATTAATATTATTATTACTAGAAGGGACTGAAGTAAAGGGGGAGGCAGGAGAAAAAGTCCCTTTTGAGTTTACACCAAATTTTAATTTAAAATAATTTTATTTTTAGCCAGATACATATAGTAAGATAAATTTAAAATCAGAATAAATATGTTTCTAACGAAAACTTCAAACCAATTTTCCTGTTTTTGGTTTTTTTTTTAAATCCTCACCTAAGAACATGCTCCTACTGACCTGAGAGATGTAGAAGGGTGGGGGAGAGATACAGAGAGCGAGAGAGAAACATCTATCAGCTGCCTCCTGCATAAACCCCAATTGGGGCTGGAACCTGCAACCTAGGTATGTGCCCTTACCGGGAATCGAACCTGCAAACTTTTGCTGTACAGGATGATACCCCAACCAACTCAAGTCACCCAGCCAGGACTTCCCTATTTATATAAAACACTGAACTAATCTGACTTCAAAAAATAATATTTACATAAATATATCACGTTTCTGTTTCTCTTATAAGTAAGTACAACTGATGTCCTCAGTATGACCACTTTCAAATTCTGCCTAAGATAATCTTATCTTTTCTAAGAAGGGTACTTTTCTCAAGACTCCGCTGCCTTGCGGCATACCTCTTCAGGGGAAAGGCTAAGGGAGTAAACCCCGACAGAAAATCCGGAGCCGGAGTCCCTAAGGCGGTTCGACGTTGTAGTCAACACCGGCAACTCCTGCGGCGCACCTGAAGCCAAGCTGTATTGACTCCGTCTTTCCCTTGGACCCTTCAGCTGCGAAGAGAGGGGGGGTCTGCTGCATGGGCAACAGCAGACCCTCCATATCACCCTGCCCAGGCTCTGTAGCTTCAACACGGGAGGAGACAGATACCATGTCACTCCCGAGTCGGACTGCACAGCCATTCTCGGCGGTGCAGATAGACTCTTAAGAAGCTACACCATCGTCTCTCGAGACGGACGGCTGCCGACGACGACGACGACTTTTCTCAAGACTACTAGTTGTTGACGTGATTTTTAATATTGAAGATTAGGAAATAAGACCAGTTTTATGGGGAACTGAGCCGTGAGAGACAAGGCAAATAAGCCAAAACATCTGAGACTGAGACTGCCTGACAAGTTGCAGAGGAACCCAGCGCGCTGTCTGGGGATGGAAAAAGGAGCTGATCATGTCACAGAATCATTAGATTGGACACGTGGGCCAAAATGATTTTAAAATGTTGCAGGTAGCATCATGTATTCAAAGTTATAATTGCACTTTTGGAAAGTGAACATTACCTGTCTTTGTAATCCTAGTGAAGGACACAAAATCTACACAGTCAGTATATCTCAAACTATCATATTAACAGAAGTCAATGGATTAAAAAAGGAGATGTGGCAACTCTTACTTTTATAATTTAGTATTTTATAAGAATGCATTACCTGTATAACAAAAAACAATTTTTTTAAAGCAAACTGTGAAGGCAAGAATTTTCTCCATGTAATTCAAATCAGAATTTGATTTTTTTAAAATTTAAGTTTGCTAAAATATTTCCATTTTAATATAGTGCTTTTGTTACTCCTGTGTTTAAGTACTTTAGAAAATTTATTTGCATCAATTTAAAACTTTTCAAAGTTTTCCTACTTAAAACGACTTTGATAACAAAAACCCAAATATTTTTTTTTAATGCACAAAGGACACAAAAATAATTTTCATAGCAATTTAGTCCATCTAAATATGAAGAATAAAATAAAACTTTTCACGCTTAACTGTAGTAAATATTCTGGGCTCTGCAAAATGCCTGAGGTGCTATATCTCCTGTGGCATATTGAGTGCCCCAGTGGATTGGTCAGTGTTCCATCTCCAACAGGTTATTGAAACTTTTATGACCATTTGTCCTCTGTCTTCCCTGTTTCCATGGCACCATTAACCATGCAGTCACCCAAACTGAAAATCTTTCATGCTGTCTTGACCGTCCCTTCCCGTGGCCTCCTCTCATCAAATCTTTTGCCAAATCCTATTGATTTCATACACTTAATCTATTTAGCATTCAAATCTTCTCCACTCTCATTAGAAGACCCTGAACCAGATTAATTTTAAAAACCCACAAGCTTCCACATTACCATCTCCTCGTTAATAAGGATTGAGACCTCTCCTGAAAACCATTCTGTGCCAGTCCCAGACTAGATCAGTGGTTCTCAGTGGGCCATGCGGTCTCTGTTGTAATGACTCAACTCTGCTGTGGTACCAAAGCAGCCACAGGAAGTACGTAAACAAATGGTCATAGCTGTGCTCTAATAAAACTATTAACAAAAACAGGCACTGGGCTGGGCCAGAGTTTTCCCACCCTGGCCTATAGAATAGTCTAAATGAATCAGCCTCACATTAATAATTTTCCATTATATGACCTGTTCTGAAGCCAAACTAAACTGTTTATCTGTCACCATGTCTTAACTCATGTTGTTTCGTTTGCTTATTAGCATGTCTTTTCCAAGTCAGGTCCAAACCATTCAATCTCATGTCGATTTCAAATGTCACCTCCTCTTCAAACCCATACTTCATTGGCATAAATGAAAAAGATTGCTTCCCTCCTTAACTCCCACAGCTCCTTTCCTCTCCCCTTTCACGAAACACTTTCTTTTCTGCTTTTTGTGCTGAGACCAGACTGTATGTTCTTCTTCTGTGTGCCAGACCCACATCTTTATTCACCTGTGTGTTACTCAAGTCTTGTATTTTGAAGACAGTCAATAAATATTTATTGAACAAGTGAATGAAAAAATGAACCCCAAGTTTCAACACAGTCTTCATCATCTCTGGTATAAACTTAATGTAACCTATTAGTGGCAAGAGTTTAAAAGCTTAAAGTCTGATGAAACTGAAGCACACAAGTAGCAACACCCCTTATAATTCTGTCTTTCATCATGTCTTCACCTTAAATACATATCTATTGGGTTGGCTAAAAAGTTGGTTTACTTTTTTTCCATAAAATACAATAGAAGACATAATTTTTATTTTCACCAATAACTTGATTGACTTTGATATTTTGAGAATGCCGGCTGTCTCCTGCATGGTATAAGGTTGATTGTTCTCAACTCAATTAATGTCTCGACTTAGTCACTATCAACTTCAACTGGCCTCCCCGGCCAAGGAGCATCATCATCCAGTGAGAAATCTCCAGACAAAACTTCGCAAACCATTTTTAACATGTTCAGATCAGTCATAGCACCTTCTTCATACACTGCACAAATCTTTTTTTAGCACCTCAGTTGCATTTTTACCTTTCTTGAAATAAAGCATAATATGTCAAGAATGTCACTTATTTTCTTCCATCTTCAATATTAAAATGGCTACACAAAAATTCACCAGTTTTGATGCATTCTAACAAAACTGTTTTCAATGAAGTTAAAGTCAACTAAGCACTACTAGAGCCACCTTATGGGAAAAAACCAAATGAACTATTTGGCCAACCCACTATTTCCATAGATAATAACCACAAACTAATATTATGAAACCACTTTCACCCCACCCCCAAAATGTTGAAAATGTCCACCCAGTTGAACCTGCAGAATAAATTACAATAAAATCATCATGGAAATGATTAAATTTCTACATTGAAAATGATTAGATTATTGTAGGGGTTTTGGAGGAAGCAGAATGAATCAGCTTGTATGAAGTAGGTACTATTTTCAAAATGAAATATTACTGGGAGGACTTTCCTCCAAATGGAATAAAATTTTGTTTCCTGAACATAGAAGTCTTCCTGGGGCTAGAAAGAGGTAGAAGTCAAGGAGGACAGGGTCCAGCTGGAGGGTCATTTCCTCCAGACTGTTTTCTGAGAGTGGCCTGGTACTGGTGTGACACCCAGCAGAGAGGCAGACCAGGAGAGAAGGGTGGGAAGACACCAAACTGCTAATACTGCTGGCTACCTGAGGGACCGTGAGTCTCACTACCTATTGCTGGGTTAGTCTCTTTATTATTTAAATAGATGGTTAATAGATAGTTAATTGAAAATCTCCCCTTAGTTTTAAAATGATAGTTAAATTTAATCTCTGCAACATTAGTACTTTCAAATCTGACACATATTTCCTGCACAATAAGTATTCATTGAGTCAAGAAATAAAGAAACCTTTTTTAAATCCCCAGAATGTATTATTATGTAGCTAAACATTCCAGATACATCATATAGAAAGCTACAGATAGAAAAATGTATCCAGAAAGCAAGGTTTCTATCCTAGTCAGCCTCCCCACCCCTATATTCTGCACTTAAGAGAAACTTAATACATTTTTACTCAGAAAACTAAATTCATGGAGTAAACAATCTGGTTTTAGGAAAAAATAATATAAACATATGTGTGTGTTTGTGTATAATATACACACACACATAAAATAGACAAATAAATGTCATACAAGTGTACCCTATATCAACTCCATATACATAAACACCCAATGTTTCTTTGGCATACAATCTGCTTCTTCCTCATTTCAACATACACACTAACACACTCAGTAAATATTAGGAAGAACACTTGGACAATTAGAAAAAATAAGTCATTCATTTCCTATATAATATCTAAACATATTTCATTATTCTGAATGAGCCAAAAGGCAGTGTAATATATTTAAGTGATAGCTAGTGACTCAGTCTTTCCTTCAAAAAAAAAAAAAAAAAAATCAGTGTGGAAACTGAGAACTTTGATGTGTTTTGGCTTTCCTTCATCTTAATATAGTGAAATGTTGTCCCTCACTAATGACTAGGTTCTTCAAATCTCTACATTTAAATTGTCATCACTGCCAGGATGTAGGAGTCCATCAAATAAATCTGCCACGGTTTGTTAAAATTATAGCTATCATACTTGAATAGCTCTGCTTTCGGAAAAATTTTACTGTCTTTTGTTTAAACAATGTAAGACAATATAAAATGTAGGCATACTGGGTATGTAATCTGAATTATGAGAGGCATAAAATGTTTATTTTGTAAAATAAAGTAAGATAGGGTTTGATTAACTGTAGAAGTAACATATAAATTATACTTAGGACAATTTCAAAATCATAAAAATACTTTCACAATTAGAAAAACAATCCAATAAAGTAATCTTTCACAATTTTCTAAATGATTCAAAGGAGATACGCTAATATTCAAAATTTTTTGAAAACATACATCTTTCTTCCAAATTATGTTCCTTCAGCTTTGTTTGAAAAATTAGTATGAGAATTCCTTGAGAGTGGGATCTGTGTTTACCTCATTTTCTGTAGTGTTAAGTTAAATACTTAGATCACAGTTTGCGCCCAAGACCTGTATACCAAATGCAAAGTGAAAAATCTGTTCTCTGATCTCACTTCTTAAGCAAAATAACACTTAATTAGCAGCCAAAAGAAATAAACATTAGCTCACATATGAAAGAGCAGAACCAAGAGCATCATTTTCATAGTTTCTAATATAAATTCAATTTTTTAATAATTTCAGCCTTTGAGAGTTAGAAACTTTGAATGTTTTCCTGTTTTTATGAGTCATTTAATCTCTCCAAATGAATGAAGAACAATCTTTAAAACTAGTTTCAAAGCATCCACCTTATTTCTCCCTCTTGAAAGTTGTTACTCCATCTTTTAATGCTATTCACTCCTAACTAATACTTATCGATTCCTTGCTATTTACCCTGGCAACATGTAAATCAGATACAGCCCCCAGCTTCGCTGTCTGAAACATACAATTGCAATTCAATTTGATAAGTGAATAGAAGCTAGTAATAAAGGATCCAAGCGATAAGGCACCCACGATAATAACAAAGATTTGTGTGACTAAGTTTTTCAGCCAGTATTTATTTATCCTAGATCAATCTCCCAAACTAGGGTCACCTATAAAACTAATAATGGTTTTATTTTATATTCATTTTAATTCTACATTAACTTTTTATTGTAACACTGACTACCATCCTAGTTTAAGCGATATTCGAGTAATCTTCCTTACTGCTATCATTAGTTAGCAAGAGCCTATTAATTACAGTCAGTTTAGATAATCATCTTTAAATATGTACCAGGAGTTTCTATACACCGAAATGTTTTGATTAGATGTTTTCATAGAGCAAATACTCCTTTTTATGAGACAAATAACCACCCCCCAATATGTCTTTCAGATATTTTATGAATTGGAAGTCTTTCAAAGTAGAGAATATTTGCATTCTGATTAATGGTATAATATTTAGTGCTGTCAAAAAAACAGAAATGTCTGTTCAGTCCAAATTCATATTCAAATAATTGCATCAACTTTTTTTCAACTACTTTTCTTCTAAAGAATTTTCTTAAGTCTCAAATGAAAAGAATAAAACAAATAACCAAAGTTTTCAAGCTTTTTAAAAAATCCTCACCAGAGGATATGCTCGTTGATTTTAGAGAGAGGGAGGAAGAGGGAGGAAGGGGGGAAAAGAGAGGCAGGGTGGGGTGGGGAGAGAGAGAGAGATATCTATGTGAAAAAGAAACATCAATCAGCTGCCTCTTACACACCCCGACCAGAGACCTAACCTGCCACTTAGTTATGTGCCCTGACTGGTAATCGAAGGCACAAGCTTTGGGTGTACCAAATGATGCTGCAACCAACTGAGCCACCCGACCAGGGCAATAACCAAAGTTTTTATGAGACATTTATCTAATACCCAAAAGGATTATTCCACATGCTTATTTTAGGATCTGCACACTGCTAGTTTATATTTTACTGTACTCATCACAGAATAAGTTTGTGGGGATATTCAATATGTATCTATTTACTCACAACTACTCAAACACTTCCTGTTACATATTGGCCCACATATGATCCTAAAAATAAAAATTGGTCATTATATAATAATTAGGTCGATCAGTCATCAGTGTGACTAGCATAAAAGAAATATATGCTTTGGTAAATAATTCTAAAAGTAATGCAAAGTACCTTATTATAAAACTCAAAATACCCAGTTACCTTGTTTAAAATTTTTTACATAACATTTTTTTAACTAATAAAATTGCATTCAAATTAATTAACAAAAGCTATGTAAATGAACTCAAAGGATCACTTTGGGGTATTGGAAATGTTCTAAAATTGAGTACTGCTGATAATTGCACAATTCTGTAAATTTACTAAAAATTATTAAATTTAACACTTAAAATAAGTGTATATCATGGTATATAAATTATACCTCAAGAAAGTTTTTTATTTTTAAAGAAAGTTATTTTTAAAGAAGCCTATCTAAGCCACTAGGCACATAAATCTTTGTATTTTTCCATATAGTGACCCATGCTTCCATAAAACTATTATAGTCGAATGGTCCTTAAAATATCATGTAAGAAATAGGAATTTGATTTATTAAAATTAATGTATTCTCAATTCTAACCTTAACCAGATGTAAGCTTAATTAGGAGATTAGCAATTCTATTATAGAATGGGTATCCTATTTCAAATAATTTACAAACAACCTAATTTATATCTCTATAATTTTCAATTGTATTGATTACTCTGCACATGATGCTTTTTTTTAAGGGTATTGTTTTTTTAAAAAGAGAGAGGAAAGAAAGCTCTAAAGTGGCAAGAATTGTCAACCCCTCTTTTCTTGGCTACTTTCTCATTAGCACTAGGTTTTTCCAGGACAGACAAGGGGGATGATAAAGAAAATGTTGACGATTCTTCTTAGAAAATGGCTTGACTGAGGTTAGGCTGCATGTTTTCATTTAGCTGACTGTTCTCACAAAAGGCATTGTTAGAAATTTTATCATTTGGCTCACTGATATAGTCCAAACACTAACAGAGCCTGGCACACAATGGCCTACCATTAAAATTTTATTGCCCTCTTTTTTTATCAAGCTGGGTCTTAAAGTATCGTCTAAATAAACAAATGCAACCTCAAGCAGTCTTTAGATATCTCTCTGTCTCTCTCCTCATTAGAAACAAATTGGCTCCTTATTAAATCAGTTTCTTCCAAGGCTAAATCTTAAATGAGGGTGGCAGGACAAGGCATGGAATAGGCGGCTAAAGACAGAGCGAAAGTTCTTCCTAACCATCACTGGCTAATATGCGGTAGGTAACTTTTACAAGGATAATCTGCCCCAAGGTCAAAATTGAAATCCACATGTGGTAAATTCAAACTGACCAAAATGATTGTTTGAAGTCCACAGTAATTTTAAACCGAAACCACAGTAGTTTTAATATTTAATCTAAACACTTATTATAAGCTTCCTACTATTTTACCAACTGTAAAAATATATTTAATAATAGAGCCTATAAAAACATTCCCAACACACAAGCTAACGCCAGCTATACCACAGCTCATGTTTGCAAGAATAGGTAACTATAAGCACAACTTAATTTTTTCATAGGAGAAACGAGGAAAATTTTAATACCTTTTAAGTGTTGATGGCACTGAGAATTCATGATGTCTATTTTCATTTGAAAATGTATGCCTTTGTTATTTACAGATTTGCATAAAAAGTATTAGTCTTTTTTCATCTGCAATAATGTGTGGTTTTAGATTTTCACATTGAAAGAGAGATAAAGAAACTTTCCTAAATTAGAGAAGAAAAAGCAAGGGGATTTCAAATGAGCAATCAATACTCAAAACATAAAAATAGAAAAGGTAGAGAAAATGGAAGAAGGTAGCAACCACTAATGACTCGTGACAACTCAACATTATTAAAAACACGTAAGAAAGTAAAGAAAGACAGCAGACACTCAATATTAAGTAGAAGTGGAATAGTATAGAAAAAGATATTTATACATTATAAAAGATATTTATATACCTTTCTTAATAAACACAGTTTTTCATATTTCTCACTTATAATTTTACATGCTCTATCTCCTCCTGGTTGACCAGAATCCCTTGAGTTACCCCCTCAATATAAAATCTCAACAGGATCTTTACTCCATCTCTAAATCAAGATTAAATCATTAATTTCAGGAAAATGTTAGCTCATGCCATGTTTTCTCATTGGTATTTATAACTCATCAAACTTGATCACGTTACATAACTATGTCAGACCATGGTTTATGAGTAAAATTTTTTTTTAAAATGATTCCTTGTGAATAAAATAATTTAATATGTAATCTACACATATGAACTTCAACTTTTTAAAAATAATTTAATATAGAGTTAAAAATCCACAAATTATTTCTCTTACCATTCAGTAAACAAGACAATCAAATCTTCTTGATTGGCATAATGCTCCATAACTTCTTTCATTAATCTCACTTTTTGGCCCCCTCCAATTATATTAATTCCATCACCACCTCTCCACTCTTCTCCTTGACCAAGAACCTATAAATAAAATCAACATTTCATCCCTGAGCAAAATTCAAATGACAGCATCATAAAAACTGGAATTCATCAGCAACTTGTATAGTATTACACAGTAACCACTTATAAACATTTCATTAAATCATGACCCTAAAAAGAAAACAACTCATTACCTAGGTCAGGTCATAATTTTTAAATATTATCCACCCCATAAAATGCTCTTCCCAAATTTACCACTTTAAATGCAGAGTCCAATCTGGCAGAGGGCTGGGGCGGGGGGTGGGGGGGTGTCACAGAAAGTACTTCTCATATGTAACTTCTATTTGTTCAGATTAAAAAGAAAATTAAGCAAGTTTCCATAACACTTTGAATCTGAGAGGAAAGCTATATGATGAACACAAAAAGCCCTTGAGGCTCAGTGACTCTTGAGGGGGCCTGAAGTAATTTTCCTACAGAACCAGAATGGATTGTTCAGGAAAACACAGAGGACATCGAGTCAAACATCTCCTTCTTTACTTTATACATTACCCTCAAAAGCTTACTAGTAATTCATCAATGCAAGAAATTGCCTAGGCATAATTCATCAGAACTAAACTTGGAGCTGTTCTCGTCACTACCTACATTCACCTAAGCAGCTGCCTCCTGAGTTAAGGTACCGTGACTCACCTGGCTGTGAGGGAGCAGGAAGTATTGTCCCCCACACCCCATATACACCTTGCATGACTTTATTCCATCAAAAGAAAGACTAAAGTTCCTGAAATAATGATATACATGAAGATTTGTGAAATTAAGGGGGAATGAAATTAAAAATCAATCAAAGAGGATAAAACAAATTTCAAAAATAAATTATTAGTCCCAATTTTACTTAATATTGAGCCAAATATAAATCTGGCTGACAAAGCCCACCTTTCTAGTTATCACTTCATGAAGGATGGAAGAAAAGGCTAACCAAGAAAACTTGGACTGACATGAATCTGGATTCATAATGCGGTTAGTCAGTAGATGTATTAGTTTTTGCCCTAAAAGTGGCCTCTTCTGTCCCTGGGATTTATTACACTTCCATTTCACAATCTCCCGACTTCCCCAATACTGCACTAATACCAGGCCCAGTGCCTCTGAGAGCCTCTCTGTATAGCGCACTATACTAGACTTGATTCTCTGTTTTCCTTGCACTAAATCAGTGTGTCAAACTTGGGCTTGCATCTGAATCACATAGAGGGCTTGCTAAAACATAGACTGCCACATTCTGCTCCCAGAGCTTGTGATTCAGCAGGTCTGGGGCGGGGGCAGAGGGGGGTGCGCCTGAGAATCATTTTTTTTTTAAATAATTTATTTATTTGTTGATTTTTTTATTTATTTTTTAGAGAGAGGGGAAAGGAGAAAGAGAGGGAGAGAAACATCACTGTGTGGTTGCCTCTCACTCGCGTCCCCAACTGGGGATCTGACGTGCAACCTAATCACGTGCCCTGACTGGGAATCGAACCAGCGACACTTGGCTCGCAGGCCGATGCTCTATCCACTGAGCCACAGCAGCCAGGGCTGAGAATCTTCATTCCCACTTCCCAGATGATGCTGATGCACTTTGAGAACCACTGCATTTTACAAAGGGAAGACAGCAGGAGGATCAAAAACTCCAGGCAGTCCAATAAGGACTGGGGGCCAAGATTTCGCATTATAGCTCTGTATCCTGGGGCTAGTTTTCCTCACCCATGAACACAGAAGAACCTTACATATCATATAATGAATCAACTACATAGCATATATGAGGTCTGTTCAGAAGGTATCCAGCCATGTAATATGAAAAAGAAACATTTATTGAAGAACATACAAAATACAAGAAACATTGTACATAGGACAAGGATGCCTTAATCCCCTTCAAAGTAGGCACCTTGGGATCTCATACAGTTCTCACAATCGCCATCATCTGCCCCACCGTTCTTCCTGAATCTCATCGGTGGTCTGAAATCTTTTCCTTTTCAAAGGTGATTTTAAGTTTGGGAAAAGCCAAAAGTGGTATGGTGCCAAGTCTGAGCTGTAGGGGAGTTGAGTCACCTGGATGATTTGAAGTCTTGCCAAAAACTCAGCACAAGATGTGATGCATGAGCAAGCACGTTGTCACGATGAAGCTGCCAATCACCAGTTGCCTATAGCTGTGGCCTTCTGAAACATCCCAATAGTTTCCACTGAGGAATGTTCAAGCTTAACACAATATTTGATGCAGTTTCATTGCTCTACTCATTCAGTCATTTTGAATGTGATGGCCACACGGTACACATGCTCACTCAATGTGTCTACTGCCCCCACTGACTAGTACAGTGAAGTCGTCATTGTTCACACATGTGCATTCCAGTCCACACTCCTTGGTTGTCAGGTTACATTGATGTTGGACAAACAATTCTCGCTATGTAAACAATGGCTGGACTTTTTCCAATAGACCTCGTATACCATATATAAAGTTCCTAACACAGTGCCTTACACATAAGAAACACTCCTTGCTCTCCCCAGCCAGAACCTTAAAGATTCCCCTCATTGGATTTCAGCATTATTTTACCCCTATTTTTCTGTTACTCCCATTGTGCCTCTATCCTAACAAATTTGTATTTTTCATTTATCCTGTACTAAACATCTAGTTGTTAACACTAGAGCTCTTTTCCCAGCAAAGTTCAACCTCTTTAGTAGCTGTTCTATATTGATGTCTGTACCTAGTCTTCCAATGGTAGCAAATTCGACCTTCTTTCTATATTACATACTGGACCAGCTCTGTTTTTCCTTAGGTAAAGCTACCCACCTTTGTAAGGTTTGTTTGTTTGTTTTGTAAATGCGTTAATTTATTTGTTTTTTTCATATCTGGGATTCCTCATTTTCTCTTATCTGTGGGGAAAAACCTGGCTGAAAGACCCTTATTTATATTAAAAATAAATAAGAATAAAAAAAGCCTTTCACAGCTCAGTTTACTAGTTCTACCAAATTCCTCAGGTTTCCTCTGATCATTTACCAATGAGATAGTCCCCTGAAGATGTCTTCTAAAACCTTTTTATATTTTTATGTTTCCAAACTCCTCTAAAACGAACAAAAAACGGGAAAAGCAATTCTCCATAATGGGACAGAAAAGGCATACCTTTCACCACATTTGCAATTCTCTGTAGATAAAGTAATTAATAGTATGGCAAACAAAAAATATTACTGTCAAATCTTAATTAGGTTGTGCTTACAAGTGACCCTCCAAAGAAATGTAAATATAAGACTACATTAAAAGATTTTTCTGTTATTTTATAAATGTGTTTCTGCAAAGCATTAGCAAGTATTAAGAAATTAATACTTGTGAATTAATTTTTGAGTGGCAGAGTATTAATGAGGGCAAAATGTATCTTTAAAACAATCAAATATATATAAATTTTAACAGCAATTATGTAATCAAATTCATCTTCCTTCTATGGATTGCAGATTGTGTTGCTGTTGTTATTATTCTTATAAAAATGTACTTTAGGCACATATTTTAACATGTCCATGAATTAAAGATAGACCATACCTTCACAGTATAATTGAAGTATTTGGCTGACTGCATAAACCGATGAAATCCATCACTTTCTTTTGTTGCTACAGTTATGACTAATAATTTATCTGCAAAGACAGAAGGAAAAGACATAAGGTGTTTTACCAAGAAAGAAATTAAATGCTCCCACTTTACAATGACCATAGCAATTTGAAATCTCATGCACTTATGGAAATGCTCTGGTTTGTTAATCTACACAAGGACTAATGAAAAGCCACTGAAAAAAGGCAATTCAAGCCGGTGATACTACTGCCAAATGACGAACCGTCGAATAAAAAATCATTTTAACGGCAAGAAAGTACATTAATGTTTTTGGAAAAGCATGCCCTCAACAGAGAATTTTAACACTAAAAGAAACACTTCCATAAACTACACATTTTTACCTGTAAAGATAGTCTCTCCTAGATATTATCTAATCAACCAGACTCACTGTCACCTACAAATAATTACTGATTTATTACACACATCAGTGAAGTCTGGAAACACATTTTATGTACAAAAAGAAAAGATCCAATCATGAGACTGATTGTAGTTTTTTTTTAAATAAATTATGATACATTGGAAGCAAATATTTAGAAACAAAACCTTAATTTTTTTCTTCCTATAAATGAATTGTTGCATATGAAAAGTCTGTAAAAACATTTACATCACCTTCATTGGCTTTTTCTTTACTTTTAAAGAATAAAAGGAACCAAAATCTGTACTACTCTAGTACATACAGTTTTTAGTCACCATTTTATTATAATGGATTATTATTTTAAATCTAATAAAATACTCCCTCTTTGTAGACAAGTAAATAGATTTAAGGAGTCTTTTCAAAATACCTATAGAAGCTATTAAAGAGAATGTTTATTAGGAAAAGACACGTTGCAAACTACGTAAAAGAAACAACTGCATCAGCAAATGTCATAGGTGTTAGGACATTTTTTTTAACCTGAGGATACAGGTTAAAGTAGAGTAAGAAAGCTAAACTAACACTGGCACTAAGCTATATGATTTGATTCTCACTTGACTGTTATAAGTAAGAAAAAAAATTCAGAAGGTCTTAAGTGTCTCCTAAGCAACAGACAATCACTGAAAATATCATTAATGTATTACAGGAATCAAGTTAAAACAATTTAATATGACTCAAAGTAGTCACCAAAATTTAAAAATAAAACTAAAAAAAATAAGTGCAGTAGACATAGAGAAGTAATAAATTCACTCATTAGTCAACGCAGAAAAGGAAATCATTTTCATGAAGACAAATATTAATATTCTTAGTTTTTTTTCTGTTGAGGCATTTATCACATAATATTCACCATTATGAAAAATAAATATTCAAGGAAAAATAAGTAATTTTTATAAAGTTGTTAGGCCCCAAGTAAATATATTTTAAATATTTTTCAATTAACTATTCTTTTATATTAAAAATATTTCATTTATATTGTTTTAAACAGGAGTTACCAATTAAGAAAATCTGACCATTCACAAAAAAATTTCAAAATAATAAATACAAGATTTTATTTATAAAAGTAAAAAATATGCAGCCCTGACTGGTGTGGCTCAGTGGATTGAGCACCAGCCTGTGAACCAAACTTTGACTCCCAATCAGGGCACATGCCTGGGTTGTGGGCCAGGTCCCCAGTTAGGGTCACACTAGAGGCAATTACACATTGATGTTTCTCTCTTTCTTTCTCTCTCCCTTCCGCCCTATCTAAAAATAAATAAGATATTTTTTAAAAAAGTAAACTACATTCTTTATAAAATCTTTTTTCTCTGTAATATAATGAGCATTTAAAGGTAGCTTTCTTAATTTTTTATACCTAAATCATAAGAATTAGCTACAAGTTTAGATTTTTAAATGGACAGATTTTTATGCTTACCATTTCCAGTATAAAATTAACAGCAAGGATTTCATCATCCTTAAGGAAAAGTAATGTTAGGCAAACCCTTGGGCAGACATATACGTCACCTAATCCAATGACTCAGAAGGCAAAACTAAAAGTATGTAGTACAACAATCTTATGCCAAATAAGGACTCCTGTTGTTTCAATACTGTTGCTGATTACAAATAATAATAAAAATAAATAATTTTGTTAAATGAAGGTGTGTTTAATAACATTTATATAAACACCTGTTTCATCTTCTAATCAGTATCTTCACTGTGATGAGAAATAAGTCTTAATTGGGGGACAGAGAAGAAAGGGCTGACATGCACCACTCACTCATAAGCTCTCTCTGACCAATTCAAGAGTCCAACTTGCTCACCGCTTAGGAAGTGTTCTTGGCAAAAATTTAACCTACATTTCATGTATACATTAGATTTCACTAAAATTTACACTACAAAGTTACCTAAAATGAAAACGAAAGGCAACTGACCTAGAAATCAATGGCAAGCTTGAAAAAAAATGAAGGAAAAATATTATACGATATTAACAGAATTAAGAGATAACACAACCAAAGGTAAATCATGGACTTCAGTAGGGTCAAGATTTGAAAAACTAACTGCAAAAAGGTATTAATGAGAAAATCAAGGAAATCTGAACACTAATTGGAAATTCATTGATATTAAGAAATTATTAATTTTTTAACATGGTAATGACATTGTGTTTTTTTTTTTTTTAAGAGTCCTTATGATTTAGAAACAGATACTGAAGTACTTACACAATGACAGGATAGAGTGTGTGTGATTTGTTTAAAAGTTATTTGAGGTTAGATACAAGGCAATGGAGGAGAAGGAGGATAAATATTTTTAAAGACTGGCTGGCTATATGTGATGACTGTGAAAACTAGATCCCTTTTGTATATGTTTGGAATTTTTGTATATATTTGGAAATTCCTATAATTAAAAAAAAAAAAAAGTTCAACTTTATGCACAATCCCTATCTTCCAACCAGAAAAATGACAAAAATATTCAAATTAAAACTTTATCAGTCTGAATTACCCAAGGAAAGATGAAAACAGAGAGAAAGCAGAAATTTTCTAAACAAACAAAATTATAATTTAAACAACTATAGTTAGTACTTATCCAGTCCATCCAGCACAACTAAAATGATAAAAGTGAGATAGGGAACAGGCTTGAATAACAGGCACCCATCAAACACTACCAAAACCAAACGATAGTGGTGTCATAGGAAAGGCAAATGGAAGCTCAATTGTGGCTAAATGTAAGCTCCATAGCCACTGTCTGACTCTATGAGAAAATAGATTCATACAGTTTGCATGAACAAGAAACATGAAATGAATCTAGAGTGGGGTAGATTAGAACAATCACTTGCCCATGAAAACAACATCATAGAAAAACAACAAAAAGACACTTCTGTAATCATCTTTAAAAAGTCCCACAAAATGCCTATCAGTATAGTAAGATTTAATAAATATTGAAATGGTTAACTATTTAGCTCTCTAAAAAAAAATTCAGATGAATATCAAAATTTCTCCAAAAGTTAAGAAGTTAATTTATTTAGAAAGGTCAAAACAGGCCATGTCTCTCATGAATGCCCTTACGGTTGTGGGGGGAAAAAAGTGTTATTAAGGACTCATTTTTTTCTCCAAATATTTGTTCATAGAAGAGCAGAATTTATCAGTAAATAGTGCTGACCTAATTTTTCTCTCCAAGACAAACAGTGGATTTAAAACAGAAAGTTTTTCTGCTCCTATATCCTGTCTTCAGATGCTAAATTGGCACATAAAAACCATCTGAAATTCAGTCTTAATGACAGGCATTACATTAAGTAACTCAGCACTAGCCCAGCTGCCTTTGATCCCACCACTGAAGAATAAGTTTCCTAACATCCCAAGAAACTTTCTCTACACAGAGTCAAACCAGTCCTTAATTATAAATTTGCAAATACCAAGAAAAATAATTCTACCACAAGAAGCCTGAGTTCATTGTTCTCATTCTGCAACTCACTCATTTTTGTGGCCAGACATGTCCTTCATCTGTAAAGATCAGTAGCTCTCAACTTTACTGAAGGAACATGTTTTCTTAAAATGGTCAACAAGGGCAGGGGCAGGAAACGATTGCTGCAAAAGGACAAATCGTAAATATTTTAGGTGTTCTTGGCCATATATAATTCCTGTTCCAATTCTCTTTTTTTTTTTCTTTCTTTCTTTTTAAACCTTTAAAAAAATGTTTTTCTCTTTTAGTGTTCTGGCTGTCTATACAAACATAGCCATGGGCCAGATTTGTCCTGGTGTCATAGTTTGCCACTGTGGTTGGCTGTATAAATATGAAGACAAACTACTCGAGTCCAAACCCCAGCTCTAAGACCATTTATTATTTGTTAGAAATTGGTCTGTTAAGCTTTGTGTCTCATCTTTTTCTCATCTTTAGTATGTGTGTAATAACAGCACCTACCTGACAGATCTGCTGTGAGGAGGGTTAAATTAGTTAATATATACAAAGTAGCTAATACATTGTGAGTTCGATGTATTGAATAGTATCTTATATATTTCTCATTATTTCTACTCAACAAATGCATGGAAAAGATAGGTTGTAGTTGTGCAAATTTCAGCAAACTATAACTCAATCTCTTTCTTTACCAGAATTACACACTCAAGAAGCTACTGTCTCTTCCAACTCTCAGTATTTTAGATACTAGTAATGGTAAAACGAAAAAACACTATGTAAAAACAGTTCGACTTGAAGTTGTTCATGCAAATAATTTAGCAAGTAACTGTAGATACACCTTCTCAAATCTTTACATTTCTCTTCAGCTCCAAGCAAGTTATATAAAATTCAAATTACAATCATCATTAGCCCAGGCCTCTACAATAGCCTCCTAAACCAGCTCTACCCACTCCAATCAAAGCTCTACAAAGCAGCCAGAGTGGTCTTTTCAAAAGACTTATATACCTGATCATGTCACCCCACTGCTAAACACCCCTAAATGGCTTTCCACTGCTCTTAGGATGGTGGCTGGGATACACCACTTCAAAGTGGTTCTTAACTACCTGTATCCTCTCCAGTCTCATCCACTGTCTCTCTCCTTTTGCTCTCTCTGCTCCAAATGCACTGGCCCTTTTTGATCTTTCCAATAATGCCTGCTCTCTCCCACCAGATGAAAAGAGCCTGTGCAAGACCATTATCTAATCCCTCCTGATCTCTTGATGTAGCTACCACATATTCAAATTTGAGATTCTTACATATATGCCATTTCCTCAGGGAGTCCTTTCCAGACCTACTAGTATAGGTCAGTACCCATGATACATTTTTACTGCACTTTCTACCTCTCTTTAAGTGAATTTGCCACAAACTGTAATTGCTGTAATTGCATACTAATTTGCATGGTTATTATTTGAGATTAAAGTCTCTCTCCCCAACTAAACTATAAATTGCAGAAGAGCAGACTGTCTTTTGCTCAGCACTATACCTCCTGGGCCTATCACAATGTTTGGCATATAGTATGTTCTAGATAAACATTTGCTGACTATGTGAATCAGGGACAAGGGATGATGTGCTTCAAATGTATGTATGTATAAAATAATTTGTTCTCAGTAAAATCTCTGTGTAGTTAGCTTTATCATCTGCAATTCATGATGAAGGAGGTCAGGTTTACAGAAGTCAAGCAACTTAGCCAAAGTCGCCCAACAAGTTACTAGCAAAGCCAGGAGTAAAGCTTCCATTATTCCTCAAAGTCTACTTTCCAGTGTATCATGTGGCTTTACTTGGTGGTGAGAAGCCAATAGGCTAGAAGCAAACTGAGTTTTATTGCATGAGCAGAAAAGAGATAATTCCTCAAGAAGATCTGCTTACAGGGTTGCTCCTTGGCTGGCAAATACGAAGTTAAATTGCAGGAGGGTTCCCACCATTCCCAGATAAGAATGGTTCACTGTGCCTAAACTGTACAACCAATATATGTGTACTGAACACATGCTTTCCTTCTAGGAGTTGGGGCTTTTGGTGCAGAGGTTGCCTGTGGAACAGTCCCCAGTAAAAACCTTGGGCACTAAGTCTCTAATAAGCTTTCCTGATAAATAACGTTCCATGTGCATTGTCACAACTAGTTACTGGGGGAATTAAACAAATCCTGTGTGACTACTGGGAAAGGGCTGTTGGAACCCATGTCTGGTTTCCCTGGACTTGACCCTTGTGCCTTTTCCCTTCGATAATTTTGCTCAGTATCCTTTCACTGTACTAAATCCTAACCATGAATATGACTGTATGCTGAATCCTCTGAGTCCTCCCAATGAATGGTTAAACCTGGGGATGGTCTGGAAAACGGCCTTCCTATTATGCTTCTAACTACAGGCAGCAAGTTTTCATCTCAAAGAGGCCCCATGGGACTAACTGGTTATGTGTCTGATAGAGGGCTGGGTATTGGGTTCCAGGCTCAAAGGCCAAACTACAGAGAGATTAGAAAAGCCCCCAAGCAGACTCCAGAAAAGAATAATGTTTTACATAAGGCAATGATACCCTGCTCCCCACTGACTGAGTCATTTCACTTTAACATAAACTGTGGCAAAGCCCATTTCTTTTATAGAGGAATAATCCAAATAAAGGGAAAACAAGACTTGTCTGGAATCCTTCTGTGAGGTGGTGACCAATCTAGTGCTGAACTCAGGGTTCCCAATTACTAAAATTATGGTTTCCCTAGGTCTTACCGCACAATAGTGTTGCTTTGTTAAGTACTGAGTCATGTAAACAAATGACAAACTGAAGCCTAGGTGACAAGAAAACAAATTCTATTCTGTGGAATTGTTGAAAGAAATTCAAGACAGAAAATCCTCAAGAGCAATTCACCACCCAATTTCAACAAAGAAGTGTCAAAGAGACAGCAGAGGATTTTTCAGCGTTTTTGTAAAGCGGGGAAAGGGGGAATGCTTAAGAAAATAATAGTAACTGTCAATCACTAATGCCACGGAGGGAACATGTTTACACATGTTAGCACTCAGCTGGATGCCTAAGCTTCGACATTCCACTGTGGACAGTGCACAGACATACAGCAAAAGATGTGCTATGAGGCAGTGGGAAGGGTAGTATGCAGGTGAGCAACCATCCCAGCCCGCCCAGGATCAGTACTGCCAGTTGTGTATAAAAGGCTGGACGAGAAATGGTCCAGGACACAAATGGCAGAAGGGCAGTACATTAAGGATAAACTCTTCTAGAACCAGAATATCAAGTGAAGCAGGACCAGATTAAGAGCTCCAGAGACCTTAGGCACCTAGTAGGTCAAAGTGGACTGAAACCAACTCTGTCCCTCATAAGTACTTCAAATCAAAATATACACTTCAAATAGAAAAAAAAGTGCTG
This sequence comes from Furipterus horrens, assembly GCF_987537825.1. Lineage (NCBI taxonomy): Eukaryota > Metazoa > Chordata > Mammalia > Chiroptera > Furipteridae > Furipterus > Furipterus horrens. Next base: position 57,798,312 of record NW_028327171.1, read on the forward strand.
TACATGAGTTAAAATTAAAAAGGCTCTTTTAGGTTTTCTGATTTTCTTTTTAGATACCCATGTTTTCTGATTATATATACACATGTTTAGTTTGTCTACTGGGTAACCCAGTGTTGAATGGAAGAAAAATTTCAAGACAGAGTCAAAGGGCTATTAATATTACACTCTAGAATTCCTAGCAGCTAGAAATAGTTGAAGGGTTAAAATTTCTTCTATCAGAAAAGAAAAAATAGATTCACTACTTCCCCATCACCTAATATTTGAAGAAAAAAAAAAAAGATTTCCTCTACGTTATTTTACAAGGGATAACTACCTGGGGGAAGAATTATTGGAGAGGAGGCACATTTTGTATTGATACTGTGTGAATCCATTTGGACTGCTGTAACAAAACAAGCCAGGTGGCTTATAAAAAATGGAAATATATTTCCACAATTTTGGAGGCTGGAAGTCCCAGGTCATGGCACCAGCATGGTCAGGTAAGAGCCTCCTTCCTGGTTCATAGCCAGTACCTTCTTGCTGTGGCCTCATATGACTGAAGGGGCTGGAGCCTCTTTGCAGCCTCCTTAAAAGACCACTAAACCAACTTATGAGGACTCTACCCTCATGACTTAAGCAAAGGTCCCATGTTCTAATACAATCACCTTTGGGGGTTAGGATTTCAACATATGAATTTGGGGGACGGGGGCACAAACATTTGGACCATAGCAAATATGAAGTACAAGTAGAAGAATGCAGAATGAAAGGACTTGTCTTGGAGAATCAGTTTAATGTCAAGGTAAAAGGGATCTGCCCCTTTCAGACGAAGCAGACTAATCTGTTGAATTTCAAGGATTCAAAGGTTGCAACCTTCAACACAGAAAGATGTACCACTAACAAAACCTCCTTTGAATAAGACTATGTAACTCATCTGCTGGCCAAATGCTTATTAGAGACTATCAATTGCCTGCCAGAAATCTGGTCTCAAGGTTGTGCAGTTTGTTCAAACAACTTTGATGTATTGCTGTTTATTCCACATTTTACATTATAAATTTTCCCCACTCCTAAGCAAAGAGAATCAATAGTAAAATTAATGACCAGAACAAAAAGGCAGGGGCTGAGATAACATATTCCTGCTAATTTGCCTACAAACAAAAAGAAGAGTTGCCCTAGGGCAGAGGCTACTGGGAGATCCACAAGCAAGACAAGCAAGTCATGCTCTATGAGAAAGGTGTAGGGTAAGGTGCCTCAAACAAGATGACTTTTACTTCTCCATAATAGAAAAAGAAAAGTCTTTTTGAAGAAGTCTGACTAACCTAAAGGAATGAACAGAAGTGAATTTGGGATGCAAAATTAAAAGTGGCATGGTCAATCACAAAATAAAAGTATATTCATTATGAAACGAATGGGTTCTGGTAGAATAATAAAGAGTGACAGAGCAATTTGCCCTAACTTATGAGGCTGTAATGCTAACGTATGTTGAATCCGTACTAAATGTATTATAATCCTCTGCTACTTCCCTACACCTCTCTCATATCACTTACCTTATATCTCTTCCATACCAGTGCCCAAACAAAACTCGTCTTTTTAAAAGGGATATTTTAAATGGGCATTTAATTGTTGTGCATAATTTAAAAGTTCATGATTTAGTGTTGTAATTACACATAATGCTATACAGCTTCTCCCCATTTTTTGTAATAAAAGTGAACCTGATAGTGTGGTGTGGCTGAAATGAAAACAAGAGAGGGGAAAAGTCATAACCTTCATTCACCAAGCATAGTGAAACATCTTCTTCTTCCACTCCACGTCACCATGAACACACAATACTTTTTAGAAGAGGACATTTTCTATTATATCTACCTTGCACCCATCCTACAGTCTTAAGAGTTGTATGGCATCTACTTTGGCAACTCAGAATCCTTGCCCCCAACTTGCTAGTTCGCCACACTGTTCAACAGCTGAAGTTGCCATATAAGAGCTTACTTGAAAATTGAATCAGTATATTAAATATTTTGGGGATGTAAAATGAAATGTAGGTGATCTGATATCTACAACTATGGATATCTTCTACAGAATTACTACAAGACTCTAAAAATAAATCAAGCTTTATTATTCACTTTGGATTGTAAACTGTCATAAACTTTAATCTTTATGTAAGAGAAATGTCTTTTTTTTATTTTTAGTATATCCCATAAAATATCAGAAACATTCTAGCATTCATTGTGCCAAGTCAGAGAATTTAAAATATATATTTATAAATACACATGATTGCCTTTTCCTTTGCCAGCCACTCTGTGTAACTTAAGTTACGGGCCGTGCTTTCCCAGTGCTCTCTCCCAGATATCTCGCTGACCTTCCTTGGAGATACCAGTGATATTGCTCTTATGATGGTTCAAGAGATATGTTAACACATACATAAGCAAGTACCTTATACTCCACACATTTTTGATATTTTAAAAAATATTTACATATCTTTGAGATATTTTCAAATAAAATCCAGCTGTATAGTATTATATCAAATGGATGAACCATAATTTAACTAACCACCATCATGACAGATATTTACATTGTTTCTAATCCAATGCTGTACTTTGGTTCATTTTTTTGTTTAAATATTTTATTGTTTATCTTATTACAGTTGTCCCAACTTTTCCCTCTTTGCCCCCCTCCACCCAGTCTGCCTCCCACAGTCAATCCCATACTGTTGTCCATGTCCATGGGTCATTCATATACATTCTTTGACTAATCCATTCACCCTCTTTCAACCAGTCGCCACCTCCTTCTCCCAGCTGTCAAGTGTGTTTCATGTTTCTACGCCTCTGGTTCTGTTTTGCTCATTAGTTTATTTTGTTCATTAGATTCCACTTATAAGTGAGATCATATGGTATTTGTCTCTCACCAACTGGCTTACTTCACTTAGCATGATAGTCTTCAGTTCCACCCATGCTATCACGAAAAATAAGAGTTCATTCTTTTTCTTCTGCATAGTATTCCATTGTGTGATGTACCACAGCTTTTTTGATTCACTATTTAATGATAGGCACTTAAGACTGTTTCCAACACTTAGCTATTGTAAATAGCACTGCTATGAACTTAGGAGTGCATAAGTTCTTTTGAATTGGTGTTTTGGGGTTTTTATATAAAAAATTGGCAAAGAACCTAAGTAGACTCTTATCCAAGGAGGACATACAGATGGCCCACAGACATGAAAAAATGCTCAACATCACTAATATCAGAGAGATGCAAATTAAAACCACAATGAGATATCACTTCATACCTGCTGAAATGGTTATCATTAATAAATCAACAAACAACAAGTGCTGGTGAGGATGTGGAGAAGAAGGAACCCTAAGTACACTGTTAGTGGGAATGCAGACTGGTGCAGCCACTGCGGAAGTGCCCTTTGGCCCAGTGATCTCAATGCTGTACTTAAAAAAACAACACCTGCAACTGATAATGATATATAAGTCATTTCTTACATGTAAGACTGCATCTTTAGAATAAATTCCAAGTACAAGTTCTGAGTCAAACATTTCCCCCCCGTTTACAATTTGTCTTTGACTTTGTTGTGACTGCATGACTTTTGCCAGGCAGAATTTCTTTTTCTATCAGCATTCTTCTAATGGCATTGTGTTTATCAGCTATTAACTCTTACTTTTCTGGGTTTCATGTTATACTTTACAAGGTCTTCCACATGCTGAAATTATAAAATAATTCTTCCATAATAATTAATAATTATTATAATATAATATTTTTCTGGTACTTTAAGTTTCTGTTTTTATATTTATATCTTTTATCACATGGCTGATATTCAATAAGTAAAATGCTAACCTGCTGAGGATTAATCTCATATTATTCCAAACAAGGATGGCCTTAGGTTCCATTTTGAATTACCGAAACTTATGACAAATTAACACATTAATATTTTTTTTTTAATTTTTTTATTTTGGTTTTTCAATTACAGTTGTCCCCTTTTCCCCCAATTTCTCTCCCCCACCCAACCCACCCACTCTCCCGCAATCATATCCCTCCCTGTTGTCCATGTCCATGAGTCTTTCATACAGGCTCTTTAATTAAACCCTTCCCTTACTTATCCCCCTTCTCTCCCTCTCCCCTCCCCCCTATTGACTGCTATTCTGCTCTTTGTTCTATTTAGTTCCTTTGTTTGTGTTGTTCTTTAGTTTCCTGTATTAGGTGATATCATATGGTATTTTTCTTTCTTTGCCTGGCTTATTTCACTAAGCATAATTCTCTCTAGTTCCATCCATGTTGTTGCAAATGGCAGGAGTTCCTTCTTTCTTTCTGCTACATAGTATTCCATTGTGTAAATGTACCACAGTTTTTTGATCCACTCATCTACAGATGGGCACTTAGGTTGTTTCCAGCACTTAGCTATTGTAAACAGTGCTGCAATGAACATAGGGGTGCATAAGTTCTTTTGAATTGGGGTTTCAAGATTCTTCGGGTATAATCCTAGTAGTGGAGTCATTGGTTCAAAAGGCAGTTCCATTTTTAATCTTTTGAGGTAATTCCATACTGTTCTCCATAGTGGCTGCACCAGTCTGCATTCCCACCAACAGTGCAGTAGGGTTCCCGTTTCTCCACATCCTCGCCAGCACTTGTTGCTTGTTGATTTGTTGATGATGGCCATTCTGACTGGTGTAAAATGGTATCTCATTGTGGTTTTTATTTGCATCTCCCTGATGGCTAATGATGTTGAGCATTTTTTCATGTAACACATTAATATTTTAATGAGAAATATTAAATTCAGTTATGACTGCCACATGATTTTTTAAAAGATAGAATAAGCCAAAAGTATGAAATATGTATTTATACAAATTATACAAATTCTGAAAACACTAAAATTAACAGGAACATAATACTGTTCCACAATTTGTTTTTCTATGTAAAATTGGCTTTATAACATTATTTTGATATAAAAACCCATATAGAAGATTCTCTATGGGCTCCCATCTGCTACACTGACAAAAACTCCTCTAAAATGTAGTGACCTCTGATCCAATCAGTTTGCTGTTGTATAAGTGCTGGATTTTCCTGCCTTCTTATTTCTTCTCTCAGTTTTGAATAGTGACCTCCTTAAATTCTGAAGCAGGTCATATGTTAAAAGGCAAACATGGATGATTCTCACTGACAAGTCATTCTTGGACAAGTCTGGCCTGAGTCCAATTAATCTTACGGAGTTTACAAGTCAATAGCAGAAGTCAACCCAATTGAACTTGTACCCTATTTCATGCAAAACAATGTAAAATCCTAAACATGTTGACTTTTCTAAGTTTTGTCCCCAATATAATGTGTAAGATTTTGGCTTTTATTCTAAATGCAATACAAAGCTATTAGAAAATTTTGAGTAAAAAGATGACATAGTAGTTGCTAAAGTACTACTACTATTATTAATCATAATAACATATACCATGTAGATATAATTAATTTGTTTAACCCAAGTACTACAACTATTCCAGTTTTACACTTATTTATGTTATATTCCGCAAAACTAAATAGACTATAAATGTCAGGGCCTGCATTTGAACCCAAACAACCTGGCTCCAGAGTCTGTGCTCATAACTGCTGTACAAACACTGTGTGTCCCATGGTGTGACTAGAGTTTAACAGGATTACTCTGGTTGCTATGACTGGAAATGCTCAAAGGTAAAATGAGGAAGCGTAATGGAAAGTGTTTACAACAATAATCTCAACTGGAGGCAATGGAGCTGTGGATCAAAGAGTAGCAGTAAAGAAAGTAAACAGTGTATCAGTTTGGATCTGCAGGAAGGCAGATTAAACAAGACTGACTGACAGATTGGATGTGGGGTTTGAGAGAAAGGAGTGAAGATGAGCTCCAAAGTATTTAAGAAGACTAACTATGAATGATTAGCCAGCCTGCTTCGCAGGTAAAATGGTGAGCACAGACTCTGGAGTCAGGTTGTCTGGGTTCAAATGCAGGCCCTGACATTTATAGTCTATTTAATTTGGGGCCACATAACATAAATAAGTATAAACTTGGAATAGTTGTAGTACTTGGATTAAATAAATTAACTGTATCTACATGGTAGATGTTAGCATGATTAATAGTAGTAGTAGTAGTAGTAGTAGTAGTAGTAGTATTTTAGCAACTATTATATCATCTTTTAACTGAAAAGGGATCCTGGCAGTACTCACAGGTAAAATGGTGAGAAAATGTTTAAATCAAAAGTATTTACTGGGGCCTTCTAAAAGATAAGAAATCTATATGCCATATTCCCTATCTTGAAGGGGATAGAGTCCCTGTAACTATTAAAAAACCTAAATGTGGATTAAGTATTTTATCATAATGCATAAAACAGGATAATAAGCAAGCTCATCCTAAAATGTAAAGCTTTTCTGTACCTCATAATACTTAATTTAGATTTTCACAGAAGAAATCAATATGCAGGGTTTTGGAGGTTTTTTTAAACATATTTGTAGACTAAACAGGCCATAGTTGCACATTCCTATTTAAATGTCATCACTTTAAGTCATTACTAAGAAATGTGTTACAAGGATTGGAATGTGTACGTTGAAAAGCAGCTGGGGAAAAGAAATTTCAGTGGTTAAAATGAACACTGTTAGAGGAAGGTCACTGAAAAAGTCGATCCCTCCCTCCCACTCTCTCCCCATTTCCAGCTGCAAGCCTTTAGAAATGAATAATTCACCAACTGCTTCTTCAAGAAGAATAAAAAATAGCCAGTCATTAAGTCACCATAAACAAGACACATATTTAAAATAGATATTCATAAAATAGCTCTCCTTTGAGAAAAATCTAATCTCAGCAGTTTAAATCCACATGGGGCAGGATGCTCCGATGTACTGGGTCAGGCTGTACCTGGACAAGCCAGCGACTCATTCAGGGAACCTGTGTAACTGGAACCAGATACCCTGGTGGGAAAACTCAGCCAATGTCACATGGGGCCAGATGCTGCAAAAATCCTCAAAAGTCCAAGCTCTCAAGGAGTCTCTGCACTCCAGAGCCAAAACAGGAGACATCCCCACCACTGAAAAGGATCCTGGCATTACTCATCAGAAAACTGCTCCGCAGGGAGTCTGATTTCACTGTGACCCAGAAGCAGGGGTAAGTAAGCATTCAGTATTTTCTTAGCATGGATGACTTCAACACTCACTCTTAATTCCAGAATTTCTCAAAGTAAATGAAAACTCACAAAAATGTCATACAACCATAGATTGTTAAAAATATAGGTACCTCAAAGAACTGCACTTAAACAATACTACTTATGCATAGTTTTTCAAAAATATACAGAATGACTTAAAATAAGAATAAAAAAGATTTCTTAAATTTACTGACTACTTTCTGTTAGCATTTTTAGGCACTGAGCATTCCTGTCGGTTAGACACAGAGCCTCTCTGATCTTTCTCTAAATTAAGCAAAGACTACCACACAAATATAACTTCTTCCTGATATTTTATGACCATTTCTTACTGTATTTTCCAGTGAGACAACAATTCCCCCAAACGCACCTAATTCTACAGAGCTGTTTATCTCCATAAGTGGGACAAAAAAGATTGCCTTTTCACATGCTGTTTCTGACCTTTAATTTCGTGGTCTCTATTTTGGTGTCCAAGTGCCAATATGCCTGCTGCTCTTGTTTCTGCCCCCTTAGAATTTTTATATTATGTCCTGAGACGTAGAAAACTCATTGTTCATACTTTGTATTAAATAAAGTCAGTAAATGGTTTTGTTATCTTTAATTATAAGGAACATAAAGAGTTGGATGTTTAGATTAATTATGGGCAAAAAATACAAATTTAACTGTTAAATTTAAAGTTGCTGTATTTCACAAATTCACTAACAATAAAATGATCACTACTACATGAAGTAGTTAGAAATTTATCTTGCTTCTTAAACTGTATACACTCCCCACATGCAGTTTACAAAATAAGATCTAACATTAGGGAGATTCTAGTTTTCATTAAAAGAAAAGTCAGGCTGACACAGTGAAAACTACCTCAGGCTTCCATGGTATTTGGTGAAAAGTCATCTTGTTTTGATAATTATGAGAATGGCATGAAAAAAAATTCAAAACTCCTAGGGGAAAAAAATACACAAAATACACACACATAACCTACCTACAAATTCTTCTGCCAAAATTAACCGAGTAGTATTTGAAGAGGAGAGAACCCTAGACATAAACTCCATACTCTTCTTTCACTGGTAATTTTGGACCCTGCATGACACTAAAGAGCTTTTTTGCTTTTTTTTTTTTTTTTATCCTCACCTGAGGACATTTATTCAGTGCTTTTTCAGAGAGAGGAAGGGAGAGCGAGAAGAAAAATCTATGCGAGAGAAAAGCAAGAGAAGCATTGATGGGTTACCTCCCACACACTCCCCAGACCAGGGATCACAGGCACCCAGACTGGGAATCATACCTGCAACCTAGGTATGTGCTCTGACCAGCAATCAAACCGACAACCTTTCAATTTTGAGAGGACAGTCCAACACAGCCACTGCAGCCAGGGCCTATAGAGCCTTTGAAAATACTAATGCTCAAGACCCACCTCAGTCAGACCAAATTAATCATTCAGAATTGTGCTTGTGTATTTCCCGTTTCAGAAAGGCAGATCACTGTGGTCAGACAGAATCTTGTGCACTACAGGAATACCACAAAGGCAGGGGTACCTGGAAATGTCAGCCTGTGAAAGGAAAGGGAGCCCCCCAGCCTCAGGAGCTTATATTCCAGAACCAATAATCCTCAATGGCTTTCATCTTCATTTCTTCAATAAGTAGTTACACAGTGAACCAGGCACTGTGTAAAAAAAAATGTTATAGAGATTTAATGGTAAAATGTAGGACAATGTAAACTCCAGGACCTAATGCACCCTCAATTCCTAGTTGAAATTAGTAAGCATTCAATAAATATTTTCCGAAGGAAGGAAAGAACTCAATAAATATTTTTGGAAGAATTAATCACTGTCGTCATCGATCTTATAATACAGTGGGGCAGAGGTGGCAGACAGTAAGCAACTAATTGCATGAATAAGTGTAAGTGGATATTGTGGTAAATGCCAGCAATGAATTCAAAGCAAGAATGAGCTAAGGGATTTTAACAGAAGAATCTTTTTAAATTGAAAGGTTAGGGAAGAAGTCAGGAATTCACACTAAAGCTAAGACCTGAAGGAAAGATGAGTTCAGGTGAAGAAATATGCTGTTTGTATTAGGTGATGGAATTAAATGTAGTCTCTGGGGCCCCTGCTTTGCCAGCTATTCTGATTTTTTTTTTTCATTTCTGTCCCTAGAGTTAGAGGATTGGTACCAATGTCCCTTTCTGTACCATTGACCAAATGTTCCTGTTTAAAAAGCAATTAACAAGTAACAATTTAACACAATTTCTATCCTACTTTTAAAAAAGATGAATAAAATATATATCCATTTGCAAGTAACTCCAAATAAGTCACAACTGAAGCTACTATTTACTGCTATTTAATGTCCTTTATTTAAAAAACTAAACTTTTTTCTATCATATTTTTGTAGCCTAAATCAATGTGTATACAGCATTTTCTGTTTTCGGTAAATATAAAAATTATGTAATTCAATGAATTTCCCTGTTTGAGTCAATTAGCAAAACATTTAGTGCCCAATTCACTGTCCAGCTGTATCAAACTATTCCTTCCTGACGCTTCTCTACTATCTTTTTCCTGATGATTCATTTCCAGTCTCTATTTCCAGTTTTTTTTTTCTTCCATCTGCTCCCGAAAATTAAGTGACACTTTTAAGAATCACCCAAAACTTTTTTTTCCAACTACAGGGTGCCTGCATTTACATGCAAATATGGTCAGTGAAAATACTGTAAAAGCCAAACCTCTTACATTACAAGATTTTTCTTCCCATTGAACTGAATTGAAACCGAGGAAGAGGGAAGTAGTTTCCAGGCACATAAATCCCCCACTGCGGGCCTTTAAACATGATTTAAGCATAATACATAACAAACAATAAGAGCAAAGTTCAAAATAAAGCTTTTCAATTAATAGTATACAGCATCAAACATAAGGGAGGGTCATTGTCAGCACATTCCAATCCATGAAATCAAACATGCTGATGTCCTGGTGCAGACCGTGGCCAACTGGGGCCTGTGCAGCCGAGCTACCGTCATGAAGCCCGGTTCCCTGATCTGCTCCCCTTTCCTTGGTTTGGTTGTATGACAGTTTCTGTAAACTTAGAAATCTGCTTCAAGCTGTTCTGTTGTTTTTCATCACTTTAGCATTTTCCATTCTCTCCCACACTCACAGCTCACTGAACACAGTAGACGTTTGGCCTTCTTCCAGAGGTTAACACGCCAACTTCCCTTGCAGTATTTCTGGTGCAGAAGCCTGTTTCCAGCACTAGCTCTCTAATGAATGAATACTTGCATAACAACATTATAGACATAAATTAGGGGGGAGGGGGGAGGGAGAGAAGGGGGATAAGTAAGGGAAGGGTCTAGTCAAGGAACGTGTATGAATGACTCATGGACATGGACAACGGGGAGTGATATGATTGTGGGAGAAGGGATGGGCTGGGAGGGGGGAGCAATGGGGGAAAAATGGGACAACTGTAATTGAATAACCAAAAAATAAAATTAAAAAACAAACAAACAAAAAAAAAATTATAGACATAAATATACTATTAATGTTAATAATGATAATTATTAAAGGAAGTGCAAAATTGTCACCAAAATCTCTTAGGGAAGGTGCAATCCATGTAAAACAAGAGTGAAAATATGAAGAATGGCAGGCAGAGTGTATTCCTAATTGATGCAGACTTAGGCAAATTTAAACTTTTAAAATCAAAAATTTTAATTCCTCTGATCCTCTCATATTCCCCAACCAGACTATGGGCAAATTCTCTCAGCTTTACAGAATGCAGCCTTACCTAACCACTTCCTCTGTGACTGGCCCCATTATCCCTACCCTGGACTACTGATGCTCTTTCTTCTCCCAGCAACAACCCCTCCTTTCAAATCTCTGTTCAAATGTAACCAGTATGAAAAACCTCCCTTGGAAAAGTACCCAAAAACAGCCTTTCCAACCTCAGCACTCTTACCCCTACCCTATTTTATGTTTCTTCTTAGTACTTGTATCCACAGAGGACACCTATTTATTGCCCTTTTACACTCCACTAGAATGTATGCTCCACTGACATGAATATGCCACTTGCAGAAAAAATAGCAGTGACCAAAAAAAAAAAAAAAAAAAAAAGTTTTTATTTTGGGAGGTAAAGAAATAAATCACTATATATTAAGCAATAAAAAAAGGAAAATAAAGAGAATTTAACCTTATTTCCCCCTAAAAATTGGAAGAGATTTTTTTTTTTTTAAAGTAATGCTGTTGAGAAGACCACACACCAACCCCTTGGTACCCTACTGGTGGAGCAAATTGTTAATATGTAGCAAAAGATATTAGAGTACATAACCTTTGATTTCAGTATTTTGTTTATTGGACCTGTTCGTTAAAAATGGAAACCAAACTCATTTTGAAGAACGCTCCTACAATATTTTGTTAGTACGAAATAGTAAACTATATTTCAATAATAGGATAATGGTTACACAAATTATGGTATAATCCAACAATAAATATTAGCATGTTACTTAAAAATCAATGATGTAAAGAGTATGTGAGAAAATACTTACAATATGTTTTATGAAAAAGGTAGAATACAAATTATCTCTTTGTGCTTATCAATAAGTACGTATCCTGATTTTATCAAGAAAACATACAAAGATATATGAACAGAAGGAAAAACACTATCACAATGCTTTATATTGTTTACTAATGATAATGAAATCATGGACAAATTTAATTTGTTCTTAAATGTCTTCATTTTTAGCTATATGCAAGTATTCTCTTATAACCAAAAATATAATTTTTAAATGAAGACATACCATCTTCATGAAGTCTGTTCTACCCTAGTGCTTAACTGATTCTTAATAACACCCTAACATTCTTGCCAGAAATCTGTTACTTCTTACTACAGTATTCAGGATGATTTATAGATGAAAAACATTATTAGAAAGAGCTAAACTGACTGCATACTGGGCACAAGTTATTTTATTGGGTAGATGTCATCAAAATAAACTCAGCTTCTCCAAAGATTTATTTTTATCTTCATCAAAATAGAAGCAAAAAATTTTGAGATGTATCATTTTAAACACACACAAAACCAAAAAGATAAAATTCCCATGGCAGCATATTAAACCTATATACACATTATTTAATCTAACCCACCCATTCCCAATCAACTTTTGTTTGTTTATTCATTTTAATATTGAAGTATATGTACTTACCACCTGGACTTGTCACCAACAATAAGCATAACAAATATAATTTTAAAATAAATAAATGCCACATGTAGCTGGGAAAAACCTAGAGATGTCATGTAAAATAAACAAACATTTGCATTTCCCAACTCCAAATTATTTTGAGGAAGACCAGTTGTAATTCTAATGTAAGGCACCCTTCTATAGATGTGCTCAGCAGTTTTGGCCACAAACTTAATTATAGTCTATGCTTTGAGCAAAGAAACTACAAAAGTAAAAAAAGGGATTACAAGAAAAGAAAACTTTCAGCCCTAACCAGCTAGCTCAGTTGATTAGTGTCGTCCTGATGCACCAAGGTCGTGGGTTTGATCTCCCGTCAGGACACATACAAAAATCAACCAATGAATGCATAAATAAGTGGAACAAATCAATGTTTCTCTCCCTTTTTCTCTCATTCTCTTTCCCCGTTCTCTCTCCGCCAACCCCTCTCAAATCAATAACTAAATGTGTTAAAAAAGTTTTCAGTTCTTAAAAAATGATTTTTGGTATCATCGAAAACAGCTTCATGAATGGTCAAGATAGAATGGGCCTTAGGAATGAAAAGTAGGATTTTGACAGTGGGAGGGGGCTGGAAAAACAGATATGGCTTTAAAAAGGTAAAAGCATGGTATCTTGGCAGGACAGTGAGATCGCCACTATGTATACAGAGCAAAAATTGAGGTTGACAGAGCCTGTCAACCTCAGCTCTATTAATATTTATGGCCAGATAACTCTTTCTTGTGAGGCGCATGCTATGCACTATAGGATGTTTTAGCAGCATCTCTGGCCTCCACCCACAGGATGCCAGTAGCACCTACCACTTGTGACAATCAAAAATGTCTCCAGACATTACCACATATCTCATGGGGGGCACTATCACCCCTGGGTATGAGCTATTGGTCTCAACACAAGATCAGTATGAGAAAAACGAGGCAAGAATAATAATTTAAAAAGCACTCACAACTCACCCTTGAACAACCTGAGGGCTGGAGCAGCAACCATCATGCAATGAAAAATACATGTATTACATGTATAACTTTTGACTCCCCAAATGACCCTCTCATCTGCAGGGGATTGGTTCCTGGACCACCCGCCCCCACCCCAAGAACACTAAACTCCTTGGCTGCTTGAGTCTCTTACATAAAATGATGCAGAACAATGCATCCAGTCTCCCTCCACATGCACAGACTCCCAACTGCAGATGGAAATTTTTCCATCTGCAGCTGGCTGAATCCACAGATGGAAAACCCAGGGCCAACTTACTCTACAGAATTAATTGACAGTCTGTACTTTTCTCCCCATTATCAATCAAAACACTAAAATCAATTCCATTTATTATTGATTTTACTTTAGAATAATGCTAACTAAAAGTATACTGTTTAAAATAGTAGCACTTACTGAGAAATTTCTGTTTGCAGACTCTGTGCTAAGCTCTCTACTAAAATGATCATATTTAACCCTTAAATCAACTCTCGGAGGCAGTCATCATTATAAAGAAACTATAATTTAGGCAAAATAAGTAACTTATTCCAAGAATATCAGCAAATAAATGTTAGAACTGGGATTAGATGCATGCTTTGTGATTCCAAAGCCCCATCCCCTAAACAATTGCCCTGCTCTGTCTCCCACAGGGCATCTTTCATAATTAGTACACAAGCCATTTATGAGCATCTGGCCTTTAAATGTCATGTACTCCAGAAAGCCAGCTAAGTCCACACCGACCTTTAATTCACAGTTAGAAGTATCTACCTTCCTTCCTGTATGGAGAACCTTCTCTGGTTCTATCTAATATAAAGTAAACATTATCTTCTATACCCTTTCAGTTGCCCTAAGGTCTGAAGAGCAAAGTAGCACCTTCCTCAAATTCTAAAGAATATATTTAGGATAAAAGTGGGATCACTACAGTTTTCCAGATAATTCAAAGCACAATGAACTTGTACCTAAACTTAAAACACCAAGTGATGTGAAGTGAACCTCTTCCACAATGGAACACATCCATGGTTGGCATTATAGTCACAGAGTCCATATTTATTAACCTCTGCTGATCACCAAGGCAACTAGCTAATACCATCAACCGGATGAAAACAAATCCAGTACCACACACTGTCTCAGGGTGCACATCCTTTCCGAGCCAACACATGCTGGACCACAGGCTGGGAGTCACAGTATGGGAGGAATGACTGGGACATACTATTTATTCGTCGGCAGCCGTCCGTCTCGAGAGACGATGGTGTAGCTTCTTAAGAGTCTATCTGCACCGCCGAGAATGGTTGTGCAGTCCGACTCGGGAGTGACACGGTATCTGTCTCCTCCCGTGTTGAATCGACATCTTGCGATGACGCTGAAGCTACAGAGCCTGGGCAGGGTAATATGGAGGGTCTGCTGTTGCCCATGCAGTAGACACCCCTCTCTTCGCAGCTGAAGGGTCCAAGGGAAAGACGGAGTCAATACAGCTTGGCTTCAGGTGCGCCGCAGGAGTTGCCGGTGTTGACTACAACGTCAAACCGCCTTAGGGACTCCGGCTCCGGATTTTCTGTCGGGGTTTACTCCCTTAGCCTTTCCCCTGAAGAGGTATGCCGCAAGGCAGCGGAGGTTTTTTTTTGGGGGGGGTCAGAGTTTTCCTTCTCTGATGTACCCTGACTGGAAGATCGAACCAGCGACACTTAGCTCGCAGGCCGACGCTCAATCCACTGAGCTAAACCAGCCAGGGCATACTATTTATTATAGTTATTATAAAATGCTATGCCATCATTTACCATAATCCAGATCAATAAATCTCTAGCATGAAGCTACTCAAAATGTACTTCTGCTTAGGGTATGTCAATTTTACGTAAGTCAAGTTCCCATTTACCAGCGTTTGGGGCAGTGGCTGCAAGTTCAGGATTTTATGAATTAACTATCTGAACCCATTTAGATCACAAATTTTATAATTTTCTAACAAGCTTGAAGCAATTTCACTCTACTCCCCACTTATCCTCTACCCTATCACCTCTTCACGCTGAATAAAACTCATTTCCAAAAGGATTTTCTACAAATCATATATGTTTGAAACTAATTTCAATGTCAACTTTTCTGAACTTATTCAGAAAAATTTACATCCTGCAATTACAAGAATTTCAATCTATTAACAGAAGAGGAAATATAAATATCACTTGTATTCATTTCTTAAGTTTACATGTATAATTTAAAGTAAGCTTCTTAGTTTATCTTTTACTTCAAACTGAAAAAAATCTTAGCTATCCAAGCAGCCATAAACGGTGACCCCCACCATGGTGCTGCTGGTGCTGGTGAAAGAGCCTTTCCATGACTGGATATAAAGAAGAGAGGCTTGGCTGTTTGGACTTCACACCCTATGATAAAACCCCACACTTACACTTGAGAGACATAGAAATATCAAGCACTTTTTATTAAATAGTAATAATTTTTTAAAAATACATTTCAAGAAAATAAATTTTTCTTCATCCTTACCTACTCTACAGAAGAAACATCTGCTAATGTTTACTTGCTTATTTAATACATCACAGTCAATCTCCTAAAACAACATCCAGGCTAAATGGTTCTGTGATTTCTTAACACTTGCACAAGTAACAACTGTATATATTTTCAAAATTAAGCCATCCTCTTCCCCTTCCAATTGTTTTATTTGAACTGCTGCCTTCATTTTACATACCTCTGCAAACAGCATGGAAAAAAATAAAAGCCAGGAAAAAGGGAAAGGCGGTGGGCACCACCAGGTCCCCCCAAAACTATATCACTCACTAGATAGGTTCCATTATAGAAACACAAGCACATGCAAAAAAAAAAAAAAAAAAGCCACTGAGACCACACTGAGCAGTACATCAAAGAAAAGTGCAAATCAAAAGGCATTCCAAATCTTCTGTTCTTAAGGCCTAACAGTAATCTCTATGCTAAATATATCAGTTACACATATTCATAGACATACAAATACTGCTTCTCACTTATAAACTGATTTTATTTACCATGTCCCTAGTTTACTAAATGCAACCATATTTTAAAGATATTTAATACAACTATAAGGTAAATCTAGGAATTTGACAACAGTTTCAGAACAATTTGGAGGAGGGCCTCTAATTTTTAAATAGCACATTCACATAAAAAACGTTTCTAACTTCTAAAGAATTATGGGCATAATTTTTGTTAACCAATGTGACTTAAATACTCAGGACTGAAACAGAGAAATACTAAGTTTTTTTTAAAGTTTATAATATTTAAATCTACTAAGGTGTACATGACTCCTCACAGAAGATAGAAAATAGCTTCACATAAATACCAGACTATTTTCTCCTGTCATATTAAAACACTTGGAATATTTTTAAATGTACAATCAATTCTAGTTATTCTTGGCCTTACTTTCTTACTTCTAAATCAGAATTTAATTAGGAACAAAGCAATACCAAAGTATGTCCAAGTCCAGCTCCTGAAAGAATAATTAGAATATTAACATATGAAAGAACTTTGTGTCTGCTTCCTAGGCCCCTATTGTCCAAGAAATTACAGGGGTCTTACCCTGATGGGCAGTGCTCAGTTTGCTGGGTGTTGTTACACAAAGCAGAAGGTTGGTGGTTCAATTCCCGGTCAGAGAACATGTCAGGGTTATGGGTCTGGTCCCCAGTTGGGGTGCCTGCAAGAGGCAACCAACTGATGTTTCTCTCACATATCTATGTTTATCTCCCTTTCTCCTTCCCCTCTCTCTAAAAATAAATAAATAAAATCTTTTAAAAAATTACCAAGGGGTTAAAAGTCTTGTGTTAGGAGCCATAGTCAAAGGCCAAATATTAGCAAGAACTGGGATCAGAGACCAAATATAAAATCCTTATTACGTCATAACCTATTAGCATCTATCTACCCATGGACTTCCTAGACTCCAAGCCTGGAGAAGAAAGAGCTATCTACGTAAGAGAAACTGGTGGAAAGTAAGAGAAACTGGTGGAAAGCAAGGAGTGGGATCAAAGAAGGAAGGAAGAAAAGCTGAGCAGGACAAAGAACCTATGAATCCCCTAGGATACCAAATACACAGGTCTCTATCTAAAGTCAGAATAAATAAAAACTCCGCATGTCTACTTTGTAAGCCTGTTCATTTCTTTGCTTTGGTGGTTTTCCAGTTGCAGGTTTTTTTGTTTTGCCCTTGGTTACCTAGTAAAGTCACTGTTTAAAAAATTCCAACCCTGTTTAAAGTAAACTAAAAAGAAAAGGAGAATTGTCCTGCTCTAGACATGGCTGACAGGAATTTCAGAGGTCTAGACCAGCAGGGCACACTGGTCACAGTTGTGGCATGAACTGCAGGCCAGGAAAGACCCAGCAAGGCTTGAACAGGACAGAGAAGGCCTCTGAAGACAAGGGGCCTCAGAGCTGGCTTAAGCAGAACTGGAAAATCCCAACAAAAGGCCAGTTTACCCTCCGCATAACAGTGCTTTACGACTTCCCCAGGTGATTGAATTAAGGCATTTTAGCCTGCCTATGGACTATTAGCCACCTTCTCAGTTTTTAAGAAATTATTTAAATTCTATATTTGTCAAATTTTTTCTGAGATGCTAAAATAGCTGCTAGTATTTAGTATACTTCTAGAAGGAGGGAGAAAATAATTACATGTTTAAAGAACCAGTTATAGAATACATTTAAAATATCTAAAAGCAACTGGCTTCCTTCTTAGCCCAGTGTACTGCACCTTTAAGTAATTAGCACCCTAAGGCCCCATGAAAGTTTGGCTTCAAACCTGCAAAACAGACTGGTCAATGACAGTGCCTTGCTGATGGGACACGGGCTCTGTGTTGGGGCTCGGTGGTCACTGGAATTAAGAAGTATAACTTCTGGGACTTTTCCTGAATAGTGTCCCAAAATGAGAAACCCAAAACTGCCAGGATTCCACCAACTTCTTCCAATTGCGGTTGTGCCTGCAGCGGTGAAGCTGTGTGTCAAGATACATATTCAATATCTCCTTAGAGTCCCTGAGTGTCTGGGACTGACTGGGGGTGCTGGTGAGAGCAATAAAATTGCATGTGTTTGAAAGCCCCTTGATGACATAAGAATCTTTACGAAATGGAGCTCACAGCATAGAGGAGCAGAACCACAGCACTTACATGAGAGGAAGACCCTCTTTCTCTCTGGAAGGAACTTTAAAATATAATAGAACTAGAAAATAAGTACAATTCCTTCTAAAATTTTGAGAATGTAACCCTAAAGAAAATGAGCAGATGAGCTATTAATGTGATAAAACACCAGGATGTCTTATGCATACAAAGTAATAAAAGCAATAGTTAAATCAACATGACAATATAACAAATGTAATTTAATTTTAACTCTGGCCTATAGGAAACCGGTCAGCACAGCAATGACGAATGTAGCTCAGCCCTGATTCCGAAAACCAACAGGTGCGAAGCGGCACACAGGAGCCAGGCCCGCAGACCCATTCCCCGTGGGAATCAGGCCTGCATTGTATCTATACTGCTTAAAAGCTTGCTTTTGCTACAAATCTTCCTCACCCTGAGCTGAAAAACAACAGATGTTTAATGTATAGCTTTAAAGTAACTTCTCAAGGTCTATTCTGAACTGTTTTAAGGACAGGATGTGACCCCCCATCTGAACTGTTTTATGGACAGATCCCCCATCCTTATCATTCCCTTGCATGTGCAGCATTCTTTCTTTATTATCTGTAAACAACAACCATCTAAAGCAACCTCAGCAAAGAGACTGGTAACTTTGTTTGATGTGATCTGCCCAGAAAAGAATAAAAGCCTGTCCAGGCAACGGTCATGACGCTCTCACTGATTTACAGAGTGGCCGTTCTGTCCCTTTTCTCCACAGGATGAGTGTAGTCTGTGTGATTTTGTTCATCACATCCACAACGTCCCGAAAACCGCTGGTCAGAGTCCCCAACACTGGCCCACTTTAGAAACTGAACCATGAATGTTACACTTTTCTTGACCATTCAGCCCCTCATTTTAGCCGTATGTCCTCCAAAACTCTTATTTGTATTTAGTTTTATCTAGTATACTTATAGTAATGAGCATGTTCTCTGAATTATATTGAAATTTAAAAGTTTTTTTTTATTATTTCTAGTGAAAACTTTTATTGTAAATGCAGTAGTTCCTCAGAAATATGAGCCCAGCTAAAAGGGGGAGGCTAATCAGGTATAGCAGACCCTGCCTGTCTTGATAGTAGCTGGGAAGTGTTCACATCACTCAGAAGCTTGCAAAGAGTAAAGGTCAAAAAGAACAGTAAAGGAAAAGATTTCAGTGTTGACTTTGCTTGAAATAAAAGCAAAGACTATCTACTATTTATTTAAAGTCTTCTCCCTAATTAGCCCCAACTGGTGTGGCTTGGTTGGGCATCATCCCACAAAGCAAAAGGTCACCCATTTGATTCCTGGATAGGGCTCATGCCTGGGTTGCAGGCCAGTCCCCGGATGGGGTGCATGCGAGAGGCAGCCGATCTATGTTTCTCTCATACACTGATATTTCTCTCCCTCTCTTTCTCCCTTACCCTCTCTAAAAATAAATAAATAATTTTTTTTTAAAAAATTTAAAAATAATAGTAAAGCTTTCTCCCTAATTAGATAAAATTTAATTCTAAGCCTATACAAAAATTTTAAACCAAATTTCTTGTAGCAAAACAGAAACAGTAAACAAAGTATATTTCTAATCTAACATATTAAGATTTTTCTTACTTAATAGCATATCCTTTAAGAAATAAATTTAAGAAGGGGGAGATATACCCTTATTTTAATAGGAATAAAAAATGATTGTTACTTTCCCCAAACTGCTACAATATGCTACCAATATAATTAAGGCTTGAAAAATGCTTATGAATCAATCTAGTAATAAAATATGTAAATATACCAACCTGAATTGGAATTTTTTAAATAAAGATTTTTATTTAAAAACAAAGTTGAATACAGAAGTCAATTTCCCTCTTTTAACACAAAAAAGAAAATATGTCATGAAAATCTTTCCTCTAGGTAGAAAAATAATATACCTCTGCTCTTTGAATTTTGTTTTAAAGTTATCCTGAGTGAGAAGCATTAAAAGTTATTTGAAGTTAATGCATTTTAAAGCTATAAACAGTATTTTTTGAAGGGGCATTCTTGTGATACAGTTAATAGGGTAGTAATCAGCTGTGTACTGCTAGACCATCTTTAGTAGCATGATTACAAACATAGGAAGCAACAGATGGGCCTTAAGCTAGTAAGTACTATGAAGATAACAAATCATAACACACTGTTTACTATTCTACTGCTCTCGATAACTATTTCTTTGCTAACTAAAATCTCAATAGCTCTGAAAATCAGGTCTATTATTTCAGTTTAGTTTAGTGAGGTAAGCATACAGCACAGGCAAACTACTAAAATATAATAGAAAAATAATCCATCACTTCAAAAGCAACCAATTTCTCAGTTTAGCCTTATTTATAGCAACTGTTGAAGAATAAAAATACTCATTGATAAATGTGCTAAAAATTTCCTCATGGGAACCTAGCCACATATCTGTAACCAAGTTATTAGACCAAATTTCTAGAACACACACAAGCTCTGAAGCAGAAATATGCATCTCGTTGACAAATGGCCACCACAGTGTTTTATTCATCTTTGATCATAAGTACATTATTTACACCAAAGTACATGTCTAGTTAGCATTAAACTCCATGGTTGACATGTTGTAACCGAGAATCTCTATATTTGAATTCAAAGGTCTAAATGAAAAACAGTTCTCTGCAAAAGGTACAAACTTCACTAGGGATAACTACAGTTAACACTGCTGCAGGATATATAGAAAGTTAAGAGAGTTAATCCTAAGAGTTCTCATCACAATGAGAAAGTTTTCCTTTTTTTTTTTCTTTTCCTTTTGTCATATCTACATGAGAACATAGTTGTGAGTTGAACCTAATATTCTAATCATTTCACACTACATTTCAATCAAATCATCAGGCTGTGCACCTTAAACTTTAAAAAGTAAATCAATAAATAACAGGCCTCTCAAATGCCCAGAGTTCAGTTCTTGCAAAGGAGCAGATGTGCATGAGCCACAGCTTAAGTGGGAATGTCATCGACAGCATGGGTTGGCAAGATTTTCCTGTACAGAGCTAGATAATAAACAATTTAGACTCTGAAAGTCACAGTCCCTACAACTACTCAACTCTGCATTATATCACTAAAGCAATCACAGACAATATGTAAATGAATAAATATGGCTAAGAGCCAAATAAACTTTATGGACCTTGAAAATTGAATTTCATATAATTTTCACATGTCACAATATATTAATTTTCTTTTGCTATTTTTAAACTATTTTAAAATGTAAAAACTGCCATGGCTGGCTAGCTCAGTTGGCTAGAGTGCCATCCAGATACACCAAGGTTGTAGGTTCTATACAGGTCAGGGCACGTACAAGAATCAACCAATGGCCCTGACTGGTGTGGCTCAGTGGGTTGAGAACCAGCCTACAACTGAAGGGACACGGGTTCGGTTCCGTCAGACCTGGCACATGCCTGGGTTGCAGGCCAGGTCCCTGGTTGGTGGCCTGTAAGAGGCAGCTGATAGCTGTTTCTCTCGCACACTGATGTTCCTTTCCCTCTCTTTCTCTCTCCTTTCCCCTATCTCTAAAAAAATAAATAAAATATTTTAAAGAATCAACCAATGAATGCATAAGTGGAGCAACAGGTCAATGTTTCTCTCTCTTTCTCTCTCTCACCACCCCCCCCTTCTTCTCCCTCTAAAACCAATGAATAAATTCCAAAAAAATGTAAAAACTGTAGGCAGCCAGCCATGTCTGCCCCATGGGATTTGTCCTGAGGGTCACAGTTTGCCACCCCGACCTAGAGCATAGTTTGCCGAAAATTTGTACCTATCCCTCCCCGCTGCCACCACCATTTGCATAAATCACAACGATGTGTTTTCTCTTCTAGCAATACATTCTTTTTGCTCCTATAGGTATCTAATGCCCAGTCTATTTCTTTCCCATAGGTCCTCAAAGTTCAACAGAACAATGAAGAGGTCAAGAAAGATATAGAGCATGGCTGGAAGAAAGGCCACAGGCTCCTCTAGAGTAGTGCTGCAGCTATGTGATCTACTGCAAGTTACATAACCATTCCAAATCTCATTTCACCTAGTATAAAAAAAAAAGAGGATCATGGTATCCAACCACTGGAATGCATTTCTGAAGGTGACTCAGAAATGAACAAGAAAGGCAGAACAAAAAATACAACATGGAGTGCTCACTCCAGCAGCACATACACTAAAACTGGAACAATACAGAGAAGATTAACATGGCCTCTGCACAAGGATGAGACGCAAATTTGTGAAACATTCTGTATTTTTAACAAAAATACACACACACACACACACACACACACACACACACACACACACACACACACACCATGGAGAAGAGTTGCCAACCACAGTTCAGAAATAAGGCCCTGTCTGATGATTCACTGGTAAATTGCTAGATCATGATAGAGTATAGTTCCCCAGGTAGAGAAAGGAAGCTCAGTGAATTTAATTAAAATCCTGGGAAAAGGAGCAACTAACAATCTGACTGACTGCATGCCAGTATTCATGTTTCTCTGAGTGGGTCAAAAACTCAAGAAACACAAATTGAGAACCTTCTTTGTGTTCATAAAACAGGGAAGGTACTGTGAAGAGCACAGAGATGAATAAGAGTCCTTACTTCAAAGAATTTATAATTTATTAAACATAAACATCTACTATACAAAGCAGTTATGATTTTTATATACCAACTGCATTAAGAAGTTCAAAAGAGAGCCGAACAAAAGATAGTAAGAGGAAAAATTCCCTAGGAGCTAAATTTAAACAGAATTTCAAGAACAGGCAGACAGAAATTTGAGAGTACAGTCATCCCTTGTGTCTGTAGGGAATTAGTTCCAGAATGCCCAAACACCACAATCTGTGGATGCTCAAATCCCTTCTATAAAATAGTGTACAACAATGTATGCAAATTATTTCCAAACATTTGAAAATAAAATCAGTCTTTTCTTATAAAACAAAAATATGTATGCAATCAGCCCTCTTGTGGATTGCCACCTGCAGACTGAAAATACTGTTTTCAGTTCACAGTCATTTGATTCTGAGGATGTGGAATCCTTGGATATAAAACCTGTGGATACAAAGGGCTGACTATGATTATAGGATATGAGAATTCTCAATGCCTCTAGACATTATTAAATTATTCTCCGAAGCTGTTGTTCCATCATCAACAGTCTGCAAGTTCTCATCCTTACAACCCTTAGATAATCAGAGTTCATTCTAAAATGCCTCGCCAATATGATGGGTAGAAAAGGTATCTCAATTTAATTCTCATTTCCTATCCTCACATTGTCTAGAGCTGTTTCATATGTCTGTGCTTATACTATGAAATAAACAGCACAGTCTGTTTAAGGATAATGAGTCGTATGTGACTGGAGCCCAAGAAAGTGCATAGAGGACAGCCTCTCTCTCTTCCTTCCAGAGGTTTCTCCAGGACCTTGCTCTTTCCCTCTCCACCCCATAAATTGCCGGTTTACATCGGCAGAGAGGGACAAACCTCTCCTTTGCTCCTTGAATGCGCCAGAGTAAATTAAAGAGTTTGCAAATGAACATGGTTGAAAAATACTGGTCTTGACAGAAACATCTGAAACCATTTCCTCCATTTTTGCCCAGAACTTGGTTTCTGCCCAATTTAGATTATGAAATAGTCAAGGTGCCTTAGAAAACACAGAAATTTTGATTCCAGTCCAGAGACCTGGTTGCAAATGTTTGGCAGGAATACATCCACTCGTCTCTTCTCATCCGAAGGCAGGAAAGTGCAAGAAAGATAAACCAAGGTATAAATCTGATTTTTTTTGACACTCTTTAGGAGGGTGTTGCTATAAAATCTCCCATGGGGATATAATTTTAAGGCAAAATTCCTATAAATAATTTTAGGAGAAAATGATTTTTACCAGAATCTTGTTTAGATTTTTTCCATGCCAAGAACAAAGTGGCAACCAAAAAGAAATAAAAACAGCACACAGCAGAATGCTCAGTAAATATAACAGAAAGCAGTGTTCTCAACTCTCGTCAATACACAGCATCAAAGCTAGGAAAAACTATATTCCAAATTCTGATTAATGTGATTCAACTAGCATATTCCCTACTGCAGTGGAAAAATGGAAAATCACTATAAATATTTGCTTTCAAAAAAAAGTTGCTATTATCATTCCAGTAACACTATAATGCTACGGTGCCTCAAATACACACATATTTGTCTAATCCAGTAATTTTCAACCCCTCAGAAGACATTTGGGCAACTTTAATTTTGAGACACTTTTCATTCGCACAACTGGAGGAGGGTTCTCCTGGCATCTTAGTGGGCAAAGGCCAAGGATGGTGCTAAACATCATACAATGAACAGGACAGCACCCACAATAAGTAATTATCTGGCTCAAAATGTCAATAAGGCTAAGAAACTCTAGTCTAACTTATTTATGGCTAGCTGGGACGTGGTGACAAATACAGGAAATTAGAGACGATAAGCACTCTTCTTACAGACCTCCTATTAAGCTAGAAAACTTAAAAAGTGTAAAGTTTGCTTAATATTTATTGGGCTGGCCAAAAAGTCTGTGTGGTTTTTTCCACAAAATAAAAGACACATTTTCATTTTCACCAATAACTATTGCTTTGGATGTTTTCAGTATGTCGGCTATCTCTCGCTATTGGCTTCTAGTGCGTAGAGGCCAGAAGTGCTGCTAAACATCTTCCAATACATAAAACAGCCCCGCAGCAAAGAATTATTTGGCCAAAATGTCAATAGTACCAAGAAATTTCACAAACCACTTCTGACACATTCGATCAGTCACAACACCTTCTCCATACACTGCACGAATCTTTTTTTGTGTTTCAGTTGGGTTTTTACCTTTCTTGAAATAATAAAGCATAATACGCCAAAAATGTTGTGTATCTTCTTCCATCTTCAAAATTAAAAATGGCTGCACAACAATTCACCAATTTTGATGTCTTTTTTTAAATGCATGCTGACATGATAGCTGTCACAATATAATCTAACAAAATTGTTTCAAATGAAGTTAAGGACAACTAAGCCTATTAGAGCCCTCATAAGGAAAAAACGAAACAGATTTTTTGGCCAACCCAATACATAGATAAATAAAAGATTCCAATGTAGTCATTTTCACTTGTTTAGGGAGAAAGAACATAGTCCAGGATTCTAGCCATGTTATCAAGCAGTGTACCATCTATATTTATTAGCTTATCACAACTATCTACACAAATTGATAATCAAACTGGATACTGCTGGCTCTACCTATTAAAAATTAGTGTTTTTCCTGCACTTAGATAATAACTGAATTCCCCATGTCTACCCACCAAAAGCAACTAGTCCTCAGATTTCAGCAATGGGTTTTATGTAGTCATTTTCTACGGAAATCACTCACATTTGAAATTCCCTTTCTCTGATATTACAGTCCATAAACCTTATTGTCCAGCTCCATGAAATTCAAAAGCCAAAGTGAGAAAGAAAGATGATTTGGACTGTAAACTTAAAGGCAGCAAGGAAGAAATGCCTTCTATAAAAAGTAAAGGGTGTTGGTGACTAAGTGAAATAAAACAGACAAAGGCTAAAGAGGTTCCTCTAAAAGTGCAAAGCCCTTAGAGGTTATTTTATTTCCCACTAAGTTTCCTTGGGTGTTTCACAAAGAAAGTCACTCTTCTGGTGAATTTTTTTTAACGTCTCCATTCCAAGTTTGTTGAAGGCATGTACTTAACTATTTTCTAGCTATTACACTAAAAGAAAACTTTAAAGTTATGGGGGGAAAAATCACTTCAAATTTAAAGGAACCACACAGGGTTCAGAAATCCATTTCAGTTGCTAGTTCAGTTGGTTAGAGCATCCTCCCAATACTCCAAGGTTGCAGGTTCCATCCATGGTGAGGAAGAGCACATACAAGAAGCAACCAATGAATGCATAAATAATTGGAACAACAAATCAATGTTTCTCTCTCTCGCTCTAAAATGAATAAATATTTTTTTAAAAAGAAGTCCATTTGAAAACCATCACATATGTCTGAAAGAAAAAAAAAGCATCTTGTTAACGAACAGAAAGCCATCTGAATGCTGGTTTCTCAAGCTAACAAAGTAGGAATGTAGAAAGATGAGCAGCTTAGCCACTGAAGTTTTGTGAGACGCTTAAAGATGAAAGCAAAACTATTGCTACATGGATTAGCTAAACTCTACACCAAATGTCAGTTTCTGAGTGTAAGCCTGAAATAGAAATTTCTGTCTTTGTGTTAAGCAAAATTCAAGCAGAAAAGTGCCCTATGTACTTACAAAAAAAGTAAAAGTGCCAAAACGATCCTATTTTTTTTTTTAAAGTATAGTAGGGCTACTATTTGTAAGATAATTTAAGATAATTGAGCACAGAGTTAAAACACAAAAGTGGAAAACTCCAAGGACACCTCATGTGTGACAAATGGTAGCAAAATATGTTTAGACAAACATGTGGTGAGGCTGTCTTTAATCTAGCTAAACGTAAAGTTTTGTTTTACATGAACTTGACTAGACTATTAACTACAGTTCCAGCTTCTGAAAACAAGAACCGGCACCACGTTTAGGAAAAGAGTGGCTAAGGGGGAGAAGTTGTGTATGTCCACAGCTTCCCCTCTAAATCCCCAAGGAGGAAAACTGCTGCCTCAAGGTATTGGGTAACTAGGCAGCCTTACTGAAAACAACCAAGGTTTTCAGCGTTGTTTTTGGCAAGAGGTAGGTGTTATAGGCTGCTTCCTGGGGTGCTTGTAAGGAATGTGTCACCATCAATCAGAAAGTACACTGAGCCCCGTGTTTAGGTCACAGAGGGAGTACTGCCTCATCCAACAGGGATGAATCATGCCAGCTCGAGGAAGGAGGAAAAAGGAGAGTTGCAGGAAAGGTGTTGGTGCCCAGTGCCTTGCAAGACCAACGGGAAACCCCGACTTGTGAAGTAGGAAAACTCCTGCGCTATCAGGTTCCTGAGAATTCCTGAGCCCGCGAGGGCAGGCTCTCCCACTCCCCTGGGGACTCTCCTCGGTCCTGGGGCGGAGGCGCAGTCCACCTACTCGCTCCAATCGGCGGGCCTGGGGAGCGTCTAGACTGCACTTCGCCTCTGCGATGCTGCAGAAGAACTGGCTCCCCACCTACACACCTGGCAAGTCCCGCGCTAAAGTCTGAAGGATGAATGAACCGGCCGCAGGGACGGGGGCGGGTCGCGGGAGTGCTCACCTGCGGGGATGTTGGAGGGATTCTCCCGGTCTTCACCTAAGCAGGGATTCCAGGGCTGGAGGACAAGGACCAGCAGCAGGAGCCGAGGTTTCACGATACACTCCCCCATCTTCGGCCCCTAGAGGGGCCCCGTGGGCTAGGGCACCCGCACCCCGCAGCAGCCGCGAACTTCTCGCGAGAACAAGGAGAGTCCCTGGTCCGCCCCGAGACCAAGATTGCGGCGGGAGCGAGCGAACTAAGTGCGCGCAGCGAGCCCGCACCGGGAGTCAGTCGGTCGCAGAGGCGCCCCGGCGCCGCGGGTGACTTATAGGCTTCCCGAGTGGGAGGCGACGGGGCGGGCCGCGCCCGGACTATTGGCCACGGCTGACCCGGCGCGCCGCTGCGTGCGCCCTTGCGGTCGCCTCCGCTCGGCTTTTCTGCCCCCAAGTCTGGGATTGTTTGCTCAGCGCCGGCCTTTTTAGGAAACTGTCTGCGGCTACGTGTAGAGGCTCACGCAGGGCTCTGGCTGGAACCGGGAAGCGTGTATTTCAGTTTGGGAGTGGGCCTTGGAGAGCGGGGAGGAGCCGCCGGCGTCTGCGGGCGGGCTGGCTGGCGGGCGGCGCTCCATCTAGCTTACCTCTGCTGTCCCTGCCCCAAACGTTTTCTTTCCATTAGCTTCCAAGGGTGCGACTTTTGCCCTTCTCTGGACTTGGATACTACCCCTTGTCAGAAGGGGCTGCAAATCCTCCGCAATCTGGGCTGAATAGCACCTCGCCAGACTCTGGCATTGAAATGGATCTCCCACTCCCACCCCTGTTAAACTCAGGGGTCAGGTTTCTTCACTCAGCAAAACAAAGGCTCTGTTTTTATTACCATGTAAAATGAAAGATTGCATTGTCCCGTGAACCTTTCTTCTTCCTCCTCCTGTGCCAGGAGAACCATAGACTCTCTCCAGTAATGGCTTGTAAATCCTGCGGAATTGGAGCCCAGCGGTGTAACCTGGGGCTGTGCCTTACAAGACCGTCCTCCAGTCCACATGGAAAATTACTACCAGAGATGTCCCAGCCATCTCTCAGCTCCTTGGCGGGTCTTCCCTGCTTGCAGTTTTGATTCCTGTCTAAGCAAATTTCATTTTTCTGTATTACTTCTCATAACATTTTAGCTAGCGCAGTGTTTAATCTGTTAGCATGAGCAGGGCAAAATACAAATTAAGGCGAAAGCCTGAAGATATTGCCTCACATATATCATGACATGCGCTGTATTATGGGACGAAAAGAAACAGACTGGCAGCTGGCAGTACCACAGTATTCTGTATTCTACCACTATCTTCCTAAAGGGGGCCGGGGGAGGGGGTGCTGATTTGAGTCAATACCCGTTCCAACTCTGAACATTTGAAGTGAAAACAAAAAATTATTGAAAAAGATATGTTCCATTATAATCACATCTTGTCTAAAATTAGCATGGTATCTAGATAAGATGAGCACTAAACAGGTGGAAAAAAACCTGCAAAGAAATGTTGCCTGGGGTGTGACATTTTAGAAAAAGAATCATTTCTTGTGCCCAGAACTAAGCCAGTTGTTACTGTGTTTTGAAGGTTTGGTCTCAATATTTTAAAAGGAAAATTGGAGAAAGTTCAGAAAAGAATAACAAATAATTAAATGGAAAGTATGACCTGTGAGAAGAATGAAATGAGAAGAAAAATCTAAGAGATGGATTCCTTAATAACATCCTCCAGTGTGTGGCCAGCACCACTCTATAAAACTAGGCAGAAGGCAAATAACATTAGCCCTCTGAGTCTGAGGGCTCTGCTACAAATGGCCGGTCTTTTGGCCAAATCTCAGCCTCCAGAATTCCAAACTTGTCTACTGCGCCTGAACTCTGCCAAACAAACTCCTTGAACTTGACTTCTTGCTTCCCTACTTGCCCAGTATCTTCAAGAACTTTCATGGTTAGAACCTAGCTTTCTGCCCTGCCTCATGCCCTCGTGCCCTCGTGTGCTTGTGCACATATGTAGCCTCTCCACATTACAAGTGTGTGTGTGCTTCTACTGCAAAGTCTGCCAATCATTTCAAGTTACCATGACATTCACCCTTCTCTATGCGGAGTTGCAAGGTCAGGACTGTAAGAATTGTATAAAGCAAGTGTTTCTTTGGGGTTTTCAAAATAGCCAGACATATGTATCGTCATCTGAAAGAGCCTCGATTCTGAAATAAAAGCCTTCCTGCCTTCTTATATTTCCAGCTGTCTGCTGAATATCTCTACTTAGACATTCCACTGGCACAAAATCCAAATGTCTTTAACTCATCAAATCCAGATCCCACTCAGTTTCCTCATCTCTATTAATGATACTGCTGCTCTTTAACTCACAGGGCCTGACTACATACAGAGCTTGACACCAAATCCTGTCCTTTTTTCCCTTCATATTTTCCCTCCATTTATTTCTTTCCATGCGCACTGCCACCTCACTAATGCACTTTTGAATATACCCTAACTGTGCTGTTTGAATTGTTTTCTCCCTGTAGACTATCCCTGCAGACTACCCCTGCAGTATTATAACACTGGATACCACAGCTAGATTCATTATACTCAAATATCCTTTTGATTACTTCATGCCCAAACTCAAAGATTTCATAAGGAATTTGGAAACAATTCAAATTCCTTAACCCAGAATTTAAATTCCTTTGCTACCAAACCTAATCACCTCCACTCGTATCCTATATCCAGCCTATCTGGTTTGCTTTATTATATACCAAAGGCTGTCATTTTTATTCTCTAAAGTTTAGGTAAGAATCACTATCTTCAATTGGGTTCTTCCAGAGGCCAACCCTTAATCAAGATTTAAAGACCAGCAGTTTGTAGGGAGTTTGAAAGAAAAAGGGTGGTTGAATATGAAGTGATGAAGGAAAGGGAAGATAGCTAGTAATGTCTGTATTGTTAAGTCTACCACAGTATCTGATCATAGTTTGCCCTGTTCATGTTATCTTTCCATGTAAAAAGCATTTCTCCAAACCTCTCCTCCACCCTTCTTTGGGCTAACTTTCATCAGACTCAGATACCATCTGCTACAGGAAGCCCAACTTGAGCACCTCACCCTACTCTAAGCTGAGGCTGGTTTAGGTATCCAAGTTCCATACCTTCTCACTCTTTGAACAAACCTTTCATTTTTTGACAGATTTTTTTACCAGTTTGTCAATCAGAGGAGGGCAGGACCCAATTTTTTGCATTATTTTATACTAAATAACTGGCACGTATTCATCCACTCTTTTGTTCACTTAAAAACCATTGTGTTGCTGCTCTTGTTGTGTTTATGCAAACAAACAGGATAAATTAAAACAGGACTTAAGGCAGTCCTTTAATGACAAGGAGGGTAATCTTAAGGAGAAAAATCGTAATTCAAGGAAAATCACAATGCTCAGTGGTAGACTATAAAGTAGTGCAGCTAACCATCTTTAAAGTTTCTTTTCATTTAAAGTTTGTTTTTATTTGAAAGTTAAACTATGTCTGTGGCATCATCAAAGATGCTTAATTTAAAGGCAAGAAGAATGTCAAATGCCTTGCAACTGGATGTCTTTCCAATAAGACAGTCTTACAGATTTAGAGACTTGTTTGTGGGTCATGTTGCATAAATTAACATGTGTTTTCTGTTTTCAAAAGGCATAAGCCTATGATCTCACTACCTGAGTCATTGTCTGTACATATAGGCCTCACTTAGTCCTGTCTACATCGTTGCCTGCTGAGACTCAACTGTTTCACTGAACTAAGTGGCTGGGTTGGTGAAGTGTGGGGTGGTCTGTGGGCTTCACATTAACACTGGTTTCTCTTTTCTATCCTAATAGGTTGGACAGAAAGGGCCCAGAGGTCTGAGAGGGGGGAAACCTAAAATATTTCCCTCAGCCCAAACTAAGTATAACGGGCAAAAGGGTTTTGGACAGTTGAGACGTGCCTGGCACACTTTCCTCCAAAGAAGCCCCTTTTTTCCCTAATGTGGGACATTGAAAAATTAATACCTGCCTTTTGTCATCTAGTGGTTATGGGTTGAATGATATCTTTTAACCCTGTTGCCAAATATTTGCCCCCAGAATACAACAAGGATGTCAGCCTGTTAAACCAAGAACGCTGTTGTCCAGGGACAGCCAACTGACCTGGAGTCTGCAAGATCCTTCACCATGTGGGAAGGCCACCCTCCCCTCCACACCCCCACTCTTATTAGGGATTTCTGGACCCAAGGGTAGGCAGAATGATGACCATGACCAGCTTGAAGTAGCTAGAGGAGCTCAAGACCTTCGCCCGTTGTCCTTTATAAGATTATAAAGGGTCTTAAGTCTGGAGGGGAGGTATTGTTATTTTTTATTGTTAAAAAAATAATTAATTCTTTTTTTAATGAATAATATAGGAAAGGGTGAAGCCAGAGAACTTGTATGTACGACCCATGGCCATGGGTTGAGCGGGGGTGTGGGTGGGGGGGGTGATTGCTGGGGAAGGGGTGATGCTGGGCAGAGGGGAGCAAAGCGGAAAATAATTGGAACTATTGTAACAATATAATCAATAATATATACTTAAAAAAAAGCATTGTGGGCTTACATACCTATTATATCTTAAGCACTGTTCTCAATGCTGGTAAAACAAATACATAAAAAAAAATCTCTGTTTTTATAGAGCTTTTACTCTTATATAATGAAAGGGATAAGATAAGCATATAATAGTGGAAGTGGTAGAGAGAAAATAAATCAGGAAAGTTAACTAGAAAGAACCAAGAAGGAGAAGATTGCTGAAATGTTGACTAGAGGGTCCTTGAAAGGCATCACTGAAAAGGTGATGCTTAAGCAAAGACCTGAAAGTGGTGAGGGAAAGAAGTGGTTTCTGAGGCCAGAACATATCAGGAGATATTAGCAGGAGATGAAGCCAGAGAGGTAAAAAGGAAGGCAGGGATAAACATATAGCAGTGTGATTACAGTAGAGCATGGTAGCAACTCTAGCCTTGAGGACATTGGGCAAATACTGAACGATTCCAGTTATATCTAAAATAGTCTAACTCATAAAAGCAAATGAATAGAATGGTGGTTTCCAGTGGCTGAGGAGAGGGAGGAAGAGGGAGCTACTAATCAACTGGTACGAGATTTCCATTATACCAGATTGATAAATTCTTGATCTCCTATACAACATTGTGTCTTTCGATAATGATAATGTATTAACAACACTTAAAAAGTTGTTCCTACCATAATTGAGAGAGAGAGAGAGAGAGAGAGAGAGAGAGAGAGAGAGAGAGAGAGCTGTTTGGCTGGTTGGCTGGTTGTATGTAGGATTTGAAAAGGTCACAGAGTCCAAATGCTGGGTTAGACTGAGACTAAGGGAGATGCGTGGGAAAATTAAACACAAGGCCTGAGACCAACATGGAGGTTAATGCAGTGGTCCAGAAGATGATGGTGGTTTCAGCCTGATTGGTAGAAGTAAAGGCAAATCAATTTCTAAATAGGTTTTGAATGTAGAGCCAACAAAATTTGTTGATATGAATGTGGATATGAGTAAATATTCAATGAATATTTGTTGAATGAATGAAAAATAAAGCCTTAGAAACATGTGTTAACAGTTCTGGGGGGGTGGAAAGGGAGGGAAAAGTTAAATGAAACAGATGAGAAGGAAAGACAAGCAGCCAAGAGTTAAAGCTAAGAGAAAACAGACCCTTGGGAGAGGGTGAGGGGCGGTGGAGGGAGGCAGTAGGGACTGGAAGGAGTCACCAAAAGAGACTGATAAAGTCAGGCAAATAGAATTCTATAGAAAACAGACTTAGGAAATAGGAGGAAGCAAGAGTAAAGGCCATTAGGGAGAAAGAATTTAAGATGAAAGTCTTAGATGGGAGCAGAAACCACAGTGCCTGTAACACACAAACTGGAGAGAGGGTGTGCAGGACACTTTGAAGCAGAGCCTCCATTCTGGGACTCTTCTAAATCAGGCCTCTCCTAGTGGGTGGCCTTTCTGATTGCAGCTGAGCAAGTTGCCACCAAACTGAAGGTACTCTCTATACAACTGTATGAGAGGCTTGTAGCATAGTCCATGGGTCCCAGCACTTTTTTCCTTAATCTTTCAAGGCACAATTTGGAGGGTACATTTTCCAAGGTGACTTTTTCAAGAGTAGGATATCCAAACAAAATTGGTTGAGGAAGATCCAAGATGGCGGAGAGTAAGTGGAAGCTACACTAACCTCCTCCCAGGACCAGTCTGGATTTACAACTTAATTTTGGAGAAATCATCTGGAATAACCAACCGAACACTAGCTGGAGAGAAGTCTTATAACCACAGAGAGACAGAAAAGGCCGCTATATCACAACGTGACCGAATACAAGGATGCTAGCCTGTTAAACCAAGCACACTGTTGTCCGGGGACAGCCAATTGACCTGGAGTCTGCATGATTCTTCCTCATGTGGGAAGGCCACCCACCCCTCCACACCCCCACTCTTATTAGGGATTTCTGGACCCAAGGTAGGTAAGACGATGACCATGTCCAGCTTGGAGCAACTAGAGGAGCACGAGACCTCCGCCCATTGTCCTGTATAAGATTATAAAGGGTCTTAAGTCTGAGAGGGAGGGATTGTTATTTTTTATTGTTAAAATGATTAATTAATTAATTTTTTATTAAAGAAGAAGTGTATATGAAAGGGTGAAGTGGGAGAGCTTGTATGTACGACCCATGGGCATGGACTTGAGGGGCGCATTGCTGGGGGAGGGGCGTTGCTGGGTAGAGGGGAGCAAAGGGGAAAAAATTGGAACTATTGTAACAATATAATCAATAAAATATACTTAAAAAATAAAAGCCAAAAAAGAAAGTTGGTTGAGAAAATAAAAGTGAACTGCTTAACATATGGTAAACAAAATAGGTTTCTTCACGCAATGTATGCCAGGCAAACAAAATCTCAAAATGCTTTCTAGAATAACAGTTTTACGGCTTCTTCTATGCATTTGAAATTAAGGAAGGGATGTAAGGAAGAATAAAGGAGTGGGGGGAGCAAGGCAGGAACTGAATTATAGGATAGTTAAGATTAGGTATTCTCTTGAGGATGGTTATAATTTACCTCAATGGTATGTTAACCTAGATGCACAGAAACAATGCACAGGGCTTGATTAAGACAAAGATAAATCTCTTACTAAAGAAGTTATCTGCATCCATTGATAGACCTTGAACAATCTGGCATTATTCTTTCAGTTTGCACTAGGATGTGAAACAAAAAAATCCCAGTTCTTTCATTCTGTTTTTGTGGCAACCCAGATGGAATAGGAGACTACATCTGCAGAAAAGGGAGAAAGAAAAGAAAAGAAATTATATGTCTGAAGTGTGATTACCCACCATGACCTTCCTGCTTAGGATTTCATGATCAGATCACCCTCTGAGATTACTTTCCATAGAACCTTATTTTTCTTTTTTTTCTTCTGTTCTTCTTTCTTTTAAAAATATGGAACACTTCCCAAATGTTCATGTCATTCTTGTGCAGGACCCATGCTGATCTCTATATCGTTTCAATTCAACTGTATGCACTGCCAAAGCAAGCACTAGAACCCCTTTTTTGTTCACACTCCCCAGGTAGATCTGAATTGTGAAACCCTTGTACCTAGCAAAATTATGTCAGTTGTACAACTAAACTCAGCCAGATTCAAAGTAAGAAGAGCAAGCCAGCATAGTAAAGAGAGCCAGACTGTACACAGGATTCCAAAGATGGTCCTAACAGATGTTTTATGAGTAGTTGCGCTGATTTAAAGAGCTCTGTGGCCATGAGTCACTCTAAAAGGTCAGCAGAAGTTTGTGGCTTCAGCATTCAGTCTTCCAAACATATTTTACAGAAGTTCCAAGCTATGACATATTTGTTGGCATAGATGATATCAGTATGACATTATGATTAACCAAAATGAACTATTGTCAATGTAAGAATTGTCCAAACCTGTAAGAATTTTTATGAGTTTATTTGAGCCAATCTGACTAAAATTGCTGGGAAGCAAAAACTTAATCGATTGAAAATGCTCCAGAAAATGACAATTTCACACCTTATTTTATATATTACAATCAAAAGAGGAGGTGTAAGGGCATTACGTGAAATCCCTCAGTGGTAGATTAGGGAGGTGGGGAAATCTCTGGGATTGGATAAAAAAGTAAAATTGTTACAGAGTGGAGGTCTCCAAAAATCCCCAAAGCCTGAGGGTTGGGGGATTGGGAGAAGGGAACAGCTTTTAAGATGCCTTTGCATGACTATGGCTAGTAGCTAGTGTCTTAGTTATGCAAATGGATTTGGTTCTTCCAAGGCCCCAAGGAGATGGGAGGGAATTTGACCATTAAATAGTGATGAAAAAGCATACAGAGTTGGGCAAGTTTCTGTGAATGGTCAGAACCGGTTACCACGCCCACTGTGTCACAGGCTGCAGTCAGGGATTTAAAAATAGGCAGCAGACATTTTAGCTAAGATCTCCATGTTGCTTTGAGAGGAAGAAAGGAGATCCACACAGTTTGCAGAAAGGAGGAAAACTCCATGCAACTTGGAAAGGAAAGGAAGAACTCCATGCGGCTTTGAAAGGGAGGATATCATGCAGCTTTGAAAAGGGCAGAGAGAGAACCATGCGTGATCCAGTGCAACACGGCACACGTTTTCCTGGACTGTTACACGGAGGCTGATGACATCATACCCCAGATCCTGAAGGAGAGAGCTGACAGATAAAGGATGGGGAACTTCTGGGAATGTTTTTGGCTTCTAGCCTTGTGGGGAGCAAGGGAACTGCTGGGTCCTGTGGGAGAACAGGGCTCTGAGCTGAAGTGCTCACTGCCCTCCCCAGGTTGGAATATTGTAAATAAAGTCCTGTTTTCCTCAACACTGGTTGTTGGGTTTTACACCAAGGCACCACATGAAAGAACCCCCTTTCTCTCTGTAACAAAATGGTAGTCACATACTTCTTTTTTTTTTTTTTTTTTGAGAAGCAAAGCGAGGCGTTTATTCACGAGTCTGCAGAGTTGGGCGCACCCTCAACCAGGAGAACGTGCATGCAGAGCAGACAAAGAAAGCTGACTTCCCACATACTTCTTTTATATAGGTGGACAGTTAACAGTCAACAATTAACACAATAACAATAACAATGATGGGATTTGTGGTCTCTGCTCTGGTGTGGTGGTTGTGCAAGGAGTTTGAAAAAGGGAAGTTCAAAAGTTATCATATGTTATAATAGATGCAAAAAGACAATAGACAAGCTCAATTAAGATAAAGATTGACTTTTGTTAGGAAATATTCTAGCCTAGGAGATGACTACCTGTCATAAATTGCTTTTAGTTAAAAGGTTTAATTTCACACAACCCTATGTGGTCATAACAGTGCAAACTGGGGCTCAATCATCTTGAATCTACAAGAATCAATATTTTTGTGTTGAAAGAAATCGCTTTTTGTTAATAGGGTTTCTACCTTGGGGAGGGAGGCTGAGAGCACTCCGGGGTGCTCAGAGCCCTCCTCTCCCACAAGACCCAGAAGGTATCTTGCTCCCCAAAGGGCTACAAGCCAAAACCATGCCCAGAAGTTCCCCATATTCTTATCTGTCCATCATCCAGTCTCACAAACAGATCTCCATCCTCTCTGGAATGTGCACTTGTGGGTTTCAGGAGTCTCCATCCTCTCAGAGCAGCTCTCTCCTTCAGGATCTGGGGTGTGCTGTTCTCAGTCTTCATGTAACAGCTCAGGAAACCATATGCCGTGTTACACTGTCCCAGAGGCAAGAGAGTGACTTCTCCATACATCCTACAGGAAAGCAGAAGTCTTCAGCTCTTCATTCCCAGTCACAGTTCAACTACAAGCATCTCTCATGAGCCTGGTTGGCCAGGCAAGTCCCCACAGCTCCATCAGCTCTGTCGCCATCTTCTTCAGGCAGACCTTCATGCAGACTTCAGGCAGATAGGCAGGCAGGCAGACCTCATGACGGACTGATCTTCGGACCTCTCACTCCAATTTTAAATGCTCAGTTCCCACTCCAATTTTAAATGCTCAGTTCAGAACTTCCTGCATGAGCTAACATCCGTCTCTTTCTATGGTGTGTTAATGTCCACTATTTTTGCAGCTCCCCAGTGTCTTTGACCCTTTTGCAGCTGCCATCTTTAGTCGGGGCAAGAGTTCTGAGCAATGCATGGGTATCTGGGGAGGGCATCTGCTCACCTGGGTGCTGTGTAAGCTTCCCTCCCTTACCCTCCCGCTATGTCATGGGTAACTGCATTTTTCACAATCACTATATAATTCTAGAGCTTCCAAGATCTTCCTTTCATGAAGGCATAGGCTGTTAACCTGCCTTTGTTATGTAATGTATCTTAAAGCTGTACACTTCATTCCCTGAGCATTGCCCACCCCGTACCTCTACTGCTTCCCTGAAGAATTTGGAGGGATGGTGTGGCTCCCCTGCCCTCATGGGACCCATGCTCTGCATCCCATTACATGGTTACTTTAGGTCTCTGAGTTTGTAAGGCCACCACTCAGGCTTCCCCTGAGCTTGTTATACTTAGTGTGTGGCCCCCTTTTGTCTACAGGATCAAAAAAATTTTTCATTCAACAGTAGAGTCTAATGATCTTTTAAAATATTTATTTAGTTAGTTCTTAGAGAAGGAAAAGAGAAAGAAAAGAACTTCAATGCGAGAGAGAAACATCAATTAGTTGCCCCCCATATGTGCCCCAGCCAGACTGAACCTGCAACCTAGGTATGTGCCCTGACCAGGAATCAAACCAACAACCCTTCACTCTGTAGGGACAAGGCTCAACCAACTGAGCAAAACCAGTCAGGGAAGATTCTTATGAAGATACTAATGATTTTTTTTATGCCTCTCTGTTCTTTTGCTTCCTCATTCCCCTGCATTTCAGGACTATTCAATTCCTTTATCTGGAATCACCTCTGTCCAGAAGCAGACTTGACCTAAACCTGAG
Source organism: Furipterus horrens (assembly GCF_987537825.1). NCBI lineage: Eukaryota > Metazoa > Chordata > Mammalia > Chiroptera > Furipteridae > Furipterus > Furipterus horrens. The sequence goes on from NW_028327171.1 coordinate 57,836,772, forward strand.
AATGTTTAAGTGTCATTTCCTCTTATTTGCAACAACCTCTGTGAATGTTGGGAGTGGTTGGGAGTTGTACAACATCCAAGGTTGGAAATGAAGCCAGGTTGTAGTCAAGAAAAATTATGGAAAAATAACAAAAGAACAACAAGAAAGAAAGAAAGAAAGAGAGAGAGAGAGAAGAAAAGAATAAAACAACAATTACTGAGAAAGCATTTCTTAGAACCTATCTTACACCTAAAATCTTCCCCCAGTCCTTTCCATAAGTATTGAGAAATAAGGAGTCTATAATCAACAATCCTTGGGCTCAACATGGAATTGGACTTCACAGAGTCAACTCTGAACATAGGATTCAAAATAGTATTCTTACTGTATTCCTCTATGAGGGAGTGCTTTCACAGCTTATCTCGGATCCCTGTCTGATATCCTAGCTCATGTCAGGCCAAGATCTTTCCTTCTCTTCTCACAGTCTCTAGAGACCCCTGACCAGCATGGCTCAGTTGGTTAAGTATTGTCCCACAAAGAGAAGTCACCAGTTCAATTCCTGGTCAGGGCACATGCCTGGGTTGCAGGTTCAGTCCTTGATTGGGCTGCGTACAAGAGGCCGCCAATCAATGTTTCTCTCTCATATCAATGTCTCTTCCTCTCTCCCTCCCTTCCCCTCTCTCTAAAACTAAAAATTAAAAAGTCTTTAAAAGAATAAATCTCCAGAGAATGGACTGCTTTAGCTTCCCCAACATCTGAACTTTCTCAAGGTCACATGTTGGCATAATCTTTCTACCTATTATTGAATCCTTGCTTACATGCCTCACCCCCACCCCATGACTGACTGGTATAATGGTTCTGGTCATCCCTGTTCAGGCAGAGCAGGCTATGGCAGAGCTGAACTTAACATACATTGATTACAAGGGTTAGATTCAACCAGATTAAGAGTTAAATAATTGTATTATAATGTCACTTGGTGAGATCTTCAAGAATGCTGATTGGAAATAAAGCATAGCCTAACTAAGAACATAAATAGATCCATTATGCAATAGAACATATGTAAATAATACTAATATTAGATGTTATAAAAAGAATAGGGAAAGGGCTCAAATCCAAGAGGGCAGCAGAACAGGGTGATGCTATATTCACTTCCTCCAAGGACCAGCTGGAATTATAGTACAATCAACCTGGATAACCAACTGAAGATCAGCTGAAGAGAAGTCTTATAACCAGGGATTATTAAAAAAAGACACATGGAGACTGGTAGGATGAGCAGAGATGGGAAAAGGATGGGTCCTAATCCCATGGGTGGCAGCTGAGATTCCAGAGGGTTTCCCTGAGAAGTGTGGGGTCTCAACCCCAAGCTGGGTTCCCCAGCCCAGAACACTAGAGTCAGGAAGAGGTGCCACATAACATCTGACTGTGAACAGCAGCAGAGATTCTATCTAACAGGGAGAGAAACAAGTCCACCAGAGACAGAGGCACCCTTATAAAGAGCCAATGCCCTAACACCTGTTTGCAGCCACTTACCCTGGGCTCAGGTGGAAGAAGGATGGAGTAGAATAAAGAAGGGAGGATGGAGTAGACTAGAGTCCCATGAGGAGATTCTAAGGTTTGTAGCTTTGGGGAGAGAGCTGAAGGGACAGCCACCAGGATCCTTGAGCTGAGTTCCTCTCCCACACAGCAGATGCAACTTGAGTACCAATAGAGGCTCTTTCAGTAACTGAGCCTAACAGGCAGCCAGCAGGTGGAGAGAGGAAGAGGTATATCCTGGGGTGCCTTGGGACTTTTGCAAACCTGCCCCAGGGCCTTGTGCTGGTAAAAGTCAAACTTGGTTCACAGTTTACTACTTCCCATGTGCACCCAGGCCTAGCAGAGGCAGCCCCAAACAGTGAATCACTTTTAACTCCAAACAGATTGCCCAGGGAAGGTCAAGGGCAGTGTCCCTCACAGGAAGCCCAGAACCAACACACCTAGTGGCCATCTTCAGACAACATCAGAGCAGGACCCAATAACCTTCACAAGCATACTCATACTCAAAGATAGCTCTAGCTCTCAGCAGGCATCTGAACCACGGCTCGCACATGATGGTCAGGGTTGAGCCTCACAGTCAGCCAGCCTATGGGTCAATTCCACACACAAACAAGCCAAGAGAAGTCAAGACTCAATTATAATAGGAGGGCCCCAAAATTTATATGGAACCATAAAAGCCCCTGAATAGCCACAACAATCTTGAGAAAAAAGAACAAAATTGGAGAAATCATGTTACCTGACATCAAACTGTACTACAAGGCCATGGAAATCCAAACAACATGGTAATGAAATAAAAAAAGACATGTAGATCAATGGAACAGAATAGAGAGCCCCAAAATAAACCCAACCTTTATAGTCAATTCATATTTTACGAAAGAGGCAAAAACATACAATAAGCTAAACATAGTCTATTCAATAAATGGTGTTGGGAAAATTGGACAGATAAAGGCAAAAAATAAAACTAGACCACATTCTTATACCATACTTAAATGTTAGACTTGAAACCATAAAAATCCTTAAAGAAAACATAAACAGTAAAATCTCAGACATTTCTCATAGCAATATTTTTTCTGATGTATCTCTTCAGGCAGGAAAGAAAGTAAATAAATAAACAAATGGGACTACCTCAAACTAAAAAAATGTTTTGCAAACCAAAGGAAACCACCAACAAAATAAAAAGAAAACTCACTGAATGAGAGAACATATTCATCAATGATACATCTGATATGGGGTTAATATTTAAAATATATAAAGAACTTATAAAATTCAACACCAAAAAAATCTAATTAAGAGGTGGACAAAGGGCCAGAATAGACAGGTCTTCAAAGAGAACATACAGATGGCCAAGAGACATATGAAAAGATGCTCAATGTCACTAATTATTAGAGAAATGCAAATTCAAACCACAATGAGTCATCACCTCACAACTACCAGAATGGCTGTCATCAATAGATCGACAAACAAGTGCTGGTGAGGATGCAAGGACAAAAAACCCTAGTGCACTCTTGGTGGGAATACAGATTGGTGCAACCACTGTGGAAAGCAGTATGGAGTTTACTCAACAAATTAAAAATAGAACCTCCTTATGACACAGCCATTCCACTTCTGGGAATTTACCTGAAGGAACCCAAATCAGTAATTCGAAAGAATGCATGCACCCCTATGTTCACCACAGCATTATTTATAATAGCCAAGATGGGGAAGCAGCCCAAGCACCCGTCAGTAGATGAGTGGATTAAACAAAAACAAAAAACTGTGGTACATTTACACAGTGAAATACTACTCAGCTATTAAAAAAAACAGTCTATCCCTTTGTGACAGCATGGATGAACCTGGAGAGTATAATACTAAGCGTAATAAACCAGTCAGAAAAAGAGAAGTACCATGTCATTTCAGTCATATGTGGAATCTAATGAGCAAAATAAACTAACAAAACAATAGAAACAGACTCCTAGAAAAAGGAGAATTTGACAGCTGTTTGATGGGAGCAGAGTTACGGGACTGTGTGAAAAGGTGAAGGGATTAAGCAAAGAAAGAGAGAGAGAGAGAGAGAGAGAGAGAGAGAGAGAGGAATGAAGGAAGAAAGAAAGAGCAGGCCATAGACACAGACAACATATGTGTCCATAGGGGAAGGGAGGTAGGGAGGTGAGGGGAGGCAGACGAGGGCATGGGGGGGATAAATGAATATGGAAGGAGAATTAAGTGAATATACAATACAATACACAATATACCTGAAACCTATATAATTTTATTAACCAATGTAACCTCAATAGCTTCAAAAAAAGAAAGAAAGCAAAAAGAACAGGGAAAATAAAGTAACAGAAAAATCTAAAGCTCTGGCCTGAGAGAAATGGATACTATTTGGTTATATACCATAAAATGTACTAGCACTATTATTAATTCATCATTTCTAAAATATGGAGAGTAAATTTTGTAACAAGCACTGAAGGAAATATTTTTCAATATAATGGAAAGGAAGGATAATTTACTTTAAAGTGTGTGCCAATAGAGAAAAGCATGGCAGTGCCGACGTGCCATGCCACGCCCAGTCTGCCTACTGCACCCAGAATTATAAGTGTTGTCTCCTTTAGAGTATTTTCCATTACAGGTTTCCAAAAGGGGTGGTTTGTATCAGGTATAATTTTCTGTACTATAGACACATCACAATGGATGGAGCCTCTTTATACTTTTTGAAACTAGCCATAATGACCATGCAGCCCATTTGCTGACTGCTTTCAAGGCTCTGTCTCCGGAGAGAATGTTCAGTGAATTCCCTGTAGGCATCATGTTTTGCAGACTTCCTGACATCATAACACCACTCTGGTATTGAAGGTAGCCATTTGGTAACTGCCCTCTAATTTCTTTAACTTCAATCACAGTGTTTTTCTTAATTACTGCTCTAATGTTACTTTGTTAATGTGTGGCCTTCTTATTTTTTTACATTTAAAATGATTCTTAAAAATCACAATTAGAGATAATTAACACCAATGTTAGCCCAGAGTAAAAGCACTATTTATATGCAAAGGATTATTAGTATTTTTAAAATGTTTTAGGTGTAGACTATCAAAGCAAAAAATCACCTAAAAAACAAGTTTTTAAACAAGAATTGATTTTTTCTTCTAAAATTTTAAAAAATCTCTCAAAATGAGAAATATTATCAAATCATCTCTCTTGTCATTGCAAGACCCTGTTGAGAATTTTATAAAATTTTACTTAAGTCAAAAGGAAGATACACCTTGAAGCAAATTTCAACAGACTGAGCTAAATACTCTGGAAAAAGAAAAGCAGTTCTGCAGTTTCTTTTCTGTGTTTGAAATTAAGAAGGAAACATAAGAAAGATTACATGGAAGTGAGAGAAAGCCAGGAGGGACTGCATTACAGGACTCTTAATAAGATCATCTGCTCTGAGGGTAGTTAATTTTCTTTAAAGGTTTGTTAACCTAGACACACAAACAAAGGACGGACCTAGCTTAAGGCAAAGATGAACCTTTTACTAAAGATGTTACTATATATGCCTGGGGTGTGACTACACAACTTGACCTGTCCAGTTAGAAATTTATGATCAGATCACCTTGTGAGGCTACTTTCCATAGAACTCACTTTCTTGTTCACACTTTAATGTTCCCTTTTGGATTCTTCCATTTTTTGATAATTATAATTTATTGCCTAATTCAAAACAACCGTTACTAGTATCCACATAGCAAAATTGCTCCAAGTCAATCACAAAAGTAGAAAATTCCTTTTTTCTTCATACCGCCCATGGTAGGTGCACAGTTGTTCATTAATTCAGTCAACAGATAATTAATGTGCAGGCACCATGCTCCAGATGCTATATTGTCTTCAGGATGCGAAGATAAATTAGACACTCTCTCACTTTAAATATCATACCTCCATGCACGTTTAAATCATTGTTCTAAAGAGTAAACTAAATCCTACGTTTCTCTTTAGACTACAATGTACCTAAATAAAATCTTGTTGAAGAAAAATAAATGTTTTAAATATTGGATATTACATTATTTTGGACATACCTAAACATCCCAGATAAAATAATTTGCATTATCCTTTCAAGATAATGTTTTTTGTCACTTGTTGTTTTATAAGGATAAGGTATCATTTGGGTTTCAGGCTTTACAGGATTCTACTTAAGCTTCTACACATGTGATTTTCCACAATCCTTCTTTATTGCCCACTTAGGGAGGACCACAATGCTAATTAATAATCAGGTGTCACAAGGCAATTCTCAAAAATAATGATGCTGACTGATGACAGCTGCAGTGTCCCAGGGTTTCCTATTCTATCTCCTGCCTCAATGATATAGCATTCAGATTATCTGAAATTTGACTCAGACAAACCAGGCTTCTGATCCTAATTTTACAACATAATACCTATGAGACCTTGGCCTAGTTTTGTTAGTGGAAGCTTGGTTTTTTTCACCAATGGAGTAAAGAATTACAGATCAGAGAGATGAAAGGGGATGGATAAGGCTTTTATTGGTACATTCTTAACCCTTTGAGTGTCACGTGTAATTCAAAATTTGGATCAACCTGAGGAAAAGTTTTATCACTATATAACCTGAGGTACAAAAAAAGAGAACAAAACATAAAATATGAATTATTCCATTATTATTTACATTTATAGCCATCGAAAAAAGTCGCTCGCAGCGACACTGGCATTGTCAGGAAAATTTGTCAGCGTTGCTCACAGCAACATTGGCATTCAAAGGGTTAAGGGTGTGAACAGGTCTGCTGAGGGTAGCAAGAAAATGCTTAACACAGAAGCTAGAGGAGAGCGTAGAGTGGGCTGCCTTAGCTCACTGGGAAGTCAGAGAAAAGAGGTCTTAGGGATGGGTTCAGGGGATAAACCTGGGACAAGCTGCCAGCTGCCCACTGCTTTTGAATTTAGGAGATGCATGCCTGTGAAGAAAGAAGTTGGGGGTGTGGGAGAAAAAAGGAAAGGGAATGGTGGGGCTGCTCCCTGGAGGGAGAGCACAGGAGAGCTGAGTTCTTTGTCTTGAGGCTTTCATCTCTTTCTTGCAGTCAGGAATCTTAGGGAGGTCTCAGGGGAGGGTTTCAGCATAATAGTCATTAGTTCTCCAGGTGTGCCCTTTTGGGTCATGGTCTCCTCTGATTGGTTAGTGGCAGGGCAGGAGGTCATTAGTCAGTGCAGTTGGTTCTGTCATCACCCACCTGGTTTTGCTGCTTTTTGGGGCCTGGAGCTGAAACACAGCTGAGACCTATATGTTATTGCTGGGGAGGTGACTTTTTGGATCTGGCTATAAATTGCTTGGCCATTGTGTTCTGTTATCTCAGTTTCCCTATTCCACTTGCCAAGGAATTTTTCTTCGCTTCTTACTACCCTGTCTCAGCTTCCTAACCTTTTGAATGGGCTGAGATTCTAAGAAATTTACTATTGCATATCTGAAGGTGTCCAGAAGTAAGGAGGTCCCGACTTGGTATGTTAGGCGTCTGGCTCTATTTCTTTCTGATGTCCTTGGCTTTCCCTACTCTGCAGAGTTATTGAATTGGTAGTAACAAGTTGGCAGTAGTCTTGGGCATTAAATTAACAGGAAGATATCCAGGAAAAAAAAGAAAGAAAGAAAGGAAGGAAGGAAGGAAGGAAGGAAGGAAGGAAGGAAGGAAGGAAGAAGAAAGAAAGAAAGAAAGAAAGAAAGAAAGAAAGAAAGAAAGAAAGAAAGAAAGAAAGAAAGAAAGAAAGGAGGGAGGGAGGGAGGGAGGGAAGGAAGGAAGGAAGGAAGGAAGGAAGGAAGGAAGGAAGGAAGGAAGGAAGGAAGGAAGGAAGGAAGAAAGAAAGAAATGGGGAAAGAAAACTGCCTTTTTTTATGTCTCTGCTCAGAAACTGCTTGAAAAACATACCAAAAAACATCCTGTCATGTCATTGGCCAAAATTGGTCACATGGTCATTCATTGCCATTCATATTAACTGATCGGCCTCCTTCCCTGGAGCCATGCAGAGTCAGCTTTCTCTGAGTCACATAGCAGGGAGTCTGTTTTAGAAACATAAACAAAATTAAGGTTCCATTAGGAAGAATGATTAAATGGCTGACAGCCAACATAGGTTATTTACTGTAGTTTCATTCCTTTCTCGTATGCTTCCTGCTTTTCCTGCAATTAATAATTACATTTTTAAAAATTTAACTGTTATGTTTTCAATGTTGTATCTTGTATTTTGTTCATCTGATATGGGTCCCTAAGCAGGGAATAAATCTCCATGCTGCTGGGGGAGGAGGTAAGGGGGCAAATCAAGAGAGGGATGGCTTTCTGACCATGCCAGGTGGCACAGGGGATCTGAGGCCTACATACTTCCTGTACAGACCTTGACTGCATCCTTTTGTTATAGCCCCACCACTTGCTTTCATTCCAAAGTATTTGCTAGCACCCAATTAGGAGCATCTCTCTAGCAAGAATTGTTTTATCGCTCATTGAAATCCCTGTCTGCAGGCACTCAGGGTTCAGCTTCCTCTTACCTGCTGTCTACTTTATGTCTTCCCATAATTTATTGTATTATTTGTTAGGTGAGATAGATATTAAAGCAAGGCAGAGAGGAAGAGGGAGACATGTCTCACTCACTAACTCAGCAGTCCTGAGCCTGGTCCGATATTATTGCCAGGTGTTCCAACACCACAAGAAACACCATGCTAACACTGGAGGAAGGAAGTCCTTGAAATTCTGTGTATCTTTTCCACTATCTGAGAAAGAAAGCCTTGAAATTGTGTAATCATTCCAAGGCCTGGAGGAGGAGGGGGTCCACAATGCCTAAAGAAAAAGCCCATAAACCAGCTTTCATTAACAGCCTGCTCTCTTGGTCATTATCTGTTTTATGAGGGAGTCCTAAAGCTTACAGAAAGAGCCCATAAATACCTTTGGGTAACTGCCCCAACTTTAATTAATTGCCTCCTATCACATATCTGTTTTACAACAAGATTAACAAATGGGGTCTGGAGCAAGATAAGGATTGGGGCTAACAAACCTCCCACAGATAACACCCCACATGTATCTATAGCTGAGTAATCATGCCCCACCCAACCCCACCCCCTTGAAGCTAGTGTCACTTTTACCCATCAATCAATAGGTAACTTCTTGGACTTTCGGCCAAGATGGAGGCCTAGACTGACACACTCCATCTCCCTCCACAACTAAGAAGGACTACAGCTACCGCAAAACCAGAAATAACCAGAAGTTCCAGAAAATAAAGCTACACAGAAATCCAATGTATGAAGTTATAAAGAAGTGGAGCTCATCCAGACAGATAGCAGGGGCAAAGCCAGGGCAGAGAGGTCAAGCTGTGCTGGTGGCAGCAGCTGCGGGGACCATGGTGGGATGGTGGTAAGCAGAGACACCCATATTTAAGGGGAGGAGAGAAGTGCCTAGGGAGCACCCCTGGCTGCAGACCAAACCCGTCAGCTCTCAATTCCAACTCCAGGAAGGCAGACCCCCATTGCCTCAGACTATGAGGGCCGGAGGGTGTGGAGATGGAGGAGGAGGAGGCTCTCGGTTTCTTAGCAGAGGGTGAATGGCAGGAATCCATCTTGGACCCTCACCCCCACACAAAACACCACAGTGTGTTGAGAAGGGTCACCCGGTAGTGACAAGTGCATGGGGCTCCACCCCTAATAGCATAGGAAGTGTGACAGCCCTGCCCAGGAAGCAAAGATAAACACAAAACTGTCAGGATGGCACAGATCATGATAGAGATCCCAGTGATGCAGCTGACCAGACAGCAAATATCTAATCGAACGAAGCAGCAGATAAGAAATCATTCTGAGATGCAGTTCAGAGCTTTGGTTATAAAAATGTTTACAGACCTAACAGCAGATCTTCAACAAGACAGAGAAGGAATGAAAGCTAGCCCTGCTGAAATGAACAAAAACACATACGAAACTGGTGGTGAGGGAAAGAAAACAGGGATCAAATCAACAAATTGGAACATAGGGAAGGAACAAACAGTCAATCAGTGCAGAAAGAAGAAACAAAAAGTGAGGAGAATGAGGAGAGACTCAGAAACCTATGAGACAGCTATAAGCAGGCCAACATCTGAATCATAGGGTTGCCAGAAGGTGAAGAAGAACTAGAAATTGAAAAATTATGTGAAAAAATCATGAAGCAAAACTTTCCTAACTTGGGGAAGGAAATAGACTTACAGGTCCAGGAAGCACAGAGAGTTCCAAAAAAACTAGACCCAGGGAGAACCACACCAAGACACGTTATAATCAAAATGTCAAAAATTAGGGATAAAGAGGGAATCTTAAAAGCAGCAAGAGAGGAGAATTACATACAAAGGGGGTCCCAATAAAACTCTCAGCTGATTTCTCAAAAGAAACTCTGCAGGCAAGAAGAGACTGACAAGAAATATTCAAAGGAATGAAAAGCAAAAACCTACAGCCACAATTACTCTATCCAGCAAAGTTGTCATTCAGAATGGAAGGGCTGAGAAAATGCTTCCAGGACAGAGTAAAACTGAAGGAGTTCATCAGATCCAAACCACTGTTATATGAAATGTTAAAGGGACTTGATTAAGAGAAAGAGGATAAAAACTATGAACATTCAAATGAAAACCTTATCACAAAAACCAACAACAGAAGCTAGGGAATAAAAACAAAGGCAAACTAAGTAGGCAACAAGAGTGGGAAAAGAATTATAGGTATGGGGAACATTTTGGGTGGAGGTCAGTGGAGAGGGGGAAGGTAGGAAAGGGTGGGAGATGGTACAGGAATTAAGAAGCATAATAGGAGGGAGTGGAGTAGACAGGAAGAGGTTGAGAAGAACTATATGCACAACCAATGGGCATAAACTAAGGGGGGAGACAGCTGGAGGGAAGAGGGTCATTGGGTGGAGGGGAACAAAGGGAAAAGAAATTGGGACAACTGTAACAGCATGGTCAATAAAGCATATTAAAAAAGTAGGTAACTTCTTCACCACTATGTAAGTCCTCAGAAAAAAACCTGATGTCTCTGGCCACCTGGCCTCTTGCCACCACCCTTGCTTGTCTCTTGTTGCCCTTACCTTGCCTTGCCCTGAACCTATGCTTTTCACCCCTACCTCGGCAAGGCCCATTCTCTTCCATGAGAACGTATCACTAATAAATCCTGCTTGCACGCTAATAGACTTGCTGATCTGTAATTCTTTACTGCATCGGCAAGAAGAACCAAATTTCTTCCACAGCATATCCACTCCTATCTTATTTATTTTACCTTTTAGGTTTACCTATTTGGGTTTTATCCTTTCACTTACATTTTAACGGGATTTGTGGAGAAAGTAGAAAAAAATGCATGTGCTTAATGTGCTGTTTAACTAAGTATCTGTTTCTTAACTACATAAGCTTCTATTTCCCCATCAATAAAATAAAAATGTTAATAGTACCTATCTCATGATTGATGGTTTAAGGGAGTGAAGCATTAAAATTACTGGTATACTGCCTAACATATAGTAAGCATCAACTTAATATTACTATTATTATTGCTATTAAGGTTATACAACAGATATAAATACATCATTTATACCCACAAATAATGCATATGAAAATATATGTGATTCTCTGTTTTATATTAAAAATTCCATAAGAATAAATATGTTGCCTGTCCTGTGTATTATTGATTAATATATTTTTTAATTAATAGAATTGAATTTTTAATACTTGCATTACAAGATCTTACTAATTAAGTAAAGAATACATCTTTGCTATTAAAATTATATATTTCATAGATACAGACACGTTGGTCTGTTAGGCTCAAATCATAATGTAAGTTCAGAGACCCCATTGTCACTGTTAAACATTGATAACCTCGGTCTCCACACGCACCCAGCAAAGAATTCTCTCTTGGTTTTAAATAACTATGTTTTTGCAATTTTTTTCTAAAGGGAAACTATTGGTTTTAATAAAATAATTTGGAGCAGGAGGTGAATAATAAGTCTTGAAAATAGATTTATAAATATTTCTAATATTTCTAATTCTGAAGCTAATTTATTAAAAACTGAGGGACTTCCATAGTTCGGTCTGATAAAAACCGCCATTACTGAAGGATGTATAAAGTCCAAGTGATCAACATATTATTAAAAGCATAAGAACTATATCACCAAAATGAATTTATCCACTAAAAATGAATTTAGTAGTTCCTGGACATTCCATTAAAAAAGGGATGCAGTTAATCATTTTATATAAAAGGATTTCTCTGATCCCTGCAGCTGCAAATGCTTCCTCCCTCTCTCCCTGCCTGGAGTTTCCTCTGCATCCCTTTATCACACTTGCGGTCTCAGTGTTCTTGTTTTTTTCCAAATTATAAGAGAAAGTTTATTTAGAAAGTTACAGAGATAGTAGAAATAAGCCAGCTGGGCTGTGTGGACTCAGGAAACAGAAGCAAAAGAAGGGCCCATGAAGCTTAGGACAGGTAAAGACAAAGGTTCTGGTCCTGGGGGAAAGAAGGTAGGGGAGATGAGGGAGAAGGGAAAGGAAGGCAGGGCTGTGCTCCAAAGGAGAAGGAGAGGACTCAGAGAGTTCTTATATGTCTTCACACAGTGCTATCTTTTCCTTTGAGGCAGTGCTGTGCCTGATCCATGTTTGTATTCCCAAAGCCCTGGCATGATGCCTTAAAAATTGCAGGCCTGCAATAAGTATCTAATGAATGAATGCATTTACTTTTTTTCCCCCTTTCTGTCACATATAAAGACCAAATTATTGGTTCCATATTTCTAACCAGGGCTTTAATAATCAATATACACTTATTTTACTTACTATGCTGGGATCAATAAAACAGGAAATTGACTCCTTATGTAATTTAAACCACCACTCTTTAACTAAAAACTATTATAACTGTACTTTCTTGTTTTTAATTACTTTTCTTCTTCTTCTTCTTCTTTTTTTTTTTGTATCATTATATTTGAATCTCCATTTGTTTTTGTTCATGCTACAAAGCTGGTGTTAAGCCTGTCATCATGTGGTATCACCTTGGGAAGAGTAACTATTGAACACTGGACCTTTTCAGTCCAGTGTGGGATGTTCAGTTGAGCTATAATTTATTTATTGTCAAATCCTAAATATTTGCTATCAATGAAAAATCACGTTAGTTTGTAGTCTTACATTGTGACTTGTGAAGCTTATAAAAATATGGCATTAAAGATTATTTAAAAACAAGTGAGATATATTATGAGGTATGAAATAATAATATATAATAAGAACTAAAATGTTTTCTATGGGAGCGCCTCTGCCACTTGGTAATAGAAGTCAGTAGGCAGCATGCAAGAAGCAATGTATAGGCAACTGTATGAAAGTGGATCTGGTTGACAGAATCTCTCCTGATTTTAATACAATATGTACCAGTACTTTGTAAAATCAGTCAATCTTGATGTCATGATGAATTGTTTATGACATTCTGTTTCATATTAACTGTATACTATAAAGTGTTTGTCATTTCTCCAAAGCTTTGAATGATGAATGTTTTAAGGCCAATAGGTTATATCTATTTTGAGCGACTAAATAAAGTTTAAGTTTGGCCCATGGAAATTTATTTAAATGTATGCTTATTTTCCTATTGTATTAGATAAGTAGGTTTTGGTGTGTCTTTAGCAATCATTACACATATGATGATATAATGCATTGCAATCATGGGGCTCAAAATTTAAAAAAATGGGTACCCTCTGTGGCCTTTGACCTTTAGCCTGTGGTCACCATCAAGACAATCCAAGTCAATACTGTACCTTTTTCTTTTTTTTAACAGATTATTTTCTTATTCCAGAGAAAGAGAGGAAGAGAGAAAGAGAGAGAGGGAGAGAGAGAGAGAGAGAGAGAGAAACATGTGTGAAACAAACATTGATCAGTTGCCTCCCAAACCAGCAACCTAGGTATGTATCCTGACCAGAAATCAAACCTGTGACCTTTCAGTTTCCAGAACGGTGCTGCAACCAACTGAATCACATTGGCCAGGGAAATATCATACATTCTTGTCAACTGTTGCTGAGATTTTCTTTCACATGTCCTTCTATGTTGCTTTTTGCTGCATCATTTGAAAAAAGTTTTAGTTTCATGACAGTGTGAAGAGGTTGTCATTGAACATGAGACATAGGTTTCACAATTCCCTGAATCATCACAAGGATCTGCTAACCCAGTCTGGCATGATAGATGGTGTCATTGTGCAACTCAGCAAGAAAACATTTAGATACATAGAGGGATGTAGCTAATTATAAAAAAGGGTGATTCCATAATGTAGGGGACTGCCTTCCATGGTTTCGAGAATTGTAGCCCGGCCGCATGCTAGGCACCCCTGGGGAGGCCTATAAGTCTTGACTGGAAGACTGGGAAGGGTGGAGATGGACATGACCTGAAAACCCATTCATGGGGTTTTTGTGGGAAGCTTGCTTTGTTTTTCTCATATCTTAAGTTAGCTATAGACCCTGTGTAACATCGAATTACCGGAAGATGTATAAAGCTTTGCACCTGATGTCCCCATAGTGCCAGATTATTTAACAGCCCATGACCCAGAATGTTCACTGTGTTTCTTAAATTGTTATTGGTAATCAGTGATTGTTAACAGCAATCCAAGCATTTGAAATTGATTGATGATTTATGTATCCTGACTATGTATTCCCTGGATACCCTCCTCAATAAAAGGAGCTTGGAAGGCATGATTGGAGCTCTTCTCCACTAGAGAGATCAGCCACCTTTCCTCCTCCCAGATAAAATAGTGTTTGGGTTACTTATTGTCTCTCATCCGTGATCCTGAGACCACTGCTGGATGGTGAGTTTCCACCAAGCTGAGGGCATTGGGGGCGACCCGCCTCACCATAATGATGTGCAAGGCCACCTTTTGTGCTTGAGATCTGCTTCTCTAGTGAATTCTCACCAGAAATTTCCTTCTCTCACCTGCTAGGATCCTGACACATGGCAGGTCCAGAGTAACATCAAGGCCTTCCACATGCTTTGCAGCCTGAACTCTCACTCCCCACCGTCTTCCCCCATGAAAACATTTGTAGTCATTCTGATATATAAATTAAGTTGATATAACATTTTAAATACTTTTATAAAATCAATTGAGAAAAACTTGGGTTGTGACAGAAACAAGAGCCCAGCCCCTATTTTTAAACTTATATAAATACAATTCTCATTTAGGGAAATTTGGGTGCTAGTTCCAGAAAGAGGATTTTTGTTTTGTTTTGTTTTTCCTTTTTGTTTTAAATCAAGTGTGAGTTTCCACCCTTACAAATGGTATAACTATGCTCTATCTTTTATAGCCACAAACTAAATTTTTAAATAGTCACAGTGATTTTAACCTATAGTGGACATGCAAGAAGAATATACACAGTGACTTTTCTAAAAAAGAAAAAAACACTTTAATTTGTTTTTAAGTTTAATAAGATATTACTTTTAATATTATTATAAGAATCATTTTTTCATTGTTTAATTTTCACATGAGCTAAGGATAATATGAATGAACTATATTTAATAACAACAAAAATTTTAAGTTCTCCCATGGAAAGTTTCAGGAGTTCAAACATTCATCTTTGATTGTTTGCCAGTATAAGGTCGTACACTCCTGGGAAACTTTCCATCCCACTTCTTTAATGGTTAGTAGATATCTTTACTCCTTTGCTCAAAATCCAACTCACAACTTTAATCTCAAAAGAATTCTTTGTTTTCTACTTAATAGAAAAAGTGGAAGCCATCAGTATAAAGGTTCTAACAAACTTCCCTTCCTACTCCCATGGCTCCAACTGTAGATGTACCTTCATGCATTGCCATCACTAATCCTCCTAATTAGGCCTTTCCATCTGTACTCTGGGTCAAGTCACTTCAAGTTACTCACATACTGAACCTAATGTCTTCTTTCCTATATCTTCAACACCTCTCTCACTTTGCACTTTCTTAAAATCACCTGTATACACTACACAGTCTATTATAATAAAATTAAAACACCCACTTCTTTTGACCTAGAAATCCACCGACCCAATTTCTGGTCCAGAGATTCTTAAACTTTGGAACACTTCGCATCCTTAAAAATTATTTAAGTTCCTGCTATAGACTGAATGTTTGCCCCCCTCCCAAATTCATTTGTCCATATGCCAGATCCATAATCCCCAATGTGATGGTATTTGAAGTGGAGCCTCTGATATTAATTAGGTTTAAACAAGTTCAGGAGGGTGGAACTTTCATGATGAATGAGTGCTTTGTAAAGAAGACCCCTCTGATCTGTCAAGTGAGGATGCAACAAAAAGAACCATCTGCAAACCAGAAAGAAGCCCTCACTAAACACTGAATCTGTCAGCACCTTGATCTTGAACTTCCCAGCCTTCAAAACAAAGAAATGTATTGCTTATGCCATCCAGTCTAAGATATTTTGTTATAGCAGCATGAGCTGCCTAAAACAGATCCAAAGACATTTTGTTTGTGTGGGTCATATTCATTGACACTTGTCATATTTAAAATTTAAACAGACTTTTTGTTAATATTTATTTGATTTATTATTATTTTTTAAATCTTCACCTAAGGATATGTTTTTATTGCTTTTAGAGAGAGATGGAGAAAGAGAGAGAGACAGAGAGAGAGAGAGAGAGAGAGACATTGAGGTGAAAGAGAAACATCGATTGGTTGCCTCCCATATGCACCTCCACCAGGGATTGAACCTGCAACCTAGGTATGTGTCCCAACTGGGGATCAAAACTGTAACCTTTAGGTATACAGGACAATGCTCCAATCAACTGAGCCATCTGGCCAAAGCTATTTATTCATTTTAAAGTACCAGTGAAAAACTCAGTACCTTTTAACATAAATCATGTATTTTGTGAAAAAATAGCAATATATTCCATAACAAAAATTTTAATAAGAGTGGCAAACTTTTTGAATATTTGGCTTAATTAAAAAATCACTGGATTCTCACATCTTATTATGCATACAATCTGTTGTAATGTTTTTGCTTCTTGGTTAAAGTATATAAAGAATATCTAGTCTTATACAAACATGTCATCCAAAAGAACAGGATTATTGTAATAGCAATTTCAGATGATTGTGGATAATCTTCTCTGATGCCACACCAATATTTGAAAAATGCTAGTTTCTGAAAGGTTAGTTGGAAAGTGAAATCTGAAACCATGTCAATGAACATGTGATACTCTGTCAAATTAAAATCCATTGGTGTAATTTGTACCTTGAGTGTATCTTTTACCCATGCATGATGTAGCATTGTGTGTGTTTTTTTAATGTATCAGCTTATTGAGTTATGCAGACCTTCCAAATATACAGAGGAAAACTCTACCACACACTCATGAGATAATGAGTGAAAAAAACCCAATAGTAAACTATCATTACTATGAAAATAGTTTTGACTATTTCTAGAAAATAGAATTTAGTGGTAAAGAGAGCAGGATCTGGTGTCAGACTTCTGGGTATGACCATCAGCTCTACCACCTTGGGATAAATCGGTGCATCAGTTTTATAATGGCAATAATAAAAACACCTTCATCATTAAGACTACTGTTATGTTAAAATGACACAATACATGTGACATACTGGCACACAGTAAATAGTGGAGAATGATAGGTTTTTTTTTTTTACATTTTCTTTAGTTCCTAATTTTTTCCTGTGATTTTAATTTCTATTCATTACTTTCATCTTGTCTCCTCTTCTGTTCTCTGACATCAGGGGTATATGGGGCCTTGGGTCAAGCCTGAAGAAAATTTTCAGACATTACAATCTTCAGCTAAATCCAGATTGGACCACCAAGAGACAGGCTAGTGCATGCTTTTTAAAAAGTAAACAATTTCTAGAACTTGGAAAACAAAGAAAATCAGTCATTAAATCCCAAGGATCCAAAAGTTTCACAGGTGAAGGATAGGATTTATTAAAATATTTTCTTACTAAGGATAAGACATGACTCATTAAAAGGAGTCTATTTCAAGGGCTTCCCTGGGCATCTCTATAACAGGAAGCAGAGTTTTCCCCAAGTTGTTGGTACGCTCGGGAAAGTGTTTTGTCAACCTGAGGAATGATTGCATTTGGCTGCATGGCCATAGAAAACTAGCTGATTTCAGCTCTGTCAGAAGTCTGACTCAAGTTGTGCTTAAGTTTCCAGTTTTGTTGCTACTGCTGTGTAACAAATTGCCCCCAACTTTGGCAGTGCAATTTACAAAAACCATTTCATTAAGCTCACAGATGGTGCCATCAGAACTTCATACAGACCACAATATGAACAGTATGACTCCGCTTCTCTACATATGGGACCTCAGCTGGAAAGATCTGAAGGCTGGGGAAACCCTACAGAGTAGAAATCATTTCGAGGCTGATTTACTCATTGTTGGGTTAAGTACCTATGCATAGTCTTTCCATGAGGCTGAGACTAATTCACAACATGGCAGCCTCAAGGTACCATGGTGGCTTAGGGCTTCATGTGTAAGTATTCCAGAAAACAAGCTAGAAATGGATGGTCTTTCAGACCCAGATCCAGAATTCACATAATATCACTCCCACCATACTGAATTGGTTGAAACGGTCTGTCAAAAGACTGCCTTTATTCTAGGGGAGAGGACATAGACTCCAGCACTTAATAATTTTGAGATCATGTTTTAAAACCACCTGAATTTCAAACAAGGAAGCTATTCTCTGGAGCTTAACATAACGAACTATCTAACCCTGTGAACTTGGACCCAGGTATGCAGAATAAACAGGAGGAGTAACAAAGACTTTAGACCACAATGAGTTGTAAGGAAATTTGGACAGTTAGGGACTTGACTGGATTGGTCTTGAGAAGGATCAAGTGTTCTTTAGTAGCAGAGCTGGGTATGAAGAGGATGAATGAGAAAGCTTGGCAAGAAAATTGGGAAAATACAGTAAAAATAAAGAAAATAAAATCGCTCATAATCCAACCACCCAGAAATAACCAGTTTACATTCTGATCTGTTTCTCTCAGTGTTGTGTCTGCCTGTAGTGAATGAGACTGTTTATATGTGAGTGTGTTTGCCTACGTGTGTGGGAGCACACATGCAAAGCACCATTGCAACCACAACATACAATCAGTCTTATATCCTGTCTAGGCATCTTGCTCTGAACAGATTTATATTTCAGCTTTATTCACTTCTGTTAATTCAGTTAAGTTAGTCTTGATAGAGTTCCCTCATGCTTATGTTTCTGTGCCCAGTGTCACGGGCCTGCCACTGAGTTTTGTCATTGTTGTTGTTTAAGTATTTAGCAATTTGAGGAAGCCCTTCCAACATAGAAGTGAGCAAAGTCACTAATTACTCCACCAGAAACAAAAGGGCTAAGGTTCAAATACAATGAAGTTTCTGCCCTATAAACCAGACCCTGCTATTGCCTACTAATGTGCCATGCCTGGTTCAACAGCAAAGGCAAGAAAAGTAGCTACAAACAAATATCACTCCTCCCTTCCAGCAATTATTGGTATGATCCCAGGTTGACTGTTTGATCCCCTGAGGTCTTCTTGGAACAAATGTCCAAAACAATTTAGTAAACTCCTATCTCCTCAATGGGTAGCTTCATCTACCAAGAACCAGTGTTTCTGAGCTAGAAAAGAGCCCAACTAATATTTCCCAGGCTCCTGTGCCTACTTCTAAGACACCTGTTGGATTCCTAACCTCACCACCAGATAAGACCAAGGCAGAAATTGGTAAGAATGATTTCCAGAGTTGTATCTCAGGAAAAAAGCCAGAGCCAGAAGTAAATATCTCTTGCCAAAAGGCTTAGAAGAATCTAGGAACAGGAAGTCAAGCTGATTATATATAATGAGTTGTATTTTTATTTTTTAAAACTTTTTATTTATTGATTTTAGAGAGAGTAAGGGAAAGAGAGAAACATGGATTTGTTGTTCCACTGATTTATGCATTTGTAGGTTGCTTCTTGTATGTGCCCTGATTGGAGATTGAACCTGCAACCTTGGCATATTGGGATGATGCTCTAACCAACTGAGCTACCCAGCCAGGGTTAATGTTGTATTTTTTGTTTTTTAAAGATTTTATTTATTGATCTTTAGAGAGAGAGGGGAAGGGAGGGAGAAAGAGAGTGGGAGAGAAACATCAATGTGCGAAAGATATACCCATCAGTTGCCTCTTGCACACCCTCAACCAGAGACCTGGCCCACAACCCAGGCATGTGCTCTGACTGGTAATTGATCCAGTGACCTTTTGGTTCACAGTCCAGTACTCAATCCACTGAGCCATACCAGCAAGGGTTAATGTATTTTTAAACAGAAAAAAAAATATGACAAATAGATATCAAATGGATATTTTCAAATAAGTAGTGTCTTTTTAAAGTAGCTATCATGGTTAGGAACATAATTATTCTAAGGATTTAAGTTCCTCTTTCTTTTTATTTTATTGATTTTATGAAGAGAGAGCAAGGGGGGGGAGAGAGAGAGAGAGAGAGAGAGAGAGAGAGAGAGAGACAGAGACAGAGAAGAACATTGATTTATTGTTTCACCTATTTATGCATTCATTTGTTGATTCTTGTATGTGCCCTGACTGGGAATCAAACCTGCAATTTTAGCATATGGGGACGATGCTCTAATCAACAGAGCTACCTGGCCAGGGGTTAAAGTCCACTTTTGTAATTATCTTTATAGAGGCCATCATATTATTTTTCTTATAGTCAATGGCATTTATTCAACATTTATTGAGTTTCTGCTTGTTGTTAGTCACTGTTGTAGGTAGCGAGGATATAGTGGTAAACATAATACACAAAATCCCTGCCTCTTCAGAAATTAGTATAAATAAACAAACCAACAAACAAATAATATTTCTGATTGTGCTAAGGGGTGACAAGAAGAGAGTAATTTGGGGGACTGGAAATATTTTAGGCAGAGGAAGTCAGGACATGTCCTTCCTAGGGGGTAGACTGGAAGAAAAGGAGTAAGCTATCTTAACATCTGGGAAGAATGATCTAGGACCCTGAGAAAAAGCAAAGTTTGTGTGATAACATATGGGTAAATGGAGCATCTTCAGAAGAGAGCAACTTAATAGGGTAAATAGCTGAGTCGTCGTCGGCGGCAGCCGTCCGTCTCGAGAGACGATGGTGTAGCTTCTTCAGAGTCTATCTGCACCGCCAAGAATGGCTGTGCAGTCCGACTCGGGAGTGACATGGTATCTGTCTCCTCCCGTGTTGAATCGACATCTTGCGATGACGCTGAAGCTACAGAGCCTGGGCAGGGTAATATGGAGGGTCTGCTGTTGCCCATGCAGCAGACCCCCCCTCTCTTCGCAGCTGAAGGGTCCAAGGGAAAGACGGGGTCGATACAGCTTGGCTTCAGGTGCGCCGCAGGAGTTGCCGGTGTTGACTACAACGTCAAACCGCCTTAGGGACTCCGGCTCCGGATTTTCTGTCGGGGTTTACTCCCTTAGCCTTTCCCCTGAAGAGGTATGCCGCAAGGCAGCGGAGGTTTTTTGGAGTCAGAGTTTTCCTTCTCTGATGTACCCTGACTGGAAGATCGAACCAGCGACACTTAGCTCGCAGGCCGACGCTCAATCCACTGAGCTAAACCAGCCAGGGCAAAAATAGCTGAGTAGATTGGAGATAAGTGGGTGAATGTGGTGAGCGTTTCAACCAAGTCATAGAGTTTATGGTACAAAAAGCATATCAAAATGTGGGGAGTCATTTTTAAAATGTAACTTCCCAAACTGTGTTAGCAACAGTGACCTTAGGAAGTTCCCCACCCTGGTATCACCCAAACTAAATCTTTACCAAGAGTAAGTATCTTGTTAACAATGGATGTATATATGAGGGCAGTTAAGTTTGTAAAGAATTTACTTTAGTATGTCTAAGCATTGAACCTATAAATTATATAAACAATTACATTGTTTTTCTTTTGGGGGAGGGAGGGTTAAATATGCTGTACAATTTTTAAAAAATTCTTTATGGAAACAGTAATACCATACTTGAGTTTAGAGGTTGACTGAATGATCACGTATTCAAACTTGGAGAAGCCTGATGTGATGCAGTGTCCTTGAACTCTAAAAATAGAAATGGGTTCTGATTCATAAGGAGAACTTAAACCAGCTAATCTACCTAGACATGTGGAAACATGCCATCTGTACACATTTTTTCCGTTTCATTAACTTTACCACTCAAACTTTGGGGATCTTCTGGTAAATTTGTCTGTGACTCATCCTCGGGTGGATGACTTAATCTAACCAAGGGAAGGGAACATGATTATTCAACAAATCCACGATCTCCAGTTAGGGTGCCAGGAACCTCTAAGGAGGCTTTTGTGGCTTGGCACTTTTCATCTTTGAAATCAGTCCGTCTGGTAACTGGTATTTCTTTTACCCATTGAGGGCATTTCTGGGTCGGTTTGCTTTACTAGCTCATATAAAAGCCTGGCTCGGCTTCTTTGTATAGAGCAAAACAAACCCTGTTCCTGCTTCTCTTCTCTTTTTTATTTTACAGTAAAAGTGCCAATGTTTGGAATAGCCCAATCTTATCACACATTATCTCATTGGAATTCTCACAATAACACTGTTATCAAAGCAAGTCCTCCATTATGGCTTTAATTTTACGAAGCAAGAGTGGAGGAGCACAAGAGCTTCAGCTTTGTTTCTAGCCTAGTCACATAATTAGTAAGGGTGGCCTCTGGACTCCAAGCAAAGTCTGGGCCCCACAAAATGTGGTGCACTCTTTCCGATAGATCACATGTCTCTGCAGAAAACACCTAATCCTTACTAGATACATGCCTCCCACCCTCAACTGAATAGTAGACACTGTTACAGTTTAAGCTTCATTGTTCTCTTACCGAATATGAATATGCGTTATCTATAGTGGTGATTTGCCCATGGTTAATGGAGAATTCCAGACAATGAGTTTACATGTTGGCAGAGATAATAGTTCTTTCTCTTCAATAGACCATTTACTGAAAGAGACTGCGGTTTCTGTTTGAAACTGACACTGAAAGCAGGAGTTAAAAGATAAATTTTCTCAATTCCTAATGTAGCACTGACAGGCTATATACCCTGAGGCTGACATTTCCATATGAATGAAAATGGATAATTCCCTGAACAAAGGGTTCTTATAATCCTGCAAAAGTACACACGCATAACTATGCACTCATACTCTCTCTTTCTCTCTCTCTCTCTCTCTCCCTCTCTCTCTCTCTCTCTCTCTCTCTCTCTCTCTCTCTCTCTCTCTCTCACACACACACACACACACACACACACGCACGCACGCACACTGGCCAACCCATCTGTGCATCTTCTGGCTTTAGATCTTTCCTGTGTGCAGCAGAAAAGAAAAGATTAGCAAAATCTGAAACTAGGATGGTGAGTCGGTTGCAAGGAATAAGGAATGAGGATAGTGGGAGTGATGGGGCCAGAGTTTGGCAGTTATTTGCTTATTTCTTGAGTTTTGTAGAGAAATTCAGCCAAGAAACTGAGCCAGCTGATAAAAACCCAGAACTATTAGAGATGAATAAAGACGATTTTTAGGTCATTTTACAGGCATTAGCATGGTGATCTCTTTTTGCTTCCTCCTCAAGTATTCAGTCCTTAAAAGCTCCTTTTCATACAGAGATCTACATTACTCTTCAGTGATTTTTGGAATAGTATTTGTGTTTGGTTTGTAGGGTTGCCAGAATTCACAAATAAAAGGACAGGAAGCCTAGTTAAATGTATTTTCACATAAACAATGGATAATTTTGTGTGTGTGCAAGTCTCAAATATTTCATGGGACAATCTTTTACTATAAATTGATATCTGTAATTCAAATTTAACCAGGCGTGCTCTATTTTATTTAGCCACCCTATTTATTTGGCTAAGACAGAGATAAAAGCAAGAAGGTTTATTTTATTGACTTTAATGCAAATTGGAGGGAAGTTTCCTGAGGCTTTTGGGAGGTAACTTCTGCTCTCAAACTTGGATGCGTGTTAGAACCCCCAGAGGAGCTCTGAGATCTGGAGCTGCTGCTCCGGGGTCCAGCAAGGGTATGGGGCCTTAGAAGGCACTCCAGGTAATGCTAATGTGCAGCAGTGAGAGGCCAGGGGGTGCATGCTCAATGGTTCTCCTCATGCACTACGCACATGGAAGACCTGAGGGGCTTGTTTAAAGTACCCATAACCAGATCTCACCCACAGAAATTAAATCAGTATTTTGGGGGTGGGCCCCCTGCATTGCAATATTAAGGGCAAAGCAGCTTAAGGGGATAAAATAGACACTGAGTATTGCCAGGAATAATCCTTATAGCTGACTCTCATCCTAACTACCAGATCCCCAAATAAAAGCATTCCACACCCACTGCCATATCATCTGTTTCTGTCATCTGTTGGGTCAACAGACAGACTAGGTCTTATCTATGCAAGAATTGTGTTCAGTTGTCCATTAGATGTGTTTTTCTATCCATACTTAGGGTAATGGCATGAACATGTTTTTGTTCAACTGATTTATTTTTGAACCAAAAATTACATTTCTTCAAAGCAGGAAAATCTATCAAACAATAAATAGTATTTTACAAAAAAAAAAAAAATTAAATATATCTATTGTAATAAAAAATTTTAATTCAGATGTGATGATTACAGAATATATCACTGTATCAACAGATGAATAAATAAAATAAACTTCTATGTTACCCATCACACACACACACACACACACACACACACATCTTCATCTCCCAAGGATATGCACAGGAGAGGAAGGGAAGAAGAGAGAGAGAGAGACATCAAAATGTGAGAAACATCGATCAGTTGCCTCCTTCATGAGCCCCAGTTGGGGATCAAACCCCCAACCTAGGTATGCGCCCTGAATGGGAATGGAACCCACAACATTTTGGTGCATGGGATGACACTGCAACCAACTGAATCACCCATCCAGAGACATGATAAATGTTTCTATTGTCACATAGTAATTCAGTTTCTTTTTCATAACTAGAAGACCTCTGAAATTAGGCTGGTTTACTGAGGTAGATTCCATTCTATAAGCATGTGCTTAAAAATGATTTAGAACATTTTTCAAAATTTGAAACTGGGCTTTTCGTGTTTTATATTGATTAAAATTTCAATGTTATGAAAGATGTTGCATTAAAATGTTTTAAATCACTGCTAAATTTTTGGTGTAGTGGAAGGAAAGTGGAATAAGAAGTGGAGATCTGTACTTTTACTTCTGATTATACTACTAATTCCCAGTGTAACTTTGACTACATAATCGGAGTCTCTCTTAATTTCTTCATTTGTATATTAGAATGCAGAACATATAGTTCTTAATGCCCCTTATAAATCTAAAATCCTTTCTATTCATTCTCCCTGGCAGGCTGGCTTGGTTGGTTGGAGCATCATATGTTCAATTCCCTGTCAGGGCACATACCTAGGATGTGGGTTCAATCCCCCAGTGGGGGCATGTTCAGGAGGCTACTGGATAATGTTTCTCAGATAGATGTTTCTCTGTCTCTGTCTCTCTGTCTCTCTCTGAAAACCAACAGACATGTCCTTGAATGAGGATTGAAAAATACATTTAAAAGAAACTTGTAGATAAGTACCAATATATTCTTGACTAAAAAAGACGAGCATAGGTTACTAAAAAAAGAATCCGTGAGCTGCTGCTGCCCCCTATAATAGACTGACCTGGGGGAGGTGCTATGAAACTAGATAAACATTTTGTCATTGTACCTGCTACTTTCTGCCATCCTCTACAGGCCTATTCCTGCAAAACCAAGAGTTTTAAAAATTGTCTATTTTCTAGCTGTTTTCAGCTATTATAATGAAAAATTAAAACTCAAATAAATTATATTTAATAACTGTTAACTAAGACAATTTGAGCAAACATGTTTTTAAAACTGTTGAAAAGATTGTTTCTGTAATTTTTGAGAATAAATTTACCTGAGCTTGGGAACACCACTGGGACTCCTGCAGGATCAAAAGCAAGACTCTCAGAGGGAGCACACGCTCAGACAGGACCTCCTCAGAGCTTCAGGGGCTTCCCAGCTGTGATACTAAACATGAGCTAACATGCCATTATTTTGTTATTTCTATTTCCCTATATTTCTCTGTTAACACACAAAGAAATCACATATCACACAGAAGCAGCACAGAGCATAGTGATCTAAGGTGTAGCCTCTGGAGCCAGCTTCAAAAAGTGGCTTTGTGGGCATCAGCTGGATACTTAAGTCTCTATTTTCTCATCTGCAAAATGGCAATTATTATCATAGTCTATCTCATTGGGTTATGAGAATTGAATAAGTTAATATATAGAAGTTCCTTACAACTGGAATGGTGTCTACCTTATAGGAAGCACTAAAGAGTTAGCTGGTATCCTCATCATTGTTGTCATTGGTAGTTGGTCACATTATATCATCTATATCATGATTTGGTTTGTTTTTCTCCATGCGTGCTCAGATGTATATCCATCTGGCCTGAAGTTAAATCTTGAGGTAACCTACCAACTACACATCTCAAAATTATATAATTTCACATGACTGGCTCCTTTCTTGAGAAACAGCAAAACTAATAATTGCAGGAAAATTTAATGGGCAACCATTAAGTTAATTACTGCATGTTTTTAGAATCTGTTTACTTTTTGTTTAGATAGTATGTGCAGAGCCACCACCATCACCCCAACTTTAGCACCTACCTCCTACCCCACATCTACCATGCACATTACCAGGGAACACTCACCACTAACCCCTTTTGAACAACTGGGAAAATGGGGGTAGGATAGCAGCAGGCTGCCTGATAAGATTCCTAGTTGGAACCATAAGACCAGGCAGCTCTACAAGCTGTTGCATTGCCTAAATTCCACCTGTTCTGCTCTCCCTCTTCCAAAAGCTTTCAGATTTCTCCCTATTATCCAGTCCTTCAGTTTTCCTTCATCACAATTACAGCAGGAAGAAAAAAATTCTTAGCACTCCATCTCCTTCTTACTATTACCCTTTTATGAAGTTTGTTTCTCCTTTTGAAAAATGGTATTGGTGGTTACCTCATGATGCAGTTGGGGAAGTTAAGCAATGTACATTTCAAACGAAATATTATATTTTTATTTTATGCAATAATTCTCTAGCTTTGTGCTGCAATTACATACTTATTTGCTTTATTCTTGCTGAGGGATAGAGGATTACCTTTTCATCTGTTTTCTTGAACACCTAGCACAATGTCATACACATATTTAGAACTTTTTTCATTCATTCAACAAATATTTGTTGAGTATCATTGATGTACTGCTTTCCTGGGCTCTATGTTTGCTGTAATAAATAATCCATCCTAACTTTGCTTGATGAAATTTGGCTAAATTGATCTTCCAATTACATTTACTATGCATTCAGCTTTCAGACAAGACAATAAAATAAATTTTATTCACCTTCAGCAGTACCAGAAAATTTACCAACCTAAACTGTTTGATTAATGGAACAGAAAGATATTATACAACGCATGAGATGGTGCTAGTCACATGGCCTCTACTGAGTGTGCCAAGATCCCATTGAACACACATGCCCATCGTGGTCCTCAAAGATATGGATTTTGTTTGTTTAAAAGTCTGTCTCACCCTGGCTGGTATGGCTCAGTTGGTTGGGTGTTGTCCCACAGACTGAAAGGTCACGCGTTTGATTCCTGGTCAGGGCATATGCCTAGGTTGCAGGTTTGGTTCCCTGTTGGGGTGCATACAAAAGGCAATGAATCAGTGTTTCTCTCCCTCTCTTTCTCCCTTTTCCCCTGTCTCTAAATCCCCTCTCCCTACCTCTCTCTTTCTAAAAGCAATGAAAAAATGTCCTGAGGTGAATATATAATTTTAAAAAAAATTAAGTTTGTCTCATTCATTAGCCTGTGAATCTCTGAGAATACAATTATGTATTTTTTACCTTTGCATTTTTCTGTCTTCAGAAATACATCAGTCCCTGAATTTAGTGGATGCTCAATAAAGTAAATATTGATAGAATGAAATAGTGGGGAGAATGGTAAAACTTTTGACTGGTTACTATAATATTCCAAAAATATGTATCCATAGACTGTATTGTTATTCATCAGGCAGATACTGAGTGAATGAATGCCTGCCATGTGCTATTACTTACCATACTAAGTGTTACCATGTAGCACACATAGTACACTGCCTCACTCTGACTACACTTGGAATGTAGCACTCTGCTTTTCGGTTTTCTGGGGTTTACACTTTAAGAGGCTTAGGGACAAACTGGAAAGGCACTCTGTGCAGGTCAACCAAATTATGAGAAAAGATCCACTTTAAACATTATCACTAGCCAAAAAGCTGACTTTGGTATTAGTTTAATAAATCCAGACTTACAGGTTTCCCGAGTTTGATCTTTTAATATAAATTAAACTAAACCTTAAACACTGTTGCGGGGGGCGGGGGGAGAGACTAAAAGGTAGCCAACTGTCTGAATACTGGCATGATGCTATTTTCTGGAATCACTGCTTATTCTATACTTGAACTTAATTTAACAACTAGTTGGTTATAAGTTCAGTTACCAAATGAGTCTGCTAACTAGCTTTTTGTATAATTTCTGGAAAATTTGGCCATTAAGAAAAATTGTTTTAAGGTGCATCATTTTCACCCCCCAAAAATTTCAATAAAAAAATTAAAATAAATAAATAAGTAAAATGCATTCTTCACTGACATTATAAATTCTAGCAGGTTTCCTCCTTGATACACTGACAGAAACCATAATTAAAATTTAAATGTGTTCTAAATAAGTGGGTTAGAAATAAGCATAAATAAATAACATATCAGAAAGCTAGTTACTACTATGCAACACTACTGAAATGAATTTATTGTATTAAACTTACATAAGCAAGAACCCTGAATGAGCCTGATAATTCATAAGAAGTTAGTTTGAAAATCTCTTTGAAAAAAATATTCAAAGACTGTCTGAGCACATTTGGACTGTTATAACAAAAATACTATAGACTGGGAGGCTTATAAACAACAAATTAATTTCTAAGAGATCTAGAAGTTCAAGATAAAGGTGCTGGCAAATTCTGTATCTGGTGAGAGCCCACTTCTTGGTTCATAGATGGTGTCCTCACATGGCAGAAGGGGTGAGGGAGCTTCCTGGGTTCTCTTTGATAAGGGTACTAATCTCTCACACAAGGACTCCAGTTTCATGATCTAATCATTGCCTAGAGGCCTCATCATGAAGTTCCATCACATTGAAGGTTAGATTTCAATATAGGAATTTTGGGAGGACACAAATATCCAGTCCATAATATCCCACTCCTGCGCAGGGCAAAATTCACGTTTTTCTCACATGCAAGATACACTCACTCCATCTTAACAGCTAAAAGGTCTTAACTTGTTTTAGTAACAACTCGAAAGTCTGACTCCAACTTTCATATATATCATTTAAATCAGATATGGGTGAGATTCAAGGTACAGCTCATCCCAAGGCCAATTGCTCTCCAGCTATGAACCTGTGTAACCAAGAAAATTAGGTGTTTTCAAAATAAAATGGTGGGATAGGCATAGTATAAACACTTTCATTCCAAAAAAGGAAAATAGGAGAAAAGAAAGGAGTGACAGGTCCTAGAAGTTCAAAACCAAACAGGACAAACAACATTAAAACTTAAGGCTCAAGAAAAATCTTTGCCTTCTAGACTCACTGGGGTGGCCATATCACCCACAGGGCAAGGCAGAATGGCCCCACATACTCCAAGCTTGGGCCCTATGGCTCTCCACAACTGGGGCTGAGGCTCCCCCATATAACCCGGTCTCTTTTAAATAAAGTGCTTGTTTGTTTATTCGTTTGGAGAGGAACAGAGGGAGAGAGGGAGAGAAACAGCAGTCAATTGCCTCTCACACATGCCCCAGCCAGGGACCAGGTCCACAACCCAGGCATGTGCCCTGACAGGGAATTGAATCAGTGCCCTACTACTTTGTAGGATGATGCTCAACCAACTGAGCCATGCCAGTCCAGGCAGCCCTTCCTTTTAAATCTAGGTAGAGGCAGCCATGACCCCTTGGTCTGTGCAATCTGCACTCCAGTGGAGAATGGGCTGGCGCCCTCTGGAAGGGTAGCTGGAGAAGTCATGCGACAGCAGGGCCCAGCAGAGCTGCATCTGCTGGGCAGGTGAGCACGGCACCAGAGTGCAGAGAGCAGAATGCCCATCAGAAGTAGTGCCAGGCAGCTTGCAGGGGTCCCATTGGTGCTGGCAGCCCCTCCTCTGAACTACTCTGCCTGCCAGGCCCTTGCACTTTGGCCTGTAATGTGAGTGGCAGCTCTGTTGTTCACCAAATAGCCTTCAAGGTCATTCTTCCATCCTCCCGGAAAGCAGCACTTGGCTTCCCTGAGAATGCTGATCGATCCACATTAGTCTTCCTGGCCACATCCATAGTGTTGTCATAATTTCCAATATGAAAAGGCTGAGAATTTTCTACCTTCAACACTGCTTAGGAACTTGCTTTAGCTAAATATCCAGTTTAATTGATTGCAAGTTCCACCTCCCTCAAAATAATACAACACAAACACAATTCAGCCAAGTTCTTTGCTATGTTATAGCAAGGACTGTCTCTCCTGCAGTTTCCAATAATCTTAGAACCAGAAAAGTCAGCATTTGTGTTGCCTGTCACTACCAGAACCAATAAGTAGAGATAAGGATTGCATTTTTATGGGTGCTTTCTTCAGATGGCAGGCTATCTGAGAAGACAGCGGATTATGTACCCTAAAAGCCATCTTAATAACTCATCTCAAGCTGACCTTTTTTATAAAAAGAAAGGGATAGGTAAGGGGTTTGGAATTCAGGAAGAAAGGTTAATCAGATAAAAGCTGCAGTCCACCAAGTTTCCTAGCATCCTTTCTTCTGCTGACCAGATTTTTCATCTGCATCCTGGTTCATGGGCATTCCCTCCCTGGAGCACACTGGCTCAGACATCAGGTTGATTGCTTGCAGTCCTCCTGGGTTACAAAGGTTGAATTGCTTGCAGGTCTCCTGGAGTCAGGGTAGGACCAGTCATACATTCCAGTTCCTGGAACAGTGGCTTTCTATATGTATTAATTGCTAAACTTATTAACTCTAACTTAAAGCTAAAAACGTTTTGACTGAAGTTCCCCATCAATCTATTTCTCATTTCCATTTGAGATCTCATTAGAATGGCCTTTATCACCCACATTTCTACCAACATTCTGTTCAGGATTACTTAGGCAATTTCTAAGAAAATTAAAGCCTTAGCTACAGCTCTCTTCTTTTCTTTCTGAGCTCTCACCAGAATCGTCTTTAAAATTCTGTCCATGGCAATCTAGGCATCTTCTAGAATGAACCTCAAAACTCTTCCAGTTTCTACCTGTTACACAGTTACAGAGTCACTTCCACATTTTTAGGTATTTGTGACAGTAGCACCTCCCTTCTCAATACCAATTTCTGTCTTAATCCATCTGGGCTGATGTAACAAAAATACCATAGACTAGTGGCTTAAACAACAAACTTTTATTTCTCATACTTCTGGAGTCTGGTAAATCCAAAGTCAAGGTGCTGGCTCCCACTCATGAGAACTCCACCTACATGACCTATCACTACCCCAAAGGGCCTGCCTTCAAATACCATCACATTGGGGTAATTCATACATTTTGGAGGGAATACATTCAGCCCAAAGCAAAAACTCAATCACAAGTAAAAAAGTAAAACAGTATTTTTATAAGCCATATTATATTTATTTAAAAGCCAAAAATATTATGATGAAGTATGAACACACAAATTTCGAGAATACTTTATTTTTTAATTAACCTGATCTATGTTACATAATGAAATACCATTTAAGAAATATAGAAATTATAATATGAACTATTGTATAAAATATAAGACATAGTATTATTGTGAAAGAAAGAGAAATTATAACTGTAAAAGACATGTTAATACCACAAAACTTTAAGAAAAATTAAAAATGTCATATGCTAAAAATAATTTTTTCCTTGGCATTATGCAGCAGGTCTTGGAATGGGATGCATGCAAGTAAAAATTAAAAGTTTATATAGATCAATTTTCTGAATACTATTTGTCTGATTTTCTATAGAAAATGTCAGACATTATTGTGAGAAATAATATATATGTCTCAAAGTACAATTGCCTTTTCAATATAAGGTAATTAGTATTTTAGAAAGCAGCAGCTTTTACATATTTTTTAAAAGCTAGTAGTCATGCATAAAAATGAACGTTACAATAAACTGAGCAAACAACTTTTGCCATGAAAAGATGAATATAATTAAAAAGAGAGGCTCCTTTCTTTCATTTTAATAAGAACTGTGGGTGAAGGTCCTTATCTCAGAATAACAAAGCTCAGAACATTCAGACTGCTTTATTTAATAAGGAGTAGAAGAACACATTCTATTCTATATACTGGTTGTGTTAAAATAAAAACATACACAGTCCACGTCCAAATAGGAAGCTAAAGTGCAAGAGAAGCAAGCAGATTTATCAGAGTGTAGTCACTAACACACTATGCTTTTAATTACTTAACACAAACAAGTACAATTTATATTTTAACTACGTTGGTCCTATATAATGTGTAGAATGTTTACTGTTTTATCTTTGCATAGATACAGATTCATCTATTATTCAAAAAGCAGCAAAGCAATAATAAGCAGTGCCAGAATTTGTAGTTCTTGCTTCTACAAAATACAACATAGATTGTCACATTTCAAATTTTGAAACTAAAACTCCAATTCTTGCAATTAAAACAGCACAGTGATTATCAGGGATCTTCTTCAAAGAAAATGGTTATCTTCTGTGTTACATCAAACAAGATACTATGATTCGATGGTCAACCTTAGAGATTTGGCCAAAACTATTTAATATGTAAGGCATCTGTGATCAAGAGAAGTTAAATTTGTTTTTTTTTTAAAGAGTTTATTCATTTATTTTCAGAGGGGTGGGAGAGGGAGAAAGAGGAAGAGAAACATCAATTGGTTGCCTCTCACATGCCCCCAACCTGGGGACCTGGCTGGGAATCGAACCGGTGACCTTTTGGTTCATAGGCTGGTGCTCAGTCCACTGAGCCACACCAGCCAGGGTGAGAGGCTAAATGTATTAAATGTAAGCTGCTTATAAGGGCATTGATGTCTCTAAGCTGCTAAGAGATCTAAAGTGGCTGTGGCCCTCAACACCATTTTTCCTGACAGTCTGCCTTCTTTTCATATATAAGTCAGCTCCTGATTGTCCATGCTAGCAAAGGAGGGAACAGGCATGGGAAACATAAACCTTATGGTAAAAAGTTTTATTTTATAATAAAGTCAAGTTTTCCATTGAAACCTTTATAAATTTTTAAAGTGATGCTTTGATACATATGCACAAATGAAATGTTCCTTGTACAATAAAATATAATATTTCTGCCTGCCTTCTTTTCTGTTTTAAAGATGAAGAGTATCATTGTTTTCAACTTGAAGCAAACCTGTCTTTGGTAAGAAGATATGTTGATGGACATTACTTATTAATGAGAGCTCTGGAATTCATTTCCCCTAACTCATATTAAAGTGATTTCAAGCTCATTGTATCTATGTTTACTTGGTTAATGAGTCATAGCTTTTTCAGGATGAACTCCTAGTCTACCAAACAGACAATGAGACACATGCTCAATTGAAACACACATTAGATTGTGTTTTTACACTTGTGGCCTACCTGTCAAAGCTAACACCAAGTGAAAATAACCTACAAAAGCAGATAAATATATTTGCAAATAATTGAGGGTTGACTGTAAGCCCAATCCAACCTTTCTAAGTTTTTTTAAAAACCATAAATGCTGATTTGCTGTGTTCATCTATTTTGATGAGCGTTGTGGTGGAGATCTTTCAAAATACATGAAGTCCTGAAATTGGAAAAAGAAAAAAGAAAAGAATTATATTTGTATAAATAAATGACTTGACATAATGCATAAAATATTATCTTGTATAATTTATCTGGCAATCCTCCATACCACTTAAAAATAAATAAATCTAATAAATCTTTATAAAGAGCAGCAATGGGAATATTAAAACTGTGGGTAGCCAATACATTTTCTATTTAGGATACTAATTAACTAATTTTTTATTGTTAAAAGAAAGAAAACCTGGATAATCAATATTAAATATGTTAAATATACCAATTGCAATATGCTTTTGGTTTTTAGAGTAAATATTATCAATTTTATTCCTATGCTTTACTTATAACTATTAACCACTAATTAGTTAGAAATACAGCAAGAGAATTGCTCCTAATAAATATAAACAGGGTATAACACCAAGTAGTGCACTGACAGAGAGGCAGTGAGGTAGAGGAAAAGGTTATCAGCTTTAGAGTTATTTAATTCCACTAAGAAGTTGCAGGACAGACATTTAAAAAAGAATCCTTACCCAATGTTAGGTTTTTTATTGATTTTAGAGAGAGAGAAAGGGTGAGAGAGAGAGAAACTTCAATATGAGAGAAACATCGATTAATTGCCTCCTGTACACACCCCGACCAGGGACAGAACCTGTAATCTAGGCATGTGCCCTGACTAGGAATCAAATCCATAAATTTTTGGTGTACGGGACGATGTTCCAACCAACTGAGCCATCCAGCCAGGGCAGGACAGGTATTTTTAAGTAGTAAGAAAAATCAGTAATATGCAATGAAGACAATTACATCCATTTGTATCTTCCATACTCCTGCCCCTTTATTCATAAGATATTGAATAGTTAGTATTTATAACCCTGAAATTATAAGTACGTTTATTTCCACTTTAAAGATGAGGAGACTGAAGCCTGTGTTAAACACTTTACAAAACGTAACTAGTAAGTGGTAGAGACAGAAGATGGTCTAGTTTCAAAGCTATTGCCTTCCTACTACATTGCTTCTAATCGGAAAGAATAAATCTCTCAAGATAACTCAAAAGCAAAAGGCTCACAATGAGAAAGCAAGCTCCAAAAATCATGGCTTTCATCTTCACATCCAGGTCTAATGGGAAGCGAATGTCAAAGTGGTCAGCTTCGCCCATGGATGATATCAAACCATTCCACTTCCGAATGATACTGCCGATGTTGGAGACACCATCGAGGGATGTGACCTAGAAAGATAAGAATTTGACTTTATGTTTTATTCTTCTCTTTTAGAAGCAGCCTCACTGCGCACAAATATAGTGCAGGAAATTAATATATTAAAACATATTTTCAAATAGGAAATTATGGCCAAGAAGGGCTAAATGTCTTGCAACTGGTGAGTAACTGAGCTAGACTCTGTAACTTACACTTCTCAGGCCAGTGTTCTTTCTTCGTCCTTACATGAGTAACTAGGGAGGTTTGATGTGAATTGATTCTGAAGTTTTTCTCTCTATAGCAAAGGGTGGGAGTTAGGGATTGGAGGGGAATTTCTTCCAGTCCAGGGAAACAATCAAGCAAAAGCAACGAGGCACAGTTTTGTGCATTTCACCAACACCTTATAGTCACTCAAGCTTTTGTGTGCCAAACAAAGCAACCCTGTCTGCTTAAATTATGCCAGGATCCTGAAGGACTTCAGCTTCTACTTAGATACTGACTTTTGGCAATCAGAATGATCCCCCACACAGAATGATTCTGCCCCTGGAATTTGGCTTATCTATATTTTCTACTTCTCTACATGGTCTCTTAAAAATAAGCAATGCTTGATGACATGGTGATGTAAAATGAGAACTAAAGAAAGTTTACTGGGTGTCATGGGAAATACTGAAAAGAGCAATTTTAGATGATGAACTTGCTGAATTGCAAGGCTTTCAGAAAGGACTCTTAAGAAGCTCAGGAAATATTTCTAGGCATCTCCTTTGTCAGACTCATAGGATTATCCCTTGAGACAAAAGCAAAGCACAAAGATTTTTGTTCTTCCTGAGAAAATGTTACAATCTATTATGACTTTTATCCATGTTATCAGTGTTGTCCTATTTCTTGAGGAAACAGACTTCTATCCTGCAAAGAAGCAACATGCACAGCCTTGGGGGTGCCTACATGTTCTGTGATATGGTGGGCGCTTTTCATCACTGAGGACCTGTTTCCTGATCCTGGAAATCTTTGATAAAAAAAAGTTAATTAAATACAACCAAGAATAAAATACATAGATTATGTCAGGCTACTTACTCTCAGAATTTGTGTTTTAATGGTTTCTCTTATCTTTATCAAACACTAAGATCATAAAAAGAGAGCTCACGTTTTGGAAAACATTAAGCAATTCACTAACAATAATTTGAAAATCATATCATGTCAACCAGCTAACTCCTCATATGCCTCTATTCATTCACATGAAAAATCATCTAAAACCAAATCAATGTGAAATCTGTTAGTACACATAGAAAAAAATGGTGGAAACATTATTTCTACATGGGTTTACCTCAAACACAGAATCTGAACCACAGCCGTAGGTGGAGCATGGCCCACGTACACGCATCACAGTTTCCTTCTTCTCGTTCTGGATGCTGTACACCGCCCGACACAGGTTCCAATGGTCTATCACAAAGCCGATGGTCACGCCAGGAGGACACTGCACCTCCAGCTGCAAATGAGGCATGACAGAGGAAGGAGGTTATGTATGTGTGCACATATGCACAACCTAGATGCATTCTTAACCCGTTTGAGGATTGGGGAATTGTTACTGGGAAAGAACCTCCTGTTTTACACAGGTTATTTCTTAGGCTTGTATTTTAGTGAACAGCCTTGAGAGATGAGGTCATACTCCCCTTTGGGACAAGTTATTACTTATTTATCATATAATGGCCTGTTGTCCAGGCTCAGTGTTCCTCGGCTGTATATGGAAACTCCTCAGAATCAACTCCGTAGAACGTGGGGACAAGGGGACCGACAAAAACATGCTGATAGTCATGCCGCTTTCTGTGCTGTAATGAAGATAACTGTGTCTTATGTAGGTGTCTTACATCTTCTAGCACAGTTCACAAAAACAATAAAACTGACTTCTTAGATCTAAATCTCAGACATGACAGTTAGAATAGAAAACAGCCCTGGCTGGTGTGGCTCAGTGGATTGAGCGCCAGCCTGCGAACCGAAGCATCATTGGTTCAATTCCCAGCAGGGGCATATGCCTGGGTTGCAGGCCAGATCCCCAGTTGGGGGCGTGCAACAGGCAACCAGTCTGTGTTTTTCTCTCACATCAATGCTTCTCTACCCCTCTTTCTCCCTTCCTCTCCCTCTCTTTAAAAATAAATAAATAAAATCTTTAAAAAAAATAGAAAGAAAAAAAAACAGAAAAGCAGCATTCTAAAAATGGTATGTTGGGAGAACAACAGAATGTGTTATAGGTATAAAAAATCATTTTTAAAAGAGTTTTAAAATACTGTCCAATACCCTCTTTCAGCTAATTATCTTTACATATTCCTTTGGGAAGAACTAAGATCTTCATATTTAATAATAACAAGTGTCACAAAATTAAATTATCTGGTAAAAGACCAAACTAAAAGTTCTACTGATGATCTTCCCGGTGTCATATATACTTTCCTAAGAATTTTGAGTCCCCTGTGTCTCACCATGGGGCAAACCTACACAGTTTATGAACTGTCAAATGAAGATATTATTGTTCATATATATACAATCACATACATACACAAACATAAATTTGATCGCTTCCTAGGACTGAGATTTCATATAAGTTTAGGCCTGATGTTAAAAAAAAACTATACAATTAGTTTTAAAAGAATCCATATTACTCAGTCATAAAAAGGAATGAACTGTTGATACATGTCACAACTTATATGAATCTCAAGGTAAATTATATTGAAAAAACACTCCTTAAAGGTTCCACACTATATGATTTGGTTTCTATGACATTCTTGAAATGACAGTTGGAGAACAGATTAGTGGTTGCCAGGGGTTAGGGATGAAGAGAGGGGAGAGAGGTAGGTGTGGTTATAAAATATTTTTTTTGTGGTAATAAAACTGTTTGGTATTTGAGTTGTGGTGGTGGACCTAGGAATCTACAAAGCTGATAAAACTGCATAGTACTAAACACACACGCTCATACATATACACACAAACACAAGTCAAACTGGAGAAATCAGAAAAAATCTAGATAATGTTGTGGGACAAAAGTTCCATATATTGGACTGAGGCTGTAATATTGATCTGCTTTACTCTGTCCTGGGTAACCGTGATATTGGAAGGTGGCACTTGCAAGCTTTGATTTACAAAGCCCAACTCATGAATACAAAAAAATGCTTATTAAACAGAAGCATCAAGGATAAGAGATGGAAATTCACCTCAAATATAAGGATACATACACACACATGACAAGAATGCTAAAGGAGTAAGATACCTGACAACAACAGGTAATATCCATTGAACACTATACTATTTTCCAAGCACTATGCTATGTAGTTGACATTTATTTACTATCTAATCTGAAAAACAATCATCCCATGAGATAGGTGCTATTAATATCTCCATTTTACAGGAAAATAAATTAAGGTAGAGAAAGGGCTGAAATAAATTACTATAGTAAATGCATTAGTTATCATTTAAATATCCCAGTAATCAAGGGGGCATTGTTCTGCCCAGTGTACAACAGTGAGGTCCAGAGAGGCCAAATAAATTACCCAAATTCAAATAGCAGGCGTATCTGAAATTCAAATTCTTTTGGGCCCCTCTCTAAACCTATTTTTCCTTTTTTTGGTTGTTTTATTTATTTATTTTTAGAGGCAGGGAAAGGGAGAAAGAGAGGGAGAGAAACATTGATCGGTTGTCTGACACACGCCCCAAACCAGGGACCTGGCCTGCAACCCAGGCATGTGCCCTGACTGGGAATCAAACCAGCAACCTTTTGGTTTGAAGAATGAGGCCCAATCCACTGGGCCACAGAAGTCAGGGCCTTGCTTTTCTTTTTCCTGCAGCAAACAACTTTTCAAGGGCTACACAGGTCACAGAACAGTAACTGAACTGTAGAACGTCTGCATTCCAGTTCGAGCACTGCCACCTCACGTGTGTAACACATCCTCAGGCATTCCATCTGTTTGAGCCACCCTTTCTTTACCTGTAGCCAAGGTTTGTGTTGTGATGGGCAGTGTAAAGTTATTAAAAGCCTCTTCTAATTCTAAAAGCCTACGTTTAGCTTAGTGTACTGTATCTGAGAATACGCATTCAGATAAATGCATGTGACTCCTGTTCTAAGTGACAGGTAAATTTCTAATTCAGTGGACACAACTCATAAAACTGTGGTCACTGACTAAATAATTTTGCTTGATCCACCCATTAGCACTGAAGAGTATAAACCCAGAGGAAAAAGCCCTTTGTGATTTTGCTTAGGGGAGACAATGTGGCTTCCTCCCTCCTCACTATCTTGTTGCATTCTGAGGGGCCAGTGAAAACCCCCTCCTGTGTAATTTTGGAAGGAGCACAACCATGTGTGAAGAGCTGGATCGGGAAGAAACAGTAGATTAGACTTCCATTCTCTGACCTTTTGCCTGGTGGCCGGACAACAGAAGCAACAGCAGGTGCATCTGAAAGGTCTGTGTATTGTCATGATTTCTCTGCCCATAAAGTCAGTGACCCGGAGGATGAAGGGCCTCAGTGTCCGATAAGCATTCTTGGTAAAGTCATCTGTATCTTCCGTTACAGTGTAAACCATCTGGTCCAGGTTGTTTTTAATATCATATTTATTATTAGTTTCAAAACATGTCATCACTAAAAGATAAAACCAGAAAAATATCTTAAATTAGAAGTTGTTAAAGTGGGCCTCAAAAAAGGGAATAAGAGGTACAAACCTCCAGTCATTAAAAGCAAAAAAAAGTCACAGGGATGTCAAGTACAGCAGAGGGAAAATAGTCAATAACATCGTAGTAACTTAGTATAGTGACAGAAGGTTACTAGACTTATTCTGGTGATCACATCATAAGGAATATAAATCTTGAATCACTATGTTGTACAGTTAAAACTAATATAATGTTGTATGTCAAATATACTTTAATGAAAAATTTTTTAAATAAATTTTTAGGGGTCTAAAGCAAAATGGCTTTTATAAAATTTCAAGTAAAATATGATTGATTGGAATGTTAATATAATTTGTATGCCTTATGAGAATTTAAGTAATTTTTTAAATGTAAAACATTTCTTTTAAAATGTTCAGCGTAAAATGATTTTAAAGATATTTTCACATAAAATCAAAGATTGAAAAAATATTCTTAGAGTACCTGAATTCAGAAGACAATTACACAACCATATAAACAAAATTATATATTTTAGACCATAAATTAGTTCATGAAATACGCTGAGGTGATTAGGGTCAATATTAACTGCAAATAAGAAAATAAACCAAGAAAAGCAAAAGCCCTATGTGGTGTCAAAGGAATGTATAGGTCTGGTGCAGTGAGGGTCAGTACCCTTGGGAGAATGAACTGAGAACAAAGGAATTGTATGAGTATACTGTGATTTCTTACTTCCAAAACAAGGGAACTAGGCAGAACTCAGCAGATTTCCAGCTCTGCCACTGATTAGTTAACTATGGTGACCCTGACTAACTTAGACTTTGGCTCCATTTTTTCACCCATGAGAAGTTAACATGGAAGAGCTGGGGTAGGTAAAGAGTAGTGCAGTTTTCCACATAAAATGTAAATCTTGTTCAAGTCTAAGAGCTTATATGTGATGTATAAATAGATAAAATTTTACAAAATATTTCCCTTTATTACTTTCCTGAATCACTAAAAAGTGATCAGTATAAGTAAGGAACTAGATATTGGGTAATACAAATTTCTACCTGGTTCAAAGACTGCCAAACACTACTGAATTATACATACTTTCCAGAGGCTCAAAATGCTGAAGAACGTGTATGTTGTCCAACTGTTGGGATAGAACAAAGCAATTAGGAAAGACAGAAATATCAGAATTCAATCAGCATTAGAAAAGAAACTGATAAGATAGATATTAAAATTTATCAATTAATAATGAAATATCTTTTTGAAACTGAACAGAATAAAAACATTTGATCCCACGAAATCTGCCTATAGGCACCTGATCACGTGGTTATTAGAGCTGTTGAGATAAAAAAAAAAAGTTTTCTCCAGTTCCTCTGTGAAAGACTTAAACATGTCTAAAATATCAGAAAATCACTTCCCACCACAGTCACAGAATCTTGAAGCAGCTGGGTAGACACAGGTTGTCCCTAGCTCAGTCCCAATACACTGGTCTCTCTGACATGTCACCCACAGACTGGAGGTGCTCAGGAAGTTGAGGACAGTTTAACATGGACAGCCATAAAGAGAGCAATTTTCTCAGTGCCTTAAAGAGAGTTAATCAGCCATATGGACTCTACTGCACACAGGAGTGTTCAATTTTATATCATTTTCCAGGTATGTCTGAGAGATTAACATACTGATTTTCATTCACCCAAGCTACTCAACACCAAGACCTTCCCCAGGTGTACACTTCAGTCATGGGAGGATTTGAGAGGGATGTGATGAGGATTAGAGCAAAGGAGGAAAAACATTCCGGGTTGGGATCCCTTCAAAAGGGAGGCTGGAAATACCATTAAATAAACTTCGAACTTAATTTTACCTAGGAATTACTCAAAAGAAAGACACTTTAATGGGCCTGTTATCTGTTATACTTTCTTGCAGAAGAGAAAAAAATCTCCTTGAGGACAGACTTATCATATGTATATATAATTTTAGGTAATATAGATCATTGGACCATTCTGAATCCCTGAGCCCAGAATACTGCCTGTCATGCCATATTTCACCAAATATTTGTTGAATACATATATTAATGAGAAATACACAAATGTGGTGATGAATAAAAT
Source organism: Furipterus horrens (assembly GCF_987537825.1). Lineage (NCBI taxonomy): Eukaryota > Metazoa > Chordata > Mammalia > Chiroptera > Furipteridae > Furipterus > Furipterus horrens. The sequence continues at coordinate 57,877,915 of NW_028327171.1, forward strand.
TTAAAATAATAACTAGACATGAATATTTTGGGGTTTGATTGATTATAGGAAGGTATAGAGAGCACATAATCCTTCATTCAAAACCTTTTCTTATATAAAAACACAATCAGGTGAGGGATCTAAACAAGTCTCAACATATATCCTTTACAAAATATCAAAAATGGCCACTAAGGTGGGTGATAGCTCCTTAAAAAATCTAGAATGTTAAAATCTGGAATTAAGACGTAAAAATACTGTATGGTAGAAGCATTCACTGCTGAGCAAGATTTTCTAAGGACACAATGCCTGTTAATGTGGAAGAAGTTTGCCCAGTAGGATACTATGGCCGTTAAGGAACAGCTCTCTAACAAACTGGTGGAATCACTGGCCAAACCAATATTCTAGAAATAATATAATCCTGCTACTTTGGATACTACAGTGGTGATAGTCCTGATAGAGTTTCATATATCTGCACATGAGATGGCAAAAAAGCTAGGATAAAGAAAATGATAAAGATGATGGTTCTGTCTTCTGCTCACAGACAAGGAGTATTAACTCATAACAATCACACAGCTATCATCTATTGGTTGTGACCTGTGTGCCAAAAATACTGGGCACAGTACAAACCTCATTCAAGGTTGTAGAGTAAGGGATAAGTAGAACTAGAATTAGAAACCAGGTTTGTCTGGCTCCAAACTTGTTCTGTTTATTTTTTTCATTTTTTTTAAACTCAAAACATTCCTGAAAGGAAAAACAAAATTCATGAAATATGTTAATGTAACTTCAGTGAAAAAATTGAGAAACTGTTCTTTAATATTTAAATGAGCAATATTTAAGTTGTACATTTTCAAAAGAGAAATAACACCAGATCTTGGATTTCCAAGAATAACTTCAGTTATTCATCATTGAGTATAAAAGACTTTCTAAACTTGATTAACTTATAAACGTTTTATAAGCTTTTAAAATAATATAGGGTTTTACTCTTACACTTTACCTGAATGAGTAGCTTTGCATTTTGTCATTATTTTTCCAAAACAACAATTTAATTTCAAATTTTGGTACACGTAAAACCAAATTTTCCTGATCCAGCTGTACTGACTTACAGGTATCAACACTGTAATATTGTACCAATGGTTTTCAATGCACAAGAATAACAGAGTCTCCATTATTGCGTAAAATTGAAAAGAAAAACTTATCTACCTCAAGGAATGTCTGGTTGACTACATGGGAAGATACGTATTGAATTGGCAAGTCCCTTACTTATATTTCAACACTTTCTTTTTCTAAAAGTGAAACATGATTCAGTAGTTTCTAAGGGCTTTCCAATACTAGCTTTATCTTATTTTCATTAAGCAATCTTTTTGAGTTTTTAATATGGACTTTGAAACATACCATTTGGTACACCAACTTGGTATATTTCTTATCTGGATGTCCTGGTAGTCCCAGTATGTCTATAATGGAAATTATGGAGTCACTGGACTATGTGAAGGGGCTCTCTGGAATTTGGCCTGAAGTACTATCGTTGGTAGGTGCCCTATTTTTATATACATTGTATGTTTGGGGGAATGACAGGCTGAATGATGAAAACTATGGGTGGTTAGAAAAGGCAATGGGCTAAGACACTCAGTAATTCACTCACAGTCTGCTCTTCTATTCTTTTTTACGTTGCTTTTCTTCATGTTAACTCTACTTCTAAGCAAACGGCACCCCAATTAGAATCTTTAGTAGTTTTTTTTTTTATATTCATATTCTTATTTTTTAAACTGCCTGCAACAGGACATCATGAACACCTTAAAATTCAACTCATATCCCTTTACAAAAACCATACTCATCCCACCAAAAACATGCATATACTCTGATCTCCTTTCACATTTTTAAAATTAATATCATCACTCTTACAGTCTCACAAACCATATTATCTGTTATCACTGACCCATCATTTCATTTACTCAGTTCAGCCTTTTGTCTCTTGTTGAATCCCCATACTTCATTAGGAAATATACATTGGATTTGTGTGAAGTACCTGGGTTAAGTATCTCAGGCCAGGAGGGCAGCCTGGAATTGGAGCTGGCCCTGGCATCCATGTTATTGGAGCAGATTTACTTGACACTGGATATTTGCCAGGCTGGTACTGGATAGGAAGGGGACCACCAGTTGGATGGCAGTAGGGGAAGGTACTGGGCTTCTGTGAACTGTAATATCCCACAGGCAAGCCTCCTGGGTAGCCTATTGGTGGAAGGACAGCTGCTCCAGGGGGTCCTGTGTTAAAAAACAAATGAAAGTGTTATATATTATTAACATTGCAATATATTGGAAGTTAGTATGACTTTTTACATGAAGTTTATATGGATCACATGGCATCCACTTAAAAGTAACAAGATATTCCAATTTCTGAGAGTGTACCATGTACCAACACTGTACTAACGGTATTACATACCATCTCATTTATGAGATAGTTATTCCCATTTCAGAGGTGTAGAAATAAGCATTGGAGTATGAAGTAACATGTTAAATTCTCTCTGCATTAAGGTTTGTTCCTCTTTTGAAGAATTAATATACTTACTTCATTAGGTTGTAGTGGGATTAGCCCAAAGCTAGCATATAATTAGCACCATAAATTTCTGTTAAAGGTACAAAGATAATAAGGTCTACTTAATTTTAAAGACATACTTTTAATGACTGCTATCTAATTCCAAAAATGTTTCATCATTCCATACCTATTAGTAGTCATTTTCCATCACCCACCCTGTTCCTTAGTCCCTGGAAACAATGGTCTCCACAGATTTGCCTAATCTAGATATTTCATACAAATGAAATCATATAACATGTAGCCTTTGTGTCTGGATTCTTTCACTTAGCATAATGTTTTCAAGGTTCATTCATGTTGTCACATTCCTTTTCTTTCTTTCATCTTGCAGTTTTTTATATGCAATTAATTTTGCATTTATTTTAATGCTTTTTTTATTATTGAGATATAATTTACATATAGTAAAAGTAACCCTTTTTTGTGTACAGCTGAATTTTCACAAACTCACACAGTCATGCAACTACCTCTACAATCAAGATACAGAACATGTCCAGCATCCCAAAAACTTCCTTCAAGCCCCTTTGTAGGTCATTCCTTATTTTTAAAAATTCTTTTTGTAGAATTCCTTTTTATGGGCAACTAATATTCCATTGTATAGATATACACATTTTATGTATCGATTTATCAACTGGTGGACATTTGGATTGTTTCTGCTTTCTGGCTATTATAAATAACACTGCAGTGAACATTGGTGTACAAGTTTATTTGTTGCTATATGTTAGAATTGGCAAATGGTAAATTTATGTTCAATTTTTTGAGGAATTGCCAAACTATTTTCCAAAGTGGCTTCATCATTTTACACTCCCATCAAAAGTGTATGAGGGTTCTAATTTCTCCATATCCTCACCAATACTTTGTTTTCCCCCAAGATTGGTTGGGCTATTCTGAGTGCTTTGCATTTCCATATACATTTGAAGATTAGTTTCCTAATTTCTTCGAAAAAGCCTACTGGGAAATTGCTAAGAATTGTATTGAAACTGTAGATCAATTTGGAGAGTACTGCCATTTAACAAGTTAGTTTTCAAATCCATGAACATGGGATATCTTTCCATTTGTTTGTCTTCTGTAATTTCTTTCAACAATAGTTTGTTTTCAATGTACACATCTTATAATTCTCTTATTACATTTATTCTAAGTATTTTATTCTTTTTGATGTTATTATATGTAGAATTGTACTATTACTTCCTTTTGACTTGTTCATTGCTCTTGCTTAGATATACCATTGGGATTTTGTATACTGATCTTTTATCCTATTACACTATTGACCTCACTTATTAGTGCTAACTCTGTCTATGTGTATGCAGTTCTTAAGATTTTATATATACAAGATCATGTCATCTGCAAATAGAGATAGGTTTACTTCTGTTTTTCCAATCTGGAAGATTTTTATTTCTTTTTCTTGCCTAATTACCCTGGCTAGAAGCTCTAGTACGATGTTGAATAGTAGTGGCATGAGAAGGCATCCTCTATTGTTCTTGATTTTAGGGGGAATGCATTCAGCTTTTATTAAGGATAGTAACAGCTGTAGGGTTTTCAAAGATGTCTGTTACCAGGTTGGGGAAGTTCCCTCTCAATCCTAATTTGCTAAGTGTTTTTATTATGAAGGATGTTTCATTTGGCCAAATGTCTTTTCTCTATCCATTGATGTGATCGTCTGGTTTTGTTACAGAATGGGGGTGTCCAAAAAACCCCAGAGCTTTCAGCTGGGGGATGGAGAAAAGTAAGCAGCTTTTAGGATGCCTTTGCATGCCTGGGGCTAGTGGCTGGTAACTTTGTTGCACAAATGGCTTTGAAACTTCCAAGGCCCAAGAAGACGGGAGGGGTCTTGGACCATGGGATGGTACTGAAAGAGTGGAAAGAGCCCGAGTAGGGTTCTGTGAATGGTCAGAACTGGTTGCCACATCCACTGTGTCAAAGGAGGCAGTCAGGGATTTAAAAAGCAGCTGCAGACATTTTTAGTGGGGCTCTCCAGGCTGCTTTAAGAAGGGAGTTTTCCATGTCGTTTTGAGAAGGTTCTTCATGCTGTTTTGAGAGGGAAGCACCATGCGGCTTTGAGAAGGCAGTTTACAAGGAGGCTGAGAATCCACGCGGTTCTGCATTGAAAGCTGGTGGGAACCACAACACAGAAAGACCTCCCCAATCAGAACTGAATGATTGGCAGCTACCGGTAAAGCTGAACTGTGTCTAGGAAGTAGGGAAATGGTATTTCTAACTTTTCTAAAACTAGCCTGGTTTGGTAGGGGCAGGCAGAACTATGTGATTATGGGTATTTTAAAGAACATAAGACTTAACGGCAGAAATCCGCAAATAATCTAAATCTATATAACTGTTAAATAAACAGTTCTTTTTCTTTTCCCTAAACCCTGGTATTGAGAGTTATAATTCTGGCGGCGGGCAATCGGGCCCCTAACTAAACAGCCTGTGGGTTCTGTTTCAATCAGAGCAGCCCAGGGGTTCTGTTACAGTTTTTGTCCTATAGTCTACTAACAGAATATATACATCAACTAATTTTCTTTTTAAATTAAATTTAATAGGGGTAACAAGTCAGTAACATTATATAAGTTTCAGGTGTACATTTTAACACATCATCTGTATATTCCATTGTGTGCTCACTGCCCAAAGACTAGTCTTCCTCTGTAACCATATATGTGATCCTCGTTAATCTCTTCATCCTCCCCATACCCTCTTTCTTCTTTTGTAACCACCAAAATTTTTACTATGTTTATGCATTTGTTTTATTTGTTCATTTGTTGCTTTTTGTTTTATATCCCACATATAAGTGAACCATATGGTTCTTGTCCTTTTTTATTTGCTTTATTTCACTTTACATCAATTAAATTTCATATGACAAACCAACCTTACATTCTGGGGATAAACCCCACTTGGTCATGGTGTTTAGCCCTTAATATATGTTGCTGCATTTGGTTTGCTAGTATTTTGTTGTACATTTTTACAGCTATATTTATAAGGGATATTGATCTGCAGTTTTCATTTCTTGTGGTGTCTGTCTGATTTTGCTAACAGGGTAATGTTTGCCTCACAGAATGAGTGGGAAAGTGTTGACTATTCCATTTCTTTTCGGAAGAGTTTGCAAAGGATTGATATTAAAATCTTCATTAAGCATTTAGTAGAATTCACTAATGAAGCCATTTGGGCCTTGGCTTTACTTTGTCAGAAATTTTAAGTTACTAATTCAATCTCTTTACTTGTTATGTGTATCTATTCAGGTCTTCCATTTCCTCTTCCATCAATGTCAGTTGTTTGTGTCTTTCTAGTAATTTGTCTATTTAATCTGGGTTTTCTGATTTGTTGGCATACAATTGTCCATAGTATTCCCTTATAATACTCTTTAATTTTTGTAAAGTTTTTAGCAATGTTCCCATTTTCATTACTGATTTTAATAATTTGTCTATTATTTTCTTTGTCAGTTTGGCTTAAATTTTTTCAATGTTGTTGATCTCTTCAAAGAGCCAATTTTTGGTTTTGTTGAGTTTGTCTATTTAGTTCTTTTCTCTATTTCATTTACTTCTGCTCTGATCTTTAAGATTTCCTCCTGCTTTCCTTGGGTTTGGTTTATTTCCGAGATGAAAAGTTGGGTTATTTTTTTGAGATTTCTTATTTATCTATTTATTTATTAACCTCACTGAGGACATTTTTTCATTGCTTCAAGAGAGAGAGGAAGGAAGAGAGGAAGGGAAAGAAACATCAGTGTGAGAGAGAAACAACCACCAGTCACCTCCCGTACACACCTACACCGGGGATAGAACCTGCAACTTAGACATGTGTTCTGACCAAGAATCAAACCTGCAGCCCTTCACTTACAGGACAATGCTCCAATCAACTTAGCCAAACCAGCCAGGATGAGATTTCTTTTTTTTTAAATTTATTTCTCAGTTTTATTTATTTATTTGTTTATTTTATTTATTTATTTTTAGAGAGAGGGAATAGGAGAAAGAGAGGGAGAGAAACATCACTGTGTGGTTGCCTCTCACTCACGCCCCCAACTGGGGACCTGATGTGCAACCTAGTCATGTGCCCTGACTGGGAATTGAACCAGTGACACTTGGCTTGCAGGCCGACGCTCAATCCACTGAGCCACAGCAGCCAGGGCTGAGATTTCTTATTTTTTAATGTAGATGTTTACAGCTATGTATTTCCCCTCTAAGTACTGTTTTAGCTGCATCCCATAAGTTTTGGTATGTTGTTTTTGTTTTTTCATCTCAAAGTCATTTCTAATTTCTCTTGTAATTTCTTTTTGTCCCTTCGATCATTTAGGAGTATGCTGTTTAATTTTCCCATATTTGTGACTTCCCAAATTTCCTTCTATTGTTATTGGTTTCTAATTTTATTTCATTGTGGTAGAATATGCTTTGCATGATTTCAGTTATTTTAAATTTACTGAGACTTGTTTTATGTCTTAACCAGTACGTTGTTTGGTAGAGTGTTATATATGTGTGTGTTTTGTCTGGTTTGTTTTAGTGTTCATAGCTTTTCTTTCTTTTTTGATTATTTTCTTAGTTGTTCTACTCATTATTATAAGTGCAGTATTGTAGCTTCCAACTATTATTTATTGAATTCTCTATTCCACATTTTATTTCTGTCGGTTTTTGCTTCACACATTTTAGAGCTGTTTTCAGGTGTATATACTCGTTATGTATTTCTGATGGACAGACACTTCCACTATTAAACAATGTCTTTTATCTCTAGTAAAATTTTTGTCTTAACGTATATTTTGTCTAATATGAGTATTGCTATTTCATTAATTCTTATCAACAACTAAGTTTAAGAAACATTGTTATATATAATGTTTTGCAAACTAGATACATACGTGGGCTTTGAAATCACTTTAATAATTCACAATTGCAATTAAAAAAATGAAACTAAGTAGGCTGGACAAAAATAGAAAATATCACACTGTAATGCCATATACTATATACTCACTGTATTATGTATTACTTGGTGAATTTATGTTGGTTAAATATAAAATACATACGTTTCTACTGTTTAGTGCGGGTCATAGTAGATTGTCATCAAGAATGTTTGCAAGCCACTGATTCAAAGAAGCTTTTATTTGACCAATGTGAAGAAAAGAAAGAATCTATTCTGGAATGGAAAAGGAGGAGACAATGTTACAAAACTGTGATGGAGCTTGTTTTCATCATGGTGATAGTTCTCTGTGGATCTACAGGAAAAAAAAATCTTACCAAATTTTAGGTTAAACTGGTTTCTCTCTGAAAATTACTTACTTAGTTCTTACAATGTGTGCATGTGCATGTATCTGTTTTCTTATATATCTACTCAAAAATTGCTGGAAGGTCATTCCAGATGATGGCAAGAAGGTAAAGTGAGATTCATCTCACATTTGGGTAATTTTGCTAAAGGGAATAAGACTGGATAGAAGGCTCACTTGGGCTGTGATGTGGAAACTCCTCCAATGATGTCATATTTTCCTGGTAACCTAGGCTTTGGGTACTATGAGTCTATAGAATAGGGGTTCTGGTATCTTTTTGTAATAAAAAGCAATGCCACGTAGCCGTATAGAACAGGGACTGTTATCTCCCCCAAAATGTATACAGTTCCATTGGCAACTGTTTTTTTCAAAGGTCACTATTGTGGAATGAACAGGCCTTGACAGAGTGGGATAACATGGAGGTGATGCTCTCTCAGAGAATCCAACGGAATGAATCCTAGATACCATGCAGATATGGAAGAAACTCTTGTTTGAGGAAGCTATGTTGACTACAAAAAAGAAAAAAAGAAATGAAAGAAAGAAACAAAACACTTACTGGGCTCTTTTATGTTCCAAGCACTGTTATAACTACTTTATAAGTATTAAATCTTTTCATCATTACATCAACCCTATTTGAGAGGTACTGTTATTATCATTAATTTACAAATAAGGAAACTGAGGCATAAGGAGGTTAAGTAACTTGTTGAAGGGTACATTGCTAATATGTGGCAGAGTCAGAATTAAAACTCAAGTATTCGGACTGCAGAGTCACCATTAACTACGTTAAGAGCAGAGGCCAGGAAGACAAACACCAAAATGGGCTTCTGTGGAGGGCCCAGAACTGCCGACTGGAAGAGCAACTCTAGTTAGTAGCTATTTTCAGGTCCTTAAGTCCTTAGGTTCAACACAGCCTCCCACTACCCATGGGACAGCACAATGCAGGAAAAAACAGCTTAGCTAGCAGAAAGTTGGTTTCAAGACCGTAGAGGTCACCAGCATAGAGGCAAAGCAGTGGTCTGGAGTCGGCTAATGCTGAGAAAGCCAACCACCACCAGGAAGGGACATTGCTTGAGAAGTACTTTGGGATGAGAAATACAATAAAGATGGCAATCCCTGTAAGGCAAGAGGGACAAAGGCTCTGATTCTGGTGATTTGAACATGAAAAGGAAGAGGGGCTTTTGAACCTGATGCAGTCTAGAGATTTTGGTTACTCATAAAACTCTCACTCATGAAAGTCATGAATTGCAAAACTATTTCTCCTAATACTGTCTGAGAACAAGGCCATAAAATAAATCCACATTCCTTTACCTAGGAAACATTCCTCAAGCCCATTTCAAGGAACAGCTGCTGTGCTTGCTGCTAGGAACAGAGAGTTGTACAAAGACATGTCTGTCTTCCAAGACATCCAGTTCTGTGGAGAATACACACATTTATAAGAAAAAGTGAATGGTCATCACGAAGCAAGAGACTGGTGTAATTAGAGGTAGCTGCATAATATGTGACGAGATCAGAGAGGAGGGGCACCTGACCTAGGCACAAGGGGCACCCTAGAGGTGAGTGCTGACACTACAGCTCACCAGCAACTCCACGAGGGGGCAAAGGCTTTACAGGGAGAAAAGATGCAAAGTGAGCAGTTGCATAAGGGAGGCTCAGCACTGTCGGGGGGACAACCATGTATGGAGGTTTAGCAGATGAGGTAGAAAGGAAAACTGGGAAGAAGTGAAAATTATGGAAGATCTATCCTCTGTGCCAAGAACTTGAAGTTTATGCTAATAAAATGGAAAGTGGAGTGATTAGTTTTACATTTAGAGCCATAATGGATGAGAAGGTTGGATTAGGAAGGACATGCTTGCAGAATCCAGATGGAAGGCACGGAAGTTTGATTGTGATGAATGGAGCAAAAAGTGGAGAAACAATAACCAACATTTAAGAACAATATTGTCTCGGTTAACAGATTGAATGCAAGGAAAGATCCTTGAGTTTCAGACTTTGGTCCCTGTAGGCCTCCAAAGTAGAGAAAGAATAGAGGATGTGTGTTCGGGAGCAGTATGCCAAAGCTGGATCGAGAATCACTAAGCCTGATATCCAGGGTCACCTAGGGAAGGGTTCTATAGGCACTGGAAATGCAAGTTTAGAGCACAAGAGATTGATACAGGCTAAGGAATTCACAAGTGGTTAAAGGCCAATGAAACCATGGGTATTACCAAGGTGACTTGGGAGAGTGTGTAGGACAGCAGTTCTCAACCTGTGGGTCGCAACCCCTTTGGGGGTCGAACGACCCTTTCACAGGGGTCGCCTAAGACCATTGGAAAACACATATATAATTACATACTGTTTCTGTGATTAATCACTATGCTTTAATTATGTTCAATTTGTAACAATGAAAATACATCCTGCATATCAGATATTTACATTACGATTCATAACAGTAGCAAAACTACAGTTATGAAGTAGCAACAAAAATAATTTTATGGTTGGGGGTCACCACAACATGAGGAACTGTATTAAGGAGTTGTGGCATTAGGAAGGTTGAGAACCACTGGTGTAGGAGGATGAGTAAACAGAAGGAGTGAGAAAGGGAAGGACAAGGGAGTGGACCAAGGAACTCTAGAGAATGCCAGTGTTTAAGGGTAGGGAACACAGAGCTCGTGACACAGACTGAGACTCAGGAGAGACCAAAGGAAAAAATAATGGTAACCAGAAATAATGTCAAATTAAAGCTCCAGTTAAAGCTTTTTAAAAAGATCCAATGTCTTTTTTTAAATGGAAGAAAAAGAATTTAAAAATGGAAGAAATGACATGTATTTCAGTTGGTCATGAATTGTCTTTAATTTCTTCAAGAGCTGTGTTTAAGGGGACTTAAATTGGGTTGCAAATCAGATATCCTTCCCTACTTTTTTATAACTGTTATTAAAAACAATGTAACTAAAAGTCATATGAACTATCTTAAGAATACTGTTATATCATTTTAATGAGTTGATGATTAATTATTGTGATATTAATCTAGTGACTAACATAAAAGTAATTCATGTAATAAAATTTGATGATCTATAAATCAGAAAGAAAATTAAATTTAGATTATGAAGCTATTCAGTATAAAGATTACATTTCCAAGAAAAACATACACAAACTTATGTAATCAAATGATTTACATCAAATGATGCATTATCCATAGATGTAATGAGAACTGAAGGAGAAAAATATGACAAATTATATGTGGGAAACTGGCATTTTAATACTCTCTTTTTAGCTTTGAAATTGCTATTAAAGGTCTGTTTCATTCTGCAGGAAAGCAAAACAAATCAAAACATGTTTAACTTTGTGTAACTAGGGTATCCTGCACTTAAAGAAAGAAGTCTGCCCAGCAAAGCTGTCATTTATAATTAAAGGACAGATAAAGACATTCCCAGAAAAGGAAAATCTAAAGGAGTTCATCACCAACAAATCAGTGTTACAAGAAATGTCAAAGGGTCTTCCTTAAGAAGAAGGGGAAAAAGATGAAAAATATGAATAATAACCCTGGCGGGGTATTCAGGTGGTTAGAGCATTGTTTGGATATGCCAAGGTTGTGGGTTTGATCCCTGGTCAGGGCATATAAAGGAATCAACCAATCAGTGCATAAATAAGAGGAAGAACAAATCAATGTCTCTCTCTCTCTCTCTCTCTCTCTCTCTCTCTCTCTCTCTCTCTCTCTCTCCCCTGGTCCCTTCCTCTCTCTCTCTCTCTCTCTCAAATCTATTTAAAAATATGAATAATAAAATGGTAATAAATACATATCTTTTGACAATTACTTTATATGCAAATGGATTATATGCTCCAATCAAAAGACATATGAAGGGATAACAAGATTCTTATATACGTTGTCTACAAGAGACTCACTTCAGATGGAAAGACACATACAGACTGAAAGTAAAAGGGATGGAAAAAGATATTTCATAAAAATGGACAGAAATAAGCAAACAAAAACTTGGGTAGCAATACTTACACCATACAAAAGACTTTAAAACAAAGGCTAGGCTATGTAACAAGAAGCAAAGAAGGACCCAGCAATTCTACTTCTAGATACCTATCTGAAGAAACACAAAACACAAATTGAAAAGAAATATACATCCATTTGTTCACTGCAGCATTATTTATAATAGCCAAGATATGGAAGCAACCTAGGTGTCCATCAACAGAAGATGACTGGGTAAAGAAGTGGTGCATATATGTGTACAATGGAACATGACTCAGCCATAGAAAAAAATGAAATCTTGCCATCTGCAACAACATGGATGGACCTTGAAGGGTATTGTGTTGACCTTGAGGGTATTGTGTTGAGTGAAATAAGTCAGACAGAGGAAGACAAATGCCATATGATTTCACTTGTATGTGGAGTGTAAAATAAAATAAATAAATAAATAAATAAATAAATAAGCAAGCAGAACAGAAAGAGACTCAAAGATATAGAGAACATTTTGACAGTAGCCAGACAGGAGGGGATCTGGGGGCGGGGGGGGGGGGGAGTGAAGGGATTAAGAAGTACAAATTGGTAATTACAGAATAGTCACAATGATGTAAAAGTACAGCACAGGAAATATAGTCAATAATATTGTAATAACTATGTATGATGTCAGATGGGTACTAGGTTTATCGGGGTGATCAGTTATATAACATCTAATCATTGGGTTGTATACTTGGAACGAATATAATATTGTATGTCAATTGTACTTTAAAAAATAAAAAATATTTAAATTATGAAAAGATGAATAATTCTGAGCATGATGAGTATAATTAATGATACTGTATTTTATACTAGAAACTTGCTAAGAAAGTAGATCTGAAATGTTCTTACCATAAAACAATTAAAAGGTAATAGTGAAAAACAAAAAGAAGTCTGTTATGGAGCACTGTCCTGCCAATATTAGTGTGATAAATACTGCTCTGTGCGATTTGTGTTTTCTTGGTTATTTGGATTATCATTCTTTTTTATTTCAATAAATTATGTCATTTTTCTCTATAAAGAGACTACATATAACAAAGGTTTCTTTATTGACTATTATTTTAAAGATATTTGGGACAAAATAATTTTTGGGAAGAACACATATCTAGTACTATAATGCAAATGAAAATTATATAATTGAATTTTTAAAAATTAACTAAAGCCAAATATTTCAAGTAGAGTATTTCAAGTTTCTCAATATGAATCACAGGGACGTAATCTGTCACCATAAGAAAGTACATAGTTCAGCCACTAGGTGGCGGTCACAGTGAATTTTTGTTACAATTTCAAAACTAAATTTCTTAGTTGTATGCTCTGCATCATGTTTCTTGTAGAGCATTTAATTTGAAGGATGTCTCTTACTTGTTTTGTTAATTTTTTGATATATAGAGGAATAAACGCTTTCCCAGATGACCAGAATATGATTTATAACCAGTGTTTACTTCTTTGAAATGGTGGTGCTTGGATGGAGTGACTGGTGAAAATAAGATAGATTATGTAGATCATGCTGATAGTCATTGAAATTAAATATAGAGAAATGATCGAATACAGGAAGATTATAATTTGGGTTGTGACAACCTTGGATTTAGCAGAGTTCAGCCAGTTACAGGGGGTTATACCGGGTTAGATCCATACAATATGCATACACATGAGAGAAAGGGGAAAAGGAAGTCCTGCTATTTCAGAAAACACTGCAGGGGTAAAGGCCACCTGAGCTCCACGGATCATACGCCTAGAGCCAAAACAAAATCTCTGCCATCATCCTGTGGATACCAGGGTTTCTTCTGCTCTTTCACAGCCTAACTTAGTGGTTTCCACCTCTGAGTATGCATAAATACATATCTGAAGAATTATTGCTACAACCCTGTCTGTCATTTTCTAAGCCATTAAAATATATTTGACTATAATCCTGATGAAAACTATTTCCTTAGAAGTATATTTTTAATTCAAAAAAAAATTTACTTATTGCAAAATGATTTTCTAAACAGACTATATAATAACTCAAATTTCCACTAGCAGTGTGAGTATCCATTTTCCTGAGTCACCAGCAGCAGTGTATTTAGATTTGTTAAAGTAGTCATAGAACTTCAAGTTCCTTAACCAGCAGTCAAGGCCATTTACTTCCATTTCCCTTGCCATTTGTCCCGCTCATGCTTCATACCAGATCTTCATGACCTGTGCTTTTGGACATACTGCTCTTTCGGCCAGCCATGCTCCCTGCCTCTTTTTGTTTGATTGGGAAACTTTACCCAGCCAGCAACACATGACTTCCTCAGTTAGGGTGTCAGGGCTTCTCTCAGAGCCCAGGTAGTCAGTGACTGCCATCTGTGCCCCTGCAGCATTCTCTTCATTTTTCCATAATCAAGCAAAGAGAATGCTACCAATGTTAGTACAACTTCCTTCCTCAGTACCCTATAAATCCTATGAAGGTAAGAGTATGTTCTTTATTTTAAATTATATTTTATTGATTATGCAATTACAGTTGTCTCAATTTTTCCCCTTTTGCTCCTATCCACCCAGCACCTCCCACTCCCTCAGGCAATCCCTTCATCATTGTTCATGTCCTTGGGTCATGCGTATAAGTTCTTTGGCTACTCCATTTCCTATACTGTATGTACAGCCCCATGGCTATTCTGTAACTAACTACCTATTTGTACTCCTTAATCTGCTCACCTCTTCACCCATTCCCCCACAATCCCTCTCCCATCTGACAACCATCAAAAAGCTCTCCATATCCATGATTCTGTCTGTTCTATTTGTTTGCTTACTTTGTCTTTTAGGTTCAATTGTTCATAGATATGTATTTATTGCCTTTTTGTTGTTTGTAGTTTTGATCTTTTTCTTAAATAAGTGTCTTTAACATTTCATGTACTAATGGTTTGGTGCTGATGAACTCCTTTAGTTTGTTCTTGTCTGAAAAGCTCTTTATCTGCCCTTCAGTTCTAAATGATAGCTTTGCTTTGCTGGGTAGAGCAATCTTGGCTGTAGGTTCCCACCTTTCATGACTTTGAATGTTTCTTGCCAATCCTGTCTAGCCTGCAAAGTTGTTTTTGAGAAATCAGCTGACAGCTTTAGGGGAACTCCCCTGTAGATAAATAACTGCTTTTCTCTTGCTGCTTTTGAGAGTCTCTCTTTATCTTTAAACTTTGGTATTCTAATTATGATGTGTCTTGGAGTGGGCCTCTTTGCATCCATCTTGTTTGGACTCTCTGTGCTTCTTGGACTTATGTGTCTATTTTCTTCACCACATTAGGAAAGTTTTCTTTCATTCTTTTTTCAAATAGATTTCCAATTTCTTGTTCTTTCTCTTATCCTCCTGACACCACTATGAAGCGAATGTTGGAAAGCTTGAAGTTGTCCCAAAGGCTGCCTACACTACTTTGTTTATTATTATTAATACTATTACTATTATTTTGTCTTGTTGTTCTGATTGGTTGTTTTTTGTTTCCTTATGTACAAATTGCTGATTTGATTCTTAGCTTAATCACTCTACTGTTAATACCTGATAGTTCCTATTTCAATTAGTGTATCCTTCTGACTGGATCTTTTTAATGCTGTTGAGGTCCTCACTACGTTTCTTGAGGATCCTTAAAACCAGCATTTTGAACTCTGCATTTGATAGACTGCTTCTCTCTGTTTTGTTTAGTTCTTTTTCTGGAGTTTTGATTTGTTTGTTCATTTGGGCCATATTTCTTTGTCTCCTCATTTTGGCAGCCTCCCTGTGTTTGTTTCTAGGTAGACTGCTATGACTCCTTGTCTTGGGAGTGTAGCCTAATGTAATAGGTGTCCTGTAGGGTCCAGTGGCATAGCCTCCCCTGTCACCAAACCTGGGTACTCGATGTGCACTCTTTGTGTGGGCTGAGTACACCCTCCTCTTGTAGTTGAGCCTTGATTGCTATTGGCAGGTGTGAAGAACAGGACCAATAAAACAGCATCAGTCCATTCAAGATAAGATAAAATATATAAAACAAACTGGAGTCACTCATGTCAACCATGATGGCTGCCAGTCAGTCATGACACTTTGGTTCCAGAAGGGAACTATGTAAGTCATGCTAGACACATCTGGCAAGGAGACACACCCAAGATATCTACACATGTGATCAGAACAGCCAGGTCTGCAGAGCAGGACCACCCATAGGTAGACTCCTGGGCAAATTCCCCACTTGCCATCACGGGTACCAAGACATTTATCAGAAAGACCCATAAGGGTGCAGTACACCACTTTCAAAGTATAACCGAGGCAGCTGAGTTCCACACAACAGAGTCCTGCTCTGTGCCATGCTGATCTCCCTTGGCATCAACCACTGGAGGCTCTGCCCTGCTGGACTGAGGACTTCGTCTGCCTTGCTGCCCACCTGACTCTGGATAACCTTCCTTGCAAGACGCTGAAAACTTCCTTGCCCACCATGCTGTCTCCTGGATCGGCAGACTGAAACTCTGGGACTCAGGTTTGTTCTCCCCCATTGATTGGTGTGTGTGTGTGTGTGTGTGTGTGTGTACTATAATTCTCTTAGATTGTTAGAGTGTAAGTAGAATAGCAATGCATGTTGACGTTCTACTTTCAGTGAACCTGCATTCAATAAAAACTGAGTGAGTAGCATAGTTACTCTGTGTGACTCTTGTCTATTCCTTGGTGCCCCACTGCTCTGCAGGCAGCTAGTCAAGCAACTGCCCAGTTGACTTATAGGAAAGACTCTATCAGGAACTGAGCTTATGACAGCAGGTCAATGGGAGGGATTTACCCAGGCCAGTCAGCTGCAAGGACTGGCTGTGACCACTGATCACCAACTTCAGCCCACCGTGGAGGACCAGCTGTATAGGGGCAGGGTGGTGAAGCTCCAACTTCGATCTGTAGCTATGTACTGGGTGTGCGGGCTCTGGGGTTTCCAGGGTGGTGTAGGCCAAGGTCAGTCCCCATCTGTGTTCTGCCTGGGGCAACCCTGCATGAGCTATAAAGCAGTCTGCAGGTGGCTGCTACTTGTGCCGGGCTTGGAGGTTTCTAGGCAAAACCAACTGTGAACATAGGCTGGTTGCTGCTAGTGCCAGGCCTGGGACCACTTAGCAAGAAGTATGGGGGCTGGGGGCAACTGAGGATGGCTGTTGCTTGCTTGAGAAAATTTAGGAAGTTGTGAAGCATGAGCCAAGACCAGCCATTCATAAGGCAAAGCCACTGCTAACAGTTTGGTGGGGAGCCCATATGTTGGATGGGGCATAGTCTCAGGGTTTTGCCAGGACAGTGCAAACAGTGTTATCCAAGTTGATAGAGTCTCAGTTATGGTGCCACCAGCCTGCTGGCTCTGTGCCTTCGTGTGGGGAGGGTTCAGAAATGGAACATTGGGATCTGCCTACCTTTCAGTCCAGGAGAAAGCTGTCCCTTAGCTCTCGCCTTTATGTCAGACACTTCAGTTTCTCCCTGTCTGCCACTGGTGCCTTTCAAGCTGCTGCCCTGGGGCTGGAGCCCAGAGGGAGTGAGTTTCAGTAAGTCTTTGTGCAGGTTCTTTAGAAGGAACTGCTTGGGACTCTAAGTTTCTTCCACCAACTCAATCACAACTGGTTTTTGCAGCCAGAAGTTATGGGGACTTATCTTCCTGGCACTGGAGCCTGGGTTTGGGTCCTGGTATAGGGCTGGGACCCCTCACTCCCAAGATATCCCTCCTGAATTTTCATCCACCCCACGTGGGTATAAGGCCAGCCTATTCTGCCTCTCCACATCTCTGCCCCTTATTAGTCTAGATGGATATGATTTCTTTAATTCTGTAGTTGTTGAACTTCCATTCAACTCGATTTCTGATGGTTCTGAGTAATGGTTATTCTATATGTTAGTTGTATTTTTTATGTGGTTGTGCAAAGAGGCAAGCAGTGTTTACCTACATCTCCATCTGGACTGGAAGTCCTAAGATTATGTTCTTAATTGATACCTAGTAATCTATTTGGTACCTCTAGGCATTCAATATTTATTGAGCCACTCAATTAATTACTTACTTTAGAAAGCAATCTTGACTATTAGAATGGTTATCTTGAGACAAGAAAGATCCTTCCTGAATATTTAGCATACCTGGTACAAAATGGGAATCGTAGTCAGGAGGATTATCAGGCTGTGGATCAGGCGATTTTCTTTGATTTTCCATTTCATCTGCAGGTTGCTCAGGGGCTGTGGGAACTACATCTGTCGGGAAAGATAGAGGACATGATTTACAATAGAAATGATACGATAACAGAACTTATTCATTTTTTTCCTACTGGCATGCACCAATGCATAAAACCAATATGAAATACACTTATTATTTCATACAAAACATAATTTATTATATTTTTATTAAATATCAACCTGTATATTAAATATCAACTTATTACTATATTTGACGAATTTTAAGGCTGAATATAGATTAAAAAATAAAACAGCATTATACCACTATGCTATGATCAAAGCAACAAGCTTTCGTGCTAGCAGCTTCAGCTGGTCTGAATCAGATTCCTGCCTACATGAATCCCTTTCAGTGTTCAAATATACAGTCATATATAGAGTATATCTGATTTTTCCTGAATCAATTTTTGGAAATGGCTGCATTTTTTAAAAATTCAAAACATAACATGGTAAATATTTAGTAAATTGAAAACAGAGCACAATGAATATTAAATGTTTTAAAAACCAGCGGTGCCACACAGAGCCCAGTGAGAGGCAGTTTAGTCTACATCTCCAGTGTTCCTCCTAAAAGACCTAAGTCACCTTAATTGCATGAAGTGGGTATTGAGATCTCCCTCCGTGATGTGCTCTTGTTGAAATTAGAGAACCTTCTCCTCAGACTCACTCTAAGGGGAAGTTCTGAATCTCTTAACTGATTGACTTTAGTCTAAACACACACACACGAATCCCATAAACAGAGGGTTTCTCTCCTTATAACATCTCCTGCATTGCTTGAACATGCAGGGGCTACTTTTGAGCCCTCCTCTGTGAAGTCAGGCTGTCATCACAGGCTTTTTATTGTTACTATCTTTCTTTGGAGACTTATCTTCCTACCAGTATTTTTACTTTACCCACACTTTCCCATATACTTCAGAGCTCTTTCAATATATGTGCCACCATAAATCACCTTTAATCCTTTTTGTTAAATACAGAAAGGAATATTCATATGTATATATGAGTATATATACATGAATATATATTCTCCGAATACTAAGTAACAATAAAACAATTTCAAAATGAAATAAATTCCAATTTTTAAGGAAAGCAATCACACAATTCACACTTGAAAATAAAGCAAATTAAAACTTATTCACAAAAACTTACCCGACATTTTGAAGAAGTCCAATTAATTCTGAAAAATAAAACATTTTCATACCTTTAAAATATATAGTTACTATTATTACTTAGTGATACATGAACAAATTCTGTGATTCCATTAGCCTCCAGTGACCTTTCACTCATTCCTAACAAGTATCATATTTACTGAGTACTTATTATGTACCAGGCACTATTACAGATGTTGAAAATATAGCAGTAAACCAGATGGGCACTCTGCTGGACATTACATTCCAGTGGAATGAGATTTTAAAATATGTCAACAAATATTTAAGATTAAATTTAGATAGTATAGTTATGAAGAAAGCGAAACGTTTAAGAAAAACATGAGTGTCAGGGTAACCCTCTCTCATGAGGTGACCTTTGAGCTATTTGAACTATGAAAGGAGATACTACACCAAGAAAGAAAGAAAGGTAAAGGCACAGGCCCTGATGTGGCATTGAACTTGGAATACCCAAGGGAAAGGAAGAGGTCAGGTGTGACTAGGACACAGTGAATGAAAAAAGCCAAGGTAAGGAATGGAGAGGTCTGCTCATACCTAAAGGCCATGGCAAACATTTGTAATTTGTTGTAATTGCAGTGGACTGATCAAATCTGATCAATAAGTTATCTTGAGGGGGCAAGAGTACAGGCAGAGACGTGACAAGAGATGGCAGCAGTGATCCAGATAAGAGCTGCTGTTGGCTTAGAATGGGGAGGTGTATGGTCAGATGTATAGCATGATTTGGAAGCAGAAACTACTGATGGGCTAAAGAAAAGACAGGAGTCAAAGATGGGTCTCAATTTTAGGTGAAGGCAACTAAGTTGGTGGCAATGACATTGACTGAATAGAGAGGAAGATGGCGACGGAAATGGTGGAGAATGCAGAGGGTAGGAATCACAAGTTCAAACTGGGATGTGTTATGTTTAAGAGGAGACTAAAAGAAGACACATTAAACCTTTAAGTCAAAAATACGTGCATGAACATTTTAAGAAAACTCAGAGAAGTAAACTGGAAGTTGAGATGAGATTTTGAAACAAGGAGTGGTTGGGGAGAAATTTCATTAATTCAATCAAGAAAGAAAAAGAGGTTATCAGAAAAAGGAGTTTCAGTATTTTACATTTCTGAGTCCTGGGTGATGTCAAATAATGAAGAGAACAACACCATAATTTACTGCATGTTTATCAAATGTCAGACAAAGGGTAGAGCACTTTTCTTATATTGTCTTTAATTATAACAACATCTCTCACCTTGTTAAACTCAAGTACTTGGAAATCCAAGGTCTATGTTCTTTCCAATGTGTCATCCTGTTTATCAGAGTAGTGAATGTGGACAGTGTTGTTCAAGTAGAGTAGAAAGTCACCAACACAGAGGAGGTATCAAAGAAGCATTAGAACACCATGTGAGCACAGTAGTCTGACTCTGTGAATGTCACCATGGCATAAGCCAGTATGTAGATTCCCAGCTCAAATGACTGTCCTGATAAGCATGGATCATAATTTCTGGTTTTGGACTACTTCCACTCATCTCTGGAGCTGAAGTTAGGTATCTTGAAGATAAAAAATGTTTTCTGGGGCATACCAAAAATCCAGACCCAGCTGCAGGCCAACCAAAGGAGTTCAAGGAATCAGTTCTATTCCTTGAATAATGATAACTTCTGTATTTAGAAAATGACTACACCTTTCTAGAACCTTAAATTCTGGACATACCTAAGAATGTTCACAAAGGTTATATACAAGAATGTTCTTGACATACTGTTCATATGAAAAGAAACTGAAAGCATTCCTAATGTCCATCAGTGGTACAATGGATTCTGGTACATTCATATGTCCTTACTTAACATCATGGATAGGTTCTGCAACTTTAAGGGAAATGACATATACCCAATTTTACTGCAGGCTCATTAGTGCAAACAAGAGTTAAGTTCCTACAGCACCTCATCAACATTATAACAAAACTATGTGGAACAAAAAGACATTATTTGAAGACACATTTGTAATGAAAACAAACTACAGCCAAACATATCAACAGGGATGAGTCTCAAAATTACAACACTGAAAAAAATAAAAGCAAGTCATCTGAGAAAACTTATAAATCCATTTAAAAAATATTCAAAACCAGGGAACTGAAATGCTTTTTTTCTGATACATCTATGGGGGAAAACTTTAAAGAAAAATCAGGGAATAACACAAAATTCAGGAAAATGGTCACATGTGGAGGAGAAATGATGTGTGTTAAATATTCAGCAGTGACCCATGAGGGGCTTGAAGTTCCTGCTAATGTTCTAGTTCTAACAGGGTACTTACTAGTTTTTAAAGGGCATATATATGTTTAAGTATACTTATACATAAAACATTGTTTCACAATGAAAAGAATAATTTGACAGTTCTACGTTGAGTGTAACCTTCTAACTAAACACCTGTTGGTCCTTTCTACATTAAGCCTGGGGATTACACCCTGTCAAGGAACTGTGAAGGAAATGAATTAGAAGAGATTATTAAGTGCCTTAATGGTGAAAGAGGCCAAGTTATCTACCACCCATGCACCCATCCATCCATCTATTCAACTCTCAATATGGCAAATGGTACAATATAGTACAAAAGTGGCAAATTTTCACAAATGCTGAATCTGGGTGAAGATAAGATTTGAGTATTTTTATTTTCAAAATGAAAACTTGAAGGGAAAAATAACAGAATTCATCCACCCAAACAGGGGTCCAAGCCTGGAAATCTGTACTTTATCACAGTTCTCTGTAAGCCTTGTAATCAGGTATGTTTGAGACTGATATAGTATACAGACAAGTAACAGCTTTCAACTATGCCCGGCAGAAATTAGGATTCAAATTTGATCCAAGTGATTGAATAACAACTCGAAAAAAAAACAAAAACAAAAAACAAAAAAAACCTACCTTAAACATTCTAAAACTATGTAAAATGTTTTTAAAAGCAAGTACTATCACCCTGGCTGGGTGGCTCAGTTGGCTGGAGCATCGCGCCATACAACAAAAGGTTGCAAGTTCGATCCTCAGTCAGGGCACATACTTAGGCTGCGGGTTCAATCCTGGTCAGGGCACATACAGGGGGCAACCACTCAATGTTTCTCTCTCATATCGATGTCTCTCTCTCTCCCCCCTATCTCTCCAAAATCAATAAAAAAATATCCTCTGGTGAGGATTTTAAAAAGTAAATGCAAATAATATCAATTAACTTAAACAAAGTATAATATACCTTACAAGCTTCAGGCGCGAAAAGAATGTGTTTACCTTCCCCATTTTTTGAGCCACTAGGTTTTCTTTTTCACCACACTAAATTCTCTTCCCTTACTTATAAAATTTTACCATATAGTTTTATCTAAAATATTATATAAGGGAGGATAATTTCCAATTGGTACAAACCTGAATGTTGTTAACTTAATCCATTCTTAATATTTGGTGAACTGTTTTTAGATTTCCCAATCACCCAGCAAGGGCAAAAACTGTCATACACTGAAGAGAGACTGAGCAATGGAAACCAGAATAGAAAACTGCACTTTGTCACTGCGAAAGGTCCAGAGAGCTCTTAATTGCAGAGGCCTCAGCATTTTCAAGTCTGTCTTCAGGAGAATATAGGCTGATAGGGACACAATCAAGAGGGAATGGCGCCATTGGCTGGACAGACCAAGAGTGGCGGAGCTGTGGTTTACTGCTTTGCAAAGCAGTCCTGGCATTGTAAATGACATCCTACAACAAGACAGCATGTACATGGATACTGCTCGCTGCACCAGCCCTGTTACATGCTCACTCTTCAATTTCACCTTTGTCAACATTGACATGCTAGCAGAGCTCAATAAAACCACAAGCTTTAGAGACACACCATAGATATTTGAAACTTCAGTCACAAAACAGAGAATGATGGTTAGCTTTTGGCATTTGAGTATTTATTGGAACCTATCCTACCTCTTGGCAAGGACACTTGTGGGTGTAAGAATCTTGTAATTCTCTAGGCCCAAGGCTCAGAAACAAGCACATGCAATCTAAAACCTTGGGCTCTGCCAGTCTCCAGTGCCTTCAGCTGTGAGAGGAGAGAAAACAACTCAGAAGGTCACTGTCTGTACAATTCCTTCTGCTTCTTAGTAAAGGCAGAAAAAGCAGCTCATTCTACAAAGTCGTAGTCCGCTGACCACAATCCCCACTGGATTCAATATGTGACTCTCAGGAGATGGTATCTCCTTAGAAGAGGGCAGTTGAATTGATAAATGGTGTGTGTCAATACTCTTAAGACCACATGTGGACAGTGAGTAGTTCAGATAGAGAGATAGATCCCAAGTATCGCTAATAGCAATGTGACCTTGAGTGACCATTCTGTTCTTGGGTTATCCTGCGTCATGGGCATGATGACAGCTGAATGTATCTCACAGAACAGTTGTGAAGACTAAAATATTTACACTTAGCATTTAAAACAGTCCCTGGAACATAGAAAATCCTCAACAAATATGCACTACTACAGTATCACTAGGTAAAATAAACCAACTGGTAAAGAAATCAAAAGTAAATGTCTATATTCAAATCTAGTATATAAAAGAGCTGTCTGCCATTCAGCCATTTAACGTGATTGGTGAGTGTCCACTTTATACTGGGTTCCAAGCTGATGCCAGTAACTGTCATCCTCTACCACCAGTGAATTCTAGCAGGTGTGATTTTATGAGAACTGCTTGTAATGAATTTTAAAATGTAAAGAACTAAGAGAAAGAAAATAAAAACTTTTTCTTATCTTGTATTTCATTTTTCTAATGAAAGACAAATAAAAGTACTGCTTACAGGTCTATAGGATTTGCTTTACTTCATGATAGTACATTAATTATGTTACATTATTCAGACAGATCTCTCTAGTCGTCGTCGTCGTCGTCGGCAGCCATCCGTCTCGAGAGACGATGGTGTAGCTTCTTAAGAGTCTATCTGCACCGCCGAGAATGGTTGTGCAGTCCGACTCGGGAGTGACACGGTATCTGTCTCCTCCCGTGTTGAATCCACATCTTGCGATGACGCTGGAGTGTCCTCTCCAGTGAAGCTGAAGCTACAGAGCCTGGGCAGGGTGATATGGAGGGTCTGCTGTTGCCCATGCAGCAGACCCCCCCTCTCTTCGCAGCTGAAGGGTCCAAGGGAAAGACGGAGTCAATACAGCTTGGCTTCAGGTGCGCCGCAGGAGTTGCCGGTGTTGACTACAACGTCAAACCGCCTTAGGGACTCCGGCTCCGGATTTTCTGTCGGGGTTTACTCCCTTAGCCTTTCCCCTGAAGAGGTATGCCGCAAGGCAGCGGGGGTTTTTTGGAGTCAGAGTTTTCCTTCTCTGATGTGCCCTGACTGGAAGATCGAACCAGCGACACTTAGCTCGCAGGCCGACGCTCAATCCAATGAGCCAAACCAGCCAGGGACTCTCTCTAGTAATGAACTTTAAAAAGTGCAATTAAAATGACATTAAAGAAATCCTCTAAAAATCAGAACATAATAGTCATTACATCCCCAAGGTATAACCACAAGCATACCTTGAAGATTTTGCAGGTTCCAGAGAACTACAATAAAGCAAGTATTGCAATAAAGTGAGTCACATAAATTTTTTGATTTTCTACTGCATACGAATGTTTACACTGTAGTGTAGACTATATAGTGTGCAATGGCATTGGGTCTTTAAAAAACAAGGTACATATCTTAATTTAAAAGAATCTTATTGCTAAAAAATGCTAAGCCTAATCTGAGCCTTTGGCAAGTTGTAATCTTTTTGTAAAAAACACAGTATATGCAAAGCACAATAAAGTGTAATAAAATGAGGTAGGCCTGTATTGAGGTTTTTTTAATTACCCTACGCTATGAGAAACTGAATATTTAAGTTTATATTAATGTAATACTACATGTATAAAATTCAAATAAGATAATATATGTGTGATTAAAAGTAATATTACATTTGATTTGCAAGCCTTGATAAAATTCTTAATAAATGTGTTAGTATTTTTTACAACATTCAAATTTTATAAATCTCTTGTTTCATAAAGATTCATAGTGGGGTGAATTTAAGTTAATGTGATAATAATCCTAGACATGTATATATGCCTTGCTTAAAAAAAGAGATATCTATTAGGCTTTGCAAATTGCTTCATGTATTATTTTCTTCTAAATCCACAGGATGTGATGGCTACTCAATTTTAGTTGTTTCATGTGACCTAGCTTTGTATAACAAAGAATTTGGCCCTTGCCCAAGGTTATGAGAGGGATCTTCTAAACCTTTGGAATTTTCCAAGTGACAGGAGTGTCTGTATTAATCATGGTGCACCCTAGGATTACACCTTGGTTTATGCTAAGGAGACCCTAAGGAAGCTGATGTGTCAGAAACATCACCACAGAATTAAGAGCATTCGAGCTTTGAACTATGTTATATTTGACTGATGTCCTGACCTTTGGGAGATGAGGACCTGGAGTTTCCATTCAATCACTTGGGCAGTGATCCAAGTAATCGTGCTTATGTAATGAAAGCCCAATAAAAACTCTGGCCACTGCCCTGGCTGCTGTGGCTTAGTTGGTGGGATGCCCTCCTGCAAACCGCAAGGTCAGAGCACATGCCTGTTCAGTCTCCAGTTGGAGCGTTTGCGGGAGGTAACTGATTGATGTTTCTATCTTACATCACTGTTTCTCTCCTTCTCTTTCTCTCCCTCCCTTCCCCTCTATCTGGAATCAATAAAAGAGAAATTCCAAAACCTCTGGTCAATGAGGCTAGAGTTTTTTTCTGGTTGGTGAACACATCAATGTGAGGAGGGTGATGCATCCAGACTCCACCGACAGGAAGGAGGCATGAAAGTTCTAAAATCAGACCTCACCCAACATGTCTCTTCATCTGGTTAATCCTGATTTGTACTCTTTGTGGTAAAACTTTCATCATAAATCCACTGCTATCCAGAGATCTGAGTCATCCTAGCTGAGGATCAAGCCTGAATTCGTGATGGGAACCCCTGAATTTGTAGCCAGTTGCTCAAAAGTGTGGGTGACCTGGAGACACCGGCACTCATGGCTGGTGTCAGAAGTAGTGGCAGTTTTGGGGGGACTATGCCCTTAAACTTGTGGAGTCTGTGCTAATTCTGGGTGGTTAACTTCAGAAATGAATTGTACTTAAATTGTCAGAAAAGTTGCTGAATTATTACAAACACAAAAATATGAGGGGAAACCAAAGAAGACAGAATTATCTTCAGGAGGGCAGGCCCCTTGTAGTACAGGCTTTCCCGCCTAGGTGAGCGTTCTAGGAACACATCTGTATCAGTGTCTACAGCTAGCTGGCATTGTTGTGAGAGGCTGAGTTTGGCTTCAGTTAATTTTTTTTGAAGACTCTTTCAATACATTTGCCCAATTCACGACGGGTGATTACTCTTGCACCTGCCCACATTGTGCTGAGTATTCAGCAGTTTTTGAGCAAAAAACGGCATGACCCATGTGCCCCACCATCCCTATTCACTCGATCTTTCCTCAGTAACATTTTTTATTGTTTCCCTGGATGAAAAGTCCTCAAAGGGAAACGTTTTGCTGATGTGGAATAGATGAAACAAAAAATGGCAGAAGCACTCTAAAAGGCATCAAAATTGACGAGGTCAAAAACTGTTTTGAGCAGAAGAAAGAGCATCTTGATGGGTGTATTGCATCAAATGGACAGTATTTTGAAGGTGACTGAAGTTTAAACATGTAAGACTATGCAATTTGTAATAAATAAACTCCATTTTTTGGGTCCCCCCTTGTATATATTTCTGATTATAAAAGTAATACAACATCATTTGTAAAAATCAAGAAATAAATATAAAAAAATGAACATAATCTTTTAAAAAGATTTTATATATTTAATTGTTTAGAGGAGAAGGGAGGGAGAAAGAGAGAGAGTCAAACATCATGTGTGAAACAGCCATCGTGATCAGTTTCCTCTCCCATGCCCCAGCTGGGGGCCTGGCCCGTAACCCAGGCATCTACCCTGACCAGGAGTCTAATCGGCGACCTCGCAACATTTCTGTTGGCAAGATGTTGCCCAATCCACTGAGCCACACCAGTCAGGGAAAAACAATGAACATAATCCTTAATCCAAGCTCCTAAAAATAACTGTTCTTTTTTTTTTTTTAAGTATATTTTATTATGTTTTTACAGTAGCTCCATTTTTCCCCCCTTTGCTCCCCTCTGCACAGTACCCACCTTCTCTCCAGCAATCCCACCCGCCTTAGTTCATGTCCATGGGTCGTGTATATAAGTTCTTTGGCTTCGCCCTTTCCTATATTATTCTTAACATCCCCCTGTCTATTTCCTACCAACTGATTATGCTTCCTAGTCCCTGAACCATTTCCCCATTTCTCCCCCTCCCCCCTCCCAGCTGATAACCCGCCAAATGATCCCCATACCTATGGTTCTGTTCCTATTCTGGTTTGCTTACTTGGATTTTGTTTTTATTTTTTAGATTCAGTTGTTCATAGTTGTGAGTTTGTTGTCATTTTAGTGTTCAGAGTTTTGATCTTCTTTTTCTTAAGTAAGACCCTTTGGCATTTCATGTAATAATGGCTTGGTGATGATGAGCTCCTTTAGCTTTACCTTGTCTGGGAAGCACTTCATCTGCCCTTCCATTCCAAATGATAGCTTTACTGGATAGAGCAATCCTGGTTGCAGGTTGCCTTTCATCACATTGAATACTGCTTGCCAGTTCCTTCCTACCTGCAAAGTGTCCTCTGAGAAATCAGCTGATAGTCCTATAGGCACACCCCTGTAGGCAACTCTCCCCCTCTCTCTTGCTGCCCCCAGGACTCTGTATTTATCTTTCACCTTTGGTATCTCAATCATGATGCGTCCTGGTGTGGTCCCCTCTCGGTCCAGCTCGCCCGGGATCCTCTGTGCTACCTCGACCTGTATGTCCATCTTCTTTGTAAAATTTGGGAAGTTTTCCTCATTTTTTTTCAATTCTTGCTTCCTCAATCTGCACTGGTTGACTGTTTTTTTCTTCCTTATGTTCCAACTCATTGATTTGAACCCCGTTTTCCTTCCCTTCACCATTGGTTTTGAGTGGATTTTTCTTCGTTTCACTTAGCATAGCCTTCACTTCTTCCCTTATGCATCTGCCATACTCAAGTATATCTGTCAAACCTGTGAGCATCTTTATCACCAGTGTTTTGAATTCTGCATCTGTTAGGTTGTCTATCTCCTCATCACTTAGTTCTCCCACTGGAACCTTGATCTGTTTCCCCTTTTGAGCCATACTTCTCTGTCTCCTCATTCTGACAGTCTCCCGTGTTTGTTTGCTTCCTCGTCCCAGGTAGAGCTGTTGCTCCTGTTACATTGTAAGGGGTGGAGCCTTAGGGATTCATCAGTACAGGGCAGCCTGTTTCACCACATTGTGGCACTGTAGGTGGGGGAGGGGTCCCAGAGGGAACAATGCCACCAACCCAGCACTCGCCCCTTTTCCAGGCACCTCTCCCATTTCCACACCAGACTGGCACCCCTCTAGCTGCTGCCCTGGCCATTGTTCCCAGAGTGGGTGAGTCTGCAAACATTCTAGGACCGTGGGGTCCCTTTAAACAAACAGACTCTGCTGAGATCTGCAGTTTCTGCCTTCACCCTAACCCCCACGGGTCTGCAGAGTCAGAAGCAATGAGGCTTGATTTTCCCCAGTGCTGGGACGGTGAGCTTCGAGGTCCGGTGAGGAGCTGGGAATACTCCCCAGGTGTCCGTCCTGACTTTTTAAAATGTGTAACTGCACTTTCCACTAGCTTGCCACTGCTGCCGCCACTGCTGCCACCACACCGCATCCTCTCCACCCCGACTCCACCCCTCCTGCCTGTCTGAATGAGTATTTCTTCTTTATATCTTTGTTTGCTGGACTTCTATGTAGTTTGATTTTCTGGAACCTCTAGTTGTTTCTAGTTTTGAGGTAGTTGTTTCTAGTTTTGAGGTAGTTGTATTCCTTCTTAGTTGTGGAGGGAGACACAGCGTGTCTGTCTACACCTCCATCTTGGCTGGAAGTTCCAAAATAACTATTCTTAAAATGTTGGTGATTATTCTCTGTGTGTATGCTTATTCTTCTGTGTGTATGCATGGGGGTTTTATAATGAATATTAGAAATACTGTGAAACTAAGAAATATATTTTTTTAAATATAAGTTACCAAGGACAATAGGTTAATTACATCAAAGGATTCTGTTTTTATTGTCTATACCTGTTTGGTATTATAATGTTATAAAATTTCTATTTACATAAATATTTGGACATGCCTCTGGCTATTCCCTTATGATAAATTAATTTAAGATGGATTTATGTTCTATAGGTCAATGTTTTTACAATTTAGAAAACATTTTGCCAAATTTTCTTTCTAGCAAGGCTTTCTTCAGTTGAAACCCAAATAATATGTGAGTGACCATCTCAGTCTTGTTATCTTCCATTAAACTTTGCCAATTTCCTAAGTGAAAACTTTACTTTGTATTACTGTGCCATTAAAACCATTCCTTAATTCCTTAAATATTAAAAATAATAATGTGCTTCCCCAAAGAGAAACTTTAACTGATATGGTAGCTTAATAAATTTAAAGAATCACCAATGCAAAAATATTACAAAATTGCAGGTAGTCAGTATGGAAGGAACTTTTACTTACAACGTTAAAAAGGATTGTTGATTCTTACTTTTAAAATTATTCTTTAAATACCTATTGCTAATATAAACATATGAAGGATTTATTCATTTCTTCAAATGAAGACAAAGACAAACAAAAATGTAATGGCTTCCTCTGATTTTAAAAGCAACAGATACGATGAGAAATCTAAACGGATTACTCCTACATCTGTACCTCTCAGAGGAGCCGCTCAGCCCAGCCTGCCATCCTCAGTGCTGCTCACTCTTCCTCCAGCACAGGAAGGATGGGGAATGAGAAGCTGCGGTGGCCAGGGAGTCCCTGTGACTAGCTCTGTCCCTGTCTTTGGGGAGCAGGCGGGGCTCGCAGTGCCTGATGCATCCTGAGTTACTCATAAATAATTTGATATCTGGAACCGATGCTGAACTTGTATGCAGAAAGGGCAACAATGACTGCAGCTGGTCATTTGCAGGAATTTGTTCCTTTGGGTGGAGACCACTGCAAGCACCACCTTGGGGTTTGCTTTGAACCTGAGCTCTGGCAACTGCAGCCAGCCTGAGTTACGGTGTCCTGACAGTGCTGCCAGCTTGGTGGGATACCTTCGAGGGGTTACAATCCACAGGGAGCAGGAGGAAAGCTGGCAGTGAAGAAAAGGCACGAGCAAAATGGGAGAAGTGGATTATGATTCGGAACTGTATGTGGCTGGAAATATGAAGATCTGGAGCAAAGGAAATAAAAGCCAGGCATGGCCATTTATAGGGAGTTTACAGTTGATAGTCTTGTTCAACAGGCACTGGGATGTGACTTCATTATATCAGAAGCTAAGTGTGAAAAAGCCCACAGGAAGCTGCAGTAGAAAAATGTGTGTATATATCGCAAAGCTCTCATGTCATACACAGCACAGATGGAAAGATTTGCATAGTTTATTCACCTTTTCAGGTTACAAATGTTTGGTCCACCAAATATGGGTTGTTGTTCCAATGAAGCAGTTCTTCACAAAGGTGCCTCCAGGTCCATCTGGAGAACCTTTACCCACTATGCTCAGCACGCTGCATCTACTAGATGAAATACGCCCATTTGTTTGTAAGTCTGGAAGCCTTTTTGGTTCATCGTGGGTGCAAAATGTTATAGATCATGCAATGAAAATAGTTTTTCTCAACACTGATCCCTCCATTGTAATGACCTATGACACTGCTCATAGGTCATGTCTGCATGCTGTGTGGGTTCTCCAGAGTAAAAACAGAGGAAGTGAATGTTGTTTCCAAGCTCTCTGAACAGGGGGGAACTTCCCAGAATGTGACCCCTAGTAGCTCCCTCACAGCACACCTCAGAAGCCTCTCCAAGGGCGATTCCCCCCGTGGCCACACCTTCCAGAATTGCTCTTCCGGAGTCAGTGTAACTCCACCCTATCGTCCAGTCTGCACTCTCCTCTCCTTCAGTCTCCAACAGAGCGAATCTGTCAGGCTCCTGTTTCTACTACCCCAGGAGTGTGCTTTTCCCTAGAGGCGCAAAGGGTCCATCTTTCAAGCCATAATCTCCAAGGAGACACAGCATTTCTCATTCTCCAGAGAGTAATCCCAATGGCCCTTCTTGCACGGGAAACAGACCTAATGTTCCTGAACTCTGACTTGACCATTTATGGACAGAAGCAATGACTAATACAACGCTTGGGGTACATATTTTTATATTAAAAAAATATATTGCTAAAAGACTTAGGATATACTTGTTATTTTGCTTAAACTTCCTTGTAGTATACCCTGTTATCAATACTTAGAAGGTGCATATATGTATTAAGGCCACCTTTGTTTCAGTAGTGGACATTCATGATATTAAGTGTGATCATAAAAACATAAAATAAAAATAAATTTTAAAAAAGCAACAGATGCACTGTTTCAATTTACATTGCCCATGATTCTAAATTATTAAAAGAACTAGATTACTACATTACTGAGAAAAAAGTTCAAATTAACACACATCTTTAGGGCAGGCTCTGTGAAATCATTGCTAAAGAACCCTAGTTCCAATCGCGTTTGATAGGAATATCCAAAAGATGGCCTCTGATCTTTCCCAATCGTCTACATTTAGGGTTTTTCTTTAATTATATTTTTTGATTATGCAATTACAGTAGTCCTAATTTTCCTCCTTTTCCTCCCTCTACCCAGCACCCCCCAACTCCCTCAGGTAATCCCTATACATGGTTCATGTCTGTGGGTCGTGAGTATAGGTTCTTTGGTTTCTCTATTTCCTATACTGTACTTTACAGTCCCGTACTAGTCTGTAACTACCTATTTTACTTCTTAAACCCCTCACCTCTTCACCCATTCCCCCATTACCCATCCCATCTGGCAAACATCAAAACTCTCTATATATCCATGATTCTGTCTCTGTTCTTCTTGTTTGCTTAGTTTGTTTTTTTTAGATTCAATTATTGATACATATGTACTTATTGCCATTTGGTTGTTCATAGTTTTTATCTTTTTCTTAAGTCCCTTTATCATTTCATATAACAATGGTCTGGTGCTGATGAACTCCTTTAGTTTTTTCTTGTCTGGGAAGCTCTTTATCTGCTCTTTGATTCTAAATGATAATCTTTGCTAGGTATTGCAATCTTGGCAAGTAGCTTCCCACTTTTCATGACTTTGAATATTTCTTGCCAATCCCTTCTAGCCTATAAAGTTTCTTTTGAGAAATCAGCTGCCAGTCTTACAGTGATTCCTCTGTAAGTAACAAATTACTTTTATTTTGCTGCTTTTAAGACTCTCTCTTTATCTTTAAACTTTGGTATTTTAATTATGACGTGTCTTGGAGTGGGCCTCTCTGCACCCATGCACCCATATCCTCAACATCTTGTTAGAACTCTATGCTTCTTGGACTTACATGTCTATTTTCTTCACCACATTAGGAAAAGTTTTCTTTCATTCTTTTTTCACATAGATTCCCAATTTCTTGCTCTTTCTCTTATCCTCCTGGCACCCCTATGAAGCAAATGTTGGAGAGCTTGAAGTTGTCCCAAAGGCTGCCTACACTACTTTGTTTATTATTATCATTACTACTATTATTATTTTGTCTTGTTGTTCTGATTGGTTGTTTTTTGTTTCCTTATGTACAAATTGCTGATTTGATTCCTGGCTTAATCACTTGACTCTTAATACCCCATACTTCCTATTTCAATTAGTATATCCTTCATTTCTGACTAGATCTTTTTAATGCTGTTCAAATCCTCACTACGTTCCTTGAGCATCCTTAAAACAAGTGTTTTGAACTCTGCATCTGATAGATTGCTTCTCTCTGTTTTGTTTAGTTCTTTTTCTGGAGTTTTGATCTGTTCTTTCATTTGTGCCATGTTTCTTTGTCTCCTCGTTTTGGCAGCTTCACTGTGTTTATTTCTATGTATTGGGTAGAGCTGCTTTGATTCTGTCTTGGTAGCATGGAATAATGTATGGCATAGACTCCCTTATCACCCAAGTTGGGAAGACAGTGTAAAGAGCCTCTGGAACAACTTCAAGCATACCAACATTCACATCATGGGGGTGCCAAAAAGAGAAGAGAGAAAGCAAGAACTAGAAAACCTATTTAAAAATATAATGACAGAAAACTTCCCTAACCTAGTGAAGTAAATATACATGAAAGTCTAGGAAGCACATAAGAGTCCCAAACAAGATAAACTCAAAGGAACCCACACCAAGACATCGTAATTAAAATGCCAAAAATTAAAAACAAAGAGAGAACCTTAAAAGCAGCAAGAGAAAAGCAGTAAGTTACCTACAAGGAAGCTCCCATTGGACTGTCAGATGATTTCTCCACAGAAACTTTGCAGGCTGGAAGGAAGCGGGAAGAACTATTTAAAGTGATGAAAAACAAGGAGAACCTACAACCAAGATTATTTACACAGCAAAGCTATCATTTAGAATACAAGGACATATGAAGAGCTGCCCAGACAAGAAAAAGCTAAGGAAGTTCATCACCACAATACCACTATTACATGAAATCTTAATGGGTCTTCTTTAAGAAGAAGAAAAAAGATTAAAAATATGAACAATAAAGTGGCAATAAACATGTATCTATTAACAATTGAATCTAAAAAAACAAAATAAATGAATAAGCAGAACAAAAACAGACTCATAGATACAAAGAACATTTTGACGATTGTTAGATGTGAGGTGATTTGAGCATATGGGTGAAGAAGATAAAGGGATTAAGAAGTACAGATTGGTTTTCTTCAGAACAGTCATTCTACTAACTATGTATGGTATCAGATAGGTTCGAGATTTATCGGGATGATCACTTACTAGGCTATATAATGTCTAATCACTAAGCAGATATTGTACATTAACTCTAATTGAAAAGAAAAAATGATTAAAAAAGGAAAGAAAAAAAGAAGAAATGAGAAATCCCAAGTAAATAACCTAACATTACATCTTAAAGAACTAGAAAAAGAAGAACAAAAGCAACTTGGGTCAGCAGGAGGAAGAAAATAATAAAAATTAAAGCAAACAAAAACAAAGGAAATATATATATATATATATATATATATATATATATATATATATATATATCCCTGGCTGGTTTGGCTCAGTGGATTGAGCGTCGGCCTGCGAGCTAAGTGTCGCTGGTTCGATCTTCCAGTCAGGGCACATCAGAGAAGGAAAACTCTGATTCCAAAAAACCTCCGCTGCCTTGTGGCATACCTCTTCAGGGGAAAGGCTAAGGGAGTAAACCCCGACAGAAAATCCGGAGCCGGAGTCCCTAAGGCGGTTTGACGTTGTAGTCAACACCGGCAACTCCTGCGGCGCACCTGAAGCCAAGCTGTATTGACTCCGTCTTTCCCTTGGACCCTTCAGCTGCGAAGAGAGGGGGGGTCTGCTGCATGGGCAACAGCAGACCCTCCATATCACCCTGCCCAGGCTCTGTAGCTTCAGCTCCACTGGAGAGGACACTCCAGCGTCATCGTAAGATGTTGATTCAACACGGGAGGAGACAGATACCGTGTCACTCCCGAGTCGGACTACACAGCCATTCTCGGCGGTGCAGATAGACTCTTAAGAAGCTACACCATCGTCTCTCGAGATGGACGGCTGCCGACGACGATGATATATATATATATATATATATATATATATATATATATATCCATATATAAAGTTTTTTAAATGAAAAAGAACAAACAAAAAAATAAAAATTTAGAGCAGAATTAAATGAAACAGAGAACAAAAAGACTATACAAAAAATTAATACAACAAAGAGCTGGTTCTTTGAAAAGATTAATAAAATTGACAAATCTCTGGCTAGACTCACTAAGGAAAAAAGAAAAAAGACTCATAAACAAAATCAGAAATGAAAGAGAAGTTACCACAGACATTACAGAAATACAAAAGATCATGCCAGAATAACTGTGAAGGACTTTATGTCACCAAATTTAATAACCTAGAAGAATGAATAAGCTCCTAAAATACACAATCTTCCTAGACCAAATCATGAAGAACTGGAAAACCTAAAAAGACTCATCAGCAGTGGGGAAATTGAAAACAACCATCATAAACCTCCCCAAAAAGTAACCATCTAGGAAAAGATGGCTTCACTCATGAATTCTACCAAACTTTCAGAGATTTGATACCTATCCTTCTCAAGCTCTTCCAAAAAACTGAAGAAGGGCCAATACTTCCTAACATCTTATGAGGCCAACATAACCTTGATACTAACCCTTGGCAAACATAACATAAAAAAGAAATCTATAAACCAATACCTCTGATGAGTACATATGCAAAAATCCTAAACAAAATACATCAAAAAATAATACATTATGATCAAGTGGGGTTCATTCCAAGGGCACAAGGATGATTCAACATATGCAAATTGATCATTGTAATATAACACTTTAACAAAACAAATGATAAATCATATGATCTTGATAAGATACAAGATCCATTTATGACTAAAACACTCAATAAAATGGGTATAGAAGGAAAGTACCTCAACATAATAAAGGCCATATATGACAAACCCTCGGCTAATATTATACTGAATGGTGAAAAACTGAAATCTTTCCTCTAAAATCAGGAACACGCCAAGGATGCCTATTCTCACCACCCATTCAGCCTAGTTCTGGAAGTCTTAGCCAGAACAATCAGACAAGAGAAAGAAATGAAAGACATCTAAATTAGGAATGAAGAAGTAAAAGAGTCATTTTTTGTTGCTGTCATGATTCTGTATATAGAAGACCCTAAAGACTCTACACACACATACACACACAAAAAAAAAAAACCTATTAGAAACAATAAACAAAAACAGTAGAGTTTCAGGATACAAAACCAATGTACAAAAAAAGTCCACTGCTTTCCTGTATACTAAAAATAAAATTTCAGAAAAAAAAAATGAGAAAACTATTCCTTTTAAAATTGCAACCAAAGAATAAAATACCTAGAAATAAACTTAACAAAGGTTGTGAAGGACTTATATACTGAAAACTACAAAACATAATGTATTAAGAGATTGAAAATGACACAATAAAATGGAATTAATACCCCAAGTTCATGGACTAGAAGAATCAATATTGTTAAGACGGCCATATTACCCAAAGCAATACAGAGATTTAATGAAATCCCCATCAAAATCTCAACAACATTTTTAAAGGAAATAGAGCAAAAAAATCATCAGATTTGTATGGAACCACAAAAGACCTCAAATAGCCAAACCAATGCTGAAAAAAAAGAAGCCAGAGGTATGAACTTTAAATTATACTACAGAGCATGGTATTGGCAGAAAAACAGACACCAAGACCAATGGGTCAGAATTGAGAGCCCAGAAATAAACCCACATGTCTATGGGCAAACAATTTTTGACAAAGGAGCCAAAAACACAATGGAGAAAAGAAAGCCTGTTCAATAAATGGTGCTGGGAAAGTTGGAAAGTTACACACAATAGAATAAAATTAGATTACAGTTTGTCTCATGATACAAAAATTAATTCAAAATGGATCAAAAGACCTAAATAAAAGATCTGACACAATAAATTACATAGAAAACAACAAAGGTACTAAACTTAGGGACCTCAATGGTAAAGAACATTTTATGAATTTGACCCCCAAAACAAGGGAAGCAAAGGCAAAAATAAACAGATGGGACTAGATCAAACTAAAAAGCTTCTGCACAGCAAAACAAACTGAAAACAAAACAAAAAGGCAACCAACTAAATGGGAGATGGTAGTTGCAAACAACAGCTCCAACATATCCAAAACATATAAAAAACTCATACAACTCAACACCAAACCACCAATTCAATTAAAAAATGGGCAGAGGACCTGAACAGACACTTATCCCAAGAATACATATAAATGGCCAAAATATATATGAAAAGATATCAATTTCACTAGCTATTAAGGAAATGCAAGTCAAAAATATAATAAGATACCACCTCACACCTGTCAGAATGGCTGTTATCGTCAAGATAGGTAACAATAAGTGTTGGAGTGGTTGTGGACATAAAGGGAACCTCATTCACCACTAGTGGGAATGTAAACTGGTACAACCACTATGGAAAACAGTACAGAGGTTCCTCAAAAAAAAATAAGAATAGAAAGTTACCATATGACCCAGGAATCCCTCTTCTGGGCATCTACCAAAAAACTCGAAAGCATTTATTCAGAAAGATATATGCACCCCTATGTTCATTGCAGCATTATTCACAGTGCCCAAGACCTGGATACAACCAAAGTGCCCTTTGCTAGAAGTTTGGATAAGGAAGACATGGTACATACACACAATGGAATACTACTCAGCCATAAGAAAAGATGAAATACTGCCGTTTGTGACAACACGGATGGATCTTGAGAACATTATGCTAAGCAAAGTAAGCCGGTCAGAAAAAGCTAAGAACCATAAGATTTCACTCATACGTGGGATATAAAACTGAAACTCACAGACACAGACAACAGTATTGTGGTTACCAGAGAGAAGGCGGTTAGGAGGTAGTAAAAGGTGAAGAGGGCCAAATATATGGTTATAAAAGATGATTTGACTTTGGGTGGTGGGTACACAATGCAATATATACAGACCATGTATCATAGAAATGTACACTTGAAACCTATGATCTTATTCACTAATGTCATTGAATAAATTTCATTAAAAATGCCGTTTGCATCCCCATTTCTGAGAATTGACTGATTTGTCTGTTTTTCTGTTTGCTAGTTTTTTTAATATTCCTTTTTTGCTGTTTATAAAAATGAAAATTATTTTAAGATTTTTTTTCAAAATTTCTCTTTTATATTTACTTTGTTTTTGCCATGCATTCTGTATTTTTTGTAGTCGTTTTAGATGTTTTCCTTTTTAAAGGCTAGCATCTCTCTCTCACCCCGAAGAATGAATACTTTTAGTACAATGCTGCTAATATATATATAGAATATGAATAGTCCTGCATTTACTGTCTTTAAAGAAGTTAACAGATTAAGAAATACTTCAGGCAAAACTTTTCGATTCTGTGCCTACAAGAAATATCATAGCAATGTCAAGGAAGAAGAGTAAGGAAGGGATTTTCAAAGGAAGAAGCTGAAAGAGAAATTCAAAGAGAAAGTAAATAAAAAGAATATGGAAAGCTTTGTGAATAACATATATTTCTTCTACAGTGAATGATAACTAATAATCCAGAAAGGAACTATTTTTTGTAAATTATTAATTACATCCCTGAGGATATTTATTTAGTTTTATTATTTTTCCTACTATAACATCATTTTTCCTTTATGAACATGCATAAATTATATAACTGTGTATTAGAACATGAATGTATATAATTCAGTCATTAATTTACAAAAATGTATTACTGTGCGTGTACACACACACACACACAGACACAAACATATCCCCTTTAATTTCTCGGTGTGTTTTAATTTACATTCTTTGAACGTATTTACAAGATAGAATATCTAGAGATATCAAATTTTTTAAACTACATATTATTTCACTTTTGAATGTACCATAAATTATGTAACCAAATCTGAATCAATAGTCATACAGTTATTTCCAAATTTACTATAGTGCCAATTATCCTACTGTGAACAACTTTAACAAAGATTTTTATTTGTACACTTAGGACCATGATAAATTCCAATAAATGAATTAATATTTGAAAAAATTTGTGATCACCATATAAGTTTTACAAATACATTCCACTAAGAATTTGTAAAAGTGTATTTCTCCCATCACATCAACAATTCTATCACCTGAATTTCAAGATCAGTAAAACAGGCAAAAAGTGTCTTAACTTTAGTTGCATTTTTCTGACAATTAATGGCTGAGTCATTATACTGCTTGCCATTTTCATTCTTTTGCTTTGAATTGATTCTTTTAATCTTCAAATTGGATTGTTAATTTCAAAAGTCATTAATGTTCTAGGTATATCAGTAAAATTGCTTTTCCTATTAGCAATGTCCCTGTTTATGTTTTTTTGTTTGTTTTGCATGCAAATATTAATAAGAATCATGTTCCTGAGCTTTAGGTTTTGGTATCAACCTCAAAAATGTTTTCACCACATGCCATGCTCACAAATATTTACTCAGGTTTTCTTCTTTTACTTTTTAGTTTCATTAATTTATATTTAAATTTATGTCATCTAGATTACATCTGTGTGTTCAGAGGGAAAGTTCCGATTTTTAAAGTATATTTTATTGATTATACTGTTACAGTTGTCCCAATTTCTTTTCCTTTTGCCACCTCCACCCAGTACCCCTATTCCCTCCAACAATCCCACTCCCCAAAAGTTTCAATTTTATTATGAGTTTTCCCAAATAAATACCTAATTGTTCAACATGATCAATTAAATGTTATTTCACCTCTACCCCAGATTTAAAATATACTTATCAAATGTAGCTTTCTTTTTATTCTTAAATCTGTGTCTTCAGTTTCATTGATTTATTGATTAGTAACTCTATTCCCTCTATCATTGCCTTTTAATCACTATAGCTATATAGTACCTTTTCTTATGTAGTGAAGTCCCCACAATATATGTATTTTTTTCTTTTAATTAAAATCCTTCTGACAAGTTATTTTTCTATGAGCTAAACAGTTGCTTTAAACAAAAAATTCAGTTAGGAATTTAATTTGTACATCTCGTAGAGAAGCGATATCTTTATCTGTAAAAATGTATTTTATTGTATTTGCACCTACATATTCTCATATATACACTTAATGTATTTTCATATGTCCTTAGAGTTTTATTATTCTTAAACAGGTTTTTCAAATTTTGTGTTAGTTCATGCCACATGGAATGGTTTGTTTATTCTATTGTATTTTCCAGTTTACAAACATAATATCTAGTGAGATCTGTAAGTTACAGTTAGATGCAATTCAACACTGGTTACTAAATTCTTTTATCTTTTTTTTTTTTTTTTTTTTGAGATTTCATTTGTTTCCTGGGGACATTCAAGGTATACAATCACATTATATGTAAAAAGTGATAATTCTGTCTTTTGTGCTAATCAAGATGTTAATATGCTCTTCTGCCTATTGTCACTGGCCTAAAAATTTCATAGCATTTGTCAGTGTGATGATGGGCAGTTTTGGCTTTTCCAAATTAAATGGAAATGATACTACTGCTTCAAGATAATCATGTGAGACACATAGATGGAGGTTTTCTTTCTATTCCAATTGTTGCAATTGTTCTGAATCCAAACCCTTTTAGTTAGGTGGGAAATCAACCTTACTGCATTTCAAACGTGCAATGAAATATCACCTCACATACAACAAGTGACAGTGAGGATGTGGAGAAAGGGAACCCTACTGCACTGTTGGTGGGAATGCAGGTTGGAGTAGCCACTATGGAAAACAGTATGGAGTTTCCTAAAAAAAAAAAAAAAAAAATGGAACTGCCTTTTGACAGCAATCCTATTTCTAGGGATATATCCTAAGAATCCCAGAACATTGATCAGAAAGAATATATGCACCCCTATGTTCCTAGGAGTAAGGTTATTTATAATAATAGCAACAGTCTATAAAAAGCCCAAGTACCCATTAGTAGATGAGTGGATAAAAAAGCTGTGATACATTTACACAATGGAATTCTGGTGGCTGTAAAAAAGAAAGAACTCGCCCTTTGCAACAGCATGGATGGGGCCTGGAGATGATTATGCTAAGCAAAATAAGCCAGTCAGTGAAAGACAAATACCATATGATCTCACTCATATGTAGAATCTAATGAACAAAAAACTGAGGAACAAAAGAAAACCAGAGGCCTGGATGGTGGCATAGAATGACAGATCTCAGAGGAGAGGGGGTTGAGGGACTGGAAGAGATTAGCCAAAGAACATATATGCATATATGCATAGCCCATGGACACAGACTACACTGTGATGAAGGTTAGGAGAGGGAGAGTTGGGGGGAGGGGAACAAAGGAGGGGAAACGGGGATATCTGTAATAGTGTCAACAATAAAAAAAATTTCAATTAAATTGTATATCCTAATATAACACGAACAAGACCATAAAATAAATAAAAGAAAAATCGAAATACTGATATATATGTATGTTAGAAACAAAGCAAGTACACCCGAAATGAATCACATCTCCCCCGTTTGTCCGCACTGCTAACGTGAGGGAGGGGTCTTGCCTGTAACTTAGCCCCTCGGACCTCAGACCCCAGACCCCCTCCGTCCGTGTAAAGCGGTGGCTATAAACCCTTTACTCTGTCTGCCCTTCCGCATGCCCCGACTCCGTGAGGGCTGCGCGGAGCGAAAGCCCACGAGACGCAGCGGAGCCCGTCCGGCGGGATCGGCCTGCGGGAGACAGTCGCGGGGGTGGCCAGGGAGGCACCGCGCTGCGCGCCTTCCTCCCGTGGGAGACGCCAGACGCGGCCAGGGAGGCCGGGCGCACAGCCAGCTCTCCAGCGCGTTCCTCTTGGGCCCAACCTGCTTCCCATAAGACAGCCTTCCTCCCGGGGCCTCTACCCCCACCCCGGGCTGGACTCAGCTTGAGGCTGGCGTCCCGGAACTTTGGCAGCCACCTGAGGATGCGGCGCCGCACCCTCTGCCCCACTCACCCCGAGCCGGTTGTCCGCTCGGCACCCGCGCCGCCAGGCCTGGGGTCTAACTTTCCCCACGGAGGAGAGAGAAGGGGGCGGGGAAAGCGAGAGCAAGAGGAGGGTGTTCCCTACAAAAAGGAACTAGAGCCCGCGGGGAGGGGGCGTTGCGGGGCTCAGGGCGAGGTGCGAATGGACACAGCCAGGGCTGACGTACCCACACCGAGGGCCCCAGACTAAACTCCGCCCAGCTCTGAGCACCCCCAGGATCAGGGCCATGGGGGGCGGGGCCCCTGCTAGGGTCGGCTTCCAAACAGAAAACGTGGGGGAGAAGGTAGCAAAGGAAAAAGACTTGTCTCGGTTCTAACGTGCAGTCCGCGGTGGTGTCTTATAAGAGACAGGCAAGTTCCAGAGCCTGTGAGGAAGGGCTCACCGAGCTCGGAAAGGAAGAGGAGCAACCACTCTCACAAGCCCCGTTCTTTCCCAACTGCTCCCACCCGAC
Organism: Furipterus horrens; assembly: GCF_987537825.1. Lineage (NCBI taxonomy): Eukaryota > Metazoa > Chordata > Mammalia > Chiroptera > Furipteridae > Furipterus > Furipterus horrens. The sequence goes on from NW_028327171.1 coordinate 57,920,077, forward strand.
GCCTGTGGCTGGGAACTGGCCTTGGCCGTTCGAGGCTGGCTGGAAACACTGGGCCCAGAGCCCAGGGTTTTTGTTTGCTTTTCTGCAGGATCGGAGCCTGCCAATTGGCTGTGGAAGGGAGGCCTGGGAAGAGGGGAGGGGAGCGGGGTGCCTGTGTTTTCCGACATTTGGTAAAAAATGGCATTCGTTAATTGCCCTCCTTAAACACAAAATCTTTTATTCAAACTAATGGGGTCAGGTCTGTGGTTGTCCATTGGGAGGAGCACAGGAACTGAGAGACTCTTAATGTCCCTGACCTTATAGAAAATCACAACTGGATAGAAGTAAATTAGATTGAGCTCAAACAAGTCCTTGGCAATGCTCCACTACGGGAGAAGTTTGGACAGGGAAAGGCACATGGGAGTGGAGGTCTGGGAATTTTCCGTTTTACTTTGTAGGTATGCCATTCGTTAGTAGTATGCCTCTCGAACAGATTTTTAAAATTCATATTGTATTTCTCAGTAATAATTGCCAGGACATAATCCAAGTATAGAGATAGTGTTATATTGAAAGCATAAAACAAGCTGGTGTCAAAACTACAACAAAACATGATACTACTTAGTAGTTTAAGTTCATAAGAGTGATCAATAATTTGAGCTCATGAATGCAAACATCTACAGTGGCCATATGAAAGATAACTAAATATTTAATAATAAAATATGTCTTGTGTAACATATTGCTGTGGGGGATAAAAAAATTATTGGAAGTATGTTATATGCCCCAAATCACAAGTTTTGAGGGGAAGTAAAATGATTGAAACCCATGTATGTGTTTCGGAAATTTCTGATCTGATATCATTTCAACTTGAATAAGGGACGACAAATTTACTGTTTTTGTATTAATCCTATTTTTAGTTGTTCTGTTGTTTCTTAGTCATAGCTCTTTACATTAATTTCTTTTTACTGGTTTTTCTTACATTACCAAGGTCTGCTTAGCGTTAATATTGTACCTCTTTATATAAAGATTAAAACAGAAGTCAAAACAATAAGGGGGGGAAAAAGACATTTCTGTCCACTCAGAATTCTATACCCAGTGAAGACACCATTAAAAAATGCATACAATATAAAAAAAATATTTTCAGATTATAAAAGCTGAGAGAATGTGTTTCCAGCTGTAATGCCGTACAAAAAGTACTAAATGAAATCCCCAAAATGTGGGAAACTCGACTGCATAATTTGCGGTATTGGGGGACTACGTTCGTGCTCTCCCCTGGAGAAAAAAATGACTGTATTAATGAGCCCTAATTGCATTAGCTTTATTGACATATTAATTACTTAGTTTATTTTTGGTAACTGAACCCCAACATTAGTTACCCTGGAGTTAGTCTTTCGATTGTATACTTGAGAAATTATTGTAACTATTAGTATTTGGTAGATGATTTTATATTTCTTGACCTCAGTTCTTTAGTCCAGTAGGGTCTATGTGTAAGGCATAAGCGAAATGGGACCCAAATAATTTTAACAAAACATAACAAAAATTTTGTTAAAAATTTTAACAAAAGATAATATGAAACAAGAGTAGGCTGAAGCTGGGTGTGGAGAAAAGTGAGCAAGGTGGGACAGAGGCTCTTTCCAGCAACTGAAACTTTCAATACTGATCCTCATTTCTGCTCCCAACTTTTTGGAGCTTAAGTACTCCAGGACTTCTACTATGTTCATACATTTTAACATAGACCAAGACAGTAAACTGTCCTTCCAGCTAATCAGTGTGATGAGAGATAATGGGAATATTTATACCTGTGTGAAGCATTAGATAAGAACAGGTTACCAACAACAATATGTTCCAGAGTGAAGTCTCTTATAAGAATTCTCCTTAGGGATGAATTTAACAGAAACATTATGTTTCAACCAACTTCTTTGGCACATTATCAAGGAAAAGTCAATAAAAACAAAATCTTGCAGTGAAATCGTTGCTCTTTACAGCACCTGTAATGGAAGTTTTTGCTCTTTTTAGAACCTCACGTGATTACTTAGGACTAATTTAGGGCAGTCTCACCCAGTCAATGGCAATTTAAGAACACATTCTGGCCCTGGCTGGGTGATTCAATTGGTTGGCACTTTGTCACATACACCAAAAAGGTTGCAGGTTCAATTCCCAGTCAGTGCACATACCTAGGTTGTGGGTTCGATCTTTGATTGGGACACTTAGGGGAGGCAACCGATTGATGTTTCTCACATCAATGTTTCTCTCTCTCCCTTCCTCTCTCTCTAAATTCAATGAGCATATTCTCAGATGAGGATTAAAAAAAAGAAAAGAAAATTTGATTAGCATTGTTTACATCAAACCAGCTTTTATTTAAAGCTACAGATATGTCCCTTACCAGTGTGGCTCAGTAGGTTGGGTGTCATCCTGCAAAACAAAAATTTTCCAGTTCAATTCCCGGTCAGACCCTATGCCTGAGTTGCAGGTTCGGTTCCTGTCAGGCACGAACAAGAGGTAACCAATCCATGTGTCTCTCCCTCTCTTTCCTTCTCACTTCTCCTCTCTCTAAAAATAAATAAATAAAATCTTAAAAGCTACAATTATGGTGTCTATATGGGCATCTGATTATTGACTTTAGAAATAGAAACCCGCATTTTTCCTATATAATTTGATTTTCAGTCTTATAACTAAAATCAGATGTGGCCTGCTAAGGTTAATTTGAGTTTGTATTCTGTTAACTTTAGCTTTTTTTTTTTTAGTCATCAATTTTTTTTTTTTTTTACTTTTTAAAAATTCTCCCCTGAGGACATTTTTCATCACTTTGAGAGAGAGAGAGAGAGAGAGAGAGAGAGAGAGAGAGAGAGAGAGAGAGAAGTATCAATATCAATGTGGAGAAACACCAACTAGCTGCCTTCTGCATGCACCCCGACTGGAATAAAACCTGCAACCCTTTGATTTATGGCATGACGTTCCAGCCAACTGAGCCATATGGGCCAGGGCTTTTACTTTGTTTTTTATTGTTTATGCTATTACAGTTGTCCCTATTTTTCCCTCTTTGCCCACCTTCACCCAGCCCTTGCCACCTCTTCCTTTAGGCCATCACTCTGCTTTTATGTGATACATTCAAGTCACTTAAACAAGTACTGTATTGGGATAAATAAAGAATTCAATGGGCCATTACTAGGGACTAATCTCCCAGATGACAGAAATAATAATCAATACTTTCTATCATTGTTCAACCAGCTAAAAATCCACTTAGATTATTCTCTTATGTAATCTTGTTTTTGCTCACAAAAATGAAAATTAAGATTTCTGCTAAATACATGTAAAAAACAATGTTCATCATGATGTGCTCATGATCTCTTTGTAGCGTAATGATCAGGAAAGGGAAATGTGTCAATTTTATGAGATTTGACATTTGAGAATGCAAAATTATTAATGTTCACCTAAACACTCACATACTATTATTCTTTTAACTATGCTATAAATTTGCCTGAAATTGACAATTCAATGTATTGTGAATTGAATTGTGTATTCCAAAAAAATCTCTTGAAACCATAACTCCTGGAACCTGTGCATGTGATCTATTTGGAAATAAGCCTTTGCAGTGGTAATCAAGTTAAGATGAGACTATATTACATTAGTCCTAATCCAATGAGTGTCATCTTTATAAGAGAGAAATTTGGACAAAGAACAACATGTAATAATAGAGGCAGAGACTAGGCTAATGTGTCTGCATCCAAGGATTCCCAGATCAGTGTGTGTACAAGAGGCAACTGATCAATGTTTCTCTCTCTCTCTTTCTCTCTCTCCCTTTCTCCTCTGGAATTAATAAATCAATATTTTTAAAAAGGATTTAAATATATCTGTATAAGCAGAAAGATAAGTTATTTACTATGTTCTGTGAAAAATAAAGAAGGAAATGTAATATTAAATTTAAAGGATTATTATAATGTTCTTTTCTACATTGAATTGAGTATCATATTAACATTTAGAACAAAGCTTATGACGGTAGTCTTTAGATTCAAGACTAATGACTTTTCTTTTGTTGCTTTTAGATTCTCTTTTTGTCTTTAACCTTTGACATTTTTATTATGATGTGTCCTGGTGAGGGCCTCTTTGGGTTCATCTTGTTTGAGCCTTTATGTGTTTCCTGGGTTTTATATTAATTTCCTTCACCAGGTTAGGAAAGTTTTCCATTATTTTTTCAAGTAGGTTTTCAATTTCTGTCTCTCTTCTCCTTCCGGCACCCCCATGATGCAAATGTTGGTATACCTGAAGTTGTTTCAGAGCCTCCTTACATTACCCTCAGTTCTTAAATGGTTTTTCCTTTTTGCTGTTCTGATTGGGTGTTTTCTGCTTCTTTATCTTCCAAATCGCTGATTTAATCCACACTTTAGCTACTATACTATTGATATCCTGTAATGTATTTCTCATTTCAGTTACTGTATTCTTCATTTCTGACTGGTTCTTTTTTTTTTTTTTTTTTGTTTTGTTTTTGTTTTTTATATATTTATGCAAATTTTATTGAAATTTATTGTAAATAAAGATTTTCTCAGTGGTCTAGAAAATCAACGTGAATGTCATTCAGCTTTTATTGAACAGGGATGACATCCCTTCCACTTATTGCACAAACTTGGTAACTTTGAGACAAAAACAGTAGCACATCCATTTGAAGATTTGTCTGAAAAACTAGTCCATATTTTAGTGGCTTAGTGTCAGAGTTCCCTCCCCATTCTACTGTTGCTATTGCGATGACATACAGGATGAAAGATTAATTTCTTGACCAACTAGTCAGAAAACTTGAATGCAACATGGGTTATTCAGAAAATTCAAATGAGAGGTCCTAACTTACTAAGCCAGTTGAGTGTGTGGTTTTGGTGTCTAAGCTAAAAAAAAGTAGCTATTATGATAAAAAACAGCGAGAACTATTATGTGGTTGTTCACCAGTTCTGCACGCACTTTCACGTCCTCCCAGAGACAACCATGAATCCCTCACTGTGCCTGTGACCCTCACCCGGCACTGCCACCATGCTCACAGGCTGGATTCAAGCTGCAAAGATGTCATCTCTGGCAACTGGGGAGTGCAATAAAGAACTTCCAGAAGGGAAACTAAGGAGAAAGCCAACATTTCAGCATTTCAAAACCAAAACTCCACTTGCACAGTAAAAACCTCAGGCCAAGTCTGACAGTCAAGTGATGGTCATTTTCAGGGTCAGGCTCAGAGACTGAAAATGCAAGTCCCAGGTTCTCCTGGATCACTAGGGTGAAAGATGGCCTAGGAGTATACTGCTGGCTGCATAAAGTAGAGGTAGAAAGCTTGGAAGTTCTGGGATGCGAGGGGAATGGATCAAACGTCCCTGCACCTTCCAATTTTTCTTGCGCATCCTTCATTAGAAAGCAAACCTCCCTGATTTTCAAGTCAGCACCTTTGCAACTTATCCCCTCTGCCAGCCAGCCCACAGGGCTTCTGCTGGTTTCCAGCCTCTCATGCTTGGCCATCCCCAGTTAGGGGCCAAAGACATTTCTTCTTGCCTTCAGTTCAAATTGCCTAACTAGCTGTACTTTTCCCTCCCCCCAAGCTATTACTTAATGTTTAACCCCCAATTTAGGCATATGCTGCTAAAATAAATGTTCCCTAAGCTCCCTCTGTGGGGTTCTAGAAAGTAGATAGTTCAACATGCTTTTTTAGAGGAGACTTGAATGAGGCCATAGGTAAGCCACCTTCAGCCTGACCAGAAGGTCAGGGCTGACGGTGGTGGGGACTGGCAGGCAAGGCTGAGGGCCCCCTTGGGAGCAACCTGCCCTTGCTGCTGGCAGGCCACTCAAGTGCTAAGGGCCAGTGCACTTAGGTTAAGCCAGGACTGGCCTCAGTTTATTACCAAGGATGCCGATACAAGTCATAGTTTAATCATGACAGTTAGAATGTGCATACAGTGGTGGGATTAAAAATCTAAGCAAGTTCACTGACGTGTACACAAGGGACTCCTTGGAGATGCAGGCTATGTAGGTGCTGGCCCAATCCAAGAGCCACCAACTCATCTTTCTGAAAACTAAATACTCAGCCTGAAACTCACTCTCCCCCCAGCTGGGCCCCCCCAGGTGTCCGCGAAGCACTGGCAGTCAGGATGCATCTGGGGACTTCTGTGTACACATGCACAGAAGAAATGTCCTTCTGCTGCACTTGGTGCTCTCATAGTGGGGTCAGGGGACTCTCCTAGGTGATCTGCTGAGGAACATAAAATCCAATATCCAGCAGCTGGGTGGTAATTTAAGAAAGGAAGCTTAATTTGTAAAAAGGGAAGGAGGTAGAGGAAACCTCAGAGTCCCCTACCACTCCCAACAGTGCAGAAAATATTAAATACAACAACAAAACCACAGTTCTCTCTTTTGGGCCAATTGGATTTCAGATAAAAGTAGCTACTGCCTGCTCCGAGAAGCCTGCTGTAAGTAATGCCCAGTGGGGGTGGGGACAGGGACAGGGAGTGCTCAGCATGCTCAAGACCAAGGGGGCCAGAAACTGCTCTGCTACTAGGATGCCTGGCAGCCCTCAGGACGTGTGCGCTGGCTTGTCCTTCACCGGCTCCCAAGCAGCTGGAGTAGCTTCCTTGCAATAATTCCACTATCAACAGGAACTGGTATTTAACGACCGAACCCATCTAGAGAAAGAGACGGTGGTGTGATTCTTCCATCCATTGCTAACCAAGCAGAAATCACAACACCCCAACCAGTCAGCCCCAAAACTTAAAACCAACATGTTATATCCTCTACGTACACATACACATATATTAGAGGCCCCTGCCAAGTGCAACTTGGGCCTCACGTGTCTAAGACCCTCACCCACAGCCTTGACTCAGCGTATTAGTATGGTCAGTCTCATGTACATTATCCGACATTTTAAAAAAATCAGCAAAATAGGTTTAAGCACGTGCTTCTAGGGCCTATTTACAGTTCACAGGTTTGTGAGTTCACACGTTACAGTAGTAGCTCCATCAAAAACAGGCTCAGCTAAACATTCAAGTAACAAAAGCGCTATGGGGCTTTGAACCCCAGCAAAGTGAGGTCTGTCCACTGCCTGCAATGGGCAGCCCCACCAGGAGGCAGAGGGGATGCCCAGGGCCACTGAGTCCTGGCTTAGGACAGCTGGGGCCCCAGGACTCAGTGCATGCGATGACGAAGCCCAGTGAGGCCATGCCAGCAAGTGTCAACCCCTCTTCTCAACAGCAGCCTGTCTGTGGTTTCCCCCTCCCACGCCTCTCAGTTAGCTGCAAGCAGGCCCAGGAGCCTCCGCATCCCAGCTCAGCTGTGCACTTCTGGGCCGTTGGGGGTCAGCTTTGCCTTCCTCTCCACACACGGTCCCTTGGCCGAGTACTGCACCAGCAGGAAGGGCTCCTTGGTCTCGCCATCCCCTACGATGCTCTCCTCATCCTCTGACTGGCTGATGCGCTGTAACCGCAGGTAGCACCAGCAGCCCAGGATCAAGGCCCCCAGGGCAGCAATGGCAATGAGGATAACAATGACTGTGACCACACCTGTGGTGGGACTGTGGTCCATAATAGACATGGTCAGCGCTGGGGGAGGCTTTCTCAGCAGGAAGCTCTTGGGGGATGACCGGCTCAGTGAGGCTGGAACTTGGGCTGGACACGAGAGCCCATGGCGCCGCCCGCAGCCTGGCTTGATCGCCCCGCAGCAGTCCTGCGGGCCCGACTCCGCCCGCCCGCTTGCCCGGTCCGGCGGCGGCGCACACTCGGGACGCCTGACTGGTTCTTTTTGTTTGCTGTTGAAGTTCTCACTAAGTTCCTGAGTATCTTTATAACCATTGTTTTGAATCCTGTATCTGATAGTTTGCTTGCCTCCATCATTTAGCTGTTCTTCTGGAGATTTCTCCTGTTCTTTCATCTGGGACCGGTTTCTTTTTTATGGGCGAATAGTATTCCATTGTGTAAATTTCCCACAGTTGTTTTATCCACTCATCTACTGATGAACACTTGGGCTGTTTCCATATCTTGGAAATAATAAATAATGCTGCAGTGAACATAGTAGTACTTATGTTCTTACAAATAGTGTTTTGGGTTTATTCAGATAAACTTCCAGAAGTGGAATTGCTGGGTCATAATGCAATTCCATTTTTAATTTTTTGAGGTACCTCTATATTGCTATCCACAGTGGCTACGGTATCTTTATCTGGTTTTGGAATTAGGATAATAATGCTGGCCTTGTAAAATGAGCATGGGAGTTTTCCCTCCTCTTGAATTTTTGGAAATAGTTTAGATTCTCTGTTTCTTCCTGACTTAGTTTTGGAAGTTGTATGTTTCTAGGAATTTATCCATTTCATCCAGTTTGTCCAATTAGTTGGCATATAGTTGTTCATAATATTTTCATACAATCATTTATATCTCTTTGGTGTCAGTTCTCTTTCATTTCTGATTTTCCTTATTTGGGTCCTCTTTTTTTTCTTGATGAGTCTTGTTAAAGGTTTGTCAATCTTGTTGATCTCTTCAAAGAATCAATTCTTGGATTCATTGATCTTTCGTATTGCTTTTTAGACTTTTTCATTTATTTCTGCTCTGATCTACATTATTTCCTTCTTTCTACTCACTTTGGGCTTTGTTGTTCTTTGAAAAGTTCCTTTAAGTGTACAGTTAAATTGTTTATTTGAGGTATTTCTTATTTCTTGAGATAGACCTGTCATTCTATGAATTTCTAACTTAGGACTGCTTTTCCTGTGTCCCACAGATTTGGGGTTGTTGTGTTATTGTTTTCATTTATTTCAAGATATTTTTTATTTTTTCTTTGATCTCATTGTTAACCCATTCATTGTTTAATAACATGTTACTTAGCTTCCATGTCTTCGTGTATTTTTCACTTTTCTTTCTGTGATTGATTTTTAGTTTCATAACATTATGGTCAGAGAAGATGTTTGATATGATTTCACTCTTCTTAAATTTACTTAAACTTGTTTTGTGTCCTAACGTGTAATCCATCCTATAAAACATTCCATGTGCACTTAAAAAGAATGTATATTCTTTCGCTTTGGGATGAAATGCTCTGAAGATATCAATGAAATCCATTTGATCTAGTGTGTTGTTTAAGGCTGCTGTCTCCTTGTTGATTTTCTTTCTGGAAGATCTATCCATTGAAGTCAGTCTGGTTTAAAATCCCCTACTAAGACTGCATTTCTGTCAATCTCTCCCTTTATGTCCATCAAAATTTGCTTTACATATTTTGGTACTTCTATTAGGTGCAAAAATGTTTACTAGGGTTATATCCTCTTGTTGAATCAACCCATTTACCACTACGTAGCGCCCTCTTTGTGTCTTATATAGCCTTGATTTTTAAGTCTATTTTGTTAGATATAAGAATTGTTATCCCAGCTTTTTAAAAAATTTTATTTCCATGAAATGTCTTTTTGCATCCCTTTACTTTTAGTCTGTGTGTATCTTTCATTCTGAGGTGAGTCTCTTGGAGAGGGCATATGAGGGTCTTGTCTTCTTATCCATTCAGCTACCCTATGTCTTTTGATTGGAATGTTTAAGCCATATACTTTTAAAGTGATATTGATAGATATTTATTGCCATTTTATTTATTAACTATTTTGGTTTTTTCTTTTTTCTTCTTTTTCTTATAGGAAGTCCTTTAACATTTGTTGTAATACTTGTTTGGTAGTAACAAACTTCTTTTACTTTATCTTGTTGGAAAGCTCTTCATTTCTTCTTAAATTTGAAATGATAGCCTTGCCAGTTAAAGTAGAATTAGTTGTAGGTCCTTGCTTTTTAACACCTTGAATATTTTATATCAATCCTCTCTGTCTGGAAATGTTTCTAGAGAAATCAGATGACATTCTTATGGAAGTTCCTTTGTAGGTAACTAACTGCTTTTCTTTGGCCACTTTTAAGATTCTTTCCTTGTGTTTAAGCTTTGCCATTTTAAGTAAGATGTGTCTTGTTGTGGGCCTCTTTGGGTCTATCTTGTTTGGGACTCTCTGGGCTTTCTGGACTTGTATGTCTTTTCTCTTCCCAGGTTAGAAAGATGTTTGGTCATTATTTTTTTAATAGGTTCTCAATCTCTTGCATCTCCCTCCTCTTTCTAGTTTACCCATAATGCAGATGTTGTTACTCTTCATGTTGTGCCAAAGTTCCCTTGAACTCTCCTCATTTTTAAAATTATTTTTGCTTTTGTTGTTCTGATTGGTGTATTATTTTACCTTGTCTTTCAAATCACTGATTTGATCCTCGGCCTCATCTAATCTACTGTTTATTTCTTCCGGTGTATGTTATTTCAGATATTGAATTCCTTATTTCTGACTGTTCCCTTTTTATGGTGTCTATGTCTTTTATCATGCCATTGAGCATCTTTATAATCATCACTGAATTCTATATCTTATAAATTACTTGCCTCCTTTTTATTTACTTCTAATTCTGGAGAATTATCTTGTTCTGTCATTTTGGGGCCTGTGTTTTTGTCTCCCCTTTCTGAATGCCTCTTTGTGTTTGGTTCTATGTATTAAGTAGATATTCAAAGACTCTGCTGCTGGCCTACGTTATATGTTGCCTTGACTGGTCCTCTATCAGCAAATCACTGCTTGTGGCTCCCTCTGCTGGGCCTGAGTATGTGCAGGCAGAAAGAACCAAGCTCAGCACCAAGGCCAGCTATTACCAGCACCAGAACTCCCAGAGACCCACCTTCCCCTGTAGGCTGTCTCTTAGGATTAATATCTGAAAGTGCCTCCAGATGTACTACTTAGCTAAACGGCATAATCTCCACAGGTGGAGCAAGAGGGATTTCTGCAGTTGGGGCTATTACCCCCTTCCCCCACCTCCCTGCCCTGAGGCCGATGCCACATGGAGGTGAGTGCTCTGCCTGAGAAAGATGACTTCTGCAGTGTGGGGAATGACTGAGCACAGGGATCCTAGTGACTGACCCTTCAGCTCTTCCCTCAGAACCACCAACCCCAGACTCTCCTGATATGACTCTAGTCAGTCCTCTCTGCCCTTCCTCTGCTGGAGCCCAGGGCTGCAAATGAAATTTTCTGTGTTGGCCCTTTAAGAGTCTGTCTGTATCTCTAGCTGTCTTCCTCCGGCAGGCAGAAACCACGTTGTTTTCACAGCTGGATGTTATTTGGGTTCCTTTTTAAGTTCTGGTTCTCTAGGCTGGGGAACCCAGGTTGGGGTTCAGAACCCACACTTTTTAGGGGGAATCACCCCACCCCCAGTCACTAAAATATCTCTGCAGAACTTCAGCTGCTACCTGCTGAGCCCAGATTTTCACATTTCTTACCCATCTCTATGTGGTGATGTGAGTTCTTCCGTAAGTCCTTGGTTATAAGGCTTCTCTCCAGCTAGTGTTCAGTTCGCTATTCAGAATTATTTTTCTATAATTTAGCTGTAATTCTATTTTGGACCTGAGAGAAGGTTAGTGTAGCTTCCACCTACTCTGCCACCATCTTGGATCTCTATTCCAAAAATATTTAAATGATCAGGTATTCAAGTGTTTTGCTATTAAATCATTTGGATTAAATGAAATAGTACACATGAATATATTTTGGAAATGTATTGACCCTAGACAAATTTGGATTCCTCAAAGAATGATTTGAAACTGAATTCTTTGTTAGTAAATAAGGATCAACGAGAATGTTTATTTTCTTCTTTTATCTCCCTCTTGGGTTTTTTCTCTCCTCCATTAACATTAACATGAGGATAGTCCATTTAAAAGGCAGATAAAAATGTAGGCTAAAAATAATATAACACTTCCCCAGCTACTTACTTGCTATAACAGCCAAGTATGTAAAACAGTTTTTATTAGAACTCTGACATTAACTAACATTCTGCATGTTTTTTGTATTGAATGAAGTATAGCATGACTTGGGCCTGAAACTCAGACTCCTACTAAACCAATTTAATTCTGTATATTTTGTATGTTCATATGGAAAACTCTGACTCCAAAAAACCTCCGCTGCCTTGCGGCATACCTCTTCAGGGGAAAGGCTAAGGGAGTAAACCCCGACAGAAAATCCGGAGCCGGAGTCCCTAAGGCGGTTTGACGTTGTAGTCAACACCGGCAACTCCTGCGGCGCACCTGAAGCCAAGCTGTATTGACTCCGTCTTTCCCTTGGACCCTTCAGCTGCGAAGAGAGGGGGGGTCTGCTGCATGAGCAACAGCAGACCCTCCATATCACCCTGCTCAGGCTCTGTAGCTTCAGCTTCACTGGAGAGGACACTCCAGTGTCATCGCAAGATGTCGATTCAGCACGGGAGGAGACAGATACCGTGTCACTCCCGAGTTGGACTGCACAACCATTCTCAGCGGTGCAGATAGACTCTTAAGAAGCTACACCATCGTCTCTCGAGACGGACGGCTGCCGACGACGACGATGGGACTAAAATGTCTTTACCCTTGTGTTTTAAAACTTCTCTTTAAAAGAATAACACTTTAGCAAGTTTCTTTCTGAACCAATCATTAAAATGTAACATTGCATTAAAATGGTATATATTTGTTGTTTGCTTTGCTATCTCTCTCTGCAGCACTCTAAAATTTTGGCAGGAACTATGTTAGTTCAGAGTAATTTAGATGGACATTGGTGTATTTTTCAAGCTCTACATGGGAGATGCACTTCAGCCTTGGCATCTGTCTAGAAACTTGATTCTCAAACCTGGCTACCCCTTAATCTGGAAAAAATAAAAAAAAGAAAAAAATCAGTCCTCATCCACAGAGATTCTGACTTTATTGTTCTGATGTAGGGTCTAGAAATCAAGTACTGTTTCTAGTGATAGTATTGTAGTGGAGCCAATACATTTTTCTCTCTCTTATTTCTTTCCTCTGCTTCTCTGTATTACAATACATTTATTTTCTAATTGCTGGATGGCTTTTTCTGCTTCTTTATTTTAATGGCAGAAAATGGTCCCTACAAACAAAGGAGATGGTCATCTTGTAAATGCTTGGTTGCTTCTGTAGGAACCGCCAGATAAAGTGTGTTCCATGGTAGATGTTCAGTTTCTAGAAAAAGAAGCAGAGAGCAGGTAATAGTGCCCAGTTAGAGTGATTACCTAGGACTTTTACTTCCCTTTCCCATGCTGACAAGTGAAATAGGGCACCTCAACAGAACTTTCTAACTGCATTTTAAAATAATCTTTTTTAAAGATTTATTTATTTATTTTTAGAGGGAGGGGAAAGGGGAGAGAAAGAGAGGAAGAGAAACATCAATGTGTGGTTGCCACTCTCACACCCCCTCTGGGGACCTGGCCCACAACCCAGGCATGTGCCCTGACTGGGAATTGAACCAGCGACCCTTTGTTTCGCAGGCCAGCACTCAATCCACTGAGCCACACCAGCCAGGGCTAAAATAATTTTTTGATTGAAGTATTTTCACTTTGATACATAAAATTAATTTTTAATATGTGATTTTTTTTTCTTTAAACTGACTGAAAATACTTTCTGGTAGTCATCATGTTCTTGAACCTTAGTTTATCTGATGAAGGGATTTTGATGGGTACAGGGAGTTTTGAGAATTCTTTAGGTATTCTATGCTTTTTTGTTGGATATGTGGTTTGGAAATATTTTTAACCTATCTCTAGCTTGTCTTTTTATCTTCTTCCTTTCTTGTGCTTGCATTGGGCTTATTTTGCCTCTCTTTATTTAATTTCTTGTGATAGAAAGTTAAAGTATTGACTTGAGACCTTTCTTCTTTTGTAATGTAAGAATGTAATGCTATAAAATTTCCTCTCAGCAGTACTTTAGCTGCATCCAATATATTATAATATATTGTATTTTTATTTTCATATGGTGTATATCCTTTATATGTCTTCTTTCACCCATGGATCACTTAGAAGTGTGTTATTTAATTTATAAGTGTTTAGAGGTTTTCTTCTTGTCTTTCAGTTTTTGATTTCTAATTTGACTCCATTATGATCAAAGCACCCATTCTGTATGATTTCAACTCTTTTTAGTTAGTTGAGATTTATTTTATGAGCAAAGATATGATCTATTTGGCACGTGTTCTATAGGCACTTGAAAAAAACATGTATTTTGCTGTTGTTTGCTGGGAGGTTCTTTATATGTCATTTATTCCCTGTTGGTTGTGTCCTTCAGATCATCTACATCCTTGCAGATTTTCTGTATAGTAATTCTCTCAGTCGTTCAAGAGGCATGTGGCACTCTGGGTTTTACTTAAATCTTTTATGTTTAGCAGACAATCACCCTGGCCTACCTTTTTGGACTGTGGTTCTAATAATCATTTAATTTTCAGAACCTTTGTAATGTTAATTTTGTCCACTTAATCTGGTAGTAATGGAGCCACCACTAGTCCTTATTTGTACTAATTGAGGGTTTCACTCAGTGAGGGAATGAAGTCTCAGGCCAGCAGGGTCAAGAGGTTTCTGGAGCCAAGCTTTTTGTGGCTGAATCCCCACCTGCCTTGCTATCTCTCAGTTAATGAGGGGAGTCCCAGGTCCACAGACCTGTAATATTTTAATGTCAATACTTTATTGTTATTCACATTTGCTACCATAACCACTAACTCAGAGTTCATTGGATAATTTGACTAGAGCTTCTCCTTCACTGCTAGCCCAAACCCATCATAAGTAGGATCCTGGGCATGATGGCTAGGTTGGTTTTTTTTTTTTAACTTTAATTTAAACACACACAGAGACAAAGAAAAAACATAGCACATCCATATGTGCCATATTTATAACATATTGATTTCACCAATTACTAAATGTGACCCGAGTGGTGTTTTGAAATCAAACAATTCAAATTAGCATGTAGTGTGACAGGATGATTAGGGAGGTGATTCGCATATGACAGTGACTTCCTTCTTACTGAAGAATGTGCAGTTAAATTTAAGCAAACACATATGCAAAGCATGAACTTCCCTACATGTTCCATACAAAGCTATTGGGTACTGTAGTGTGCCAGGTGCTTTGCATTTATTTCATTTCACCCTCAAACAATCATATGATGTAGGCCTTATTATTTTAATTGTATTGAGCAGGAAGCCAAAGCTTGGAGAGGATAAACTTTCCCAGGATTAAGCAGAGGTGAAGCCAGTCAGCTACTTGCATTTCATTATATTATAAAACCTTTAAGAGAAGGAAAGCTAAAGGGCTAAAGGATAAGGTCAGTACAGTGAACAAGTCTGAACACTGAAGAGCATGGTGGGAATGTCATGTTTCATTCTTAGCACCTCATTTCAAATGAGGTTATGGAAAGTGAAAATGTCTTTAAAAACAGTCGTCAGAGTAGGAGAGAGCACCAGAATCATGGCTTCATCTGAAAAACAGCCCAAACCAGGGAAATTTAGCCCAGAAAATAGAAAGTTTAAGGTAGAATATGAGTGGGATCATTGTCTTGAAGCATTTAAAAAATATTTTAGAAGTGTCTTTGCATCTCAGTGTGTTAGAGCTGAAAACAGAAACAAACACACACACACACGCACAAAGACCACAAATTTCACTTGGTGTAAGATGTCATTTTCCAATCATTTTTATAAAAGCTTTCAAGACCTACCTCTTGCCTATTCTCAAAGGCCTACCTGGCAAGTATATTAAATAAAGAATTCTAGTCAAGCATGTTCCCTGCCCAGCCCCCAGCAGTTAAACCTGAAAAGGGAAAATCAGAGGGGTTCACTTCTTTGTGTGAGTGATCATACACAATATTTAATCATGGAAAAAGCTCATCTACAAATACAATGATGATGATAACGATGCCATTAAAATTATGCAGAACCATGTACATTTGGCCTTGATGGTCCCTGAAAGCTAGAACTCACATAGCATAGCGAATAATAATGTGACTTTCATGACCCTCTCTCTAGGAGAGCTCTAGTAGATTTAGGTATTGACAATCTTCCTCCAGCTGCCTTGGAAGAAGACACATGATTTGCCTACTTTTATCCAATCAGTCCAATCAAAATATATACCAAAGTCTGTATAATGACCTGTACAGTCTGGCAGTTTGAGCTCATATCCTTGTTTTCTCCCTCTTGCTTTTACTCAAGAATGCTGGCCTCTTTCTGATTTTTGAATATTCAAGGCACAAATGCTGCAGCGTCCCACTGGAAACCTCTTCCCCAGAAAACCATGTTTTTGCTCTCTCACCCCCTCAAATCGTTTCTTAAATATGAAGTTTTTTCTGATTATTCTATTTTAAATTGTAACAAATATATTTTAGTTATTTACTATTTGTTTTATATTTTTTACTTATTTATATATTTGTTCAGTTTATGACTATATTTATTAAGTTCATATTCTGCTTCCCCTAAGGAATATGAGCTTTAATAGTTTTAGGAAAGCAAAAATTAAAAAAGAATCCATGTACAATGTGGATAGATTTTGAATTTAAGAATACATTTAGGGAGATGCAAACCAAAACCACAATGAAATACCACATCCACCTGTTAGAATGGTTATATTATCAGCAAAACAGGTAATAACAAGTGATGAAGAGGTAGTGGAGTAAAAAGAACCCTCATACACCGCTGGTAAGGATGTAAATTGGTGCAGCCACTATAGAAAACAGTACGGAGTTTTCTCAAAAAATTAAATATAGAGTTACTATCGGACCCCTCCCCCGCAAATTGAAAGCACTTATTAGTGAAAATTTATGTACACCTGTGTTCATTGCAGCATTATTCACAGTGATCAAAACATGGGAAAAAATTGAAGTGTCCTTCGATAAATGATCGGATAAAGATATTGTACATATATACAATAGAGTACTACTCAATGATAACAAAAAAAAATGAAATACTGCTGTTAGCAACAACACTGATGGATCTTAAGAATATCACTAAATGAAATAAGTCAAGAACCATATGATTTCACTCATATATGGGATATAAAACTGAACAACAAACAAACAAGGCAAACAAACAAAAACAAAAACTCATAGACACAGACAACAGTATGGTGGTTGCCAGAGGAAAAGGAGGGAAGAGGGCTGTTTGAAAGGGGTAAAGGGGAACAAATATATGGTGATGGGAGGAGATTTGACTTTGGGTGGTAAATACAATGCAATAGACAGGTGACATATTATAGAATTTTTCAGTTGAAACCTATATAATGTTATTAACTATTGTAACCCCAATAAATTTAACAAAGGTTAAAAAAGAATAAATTTTAAAAGAAAGATACAAATATTCATGAGAAGGACAATGAAATTTTAACAAATGTTGGAAAACATAGGAAATGTCCTTAGATGGGGTAACCTAAGATAAAAAAGTCAATTAATCCAAAAGTAATGTATTAATTTAATATACAAAAAGTTATGACTTTTTTAAATTGTGTAAAATTATGTTGAAATTATGGGGGAAAATATGTGCCCCAAAATAGTCAAGGAAAGTGTTGAAAATATAATTTTAAAATAGTTTAAAGTAATAGGGCCATTGAATATTTCCTGCAACAGTGTTTCCTCACAAAAAGTTATTTTTCTATTCAAATAGCTTATTTGGGAAGTGATGTTAAGAAGTACCAGTAGGGTATTGGGAACTAATTACTCCTGGTTCTCTCCAATTTCTCTTCAACTGCAGGTAGAGGCACTGACTGCCCTTGTTTCAAACTATCCTCTCAAGAATGATTATCCTAGTGAAGAGTTTTAGAAGACAGAGTCAACCTCTCTCTCCAAGGAAAAGGACAGATTATTTATAGTCCAGAATAAGAAGGATAACATCTCCTTCTGGGGCAGAGATTGGGCAGGTTGGCTTGTAGCCCATTTTAAAAGATTTGGGTTCCCTTACCTCAAGGTTCCTCTTCTGTGGTGCAACCCACTGCATGTGCAAGCATCATCTGGCCTTTCTAAATCACTCCGTGGGAAGTGAGGTTCAGGGAACTGAAGCAAGAAGATGCTGATCCACTGTCTACTGCTGCTACTGTAAGTAATAAGCTGATTTTTGTTTCTGGAAAAAAACAAAAGAAAGAAAGAAATGATTTTTCTGGTGTGTATTTATTGGCTTTCAAGTGTAACTGCTTTGCCATTGGCTCAACGTTCACAAACACATGATAATTTTTTAAAGTTTTGATAATCTAGTTTATACTTTTGCTTGTTTGACTCTGAGTTTTTTCTTTCCATCATAATTATCCAGTTATGCATTTTTAATTTGGGGAGCATATGACTACTAGGAATAGTTTGTCTATAGGCTCTAGAAGTAAAGAGTGAAAATGTTAGAGTATTTTAAACAATGTTTATTTCCAGTGAATATGGAAATTTTAGTTCCTTTCTATTTTGAGGTATATGTTTCCTGATTAAGCACATGTTGCCTGTAGGTTTAGCGTCTTCCAGCTAGTATTACAAGGAAAGAAACTTTGTTCACTTCTCATTTATTAGTCAAACATTTTTCTTCAACTTCCCTAGCCCATTGGTTCTTGTTCCATCATAATGTGTATTAGTCAGGGTTTTCCAGAGAAACAGAATCAATAGGATAGTTACCTATCTATCTATCATCTATCTACCTATCTATTATCTATCTCTCTGTATTGAGATTGGTCCATTTTAAATAATTGGCTCACATGACTGTGGAAGTTGGGAAGTCCAAAGCCTGCTATTTCTATGTTAATTGGTGGGATTTTTTCTTCCTTTTGTCAAAATAAGCATCCAAAGAAGGTTCCTCTAATGGATCTTCAAGGGGTCTCCTGCCAAATAACAATGTTTTTGGACATAGAAAAAAATATATGAGAAATGTTATTGCATCTACCACAAAATTAGACTGAGTTTCAGTCATGACCTGACAATATCCATTACACATTATTTGTTTTCTTTTTTCCATTTTCCTGTTTTATTTATTTTCTGAGAAACTTTATTTTGAATCTGTACCACTTTATTTAACACTTACTAAAGCTGTCTAAAAACCATGTGCAGTTTATTTACAATATTATACACTAACTATGTTTGAAGATTACATAAAAATTTTACAGAACTATAACTAATATGAAAGGTATGTGAAATACTACTTAGAAGCTTTAAAAATTTGGGGGTACAGAATTTTGCAAAGATTATTTTGGTTTATAAGTGTTACTCAAACACTGGCTTGAAATAAGATGGACAAAAATGTAAGTGAGTAGAATATCAACAAATAAGAAACTAAAAATGTTTGGCTATAAGATAAAATATCCTACAGTTGAAATGCTCCCTTGTAGCAATGGGAATTTATAAAATGGGAAAGAAAGGTTATTCCTTAAAAGTCTTTCATGAAGAATAAGCTCTTAGTAATAGTCTGTAAAAACATTCAGAAAGAAAGTTTCTCAAATTATTTATCACCAAACTTATGTTTTCAGTAGTGATTGTAGCTGTGAGTTTTAAATATTTATTGTCCTTTAGGGGAAGTCTCAGTTTTCTCTAGTGAGTAGGAGATGAGGGCTGAGGGGAAAAAAAAAAAAAACAATCAGCAAATTTAGATTCAAGTAAATATCCTGGTACAAATATAAACACTGAGTGGAGAGTTGCAAAAACTGGCACGTCCAGGTATTTTTAGCTATACTCTTAAAATAGGAGTGTAGATTTTAAGTTTGCTTAATTTGATCTCTTATCAGGAAGTAAGAGCTTCATCCTTCAAAGTTTAAAAAATATCAATAGATATATTTTCTTCTCCAGGTGCATCTGTGCTAATATTTACTGCTGTGGCTGAAGTGCATTCAAATATTCAGACAGTCCCAACCGATAAGTCGTGTTCTTGCACAATCAACATATCGGTATCTCTCCTGGAATATATGTTCAGAGTATCCAAAGTATGTTGTTGTCACGGCGACTTACATCAAGTATTATGTTATGCGCTTTAATGGATTCAGTGTACAGAAATCAAACATATAACTCATTTTCTCTGTTCTGATAGTAGGTACTGTGTAATCAATCTGTTTCATATCCAGTGTACCAATATTCATTATGTTGCTTAAGCATGCCTTTCCAATAATTGTTTTTGAAAATTGCACTTGTGCAATTATGGTTTCAACTTCAACAGAGTACTAGTCATTGTTTGTTATATTTAATGTGTTCATATATAAACGTATGCCTTTGAATATTGTAACTGATGTATGCTGATTTTACACCAGTGTGTTTCATATTGATAAGAGCAAGGCAAAAGGAAAAAAAACAGCCAATCCAGAAATCAGCAGACAAACACAGAAATTGTCACATACAGGTTTTTTCTTCTTGGCCTTTATCACTGACCACTATATGGAATCAGTGCCACCCACTTGTTTTCTTGCCCTTTAGGGATTCTTTCTGTTCCTTGACAAGTGGGGCAAGTGGCCCTATATCTTCCTGTAAACTACACGTGGAAACTGAAAGGCACCTCCACTTCCTCCATCTTCACTATGGACTTCACTATTAACCAATCCATCCTTTGTATTTTCAGTTGGTGCTACATCACGATAGCATCTTTATTTGAATGGGAAGGCAAATGAAAAAAAAAGAAAAGACTTTGTTATGTTGCACATGGGGGCACCGTGCAGTCCTCTGGTGCTTCAGCTGCATGGACGGGCCTGAGGACAGGTGGAGGAGACCACAGCCTCTCTGGGTGCTAGGGCCAAGCCCTGGGCCTGCAGCAGAGTGGCCATGGTGTTGGGGAGATCGGGGGCGGGGGTTCTTTTCCTTTAGAATATTCACTTGTGTTCTGCAAGTCCTGACCAAGTCTTAAATAATTTTGGGGGGGTGATCAGGAAGTGACCAAGCTTTGTGCTGACAAGAAAATATTTTAAAGCTACAAAATATATGTGTTTAAAATTAATTATAAGTGAACAACAGATTATGATAAGTTAAAGGAAATATTTTATAGTAATATTATTAAATTTATAAAGACATGAATTTTTAAATCATATCTTTGATATTCCTCACAACTTTGAATGCATTAGAATAGAAAATAAACTCCTTACTTTCAGAGCCGAAGATGCTGGCAGCATGCTTTTCAAATTCAGGAAACTTGTGTCATGGGTCTCAGACTGCTGGTGTCCATGTGGTGAGATACAAAGATGTCCTGCTAACATTTAAGGACCTGGGAGTGCTAAGTACACAGTTTTACAAGTGAAATATTTGTTTTAAGTATGTACTCTATTTCTGAACTAATTCTAAATGGAACCTCAGAAATACAAAAAAAAAAAAAAAAAAAAAAATCCCTGGGATTCTACATGCTTAGTGGACCTGCACACCAACCTGACCTTCTGTTCCTTCTCTTAGTAAAATCTGGGTATGAGACCCAGGACCAGACACAGTTGGGCAGCTCTCCCTCCTCTGGGAAAAGGTTCCTGAGCCAGCATAAAAGTTCAAATACAATTCAAAAGTAAGAACATTCTCGACCCAGGCCACCTGGATTTGAACTGAAACTTTACAACTTATTAATTGTAAGATATCCTTGAGGAAATTACCAAATTTCTTTTGTCTCAGTTTCTTCCACTATAGAAAATGACTAATAGTATTAACTGTCCTAGAGGTTTGTTGCAAGATTAAATATGTCAATAAGTGTAAAATGTTTGTGAGAGAATCTGGTGTAGATTTTATTTGGAAGCCTATATCACTGGTGATTTAACTTGGAATAAGAAGGTCAAATGCCACATCAATGCTGATTATTTGATTTGTGACCTTATGTATTTCACTTCATTCATCTGACTTTATGTTTGTCAATAGTAAAAGGAGATGAATTATTTCTTCCCCTTCTATTTCACAATGACTTACGGTTATCTTGCAAAGACTTGGCACACAGCAGCAAACATCACATAATGAGTTTCAGCAGGACAGTGAGTTCCCGATAATTGCAGTTTCCTAAAGAAGTGTGCTTAGAACATGGGGTTAGGGGCTGACAGAGGTATTATGTCCCCCACTGCTTTCTCTTTATAATGGGGAGAGCATAACAGTGGTCTTGTTCAGAGGACTAGATATGTGGAGCTGTGGTTTCAGTTTCTTAATGATGTGCTAGAAAATACCAACTCTGGAATACTGAACTGGAGACAGTGAAGGAAGTTGCCAGGCCACCCAGAGACAGCGGTTCACAGTCAAGAACAAGCACTCCTGTTTCTATGTACAACAATGAACTACAAAATGAAAGTAAATAATATTTTGCTTCTTTTTATTTTTTATTGAGGTATAATTGACATATAACATTATTTTAGTTTCAGGTATACAACATGATTCAGTATTTATTTATATTGTGAAATGATCACCATAAAGTTGAGTTAATATGGTTCATCACAGATAATTACAAAATGTTTTTTTTCTAGTGTTGAGAAATTTTAAAATCTACTCTCTTAGCAACTTTAAATATGGTATTATTTATTATAATCATCATACTGTACATTATATTCTTGTGACATTTATTCTATAAATAGAAGTTTGTAAGCTTTGGCCTCTCCCCCATTTTGCCCCTTTCCTCCCTCCCTGCTCAACTGCCAATCTGTTTTCTGTATCTAGAAGCTTGGTTTGTTTTATTTTTATTCCACATATTAGTGAAATCATATGGTATTTGTCTTACACTCTCTGACATATTACACTTAGCTTCATGCCCTCAGGTTCCATAATGTATCACAAATGGAGAGACTTTATTATATTTTATGGTTGGAAAATATTCATACACACACATACTATTTTCTTTATCCATTCATCCATTGATAGAAATGTAGGTTGTTTCCATATCTTGGCTATTGTAAATAATGCTGCAAGGAACATAGGGATGCATATATCTTTTAGAGTTGCTATTTTTGTTTTCTTCAGATAAATATCTAGAAATGGAATTACTGAATCATATGGTAGCTCTTTTTTCAATTTTTTTCAGGAACCTCCATACTGTTTTCCAGAGTGGCTGCATCAATTTACATTCACATCGACAGTGCACAAGGATTACCTTTTCTCTACATCCCTGCTAATATTTGTCATTTCTTGTCTTTTTGATAAGTCATTCCAACAGGTGATTTCTCATTGTGGTTTTGATTTGCAGTTCCCTGATGGTTAGTGATATTCAGTATCATTTTATGTACCTGTTGTCCACTGGCATATCTTCTTGTGAAAAATGTTTGTTCAGATCCTCTCCCTATTTTTCAATCAGATTTCTTTCTTCTTTTTACTGAGTTGTATGAGTTCTTTATATGTTTTGAATATCAACTCTTTATCAGATATATGGTTTGCAAATATTATTTTGTTGATGATTTCCATTGCTATGCATAATTTTTTTAGTTTTATGGAATTCTATTTGTTTATTTATTTTTTCTTTTTCTTTTGCTGTCAAACCTAAGAAATCATGACCAAGAACAACATCAAAAAGTTTACTGCCTAAATTTTCTCCTAGAAGTTTTGTGATTTGAGTTCTTACATTTAATTCTTGAATCTATTTTGAGTTAACTTTTGTATATTGTGTAAGATAGTGGTCCAGTTTTATTCTTTTTCATGTTGCTGCCCAGTTTTTCCAATAGCATTTACTGAGGAGACTGTCCTTTCCCCTTTGTATATTATTGGCTGCTTTGTTATCAATTAATTGATCACATTATGCATGGGTTTATTTCTGGGCTCTCTATTCTGTTCTCTTTAATCTGTGTGTCTGTTTTGTGCTGATACCATGTTTTAGAAGGTGACTTTTTAATTGTTAAACTCAATGTAAACTAAATTAATTTATCTATAAATACTCTAAAGTAATGGTAAAATATTACAATAAAAAATATAATATGCAGAATATATAATGCACATGATATTATGTTCTTAATCATAAATATGTAACTTTTATTTCAATATTTAAAATCTGACCTTAAATTATCTTTATGGTGGATCAAACTTGCAATTGGTAATGCACAATTGAGATAAGGGATGCTATCAATGGACAGGAAAAAAATCAAAGGATTGTTTTAATTTAACATAATTACTTTTCTAAAACTAACAGCAATATTATAAAGCCACTAACTTGTAAAAACTTTTTTTATAATATACTTATTTATAAATGCACTATACAAAATGCACATGTATATTTATATATTATTGGAATTGCAACATAAGTTTTAATTAACATGGTCACATTTTAGTGAAGAAATAAAAAATTTCATGACATGACTAACATCTAGTAGGTAGTATGTGATGGAAGGAGGATTCAGACTTCTGTTGGCTTATGGGTTCTCATTCTAGACCAAGTGAGAACGATTTAGCTTGCTTTGTTATATGAAGCAATACTGACCTCTGGTCAAGGCTGGCTTCATGGGCCTGGTTACTATGCAGTCTTACAGGGCCACAAGGTTGGTTTAATGTGCTTCTATTGCCACCTTGAAAATGTAATGGTACTTCAACAAGTGACACTGCATTTTTAATTTGCACTGGGCCTGGCAAATTATGTAGCTGGTTCTGCTTCTTGGAAATATCCCAATAGCTCTTTTAACAGTCCTCATGTTTAAAGATATGATAAAACATATCCTAATCAACAAGTAAAATTGTTCCTAGACAATTTTGAGACTGACTCACTTATTTTCATCATTAGTAATATAGTTTTACCTCTCAGATGTCAATATTCTCTTTCCTAAGAGAATGATACTAACCCTGAATGTGCTCTTGTTGCCTAAGTGTCCTTCATCCATAGTGATACTTCTGGAGTTCTCCAAAGGAGGGGACATTCCCACTGGGAAAGCCTGCCCTTTCATTTTGGTTGAACAATCCTCTTAGCAAACCACAGACTTGGGGAGTAGGGAGACTACAACACTCTCAATAGTCCCATCTAGAAAGAGTGTATTACTTTCTCATTGGGTTCCTATAGCAATTTATATAAATCTCTTTAATTGTCCTTATCACCTGGTAAAGCTGTTATAGGTTTTAATGTGTTACTACACTCCTTAAATAGTGGAATAGATTGTTGTTCATCTTTTTTTATCTTTGGACTGATAAAATTTAGTCAAAATTTTGATGGAATCTTTGGTGAAATAAAATGCCAAATTCCCCTTTTATTTGTATTTTTGCAATTATGTATGTATATATATATATCTCAATCACAGTAATGCGTTTTTCAAGTGAGTTATATGAAAACTTCTCCAAACTAAAACTTAATGAATCTCCACAATGAATGTGTAAGTGCTTCATTACCTAAAAGCAATGGTTTCAATTAGTTTCCACCTCTGTGTTTTATTTTCCCAATGTGATTTTACTAATGTTTTAGCTAAAGAGAAATTGAGCCACTGATTAAACTAATGTTTTAGCATAAGATAAAGTGAATCATTAATTAGCATAAATCTTTCTTTAATAGCATTGACAAAAACCACTGCTAATTATTTAGCTAACTACAAATGTACTTGTCAGATAGTAGGATCATGATGTTCTTTATGCCTTTTTCTCTTTTTGATTTTCTTTTTCCTGGAATATGGCAATATGGTACTTATATAGATAAGAGCTTTACTTGAAAAACACAGTGTAATTGTGGACATGTTCTTTGTAGAAGAGGGAAATAATTTATACTAAGAAAAATGAGAAAAAATATATTTCAGAAATATATAATATATATTATATAAACAAATGTTCAAATTCAGTTAAACCCTGTGAATGCTAACAAAAACTTAAAGAGGAAGTAGAAATACCAATACTACATCAATTCTTTCAGTGTATAAAGCATGATGGAACAATTGCCAAATGTTTCAATTTTTAGATGAGAAGAGTGGTAGTGAAGCCAACTTACACAGGTGAACAAGGGGCAATGGTGAGCATCTCTTCCCAACTCAGCTATCAGTGACATCACATTGGTAGATTGAAATCAGCTATGATAGGAGTGTGTTCACCAAGTAATAATTAATCACTATAAGTCAAATCCTCTTATTCCCCTGGAAAGCTAATAATTTAACATTTGCCAGCACCCCATTAGGCCAGTTAACTCTGATTACATAACTCAACAAGGATATAACAAGAATAAAAAAACTATAGACTAAAATTACATATGAACATAGATGTAAATATCTTTAACAGAACATTTAACTAACATAACCCAGTGGGGGGGAAATATATGATCAAGTGGCATGTGAAATTATAATTGATATTTTAGGAATGCAAAGTTAGTTAAATAATCAAAAATTAGTGAATATAGCTTACTAACTCATTAAAAATAAGGAGAAAAACCATATGATGTTATCACCAGATGCATAAAAATCCTTCCATTAAATTTAATCTGGTAAAAATTTCAGCAATTTAGGGACAGAATTAAGCTTCTTCAATTTGATTAAGAGTATCTATTAAAAACCTAGCACTAACAGCATACAGGGGTGGGCAAAAGTAGGTTTGCAGTTGTGAATATAGGAAACAGTTTTGTTTTGTTTTTTAATCTTTGCCCAAGGATTTTTTTAAAAAATTCATTTGAGAAGGAGAGAAACATTGATGTGAGAGAAACATCCATCAGTTGCCTCCTTCCAGTATGCGCCCTTGCCAAGGATGGAAACTGCAACCTAGGTCTGTGCCCTGACCCCTGGAATAGAATCTGCAATCTTGTACTGCACAGAATGATGCTCTGATCCACTGAGCCACCTGGCCAGGGCCACAGAGTTTATTACTATTTATTTATTAGTTATTGTATTATTTGTTATTAATATTAACCTACTTTTGCTTACCCCTTTATATGAGGGTGAAATGTCAATAGTTTCTTTCTTAAAGAAAGCTGAGAACAAAACAAAGAGGTCTACTACCAATACTTTTATTCGCCATTATAACTGATGCCCTAGCCAAGTCAAAAAAGCAAGAAAAAGAAAGAAAACCCATAAAGATTGAAAAGTGTAAAGTATAATTATTTTTTATTAGCAAGTGACAAGTGTGTGCACAAAAAATCCAAAAGACTCTACAAAGAACTGCTAGGACTTAAATTTAGCAAGTTAATATGCATAAAATAAATTGTATTTCCATATACAAGAAACAAAAATTAGAATATACAATTTAAAAGATGCATGTACAACAGCATCAACATTAAAAATATAAAGAAAAAAGTTAATGAGAAATGTGTAAGACCTCTATTATGTTAATTACAAAACTTTAGATGACAGAAATTAAAGACCTAAATAAAAGAGAGATATACCATGCTTTCTATATTGGATGTTTCAATATTTTTAAAATGTCAGTTATCCAGAAATTGTTCTTTAGAGTCAATAAAATTCCAAAGAAAAATTCTAGCAAGAATTTTTTTGCTTGTTTTTGTGAAAAATGAGTGGAAGGGAATAGCCAGAGACTCCTAAGTCTTTCAGCAGTGTTTGACTTTTTAGACTATTCATATACTACTTATTGATAAATAAAAATTAATCTAATATGTTTAAATTTTTCAACCACAGTTTGCATTCAATATCATTTCCCACTTGTTTCATATATACAGCATAGTGGCCTACTGAGTGCTCCCCTGCTGCCCCAAGCACCCACCTGGCCCCAGACCCAGTTATCTTGACATTACTGACTATGTTCCCCATGCTGCAAACCACATTTTTGTGGCTATTTTGCAGTTACCAATTTGTACTATTTAATCCCTTCAGGTTTTCTATCCATCCCCCCTCCACACCCCTCCCCTCTGACAGCTGTCAGTCTGTTCTCTATATCTATGAGTCTGTTTCTATTTTGTTTGTTAGTTTATTTTGTTCATTAGAGTCAACACATAAGTGAAATCATATGGTACTTGTCTTTCTCTGGCTGGCTTATTTCACTTAGCATAATGCTCTTCAGGTCCATCCAGGCTGTCACAAAAGGTAAGATTTCCTTCTTTTTCATAGCCAAGTATTATATTCCTTTGTGCAATGGACCACAGCTTTTTTACTCACTCATCTACTTTTAGGGGATGGGCACAGGAGAAAAAACAATAGACACTGAGTGGGGAGAAGTGGGGAATAAACCTCAGAGAATGGGATCTCTAGAAACCAGTGAAAGAGAAGAGTTCTGAAAAGACTTGTCAACAACTCCACATGCCCTAGAGAAGTCAAGTAAGATAAGGTTTAAAAGGATCCCTTGGTGACAATAAGGGAGTGGTGAAAGTGCAAGAGAAACCACAATAAACTGGGTGGTAAATAGGAGGTGAGGAAGTGGAGAAAGAGAATAGTCAAGCTTAGATATGAAAGAACAAGAACAAAAGCTAGAGGCAGACATGTGATTGAAGAATATTAGAGGGAAAATTAATAGAATCTAGAGCATGTCTAAATGCTGATGAGAAAAATATTCTTGTGAGTGGTTCCAAAACTTGTCTAAACATGAGAATCACCTGGAGAGTTTAGAAGATTTCAAGGCCAGTGTGTTTGTGGGGGCAGAGGGTATATGGGAAATTTCTGAGTCTTGAACCTAAAATTGCTCTTAAAAGAAGTCTAGTTTTTTAAAAATTCATGTTCACCCTATGTTTATTGCAGCATTGCTAGTAATAGCTAAGATGTGAAAGCAACCTAGATGTTCATCAATAGATGAATGGTTAAATAAGATGTGACATATATATGTTAGGTATACATATACAAGTATGTGAGGTCTGTCCAGAAAGTATTCAGCCATGCAATGATTAAAAAACAGGCATTTATTGAAGAAGATATAAGAAACATGTACATAAGACAATGACGCCTCAGTCCTCTTCAAAGTAAACACCTTGGGACCTCATACAGTTCTCCCAATTGCCATCAGCTGCTCCGTCATATTTTTCTGAATCTCATTGACAGGTCTGAAATCTCTTTTCTTTCAAAGGTGATTTTGGTTTTGGAAAAAGCCAGAAGTTGCAGGGAGCCAAATCTGGGCTGTAGCGGGGCTGAGTCACCTGAGTGATTTGATGTTTCTCCAGATACTCTGCACGAGATATGATGCATGAGTGGGTATGTTGTTGTGATGAAGTTGCTAATCATCAGTTGCCCATAGCTGCAGCCTTCTGAATCATCTAAATAGTTTCCATGGAGGAATGTTCAAGTTAATGCAAAATTTGATGCAAATTTGTTGCTCTGCTTGCTCAGTCATTTTGAATGTGACAGCCACAGAGTACACATTCTCACTCAACAGTATCTACTGCCCCCACTGACTAGTACAGTGAAGTCATTGTTGTTCACATATGCGTATCGCAGTCCATCCTCCTTGGTAGCAAGTTTGCATCAGTGTCATGCAAACTGTTATTATATTAACAATGGCTGGAATGGAATATTATTCAGCAATTAAAAAGAATGAAATCTTTCCTTTTGTGACAACATGGACGACCTAGAAGGTATTATACTAAGTGAAGGAAGTCAGATAAAAACAAATACCATATGATTATACTTACATATGGAGTCTAAAACAAAACAAAACAAATGTATGAACAGTGATATAGAGAACAAACTCATGGTTGCCAAAGGGGAGGGATTAGGGAGAATGGGAATTAAATAAATAAATAAAATAAGATATACTGAAATTAAACACAGTGGTTAAAAAAAAAAAAATCCAGTGCCCAGGCTGTGCCATAGATGAATGAAACAGTTAAAGGGGATCAGACAGATACATCAATACTTGCGTAGGTGGCTGAGAACCACTGCATCACCCTAGTACTTCTCACACTTTAGTGACAATTAAAATTTTCTTGAGTTTGTTAAAACACAGATTGCTGGCCCCATCCCCTGAGTTTCTGACTTAGTAGATCTCGGGTGGAGCCCATGAATTTACCTTTTTAAAAAGCTCCCAGATTATGTTAATGTTGTTGACTCAAAGACCACAATTTGAGTAATATTCTGCTCTTGGGAGAGAGACTGAAATGAAGGAAAGGTGCTTTGGGAGGATGGGAACATCTAGAGCACCAGTGGTGTGGTTGCCTTTTCAATGGGAGGAAAGGCGGGTGCTTATTCCTTTGTGACAAGGAGGAAAAAAAGAACATATGAGTATGAATTCAAATAAATCTGTTGGTGGATTTGCAGGAAATTAAGAAAGCTCTGCTATGACGACTTCAAGCATTTTAGTATCATGCTCATACTGTAGAATTGTCACATGCATCTCACATATATATAGTAATGAAGTAATAATCTACAGTAATTGCTTATGTGATTGCAAAGCTGAATTCCATACAGCTACATCCAGGTTACATTGATGTATTTAATTAGGATACATTAGCTCAAGAAGTGTATGCAGTTGTAACCATATTGACTATAGCATTTGTTTCCTCACATGAAACCCGAGAAAAAAATGCTACACTGCCAGTGTTCCCAATATCTGCATAACAGCAAAGGTGACTCTATTGCTTTGAAGTAGGAATTGTCTTTCAATAATGACTACTCAATAGATTTTTGGGCTATGGAATCCAATCTAAACCAAGTTAGTCCAAACCAAAATCTACTCTAGCCATCTAGTAGTTTGAATAGTGATAATTGTCCCAAATTATTCTGCAAGCTTTGAAACACATTCAATTTCATTGCTAGGTGCACTGGAAATGATGATTCCTAGAGATGGTGTGACAGTTCCTGTGAGCTAACGTAATTGCTTTGATGTCATCAAATCAATGGTATCTTCTGTAGATATACCTGAAGATTTCCCAATGATGACATTTGAAGATGGGGGCAATTTGGATGATTTCAGTGATTCTATAAATGTTTAGTAAGCCTTCATGATTTGCTCAACTTGGTCCCTTCAGCAGGTCTTAGAATTCTGGCTGAAATCTGGGAATTTATTCTAGTGCCAAGGTTCTGAAAGTGTGGTCCTCATCAGCAGTAGCTTCACCTGGGAACTAGTTAGAAGTGCAAATTATAAGTGCCCCCCCCCCAGACCTACTAAATCATATATTCTGGGGGTGGGGTGCATCATGCTGTGTTTTAAAGATCCCTCCAGGTGATTTTGATGCATGCTAAAGTTTGAATACTACTATTTCAGTGAATGGCCAAAAATTAATAACCAGGAACCCTGGAGTTTCCCAAAAATGTCACCACTCAACTGTCAGTGTATTATTTTGATGGATGATTTGGAAAATGTTTTCCAGCTCAATCTATTTTTCTTAGAGTGACAGTGTAACTGTGCACCATCAGGTCCAGTCACAGAAATAGGTTTTTATTAACAGGAAACCCGATTTGAGAGGGTTGCAAATATTTCAAGCCAACCCCAGGAAGATTAAAGTCCAACACCAAATCCAGAAGTTTTCCATTATTGCTTGAGTCCCTTTGGAATGCAAGATGGCTGCACACCCCATTCTCCAGCACCAGCCCCCCCACCCCCACCCTTCATGTGCCTGTGCAGTCTCCATTGCAATGCCGCAGCTCTCTCTCCAACTGGAATTGTCCAGGGAAAGCTCCATACAGCAACCCAAGGTTGCTGTTGCCCCCAGGGCTGGTGCTCGTCCTCAGGCTGCTCTCAGCTTCTGTGCTCTGCTCTCAGGGTGAGAGTGGAAGCAGTCCAGGACCCACGTGCCATGCTACACAAGGGTTGCAGCCTCCCAGCTACTGAGGCACACGTCCCACTGTGGGACTTTGCCTCTGGGAGCTGGCTTTTGACCGTGTGAGACCAAAGCCCTAAGTGGGGTCAGCCTCTGCCCAGCACCCACCCTCTGCTGGTCCTGCAAGCGCTCCCTCAGCGTTCACCAACTTGGGATGCCAGTCATGCAAGTCAGAGCCCAAGAAAACACAAAAAGCCCCAGCATCTATTCCTTTCTGTTTTTAAAAGATTCCTCCCTTGTTTTCATGTCTCTGGTTCTACTTTGATTGTTTATTTGTTTTGTTCATTATGTTTCTCTTATAGATGAGATCATATGGTATTTGTCTGACAGCGACCAGAGGGGAGGGAAGAGGGGGAGAAGAGGGGGAAGAAGGGAAAAGGTCTAGACAAGGAACAAGTATAAAGGCCCATGTGAAACCAGAGAAGTCCATGTCCCTGCTGCCTGTCACCTACCAGACCCAATAAGCAGAGGCAGGGATTGAATCCTTATGGGCGCTTTATTCAGGTGGTGGGTGATCTGAGAAGACAGCGAATTTGTACCCTAACAGACTGTCTTAAATTCCATTATAAACGAGTCCTTTTTATAAGGAGAACAAAAGTATAGGTAAGGGGTTTGGAATTCAGGAAAAAGTTAATCAGATAAAAGCTGCAGCATTCTTTCAGCTGTGTCCTGGGCATTGGTCTTTGTGTCCTGGGTGGTGATCTTTGTGTTCTGGGCCGTGGTGGCCTCACCCTAGCGCGCAATGGCTCAGATTCCGTCTCGATTGCTTGCAGTCCTCCGGAGGCACAGAGGTGAAACTGCTTATGGTCTCCTGGAGTCAACGTAGGTCTTACCTTCAGTCCTGAAATAGCTTTTTACATACTTTGATTACTAAGCTCATTTCACTATTACCTGAATCTAAAACTTTTCCAGCATCTGAGTCCCCCAACAGAAGAAGTCCAGGACCCACGTGCCATGCTACACAAGGGTTGCAGCCTCCAAGCTACTGAGGCACACGTCCCAGTGTGGGACTTTGTCTCTGGGAGCTGGCTTCTGACCACGTGAGGCCTAAGCACTAAGCGGGGTCAGTCTCTGCGTAGGGGCCTGGCCTCTGCTGCTCCTGCAACTGTGGATGCAGTCAAGCAAGTCAGAACCCAAGAAAGTGCAAAAGCCCCAGCTTCTAAGCCTGATTTTAAAAGACTCCTCCTCAAATCTCACACCCAGGTGGCCAGTGGGAGTATCCACCTTTTTAACCAATGTGTGCCCATGTCTTTGTCTGTCATCCAGGCAAGCGGGCAGAAGTCTCCAGTCATCCCGGACAGGGGTTCCAGCCCCTCAGCTCTGGCTGGCGACGTGCATCCTCTGTCATGAGCTAATGGCCCCAAGCTGTTGGCTATCAAGCCCCAGCCCTCTGTTCAGTCCAGGCTGCCTCTCTGCCCCTCCTCCTGCAAGCTGGGGTTGCTACAGATGCTGCCTGAGGCAGTGTCTTGCAGCCCCTCCCTGCTGGGAAGGCCAGGGCCGCTTGGTTGTCTGGGCAACGCAAGCTCTCTTGTTTACAGTTGATAGCTGCCTTTGTTATTAGTTTACCTTGAGCAATATGCTTTCTCTTGCAGGCCCTTGCCTTGGAGAAAGCAAGTTGCTTTAATTTGCTACCTTGGCAGCTCTCCCTGTCCCCTGCCTTCTCCTGGTGGGAAGGGAAACAGCCTCTTGTGCCAGATTGGGGCTCCGCTGGACTGGGATCTCCCCTGTTCTCCAGTGATCTCTGGTCTGACCTACCCAAACCAGACATCAACGGGATGTCATATCCACGTAGCTAGTGAGGTTAACGTAATATATTTTTATATACAATAAAATCTTATTTTGAAGTACATTTAAAAATTCTAGTTAGCTTCCTCTAAAATTCTATTGGATTGGTTCTGCAAAGCAATTGAAAATCTCATTTGCTCCCTATCCAATATATTTACTGGTTGATAATTTTAGGAGCATATTCAATAGCTAAAAAAAAAGAGACCCCAAAATTAATGCTGTTTC
The DNA here is from genome assembly GCF_987537825.1 of Furipterus horrens. Lineage (NCBI taxonomy): Eukaryota > Metazoa > Chordata > Mammalia > Chiroptera > Furipteridae > Furipterus > Furipterus horrens. Next base: position 57,953,345 of record NW_028327171.1, read on the forward strand.
TTTGTACATAGTTTCATATTCAGAAAAACAAAAAACAAAAAACAACCATAAAACCCACTCCAGTTCATGTAGCTAAATTATGTTCAATAACTGATGGAAATCAAATACTCTTTAGAATATTAATAACAACAATAACAATAACAACCTAACACAAATACTGAGTGGGTCAATAGCTTCTTAATAGGTATTAACAGGGCTCCCCTATTCTCCTAGGCGCTGCCCCCGCCCCCGATAATTTTACCATGTCATACCAGAGGTTTTATTTCAAAGGCATTTCATTTCCATTGTTTTCAACAGGCAGTCTATCTCTCCTAGTTCCCCATGGCATGCTGTTCTCTGCTTCTGTGCTCTTGCTCCTACTTATCCATCTCCAGCGTCATCTAAATATGCTACCTGCGCCATAACCTGTTATGAGAAACTTCATACAAGATCGTTGGGTGTCGGTGCTGTCAGTGTGCTAGAAGAGCATCTGATCATCTATTGTGGTAGGACTAAATATGTTCCTAAAACAATTTCAGTTTTACATGATTTCTTCTTGATCAATTGTACCAGCTTCTGACCCGCAATGCCCAAATCACAAAGGATGAGACGGGCGACACCATAGCTTACACTTCACCTTTTTCTTCCTCCTGTAACCATTTTATTGCATTAAATGTCTCTGACAAGCTCTGAGCTAAAGATAAATTCATTTTTCTAACGTATCTCATATAAATAGCTTAGCATCTTGTTCTGGAAAGTAAGCATTGAAATCTTAATGTTCTGGGCTTAACCTTTGGAAGCCTGGCCAAGACAAAAGCCAAAAACATTCTATTCTTACATTTTGTTAACAACTTCAAACAAAACTTTGTTCTCTAAATAAAGTGTTGATATCTGTATAAATGGAGGCAAACAAACAAGATACTAGTGTGTGAACAAGTTTCAATTTTCTTCATATACTGATGTTCCATTGTGGGTATATGAATATCTGAACTATCAACATTTAATTATATATGGCTGTAAAAACACTAATATATGCATTTAGTATGTAACATACATTGTGCTAAAAATGATCTAATTTTATGTTCCAAACAGTGCTTTAAGTAGGTACTATTGTTATAGAGTAGGGGTCCCCCAAATTCCCCAGAGCTTGCGGTTGGGGGAAGGGGGAAGGGGACAGCTTTCAAGAGGTCTTTGCATATTTATGGCTGGTAGCTAGTGTCTTAGTTATGCAAATGGCTTTGGTTCTTCCAAGGCCCCAAGGAGATGGGAGCGATTTTGACCATGGAATGGTGAGGAAAGAGCATACATGGCCTGCTCAAGGTTCTGTGAATGGTCAGAACTGGTCACCCTGCCCATTGTGTCACAGGCTGCAGTCAGGGATTTAAAAATAGGCGGCAGACATTTTAGCTAAGATCTCCATGTTGCTTTGAGAGGAAGAGAGGAGATCCACACAGTTTGCAGAAAGGAGGAAAACTCCATGCAGCTTGGAAAGGAAAGGAAGAACTCCATGCTGCTTTGAAAGGAAAGAGAACTCCATGCGGCTTTGAAAGGGAGGATACCATGCAGCTTTGAAAGGGCAGAGAGAGAACCATGCATGATCCAGTGCAACACAGCAGGTTTTCCTGGACTGTTATATGGAGGCTGATGACATCACAACACAGATCCTGAAGGAGACAGGTGACAGATAAGGGATGGAGAACTTCTGAGCATGTTTTTGGCTTCTAGCCTTTTGGGGAGCAACGGAAGTTCTGGGTCCCGTAGGAGAACAGGGTTCTGAGCTGAAGTGCTCACTGCCCTCCTCAGGTTGGAATATTGTAAATAAAGACCTGTTTTTCTCAACACTACTTGTTGGGTTTTACACCAAGGCGCCAGGTGAAAGAACCCCCTTTCACTCATTCTATAACACAGTTTAAAGGAGCTGAGTATCATGTACCAATGGTGCCCAACCCTGATTTAATCAGACCTGGATGTAGAGGCAAAAGTAGATGTGTCTTCCAGGAACTGTAGGCCGATAAGTTTCTTAGAAGGAACTGTGAATAAGATATTTTGGGAATAAAATTGCTTCACAAAATTTGGGAGCAAAAAAATCTTATTAATGAATTTTTTCTTAAGTTTATTTTGGTTCTAAATCTCTTCTCACCAATGTGCTAAGAGATTTAGTCTCATATATTCCTGAGTGTGTGTGCTGTTTTCCTATTAAAGGTCATAAAAGACTCCTGAAGAGTGTTAGAAAGCATAGAAAATTCAGGAGAAGTTCATAGGTCAATGTCCTATAGTCTTTAGAAGGCAGAAACCTCCGCTTCCTCCAGACTAGGCCAGAACATGGGGTTTTTATATGAATTTCCCAGGCCACAGCACCCAATCAACACCGTTAGGCATATCCATTTACCTCTGGACTGGTGGTCACCTACTCACAATCCCCAACCCCTGTCAATATATCCCTCAAGTCTACCCCTACCTTTAGATAAGCCACTTCAGACTCCTTCCATTTGTTTATCTTTCTAATATGTTCTAGGTCATATGCATTCCAAGCATGAGGTTTTTCAAGCAAACAAACAAACAAAACAAACAAGCAAACAAACAAACAAAAAAAAACCCTGCTATTTTCTTTTGTGGACAGAAACCACTACCACCAGGACAAGATTTGTCCAGAACATGATGTGGCAGCCCTTGTATGTCAAGGGCTGCTCTATCCAGACACTTCTGTAAGAAGGAAGAGTAGCTTTTGTGTGGAAATATCCAAGCCTTGTTTTATTGAATTTCACTGAGTCTTTCTCTTTTTTGGTCCTCTTAGGACAGTGTCTCTGTAGTTATGACAGGACGACCTGATCTTTGGAACTGATCTCTTATTGAAAACAAATATATCTAAGAATTATCATGAATAAATTACCAGTTGCTTACACACTGAGATAGAATTGAAAAACAAGTCACATATTAAAAGCTGTTTCATAGCTTATCAACAACAGAAATTCATTTCTCATAGTTGTGAAAGCTGGGAAGCCCAAGATCAACATGCAGATTAAATGTGTGGTGAGGTCCCACCTCCTGATCATAGTCAGTGACCTTCTTGCTGTAATTTCAAGTGGAGAAAGGATAAGGGAGCTGTCTGGAGTCTCTTTTATAAGGGCACCCATCTCATTCCCGAGGGCCCCACTCTCATGACTTAATTATCTCCCAAAGGCTTCACTTCCAAATATTATCACATTGGAGATTAAGTTTAAACACATGAATTTTGGGGGACAGAAACATTAAGTTTATAATAAATACAAATAATGAAAACTCACCTTTAAACAATCTAGTAGATTGTGAAAAACGTCCCCAATATTTTACAGCACCTCATTTCAAGGAATAGGATCTCTTTCAAAATCCCTTTAATGTGGATTTAGCCATGTGACTTGAATTTCCCCATGGGACATTACAAGACTTGATGCAAGCAGAGTATTGGAAAGTGCTTGTGCATGAGGGTGTATTTTCTGGCTGCTTTTAGAAGCCAGCCATCATATAATCAAGCCAGGCTAGCTACAAGTAAGTCCAGAAACAAAACCCTGTCTTGAGAAAAAGAGTGGATGTGGCTTTTTAAAATGAATGAAACCCGATACCTGGAAAACCACACAGATTTTAGGGAATTATACCAACATAGACTAAAGGAGAATGAGAAAATTTAAAACAAAAGGGACTTCTGTCTCCAACTTTAAGCTAGGCTAGCTATGAGAAAGTCCAGAGATGGAAGTATGTCTTGAGAAAAATATGGCCATTTCATTTAGGAAAAGTAAAATGTCCTAGAAGGCAGAACCAAAATCCCAGAAGGCACGGACACAGAGAAGAATGGACTCTTCCAGAGGGCAGAATATTCTCTGACCCTGAATTAGTGGAAATGACGACATGTGCCCATCTTATTTCTGAAACTGTTCTTGACTATTGACTACTAGGAGGATTCCATTTGTTTATTGTGTTGTTGTTTTTTCTTTTTACTTTGGCTCACTATTAAATGTTGGGTATATCTCCCCCCACCCCCAGAAGAGAGCATGAACACAGTCCCCCACTGCCACAAATTATGCAGTTGAGTTTTCCACATGTGAGGAAATTACAGGGGTCAGGATATCTGCAGTGCAATGGATAAGGCTTGCCCTGGGAAAACCACCTTCATGATTATGGTATCTCCCCTGCCAGGTTAGTATGGGTGTATCTTTTTATTTCTGAAATATCTGAATCAGGAAGAGCTGCATCCAAATAGCCTAACTTGTATCCACAAAAGATGAAGATCATGTAACACTGGACTAGAGACTGATGCCATAATTGAAAAAGATTTTTGGGAGTCCTGACGGGGTTGAGAGTGTTGTACATGTGGGGAGAATGAAATAATTGCAACCAGAGGGTGGACAATGGTTGATTGCAATGGGAGAACAAAGAAAGGTCATAATATTTTGCAGCAATTCCAATAAAGAAACAGTCTATTTTCCCACACCTTGAATCTGGACTTGGCTATGTGACTTACTTTGACCAATGGGACAGTAATACAAATAATAGAATCAGAGGCTTGAAATGAACTTGAATGTTTGTGCTTTTCTTCTTGCTGCTTTGATTACATAGTCATTGTGTGTAAAAGCTTTGACTAGCCTCCTAGGTGATGAAAGATATGTGACCTGTTGCCCCTATTGCCTCAGACAACAACAGCCTTCTATGAATGAGGCCTTCTGGGATGAGACAGTGCCCAGCAAATCTGTTAACTGACTGGACTTGCACAAGTGAGCCAGGTCTTCACCAGGAGAACCATACAGGGGGATTCTTAGCTAAATAAAAGGATTGTTATAAGTTTCTAAAGTTTGGTGTGCTTTATTATGCAGAAAAAGGAACATACAAGTAATCTCAGTGAAATAAAAGTTTATTTAGATATTTTCCATGAAAGTGGTTTAATTTTGCTTAAAGCTGGCAAAACTTAATGCCAATTATCTCTGGCATACTCTTTCAGGCTGATTCTTATTACCAGGGTTTCAAATACATGTAGTCCTAGAATAGAAATGAAAAATAAATGTAATTAGGTTGACCTGATAGTAGAAACAGGTATAAACCTTAAGATGTGAGAGTGCTTTATGCATCTGGTTTATTATGACATGATTATAAAACATATTAAAACAGCATTCTGAGGATTGTATCAATAAGCATCCAACTTCTAAGGACATAAGAATGATTGTTTACTACCCTTGTATGTACCCAGGTAATAATTTTAAATATAAAGTCTTTTAGAGAATAGAAACAAATTCTAACTAATGTTATTTCTTTCTATGCATTTTAATTCAATATAGAAAAGTGTAACCATAGAGAAGGAAAAAATTATATATTAAACCCTATCAAAATCTACCATTAGTATTTTGGTTCAAATTCTTTCCACAAACACACAATTGACATTATAACATGCCTCTATCCTGCTGTTTTCTCTGTATAATATATCCAAAGCATCCATTTCATTAAAGTTCACGTACTGAACAATTGAGTCTTTAACATTCTTTTTTTAGATATATCTCATAACATGCTTAATATACTTCATACTCTAAATTGTAGCTTGTTTTAATCTTTTTATTTATTAGAGTAAAATTTGCTATTTAGAATAGACACTACTATTTACTAGGGTATATATAATTATTTGCTTGCATCTCTGCTAAATTTTTGAAAGATGGGCTTTTCATCAGCTTGAATATTTCCTGCCACTCCCTTCTGGCCCTTAATGTTTCTGTTGAGAAATCAGATGACAGTCTAATTGGTGCTCCTTTTTCGTAACTCTGCTTTTCCCTTGTGGTTTTTAGGATCTCTCCTTGTCTTTAGGCCTTGCCATTTTAATCATGATGTGTTTCAGTGTAGACCTCTTTTTAGGGGGCTCTCTGAGCTTCCTGGATTTATGTGTATTTTTCCTTCATCATATTAGGAAAGTTTTTAGTCATTATTTCTTCAAATAGGTTCCTGGTCCCTTGCTCACTCTCCTCCCCTCCTAATATTCTCATAATGCACATGTTGTTACATTTCGTGCTGTGGATGGTGCTATTACTTCCCCTTCAGGCTTTCTCTGTCTTCCTCTTGGTACAGTATCCCCTCACTTATCGCAGGTATTATGTTCTAGAGCCCCTCCCCCCCCCCCCGCCCCCTGCGAAAGGTGAAAATCCACAAAGTAGGAACCTTACATTTATTTTAGTATTTATATATATTTTAAGGCTTTATAAACCCTTCCCACACACTTATAAACTGTTCCCAGTCCCTTATTAACCTTTCCCATTCCATTATTAACCTTTTCCATACTTTTATAAACACTACTTATGTTCTTAAACATAATCTACACTCTTAAACCTACGTAACTTTAACAACATACATATACAGTACCGCAAAATCCCATGATATAGCGAAAAATCTGCGATAAATAATTAAATATAATATTTTTAAAAATCCCACGATACAGTGAGGCCACCATAAGTGAACCGCGATATAGAGAGGGACTACTCTATCTCTATAATGTGGATGTTATGGTTCAGATTGTTTCAAAGGCCTCTTAAACTATCTTCATTTAAATTTTTTGTTGTTGTTGTTGCTCTAATTGGGTGTTTTTGTTTTTGTTTTTCTATTTTGTCTTCTAAATCACTGATTCAATCCTCTGTTTCAACCAACCTACTTTTTATTACTTCCAGTGTATTCTTCATTTCAGATATTGCATTCTTTATTTCTTAATGATTTTTTTTTATGTTTTTATGTCCTTTTTAATGCTATTGAAGATTTTTATAACCATTACTTTGAACTCTATGTGTGGTAAATTGCTTACCTTCATTTCATTTAGTTATTTTCTGGAAATATCTCCTGTTCTGTCATTTAGGGCCTGTGTCCTTCTCTCCCCATTTTAAATGCCTTTTTGTGTTTGTTTCTATGTATTAGAACAATCTTCTATGACTCGCAGTCTTTGTGGAGTGGCTTTATGTAGTAGGTATCCTATGGGGTCCAGTGGTGTAATCTTTGTGATTACCTCAGCTGGGTGCTCCAGGTGTGTCCCTTTTGTGTCTTATGTGGGCACTCCTGATGTAATTTTATGGTTCATTGCTACTAGCCTGTTTATGTGTGGGATTGACCCTCAGGCTGGTTGACTGTGAGGCTCCACCCTGACCACAGCATGTGAGCTGCTGTTCAAGTAGCAGAATTCACCTCAGCAAAGTTTGATGCCTGCTGAGATTTCCCTTTAGATATGCTGCTTATGAAGCTTATTGAATCTTGCTGTGATGTTGTCTGAAGCTGGTGACTAAGTATGTTGGTTCTGGGTCTATTGGGAGGGACTCTGGTGCAGTCCAATGTCCTCTCCTCACGCGACTTCAGTTCACTCAGCCCTCTCTCTGCCAAAGCCCAGTGTAAGTGGCTGCAATACAATTTTGTGTTTTCGCCCTTTAAAAGGAATGAAAAGTATCCAAAATGGGGGAGAGATGGAACAACTTCACTGCATGCAGACCCTGAATTGAGGCAGAGCGACACTATGGTGAGCTCCCCCTTTGCATGAGTTGATTGCTAACTTTACCTATAGAAAACTCAATAGTCTTGGACATTTGTAAACCCTCTTGAACCAAGGGAGAGAATTCAAACATATTTTATGTTGACAGAGGAAATATGGACATTCAACAAACAAAAGTATGCTCAATTCACTAGAAATCTTGTAAATTGCAAATTAAAATGAGATTCCCTATTAAAAATGTCAGTTGACAAAACCTGACAACATCAAAATGTGGTGGTATGTAAAACAAAGCAATGCACATACACTATGGTTAAAACAGTAAATTGGTATAACTAATTTGGAGAGCAATAACCTCAGAGAACCTCTTCTTATGCATAGAAGGAAACATGTACAGAAATATTTACTGCAAGTTAGATTATAAAGAAAAGTTAGTGTATTAATAAGGGCTATCTAGGGAACCAGAATAAAGGAGAGGAACAAGGGGAAAAAGGGGGGAAAGGCAGAAGGGTAAAATCTAAGGAATTGGCTCACATGAGTGTGGAAGCTGGCGAGTCCAAAATCTGCAGGGTGTTCTGACAGAATGGAAACTCAGGAAGAGATGATCCCGAAGTCTGAGTCTGAAGGCAGTGTGTTGGAAGAACTCTCTCTTCTTTGAGGGAAGTCCATAATTTTTATTAAGATCTTCGACTGATAGGAGGAGGCCCACCTACTTTATGGAAAGTAATTTGCTTTACTGAAAGTCTGTTGATTTAAATGTTAATCTCATCTAACAGTATCTTCAATAAGTCATGTAGAATAATGCTTGACCAAATATGTCCATACTTTTGCCTAACCAAGTTAACATAAAATTAACCATTTAGTTGGCAACCACAAAATATCCACAAAAAATTTAACAGATAAATATATTTTATTATACTGATAAAACAGATTACTATCTAATCAGAAACATGTGGAAACCAGAGTTCAAAATGGACAAGGTACAAACAAAATTTTGAATAAAACATTCTAATTACAGAAGATATATATAGTATAATGCTATTTATATCCTATTAAAATATATAAAAAGTAATACTATATATTATATTGTTTATATATATGTGTATATATATATATATAGAGAGAGAGAGAGACAGAGAGAGACAGAGAGAGAAAGAGCATGAAAGGGAGACAGGGAAAAACAAAGAAAGATAATTAAATTATTTCATTCATAAAAGACCTTAAAACAATATTACTCACTGAATAGAAAAATAATTGACAAAAATAACTTATACCAGTTATACATTTTTTTCTTTTCAAAAGCATTTGGTTTTATTTATACGTACTTCCATATATAATCACCAAGTTTATGGGTGTTTTCAGTCACTTGAATGTCTAGGGTATGGCATTGGAAGGTGATTCTCTAAGTTTATAAAAGAACCAGTCTTTTCACTACATTTCCAAATTAGCTGAACACAGCTTAGTTCAGGAACGTTTCTGATTGAAAGCATTCCTAGGTGAGTGGGTGATTGAGTTCCTGTTACAGGCAGAATAATGGCCCTGAAAAGTTGTACACATCACCCAATATTACATAGCAATGGTGAATTAAGTTGTGGATGGAAATAAAGTAACTAATCAAGTACCATAAAATGAGAACATTATCCCTGATTATTCAGGTGAGCACAATGTAAGCCCATGAGTCCTTTAAATGTGGGAGAGGAAAGCAGAAGAGTTGGGGTTAGAGGTGTAAATGTTACAAGGGAAGCATTTGCTGGTTTTAAAGATGAAAAGAGGCCACTATTCAAGAAATAATGGATCTCTCTAAAGATGGAAAAGGCAAGGGAAAGGATTCTACACTGGTGTCTCCAGAAACAATAAAAACCTTCTAATATCTTGGTGTTAAACTGACACATTATTTTCGCACAGGTCTGCAAGTCTTAGTTCAAAGGGCCAGCACGGTTGGCTTCTGGTGAGAGCTCTTTCCCTGGCTTGTAGGCGCCACTTTTTTTTTTTTTACTGCTATGTCCTCACAAGGCCTTTCCTTGGTGCATGTGCACAGAGAAAGAGAGTTTGAGCAATGTCTTTTTCTGAGGACACTAATTTTATCAGATAAGGGCCCCATCCTTTTATCTTCATGTAACTTTCATTACTTCCTTAGAGACCTCATCTCTAAATATATTCACATTGGTATTAAGGATTCAACATACAAATTTTGTGGAGACATAAACGTTCAATCTATAACACCCTTTAAGACCCATTTCAGATTTTTGACTTTCAGAACTATGAGAAAATAAGTTTGTGTTGTTTAAAGCCACTGAGTTTGTGGTGGTTTGTTATAGTAGCAATAAGAAACTAATATAGATTTTGGTATCTAGAGGTGTGGTGCTGCTATAACAAATACTTAAACATGTAGAAGTAGCTTTGGGATTTGGAAGTAAACAAAAACTGGAAGAATTTTGAGGCGCTTGATTTTAGAAAAGCTAAGATTGCCTTAAAACTATTCATAGAAATATGGATCTTAACAACTCTGTTGGTCAGTATTCAGAAGGAAGTGAAGAGCATGCTATGTACTATCTTAGAGAATATTTACATCATCATGAACAGAATGATGGTAGAAATAGGGATTTAAGGCACTGAAGAGGAGAGCTCAGATGAAAATGAAGAATGTGTTACTGGACAATAGAGGAAAGGGAAGCTTTCCATACTACATAATGTCAGGAAGCTTAGTCAAACTGTGTGTTGCATAACTGTGTAGTTACTACTTTAGTCGTTAGATATCAGTAAGTATCCTATAGGGAGAAATAAATTGCCTTTCATAGGCAAGCTGGCTTCAAGCATCTGTTTTCCAAATCTTGTTAGTTTCCAGCTTGGGTAAATTTATAAGCTATCCCTTGGCACAATTAAGCAACTTTCTTCTACATAACATTAAAGATGGATTGAAATTTAACTTGAATGCTTAGTATAGGGAGAAGTAAGTTCAGAAGTCTACAGCCAACTGACTTTGTTGGGTATCATCTTATGGCCAACTCTGCTTATAAATCCAGAGCTACTAGTTCAAATCCTGTATCGTTTAGTTAATAATATTTAATCTGGTCTCATTTTACAAATATTTGCCTGCTTAACCACATTTTGAGGCCATGAAACTAAGAAGGGAAGTCTAGGCCTCAGTGCTCAGATGGTATTCTACCCTGCTCTGAAATGATCATGGTTCTCCAGCTTGGCATTTTGTTTGAAGGCATCCTCTCTCTTCCAAGAGGAGAATCAGTCTTCATCTGTGGGTTCAGAATAAAATTTATATGTCATTTAAAGCCACAATATAATTTAATATAATTTAGGTTAAGTTTTGTATATTGGCTGAAGCCACTTCTTTCATTTTAAAAACCAATGATCATTACTAAAACTAAAGCATTTTTCATTTTCTGCTTTGGTTTACTGCAGGAACCTGCTCAAGTAACTTGACTACGTTAGAACATTTAATCCTCACATTAACCTTATGAAGTAGATACTGTTATGCCCACTTAACAGTTGAGGTAATTAAGACATAGGTAGCGATGCAGCTTGGAAAAGAAAAGGTCTGTTGCAGGAATGTTGGCCTAATGAAGTTAGTTAGCTAGGGCACAGCAGCTGATGGGCAGGGATAGGGACAGAAGCTGCACAAGTCTTATGCAACACTGTTTTTAAAAATTATGTTCTAATTTACTTTCCATTTTTATACCAAAAATAGACTATTAATGTAATTATAACATAAAATTATACTTTATTAAATCTAGTTATAATTTGTTTCCTTTATAACAACTAATGTTATTCTACAAATACTATATATTCAATAGTTCAATATTAACTTTATTTCAGTCTCCTTTATAATTATGTTCAAATGATAGTTAATATGCATATTATTAGGAAAAAGTCAAATTTGTATTTTTTTAATATTCAGAAATTTTCACTATTTTTAACTTCTACTAAAGATAAAATGTTGTATGTAATTTCTCCCAAACACGCAATGAACATTCAGAGAAAATGTATAAAAATATTTATAAGCAATGATATAGAAAATAAACTATATAATTTGAAAGTGATATCACGTACCTGGACTACAAGGCATCACAGAATAATTCAAACATTGTATAATCATTTTTAAGAAAAACACTGATTGTCCTTTTAGACAGTCCCAATCAGTATAGATAGACACTTCAAATTTTGAGACATTCACTAATACACTAACACAATTTTGCTTTCAGGAGTGCACTCAGTATTTTAGGACATGACTTGTTTTCAAAAAACATGAAATCCTAGATAAAAACAAAAATATAGAAATGAACTTTCAGCAGCAAAACAGACAGTTCTTTGACTTAGAAATTCTAAGGGTTTTGAGGAACAGTAATATATCTGTTAAACAAGAAAATTTAACTGTAATGAGTAAATCTGGGAAGAGTCTATAGCTCTATAAACTTGACCTTCAACTTTCCACTTATTAGTAATTAAATCCTATAATTCTATTTATTTCTTGATATCTGTATAAATTGAATTATCTTCTGGTAATTTCACTATATTTTGCTTTTTCTAGTCCCCTTGAAAGCTCCCTCTTTCAGTCTATCTTACTCAACTTTTTTAGTCCCTCTCCAGTAATATAGCTTTTTCTGTGACTAGAGTTCCATCTAAAATTCAAAAATAATTTTTTATGAGAGAGATAGCTTTTTTAAGAGGTAACATTTTCTGTGTGTGTGTGTGTGTGTGTGTGTGTGTGTGTGTGTTAGTTTCATTTGTCTTCCAATTTTGTCCACTGTGTTCCCCAGTCTATTTCATTTCAGTGTCTGTACTGACCTCTACCCCTGTGACTTTAGCCAAATCCCATGGAATTTTTACCTCTCACATCTCTCACTTTCCTTTATACCTTCAACAGAAATAATTTTATCTTTTTTTAAGTATATTTTCTTGATTATGTTGTTACAGTGGTTTCAATTTTTTCCCCCTTGCTCCCCTTCTCCCAGTATCCCCCTTCCCTCGAGCAATCCCAACCTCCTCAGTTCATGTCCATGGGTTGTGCATATATTTTTTTTGCTTCACCCTTTCCTATATTATTCTTAACTTCCTCCTGTCTAGTTTGTATTTACCAAGTATGCTTCTTAATCTCTGCACCATTTCCCCAATTCTCCGCCTTCCCCCTCCCAGCTGAAAACCCTCCAAATGACTCCCATAATTATGATTCTGTTCTTATTCTAGTTTGCTTACTTAGATTTTGTTCTTACTTTTAGATTCAGTTGTTGATAGTTGTGAGTTTGTTGTCATTTTAATGTTCATAATTTTGATCTTCTTTTTCTTAAGTAAGTCCCTTTGACATTTCATATAATAATAGCCCGGTGATGATGATAAACTCCTTTAGCTTTACATTGTCTGGGAAGCACTTTATCTGCCCTTCCATTCTAAATGATAGCTTTGCTGGAAGGACAATCTTGGTTGTAAGTCCTTGCTTTTCATCACCTTAAATACTTTCTGTCAGTCCCTTCTTGCCTGCAAACTTTCTTTTGAGAAATCAGCTGTTTGTCTTATCGGCACCCCTTTGTAGGTAACTCTCTGCTTTTCTCTTGCTACTTTTAAGATTCTCTCTTTATCTTTCACCTTTGGCATTTTAATTATGATGTGTCTTGGTGTGGTCCTTTTTGGGTCTAGCTTGTTTGGGACTCTGTGCTTCCTGGACTTGTATGTCTATTTCCTTTGCCAAATTTGGGCAGTTTTCCTTCATTATTTTCTCACATAAGTATTCAATTTCTTGCTCTTCCTCTTCTCCTTCTGGCACCCCTATGGTTTGGATGTTGGCATGTTTAAAGTTGTCTCAGAGGTACCTAAGCTTCTCCTCATTTTTTTCAGTTAATGTTTCCTCATTCTGTACTGATTGATTGTTGTTTTCCTCCTTATGTTCCAAATCATTGATTTGAGTCCTGGTTTCCTTTCCTTCACCATTGGTTTTGTATGGATTTTCCTTCATTTCATTAGCATAGCCTTCATTTCTTCCCTTATGCGTTCGCTGTATGTAAGCATATTTATCAAGCCTGTGATCATCTTTATCACCAGAGTTTTGAACTCTACATCTGTTAGGTTGGCTATCTCCTCATTGCTTAGTTCTCCTACTGGAACCTTATCCATTCCCTGTTTTGGGCCATACTTTTCTGTCTCTTCATCTTGACAAGCTCCTGTGTTTGTTTGCCTCTGTGTTTTAGGTAAGGCTGTCACTCCTGTTATGTTATAAGGAGTGTAGTCTTAGGTTTTCTTGTCAGTAGAGGGCAACCCATTACACCATGTTGTGGTGCTGTATGTGGGAGAGGGGTCTGAGAGGGAACAATGTCACTTGCTCAGCACTCATCCCCTTTCCAGGCACTTCTCCCACTTTGTATGGGACTGGCGCCTCTCTAGTTGTTGCTCTTGCCATTGTTTCAGAGTGGGTAGGTCTGCAGCCTTTCTAGGACTGTGGGAGCCCTTTAAACAAGCAGAATCTGCTGAGAAACCAGAAGTTTCTTTCTCCTCCCCAATCCTCACTGGTTTGCATGGTCAAAAGCAATGAGGCTCTATTTTCCCCAGTGCTGGGACCATGAGCTGTGCAGCCTGGTCTGTTGTTGGGAGCACTCCCCAGGTGTCCCTCCCCACTTTTTAAAGCATGTGACTGCACTTTCCGCTTGCTTGCCACTGCCGCAGATGCCGCCGCAACCACACCACATCCTCTCTGCTCTGCCTCCACCCCTCCTACTTGTCTGGATGAATATTTCTTTGTTTATTGGACTTACATGCAGCTCTATTTTCTGGAACTTCTGATTGTCTCTAATTTTCAGGTAGTTGTTTTCCTTCTTAGTTGTGGAGGGAGATGCAGCATGTCTGTCTACACCTCTATCTTGGCTGAAATAATTTTATCTTTATTGCCAATCACTAGCAAATGCACTATTGCAATTTCACCTCTCAAGTTCATTTCTCACATAGACACCAGAATTTATGTTTCTAAAATTCTGATTTATAACCATTACGTTTAAACTTAGTTTAAAATCAACATTAAATGAAACAATTCTCAATGAATCACAATTTTTTATAAAAAGTTGCTTCATCTGTTTTTCCCCTCACCTGAAGACTTACTGAGTTTTAGAGAGAGAGGAAGGGGGAGGGAGAGATGGGGAGAGAGAGAGAAATATCACTTGTCTCCCATATGTGCCCTATGGGGATTGAACCCGCAAACTAGTATGTTCCCTGACTGGGAATCAAAACTGCAACCTTTTTGGTGTACTGTATGACACTCCAATCATGCTACCCAATCAGGGAAAAACGTTGTCCGATCTTTGAAGATCCTTTAGCTGAAGCCCTTAATAGTTTACTAATAAGCCCACCACCACACCAGCCCCATTTTCCATTTATCTAAACACTTTAGACTACCCTCTCTTCCCTAAAGACACCATATATTTCATATTGCCCTGTCTTTAGTTGAACTGTTCCCACAATATTAAGGTTAGATTTTACCTTTTATGTGAAATGAACACTTATTGGAAATAATTTTTACAAAGAACCTTGGTTATATTACAAACGTATTACAGAGAATATTAAGCATATCCCAAAGTAGATGGAATAACACAAAGTTAAAACAACCCCTCACTCAGCTTGAATGATTATTAACCTGATCAATCTTAGTTTAACAATTACTCCATCCTCTATTTTCCCCTGTCCTTACCCTCATTATTTAAAGCAAAGCCCTTATATCATTCCATTTTATACTGACATACTTTAGTATGTGCTCCTAAAAGATATGGATGGTGTTTTGCTTTTACATAACCACAATATCATCACCACAGCTTAAAAAACTCCTTAAATTTCTAGTGGGGGTTAGGAATTTGGGTGATAAAAGTGAAAGGAAATTAAGAAATGCAAATTTCTGGTTATAAAAATAGTCATGGGGCTGTAAAATACAGCAGAGGTAATATAATCAATAATACTGTAATAATGATGTTTGGTGTCAGGTACAACACTTATCCTTGTGGTCACTTCATAAGGTATGAAAATGTCTATTCAGTATGTTGTACACATAAAATTAATATAATATTGTATATCAAGTACAATTTAAAAATAAATTAAAATATTTAAAAGTAAACATCAAAACCGAAAAATATCACCTTAATTCATTAATATCATCAAGTAGCCAATGTTTATTTTTCATTTTTTTATCCTCACCTGAGGATATTTTTAAAAATTGTTTTTGGAGAGAAAGGAAAGGGGAGAGAAAGAAAGAAACAATGATATGAGAGTGAAACATCAATCAATTGCCTTCTCATACTTGCCCAGACCAGGGAATGAACCTGGGTATGTGATCTGACTAGGAATTGATCCTGAGACCCTTTGGTCTATGGGAAGACATTCTCACCAACTGAGTCACACGGGTCAGGGCAAATAGCCAATGTTTAAATTTCCCTGCTGTGTTGTAAATGTTTTTAAAGTGATTTATTTGAATCAATATCCAAACATGGTCAAAAAACTATTAGGTTGATGTCTCTCCCTTTTTCATTTTGTTTTTACCTTTTAATTTTCCTGACATTTATTTGTTGAAATAACTAGATCCTTTTTCTGTACACTCTCTCACTTTTTTTTTAATGTGCCCCCAAGTCAATGTTTATGATATTCATTTTGTGGTTCCAAACCTTGCTTACACATTGGAATCACTTGGGAGTGATCTAAACAGCTTGAAGGCTTGGTCCCATCTCCAAAGATTTTGATTAATTATCGGGGTGCAATCTTGACACAGGGAGTTTGAAAAGTTACCCAAAGTGTGTCTATTCTTCAGCAAAGGTTGAGAACCATTGCTCTCTCCCTGGAGCCCTTGACATTGGCTGCATATTGAATCACCTGGGGACCTATACAAACTTCTGATTGTAAACTTCTGATTTAGTTGAATTAGGGTATGATTTGGTACTTGGGGTTTTGAAATCTCCCTGAGTGACTTAATGGAATACATGTTCAGAATCACTGCTCTATCCTGCGTTTCCTTTCAGCCTGCAGTTCCATCTAACGGCTTGATTCAACACATATCCTTATTGCAGTTCACACTCCTGCAGCAGGTTTAATTGAACAATGAATCAAAACAAAATCTCCCTGTTTCACTGAGTTGTACTCCATGTAAGCTTGTATTTGAAGTCTTATCCAACGCACCCGTTTAAATTTTAAATAGAAGCCCCAAAGACCAGGGCCTCTCTGTAATGCAAAAAACCCTTTTCCTGATATGTGAAACTGAGTAGAATTTCCCAAGAAACCAGTCATCTGTGAATCCAGACTATCAGGAGAAAATGGAATTTCAGAGCTAAAATTAAATGGGTCTCCCTTTGAATAAAACCTATAAATTTAAGCAGGTCATTTAAAAATGTACAATTTACTGAACCTTTACAGAATGATACTAAAGAAATAGCCAAGATTAGCAAGAATAGACTTACAATGAGGAAACATGCACCAAGCATGGTAGCTTTCATTTTCACATCAAGGTCTAAAGGGAAATGAATATCAAAGTCACTGTAATCTGTGCATGTCTCTCTCACAAAATCAGTCCACTGCTTGGAAATCTTGCCAACCACATTTTCTTCATCAAGAGATTTAATCTAAATAGAAAAAAAATGAGAGTCTTAATAATTCTGTTGTACCTTCAAAGTTGGGATATAATATTAAACTTATGTCCAATACATAACTATGAACATTATCTCTCATTAGATGCATATAAATTCCTGTATTTATTTATAAATACATGAAAAAATTGTTTCTTTGTTACAGAGAAATATATGAAAACAGTTTTGTTGAAATATTTAACATTTTATATTGTACATTTAGAGAGAGAGTAATAAATTATTTGAACTGATATAAAAAAAATTAAGCATGAAAGATACAAATATGGAATGTTTCTTTGATGAAATTTCTATAAGTCATCAGAAGGGAAGCAAACTAAACCCTATGTGACACATCTGTTTTAAGACGAGCACTGAGAGTTTACACAGGTTTCAGTGTGATGCGGGGAACATTACCACGCACTGTCAGTGGGTAACCAGGAGCGCTGAGAGCCTGGGAAAGAAGACTGGCAGTTTCGAGTGAAGCCAAGTTTCTAGTAAGTAACTTGATGGGATGCCGCTGGTCTGGGTTTGGGGTATGACTTCAACTTGACAACAGGAAGGTGGGGGAACAACAAAAGAGGAGGATGTATGACAAAAGCTCTGAAGGAAAGTTTTCCTAATTTTACAGTTTTGCCTGAGGAGAGTCCAGGGCCATCATAAAAAGTTGAGAAGATCGTAGCTGGGCAAATCCACCTCACCAAGTGGGCATTTGGGGCTGTAGGTAGCCACACTCATCGTGGTGTGTACACATAGGGTTGTGTCAATGCCAGGAAGAGAAGTGTCCTTTTCAAATGTACACCAGGTGATAGATGTGCCAGGTTGGGACCTGCTACATAAATGTGGGGAAATTAAAAACTGTTTACGCCTATTCTTTTGTGGATGCTTATTAACAAACCTAAAATAAACTTTTAATTTGAAAACTGCGATAGCATGGATTACTGGTAATTAATATTCATTCACCCCTCCCACAGTAGGCCCAGTATACTTCCCTGAACATTGATAACTAGGCTTGGCCACGTGACCTGTTTGGCCAATGGAATGTTAGTATATATGACAATGAGCTGAGACCTTAAACATGGCTAAGTGGTTTGGGCTGGTTCTTGCTCTCCAGTGATCAGCCGCTAGAAAATCATGATCCAGGTGGCTGTTCTTGCTACAGCTCTAGAATGAGCATGCTTGGAGCCGACCTGGGGCCAACTTCTAGCCTAAACCAGACATTTAGCTGAGCCTATGTATACCCACGAGACACAGTTTACCTGTAGACCCATAAGCATGAGAGCACATGCCTGTTGTTTAAGCTACTGAGCTCTGGGGGTTTTATGTTATGTAACACTGTCATGGGAAAACAAATACAAATCTTTCTAACTCTCTACTGTTTTATCTGCTAACAACTATCATTTAAGTATTTGTAGCTTGTAATCTTATTTTATTAAATATTTTTCATTTTGAAATTTTTTGAAAATGAACCATACAGAAAATAACATATGTGCCACAACAATACCACACTAGATTTTGTTATGGATATTTACCCATTTTTATTCTTATAGCAAGAAATTTTAAACTTCACAATATTCATGAAAAAAGTAAAAACTAATTTTTTTAAATGGAAAGGATCAAAAATATGAATAATGACAAGTAAAATGTTATCAGAACCTAGATAATTTTTAGCTAAATTCTAGATAAATTTTAAAAAACAGAAATCCATATAATAAAGTTATTTACACATTAAAATATAAACTAGTGTTTGTGACATCATAAGAAATATATCTTCAGTTTTTTTCTTTGGTTTCTGACATAGAGATCTAAAACTCTTGTACTTTTCTAAATGATAAAAATTATTAGATAGTCTTTCTTTTTTTTAAACTTAGTCTTTGTCTCAGGTTTCTGGCACACAGATCCTAAAATCCTAGTTTCTCCTGAGTGATAAATCTTTTTTAGGGTAATGAAATGACTGGCGACTGTGGGCCCCTGAAAGGTTCATGATGGGAACTGTTCACCGGAAAGTCCAAGCAGTGATTAAAGACTTGGCACTTTGACCTCTCCCCTGACTCTGGGGAGGAGAAAAGGGCTAGAGATTGACTTAATCAACAATGGCCAATGATTTAATCACTTATACCTATGTAATGAAACCTTTATAAAAACTGTTGATTATGGGGTTTGTGGTGTTTTCAGATTGGTGAATGCATCTATGTTCTGGGAGGGTGGTATACCCCAACTACACAGGACAGAAGCTTCTGAACTTGGGACCCTTCCAGACCTCACCCTATATATTTCTTCACCTTGCTGTTTATATTCTTATAATATCATTTATAAAAGCCTGTAAATATGAGTAAAGAGTGTTTCTGAGCCCTAAGATCCATTCGAGCAAATTACTGAACCTGAGGATGAGGTCATGAGAACCCCAGATTTATGGCAGTCCGTCAGAGGTAAAGGATGTCTAGGACTTGTGATTAGCATCTGAAGTGGGGGCAGTGAGTGGGACCAAGCCCATAACCTGTGGGGTCTGCATCAACTCCAAGCAGTTAATGTCAGAATTGAATTGAGTTTGTAGTACAACCAGTTGGTGTTCAGCTGGTTGAAGAATTGTTTGGTATGGGAACAAGTACTCCCACACATTTTGTGTCAGAAATGTGGATGCCATTATGGTATATTTTATTTGAATTAATTTCTAAATACGTAAATTTAATACCAGTAATTGTTAAAGATATTCTAAAAGAAAAGCTGTAGATTTGCCTATAGTGTAAATTATAATGGAAAAAACAAATAGAATACTAGCACATACACCTAGGTAAGTATCAAAAGAATATACTGTAATAAAATACAAAATACTAGAAAATCAAATCATTGATTTGAACCCTGGTTTCCTTCCCTTCACCATGTGGATTTTCCTTCATTTCATTTAGCATAGCCTTCACTTCTTTCCTTATGCATTTGCTATATGTAAGCATATCTGTAAAGCCTGTGAGCATCTTTATTACCAGTGTTTTGAACTCTACATTAGTTAGGTTGGCTCTCTCCTCGTCACTTAATTATCCCACTGGGACCTTGATCCATTTCCTCTTTTGGGCCATACTTCTCTGTCTCTTCTTCTTGACAGGCTCCTGTGTTTGTTTTCCTCTGTCTTAAATAGAGCTGTCACTCCTGTTACGTTGTAAGGGGTGGAGCCTTAGGTACGGGCAACCTGTTTCACCACTTTGTGGTGCTGTATGTGGGGGAGGGGTCTGAGAGGGCACAATGCCACTTGTTCAGCACTTGCCCCTTTTCCAGGCACTCCTGACATGCAAAGTTTCTGTTGAGAAATCAGCTGACAGTCTTATGGGAGCTCCCTTATAGATAACTAATTACTTTTCTCTTGCTGTTTTTAAGTTTCTGTCTTTGCCTTTAACCTTTGCCATTTTAAATTATGATGTGTCTTGGTGTGGACCTCTTTGAGTTCATCTTGTGTGGGACTCTCTGTGCTTCCTGAACATGTATGTCTATATCTTTCACCATTGTTATATTTTCTCACAGGTTTTCAATTCCTTGATCTCTCTCTTCTCCTTCTGGCAATTCATGTTGGTACACTTGATGCTGTCCCAGAGGCTCCTTGTACTATCCTCATTTTTTTTATTCTTTATTCTTTTTGACATTCTGATTGACTGTCTTCTGCTTTCTTATCTTCCAAATCTCTAATTTGATTATCTGCTTCATTGACTCCATTGTTGATTCCCTATAATGTATCCTTCATCTCAGCCAGTGCAATCTTCATTTCTGACCAGTTCTTTTTCACATATTTTATCTCCATTTTTCGTTTCCTATCTCTTTGTTGAACTTCTCACTAAGTTCATCTATTTTCCTAGGTTCGTTAAACATCCTATAACCAGTGTTTTGAACTCTTCATTTAGTAGATTGATTGTCTCTATTTTGTTTAGTTCTTTTTCTGGAGTTTTGTTACATTCTTTCCTTTGGGACATATTTCTTTTGTCTCCTCTTTTTGCCTGCTGCCTTGTGTTTATTTTTATGTATTTGAGCTGCTATATCTCCTGGGCTTGGTAGAGTGGCCTTATGTAGCAGGTGTCCTATAAGGTCCATTGGCACAGTCTCCCATATCACCTGAGCCGGGCACTCCAGGTACATCACCTATGTGGCCCTCTTGTTGTAGTTGAGCTTTGATTGCTGTTGGCACATCAGTGGGAGGATTAACTCCAAGGCCAGTCAGCTGCAAAGACTGGCTATGACCACAGTGGAGGGTCAGCTGTGCAGGAACTGACACCATAGAGCAGGACCCACTTCAGTGGAGCACTGATGACCTCTGCGTGTGTCACTTGTGAAGGTAATTGGGTGGTGCTTCAACATGGTCTGAAGCTATCCATCAAGTTAACTGATTCCAAGGCCTCCTGGGAGGTGCAGGCCAAGTTCAGTTGCTACCTGTACCCAGCCTGAGCCCACCTGGCATGAGCTACAAGCAATCTGCCGTCAGCTACAGCTTGTGCTAAGTCTGGAGGTGCTCAGGAGAGGTCAAGGTACAAACCAAGGTCAGTTGCCACCAGTCCTGGCTGGGCCTGAGGCCACTGAGCGATAGGTATGGGGCATGCTGAGGCCACATGCTGCTTGTTTGAGAGATTTTACTCAAGTACAAAGCATGAACCAAAACAGGCTACTTTTATAGAAAAGCCACTGAAAATGGTTTGGGTTAGGTCCACAGTTTGGTGAGGTGAGGTTTCAGGAAATCACCAGGGCTGTTTGTATGGTGTTAACCAGGTTGATGGAGGCTCAGCTATGTTGCCTGCTTGCTGGTTCTGTGGGAGGAGGGCCCAGAAAAGGAACAAAGGCCTCTGTCAGCACCCTGGGAAGAAGCTGCCCCTCCAGCTCTAATCCTGATGTTAGACAACACAGTTCTTCTCTGTATGTCCCTGGTGCTCCAGTGCTGGAGATCACAGCAAGCGAGTCTGAGTAAGCACGTGTGCAGGCCCTTTAAGAGAAACATCTGGGGCCCCAGAAGCCCTCCATCTCACTCAGCCACACCCCTGCTGACTTACACAGCCAAAAGTTATGCGGACTTCTCTTCCTGGCGTTGGCACCCTGGACTTGGGGGGTGGGGTAGGCTGGGAAACCTTGTTCCTCAGGGAGGACCTCTGATTCCAAGATATTCCTCTTGAGATTAAACTGCCACACTGGGTGTGAGATCAGCTGGTTCTAAGTCTCTGCTGCTCCTATCAACCTTGATGTGGCTTCTTCCTCATATCCTTAGTTGTTGGACCTCTGTTCAGCTAGATTTCAGGCAGTTTTGAATGATGGTTTTTCTGTAGCTTAATTGTGATTTTGATATGGTTGTGAGAGGATTCAAGTCTCATGTTTACATACACTGATCAGAACCCTCTAACTTGAATATTTCAGATCTCCTTTTTTAATTTGAAGTTTCCGGTTTACCTAAGCTATATTTGGGTGTCAGCTTTTTTCACAGCCAGAACTCCTTGAACTTTCTTTTTTATAAAAGATTCTATTTACTTATTTTTTAGAGAAAAGTGAAGGGAGAGAGAAAGAGAGGGAGAGAAACATCAATGTGTAAGAGAAGCATCCATCAGTTGCCTCTTACATGCATCCAAACTAGAGACTGGCCTGCAACCCAGGCATGTGCCCTGACCAGGAATTGAACCAGACATCTTTTGACTTGTGGGATGATCCAACCAACTGATGCGCACCAGTCAGTTCCCCTCGTAATTTATGAATCTGAGGTTCCGCGCCATCAGGTCAGCAACATTCTGTCATTTGTCTCTTTGCAATAACATCTCAGCGCATTCTCTGTCTTCTCTTTCACTATAACTCTTCTTTGACATATGCAAGAGTAGTTTATTGTTCCATATCCCTTCAATTTTTTTGTTCTTTCAAATTTATAATTTTCCCTTTCTCTTTCTTTTCCATGTATTGATATGTCAGTTCACTAATTTTCTTTTCACCTCTAATTATCTATTTTGCAGCTCACTGATTCCAAAGAAGTTTTATTAATAATTATTACTCATTTCTGGCTTGTCTTCAAATCATCCTGTCCTTTATTATTAGTTTTATTCTTCCTTTTTTGTTTAGTTTCTTTACTGTTTATTTAGGTGTTTCTTATATGATTGCAGACTATTCTGCTACATGCTGTTTGTTCTTGAATTAGTTCTTAGAGAGTTATGTAACTTTTTCATCTGCTCGTGTAAAGATAGGTTTTCTTTTCTGTAGAAATAAAGGGTGCCCTTGGTGATTAATCTCCTTCGAGTGTGCTTTCACATTTTATCCTGCTACCTGTATGACCACTTAGCATCTATTCTTATGTTTTGAGATTACTGAACATACCACAGTAATGGTGTGAATTCAGATTTCAAACTCATAGAGGGGCCTGGATTAGGATATCAGTTTAATGTATGAATATTTTTCCCCTAGCAAGAATCCTGGAAGGAGACATATTCTCTTATAATGACCATGAGATATAGAAGAGAGTCTACCTGCCTTCTATTCACCCTTGGGATAATCTTCTCATGGCTTAAACTATCATTTGTATACTAAAAACTCCCTAATATTTTCCTCTACATATGTAAAATTCAACATAACTCAAATAAAAATCATTAGCTTCCTACAAATCAGCTGTTTCTCATTCAAGATTATTATTTTTCCAAAGGCATAACTTCAGCTTCTTAATTCTCAGACATCAGATTCATCTCTAGATTTTCTTTCATCCTCAACTGACATCCTATTCATAAGACAGCTCCACTCAGTATACTTATGAAATCTCTCAATTATTTTTTCCTATAGCATGACTCCTGCTGTGCTCAGGCTTTATCTCTTTTCTACTCCAAGTTTCCATAGCTACTGACACTGCGATGGAATCCATGTTCTGTAGAAGCCCCTCATATTCAAAGTTCCTGAGTTAAGGTGTCAAACTTGCCATCATAAATCGATTCAAATGACTATTTCTCAGTGTTCTGGAAGATGGTACCTAGTTATCATCATTCTGGCTGCGTAGGAGAGAAGTTAGTTCATTACATATGATGAATGCTCCAAGCATTCTATTGTGAAAGTTTGCTGGATGAAATCTAAATTCATTAACATTAAATATAATTTCACAATGTATTTCTAGTGTTTTCACCAATTTCTCCAAAATAATACATTCAGCTAAACTCTGTTAATACGGTTCCATGAAGGAACAATTATCTTTCCACTTATCTGGATCTTTGATATGTATGCCATACCCTACATGAAGAACTATTATTATACATACCTCTATATAAAGTGCTTACACATATAAACATTATACACACACACAAACATACGCATTATACATATCCCTTTAAAAGAGCCTTCATAAAGGCTCTTTACATTATGTGGGTTTTCTTAGAATCGTCCATCTCTGTCATTAGTCTATTAAGTCCATGAAGGAAATAATTCATCTTTACATAACCAGGTTATAACAGAATTGAAAATCATACAACCAGGGAAATCAGGAAGATAAGATAAAAAATAAAGGGGATAGTGGGAAACTGAGGAAGTTGGGAAAGGGGCAGAATTCTCACATCTTATTATGGAACAGCATCCCTGCTCAGCTGTAGCAATTTTTTGCCCTTTCTGTGGAAACGTGGGCCCAGTTTAAAAGATTTTATAATTTTCCAAGAGAATCATAATATCTAGATTATGTTATGAAATCCCCTGGTTTTTAAATATTTGCAACTAAATAATTTGGGTTTATGGCTAGACCATCTATTGGAAAACTGCCATAATGAAATTACTTCATACAGTAAGCACATAGATATATTTTGGTTTCTAATAATCAAATTTAATACAAAGATAAAGCAGAGACCGGAGAGAAGCATAACTGGGTGATACATCTTACACTGTCTTCCTGAAAACTCTCTCCGCATCATTGGACTTTTGTGTGGAGACTCAAAGATGTCAGACCTTCTGAAGAGGGCTGAGGGTACTGACAGCCTGCGTTTAAGATTAAGAAATGCTGCACAAGCTTTGGCAGTCAGACATAGATGGCAAAGTTAATGTTGTATTTAAAATGGATAATATATAGTGCCTCCACATAGAAACCAGCATGTTTAAATGTTAGTTATTTTGCTTATATTTACTTGACTGCAAGGCTTTACCTCACTTTTTTCTATTAGCATAATCAACATTGAAGCTCAATGAGACTAATAACTACCTTTATGACAAAAGTTACATAATGAACACACTGTCTCCCTCTTGAGATATTAGGATACATATTTATTTAATATATTTGTAACATCTTAAAAATTATATTCTCCTTATATTTATAAATCAAATCATATTAAAGTGATTATGTCTCTTACCTCAAAATCAACATCTCCACAACATTTACATGCAAGAAATGGGCCAATAATTTTGAGTATATCCTTTTTATTCTCATTTTGAATTGTAAACCTAGGCAGGTATGGATGCCTAGTCTGAATAACATAACCTATTGGTGTGCCAGGAGGAGAGCAGATTTCTATCTACAAAAGCAAAAGAATATTTGTAATGCATATCATCATCATCATCATTATTGTTATCATAATAATATCTAATAAGAGCTCTTATTTACAGAGTACTTTTTTTCTGCAATGAACAATATTTTTCCTTTCCAGCTTTATTGAGGTATAATTGACAAGTATAATTATAATACATTTAAAATGTTAATGTGATGATTTGGAATACATATACAATGTGAAATGATTACCACAATCAAGTTAGTTAACATATCTGTCACCTCATATGGTGATGCTTGATATCTCTCTTAGCAAATTTCAAATATACAGTATAGTCACCATGCTGTACATTTGATCATCAGACTTACTCATCTTATAAATAAAAGTTTGTATAGTTTGACCAACATTTTCCCATCTTCCCTTCCCCAGTCTCTGGCAACCACTATTCAAATCTCTATTTCTATTGATTAGGTTTTTTTTTTTAAGATTCAATATGTGAGTGATACCATATTGCACTTGCCTGTTACTGTCTGACTTATTTCACTTAGCATAATGCTCTCTAAGTGTATCCATGTTGTCTCAATGGCAGGGTTTTCTTCTTATATTTGGTTGAATAATATCCCATTGTATATACCTATATTTATAGAACATTTTCTTATTCACTCATCCATCAACAAATGCTTAGGTTGTTCCTATATTTTGGTTATTGTGAATAATGCTTCAGTTAATATGGGAGGGTAGCTATCTCTTTGAAAACCTGATCACATTTCCTTTGCATACATACCCAGCTGGATCAATGAACCTTTATACTCTTTTCCACAGTGACTGTAACAATTTACGTATATTCCCACCAACAGTGTACAAAGGTTCCCTCTTATTTACACACTTAACAAATTATATCTTTTTTGATAACAGCATTTCTAACAGGTGTAATGCGATATCTTATTGTGGTTTTGATTTTAATTTCCCTAATAATTAGTTATATTGAACAGTTTTCCCAATATCTGCGGGCCATTTTTATGTCTTATTTGGAAAAATATCTACTCAGCTCCTTTGCCAACTTCTAAGTATAAGATGCTGTTCTTGCAATATTTGACAACAAACACCAGGTTTGTACTATTATTCCTATTTTTAGAGGAAATAACTGAAGAACAGAGAGGTTCATTAACTTGTATCAGATTCCCCAGCTACAAAGTGGAAGAGATGAGACACAAACTCAGGCAGGCTGCACACATGGACCCCACTCTTACACACTGCTCTGTTGACCATGTACATTTTTAAATTTCCATACTGATGAAACATGTCTATGTTATGGAGGAACTCTTCTCAAACTTCTCTAAAAATAATGATTTAGGTGTGTGAACAGAGCTCTCATCACTGGTGCAATTTTCCAATATGAGTGGTAATAGTTCTATAAGGAAAATGGGGCCAGGATCTTTACTATTAGCTGGGTGATCTAGACTGAACAGTACGGTCATTTGTAAATGACATCTTCCTAGACTGTTTCCTAAGATCAATAGTGTATTATGTGTTAATGTGCTCTTTACATTTAGAGTATATTTCAATCAAACTCTCAGTTTTTCATCAGATATTCCTATGGACAGCTAACCTAAATGACATAAGAAAAAAAATAATCCATCAGGAATAACGTCAGTTATCTGTTTAAAATAAATACAGTATTAGACTTCAAATGTCTATGTACCTGTGCCTGTCTGTGTCATGGTCTCAGAGTTACTTGCTTGGAATGACTGACCAGCCAGGACTGGTCTCAGGCCAGTGGGATGCAGGCAAAGGCTGACTTTCCTATCAACTCTCTGTGCCCTGGTGTCTCTGCTGAGATCCACATTGAATATCAGTGCGCTGACAAGTAATATAAAATAGACACCTGGTCTTTCTAGCCCTGAAGAAAACCCACACCTAGCATACCTCTATTACAGAGGATCAAATACATTAATTTTTTAAAATAGGGAACTTAAAAACATAGGAGTTGAGATTTCTCAGAGGCAGTCTCTTCTAGGTTTATTCCATAACAAGTTGGCTAAAATTGTGAGATGAATATATGTTCTTTTCCTCATTCTTCTGTACACTTGCTCCTGGGATTGTACTCCAGAATATTGTCTGTAGTGTCCTCCTCTGGCTCAGGCCCGGCCTCGGCCAGTCATTTCCTGTAAGGGACTTGAAAAGTGCCTTATCTTCTCAGCTCTCCTAAAAGATCAGGAAGCCTGGTCTCTGAGCAGATGCTCAATCCCAGGATACCAAGCTCTCATGGACACAGGTTGAACTGGCCACTGTTTTTCATGAGCCATCCTTCCTGTCCAAATTGTTCTCAAGCATAAAACAACAGCTCATGGACCAATGTCTAGAAAATCTCATTTGATTATATAAATAGGTTCAATGTAAGGGTGAAAATTCTGTTGAACTACTTTACAAATTGCCCAGGTAATTGTTCACCTACCTCCTGAAGGCAGCACGGGCAACAACAGCTGCTACACCTTAGTGGTCTCTCCAGAGTTATGACCTCTCGACCCCTAAGATCAAGAATTCTCATGGTAAAAGGCCTATCAGACCCACAGCAATTTCGGGTACAGCAATCAGTGTCTTACACTGCAAAGTAAATATTCTGTCCAAGGCTGTTCTTAATTTCATACCTGTTATTTGTTTCAATGTTTATTATGACTGAAAACAAAGAAGAGGGAATCTTAATCACCATTATGTTTAAAAATATAATGAATCTAAATACTTAAAATCAAATATTTGCCAAAATTATCTTAATACTTTAGATGACACTTAATGTCACACAGGGAGAATGAAAAGAAAAGGTGTTTAGAGATTATCTAGACAGAGGAAAAAAGAAAAGAAAAGAAGTGGGGGAGGGTATGAAGATGTATAAAATTGGGAGTTCCTCTGTGAGACATGGAAAAGAAAATCCCTATCTTCCTAATTCCATGGACTTGTGTCAAAAAGGAGAACTTTACTGCTGAGCGATGGGTCACACTGCAGATGGTCATGGCCATGCTAGGTGTATGCAGAACATGTCCACTTGCTTGGCGCTGTTTGCAGATATTCATTTGGCGGGGAGGTGGAGAGAGGATGATTGCTGTGTTTTTGGTCTATGAAACACAGTGTGTGAAATAAATTGGCTTGAGATTTTGTTTCATAATATACCCATGGCTTTTTTTTTGCCCTGTGTAGGGAAGGGAAGGAAGGCGTTCGCTCTCCATGCATACATGTAAAAAGGGAGAGAGTGAAAGTGGAAGGTGGGTTAGAACATCACACTGGGCCCAGGGTGCCCTCGTTTAATGCAGCAGTAGCTGTTCAGAAGTGGGAGGAGGTATTAAACAGGGGGAAAGATGCCTGGCGACCAAGGCTGCAACTCACAGAATATCTCACCCCCTGATATACCACTCTATTCCTTAGTGGAGGTTACTCTCTTCACTGGGGAAGAGATATGCTCACTACTGACACCCACGTGGTACCTTACCAAAGTCTTCTCAGACTGAACCACACATCGGAAACTGCTCCTTGCTCAGAGCCAGGGAGGAGCAACTCACGTTCCCACTTGTCCAGAGCCCTCGTTAACTTGTGTCATGAGATGTCACAAACCACCCAAATAAAAAGTAATTGAAAGAAATATATGAAGACAAAACTATTCTCTAATATGTGTGTGGATAAACTTTGATTCAGATAGAGATGTCCTGGATAAATTCCAGCACCATGAACTCACCTAAGTGTCTTTGCTCTGACTCACACAGGCCCTGGACTCTGCCTTTATAAGAACCACCCTTCACCTCAATATATTCCAGTCAAATATTTCATAAAAAAATTTAAACTGATTTATGAAGTGGGATTTATTACCTTAGTGTTTCATTAAGTAGCTGAATCTCAAAAACCTACTTGTTTACTTATAAAATGAGATCAGTGGACTTACACAATCTAAAAATTTCTTGTTAGTTAAGAAATGAAAAATAAAAACACAACAGACAATTCTACGGGTATATCTTTATGGTCTATTAAATTTTTTCACAATATTTATTTTTTCTTTTTAATTTGTTGGTGTAAGTTTGGTTAATAAGATTATATGTTTCATGTGTACAATTCTATAATACATGACCATATTGCATTGCATGCCCACCACCCAAATTTAAATAATCTTCTGTCACCATATATTTTAGCCCCTTTACCCTTTACTACACCCTCCACCACTCTTCCTTGATAGCTGCCATACTGTTGTGTATGTGTAGGAGTTTTCTTTTTCTTTTTTCTTTTTTTATATCCCACATCTGAGTGAAATTGTATGGTTCTTAACTTTTTCTGACTGGCTTATTTTGCTTTGCATGATACTCGAGGCCCATCAGTGTTATTGAAAATAGCAATATATTATCTTTTCTTATGGCTGAATAATATTGAATTGTATATATGTAGCACATATTCTTTATCTAATCATCTATCAAAGGACATTTTGGTTGTCTCCATGTTTTGGCTACTGTGAATAATGCTGCAATAAACACAGGGGTACATATTTCTTTGAGAATAAATGTTTTCAAATTTTTCAGGTAGGTAGCCAGAAGAGGGTTGCTGGGTCACGTGGTAACTCTATTCTTAATCTTTTGAAAAACCAGCATACTGTTTTTCATAGTAGCTGTACCAGTTTACATTCTCACCAGCAGAGAATGAGGGTTCCTTTTTCTCCACAACCTCTCCAACACTTATTCCCTATCTAGTGAAGTTGAGCATCTTTTCATATATCTCTTGGCCCTTTGTATGTCTTCTTGGAAGAAGTGTCTGTTCAGGTCCTCTGTCAATTTTTAAATTGAATTGTGTGTGTGTGTGTGTGTGTGTGTGTGTGTGTGTGCGCGCATGCAGTTGTTTGACTTCTTTATATATTTTGAATATTAGCCCCTGGTCAGAGCTGTTGTTTGCAAATATATTCTCCCATTTGACTGATTGTCTTTTTGTTGTATTGATGTTTTCTTTTCCTGTGCAGAAAATTTTTAGTTTGATATAGTCCCAATCATATATTTTTGCTTTTACTTTCCTTGCCTTTGGGGTCAAACCATAGAATCTCTAAAAGCAAGATCCATAAGTTTAGTACCTATGTTTTCTATGTAATTTTTTTTCAGATCTTATATTTAGGCCTTTGATCCATTTATAATTAATTTTTGTAAATGGGGACAAAGTGACACTTTTACTTCTTCATTCCCAAATTGGATTTTATTTCTCCCTCTTGCCTGATTACTCTGGCTGGGGCTTCCAGTAATATGTTGAATAACAGTGATGAGTGGATATCTTTGTCTTGTTCCTGATCTTTGAAGAAAGTCTTTTAGTGTTTCACCATTGTGTATGATATGCTGAGTGTTTGTCATATATGGCCTTTATTATGTTGAGGTACTTTCCTTCTATACCTATTTTACTGAGTGTTTTAATCCCACATGGATATTGTATCTTATCAAATGCTCTTTCTGCATCTATTGGTAAGATCATATGGTTTTCATCCTTTGTTTTGTTAATGTGGTGTATTACATTGATAAATTTGTATATGTTGAACCTTCCTTGTGCTCCTGGAATGAACCCTACTTGGTGGAGGTCTGTCTGGAAACAGTCCAGCCATTGTTAATATTATAAGAAGAGTTTGTATAACATCAAGTAAACTGGCAGCCAAGGAAAGGACTGCAACGCACAGGTGGGAACAATGATGGCTTCACTGTACTAGTCAGTGGGGGTGGTAGACACCACTGAGTGAGCATATATGCTGTGTGGCCATTGCATTCAAAATGACTGAGTACAGCAAAATGAACCTGCATCATATTTTGCATTAAGCTTGAACATTCCTCTACAGAAACTATTTGGGTGATTCAGAAGGCCACAGCTATGGACAACTGGTGATTGGCAGCTTCATTACAACAATGCGCTCACTCATGCATCATGTCTCATGGAGACTTTCTGGTGAAACATCAAATCACTCAGGTGACTCAGCCCTGCTACATCCCAGGTTTGGCACCCTGCAACTTCTGGCTTTTCCAAACTAAAGTCACCTTTGAAGGGGAAGAGATTTCAGATCATCAATGAGATTCAGGAAAATATGATGGGGTAGCCGATGGCAATTGTGAGAACTTTGTGAGGTCCCAAGGCGACTACTTTGAAAGGGACTGAGGTATAATTGTCCTATGTACAATGCTTTTTGTATCTTGTATCTTCTTCAGTACGTGTCTCTATTTTTCTTATTACAAGTCTGGATACCTCTGGACAGACCTTGTATTATTTTTTTAATGTATTGTTGTATTTAATTTGCTAATACTTTGTTTAGGACTTTTAAAATCTGTATTCATCGGAGATATTGGTCCGTAGTTTTCTTTTCTAGTGTTATCCTTGCCTGATTTTGGTATCAGGGTTATGTTGGCCTCATGAAATGTTTTAGAAAACATTGCCTCTTCTTCAGTTTTTTAAAAGACTTTGAGAAAGATAGGTTATCAAATCTTATGCAATTATTTGGTTGAATTCATTGGTGAAGCCATCTGGCCCTAGATGGGGTTTGTTTTGGAGATTTTTGATGGTTGTTTCAATTTCTTCACTGTTGATTGGTCTACTTAGATTTTCTAGTTCTTTATGATTCAGTCTAGGAAGGTTAAATATTTCTAGCAACTTAAATATGTCTTCTAAGTTATTGAATTTTGTGACATATAGCCTTTCATAGTGTTCTAGTGTGATTCTTGGTATATACGTGATGGCTGAGGTAACTTCTCGTATTTCACTTATGATTTTGTTTATATGAGTTTTTTCTCTCTTTTTTTCTTAGTAAGTCTAGCTAGGGCTTTGTCAATTTTATTAATCTTAAAAAAAAAAACACCTAGTTCTTTGTTGTATTAAATTTTTATATTGTCTTTTTGTTCTCTATTTTATTCAATTCTACTCTAATATTTATTATTTTTGTTCTACTGAGTTTGGGTTGCTTTTGTCCTTTTTCTAGTTATTTTTTTTTAAGACATAATGTTGTTTACTTGGGACTTTGTTTGTTTGTTTCTTGAGATAGGCCTGTAATGATATGAACTTCCCTTTTATCACTGCATTCCCTGCATCCCAGAAGTTGTGGTATGTTGTATTGTCATACTCATTTGTCTCTAGGTATCTTTTAAACTTACTTTTTATTTCTTCTTTGACTCAGTCATTTTTTTTTTAGTATTATGTTATTTAGTCTCTACATATTTATGGAGTTTTTAACTTCCTTTTTGCAGTTGATTTCTAATTTCAAAGCAATGTGGTTGATGAATATGCTTGGTAAGATTACAATCTTCTTAAATTTGTTAAGGCTAGTTTTGTGACCCACCATATGATCTATCCTTGAGAATCTTCTATGTGCACCTGAGAAGAATGTATAATCTGATGTTTTAGGGTGAAAGGCTCTGTAAGTGTCAATTATGTCCTTTTGGTCTTATATGTCATTTAAGGCTGATATTTCTTTATTGATTTCCTGTTTGGATGATCTACTTAGAGTTGTTATGGAGTGTTAAGGTTTCATACTATGATTGTGTTTTTATCAGTTTTTCCCTTTAGTTTTATTAGTTCTTTTTGTATTTTGGTGCTCCTTGATTGGGTGCATATATATTGACAGGTGTTATGTGTTATTGATGTAGTGTCCATTTTATCATAAAATGTCCATGTTTGTCTCTCATTACCTTTGGTGTCTTGAAATCTATTTTATCAGATATCAGTATGGCTACATGTACTTTCCTGTTTATGCCATTTGCTTGGATAATCATTTTCCACCGTTCTCTTTGAGTCTATATTTGGCCTTGCAGATTTGATATGTCTCCTGAAAGCGACATATGATTAAGTTTTGTGTTTTTATCCAATCTGCTGCTCTGTGCCTTTTTATTGCTGAATTCAGTCCATTTACAATTAGGGAAATTATAGATATATGAAGATTTTCTATAGCCATTTTATCTTTTGTTTCCTGGTAGCTCTTTCCTTCATTTGGTTACTTTCCTTTGTGCTTCCATCCATTGTTTTTGTTTGGTGGTATTCCATACTTTTTTCCTCTGTTTCCTGTATGTGTGTGTGTGTGTGTGTGTGTGTGTGTGTGTGTGTGTGTTCTGTGTCTCAGCTTTGGGGTTTTGTGTGGTTACCATTAGGTTTATGTAAAATAAAGTTTCATATATACAGTAGTCCTTTATCTTTTGAATTTATCTAATCTCTACCTCTTTTTGCAAATCCCCTTTTGTATTTTTATCATTTCAAATGATCCCTATTTATACTGACTTTGTTGGTAATCTTACTCATAGGTTTTTTGTTGTTGTTGTTGTTGTTGTTTTTTTGCCTTTTGTTCCTGTTTCAAGTAGAATAATCCCTTTGAGTATTTCCTGCAATAGAGGCCTTCTGGTAGTAAATTTTCTCAGCTTCTGTATGTATGGAAGAATCTATTTCTCTTCCATATCTTAAGAATAACATTGCTGGATATGTTATTCTTGGATGGTAATTTCTCTCTTTCAGTAGTTTAAATACTTGTTTCTACTCTTCTAGTTTGTAGGGTTTCTGTTGAGAAGTCTGATGATAATTTAATGAGCCTTACGGGTTACTTTCTTCTTTTCCCTGAGTACCCTAAGAATTCTTTCTTTGTCATTAATTTTTGACAGTCTTAATAGTATGTGCCTTGTAGAAGACTTTTTTGGATTGAAGTAATTGTGTTCTGTTTGCTCCTTGGATTTGAGAATCTAACTCTTTCCATAGGTTTGGGGAGTTCTCATCAACTTTCTGTTTGTAATAGGTGTTTCATTTTTTTCTCAATTTTTTCTTCTTATATTGCTCTTTCTGATGAAATCAGATAGTTCTCATAGAGTTCTTTAATTTTTTTTAATGCTCAAGTGTCTCTTTTTCTCTCTGCATTGTTTCTAGATTTCTATTTTCAATATCTCTAATTCTTTCCTCCATATGGTCAGCTCTATTTCTTATGCTGGGTAGTTTATTCTTTACTTCTTTTTTTCCTCTACAATTCCTTATATATTTTATAATTATTTTAATGTAGTCTTTTTATCACCTGTTATCTAGCCTATACCTTTTCCCACTTCCAGCCAGTTTCCTGTTCCCCTCTTTTAGTGAGTTCTTTATCTCCTGAATGTCTATTTGGTTCTTTTTTAAAAGTTTCAATCTCTTTGGTAAAGTACTCATTCTAGTAACACAGTACCCCACCCCCACCCTCATCTCCGGCAACCACCGATCTGTTCTTTGTATCTGTGAGTTTGATATTTTTAAATTCACTCTTATATAAGTGATATCATACAATATTTGCCTTCTATCTCTGTCTTATTTCACTAAGCATAATGCCCTAAAGGTCCATACATATATCCATGCTGTTGCAAATGGTAAGATTTTCTTAATTTTTATGGCTGAATAGTATTACTCTATCTGTCTACCTACCTAACTATCTATCTACCTATCCATCCATTAATTCATCTATTCATAAACACTTAAGTTGCATTTCTATGTCTTAGTTATTGTAAACATGCTGCATTGACCATGGGGGTGCAGATATCTTATTAAGATAGTGATTTTTTTTTTTACTCTGGTTAGATACTAATAACTGGATTGCTGAATCATGGGTAGTCTATTCTTAATATTGTGAGAAGTCTTCATACTGTTTTCCATAGTGGCTGTGCCAATTTATATTCCAACCAACATTCCCCTGATGATTAATGATGTTGAGCACATTTATGTACCTGTTGGCCATCTGTCTGTCTTCTTTAGAAAAAAATCCATTCAGATCCTCTGACCTTTTAAAATAACTTGTTGTTATCCTACTGAATTGTATCAGTTCTTTATGTAATTTGCGTATTAACCTCTTACCAGATATATCACTTGCAAATATTTTCTCCCATTTCATAGGTTGCTTTTTCATTTTGTTCATCTTTTCCTGTGCTATAGACATACATTTAGTTTTGGTTACCTGTGCTTTTGTAATGTAACAAAAAAAAAAAAAAGAAAATCATTGCTTAGACCAATGTTAAGGAACTTAGCCCCTATGATTTCTTCTAGGAGTTTTACGGTTTCAGGTTGTACATTCAACTCTTTAATGTATTTTGAGTTGATTTTTCTATATGGTGTAAAGATCCAGTTTCATTCTTTTGTAAGCAGTAATCAAGTTTTCCTAACACCATTTATTGAAAAGCTTATTCTTCCCATTGTATGTTCTTGCTCTTTGTCATAAATCAAATGACCTTATATGTATGGGTTATTTCTGGTCTCCCTATTCTGTTCTATTAATATGTGTGTCTGTTTTTTATGCCAATACTATACTGTTCGAATTACTATAGCTTTGTAACATAGCTTGAAATCAGGAAGTGTGATGCCTCAAGCTTTGTTTGTTCTTCTCAAGATTGTCTTTTAAGTTCATTTGATCTGAAGTATCATTTAAGTCCAACATTTCCTTACTGATTTTCTTTCAGGAGGATCTATCTATTGATGAAAATAGGATATTGAAGTCCCCTACTATTATTGAATTTTTATCTATTTCATCATTTTGATCTCTCAATATTTGTTTTATATATTTAGGAGCTCCCATGTTGAGTGCACAAGTATTTATAAATATTATTTCTTCTTGTTTGGTTGGCTCTTTCATCATTATATAATGGCCTTTTTTGTTTCTTAGTAAGTCTTTTTTTTAATTCTATTTTGTCTTATATAATTATAGCTACCCCAGCTTTCTTTGGTTTCCATTTACTTAGAATATCTTTTTTCATAACTCTCCTTTTAGTTGGAGGTGTTGTTAAAGCTGAAGTGAGTCACTCCGAGCAGCACATAATTAGATCTTGTTTTGTTTTGTTGTTTTTTTGTCCACCTAACCACTCTAGATTTATTTTGGGGCAGAATTTTGTCTATTATTTAAAGTAATTATTGATAGGTATGGACTTACTATTGACATTTTGTTAAATGTTTCATGGCTGTTTTGTAATTCTTTTGTTCCTTTGTTTTTCTCTTTGTCTTTTCCTCTGTGCTTTGGTAATCGTCTGCAGTGGCATACCTACATTCCTTTCTCTTTATCTTTTGTGCATCTACTGTATGTTTTTGTGCTTTGTGGTCACCATGAAGCTTACATAAAATGCATTATATTTATAGCATTCTATTTTAAGTTGAAAACAACAAGTTTGAATACATTCTAAAGATCTACATTTTTTTCTACCCCAAATCATGTTTTATGTTTTTGATATCACAATGCACATCTTTAACTTTGTGTATCCATTAACAAATTATTGTGGTTGTAATTATTTTTTACTAATTTTTTTGTTTTAACCTTTATACTACAATTATAGTTGATTAACTTCCCACCATTACAACTTTAGATTATTCCCAATTTAACTATATATTTACATTCGCCAGTTAGATTGATATTATTGTGTTTTCCTGTTACTAATTAGAGTCCTTTCATTTCTTGTTAAGACTAGTCTAGTGGTAAGCCCTGGCTGCTGTGGCTCAGTGGATTGAACGTCGGCCTGTGAACCAAGTGTCACTGGTTTGATTCCCAGTCAGGGCACATGACTAGGTTGCACATCAGGTCCCCAGCTGAGGGTGCGAGTGAAAGGCAACCACACAGTGATGTTTCTCTCTCTCTCTTTCTGCTTTCCCCTTTATGAAAGACAGCTTTGCCCTGTGAAGTATTCTTGTTGGCTTTTTTCTTTCTTTCATAATTCTAAATATATCAGCCCACTCCTTTCTAGGCTGCAATGTTTCTGCTGAAAATATGTTCATAGTTATATGGGAGCACCCTTATATGTAACAAATTGTTTTTCACTTGCTGCTTTTGAGATTCTTTCATCTTTGATTTTTGTCAATTTAATTATAATGTGTCCTGGTGTGAGTCTTTGAATTCATCTTATCAGAACTCTCTGAATCTTAGACCTAGATGTCTGTCTTTCTTTTGGTTATGGAAGATTTTAACCATTATTCTTCAGATAAGTTTTCTGCCTCTTTTTCTCTCTCTTCTCTTTCTCAGAGCCCCATAATATGAATATTGGTCTGCTGGTCATAGTAATAAAAATGCAGACTGCTGGCTGACCCACAAGTTGGACCCAGGCAATTAGAGTTCCTCATCCTTCCTTTGTCCTTTGAATGTAAACTCTGCCTACAACTCCCGCAGTGGGAGCTGTTTCAAAGATGTAACTTGAGAGAATAAGGTACTGTTAAGACCGTTTGGATGGTATACATAACTTAACTGAATTAAGGTCTCTATATAAACTTTCAATATTCTGGCAGCAAATGAGGAAATCTACTCATCTTGCGGGACCCAAGCAAGTCTCACAAGTAAGTTCTCTTGCTTACTGAACCTGCCACCTACCAATATGTTGTCACCTGCCTCTTCAGCCTCTTCTTGTCCTCTGAGTAAGGAGCCAGTTTGCTAACCAACAATCCACTTGATGTTATTCCATGCTATGTTGTTGTCATGCTTTTTCAGTCTTTTTTCTTTTGGCTCCTGTAGTTGGATAAATTTCACTGCCAGCCCTAAAATTTGCCGATTTGATTTTCTGCTTTATTTTTTCTGATGTTGAATCCCTCTATTGAAAAGTTCAGTTCAGTTCCTGTATTCTTCAGCTTCCTATTTGTGTTTGGTACTTTCTTATACTTTCCCTCCCTTGTTAAAATTTCCACTTTATTCATCCATAGTTCTCCCGACCTCACTGAGTATCTTTATGACCCCTATTTTGAATACTTTATCAGGTAAATCTCTTATCTCTGTTTTGGTAAGGTCTTTTCTGAGTTTTTACCTTTTTTGTTTGTTTGGAATATAATCATTTGTGTATCATTTTCCTTGACTCCCAGTGTTGGTGTCTGTGAATTAGATAAAACAATCATGCTCTAAGTTGTCTCTCAAACCTTTGTGATTATCCAGCAAGTCTTCTTATCCTTAGTGGCTCCCAGTTGTTTAAAGTGTGCTAAGACCTTTTAGTCTCCCAGATGGTAGGATCTCAGGCAATACCTAGATTCAAGCTAAATGGAAGACAGATATTCAGGTAACAATTTTTAAAATATGCAAACATATTTCTTTTAGGGGAAGACTGGGAGATGGGAATTTCTTTTTTTTTCCTTTTGTACTGATCCCTGGGATGGAGGGGAGGTGGGCAGTAAGAACAGTTATTTTGTGTGTGCTACCCACCCCCCAGCTTTTAAAAAAATTCAGTCTAGAGAGAGAGATAAAAAGAGGGAAAGAGATTTGTTGTTATACTTATTTATGCATTCACTGGTTGTTTCTTGTATCAATATGAGCCCTAACCAGAGATGGAACTTGTAACCTTGACACATTAGAATGATGCTCTGGGCTCTTGCTACCTTCCCTTTGAATCCATGAACACAAGCCCTGTTGACTACTGGAGGCAGGCTATCAATGGATGTGTCTCCTAGATGGCAGTCAAGCTCGGGATGCCAGACATGCACAAAAGCTCCTTTTCAGAGATATCAGTGACCTGTGGTGGAACAGGGAGAGCATGAAGTTGGCTTCCATTGACCTCTCTGGTCTCTGGAGAGTATTGCAATTGGCCCTTAGATACATGTTAAATTAGAACCCTGCACCCAAATTTAAAAATATGTTCTTTTAAAGCAAATATGCTACTTTCACAGAAATACTGGCTTGTATCAACCTGTTGCCTTTGTGCTGGACCCTGGGAATTTAGCCATGCTGAGTCGAGACCTTTATTAACTGTCTCTCAGTTTGCTATAGCCTTGTGGGACATGGACACAAGCCATCTTGGTTTTCAAAGCTGGGTGCTTAGGCAGCACATCATGCACGGAGAAATCTTAACAGTTGGGGCACCAGATGTGATGTTCAAATCCTTTGCTCTTCAGGGAGAAGCTGGGAGTTCTGAGTTCCATCCTGTTTGTGTATCATTGTGCCAGGAGTGGAGTTCATGATGATGTAGTGTTAAAGCCTCTTCTATCTGTTTCAGTACGAATTTCCTCTCATTTGTCCAGTATGTAAGCGTCACATAGCTAGTTTCTGGATTTCATTCACAGGAAATTGTTATGTATGTAGGTGCAGATTCAGTGTGTCCACAGGAGGAAATGAGTTTAGGAGCCTGGTGCATCACCATCTTGAACTGGGCCATTGCAAATAATTGTATATTTTAATCAAATGTATTACTCTGCTAGTACAATTTATGTTTTAAATCTATAAATACAAAGGAACTTTCTAGAGAGATAAAGATGTATTCAACAGGTATATTCTAAAACCTAGCAGTTTTCTCAAAACTTCCTATATCTAGAAGAAAGAAGCTTAAAAAGAAAATCTTCACCTGATGATATGTTTACTAATTTTATAAGAGAGAGAGAGAGAGAGAGAGAGAGAGAGAGAGAGAGAGACATTGGTTGATTGCTGACCAGGGATTAAACCCACATTCTTGGTACGTGCCTCAGCCAGGTATCTAACCCACAGCCTTTTGTTGTGCAGGACGATGCTCTAAGCAATTGAGCCACCTGGCAAGGCAACATTATCATTTTGTTGTTGTTGTTGTTTTTTATTTGATCTTTACTGTATTTTTTTCCATTGCCATTTAGCCCCCATATACCCCCTCCCCTTAGCAATCATCACACTGTTGTCCATGTTCATGAATTCTTTTTCCTTTTTGCTCAGTCCTTCCCCTCCCTACCCTCTCCTTTACTAGCTATTATTCATTTTCCATATTAATTTAGTTTGTTCATTAGATTCA
This sequence comes from Furipterus horrens, assembly GCF_987537825.1. Lineage (NCBI taxonomy): Eukaryota > Metazoa > Chordata > Mammalia > Chiroptera > Furipteridae > Furipterus > Furipterus horrens. The sequence goes on from NW_028327171.1 coordinate 57,993,513, forward strand.
CATATGAGCGAAATCATATGGTATTTGTCTTTCTCTGACTGGTTTATTTCACTTAGCATAATGTTCTACAGGTCCATCCATACTGCTGCAAAGGGTAAACTTTTCTTCTTTTTTATGGCCAAATAGTATTCCATTGTGTAAATGTCCCATAGTTGTGTTATCTACTCATTTATTGATGGACACATGGGCTTCTCCTATATCTTGGTGATTGTAAATAATGCTGCAATGAATATAGAGGTGCATATGTGCTTTTGAATTAGTGTTTTGGGTTCCTTCAGACATATTCCTAGAAGTGGGATCACTGGTTCAAAAGGAAGATCCATTTGAAATTCTTTGAGGTACCTTCATACTGTTTTCAACAGTGGCTGTACCAGTCTACATTCCCACCAACAGTGCACAAGGGTTCCCCTTTCTCCACATCCTCACCAGCTCTTGTTGTTTGTTGATTTGTTGATAATAGTCATTCTGACAGGTATGAGGTGGAGCAAAATAATTTCTGTGGGCGTGGCTATTGCTTCCCTCATTCTGATGCCATTTGGAGAGGAGTGCTCTGACTGAGAAAGATGGCTCCAGTCTTGTTGTGTTGAAGTGGTTTCTTCTGTTTTCCTTGGTTATAAGGCTCTTCTACAGCTCTTGTTCAGTTGGTTATTCAAGATGCTTTCTCCACAATTTAGTTGTAATTCCAGTTTGGTCCTGGGAGGAGGTTAGTGTAGCTTCTACTTACTCCTCTGCCATCTTGGATCTCCCAAGGCAACACTATTGTTAATGAAACTAACTAGGTTCTCTTCCTCTCTCACGGGTTCTGAAACATTTAGTGGCTGTTGGGGAGTACTGGAAATATCTTGTAGAGTCAAAGGTGTTATATAGAATGATCAGAAATAAAAGTTAGGCTACTGGGCCTAATGGTCAGCTCAGTCCAACATTGTAGCATTGCTTCATCTAGCTTGTAATGAACAGTCCATGGAACAAAGGTTTTATAGGGTTCATTTCAACTTCAAAGAGAACCTGTGGGTAAATATATGGTTTTCCAACACATAGCCATCCAACTTTAAAAAGTTCACTTGCTTTGGAAATATACAAAGGTAACTATTAATAGGTGGTACTCAGGTAACATGAACTATTGCATATGGCTCTGTGCCAGTCTCAAGGTTATCACAAATTGGGAAAAAAACAGTTAAAGTGATACAAGGCAGGTAAAGTAATAGAATCACTAAAGTGATTCTAGAGAGAAGGTGTAACAAACATAAGTTTTGTTCCTTCTTTTTCTAAATTAGGTTCACTTTTATGAGAACAGAGCCTAAAGAAATAGCATTTTACTGTTTGACTCCTAAATTCAAGAAATGAGCTAATGATAATCTTTATTATTTTACTATCAGGAAGGGAGACATTTGTAAATAATGAGGCCTAACCAATGCCATCAGTGAAAGTTGTTATATTTGTGGTTGTTGATGTGCTCTTATCTGCATAAGTGTCTACTCTTTATAGAAAAATGATGATAGAATAAATACATACCTTCCAGAATATCAATTTGCTGATGAATCAGTAGTTTATCTATCTAATATAGTAAAAAAAGCATTAAATACACATCCATTTTTAAGCTGAGGAAATTAAGAATTATTTTTGTATTTTTAAGAATGCATGTAAATATCACTACTTGTCAATATTCTCAATATTTAATAATAGCTTATATTAATTTTAAGTGTAAAACTAAAGCTAAATAATTTATAATGTAAAAAGGATCTTGAGTGTGTTTACTATTGAGGGAGACAAAATGACTTACACAGGAATCTCTATAAAAATGAGAAAACACTATTCCTTCTAGAAGATGTTTAGGAAATAGGAAGACCTTTTCATTCATTTAAGGAACTTTCTCTATAAATATCAAAAAATGTTAGGTATATTTTATGTCACTATTTGTAGTAAGCAATAACTTGCCCTATATGTTTTGTGAGTCCTGATTTTTAAATATCTACTTAGAGTACTTTTTGAATAGGTAATATACTAAGATTCTTATAAAATAACTGCTCAAGACAATTATGAGAAATTAAATTAGTAAAGAGAGTACAAAAAAGAAAATTTATTGAAAAGTGATTGGCTATTATAGGAATATTTGTTTATTTATATATTGATTGAACACATTGGAACTTCTACCTTATCTATAAAATTCCTAATACCATATATGAAACCTCACATTGCTGAGATAAACTATCATGTAGAACATTAAAATCCAAGATTATATTTTTTTTCATTGGAAAAAACGAAAGATTCATTTTTTCCATTTTTCAATGGAAGATTCTAATGCCTCTTCCTGGGCCATGTGCCCTTCTCTGGACTGTCAGCTGCAGCCACAGGAACCAGGAGACTGAATGTGTCTAGAGCTATCTGATAGCTTCACTCTGCTGCCCATCAAGATCTTTCCATTTAAGTACAACTGAAGTGTAATTTTATCTAATTAAGTTCATGAAAGTACTTTGGCAATAAGGACCCTGAAAAAGAAGATAACTATTAAGAAGAGATCCTGGTGGTTAACTAGGCTCTAATTTTTAAAAAGAGCCTAGTAGCTGTTTCTAAATAAGAGTCTTTTATGCAAGCCACACTTCAGAGAAAAGTTTGCACTAAGCTTTCTGCCTCCCACATTGAACTGCCTGCCTGCACCGTTTGTCATCTGAGCCAGCCTATATAAAGGAATTCCTGAAATTACATTTCAGCCCATAGGATTGAGACTTTCCCTCTCCATTCAGAGCTATGAAGTTATATTCTCTTCAGTATCTTTACTGACCAATCAGAACAGCCCCACTCTGACCAATTAAGATAGGATGGCTTTTAGAATTAATCAACCAGTGAGAATTTAGAGTCCTCATTTGCATGAGAACAAACCAATCAGTGACGAGTGGTAGGGATTCTTTCTACATTAGTCAGCTCCCCTCTGGTTCAGAGGGCATAATTTCCCTTTCCACCAAACCTTGAAGACTGAGTTTCCCTGGCTGGAACTGAAACACCAAAGACATCTCACTAGACCAGAATGGAGCAGATTGAAGTAGAGTGGAACAGAGAAGAGCAGATGAGCACACTGGACCTAAGTGGACTGGGGAGGAGCAGAGTTGTCTAGCCAAAGAGGGGCTGCACCCTTGGGGTGCCTCACCTAAGAGGCGTGCTGTTCCACAGCCATGCTATTTCATAATTCATTTTAAGTCTATTGAGTTGTTCCACAGCAATGCTGAATCTCACTTGAGTTGTTTGCATTGCACCCTATATAGAGGATTACTGTCAGCATTGAACTGGCATAACAACTATAAAATATAAAATATATAATATTTTAAAATATTATAAAATATAATATATAAAATTATAAAATATAATATTATTAATTATAATAAAAATGAATCATGTTACATACAAAATATTAATTTCTTTTTTGGTACCACTTACTGAAACTCAACAGTAAATTGAGTTTGATCTTTCTTTCCAATTCCTAGGAAATTATTCAGTGTTAAGATTAAAGAGTCCAGGATACAGAACCATGGTTCCACAAATAAAAAGCCATCCCCGCTCCCTTGGCATTTTGATGCTAAGCAAATTATGTAATTCCTCTGGACCTCAATCTCCTCTTCTGTAAATTGATGAAGAGTACAGCACCTATATATCCTAGAGTTTTTGAAAGGATCAAATGAGTTAATACTTGTATTATACTTAGGAACAAAGCCTGGGAAATGGTGCTTAACAAATTTTTGCTATTGACTATGATCACAGATTATATTCAAGATCATAGAAAACACAACCTCCCCAGTCATATGTAGTTTGCTTTAAAAGTAAACCTAACCTAGAAAAATTGGAGTAATTTGTTAGCAAATTACTAGTTAGACTTTTGGGAATTAGTCATTTGTTAATAAGTTAATTGGAAGCATAGTTTTATTTTTATGACTGACTTATGCATTTTAAATTACCTGACTTAAATATTCCAATCCTGGTGGACAGTCTGATAGAGGTGGTGGTGTCAGCATCAACGGTGGCTCTTCAGGTCCACTTGGCTGATTATACACTGGCTGGTGTTGGATAGGAAAGTCCACTGGACCAACACTTGAATAGCCAGGTGCTGGGACTGAGTTGTCAACCTGGGGGCCAGGATGGGCATCCTGGGGTCCAGGTTGGATCTTATATTCTGAAGGTCCTGAAATATGAACAAGTAAAACAGTTTGTATCTGGGAAGAAAAATAGAAACATCAATACATTTAGAATTGCCCCAGTTATCTACAAACTAAAATTTCAGCTCAAGAATACTGTTTTGACAAAGCTTAAAATTTGGGTTTTTGTCCTTCAGTAAGCTTTCTATTAAATATCAGTGGTTTCATATACATTTCTATTCTAAGGGTAGTGGAATGTGAATCAAGTCAGCCAATGGTCTTACCATTTCTGTTAAAAAATCTAAAATTTTTCATGGAAAAAAGAGATGGCACTGAGAAGAGGGCCCATAATAATGATTTTGAGCCAATGTTTTTACAAACAAAACACTCTGTAAAAAATGATATTTGGAAATTCTAACAAATGACATCTCTTATGTATGTAAAACTAGGGCCAGTTGTACCCTTTTGAGGGATATTTGACAAGGTATGGAGATGTTTTTGGTCATCACAACTGAAAAGAAAGGTGATGCTGACCAGAAATACTGCTAAATACCTTAAAATGCCCAAAACAGAATCCTTAAAAATAAAAAAAAGAGTTATCTATCCCAAAATATTATAGTGCCACTGTTCAGAAACCCTGATATAGAGGTAAAGGCATGTCATCCTTTTAGTACTCTCCAGAAACTTTTCTGGGTTAATGTTTGCAAGAAGTTTTCATCCATGGGATAGTCAGTTCCTGAGACACTCTACATAAAAACAAATTTCACTGTGATATTAAGATTACAGATTTAAATTTCATAACTTAGCACCCTCAGTATTCTGAACACAGAATTTGAGAGCCAAGGTAAGTAAAAATTTTATAATGGACAAAACTGTCTTAAGTTCTTAATAAGCATAGTGTATACTGTGTATACTCTATATACCATGTAAATTTTTATTACACTGAAGCTTCATAGCTTATATGTAGAGTGCACAGAGTAATAATTACATATACAAAGGTAAGACTAAGAAGAAAGCTTAAACCTCATATTGATGTCTTTTAAACACTATACTTTTATAATAAATTCCTTCTAAAATGAACAAATATTTACAGATGATCAATAATCTGACTCTGTTCTAAAATTAGAGGATAGAGCTATCAACAAGCCAACCTTCTCTCAGGGGGTTTACAGGCAACTTCTCAGAGATAGAACATACATTTTTTTAAAAAAGATTTCAGATTGAACTAATGGAGAAAATGCATGAGGAGAGGGGAAAATATCAACTAGTTGCTTTTAAATAAGTAAAATTTAAGTTGAGAACTAAACAATGAGAAGGAAAAAGCTTTGTATGATGATCTGGTGAGAAATGTTCTAAGAGGAAAGAAAACTAAATGCAAAAATCCCCAATTTAGGGATGAATTTGGCATGTTTGAGAAAGAGAGGAGCATCCTAAGGGAGAGAAGGAACAGAAGCGGCTGTCAGTAAAGAAATAGGAGCGGTTCATCTAGGGAGTCCCTTAATAAGGAGTTTGGATTTTACTCCAAGTGTGTCTCAGGCATTAGAGGATTTCAAGCAGAAGAGTTCCCTGACCTGATTGATATCGTAAGGAGTTTTAGGAGTGCGAGCACTGGGATTTAAAATGAAAAGTGCTGATAAAAATCCTGCCCTCGTTGCCTAATGGGAGAGAGAACTTTATACTCACCCTTACTGTAAGGAGATACAACACTATAGTAGTTAATGGATTGATTAGAATTGAAGATAATTCATTTGAAGGAAGGGACCAGTGCTATATTTGCCAAAGGAAAGTATTTGGATGAGGAGAAAGGGAAGGAGTTGGGAAGGCTTCCCTGAGGGCCAAGGGATAGAAGGAGGTGAGGAGGCTGGTGGCACAGAAAGAACATCTCAGAGAGAAGCCCTGGCATAGCAACAAACAGGGCCTTCCATATTAGAGAAAAAGACCCATCTATCCAAACAGTAGAGAGCCAGGCTTAAGGGGATACTAAGGGGAAAGCAGGAGAGTCCCAAGACTTTGTGGCCAAATTAAACATTTTGGCCTCTAGCTCAAAAGTAATGGGGAGTCAACAGAGACTGGATACCATCTGTAATATGAAGAGATTTGTATTTTTAAAGAGCTACTAAGAAGGTGGAGATGTGAGTTAAAATAACTTACAAAAATCACAGGACTATTACATTGTCTTAAAAATACTTTCTTTTTTACTTTTATATATAGTTACAGACATACACTTTTATTTTTATTTTTGCGTACATACACATACAAACACATACAATTGTTTATATAATCCTGATGAGTTAAAAAGTCATTATGAGCATGGCCAAGTATATCACTGTTAAGTGATCTGAAGCATCCTAAAGTTTGTAGGAAATAAAACAGCTTAATACTGTACAAATTTACATTTAACACACTTGGCATTTTGTAAATAAATAAAAGTAAGTCAACATAGCAATCATTAAAACTTCATGAGGGAAAAGTGAGATTTTTGGTCCTGAGAATATCTAATAAATCTAGTGAGGCTGCTGTTGTGGTGAGAAATAAACACCATTCTGGCTATATTAATGAAGATAAAAGGGAGAATAAAGATGATTTCAGAAGAACAGATTTTTTTTTGTGGTAAGTACTTTTTTAAAAGACATTTTTTATTTAGCTTTAAAACAAAGTTTAGAGGGCTGTACAGAGCTTTCCATATACCCCCTTTTGACATATGCAAAGCATCCCCTATTGTCGATATCACTCAACAGAATGGTACATTTTCCCCAAGGATGCACATACATTGCTACAACATCATAATCAACCGAAGTCCCTTGTTTACCTTATGGCTTACTCTTGGTGTTGAACATTTTATGGGTATGGACAAATGTATAATGACATATTGCCATCATTGTAAAACCACAAAGAGTATTTTAACTGCCCTAAGAATCCTCTGTGCTATGCCAGGTTATCCTTCCTGCAACACCCTTCCTGTAAACACTGATCTTTTTACTGTCTCTATAGTTTTGCCTTTCCCAGAATGGCATACAGTAGGAATTGTACACTACATAGCCTTTTTAGGTTGGCTTTTTTCACTACTAACATGCATTTAAAATTTCTCCATGGAATTTCATGGGAGAATTTTCATGAAAGAGGTTGAAAATTGCTGATCTAGACTTTCTTCTATATTATCTCTAATGCCGTTAGTTTCACATTGTACATTCAGTTCTGTAATGTATTTTGAGTTAAGTACTGTGAACCTGCAAAGTCTGTATCTAGATTCATATTTTTTACATATGGATGTCTAGTTGTTTCAGCAGCGTTTGTTAAAAAGGCTATCTTTGCTCCATTATATTACTTTTGCTTCTTTGTCAAAAATCAGTTGACAATAATTATGGTGTCTTAATTATGAGCTCTCTATTTTGTTCCATTGACCTATTTGTTTATTCTTTTACCAATACCACACTGTATTGATTACTGTTGATATATAAGTACATCCTACTCTTAAGTTAGCATCAGTTTTTTAAGATTGTTCTTCTCAGGATTTTGTTCTTGATATTTTTCCCTAATATTTATTGTTTTGCTCTTTAGAACATTAATTTTGAAAAAGATGCTTGATTAATATGCATCTTATTTAGAATTTTCTTGATAGAAAAAACCTAGAGCATAATGACTGGTATTTATTTAAACCTATATACTTATGTATGTTATGAAATATATATCAGGAGATCTAGCTGATAATTTTATTATAATGAACTGACACATTAAAGCTATTATCTGTTAATTAGTATGATTTGAATAATATTTATGTATATAAAATACAATAGAAAAGGGAAAACGGACCTGGATAAAATATAGTTAAACTAAATATTTCCTAATAAGCCTGGCATTTTTTTAGTTTTCTCTAAGATTTTTATTTTTTAATTTTTAAAGAGAAAAGCAGCTGTAGGTATATTTGTGTGTAGTTTTTCAAATACTGAGCTAGGCATTGGGTTCTGAAATTATATCCTTTCAGAAACTAAATAAAACATTATGACAAGTAACTTCTTAATAACAGAACTAACAAATAAGAAGGAAAGTAAACTAAGTAAGTTACTTACTTTGGTTATCCATAATTTAGAGTTCTGAAAAAAGAAGATCTACTGTTATTACATTTTCTACAAATTTATAGGTCAAATATCACTGTTGAAACAAGATGCTCTGTAACTATATAGTCACATACATGGTGTATTTCTTTTTATTTATCTTATCTATTCATATGTAGCCATTTCAGTCCTTTTGGCTTGATCCTTCTCATTGCTATGTTTTTGAGTAGGACTTTAGATGTTGTTGTTCAGCCAAGGATGGTGGACAATTTCTAGAATCTGGGACGAGAGGGTCTAATGAGGCAAAAGGCCATGAAGAAACACTGTGGGCATAACACTCCCACATGATAACCAAGTTGAAACTTCACAACTCACACAACCTAAAAAGAACATGTGATCCAGCACCTAGACTCAAGGCTGGACTCCAGGCATGGTCCAGAATGAGAAGAAGAAAGATTAGCTATCAGGTCATGCTACTGCAAACATCTCTGGAAATCCCCGGTCCTGTGGATGTGTCCTACCCAGCATGAACAGAAAATTTGCGTAGGACTGACCCCCTATTCTGTGCATCAATAAGTGCTTTTAGCTAGAAAGTCTCCTCTCAGGCAATGGTAGGAGCTGTAACAACAACAGAAACTTTGTGTTGCTTATTTCTACAGAAAACAAACAACCAAACAAGACATTGTGTTCAGTACTTCTGCCTTCCAGTGCCTTGATCCCATCCTAGTCCTTCCTACTACTATCCAGTTACTATTCTCCTTATCTCGCCACTTTAAAACCAACTTCTATATTCCTATTAATTAAAAGTAATAAAGGTGACAAAAACTTTGTTACCTATGTGATTTATCTTGGGTCCACACACTAATATTAATCAGTCCTACCCCTTTTCAAGCCCTATCTTGCCTTGATTGCCCTTCACTAAGTCTTCCTACTATGTCACCCTAAGTGGTAAAAAGATGTCAGCTACTCTCTCCATATCCTTAATTAAATTCTGCTGTTTTCAACAAGAACTCACTTCCTTCCTCTCCATTTCAAAATTATTAACATGCAAGGCCCTATACTAAGCACTAGAACAAAATGGGGGATGTGGAAGATAAACAAAAATTAAATATAATATTACAAGTATTCAAAGTGCTATAAATAAATCTAATGGCACTTTAATAAAGAGTTTTAGGGGCACTAGGTTAGATGGAAGGAGTGTCAAGGAAGACAGATCCCAGAGCTGAAAGAAGTGTGTTTGAAGAGTGGGTTGGATTATAGACAGAGGTAACTGCATAGGTAGAATTCCTGAGGCTGAGTGAGCTGATCTCATTCAAGGAAAGGAAATGTCTGTGGGTTACAGACCCAAGAGGGAGAGATCATTAGACATGATGATAGAGAGGTGCACAGGAGACCATCTTACACATTTACTGTTTCTACAGCTTCGCTCTAAACTCTCAGAGGCCAGGGCATGGCCAGTCCCCTGCAAGGCACTTAATTGGTGCTTTTTGATTGAACAATGTGTGTACAGTCAGAAAGAACGGCTTCCTTACAGATTTGATTTGCGAACTAGGTATTTCAAATGCCACTCTTTTACCCAAGTGAAACAGTCCACTCACTCCATAAACAGCCTTTGTGTTATGTTAGTTCAGCGTTCAAGGTCTTCTAATCAATATGCTCACCAGGGTGGTATTAAGAGAAACGTCCGCTGTTACAAAAGTTCAAGGGAGAAAAAGGGGATCCCAAATTGCCTGACAGGTCAGGTGGAGCAAGTGACACTTGTGCACTACTAACCACATCCTTCATCTTGCTAAACTAGGAGAAACAATAGTTCCCTGCCTGTTCTTGGAACTGGGAAGTGACCGTGCCAGACTTCCAAGACCAAATGGATAAGTAAAACCCCAAGGGAACCAGACACTAAATTTGGAGAAGCAAGGACTTTGTCAAATATTACAAACAATAAAAACTGACTGTCACTGAGTACTTTGTACAGTGCCAGATCCTGCTCTAACGGAGTTACACTAGAACATGTCCTACTCGAACTCTTATAACTGAGTAGACACATCTTCAGAGATGAGGTAAGGAAGGAAGGCCTATGAAGAAACTGGCTGGAAGTCAGAGTCCCCAGATACTAAGTAGTAGAGGCAGGAGGCAGGTGGACTCCTGAGATAATGATCTTGGCCTCTAATCTACAACCCGCCTCTATGTTTCCAATTCTGGTGGCCCAGGGTGCCTAGCGCAGTTCCAGCCATGCTCCTAATTAGTACCTACGTTAAATGACAGCTAGCGGGCTCTATTAATAGCCCCCTCTAACTTCCCCAAGAACCTGGCCGATGCTTCTGGCCCAGGATGCTCTCTGGGCTGTGTAGAGATGTACTAGGGGAGCCCAGCCTGGGGGCGTTTTCAGGCAGAGATCTTCTTGTCATGGGCAGTTTCGTGGCCTGAGGTACCACCTGAGCAGCTGGGGCCCCTGCTGAGCCCTGGCTCCACTTCTGGGTGGCTTTGGAGGCCATTGGAACCCCACCCCCCACCCAGGGACGCAAACAATGCTGGTCCTCCCCGGAGCCCCAGCAGCTTTCCCACCCTTCCCACTGAGCCCCATTTCCGAGGCCTTTGGGCATCCAGGATCCAGGAAGCAGGGAGCGAAGTCGGGCCTCGGGGCAGCCACAGTCTTGCCTTGGGCTGTGCTTGTGGTCAGGAGAGCTTCAGCGAATCCACCGCCCTCCTTCTTGCTCTCTGGAGAGATGTCAAAGACATTTGTTCTATAGCTTGGGGCAGCCAGGAACTGGCATGTCCACACCAGCTGGAACTGAGAAAGGCACTACCTGGTAGGTGGCTTCCTCCAGGTGGTTGCTGACTTCTGGCCTAAGTAACTTCCTTTATTCTGGCTTGATGTCCATTCCTTGGACCCCTGTTGCTTTCAAAGCCTGTTCTGTTCTGTGTGCAAGAGAGCACGGATCAACCTTGTTTTTCTTTAAGGTCTCTCTTCTCTTTTGCTTATGCTTTCTTCCTCTTTCTTTATGTCAGATGACATTTTAGCTTGTTTTGGAGACAAAGCAACTTGGTGTGTAGAATATTTACTGTTCACTCTATACATACTTATTAAATTGAACTGTTCATTGATTTTTTTTCTTTAAATATTTGTATTACAAAAGTAACAGAGGGTCTTCCAAATAATAAAGCCTAATATGGAAGAAAAAAGTAAAATATATCCTTTTTCTTCCCATTATTCTCTCCATTGCACTGTTACCCATGGTTAGACACTGAAAGATTTACTAAGAGAGAGGTAGATGAGAGGAGAGAAAAAGGGTGCTGGAAGGGAGAGGAATTGAGACAGAATCAGAAAATCGGTTGGAAAGAGGAGGGAAGAAAACCAAGCCACTTGGGTTCAAATCCTTTCAATCACTTTCATCCTTCTCATCCCTCTGATCATCTCTGTGACCTTGTGAAAGTTACCTGACAATCTCTGTGTGGGTAAAGTGAAGGTAGTAATAGCATCTACATTGCAGGATTTTTTATGAGGATTAAGGAAGATCAAATATGTAAAGTTGCCTGCCACAGAATAAGCACTCAGTAAATGTTATTATGCTGTCAAAAGTTTAGAAGTATAAAACCAATGAACTACTGAAATAGTAATTAGTAAAAGTTTATTGTGCAGACTGCAAGTGCTAAAACCAAATCATGGAATGAAATGTAGGGGTATGTTAATAAGGAGCTTATATAGTAAGAAAGCAGTGAGTATGTATTCTTTACAGTGATTAGTTATATTAGAATTTTCAATGGTTACCTCATATAAGTCTTGGGAAACAGTTTGCTTATGATTTCCAGAGGCTAAGCAAGACATAACTCAGGTCAAGTTAGTCTTGCAAAATAAATTAAGCTTTTTTTATATGACTACACTGGTTTTGTCTGCTCAGGGAATTTTCAAGGCCAGTCTCCATTTGTTTTTAATTTTAACAGTACAAATATGTACATACACATCAATATAGTGCCTTTTTTATGTAAGTAGGATTATTTCTCAAACTGTTTCTGATGATGCACCTTGGAAATCTCCAGGCCTTTAATAAAGAACTGTATCATTGATGTAATCATCTAGATGTACTTTATTTTTAGCTTTTTGCTGTTATAAATTATGCTGTAGTCATCATCCTTGCCCAGATCTTTTTGTACAGACTACAGAAAAACATTCTATTCTGTTGCCAATAAAGTAACAAAATGCTGTTTTTCACATCTCTCCAATTCCATATTATCAATTCTAGATGTTTACTACTGTGATTGGCAAGGATTATCTTATTCTTATTTTTATTTGTAATTAATAATAATATTTTTCCATTGCCATTTAGTCTCCTTATTCCCCCCTGCCCCCAGCAATCAACACACTGTTGGCCATTTCCATAAGTCGCTTTTGCTTTTTGCTCAGTCCTACCAGCCCCTAACCTCCCCTCTCCCTCTTAGCTGTCATCTTGCTTTCTATCTATGAGTCTGCCTGTATTTTCCTTGTTGGTTCAGTTTGTTTATTAGATTCCACATACGAGTGAAAACATATAGTATTTGTCTTTCTCTGTCTAGCTTATTTCACTTAGCATAATGTTCTCCAGGTCCATCCATATTGTTGTAAATGGTAAAAAATTTTTCTTTTTTATGACTAATATTCCATTGTATAAAAAGAACCATAGTTATTTTATCCACTCATCTACTGATGGACACTTTGGCTGTTTCCATATCTTGATGATTATAAAGAACACTGCAATGAACATAGGGGTGCTTCGAACTAGTGTTTTGTGTTCCTTCAGATATATTCCCAGAAGTGGGATTGCTGGGTCAAAAGGCAGAATAATTTTTAATTCTTTAAGGTATATCCATACTGCTTTCCACAGTGGCTCACCAGTCTGCATTCCCACCAACAGTGCAGTAGGGTTCCCTTCTCTCCACATCCTTGCCAGCACCTGTTTGCTGATTTATTGATGATAGCCATTCTGAACAGATATGAGGTGATATCTCATTATGATTTTAATTTAATTTTTAATTGAGCATCTTTTCATATATATTGGCCATCTGTATGTCCTCTTTGACCAATTTTTAATTGGGTTGTTTGTTTTTTTGGTGAGTTATAGTTCTTTATAAATTTTGGATATAGGCCCTTATCAGATGTATTGGTGAATATGTTCTCCCATTCAGTGGGATGTTCCTTTTGTTGATGTTTTCCTTTGCTGTGTTTGATGTAGTCTCATTTGTTTATTTTTTCTTTTGTTTCCCTTGCCTCAGGAGATATATCTGATAAAGTATAGCTATGAAGAAATAATATATATTTTAAATTTTTATTTATTTACTTTTAGAGAGAAGGGAAGGAAGGGAGAGAGGAAAACAATATGTGGTTGCCTCTTGCACACCCCTAACCAGGGGCCTGGTCTGCAACCCAGGCATGTGAGCTGACTGGGAATTGAACGAGTGACTCCTTGATTTGCAGGCCAATGCTCAAACCACTGAGCCATATCAGCGAGGGCAATTATATTGCTGCTATGCTTTCTTCTATAATTATGGTTCCAGGTCCATCTAAGTTTTTAATCCATTTTGAATTTATTCTTGTATGTGGTGTAAGGAGGTGGCTTAGTTTCATTTTTCTGCATGTGTCTGTCCAATTTTCCCAACACCATTTATTGAATAAACTCTCTTTAGCATATCGTATATGCTTGCTTCTTCTGTCAAGTATTAATTGGTTATAAAGGTGTGGGTTTATTTCTGGGATCTTTATTCTGTTCCAATGATCCATGGGTATGTTTTTATGCCAGTACCATGATGTTTTGATTACTATGGCCTTATAGTATAGTTCAGTAATAGGTAGCATGATTCCTCCAATTTTATTATTCTTTCTCAGGATTGTTGTTGCTATGCAGGGACTTCTGTTGTTCCATATAAGTTTTTGAAATTTTTTTCTAGTTCTGTGAAATATATCATTGAAATCTTGATAGGAATTGCATTTAATCTATACATTGCTTTGGGTAGTATGGGCATTTTAATGTTAATTCTTCCTAACCATGAACATGTTATGTGCTTCCACTTGTATCTTTTTCAATTTTCTTTAGTGTTTTATAATTTTCTGATAATAGATCTTTTATATCCTTGGTTAGGTTTATTCCTAGGTATTTTATTCTTTTTGAGGCAATGGTGAATGAGATTGTTTCTTAATTTCCCTTTTTATTAGTTCATTGTTGGCATATAAAAATGCAAGTGATTTATGGATATTAGTATTGTATCCTGTTACTTTGCTAAATTCATTTATCAGCTCTAGTAGTTTCTTGGTGGAACCTTTGGGTTTCGCTACGTACAGTATCATGTCATCTGCAAATAAAGACAGTTTTGATCCTTCCTTTCCAATTTGGGTGCCTTTATTTCTTCTTCTTGTCTGATTGCTGTGGCAGGGACTTCCAGTACTATGTTAAATAAGAGAAATGAAAATGTACATCCCTATCTTGTTCCTGATCTTAAGGGGAATGCTTGTAGTTTTTGCACATTGAGTGTGATGCTGGCAGTGGGTTTATCTTATCACATATAATCTTTAATATGTTTAGGTATATTCCCACTAATCACAGTTTTCTGAGAGGTTTGATCATAAATGGGTGCTGGATTTTATCAAATGCTTTTTCTGCATCTATTGACATGATCATGTGGTTTTTATCCTTCATTTTGCTTATATGGCAAGTCACACTTATTGACTTGCAAATATTGTGCCAAACTTGCATTCTGCAATAAATCCCACTCGATCATGTCATATGATCTTTTTGATGCATTGCTGTATTCAGTTTGCTAATATTTTGTTGAGGATTTTAGCACCTATGTTCATCAGGGATACTGGCCTTTAATTTTCTTTTTTTTAGTGTTTTTTCTGGTTTTAGAATTAGGATAATGCTGGCCTCATGAAATGAGTTTGGGAGCCTTCCCTCTTGAATTTTTTGAAATAGTTTGAGAAGAATAGGTGTTATTTCTTCTCAAAATTTTTGGTAAAATTCACCGTGAAGCCATCTGGTCCAGGGCTTTTGTTTTTTGGGGAGTTGTTGGATTATGCTTGTTTCACTAGGTGTAATCTGTCTATTCAGATTATCTGGTTCTCCCTGATTTAATTTTGAGAGATTATATGTTTCTAGGAATTTATCCATTTTCACCAGGTTGTCTAGTTTATTGGCAAAGAGTTGTTCATAATATTTTCTTAGAATCCTTTGTAGTATTTTTTGTGTCAGTGGTTATTTCTCCTCTTTCATTTTCTATTTTATTTGTGTCCTCTCTCTTTGTGTCTTGGAGTCTGATTAATGCTTTGTCAATCTTGTTTATCTTTTGAAAGAAACAGCTCTTGGATTCATTGATCTTTTGTATCATTTTTTTAGACCTTATTTTATTTATCTCTGCTCTTATAGTTTCTATTGTCTTCCTTCTATCACTTTGGGCTCCGCTTGTTGTTCTTTTCCAAGTTCCTTTAAGTGTAAAGTTAGACTGTTTATTTTAAAATCCTTTTTATTGCTGTTGTCTCTGTTTTCCTGCCTAAGCCAACTGCTGTTGGTCAATAGCTCCAAGAGTCCCACCGCCCTAAGGTGGAATCGTTGTAACAGGGCCTTATGGCAGCAGAAGAAAAAGGCCCTGATATCTGGGTGCCTCAGGTTCATGTGAAGAAGGGCAAAGTTTTCTATTTTGAGAAAATAGGCTTAGTAGGGCATTTACATTTTCCAATTAGATTATCAGACACGAATTCTTCAGTCTTCAACATTGGGCCATAGAAGTTTGGGCATAATGCTGGTAGCATTAGCAACCATAAAATTTCTATAACATAACACAGTCTTTGTTGTTGTTTAATGACATAACAACAAAGTGGGAGTTTTCCTCTTTGGTTGGATTGGCTTTGCTTTACATTATCATACTAGGAACCAGGCTAATGAAAGCACTGGTATCTGTAATATACACCTTCCAAGGTTTGGTGTGCTATGGAGAGACATATTTTGAATTAGTTTGTAAAAATTCAGAATTCATTCTTTGGAGAAGAGACGAGGCCCCAAATAACCATAGAATTGGCTCAGTGAATTGATATAGAGAGACCTTGACATAAGAGCATTATTGCTAATATAGAGTTGACTCACTCTTTGCAAAATAATATTTTGGACTCTCTCACAAATTGTCTACATAAAAGTCTTTGTAAAAGAGATGGACCATTTTATTTAAAGGAGTACTTGTGAACTATGAAATAGAACATATATGTTCAGGCGACATGCTTCAGTAAACCCCCCACCCTTTGGCCCCTTCTTGGAAAATTAAAACACCACCACCCAGGTTACTTTCCTCTGGACCAGAGTAGTCTGGTGTTTCAGTGAGTCCAATTCAGGTAGCAAATGTATTTCTGTTTTTCATGGCCAGGTAAACCTGTGTTCCTCTGCTAATAGGATGTTTAGATTCACCTTCTCTTTCATTTCCACTTTCTCCATGCAGCCCACCCCTCTCATGCCTGCATTTTTTGTTCATTTAAAATTCTAAGAGAATATTTCATTTTGTTTCATATCTTAACCTAAATTTTTACTATCCTATTTTCAACTCAGCCTCCCCACATATCCTTATTATATTTTCCTGGTTTTATTTTGTAGATTGTTTCTAATATCTTTGAAGTTGTAATTATGGACTGTTTGCTTTTTTTTTTTTTTTCCAGCTACCAGTAATGTCTCTATACTTTGTTTGTGTTTGTCTCTCTTGTCCGAAGCCTTTAAGTGGCTGGTGTGGAAGTCATGAGTGAGCTCAGCTGCTCATGCCAGGCCCTTCTGCAATAGGCTTGTTGACTAGTTTACCTCATTATGTGGTGAATGGGTAAGAAGCTGCACATTTTTTCCTTTAGGTACTCCAAAACCTGGAGGTTAATTTTTTGACTATTCAGTTTCTCCAGTAAAAAACGGCCACAAATATATTTATCTGAATTATTTGAGTGAATCTGTTTTCTTCACACATACACACACACACACACACACACACACAAATAGATTTATAAATGAAATGAATTGTGTAATTAAATCCTCTTTTTCTGTGAATGGCAATGATGAGGAGGGAATTCTGGTACTAAGACTTAACAGAAATGTGCTTAGGAGGTTCACAGTAGTCTATGATCCAACTTACACTGTAAACTTCATCTAATAGAGACTTCCTCTGGAATATTTCTGGTGGCTGTCATCTGTTGGTAATACTTGATTAAAGGTAAAATCTTCCCTAGCAACTGATTCTCAAAAGTAATTTTTAATGCAGGAATAAGCCAATGTTTGTTTTCTGTCATTGCCAGACAGAATAACCTCAATGTATTAGTGATGGAAAGTCAGAATTCACTGGCAGAAATAAATTGCCTTTAGTAGACAAATTGACTTTAAGCATCTGTTTTCCAAATCTAGTTGGTTTCCACCTTGGGTAAATTTATAAGCTGTCTTTTGACACAAATAGGATATTTTCCACCATTAAAAGCAGATTGAATTTTAACTTGAATGTTCTGTGTGGAGAGAGATTAACTTCAGAGGTCTATGGTCAATCGACTGTTGGGTATCAATCATCTTATGGCCATCCCTGCTTATAAATCCAGAGCTTCTAGTTCAAACCCTGTATTGTCCAGTTAATATATTTCATCGGGTCTTATGCTAAAGATTTTTGCCCTTTTCTTTCATGGTTTTCCACATTTGGAGACCATGACACTAAGAAGGGAAGTCAAGGCCTCAGTGCCCAGCTGGTATTCCACCCTGCTCTGAGATGAGAATGGTCCCCAGTTTGGCATCTTGTGGGAAGACATCTTCTGTCTTCCAAGGGTAGAATCAGTCTTCATCTGTGGGTTCAGAATGAATTTTATATGCCATTTAAAGCCACAACACAGAAATTCAATTTAGCCAAAATTTCCTGTATTTGGATGAGCCACTTCTCTCAGGTTTAAAAACCTGTGATTACCAGCATGCAGCCATTTTTATGTTCTGCTCTTGCTCTACTGCAGGAACCTGCTCAAGTGCCTTGATCTACATTAGCACATTTAATCCTCACACAGAATGTGCGAGCTATATACTGTTATCATGCCCACCTGACAATTTAGGAAATTAACAGGGAAGGACTCTTCTTAAGGAGACAGGTTTAGGTGCAGATATATTGCCCTAAGAAATTCAGGAAGCCAGGGCATGGCAGGTGGGAGCAGAGACAGGGACAGGAGCTGAGGCAACCTCTGAACATCCACCTGGGGCACTCTAGGAGGAGTAGTTGTATTTTGGAAGCTTTTTTCAACTTACTTTTTTATTAAGTAATGGCAGGAATTTCCCAATTGAATTCCTTCTAATTACTGTTCAATTATAGTAGCTCTTCTTGAGTACAAATTCCCATCAACCTCAATACCTAGACTGGAAAGAGCAGCTGACTGAATGCTAGGAGTCCAGACATGACTTTCTGGCCATTTTAACTGCCTCTGCCTGGCCTATCTCTTCTCTTCCAGCAGCTACTCCACTTCAGTCCTTTTCCCTCTTCGCTATACATACCCCTTAGTCAGGGACATTTAATGACACACAGTTCACTGTCACAACGCACCTTGCATTACCTGGCTGTTAGGCCCTAGGAAAGCCCCTAAGCTCCCCTCTCCTGGGCATCTGGCCCATCCAGGGCAGATGAATATTTCTGACCCTTTGTATTCCCTCTCAGGCCAAGGAAGCTTGGGATGATGGGGTTAGGAGTGCAGAAGGCACTTCCCATCTGAAGATAAAGAGTAGGCTTCACACTTGTGCAGTTCTGCCCTAGCCAAGTCACACAGGGCAAGTGGCCCTAGGAACCGTGGCCTCACTTTGCTTTTCTGAACTTTCCCACTCTAGCATGTTTCTAACTGGGATCATTAGGTTTAGTTTTATCTATTTGTTGAGTCTCTTTTGACTGAAATATGCTATCAAAGTTCCTCTCTACACCCCATCACCCACTGATTTCCCTCACATAAGCACCCCAAGACACAGCTCTCAGATTTCCAGCCAGTGGCTGGGCTCTCTGTGAATGCCTGCTGGTGATTACCAGATTAAAGGGGTAAATTGGCCAAATCCCACAGTCTCTGACTTCAGGATTATATTGAATTGGGCTGTGACCACAGGAGATTTAAACTACTGACACTTAAATTGAACATCAGAGAACACTCCCCCTTCTCCATCCACAGGCTAAGAAGCTCTGTGTAAAAAGAGCAATGAATTACAGTGTGGAATTCTTCAGGCGGCAGATTCCCTTTGATGGTTTCGGTAAACATTCTGGCAAACTAGCCCACATTCTGAACACAAGTAATCAGCTAAAAAAATTTGAAATCTGGGGTACAGTGAGGGTAACTAACAAGAAACTGGAAACGAAGCCCAACTCCTGACTAGCTGACGAGACAAACACAAGTACTGGACAAAAGGCATTCCACAAGGAAAGGTCAGTTCATTGGCATTAAAACAAAACCTCTCACAATGTGCTGTCCTAGCGGACCTGTCACGGTTCGTGATGCTGCATCTTACTGCATCCCATCAGGTGGAACTCAGTTGCACTTTGTCCTATTAGTGAAGATGATACTTCAGTCGCTTGATCACTAGGCTCTGCTGTAAAAGTTACTCTTTCCCCCTTTAAAATTAAAAATGATTTTGTGAGGACATAATTTGAAACTTATAGTATCTTTGTACTCATCAAACTTGTTTCTACCAGTAGGGTCCTGTGGTGTCCTAATTTATTCAATAGGTAGTGATCTCTTCCTATATTTTGCTGCTCAGATTTACTTAGTTTTGCTGGTGGAAGCCCTTTCAATTTGGTTCCTGCATCCCTGTGATATCCCACCATTATTCCTTAAGTACCTCTTTGGCTTTTCCTTAAGTTGTTTAAGACTCATCTTGTACTTGTGCCTGATTCATTTCTGGGTGTAACTATTTCTCAAAGAACCCAGTTCTAGTGGAGAATGGTATTTAGAAGCGAAGATCTAGGCCTTGGTGGTCAGAACGATTACCTAGATGTGCTTTTCCTTTTTTCTCTTCAGAGTAAAAAGGACAGGCAGAGGAAGCCCTGTTCTGAATGAATCCATGACACCACATCTCTATATGTCACATCATCCAGAGGGAAAGAATCTCAGGAGTGCGAAAGCTCTACTCAAAGGCAGGCATGGGGATATGGGAGCAAGGCATCAAATACCTTTATAGTAGTTATCTTTTTATTCCATATCCTTTGGTCCTCTTAAATGCCTGTGATTAGAGTAGTAAATTGATCAAATCCCATTGGTGAGGTAAGAAAAAATGAACTAGAATGGGGGAATATCACGGAAATTAGGCCACAGAAACCATTCTACTAAGGCCTAACAGTGTCTGCCACAGTTCAGGCATGTGGTAACTGTCTTGTAAAAGTAATCATAAATAGGTATTTTAATGAAAGTTTCTGAAATATGGTAAACCCATTCACCTAGAGTGCACAATCTGTCCTTTTTACAAGTTTTTTTTTGTTTTTTTTAAGTATATTTTATTATGTTGTTACAGTAGCTTCATTTTTCCCCCTTTGCTCCCCTCTGCACAGTACCCCCCTTCCCTCCAGTAATCCCAACCCCCTTAGTTCATGTCCATGGGTCGTGCATGTAAGTTCTTTGGCTTCACCCTTTCCTATATTATTCTTAACTTCCCCCTGTCTATTTCGTACCAATCGATTATGCTTCTTAATCCCTGCACCATATCCCCATTTCTCCCCCTCCTCCCTCCCAGCTGATAACCCGATAAATGATCCCCATAACTATGATTCTGTTCCTATTCTGGTTTGCTTACCTGGATTTTGTTTTTATTTTTTAGATTCAGTTGTTGATAGTTGTGAGTTTGTTGTCATTTTAGTGTTCAGAGTTTTGATCTTCTTTTTCTTAAGTAAGACCCTTTGACATTTCATATAATAATGACTTGGTGATGATGAACTCCTTTAGCTTTACCATGACTGGGAAGCACTTTATCTGCCCTCCCATTCCAAATGATAGTTTTCCTGGATAGAGTAATCCTGGTTGCAGGTTACCTTTCATCCCATTGAATACTGCTTGCCAATCTCTTCCTGCCTGCTGTGTCCTCTGAGAAATCAGCTGATAGTCCTATAGGCACCCCCTTGTAGGCAACTCTGCCTCTCTCTTGCTGCCCCCAGGACTCTGTCTTTATCTTTCACCTTTGGCATCTCAATCATGATGCACCCTGGTGTGGTTCCCTCTGGGTCCAGCTTGCCCAGAACCCTCCGTGCTTCCCATACCTGTATGTCCATCTCCTTCACAAAATTTGGGAAGTTTTCCTAATTTTTTTCAATTCTTGCTTCCTCATTCTGCACTGATTGACTCTTTTTTTCTCCCTTATGTTCCAAATCATTGACTTGAACCCGGTTTCCTTCCCTTCACCATTGGTTTTGTGTGGATTTTCTTTCATTTCACTTAGCATAGCCTTCACTTCTTCTCTTATGCGTTTGCCATACTCGAGCTTATGTCAAGCCTGTGAGCATTTTTATCACCAGTGTTTTCAATTCTGCGTCTGTCAGGTTGTCTAGCTCCTTACCTGTTAGGCTGACTATCTCGATGCTTAGTTCTCCTACTGGAACCTTGATCCGTTCCCCCTTTTGGGCCATATTTCTCTGTCTCCTCATTCTGACAGACTCCTGTGTTTGTTTCCCTCCACGTCCCAGGTAGAGGTGTCGCTCCTGTTACATTGTAAGGGGCAGAGCCTTAGGGATTCTTCAGTACAGGGCAACCTGTTTCACCACGTTGCTGCATTGTATGTGGGGAAGGCATCCGAGAGGGAACAATGCCGCCTGCCCAACACTTGCCCCTTTCCCAGGTACCCCTCCAATTTCCACAATGGACTGGCACCCCTCTAGCTGCTGCCCTGGCCATCGTTCCCAGAGTGGGTGGGTCTGCGGATGTTCTAGGACCGTGGAGGCCCTTTAAACAAGCGGACTCTGCTGAGAGACCTGCAATTTCTGCCTCCATCTGAACGCCCACTGGTCCGCAGTCAGAAGCAATTAGGCTTGATTTTCCCCCGGTACTGAGTCGATGAGCTGCTAGGTCCGGTGAGGAGCTGGGAACGCTCCCCAGGTGTCCCTTCTGACTTTAAAATGTGTGACTTGCTTTCTGCCAGCCTGCTGCTGCCACCGCCACCACAATGTGTCCTCTCCGCTAGGGCCCCGCCCCTCCTACCTGTCTGGATGAGTATTTCACTTTATATCTCTGTTGAACTTCCATGCAGTTTGATTTTCTGGAACTTCTAGTTCTTTCTAGTTTTGAGGTAGTTGTATTCCTTCTTAGTTGTGGAGGGAGACGCAGCATATCTGTTTACACCTCCATCTTGGCCGGAAGTCGCAAATAAGTTTTCTTACATTTTAAAATTATTATTATTTTCTTGGCTCCATTGATTTCTGCTTTTGAAATTTCTGCTGTGCATAAATTGAAGTCGATGTATTTGTTTTTCAGGAGTCACCTTTCTCTCTATACTTTACATGATTTCTGGGAGAATTTCTAAAATATCTTTTATTTTGTTATCTTCATACTTTATGCAATCTATTGTTCCAATGTCTCCATCATACTTTGAAATGTGGTCATCATATTATTTAAATTTATTAAAACTTTGCCTTGTCAGAATGCTTCTTTTTCTCTACAGTCTGCTTTAGAAATACACAACATTCCTCTAAATCTCACTGAGATTACAAATAAGACATTTGTTTTTATTTTTCTCATTTAAATTTCTAATTTTTCATGTGTAATGATTTTTCTCTTTGTAAATGCTAAATTTTCCCCGTATTTGAATTTAAATGGATTCTGCAGATGGAGTATGGGTTTCTGTGTATATCTTCCTTAAACACTGAAGAAAAGGAACTGTTCAATTCAGTTGTAATTTTACTTTGCTGAACCAGAGATCCTGAATTTTATGCATAGGATGGGGTGGAGGAAGAAGGAGGGAGTGAGAAAGACGGAGAATGAAAGCAAGATATAACTATCAGAGTTAATATCAGTACTTCTAGCTTCATTTTTTGTTAGTCGTAGTACCTGCCAGCTAACCTGGGAAGCCCTCCCTTCTCTAACTGGCATAACTAGGATCCAGCTATGCAAATACCTCACTTTATCTGGCATGCTGTGTACCAACTATAAACTGAATGTGAGAGTCATGGTTACTTTTCATTATTGTAATCTGGCATCTGGTGAACTATGTGACTAATAAAAATGGTGTGGACTTAGCTTTTCCTGTAGCTCCCCTGACAGCCCAGTGTTCTCAACATTATGAGCTAGTGGTTTTGGTGGAATTTTGTGGAAGGTAAAAGGGAGTCTCTCCCCTAACCCCTTATGTCCTAAGCACACTTTTCCTTTGCATGAGTTGATTATGGGCTGGGCATTTCTTCTCACTCAGTCCAAATTTTTCTATAAAACAGAATATAAAAAATTCCTTTACGCTTCTGACAGGTAGAAACCCTATTTTCCAGCACTGGTATGGATTTTATTAATGTTTATCAAATGCTTTTGCTCTTTTGAATGAAGTGGGAGGTAAATGTGTAAGGTTCAGAACACCGTATGAATTAACTGCTCAGTTTAAAAACAAAAATATGTAAAGAAATATATCAACTGAGGTGGATGTGCCTCACACACCCTAGGCTTGGTTGGAAGCTGCTCTGTCCAGCAGTCTTCGTGACCACGGCGGAACAAACTTTTACCCAGGACACTTTATTATGTCCCATGAACAAACTTTTACCCAGAACATTTCATTATGTCTGGGGGAAGGAGGGTGGCTGCCTCTCTAGTGGAGAACAGCGATTAGACCTTCTTCCCTCATGCCTTTTATTGAGGAGGATACACATGAGAGATACAAGGTCAAGATTCATGAATCACCAATAGCTTGGAGGCGTTAGGATAACAGTTGACAGTAAAAGATTACATGTACTAGTACAGAGGGTACAGTGACCAGTCTGTGTCAGGGTCTATCAAACATCTTGATGCCACACTAGCAGTAGGTGCAAAGTTTCATACATTCCTTGCTAGAGATTGTTTATGTTATATTATAGATAAAGAAAGTAGAGCAAGTTCTAAAGCACAATAAGCATTCTTTAAATCTTAATTCCCCTGGCAACCCTCTGAGTGGCTTTCGGTTGTTTCACATGCAGCCTTATGTTGAGACTTAAAGACAAGTACAGCCGGGATGCCGGCAAGCAGTCATGCTCAGGCCAGGGCTACAATTCCCTAAACCACGAGGAGCAGTTCCCTACAATCAACAATTTTTTATTTCAGTTACTTGATTGTTGGCATAAATAACCTACTAGTCTATTGTAGTTCACACTCTGATGGAATATATATGTTCTATTTTACTGATACCTGAATGAGCTCCTAACTACCATTCTCTATGAATGACAGAATTAGGTACTCAACATTCCATGTGTGAATAATTACTTCAAATAATACTCAAGTTTTAGAGTGAGTCTTTAAATAAAGTGTCCTTCGTTGGGACAGAATCATATCTTTTTAACTGAAATCCATTAAAAATTGGTAATTTACTCTCTTTCAATATGAAAATCATAGTAGCAGATTAGCTTATGTAAAAAGTTTAATTGCTGAATGAAAACAAATATTTTATTTTTCCTTGATAATATGGACTTGAGTATTACTTGAACATAATTGTAAAGGAAACTGAAGCTATGTTCATTTTTAACTTTTTTGAATATACAATATTTGCAAATTAACAGTTGTTACATATAAAATAAATTGTAACTAAATTTAACAAAATATTGTATAATTTTATATTAAAATCATTTTAATTAATTTTGCTGTAACATTGGGGGGAAAAAGCAACTTATCAAAGGAAGTTTCATGTTTAAATGTAAAAATTCCTATAGGTTTTCTCTGAAATATACATTACAAAATGTATAAAATGAAAAACATATATAAAATCATTTATAAGTAAGTGATACAGAAAATAAACTCTATAGTTTAAAAAGTGAAGTCATATATCTGGAGTTTTAGGCATCATAGTGTAATTCACACATTTCAATAAAGAAAAAGAAAACCCACTGAATTTTGCTTCTACATAGTCCCCATCGGGATACAGACGTCACACTTTCTGAGGAGACCTTTATTCATCCACTACCACACTCCTGCTCTCTGTTCTTGGCCTCCACTCCTTTCAAAAAACATAAAATCCTAAAAAATAAAAATAAAAAAACAGAAATGAACTTTCAGTAACAAAACAGAAATCAATTTGCAGATACATAAGTGCTAAAGAATATAATAAAACAAAATGATATATCTGCTAAACAAGAAAATTGACTATTATAAGTGATCTAGGAAAAGTCAATAAATAGCTTCAGCTTTCCATTCTAACAGGAATTAAATCTTATAATTTTATTCACTTATTAATACCTGTATACATTTAATTAGTCCTCTGGTAATTTCTCTAAATTTCACTTTTTCTCAGGTTCCTTGGAATGTTCCTTTCTTCCTAAACTTTTTATATACCTTCTCTAGTAATATGACTGGAATTCCATGTACAACTTTTAGACTTTTTTCAGGGGAATGGAAGCCATTTAGAGTTAGAATACCACTTAGAAATGTTTGGCCCAATTTTAGGATTTTTCTTCCAAACTTGTCCACTGTGTTCTCTAGCTTGCCTGACTCTAAAATGCCTAACTAGAACTTCCCTTCCATGACTTAACATCAAATCCTATGGATTTTATCTGTCACACCTATCATTTTCCTTTATCCCTTCAAAAGAAATAATTTAATATTTATTTCAAATCTCTTGTAATTGCATTACTGCAGTTATATCTCTTCAATCCATTTCTCACACAGTCATCAGGATTTTACTTTCTAAAATTTGGATTTATAACTTTTATTTATACCTACTTTAAAAATAATCAGTTAACTAAATCATTTTCAATATCCTCCCAATGTCTATTAGAAGTTGCCCAGTCCTTAGATGTCTTTTAGTAGAAGCCCAATCTATCCCATAGCCATTTACTAATAATCCCTCCACCACTCCCAATCCCATGTCCCACATATCCAAACACCTCAGACGGACTTAGCTTCCCCATACACACCAGATCTTCGGTTAAACACTTCCCTAAGGGTAAGGTTAAATTTTCTTATCATGTGACATAAACAGTTATTGAAAACACCATTTTTAGGTAGAACTATGGTTAGTTTTAAAACTTTATATAGAAAATATTGAGCCTATTCCAAATCAGATAGAATAGCATAATAAAGTCCAAGTATCTACTCACCTAGATTTAATAATTATTAATATGACCAACTTTGGTTCATCAAGTACTCTATCTTCTAGATTCCCCACCCCTCATCCCCATTATTTAATGCAAATCTGTGATAGCATACCATTTTATATTGAAATAGTTCAGTATGTGACCCTAAAAATATGAACTCTGTTACTGCTTTACTTTTACATAACCATTATATAATCATCATACCTTAAAAAACAGTAAGTCATTAATTATCAAAGAGCCAATGTTCAAATTTCTATGAATGCCTATAAATGTCTTTTTATACTGGTTTGTTCATTTCAGTATACAGAGTGTACAAACTGCATTAAGTTTATGTCTTTTAAGTATCTCATTTTATTATCCTTTTATTGTAAATTTTTCTCATCTTTTAACTTTGTTCTGAGTGCATCCCCACATAAATGTTTAAGATATTCATTTTATGGTTACAAATTTTGATTGCACATTGGAATCACTTGGGAGTGATCTAAACAGCTTGAAGTCTTGGTCCCATCTCCACAGATTTTGATTCACTATCTGGGTACAATCTTGACACAGGGCATTTGAAAAGCTACCCAAGGTGTTTCTACTATGCAGCTAAGGTTGAGAACCATTGCTTGCTCTCTCGCCGGAGTCCTTGACTTTGGCTGCATATTGAATCACCTGGGGACCTATATACAAACTTCTGATTGTGAGCTTCTGATTTAGTTGAATTAGGGTATTTGGTATTTGGGGTTTTTGAAATCTCCTTGAGTGATTTAATGGAAGACACATTCAGAATCACTGCTCTATCCTATGTATTTCCTTTCAACTGGCAGTTCCATATAATGGTTTCATCGGATGCATATCCTTATTGCAGTTCATACTCCTGTAGTAGAAGGCTTAATTGAACATGAATCAGTAAGTAAAATCTCCTTGTTTTACTGTGTTCCACTTCATTTAAGTTCATATTTGAAGTCTTACCCAAAGCACCTGTTTTAACTTTAAATAAAAGCCCCAAAGACCAGGGCCTCTCTGTAATGCAAAAGGCCCTTTTCCTGACATGTGAAATTGAGTGGAATTTCCCAAGAAACCAGTCATCTGTGAATCCAGACTATCAGGAGAAAATGGAATTTCAGAGCTAAGATTAAATGGGTCCCCCTTTGAATAAAATCTATAAATTTAAGCAGGTCATTTAAAAATGTACAATTTACTGAACCTTTACAGAATGATACTAAAGAAATAGCCAAGATTAGCAAGAATAGACTTACAATGAGGAAACATGCACCAAGCATGGTAGCTTTCATTTTCACATCAAGGTCTAAAGGGAACTGGATCCCAAAGTTATCAGCATCTGTAAATGCCTCTCTCACGAAACCAGTCCACTGCTTGGAAATCTTGCCAACCACATTTTCTTCATCAAGAGATTTAATCTAAATTGAAAAAAAATGACTGTCTTAAAAAATTCTAGAAAATAATCAATCTACTTTCAAAGTTGGAGTAAAATGAAACAAATACACTATTAAACATGATATGTGCAATACATAACTATGAGCATTATATCTCTCATTAGATGCATATAAAGTCCTGTATTTACTTATAGATACATAAATTTGTTTTTTGGCTACAGAAAATTTATATGAAAGCAGTTTTACTGAAATATTTAGCATCTTGTATACTAAGACAGTAACTGAACTGATCTAAAACAAAATTTAAGTATGAAAAAATACAAATATGAAATGTTTCTTTGATGAAATTTCTACAAGCCATCAGAAGGGTAGCAAACTAAACCCTATGTGACACAACTGTTTTAAGACAAGTACTGAGGTTTACATAGGCTGAGTGTTTCAATGTGATGGGGGGACATTATCACGCATGATCAGTAGGCAACCAGGAGCGCTGAGGGCCTGGGAAAGAGGGCTGGCAGTTTGAGTGAAGGTAAGTTTCCAGTAAGTAACTTAATGGAATGATTGATGCCTGTCTGGCATTGGGGTACAACTTCAACTCAACAACATGAGGATGGGTGACAACAAAAGAGAAGGGGTGTATGATAAAAGCTCTGAGGGAAAATTTTCCTAATTTTACAATTCTGACTGAGGAGAGTCCAGGGCCATCATAAAGAGTTGAGAAGATAGTAGCTGGGCAAATCCACCTCACCGAGTGGGCATGTGGGGCTGTCTGTATGTAGCCACACTCACCATGGCATATACATGTAGCATTGTGTCAACACCAGGAAGAGAAGCATCCTTTTCAAATGTACACAAGGTAGCACATGTGCCAGCAACACCCTTTGAAGCCCTAGCTCAGGCTGGGAGCTGCTACATAAATGTGGGGAAATTAAAAACTGTTTACTCCTTTAATTCCTTTGTGGGTGTTTAAGTTATGAACAAACCTAAAATAAATTTTTTTTGTCTTTTTATATTGTTGTTCTTTTACAGTTGTCCCAATTTTTCCCCGTTGCTCTCCCCTGCCCCACCACCCCTGCTCCCAGAGTCAGTCCCCACCCTGCTGTCCATGTTAAAATAAAGTTAATATGAAAACTGCAATAGCATGGATTACTGGTCATTAATATTCGTTCACCCCTCCCACAGTAGGCCCAGTATACTTCCCTGAACACTGATAACTAAGCTTGGCCACGTGACTTGTTTGGCCAATGGAATGTTAGTATATATGACAATGAGCTGAGACCTAAAACATGGCTAAGTGGTTTGGGCTGGCTCTTGCTCTCCAGTGATCAGCCGCTAGAAAACCATGATCCAGGTGGCTGTTCTTGCTACAGCTCTAGAATGAGCATGCTTGGAGCCGACCTGGGGCCAACTTCTAGCCTAAATCAGAGGTATCTAGCTGAGCCTATGTATACCCACGAGACACAGTTGCTTGCAGACCGATAAGCATGAGAATAAATGCCTGGTGTTTTAAGCTACTGTGTTTTAAGGGTTATTTTCACACAACCGTCTTCTGGGAAAACAGACTAATACAAATTCTCTCCTTTAACACTATAGTGTTTTATCTGCTAATAGCGGTCATCTAAGCACTTGTAGCTGGCAATAAAACCTTTTATTTTTTTAATTTAGTTATTAATTTTTGAAATATTTTGCAATAAAATACACAAAAGATAAGTTATCAGCCACCATAATCCTATCACTAGATTTAACATTTAGCCTTTTTGTTTTCTGTAGCAAGAAATCTAAAAATTCACCAAAATTTATGTATGAAGTAAACCATATAGTTTTTTTATGAAAAGGTTCAGAAATGTGAAAAATGATCTTCAGCTGAAGAGTCAACAAAACTAAATAATATTTAGCTAAATTCTAGATAATATTTTAAAAACAAAGAAATTGATACAATAAAATTTCAACTTGTGAAAAAATAAACAGGTATTATTACTATCAATTAAATTTTAATTATTTTAAAAAATAATTGATAAAGGTATTCTAAAAAGTCTTAGCCATTTATCTATTTGAGTATTACTTCAGCACATTCTCTGTCTTCTCTTTTTCTGTTCACTTCTTTGGCATATGCAACAGTGGTTTATTCTAGCTTTCTCATCCCTTCAATTTTTTATCCCTTCAAATATATTTTTTCCTCCTTTATATTCCTAATATGGATCATCCATTTCAGCACTTTTATCTTCATCTGTATCTAAATTGCAGCATTCTTTTCCAAAGAGGTTTTATCAATGACTCTTCCTTATTTTACTATTTGGCTTGTTTTCAAATCCTCCAGTCCTTTAATAGTCTCATTCTTCCCATTATGAATCTTGTTTTGTCTAATGTTTCTTTAAATATTTCTTATATGACTGATTGCAGATTGTTCTATTATATGAAATTGGTTTTTGGTGGATTAGTTCCTCGGGCATTATGTACTCATGGCTTCAAATACCATCAGTATGCTAAAAACCCCACAAATTTTCCTTCTACACACCTAAAATCCATTACAACTCAAATCAAATCAACTGGTTCTCCTCCAAGATTCTTAACATTAATATTCATTTGGTTTCTTAATCCTCAGGCAACAGAATAATCCCCCAATTTTCTTTTATCCTCAATTGACCTCAAATCCATGGATCAGTTGCACTTAGTATACTCATTAAATGTCTCTTGAATGATTTCTTTCTATAGAATGACCTCTGCTCTTGCTGTGTTTTATATATACGAAGTGGTTAAGCCCACCGACACCCAAATGGAACTCATGTTCCATAATGTTTCCTCATATTGATAATTTATGCAATCAAACTTCCAATCAGATAGCTTTCAGAAAATGTTTTAAGGGACTATTTTCTCAATTCCCTCAAAGATGTTACTTAGTAGCACCATTCAAGATGCACAGGAGCAAGTTAATTTATTACCTATAATAGATGCTTGAAGGTATCTATTGAGAAGGGTTGTTAGATGATTTCTAAATTCCTTAGCATTAAATACAGGAGTTTCACAATCCAGTCTGACTTACTTCACCAGTATTTTCCACAAATAAAGTATATGTTAGCCAAACTTTTCTTAATACTCCCTGAAAGAACAATTACCTTTCTACTCCTCTGGATCTTTGATAGGAATAACAATCCCTACAGAGAGAACTATTATTACACATAAACCTATAAAGCCTTTACACATGTAGTACAAATCCCACCCTACAATCTATTGGATTGGCCAAGAAGTTTGTTCGGTTTTTTCCAAACGTGCAGCTTGTACACGTTCAACTTCTCAAGTGTTCTGCTTGTTGCTGGCCTTCCAGAATGTGGATCACTTTCAACAGATTCTCAGCCACCTTTGAAGCATTTGTGCCATACTTTTATTTGTGCTGCATTCATTACATCATCCCTGAAAACCTTCTGAATCATCAGAACAGTTCCTGTGGAGGAATGTTCAAGCTTAATGCAAAATTTGATGCAGATTCATTGCTCTACTCGCTCAGTCATTTTGAGTGCGATATCCACACAGTACACAAGCTCACTCACCAGAGTCTGCTGCCCCCACTGGCCAGTACAGTGGAGCTGTCATTGTACATGCGTACACATTGCAGTACACTCTCCTTAGCTGCCAGGTTACACCAATGCCGTGCAAACCATCTTGTTATATTAACAATGGCTGGTCATTTTCTCAGTAGACCTCACATTTTATGCAAAAAACTAAACAGATTTTCTGGCCAACAAAATAGGTCCCTTTTTAAGAATCCTTATGACGTCTCTATTACATCACATGTGTTTTCCTAGGATTGCTTGTCTCCCTCATTAGACTCTGAGGTCTTTGAGGGGAATGATTAATTTTTATATAACCAGTCTTACAGAGGGATTCTATATTATATTACCAGACAAATGCTATTTAAAAAATGTAGCTGGATAGTGGAAAACCTCAGGAAGTCACAGCAAACTGGCAGAGTTTCCACATATTAATCACAACGGGACAGCTCTAAACAGGTTCAGCCTATTTTTTGCCCCTTTTATAGAAACGTGGGCCCAATTTACCATATTTTCTGCTTTTCCAATAGAATAAGAAAATCAAGATTAAGTTATAAAATCTCCTGATTTTTAATATTTGCACCTAAATAATGTGAATTATAAGACTAGGCCATCTGTTTGAAAACTGTTGTAATGGAATTACTCCATGTGGTAAGTACACAGGTGTGTTTTGGTTTCTAATAATAAAATTTAAAACGAAGATAAAGCAGAGACCAGAGAGAAGCATAGCTGGGTGGTACATCTTACGCTGTCTTCCTGAAAACTCTCTCTGCATCAGTGGACTTTTTGTAGGAGCTCAAAGATGTCAGACTTTCTGAAGTGGGCCAAGAGCTCTGGCAGCCTGTGTTTCAGACTAAGGAAGGATCCACAGGCTCTGGCAGTCAGACACAGAGGACATGGTTAAAGTTGTATTCAAAATGGATAATATATAGCGCCTCCACGGAGAAACCACCATGTTTAAATGTTGGTTATTTTGCCTATATATTTGACCACAAGGGTCTGCTTTTCTTTCTCCACTTAGCAAAATCAGCACTGAAGCTCATGGGATTAACAGCTTCCTTTCTGACCAAAGTTAAATATATAAGCACACTGTCTCCCTCTTAAAATATTAGGATACACATATTTATTTAATATATTTGTAAAACCCTCCCTCAGTTTATATTATTCTTATATTAGGGAAGCAAAATCTATAAACATTATCACATCTCTTACCTCAAAATCAACATCTGCACAACAGCTGCACACAAGACAGGGACCACTAATGTTTAGTACAGCCTCTCTCCTCTCATTTTGAACTGTAAACTTTGGCAGGCATGGGTGCCAATTTTGAGAAACATAACCCACTGGTACACCAGGAGGAGCATGGATTTCTATCTACAAAAACAAAAGGACAAATGTAAATTGTAATAATGATAATAATGTTTAATAATGACTGTCATGTATTGAATATTTTTTAAGTGTCGGATACTGTTCTAAACACCACTTGTATTACAACACATCTTATCAGGTTGGTACTATTATTCCTATTTATAGAGGAAGTAACTGAAGAACAGTGAGGTTCATTGACTTGTATCAGATTCCCCAGCTACAAAATGAAGAGATGAGACACAAGCTCAGGCAGGCTTCACGCACGGGCCCCACGCTTAAGCACTGTTCTGCTGACCATGTACATTATTAAATTTCTATACTAATGAAACATGTCTAAGTTATGAAGGAATTCTTTTCTCAAACTCCTAGAAAAACAAAGGTTTAGGCATGTGAGCAAAGCTCTGATCACTGGTGCAATTTTTCAATATGTGTGGCAATGGTCTATAAAGGAAAATAAGGCCAGGATCTTGGCCCTGCTATTAGCTGGGTGACCTAGAGAGAACAGTAAGGTCATTTGCAAATGACGTCTTCTGAGACTGTTTTGTAAGATCAATAGTATAATGTGTGTTAACGTGTTCTTTACGTTTAGAGCATATTTCATCAAACTCTCAGTTTTTCCTCAGATATTCATATGGACAGATACTATTATATCTAACCTAAATGACAAAGAAAACAAAATGATTCAGCAGGAATAACGTCAGTTATCTGTTTAAAATAAATGTTGTATTAGACTTCACATGTCTATGCGCTATGCCTCTGCCTGTGTCATGGTCTCAGAGCTACTCGTCTGGAATGACTGACCAGCCAGGACTGGTCTCAGGCCAGTGGGATGCAGGCAAAGGCCAACTTTCCTTTCAACTATCTGTGCCCTGGTGTCTCCCCTGGGATCCACATTGTATATCAGTGGGCTGACAAGTAATATAAAACAGACACCTGGTCTTTCTAGACCTTAAGATACCTGCACCTAGCATATGTCTATTACAGAGGATCAAATACATAATTTTTTTTAAATGGGGAACTTAATAACACAAGAGCTGAGATTTCTCAGAGGCGGTCTCTTCTAGGTTTGTTCCATAACAGGTTGGCCAGAATTGTGAGATGAATATATGTTCTTTACCTCATTCATCTGTACACTTGCTCCTGGAATTGTTTCTAGGATATTGTCTGTGGTGTCCTCCTCTGGCTCTGGCCCGGCCTCGGCTGGTCATTTGCTGTAAGGGACTTGACCAAAGTGCCTTATCTTCTCAGCTCTCCTAAAAGATCAGGAAGCTTGGTCTCTGAGCAGACGCTCAATCCCAGGAGACCAACTTCTCATGGACATGGGGCTAATGGTCACTGTTTTTTCTGTGCCATCCTTCCTGTCCAAATTGTTCTCAAGCATAAAACAACAGCTCATGGACCAATGTTTAGAAAATCTCACTTGATTATATAAATAGGTTCAATGTAAGGGTGAAAATTCTGTTGAACTACTTTACAAAATGCCCAGGTAATTGTTCACCTACCTCCTGAAGGCAGCACGGGCAACAACAGCTGCTACACCTTAGTGGTCTCTCCAGAGTTATGACCTCTCGACCCGTAAGATCAAGAATTCTCATGGTAAAAGGCCTATCAGACCCACAGCAATTTCGGGTACAGCAATCAGTGTCTTCCACCGCAAAGTAAATCCTCTGTCCAAGGCTGTTCTTAATTTCATATTTATTATTTGTTTCAAAACCTGTTAACACTAAAAACATAAAGAGAATCATATGACCATTATGTTAAATGAGTACTGAATGTATCCTAAAATGCTATAATACCTAGTTATACCATTTTTAGGTGATACTACATGTCACATAGGGAGAACTAAAAATAAAGGAGTTTAGAGGTGACCTAGACAGAGAAAAAAAAGGAAAGGAAAGAAGTGGGAGAGGGTATAAAGATATATAAAATTGAGAGTTCTTCTGTGAGACATGGAAAAGAAAATCCCTATCTTCCTAATTTCATGGACTTGTGTTAGAAAGGGAACTTCGTTGCTGAGCGATGGGCCACACGGCAGATGGTCATGGCAGTGCTAGGTGTATGCAGAACATGTCCACTTGCTTGGCGCTGTTTGCAGATATTCATTTGGCGGGGAGGTGGAGAGAGGATGATTGCTGTGTTTTTGGTCTATGAAACACAGTGTGTGAGATAAATTGGCTTGAGGTTTTGTTTCATAATATACCCATGGCTTATTTTTTGCCCTGTGTAGGGAAGGGAAGGAAGGCGTTCACTCTCCATGCATACATGTAAAAAGGGAGAGAGTGAAAGTGGAAGGTGGGTTAGAACATCACACTGGGCCCAGGGTGCCCTCGTTTAATGCAGCAGTAGCTGTTCAGAAGGGGAAAGGTGCCTGGCGACCAAGGCTGCAACTTGCAGAATATGTCAACCACTGACATCCTAAGTGAACTCTATTCCTCAGAGGAGGCTACTCTCTTCACTGGGGTAGAGATATGCTCACTACTGACACCCACCTGGTACCTTACCAAAGTCTTCTCAGACTGAACCACACATTGGAAACTGCTCCTTGCTCAGAGCTAGGAAGGAGGATTCACATTCCTACTTGTCCAGAGCCCTTGTTAATTTGGATCATGGGATGTCACAAGCCACCCAAATAAAAAGTAATTGAAAGAAATATATGGAAACAAAAACTACTATCTAATATGTGTGTGGATGAACTTTGATTCAGATAAGAGACATCCTACACAAATTCTAGCACTGTAAACTCCCCCAGTGTCTTTGCTTTGACTCACACAGGCCCAATTATCTCAGTGCAGCTTAATCTCATAAATCCTTAGTAGCTTAATCTCATAAATGTTTAGCCTGTTTATCTATAAAATGAAATCAACGGCCTTATATAAAGAATCTCTAAATTTCCTTCTAGTTACTTGAAAAAAATGAAAACAAATAAAACAAATTCTAGGGCTACGTCTTTATTATCTATTAAGTTTTGAACTGCTAGATGTGGTTGCCATAGTCTCAGGTTCCAAAAATAAACTGAGTACTATGAATATCTGTATACTATTCATAATCTTAAAATACAGACTTTCAATTTGAGACAAAAAATTAAATCCATCTCTTTTAAAAACTGAAGAATTAATAACTACTAAATTTGGTACTTTATGTTTCCTCAGGAATACAAATACTTTTAAAAAAACATATAAAAGTTATAAATTAAAAAACTATGAATGGAGTACTGTATGATGTATTGGGGCGGAGGAGGTTTATAATCTTAAAAGTAAATTCCCTAGAATAAAACATTTTTAAAAATTCAGAATACAAACTATCTAACAACAAAGAGCTCCTTTCCAGGAATTTAGACTCAGTTTAAAAAAACTAACAGTAATGAGAACATTATAAACATCTAACAATGTACACTGTAAGTAATCAAAATACAATAAATAATAATTGTATATTCTAACCTAATCTATTACCAATTAGTGTAATTCATATTATAATTTCTACTAGTGGAAGGAAACTTTGCAGAGTGGTGAAGAAGGATTTAATACATATATTCCAAAAACTAGCAGAGTTTTCATTAAACTCTATATGTAGAAGAAAGACACCATGGTTCATGAATGTCCCTGGCTGGGGTTCTGAAACATCTGGTGACTTTCTAGGGTTATCTTATGTGTGAGGCACACTGGCCCCAGGGAGACACCTGCTGGAGTCAGGCCCATTCACGTGAGCAGGAATGCTGTTTGAGGAAGCCAGACCTCTAGACCTGCTGGTCCACATACTCCAACATCCAAAGTGATCATCCTCAACCTATGACAAAAAGGCTTTACAGGGTTTATCTGAACTCTTGAGAGAAGCTGTGAGCAGGAATGTGATTTTCCAAAACATGCTCATCCAAATTTTAAAAAATGTATTCACTTTGGAAAAATACTAAATAGTTGCAATATTACACATGGTCTGTGCCAATCTCAAGGTTATCACATAAAGGGGACAAAAGAGCTTAAGTGATAGAAGTCAGGTAAAGTGATAAATCACTGAAGTGATTACTAGAGTAAAGAGAAGCAAAAGTAAGTTTTGGCTGGTTTCCTCCTAAATTCAGGTCTATATCATGAGGACAGATGGCCAGAGTAATAGTATTTTACCACTGGGCTCCTAATTTCAAGAAACTAGCTGCTAACAATCATTATCATTTCATTATCAGGCTGAGAGACATTTGTGATAACCAGGCTTAATCATTCCAAATCAGTGAAAGTGTTATATCTGTGGTTGTTGATATGCCTTTATTTGTACAAATGTCTTTTCTTATGGAAATATAATCAATACATACCTTCTAGAAGCTCAACTTGCTGATGAATCAGTATCTGATCTATCTATTATAGTTAAAAAAAAGAATTAAGCTGTAAATTATATATCACATGTTTTTTAAGCCAACCAAATTAACATTAGTGTTTTTATATTTTAAAGAATACATAATCAATAAACAATACTTACCAATATTATCAATATTTAATGATAGTTTACATTACTTCTAGGTATAATCAAAGTTAACATATTTTTAATTAAAAATACCTATTGAATGTGTTCACCATTAATATGGGCAAATTCAAGAAAGGGAGTCATATTACATACAAAATATTAGCTTTTTTTGGTACCACTTATTGAAACTCAACACTAAGCTTTATTTGTTGTTTATTTCCTACTCCTATGAAATTATTCAGTGTTGGGATTTAAGACCCCGGATACAGAACTAAGGTTCCACAAGTGAAAAGTCATTCCCATTCCCTTGGCATTTTAATGCTGAGCATTTTATATAATTTCTCTGGACCTCAGTCTCCACTTCTGTAAATTGGTGGTAATTAAAGCACCTATATATCACAGAGTTTTTGCAAGGATCAAATGAGTTAACACTTGTATTATACATAGGAACAAAGCCTGGAAAGTGGTACTTAATAAAAGTGTGCTATTGGGTATTACCACAGATTATATTCAAGATCATAGATTACACAATTTCCTAAGACATCTGTAGTTTGCTTTAAAAGTAAACCTGAGCTAGAAGGATTGGTGTGATTCATTAGCAAAAAATGTTGTTTTACCATTTCAGATTTTTGTGAATTAGTCATTTGTCAATAAGTAAATCAGAAGCACAGTTTTATTTTTTTTTAATTGTTTAATGTACTTGAGATTACCTGAGTTAAATATTCCAACCCCGGTGGACAGTCTGATGGAGGTGGTGGTGCTGGCATCCATGGTGTCCCTGTAGGTCCACCTGGTTGATTATACACTGGCTGGTGTTGGACAGGAAAGCCCACTGGACCAGTACCTGAATAGCCATGTGGTGGGACTGAGTAGTTAGCCTGGGGGACAGGATAGCCTGCTTGAGTTCCAGGATAGGCACCCTGTGGGCCAGGATAGCCTGCCACCATCTCAGGGTAGGCAGTCTGTGGGCCTGGGTAGCCAGCATGTCCTGGAGGTCCTGAAATATGAACACGTAAAATAATCTGTAACTTCACTGAATAATGGAAGCATCATCTCTTTGGGATTACCCCAGTAATTTCACTTCAGGAATCCTGTGTCTATGAAGCTTAAAATTCACGTTTTTATCTTAGAGCAAAATTTCAATGAAATATCTATGCTTTCATATATACTTCTATTTTGAAAGTTTTGGGTGGAAGAGAGTTGGTGCAGCTCTTAAACTCAGATGAAAATATACTTAAAACCTAAGAAAGTGAAAGAAAATCAGCAATGACCTAGTCACTTATGTAAGTATTATGGAATTCCTTCATGGAAAAGAGAGATAGCATTGAGCCAGGGTTGAGCCAGGATTTCTAGGACCAAAGCACTCTGTAATAAATGATAATTTTGGAATTCTAACAAATGGTACCTCCTAAATGCCCAGAACTGGGGATGGTTTTGCCCCTTCGAGGCATATTTGGCCAGGTCTGGAGATATTTCTGGTTGTTACAGCTAGAGGGGAGGGTGATACTGACATCTGGTGGATAGAGGCCAGGAATGCTGCAAAAATCCTAAAATGCCCTCCATCTGAAGAAAAAGCAGCATCTATCCCAAAATACTATAGTGCCACTGTTGAAAAACCCTAGTACAGAGGCGAAGGCATGTCACTCTTTCCAGTACTGTCCAAATAGTTTTCTGGGTTAACAATTTCCCTGAAGTTTTAATCCACTGTATTCTAAGACCCTCTAATATGAAAAATAAAATGGCAATAATGTTAAGGTTACAGATTTAAATTTCACAATTTAGCACCCTCAGCTATCTGGAAATACAATTTGAAACAGGGTAGGTAAAAAGTTATCACGGAAAATTGTCGTAAGTACTTAATGAACACAGTGTATACTATGGATACTCTATATTCCACATGAATTTCAAAAATGTATACTTAACATTTCATGTGAATTTCACAAGTGTATACTGTATAATCCATGTGAATTTGACTACAGTGAAACTTCATATGCTTATACACAGATGTATAGTCCAGAGAGTAATAATTCCATAGCAATGGAATATAATTTCAAAGGACTGTGCTCCACAATATTTTAACAGTAAAGGGTATTCAAAACTTAACTTAGAATATGCAATTTGTAAATACTCTTAATGGAACACTGATGAAAAATACATACACTATTAAAAATTAAGAAGAGCTTAAATCTCACAGTGATATCTTTTAAACACTATAGCTTTTATAATTAATTCCTTTTAAAATGAACAAGTATTTATGGATGATCTATAATCTGACTTTGTTCTAAAAGCAGAAGATATAGCTATCAACAAGGTAACCTGCTCTCACGGGTTTACAGGCAACTTCTAGGAGACAGAAAATAAATTTTTTAAAAGATTTCAGATAGAAATGATGGAGAAAATGCATGGGGAGAGGAAAAGGTATCAGCTAGTTTTTTTTTTTTTTAATCCTCACCTGATTATGTTTCTTGATTTTGAGAGAGAGGGGAAGGGAAAAAAAGAGAGGAACATCAATTGTTTGCCTCCCTTATGCACCCAGACTAGGAATCAAAACCATAACCCTTGATGAAGGGGACGACGTTCCAACCAGCTAAGCCATCTGGCTAAACTAGTTGCTTTTAAATAGGTAAAATTTAAGTTGAGAACTAAACAATGAGAAGAAAAAATCTTTGTATGATGATCTGGTGAGAAATGTTCTAGAGGAAAGAAAACTAAACACAAAAATCCCCAATTTAGGGATGAATTTGGCATATTTGAGAAAGAGAGGAGCATCATAAAGGAGAGAAGGAACAGAAGCGGCTGTCAGTAAAGAAACAGGAGCAGTTCATCTAGGGAGTCCCTTAATAAGTGTAAGAAACGCTCACAATAAAAACTGGGACACAGGACTTGAGCAGTAAAACGAGGCCTCTATTCACGAGTCTGCAGAGCCGGGTGCACCCTCACAGCCAGGAGAATGTGCAGGCGCCAAGTAGACAAAGGAAACTGGTTTTATAGTCTTGGCTTCCCCACCCTGAAATTGCCACCCTAAAGTGATTATCGTTTCCATCCTAAAATTGCAGCTCTAAAGTGATTATCTTCTCCACCCTAAAATTGCCACCCTAAAGTGATTATCTTCTCCACCCTAAAATTGCCACCCTAAAGTGAGAGGATTAGCTTCCCCGCCCTAATGCAATTAGCTCCCCCTCCCCTCTCCTTCTTCCCCGTTTCTCCATAACTGGATACTCCGGAGTTACAATTAACTCGTTCATCTAAATGCCCCTATTGTGATTTGTGAATATGCCAATGCTGTCAGCTCACTTCTTAGAGACCCTTTAATTACATTTGCCCTTTGTCACTAATGACTGTCTCCTGGTTTGGGAGTCACTATGTCCTTGTTTCCTACATAAGGAGTTTGGATTTTACTCCAAGTGTGTCTCAGGCATTAGAGGATTTTAAGCAGAAGAGTTCTCTGATCTGATTGATATCTTAAGGAGTTTTAGAAGTGCGAGCACTGGGATTTAAAATGAAAAGTGCTGATAAAAATCCTGCCCTCGTCACCTAATGGGAGAAAGAACTTTATACTCACCCTTACTGTAAGGAGATACAACACTATAGTAGTTAATGGATTCATTAGAATTGAAGATAAGTGATTTGAAGGAAGGGACCAGTGCTATATTTGCCAAAGGAAAGTGTATGGATAAAGAGAAAGGGAAGGAGTTGGGAAGGCTTCCCTGAGGACCAAGGGATAGAAGGAGGTGAGGAGGCTGGTGGCACAGAAAGAACATCTCAGAGAGAAGCCCTGGCATAGCAACAAACAGGGCCTTCCATATTAGAGAAAAAGACCCATCTAGCCTAACAGTAGAGAGCCAGGTTTAAGAAGATCTTAGAGGGAAGGCAGGGGAGCCCTGAGCATGTGGCCAAATTAAACATTTTGGCCTCTAGCTCAAAAATAATGGGGAGCCAACAGAGACTGAATACCATCTGTAATATGAAGAGATTTGTATTTTTAAATTGCCACTGGGGCCCTGGTGGGTGTGGCTTA
The DNA here is from genome assembly GCF_987537825.1 of Furipterus horrens. Lineage (NCBI taxonomy): Eukaryota > Metazoa > Chordata > Mammalia > Chiroptera > Furipteridae > Furipterus > Furipterus horrens. The sequence goes on from NW_028327171.1 coordinate 58,034,667, forward strand.
GTTGGCCAAAAGGCAAAAGGTCACAGGTTTGATTCCAGATCAGAGCACATACCTAGGCTGCAGGTTAGGTACGCAATGGGGAGCACTGAATGTTTCTAACATCACTATTTCTCTCTCTCTCCCTCCCTTCTCCTCCCCTGCTCTCTCTATTAAAAAAAAGAAAACAAAACCACTAGGGAGGTTTAGATGTGAGTATATTGGTAACATTACTGGCATTAATTCAATCTTCTCAAAATTGTTGGAGAGAGAAGGTTCATTATTTCCAAAATCAATGAATTAGCCTATAGAATTACCTGAAATTTGAATATTTTCATTTATATAAAGCCAAACTGATTTAATATATTATTAATTTAGTCGGTAAATCTTTGTCATTAATTACTTATAAAGCACTGTGATAGGTGTTTTACATATAGTTTCATTTAATCTCTAAATTGACCTGAATTGGAAAATGTTACCCCCATTTTATAGATAAGAACTGTGGAGAAATAGTGGATTCAAAATGGAGAAGGAGAAAATGACCAAACTGGAATTACAACTAAATTATAGAGAAATCATTCCGCATAACCAACTGAACACTAACTAGCTGGACAGACAGAAGAGATCGCTTCATCACAATGTGACTGGTAGGTAGTGTGGGGGCACAAGAGCCCTGGCTGGGCTCCCACGCGTGGCAGCTGAAGTTCCGATGGGACATTTCAGTGGCTAGAGGGCTCCCCGTGCGAAGTGTGGGGTCTAAATCTCAAGCTGAGCTCCCTAGCACAGAGCACCTGAACCAGGAAAGGAACCAAATAACATCCAGCTGTGGAAAGCAGCACTGTTTCTCTTCACCAGAGAGAGATGGCTACAGATGCAGAGAGCCTCTTAAAGGGCCAACATACAAAATTTCATTTGCAGCCACGTACCCTGGACTCTGGCAGAGGGAGGACAGAGCAAACTAGAAACACATGAGGAGAGTCTGGGGTTGGTGGCTCTGGAGAGAGAACTATAGGAACAGCCACCAGTATCCCTGTGCTGAGTCATTCCCCATATTGCAGAAGCCATCTTTCTCAGTGAGAGCAGTGCCCTCCAAATGGCAATACCCCCACCAGCAAGAATCACTCTTACCCCACTCTTTGAAGCTTATGCCTGGCTACTGATGAGCACAGCTAGAAGCTATTTCAGAGACAAAGCCTTCAGACAAAGGTGGGTGTGTGGGAGCTCTGAGTTCAGCTGACACAATCCTGGGCCCCATGCTTGTAAAAGCCAGCCTTGGTGCGCCACCTGATTCTTTCTGCACAAAAACAGGCCCATCGGAGGAAGCCATAAGCTGTGAATTGCTGACAGCTCCAAACAGTCACCCAGGGCCAGTCACAGGAAGAGTCTGACACAATTCTACCCCAGTCTTACTCAGTCTACCTAATACATAAAAACAAATACAAAGAGGCAGCCATAATGGGAAGACAAAGAAACAGGACTCAAATAAAAAAACAAGAGAATTCTCCAGAAGAACTAGATGAAATGAAGGCAAGCAATTTATCACACAGTTTAATGATTTTAAGGATAATCAACAGGATGAAAAAAAGACACAGAAACAATATAAAAGGCCAACTAGGAATAAAGAATGCAATATCTGAAATAAATAATACACTGGAAGGAATAAACAGTAGTTTAAATGAAGCAGAGGACTGAATCAGTGTTTTAGAAGACAAGGTAGGAAAAAACACCCAGGTAGAGCAGCAAAAAGAAAAAAAAATTTTTTTTAATGAAGAGAGCTTAAGAAATATTTTGGCAACATGAAGCGTAACAACATCCGTATCATGGGAATACAAGAAGGAGAACAGAGTAAGCACAGTATCAAGAACCTATACGAAGAAGTAATTGAAAACTTTCCTGGTCTGGTGAAGGAAAAGACACACAGGTCCAGGAAGTGCAGAGAGTCCCAACAAGATGGACTCACAGATGCCTACACTAAGACACATCATAATTAAAATGGCAAAGCTTAAAGACAAGGAGAGTATCTCTAAAAGTTGCAAGAGCAAAGACTGTCATCTGGTTTCTCTAGAAACATTTCAGGCCAGAAGGGATTGCCATGAAATATTCCAAGTGATGATGGCAAGGACCTACAACCAAGACTACGTTACCCAGCAAGGCTATCATTTAAATTTGAAGAAGAAATAAGAAGCTTCCCAGACAAGAAAATGCTAAAGGAGTTTGTTACCAGTACTGCAACAAATGTTAAAGGGCTTGCTTTAAGAAGAAGATTAAAAAACAAAAACAAAAAAAAGAGGCAAATAGTTTAAAAATAAAATAGCCTATCAATAATCACCTCGAATATAAATAGCTTAAATGATCCAACCAAAAGATCGGATGGGGTAGCTGAATGGATAAGAAAATAAGACTCATATATTTGCTGTCTCCAAGAAACCGACCTCAGAATGAAAGATACAATACACACAGACTAAAAGTAAAGGAATGGAAAAAGATATTTCATGCAAATGGAAAAGAAAAAAAGAAGCCAGGAGAGCAATATTTAACTCTGACAAAACAGACTTTAAAACCAAGGCTACTGTAAGAGACAAAGAAGGACACTATATAATGATAAAGGGAACACTACGAGAACATAACCCCAGTAAACATTTATGCACCCAACATAGGAGCACCTAAATATGCAAAGCAAATCTTGATAGACATAAAGCGAGAGATGATGACAGAAATACAGTCATAGTAGGTGATATTAACACACCATTGATTTCAATGGATAGATCTTTCAGACAGAAAATCAACAGGAGACAGCAGCCTTAAATGACACTCTAGAATCAAATGGATTTAATTGATATTTTCAGAGTAGTTCACCCCAAGGCAGCAGGATATACATACTTTTCAAGTACACAGGAATATTTTTTAGGGTGGTCCACATGTTATGTTAGGACACAAAACAAGTCTTAATAAGTTTAAGAAGATTGAAATCACATCAAGCATCTTCTCTGACCATAATGAGATGAAACTAGAACTCATTCACAAGAAGAACACTGAAAGACACCCAAAGACATGGAAGCTAAATAACATGTTTTTAAACAATGAACTGGTCAACAATGAGATCAAGGAAGAAATCAAGAGATACCTTGAAACAAATGAAAACGAGGACACAACAATCCAAAATCTGTGGGACACTGGGAAAGCAATCCTAAGAGGGAAATTCATAGCACTACAGGCCTATCTCAAAAACAAACTAACAAAAAGCTCAAATAAACAATCTAATGTCATACTTAAAGGAACATGAAAAGGAAAAACAAACAAAGCCCAAAGTGAGTAGAATGAAGGAAATAATAAAGAGCAGAGCAGAAATAAACAAAGGTCTAAAAAATAAAAATAAAAATCAATGAATCCAAAAGATAATCAAGATTGACAAACCTTTAACCAGACTCATCAAGAAACAAAGAGAGAGGGCACAAATAAATAAAATCAGAAATGAAAGAGGAGAAATAACAAGAGACACCAAAGAAATATAAAGGGGACTTCTGGCCAAGATGGAGGCATAGACAGACACGCTGCGTCTCACTCCACAACTAAGAAGGAATACAACTACCTCAAAACTAGAAACAATGAGAAGTTCCAGAAAAATCAAACCGCATGGAAGTCCAGCAAACAAAGATATAAAGAAGAAATACTTATCCAGACAGGTAGGAGGGGTGGAGAGGACGTGGTGTGGTGACAGTGGGAGGGGGGAGGGGGAGGAATGGGGATATGGTGCAGGGATTAAGAAGCATAATCAATAGATACAAAATAAACAGGGGGAAGTTAAGAATAATATAGGAAAGGGTGAAGCCAAAGAACTTATATACACAACCCATGGATATGAACTCACGGGGGTGGGATTGCTGGAGGAAAGTGGGGTACTGGGCAGAAGGGAGCAAAGGGGAAAAAATTGGAACTACTATAACAACATAATCAATAAAATATACTTAAAAAATACAAAGGACTGTAAGAAAATATTAAGAAGAACTATATGCCAGCAAATTAAACAACCTAGCCAAAATGGATAAATTCCTAGCAATATACAATTTTTCAAAACTAAATCAGGAATAATCAGAGAATCTCAATAGACAGATTACACTCAGTTAAACTGAATAATCCAAAAGCTCCCAACAAACAAAAGCCCTGGACCCCAATGGCTTCGCAGGTGAAATTTACCAAACATTCTGAGAAGAACTAACACCTCTCCTTCTCAACCTATTTCAAAAAATTCAGGAAGAGGGAAGGCTCCCAAACTCACTTTACGAGGCCAACATTATCCTAATTCTAAAACCTGATAAAGAAACTACAAACAAAGAAAATTGCAGGCCCAATATCCCTGATGAACATAGACACTAAAATCCTCAACAAAATATTAGCAAACTAAATACAGCAATACATCAAAAAGATCATACACCATGATCAAGTGGGATTTATTCCAGAATGCAAGTTTGGTACAATATTTGCAAATCAGTATATGTGATTCACTATATTAAAAAAAATGAAGGATAAAAACAACATGATCATATCAGTAGATGCAGAAAAAGCATTTGATAAAATCTAGCACCCATTTATGATAAAAACTCTCAGAAAAGTGGGAATAGAGGGGACATACCTAAACATAACAGGCCATATATGACAAACCCACTGCCAGCAAAAACTACAAGTGTTCCCCTTAAGATCAGGAACAAGACAGGAAGATCGCTTTCACGTCTCTTATTCAACATAGTACTGGAAATCATAGACACAGCAATCAGACAGAAAAAAAGAAAATAAAAGTCATCCAGATTGGAAAGGAAGAAGTAAAATTATTATTTGCTGATGATATAATACTGTATATACAGAACTCTAAATGTTCCCCCAGAAACTGGAACTGATAAATGAATTCAGTAAAGTAGCAGGATACATAATAAATATCCATAAGTCAGTTGCATTTATATATGCCAATAACAAACTAACAAAAAGAAAATTAAGAAAACAATCCCATTCACAATTGCTGTAAGAATAAAAGACCTGTGAATAAATCTAACCAAGGGTATAAAAGACCTGTACTCAGAAAATTATAAGAAACTGAAGATGATACAAGTAAGTAGAAGCAAATACCATGTTTAAGGATAGGAAGGATTAATATCATTAAAATGTCCATGCTATTGAAAGCAATCTATAGATTCAACACAATTCCTATCAAAATTCTAATGATATATTTCACAGAACTAGAACAAATATTTCAAAACTTATATGTAACCACACAAGGTCCCACACACATAGCAACAGAGATCCTGATAAGAGAGAACAAAATGGGTAGAATCACACTACCTAATATCAAATTATACTATGAAGTCATAATAATCAAAACAGCATGGTGCTGGCATAAAAACAGACACATATATCATGGAACAGAATGGAAAGCCCAGAAATAAACTCACAGCTTTATAACCAATTAATATTTGACCAAGGAAGCAAGCACATACAATGGGCTAAAGATAGTTTATTCATTAATAGTGTTGGGAAAACTGGACAGATACATGCAGGAAAATGAAACTAGACCACCTTTTCACACCACACATAGGAATAAATTCAAAATGAATTAAAGACAGATATTAGGTTTGCAACCATATATGTCCTAGAAGAAAACATAGGCAGTAAAATTTCGGATATTGCTCATAGTAATATTTCATTGGATATATATTCCCAGGCAAGGGAAACAAAAGAAAAAATAAACAAAGATTACATCAAACTCAAAAGTTTTACACAGCAAAGGAGACCATCAACAAAATAAAAAGACAACCCACAGAATGGGAGAACATATTTGCCAATATATCTGATAAAGGGTTAATATACAAAATTTACAAAGAACTTATAAAACTCAACACCAAAAGAACAAACAACGCAATTAAAAAATGGTCAAGAGACTCCGAAGAGGACATACAGATGGCCAACAGACATATGAAAAAATGCTCAACATCTGTAATCATCAGAGAAATGCAAATTAAAACCACATTGAGATATCTCCTGACACCTGTCAGACTGGCTATCATCAATAAATCGACAAACAACAAGCGCTGGCGAGGATGTGGAGAAAGGGGAACACTTCTGCACTGTAGGTGGGAATGCATATTGGTGTAGCCACTGTAAAAAGCAGTATGGAGACACCTCAAAAAATTAAAAATAGGTCTACCTTTGACTCAGTAATCCCACTTCTGGGAATATATCTGAAGAAACACAAAACACTCATTTAAAAAAAAAACATAAGTACCCCTATTTTACTGCAGCATTATTTACAATAGCCAAGATATGGAAGCAGTCAAAGTGTCCATCAGTAGATGAGTGGATAAAACAATTATGGAACTATTCCTACAATGGAATACTGCTCGGCTGTAAAAAAGAAAACTTTGTCCTTTGCAACAGCATGGATGGATCTGGAGAACATTATGCTAAGTGAAATCCAGTCAGACAAAGACAAGTATCATATGATTTCACTCATACATGAAATTTAAGGAACAGATTCACCTAACAAGCAAAATAGAGACAGACTCATAGTGAGAAGGATGACAACTACAAGGCGGGGGTGGTGGTGGTGGTGGTTGTTGGGGTGGAAGGATTGAACACAAAGGAAAAGGATGCATGGACATTGATAACAGTGTGGTGACTGTCGGGGGGAAGAGTGTATAAAGGGACTAAATGGTAATGGAGAAAAATAAAACAAAATTTTAAAAAATGCACTGTGGCTTAGAGGTACAGCCTATTGTTTAAAACCACAACTATTAAGTACAGAAGCCAGAGCTTGAAGCCTGAAGGAGCCTCTCTATACCTGTGTTTCCACATAAATAATAGGTATAATTAATATATTTACCTCAGAAGAGTATCAGAGAATTACATGAGTTAATCCATAATATGCAAAATAAGCTCTCAATATTAAGGTATCAGTATCATTACATTAAAACCTGTGCTATATGGGGCCTTGAATATAAGCAATAAAATTGAGCTGTTTTTTCTTACAAACTCGCAAGTCTGATGATACCAATTTAATTATGTATCACCTACTTTTAATTAGCTGTGGGTGGATTAAATCATTCTCCAAGTACCTTGAATGAATATTATAGACTTGCTAATAATTCTCCAAACACCAACTGTGTAAAGAATTTAGAGTTCACAGCCTTGGCTACATGTTACACTAACCTGGGGAATTTAAAATTACCAATCCCTGGGTCCCACTCCCTGAGCTTCTGCTTTAGTTTTTTTTCTGGGATAGTGCTCTGGCACTAGTGTTTTTAAGAGCTCTCATGGAATACTTATGGCAGGTACCCTTGAGACTCTTACCTTAGAGTCTTGGATTTTTTTCTAGTTCACATTCTTTTAATTGCAAACATTTGATGACATCCAGGTCCCACCGGGAGAGTTCTCATTAGACAATTAAACAGACCATTCAGCTCCTAAGCAGACTGTTCACAGTAGAATACAAAATGAATACAACCTTCTGTTCAAACCTGAAGTCTTAAGTCCCCAGGATGGTCTCTCAAGATGTGGGTAGCCTGCCTACTCAAATGCAAGACGTAATTCAGCATGTAAACAAAAGGAAAGCTTTCATATGTTACAAAATGAAAATGAGAATTATGCCCAGGTAACTACGTTTCTATTGCTTTCAGCTTCGTTTTATTAAAGCAGTCATGTCTTTTCTGTGACTTTCACTGAACACAATTAACCTCAGCTATGCATGACTCAAGAACACTCAGGATTAAATCTTCTAAATGTGATTACATGATCACAATTTTCTGAAGAGATAGAGGAGAATCAATACAACCTTTTACTTAATATGTTCATTTTGGGGTTTAAGTTATATGCAGCTTTATATTTCACTTGCTAAATGTAAACTCACTACTATTTTTATTAACTCTACACCTTTACTATCCTGTATCAATAAAAATTACTTTAATGATATTTATGATAACATATAGTCAACCAAACAAATCAAGAATGAGGCTGACAATTTCATTATTGCACCTTCAACAAAGTGCAGTACTACAATACATACACAGACAGACAGACACACACACGCGCACACACACACACACACACACACACACACATCCTTTGGGGAATATCGATTATTGATTCATTTTGGTTTTATTCCTTGAAAAAAATGTTTTACCTTGGAATGCTGCCGGAGGGTATTGAGGATATGCAGCTGGGAAATTTGTTCCTGGGTGAGAAGCATTTATTTGCATATCTGTAATTCAAGGAGAGGTAAACATATATCGGCTTTAATAAAATGCTTATTAGGAAAAAAATACAATATCTGTAGATAACTTCATTTGTATGATCTTATGCTGTACTGAAAGAGAAAGAGTGAATTCTTCACTTAACAAAAGCTGTGTCTCTTTTCACAATTATTTTGCTATAGAACCCTGTCTCAAACAAATTTCCTTTTGGATAAAATGAGACAGCCTGGGTTACTGGGAATGAATTTCTAGTTTTCAGCTATGCCTGATGAGTGTTCACTTCCATTTTATTTTGTTGGTATTAGAAAAAACTGTTTTAAAAACACATATAGAGTATGAGGAAATAAATAAAACTAGGTAGATGTGAAGACAGGAATGAAAGGATTATGGATGATTTTAAAGATATTTATAATCACTGCTATAGAAATTTCTTATTTTTAAATTTTTTCAATTTATTTTTATTGTATTTTTTTCATTACCATATCCCCCTTATACCCACTTTCACCTCCATCCATGCCCCTCCACCCTGCATAACCGCACTGTAGTCCCTGTCCATGAGTCTTTTTTCTTTTTTGCTAGATCCCTCCACCTGCTACCCACCCCCAAATACTTAAAATAATGCATATATAGTTTTATTTAAATATCCTTTTTAATGTTTACTCTGGCACTACCCTAATAAGGTTGATCAAAGTAAATTCTAATATCTGACTTATTTTGACCTACAAAAACCATAACTGACTTAATTACAATAAACTAACATTAAATGTTATCTACTAATCAGTGTGTTTTAAATAATCTTAATATATCTACAAATGGTTCAACATCCTAGTTTTACATATTTGCATTTCTCCAATTATTCATTCAACAGCCATCCCAGCCTGACAATAAATATTTACTGAGCAGCTCCTGTCTCACCCCTGAGTTAGGCTCTGGGGCTTCACTGGCTCTGCCTTCATGGAACTTACGGCCTAGTGCACACTACACTATGTCCTCCTCTCTTTCCCATGACTTATTAACGTAAATTCAACTTTCTTTTTGAATCATGCAACATTGCATCAATATAGAAGAAAATGTTGGCCAAACTTTCAGCCTCACATATTTCTTGTATGCTTCTCTTTCATGGGTCTTTTAAGGTCACTCCATTCATGTGGTTTCAGCAGGAAGGCTGGATTCTGTGGCCTGCTCTCTCCTCCATTCAGTTGACTTCATAGTAAGTTCAGCAGCATGAAGTCCATGGAGACTGCAAATCTAGGCAACATAGAATCCTCTACTTCCAACAGGGCAGATACCACAACACTCCCCAAATTATCATAGATTTCTGAAATATTGCAATCTGTTCCTTCTAACCTTTCCCTTCTGTTTGTCAGCATCCCATGAGTGGCCTAGCTCCTAGCTCTTTAGCTCTCAAGGGTCTGCCCACAGGCCCCACTCTTCCTTGAGTTGGAGATAACAGAATCAGACTCAATGGATCTTGAGGAAATACACTGCAGGTCTGATTGAAAGACCTGCCCTTAAATAATAATATGTCACATTTTGGCACCTCTAAGTACTATTGTTTCAACAATAGTAAAGACACACATATGTCCATGACCTGACAAAGTCAAGAAATTAGGAGCTCATAATCTCTGGGATTTTGGTGCCAGAGCAATGATCCTGGCTTCAGAAATTTCAATAGAAATTCATACAAGAGAAACATGTGAATGAACAAGTGGTCAAGTAGAGCAAAGAGCATATGAATCACGAATCGTTTTGAGAAATGCAACTTAAAATAACTTATAGAATCACAAGAGTATCATATTGTTGTAAAGGTATTTTATTTTTATATATGTATATTTACATAAATATACATATATAATTTCATTTCTATTTATGCAAACATATACATACAATTTATATATGTGAAACTGAAAAAGTAGAAGGTGACTATGTGGACTCTAATGAACAAAATAAAATGACAAACAAAACATAAACAGAGGCATGGATACATAGAACAGACTGAGAGCTGTCCGAGGGGAGAGGGTTGGGGGGCTGGATGAAAGAAGGTTAAGGAATTAAATTAAAAAACATATTTTATATATATATATGTGTGTGTGTGTGTACATATATATGTGTGCATATATATACATATGTGTGTGTGTGTGTGTATATATATATGGAAAAGGGGATAGGTGATAGGTGGAGGTGGGCAAAGTGGGGAGGAATGAGGATGGAAAGAGACTTCGCTTTGGGCAACGGGCACGATGCAGTATGCAGATAATATTTTATTGAGTGGTACACTTGAAATCTATATGGTTTGTGAACCAGTGTCACCCCAATAAATCCAATAAAAAAAGGAAACATACTCTTGTTTAACAGAAACTCCTACTGTTGACTCATAATCATTTCAGCTGATTTTAAGTTATTTTGTAAATTTATCCCAAAAGGTGTCAGTGCTGAGTTGAGGCAAAGTCCTTTTTCCAAGGGTAATATTTTAATTAGTCAAAAGAAAAAAGAAAAAAGGTGACTATGACTGTGGTCAAGAGAATCTTTATGAAGTGATCTGATGCATCCTAAAGTTTATAGCAAAAAAACAACAGCTTAATATTATATAGAATTACATTTTAAAAGCTTTGAGTTTTGCAAATAAGATTAAATTAATATAGCAAACGTAAGAGAAAACCATGAAACCTCCTGAAAGAAGAGCCAAGGTTTCTGGTCCTAATAAATGATACTACATGTAGGAAGAGTGACATCGTGGTGAGAAATGAACATCTTTGGCTATCTAAACAAAAATAAAGAGAAACTATAAATCCTTTCAGAACACATAATTTTATTTTTTATCTTTTCCTGCCTATGTATTGCTTTAGATTTTTAGTCAGATGATTCGATTTTTATTACATGCTTGGTCAATACTCAACTTATTTAAAATTTTCTTGAAAGAAAAAAAGCCAGAACATAATGATTGGAATTTAAAACTATTCACGTGTGTATATTATGAAATACATGAGGGATTTATGTAAGGATATTATTACAATGAACTGACATATTAAATTTATTATCTGTTAATACGACGAGTAGTCTTTCTGTAAATGAAATACACATAGAAAAGGGAAAACTAATCTGGATGAAATATAGTATAAATTATAAATTACTGGAAAATTATTTTCCAGTAAGCCTAAAATTTCTCAGGTTTATCTAAGGCTTTTTTTTTTTTAAGGAAAAATTAGTGATAGTGAGTATTAGTGCATATATATCAAAACACTGAACTAGACTTTGGATTTCAGAGCATAAATAACACAAAGCAAACTATATCCTTTCAGAAACTAAATAAAACATATAGTAATTAATATATTAACAGATTTAACATTGAAGGAGAAAAGTTAATTACTTACTTGCTTTGTTCATGATTTAAAGAGTTCTGAAAAAAAAAGACCTGCTATTAATACATAGGTTATAATTTTATAGGTCAAATATGATTGTTTAAACAAGATGCTCTGAAACTATACATGCAAATAAGATATTCTTCCATTCATCTAGTTTACCAAAATCTGGTCATTTAAACCCTTTGGTTGATTCATTCCCCATTGCTATGTTTCTAACTACGACTTTGGAAGTTGTAGGTCAGCCCTGTTAGTGAACAGCTGGCTGGGCTCCAGGAATGGTCCAACATGAGAAGGAGAAATGTTAGCTATCAGGTTACACTACTGCAAATAACTCTGGAAATTCCCAGCCCATGGATGTGTTCTGCCCAGCTTGAATGGTAAATCTGAAAAGGTCTGACCCTTTGTTCTATGCTTTAGGACATGCATGGACAACAGTGTGTTGATTGCTGGGGGCAGGGGGATATAAGGGGACTAAATGGTAATGGAAAAAAACAAAATAAATATTAACCTTTTTTTTTTAAAGCATACTTTTAGCCAGAGAACCCACTCTCAGGGAGGGGTTGTCACAGTTGTAGTAGCATGACAAATCCAACCGAAATTTTGTGTTTGGTTATTTCTACCAAAAATAATAACTAATAAAAAGTTAAAAAATAAACATTGTACTCAGTACTTCTGCCTTCCAGTGCCTTGATCCCATCCTAGTCTTTCCCACTACTGTTCACTCACTACTTTCCCTATCTCTCCACTATAAATGCCTATGTGCTTGTTAATTACAATCAACACGTAAGGCAAAAACTCTGTTACCTTACTGTTTCATCTTGGACCCATACATTAATATAAATCAGCCCTGCACTTCCCAGGCCCTCTCCAGGCTTGGCTGCCACTTTATTAACTCTTCCTACTATATTGTCTTAATTGGTAAATAAAAATCAACTGATCCCTCTATATCCTTTACTCGTCGTCGTCGTCGTCGGCAGCCGTCCGTCTCGAGAGACGATGGTGTAGCTTCTCAAGAGTCTATCTGCACCGCCGAGAATGGCTGTGCAGTCCGACTCGGGAGTGACATCGTATCTGTCTCCTCCCGTGTTGAATCGACATCTTGTGATGACGCTGAAGCTACAGAGCCTGGGCAGGGTGATATGGAGGGTCTGCTGTTGCCCATGCAGCAGACCCCCCCCTCTCTTCGCAGCTGAAGGGTCCAAGGGAAAGACGGAGTCAATACAGCTTGGCTTCAGGTGCGCCGCAGGAGTTGCCAGTGTTGACTACAACGTCAAACCGCCTTAGGGACTCCGGCTCCGGATTTTCTGTCAGGGTTTACTCCCTTAGCCTTTCCCCTGAAGAGGTATGCCGCAAGGCAGCGGAGGTTTTTTGGAGTCAGAGTTTTCCTTCTCTGATATCCTTTACTAATGTCTGGTTTTCCCAAGAGGAAACCATGTCCCTCCTCTCCTTTTAATTGTTTTCTTTATCATTGCCTACTTTAAGCATAAAATTTCATAATCTAGTAAAACTCTTATGAACATTCTAATTGAAGTCACCTCTTAATTATATACTCAAGAAATTCAGCAAGGGTTGAATAATTTGGAATGGGTTTACTTGGCCCTGGGATAAAGCAAAAAATTTGTTTGAGTTACTGATTTCACCTTCTGAATTTTCTTAGAATGATAAAAACAAGTTTTTGTTAGCTAGTTAGAAACCAACTGTTATGGACCTCATCAGGCTAGAAGAGCAAAATGATGAAAATCTATGCTTTTCTTCAGTTAATCTATAAGACGATCAATAAGCAAATAAACATATGTAACCAAAGTTGGCTAAATATTTTCACAGGCCACATTCATGTTTTAGGTTCTGTCATAAAAGGAACAGTAAAAGGAAACTAAAGTCATATGTATCAAATGCCATGGTTACTTTTGTTAACCTCACATTTCCATGATCAAAGATTATACATTAAAAGTAAAACCCATTACTTAACAGATATATAAAAATTAATATTTAACATAAATATTAAAGATATATATAAAAATATATAAAATATATAATATATATATATATATATATATATATATAAAGTGGTGGAGAATTAAATAGTATTCCTTAATCAATATACTGGACTGGACATCTCTAAAGCTTTTATCTATCCTCTGTTGCTTGTAGGACTGCCCTCTTTAATATGATTAGTTAAAAAAATATCCTATAGCCTTTAACCGATTTTATAGCAATTTTAAGAGACTATTGTTTTTATCATTCTCCACTTGCATACAATGACAGCAAGGCACCCATTTCAAGGACAAATACTAAATAATACCTGGAGGAGGAACACAGACAAGTCACCTCCACTCTGTGTGTGTGTGGGAGGGAGGGGATCTAAAATTATTAACATTATTTTTTTTTTACTTAAAAATTAAAGTATTTTTAAGTAAAAAACAATATTTTTTACATTTAGTTGTTTGAGCCTGGGGAGTCCAGTGCCAGTCAGAAAGAACGAATGTGCCAGAAAAAGGAAATTCATAAACAAATGCTGTGAATCACATAAGGAACAGGTAGACACTCCTCAGTAACGAGTGCCGTAAGCTCCCAAGCCCTTGCCCAGTGAGTACCAACATGAATACCAGACTATTGACTTTCCTTTCATTTCCTCCTTCCACAGAAATACAAAGAAGTAAAACTGAATGGACCCCAAAACAGAGCTCATTTGTTCATATTTACTCTTTTCCTTCATATTTGGTTACAGTTTGACTCTTGTATTTTTAAAATAATTTTTCCCCAGGTGCACGTCTCCAAAGCCTGTGGGCCTTAGTGGCAGAGCAGATCCTATTAGAAAATGGTATCAGCCGAAGTTGTGCTATAGAAAGCATTTAAAATATGGTTATTTATAGAAATATAATCAGAGTGTGCTCTTTTGTGTCTGGCTTCTTTCACTGAACATAATATTTTTGAGATTCATCCATGTGGCTGGTTGTATCAGTTGCTCCTTCTTTTATGTTGCTGAGTAATAGTGTTTTGGCCACAGAAATCAGAACAGTGGTTGTTGCTGCGATAGGAGGGGGCTAACTGGAAAGTGATAGGAGAGAATTTTCCGTGGCAATGGAAATGTTCTGTATTTTACCTGGTGTGTTCTTTACATAGGTTTATATACAAGGGGGGACCCCCCCCAAAAAAACAGTATTTATTAAAAATTGTGTATTTATTGTTACATGTTTAAATTTCAGTCACTTTCAAAGTACTCTGCATTTGATGCAATACACCTATCGAGACGTATTTTCCCACTGCTCAGAACAGTTTCTGAATGCATCAATTTTGATGCCTTTTAGTGCTTCTGCCATTTTTTATTTCACCTCTTCCACAAAGGTAAAATGTTTCCCTTTGAGGACTATTTTCATCCGGGGAAACAAAAAAAAAGTCACTCAAGGTGAGATGAGGTGAATATGGAGGTGGGCCACAGGGGCCATGAGATTTTTGATCAAAAACTGCTGAACATTCAGCGTGGTGTGGGCAGGTGTGCTCATAAATCACCCACCATGAAATAGGCAAACACGTTGAAAGAGTCTTCAAAGAAAATTCACTGAAGCTGAACACAGCATCTCCACAATGCCAGCTGGTACACTGAGACAGATGTGTTCACCTAGTGGGTGAACTCACCTAGTGGGGGAAGCCTGTACTAAAAGGGGCCCGCCCTTCTAAGATAATTCCATTTTGGGGGGTCCCCCCTTGTATAATGTACATGTACATATGTAAATATTATATAAATATTCACTTAGTATAAAGCCTGTGCCTTTTCTCAGAGAATACTCATGAAAGGCATATAACAGTATTTTATTGCAAACATTCAAAATGCTATAAATAAATCTAATGGTGCTGTAATGAAGAGTTATAGGGTCGCTAGGTTAGATGGTGGGGAGAGGGTGTGAAAGAAGACAGACCTGAGAGCTGAAAGAAGTGTGTTTGAAGAGTGGGTGGGGTTATAGACAGAGGTAACTGCATAGGTAGAATTCCTGAGGCTGAGCAAGCTGATCTCATTCAAGGAAAGGAAAGGAAATGTCTGTGGGTTACAGGCCCAAGAGGGACAGATCATTAGACATGACTATAGAGAGGTGCACAGGAGACCATCTTACACATTGACTGTTTCTACAGCTTCGCTCTAAACTCTCAGAGGCCAGGGCGTGGCTAGTCCCCCACAAGACACTTAATTGGTGCCTGTTGATTGAACAATGTGTGTACAGTCACTCCTTTCAGACAGAAAGAACAGCTTCCTTACAGATCTGCTTTGCGAACTAGGTATTTCAAATGCCACTCTTTTACCCAAGTGAAACAGTCCACTCACTCCATAAACAGCCTTTGTGTTATGTTAGTTCAGCGTTCAAGGTCTTCTAATTGATATGCTCACCAGGGTGGTATTAAGAGAAACTTCCGCTGTTACAAAAGTTCAAGGGAGAAAAAGGGGATCCCAAATTGCCTGACAGGTCAGGCGGAGCAAGTGACACTTGTGCACTACTAACCACATCCTTCATCTTGCTAAACTAGGAGAAACAATAGTTCCCTGCCTGTTCTTGGAACTGGGAAGTGACCGTGCCAGACTTCCAAGACCAAATGGATAAGTAAAACCCCAAGGGAACCAGACACTAAATTTGGAGAAGCAAGGACTTTGTCAAATATTAAAAACAATAAAAACTGTCACTGTACTTTGTACAGTGCCAGATCCCGCTCTAACGGAGTTACACTAGAACATGTCCTACTCGAACTCTTGTAACTCTGAACAGTCACACCTTCAGAGATGAGGTAAGGAAGGAAGGCCTATGAAGAAACTGGCTGGAAGTCAGAGTCCCCAGATACTAAGTAGTAGAGGCAGGAGGCAGGTGGACTCCTGAGATAATGATCTTGGCCTCTAATCTACAACCCACCTCTATGTTTCCAATTCTGGTGGCCCAGGGTGCCTAGCGCAGTTCCAGCCATACGCCTACTTCGTATCTACTGTTAAATGAAAGCAAGCGGGCTCTACTAATATCCCCCTCTAACTTCCCCAAGAGGCTGGCAGATCCCCCTGGCCCAGGATCGTGCTTTGATTCACGCTGACCTCTGGGCAGCAAAGAGATATAGTAGGGGAGCCCAGCCTGAGGTCAGTTTTAGGCAGGGATCTCCTTGTCATGGGCCCTTTCCTCCTGGGGTACCTACCACCTGGTCACTTGGGGCCCCATCCTGAACCCTGGCTCCATTTCCGGGTGACTTCCCTAGGCCTCTGGAGCCCCAATCCCACCTGCCCCGCCCCAACCTCAGCACAGGCACAAGCCAGCCCTCCCCCATCCCCACCCCCACCTCATCGCCCCGCGCCCATAGGAAGTATCAGAGAACGCCGCCGCCCACCTGTAGCTGCTGCAGTTCCGAGGCCGCGCGGGGTCAACGAGTACCGGCGGTGGCTCTGCTGGTCTGGTTACACAACCACTGTCCCTGAGTCAACAGGAAGGGGCCTGGGAGCGAAGAAATCACGTTTCCCGGTTTCGTTTCTGAGATCCTACGCGTACAGAAGGGTTCTCTAGCCGTCAGCGTAGTTGCTAGGTGGCTGGAGAGCTGCAGGGAGACCACTGCCCCGGGGCGGGGCGGAGATGTCGCCCCGCCCTTCTTCTTGCCCTTTGGCCAGACTCCAGAAACGTAGGTTCTGTGGCCAGAGGGCAACCGGGAGCTGGGACGTCCACACCAGCTGGAACTGGGACAGCCGTAAACGGGGAGGTGGCTACCTCCCAGGTGGTGTCGAAAGCGCTGAACTCCGGGGACTTCCTTTACTTGGGCCTTGACCTCCATCCCTTGGACTTCAGCCAGGGTCCAGGCTGGGAGCGGTGACCGGCTCAGAGCACAAATAAGGAAGGCCAAGCTTGTTTTTCTTTATGGGCCCTTATCACTTTCGTTCTCTGGCTCTTTGTTGCTCTTCCTCTGTTTCGGTCTCAATCTCGGTCTCTCTTTCCATGAAATTATGTTAACTCTTTTTAAAAAGAGTCAAACTGATCATATGTGTTTAGAATATTTAGTTTTTCAGGTCCCTCCGACTGGCATCCAAACACAATAAATGTACTGGACTGAAAAATGCATTAATTTCCTTTTTCTTTTAAAATTTTCATTCATAAAAGTAACACATAATCTTCCACACCATAAAACCGAATGAATATGGAGAAAAGCAAAACATACCTCCTGCACCCCCACTTTTCTCCTCAAGACACTGTCAACAGGCATTTGCAAATTTACTGAGAGAACAAGTAGGTGGCAAGAGAGAAGGGAAATTGAAGGGAAGTAGATAGGGAAATTGAGGAAATAATACTGAAAAAGGAGGGAGGAAACCAAGCCCCTTTGTTTTGAAACCCTTCTCATCTCTGTGACTGTGAAAATTGCACTCTGTCTCTTTTCTAATCTGTAAAATGAGGGTCACAATACTTTCTACCTCAGGATTTTTATGAGAATCAAGGAAGTTAAAATATACAAAAAGTTTAAGAGTGATGCCTGTCACCCAGTAAGCGCTTAATAAATATTATATATACAGAAGTACATACTGGTTTCTTTTTACATAAACAGGATTATTTTATGCAAACTTCTCCCATATGTTTCTACCTTACAATGCATCTTGGAAATTTCCTTGGCTTTAATACAGAACTGTATCGTTGATATAATTAGCACGGTGTACTTTGCTTCCAATTTCACTATTACAAATTATGCTACAGTCATCATCCTTGCACATATCTTTCCGTACACACCATAGAAACTATAGAAACTTGTCATTCTGTTCTGAGAATCCTTCTTTTACTACATCTCTCCACTCCCTAAATATTATTTCTAAATGTTTGCTATTCTGATTAGCAAATACTAATTTACTATTCTTGTTAATTCAGATTGTTAGTAATATTGAATAATTTATTTCATATTATTATTGAACATTCTACCATTTTATTTTGTGATATGTCTGATATTTAATATAGAATTTTCTGTTGGATTGGAACATATTTTTCCCCTTTCTGATTTGTTGTTCTCTTTATATACTGTGGATTGAACCCCTGGTCTGTTATCAATAAGGTACAATCATTTTGCCCAGCAGGTCTCTGAATTATATCTAATTTTAAGTTGCTTTAACAGTACATAGTTTTCATTTTTAATCATCTTTTACAGCGTTTTCACTTTTGACTTCAGGGCTTTGCACCTTATTTTAGAAAACTTCCTGTATATACCCCAGAACATCCAATATGAGTGCTTCCGTGACACCTGTTCATTCTTTCTTTTTTAACCTCAGGACACAACTTCTAACTTTAAAAAATATTTTCAATTATATTTGACATACACTATAACATTAGTTTTGGTTGCATTGATTAGACATTTTATATGTTGGAAGTGATTACCATAATAAGTCTAGTAACCATCTGACAGTATACATAGTTTTTACAATATTATTGCCTATGTTCCCTATGTTGTACTTTATATCACTGTGACTTTTTTTTTTTTAATACTCACTTGAGGATATAGTTAGAGAGAGGAAAGAAGAGAAACACCAATGTGAGAGAGAAACATGGATTGGTTGCCTCCCATATGCTCTCCAACTGTGGATTAAACCCACAACCTAGGTATGTATCTTGACCAGGAATCAAACCCGCAACAGTTTGGTCCAACCAAACTGAGCCACCTGGCCAGGGCTTTATAACTATAAATTCATACTTCTTAAGTTCTTCACCTTTTCATCCATACCCCCAGCACCCTCCCATCTAGCAAACATCAGTTTGTTCTCTGTATCTATGTGTTTGTTTCTGTTTTGTTTGTTTATTTTTTTAGATTCCACATATAGGTGAAATCATAACTTATTCTTTTACTCTGCCTGACTTATTTCATTTAGCATGAACTTCTATGTCTACCTATGTTGTTGATAATGGCAAGATTTTTTTCTATTTTATGGCTGTGTAATATTCTATTCCATGTATACCCCTTCTACTTTATCCATGCATCTATTAATGGACACTTAGGATGCTTCCATATCTTGGCTACTGTAAATAATACTGTAATAAACATAGGGGTGCCTATATCTTTTCAAATTAGTGTTTTTGATTTCTTTGAATAAATACTCAGCAGTGGAATTGCTAGGTCATATGGCACTTCCATTTTTAACTTTTTGGCGAAACTCCATACTGTTTTCTGTAGTGGCCGCACTGACTAACAATTCCACCAACAGATATATAAAGTCAAAAGACTAAATTTGTTGAGTAGAATTAAATAGTATTCCTTAATCCATATGCTGGACTGGACATCTCTAAGGTTTTTATTTATTCTCTGTTGTTCATAGGCAGGAAGTATTCTAAGTGTTTAACAAACAATGACTTACTTAGTTCTTACAACAGCCCTATAAGGAATATGTAGTTATTATACCAGTCTTACAAATGAGAAATCTAAGCTATCACAGAGCAATTCAGAGTAAGCTTATCCCCACTTCCATATTTCAGTATCTACAGTTTCCCTTCTTCAGGGTATGTACCTCTAGTCATTCTTTATAGAATATGTTTTCTACAATCTTTATCTTTTTTGAGATATAATTGACATATAACATTACATTAGTTTTAAATATACAGCATAGTGATTTGATATATGTATATGAGTATATTGCACAAGTTTAGTTAACATTTATCACCACACATATTTACAATTTATTTTCTTGTGATGAGAACATTTAGTCTCTTCACAACTTTCAAATATACAATACAGTACATATAAGTATCGTGCATTACATCCCTAGGGCTTATTTATCTCATAACTGGAAGTTGGTACTTTCTGACCACTTTCACACATTTTGTCCTCCTCCTCAGGCCGTACCTTTGGCAACTGCCAATCTGTTCTCTGTATTTGTGAGTTCAGATGTTGTATTTTTTTTTCAGATTCCATATGTAAATGAGTTCATATACTATTTGTCTTTCTAGCCTGACATATTTCACTTAGCATAATGGTCTCAAGGTCCATCCATGTTGTTGAAAATATCAGGATGTCCTTCATTTTATGGTTATATAATATTCCAGTGTGTACATGTATTACATTTTCTTTACCCATTCATTTGTTGATGGACACTTAGGTTGCCGCCTGTCTTGGCTATTGTAAATAATGCTGCAATGAATGTGGGAGAGCAGATAACTTTTTGAGATAGTGATTTTGTTTCCTTTAAATAAATACTCAGAAGTGAGACTGCTGGATTATATAATAATTCTATTTTGAACTAATTGTTGAGTAATCTACATACTGTTTTCCATAATGGCTATACTATGGGAAATTTACATTTCCACCAACAGCACACAAGGGGTCCTTTTTTCCGACATTCTTGCAAACACTTATTTCTTATCTCTTTGATGATAACCATTCCAACAAGTGTTGATATCGCATTGTGGTTTTGATGTTCATTTCCCTGATTATTAGTGATGTTGAGCAGTTTTTCACTTTCATATTGGCAATCTGTATGTCTTCTCTGGAAAAAAAAATATATTCAGATCCTCTGCCTATTTCTTAATCAGATTGTTTTTTTAAGTTTTATGAGTTTTATATATATATGGTTTGGATATTAGTCTCTTATCAGGTATATGATTTGCAAATATTTTCTCTCATTTTATAGGTTGCCTTTTCATTTTGTTCATGGTTTTATTTGCTGTCCAAAAGCTTTTTAGTTTTAGGTAGTCCCACTTGTTGATTTTTACTTTTGTTACCTTTGCTTTTAGTTAAATCCAAGAGATCATTACTAAGGCTGGTGTCAAGGAGCTTACAACCTATTTTTCTTCTAGGGGTTTTATGGTTTCAAGTCTTAAATTCATTTTGAGTTGATTCTTGTGTATGGTATATGATAGGAGTTCAGTTTCATTCTTTTGCAGATGGTTGTTCAGTTTTTCCAACATCATTTATTGAAGAGACTATCATTTCCTTATGGTATAATCTTGGCTCAATTGTCATAAATTAATTGACTATATATGTATGATTTATTTCCAGCTCTCTATTTTGTTCTATTTATCTGTGTCTGTTTTTATGTCAGTACCATGCTGTTTTGATTGCTACACATTTTAAAATAATTTGTTTATATTTAAATTTAAAAAATATTAAATTTAGCGGGATGACATTGGTCCATAAGGTCATAGAGGTTTCAGGTGTACATTTCTATAACATATGATCTGTATATTGCATTGTGTGCTGACCACCCAAAGTCAAATCATCTTCTGCAACCATATATTTGTCCCCTTCTGTACCTTGCTACCTCTCACCCCCTTCTTTCTGGTAATGACTGTGCTGTTGTTTGCATCTATGAGTTTCAGTTTTATTCCCATGTATGAATGAAATCATATGGTTCTTAGCTTTGCCTGACTGACTGATTTTGTTTAGCATACTATTCTCAAGGTCCATCCATGTTGTCACAAAGGCAGTACAGTATTTCATCTTTTCTTATGGCTGAGAAGTATTCCATTGTATATATGTTCCACATCTCCTTTATATAATCCTCTATCAAAGGACACTTAAGTTGTCTCCATGTCTTGACCATTGTGAATAATGCTGCAGTGAACACAGGGGTGCACATAACTTTGCCAATAAATGTTTTTGAGTTTTTTGGGTAGACACCCAGAAGAGGGATAGCTGGCTCATATAGTAACACTATTCTTAATTTTTGGAGGAACTACCATACTGTTTTCCATAGTGGCTGTACCAGTTTACATTCTCAACAGCAGTGAATGAGCGTTCCTTTTCCTCTGCAACCTCTCCAACACTAGTTATTACCTGTCTTGATGATAATAGCCATTCTAACAGGTGTGAGGTGGTATCTCATTGTAGTTTTGATTTCTATCTCCCTAATAG
Organism: Furipterus horrens; assembly: GCF_987537825.1. NCBI lineage: Eukaryota > Metazoa > Chordata > Mammalia > Chiroptera > Furipteridae > Furipterus > Furipterus horrens. Next base: position 58,057,069 of record NW_028327171.1, read on the forward strand.
CTAGTGAGGTTGAATATCTTTTTCATATATCTGTTGGCCATTTGTATGTCTTCTTGGAAGAGGTGTCTGTTTAGGTGCTCTGCACATTTTTAAATTGGATTGTTTGTTTGATGTTTAGTCGTATGAGTTCTTTATGTATTTCGGACATTAATCCCTTGTTGTAGCTGTTGTTTGCAAATATCATCTCTCATTCAGTTGTTTGCCTTTTTATTTTGTTGTCAGTTTCTATGCAGAAGCTTTTTAGTTTGGTATAGTCCTATTCACTTATTCATAAAATTTTCTCTATGACCAATGTCCGTAAGTTTAGTATCTATGTTTTCTTCTATGTACTTTACTGTTTCAGATCTTACATTTAGGTCTTTGATCCATTTTGAATTATTTTTTGTACACGGGAACAAGCTATAATCTAGTTTCATTCTTTTGCATGTGGATTTCCAGTTCTCCTAGCATCATTTTTTTTTTAAAGGCTTTCTTCTCTCCATTTTGTGTTTTTGGTTCCTTTGTCAAAAATTATTTGCCCTTATGTCTGTGGCTTTATCTTTGGGCTCTTAATTCTGTTTCATTGGTCTATGTGTCTGTTCTTCTGCCAGTAACATGTTGCTTTAATTATCATAGCTCTGTAGTATAATTTGAAGTCAGGAAGTATGATAACTCAGGTTTTGTTCTTTTTTTTCTCAGAATTGCTTCAGCTATTCAGGGTATTTTGTGATTCCATAAAAAAATGTGACAATTTCTTCCTCTATTTCTTTAAAAATAACATTGAGATTTTTGACGGGGATTGCATTAAATCTGTCTATTGCTTTGGGTAATACAGACATTTGAACTATGCTGATACTTCCAATTCATGAACACAAAATATCTTTCCATTTCATTGCGTCTTTTTAAATTTCTTTAAAAAATGCTATGAAGTTTTCAGTAAACAGGTACTCCCTGTCCTTTGTTAAGCTTATTCCTAGATATTTAATTTTTGTTGCAATTGCAAAAGAAAATTTTTTTTCATTACTTTTTCTGCAGTTTCATTTTTAGTATATAGGAATGCAATAGATTTTTGTACATTGATTTTGTATCCTGCAAATTTACTCTAGTATATTGGTGGAGTTTTTAGGATTTTCTATATACAGAATCATGTCATCTGCAAAAAAGTGATACTTTTACTTCTTCATTCCCAATTTGAATGCGTTTTATTTTTTAGTCTTGCCTGATTGCTCTGGCTAGGAATTCCAAAAACATGTTGAATAAGAGTGATGAAAGTGGACATCTTTGTCTTATTCCTGATTTTAGGGAAAAAGGTTGCTGTCACCATTCAGTATAATATTGGCTGAGGGTTTGTCATATGTGGTCTTTATTATGTTAAGGTACTTTCTTTCTATACCCATTTTATTGACTGTTTTAATTATAAGTGGATATCAAATGCTCTTTCTGCATCTATTGATAAGATTATATGATCCTTATCTTATGTTTTGTTAATGTGGTGTATTACATTGATTGATTTGTGTTTATTGAACCATCCTTGTGCTTCTGGAATGAACCCCAAATGATCATGGTGTATTATTTTTTAAATGTACTGTTGTATTTGATTTGCTATTATTTTGTTTAAGATTTTGCATCCGTATTCATCAGAGATATTGGTCTGTAGTTTTCTACTGTTATCCTTGTCAGGTTTAGGTATTAGGGCTATGTCGGCCTCATAAAATGTGTTAGGAAATATTGCCTCTTTAATCATTTGGAAAAGTTCAATAAGAATTGGTATTAAATCTTCTTTGAATGTTTGGTAGAATTTACTAGTGAAACCATCTAGTCTTGGACTTTTAATTTTGAGAAGGTTTTTTGAGATTTCAATTTCTTCACTGTTGATTGGTCTATTTAGATTTTCCATTTCTTCATGATTCAGTCTAGGAGGTTATATATTTCTAGAAACTTATGCATTTCTTCTAGGTTATTGAATTTGGTGGCCTTTAGTCTTTCATAATATTCTAGTATGATCCATGATGTCTGTGGTAACTTCTCTTTCATCTCTGCTTTTGTTTCTATGGGTCCTTCCTCTTTTTACCTCTAGCCAGAGGTTTGTCAATTTTATTAATTTTTTTAAAGAACCAGCTCTTTGTTGTATCAATTTTTATATAGTCTTTTTGTTCTCTATTTCATTCAATTCTGCTCTAATTTTTATTATTTTTTTCTTATGCTGACTTTGGGTTGCTTTTGTTCTTTCTTTAGTTCTTTTGACCTCACCTTTTATTTCTTCTTTGACCCAGTCATTTTTTTAGTACCATGTTGTTTAATCTCCACATATTTATAAGTTTCTTCCTTTTGTCAGTTGATTTTTAATTTGAAAGCATTGTGGTCAGAGTGCTGGGCATAATGTCAGTCTTCTTGAATTTGTTGAGGCTAGTTTTGTGACACAACGTATGCTCTATCCTTGAGAATGTTCCATGTACACTGGAGAAGAATGTATAATCTGATATTCTGGGAAGAAAGGCTCTGTAAATGTGAATTATGTCCATATGATCTAATATGTCATTTAAGGCTGATATTTCTTTGTTGATTTTCTGCTTAGATAATCTGTCCAGAGCTATAAATGGTGCATTAAGGTCCCCAACTATGATTGTGTTTTTGTCAGTTTTTCTCTTTAGTTCTGTTAGTATTTGCTTTACATATTTTGGTGTTTCCTGATTGGGTATGTATATATCAAGAAGAGTTATTATTTCTTGATATAGTATTTCATTTATCATTATAAATTCCCATCTTTGTCTCTTGTTCCTTTATTATCTTGAAACCTATTTTGTCAGATATAAGTATGGCTACACTTCACCATAGGGAAGTGTGATGCCTCCAGTTTTGTTGTTCTTATTTAAGATTGTTTTGGCTATTTTAGGGTCTTTTGTGGTTACATACACATTTTAGGATTATTTTGTGAAAAAAAGTCTCATTAGGATTTTGAATATGTAGATTGCTTTTAGTAGTATGAACATTTTAATAATATTTTTAAATTATTTTTATCATTTCCCCCCTTGTTATTGTTATTCTTCAACAGCATTTGTTGTGTGTTAATTTATTAATAATAGCCATTTTAACAGGTGTCAGGTGATATCTCATTGTGGTTTTAATTTATAGCTCTGTGATGGCTAGTGATATTGAGCAGTTTTTCATATGTCTCTGGGCCCTCTGCATGTCCTCCTTGGAGAAGCGTCTATTGTCTTTTGTTTATTCTTTAATGGGATTGTTTGTCTTCCTGGTGTTGAGTTATGTGAGTTCTTTATATATTTTGGAGACCAAACCCTTGTCTGAATATCATTGTCAAATATGTTCACCCATACGGTCAGTTCCCTTTTCATTTTGAAGATGTTTTCTTTAGTCATACAGAAGCTTTTTAATTTGATGTAATCCCATTTGCTTGTTTTTTCCTTTATTTCCCTTGTCCTAGGAGACATATTGGCAAATATATTGCTACATGGAATATCTGAAATTTTCCTGCCTATCTCTTCCTCTAGGACTTTCATGGTGTCAAGACTTATATTAAAGTCTTTTATCCATTTTTAGTTTATTCTGGTATATGGCATATGTTGGAGGTCTCGTTTCATTTTTTTGCATGTACCAGTAGAATTCTCCCAACACCAAGTACTGAAGAGGCCATTTTTGCTCCATTGTATGCTCCTGCCCCCTTTGTCAAATATTAATTGACTATAGAGACCTGGGTTTATTTCTGGGCTCTCTATTCTGTTCCATTGATCTATGTGTCTATTCTCAAGCCAGTACCAGACAGTTTTGATTATAGTGGCTTTGTAATATAGTTTGATATCAGGTGTTGTGATTCCTCTAACTTTATCCTTCTTTCTTAGGATTGCTGAGGCTATTCAAGGTCACTTTGGTTGCATTTAATTTTTTTAAATATTTGTTCTAGATCTGTGACATATGCCATTGGTATTTTAATAGGAATTGCATTGAACCTATACATTGCTTTGGGTAGTATGGACATTTTAATGATGTTAATTCTTCCAATCTAGGAACATGATATATGTTTCCATTTCTTTGTATCTTCCTTAATTTCATTCTTCAGTATTCTATAGTTTTCCAATTATAGGTCTTTTACCTCCTTGGTTAAAGTTATTTCTAGGTATTTTGTTTTTCATGTTGCTATAGTAAATGGCTTTTTTCCCTAGTTTCTGTTTCTGATTTTCATTGTTGGTATACCAAAATGGCATCAATTTCTGAATGTTGAGTTTGTATCCCACTATTTTGTCAAATTCACCTATTAGGTCAGGTAGTTTTATAGTGGAGACTATAGGATTTGCTATCTATACTATCATGTCATCTGTGAATAATGACAGTTTTACTTCCTCCTTTCCAATTTGGATGCCTTTTGTTTCATTTTCTTGTCTGATCACTGTGGCTATAACTTCCAGTACTATGTTGAATAAGAGCGGTATAAACAGACACTCTTGTTTTGTTCCTGATCTTAAGGGGAAAGCTTTTAGTTTTTGGCCATTGAGTATAACGTCAGCTGTAGGTTTCTCATATATGGCTTTTATTATGTTGAGGTAGGCTCCTTCTATTCCAACTTTTCTGAGCGTTTTTATAATAAGTGGGTGTGGGCTTTATCGTGCTTTTTCAGCATTTATTGATATTAATTTTTGTCCTTCATTCTGTTTATGTGGTGTATTACATTTATTGATTTGTGAATATTATACCATCTTTGCATCCCTGGAATGAATCCCACTTGGTCATGGTGTATGAACTTTTTAATGTATTGCTGGATCCAGATTGCCAATATTTTGTTGAGGATTTTAGCATCTATGTTCATGAGAGATATTGGCCTGTAGTTTTCTTTCTTTGTTGTGTCTTGACCTGGTTTTGGAATTAGGACCATACTAGCCTTGTTAAAAGAGTTTGGGAGTCTTCCATCTTCTTGAATTTTTGGGACTATTTAGAGAAGGGTAGGAGTTAGTTCTTCCTTACGTAGGTAAAATTTACCTGTGAATCCATCTGGTCCAGGGCTTTTGTATGCTGGGAGTTTTTTAATTACTGCTTCAAATTGACTAGTTGTTATTGGTCTATTCAGGCTTTTTGCTTCTTCTTGATTCAGTTTTGAAAGAAGGTGTGTTTATAGAAGTTTGCCCATTTCACACAGGTTGTCCAGTTTCTTGTCATATAGTTGTTCATAGTAATTTCTTAAAATCTTTTGTATTTCTGTGACATCAGCTATAACTTCTCTTTCATTTATGATTTTATTTATTTGTGTCCTCTCTCTTTTTTTTTCCGTGATGAGTCTGATTAAAGGTTTGTCAATTTTGTTTATCTTTTCAAAGCACTGGCACATGGATTTATTGATCCCTTAATGAATTGTTCTTTTAGTCTCCATGTCATTTAATTCTGCTCTGATCTTGATTATTTCCTTCTCTTTTCTCTGGGCTTTGTTTGTTGTTTTTCCTCTAGTTCTTGTAGATGTAGGGTTAGGTTGTTTATGTGAGATTTTTCTATCCACTTTAGGTAGGCTTGTATTGCCATGAACTTCCCTCTCGGTACTGCTTTTGCTGTATCCCATAGGTTTTGGGTTGTTGAAATGCTCAGTTTCATTTGTTTCCAGATACTTTTTGATTTCTTCCTTGATGTCATTGTTCACCCATTCATTATTTAATAATGTATTATTGAATCTCCATGAATTTGAATGTTTTTGAGTTTTTTCCCTTAAGTTGGTTTAAGTTTCAAGCCATTGTGAACCAAGAAGATGCTTGATATAATTTCAGTTTTCTTGAATTTGTCGAGGCTTGTTTTGTATCCTACCATGTGATCTATCTTTGAAAATGTTCCATGTGCATTTGAAAGGAATGTATATTTTTACTCTCTGGGGTGAATGTTCCTGTATATATCAATTAATCCTATTTGATCTAGACTGTCATTCTGTGCCCCAATATCCTTGTTATTTCTTTGTTTGGAATATCTATCTATTGTTGACAGTGTAGTGTTAAAATCCCCTACAATGACCGTGTTGTTGTCAGTATCTTTCTCGAAGACCTCCAAGATTTGCTTTATATCTTTAGATGCTCCTAGGTTGGGTGCATATATCCTTACAAGGGTGATATAATCCTCTTGGATTTCTCTATTAACTATTATATAGTGTCATTTTTTCCCTTTTCATGGCTTTTGTTTTGAAGTCAATTTTGTTTGATATAAGTATTGATATTCCAGATTTTTGTGTTCATTTGCTTGGAATAATTTTTTCCATCTCATCACTTTCAACCTGTGTAGATCTTTTGTACTGAAATGGGTCTCTTATAGACAGCATATATGCAGGTCTTGTTTTCTTATCCATTCAGCTACCCTATGTCTTTTGATTGGAGTATTTAATCCATTTACATTTAAGGTTATTATTGATAAGTACTTATTCATTGCCATTTCTACCTTACCTACCCCCACTTCTCCTTTTTATAGCAGTCCCTTTAGCATCTTTTGCAGTGCTGGCTTGGTGGAGATGAACTCTTAGTCTTCTTTTGTCTGGGAATCTCTTTATTTCACCTTCCATTTTTAATGAGAGCCTTGTAGGATAGAGTAGTCTTGGTTGTAGGTCCTTCCTTTTCATTACTTGGAATATTTCATGCCAGGCTTTTCTGGCGTGTAGTGTTTCTGTTGAGAAGTCAGCTGTTAGCCTTATATGAGCTTCCTTGTATATTACTAACTGTTCCCCCTTGCTGCCTTTAAGATTCTCTCTTTAAGATTTGCCATTTTAATCATGATGTGTCTCTTTGGGTTCATCTTGATTGGGACCCTCTGTGCTTCCTGAATCTGTGTGATTTTTTTTCCCTCACCAAGTTAGGGATGTTTTCTGCCATTATTTTTTCAAATAGGTCTTCTATCCCTTTCTCCTTTTCTTCTCCTTCTGATATTCCTATGATATGAATGTTGTTATGTTTCATGTTGTCCTGAAGCTCCCTTAAACAATCCTCATTCTTTTTGAGTCTTTTTTTGTTTTGTTGCTCTGACTGGGTATTTCTTTCTATCTTGTCTTCCAGCTTGCTGATTTGGTCCTCTGCTTCATCTAGCCTACATTTAATTCTTTCTAGTGTATTTTTCATTTCAGATATTGTATTCTTCATTTTTTTCTGATTCTTATCCATAATTTCCATGTCTTTTTTCATGCTGCTGTAGTTCCCACTAAGTTCCTTGTATCTCCCATCAGGTTTCTTACAGTTCTCAGTTCCTTGAGCATCCTTATACCCATTATTTTAAATTCTATCTCTGATAGATTGCTATCCTTAATTTATTTTAGCTCTTTTTCTGGGGATTTCTTCTTTCTTTTTGATTGGGGGTTATTTTTTTGTCTCCCCATTTTAGGTGACTCTTTTTGTTTGTTTCTGCATCTCAGGTTGCTCTGCCTGTTTTTGTGGCATAGACTTCTGTGGGACTCAGTGGTGCAATCTCTTTAATCTCCTGATCCGTATGCTCTAGGGTTGCCCTTTATTCAGTTTATGTGAGCTCTCTTGTTGTGTTGGACTTTGATTATTATTATTATTATTATTTTAGAATTTATCTCCATTTATTTCTTTTTTTTCCAAAGATTTTATTTATTTTTAGAGAGTGGGGAAGGGGTTGGGGGAAGAGACACCAATGGGTGCTTGCCTCTTGTACGTCCCCAATTGGGGACTTGGCCTGCAACCCAGGCATGTGCCCTGACTGGGAACCGAACCAGTGACTCATTGGTTTGCAAGCAGGTGCTCAATCCACTGAGCCACACCAGCCATGGCTGGACTTTGATTATTGATGGCTCATTCATTGTTGGGTTCTCCCCTCCAGCTAGCTGACTGGGAGTCACAACCCCCACCACATCTTGTATGCCTTTGTACAGGTGCTGGTTAACAAAACAATACTACCCAGAAAACCAAACCCACACCAGCAAAAATACCCTACTACCATGTCAGCAATAGTAATAGCAAATGAGCAAAAATAATAATAAGATAGGAATAAGGGAATATGAGATGACTATTGGAGAGAAACATTATTTTGAGTTTGAAGAATGAGGAGAAATAATGAGAGTAAGGAATAGAAACATGACAAAGAAAGGGAGATGATAAAATTTAAAACATAAGTAAAACAGGGAAGGGCAATGGCAAAATGGAGTAAGACAGGGGGATTGTAACCTATGAGATTTGAAATAAAAAGACATAGTGAACAATTAGAAATATAGTTGAAGAACAGCAATAACCATGAGAAGTAACAATTTATAAAGGTGGAAAGAAAATGAGAATATTATAAGAACGGAAAAGGAATGAGAGCTAACTGAAGGGAGTAAAATTGATTTTGAGAGGTTAGAGGGAGGAGAAATAGTGAGTAAGGAGTAGAAATAAGACATAGCGTGAGGGAAAATAAGATTTACAATGAAAATAAGAAAGGGCAGGGAGAAGGCAAAATGGAGTAAGGCAAGGGAAGGGTAAAATGTGAGATCTGAAATGTAAATAAACTAAAAAATCATATAAAAATAAAACAAATAAGAAATAAAGGACAAACAATATTGAATTAGTTGGAATACAATTGACACAAAATAAGAAGTTTTAAAAGGTTATGTGAAAGAAAAAACCTCCACAAATTTTGAAGAAAGCAAGGTGGAATTCATCTCAATAGAGTTTGGTGTTTCCCTTCTGTCTTCTCTTTCTGGATCCGCCTCTGGTTTTTTATCAGCTTGAGGTCCCAGGGTGGGTTGTTCCAGTTTCTAGCAGCACCACCTGTATCACCTTCACCTGCCTCTGGAGGGAGAATCTATTGTGATTGGGAGGGTGGGGCCCCTGGGTCTCCCCTAGGAGGCACTGTTCAGTCTTTTGGGAAAATGGTGGCTGTGTTCTCCCTGCCCCTGCACCACCTGACTAGGTCTGTCCCAGCTTATTTCCAATAATGTATAGCTTCTGATGAATTAGCTGTCTGTTTCAAGGGAGGTGCTAATCTGTGTAAGAGGGCCAGGCCAGCTTGGAGGCCAGCTCTTTCCTACTTGGTGCTGAGGGCAGCTCTGTGTGCTAGCCTAGGCTGGGCGAGGCCCTGATTCCCCCTTGCTTTGCAGGTCCCAGTGGAATAAGGGCCTAATGATGGGGGATTCAAATGTTGGAAATTTTTAGTTTCAGGTAACAGCTGATAAGTTTAGTTATCTTTGTTTGTAAAAAGCTCCTGTTTCAGGAATTGGAGGTATGACCCACCTTATCTCCAGGAAACCATAAACAGTTCCGCCTTTGTGCCTCAGGAGGACTGCAAGCAATCAAGATGGTATCTGATCCATTGTACTCCAGGAAGAGACACCACCGCCCAGGGCACAGCTGAAAGAATGCTGCAGCTTTTATCTGATCAACCTTTTCCCTGAATTCCAAACCCCTTACCTATACTTTTCTTCTCCTTATAAAAAGGGTCCATTTATAATAGAATTTAAGACAGTCTGTTAGGGTACAAACCTGCTGTCTTCTCAGATCATGGACCATCTGAATACAGCACCCATAAAGATTCGATCCCTGTCTCTGCTTATTGGGTCTGGTAGGTGACAGACAGCACAAACACTGGCTTTTCCAGTTTCCCTGAGAGTTCAAACTGGGCCCTTAGGCATTCTGTTTCTGTCTTTCCCTTGCTGATATGCACCCTGCAAGGGTTCTTGAGCCTCTCCAGCTTGCTTTCAGATCCTGCAGAAGGTGGGGGTTGAGTGCGTCCTTCCCTTCCCAGAGGTTCTGTCTCCCCCGGGGAGGGTGGCTCTGTCTGGGTGTAAATAATCCCAGCTACTCCACTGCTGCCCATCCAGTTCCAAGTCCACTGCCCTCCTGGCAAACAGTCCCAAACACTACTCTTTGTAGCCTTTGGCATGCTAGCTGCATCAAGCTGAGGCCAAGAAACCTTGGCGTGTATGTTTCTGATCTCTCTGCCTGGCTGCTCTCAGCGGGAGCAAACCGCACCCTCAATCCTTTCCACTTACTGGCAGGGCAGCTGCATGTGTGGTCCCTGCCCAGCATGCCTCAACTTCCCTTTTAAAAACTGTCTCTGGGCACTCCCACTGCAGCACTGAGTCACTGTACAGCTTCCCTCGCACACTACCTCTCCAACAAGCAAAAAGTCACAGTCACTGCTACCTGCGGCCTCCCTCCCCACTACCCAGGTTCAGATAGAATCCCTCCCTCTGGCACTGTCCCCATTGGTATTTGCTGCTGTAGCTATGGGTGTGCCACTGGCTGTATGTGTTGGGGGGTGGGGGGGGTGGGGGGGTAGAGAGCGGGGAGCCTGGATCTTCTCAACTTTGTATATCCAAGTCACTCTTGGCCTGGGTCTCCAGTTTAATAATATTAATTCTTCCAATCTATGAACATGGAATATTTTTTTCACTTATTTTTGTCTTCTTCCATTTCTTTTGTCAATGTCTTCTAGTTTTCAGTGTACAGGTCTTCCACCTCCTGGTTAAATTTATTCCTAGGTATTTTATTCTTTTTGATGCAATTATAAAGAAAATTGTCCTCTTAATTTCCCTATCTGGTATTTGTTATTAATGTATGAAAATGCAACCAATTTTTTAAAATGTTTAATTGTCATCCAAAAACATGTTTATTGATTTTAGAGAAAGGGATAGGGAGAGAGAGAGGGAGAAGAGGGGGGGAGAGAGAGAGAGAGAGAGAGAGAGAGAGAGAGAAACATTGATATGAGAGAGGAACACTGATGTGAGAGGAAAGTGTCAATTGATTGCCTCCTGTATGCATCTTGATTGGGGATAGAACCCAGACCCACACCCTATTGTGGCCATGCCTGGGGTCAAAGCCACAATATTTCAGTGTATGGAATGATGTTCAACCAACTGAGACACTTGGCCAAGGGCACAATGATTTTTGTATATTGATTTTGTATCCTGCAACTTAACTGACTTTTTATTAGTTCTAACAGTTCTTTGATAGTCTTTGGGGTTTCCTCTCTATTTGTCATGTCATCTGCAAATAGAGACAATTTTGTTTCTTTCATCAAGTGCCTTTTCTTTATTTTATTTGCCTAATAGTTCAGGCTAACTTTCTATAATGTGTTGGGTAAAAATGGTGAGAGTGGGCAACCTCACCTTATTCCTGATCTTAGTGGAAAAAAAAGACTTCCAGATTTAATATGTTGGTTATAGGCTTTTCATATAGTCTTCATTGTGTTGAAATAACTTTACCTTTATACACACTTTATGAAATTTTTAAATTTTTTTAGGAAAACAGGTCTTCATTTACAATGTTCCAGTCTGAGAAGGGCAGTAAGCACTTCAGCTCAGAGCCCTGTTCTCCCACGGGACCCAGCACTTCCCTTGCTCCCCAAAAGGCTAGAAGCCAAAAACATGCCCAGAAGTTTCCCATCCCTTATCTGTCAGATGTCTCCTTCAGGATCTGGGGTACAATGTCATCAGCCTCCATATAACAGTTCAGGAAAACATGTGCCATGTTGCACTGGATCACGCATGGTTCTCTTTCTGCCCTTCCAAAGCTGCATGGGTCTCCTCTTTTACTTCCTTGCAAACTGCGTGGATCTCTCTCAGAAAAATTTTTATCATGAATGGATGTTCAAGTTTGTTAAGTGCTTTTTCTGCATCTATTGAGATTATTATATAGTTTTTAGTTTTCATTTTGTTAGTGTGGTCTATCACATTTATTGATTTGTAGACGTTGAACCATCCTTATATCTCTGGAATAAATCCCATTTGATCATAATGTATAAATCTTTGAACATATTATTGAATTCAGTTTGTTAGTATTTTGTTGAAGTTTTTTGAATCTATGTTCATCAGAGATATTGACCTGTAATTTTCTATTGCGTAATATCCTTCTAGTTTTGGTAATGTACATATCAAGAATAAAAATATTTTTTCTTCTCACAATAGAAAGAGTCATAACACTTTATGGTATAAAATTTACTTTGAGAGTCAATCACCATATCTTTTTTTATAATTTTTAATACATGATTTTTTGTCCATTGTACTTTATTCCTGGTATTAATTTTTATAGAATGTATATTAATTATAATATAAAGCATTACATAGTGTTTTTATACATTTGATTCAGGTAATTGTCACATAGTTTATTTCATAATAATTATCAAAGAAGAGCACATATTAATATTCTGTAGGCTGAGAGACTTTTATAATATTATTTGTTAGAATTTTACATTTGTTTCAGAAATAGTAACATTAAAAATCTAAGACAAGAACTAGCAGTTTGTCAATTATTTATGTGAATTATTTATATGGACCATATGCTTATAATTTTCTTCTTTTCTTTTTATAGTCATCTTCAATACTACAATAAAAATTATATCTTTTTCTTTTTTTAATATGCAAATGTGGCTTCTAATTCTTGTGTCCACACAAATGAGTGGTACATTTATTAAGCACATTCAGCAAGTGATTCTATACTTTGTTTATGTATAATCTACATGTTGTCATACTTTTTATCATTTTGGTTAATATCTTTATTGTTGTTATTTACATTCATTTGAGGATGAACAGACTTAATATTAAAATTTGATAATTCTTCTATATATTAATACTTCTAATAAATATTTCTTGGAAATGGACCTAAAACTCTTAGTTCAAATAGAAATTCAGATATTTTTAGATTATGATATTAAATCAAAGGGTCCCAAGAATGTAGTAAAATGTTATTTTCCAAGAATTTTTACTTTTATTTGTTTTTCATAGCCTGCTGTTTCTCTTTAGTGCATGCATTAACTTTTCAAATTCCTCAGTATACATTGGAGTTTTGTTTATAGAGTTCTCTCTGTTCCCTTAGCTTATTATATTTGTCTTTACTTTTGTTGGCAATTTAAAAATTTATCTTGGAATTCTGTTTCTCCATGTATCTAGTGGTTTTAGTTTGTCCATATTTAAGCATAGGACACTGGTGACTGCTGTCATTTTTCTCTGCTCTTGTATGACTTTTTCTGCTAGCTCTTTTCCACCTGTAAAACTAAGATGGGGAGGTCAATTATGAACAATGGTTGTGACCTTTAGGGTGAACAAATGGGGAAATCACTCTTTGAATGTTAAAATAAGGAGAGCTTTACTCTGTGGAACTAGAAGCTATTCCAGAAACATTAAAAACCTTATGCTCATGCAATTAATTATTTTGAGTGCTATTTTGAGCTGCCTGGGCTGCTATGGTCATTGTGCATGGAGAAAAGGAAGGCGTTAGAAATGGAATTAGTGTGGGCCACTAGACAACACAGTATTTCAGTAGACGGACTTAATAACCCTGTTTTTATATACTCTTTCAACTCTCATGTTCCATGATACTTGTCTTTGAGCCAGGTACCTCCAAGGGATCAGGGCAGTTTTCATTATAGACTCGTCGGCAGCCGTCCGTCTCGAGAGATGATGGTGTAGCTTCTTAAGAGTCTATCTGCACCGCCGAGAATGGCTGTGCAGTCCAACTCGGGAGTGACACGGTATCTGTCTCCTCCCGTGTTGAATCGACATCTTGTGATGACGCTGGAGTGTCCTCTCCAGTGAAGCTGAAGCTACAGAGCCTGGGCAGGGTGATATGGAGGGTCTGCTGTTGCCCATGCAGCAGACCCCCCCTCTCTTCGCAGCTGAAGGATCCAAGGGAAAGACGGAGTCAATACAGCTTGGCTTCAGGTGCGCCGCAGGAGTTGCCGGTGTTGACTACAACGTCGAACCGCCTTAGGGACTCCGGCTCCGGATTTTCTGTCGGGGTTTACTCCCTTAGCCTTTCCCCTGAAGAGGTATGCCGCAAGGCAGCGGAGGTTTTTTGGAATCAGAGTTTTCCTTCTCTGATGTGCCCTGACTGGAAGATCGAACCAGCGACACTTAGCTCGCAGGCCGACGCTCAATCCACTGAGCCAAACCAGCCAGGGGTACATTATAGACTATTCATATAAATATTTGGCTGCCTTTGCTGGTTCTATTTCATCCATCATTATGTTCATTCGCATAATTTCATAAAAGACTTAAGAGAAAGCAGAAATAAATTCTTATTTTTTTAGTTGTTTTAACTGGAAGAAACATTTTTTGAGACACTTGTTTTAAAAAGTCAATTTCTTAATTATATTAAAAATGGATTGTACAAAGGAGCAGAGGCTGCTTTCAGGGATATAAGTAATCACGTTCAGAAATAGGATTGTGACAGCAGAAATGGAGATAAAGAAAGAGAAATAAGACATAAAATGAAGGTAAAATTTGTAGCACTTGGTGACTATTTTTGTTATCAGTAGTTGTGTACACATAGAAAGAAAGAATTGCTTCTTTTTGCTTGACCAATAGACATAATTGCAATATAAAAACAATATGTAGAGCTCCAGACTCCATGTCTCTTCAGAATTACTTTCTACTTGTATAATTCAATTTTAAGTAATTGAAATTTGATCTACTGACTTTACTTGACAAATTATATTTTCTGATATCTCATGAAGAGCCATGATGTCTAGATTTACATATAAACAGTATGAGCAATTCATTGAAAAATTGGAAGACATAATTCTACACCAAATTTTCATTTTTTCCTCATCTTTTCCCATTACTCCATAAAATAATGCCTGAAGCTCAACCTTTTAACTCAGATTAATCAAATATTTATGCTTTTGATTCTGGAGAATGGCTCCATTCTTATCCAAATAACAGGTTTATCCACCTGTGTTTGGTATCTTATTTTTGTTGTATTATTCTATGAGTTTTGCTTAGTTAATTCTTATAGTTTTTCCTGTAGAATACTAAAAAAGTCTCTGCCTAATTAAGACAACTAAAGCAACACTATTCCAGATCCTCATGGTTGCTCACATTTGCTTTCTATATTAATTCTAAGTCATTTGTGTTAATATAATAATTCTTTACTTATTTCCTGTGATTCTTTTTTTCCATCATGCCCAAATGCACTAAATTAGACCTTTGCCAAATCCATTTAACATTACTTTCTCTAAGGCCTAATAGTATTAGAAGGTCTAAATCCCAAGAAAATAACTAAATCATGTCTTTTCTTTTTTAACCCACTGTAACATAGAGGATGATTAATTACCACTCACCTCATAGAAACCTCTCCTCTCTTAATTTCTATAGTATCATATTCCGTTGTCTTTCCTGCTAGTCTCTAGGCAGTTCTACTCCAAACTTTGTGGGCTTTTCTTCATCTTTACAGTCAAATATGGTGTCCCAAGCCTTTCTTCCAAGTTTGACAGTCTTCTCCTTTCACGCAATGTAATTTCAGTGGGTTAAGCCACATACTTATGGCTTTGATTCCTAAATTTAAACCTTTAAATATGTGGTGTACTATCATAGATCTTAGGAAACCTGCTAGATATTAATAGGTTAGACATTATAACAGGTAACTCAGTGGAAAAAATAGAAGTAAGTTTTCATAAAGCTGACCTCATTTAGAATACAATTGAAAAGACTGGGAGTAATCATATATTTTTAAAAAAAAGTCATCATTTTTCTAAATTTTTTCTTAATTTTTTTCTCTATAAATTCAAGAAATGTTATACATTTTCACTTGAGGCAAATCTCAATAATTGTGTGTGTGTGTGTGTGTGTGAGAGATGAGTTTATTGTTCAAACCTTTCAGAAATATATAAAGTAGCTATTAATTCCTGCATATGCCCATCCCAACTATGAAATAACCATTTTTAAATTTGATATGCATTCTTCCAGATTTTTAAATTTAAGAATATTTTATATAGTGTATATGTGATTACTATTTTTTTTTTACAAAAAGAAGTTACAGTTTTGCACATTTTTCCTAAGTAACTTTGTTTTCTTCTACCTACTACATTAACGATATTTTCTGTTCTCCTTTCCCTCTATTTTTCCCTGTCCTCTATCTAAATGCCAATGACTATCTAATTTTAAGAAAATAGAATTTCTTTTTCTGTGTGAAGAGATATTTATTAAATAGCCCACCATTGGTTAACATTTAGGATGTCTGTATTCATTTTATTGTTAATATTAAAACAATTTTGCAATGAACACCCTGATACATATATCTTTGAAGGCTTTTGAATTTATTTAATATATCTATAGAATAAATTCCAAGAAAAAAAGTTGCTTGCTCAACTAATAAGTACATTTAATTTGTTTACACTTAATGCTAAATTTTTCTCCTGATTCATATCAACTTACTTTTCCATTAAGAGTATGTAAAGTATTTTGCTTTCTTGAGCCTTTGCTATCAATGGGTAATTCAAACTTTTGAATCTTTTCAATTCTGATTTATTTCTTTAACAATTAGAACATGAGTTTACTTTTACTAGCTATTAATATTTCATTTTTAAGCAAGTTTTACATTTATCACTATGCCTGTTTCCTTTTAGAATATTTGTCTCATATATTCGTAGAAGCTTTTTCTTCATCATGAGTAAGCATTATGTCTTCTTTCATATTGCCCCTTTCTTTTGTCTTAGTTCATGTTGTGTTTTGCATAACAGAAAATTTTAATCTAGAATTTTATGGTTCATTTTCATATACACATTTTTGTTTGTCTGTGGCCCTACATCATATTTTAATTTTTCTACATGGTTTTACTAGATAACAATATTTTCAGCTTCATGTTACAGTCTACCTGAACTAGTGGCTTAAGTACTAAATGATTTCTTAACACATGTATGATCTCACTTAAGAATTTGGGAGATAGCCCCACTCTCAGTCCTTAAGCCTGATGGCTGATCACAGATTGAATAGATTAACAACTAAAGGAGACAGACAAAGGCAGTAGATCTCTGATAGTCTCCAACAGGCTGCCTAGCCCCAGACTGGTGCACGATCTGACGCCACCAGGAGCAGATCCAGGAAGTGCAGATCAATCTAAGAAACAGCAACAAACAAGAGTCACAAAAATGGGGAGACAAAGAAACAACTCCCCATTGAAAGAGAAGGAAGACTCCCCAGAAAGAGTGCTAAAGGAAATAGAGGTAAGCAAACTATCAGACATGGAATTCCAAAGATGGATTATAGGGAAGCTCAATGAGATCAGCGAGCTCAAAGAAAACTAAAAGAACTCCAGGGAAACTACAACGAACTCCAGGGAAACTCTAAGGAACTCACTGAGAATTACACCAGCAAGAAAAATGACATAAGTTATCAATAAGAGCCAGGAGGAAATAAAGAATACAATTTCTGAATTGAAGAACACAGTAAAAGGAATTAAAAGCAGACTAGCGGAAGCAGAAGATTGGATCAGCAAGCTGGAGGACATCATAGAAAAAAATTCCCAGACTGCAACAAAATGAAAAAGACAGAAAAAGGATGAAGAGGTTTTAAGAGAGCTGCAGGACAACATGAAATGTAATAATATCTATATCATAGAAATTCCAGGAGAAGAAGAGGAGCAAGGGATAGAAAACCTGTTTGAAAAAGTAATGACAGAAAACTTCTCTAACTTGATGAGAGAGAGTCACTCAAGTCCAGGAAGCACAGAGGGTCCCAATGAAGATGAACCCCAACAGGCCCACTTCAAGACATATCATAATTAAAATGGCAACATTCAAAGACAAAGAATGCTAGAAGCAGCAAGAGAGAAACAGCTAATAACATATAAGGGAGCTCCAGTAAGGCTATCATCAGATTTCTCAGCAGAAACACTACAAACCAGAAGGGAATGGCAAAAAATATTCCAAGCAATGAAAAATAAACTCCTACAACCAAGAATACTCTACCCAGCAAGGCTCTCATTAAAATGGAAGGTGAAATAAGGAGTTTCCAAGACAAAAACAGGCTAAAAGAGTACATCTCCACCAAACCAGCATTGCAAGAGATGCTAAAGAGCCTGCTTTAAGAAAATGAAGAAACAGAGAGAGACAGAGAGAAACACAAGTACAAAGGGGGAAAAAAAACAATAAGTACCTATTGATAACAACCTTAAATGTAAATGGATTAAATGCACCAATCAAAAGACACAGGGTAGCTGAATGGATTAGAAAGCATGACCCACATATGTGTTGTCTACAAGAGACCCACCTTATAACAAAGGGTCTACACAGACTGAAAGTAAAGGGATGGAAAAAAGTATTTCAAGCAAAAAGACATGAAAAAAGAGCTAGGGTAGAATACTTATATCAGACAAAACAGATTTCACAGCAAAGGCCATAAAAAGAGACAAAGAAGGATATTTCATAATACTTAAAGGAACAATCCATCAAGAAGATATAACTCTTGTAAACATACATGCACCCAACATAGGAGCACCCAAATATGTAAGAAAATTTTTGAAAGACTTCAGGAAGGATATAGACAGCAACACACTCATAGTAGGGGACTTTAACACCCCATTGTCAACAATGGACACATCTTCAAAGCAAAGAAACACCAAAGATATTGAGGCATTGAACAACACTCTAGATCAAATGGACTTAGTTCATATATATAGAAATTTTCACACCAAAGAAGCAAAATATACATTCTTCTCAAGTGCACATGGAACATTTTCAAAGATAGACCACATGGTAGGACACAAAACAAGCCTCAACAAATTCAAGAAAATTGAAATTATATCAAGCATCTTCTCAGATCACAATGGTTTAAAGTTGGATATCAACCTCAAGTAAAAAACTCAAAAACATTCAAACTCATGGAGAATGAATAACATGCTATTAAATAATGAATGGGTTAACAATGACATCAAGGAAGAAAGCAAAAAGTTTCTGGAAACAAATGATAATGAACACACAACCCAAAATCTATGGGACACAGCGAAAGCAATCCTGAGAGGAAAGTTCATAGCAATTCAGGCCTACCAAAAAAGCACGGAAGAATCTCTAATAAAAAATCTAACCCCACAGTTACAAGAACTAGAGGAACAACAACAAACAAAGCCCAGAGTGAATAGAAGGAAGAAAATAATCAAGATCAGAGCAGAATTAAATGACATAGAGACTAAAAAAAAAAACAATTTAAAAGATCAACAAAAGTAGGAGCTAGTTCTTTGAAAAGATAAACAAAATTGACAAGCCTTTAAGCAGGCTCATCAAGAAAACAAGAGAGAGGATTCCAAAAAATAAAATCAGAAATGAAAGAGAAAAATCACAACTGATACCACAGAAATACAAAGGATTGTAAGAAATTATTATGAACAACTGTATCACAAGGAATTTGACAACCTAGATGAAATGGACAAATTTCTGGAAACATATAATCTTCCAAAACTGAATCATAAAGAAGCAGAAAGCCTGAACAGACCAATAACAACTAGTGAAATTGAAGCACTAATCAAAAAACTCCCGGCACACAAAAGCCCTGGACCGGATGGCTTCACAGGCGAATTTTACAAAACATTTAGGAAAGAACTAACTCCTATTCTTCTCAGACTATTGCAAAAAATCCATTAAGAGGGAAAACTACCAAACTCATTCTGTGAAGCCAGTATTACCCTAATTCCAAAACCAGGTCAAGACACAACAAAGAAAGAAAACTACAGGCCTATATCGCTGATGAACATAGATGCTAAAATCTTCAACAAAATACTGGCAAATCGGATCCAGCAACACATTAGAAAGATCATAAACCACGATCAAGTGGGATTCATCCCAGGAATGCAAGGATGGTTTAATATTCACAAATCAATAAATGTAATACACCACATAAACAAAATGAAAGACAAAAACCACACGATTATATCAATAGATGCAGAAAAAGCATTTGATAAAGTACAATACCCATTTATGATGAAAACTCTCAGCAAAATGGGAATAGAGGGAGCATACCTCAACATAATAAAGGCCATATATGAGAAACCTGAAGCCAACATAATACTCAATGGGCAAAAACTGAAAGAATTCCCCCTGAGGTCAGGAACAAGACAAGGATGTCCACTCTCCCCACTCCTATTCAACATATCATTGGAAGTTCTAGCCACAGCAATCAGACAAGAAAGAGAAATAAAAGACATCCAAATAGGAAAAGAGAAATTTAAACTGTCATTATTTGCAGATGACATGATAGTGTACATAGAAAACCCTATAGACTCCACTAAAAAACTACTCAATCTAATAAGTGAATTTGGCAAAATAGCAGGGTACAAAGTCAATATTCAGAAATTGAAGGCATTTCTGTACACCAATCATAAAATATTAGAGATAGAAACTAGAAAAAAAGTTCCATTTACTATAACAACAGGAAAATTAAAGTACCTAGGAATAAACTTAACCAAGGAGGAAAAAGACCTGTGCTCAGAAAACTACATAACACTGAAGAAAGAAATTAAGGAAGATACAAATAAATGGAAATATATACCATATTTGTGGATGGGAAGAATCAACATCATTAAAATGTCCATACTTCCCAAAGCAATTTATAGATTCAGTGCAATCCCTATTCAAATACCAATGACATATTTCACAGACCTAGAACAAATACTTCAAAAATCTATATGGAACCAAAAAAGACCCCAAATAGCCACAGCAATCCTGAGGAAGAACACAGTAGGAGGAATCACAATACCAGACATCAAACTATACTACAAGGCCACAGTAATCAAAACAGTCTGGTATTGGCATAAGAACAGACATATAGATCAATGGAACAGAATAGAGAGCCCCAAAATAAACCCAGGTCTATATGGTCAACGAATATTTGACAAAGGGAGAAGGAACATAAAGTGGAGTGAAAAGAGCCTCTTCAACAAATGGTGTTGGGAGAACTGGACAGAGACATGCAAAAAAATGAAACTAGACCACCAATTTACACCATACACTAGAATATACTCAAAATGGATCAAAGACTTAAATGTAAGCCCTGGCACCATAAAAGTTTTAGAGGAAAACATAGGCAGGAAAATTTCAGATATCCTGTGTAGCAAAATTTTCACTGATATATCTCCTAAGGCAAGGGAAATAAAGGAAAGAATAAACAAATGGGACTACATCAAACTAAAGAGTTTATGCTCAGCAAAAGAAAACATCAACAAGATGAAAAGGAAATCAACCATATGGGAAAATATATTTGCCAATGATACCTCAGACAAGGGATTGATCTCCAAAATATATAAAGAACTTATACAACTCAACACGAAGAAGACAGAGAACCCAGTTAAAAAATAGGCAAAGGACCTGAACAAACACTTCTCCTAAGAAATATGAAAGAATGCTCAACATCACTAGCCATCAGAGAGATGCAAATAAAAACCACAATGAGATACCATCTCACACCAGGCAGAATGGTCATCATCAACAAAACAACAAACAATATGTGCCAGCGAGGATGCAGAGAAAAGGGAATCCTGGTGCACTGCTGGTGGGAATCCATACTGGTGCAGTCACTATGGAAAACAGTATGGAATTACCTCAAAAAACTAAAAATGGAACTGCCTTTTGAACCAGCAATTCCATTGGAAGGATTATACCCGAAGAATCCTGAAACACCAATTCAAAAGAACCTATGCACCCCTATGTTCATAGCAGCAGTACTTACAATAGCCAAGTTCTGGAGACAGCCTAAGTGCCCATCTATAGATGAGTGGATCAAAAAACCTTGGTACATTTACACAATGGAGTACTATGTAGCAGAAAGAAAGAAGGAACTTCTACCATTTGCAACAACATGGATGGAACTAGAGAGAATCATGCTCAGCAAAATAAGCCACGCCACGAAAGAAAAATACCTTATGCTATCACCTATTACAGGAGGTTAATGAACAACACAAACAAATAAGCAAAATTGAACCAGAGAATACAACAAGGATGCCAGCCTGTTAAACCAAGCATGCCGTGGTCCGGGGACAGCCAGCTGACCTGGAGTCTACAAGATCCTTCCCCCTGTGGGAAGATCACCCTCAGGGATTTCTGAACTCAAGGATAGGTAGGACAATGACCATGTCCAGCTTGAAGCAGCTAGAGGAGCATGAAACCTTTGACCATTGTCCTTTATAAGATTATAAAGGGTCTTAAATCTGAGGGGCGTGGTTGTTATTTTTTTATCGTTATAAAAAATTAACTAATTAATTATTTAAAAAAAGAAGAATATAGGAAAGGGTGAAGCCAAATAACTTGTATGCACGACCTATGGACATGAACTAAGGGGGGTGGGATTGCTGGGGGAAGAGGGATACTGAGCAGAGGGGATCAAAGGGGGAAAAATTGGAACTATTATAACAATATAATAAATTATACAAAAAATAAAAATAAAAAGATCTGTAGTATATTTTGTTTGCCTAAAATTCAGCAAGTTATACTTGAGTCTGTGCTGAAAAATCACCATTTACATTTTTCTTTAAACAAGCTAGGAGTGCCTCATTTCAAGTAGTGTCATATAGATGAGGATTTTTCTAGCAATCAAAGAAAGAGAAGTCTAAGAGACCTAGAGCTACTTTTTTCTTGATTTAATTTCTGAAGCTTTGAACTTACTTTTCTTCCAAACATGTAACATGTTATCTAACATTTGCATTTAATATGCCTAGTGTTAAGGAGTTGCATTTCAACAAAATTAAAAAAAAAAAAAGAATTTGGGAGATAAGTAGTACAACAGCCCTATGATGTCACCGAAGAGCCATATTCCTTCTATTTATTAAGTTGCTATCTTTAGAGCATTGGCTTACTTACCTACTATGATTGCTGCTATATTTCCAGGCATCAAATCATGTTTCAAGGAGGAAGTGGGCAGACAGGGGAGCCAATCACATCTACCCTTTTTAACACAAAAGTAAATGCTTCACTGGTTATGTTTCATTGACAAGAACTGAGTTACATGGCAGCCTTTAGATACAAAGAAGCTGAGAAAACAAATAGTTTTAAAATAGACATAGATCTATAAGATAGATCTATATTCTTAGATGCATACTTTTTAAGATGTACCTAAAGATGTTTTATATGGTTTTTATTATTGCATATCTGAGTTCCTGCTACAGCAAATAAGATATTTGCCACTCTCACCTCTCTCTTTTCTCTCTTTTTACACACACCCCGCATATCATTATATTTTATTTATAAAAAATGATCATAATTCTGCATACTTTTGCAAAGTAACTTTTTTGTTATCTTCTATAATATAGATATTCTCTATCTTTTTTGTCCATATACTTAAGTATTATGTCTATCATCTATCTTATAATACAATTTTAAGAAAAAAAGAATTATTTTCTATGTGTAAATTGTAATTCATTCATCTATTCAGCAATGTTGAGCGTTTGACATATTTATTAACAATCTTCTCATTTAAACTCTGCTATGGGAAAAAGACCTGTGGACATGAAGTAGAAGAAAGTTATTTAATTTTTTTACTCCTCATTTTCTATAACTTGAACATTTGGAGATTGCACCTGGTCATCTCCAAAGTTATGCACAATCGAAACCCTCTGTTTTCTTGTGAAGCTCTATGTATGGAAGTGCTTTGAAATATTGTATGGGATTATACCAATATATGGATGATACCACTACTGTTATTGTTATTTTGCAATCACTCAGTACATGGAAACATGGGTTAAAGACAATAGACTGGGGACTTGCACAGGGATCCAGAGGGACATGACTGCACTATAAAAGGGTCAGACTACCAGGAAGTTTATGTAAGTAAACCAGATCAAGATTACTGAAGATTTTCAATGTCAAATTTGGATTTAGACTTAAAAACAAAGTTTATACCATT
Source organism: Furipterus horrens (assembly GCF_987537825.1). Lineage (NCBI taxonomy): Eukaryota > Metazoa > Chordata > Mammalia > Chiroptera > Furipteridae > Furipterus > Furipterus horrens. The sequence goes on from NW_028327171.1 coordinate 58,080,611, forward strand.
TTGTCAGCATTGAGTAACAAGTTTTTTGCAACACTGGTGGCACAATCATATCACTGGGAAGATTTTTAATAAAGAACGCAGTGGCCCAAGAGACACAGCTAGAAATTTTGGCTTAATGGGTTTGAAATGAAGCTGAGGTATTGGAATTAAAAAAAAAAAAATCTCTTCACAATTGGTATTTTAAAAAACATAATTTAAACCCAAACAGGATAAAGTTGATTTCTCTATATTTTACATGGCATTTCCCCTACTTCTCCCTCTTCTCCCACCATTCTGAATAGCATATTCATTATGGTTTTTATCTTCTTATCACTTAACTATCTTAAAAGCCTATTTTCAAATGGTAGGGCATTTCCCCCCATCATCAGACCTACTCACCCTTGCTTGATGACCTTGAATCACCCAATCTGGAACAGATTTGACTCCATACATGTGCCATGGCTTTGCCTATACATTTCCTGTGAAGATGATCAAGATGCATCATACAAATGATCACAGTAAAGATATTTTCTGCATGATTCTAAATAATTTTAAATTTTGTATATTCACAATTTTACTCTTTAATGAGGAATAGCAAATCAGATATGAGAATCTACTTTCAATTACATGCTCAATTTTTCTGGTTGCTTTTACTTAACTATTTGATAAGAGTGTTACTCAGTTTCCTTGGAAAAAAATAGGAATACATATATATGCATTCATTAAATAGATTGGAATTGTGAAAATAGTAATTACTAAACTTTTATATTGTGCAAAATATATCCACAAATCTCATCTGTTTCTTGTTTGATAATGCATATCACATCAAATTCTCTCTCCTACATAAAAAATCAGAACATTTTCTATTGCAGATTACAGAAATAACACAGTGACTATTCAGTAGAAATGTGTATTTCCATGAGTCTGCTGGTAAAGCTAAGCAGAGATGATAATGTGAAATGTTTTGCCATCTGCAGCATGAAAGACATTACAAGTATGTCACTTATACATAAATAACTGGGTTTTGAACAACTTGTTTATTTTAAAAAGAACTGTTTGATTTCTCTATTAGTCTTTCTATGCATTTTTTTACAGCTAGCTTTAAACTTACTTAAAAATATATTTTAAAACATTCAAAGCACTTGTGATTATAAGTGCCAAAATATGTACTGAGATTATATTTATTATTTGATTATACTAAAATTGACTTTTTAAATGCAATTAAATAGTAGATTAAAATAGTCTATGATTTGATGCAAGAAAATATTTTCTAGTTTTTTTGTTTGAAAGGGTTTTGGAAAACACTCCGATAAAATTTAAACATTTTCTCAAAAAGATTTTTTTCAAGCTTATCTATTTCCCACTTAATCTGGTATATAGAATAGTAACCACAGAGCAATACACAAAAATGACCACAAAGATCAAGTCAGTGAATGAAAAATTTTAAGTTGTTTATATGTTGCTTTTCCAAAAAGATAAAGCACATAGCATTGATGAAAATATTACTTATTCAGGTCTTAAGAGAATGAGAACACTTCTCTCTTAGCTTTCTTAATTCTCATTCTATGTATTTTTAAAGTTCTCCTTTTGCCATTTTTAGTCCACTCACATTCTCATTGTAGAAGGTAGAAAACACCTAACAGCTCTGTAAAATATGGCAAGTTACCTTAACCTTCCTGAGCATTGATTTCTTCATGTGTTCTTTTAGGCTTATAATAACTATTTTGTTGTGTTGCATTGAAATTAGATGAGAACTATATGTGAGAAGTCTAGCATAATGTCTAAAATGTGCTCATTCATGTTAGCTTTTATATATTCATGAAACAAATAATTTCATCATGTCTAGTTTTGTTTCAGGCAAAATACCAAATTTTTATATTTGAAATTTCTTATATTTCTATTGTAATTGATCTTAAAAACCAGATATTTATAATTAAGTAGAAAATGCTCTGAGAGTGCATTTGAATTATTTTGATAATATGTTGTTTTGGAAGATACTAATGAAATAATGGTGCAGTCAGGAAAATCTAATATGGTTCTTTTCTTTTCTCTAACAAAGTTTCAATTATTTTGTTTTTTTCTGTTTAAAATAAACCATAGATCTCATAAATTATTTAATTTAAATTACTGAAATCTGTGATGCCTAAATTTAACACTTGGACAATTGCATGAACTAGAATACATGCTACTAAGTACAATGCTCACGTATTTTAATGGTAAAAAGAAGTCCTAGTATAAGAAATTGACAAAACCATTTGCATTTAGAGAATTTGTATTAAAAAAGATTCTTCCTTTCTGAGATAATCTACAGATTCCAAAATAAAATCTTAACAGAAAGAAAAAAGTCAGAGTTTATATAAAGAAAAAACTTGCTGAACTAGAGAACTCAAAATATTATAAATAATTTATTTTCTTCATAATTTTAACAATTAAAGAAACTATGACAGAAATGTAAAAATAAGAATAAGAGAAAAATGTGAAGTGTTACCATTTTATGTTACTTCCTAGGTGTATTCTCATTTGATAAAAAACAAATCTAAAATAAATTATATAGTATGCTAATTAAGGATCAAATAAATCAAATTTTAGTAAAGTGCCATATATTCTGTCTGGGTTACACCCTTATTCTTCAGATTCCTGCTCCTCTTTTGGAGGAAAGTATGGGTGATTGATGTTCTAACGAGTTTTAGTTTCTTTCACCTAGGATATTATGGATAGGGAACAGTATTCAAGGTTGGTTTGTTTGCCAGTACCTCTTGGTTTACTCAGACTCAGTTGCTGAATTCAATGGAGTTTCTAAATCAACTTCGAAGTACAAAGACAAAGTACATACATCCAGGAGAAGAAGCTATTCCCTGAATCAAGATCTAGCAGGACTACTTAGAGGACACTTGGGCACAGCTGGGAAAGTGCAGCCTCATTGCTAAAGAAGAAAGTCTGAACTCATTAGGCACATCCTAAACTCCTGGGGTTTCTTCATTTTTGGTGATAACTACGATGATTTCCACTTCTATGCCTTTGTGCCATGCTTTCGGCAGGGAATGCTCTCCCAGTCATACATTCCTGGTTTTGACCCCACCTGGCCTGGGGAACACACACTTATCTCATATGTTATCTACTCTCTATGGGTTCTAATCTTCCATCCTAAATGTATTGAATGCTAACACTTTTTGTTCCTTATTATGCATTCTTTTATTATAGCAACTGTAGCACTGCATTGCCCCTACTTTGGTGAGTGGCATGGCCATACCTTCACTTTCTTATAACAGAAACTGGAGTTTGAGTTCTTAATATCTTTTACATCCCATGTTCAATCCGGTGCCAGGTTTTGTCAATTCCTTTTCCAGTCTTGTTTTGCAAGACTATATATGATCTAGCCCCTGGCTACTTTTCCTACTGTAACTGTACCTCTCTTCCTCTTGTTTACTATACTCCACTTGCTTAGGCTTCCTGTTTCTCAAACTTACCCATCAGGCTCTTGATTTAGAACACTCACACTTCTTTTTCCATCTGTCTTTCCCAAATATTGTTATATATTTTTGTGTTTTTACCCTTTCTCTGTACAAATGCAACAGCATCTCCACTTCTCTCTATTTCTTTATCCTGAAATACTTTTCTTTATAGCTTTGGGAATATAAAGCTCTCATGTTTCTATGAAACAGTCAATTGTTTTCCATTATAGCAATGAGTAACAGTCAAAACAAGTATTAAACAAGTTTAATCAACCAGTGATTTATTACAAAACTGCATACACTTCTAAACAAAACCTAGTGACATCTCCTACAATCAACTTCAGAAAATTAGAAAATCAGCAACAGCTTCTGTCCAGCGAACAGATTTCTGAGTCAGCCAGTCTGCAACACTCCTACTCTGGTAATAATGTTTCCCTAGCTAAGGTCAACACCTGTTGCTTTGTTTATTGCTAGAACTTAATGCTTGACATAAGTGCCCAGCATATTATATGAAGTTCACAAATATTTATCAAATGCATCTTCAGAATAGGAATAATTGCCACTAAGCATAATATCCTCACTGCCTGAAACTGTGCCTAGTACACAGAAGTAATTTCATAAAACATTAGTCAATGAATGAATTAATAAATTCATTGTCCATGCAATTTTTAATTATTTTTTAGGGACATCTTTGAAGTAAACCAGCAATTATTCAGATATTCAGACCTCTGCAGGTTCACATAGTTCTCATAAACTCATCTCTCTTCAGAAATCCACTAGATGAAAAGATGCCCACATGCCTATTTGGAAGAGTTAAAGGCATTACAAATTCATTATGTTTAAGACTGAATCCATGCTCTTTAGCCCTGAACCAGATCCTCTTCTGATGTTCTCTCTGTGAGTAAATGGGATAGGACAGAAATCCCCTTTTTCCCTCGAATCTCCATTTTCAACTCAGCATCAACTAATGGTGATTTTACCTCCTAAATGTATCTTGAATTTGCTCACTCCTCTCCCTTTAGATGAGTGACACATTAATCCAAGCTGCCATTAGTTGTCACCTAAACTACTTTATAACCTACTAACTGGTCGGTGAGCATCCTCTCCAGACCTCTCACCAATCTTATCTTCAATCAGCCAACTCTCTCCATATAAACTTTTATCAGATGTTTTGCTAAAATTTGTAACATGGCCTACAGGCTCCATTTATCCTCATCTTGTACCACATTCTATCTCACTGTCGGAACTTTAATCACCGGCCTTCTTCAAGATTGTCATGTCTCCTCTTTTCCCATCAGAGAATGTCTACAAATGTTACTACTTCAGCCTAAAACATTCTTCCTTCCACTCCTACTTATTGTTCATCTATTAAATCCTCATCACTCCCTCATTTCCTGACCAAGTCAAATATCCCTGCCTTGTTAGCCCTTTGTCTATTTCCTGTACACACTTCTTATGTTTGAAATTCAACTTTTGTTTGTGTGATTATTGGATTAATAGTTACCTCTTTAACTAAACTGCAAGTTCCATAAAAGGGGGAACTATATTTTTGGCATATAGAAGGGAGTCAATAAATATTAAATTAATAAAACAATGAATGAATGGGAGGCATTTAAATTTGGTAAGGTCTTCTCAGTACATCTCAGTGTGAATGGAGTTAGACCTTGTTTTCTGAGAGTGTAGTGGTGCCAAGGGAAGGCAGCAGTGTACAGAGGGCCCACCTCATTCTAGAGCTGCATTCTTTTCATTGAAAATTTCACTGAACAGTGAAAGCCTCTCTAGTGGCTCATGGACTCATGTTTGGTGAGACAGGGAAAAGTAGAAGACAGAAGACGTATAAAGGTCAATTTCACCTTTAGTGAGGAAGGGGAGAATGAATTTGTTGTAGTGTTCTAATTCTGGAGCAAAGTATTACAGCAAGTTTTTATTTAAAACAGCCAACTTTAAAATATATGCTATATTCTGAGAAGAATTTTTATTTTTAGGGAGTCTCTTTATCTTTAGGTGTTAAGTAGCTCTTTTCACTAGTTTTTGGGTTCATTTAGATAGTTTTTAAAAATGCAAAATAGTTTGTCATATTAAAATGCAGCAGCTATAAATGGTGTTTTCTTTCTCCTAGTCTTGCCTCACTGTGAAAATCTCAACTGCTGCTACTATGACATTAGTTACAAAAATCTTTCATTTTAAAATTCAAAAGTAAAAGACAAGAAGAAAGTATGAAAGGAGCATCATCCTTGAGAAGAACATCTGGGACACGGGCAGGTCTTCCACATACCACCAGATTTTCCTTTGTTTCCATGTCATTTTGTTACCCCACCAGGAATTTATATGGAACATAATGCCTGGCGTATGATAAGCCCTCAAAAATGTTAGCTCTTTTCCTCCATTTTATTAGTTAAAATGCATCAACTTTAAAAAAATGCCATCTCCTTTAGCTTGTTATAAATGACCACAAATCACACACAGTGTAGTTAAAAAGAGGTAAAGGGGAAATGGAGGAAATGTTGTGCTCCCCTTAATCATCAACATGGCTCTGCACGGTAGCAAATGGGAGACCTGAGGAGGTTCAGAAAGACTACATGGTAAGTTGAGAGAGACATGACAAGCACACAGGTGATGCCTGTTATTTACAGGACTTGAGTTCCCTCCCCTGACGGCTTGTCTCCCAAGTGCAGGTGATACCAGTTAAATTGATTTCATCTATCTTCCTTCTCATCTTGAAACATATTATGTAACCAATTTTTAGCTTTCCTGATATAAAGTAAAAAATGTCTTGCTACAATAAGATTAATAAAGTAAAAAAAAAAAAACCCTACTTATGAAAGAATATTTTAGAAATCCAGTTCTTTTGATTAGTAACTTTGGAGCCAGAAAAAAACTTCAAAGCACTCTCTAAACATTGCATTTTCATCAGTGCTGCTGCAAGCCTCAGTTCTCATCTTTCATGCTTACCCATGCAATAACTTCAAAAGAATAAAAAGGAAGAATGGTGATCTCTCAAAGTAACTTTGTGCTAAGGCCAGTAATCTTGTTTTTTAGCTACCATACATTCACAACCAAATAATTGCTTCATTACATTATGCTTTATTAAATATAATAATTAACATTTTGTTACAAATGAGTAAATACTCAAACCATTCAGAAGTGAAATCCAAGCCCAAGGGTTTCTAGAAGAAAATGAAAAAGAATCAGCATCAAATGTCAACATCTTCAAGGGAAAGAAATCATTTAAATTTGCCTTTTACTTACTGAAATATCTCCTGTATATTTTATTGTTTTTTGTCATCTTGCTTGTTATAATCCAGCCAGTGAATGTTCAAAGAACATAAAATCCTACAAATAAGGAAACTGAATATAAGTGAATTTACAAAAAGGCAACAGTTTAAGATCAAGAGTATTACATATAAACTTTGATTACATAAAGCAATTATCTTTCCTTGTGGTGCTTCAGCAACATGTGATATATCAGTAAAAGAAAAACTTTAAAAAGTTGTACGTTTTTTGACACTTGTATGTCTGATTTTCAGAGCACAAGTAATTGAAAACCTTATCTAAACCAGCATGGTATCATCAGTCAAACGTGGTGATCAAGATTTTGCAGAATTCGATTGTAAGACATTCTGGGTCAGTGCAAGAAATTGTAATAGACACTGATTTTTGAACAAGAATTAGATACATCATCATGGACTCTAAGGAAGTACGGAAAACCATACCAGAGAGCACGTGGGGCGCAAGAGGTTAGAGCTATGGGTGTGGAGAGGTAGGCTTGAACCACAGAAGAACAAAAATTAGATGTACTTCTGAATTTTGCTATTTGGATCAGGGAATGTTGTCACACTAGCAGCTTTTTGCAGTCTCTTACAACAAGGTAATAAAATGGAGACAGTATTTAAAAATTAAAAACATAATTCTTCCTGTCAATATAGATGCCAGTGATTTATGTTGGTAATACATGTGAGAAATAGTTTTAAAAGCTACGTTAGCAAAAAGTGAAAATATTTTATAATATTGTGGTAAACAGGAAAAAAGAAATGAATGGATGCCATTAGATATCCTCAGTGAGTATGTTTCTCCCTCAAACCCTGAGTTAAAAGTTATCTTTGAGATGATTGGGGTATATTATCTCAATCAGTGCTTCTCCAATTTATAGTGTGTAGGGAATTGCTGACAGTAAATAATTGCCACTGGCCTGTTACATAAAGAGGTGAATAGGACAGAGTAAAGATGGTCTCTTTCTTGACATAAACATTAAGTATAGGGACTATCTAAATGGCCAAATTAAAGTTCGGGGAAGAAGGTGTGTGTGCATGTGCGTGCATGTGTGCATGTGTGCATGTGCATACCTGTGTGCATGTGCGTGCATGTGTGCATGCACACGTAGGCATGTGTGTACTTGGAGGGACTGGTGTTGAAGTGCAAAATGATCAAAACGGAAAAGGTGAGCAGGAACTGGCAAATTAACAGCCTTGTCAAGTGAAGAGAGGAGAACAGGGAATGAAAGCAATATTAACTGACAGGTAAGATTGACTGGAATTGATAATATTTGTAGATAATGGGAATTGAAAGTGACTACTTAGTAAGGATAAATACCTAGCACTCTACATATAAAAATGCTGCCTTCTACCAAGCATAAGGAACCAATAAGTTAAAATGATTCCTCTTAAATTTCAGAAGAAATAATCTTTCATATATATATGTATATGTAATTATTTATTCTGTAATAGACTATAAGTATCCACCATTGATGTCACTAGGGAATTATTTTTATTTACTGTATCTCCCAAGTTTTTTTACAAGCAGCTGAGTAAATAGGGCCTATTATTTCCCCCACAGAAGTGCATATTAATATAACCATAAGATTTAGGATCCTAAAACCTTGAAGAACAAGAAAATATGAGAGGTAGAATGTAGGTTTATTTTTAAATTCCCTGAATTTTTGTGAGTACATTGAAAATGATGGGCAAAGAATGAGATACTGGAGGGGACATCAGGACAGGAGACAGCCAATCCTTTGGCACAGATATTATTAGACTTCTATTTTTCTATCACAAAACCCCACACCAAAGTAGAAAATGTTTTTAATGAAGTTGGAATTTGGAAAGAAAGGACAAAGACAAAATATCTTTCTAATATGGAAATGAACATAATGCATCTCTGTCATCTCCTGAATGTATGCACATATTAGAAGGGCAAGAAAATGGCACTGTTCACAGTCCGAACATCACCTAGCTCATTGATATGCAATGAAGCTGTCCTGAACCCTATCCAGGATAAATAATCGGGATATTTATGTTTACATATTTTTCAGTAAAAGCGAAAATAAGCCAAAAATCTAAATTGAAGTTAAAAGAGAAGGAAAACTCAGGTGTTGATGAAATGATGAGAAGGGCTTGTTGACAGAAATGCAGGCACCTGCCTCCTCACTCCTGAAGAATGTGGGCTCTAAAGTAGGCTTCTAGGCAACAGCTTTTCTTTGGGATAAACGCTGTGTGTTTGTAATTGGCAACTGAAAAGGAGAGAGATAAATCAGCTCCACTCTTACAAAGAGAAAACAAGCACCGATCATCGCTGCTTTGATGGTCACATCTAAGTCGGCAGGAACGTGGATCCCAAAGTTGTCAGCGTTGGTGAAAACGTTGTTTACAAACCCGGACCAGTACTTTGAAATCTTCCCAATTGTAACCTTTTCATCAATGGTTTTCACCTTCAAAAAGAAAATAAGAGGTATTAAGTTTTGACAGGGATGCAGATGGTTTTAGATTCTTCACATGTTTACTTCATGAGAGATATGAATTATTTTATCATCTTTATGACAATATGATGTTATTCAGTCCTTTATATAAACACAGGTTTGTAGATTTAACTTTGCGTTCATTCTTCAGGAATTTTACTTTTCTGACAGTTTTCTAACCCATCATAATTTTTTTTTTAATACAAATGAAAAATATAATAGCAATAAATAATTAAGGCCGGCTGACCACAAGATGGCAGCAGGTACATAGTCTCAGTTATGTGGTCTCACCAGGAAGGTAATTCCTTTACTAGAGGTGTGGATTTTAAAATGAACAAAATAAACTGATAAACAAAATAAAGGCAGAGTCATGGATACATGGAAAAGACTGACAAATCTCAGAGGAGAGGGTGTTGGAGGACTGGAAGAGATTAGCCAAGGAACATATATACATACATGCATAGCGCCGATGAACACAGACAACAATGTGGTGGAGGTGGGGGGTGCTGGGTGGAAGTGAGCAAAGGGGGGAAACGGGAGACATCTGTAATACTGTTACTTAAAGAAAAGAAAGAAAATAAAAATATGTTTGAGAAAGGTTTTACAAGGAATTAGCTTCACTTCTAGGTACAATTTGTTAACTTTAAAATTTTACTGCTAAGATTTTATAATTGCAAACACATTTAAATATTACTAACCATTGCTTAATCTCCCTTTTACATCATACTTAGACATTTACTAGACAATTCCTTTATAACCAAACATAAGTCCTATTTTTACATTAAAAAAGCCCCAATAAATCACACAGGAAATTTGGGCTAATTTGATCTAAAAGAAATCTATTATTTTCCTCAGCTAGAAGGAGTTCACTGTTAAATTTTATCAGATATTCATTGGCTTGTCCTGTTTGCCACTTAAAGGCTGAAAGTGATTCAATACAGCCTTTCACTTTTGGTATGTCAGTAGAAGATAGAAAATAGAGAAAGTTACTTATTACATCCCTATACCAGGAATACTAAAACTCTCATATCTAGATTCTCCTTGATTATAGGGCATATTTTTATACTTTATTCTTTTGAAAGCCATGCTAAGTCCTCTTGGAGTGAGTAGGAGTTAGGACAGCTCATTTTGTAAAATTTACGTTCTACTCTATGTGAATGGTGTTCCCTAAAGCTCTACAAACTGAATGTCCTAAGTGGATATACATGAATGAGTGAATAAAAAGTAAATATACAATTTAAATCAGACGAGCTCTTCTGCCTAAGATGTACTTCTAGGAAAGGCTGCTAAGATAGTTCATATTGATACAGATTAAATTTGCAAACAGCTATTGTTTTTAACATTCAATTTACACAAATGCATTTATGTGAGAGATTGTTCTATAAACAAAGTTATCAAGTCTTATGAACATGACTTTTAAATTAGTGATATTTTAATGGAATATGCTTCTGAGATGAGATTTGAACTGGGATATATTACTACTAAGGGTATAGGAAAGAAAATGTAATTTATGCGATTCTAAACTACATATATTTGTTTTATACCATGGGTGATATGCTCCACATAAATCAACTTTTTGTAATATGTTAAAAAAATTCTTGGACTTAATATTTCTTAAATTATGAGTTACTATTGGCATGTACAATATAGGCTTATTACATTATTCATAAATATATATTCATAAATATACTATTATTAAGAGATAATATATTTATAATAATACAATTATTCCAGAGATATTTTATGATTTGAACATTAAAAAAAATTGAATTATGTTGCAAAAAATCAGGACCTAAGTGAACACTTAATTTTGTTAATCATACCTCAAAATCCACATCGCCAAAACAGCCACATGTTGCACAAGGACCAACAATTTGCAAAATATCTTCTCTGTCTGCATTTTGGATTGTGAATTTAGGCAGAAAAGGGTCCCACTTCTGTGCAACATAACCAACTACAGTACCAGGAGGGGCTTCGATTTCTAACTGTAAGAAGAGAAAACAATAAAATAAGATTTTCTAAGCTTATTTTATTTTAATTTCACTATAATGTAAATTTACTTCTAAAGAATATACGTTTATGAAATTATTTTTTTATTCTACAGGTCATTTAAATATCTGCTTCTAAGGAAGAAAAGCAGGGCTTTTTTTTTCCATATTTTATAGAAACTAAGAAATTCACTGTATAGCTATATGTTTAGTACTATGCACTAAAAGCCCAAGTCTTTGCTCTTACTTCCCTTAAGAGAACCTATCCCAGAACTGTCTTCTGACCTCAGGAAACTGGCTTCTTTGCCATTTTTGTTCCAAGTACAACAGTTGGGTAAGCATTGGAAGCTGTTTCCCATGAGGGACCTAGTATCTACTCCCTTTCAGTTGTTGCTACAACACACATCTATTTTTAATCCTCACTTTTCAATTATCAAGTATGTAAAAAAATTTTTCTCTCTTCAGATTGTCAACTTCCAGCTTCTCTGTGTTCAATTAAAAGCAAATGCTTCTGGCCCTGGCTGCTGTGGCTCAGTGGATTGAGCGTCGGTTGGCCTGGTTCAATTCCCAGTCAGGGCACATGACTAGGTTGCACGTCAGGTCCCCAGTTGGGGGCGTGAGTGAGAGGCAACCACACAGTGATGTTTCTCTCCCTCTCTTTCTCTTTTCCCCTCTCTCTAAAAATAAGACAAAAAACAAACAAACAAATAAATAAATAATTAAAAAAAGAAAAAAGAAAAAAAGATACTTAAAAATAAAAAAGCAAATGCTTCTGCAGAGTTACAATTATTACACACTGATACAAGCACTGTTTAACTTCTTTCAAAGTGTTTAAGGTTAGCAATTGCATTTGCAAACTTCAGTATTTTACCCATTATCCTTCATTCTAATTGCTTTATTTTTCATCATATTGTATTTCAATATGTTTATGTAGCCAAGTCAATCCTTTGTATAATAAGCTGGAAGTAGGTGCACATAATGAAAATTATTGGCTTTTAAATCAAACTAACCATCATCAGATCTAATTTTGTCTTTTCCTATTTATTAAGTTCATAGTCTAAGTGTATGTCTATAGTGTTCTCGGACGCACAAAGGTGGCTTCAACAAGACTGGTTAGAATTATATAGAATTGTTCTAGGATCACTTTTAAAATTATTGATTTGATTATGACAAATTTTTAAAAATTATTAATGGGTATCAAGATGTATCTTCTACTTAATTCATGTGATACTACTATGAAATAAAACATCCATTATCAAAAATAAACAAATGAGCATATATTCTGTGATTATACTGACTGTACCATGTTGGGGCTTATTAGATCTTACATATTCTCAGCAGGAGGATGGAAATTCTTGGGCTCCATGTATGAGTACCTTAGCTATCTTATCACTAAGCCAGATCATTAGCTTATAATATCTGTAGAATAAACCTCACTAATTTTCCTCTTTCCATTAATACTTATTTCTATCATGCTACAGTACTTATACACAGGCCCCTCATAGATAAACTTGGGTTTGAATAAAGACACCTGGACCAAGTCCCATTTATATTTCCTAGATATGTGATCATAGGTAAGTCACCTCCATCCTCTAAGCCTGTTTCCTTAGCTGCAAAATGTGCATAGTAAAATGTATTCTTTCTAGCTCATAGAGATGTCATAATATCAAAGACATCAAAGTAAGTAAATGTTATTTATCACCTGCATTATGTCAATAAAAGTTATTTTTACTGGTCCATTAAAGAGTATTGGAATCTATTATACATTAAAATGAAATAATTGAATGATTTCCTCTAGAACAATAACATTATCTTTTCTGAACCTTGATATTTGTCATAAATGAGTGAATACAATGTGACATTCTGTACTAAATAATATTACCTAACCAAGAGAGAACACCTTGGAAGAGTTCAATATCACTTAGCACTTTCTGAACTTCACTATAGTTAGAGAAGACAAAAGGACAAAGAGTAGATTTGCTTAATGGTGAAACTCATCGATATTACAATTACATGCTAATAACAAGATTCAGGAAGGCGTGTCTCATTTACATGATGCATGAACCGTCTTCACCAATTAACATCATAGAAGCCACTATCCTGCTTTTTTTTTTGTTTGGAAAGAAAAAACATTTAGTGGATTACCAAATCCTCAAGCTGTTCTGATTCTAAAGGAGCAACTACTAATTCAAACAATTGAAATGTTAATTGCCCCCATAGCTCCAGATGAATGGCATTTATTAAAGAAATTATTGCTAATCTTTTCAAAGGTAGGAGACAAAAGCACACCAGAGCCAATGACTGACCTCTTGCAGGTAGCAAGGGCACCAGCAGCTGTTACACCTCAAGGGCCTGTTCACTGTCATCACCTCTTGACCTGAGTTATCTGAGATCCTCAGAGTACAAGATCGAAGTGTAGAACAGAAAGTCCGATTGAAGCAGATGCTTTCCTCCACGGCAAAGTATATTCTTTGTCCCAAGCTGTTTTTAATCTCATATTTGTTTGAGGTCTCAGTGCCAAGGATCACTGATGGGGCAAGAAAGAAAATTCTTAAAAATAATGCTAGTGCTTACTATTATACCTTTAAATAAGTAAAAGGGGTATAGTGTTATTAAAAAACAGTGACAGTTTAATTAAGAATATGGTATCTTCTTCACACATGTACTTCTGTGCCCTAAAATTTGAGGACTTCTCTATGGAAATCAAAGTAAATTCTCAGAACAAAGCTGTATGTTTAATAAATCTTGATTCTAGATATAGGATCTAGTTGGAAACATGCAACACCACTTTTCAACTATAAAGCAATGCTGTAAGGAATAATCTAATACTCAAATAATAATTGTGTTATTGGTAGGAAATTTATTGGAACAACTCACATGATAGTATGAATTTTGTCTAAAACCTCTATCTGGTAATATATTAACAGCTGCATGCTATCCTTCTATCTATTTCAATATTGACATACTTTGGAAACAGTTTATTAAAAACAAAAAATATTCAAGTAATTTACATTCAGTTAGTCATAGTTGTTTTGATGGATTCTTAAAAATTTAGTCTCAAACTTGATTTTACTTTCAGGAATTATTAAGAAAATGTAAAGTATTAGCAACCATGGGAATAATCACATTTTTTATTATTTTAAGATTTAAAATAATGTTAGATTTCTAATGGCAATATCACCAAAGACTGAATTTTATACTTTTAGGTTTATATATGTCAGATTAATACTTTTACTTATATGTTATTTTAAAACAATAAATAAAATAGTGCTATTTTTGACCTAAAGCTAGTCTAAACATTTAACTTGATTCTTTATAAAATATTTAGGTGTAAACAAACTTGTGAAACCTAAAATATTTTCAACAGTTTTAATAAATAGAGAATATACTTACTTCCGAGAAGCTCCACCTGCTGGTGTATAATTATGAGGTCTAACTGTTGAAGGATGACATAAAGGAAATAAAAAGTATTACATCACAATTCTGAACATTTTTGGAGACATTAGTAAGCTGTTTAGTAGGCTATATGAAATTAGGTGATTTTCAGTTTCTCTATTTTCAAAACAGTTGAGTACAGCTTACATTTTATAATGAAAAAGAAAGTAAAATGTTTTTTATTCAAGTGAAAATAAAAAAATTAAAAGAACCCTGAAAATTCCAAGGCAGTATTGCCCAAAATATAAATAGAAACTGTGGTTAACTCTATGCTCTTCCTGTGTTAATGGAATAAAAGGGTAGCTGTTGGAAACAGTACTTTGAGAAGATTTTTAAACAATCTCTGAATAACAATGCCTGTGAGATTTTAAAAGTCTACTCTCCTTTTTTTTTTTTTTTTTTTTTTTTTTTTTTAAGAAATGAAAGAAAACAACAAGGATCCAAATGTTTGGCCTCTCCTCCCAACCCCGCCTAACTTGACTCTCATTCTGTCAAACTACAGCAAATGCCCCACAGTGAGATATGTGTTTATTACAGCTGAAAGAGCATATTCTGGAAATTTTTCTCATTCACATCGTCCTTTGGACTAGAAATAAAACCAAAAACTCTGCTTATGTTGACAAAATATCAATTTAAGCAGAATAAGAGTTATGCCACTAAATGCATGACAATAAAATTGTATTGAATTATATAATTAAAAATGAAGTTAATTTACAGGGAAGTAGTCACACAATTGTGAAATGACTATAAATGTAGACAATACCAACTGTTTTTAAAAGAAAATTAAAAACATACGTTTTTAGAATAAATTTTATTTGTGTATACTTGAAGTCATGAACACAGTATAATGCTGGTCATTGTCATTTCTAATATTTAATTTTCTATTTTGCCTTTAAATTTTCTTTATTCTCTTTTCACATTAATAAACTCACATGTAACTGTCATTACTAATATTTGGTGTTGACTGGGCATCACAAACACAGAAAACTGAAAGTTACATTATTTTCTTCATTCTCCTTATATGTACTAAAAAGAGGTAAAACCAATATCGTTTCTTTATTCAAATCTCATTATTGATAAAACTAAGCATGTGGCCTCTTTCCTTAAGATTCACAAAAAAATATATTTTTCAGAAATAATTTATGATTTAAGATATTATAAAACCTTCTTAAACAATTATAACAATTATTTTAAAGTTAGAACCAACCAAATGGGAGAAGATATTTGCAAATAACAGCCCCAACAAGAGGTTCATATCCAAAATAAGTGGAAACCTCAGACAACTCAACAATAAAAAAATAAAATAAAAAGAAATCCAATTAAAAAATGGGCAGAGGAACTGAGCAGGTAATTCTCCCAAGACATACAAAAGGTCAATATCTATACAAAAAGATTCTCAACTTCACTAGCTATTAGGGAAAATTCAAATCAAAACTACAATGAGATACCACCTCACACCTGTTAGAACGATTATTATCAATAAGTCAGGTAATAATCATTGGAGTATCCTGGCTGGTTTAGCTCAGTGGATTGAGCGTCGGCCTGCGAGCTATGTGTCGCTGGTTCGATCTTCCAGTCAGGGTACATCAGAGAAGGAAAACTCTGACTCCAAAAAACCTCCGCTGCCTTGCGGCATACCTCTTCAGGGGAAAGGCTAAGGGAGTAAACCCCGACAGAAAATCCGGAGCCGGAGTCCCTAAGGCGGTTTGACGTTGTAGTCAACACCGGCAACTCCTGCGGCGCACCTGAACCCAAGCTGTATCGACTCTGTCTTTCCCTTGGACCCTTCAGCTGCGAAGAGAGGGGGGGTCTGCTGCATGGGCAACAGCAGACCCTCCATATTACCCTGCCCAGGCTCTGTAGCTTCAGCGTCATCACAAGATGTCGATTCAACACGGGAGGAGACAGATACCATGTCACTCCCGAGTCGGACTGCACAGCCATTCTCGGCGGTGCAGATAGACTCTTGAGAAGCTACATCATCGTCTCTCGAGACGGACGGCTGCCGACGACGAATCATTGGAGAGGTAGTGGAGATAAAAGAACACTCATTCACTGCTGATGGGGATATAAACTGGTTCATCCACTGTGAATGGTATGGATGTTTCTTTAAAAAATTAGGAATACAATTACCATATGATCTAGCAACCCCTCTTCTGGGTATCTACCCCAAATGTTTAAAACCATTTATTCTCAAAGATATATGCACCCTTACATTCACTGAAACATTTATTCATGGTGGCCAAGACATGGAAACTGAACTGTCCCTCAACAGATGATTGCATAAAGAATACTACCCAGACATAAGATAAAATATTGCCGTTTATGACAACATGAATATATATTTAGAGTATCATGCTAAGAGAAATAACTTGGAAAAAGTTAAGAACCATATGATTTCAATCATGTGTGGGATGTAAAACTGAAAGCAACAAATTAACAAATAACACAAATAAACAAAAACTCATAGACAAAAGTATGGTGGATAGCAGAAGGAAGGGGTTTGGGAGGATAGTAAAGGGTAGTGGGGGTGGATTATATGGTGATGGAAGGAGATTTGACTTTGGATGGTGGCCATACAATGCAATATAAAGATGATGTATCATTGAATTATACAGCTGAAACCTATATAATTTTATTAAGCAATGTCACCCCAATAAATTTAATAAAAAATTAGAATCAGTGTACTGTTGTTAAGTCTGGTGTCTTCTTTTGAGAGAATTTGAGGCCTTTGGGACGAGAAGACGAAAGCCTCCATGATGATTTAGCAGTGGCTCTATGTAGAAGTAACTTAGGGATGGGAAGAACTATAGGGCCAAGACTAAGGTTTAAGTTTAGAAACTTTAAATATTAGCGTCATAGATCAAGTCTTAGTCTTGAAATTAAGAAGCTATCAGGTAAGACCCACTCAACAATGGAAAGGGAAATTGTATCTCTGTAATATCTAATAAGAGTAGGTGTTTATTTAATGACTACCCTGAGGTAATCACTGTGTTAGATATTTTGACAACGTCTGATTTAATTCTCATAAGAATTCAGAGAGATAGATATCATTATGCTTTACATGTGAGGAAACAATCCCAGAGAGATTAAATAGTTTACCCAAGAATCGCACTCTATAAATGGCTGGGCTGGGACTTAACCTCAGTCTGTACTACAGCCAATTTTGATATGCTTTTTGCTCTGTTGTATTGGCATCACTAAGGTAAGCTTAGAAACTGGGAGAAAGAATTCTTAAGTGAAACTATGGGAATTCTGAATAGTTTTCATCCTTATCTTCGGTGCTCTTATATTCACCCTATCCTTTGTAATAACATTTGATTTGATTTGACCTTTCTTTGAGAGAAAACTTCTTGCAGTTGAGGGTCTTGTTTTTGGTTGTCCTTGTAGTTTCCTTTCAGTCCTAGGCCACTTATAAACCATAGTGTACATGGGTCCTTTCCAACCTTTGCTATTAAATAATGAACTGGGAATTGTTGGAAAGTTTAAACTTTAAACTTCATCAAATTATATATATTCAGGTGTCAGAGCAAGTAAAGCACTCCTAAAGTATGAATGCTACAGAATGCACATATAATGACAGTCTTGGACATAGAGCTTAATAAAAATTTCTGCATAATATATAAGATTTGCAGATATCAGTAATTGCATTTAATATATATACCATTGACTCTTGAACAACCCAAGTTTGAATTATGCAGATCCACTTCTATGCATGTTTCTTTCAATAAATATTGTAAATATATTTCCTCTTCCTTATGATATTTTAGTAATATTTCTTTTTTTCTAGCTTACTTTATTGTAAGAATACAGTATGTAGTACATGTAATATACACAATTTGTGTTAATTGACTATGTTATCAGTAAGGCTTCTAGTAAATAGTAGGGTATTAGTAGTTAAGTTTTGGGGGACTTGAAGTTTATATCTGGATTTTTCTGTGCAGGGAGTCAGTGTCCCTAACCTATATGCTATTTAAAGGACAACTGTACTTCAAAATAAACTGAACATTTACATTTTTTTTGTAGAGTTTAATTCACTTCTCTTACCTACAGGTAACTAAATTATAATAATTATCCTTTGATATTTGTAAAATAAAATGTTATTGATTATTATGAATGTATTAATCTAATCTAGAAAGAGAAAATATTTGTTTTATTAGGTTTAACCTTAGGTGTATATATATATACACATATGTACATATGTATATATGTTTAGATAAATATTTATACAGTATATATTTATATACATATCTCAGAATATATTTGCAAATAATTAATGGAAAAAATATTTTCAATAGTGACTGAGTAGACTGGATTAAAAAAGAATAGATGATTTAAAAAATTTTTTACTTTGTTTTTTCAATTTAGATAATTTTGTATATTTTTGTATATTTTCCTTTCTATTTATTGAAGTATGTACTATTTCCAAAAGTTCATAATTTTACTTAATTCTTACAGTTTTTAAACAAAAGTTAATGCATATGAATTCATTCTATATATGTCTCTTACAGATTTGTGATATAAAAATTTTTAAATTATCATTAATGCTGTTATATGTACAGTGCTTTAAAACAAATGTGTTCTTTTGTATAAAGTGAATAAATTATCTTTACCTTTGAATAATTGAAGTGAAATATTCACCAATTTGTGGCATAATTTTTGTTTTGACTTTGTTTTAGAACTGAAGCTGATGAGTTCATATCTCTATTTATTGACTATGAAAAAATGTATTCATATCAAGCATCTGGCTCCGGGTGTGTCATCATTCATGGATGGAAGAAGACTATGTGATGACCATATGTGATCATCAAACCTCAGCCCTCTGGCACTGGTATATCACTCTTATCCTTGGCAAAACCTTGTTTGACAATGTTCCCAAACAGCTTGCAGCAGTTAATCAACTCTAGTCAGCTATTACAGCTGATCCTTTCTGCAGATGGAAGATGGTGGGTTAGCTTTCCCAGCTCTTTTACATATCTCCCCAAGCTCCCCAGTCTCCAAAGTACATTTGTCTGCCAGTGGGTTTCTGGAGAAGGCATCTGCAATTATAAACATTTTCCCAGCAACATATGCTGCATGCAGCTTAAACCCTATCAGGCATAACAGAAATCTCTTGTACCTTAAGGGAATTAACACAGAGATTTGATTTTGATAAAGGAGATAGACTTTATAGTTTGAAAGAATGCCAAACAAGCTGAAAATGCAGCAGATGTGCTGACATCTCAATATTAGTGTAAGTGTATTTCTAATCTTTTGTAGGATAAAATACCAAGGCAACAATTCGTGTATATATATCGTATATATCATATATATACAAATTGCTATTCACATGTCATGTAATTGAGATAATATTTCTTAACTGAATTATTATAAAGCTTGAATCACTACTTACCTTCCAAAGATTACTAGTGCATATGACAAATAATAATATGATTTTCCAAGCAAATGGACCTGGAGATGCAACAGTGTCAAAGACAATATTATCAACTTGGTAGTTTGCTTTCCCTTGGATTTCCATCCACCATCTGAGATTCAGTTGAAGACGAACTCTCAGCTCATTACAGAAGTCTCTTGCTCAGTACAACAACCTTTTTCTCATCTATATACCTACACACATTACAGTTCTGTGCTTATCTGGCTTTGGTACACATCCTGGCACTTTTTGTCAACATTTTTTTTTTGTCTTGCCAATTAGGATACAGAATGTTTGAGTGACAGAGACTAGGTTATATGCTTTTTATATTCCTTGATTTCAACAAGTACTCAATAAATATTCTATAATTAAATAGCCGTTGGTGTCTAGACGTACATATTTTGAGGATAAATATGCTGACATTTTTAACAATTAGCAGAAGGAGGATAAATGTGCTAAATAGCTCAATCAAAAATGTTTAATCTTATTACCTGTCAAGGAAAATAGAAGTGGTAATTAAAAAAAAAGAATCCCCCCCCAATTTTAATTTCATAGTTTATAATGTTTTTCTCACTGCAATAAGTTATTTGTTAAAGTCCTTCATTCTTGGTTGAAAAGCAAGAAACCAAGTTTGTATTCATGTTAAGGGGAAACATTTATGGGAATAGAAAAGTAAAACACCTGGCTTAAATATTCTAGACCAGGAGGGTGGTTGCCTGGCAGAGGGTGACCTGGCTGCCACACTTGGCTCTCTGGATTAGAAGGTGAGACATGTTGGCCATGGTCTGGGTCTGAAGCTCCAGGAAGAAAATAAGGCAGACCTCTGCTTCCTTGGTTTGGTGCATCTGCAAGAGAACAAAAATCCCAGCTTATATTTAAATTTAGTCCATTATATTTAGTTTTTTAAATATAATATCTGTTACTTCTAATTTGGTGGATAGATTCTCTCCTGCTGCCCTTTCCTTAATTTTTTCCTACTTGCTGCCACAACAGGTGACCCCTAAACCAGAGAAAAGGAATGTAGAAGGTTGTTAGTGGTTGTGAGGAGAAGTTGGGTAATTTGGGCAAAAAACATGATTTTAGAAAATATATGTTGTTTGAAGGCCTGTAAAACTTCTATTCAAAAGTACAATAGGAAAAGAAATGGTAAAAGGAATGAAATATTCTCATAATTATGACTGTCAAGGCATATCCTCCCTTCCCCAAGTATTATGAGGGTGCTTCATAATACTTAAGAATATTTTGTGTTATCAATCATATTGTTATGACTAGGTTTAATCCAGTGGTTCTTAACTTTCATCCTGCATCAACACCACTTGTTAAAATAAGATTTCTAGGCCCCTGCTCCCAGTGTCTGATTTAGTAGTTGATGTGGAGGTGGGGCTTGATAATTTGCATTTCTAATAAGTTCCCAGGTAAGCTAATGCTGCTGGTCTGATGCTGTAACTTGAGAATTAATTGTTTATTCTATATACTATGAGAATGTTTATAACTAATTTACGAGCTTCTTAAGGGCAATACAATATCTAATTTAGCTTGAATTTATCAATATTTTATAGAAAAGCATTCAATTTTTTTGACAATATGGATTCCTTTGTAGTTCACCCAATATTACAAAAGATAAAATAATTACAGATTTCTATAATGTTTTGCTTTTTCTTAAGATAATCTCCTGTTTTGTATATGAATGCCAGGTAAAAAATATTACTATTTCAATGATCTCTTTGATTGAAATTTGGAGATTTGCTATTTACTCTGCATTAATCTGGAATCTGTGTAAAGTTATACATAAACCCTAATAAGTGGTGCAAGCAAAAGTATTCTTCTTTGTTAAAGAATATAATTATTCTTTCTGGTATCATTTTTCGCATATGACTGCCATTTTGATATCTCCCTCAATAGATACCCATTTTTTTTCAAAGACCATCAGTGTGTTTTTACTTCTCATCTTTATTAATTCATTAATTAGAAAGTTCTCAGTGTTCATTCATTTAATTTATCAACATTATGCAGTGTTAGAATTAGTGTAGGTGTGGATTAAGTTTCATGACAATATTTTCAAATATTAGAGGGGCCACTATAAAGAGAAATATTTCAGACTATTCTAAAGACAGATAAGTGGGAAAGACGAGGAAAATGGTTCTGCTTTACTGTGAGAAGGAATTTGTAACAGTTGTATAAGTAATTGAACATACATATACTAAGGTTAGAAAGACATCTGTGTGATTCACAATAAATTAGAGTGGTCTCTTTTCAGCACTGATGCTCAAATTCATGTAAGTTGTGTTTGTTTGTGTGGGGAGGTATTCTTCTGAATCTTTTAAATTGCTAATCATAAACTTGGAAAAGGACTGAGTTGTCATTGTAGAAAGTAAGTCCCCCATTTTTTAGAGAATTCAGGTAGGAATATTTGGACGGGGGTTAAAAACAAAAACAGGCTCTTCTTGGGACTTCCTGCCAAGATGGAGGCGTAGACAGACACACTGTGTAACTTTCCACAACTAAGAAGGAATACAACTACCTCAAAACTAGAAACAACTAGAAGTTCCAGAAAATCAAACTGCATGGAAGTCCAGCAAACAAAAATATAAAGAAGAAATACTCATCCAGACAGGTAGGAGTGGTGGAACCGGGGCAGAGATGAGGTAGTGTGGTGGTGGTGGCAGCGGCGGCAGTGGCAGGCTGGCAGAAAGTGCAGTCACACATTTTAAAAAGTCAGGAGGGACACCTGGGGAGCATTTCCAGCTCATCACTGGACCTTGAAGCACCGGGGAAAATCAAGCCTTATTGCTTTTGACTGTGCAGACCAGTGGGGGTTGGGGTAGAAGCAGAAACTGCCAGTCTCTCATCAAAGTCCACTTATTTAAAGGGTCCCCACGGTCCTAGAATGTCCACAGACCCACCCAATCTGGGAACAACAGCCAGGGCAACAGCTAGAGAGACGCCAGTCCCATACAGAAGTGGGAGAAGTGCCTGAAAAAGGGGCGAGTGCTGGGCAAGCAGCATTGTTCCCTCTCGGAACCCTCCCCCAATACAGCGCCACAACATGATGAAACAGGTCACCCTGTACTGATGCATCCCTAAGGCTCCGCCCCTTACAACATAACAGGAGTGACAGCTCTACTTGGGATGTGGAGACAAACAAACACAGGAGCCTGTCAGAATGATGAGACAGAGAAGTATGGCTCAAAAGGGGAAGCGGATCAAGGTTCCAGTTGGAGAAGTAAGCGACGAGGAGTTAGCCAACCTCACAGATGAGGAGACAGACAACCTAACAGATGCAGAATTCAGAACACTGGTGATAAAGATGATCACAGGCTTGACAGATATGCTTGAGTATGGCAAATGCATAAGAGAAGTGAAGGCTATGCTAAGTGAAACAAAGAAAAATCCACACAAAACCAATGGCGAAGGGAAGGAAAACGGGGTTCAAATCAATGATTTGGAACATAAGGAAGAAAAAAACAGTCAACCAGTGCAGATTAAGGAAGCAAGAATTTTTTAAAAATGAGAAAAACTTCCCAAATTTTGTGAAGGAGATGGACATACAGAACCCTCGCACGGAGGGTCCTGGGCAAGCTGGACCCAGAGGGGACCACACCTTGATGCATTATGACTGAGATGCCAAAGGTGACAGATGAAGAGAGAGTCCTGGGGGCAGCAAGAGAGAGGTGGAGAGTTGCCTACGGGAGGGTGCCTATAGGACTATCAGTTGATTTCTCAGAGGACACTTTGCAGGTAGGAAGGGACTGGCAAGCAGTATTCAATGTGATGAAAGGCAACCTGCAACCAGGATTACTCTATCCAGCAAAGGTATCATTTGAAATGGAAAGGCAGATGAAGTGCTTCCCAGACAAGATGAAACTAAAGGAGTTCATCATCACCAAGCCATTATTATATGAAATGTCAAAGGGACTTACTTAAGGAAAAGAAGATCAAAACTCTGAACACTAAAATGACAACAAACTCACAGCTATCAACAACTGTATCTAAAAAATAAAAACAAAATCCAACTAAGCAAACCAGAATAGGAACAGAATCATAGGTATGGGGATCATTTGGAGGGTTATCAGCTGGGATGGGGAGGGGGAAAATGGGGAAATGGTTCAGGGACTAAGAAGCATAATTGTTTGGTACAAAATAGACAGGGGAACATTAAGAATAATATAGGAAAGGGTGAAGCCAAAGAACATATATGCATGACCCATGGACATGAACTAAGAGGGTGGGATTGCTGGAGGACAGGGGCATACTGGGCAGAGGAGAGCAAAGGGGGAAAAATTGGAACTACTCTAACAACATAACCAATAAAATATACTTAAAAAAACAGGTGAAGGAACATAGACATCAAATGACAAACTGTTTCTAGTAATAGTAGGCTCATTAAGGCTTATGTAGTTGTGGAATTAATGAGGAACAATATCCAATGATTCCTTTATTTGAACTTAACAGAGCAGAAATAGATGAAGACAGATGGTCACTTGTACTGCTCTGTGGCATTTAGAATTTGGACAAGCTTCAGCATTAGGATCATATGGAAACAAACTTGTCACTTGGCCTTACTAAAATAGAACTCCTTACCCATAACATAGCTGTCTGCTTCCCACAAGGACCCTATCCTGAGCTTCTCTCAGAGATGGTTGGGCGCAGAAGATGTAGGCTTTAGAACTAACTCCTCTTGCTCTTGAGAAAGAACCTGAATGGGACCCCAAACAGTAACCTTAGAGGAAAACTATGTGGCACTCCATCAGATTTGGGAGAGGAGCTAATGGCCAGTGTAGTAATAAGAACTGAAAAATAACAACAGGCAACAGACATCTTTTCTCCAGCATTAGTGCCAAATGCGCGTTGTCATTGACTTTCAGAGAAACACACAGGCAAAACTGTGATCTAGGGAAAACTAGTTCATAAGGATAAAATTCAGAATAGTGCTTCTGTTTGGGAGTGGAAGAACATGGCTATTAACTGGAAAGGAAACTTTATGAGGTGCCAGAAATGTTCTATATCTTGATCTTGGTGGTAGTTAAACAAGTGCTTCCTTATTTTAAAATTATAGAGCTTAATCTGGATGTTCGTTATGCACTTTAGTATTCACATGTTATCCTTCAAAGTAATAGTAGAGTCTCTCTGTCAATTTTATTATAAAAAAAGATTCGTGAATCACTCTAATTTTTTCATGTAAACTATGTGTGCTCTAACAAAATGCAGTAGGTTGTCTAGTATCTGGCAAGTGGCTCTACAGTCTTGATCCAGATCTAAAGGTCCTGAGACCTCACAACAGGTCCAGAGACATTGATGCACCTGGGGCCCATGGCAGATCATATCCAAAGTTTTGATTCATGAGTAGTCCCAGTAGGTGGAGATTGTTGGGATCCCCATTCTGAGATCACTTGCTTTCTCATCTGGGATTTCTGTTCACATTGGAGCAGCCTTTAGAAATAGCTCTTGTCCAGTTTTGATTTTCCTAGAAACTCCTGCTTTTCTCTAACTTAAAACAAAGTTTGATACCAACCTGTTCATAAATTGTATTTATTTACATTAAACCACGCAAATATTTCTTCAGTTCTAATGGCATTCAGTATTCAGACTGTCCCTTGGCTTAGTGGTGCCAATGGAATTACCTACAAAATGTGTGAAATGTTCAATAAACCTGTATTACCTTGGAAAATGATCATTGCCAATACAGTTTCATGGGCCAGAGAACATTCACAATGTTATAAGTGATGTCTTTAAATATATCTAAAGAAAACTGTGCACAAAATATTTTAAGGAAGTATTGATGATAACCTGACTTGTTCCCTCAAACGTTATTTCAAATTCAAAAGGAAGCTTTATTTTTACTCCTTCTAAGTGGCATAGGATCTCTAACAGGTGTTTTACCCACTCCATGTGTTATTTTGAGTAGGATGCAGAAGGAGTGTCAGTTTTCTACCTAAAGTTTTACCACAAAGTTTAGTGTTGAACACATCATTAATGAACATCACTGCTTTTTTAGTAGATTAATCACATTTTGATCATAGTATGGCTTTCTAGTCACGGTTTCTTCAAAGACTCAGACCACTAGATAAAGAAGGAACTCCTTTGAATTTCCATCTGGCTTTGAATTTCTATCTACTATTTTAAAAATGTATAACTAGCTTATAAATATTTCAAGTACTCTGCAACTCTTTACCTTACAGGCTATAGTTGTTCTGTAACTCTTATTTTATAAAGTGATGGAGTGTTTTGAACTAAGTATTAGTGTCAATCTTAAAAAAAAAAAACTTGTTAAGATTTTTTGTTTGTCTTCAGTATAAAAATGAAGCACACACATTAAAATTAATTATTTTGATGCCTCATGTCTATATTTTACAACTTGTTTGAGCTTTCCCAATGATACTTAGGGACTGGTGTACATGAAATCTTGATAAAAAATGAAAAGTTACCTTGTTTGCTTTATATTATATAGCACCTAAAGTGTATTTTGATGAAAGAAGCAAATTAACATACACATTTCTTTGAATGGATCATTAATTTAATTTAGGATATTTTGAATTGGTAGACTCTGTTATCCTATTTGTAATTAGGGTAGATTCCCACTAATTATACTAGTCATAATTCTTCATGATAAAACCTTTCATCATAGCTTAGAGTTTAATGACTTGTTCTGATAATGAAATGAAAACACATCATAATTTCATTTTTATTTAATTTCACATGTGTTGTTAGTAAGGTTGCAAACCATCACCATAAGAAACAACCACATCTCTTGTCTTCTTGAGAAGTTCTTTAAAATAAGAAAAGTAAGACAATGCTAAAGATAGTTATATAACTTTAGGGATTTGAGGACAAGTTAACCAGCTCCCCTCTGCCCTAGTACCTAATTAATCTGTTTGCCTAAATTAGTTATTTTCTGTTTGCATGTATAATTTACTATCAAAGAAATTTTGAAAGATTTTTGCTTCATAGTTCAGAAATATTTATTTCTAGTCCACTAAAATTTTAGAATTAGCCAATAACAGGTGTTGAATTTGTTATAATAAATGGCTGTATCAAACAACAAGTGGAAAATTTTAAAATACTGAACTGTACTTTAACAATTTTTAACTTATGTATGAAAAGTTTTCTCTAAATCTCTTTAAACTTGGAAGATCAACCTGTCCTTGTGTTTGGCTTAAATATTCCCATTTTAAATTTTCCTATGCAGCTTTCCTTTATTAACTCACTAGGTTGATATTTATGATAACTAAGACATTGTTTACAGCTTAACTTTCACATTTTATCAGTGTTTTCAAAAAATTTAATGCAACATGCCCCTTGAAGTTAAAATTTAAAAATTCCAATGTTCAAAGGTGACAAATGACAGGTTTTCAAGTATCAATCTCACTGACTGTAACACCTCTAAAACTCTATATTTTTATTAGTTTTAATATAAAGAAAAAATTATTTGCTGACTATATTTACTCTTACCGTTAGAGGCCATGAAGATTTCTGAGTCACTTCTTCAAAGACAGCCAGGTTAAAAGAAAAGGCTTTTCTTGCTGAAGCAAGGAAAGAAAACACAGCATGAGTAAAACTTCAGAAGGTATCTGTCTACTTCATGTGAGCTTACAAATAACAGAGCAAGGGAGTGCCTCACTCAGCTTCCAGAGTGCTGTATCTTATCACTGTGGACAACAGGGGAAGACGAAGCTACCGCCCAACGTACACACTGCTTAGAAACCATCATACCTCTTGGTGGCTGAGGAACAATTTAAAAAGAATAGAAACCAGAAGAAAACTACATAACGCTCATTTTAAAAGTCCTGTTTCTGCTTAGTTGTTTTTATATTCCTTGAATATATACTTTTATATTCATTATATACATTAGAATTATTCTATTTTCTAGTTTCTAGAAATCTCCTGTGCCAGAATCTATGATAAAGTATTCTATTATGTGTAAGTTCCTGACAGTTCTAAATACTTTTTTATATTTTGAAAATGTTTGAACACCAACTTCCTTATTTTTCTCTTGAGATTTCTACCCACTCTCTCTCCCAAAAACAAACCAATAAAAAGAGAATGTATTCCCTACTATTTATGTACATAAGAAAATCTTTATTTTCATTTTTAATTAATTTGATGAATCAGAGGCATTTGAAAATACAAACCTTCAATAACCTTGCAGTTCATTCACACATACAGGTGATATTTAACTGCATTGTACAATACACCGAGGGGAAAAACCGCACTGTAACCTTGAGTAGACAGCTCACATTTCTAAATGTAGCTGACCAGGTCACCATGGAGATTTTGCTCACCAAGTCAATTGCCCTGGGTGGCACGATTTGCAAAGGTTGAACTTGCAGGCTATACTGCCTTATCAGAAACACTGTCTATTTCTAAAAATATTTAAGTGGCCTGAGGAGGCATGAAGAGTGATGAAAAATTATAAAGTCAGTCTCATAAATTGTAGATAGCTAAATTTTAGGTTTTTCTTATTTGGCAAACAGAGATTTCTTTTTAGTATTGCTGTTTTGTAGTGTTCGGGATTAAAAAGAGCTGCCATTATTTGAGTTGCAGAAAAGATATATAAACATAATTAGTTTTTTTTTTTTTAATCCTCACCCAAGGATATGCTTATTGATTCTTTTTAGAGAGCAAGGAAGGGAGAGAGAGAGAGATACAGAGACAGAGACAGAGACACGGATGTGAGAAAGCAACATCAATTGGTTGCCTTTCCTACGCACTCCGACCAGGATCAACTGCATCCTAGGTATGTGCCCTGACTGGATATCAAACCCGTGACATTTTGGTTTATGGGAGGATGCTCTGGCTAGGGCAACATGATTAGTTTTATTAAATTAAGTGTTTGCTAAATTTCTTTATGTTTATCATGGGTGTTTGGAGACATTTTATTCAAAATAAACTAAGTTGTCAACACTATCAAATCTAGTATTTTAAATTATGGTTGTAATGGATCAGTTAATTTTGACTTTCTGTAGAGCACCAATTTTGAAATAAAAAAATAAAAATCTAAGTAAATTTAAACACATATTTTGACCTTTACAAAGCCAACCATCTATGTATTTGGATTGGCCTTACGACTGACTGTTGTAATCTTTGAATATTAATCTGCCTGGGAGACTTTCCAGGCCATCTAACTTGGTGAAGTTTAGGCACTTTCCATTTCTACCTTCATGCTTTCTCCCTCTGTTCTGCCAAAAGCCCAGAAGATACCAGCTTGAGATTTCACCTTCCTTCCCTTCCTTCACTCCTTTTCTCAGGAAGAGGCTCGAAAATGCTTGTTGATGTACCCACCTCTGGGATGTTCAGGTGTCGGGTTAGCGTGTGCTCCAGCAGCCAGGTGATGTTGCTCCAGGAGCTCGCCGCACCCCCTCTCATGCTGCTGTTGCTGCTGCCCTTCACCTTCACAGTACCCTCAGTCCGTCTCTCCTAATGCCTCCTGCCTCCACCGGAGAACCAGGACCACCATTTCCTACCCAAATTGGTCACAGCATCCTCTACTCTGTGCTCTGAAGCCCTGGACCCCTTCAAGCAGCGTCAGTATCACTTTCACTTTGCCATCAGGTTGCAGTTTTCTGTCTGCTCCCTTGATTCCAGGGAATAGGAAATACAAGGTAGGTGTGTCTGACAGACAATCTAAGGCTTGAAGATAACATAGTGGGAACGCAGCAATCAAAAGGAAACTTACAAATGAATATCAGCACTCATAGGTCAGTGGGCTTGGCCTTTCGCAGACAGCCCCACTAGCCCTCTCTCCTGAGCCTCCGCGCTGCTGCGTGGCGTGCTCAGTACTGGGGTGTTCTGCCTCGCCTGCCCTTCTCCCTCCTGAAAGAAGGGCCTCTTTAGCCTCACTGACTTCTGTTTTAGCCAAGCGCAAATAGAAAAAATTGCATCATATTTAACCACAATTGCCCCTGCCCGTGGCCTTTTGGTAGGACTTGTCAAAGCTATTTCTGTTTGTTATTCAGGATTATCCTTATCATTTAATTATTTAACGGTTAGATATTTGACTTAAATTCTCATGACTGAAAAGGCTTACCAAACAGTCTCTATGTGTTCCTAAAAATCATATACTGTATACACATACATACATGTATAAATATATGTCTATATGTATTCAAATACATATGAAATGAGAGAAAATCATTTGTTTTTCTTGATTTACATAAATTTTAGGCAAAATACTAAAAATCGTTTTATTTGCTTGATATTACATTTTTAAAAATTTATGATAATGCATAAAATTACATTTATTTTCAGCTACTGCATGTTATTACATTTTATGGGTATAATAAATAAAATTTTTGGTCTTTGCATTTTTAATGGACATTTAGATTATTTCCATTTCAAGGGCAATGATTCTCATGAACATGTGTGGTAGTCCTTTGTAGGTATATATCTGGAAAAGAAAATGCTGGTTTATGGGGTATGAATATCTTCATCTTTACTAGAAATCACCGTATCGATCTCCAGTGAGCCTGTAGTAATTTACAAGTAACAGTAATAGATAAGCATTCCCTTTTCCACATATGCCTTTCAAAACTGGCTTAGAAACAAAGCAGGTTGTGTATAAACAAATTAATTAAGAAAATTAAACAAATATTGTATTTTAGTAACTTTATTGATTATGCTGTTACAGTTGTCCCATGTTTCCCCCTTTGTCCCCCTCTGCCTGGCACTCCCTTTTCCTCCAGCAATACACCACCCCCCAAGTTCATGTCCATGAGTCTTGCATGTAAGTTCTTTCGCTTCACCATTTCCTACACTGTTCTTAACATCCCCTTGTCTATTTTGTACCAACCAATTATGCTTCTTAATCCCTGCACCATTTCCTCCATTCTCCCTCTTCTTCCTCCAAGTTGATAACCCTCCAAATGATCTCCATACCTATGATGCTGTTCCAGTTCTGGTTGTTTGCTTAGTTTATTTTGTTCTTGTCCTTTAGATTTAGTTGTTGATAATTGTGAGTTTGTTGTCATTTTAATGCCTGTAGTTTAATCTTCTTCTTTTTCTTAAATAAGCCCCTTTAATATTTCATGTAATAATGACTTAGTGATGATGAATTCCTTTAGCATTTCCTTGTCTGGCAAGCACTTTATCTGCTCTTCCATTCTAAATGATAACTTACTGGATAAAATCAACTTGGTTATAGGTCCTTACTTTTCATTGCTTTGAATACTTCTTGCTAGCCCCTTCTTGCTTACAAAGTTTCTTTTGAGAAATCAGCTGACAGTCTTACGGGAACTCCTTTGTAGGTAACTCTCTGCTTTTCTCTTGCTGCTTTTAAGAGTCTCTCTTTATCTTTAACTGTTGGCGTTTTAATTATGATGTCTCTTGGTGTGGTCCTGTATGGGTCCAACTTGTTTGGGATTCTGTGCTTCCTGGACTTGTATGCCTATTCCCTTCGCCAAATTAGGGAAGCTTCCTTTCATTATTTTTTCTAAGTTTTCAATATCTTACTCTTCCTTGTCTCCTTCTGGCACCCCTATGATTCAGACATTAGTACGTTTAAAATTGTCCCAGAGGTTTCTAAGCCTCTCCTCATGTTTTTTTGATTCTTGTTTCTTCTTTCTGTCCTGGTTGAATGTTTGTTTCTTCCTTTTGTTCCAAATCATTGATTTGAATCCCAGCTTCCTTCCAATCATTGTTGCTTCCCTGTATATTTTTCTTTATTTCATTTTATATAACCTTCACTTCTTCCTTTATTTTGTGGCCGCACTCAGTCATTTCTCTGAGTATCCTGACTACTAGTGTTTTAACCTTTGAATCTGATAGGTTGGCTATCTCTACTTTGTTTAGTTCTTTTTTGGGGGGTTTGTTCTGTTCTTTCATTTGGGTCATACTTTTTTGTCTCCTCAACTTGGTAGCCTCCTTGTGGTTGTTTCTGTGTATTTGGTAGAGCTTCTTTGACTCTGTGTCTTGGTAGTGTGGCCTAATGTCGTAGGTGTCCTGTAGGGCCTAGTGTCACAGTCTCCCCTGTTATCCAAGCTGGGTACTCACGATGCGCCCTTCATGTGGGGTGAGTACACCTTCCTCTTCTAGTTGAGCCTTGGTTGCTGTTGGCAGATGAAAGGGAGATATATACTCAGGCAGTCAGCTGCAAGGAGTGACTGTGACCCCTGACCATCAACCTCCACCCTCCGTGGAGGACCAGCAGTGCAGGGCCAGGTGGTGGTGCTCTGACGTTGTTTGTAGCTGTCCACTTGGTGTGCTAGCCCTGGGGTTTCCTGAGTGGCTCAGGCCAAGGTCAGTCCTACCTATGCTTTGCCCAGGGTACCCTGCCTGAGCTAAAATGAAATCTGAGGTTGCTGCTACTTGTGTTGGGCTTGGAGGTTCCAAGTGAAGCCAAACTATGACTCTACCTTTCTGCTGGTAGTGCTGGATCTGGAACTCAATGAGACCAGCTGTTGCTCATTTGATAGGGTTTAGAAAGTTGTGAAGCATGAGCCAAGACCAGCCATTCATATGGAAAAGAAGCTTAGGTAGGTCCTTAAGTTGGGTGGAGTGGAGTCTCTGAAGATCTCCAACGTGGGTCAAACAGTGTTAGCCAGGTTGATGGAGTCTCAGATATGGCACCAGCTTGCTGGCTCTGTTGGGGGCTGGTTTAGAAAAGGGTCTCTGCTCACCTTGTTGTCAGACACTTTACTTCTCCCTGTATACCACTGGTGCCTTTCAAGTTGCTACCCTAGTGCTGGAGCTCAGAGACTCTGAGTCTGAGTAGGTGAGTCTTTTTTTCTTAATGAGTCTGGTTGAAGGTTTGTCAATCTTGTTTATCTTTTCAAAGAATCTGCTTTTGGGTTCATTGATTTTTTGGGGGGGGGGGGTATTTTATTTTAGACTCTATGTCACTTATTTTTGCTCTAATCTTTATTAAATCCTTCCTTCTTTTTACTCTAGTCTTTTGTTGTTCTTTTTTTAGTTATTTTAGGTGTATTGTTAGATTTTTTATTTGAAGTTCTTCTTGCTTCTTTTTTTTTTCAGATTTAATGTGTTTTATTGATTAAAATATTACATTTGTGCCAATTTCCCTTCCCTCTGCTCCTCTCCACCCGGTGGCCCCCCTCCCTCCAGTTGTCCCCCCCTTTTAGATTATGTCCATTAGTTGTGCATACAGTTCCTCCCAACCTCTCTCCGTCTATTCCATTCCCTCCTACCATGATCCCCAATTCCTATATCATCTCCCTCCCTCTCCCCACTCCCCCTCTCTGTTGACCTCCCCCCAATATGCTTCCCGTACCCACAGTTCCTTTTCCACTCTCGTTGCCTATTTAGTTTGCCTTTGTTTCATCTCCCTAGCTTCTGTTTTTTAAACCAGTCCCTTTAACATCTCATATAACAGTGGTTTGGATCTAATGAACTCTTTCAGTTTTATTTTGTCCTGGAAACACTTTCTCTGTCCTTCTATTCTGAATGACAATTTCGCTGGATAGAGTATTCCTGGTTGTAGGTTTTGGATTTTCATTACTTTGAATATTTCTTGCCAGTCCCTTCTTGCCTGTAGGGTCTCCCTTGAGAAGTCAGCTGATAGTCTAATTGGGACCCCTTTGTACATAATTCTTTTCTTCTCTCTTGCTGCTTTTAAGATTCTCTCTTTATCTTTAATTTTTGACATTTTGATTATAATGTGTCTTGGAGTGGTTCTCCCTGGGTCCAGTCTCTTGGGAACTCTCCTTGCTTCCTGGACCTGCAAGTCTATTCCCTTCCCCAAGTCTGGGAAGTTCTCCTTTATTATATTTTCACTCAATTTTTCAAGTTCTAGTTCATCTTCCTCACTCTCTGGCAAACCAATGATTCTTATGTTGGGCCTTTTATAGCTGTCCCAGAGGTTTCTGATCCTCTCATTGTTGCTTCCCATTTCCTCTCTCTGCATTGGTTGACTGCTTGTTCCTTCTCCATATTCCAGTTTGTTGAAATGAACTCTGGATTTTTTTTCCTCACCATCTGTCTCGTATGTGGTTTTGTTCCTTTCGTTATGAATGTTTTTCGCTTCTTTCTTATCTTTTTCCTGCTCTTTTGTGAATTCTGTAAGCCACCTGATAACAATGGCCCAGAACTGAGCCTCTGACAGGTTTCTTATCTGTTCATCTGTCAGGTTCTCTATCTGCTGCCTGGTGAGCTGTGCCACCGGGATTTCTATAGTTGTCTGCCTCATTTTGACAGATGTGTTTTGTTTTCTTGGGCCGGCTGTAGGGGGCAGTGCCTGTGTACGCGTCACAATTCAGCGACCGGCGCCTGTCCGCGACCTATTTCGCAGCCCTGTGGTGCTTTCTTTGGGGGCGGGGGTCCAAGATGGATTCACACAGTTATTCAGCTAGGAGACCGGGATCCGTCCTCCCGCCCCCCTGGGCCTCACTGTTCAAGGCGATGCGGTGGCTGCTTTCCCCAGCGCTGGGGTCGCGCACTGCCAGGGGCTTGACTGCAGCCGGGATTTTTCGCCGCCCCGCCGCTGTCCCAGGTGCGACCGCAAACAGCGCTGCCCTCTTTAACTCTTACCTGCCCAAATGGCACCGCTGGTTTATAACTTCATATGTTGGGCTTCCGTGTAGTTTTATTTTCTGGAATTTCTAGTTATCCTTTGTTTTGAAGTAGTTGTATTCCTCTCTAGTTGTAGAGGGAGACCTAGCGTGTCCGTCTAAGCCTCCATCTTGGCCGGAAGTCTTCTTGCTTCTTTATGTTGGCCTTTAATGCTATGAACTTCCATTTCAGGAGTGCTTTGGCTGTGTTTCACAGATTTTTCAGTTGTCATGTTCTCATTTTCATTTGTTTCAAGGTAAAGTTTGATTTCTTCCTTGATCTCATTTTTAACCCATTCATTGTTTAGTAACATGTTATTTAGCCTCCCTGACTTTGTGGTTTTGAATTTTTTTCCTGTTGTTGATTTCTAGTTTCATATAATCGTTGTGAGAGAAAATGCTTGATATAATTTCAACCCTTTTATATTTATTGAGACTCCTTTCTTTCCTCCCTTCTTTTCATCTTTCCTCCTCTCTCCTTCATTCCTTCCTTTTCTATTTCAAAAGCATTTTTACAGTGCTAACCTAACATACTTCTTTCTTTCATCCATCTCTATCAAAGCTTTCTAATTCCTTTGATGTAGTGTGAATAAATTCTTCATTATTTCCTTTTCCAACTTGATATAAAACTCACAGAGCTCCATTTCAACATCTTCGTTTTTCACAGTCTATTACTTTTATGGTGCCTAAGACCAGGAAGGTAAGAGGAGAATTTAACCCAGGTTCTGTGATACACTATTTAGAGAACTTGGTCTCTGTACTTCTTTTTTTCCATTTTGTGTGTGTGTGTGTGTGAAATATTTTGTATCATTTTCAAAATCCTAAATTGACTGTGTATCCTGTTTTTGTTCTGTGGTAGTTACACTTGTATCCAAAGTAAAATGGAAAATCTAGCACTCTTCTTAGCTTCTGAGATGATTAGCCTGCATAGTTCTCTTTCCTCATTTTCTTGAAGCACTGGAACAGAAACGCATTGAAAACTACTCTTTTGCCCACAGAATGTTTAAATTGATTAGGTCTATTGACTGTGTGATTAGAATGTGAGGGTTTGGGGCACTGCATGGTAAAGGGCCTAAGTCTGCTAACACGGCATTGAGACCCATGGCCACTAGTCTACCCATTTACCTACACCTGTTCTCTCTCAGATAATCTGCCTTCTTTTTCTTTTGACTGCTTTGTCTTGCAGCTAGAGTTAGTTAACTCTTGGAAAGATTGTTCATTCTGTCTTTTCTTTAAAAATGCTTTCTGCTAGGAAAATCTACATGGAGTCTTCATCATTTCTCCTGCTTCTCATGAGGCTCTGACACAATAGGGTTGGGCTATCTAGAGCTTTTGTCAATATTTTTCTTAGCCTGCCTTCACATCTCCTCAGTTTTCTTTTCAAATTGGGGGAAAAAATTACGATAATAAGATTCAAGGCACAGAAAGAGTTCTTAAAATAATGTATCATGGTGTTTACTAACCAGTAGCTTAATAATTCATTTTAGTGTTATTTTTCATAGTAGGTACTGGTAGTCACTTAGCCAGAAGAAAAGCATATTGGGAATAAAATTATATACCTAAGTATATAGAACTAGACTGACTCTTGATTTCTTAATGCCTTTATTACTGTATTGCTATTAAACCCTTTTTCCTTTTTGCCTACTAAACCCTATATAGAGACATCAAAAGTATTTATTTTAGTCTTTTAGATCATTCACAATTTAAATTGACTAGTAAATATTCAAGCTCAATTTTATAAAGTTACTTATAAAAAAAACCTAATAGATTTTGTTTGGCAAGTTAATTAGGAGCAGCAATTGTCATTTGCAGATTCATGCTGTTCTAAATTGAGATATTCTGTCCAATTTTTTGTGAAGAAGCCAGGACGATTCCATTAAATTTCAAAGGCCTGTCTTGTGTCTGACCATCAGTGTGCTACTATTACACTTAATGTCTCATTTCTCCTGAGGAATTTTTTTTCTTTTTAAATCCACTGTCACTTTCCAAATTGTCATTTTTGAGACTCTCCCAATCAAAGGAAATTGTGATTCTTTGAGCCTCTCAGCTGCATTCTTTGTAACCATGGAAACCAAGCCAAACTGTTACCAAACTAACCTTTCTGAAGCCATGATTTTACTCTCATCAGATTTTCCTAGGATTAATAAATTTATTGAAAGTTTAACATGAATAATATTGTATTTATATGTAATATGTGGATTAGTGTTTAATTATATTTAATCTCATTATAAATTATATATAACTGAATTTATTTTTCAAGATGGAGGAAGAAGCACATTCATGTGGCAATATTTTGAGCAATTGATTGTGTCTGAAAAAGAATTAATTTCACTTTGATGCTGA
This sequence comes from Furipterus horrens, assembly GCF_987537825.1. NCBI lineage: Eukaryota > Metazoa > Chordata > Mammalia > Chiroptera > Furipteridae > Furipterus > Furipterus horrens. The sequence goes on from NW_028327171.1 coordinate 58,117,450, forward strand.
GAATATTTTCCTTTAGTGGCACATATTTTTCCACCCAACTTGGTTCAGCAGTATTGTATGCCATAATATTATAAATGTTATTATTGGTCATCAGTGTGCATAATCAACCAATGGAAAATACACAGAGGGCATGATTATAGATAAATAATAGAAGGTAAATTATAGAAACTTTGAAAGACTAAAAGCAATTTTTTATCTTTATAACATGGTGCAAGTGTGATTTTGTTAAATAACTAATATTGTTGAGAGTCAATAGATATTGTTTAAATTGATAAATCAGGAATCTGAAGAATAATTTTAGAATATTATAAATATTTTCATATATTTATACTGTTTAGGTATTTGAATATTTTAACTTATCTTCAAATCCATCAAAACACTGCAGGTCCCAAAACTGCACCATCGAGTTTCATTTTCTACAGTCCTGATTTAGAATACTTATACCCCTGCTTGGGAAAAAACAACAAAATGATTCTTATTATAGTAATAGTAACAGTAAATAAAGATTTTTTAAAAAATCTGGGGCATCACTGGAGTCCTTGTTTTACTTGAAAAATGGAGTATCTGAAGGAGGGAAAAGAAAAAGAAGAAAATTTGCATGTCTTTAACATCTTTTGCATCAGCTGCTATGAGAGGATTAAATATACATTTAATTCAATTTAGTTAATCACAGCAAATTGATAAGGCAAGTAATTTTATTTGTTTTTACAGATGCTGTGTACGTTTTCTACAAAAATTTGTTTCAGTTGTGTTCTTTAATTGCTATTTAGTTGAAGGTGCTTATGAGCCATAAAATAACCAAAGTGAGTACAGGAAAAAAATGTGAAAAGGTAATAGATAAGATCAATGAATTTTAAAATATGCCTTGGGAAATCGCCATATTCCAGGAAGAGGGTTCTGGGCCTTCTGCGGTGTGAGGGTCAACCCAGGACTGCGGGCCTAACTGAGGATGAGCAGGGAGATTTTGGACTTTTTCTTCCATCCTTCCAACAGAGAAGTGCTGATTTGATCTGCTTTCAAATTTTTCTTAAAAATAAACTTGTTTAGAAATCCTAAAAATTGTATGATCACTTAAAAATATTTTTCAAAAATCATCTCTAACCTATAAGTGGCATAAAGCTTTCAAAAACATTACAGTAAAGTAGAAATGAAGGAGTAATCAGCTCACGATCCACATAAACACCAGTACTATCTATTTTGTTCCACAAAGGTTCATTAACTCTTTTAAAGCCAGACATTTCATTAAACAAACATGTGATCAGATACAAGCATTTCTTTCAGAAAGTGAAAGTGAGAAAACAGTAGAATGTGACCACTCAAGCTAAAGATTCTTTTCATGTTCCTTCTTAAGACCTGGCATTTAGCCTATTTTTCCTGGCCCCTTTTATTGATTGCCCTCTTACATTTATCAAAGGAACAGTTTAGAGGAATTTATTGAAATAATAAGCCACTGTAATATGTCCATTTATTGTATGACTATTGTGATTTGATGCTTATGCTCAATCTAGAAGAGGTTTATAATTATGCCCAGGCCAGTGGAGGTGTGAATCCTGCCTCTCCAGTTACACAAAAGGCCTCAAGTGACGCTGCCAGCAAGATGTCTTGATAAAATAGTGAAGGAAAAAAAACTCAAAGCAGGTTTTTCTTATATAATCACTTTATTGCATATGTTTTTTTAATGGAGAAGTGATTGACATATAACACTGTGCAAGTTTAAAATATACAAAGTGTTGATTTTATACATTTCTGTACTGCAATACGATGACTGCCATAACATTAGCTAACACCTGTATAATGTCACATAACTATCATTTCTTTTTCACCGTGGAGACAATTGAATCTAGTCTCTTTGCAGCTTTGAAGATTATAACATAGTATAGTTGACTATAATCACTATGTTGTGCATTAGATCTACAGAACTGATTGATCTCCTAGTTGCAAGTTTGTGTCCTTAAATAACATCTCCCCAATTTCTCCACACCCCCATCCCTGGTAACCACAAAGACAAAAAGACTTTACGTCTTTATGAATTTGGCTTCCACATATAAGTCATATCATATAGTATTTATCTGTTTCTAACTGGTTCATTTCATTTAGCATAATGCCCTTAATGTCCATCCAAGTTGTTACAAGTGGCAGAATTTCCAAAACATTGTTTTCTTTTGTTTATAACTAAAATAGAATTTCCAAAGTAGGAAACCCTAGGGATCTCACAAAAGCCCACCACATCCCTCTTCTTAGTGTGCCAGGGGAGCAAAACATTAAGTAGTCTACTAGTTTAAAGTAAACAAGAAAAAAGGTATATCTTAGACTTCTAAAAGTAGGTATATTTAGCAAAAAATGGGGTGAAACACAGGAGTTCTTCTCTATTTCATTCTTTGAATGATTTAATTCATTTATATTTACATACATTAGCACACAAGAGAACTCAGAGAATGAAACTAATTATTTTTAAGTCAAGTAGAAACAAACACACAAAATAATGGCAAAAAAAAAAGGAATATTAAAATTGCATTAGGATTTGACTGCAAGTATTTCTAGTAAGGAAATTGAGGTAGGGGCTCATATATCATCTGCGTTTTTTTCCCTCATACTTTATTTTCTTTATAACAAAGAAAAATCTGAAAATGTTACATTGACCTTTCTGAGTGGCTACTAGAAGGCTAATAAAAATGAGAGAAAAAACAAATAATAGTGAGGCGGAGCTCTCAGGGTCTTTTGTTAGGGTTTAGGTGCTTCATCTCCTTACCCTCAGGCACATTCTACAAGGAATTTTGACAAAGGAAACTGGAGGAAAGGTGCTTCCAAAACCATTTCTATTAATTTATTGTAATGTTTAATTGACCTTCTACTGGCAGCAAGTTTTTAAATCTGTGAGTAGTGTCTTGTGCAGCAATTTAAATATCACATGAAAGGAAATCTGAAGCAATATTTCTCTGATTTGTATCTGTGTCACTTGCAATGCCAGAACCTTTATCTCCTTCCTTTGACTAGAAGCTTCCTGAAATATGTGTTAGTATTTGCCTCCTCAACTTCCTCTGCCTACACACTACCTGCCATTCTCTGTTTCCGACAAGTGCGATCTAGCTTCTGCTTCCTAATTCAAAGGCCTATCACTTCTCTGAAACAGCGGTTTCCAAGGTAACATCCGACCCTCTGGTTTCCCAACCTAATGTGCTTTGAAATTCGTATTCATTTGGCCTCTCTTGGCACTTAACTGAGTTGACAACTCCCTTGTTGTGAAACACTTTCCTTCTTTGACTTCTTTGACATTATTTCCTCTTTGTTTTGCTTTTATGACTCTGTGGTCCTTTTTGTATTTGCCTAAGTTTTAATTTTGGAGTCACCTGGGCTACATCCTTGATTTATTTCCTCTCTCTTTTTCTCTTTCTCATTTTATGCTCTCTCTTTCAATAATCTTATATACATGGTGACTCTAATCTCTGTCAACTCCAAAATCCATATTAGTCCATATCTCTCTTCTGGTCCTTAGAAATGTACAACAAAAATTTTATTTAAAAACATATAAATAATTATCCATATTAGTAACTCAAAACTCATATTCTATACATGTACACACATACAGCCATCATCAACAGCAACTTCATTATGAATCATATTTTCTTTATTATTTGCTTTTCTACTGGCCAGTCATCAGGCTGGACACAGGGCTTAAAATTATGTAAAATATACACATGGCCTTCCAAGAGTTACAGGTCCAGCGACCCCATGCTCTCTTTTAGGTTTACCTCTTAAGAGTTACTGTGCCATCTTGGCTTATACCATGCTGTGCTGTACCTGCCTGTTTCCTCATATGCACCTCTCACACACAGTGTCGAAAGGACAGGAATTTCTTCTATCCTGTTTATGTTTATAACTCAATATAGATTTGCTGTCTTAAATAAGTGGATCATCTCAAGAATAAATATTATATGCATTTGATGTAAAAGAAAATTCTTATTTTTTCTCTTGTTTTGTTTTTATAATTCTGTAACTATTCTAACAGATAAAGAATATTTCACTTATTCTTTTAAAGTATGTATTTTATATTTATGATCAAAATGCAAAGCCTCATGTAAAATGCAGGTAACTTTTGGTGAATCTATGAATGAAACTTAGAGAAATATAGCTTCAAACATTAAAAAAAACCCATCATCTTAAAAAGGCATCTAGAATTTTTTTGTTCAGTTTCATCCTTTTATTTAGAAATTTTTACCATATATTTTTATTGGGCTTATTATCATAATTAAAAAACCTATTTATTGATATTAGCTTACACATACCAGGGAAAATAATTTTTAAGTATATTTTATTGATTATGTTGTTACAGTAGTTTCAATTATTTCCCCTTTGCTCCCCTCTGCCCAGTACCCCTCTTCCCTCCAGCAATTCCACCCCTCTTAGTTCATGTCCATGGGTCATGCATGTAAGTCCTTTGGCTTCATTCTTTCCTATATTATTCTTAACTTCCCCCTGTCTATTTTGTACCAATCGATACCATATCCCCATATCCCTGCACCATATCCCCATTTCTCCCCCTCCTCCCTCCCAGCTGATAACCCGCTAAATGATCCCCATACCTATGATTTTGTTCCTATTCTGGTTTGCTTACTTGGATTTTGTTTTTATTTTTTAGATTCAGTTGTTGATAGTTGTGAGTTTGTTGTCATTTTAGTGTTCAGAGTTTTGATCTTCTTTTCCTTAAGTAAGTCCCTTTGACATTTCATATAATAATGGCTTGGTGATGATGAACTCCTTTAGTTTCATCTTGTCTGGGAAGCACTTCATCTGCCTTTCCATTTCAAATGATACCTTTGCTGGATAGAGTAATCCTGGTTGCAGGTTGCCTTTCATCACATTGAATACTGCTTGCTAGTCCCTTCCTGCCGGCAAAGTGTCCTCTGAGAAATCAGCTGATAGTCCTATAGGCACCCTCCCGTAGGCAACTCTCCACCTCTCTCTTGCTGCCCCCAGGACTCTCTCTTCATCTTTCACCTTTGGCATCTCAGTTATGATGCATCATGGTGTGGTCCCCTCTGGGTCCAGCTTGCCCAGGACCCTCCGTGCGAGGGTTCTGTATGTCCATCTCCTTCACAAAATTTGGGAAGTTTTCCTCTTTTTAAAAAAATTCTTGCTTCCTCAATCTGCACTGGTTGACTGTTTTTTTCTTCCTTATGTTCCAAATCATTGATTTGAACCCCGTTTTTCTTCCCTTCACCATTGGTTTTGTGTGGATTTTTCTTTGTTTCACTTAGCATAGCCTTCACTTCTTCTCTTATGCATTTGCCATACTCAATCATATCTGTCAAGCCTGTGAGCATCTTTATCACCAGTGTTCTGAATTCTGCATCTGTTAGGTTGTCTGTCTCCTCATCCGTGAGGTTGGCTATCTCCTCGTCGCTTACTTCTCCAACTGGAACCTTGATCCGCTTCCCCTTTTGGGCCATACTTCTCTGTCTCCTCATTCTGACAGGCTCCTGTGTTTGTTTGCCTCCGCATCCCAAGTAGAGCTGTCACTCCTGTTATGTTGTAAGGGGCAGAGCCTTAGCGATGCATCAGTACAGGGTGACCTGTTTCACCATATTGTGATGCTGTATGTTGGGGAGGGGCCCGAGAGGAAACAATGCTGCCTGCCCAGCACTTGCCCCTTTTCTAGGCATCTCTCCCACTTCCGCACTGGACTGGCACCTCTCTAGCTGCTGCCCTGGCTGTCATTCCCAGAGTGGGTGGGTCTACGGACGTTCTAGGTCTGTGGGGGCCCTTTAAACAGTGGACTCTGCTGAGACCGGCAGTTTCTGCCTCCACCCCAACCCCCACTGGTCTGCATAGTCAGAAGCAATAAGGCTTGATTGTCCCTTGATTTTCCCCAGTGCTGGGACGGTGGGCTGCGGGGTCCGGTGAGGAGCTGGGAGCACTCCCCAGGTGTGCCTCTCGACTTTTTAAAATGTGTGACTGCGCTTTCTGGCGGCCTGCTGCTGCCACCGCTGCTGCCAACACCAGACCACGTCCTCTTCACCCTGGCTCTGCCCCTCCTACCTGTCTGAATGAGTATTTCTTCTTTATATCTTTGTTTGCTGGGCTTCCGTGTATTTTGGTTTTCTGGAACTTCTGGTTGTTTTTAGTTTTGAGGTAGTCGTATTCCTTCTTAGTTGTGGAGGGAGATGCAGCATGTCTGTCTAGGCTTCCATCTTGGCTGGAAGTTCGAAAATCTTGATCATTATTTTTAAGGCCTTCACCTGTGTTAGGGTGTGGGGAAGAAAAATTTTTTCTCCTACATTTTTAAGTACTTCTGGCTAGAATAATAATCAAAATAACATGAGACAGATTAATAGGAAAAAAATCACAAAATTTATTTCATATGTACATTTGGGGATTCTTTTAAGAGTATGAGACCATCTTGAATTAAGATGAAGGGGGAGGGGCAGTGGTTGTGGTTTTGGACTCAAAGGGCAGGAAGGAAATTCACATAGAAGATGGGATAGCAAATGTTTGGTAAATAAATGTTTGCTGAGCCGTCTTTAACAATGGGACACAGAGAGTCTTTGATTAAATAGGTCTTATTGGTTCCTTCCTACACACTCATAGTGATAGCTCCCTTCCTGAAGCAGGTCTTCTATCTAAATTCTGTTAAGCCATTAGAAGAAAAGTTAAAATTTATTTTTTGTTGTTTTTTTCCTAAGTTTTTCATTTCTTAAAAATAACCAGCTTAAAATCATCAAAATCTCAAAGAGGCATATTTTGGGGTAAAAAGCTCTGCTCTCCTTCAAGGGTAAGGGTTTTCTGTAGTCTTTGACATTGTATAAAAATATTGGCATGTTCATATAAGTCCATTTTATGGGATAGGCTCTAGCTTTTATGAAATTCTCAGAGGAGTCTGTTTTATCCAAAATGTTAAGAGCTATAACAACATACACTTTGCTGTATATTATACCTGAAAATTACTAATGAGAGAAAAGTTTTCAGAGAAAATGTCAAATAAATACCTTCAGCCAAAAATAAATCTATTTGTTTTCAAAACTTACACTACACAGAAATGCAAGTTTTCTTGAGGCTGACTCCATGAGGGCATTTTGGGAGGGGGCAGTATCTGAATAGATTCATTTCCAATTTGGAGAATATCCTATGTTCCATTACCACACAGCCCACAACATGCTTGAGATTGCTAATTAGGGTGCAAATTGTGGTGGTATTTCTGGTGACCTGGACATGTGTTCAATAGAAACAGAAATTAGCCCCTCAATTCATTTTATATGGGCCAGAACACATCTGCCAGATGGTTATAGCTCTCAATAACTATTAAAGTGGATCACATTTGAACAAATGGCTTAAATATATAGTGTTTTAAAGCTTATTCTGAAATTTCTAACATATCCATGGAGATTAGTCTTAATGAAAAACTACATTAATCTACCTCATGTATTGTGATTAGCCTGAAATGGATAATTCCTCCTCCTTCCACCAAAGTCAAGCTAAAAGTGCCTTTATCTACTATCATATAATGCTAACAAAACATCTGGGAGATTTATTGATATAAGTGTATCTATTAGGACATGAAAATTAATTCCAATTCCCTGAGGTATCTTATTTTAATTTAAAAAACACGATCCTCTTCTATTAATTAGCATGTTGAAGGAGTAAGTTCGAGATGATTCTAACAAAGCATTTATCTTCTAAAATAATAAAAAAAGCATTAACAATCTCAATCTAATTTGTTTTATACTTTTAATAACAGTCTTGAAATTCCATCCATAGACTCAATATAGCTATTATCTATTATCTCAAATTTAAAGCTTTATTTTGGAGGTGCATATGTATTACAAGTCTCATTATTAGTGGTACCATAGTTTTAATATCATATCTTTCAAAGATTATTAATGTGAGTGCAAATTCATTCCATCTGCTATTATTAAATTTTCTGTTGACTATAAACCTCATATTTATTTCACTCTCTGTGTTTTTCTCATCAACTGGGTATGCCATAGCATATGACCAGGAGGTAAGCCAGGTATACTCTATAAATAACTCTCTCAAACATATAATTTTTGTGTAGTCAAATATTTTACTCTATAGTTCTGTTATTGATATATACTTGTACTTTGAAGCTAATCTTAAATACAGCTAAAACACTTAAAGAAACAATATGATTAACAGATTAAAGTAACATTGCATCTCATATCATACTAAGAATACTACTATAATGGAGCATGCTGGACCATTTAAAATAATTTTGTCTATATCAAATGATGGCGTCAGATGAACTGGATTGTAAAAACCTAAATGACATCATTCTGAAACTCCTCACAGAATTTTTCCATTTACATATTTGTTTTGTTGCAAACATGTTTGTATTCAAATGTATCATAGAATTACTCTAAAATAGAACACTGGAAACTGGAGTATTTTCAATCATACCAAAATACAAGGACAAAATAAATATTTTTGCATATTGTTTCTGTTTTGTAATCTTTCATACTGATCACCTACCCTGTAAACAGTCAGAAAATAAATACTTTAGGCTTTTTTAGCCAAGATTCAAAATAAAAAATATTATGGAGGTCATTATATAACAAGAAAATAGAATTCCATAAATCTTTTTGATGAAATTCAAAATATAATTGAAGACACTTTTTGTTAATATAGGTCTACTATTGAAAGGAATAGGATACTACTTTAGGAATAATATTTCATCTAATAGTGGTTCAAAGTTGGTGTTACCTAGCATCAAAATCAATTGCAAGTATTCATTTGTCAATGTTGATCTATAATGAGATTTTACGTATTTCTTCATGATGTCTTTTCACTGAAATTGGTACTTCCAAATACTTATACTAACCCATGGAAGGCATTTATAGAATTGTTAGATTTTTTTCAGTTGCCTATTAGCATGTCATATTTCAGATTTTTCACTACCAGTTGAAAGTGAGGTAGAAGCTCCTCGTGCAGTTAAAGGAACTTTGCAATGTGGAAATTTCCTTTGAACTTAAAATTATTAGGATTTAGTTTGAGTATGAAAAGTGTATCTCCTACAAAATTGTGTGGTAATAGAGGTGTTTCTTTTTAATCTTAACTTTTGACAACCTAGGAAATATATAAAGCAGCTTGACAAGTATGTACTCACAACTTACTTATGATTCAAACAATATTAGTTATAATCAAAGTAACTTATGCACTATAAATTTTGTATGTAAATACTGTTATCAGTACTCAATTTTGTCTTGTAATTTTACATCAAATTAGTTAAGAAATATTTTCAAATCTACAACAAAATGCAATTTTAAACTTCATTCAGCATTCAAAAACAATAGTGGATGGTGGTTCTTCTTGATCACAAAAATTTTAATCTTGGCTCTGACCTCAAAAAATAACAATAAAATGTCACTGCTAAATTATAGCATTGCTTTGTGGTAGAGCAAGTCAGGGCAGTCAGCTTCTATTTCTGACACACAGTCACAAAATTGATAATGATTACATACATGACAGCCAACAAAAATCACTGTTGACACTACTTGTAGTGGCTTACACAATATAGTCTTTTATTCTTGAGGCACTTATTAACAATAAGTTGTTGTGTGAGATTATATAATATGTGCAAGAGATATATAAGTCTTGTCCAGAAAATGTCCAACCAAAATTGTCAATATAATGAGAATAGTTTTCATTTTTTGTGACACTGATGTAACCTGACAGCCAAGGAGAGTGGACTAGAATGTGTATGCGTGAACAATGATGGAGGTGGTAGATGACGTTGAGTGAGCTTATGTACTCTGTGGCCATTGCATTCAAAATGACTGGGCAAGTAGAGCAATGAATCTGCATCAAATTGTGCATTAAGCTTGAATATTTCTCCATGAAAACTATGTAGTAATTCATAAGGCCACAGCGGTGGGCAACTGGTTATTGGCAGCTTCATCACAACAACACTCCCACTCATGCATCACGTCTCATGCAGAGTTTTTTCATAAAACATCAAATCACCCAGGTGACTCAGCCCTCTCATAGTCCAGATTTGGTGCCCTGTGACTTCTGGCTTTTCCCCAAACTAAAATAACCTTTGAAAGGGAAGAGATTTCAGATCATCAATAAGATTCAGGAAAATATGATTGTGCAGCCGATGGTGATTAGGAGGTCTCAAGGTGCCTACTTTGAAGGAGACTGAAGCATCGTTGACCTATGTACAATGTTTTTTGCATCTTGACCTTTTCCAATAAATGTCTCTATTTTTCATAGTACATGGCTGGATATTTTCTGGACAGACCTTGTATTGCAGGAAACATCTGAGATGGACAAGTAGGAAAGGACTGGAGAAGGGGAGAACCTTCATAGTAAAGCAGTTCTGATTCCTGAGAAGAAAGAAGCTCTTGTATTGTAGTTTAAAGAAAGTCTTGGCTAAGCCAATGGGAAATACTTGAGTCAAAGTCACTCATCAGAGGAGCCCCTTCTGTGTTCCAACTTTTTTAACAGGGAGAAGCCTCTGGGCAGTGTGGCCCTAGCACAGTCATGCTGATAGATTTCAAATGCAACAGCTGAGGCCACCAGTCAATTACATTTTCTTCAGCAATGGATCTGAATGATGCATCTTTATGGTGCCAGTCTAACACTCCACACAGATTTACTTCTCCACACTTACTTAGGGAGAAGTTCCACTATGGGTCCCTTGCATCTGTCTCCCTGAGGGGAAATTTAAAAGAGAGAATTTTGTAGAATGAACTAAAGCCCCAGTCACTACACTTGATCTTGTCTGCCACTGGTACTCATTCCTCTCTTTCTATGCAATCCATTCCTATTCTCCTTTGTTTTCAGATATCACCTCTGCATATTTTAATTACTTACCTGATCTAGTGACCTAAACCTTCATTCCTGAGCATCTCAATGTTTGATGATCATACTTTTCTCAGGTCTGCGTTGCTGCATGTATCTGTTTAATGAGGCAAGGGAGTACCAAGAGTTGCTCAAGTCAATAACTTGGGTTCCACATGTGTTTCTCCTTGCCCCCATTGAGTGAAAAGCAGACTTATCTTCTCCTGCCACTCATTCAGTTACCCCTGTTAGTATGGTAGTTACTATTCTTACCTGATGGTATCTGGATATAAGGAGTCCTGGTAGACAATGTGCCTGGTGGCAACTGTAGCTTATAAAGAAATGGAATCATTGCTGATTCCCTTGGTGAGAGTATAACTTGTTTGGGTTTCAGGATCTCCATCCCTGCACAGCCAAGAACTATAGAGATGGGAAACACAGAATCCCCCACTGGGTCATTGAGAATGATGGTGCATAGGATCACTCTACTTTTTGGTTCCTGAAATTGTGTATTTTTACTATTGGGGACAAGTGACATATTGAGGTCTCCGATTTAATGCACATAACAGATAACAAAGAATGGCATTTTATCCTTTCAGAGAATCGACTCTGAACTGTTGCTGAAGCTGAACCTTTAAAAGCTGTTCTAGCATTCTGTGAGGTTAGCTCTTTCTGGATGGTTTGGTATGTAATAAAACTACTGGATTCTATAGTCCTGGGCCCAATCCATACCTCTTTCACTGCTAAGTAGATCCCCTGGTGTGATGTTAGGCCATGTAAAAACTGTTGTAGACTCTGACCAGTGGTGTCCACGGTGTTGTGGATGTGACGGACAAAATCACAGGGACTGCACTAATCCGGTGGAGAAAAGGGACAGAACAGCCACTCTGTAAATCAGTGAGAGCACCATGACCTTTGCCTGGACAGGCTTTTATCACTTTCTGGGTGGATCACATCAAACAAAGTTACAAATCTCTTTGTAAAGGTTGCTTTAGATCAGAGGTTCTCAACCTGTGGGTTGTGACCCCTTTGGGGGTCAAACAACCCTTTCACAGGGGTCGCCTAAGACCATCAGAAAACACATATACAATTACAGATTGTTTTTGTGATTAATTACTATGCTTTAATTATGTTCAATTTGTAATAATGAAACTACATCCTGCATATAAGATATTTACATTATGATTCATAACAGTAACAAAATTACAGTTATGAAGTAGCAAATAATTTTATGGTTGGGGGTCACCACAACATGAGGAACTACATTAAAGGGTCGTGGCATTAGGAAGGTTGAGAACCACTGCTTTAGATGATTGTTACAATAGTCCCTCTCTATATCGTGGTTCACTTACCAGGGCCTCACTGTATCGCGGGATTTAAAAAAATATTATATTTAATTATTTATCGCAGATTTTTTGCTATATTGCAGGATTTTGTGGTACTGTACACGTATGTTAAACTTATGTAGGTTTAAGAGTGTAGAATATGTTTAAGAACATAAGTAAGTAGTGTTTATAAAAGTGTGGAAAAGGTTAATAAGAGAATGGGAAAGGTTAATAAGGGACTGGGAACGGTTTATGTGTGGGGGAAGGGTTTATAAAGCCTTAAAATATATATAAATACTAAAATAAATGTAAGGTTCTTACTTCATGGATTTTCACCTATCATGGGGGGGTCTTCTCTCTCTCTCTCTCTCTCTCTCTCTGTCTCTCTCTCTCTCTCTCTCTCTGTGTCTCTCTCTCTCTCTCAATTTTGGTGCTGGGTACAGGCTCTTGACTCTGGCCGTGTTCTCTGCATGGACAGGAACAGTTGTGGGACCAGGCAGATGCTGGGCCCACCAGGGGCTTAGGCCCTCTATGGTTGGAAGCTCGCTCCTGGAGGCAGGGCATGCTTCCCTGGGCTCTGCCTCTGGGGCCCTATAATCCACTGCTGCAGAGCAGGGTGTTCCTGGACTGCAACATGGAGACTGTGAGTAGTGCACCCCAGATCCTTAAGGAGAGAGCTGTTAGAGAAAGATGGCAACTCTGAAACCTGCAAGTGTATATTCCAAAGAGGGTGGAGATCTGCTTGCATGAGCAGCTTAAGGACAGATAAGGAAATGGGGGACTTCTGGGCATGGTTTTGGCTTATAGTCTTTTGGGGAATAAGAGAAGTTCTGGATCTCATGGGTGAGAGGAGCTCAGAGCAGGAGTGCTCTCAACCCCTCAAGATTGTACCCTGTTAAATAAAAACTTGTTTCCTTCAACACAAATCATTGGGTCATATATACAGTTGACAAGTGGCTGAACTCCTTTCTGCACAGTTATAAGGCCTATCTGCCTTTCTCTGTGCTGTGATGTAGTACTTTCTCCTTTAGAATGCAACCAAAAAAGAACTGCCAAGGCTTTTACTATTTGGTCATAATGTCCTTTTTGAGTCACACCCATGCAATCTGTCAAATAAAGACACCGCAGTAACTTAGAGGAGTGAAGCTAAAGGAGAAAGAGTATTGTTAAGCATAACCATATCTGCTAACTAGTATTCATGAGTTTGTACAACAGCAATACCTGCTTACCCTGCATTGTTTTCTTCATCTCCAGATGCACACGTGGATACATATGGATATTGGCATTATTTTGTTTACCATTTTCAAGAAGGAAGAATGGATGAAACTCTTGGTAGTGTGATGAGTTGGCTGGGACCCCTGACATTAAAGCAGAGGCCACATATGAAAATGCAGAGAGAGGCATGGCAAGGACAATAAATGAGTGAAAGGAAACCATAATGCCTACAGAATGCTCATCAGCTTCAGTGTCATCAAAGCCAGCAAGAGTGGTAAGAACATTCTCTATCCTGAGGGATGTCACTACTCAGCTCCAGTAGTTCGTAGCCATGGGAGAATGTGGCCCAAAGTTAAATTCTGATATTTAAAAGAAAGTAGAAATGCATTTAAAAATTATCCCAATTTTTAAATATTGAAAATTGATTTTCATTTATGTGTTATACAATAAAAGAAATAGCTAGACATTAGATACAGCCACAGACTGCCAGTTCGTAACTTCATCTTTAGAGTCAGCCAAACCTTAGTTTATTCTTCTTTTGTAACTAGCTATGCAGTTCATGGGCAAATTTCTTAATTTGTTAAAGTCTTTGTTTCAACACATTTAAATTAGTAATAATGATAAATACAGAGTTTTTTTAAAGATAAAGTATGATTATGAAAAAACCCTTAGTACAGAGACATATTCAATAACGCAGTGGCACACAGTAAGGGCTTGAGATATAGTAATAGTAGTATGGTGATGGTGGTAGTAGTAGTAAGTATAAATGTTTACTTCTTGTACCAGGGATCCCAGTGAGATTTATTATTTGTAGTTAGATTATTAAAATGTTACAGTTTTTGGAAAAAAGAATTTACACATTTTTCTCAAGGCAAAACCAGGCAAAACAAACAAGAAAAGAACAAAAAGAAACAAAAAATCCTCTGTAGGTTATTCTTTAAACCCTTGAATTTAAAAAACAAACAAACTGAGACTGCCTGCAAACATCACATCACATGTTTTCTTTTAAAATATGTTAGAACTTTTATGAAATCCACAATTTGGCTACTTGATAGTAAATCTATCAGTTACTAAGACAGAGAATTCATATTCATTAATCATTTTACTTTGAATACTGTAATGTGATTGTATACAACTGCACAATGAATATAATTATGTAGTCTAAAAAGAAGACATTCTGGGAAAGAAAAGCAATTTTGCTGTTTAACTAGATGAGCCATAATTGCATGATTAGCTCTAATATATAATACCATAGGAGAGCTAATCACATGGTTTTGAAAAAAACTTCACAGTTTCTGAAAAACTAAATGATCTTCAGTACTCTCATTGACCATAGAAAATTTTCTTTAAATAACATAATCTACATGGGGTTATTTATAAACTCTTAAGTATGTTAAATAAATATATGCACTGGGACCAGGCAATATAATATCAAAATATTTTGAGCTTTGATATTTGAAAATCTATTTTAAAGTTTCTTGCAAACTCTAGTTGGCTATTTCAATCTGCTTGCCTAGGAAATTATTTCAAATTGTAGGTTTCAAAGTAAGCAAAAGACATACTTCATAAATAGAATGAGTTTTCTAACAGGGGACTCCCTTTTCAATTCATACATTAATCACCTTCATGGAACTCTATTTTATTCAATCCACACAGTCCTAAATAAAAACAAACTTATGTCCCTTTCTTCTGTAAGAATCCTCTGAAGTCCAGCCACTATTTGTAATGGAAATAAAACTGGAAATAACTATCTATTAATCAGGAATTGGTTGAATAAACTATAGTATATCCACATACATTTGAGTACTATGGAGTACTATGTAGCTGTAACATTTCTCTCTCTTTTTCTCTCAACTTCATTGAATATACTTTGTTCTATGCATTTGACTTTTTTAACCACCTACATATTTCAATAACGATAAAGCAAATTTAAATTTGAAAATTCAATTACTAAAAATCAGACTCAATATGTAATAAATGAATCTAATTGTGTATTTCTATGTGGTATAACCACATAGAGAGTAGAAAGGTCCTTTTCTCCTAATGATTTAGACTTTCCTTAAACTTGCTTTTATAGAATAATTCCAAGTTTTTTGCTGGATTCATTTGAAAATAATTCATTTCCTACCATTTGGGATATTTCCTGGGTCAATGTGACCTACAGGGAATACGTAAATGCTTGCCCACCCCCATCATTCATGATTCTTCCTGCTGGATTTTTAAAAACGTTCACACATCTCTGATGGAGAATCAGACACCAGCTCCAGCACTCCATGAGCTCCAGAAATCCCAGATCAAGTTCTCAAAGTGGGTGGGTTTAACCCCTCCCACTTGTTTTGAGATGGGTAAGGAACATTTTCCCCCTTTTATAGGGCTGGCAGATTGCCTGGCCCTCCTACAATTATCTCCAAAAATGTGTTCTCTCCCAGTCATCCTTGACTCACTCTCCTCACTGCCTTTTCTATACCTTTTTTTTTTTTTTGTGGGTGATGGGCTAAGTATTCTGTCCATTTTGGGATCATTACTTACCAAGTTCAGCAAAGCTGCCCTCATCCCTCTTTTATCCTCTTGTGTTTGTCAGCTTTGGAGCTTCAGCTGAAAGTAAAAGCCCAGGTATTATAAGCAAATGGTTGAAAGGTCCTGGTCAAATTTCTACAAGAGTCAACAGCTGACTAGACTACAGACTGCCATTATTGGGCTACTCAACCACCTTAATGAATATATGCTTAATAGAATAATTTATGTGATTAGTGATAAAGTCATATGTTATTTTTGTGAAGTACCAATTAAAGAATAATATAAATTTTATCGGAATGACATGGAGAATTTCTTTATTGCTTGTGAAGCTCCCACATATCCCAGAGTCAAGAGAATAGAAAGAGATGGAAAATGCCTGATCCTCAGTTTAACCATTAGGGAAAAAAAATGGATAATACCTATAATGTTAATAAAATGTCAGGAAGTAGATATAAAAGCATATAAATTAAAAATAATAAATTACAAAAAGGAAAAAGGAGGTAAAAAATTGGGGATGACTTCACTGGGGATTAAGTAATAAAAGTGGGTGTATTAGCATTATCTTGCCCTTAAATTTACATTACAAAATAAACCTAAAACAAATGGAAAAAATAAAATTAGTCTAAGAATCTGCTCTCAGGGAAATCATGACTGCAATGAGTAAATATTTAGGTTAGAAATTTTAGCTAACTATTATATTAATGAGCAAATAGTGTATGAAAAACAATGCAATAGAGAAATAAAAAGAAAATTAAAAATATGACTGGTGCTCATTATGTGAAAATGTCTAAACCAGCTGAACCTCAAACACTGTATGATGCCTTTCAAAGCTCATGTTTACTCCAAGTAGACCCTTTATTATCTCCTGAATACCCTAGTAATGACTAACCTTGTTTGATACAATCTAGGGTGATGCATGAAAAAGTTTAATTAGAAAGGATAATTAAGTTAACATCTAAATTATCAGGAAAATGCTTATATACAAATAAATACATGATATATGTATAGAGGAGAATTAAATATACTTGCAACCTTGCAAGTTAAATATTTTCTTCATGTCTATCAATTAAATCAGGTGTATATTTGATCTATATTATGAAAGAATGCACTCAGAAATTGGAGGCAACTTTTTATTGAGAAGAAATTCCTTCAAAGAAAGTCCTTTTCTAAACAAAAACATATTAAACGTATTGACTCAGAATTGAGATAGTTAATATTGGATATAAACATTAGGTAGTTTAGGCTATATAGTATATTTACTCAATAGCAAAGTTGATATTGTGGTCGACTTCCCAACATCTGTGCATCCCTCACACACAGTGTAGCTGTCATGCGTTTATAAAATTGTCTAAACCCAAGAGCAAACACTTGAAGGGTCCAAGGCAACCATGAAAATTCTGCTCCTGTGTTTGGAAACTCAGGCATAAGCCAGCCAGTGTATTGCCATTTTCCCCTAGTGACAAAGGTTAGTTTAATATGGCATGCAACCAAGAGGCCTAATCCATCCAATAAAATGGAATTTTGTTGTGGTCTGAGGGAGGAGGTGTTGTCTTTCTCTTGAGCTGGTCATGAATAAAGAAACATGTAGCTTTGATTGGTACTGGTAACTATCTTAAAACCAGAAGGGTGAAAGCTGCCTTAGGTTGAAGCCATTGATGGCAGAATGGAGAAACCAAAAGAGTGAGCCCTTAATGACATGGTAGAACAGAGAGCTTATTTAACTCTGGACTGCCTGTTATGTAGGCCAGTACACACCTTTTTTTGTTTAGGCCACTATAAATTGGCTTCTGTGTAACACGCGGCCAAAATTATACTAATGAATCTGTTCTTAAGGTAAAAGTTTGGTTCTCTTATATGAAGTAGTTGCCATGAAACAGCTAACACTCATTACACTAAAATAAATACTATGTATTTTATTATTTACTTGATTTTGCATGAATGAACTTAATTTGGTTATGCCATCCTTGTGGAAAAATACAAAAAAAGACTGGTTCTATCTTGGTATTCAGTGGGTTGCAAATGAACAATAATACTTAAACAATAGCTTCCTTTTTATAAGGTCCATTCCATATTAGAATAAATTAAGACCCTTCTTTAAAAAAAAAAAAAGCAACTAACACTTATCAAGTGCTTATTATAAGCCAGGCGTTGTACCAAGAACTTACCATGCATTAAATAATTGTACACTTGAAGGCTATATAATTTTATTAACCAATGTCACCCCAGTAACTTCAATTAAAAAAAAAAAAAAAAAAGTCAATGGCTTCATGCATCCTGCAAAATGAACATTAAGTCTTCAAGCACCGATTTGTCAGAAAGTATCTACTGATTTTAACTTTATTTATTTTTGCTTTTTCATATGATACACTGACAAGAACTATAAATATTTATAATTTAAAAACGGGGGGAGGGCATTCATAATAGAGCCACCTAGTGGTAAGAAGCATAAGATATGAAGACAATAATTATTACATATTTTGAGATTTCAGAGCAATTTTATAAAATAATAAGATAAGAGAGAATTGTATTTCTATAATATACAGATAATACAGAATATATAAATTGTATAACTATAATTATTTGGAAATATATAATACTAGTAAATTATGAGGATACCAATTATTTGTATATGTGCACTTCTTATTGGCAATAAACAAATTACCCTGTACAAAATTTCTATGACCCTTTCCCTATTTTCTCCCTACGACAATGGGTCAGTAGCACAAAACTTAATGTTTGCTTCTTTACATCTTATTTGTCTTGCATGTAGATTAAAGTTATTGATATTTCCACAGGTTCTTTATGGAAGAACACTGGTCAAGCATCCTAAAATTTCTAGTTGTCTATGAATTAAAAGAAAATTACTAATATCAACATTTTTTGTGAAATACATTTCTTTTTAGGAATACTTTGAAACATCAATAGTAACAAGAAAATACACTATTATTTCACCAATACAGACAAAATATATATAGTGGTCCTCTATTATATTTTGTTTTGTTAATAAAACCATACAAGTTTCAAGTGTAAAACTCAACAAAATATCATCTGCCGTCAAACACATGCCCCTCTGAGAGCTGTCAGTCTGTTTTATATATCCATATTTCAGTTTCAATTTTGTTTGTCAGTTTATTTTGTTCATTAGATTCAACATATCAGTGAAATTATATGGTATTTGTCTATCTCTACTGGCTTATTTCACTTAGCATAATATTCTCCAGGCCCATCCATGCTGTCACAAAATGTAAGACTTCCTTATTTTTTATGGCCAAGTAATATTCTGTGTGTAAATGTACTGCAGCTGTTTTATTCAGTCATCTATTGATGAGCACTTGGGCTGTTTCCAGATTTTGGCTATAGTAATTAATACTGCAATGAACATAAGAGTGCATATATTCTTTCAAATCAGTGTTTCAGGTTTCTTCAGATAGATTCCCAGTAGTAAGGCACTTCTATTTTTAAATTTTTGAGGAAACTATCCTCTCTTCCACAGTGGATGCACCAATCTGAATTCCCACAAACAGTGCATGAGGGGTCCTGATTCTTCACAACCCTGCCAGCACTTGTTAGTTGATTTATTGGTAGTAGCCATTTTGACCTGTGTGAGGTGATACTTCATTGTGGTTTTAATTTACATTTCTCTGATGATTAGTGACAGTAAGGAGTTTTTCACATCAATTGGCCATCTGTGTGTCCTCTTTGGAGAAGTGTCTATTCATGTCCTTTGCCCATTTTTTAATTGGGTTGTTTGTTTTCTTGGTGTTGAGGTGTACAAGTTCTTTATGCATGTTGGAAATTAACCCCTTATCATTGAGTTAATTCGTCTTGTATCATTGGCAAATATATTTTCCCATTCAGTGGGTTGTCTTTTCATTTTATTGATGATTTCTTTGCTGTGCAAAAGCTTTTTAATTTGGTATAGTACCATTTGTTTATTTTTTTTCTTTATTTTCCTTGCCAGGGGAGAATTATCAGCAAAAAGGTTGCTATGAGAAATGTCTGAAATTTTATTGCCTAGGTTTTCGTCTGGGATTTTTATGGTTTAGTGACTTACATTTAAGTCTTTAATGCATTTTGAGTTTATTCTTGTGTATGGTGTAATCTGGTGATCTAGTTTCATTTTTTTGCATATACTGGTCTAGTTTTCCCAACACCATTTATTGAAGAAGCTGTCTAGCATGTTGTATGTTCTCGCCTCATTTGTCAAATATTAAATGACTATAAAGGTTGGGGTTTATTTCTGTACTGTTGTTCTGTTCCATTGATCTATATACCCATTCCTGTGCAAGTATCATGCTATTTTGAGTACCGTGGCCTTTTAGTATAGTTTAATATCGGGTAGCCAGATACCTCCAATGGTGTTCTTTCTCAAGATTGCTGAGGCTATTTGGCGTATTTTGTGTTTCCACATAAATTTTTGGAATATTTGTTGTAGTTCTGCAAGATATCTGTTGGTATTTTAATAGGAATTGCATTGAATCTGTGGATTGCTTTCAGTAGTATGGACATTTTAATGGTGTTACTTCTTCCTATCCATGAACACAATACATGCTTCCATTTATTTGTATCTTGCTCAATTTTTTTCTTCAGTATCTTATAATTTTCTGAGTACAGGTCTTATACCTACTTGGTTAAATTTATTCCTATGTACTTTATCCTTGTTGTTGCAAAAGTAAATGGGGTTGTCTTAATTTCTCTTTCTGATAGTTTGTTATTGGTGTATAAAAATGCCACCAATTTCTGAATATTAATTTTGTAGCCTGCTACTTTGTCAAATTCATTTATTATATCAAGTAGGGGTTTTTTTGGTGGTGTATTTAAGATTTTCTCTATACAGTCTCATGTCATCTGAGAATAATTGTTAGGTAAGATAGGCAGTAAACTAAGGCAGGGAGGAGGAGGGAGACATGTCTCACCTATTGACTCATCAGTCCTGAGTCTGGTCTGATAAGATTGCTGGGCATTTGAATGTCACAAACAGGGATAGCACAGAAGGAGGGGAGTCCTTGAGACTCTATACTGGGAAAGGGAGCCTCTGTAGCAATTTCACTAACAAAGACAAAGAGTCTTTACTAGCTGAGAAAGAAAGCATTTGTTGCTGTACATTATTCCCAAGGTTTAGAAGGGGAAGAAGGAGGGAGAACCAAAAAGCTGACCAAAGTATATAACACCCGAATCACAAAAGTCAGTGCACTTGGATTAGTTGGGTGCCTACTTGTAGCTTTGGCTCAAATGTATAGAATAAACTTACTAACAAACTTACTAACAAATTTATTTCCTCATTCAGACTAGGTGGGTGCCTGCCTGTAGTTCTGTGCTCATGTATGTTTTGTAAATAAACTTACTATTTCATTTCTACTATACATGTTTATCTTTCACGAAAATTCACCTCCTGCAAGCAAGACAAAACTGAGGACCAAGCTCATAGTAGGGTTGTTCTTGACCTGGGTCTCTCCCTGGTAACATATTGTCAGCTTTACTTCCTCCATTCCAATATAGATGCCTTTTATTTAATCTTCTTGTCTTATTGCTATGGCTAAGACTTCCACTATGATGTTGAATAAAAGTGGTGGTAACAGACATCCCTGTCTTCTTCCTAATTTTAAGTTTTTGCCCATTGAGTGTGATGTTGGCTAAGTCTGATATATAATCTTTATTATGTTGAGGTATGATCTTTATATTCTCACTTTGCTGAGAGTTTTTATCAAAAATGGGCACTCGATTTTATCAAATGTTTTTTTAATCTATTGATACAATCATATGATTTTTATTCTTTATTTTGTATTTATGTGAGGTATCACATTTATTGATTTGCAAATATTATACCAACCTTGCATTCTTGGAATAAATTCCACTTGATCATGGTGTATGATCTTTATAATGTACTTCTGAATTTGTTTCCTAACGTTTTGTTGTGGATTTTAGCATCTATGTTCATCAGAGATATCGGCCTATAATTATCTTTCTTTGTTGTCTTTCTTTGATTTTTTGTATTAGGATATGTTGGCCTCATAAAAAGAGCTTGGAACCCTTCTCTTCTCTTGAATATTTTGGAATAGTTTGAGAAGGGTAGTTGTTAGTTCTTTGAATGTTTGGTAAAATTCACCTGTGAAGCAATCTGGACCAGGGTTTCTGTGTGTCAGTAGTTTTTTGATTACTGCCTCAGTTTTGCTAGTTTTTCTTGGTCAATTCAGGTTTTCTGCTTCTCCCTGATTCAGTTTTGGAAGATTGTATGTTTCTAGAAATTTATCCATTTCACAAAGGTTGTTCAATTTCTTGGCATATAGTTGCTCATAGTAATTTCTTACAATCCTTTGTATTTCTGTGGTATCAGTTGTTACTTCTTTTTCATTTTTATTTTACTTATTTGGGTCCTCTCTTTTTTTTTTCTTGGTAAGTCTGGTTAACAATTTGTCAGTTTTGTTTATGTTTTCAAAGAACCAGCTCTTGGATTCACTGATCCTTTGAGTTGTTATTTTTTTAGTCTCTATGTCATATAATTCAGCTCTGATATTGAATATTTCCTTCCTTCTATTCACCCTTGGCTTTTTTTGTTGTTTCTTGAGGTCTTTCAGTTGTAAGGTTAAGTTGTTTATTTGAGATTTTTCTATCTTCTTTAGGTAGGCCTATATTGCTATGAATTTCCCTCTTAGGGACTGCCTTTCCTGTATCCCATAGGTCTCTAGCTGTGTGTTTATTTTCTTTTTTTTCTAGGTACTTTTTTATTTCTTTTTTGATCTCATTGTTAATTCATTCATTATTTAATAACATGTTACTCATCCTCCATGTATTTGCATGTTCTGAGGTTTTTACTTGAGGTTCTCTAGTTTCAAGACATTGTGATCTGAGAAGAAGCTTTGTATGATTTCTATTTTCTTGAAGTTATTAAAGCTTGTTTTCTGTCCCATTATGTGGCCTATTCTTGAGAATGATTCATGTGCATTTGAGAAGAATGTGTACTTTTCTTCTTTGGGGTAAAATGTTCTATAAATATCAAATAGGTTCATTTGATCTAGTTTTCCATTCAATTCTGTAATATTTTTATTAATTTTTTGCTTGGAAATCCTATCCATTGTTGACAGTAGGATGTTAAAATCCCCTATAATGACTGCATTGCTTTCTATTTCTTAAAGTCCTTCAATATTTTCTTATATATTTAGGTGCATATATGTTTACAAGTGTTATATCCTCTTGTTGGATACTCCCTTAAGTATTATGTAGTAACTTTATTCATATCTTGTTATGGCCTTTGTTTTGAGGTCTATTCTGTCTGATATAAGTAAAGCTTCCCACATTTTTTCATGTTCATTTGCATGGAATATTTTTTTTCCATCCCTTCACTTTCAGCCTGTTTATATCTTTTGTTCTGAGTTGGATCTCTTGTAGACAGCGTATATGTGGGTTGTGTTTTCTTATCCATTCAGTCACCCTCTGTCTTTTTTTTAAAGTATATTTTATTGATTATATTGTTATAATAGTTCCTATTTTTTCCCCTTTGCTCCCCTCTGCCCAGCATCACCCCTCCCCCAGCAATCTCCCCGTACCTTCTGTCTTTTGACTAGAGCATTTAATCCATTTACATTTAAAGTTATTATTGATAGGTACTTATTCATTGCCATTTTCCCCCTTTGTACCTGTGTTCCTCTCCCTCTCTCTCTCTCTCTCTATTTTTCCTTCTTAAGGCAGTCTCTTTAGCAACCCTTTCAGTGCAAGCTTGGTGGAGATGTACTCTTTCAGACTTCTTTTGTTTTGGAAGCTATTTATTTTGCTTTCTATTTTAAATGAGAGCCCTGCTGGATAGAGTAGTCTTGATTACAGGTCGTTGTCTTTCATTACCTGGAGTATTTCATGCCAATCCCTTCTGGCTTATAGAGTTTTTGTTGAGAAATCAGCTGATAGCCTTATTGTAGCTTTCTTGTATGTTGCTTGCTGTTTCTATCTTGCTACCTTTAAGATTATCTCTTTGTCTTAAAATTGTTTTTTTTTGTTATGATATGTCTTGAAGTGGGTCTCTTTGGATTCATCTGATTGGGGTCCTCTGTGCTTCCTGAAGTTGTGTGACTTTTTCCCTCAGCTAGTTAGGGAAGTTTTCTTTCATTACTTTTTCAAACAGGTTTTCTATACCTTGCTCCTTTTCTTCTTTTGGAATCCCTATGATGCAGATATTATGTTTCATGTTCCTATCATGGTTCCTTTTGAATCTTTTTTTTCATTTTGTTGCACTAACTTGGTGTTTTCTTCTACTTTCTCTTCCAGCCATCTTGGAACATCCCCCCATTTGTTTATTGTTGCCTTTACTTCCCTAGCCTTGGGGTCAAATTCATAAAATGTTCTTTAGAACCCTTTTTTGCTATATCTTTTCTGTTATTTCAATGATTCACCACTCCCTGAATTTTCTCTTACTTCTGTAAGAGGGTAAGGGAGAAGTGGGGACTTATTGAAAGAAGGTGGAGGGATTAGGCAAAGAACATATGTGAATAACCCATGGATGTGGATAATGGTATGAGGATTGATTGTGGGAGTGGGGAGGTGGGCTGAATGGAGGGGGAATGGGGAAGAGTGGGACAACTGTAATTGCATAAACAATAAAATACTTAAGTTAAAAAAATAAAAGAAAACCACATTAGGCCCCACAATGAGATTTCCAGTTTTATTTTTCATTTATATGGTAAAATGTTGCCATCTTGTGGCTAGTTCATCTATCGCACCTTTCTTTTTCCTCTGGGATAGGTTTTTTTTTTTTTTTTTTTTTTTTTTTTTTTTAATATGATGCTTGAGTGTTCGGGGGCAGATATTATGTCTATTAGGGGGTCATTATTTTAATTAAATAATAAAATTTAAGCATAGTAATTTAAAAATAGAATTAAAGTAACTTTACTGTTATTGTCAGACAATGGGACTTTAATCTGTATCTTCTAGGTCTCTCAGAAAATTTTCTTTTTTGTGGGCAGATTATTCAAATTACAAATTTGAGTCCAGGTGATTTAAAAAAAGTTTGTACCTACTCTGAAAGTGACCACAAGTTACCAAAATGTCCATATATTTGTATATAATTTAGGAACTCTTTCTAATGCATATCCTATTTTAAACAATAGGGGGCATTATGATATCATGTTTTGGTTTTCTTTATGAAGGCAAACTTTATTTCATAATAAAATCTTGGGTTTTCTTCTTGATAAGAACAGTTCTTTCAATTCAAAAGTACATTGTTGTATTTTGACAGTACTGGCAATGAGTATGAGCCTTATTATATATCCTTGAGGGATATAATTTCTTAAGAGAAAATATTATGCTAATTTGTCACTGTTTCAATATATGCGCACATTTATAAATTTATATAAAATCCAAATCAATTTATATTTAATCCTAATATAATAGTTTTAATACATACATGCTTATTCATTAAACTGAGAAATGTTGCTGTATTCATGTGTTTTTAAATCAATTTTTTCCACTATGTGTTATCATGGATGCACATTTTTTTAAGTTAAACTTTATGTAAGGTTGAAAAATGATGAAACTATGTTCTTAGCATTATAAAATTTTAAAATATTTAGATAACTCAGGTATATATTGTTAAAACAAAAATATTTTCAAAGTTAGTGATCTTCTGAAATTAATTAAGGTGTTCTTTTACTATTTGAGTATTTTATCTTTTCAAAGTTTACACAGTTTCACACTGAATATAGAATGAAACAGGATTTAGTAGATTAAATACTTAAATTCAAAATTCTGTTTTCAATGGGAGACTATCTATTTCAATAAAAGGCATCTCTTTCAGGTTTCATGAAGCAGATATAAGGAAACAAGATAAAGCAACTTTTTAAGACCATAATTTGTCTCTATTCAAAATTGTGTAACAATTGTCAATATTTTCTTTCAACCTGTGTTGAAGTTATACGCATATATATACACACACACAAATGTTATATTACTACATTCTATCTCTTTATAAAAAATTAAAACGTTAAATAATAGTCTAAAGTCAGCTTTTAATTTGCTTCCCCAGTTTCAGCTCTCTTTGTCAGGTAAAGGTAATCATCATAGTGAATTTGTTATATACACTGAATTTTTAATGATTTGGGTAAAGGTAACTATTATATATCTTCATTGCATATTTGTAGGCATTAGGAACCACACTGAACAAAATTTTTATATCCTTAAAAAAAATCATGTTGATAGCTCTAAATTAGTCATGGTAAGAGTATTTACACCATGGGAATCAGAAAATTCCACAAATCTGGGATTTATTTATTTTTCCCAGAAAGCTTGAGCTTATTACCAGTAGTCCAATAGTTTTGTTTGTTTGCTTATTTGTTTGTTTTTTATTTATTTATTTATTCATTTATTTATTTAGATTTAGGATTTGTCTTTCTTTTTTAAAAAATTAATTAGTTTGTTTATTTTTTTTAGAGAGAGGGGAAAGGAGAAAGAGAGGGAGAGAAACATCACTGTGTGGTTGCCTCTCATTTGCACCCCCAACTGGGGGACCTGACGTGCAACCTAGTCATGTGCCCTGACTGGAAATCAAACCAGTGACACTTGGCTCGCAGGCCAATGCTCAATCCACTGACCCACAGCAGCCAGGGTGTTTGTTTGTTTTTAAATTTGGGACCACTCTTGGTGTTTTGGTTAGAACAAATCTTTTCATGCAAGGTTGTCCTCCTACTGCAGAAAGGTTAGTATTTTTGGCCTCTGCCCATGAAATACCAAAATAGCAAATCCTAGTCACTGAAACCACTAGAGGGATGACTAAGCAATATGTGGCAGTACAATAACGAAGTATTAATGAAGCAATAAATTCAAAGGGCCGAGTTAGACACAAAAATAGTGTAACAAGTCAGGCTTAGAAAAATAAATTGGGACTGATAGCGAAAGGGATGTAAATTATCATTGTCTACTTCTTGGGCACATTGTTAGTCTGCTTATTGATAGGACCAGAATGTAGAGAGATGGAAAACAAGGAAACCATTTATGAAGTTGTAATATATATATATATATATATACCTATCTTTTAATTTGCCAACCAATAGCATTCTTTCTCTTCTGATAGCATTATACTTCAAGTGACCTCTTCTCTCCAGAACTGGCTGCCTGGTATGATGGCCACGAGCGCTCAGAATGAGGCCAGTGCAGTTGAGGAACTAAATTTTTAATTGAATTGATGTATATTAGAAATGTAAAATATACACTGGACTTAGAAAACTCTCAAAAAATAAGGCAAAATATTTTTTAATAATTATTTTAATAAGGTATTAAAATGACAATATTCTGGATATGTTGGGATAAATTATATTATATGCTATAATTAATATATTAACTTCACTGAATTCTTTCTACTTTTTAAAACATGGCTACTCTTCAACAGAACATTTAAAATTACATATGTAGCTCACATGTTATTTCTATTAGTGCTGCTCTAGAAAGATCATTATTTTCATGCTAAACCCATGCAATTCTGACCTTTTTGATTTGTAGCTGCTCTGGAGGTAGGAAGTGATGTAGCCCTGGCCAATCAGAACACTGTGTCTCATCTTTTTTAGGGACATTTACATGGCCTAATTTCAATCAAAGAGAACGAGGCACAAATTTTAGCACAAACTGCTGGGAAAGAATGTATCTCTCTCTGTTTCTTTTTTCCAAATTATATACATACTTTAAAAATTTTTAGAATATTCTTAACATTCTATAAAATACCTTCAAAATAACACTTTTAATGATTGCATATTAACATATTATCAGATGCTTTGGTTGCTTTTAATTTTTTTAATTATTGATGGTATTAGAGATGCCCCCCATTTCAGCCTCATTTGCCCCCTCCACCAAGCTCCCCTCCCCACCCTGGCCTTCACCACATTGTTGTCTATGTCCATGGGCTAGGCATATATGTATATATGTTCTTAAGCTAATCTCTCCTAATCCCCTAACTCCCTCATCTCTGAGCTCTGTCAGTCTGTTCCATGTATCCATGCCTCTAGTTTTATTTTGTTCATCAGTTTATTTTGTTTATTAGATTCAACATATGAGTGAGATCATATGGTACATATTTGTCTTTCTCTGACTGGATTATTTCTTACTTATTTATTTGTTTATTTATTTATTTTGGGGGGGAATCCCGCTCTGTAACAATTCCTTCCTCTCAGACTTAAGACCCTTTATAATCTTATAAAGATCAATGAGCGAAGGTCTCATACTCCTCTAGCTGCTTCAAGCTGGACATGGTCATCGTCCTACCTACCCTTGGGTCCAGAAATCCCTAATAAGAGTGGGGGTGTGGAGGGGAGGGTGGCCTTCCCACATGGGGAAGGTTCGTGCAGACTCCAGGTCAGTTGGCGGTCCCTGGTTTAACAAGCTGGCATCCTTGTTATATTCTGGGGGCAACAGATTTGGCAACAGGGTTAAAAGACATCATTAAAACCATAACCACTAGATGACAAAAGGCAGGAATTAATTTTTCAATGTCCCACATTAGGAAAAAAAAAGGCTTCTTTGGAGGAAGGTGTGCAAGTCATGTCACACCTATCCAAAGCCTTTTTGCCCACTATACTTAGTTTGGGCTGAAGGGACTATTTTAGGTTTCCCCCTCTCAAACCTCTGGACCCTTTTGGTCCAAGCCATTAGGATAGAAAAGAGAAACCAGTTTTAAAGTGAAGCCCACAGACCACCCCATACTTCACTAACCCAGCTATTTAGTTCAGCCAAACCATTGTGTCTCAGGAGGCAGCAACACAGACAGGATTAAGTGAGGCCTATATGTACAGATAGTCACTCAGGTAATGAGATCATAGGCTTATGCCCTATGAAAACAGAACACAAATATTAATTTATGTGACATAGCCCACAAATCAGTCTTTAAATCTGTGAGACTGTCTTATTGGGAAGACATCCAGTTGCAAGGTATTTGACATTCTTCTTGCCTGAAAATTAAGCATCTTTGATGATGTCACAGACTAGTTTAACTTTCAAATGAAAACAAACTTTAAATAAAAATAAACTTTAAAGACAGCTGTACTAGTTTATAGTTTAACACTGAGCATTGTGATTTTCCTTGAATTGCAAGTTTTCTCCTTAAGATTACCCTCCTTGTCATTAAAGGGACTGCATTAAGTCCAGTTTTAATTTATCCTCTATATTTGCATAAACACAACAAGAGCAGCAAATGATTACATATGATCTTTAAGTCTGCTTTGCTGGGACTTACACAAGAACCTTTAAGGTGACTCTGAACCTGCCCTTCAGGGCACAGAATCTGACAGAATTATTTCAGTAAGCATAATAACATGGGAATATATCCTAAGAATCCCCAAACACCAATATATACATTCCTATGATCATAGCAGTATTATTTACAATAATCAAGATCTGGAAACAGCCCAAGTGCTCATCAGTAGATGAGTGGATATAAAAGATGTGGTACATTTAAGCAATATACTACTAAACACCTACTAAAAAAAAAAAGAAAAGAAAAGGAACTTTTACCTTTTGTCACAGCATGGATGGACCTGGAGAATGGTTCTCTTTTTCTTTTTTTAAATGTGTTTTATTGATTATACTGTTACAGTTGTCCCAATTTCCCTTCCCTCTGCTCCCCTCCACCCGGTGGCCCCCCTCCCTCCAGTTGTCCCCACCATATAGTCCATGTCCATTGGTTGTGCATATAGTTCTTCTCAGCCTCTTCCTATCTTCTCCATTCCCTCCTGCTATGCTTCTTAATTCCTGTACCATCTCCCTCCCTTTCCCCCTTCCCTCTCCCTGCTGACCTCCCCCCAATATGCTCCCCATACCGATAGTTCTTTTTCCACTCTCGTTGCCTATTTAGTTTGCCTTTGTTTCAATTCCCTAGCTTCTGTTGTTGTTTCTTGTGATACAGTTTTCATTTTAGTGTTCATAGTTTTGATTCTCCTTTTTCTAAACTAGTCCTTTTAACATCTCATATAACAGTGATTTGGATCTAACAAACTCCTTCAGTTTTATTTTGTCCTGGAAGCACTTTCTCTGCCCTTCTCTTCTGAATGACAATTTCGCTGGATAGAGTATTCATGGCTGTAGGTTTTGGATTTTCATTACTTTGAATATTTCTTGCCAGTCCCTTCTTGCCTGCAGGGTCTCCCTTGAGAAGTCAGCTGATAGTCTAATTGGGACCTCTTTGTACATGATTCTTTTCTTCTCTCTTGTTGCTTTTAAGATTCTCTCTTTAGTTTTAACTTTTGACATTTTGATTATAATGTGTCTTGGAGTGGTTCTCCCTGGGTCCAGTTTTTCTGCAACTCTCTGTGCTTCCTGGACCTCTAAGTCTATTTCCTTCCCCAAGTTTGGGAAGTTCTGCTTTATTATATTT
This sequence comes from Furipterus horrens, assembly GCF_987537825.1. NCBI lineage: Eukaryota > Metazoa > Chordata > Mammalia > Chiroptera > Furipteridae > Furipterus > Furipterus horrens. The sequence continues at coordinate 58,147,642 of NW_028327171.1, forward strand.
TCACTTAATTTTTCAATTTCTAGTTCTTCTTCTTCGCCCTCTGGCAAACCAATTATTCTTATGTTCAGTCTCTTGTAGCTATCCCAGAGGTTTCTGATCCTCTCCTCATTTTCCTTGCTTCCTGTTTCCTCTCTCCACACTGGTTAACTGTTTGTTCCTTCTCTATGTTTCGGTTTGTTGATTTGAACTCTGGATTTTATTTCCTCACCATCTGTCTCGTATGTGGTTTTGTTCTTTTCAGTATGAATGTTTTTCAATCCTTTCTCGTCTTTTTCCAAATCTTTTGTTAATTCTGTAAGCCACCTGATAACAATGGCCCTGAACCGAGCCTCTGACAGGTTTCTTATTTGTTCATCTGTCAGACTCTTCATCTGTCGCCTGGTGAGCTGCGCCACTGGGATTTCTATAGTTGTCTGCCTCATTTTGACAGATTTGTGTTTTGCTTTCTTGGGCTGGCTATGGGGGGTGGAGCCTGTGTACTCGTCACAACCCAGTGACCAGCAGCCATCCACAAACTTTTTCGCTGTGCTGTGGCCCTTTGTCATCACTGCCCAGCGACTGGTGGTGATCCGCAACCTATTTTGCAGCGCTGTGGCGTTTTGTGTGGGGGCGGGGGTCCAAGATGGATTCCTGCCATTATTCCACTAGGAGACCGGGATCCGTCCTCCTGCCCTCTGGGCCTCACCGTCCAAGGCGATGTGGTGGCTGCTTTTCCCAGCGTTGGGGTCCGAGCTGCTGGGGCTCTCCACTGCAGCCGGGATTGCTCTCCCTGCCGCTGTCCCTGGTGCTACCGCAAACAGCACCGCCCACCTTCGCTCTTCTTACCTGCCCGAAGAGCGCCACTGGTTTATAACTTTGTACATTGGGCTTCCATGTAGTTTTATTTTCTGGAATTTCTAGTTATCTTTTGTTTTGAAGTATTGTATCCCTCTCTAGTTGTAGAGGGAGACCGAGCGTGTCTGTCTAAGCCTCCCTCTTGGCTGGAAGTCTCTGGTTCTCTTTTTTTGATGGACTTGAAGCTGTTGGTTAGAAGTCTAGAGTTGGTAGCAGCCATATTAACCCCTTAAGGAAAATGCTGGGTTGGAAATGAAGCTAACACTGGAATGCAGAGCCAAGAAGTAAGGAGAGAGACACTGAAAACTGGAACTTTTAGTTACTTTGATTAGGTAAGACCTTTTTGGCTGGGGCTTCAGCAGTGGCAGTGGTGATGGAAAATACCAGATCTAAGACTCACTGCAGTGACAATGGGCCTGTTCTAACTTCAGGTGTACAAGTAGAGATAGGAAAAAGTTGAGAGTATTAAAAAAACAGCCTGACCCTCAACTGATTGTGTTAGGGATAAATAAAACTTTTATTAGTATGTGATATCACACTTGTGTTGAAACTTAGTGTTTTCTAATGCATAATATGCTAAGATCAAATCCTTAGTAACCTAGTTGTCAGCATTTAAAAGTGACTTTTCTTAGTTTACTGTGTGACCTTCTATTTAGTCTATTTTATTTTTATTTTTAAATAAAAAATTATGTATTTATTCTTACATGTTTAAACTTTAGTCACATTCAAAGTTTTGGGTTGCCCAAAAAGTCCTTTTAGTTTTTTTCCTTAAAATAAAAGACACATTTTTTATTTTCACCAATAACTTCATTGATTTGGGTATAGTCTTTATTTTAAATGTTAGTGTATAATCAATGATATTATAAATATGCTATATATTTTAGGCTCTAAACTAGGAATAGATTGATAGTGATTAATTTATGTGCAAGTATTATAGCTACATATGATCAACCAAACACCAAGTCTTCTCCTTTTATAAAAGTCCTATATCCGTGGCTCAGTCACTATGTGCAACTATTGCAAACTAGTTCTCAGTCAAGTGAAGGCATTATCTTTTTAGTCAAGTGCCTTCTGACAGTCATAAACTTTTTAAAAGTGCCATGTTTTTATTTTTTATTAGACATATTTTTGACATTCTGTTTCAATTAAATTTCTATTCATCAGTAATCTTACAATATTTCAACTTTTAAAGGTTTATTAATCTCTAGATTTTCAAAATCTACTTTTTAAATTATGAAGGTGACATGAAAATGTACTTGACAACTGTGCTTTAGTTTTTACTTCTGCCCTCTAGGTTATTTATGATACTGAAATATTTTTCTAAAATATTTTCTTCTCTCCACCTCCTACCTTGATAGACTCCAAAAGAGCTGATCACTAAGAAGAAGATAGAAAAAGTTGAAAAATATTTCACTGAATAACAGATAACTGAAATAAGATAAACTTTTTTATTATGCTAGAAACTTATTAGAAGTCCTCAAAATGATATTGAAAAAATATGCCTCCAATAATGTACTGATTATATTCAACTCAGATACAAGTAATTGAACAAGTAGAGATAGTTTAGTTCTCTTGACACCAACGAAAACATTACCTATTGGAAGGAAGAAAAATAGATCTTTCTAATTGTATAATAGTGGAGGGATACTTGCATAATTATAGGGCTATAGTGACAGCTGCTTACTATGTCCGCTATCATGCACTGCAGATGGTAATTTACTCATGTGCTTCCCATTTATCTGAATGGAAACAATAGGGGGTGGCTCTTATGTATCCCATATAATTGCAGACATTTTAAGCAACTATCATTGAAGATTTCTCATTTTAATATTGTGTAAAACTTTGACTTATTTTCTTTATACTGGACTCTCCTATCCAACAGAACCTTTTAGGTACTATGCCTAGAGTTTTTGTTTTCTTATTTTTTCTCTGTTATTTATTATTTTTGTATTCTAAGGTATATACGAAGTATAAAAACAACACAACAAAATTTCATTGGGTAAGATATGGATCTAATGCAAATATTGGATAAAAGTTTCTCTTTTTATTAATATTTCTAAATGTAATAAGTACAATAGCATAAAAAGGTAGATAGCAAATCTATTTTGAGGTCAGAAAGCTTGTATTTCATAAAATTGCGTTTAGTAGGCATTTTACCTGCAAATATTTTCAAGAGGCATTTAGTGCTCACTTACAAGGCTGTTCCTGGTTCTCTAATCTCAACCATCCAGAAGAGATGTGAGGACCAGGAAATTAACAAAATGGTTCCTGCACAACTGAAGCTACTGGCTTACGCCTTTAAGGACAAAGCCATACCTAGTCTTTAGGAGAGGCCCTCGTCTTTTGAACTGAATCTATTTTCTCTTACTTAGAAAATTATTCTTACAAACAAAGAAACAACAAACAAATAATAATAATTAAAAAACCCCAAGCAAACAAAAGGCTTTATTTCCTAATATAGAGGATATTAGAAGCATCAAAGGAGAAAAGACTAGATAGGAGAAGAAAGGTTTATTTTGGTAACTTCTGGACACAGACTCACATTTCAGCTGTTTTCTATAGATTTCTTCAATCTCCAGGGTTGGAATTAATTACCTCATCTTTTGGGTTCCTGAAACTCTTTTTAAAAATAAATTGATATTACAGTCAGGGTTGATATTAAAAATATTGAACAGCTGGTATAGATGCTGTCCAAGTGCAGAAGTGAGAGCATGTAGCACAGCTATGCTGGCCATTAACCCTTCAGCTTCTGGATCCTGAGGAATTATAAAATCCCAGCACCTTGGCAGCTGGAAAGCATTCAGGGAATAGTGGCAGTGGTTATATGTCATGCAGTATGGACATATATATTGCCTCAACAAACAATCAGAATGTGAGTCAAGGGCCTATTTCTTGTTCCTCTTAACATCCTCAGCTTTCAGAGAACAGAAGATGTTAGTAACTTAAATAAGTAGTCTTTGAACTTAATGTATTTTTAAACAAAAAAACTTAAGAACAATTTAAACTTATATCAGTGTATATCCAAGTTATGTCCCTATAATTTTCATAAATTAGTAGCCAATGAATATTTACAACATACATGGAATGGAGAGAAAAGGACATTATAGCCAGAGGTCTTGGCTTGGCCAAGCAAACTCTAAGTTAAATTCCATTTATCAGGAGTTGTTCTTGCAGTTAAACAGAGATGCCAAAGTAGGTGTGAACTGATAAAAGTAAACAAGAACAAGAACAACAACAACATTACAGTAGTTCCTCTCTATATCGCGGTCCACTTATCGTGGCCTCACTGTATCGTGGGATTTAAAAAAATATTGTATTTAATTATTTATTGCAGATTTTTTCTATATCACAGGATTTTGCGGTACTGTATATGTATGTTGTTCAAGTTACATAGGTTTAAGACTGAAGAATAAATGTAAGTTTCCTACTTCACAGGAAAGTCTAGAACGTAATACCCACGATACGTGAGGACATTTTGGAATGGTTGGTTTTATTCTTTGCTTTCTGAATAGTGCTCATGTTTTCTTTTCCTTAAAACTTAGTTTTCATTTACCTCTTGTTTTCCTGCTTGTTGGTGTCTTAGTTAACAGAAGAAATGAAAGACAGTTTGTGGAAGACATTTAGAAAAAATCTAGTTTCAACAAAACCTGTCAAATACCAAAAATTATTTGTTTATTTTACCTAAAATTTATAGTCAGTAAAGATAATAGCCTCGAAATAATAACAGGCTACCACTAATATCATACAACAAAGATTATATTGCATAATTTTGCCAGAAACCAAATTATACCATGAGGCATGCTTTAGATACTTAGAATTGAAGGTGATATGGATATATTGAACATTTACATTCTAATTATAATCATGGGTAGATAAGGTTCTTTTCACTGTATATTACAATAAGTTAATGAACTTAGTAAGCAAAACTTGAACAAATCATCAGTTTTACTCCAGTTCATTATAAAATGAAGGAACCATTAATGTGGATTTTAATTTGACTTTACTTAAGGAAGATCTAAGCTTACTTGTAGTAACAGCCCAAGTTGTTTTTCCACCATGTAAATAGTCATCTCTAAGTCTCAAACTACAGTGAGCCTGCCATTGGACTTCTATTGTTTTCATTCCTAATCTAATTCAGACCTGATTGCCCGTTATGGAATTTTGAGAAGTTTCTTCTCTTCCTTCTCTCCTTCCCTCCTCCCTCTCTCTCTTTTTTTCCCTCCTTCCTTTCAACATCTTTCTATAGTTTTTATCATAATTGACACAAAATGTATTATATATATTTAATGTATACAATTTGATGTTTTAACATATATACTCCATGAAGCTATCAGCAAAATCAAGATAATGAGCACATCCGTCACAGCACCAAGATTTTTATATTCCTTTGTAATCCTTCCCTTACACCCCTCCCCAAGAGCCATCCCCTGGCAACAACTGATCTATTATGAAAGTTTTATTATTCTGATAGTTTAGTATTATAGATTCTGATTTACATAAAGAAATTTGATTGCCAATTTTAACATGTTTAGTGTGCAGGTGGATTGGCTTCATATAATAAACAAAACAGCATGAATATACTTTGACCACATGCATGCAAGTTAAACCATGTCAACATAAAATGAAATAAATATGCTCCTTTTATAATTGTTGTGGATATTTTATAACTACAAAAAAAAAAATAAAGAATGTTTAATAGTGAATGTTTTAAAGTAACTACTCAGAAACAAAGATTCTGGCACATTATAATTTCCTCAGGTAAATGCACTATTCAGAAAGTCATAATTTCCAGCCTTACATTAAGACATGTATATTTGTTAATCAGGGCATAATGGATAGTAAAGCTATAGTACATACTGACCCTCTAAAATCTGGGTTTAGATTTGTTGTAATTAAATATCAAATAACTTCATTAGGTGTTATGAACTACTCTTTATTTTTAAACTATTTTTTTCTCAAGCTCCTTCTTTTTATTCTGATTTTGGCAAAAAAGTGAAAAACAAGTACCTTATAATGTTACAGTAATTGTGCTAAACATGCATGCTTTCTGGTAAAGTGACAAAGAGTCAAGCAGCCTGCTCCTGTTTTAGACATGGGAGTGAGGAATAATATTTGTTTGTATCTGTGAGTATGTGTTTGCAAGGAAATATAATTAGAATAGCATTCCATTACTGGTGCCTTCTGTTTCTGTATCTGTAAAATAGAATAACAGTTACAAAGTTATTAAGTATGGGAGAACATGTGTAGAAGCAACCTGGTGCATAATATGAAATATTCAAAGAATTTTATATATTATTAGATAAAAGCATTTATATTTTTGTGCTATTTGAATGAAAATGTACACGTCTTCCCTCCACAACTTGCTTACCCTTTAGGAAATAGTTATTGATTTTTGAACTCTGGAAGCTATACCTGTATCTGGTAAGAAAATACTGGATTGAGAGGCTATTGAGTCAGCTGCTTGGAAACAGCCACAAGTGGGTCACTTCTGATTAAACCTGACATCTAACACTTTTTAAAATGAGTTCCTTCCCAGTCTGCTCATGCAGTCCACTTTATTGTTTATAGAATTGCAAACCCTGTTACTTAAAATAACACAGATGCTTCATTTACTTTCTGCTGACAATTAATGCAATTAAGAATAATTGAAAATCCAGGTACTATTAATTCCCTCATAAAATGTCCTTGAAGCAAATACAGCTACAAGGATTTAAAAAGATGATAATCTCATGCAGTGTGGGGACGAGTGCCCTGTGCTTGAATTGTTTCGATTCTATGAGGAAATAAGTACAGAAATTGAGAATGCCCAGATAGGCAAGTACATGCTTTAGTCTTTCACAAAGCACTGCTCTGATGGGAATTGGGAAGAGGAAGCCTGGGTCCCTCACTACTGTAATTTACAAAGCAATGGTTTAAGATGAAATCTCTGTGCATAAGCGGGTAATAATTTATGTGGTCTGACTTGTGGAGATCCGGGCTGTCCCCAAATCTCTCCTCAAGTACCTGTGATAAAATCTGGTTTTATAGTAAGAATTTCATTTGTTAGGATCATAAACTTGAAGATCAGTGTTAAGATTCTTTTAAAACATTTATGAAAACAGGGATGGGAATTAACATTTATTGAACAACTACTGTCTGAGTTACTTTTATGTTTATTATTATAATTTCTCAAAATACTGACCTGATGCCCTAAACACATTTAGTTACCATGAAGGCCTCTTAGCTGAGCAAATGTTATCAAGGAATAAGAATGTTGTATGTGTGCATCCTGTAAAGAATTCAAAATCAAAATTAGTGTGGCCCCCTCGTTTTGCTTTGTATGTAACTCCTCAGAGATCCTGTTTATTTGATGACTTTGGGATCATGTGGATAACATAACTTTGGATATATTTTTGCTCTTGGGTGGGCTGAGGTGAAGTTGTATATCTAGTCTGATGCTCATGCAGAAGGAGTTGAGCCAGCTGTTCATTCTGTATAGCTTTGCATCATGCTTTACTCTGCAATGTTCTTACTTCCTGAATGTTTTAGGGAGTGAGTTCTGCATGAAAATATCCTGAGCTATCAGAATGGCAAAGGAAGTCATGGATTCTGGACTAGCTATTTTAGTTCAAATATTATACATTTCCTATTTTCTCTTGAGAATGTTTTCTTGTTACGTCAGGAATAATTTTAAGATGAATAGAGAAAATAATCAAACCTTCAAGATTCTCTAAACAAGCATTTCCTACAGTCCTATTTAAAATATTTTCATTTTTTTCCTCACTTATTTTATGAATTTAGACTTTCTAGCTTGGTCAGATAATTCTTTTAAATTTTCTTTCCCATTGACTTGTGATTAAAGTATTTACTATTGCATTGGCTTTGCTAGGATTATTTTAATAACTTAATATTGAAAGTTAATAGAACCTCTGGTACAAAGGTCATTCTGAGAGTCAGACTGAAGGTTACCTGGTCATGGGTATTGATACCTGTGATGGAAGAGGGTTTCTTTTTTTTTTTTTTTTTTTTTTTTTTTTTTTAAGTATATTTTATTGATTATATTGTTACAATAGTTCCAATTTTTTTTTCCCCTTTGCTCCCCTCCGCCCAGCACCCCCCTTCCCCAACAATCCCCTCTCCAAGTCCATGCCCATGGGTCGTACATACAAGCTTTCCCGCCTCACCCTTTCATATATTCTTCTTCTTCTTTTTTTAAAATTAATTAATTAATTAGTTAAATATTTTAACAATAAAAAATAACAATTCCTCCCTCTCAGACTTAAGACCCTTTACAATCTTATAAAGGACAATGGATGAAGGTCTCGAGCTCCTCTAGCTGCTTCAAGCTGGACATGGTCGTCGTCCTACCTACCCGTGGGTCAAGAAATCCCTAATAAGAGTGGGGATGTGGAGGGGAGGGTGGCCTTCCCACAAGGGGAAGGATCGTGCAGACTCCAGGTTGGTTGGCTGTCTCTGGACAACGGCATGCTTGGTTTGACAGGCTGGCATCCTTGTTGTATTCTGGGGGCAACAGGGTTAAAGGACATCATTTAATCCGTAACCACTAGATGACAAAAGACAGGTATTAATTTTTCAATGTCCCACATTAGGGAAAAGAAGGGCTTCTTTGGAGGAAGGTGTGCCAGGTACATCTCACCTGTCCAAAACCCTTTTGCCCATTATACTTATTTTGGACTGAGGGAAATATTTTAGGTTTCCCCCATCTCAGGCCTCTGGGCTTTTTCTGTCCAAGCCATTAGGATAGAAAAGAGAAACCAGTTTTAAAGTGAAGCCCACAGACCACCCCGTTCTTCACCAACCCAGCCACTTAGTTCAGCCAAACCATTGAGTCTCAGGAGGCAGCAATGCAGACAGGATTAAGTGAGGCCTATGCATACAGATAATCACTCAGGTAATGAGATTGTAGGCTTATGCCCTTTGAAAACAGAAAACACATGTTAATTTATGTAACATAACCCACATACAAGTCTCTAAATCTGTAGGACTGTCTTATCGGAAGGAAAATCCTTGTCCTTCTAATATTCACTGAACTTGCATTTCTATTCTTTATATTTTTATTCCCCCCCCACTAAAAAATTTTCTGTTTGTTTGTTTTTCCACTACAGTTGTCTCACTTTTTTTCCCCCTCTTGCTTCCCTGCACCCTGCCCCCCCCCACAGTCAGTCCCCACCCAGTTGTCCATGTCCATGGGTCATTCATACATGTTCTTTGACTAGACCCTTCCCCTTCTTACCCCTTCTCTCCCTCCCATCTCCCCCTTTGTTACTGTTAGTTTATTCCTTGTTTACATACCTCTGGTTCAATTTTGCTCATTTGTTTGTGTTGTTCATTAGTTTCCTGTAACAGGTGACAGCATAAGGTAATTTTCTTTTGTTGCCTGGCTTATTTCACTAAGCATAATTCTCTCTAGTTCCAATCATGTTGTTGCAAATGGTAGAAGTTCCTTCTTTCTTTCAGTACTTATTCATTGTCATTTTCCCCCTTTGTACTCGTGTTTCTCTCTGTCTCTCTGTTTCTTCATCTTCTTAAAGCAGACCCTTTAGCATCTCTTGCAATGCTGGTTTGGTGGAGATGTATTCTTTTAGCCTTCTTTTGTCTTGGAAACTCCTTATTTCACCTTCCATTTTGAATGAAAGCCTTGCTGGGTAGAGTATTCTTGGTTGTAGGCCTTTGTTTTTCATTGCTTGGAATATTTTTTGCCATTCCCTTCTGGCTTGTAGTGTTTCTGCTGAGAAATCTGATGATAGCCTTATTGGAGCTCCCTTGTATGTTATTAGTTGTTTCTCTCTTGCTGCTTTTAGGATTCTCTCTTTGTCTTTGAATGTTGGCATTTTAATTATGATGTGTCTTGAAGTGGGCCTGTTGGGGTTCATCTTCATTGGGACCCTCTGTGCTTCCTGGACTTGCGTGACTCTTTCTCTCGTCATGTTAGGAAAGTTTTCTGTCATTAGTTTTTCAAAGAGGTTTTCTATCCCTTGCTCTTCTTCTTCTCCTTCTGGAATTCCTATGATACGGATATTATTACGTTTCATGTTGTCCTGCAGCTGTCTTAGAACCTCTTCAGTCTTGTTCAGTCTTTTTTCATTTTGTTGCATTGTCTGGGAGTTTTTGTGTAGGTTGTCCTCCAGCTCGCTGATCCGATCTTCTGCTTCCTCTAGCCTGCTTTTAATTCCTTCTACTGTGTTCTTCAATTCAGAGATCGTATTTTTCATTTCCTCCTGGCTCTTATTGATAGCTTCTATGTCCTTTTTCATGCTCACGTAATTTTCTGTGAGTTCCTTGTAGTTTTTCTGGAGTTCTTTGAAGTTTCCGCTGAGCTCATTCAGCTTCTCCATAATCCATGTTTTGAATTCCATATCTGATAGTTCGCTCCCCTCTATTTCATTTAGCACTCTTTCTGGGGATTCTACCTTTCCTTTTGATGGGAGGTTGTTTCTCTGTCTCCCCATTTTTTTGACTCCTATTGTTTGTTGGTGCTTCTTGGAATGATCTGCACTTCCTGGATCTGCCTCTGGTGGCGTCAGATCATGTACCAGTCTGGCCCTAGGCAGCCTGTTGGAGACTTCCAGGGATCTACTGCTGTTGTCTGTCTTCTTTGATTGTTAATCTATTCAATCTGTGATTAGCTGTCAGGCTTAAGGACTGTGGGTGTGGCAGCTTAATTCCTGTAGGCAGGGCTTTTGCTTCCCCTCAGGCTGACGCCACTTGGAGGGGAATGGTCTACCCGCAGTACTGGGGATGAGTCAGCACTGGGACCCAGTCAGCTGCTCCTCCAGTTCTCCCCTCAAAGCCACCGTGCCAAACTCTCCCCAAGTGTCTCCAGTCCTCTCTGCCTTCCCTCTGCTTGAGCCCAGGGTAAGTGGGGGCCAAAATATTTTCGTATGTGATCCACTTAAGAGCTCTTTTTCTCCTGCTGTTTCTCTCCGGCTAGCAAGAAAGCCTGTGGCTTTTCGCTTTTCACAGCTGATGCTATTTTACTTTCCACTCTGTCGCTGTAGGCTGGGAAGCCCAGCTGGGGGTTTAGACCCTGCCCTTCTCAGGGGGAATCCCCGGCTGCTGAGCTGTTTCTCAGCCCCTTCAGCTGCCACCCGTGGGAGCCCAGCCAGCCCTTCCACGTCTCCGCACTCCCTACCGGTCACGTTGTGATGTAGCGGCCTTTTCTGTTTCTCCGTGGTTATAAGACTTCTCTCCAGCTGGTGTTCGGTTCGTTATTCCAGATGATTTCTCCAAAATTACATTGTAAATCCAGACTAGTTCTAGGAGGAAGTTAGTGTAGCTTCCACTTACTCCTCCGCCATCTTGTTTCTCTGGAAGAGGGTTTCATGTTCACTGTTACTGAGATGTTCAATGAGAAGCCAAGTAGCTTATGTCAGTATGATGACTAAATGGTCCATTTATTCTCTTCAGATTAATAAAGAGTTAAAATTAAATTTTACACATCTTTTTGGAAAAGTGTCCTTTAATTGAAGATGTTGCTTTGGAAGAAAAATATATTATTAAAGATAAGTCACTAGGTTGCAAAAACCGTAAGAGCTTTCTCAAAGCAGTTTTCTTATGAAAGTAATTTGGTCCCCATGATGATATTTTTTCTAGTGCATTCTGAGATCATTCCTATTTGGGAATGAAGAAACACAAGCACTCTGGGAGACAGACCTTTTGGTCATGAACTCATGGACCCTGAGTCTATATATAACTTCTAAACTAGAGAAACTAAAACTGCACTAAGTTGAAGTGGAATTTTGTTTAATTAAAATTCTAATAAGCTTTAATTACAGTAAGTTTAGAAAGAAAAACTTAAAATAGTTTATAATTAAAGTGATTATTAAAAAATTTTAAGTATTTTATTGATTATGTTTATTACAGTTGTCCCAATTTTCTCACTTTGCCCCCTCTGCCCAGTAGTCCCCTTCCCTCCAGCAATCCCCTCTGCCTTAGTTCATGTCCATGGGTCATGCATATAAGTTCTTTGGCTTCTCTATTTCCTTTACTATTCTTAACATCCCCCTGTCTGTTTTGTACCTACCAGTTATGCTTCTCAGTCCCTGCACCTTTTCCCCCATTCTTCCCCTTTCCCATTCCCATCAATAACCATCCATATGATCTTCATATCTATGACTCTGTTTCTGTTCTAGTTGTTTGCTTAGTTTGATTTTATTTTTTAGATTTGGTTGTTGATAGTTGTGATTTTGTTGTCATTTTACTGTTCCTAGTTTTGATCTTTTTAAAAAAATAACTCCCTTTAACATTTCATATATTAAGGGCTTGGTGATGATGAACTCCTTTAGCTTTACCTTGTCTGGGAAGTACTTTATCTGTCCTTCCATTCTAAATGATATCTTTGCTGGACAGAGTAGGTTGTGCATCCTTTCTTTTCATCACTTTGCATACTTCTTGCCAGTCCCTTCTTGCCTGCAAAGATTCTTTTGAGAAATCTGCTAGTAGTCTTATGTGACTGTTAACTCTCTGCTTTTCTCTTGCTGCTTTTAAGATTCACTTTTTATCTTAATCTTTGGCATTTTTAATTATGATGTGTCTTGGTGTGGTCCTCTTTGGGTCCAACTTGTTGGGACTCTCTGTGCTTCCTGGACCTTTGTGCCTATTTTCTTTGCCAAATTAGGGAAGTTTTTTTTTTTTCCCATTATTTTTTCAAATAAGTTTTCAATTTCTTGCTCTTCCCCTTCTTCGGGCATTTCTATAATTTGGATGTTAGCACTTTTGGAGATGTCCCAGTGTCGTCTTATTCTCCTCTTATTTTTTTGAATTCTTGCTTCTTCATTCTGTGCTGGTTGACTGTTTATTTCTTTCTTATGTTCTAATTTATTTATTTGAACCCCAACTTCCTTCCCTTCCCTATTGGTTTCCTGTAGACTTTTCTTTATTACACTTAGTGTAGCCTTCATTTCTTCCCTTATGCGTTTGCCATACTCAATGAGTCCTCTGAGCATCCTTATCACCAGTGTTTTGAACTCTGCATCTGATAGGTTGGCTATCTCTGTTTCACTTAGTTCTTTTTCTGGAGTTTTTATCTGCTCTTTCATTTGGGCCATATTTATTTGTTTCCTCAATTTATAGCCTCCCTGTGTTTGCTCGTGTGTATTAGGTAGAGCTGCTTTGACTACCTGCCTTGGTGCGCTTGTTATATTGTAAGGGGTGGAGCTGTAGGTATCCACCAGAGCAGGGCAACTCAGTTCCCCACTTTGTGGTACTATATGTGGGGTAAGAGTCAGAGAGGAAACAATGCCACTTGCTGGGCATTCACCTGTTTCTAGTCACTTCGCCCACTTTGGTATGCAACTAGCACCTCTCTAGCTGTTGCCCTGGTGGTGGTTCCCAGAGTGGGTGGGTTTGTGTGTGTTCTAGGACTGTGGGGGCCCTCTAAATGGACTCTCCTGAGAGACAAGCAGTTTTTTCCACTGCTCCAACCCCCACTGTTTTTCACAGCCAGAAGCTCTGAGGCTTATTTTCCCAGCACTGAAACCCTGGGCTGCGCATTCTGGACTGGGGCTGTGATCACTCCTCAGGTGTCCCTCCTGGTTTTATCAGCCATGCACGAATGTGGGACAGTCCCTTCTACTGGCAGTAGCTGCCACCACCTCACCACTGCCACACCACATCTTCTGTGCCCTGCTTCCCATCTCCACCCCTCCTACCTCTGTGGATGAATATTTATTCTTTAAATCCTTGGTTGTCATATTTCCATACAGTTTGATTTTATGGCAGTTCTTGTTGTTTTTTTTGTTTTGAGGTTAGTTTTTCTTCTTCTTATGGTTTTGCAAGGTAGCAAAGCATGTCTACCTTACCTCCATCTTGGCTGGAAGTCTAAGAAATTGTAATTAATAAAATCTACAACATTATTTTTGCTTTAAGTTCTTGAACTCAGACACAATTTGCTCTACTTTAATTTCCTTTCTTCCAATCCTTTTTCTTTTTTGAGATTTGCATGTATAAAATTTGTTAACCCCTAATTATGCAGATACTAGGCTAAAATAAAATACCTGTATTCTCATTTAATCCTCACAATATTCTAGTAAGGTACTAGAGAGCTTTTTTCTCTTTTTATAGGATGAGGAATTTTAAGTATAATATTCTGATTTACCTTCACAAATGAGGAACATAAAATTCAAGTGGTCATATCCTAATTTATCATTTACCTGTCACCTATATGACAGCACATTTGGCATCAGGTAAGTGAATGTAGTGTGGCTTGTAGGGTGCAGAGCTGAGCTGCTTTCCCCAGTCCTCCCACAGTCAAGTGTGACTGGTTGACTGAGGGAGTCTGAGAGAATGGTAATGAGCCACTTCTAGTAGAAGGCAACTCCATGTTCTTTTCCACTTTCTCCAACAGGGTGAAGATTACAACAAAGCTTTTGGAGACATTGGAGATGCAAGAAAGAAAGCCTTCATTTTCAAAGAGAAAATCTGTCCATAGACCAGACACCTTCAGTAGATTATTTGATTATAAAAACTAGAAATACACTTCCTATTGAATTTGAGTCATTGTATCATTATACATTTATCTATTAAAGCAGATTGTATTATGTTAATGCATGCTTATTTGCATTGTTTCCTGCCTTTCTTTCCCAAAAATTTATATCATATTTCATTAGAGGCATTTAAATCTCTTCCTGGTTGCAACTTAGAAAATGCAGATTTCTATTTGCTATTATAGTGATTATCACTATCTCAACGCAAAAGATTAAAAACTTACTATTTCTTAATAATTTTGTTAAAAGGTTGCTGATAGATTTTTTAGTGCATATCATTAAAAATGCAAAATGAAGATTCAGAACAAGATATATATATTGTAAAAACGCTGTATATGTATGTGGTTAGACTACTACTTGGCCATTTAGATGAAATGTGGTAATTTTCAACAATTCCCAGCTGTGAAAAAATGGTATGTATCAGTTGAGAAAGCTGAGGTTTTATTCCTTAAGTGACATTAGCTTTATAACTGTTACCAAGTCACTTTCAATAAATATTGGCTTCAAATATATAGTAACAACTGATGACACTTATTGATAGCTGTTTCTGTATCCAAAAATGGCCTAGGTGCTCATTCAATATTTACTACAGTACTATGAAATAATACTACTTTTGTACCATTTACAAAAGAAAAAGAAAACACTATGTTACAGATATTTGATAAAAGTCACTCAGCTAATTGGTAGCAATCTGTGACTTGAATCATCAACCTGGCTGTGGAGTAAACACTATTAACCGGTTTAGTAGTGCTTTGCAAACTAGAGTGCATCACTTGAAGAGCTGTTAAAACAGTTTACTAGGCCTCAGCCCCAGAGTTTTTGACGTAGTTGGTCTGGAGCAGTGCCTGAGTATTTGCATTTCTAACCAGTCCTAAGGGATGCAAAGGGTAATAAACATTGTGGAAAATTCTACTGCCTTCCTGCTTCAGAATTTTGATAATCAGGACTTCTTTTACAAAAGTGTTCATTCAAATTAGTTAAATCATATTATAACAAAATGCTTTCAATACTAAAATTTCATATATTCAAAAACATTTCATATTTCAACAGCTTATTCTGTACAGTTATCTGACAAAAGTTTTGATTTATAGTCTTTGAGGTTCATTTTGAATATTATGCTTACTTTTTCTTAGACTTTCATTATAAAATCAGAGATGTAGTTTGGATAGTTTAAAAGGAGATAGAAAATAGAGATAGCAACACCACACAAGTATGAGGAAAAAAACAGAAATAGAAATTAAGAGAGTCTACAGAGTATAGAAGAAAAAGTTATAGAAAATTTAAAAGTTATTCTAGCATACGGTCCCTGGCTGGTTTGGCTCAGTGGATTGAGCGTCGGCCTGCGAGCTAAGTGTCGCTGGTTCGATCTTCCAGTCAGGGCACATCAGAGAAGGAAAACTCTGACTCCAAAAAACCTCCACTGCCTTGCAGCATACCTCTTCAGGGGAAAGGCTAAGGGAGTAAACCCCGACAGAAAATCCGGAGCCGGAGTCCCTAAGGCGGTTTGACGTTGTAGTCAACACCGGCAACTCCTGCGGCGCACCTGAAGCCAAGCTGTATTGACTCCGTCTTTCCCTTGGACCCTTCAGCTGCGAAGAGAGGGGGGGTCTGCTGCATGGACAACAGCAGACCCTCCATATCACCCTGCCCAGGCTTTGTAGCTTCAGCTTCACTGGAGAGGACACTCCAGCGTCATCGCAAGATGTCGATTTAACACGGGAGGGGACAGGTGCCGTGTCACTCCCGAGTCGGACTGCACAGCCATTCTCGGCGGTGCAGATAGACTCTTAAGAAGCTACACCATCGTCTCTCGAGACGGACGGCTGCCGACGATTCTATCATACATATACATGTCATGTATATCTATATACAATACACACATACACACAGATTTAGTGCACAATGTGCTTACATGTATTCAAGCTGTCATAAATTTAAAAAATCTTATATTATTTTTCATAATTTCATTATAAATTTTAGTTTATTTTAAACTGGGAAAGTTTGAGATAGATAGCCTTAGATTATAAATAAAATAAATAACCCTGAATAGAAATGGATGACATATGGATAATAAAGCTTGTTGATTTCCCCGATGTTAAGGGTTTCTGTCTTTAGGATCCAGAAAGAATGTCTTCCTCAGGATTATTTGCCTTCTAAAGCATCTGGGGGTTTGGAATCATGATCAGGGAAAGAAGTTCTGAAATAAGAGAAGGATGAAGGTTGGAATGGTCAAGAGAAAAGAATTAAAAAGTAAAATAAGTAAAGGGAACATGTCATAATTAAAAACACTTTTGTATCTTTTAGCAGCTCCAAAATGCACACAGATGAAAGCAGGGCTGCTTGTTTTATTAGTTGCATAACCAATCAATACCATCCTGGAAGCAACAACTGTATAAACACAGAGCCTGCAGCAAATGCTTTGTAGAGCCACCTGCACTCTGATCTAAACTGAACTGCGGTGACATTTCAAACATTCTCATGAGAAGTTTTCTACTTTCTCAGGATACAACATTCCACATAGCCCATAAGATTATTGGAATGTGTTCAGCAGCACTTTCTTAGTCCAGTGTGTGCAGTACAGATTTTCAAATCATAGCTGGAAAATGTGTTCATCTTTGATTTTGAACATATAAAGCTCAGATATAATGCTGTTACTATTTAAAAAGAATGTGTAAGTAATTGCAATCTGTTTCTGATAATTGCTATTGCATTGTTTCTGATGCATATTATTATTTCTTTATTTTTTCCAAATTAGAATAATAATTAACAAAGTTGTATTTTGTTATAAAGTTTATCTTTTCATGGACTATCATATCAGAGTCTTGCAAAATAGGTCTTTGTATAAACCCAAACCAAAATGTGCTTATGAGAATTAGTCCAAACTTCTAAATAGAGTTTTTTCTTTGGATAAAACAGAGGCATGATCTATCTGTTACTGCCCCAAAACTTAGCCTGATTGGCACTTTGAATTAAAATTTATTTATAGTTTTTAAAATAAAAAGAGTTAACAAGTAACAAACATTTTCTCTTTGCTAAGTATTGTGGTAGGGTGTCATTCATTAACTTA
The DNA here is from genome assembly GCF_987537825.1 of Furipterus horrens. NCBI lineage: Eukaryota > Metazoa > Chordata > Mammalia > Chiroptera > Furipteridae > Furipterus > Furipterus horrens. The sequence goes on from NW_028327171.1 coordinate 58,165,027, forward strand.
TTTAATGTTTACCACATCTATGTGAGGTAAGTATTGTCATGATTTCATGGGGACACTAAAAGTGGGGGGCGGGGGGAGTGACTTTTCTTAAATCCCACAACCAGTAAGTGTCTGAGCTAGAACTTGAACCCAATTCTAATTTTTCCTACTCACTGTTATTCTCAATAGCTACAAATTAACTGTTGAGTTGATGGCTCATTTATTAAATTTGGTTCTTTAGTATAAGATAAATTGTGTGGTAATTGTCTATCTATAGTAATAAAAATCCACAGCCATTAATTAAAATGAAATACAAATGCATCTACAAATAAAATGATAAAGAAGAATTAGTTGGAAAAGGGAGAAGAGTAAGAGAGCAGAAAAAGTTTTATTCTATTTAATTCTCTTCACAAACATACATTTATTCTTAAGATCATGGAAGGATGAAGTTTTGAGGGAGAGACATGAAGCTCATAAAAATTTTGGGAGAGAACTCTAAGAAAAAGGCAAAAATACCACAATTTTCTGTAAAATTTTGTGAAAATAAAAGACTTTATGAACACATTGTGAGCATCCTCCCCAGAGCCTCAAAGGTAGTCCATCTGTGAAGGTTCCTAATGCTTCAACTTTATTATCTATGGTAAATTTGCCTCAGGTGATTTTCTTTATTTTACAGATGAGAAAACTTAAGGTAGTAAGTGATGAAAACAGTATTCGAATGTAGGTGTTTCTGATTCCCAAATCAATGTTTCACAACTTATTATACTTTCAGACACTTTATTAGCAAAAGCAGGAGCTTAGGCATGGCAATGGTCGTATTTTATATATTTTTGTGTTCACCTCAGCACAGCTCAAACAATCTTAAGTGAAATAGGTGTGTTAAACCCAATAACTTCCTAAAAAGTATGTGTCATAAAACGTAACAAATTTTATGTAAGAATTAGTGAGATATAGAAAAAAAAGTGGCTTAGGGAGAGGGCAGTATGGGGGGAGGAAAAGGGAATCAAGAAGGCTTTGGAGAGGATCCTGCCAGATGAACATTCCCAAGCAGCACAGTTTCTGCAATCACAGAAGCTAACACCTCCTTTTATCTTGAACAACTCCTTGTTAATGTGGATCCAGGAGGAATAGCTAGAAAATTTATCTACTCATCTTTCTTTGAGAAGCTAGCGATGATCAGAAACAAGACAGATCATAGACCATACGTAAAAATACACATGCCCATTACCAGTCTACCTTAAAAAGACTAAGTAGGAATCACTTCACAGTTAGATGTGTGTGTGGTTAGTGATATGCCCAAATTTATGGAAGAGTACTTCAGGAAATGCATTTACACATTAATACAGTGTACTTTTCACTTCTTTCCTTTAGTCCCAATTTCTCTTTACTTGTTTGTTGATGATTGAAATTCTTTTAACTAGTGGTAAAGTTTTTCATTCCCCTGAGAGAAGGCTCAAAATGTGAATGCTAGAATCCTAGATCATGAAATAGTTTAGCTGAAACACATTTACCTTAATCAGAAATAGGTGGTTCTGTCTGGATTTAATCAACCCAGAAGAATGTTGCGAGGAAAAGGACGAAAATTGGATGACCCCGGAGCTTGAGGGAAGACAAAGGCTCAGAAAGATGAATGTGATATAAACAAATTTCATATTCCATGATTTACAACTGTATCTGAAGTTTTGCAAATTAAATTACACTTGTATGTACACAAACAAGCTGTATATAAAGGGATTTAAGGCAAGTGTGACAATAAATGTGAGTTGTTAGGTTGAAATGCTTTTGAGTCTCATGAATATAGCTAGGTTCTCCTGGTTCCTTATGGAGTCTCTCCTCTCCCCGTTTTAAAGCAGTCAACCATGTTTAAAGAACAATTTATCCCCAGAAGATATATTTGAAAAAACAACAACAACAACAATCTTCAGATTCAGGATGATTGACAAATCCAATATGGAATGAATTAAAATAAATTCACACACACACACACACGTGTAAATTTATAGAACACCAAAGAAAAAGAGATTATAAAAAATGGGTGGAAAGAAAAAAACCTATGAAGGAATAGCAATTAAAATGATGAATGACTTATTAATAGCTCTGTCAGCTAGAAAACAGAAGAATATTTTCAAAGAACTGGCAGAAGGTAATTGTCAATCTAGATTTTCAGCAAAAATATCTTTCAAGAATAAGAACAAAATCAAGATATTTACCAAAAAGCTGTAGAGTTTACTACTGATCATTTCTCATTTTGAAAATCCTAATATATATTTATAGGAAGTAAAGACTGAGTTTAGTTGTAAAAAGGAATATTGAGTAAGGATAACAACATTGATAAAATAATAATGATTTTTATATGCAGTGTATATTTGTAATATATAATCAGTACCCTAATTCCAATAAATTTTTCTGTCCCATTGGAACATCCTGATATGTTTTCAATACCTTCTTCTCCTTACTTCCACAGGCTTTTCATTATAAATATGACTATGAATGTAACCCTCTTCTCTCAACTCCACTAACTTCTTGTACTTTCATGGGAAAGATAGGATATAATTTAAATCTAACTCACTGCCAGCTGTTTCTCTGCAGCTAAATTGTAGGAGAAAAACAAATTATTATCCTGATTAATTTTGATTTTAAATTAATGACCATCAAACTTCAGTGAGACAAGTACTTCCTGGAAATAATACTTTATTTCTATATTTTATTCTCTCTGCCACTGTCCACTGTCTTAGCTGACTATTGCTTACTTTTTTCTATCTCTTCACTAGGCTCATTTTCTGTTGTTGACATTTCCTCCTCTTTCACTTGGAAAATCAAAGCATTTTAAAGAAAATTTTGTACACATCCTATCATCCACCACTGCCTTCTCACTTATTACCACTGATGGATTATCTATGCTCCTACCGGAAACTACACTCTCTTTTTACGTGCTGGACCCTGTTCTCTTTCACTTACACAAAGACATTGATCCCACCAATTCCTTTCCCTCTCTCCTACATAATCAATTTCTCTCTTCTAAATTCATTGTCCCAGTTGCATAGAGACACACTGTTCCTCTCACCGAGCATAAAAGAAAATAACAAAAACACATCTGGACTTCAAATTCTGTACCAGCTACCACCTTATTTCTATTTCCACTCATAACTAGTTTCTGTAAAGAGTTCCTATATTTCTATATTCAGTTTTTGTGAAGACATTTTTGTCTTTAAAACATAAAACTGCACATATTTAAGTGTATAGCTTGATTGATTGTTTTCTACAAATTGACATAGTCATGAAAATAACATCCAGGGCATAATGATACCAGCAACTCAGAGGACTCCTTATTCTCCCCTCCAGAAAAAACTCCCATGAACTGTGAAGTTTCCTGACTTCTAACAACATAGATTAGTTATGTTTATTTTTATTTTCAAAAATCGAGTTATAGAGCATGTATTCCTTTATGTCTGCCTTCTCTTGCTTAACATAACATTTGTGATGTGTACATATTTTAATATATCATTTCTCTTTTAAATTTGCTCCAATTAGGCCTTTGTCCTCAACCCCCCACCAGTACTATTTTCAAGACACAATCCCACATTGCTCAATTCACTGTTCAAATATCATCTTTCTGGCCCCACTTGATCTCTCTTTTTTTATTTTACTCATGTTCTTCATTTTGTTGCTTGAACACTTTAGTCTTGTGGTTGTCTACTTTCCCCACTCATCAGTCTTTCTTTGTCTCTTTTGCTGATTCCTTCTCTTCCTCAATTTTCTCCTAATGTTGAAGTGTCTCAGAGTTCAATTCTTGGTTTGCTTTTTCCCCTCCATCACTTACTTCCTTGTTTATTTCATGGTTCTAAGTAACATTAGAAAGGTCACAATTCCTAAATTTATATCAAAGCCCAAATTTCTTCCCTGCAATCCAGCTTTGTGTATGCAATGGTGCTCTCAACAGCTCTATTGGGATGCCTAATATTGATAGCCAAAACTCAATAGCTACAAAACTGAGTTCCAAATTTCATTCCTCAAACCTGTTCCACCTAAAGACTTTCCATTTTATTTGTTAGCATTTTCATTCATCTAGGTGCTCAAAGTCAAACACTTAGAATTATTCTTGAATCTTCCCTTTCTCTCACGGCACATGCAATCTATCAGCAAAACTATTCATTTTTTTAAAAAAAACACATAGAAGAACACAATGTTGCTTATCGTCCCCAATGCTTCTATGTAGAAGCCAGCATCATTCTGTGCTTGGCATACTGCAATAGCCTTTCTCATTTCCTCCCTTCTACTCTTGACATCATCCCCCATCTCTTCTCAGAGAAGAAGTCATAGCAAAATATCTATTGTAAGTATAGTTTTATTGAATTATAACATATATTTGAGCACTTAAAAAAAAACAAACAAACAGATCCATGTGACATCTCCAGAAAAAAAGAGGTAGATTTTTGTAAGATTCCTGCGTATTATGACATGTAGCAGTAGTTCATCCTTATTGCAGAAGTGATTCCATTATGTGAATATGCCAAATTTATTGATCGATTCTCTTATGAGTAGATATGATTATTCTTTTGTTTTTTTATTGTTATGAGTAGTGCTGCTATAAATATGCTTATATAACTTTTGTAAACATAAATATATATTCTCATAGGCAGAGAACTACCAATGAAATTGCTAAATTGCTAAGTCAGAGAATATCTATATCTATATATTCACTTTTAATAAATAATGCCAAAGCATTTTATTCATTTCTACTATTATTTAGAGAAAAGGAAAGGGAGGGAAAAAGAGGAGAGAAACATTGATGTGGGAGAGGAACATCAATAGGTTGCCTCTTACACATGCCCTGACTAGGAACCCTACACACGACCCAGACATGTGCCTAAACAGGAATAGAACCTGCAACCTTTCACTTTGCAGGACAATGCCCAACCAACTAAGCCACACCAGCCAGGGCAATGCCAAAGCATTTTAAAAATGATTCTACCAATTTTGGGGGTTGGCCAAAATTCTATTTAGTTTTTTCTGTAAAAGAAAAGACACATTTTTTTGTTTTTGCCAGTAACTTTATTTATTTGGATATTTTGAGTATGTTGGCTATCTCTCACATGGTATAATATTGATTATTCTCAATTAATGTCTCAACTTGGTAGCTGTCAACTTCAACTGCTTTACCTGACCATGGAGAATTGTCCAGCGAGAAATCTCCAGCATGAAACTCTGCAAACCACTTTTAACACATTCTATCAGTCACAGCATATTCTCCATACACTGTACAAATCTTTCTTTTGCATTTCAGTTGCGTTTTACCTTTCTTGAAATAATAATGCATAATATGTTAAGATATTGCATATTTTTTCATCTTCAATATTAACATGGCTGCACAAAAATTCACCAATTTTGATACATGTTTTATAAATGTGTGCTGATGTGACAGCTACCACTATACAATCTAACAAAAATCATTTCAAATGAAGTTAAAGACTACTGAGTGCTACTAGAGCCATCTTAAGGAAAAAAAAAAAAAAAACTTTTTGGCCAACTCAATATATTTCCACCAGAATGTGTGAAAGTTCAAAGATTGTTCAACACTCTCCTGCCAACACTGGGCATTATCAAATTTCCATTTTAGCTATCTAGAAATTTCATGTTTATTTTTCTATTTACATATTTATTAGCCATATAAAATCTATTCTTATGAATGCCTGTTCAAATCTTTTGCCCATTGTTATATTATGTTATGTCTCTTCTTACTGATTTATAAGATCCTTATAGATTCTAGAAAAGAGCTCTTGTCATAAATAGTACTCAAAGTATCTTATGCTACTCTGAAGCTCACCTCTTTGCACTCTTAATAGTAGTTTTGATAAACAAGTGTTAGTTTTAGGAAGTCCAGTTAATCTTTTTTTTCTAATAAATTTTAATTTATTAATCTTATTGCTGCTCTGCTTAAAAAATCTTTCCCTATCCAGTGGTAATAAAGATTTTCTCCAAGAAGCATTTATGTTTAAAAATCACATGGATTTTATTTTTATGTATGATTTGAAGTAAGGGTCAGGATTCTTTTTTTTTTTTTTTCCATGTAAATACCATTGCTTTCTTCAATACACTGTAGTAGCTTCTTTCTCATCATTCAAGTAATATAAATTTGTAGTTCTGTGTCTGAACTCTATTTCATTCCAATGCTTACATTTTTAAATCCCCCCCTTTTTTTTCAAATATAAAGCTTTCTTAATTTATGTAAGTCTTCAATTTGCTCTTCATCTTCACATTTGTCTTGGCTTTTTTGACTCTTTCAAGCAATTTTCATAAACATTTTAGAATCTCTTCAATATGTCTGTCTGTAGTGTCTGTCTATATAAACCAGCTAGGTCAATTGGTTAATTTTATTTAAATCTTTTATAACGTCTTGTTCTATTAGGTACTATCAAATATGATTTAGTTTTGTCTACTTTTTCTTATGATTTTGTTAGTTTTGCTTTATGTGTTTTAAGACCATACTATTAGGTATATAAACTGGGGATTTTATGTCCTTCTATTGAATTGACTCTTATGATTATGAAATATCTCCTTTAATCGCAATAACACTCTTTGCCTTAAAGTCTTTTTCTGATAGTTTATTGGCTCTTTTGGTTAGTATGCACCCAGTATGTATTTTTATATTCTTTATTTTCATAGTTTCTGTAATTTTATAATTAAGGTATATTTCTTACATGCAATGTATGTACTTTTGCTTTTTTTACTGGTCTGAGAAACAGAAATTTTTTAGGGGGTATCTTCTCTATTCATGTTTTTAGCAATTTCTGATGTATTTGGATTTAAATCTACTACCTTATATAGTATATTTTTATTGTTATTGTTTCATTTGTTCTTTGTAGTTTTTACTCCTTTTATGCCATTTTAGATAAAGCATATTTAAAAACTTATCTCATTTCCCCCTACACTAGCTTGTTAATCATATAATTTCTTACTCCTTTTAGCAATTGATTTTAGAGCTACATGGTTCAATACAGTAACTACTAGCCATATGTGGCTATGTAAATTAAATAAAGTTAACAATTCAGTTGACCACACTAGCTACATTTCATGTGCTCAATAGCCACATGGGTCTAATGTCTATAGTGTAGGGCAGCACAGATATTGGAACACAACTATTATTGGAGAAAGTTCTATTCAACAGTGCTGCACTGGGGATATGAACAACACTCTAGGTTCATTACAGTTGACCTTAAATTAGTACTATTTCTATTTCCTGGGCAACTCAAGAACATTCTAAAACTTTAACTTTATTTACCACCTTCATGTCTTTTGAGATGCTGTTTCATAAAGTGAAATTTGTTCAATATTTTATCCTCACCTGGTATTGTTATTATAATTTTAAAGTCAATATTTATTTAAAGTTTTTTGAATATTTATACTTTCTGATGTTCTTCATCCCTTCCTACATGACTGTGTTTCTTTCTGGGAAAATTTCTTATACCTCTATTAGTATTTCTTTTATTTCAGGACTGCTGGTGATGATCATTTTCAATTTTTTTTTTCTTTCTTGAAATACCTTTATTTGAGGTTTATCTTTGTGTGTTAATGAGGTACAAATTCTAACTGGCAATTGTTTTCTTACATCTCTTAAGCTGTTGCTACACTGTCCTCTGGTTTTCATTTCTTTCTTTTTTTTTCTGTAGAAAAGTTGGTTGTCATTGTTATTGCTGCTTTTTGGGGGGGGGGTGTCTGTTTTACAATTCCTTTCCTTTCTCTTTACTTTTCAAAACTTTTGCTGTAATATCCTTAGGTGGCATTTCTTTTAGGTATTTTTCTTGGTGCTTGAAGATAGCTTGAATCTCTGGCATGATGTCTTTTCACATTTGGGAAATTCTCAGCCATATATATTTTTAAAATATAGCTTTGTCCCATTCCTTTTTTCTTTCCTTTTGTGACTTTAATGAAATATAATCCTATTTACCATCTTCCATATATGATTTTTTTCTCTAAATTTCCATCCTCTTTTCTTTTTATGCTTCATTTAACATATTTTATACTGGTCTGTCACTAACATGACAAGTAATTTTTGACCAAATGTTGGACATTATGTATGGAAAATTATAGAAGCTCTGATTTTATCTTCATTCAAAGAGGATTTGATTTTCTTTTTGAAGGCTGATAGCTTCTAGACACTTCATTTTAATCTCATCAGATGGGCATTTTAGGTTTTTTAGGCCCTGAAATTTTTCTAGCTTATTTTTAATCCTAGGGGAGTCCCTATCACTTCTATGTTGTAGTTCTTCTGGGTCTCAATTGAAATACTCCAAAGCTATTGGGGCTATTTTACCTGATTGAGCCATATTTGTCGGACTCCTCTATCTTTGCTCAGTTCTTTAGGCTCCCAGCTTCAGCATTCATATTAGTTCCTGGGCATTTACATTGAACATAAGAGGCTAGGAGTCAGCAAATGTTTTGACAAGCAATTGCATATAAAATTTAGAATTCATTATGCTAAGGTTTCCTTCACCTCTCAAAGACAAGTCTTTAGAAATACCAAATCTTGCTTTTGCCTCCTGAGAGCAATAAAACTTTGTAAGTTCTGGGTTCCTCTTAGTGGGAGTTCTCTGTTTCCCACACTGTAAATCAACAAATTCCAAAAGGAAAAGGAGTGGCATGGTGGAGCTCATGCCATAGATTATCCTTCCTTTCTTTCTAGTGTTTTTGGTTACCGTCAAATGTCCTCAGATTGTTGCATTCTACATTTTGTCTTAGCTTTTATAGTTATTCTTGGCAGGAAGATTAGTCTGATAAAGCTAGTGTACCATATGCGATAGTGCCATGTGAGACTGGTGTTATTTCTTGAATGATTGATAAAATTAGAGTGAATTCTTATTGAGGACTTTAAATCTCTTTTCCAGTGAATGTTTTAATTATTTATGTAATAGATGTAAGACTTCTCATGCATTCTGTTTTTCCTTGAATCTCTTTTGGTAAATTGTATTGTTTTGCTGGCAATTTGTCCATTTAATTGAAGTAGTTAAATTTATTTGCATACATTTGTTCACAGTCTCCATGTTAGTTATCTATTGATGAATACCAAACTGCTTGGAATCCTAGTGAACTTGTTGCATTAAAACAACAAATTCTTGTCATATTTATTGTTCTGCAGTTTGGGCTAGACTCATAAGGTCAGCCTGTTTCTATACATGTCAATAGAGTGGATTGGCTGGGCTTGAAAATTAACTTTCATTGAAGACTCATTCAAATTGGCGCTTTCTGGGAACTCAGTTAGAGCTACAGACAAGGTAATCGTTGTTCTTCTTTTTGTGGTCTTCTCCAAGGTCTTTTTAGATTTAACCTGAAATAGTGATTAATTTACATGTTATGACTTTGTTAAACTGACATTTGATAAGTGAAGCACGGGGTGTTAGGTAATGAGCTATAGTTCACCAAAGACTACAAGAGATATTGAAATAGAGAAATTATTATTCAACAGGTCTTGGAGGAGGTACATGGTACACCTAGAGGGGCCATCAAGTAATGGTGCAAGCAGAGAAAAAGAATCTGGGCACATACCTGTGGATGGAGTGCTTTGCATTTCCAGGATAAGGCCATTGGTTTATTCAACCCCAAATGAGTGGAGTTTTGATAAGCTCTGAGGAGATCTTTTCTAAGAAGTGCAAAGGAGAAGGTCCTGGTAGCAAGGGATGAAGGGAACTGTTTATCACAAGGGCTATTGGGGGAGTTATATTAGTAACTTGCATTTACTTGTTACTTTGAAGCTTTCATCTAGGGCATGTGCTTGTATGAGGAAGTTGGTGTCAGTTTAAGACCCCTGCAGGTCACTTGGCCAAGCAAAACGGATGTCAAGACAGAAATATCAAGCAGTAGTTTAAACTCTCACCATTACAACCTTTATCCCAAGAGAAGCAACCAGAAACTTATGACTTTCTGTAACTTAGTCATAGAAGTCATAACCTCATATCTTCTATAGTCATGAATGTGCCCAGATTCAAGGGAAGGAACACAGACTCTCTGAATGGGAAGAATGTCAAAATTATGTTGAAAAGTGGGTATGTGACATGGAGATATTTGAGTCATTTCTAGAAAATATAATCTTCCCCAGCACCCTCTTACTGGTTTTTAAAAATATTTTATTTATTTATACTTAGAGAGGGGAAGGGAAGGAGAAAGAGAGGGAGAAAAACATTGATGTGTCAGAGAAACATCATTGATCTATTGCCTTTCACACGCAGTCCTGCAAACCTAGGCATGTGCCCTGAGCTGGAATCAAACAGGTGACCTTTTGCTTTGCAGGACGACACCCAACCAGCCGAGCCACACTGGTCATAGTAAGTTCTTATTTATTTTTATTATTTTAATTCACACGCAAGGATGTGTTTGTTGATTTTAAAGAGAGAGGAAGGGAGAGATAAACATTGATGTGAGAGAGAGAAACATGGCTTCCCATACATTCCCTGACTGGTGATGGAACCTGCTATGTAGATATGTGACCAGGAATACCTGAATATGTACCCTCTTTTATAGCCTCGAAACTTTTAAGTTTTAGATATGGAAAATGTATTCTCTCAATTGCTAGAAGGAAGATATGGGAGCTAGTGAGTCAGGGAGAGATGCAATGCATGTACCTGTTTAACTCCACAATGATGTTTCACATGTTCAAGGCTGAGATTTCCTCTTCTGAATCTCTGCACCATTCATAGTCTTAAATCACTGTATTTAGCACTGATATTTTACAGTTTTTAATGCATGAAATTTTTATCAGTAAGAGTTTAGTCAGTAATACAGAACTCACTATTTTTTTGAGCAATAATGCAATAAATTAGAAGCTTATGCAAGTTTCTCAAAAGTCTTTAACTATGCAACATTGAAGTGAATGGATGGTTGGCCTCTCAAAGCTCTCAGGGTAGTTTCCTTAGACCATTTCAGCCAACGGGATCAATGTTTATTATTCTCAAAAAGCTCATCTGGAAGTTGCTTTGAACTTCACATCTGCCCAGGTATCTGACCACAACTGCATCCAAGCAGTATTGCCTCCCCTGTCTCTTCCTCCTTCCAAATCACCTGTGAGTCTTTCTCACACAGGCCTCTAACTCAGAACCAAGTGGGCAAGGGGATTCTGAAAATATAGTTGCTGGCTTCTTCTCTGCTGAGGAGATTTTAACATCAAGAAATGTTGATAACTGGATGACTATAGATGATCCAGCAAATACTTTTTTCTTATAATGTATAAAAATTATTTAAGAAAAAGTATATTTTGAAGAACAAATAATAATGTTCAGATTTTTGATTTATCAGAGAAGTAATGCATGTTCTAAATGGGTTACAATGAATATATATAAAGTGTTTCATTAAAATATTATAAAATTATTTGATAATATCTGCTTTATATACTTAGGTGCTCTTGCATTGTAAATGTTTACAAAGGTTATATCCTGTTGTTGAATTGATCCCTTTATCATTATGAAATGCCTTCCTTTGCCTCTTGTTATACACGTTTATTTCTATTTGCATGAAATATCTTTTTCTGTCCCTTTACTTTCTGTCTGTCTGTGTCCTTTCATCTGAAGTGGCGTTCTTCTTTTTGTAGGCAGCATATGTTATGGGTCTTGTTTTTTCCTCAAGTCAGCTACCCTTCGCTTTTAATTGGAGCATATTTTTTTTAACCCCCACCTGAGGACATGCTTATTGATTTTAGAGAGGGGGGAAATGCAGGGAGAGAGAAAAAAAGAAACATTGATGTGAGGGAGAAATATCACTTGTTTGCCCATCATACATGCCCTGACAGAGGATTGAACATGCAACTTTCCAGTTTATAAGACAATGCTCTAACCACCTGATTCTCACCTGGGTTATTTGGAGCATTTAGTAAATTTACATTTAAAGTAATTATTGATAGGTATGTAGTAATTGCTATTGTGTTTTTTATATCTTTATCTTATTTTTTCCTCTTTCTTGAAGAGGTCCCTTTAACATTTCTTGTGATATTACTTTGTTGGTGATGAAGTCCTTTCACTTTTTCTTATCTGGGAAATTCTTTATCTCCTCTTCAATTCTAAATAATAGCCTTGCTGGATAGAGTAGTCTTTCTCATAGGTCCTTGCTTTTTATCAGTCTGAATATTTAACGCCAAACCCTTCTCACATGCAAGCATTCTATTGATGAATCAGCTGATAGTTTTATGGCCTTTCTTGTAGGTAACTAACTGCTTTTCTCTTGCTGCTTTTAAAATTCTCTCTTTCTCTTTAACTTCTGGCATTTTAATTTGTCTTGGTGTGGACTCCTTTGGGTTTATCTTCTTTAGGACTTTCTTTGTTTCCTAGACTTGTATTTCTAACTGTTTCACCTGGTTAGGGAAACTTTCCAACATTTCTTCAAATATGTTTTCTATAGCTTTCTCTCTCTCTTCTCCTTCTGGGACCCCTAAAACGCAAATATTGGTACAATGTATGTTGTCCCAGAAGTTCCTTAAACTTTTAAACTTTCCTCAGTCTTTTTGATTCTTTTTTCTTTTGCTGTGTGCGTGTTTTCCAGTACCTTGTCTTACAAATCATTGCTTTGATCCTCTGCTTTATGTAATCTGTTGTTGATTCCTTCTAGTGTATTCTTCATTTCTGTTATTGTGTTCTTCATTTATGACTGTTTCTTTGTTATGGTTTTACATCCTTTTAATGTTTATGTGTGTGTGTATATTTTTAATGATAATTACAACTCCATGTAATATATCAAATATTTTCTATCTTTACAATTACTGAAAATTTTTCATTTGTCTTTTTTTTCCACTGAACTAAATAATTAGTTTTATTTTCCTACATTTGTGTCTCACTGCTGGATATAATCCAAATTGGGTAATAACATTCAAACTAATAAAAATTCTGAAATTTCAACAAGAAGTGTTGGTCTCTATTTTCTCTGCTTAATCCTTTCCTTGAGACTTACTGGGACAAATTAACAACTTTTATCATATTTTGGAGGTGATATTTCATTTTTAAGTGTAACCAATGTAATCTATTAATTGCTGTAAAAATGAGACCTCCCTCTTGATGCCATGTAAAGAAGGATGTGGATTATTTTATTGCCATAAGAAGTATGGTTAATATAGTTTCTAAGGCCTAAATGTGGGAGGCAATTCAAGAAAAGAGGAAGTAGCATGCCTAACAGAATTGAATTTTCTCCCATTTTTCCTTTTCCTGTTGAAGATGAGAATCTATATTGCTGGTAGAATGTGTTAGCTAATATATTGGAGTTTTGCTTTTGCTTAATGCTCTGTGAGGGAGACATTAAGGCAGCAGTGAGTATTTTTAATCTACTTTCAGTCTTTCTAACATTCAACATTGGGAGCTGTATCGCTTCAGGTAATTACAAAAAATGTTTCTAACTATCCAATTCTAAAGATATGACTATAATTTCTGCTACTTAGCCTAAATTAAATGACCTTAATTCAGAACATCCTGGTTTCTTCATGACTTTTCTAAACTTAGAGTTTTATTTTTAAGTGAGCTTATTGAGTTATAATTTACATAGTATATAATTCACTTATTTTAGTGTACAGTTCTATGAGTTTTAACAAATGCACATTATTGTGTAACTGTCACTTAAATCAAGATACAGAATAGCTCCATCACACCAAAAATTTTCTTGTGTGTGTTTATAGTAAACGTTTTTTTCCCACTTCCAGCTCCTGACAACCACAGATTTTTTTTTTTTTTTTTTTAATCTCTATACATTATGTACCTTTTTGAGTCTGGCTTTTTTTATTTCATGCAATTTATTTGATATTCATCTGTGTTGTTAGTGTATCATTAGATACGCTAGAGTTTAAATGCAGCTATATCTTGTTCACACTTTAAAAGCTAATCTATAATTTGGAAGTGTATACATACTACTCTCAAATTCTTGAGCATAACATCTGTCTGTTTCACTGAAAATTCACAGGGAAAATATAAATTTAGAAAACATGAAGCCTTAAATTAATTAAACAAACTAAATATGAAGGTTAATATATAAATTCTATACTTTTTCAGGTTGAAATAATGCCTTTATAGGTTTAGAGTGGTGACTATTTATGTGGGTCTGTCTAGAATTGCTGTATTCTCTTTATGCCTTCAGGAGAATTTTAGGTTGGGTAATTGAAATCAAACATTAATCAGAATAATTGTTGCTTGGATAAATATCAAATGAATTAATTATTCACTATTCTTTAGAAAGTGTTGCACTTCTTTTACTCCTCAATTCCATATCATCTGGTTATGATAAATTAAATCCCAATCATATGATGATATTTAATTAAGCTTAAATTTGATCTTACCTTTTAGAGTAACTAATAGACAGTGGAGTTGCAACTATTTTCTAATTATACTTTGCTTTGATTGATCCAAATTCATTATGTGATATTAAAGTATATATCACGCCTACTAATTGTAATTGGGTTATTCAAATACATTAACCAGAATGTTTTTTCACATTATATTTGCCTTGTATTAATTTTAATGGAGTTTTAGAATTTTTAAATACTTTCTGTGTTGTGGGATTAATTATAGGATTATAAATTTTATTTATCTCCTCCAAGGGAAAACCTTGTCAGTATATTTTAAAAGGAAGTCTATATAGAAAATTCTCCTACCATGACGAGATACACTACAAAACAAAACCCTTTGAGAATTCCACCCCCAGTGTAGTATCAAACCATTTTATAAAAGCATCTTTTCCTTTTTGTCTCCTTGCCTGGGAATCCTTGTGTATTTTATTTCTATGCAAGTGAATGGCAGTTTACTGTGTCCCAGAGGACAGAGTATTAATGATCATTTGCTTCCTGCTGTGAGGCCTGTCATAATTTTGTAGTCAGAAGAGTGACAGAAGTAATAGCCAATCAGTGTGCTAATACTCCCTGAAAATGGGTAGTTAGTGCATTTTAACCAAAATAGACAATTTTTTTTGCTGAATACTTAAGTAATTTTCATTAAAAAATGCAAATTTTGATAGCATTGCAAACTGTTGGATGAAACAGTTGAAGAAACCATAAATATATTCCTTTTTTGTGGCAGTCAGAGTAATGTCCTAGCAGGTGTGTTCTATGGGAAAAAAAAAAAAAAAAGAAAGGCTTCTAATCTAAAAGCTCATTTGGTTACCAAGAATCAATAACTAAAATACTCACCAATTTGTTATGTCAATATCTTACAAAAATTAAACTTAATCTCAGACAAGTAAATAGATAGAATTCAGATTCTTTAAAAGTGGTAGTAGTAATCCAAATGTTAAAAACTGTGCAGATTTGTACAATGTGATGTCACTCATTTTTCTCTTTACTGGTCTATTTATTTATTCAATTTCTACAACTTAAAAAAAATTATATGCCTAATATGATAACTTTTAATGCTAATATTGATAAATTATTATGTAAATATAAATATTCAAATACTTTATTAGCCATTTTATAACATATAGCCAGTAATGAGTATAATATTAACTAGGGGAAAAAAAGAATTTTTAAAAATTATTTTTGAGTGTTTGCACAGCACGTGAACACATGATTACAGAGTGGATTAGTGGATTAAGGTATCGACAGTTGGCAGCCTTAAGGCTATAGATGAAAAGAGCTTGACTTTCTCTCCATAAAATCATGTTTTATTCTTACCCACATACAAACAATACCAGCTATGTAAATTATAATCAGAATTACTTTGAAAATACTATTGTCAAATATTCTCATCATAGAAAGCAAAATAATCGACATTTCACATATGTATATAACTATACGAAATACAAGATAATATCATTGAACATCACAAGTATGTTTGAACAGCTCTGATTTGTCCCTGGGGCTGGAGAGAAAATTCTTCTATAGCTCAAGATTTTAGTTTAGTTATTTCCAAATGTAGACTTGTTAGACTATAGTGATGATCAATGCTATTGCCAGAAAAATCTTTAATGTATTTTAATAAAAATTGAGAAGATATTATATCGAATGCAATTTTACTTTTTGGAAAACAGAAATAAAACTTGTTTGCTGCCTGCTGTTTTTTTATTTTATTTTTTTGTTTTTTCCATTTTTTATATGTTACAAAACGACCTAGCTTCCTTTCACAATCCCATAAACATTTTGCTGTCTTATGGAATGTTTGTAATAAATGTGATTGATGATATTTTTGTAATTGTCTATTAGAAATACACTGTTTGTGATTAAGTACTTAGAGATAACTGTATTCCAAGTCATGTGATTACATGCTAAGAATTGACATGAATGCGAAAATACATGTTTAGTTTGCTATGTAAATTTATTTGTATATTTATTTTATGTAACATTTTTCTCACTTTACAAATATTTTGCATTTCAATCAATGGTAAACCTACCTAAAAATACTACAAGTGAGTCTTGAGGCAGGAAAATGACTTTAAGCTGAACACACATATAGTCACACGGGTGAATAGCTATAAATATATTGAAGTTCACCTAAGAAATCAGCTATTTTGTTTACACTTACTGCCTCCTCAAATTTATGTGCACCTCAAGCAAACATAGTGTAAACTGATTTTAACATTAAAAACTTTTGACCTTGATAGTGCAATTTATTGGCTATTTTTCATGTTGCTGTTATCTTCTAAAGTCTAAAATTAAGGTAAATATTGATAATACTTTAATTTCAAACCATAGCTTTTCTCTTAAGATTTAAAGAGACTCGGCTTAATGTAGTAAAAGACAATTAATAAAAATATAAAAATGAAGTCTTACTTTAAGGTCCTTTAAAATTGGAATGGTCTACTGAAGACTATAATTAAAATAGACACTGAGGTGTGTTTTAAACTAGCCTGGAAACAGAGTTTGGTTTATGTCCAAGCATACACTCTAGGTTGGACTTTAGAAAAAGAATAAATGAAGGCAAATTTTAAACTATTCTAGGTTTAGGTGATGAAGAAAGGAATCTTATATTTAGCCAAGCATTTGCTAAAGTCTAATTTTACCATTTAAATCTATAAGGTATTTTAAAGTTTTTTTCTCCTTTCAATTTACCTTTAAAAAGAAACATTGATCTGGGCCATGGTTAAAACCCAACAGCAACGTTTAAATTTCCCTTCAAGTCATACTCCTTCGGAATTTCACATACCTAGCATAACAGGGAGGTCTAGAAAGGCCCTCCTTTTTAGGTTTGTATTCCAACCCAGAATCCACAGTGGAAGCCTTCGGAAGGAAGCAGAAAGCAGGAAACTGGCCAGATGACAGTCTATACAGGAAGACCTCTGTGGCTGGTTCTGATTCATTCTCTTTCAGCAGGTGTGGACACTGGGTTTGGAGTCCAGAGCCACACGTACTAATACATTTTTTTTAAATTGAGATGTAATTGACATAAAATTGTATAAGCTTGAAGCATACAATATGATGAGTTAATACATGCATATATTGTAATTTTTTTTTTTTTTACCACAGTAAGGTTAGTTAACACATCCTCTACCTCACATAATTACCATTTTGTTATTAGTATGATGAGAACATTAAAGCTCTATAGTCAGAGCTACTTTCAAGTATATAACATGGCAGCAATAAGTTTTACTTCCCCATGGGTTCAACTGTTTTGTATAAATTTTTTAAGTTATTAAGCAAGAAGGTCATCAGCAACAGCAGATATTTGAAAGATATCACATTAAATACCTTTGTACTTCTTTTTTTAAAAAAATAATTTATTTGTTTGTTTATTTTTAGAGAGAGGGGAAAGGAGAAAGAGAGGGAGAGAAACATCACTGTGTGGTTGCCTCTCACTCGTGCCCCCAGCTGGGGACCTGACGTGCAACCTAGTCATGTGCACTGACTGGGAATTGAACCAGCGACACTTGGCTCGCAGGCCGACGCTCAATCCACTGAGCCACAGCAACCAGGGAATCCTTTGTACTTCTTTTTAAGTAACAAGATTATACACTTCAGTTTTATATTTACTGAGAGGCTGCCTTAATAAACTATCACGGAAAAAGTTAACAGTCAGTTCATTGTCTTTCACCTACTATAGTCATTTATTCAAAATAATGTAAAGCAAAGGGCAGTGATTCTGCTTGGATTTGAAATCCATTCTGCTGGTAAGAAGCTATGTGACCATGGTAAGTTTTGTAACCTCTCTAGGAATCTGTAGCCTTATTTATTAAATAGTAAAATAATAGCATCTACATTATAGGGTAGTTTTGAAGATTAAAGTAGCAATGCATGTATAGAATTTAAAACAATATCTCTGACATTAGGTATTATGTATCTGGTATTAATAATATTATAATTTATTCAGTCACTCATTCATTCACTGAAACTATCCAACTTTTTAGTGATTTCACTCTGGTAGTAATCTAAGCACTGTGAAGAATTCTGCAATGTATATGCAAGATGGTTTATGTCACTGAAGAATCAACTGTCTGGCAGAAGAATTAATACAGATGCCAACCTCTAACACATGATTAACATCGTGTGTACAGGAGAACAAAAATAAACAGAATAGGTACAAGTTATTATGTCATAATGTCATGCACTATGCTAGACATTCTACATAAATTGTCACATTAATCCAGCTCTTGGATAAAGAGAAAAAGATAGATTTAGTGCAGTAAACAATAAATAAGATAAGTAGTAAAGGACTGGGTGAATATGAATTTAAAGAGAAGGGAGAAAATCATTGCATTTGGAGAAGAGTGGATATACTGTAACACATAGACTGGGGCAGGGAAACACCAAATGGCTCTGTATGGTGAGAAGAGAGAGCACAAGGAAAAAAAGTAAGTGCTGTGCTTTTACTTCAGGGTTGTAGAATCATGTAAGGGAGACGCCAATGTATCATCAATCTTAATTGGATTAACATAATAGAAAATATAGCACTTTATAGATATTTAATGTTCAAGAATATAGATATTTTTGTAGAACATTGATTATAACTATTTCCTGCTGAACTACATAGCAGGAAGAGAGCTAATAATTTTATCATTTTTATAAAAGTCTTTTAAAAAGTTTTGCTTGATTCTTGTCAGGAGACAATTCTACATGAATATCTGATATTTCTGCATTGTCTGGGTACTCTGACCAAAGACATTTACAGCTAATTTAAGAGTACTTGTACAAGGAGATATTCCAGGATAGTAAAGGTTAAAGATATCTGCCTTTCCAGACAAGATTAGTAAAGATAGAATTATCTTCTCACTCTCTTCAAAAATATTTACTTATATTCCAGAATTAAGATTATATACTTTTTTTCTCCAGAGGGTGGTTGGACAAATCCCTAGCAGTCCTAATTGAGATGAACTTCCTGATTTTAGGTTCCTTTTCCATAATGCATCCCATTGCATGTTCAAGTACCTCCTGGTCACTAACATATTGCCCTGTGGAAACTGGGGTTTGGGAATAGACACAAATGTTGCTCTGACAGATGCTTTGCTTTCAGTAACAATTTGTTTTTGTTGCTGACCAATATGTGTGTGTATTACACACACACACACATTTTACCCAATGCAATATATAAAAAGCATTTAAAATTTTCTTAAAATAAAATTTAGGAAACCATGACAAATAAGAATTTGAGATAAATCAGAATGCAACATTAATGAAAAAAAATTATGTATATATAAAAGCTTGTCACACATTTTTATACACACATATAATGTAAGTATATATACGGAATATTATATACAATGTGTATATATAAGTATATATATACACATTGTAGGCCCTGGCTGGTTTAGCTCAGTGGATTGAGCGTCGGCCTGCGAGCTAAGTGTCGCTGGTTCGATCTTCCAGTCAGGGTACATCAGAGAAGGAAAACTCTGACTCCAAAAAACCTCCGCTGCCTTGCGGCATACCTCTTCAGGGGAAAGGCTAAGGGAGTAAACCCTGACAGAAAATCCGGAGCCGGAGTCCCTAAGGCGGTTTGACGTTGTAGTCAACACCGGCAACTCCTGCGGCGCACCTGAAGCCAAGCTGTATTGACTCCGTCTTTCCCTTGGACCCTTCAGCTGCGAAGAGAGGGGGGGTCTGCTGCATGGGCAACAGCAGACCCTCCATATCACCCTGCCCAGGCTCTGTAGCTTCAGCGTCATCGCAAGATGTCGATTCAACACGGGAGGAGACAGATACGATGTCACTCCCGAGTCGGTCTGCACAGCCATTCTCGGCGGTGCAGATAGACTCTTAAGAAGCTACACCATCGTCTCTCGAGACGGACGGCTGCCGACGACGACGATATACACATTGTATATAAATATATTATAGATGTCAAGTTGACTTTTTAGCTTGTAAGTAGGGTACATTTTCAGACCCTTCACAATTTCTGATCCTAACTGTTTTGGAGGCCATAACTTACTGTATCATGTATTCTCTAAACCCATTTTCTTTCTTCCCCAGAACTCAACTAATTTGCATTTTCAATCCCCTTGCAGAGATATGTGTCCATGTAACAAAGTATTACCAATGGAAGATGAGCAGAAAATGCTATACCACTTCTAGCTAACAGCAGATGTCTTCTCCATGTACTCTTTTGTTTCATGGAGACCCTGAGGCTTTGTTGAAGAAGTCAGCAGCTCCAGGTGGAAAGAACCTGTATCCAGACCAACTGTGTGGAGGGCACCCTACCGCCTCTGGCAAACCTAGTAGACTGTGGTACAGTCAGGCAGTAAATGCTAAGCCACTAAAGTCTTAGGATTGCTTGTTGTAGAAGCTGGCCTTTTACTTTTAAGGTCTTATTTTAAAAATCTCATTGGTTTCCTTTGGAGAACACTAGGAGACAGGTTTGTTATTATGTCAATTGGTAAGTGAAGAAAAAGAGTCATACATGTATGCTGCCTTCATGTACGTTAGGATAACTAGGTAATTAATGAAAAATGTTATCCTTTTATGAAATTTACTAACTATAGATTTATAATTATAGCTTAGTGATGTTAACGAGTTACAGTTAATATTTTAGGGATATTATAATAGTTTAAAAATAGTCCTTTTGCTTAGCAATAAATATTGACATATTTATGTACAGTAAAAAACAATTACCCTAGTGAGCTTATCCTCCTATAAACTAGAATGGATACTAAAGAAGAATTATAATTGGACATTAAAGTCTTCTTTTAAACACATTTTTCCCTAAAGGTATTGGGTTGGCCAAAAAGTTCATTCATTATTTTTTTTTGTAAGATAGCTCTAGTAATGCTTAGTTATCTTTAACCTCATTCGAAACAATTTTGTTAGTATTGTGACAGCTATTACATTAGCATACGTTTACAAAAACTTATCAAAATTGATGAATTTTTGTGTATCCACTTTAATATTGGAAATGGAGACTATGCAACATTTTTGGCATATTATGCTTTATTATTTAAAGAAAGGTAAACATGCAACTGAAACACAAAGTTTATGCAGTATATGGAGAAAATGCTGTGACTGATCGAGTGTGTTAGTAGTTTGTGAAGTTTTGTGCTGGAGATTTCTCACTGGATGATACTCCTTTGTCGGGTAGATCAGTAGAAGTTGATAGAGACCAAGTCGAGACATTAATTGAGAACAATCAACGTTATACCATGCAAGAGATAGTCGACATACTCAAAATATCCTAATCAATAAAGTTATTGATAAAAATGAAAAACTTTTATTTTAAAGAAAATATATACAAACATTTTCGCCAATGCAATATCTAAAAAGCATTTAAGTTTTTCTTAAAATAAAATTTAGGAAACCATGACAGATAAGAATTTGAAATAAATCAGAATGCAATATTCATGAAAATATAAAAAAAGTAAACTAAATGCATGAAATGAAGAACACGAAGAAAAAAAAAGCACATCCAAAATGAAGCAGAAGAAAGGGGTTAAAAAAGGTTAAAATAGAAGTTATTAATAGAAAACAGTTAAAATATAGAATCAATAAATTGAAAGTAGTTTTATGAAGTAATTGAAAAGACAAATAAACCACTGGTTAACACAAACAAAAATACAGACAAGTAGAGAAAGCACAATTGTATAAAGTTAAAAGTGAAAGAGTGCTAATAACCTTAAAAACTGAGAAATCTAAAACAAAAAGACAGGGAGTTACTTTGCCCAATATATAAAAATAGATCTAAATACACACACACACGTTGCTGTATATACATCATATGGTATATATGACATAAACACATATATGATGTTTCAGGAATGCAAGGTATTAATATTAAGAAATAACTACACAATATACATTGAGTTAAAAAGGAAAACTATATTTTACATATAGAAGAAAAATAATATAATTTAACACCCATTTGTATTTAAAAGTATCAGTAAATTCAGAAATAATAAATACTTATAAGTATTGAATTAATATTTCCAAAACATGTATATCAGTTCCCAAATTCAGCATTTTACTTAATGTAAAAACAAGACTCTTCCCTCTAAAATTACACAATATAAGGTACCCACTTTTTAGACTACTATTATCTGAATAATTTAAGAAGAGAAACTATTTAGAGGCACAGAGACTGAAAGAGGTTAAAATGACCTCTAGCTGCAGACAATATGACAATATCTGAAAAACAGAAACAGAAACAAATTCAAGGAAACAGCACAAAAATTGAGAACATTTGTTTGAGAAGTTATATAAGCAATAGCCAATTGGAAGATTAGACTACTTTATTGTAACAAAAATCCAAAACTAGACACCAAAGAAAAGAAGAAAAAGAGGACCAAAAAAGCCTAATTTTTAAAGTAAAAAGTTAAGTCTGGTACTAATTTCTCATTTGTGAAAATGGGTCCACAGACTTTGAGAATAAAGGATTGCATTATATACAATTAAATTTTCAAAAAATTAAAAAATTGAAAACAGCAGAATAAGATTTTGTAAAACCATATCTCTTTTACTGTTTAACAGACTTATTAGTAAAAAAGAAAAACACAGGCTTCCTATGACTGTGATGTCATAGCTATAAAGAATATTATAGCTCTGGCTAGGTGGTTCTGTTGATTTGAGCATCGTCCCATATATCAAAAGGTTAGGGGTTTGATTCCCAGTCGGGGCACATACTTAGGTTGCTGGTTCAATGTCTGTCCCTCTTTCTCTCTCTTTAAAACCAATAAACATATTCTTGGATGAAGATTAAAATAAAATTATATTATATATTTCAAAATCAAACTATTTTTATATGTCCAGATAATTTTTTGATAATTGCCACAAATAAAACCTTCCATATATTTAAAAGTAGAGATTATACAGACCATACTCAATAATTAAAATCCCCTCCCCACAGTTTATGAGATTTAACAAAAACAAAAATATCTTACCCATGTCAAAGCTAAGAAACACTGTTGATAAAAATCTTTCTTTAGAGAAGTAAAACTGAAAAATCAATGAAAAGATCTATAAAGGTAAAAACTTTTGGAACTCAATAAAACCTCTAATTAGAAAAACATTTATGTTGGGTAGGGGAGAGAAATTAGGGGAAAAGGGGACAACTGTAATTGAAAAACCAAAATAAAAAAAAAAAGAAAAACATTTATTATCTTTCTCTCTTTAATATTAAATAAAATGATTGAAAATTACTTATATATATATATTTATTTTAAGATACTATGAAACTGAATGGCAAAATAATCCAAAGAAAATTAGGTGTTGAGAATCAGCAAGTATAGGAAAATTATTTTGCTGCTCCTGAGCCACAGTGCAGCTAGGGCTGTGTGTGGCTGCCCCTCTGTTTCCAGGCTTTCCTGCCTTCTCCCCTAACAAGTAGCTCCTGGACTTGGACTCAGCTGCTGAGGATGGAGTTTCCTTTCATCCGTTACCTGAGAAGGCAAACCTGGGAGAAAGAGCAGCTCAGGGTTAAGATGTAAATATGGCTGAAAGGATAAACCACGGAACAGAGGAGCAGGAAATGCCCTCCTGAGTCTGCCCAGCTTTCTCTTTTGTCCTTTGGCAGGTGCTGGTGAGGAGTCGGGTAACAGGAATTTGAAGGGAGTGGGAGAAGACAGCAACGTGTTTCTTTTCAGGATGTTTGACAACAAATCTTCTGGAACCAATCCTAATGTGTCTGCCAAGTAGGAGTACAGTGATCCCTCACTTATCGCGGGTATTATGTTCTAGACCCCCCCACGATAGGTGAAGATCTGTGAAGTAGGAACCTTACATTTATTTTAGTATTTACTGTACTCCAAAAAACCTCCACTGCCTTGCGGCATACCTCTTCAGGGGAAAGGCTAAGGGAGTAAACCCCGACAGAAAATCCGGAGCCGGAGTCCCTAAGGCGGTTTGACATTGTAGTCAACACCGGCAACTCCTGCGGCGCACCTGAAGCCAAGCTGTATTGACTTTGTATTTCCCTTGGACCCTTCAGCTGCGAAGAGAGGGGGGGTCTGCTGCATGGGCAACAGCAGACCCTCCATATCACCCTGCCCAGGTTCTGTAGCTTCAGTTTCACTGGAGAGGACACTCCAGCGTCATCGCAAGATGTCGACTCAACACGGGAGGAGACAGATACCGGTTATAAGCTCATCCGATTGGCGAAGGAAACGAGTGCCAGGGGTCTCCTCTGACGGTGGGAGAGGTCATCGCACCTCACTGGACAGCTACCGTCTCGCCATGGCTCGCCTGCCCCACTGGGTGCGTGGGGATCAGAGAGGCGCCTCTCGAAAAGTGGGCCACAAAACACCCGCACCAGTTAATTCCAAGCAAACAACAAGAAAGAAGCCTCCAGCTCTTCGCCTCGCTAGCTGGAACATCAGGACCATGTGCCCCGGACTTACTGCAGACCTTCCGTGGATCAATGGTGCCAGGAAAACCGCTGTCATCGATAGGGAACTGGCACGACTAAACATCGACATTGCGGCTCTACAGGAGACCCGGTTGGCCGACAACGGAACTATCAGAGAAACCAACTACACCTTCTACTGGCAAGGGAAGTCTCCGGACCAACCAAGACAGCACGGTGTTGGGTTCGCCGTGAAGAACACGCTTGTTAACTCCATAGAGCCACCCACAGGAGGCACAGAGAGATTACTTACCCTCCGATTGTCAACAACTTTCGGCCCAGTCAGCATTCTTAGCGCGTATGCCCCAACCCTCTGCGCCACCATCGAAGAGAAAGAACAGTTCTACCATGCACTGGACGAAGCGTTATCCAAGATCCCCAGAAGTAACGCTCTCTATCTCCTTGGAGACTTCAACGCAAGAGTAGGAGCCGACCACATGGCCTGGCCCACCTGCCTTGGAAACTTTGGGAGAGGAAAGATCAATGAGAATGGTCAGCGACTGCTTGAGCTTTCGTGTCACCACGGCCTGTGCATGACAAACACATTCTTCAAGTGCAAAGAGATCCACCAGGTGTCATGGAGGCACCCCCGCTCCCGCCATTGGCACCAGCTTGACCTCGTCATCACCAGAAGAATGGATATTGGCAGCACCCTCCTCACCCGCAGCTACCACAGTGCAGACTGCGACACGGACCATGCCCTCGTGGTAAGCAAGGTGCGCATAATGCCGAAGAGGTTACACCACTCCAAGATGAAGGGTCGCCCACGCATCAACACCAGTTGTGCCAGCAACCCAGTTAAGACCCAGCAATTCATCAACAAGATGGAAGATGCACTCGGTGAGGGAGTGGCGGCAGATGACTTTATCGAATCCAATTGGCCACGTCTCTGTGACGCCATATACAACTCCGCCATTATTGCTTACGGGAAGAAAGAGCAGAAGAACGCTGACTGGTACGAGGCTCACTGGGAAGAAATGGAACCCGTGATCGAGGCTAAGAGGAAGGCCCTACTGGCTTACAAGGTCACACCCACTCCCAGTACACTTCAAGCTCTACGGGCTGCCAGGAACAAAGTCCAGAAGACCGCCCGCCACTGTGCCAACACCTATTGGCTAAACCTGTGCAGAAGCATTCAGGAAGCCGCCGATATAGGCAACGCACGAGGAATGTATGAGGGTATCAAGAAGGCAACAGGCCCAATCCCCTCCAAGATCGCCCCCCTTAAGTCCAAGACAGGTGAGGTCATCACTGACCAGGAACAGCAAATGCGGCGGTGGACCGAGCACTACCTCGAGCTGTACGCAACGAAGAACACCGTAACAGACACTGCTCTTAACGCCATCCCAGACCTACCAGTCATGGAGGAGCTAGACACCCCACCTACTGCGGCAGAGCTCGGCAAAGCCATCGACCGCCTCGCTTGCGGGAAAGCACCAGGAAGCGACGGAATCCCTCCAGAAATCCTAAAGAGCGGGAAGCCAGTCCTGCTACAGCCGCTCCACCATCTACTCTGTCTCTGCTGGAAGGAGGGTTACATCCCCCAGGATATGAGAGACGCCAACATTATCACCATGTACAAGAACAAAGGAGACCGCAGCGACAGCAACAACTACCGGGGCATCTCTCTCCTCAGCGTCGTCGGCAAAGTATTCGCCCAGGTCGCTCTTGCCCGCCTGCAGACCCTTGCTTCCCGCGTCTACCCAGAGTCCCAGTGTGGCTTCAGAGCTGGCCGATCAACAGTGGACATGATCTTCTCCCTACGCCAGCTGCAGGAGAAGTGTCACGAGCAGCATAAACCACTCTACCTCGCCTTTATCGACCTCATGAAGGCGTTTGATCTGGTCAGTCGAAGCGGACTCTTCAGCTTGCTACGGAAGATTGGCTGTCCACCACATCTGCTTGCTGTGGTCATGTCCTTTCACGACAACATGCACAGCACGGTGTCCTACAACGGCGCAACCTCTGAGGCCTTCCCAGTCAGCAGCGGAGTAAAGCAGGGCTGCGTCCTCGTGCCTACGCTGTTCGGAATCTTCTTCTCCATGCTCCTCCAATACGCCTTTAAGGACTGCAGCGAGGGTGTCTTCATTCACACCAGATCCGATGGCAAGCTCTACAACCTGGCCCGTCTACGAGCCAAGACCAAAGTCAAAGAGGTGCTCATCCGTGAGATGCTCTTCGCCGACGACGCAGCCTTGACATCACACTCCGAAGAGGGACTCCAGCAGCTAGTCACTTGCCTTTCCCACGCATGCAAGGAGTTCGGACTAGCCATCAGCCTGACGAAGACGAATGTTATGGCTCAAGGCACGGGGACTCCCCCATGCATCACCATCGACGGATACACCCTGGAGGTTGTCAACGACTTCACTTACCTCGGGTCCACCATCTCGAGCTCTCTGTCAGTCGACTTGGAGGTCAACCGGAGAATCGCCAGGGCAGCCACAGTTATGGCCAGACTGAACCGGCGAGCGTGGAACAATTCCAGCCTCACTGAGAAAACCAGACTGCGCATCTACCAAGCCTGCGTACTCAGCACTCTCCTCTATGGCAGCGAGACATGGACCACCTACGCAAGGCACGAAAGGAAACTCAACAGCTTCCACATTAGGTGCCTGCGACACATCCTGCATGTCGCCTGGCAGGATAAGGTTCCCAAAACCGAGGTGCTGAAGCGAGCCAATATGAGCAGTTTGCATGCAGTTCTTAGCGAGAGACGCCTCAGGTGGCTCGGCCATGTCAAAAGAATGGATGCAGGCCGTATCCCCAAAGACCTCCTCTACGGCGAGCTAGCAGAAGGCAAGAGGATGACAGGGCGCCCAAAACTGCGGTTCAAAGACATCTGCAAAAAGGACATGACACAATGCTCCATCAATCTCAACACATGGGAAGTTCAAGCAGACGACCACCTAGCCTGGAGGCTCGCGGTCAGGCAAGGTACGTCACGTGCAGAGGCTGCGCGCAACGAGGAGGCGGCCCAGAAAAGATCGAGGCGGAAGCAGCGTCAACAGCAGCAACAACGGCCATCTGCCTTCACCTGTAACAAGTGTGGCAGGGATTGTCACTCCCGAGTCGGACTGCACAGCCATTCTCGGCGGTGCAGATAGACTCTCAGGAAGCTACGCCATCGTCTCTCGAGACGGACGGCTGCCGACGACGACGGAGGAAAATTATTTTAAAAATTAGATGGGATAAATGAAACATTAAAATATTCAAAATCCTGATTAAGGAAAAGAGAGACAACTAAATTATACATTTGAATTAACATTGGTTAAATAACTACAAATACTAAAATGTTATAAGAGAATTATAGAAGAGCCATAAAAAAAACAAAAACAATATAAGCCTATGTATGGCTCCATATTTTAATACCTCAAAAATACAGAGTATTTAATAGACAACATAAATGATCAAAGCTTACCTAAGAAGGAAAAAGAAAACTTGGTTAGAGAAGTTACCTATGAGAATTTTAGAAGGGCAATTGAAGATTCCTAATTTAAAAGTTAAAATTACCAAGACTAGATGTCAAATATTAGGGGAAACTTCCAATTCATATAATAAACCCAATAAAAACAACAACAAGAACAACAACAACAACAAACAACAACTGTAGACCTGTCTCATTTATTTAGAACTGTCTCATTTATGTAGGCAAAATAATTCTAAATAAACTACTCAGAAACCAAAACTTAAAGTGATAAATATGCACTGGGGTCATTAGTATTTATACCAGGAAATGAAAGATCTTAAAATATTGGGAAAATCTTTCAGCTTAATCTATGGCATCATTCAATTAATGGAGAAAACCTAGTTGACCAATATCAATATGTGCTATAAAGTTATGTGATAGATCCAGATGACATCCCAAATAAAAATTACTAGTAAAATAGGCACAGAAAGCACCTACTTAAATATCATAGAGACTGCCAAAATCATCAACAAATGAACAAACGGCTGCATTCTCCCTTACTATTCAACATTATTCATAAGTTTAGGTACTTACAATAAAACAGGAAAATAAAATAACTATTGGAAATATTGATGTAGACTATTAAAACAGATATTTCAATTTGTTGGAAAACATGATTTATTTATTCAATGGTAACATTTCTCAGGAGAAGACAAACAGATGGCCAATAGACAAATGAAAGGATCTCAATTTCACTACTCATCAGTGCATGCAAATTAAAACCACAATGAGATATCACTTTACACTCATCAGCATGGCTGCTATCAATAGATCAACAAACAAATGTTGGTGAGGATGTGGAGAAAAGGGAACTCTAGTGCACTGGTGGTGAGATTGCAGATTGGTGCAGCCATTGTAGAAAGTAGTATGGAGATACCTCAAAACAAAAAAAAAAAAAAATGGAACTGCCTATGACTCAGTGGTTCTACTTCTGGGAATATAGCTGAAGAAACCCAAATCATTAATTCAAAAAATATATGCTTGCCTATGTTCATTGCAGTATTTTTTTATAATAGCCAATATTTGGAAGCACCTCAAGTGCCCATCAGTAGATGAGTATGGTAAAAAGCCATGATATATTTACACAACAGATTACTACTCTGCCATTAAAAAAAGAAAGGAATATTTTGTGATAGTATAGATAGATGTGGAAAATATTATGCTATGTGAAATAAGCCAGTCAGAGAAAGGAAAATACCATATGATTTCACTTATATGTGGGATCTAACGAACAAACTAAAGTAACAGACAAAAAAGAAACACTCTTAGATTCAGGGAACAGATTGACAGCTGTCAGAGGAGAGGGCGTTTGGGGGTGAAAAAGGTGAAGAGATTCAGGGGAAAGAAAACCACCTCATAGAAACAGACAACAGTATGGTGATTACCAGAGAGAAAGTGGGGAGAGAGGAGGTATAAGAGGGTAAAGGCAGGATAAATGATGATGGAAGGAGACTTGACTTGGGGTGGTGAACACACAATACAGTGTACAGATTATGTATGATAGAATTGTACCCCTGAAGCCTATATAATTTTATTATCAAATGTCATCCCAATAAATTCAATAAAAAATAATGAAAAGAAATAATGAACCTATACAGACCAAAATTTAAATACATAAATAAATAAATATTTTAGAAAATAGAGGACATCAGAGAAAAGCATGAAGCGATTCTCCATTCATCTGTTAACAAGTAAATCTAAATTATAGTATAAAGTTACATGATTTTATGTAGTTCATATCGGGAAAATTAAATCAAGTGATAACACCTGCTGCTTGCAGTGATGTAGTATTCTCATACATTGCTGATGAAAACATATGTGTGTTTTCATAATCAGAGGAACTTGCACATTTTTTAATTACGGGAGAGGGGAAGTACACAAGCCTGAGCAGAAATTCTGCTTGAAAATATTTTAAGAACAGAAAGATTCTGTTAGCATGGAGAACAGAAAGTGAAAACCTGAAGAACTAGAGGTGAATAACTCTCTCCAAAAAGTGACTGGAGAAATGGTTCCAAGGTTTAAATATTCAGGGTCAGATAGCTAGGTGTGTCCAGGAAAAAGGCATACAATGATCAAATTGTGATTTCATTATCCTTTACATAACTAATATATCATCATTAAACATTGATAGCTAAATGTCCCATCTACATCATTCTGCAGCGAAATAGGCTGCTATGTCCACATAGGCATGCTATACAATGGAAGGTGTCTTTTTTCCTTGTATTTCTCTCAGGCATTTTTAGCAAGAAGTAAAAGTCTTGTGATCTAGACTAAGGTGAAACTGATAAAATTATAATCTTAAATCCTAAAGCAGAAATCCATATCCTGATCTAATAAAACCAGGAAGATGGATTGTATTATTTCGAGGCTCTTAGCTATGTAGATTCTTAGCAACATCTTAACTACTGAATTCATCTTCTAAAATACACCCATTTCTTCCTTCTTTTCTTTGTTCACTTTTCAATTTCCAGTCTGAATCTCTCCTCTGAGCTTCATAATTTTTTATCCAGCATTTTCTGACATCTACAGTTGGCTGTACAAATTCTGGTACACCAAAAATCCAATGATCTCGCATCCCTTATCCACTCCCAAATTTTGTCTTTCTCTAGTTTCCCAGTTTCATTATGTGGCATTGCCAGTTGAACAAGCTAGAAAATGAGGAGTTATTCTTGATGCACCCCCAGGTTTAATTCATTGATGGTTCTTTTGAATTTTTCTCTTACATATCTCTCAAACTAATCTATTTCCACTCCATCTGCTCTTTCAGCACAGCATATTAATCCATATTACCAAAAGCTCATGCCGGATCTGTTATAACAACCACCTAGCTGGTTCCCCTTTTGTTTCAAATGTCCTACCCCAAATACAACCTCCACTCTATAACTTGAATAATCTTTTACTAAGAATCACCTCTGCATAAAACATTTCAGTAATTTTCTTTTATAATTACAATAAAGATCCAAATGTTTCAATGGCCAACAAGAGTCTAAATACATTGACCTTCAACTATTTCCCTGGTCTCAACTTATGATGGTCTTTACCCCCTCTTTTAACATTTCAGACATACTTTTCTGCCTCTTCTTCAGATGTGCTTTGCTGCCTCCTGCTTCAAGACCTCTTTCCATGCCGTTGCTCTCTTTCCAGGAAACATTTCCTAACCCCTCCCTTCACCAAATATACCCAGTATCTTCTGTTCACACTTAGATCTCAGCTGAGATTAGACTTCCCTGTGCTTACAGCCCAGCACTTTTTATAGTTTGTATCCCTGTCTGAAATGATTACTTAATGTCACCCTCACTCCCACCAACTCTTAGTTCTATGAAGGCAGAGTATATCCTTTTTAAACCACTTTGTCTTTTGTCCCCCTCACAAGACCCAACACAAAGGCAATGCTCTGTGTATATCTGCTGCACAAATAATTTGGCTGTGGTCTGTCTAAATGTGACATAACCATAATTCTCTTCTACTTTCATCCTTGGGTAATTAATCCTGGGCCTAGTCACTTTGATAATTCTGTTGTCGTCGGCAGCCGTCCGTCTCGAGAGACGATGGTGTAGCTTCTTAAGAGTCTATCTGCACCGCCGAGAGTGGCTGTGCAGTCCAACTCGGGAGTGACACGGTATCTGTCTCCTCTCGTGTTGAATCGACATCTTGCGATGACGCTGGAGTGTCCTCTCCAGTGAAGCTGAAGCTACAGAGCCTGGGCAGGGTGATATGGAGGGTCTGCTGTTGCCCATGCAGCAGACCCACCCTCTCTTCGCAGCTGAAGGATCCAAGGGAAAGACGGAGTCAATACAGCTTGGCTTCAGGTGCACCGCAGGAATTGCCGGTGTTGACTACAACGTCAAACCGCCTTAGGGACTCAGGCTCCGGATTTTCTGTCGGGGTTTACTCCCTTAGCCTTTCCCCTGAAGAGGTATGCCGCAAGGCAGCGGAGGTTTTTTGGAGTCAGAGTTTCCTTCTCTGATATTTCCCATATTATTGATACAAAGAGATCTGATTAAGATCACTGGAGATGTAAGAAACAAGGACATAGTGACTCCCAAACCAGTAGAAAGTCATTAGTAACAAAGGGCAAATGTAATTAAAGGATCTCTGAGAAGGGAGTTGACAGCACTGGCATATCTACAAATAACCGTGTTAGATTGTAACTCCGGAGTAACCAGTCATGGAGAAACGGGGGAGAAGCAGAGGGGAGGGGGAGCTAATTGCATTAGGGTGGGGAAGCTAATCACTTTAGGGTGGCAATTTCAGGGTGGGGAAGCTAAGACTATAAAACCAGTTTCCTTTGTCTACTTGGCACGCACATTCTCCTGGCTGTGAGCATCCACCCAGCTCTGCAGACTGGTGAATAAAGGCCTCGCTTTACTGCTCAAGTCCTGTGTCCCAGTTTTTATTGTGAGCATTTCTCACAGAGAGGAGTAGGAGGGGCCATAGGAGGAGTTTACCAAGGCAATGGAAGGCAGTCTAGGAAGGGATCGGCTGAAAGGCTGAATGCCTCCAGAACCATTGAAAATAAAAAGAGGGCTGGCGTTTGGCTAATAAGCTTTTCTGGCTTCTGAGCTGGCATTCTTTCAGGCTCCGGCTCTGGCTCAGGCTCGGGCTCCGGATCAAGCTCAAGCTGCAGCTGCCTGCATTTCCCAACAGATGGTATTTTGTATGGAAAGGAACTCCAGGCACAGCCTAGGATCAGGCTGGCCTGGCAGAGCATGGCAGGTTTATTCTTTGGGTGTCCTAGAGGGAACAGGCTCTGAGGCCGAAGCCTGCCATTTTTCCAGAATTGTGTAGCTTTTGCGTAGTATGTTATTTTATTTTGTAAACTAACCTTATAAAAACTAACAGGGGAAAATCGAGGAGAGCCCAGGTGTTAGGGTTTAGCCTTAATTGATAGGATTAAGTAATTAAAGTTGTGACTTGATAGGCTTAAGTGTCTGCTTTTGAATAAAGACTCCCTTCTCTTTTCCTTTATCACCAAAGCTTTGCCTCTGGAATTTTGCCTAGAGCAGTGATTCTCAACCTGTGGGTCACAACCCCTTTAGGGGTCGAACGACCCTTTCACAGGGGTCACCTAAGACCATCTGAAGACACACATATAATTACATATTGTTTTTGTGATTAATCACTATGCTTTAATTATATTCAATTTGTAACAATGAAAATACATCCTGCATATCAGATATTTACATTATGATCCATAACGGTAGCAACATTAGTTATGAAGTAGCAACAAAAATAAATTTTATGGTTGGGGGTCACCACAACATGAGGAACTATATTAAAGGGTCGTGGCATTAGGAAGGTTGAGAACCACTGGCCTAGAAGGGTGGTGATGGGCAGTGAGATCCCATCTTGCTGTTTGGTAACATTATCAATATGTATATTATAATCTTTATTCATTCATTCTCTGTTCTGTGGTTTTATGATTTATGTTATTACATTTTAAGATTCTAAATTAAGGGTTTTTTTCTATAAACATGGTTATATTTAAGTTTTCTATACAGTAGGCTGTATATATGTAGTCTCTATCATAAAATAGAAAGTTGAGCAAATGTGATATCATATACAAGAACTATGAAATAAACAGAAATTTATATTTAAGAAATACATGCAAATGAATATAAACTGTCTTTATGGGCTTGAAGTTCCTGGGGGAAGTTTTGTATCTTAACTATGTCTGTATATTTTACAACACCTAATATAGGGGCTTGCACTTATTGGGTAGTCTATCATGTATAATGAATTAAATGTTTCATCTTTAAAAACTTTTGCAAGAAATTAGCATTTGCTATATAAACATTACATGTTGAGCTAATTATTTTGTCCCTATTTAAATTATCAAACAAATGAAATGAAATGAGAACTTTCATATATGAACACTACAAATAACCCATTTATGTAGCAATACATATTTTCTTCAAGATTAATTTAAATGTGAACAAATTTGTCCCTATTAAAAAATAACTCAATTTAGACTTAACATATTAACTTGAGAAGGCTTCAGATCAAATTTACTAGGTTCATTAAGCTGAGGGAATTTAATTTCAGAAATTTGTATTTCTTACTAATAGATTTCAAGAGTAATATTTAGCAATTTGTCAAATATGTGTTTATTTATCATGTAAAGTGACATTAGAAATTAGAACAAACAACTACTTTTAAATAGATATTTTTTGCCGATTCACCAAGTGTTTATAACTAAAATTTTAATAAAGTAGTATGCTACTAAACATTTTAATACAATAGTACATTATCTGCCTGAGACAAAGTTGCCTCACCTACAATAGGGATTAATATTACTTCTCTTTAGTTTCAACTATATAAAAAATATCAGACTATCTCTGAGTTATTCTGTTACCAATCTTGATTCACCAGCTGTGTCTGGATTGGCTGGTTTGCTACTAGATGGCATTACTAAGTGAAGCTAAAAATATTTATTAATATTGATTTCTCATATAAGAATACATTGAACAATTTTAAAGCAGCCTGAACTTTGTGACATATGCAATAAATGCAGTGGAAATTATTCTTATTTGTAAATTTTTCCAGGAATATCTTGATGTGCTTTAAAGTAGCTCTGAGATTGCAAAGAATTAAAGTAGCATGCAGATGAAAACTATATTTATTTAAAAAATAGACATAATAAAGTTACAAAGGCTCTACTTTCTCTCATAGTAACAGAAAAACACAGATAGATAGTAAGTTTCCATCACAACACTCAGATTTTAACTCTATATCTTTCGGTTTTTTTTTTTTTTTTTTTTCAGATTTAATGTGTTTTATTGATTAAAATATTACATTTGTGCCAATTTCCCTTCCCTCTGCTCCCCTCCACCCGGTGGCCCCCTCCCTCCAGTTGTCCCCCCCTTTTAGATTATGTCCATTAGTTGTGCATACAGTTCCTCCCAACCTCTGTCTATTCCATTCCCTCCTACCATGATCCCCAATTCCTATATCATCTCCCTCCCTCTCCCCACTCCCCCTCCCTGTTGACCTCCCCCCACTATGCTTCCCTTACCCACAGTTCCTTTTCCACTCTCGTTGCCTGTTTCGTTTGCCTTTGTTTCATCTCCCTATCTTCTGTTATTTAAACCAGTCCCTTTAACTTCTCATATAACAGTGGTTTGGATCTAATGAACTCTTTCAGTTTTATTTTGTCCTGGAGACACTTTCTCTGTCCTTCTATTCTGAATGACAATTTCGCTGGATAGAGTATTCGTGGTTGTAGGTTTTGGATTTTCATTACTTTGAATATTTCTTGCCAGTTCCTTCTTGCTTGTAGGGTTTCCCTTGAGAAGTCAGCTGATAGTCTAATTGGGACCCCTTTGTACATAATTCTTTTCTTCTCTCTTGCTGCTTTTAAGATTCTCTCTTTATCTTTAATTTTTGACATTTTGATTATAATGTGTCTTGGGGTGGTTCTCCCTGGGTCCAGTCTCTTGGGAACTCTCCTTGCTTCCTGGACCTGCAGGTCTATTCCCTTCCCCAAGTCTGGGAAGTTCTCCTTTATTATGTTTTCACTCAATTTTTCAAGTTCTAGTTCATCTT
Organism: Furipterus horrens; assembly: GCF_987537825.1. Taxonomy (NCBI): domain Eukaryota; kingdom Metazoa; phylum Chordata; class Mammalia; order Chiroptera; family Furipteridae; genus Furipterus; species Furipterus horrens. The sequence continues at coordinate 58,200,718 of NW_028327171.1, forward strand.
CCTCATTCTCTGGCAAACCAATGATTCTTATGTTGGGCCTTTTATAGCTGTCCCAGAGGTTTCTGATCGTCTCATTGTTGCTTCCTATTTCCTCTCGCTGCATTGGTTGACTGCTTCTTCCTTCTCCATATTCCAGTTTGTTGAAATGAACTCTGGATTCCTCACCATCTGTCTCGTACGTGGTTTTGTTCCTTTCGTTATGAAAGTTTTTCGCTTCTTTCATATCTTTTTCCTGCTCTTTTGTGAATTCTGTAAGCCACCTGATAACAATGGCCCAGAACTGAGCCTCTGACAGGTTTCTTATCTGTTCATCTGTCAGGTTCTCTATCTGCTGTCTGGTGAGCTGCACCACCAGGATCTCTATAGTTGTTTGCCTCATTTTGACAGATGCGTTTTGTTTTCCTGGGCTGGCTGTCGGGGGCGGTGCCTGTGTACTCGTAATGACCCAGCGACCGGCGCCCTTTGGCGTCACAAGTCAGCGCCCGGCGCCTGTCTGCGACCTATTTCGTAGCCCTGTGGTGCTTTCTTTCTTTGGGGGCGGGGGTCCAAAATGGATACACACAGTTATTCCGCTAGGAGACCGGGATCCGTCCTCCCGCGCCCCTGGGCCTCACTGTTCAAGGCGATGCTGCGACTGCTCTCCCCAGCGCCCGGAGTCGCGCACCGGCAGGGGCTTGATTGGAGTCGCGCCAAGCCTCCGGGCTTTTTCGCCGCCCCGCCCCCGCCGCCGCTCCGCAGACAGCTTTGCCTTCTTTAACTCTTACCTGCCCAAATGGCACCGCTGGTTTATAACTTCATGTGTTGGGCTTCCGTGTAGCTTTATTTTCTGGAATTTCTAGTTATCCTTTGTTTTGAAGTAGTTGTATTCCTATCTGGTTGTAGAGGGAGACCTAGCGTGTCCGTCTAAGCCTCCATCTTGGCCGGAAGTCCTATATCTTTCGGTTTTTATTTTGTTTATAGGAAGCCTGAGTCTGGTGAGACTTCCCTGTCTTAACAAGAAGCAGTTGTTTTGGCTTTTCACTGACATTGTCTCCTTTTCACTCACTTCCTTTTTGATTAGTCATTCTCTATCTAAAATAATTAGAATTCACTGCCTACTAAATATAAATATCTTTTTTATTTACAAGACCTGAATCAACTCATTTCAAACAACAATGGATTTTAAAATCACCAACCAGATTTCAAAAAGATCTGATCACTCAGGCTTATACTTTTGGGCTGGTAAATGCAACTGCACCTCAAAGTAATAAACAAAACTTTTAGTGAGGGGTGTTTTCAAGCATCCATTCTCATTCAAATCTTTATGGTTTCAGAGAAAATCTAATCTGATTATTATTTTCATCATTCACTATTTAGATAAAAACCATGAACATGGTAGAGTGAATTGGTGTAGAAAGTTTAGGAAATAAAAGGCATATGAAGTGAAATAAAATGCATACAAAATAAAATGCATATAAAATGAAATAAAATGACAGACCTTTTCAGTATTTAATATATTCAGCTGAATAGGGAGGCTTTACCTTTTCTTGTAATCATTGTTTGTACATTACTCTTCTCCATGGTATGTGATTAAACATTATTAGATTTTGAAGTCAAATAAATAATGAGACTCAGTGAAGAATGTTTAATTTCAGTGGATGTGCAGGTTATCAATGGTCAATCATATTTTTTCCTGCTGTTTCAATAGATGCCCAAGATTGCTGTGAGAGAGGCTTTTCCCAATCCTGGGTAGGTACCTACAGATGCATGTGTACGGGGTGGGGTGGGGGGAAGGGTGGTTTTAAAAATTTGGAAATATATACTTTGTATGTATCTGTAATAGTTCTCATATTTCTCGGTGAAAATTTTACATCATAAGAAAAAATTCAGAATTTAGGTATCACCTAAATTCTTATGTGTTGACTTGTTCTTGACAATTTTCCGAATAGCCTAGAATCTGCCTTGTATAAAGTTTTGGTCAAATACACATAAAGTTTCCCTATTATGAATCAGTTCTGTATACACTCACCACTAGGACACTCAAATTATTTGTTTTTTTAGAAATAATGTAATATATTGGGATTGGATCCAAGCTCAACTGCTTAATAGTTATGTAAATTTATATGTGTCATCTATCTGCCTGAGATAGACTTGCCTCATCTATAAAATGAGGGCTAATGCCATTTCTCTTCAGTCTTAGTAATACATATAAAGAGCCAAGTATATAGCAAGGAATCAATTATTTAGCTATTATTTATCAACTGAAAACAAAGGCCCATTTTTGTGTGTGTGGGTCTTGAATGATTGTCACATTGATTACAGGAGTACTCTTAAATATTACCACACCCTCCTCATCATGGACTATTTGGGATCTTTCCTGATGAATGCCCACTTTTATCATTTTGGATTTCATTTATTATCTATAGGTATATGAAGATGTATGTTTACTTAACAACCATCAATCTCTCTCTTTTTATACTCAACTAGAGAAAGAAAGGTACTGCTTTAAGTAGTATAAAAGCCTAGCTACATATTGATATAACAGTTTTGTTTTGTTTGGTTTTTGACAGCTGAAATGATTTATGAGAGCGTAAAAGAGCCTGTCATAGAATTCAGTATTTACACTTTTGAGAATATTTATAAATTCTAATACATCTTTACATTACTTCAAGTACATCTTTTAAATCAATTATTATCAAACATTTTCTGTTTTGGACCCTACATACTATTTCTACTGCCCTACAATTACCTCAAAATACTACCACTTTTGAGGAAAATATATATTTGCATAGACATAAACAATTGTTTGATGCTTGTTATGCAGAGCTTCCACCTGACATTAGCTACAGCATAAGATTTTAGAAGTAGGGAGTTTATTGGAATTAACAAAGGTCAGTCGATTCTAGTCACATGCATGTGAACTACTCCCAGAGAAGATTCATCTTTTTGGTGAATTTATTAGAATTTTATGGACTTAGAGCCAAGACTTGTGATGTGTGGAATTTGGTAAGTTTCCTTTGTCTTGCACAGTATGAAGCATTGTACTCTCTTACTCTATGCAGTGTCTTATGTCATACTTCATTAAAAAAATCATATAGGATTTAACTTGAGGAAAAAATTGATAAAGACAATCTACATAGGATACTTAGTGCTAACAATATTTAATTTCAAATACATTTTCTCATAACTGCCTATTGTAGTTCCTGGCATACAGAAGGTGTTAATGTGAATAGTTACATCTTTTTGGTAACAACTAACTGCCACATGGCTTTTTGCTCCACCAAGAGCCCATTGGTGACTTAAAGGTCATAACTTAAACTTTTTCTCCAAAGAGAATAACTCATAAGATCAAATGTACAAATTTTGAATTTAACAAATTACTAACAGAGTTTGCTTTTAAAATTATTAAGATATATGTAGTAATAAGGAAATATGAAGTACTCAGAATGTATTGGGTGTTCTAACACAAAGTTAGTGAAAGATATATGTATGCATTTATTTAACAAATTAGATTGATAGAGTTGCTTGACTATACCCAGTTCGGGAAAGAAAATCTATTAGTAGGTAACTTTTTAAACATAAATACAAGCAGTTCAAGAAATCACTGCATAGTTGGTTAGAGCACAACCATCAGACTTGGAAGATTTCTAGTGGCCTGTCATGGATATATACAACAATAGCAATAAAAACACAGCTTCAGTGAAGAGAACAAAAGAAACCCTTAAGTTTGGGATGAGTAGATTATACTCATATCTCTAGTTGAATGCTGATGAGAATTAGAAGACAAAGTCAGTAAAATAGGCTGGCATATCTCTCTTTTATATATATTTTGTAAAAATTAATGGTTATGAAACCATATAAATTTACATTAACAGTTTAATTAAACTCTGCAATGTATTTCCCAACCTTATGCATAAGCTAGGAGATTTGGACTTCATGAAGAGGATGATGTATTTTTTTAAGTATATTTTATTGATTATATTGTTACAATAGTTCCAATTTTTCCCCCTTTGCTACCCTCCACCCAGCAGCCCCCCAGAAATCCCCTCCAAACCCATGTCCATGGTTTGTACATACAAGCTCTCCTGCTTCACCCTTTCATATATTCTTCTTTTTTAAAATAAATGATTAATTATTTTAATAATAAAAAATAACAATCCCTCCCTCTCAGATATTAAGACCCTTTATAATCTTTTAAAGGACAATGGGTGAAGGTCTCAAGCTCCTCTAGCTGCTTCAAGCTGGACATGGTCATCGTCCTACCTACCCTTGGGTCCAGAAATCCCTAATAAGAGTGGGGGTGTAAAGGGGAGGGTGGCCTTCCCACATAGGGAAGGATTGTGCAGACTCCAGGTCAGTTGGCTGTCCCCAGACAACAGCATACTTGGTTTAACAGGCTGGCATCCTTGTTGTATTCTGGGGGCAACAGATTTGGCAACAGGGTTAAAAGACATCATTCAATCCATAACCACTAGATGACAAAAGGCAGGGATTTATTTTTCAATGTCCCACATTAGGGAAAAAGAAAAGGGCTTCTTTGGAGGAAGGTGTCCCAGGCACATCTCACCTGTCCAAAACCCTTTTGTCCATTATACTTAGTTTGGGCTGAGGGAAATATTTTAGGTTTCCCCCCTCTCAGAACTCTGGGCCCTTTTGGTCCTAGCCATTAAGATAGAAAAGAGAAACCAGTTTTAAAGTGAAGCCCACAGACCACCCCATACTTCACCAACCCAGCCACTTAGTTCAGCCAAACCATTGAGTCTCAGGAAGCAGCACTGCAGACAGGATTAAGTGAGGCCTATACATACAGACAATCACTCAGGTAATGAGATCATAGGTTTATGCCCTTTGAAAACAGAAAACACATGTTAATTTATGTAACATAACCCACAAACAAGTCTCTAAATCTGTAAGACTGTTTTATTGGAAAGACATCCTGTTGCAAGGCTTTTGACATTGTTCTTGCCTGTAAATTAAATATCTTTAATGATACCACAGACATAGTTTAACTTTCAAGTGAAAACATATTTTAAATGAAAAGAAACTTTAAAGATGGTAAGCTGCACTACTTTATAGTCTACCACTGAGCATTGTGATCTTCCTTGAATAATGATTTTTCTCCCTAAGATTACCCTCCTTGTCATTAAAGGGACTGCATTAAGTCCATTTTTAATTTATCCTGTTCATTTGCATAAACACAACAAGAGCAGCAAATGATCACTTATGATCTTTAGTTCTGCTGAGCTGGAACTTACGCAAGGAACATTTAGGGTGACCTTCAGTCTGCCCTTCAGGGCACAGAAGCTGAGCCACATACCCGCCATTCAGCCTTGCCTGTGAACACCTGTCTTTTCCAGGTCCTTCTGGTTTCCCATTGTGCCTTAAGGTCCCTTCTAGCCATCTTTCAGGAAAACAACCTTCATTCCTTCCCTGGAAAGATTTCTGTGGACCGCACAACCAACCACGGTACCAAGCCTTTTATCTCATGGACTTTTATTACCTTCGAAAGTCATTCTCAGTTCCTCAGGGCTTTTTAGTAACAACCAGAGCCCAAGCATGTCTCCTTTAGTCATAACATTCCAGTCAAAGACTTGGTTAAAAAAAAAAAAAAAAAAAAAAAAAAACTCTATTAACAACTGGTCTTATTAGTTTTATGCAAAGAAACTTATATCATTATTTACTTCTTTAGCATGCCAAACTCTGGAGGGATCAGATAGGGAGAAAAATATACAATGTGAAGGAAAATCCTTGTCCTTCTAATATTCATTGAACTGACATTTCCATTCTTCATATTTTCATTTTTCCCCCACTAAAAAATTTTTTTGTTTGTTTTTCCATTACAGTTGTCCCACTTTTTTCCCCCTCTTGCTTCCCTGCACCCTGTCACTCCCTTCTCCCACATTCAGTCCTTACTCAGTTGTCCATGTCCGTGGGTCATTTATACATGTTCTTTGACTAGACCCTTCCCCTTCTTACTCCCTTCTCTCCCTCCCATCTCCCCCTTTGTTACTGTTAGTTTATTCCTTGTTTACATACCTCTGGTTCAATTTTGCTCATTTGTTTGTGTTGTTCTTTAGTCTCCTGTAATAGGTGATAGCATAAGGTATTTTTCTTTCATTGCCTGGCTTATTTCGCTAAGCATAATTCTCTCTAGTTCCAAGGAGGAGGATGTATTAATGTGAGTCTAGGTTTATAGAACTATGTGAAAAAAAATTAATAGCCAACTCATTTCTTTCATACGTTCGTTGCTGTTAGCTAAGAAAAAAAGACATATAAAGCCAGAATCAAATATATATCACTTTATGGTTCATATAATTTTTGTTTTATAAAGTTATACTGGATATATGCATAGTAATTTAGCATCTTAGGTTTTAAATAAATGTCCTTACAATCAACATCAATAATAGCAGATTCCCATGAATGTTAGTTTAACCATGATGCAACCTTTATGTTACTTTTTAAATATAAAGTCAACATATCTTTCTCCATATAAAGATCTTTATCTGGCCTATATTGGTTAGAAAACATTTCTTTCGTTTTCTTGTCGACCCATGCTTCACCACAAAATTTGAATTTATAGAATAAAATTACTTATTCATTTATACAATGTGTAACCATAAAATCTGGGGTAAGACTGATTTTACAATAGTGAAGAATATAGTTTGGGATAATAAAGTATCTACTGATTTTTTTTTTCTCTCTGAAAATTCATGAGACTTACAGTGACAGTCTAACTAATAGAACCCTGCTTCTATACAAAGATGCTAGCTGATTAGGTGCAGTTTTTTTTCCATTGTGGAATTCCAAAGACCATTCTGACATTATGAGGATGCCCACATTAATCTTTGATAATTTTTTATTTACTGTCTAATCTGAGGTCTTTGAAAAAAATTAATTTATTTATTTTTATTGTTTTTCAATTACAATTACAGTTGTCTCATTTTCCCCCCATTGCTCCCCCCCACTGAGCCCACCCCTTCTCCCACAGTCATTTATACATGTGTCATTTATACATGTTCTTTGACTAGACCCTTCCCTTACTTATCCCCCTTCTCTCTCTCCTTCCTCCCCCCTGATAACTGTTATTCTGTTCCTTATTCAATTTTGTTCATTTGTTTGTGTTGTTCATTAGTCTCCTGTATCAGGTGATATCATATGGTATATTTATGAGGTCTTTTTTAAGCTAGACATTTTTGTGGAATAGGGTGGAATAAAGCACCACTCCTCTACCTGCATACACAATATACACAAGCAAACACTAACTTCAGTAGGTGATAGAATTTTGAATATAATCTCTTTAGATCTTAAACAGTGTTCAGAGTTCTTCTCTAAATGTGATCTGCACATAAGGAATTGACAGACAAATGAATCCCTTGCTTGGAATTAGGTTTTTGGCTTGAATAACTAGATGGATGATGGTGCCAGTTACTGAGGTGAGAAAACGAGAGGAAAAGTATCATGAGTAAATTTTTGCAATGCATTTAAGACTTCCATGAGATGTTTGAATTCATCTGTGTGAAGCACTGGGTGAGAGGTATATTGAAGATAACAACTTGGCTACAGTATAGATCATAACTGAAGTCATGGACCAGATTGAAAATATCCAGGGAATGACAATAGGGGAAAAATAAGAGTATTGTGAAATTGCATCATTTAAAGATGTGGTAGAAAGATTATTTTAGGTCACAAAAGAAGCACCATAGGAGTACAAAGAAAACCAGGAGTGTATGGTGCCAAAGTGATTAAGAACAAAGTGTTTTAAGCAGAAAAGAGAGGTTGGTAGTACATAATGCTGCCAAGAGTTCAAGTAGGATAAATAATGAACTATGGATATTGGATATAAAATGGCAGTCTTAGGCAAGTTATTTCAATAGATATAGAGGCATAGACATAAAACCTGAGGGGGTTGAGAAGTAGATGATGAGCAAATTGAGGCAATAATATTTTTGCTAGAGTCTTGGGTTGGGTCTGGAATAGTATAAGGGATTTAATGAGTAATTCTTAAATTAGCATCTCAATTAGCAGTGTAAATTAGCAGTATCCACAGCAGAGAAATTTTTTAATAAGCAAGAGACAGGGTCATTAATAATGGACAATTTCTTATAAGAGGTAAGAGAGGATGGAAATAAAGAAGAAATGGACAAATTGCTATCAAGACAAGAAATATTTGTTCTTAGTATTTAGAGAAATAAACATTGGATGCTCATGGAGCAGTAGTCCTCAACTTCGCCTGAAATACTTAGTAAGATTACCACTCTCAAATTTAGAGTCCAAGTAAAAATGACCAAGTTGTACACTACAAAATTAGTCTTGGGGTGTAGAAGAAGGAATACACTAATGACATAGGAGAAGGTAGAAGTAGAATTTGATGATCAAGTGGATGATTTCTCCTGATATTAAAAACACAGGAGAAGTTTATTTTGGCAAACACTATACTCTGACCTAGATCACCACAGTCTTTCAATAGATACTGAAATTTAAACTCTTTGGTATGGGATGCAAAGTCATTTATAAAAGGCACCCTTTCCAGTTTCCCTCTTATTCTCCTTCATTTGACTTTCTGTGTTGCAGTTGTGCAAATTTCTTTGCCACCCCTTGCAGATACCGTACTTTAGCATTGTTTATCATCCTCTCCTCTTAAAATCATCCAATTCCTCACCCTTATTCATATTGAGCAAAGGAAAGTTACTGAGTCCCTCCATGTCTCTCTTTATAAAGTAGTTACAATTTCCTTCATAAAGACTTGAGAATTAAAAAAGGTAACAATGTGTAGAACCATTTTAGAAGAGAACATAGCACATAAGTGCTCTGTAAGTGATAGTCTTTAGCTATACTTTAAACATCTGAATTAGGGTTACCAAAGTCAGAACTACTTCTTTTCTGAGAGTGCTGTTAGTACAATTACATACACGCTTTACTGTAGGGATTTATCTATGACAAGACAGGAGACATTTTCAGCTCTCACAACCCAGTGAGCAATAGGGCTTCAAGAATTTCTATCTATCTATATTTATCGGTCTATAAAGATCATATGTAATAAACATGTACATATAATTTTATTGTTAATAGTCTAACGTCATGTTGTTTTGATGTTTCTGTAGGCATTTCTTTTTTTTCATTTTAAAGATAGGCCTTTGGACTGATATGTAGAAAATTAGATTAAAAAGGTCATAATATTAACCCCCACTTAGAGAGTTATGTTTACTACACTCAGTAAGCCATATTCTAAAGCTTTAAAGTAAACTTCAAAAAAAAAAAAGCTCTTTCTTTATACTTGAAAATTCTCACCTCTTACTATACAAATCATAAGATTTTCTCCTTTTGTCCCAATCTTCCCCATTCATCACAGTCTAAACACCTGAACAATGCCTTTTCTTCATTCTCCACAATGTTAGGCACTGTCACTTACCGTTTTATAGATCTTACCACATCATTTTATAATGTTCACAATAGTAATTTATAATAATATTTCTACTCTTCCTTTGGACTAAACTCTTTGGAAACTGATATCATGGCCTATTAACTTATCTCAGCTCCTCATGCAAAGCGTGACACAAGATGAAAAGTCAACAAAAGTTTGTTAAATTAATAAGTAAATGGCAACTTTGACAAATAAGAAGCATTTCAAGAGAAAAGCCCCTACTCTATTTTCCGTCAGGATCTATGGAGGCACTGTTTATTCTTTATTCTGTCACTATTCCCTAAATTACACTCCTACTTTTGGAAGAAAACTGTACCTTTTACAGCCATTTATCTCATTCTTTGTTAAAGAAACTGGCTCAGATCCTGTGATAATTTCAGTGCCCTATATAAATGTTTTAGGGACTTGGAAAAAAAAATATCCAGGCCTATGAAAAGTGTAATGAGTCCCAGTATGGCCATTTTTGATGGGGATTTAACTGCTTTGTTTGTGAGCTTCAGCTAGGGAAATAGATTACCTTCATCATGTGCTAGTACTCCAGAGTCAATCTAAACTGCTCTGCCACGAAAAGGCATCATAGGGATGCCAGCAAACACCCTAAAAGCTGCTTCCTCTAAACCTGTCAGCTGGGGAACAAAAAATTATTACTGGTATCCAATTTCCACTCAACACTCTTCTTCCTCATTTGAAACTTAAAACTAATCAATAACTCATCATGGATGCACTTAAAAATCAAAATCTTATTTCCATAATAATTGAAATAGTTGCATAGAAAGTATTGCCCATTGGATGTTTAAGAATCTGGGTAATAACAGAAATATAATTAATGGGCATAGTTTTAAATAGACTAACTTGTTATACTGTCACAAATGTCAAATATTACTTAGTTAATGTTATTTTATCACAAAAATTTCAGTGTATATTTGTTTCCCATAGACTTCTGCTTTGCTTATTTTCAAAATGTATTTGTTCCTGTTAAGTGATATTATGTTTTCAACATAAGATTTAAAAATTGTGAGAGCTCTATTCAAATGCTTGATGAATATACTTCTGCCCACTTTTCCACCACCAACACACAGTACTAATGTATTATGAAGGCAGTAGTCACTGCATATTAAAAATTTAAGAAAATAAGTATGATTGTCATAAGTAAAACCATAAGCCAAATTTCAACTTTGTAAGAAGTGTTAAAAAAATTCTTTTATGTTTACTCAACAAATGGTTCCTAAAATATTTTCCTTGAAGCAAAGCAATTTAATTTTCCTTTTTCATATTATTCTCAGTGGTTATAAACTTAATTAGCTTTGTATGTTTCACATTTATTTGCATTCATGATAAATTTAATCTTTTCTTAGCATAACTTTTTGAAATCAAAATATGAGCTAAGAAGATGTAAGTTTGATTAGTGGAACAAGAACAATAACAAGTAATCATAGTGATGAGATGTTAATTGATGTCTGGGTGGTTCTATTCATAGTAACAATAGGACATAATATTTCTGTGTCCTTTACTGTTCAGCAACACTTTGCCAGATCATTTATTATAATACCAATTATATTGCACTTGTAATTCACAGGTATTTTAACAGCATAATAAAACATGGATGGAATAAAAAGACTTTTATTCAACAGGGAGGTAGTGTTTATTTTGCCAAAACCTCCTTGTCTTAAATTTTGAAGTTCAAAATAAGAAATATTTGAGGATTTTAATTTCTCAAAAATCTATGTTAGTGCATATTTACATTTAGATATTGACCAATTTTCTGAACAAGAAGCATATAAATTGAAATGCACATAGATTTTTTTTTTTGAAGTTAGAGTAATTTTAGCATGGAGCAGCATCTTATGTCAACAAAAGAACATGCAAACCTATAGAAAAATTTATGAGTTTATTTGAGCCAGATATTTGTGGACATGCCAGAGCAAGATCTCAACAGGCTGAGAACATGCTCTGGTGAATAACAGCTTTTCAGTTCCTTTTATTCATTAGGAGCAAAGGAGAAAACATAAGAAAGGTATATGAAATTCATTGGTGGTCAGTTAAGGAGATGGGAGAAAGCAATGTGGGGAAATCTCTAGAACTGGATAAAAAGCAAAATGGAGAAACACATACTTCCCTTACACTGGTGGGCACAGTATAGTTAATAATTAACTTTTACAGCACATAGAGATGCTATATGGGAAACAAAATAGCAATGAGGGGTTCTGTGGTTTCATGCTCTGGTGGTCTTGTGCTCTGGTGCCTGCAGGGGTGATTTCCAGGGGTCTAGAAAAGAAAATTACTCTGACATTTTCTAAAGATATATTAAAGAAAACAGACGGACAGCTGTCAGAGGGGAGGGTTTGGGGGACTGGGAGAGAAAGGTAAAGGGATTAAGCAAAGAAAAAATAAAAACAAAGACAAAACTCATAGGCACATAACAGTATGGTGGTTACCAAAGGGAAAGGAGGTGGGGGGAAGGAAGTAAATGGAGAATAATAGTGATATTTGGGTGGTGAATCCAAAATACAATAGACAGATGATGCATTATTGAATTGTACACCTGAAACCTATATAATTTTATTAACTAATATCACCCCAAAAATTCAATAAAAAAGATATGTTTTCTAGATGAATTTAAAAAAGTGGACAGGAACCACTTAAAAGGTAAAGATTGACCTTTGCTAAGGAAGCCATAGGCCAGAACTGTGACTACCCACCATGACCTGCCCAATTAGGAATTTGTGTTCAGACTGCCCTGTGAGGTTACTTTCTGTCACTGATCTTGTTGTCAGGCCTTCCACAGCCCCCCTGAGCTTGTCAAGTTTATCACATAGTCCTTGTTTCCTTCACACTTTGATATAGCGGCTGAGAGGGAATCTCGATTTGTTGCTTTGTGTGCCAGCAAAGCTAGTGGATAGTTTTTAGCTCTATCAGTTCATCCAAAAGTAAAATGGAGTTGGCCATTATTTAGCAAACTATATTTTTCTATAGTAGTTTTAGACAATTACAGGGTGAATGAGGACTGAAAACATTTTCAGTCAGGATACTTCAGTGTATCTGCCTGTATAACTTCACTTACCAGGTAATGATAAATTCCGAAACATTTTTAATGATTTTATAAACTCTGCCTTAAATCTGTTAGAAATATGAAGAAAGCCCATTATAAATAAATAAGCTTAGCTAGGAAACTCTTCAATAAAAGGTACTGTTTATTTTGTCAAAATATTAATTGCAATTATAATTGGGTCCCTCTTATTTATTTATAACAAGACTTGAAATGATATTGCTAACCTTAGATTTTATTATAACATCATAATATTGGTTATAATACCAAAATAATAGCTATTAATTTATTGAATACTTTCTATGTTGCAAGCACTATAATAACCACTTTAAGTAAATAATCACATTTCATCCTCCCCCAAACTGTAAAGAATCAGGCATTATCCCCAATTTACAGATGAAAAACCTAAAGCTTAAAGATTAAGTAACTTGTCCAAGATTTCATAATTAATAAGTGTATGTACTTTATAAAAATAATTAAATTAAAAATTTGTCGTTACACTCAATTTTTATAAACAAATATAAAAGTGAGAAAATATGGGCTTGAGTCCCCACAGGGATGAAGCCGATCCTGCTTCAAGGCCATGAGCAGTCCATTACGCAGATTAAATACAACCGCGAGGGAGCAAGGACCCTATTGTCAATGTTTGGTACTCGGTGAATGGTGAGAGGCTGGGAACCTACATGGGACATACTGGAGCTGTGTGGTGTGTAGACGCTGACCGGGACACCAAACATGTCCTTACCGGCTCAGCTGACAACAGCTGTCGTCTCTGGGACTGTGAAACAGGGAAGCAGCTGGCCCTACTCAAGACCAGTTCAGCTGTCCGGACCTGTGGCTTTGACTTTGGGGGCAATATCATCATGTTCTCCACGGACAAGAAGATGGGCTACCAGTGCTTTGTGAGCTTCTTTGACCTGCGGGATCCGAGCCAGATCGACAACAAAGAGCCGTACATGAAGATCCCTTGCAATGACTCCAAATCACCAGCGCCGTGTGGGGACCCCTAGGGGAGTGCATCATTGCAGGCCACGAGAGTGGAAAGCTCAACCAGTATAGCGCCAAGTCTGGAGAGGTGTTGGTGAACGTTAAGGAGCATTCCCGGCAGATCAATGACATCCAGTTATCCAGGGACATGACCATGTTTGTTACTGCATCCAAGGACAACACAGCCAAGCTCTTTGACTCCACAACCCTTCAACATCAGTAGACTTTCCGGACAGAACGTCCTATCAACTCAGCTGCCCTCTCTCCTAACTATGACCATGTGGTGCTGGGCGGTGGGCAGGAAGCCATGGACGTAATCACCACCTCCACGAGGATTGGCAAGTTCGAGGCCAGGTTCTTCCATTTGGCCTTTGAGAAAGAGTTTGGAAGAATCAAGGGTCACTTTGGACCTATCAACAGTGTTGCCTTCCATCCTGATGGCAAGAGCTACAGCAGTGGTGGCGAAGATGGTTATGTCCGCATCCACTACTTCGACCCATAGTACTTTGAATTCGAGTTTGAGGCTTAAGAAGCTGGATCTCCATCCTGCCAGGGAAAAGTTCCCAGGCCAAAGCTCATAGAAACTTTTGGACTCTGAGAATTAATAATTTAGTTTGGAAATAAATGGTTCCTAGACAGAAAAAAAAAAAAAGAAAAGAAAATATGGGCTTGAATAAAGTAAATAAATGGAATCTCCTAGAGGTGACAACTGTTAACAATTTGGTGCCTTTATTCACATATACAGGTATAAAATATTTTTACTAAAATGGAGTATGCAATACTAATTATTTGTGTTTTTGTCTTATTGAAGGATTGTATTGTATGTTTTATTGAAAGTGCATATAAGATTACTTTGTTCTTTCTCTTGGCAACCTAATAATATATTGCATCAGTTTATCATGATTTATTAAACTAGTGCCCAGCTTATTGACACTTAGGTTTCTTTCAGATTTCCTTCTACAAATAATAATTATGTTGTTTGTACACGTGCCTATTTGCGTATATCTGCCAGAATTTTTACAGGTGGAAAAGCTGGGTCAGGGATTATACATGAATTGAAAAAACTGTTTTATTTAATTTTTTTTTATTGATTCTAGAGAGAGAAAGAGAGGGAAAGAAACATTCATGTGAGAAATATCAATCAGTTGCCTCTCATAAGCACCCCAACCGGGATGGAATCTACAACTCGGGTATGTGCCCAGGTCAGGACCATAATCAACCCGAAAACTTTTGGTTTGTGGGATGATGCCCATGCATTGAAATTTTTGATACATACTTCCAAATCACCCTCCAAAATCACTAAACGAATTAACACACTATCCAAAAGTTTTTTTTTTTTTTAATCCTAATTTTCCACACCCTTTCTATATTGTTTCTCTAATCTTGTCATGGTAAGTGAAGAATAATGGTTTGAAATCTGATATGATAAATTGCTAATAATTTTCTAATGTGATTATTGTTTATTGTAGTTTCATTTTATTGTTGTATTATTTATGCCAGGTTATTTATATTTATAATTTTGATTTGAAATGTTATTTCTATTTGCATGTTAGTCCTTTTCATGTGTGTTGCCAATATTTAATAATTTTTCTCTCTTTGATGTGTGTTTTTCTCTATGTAGAAATTTTAGGCAATCACACATGTTTATATTTTCTTTTATATTTTCTGTATTCTGTAATAAATTTAGAACAGCTTTATGTAGTCTTAATATTATAAATAATTTTAATCAATCTTTTACTCTGGTACTTTTATAGTTTAATTTTTTTCTTTAAAAAAATTTAATTAAAAAAGTGGTAGTTCATAAAAAACTTAAAAAAAACAAAAATACATTTATTCATCTGGATTTTAGTGTGCTGTAAGCAGTGATATAGTTTTTTAGTTTTATTTATTTTCTTAAAAAGGTTGATCAGTTGCCTTGATACCATAAATTCAATAGTTCATCAAGTCATGTTGATTTAAAATATTACTTTTACCATTTTAAAAATCTCTGTATGAGTTGTGAGTTATTTCTACTTATTATTTCAAGCTTCATTGATCTGCTTAAGCAACTCTGTGCAAAGGCAACTTCTAAAATATTTAACTTATTTTGTACTGGTACAGGCCACTCCAAGCAGGTCATTGACTAATTAGAAAAGATGCCAGCCATCTCAGACTGCTGAATATATATGGCTACATCTGGCTAAATCATGTACTTATTAAATAATATATATTTGAGAATAAGTAGCTCTTAAAACAATACAAAATAAACTTACATAATTTGCTAAAATTATAATTTTTATTTAATCCTCACCTGAGGACACATTTATTGATTTTAGAGAGAGAGGAAGAAGTGAGGCAAGAGGGAAGAGAGAGAGATGTTGATGTGAGAGAGAAACATCAAATCGCCTCTTATATGCACCTGGACTGGGGATTGAACAGCAATGTACGTATGTGCCCTGACCAGGATTGATCTTGCAACCTTTTGGTGTATGAGCCACCCAACCAGGGTGGCTAAAAATTTAATTTAATATTATTGAAATGTGCATTGCACTAACAAATTATATAGGGCAGTGGTTCTAGTGAAAATGGGGATGGCGCTCACTTCTGCCCATGTTTCTCCCTACTCCTTGAGAAGGGAGTTTAAGACAACCTTGAGTGCTTGCTTAGTTTTAAAAAGCATATTTGGGCAGAGGCAAACACACCCAAATCAACAAATCGGAACATAGGAAAGGAAGAAACAGTCAACCAGTGCAGAAAGAGGAAATGAAAAGTGAGGAAAATAAGGAGAGGCTCAGAAACATACGGGACAGCTATAAGCAGGCCAACATCTGAATCATAGGGTTGCCAGAAGGTGAAGAAGAAGAACAAGAAATTGAAAAGTTATGTGAAAAAATAATGAAGCAGAATTTCCTTAAGTTGGGGAAGGAAATAGACTTACAGGTCAAGGAAGCACAGAGAGTTCCAAAGAAATGGACTCAGGGAGAACCACACCAAGACACATTATAATCAATGTCTTCCTGTCTACTCCACTCCCTCAAAATGTCAAAAATTAAGGATAAAGAGAGAATCTTAAAAGCAGCAAGAAAGTAGAAGAGAATTACGTACAAAGAGGTCCCAATAAGACTTAGCAGCTGATTTCCCAAAAGAAACTGCAGGCAAGAAGAGACTGGCAAGAAATATTCAAAGTAATGAAAATCTAAAACCTACAACCACGATTACTCTATCCAGAGAAGCTGTCATTCAGAATAGAAAGGCAGAGAAAGAGCTTCCAGGACTAAGTGAAACTAAAGGAGTTCATCAGATCCAAACCACTGTTATATGACATGTTAAAGGGACTTGTTTAGGAGAAAGAGGATCAAAGCTATGAACATTAAAATGAAAACTGTATCAAAACAACTAACAACAGAAGCTAGGAAATTGAAACAACGGCAAACTAAGTAGGCAACGAGAGTGGAAAAAGAATTATAGGTATGGGAAACATTATGGGGGGAGGTCAGCCGGGAGGGGGGTGGTACAGAAATTAAGAAGCATAGTGGGAGGGAGTAGAGTAGACAGAAAGATGTTGAGAAGAACTATATGCACAACCAATGGGCATAGACTAAGGGGGGTGGACAATTGGAGAGAAGGGGGCCACTGAGTGGAGGGGAACAAAGAGAAAAGAAATTGGGACAACTGTAACAGTGTAATCCGTAAAGTGTATTAAAAATAAAAAATAAGGACTTCCGGCCAAGATGGAGGCTTAGACGGACACACTAGGTCTCCCTCTACAACTAAAGAGGAATACAACTACTTCAAAACAAAGGATAACTAGAAATTCCAGAAAATAAAACTACACGGAAGTCCAACATATGAAGTTATAAACCAGCGGTGCCACTTGGGCAGGTAAGAGTTAAAGAGGGCAGTGCTGTTTGCGGTCGCACCCGGAGCGGCGGGCGGCGAGGAGTCCCAGCTGCGCAAGCCCCTGGCGGTGCACGACCCGGCGAGGAGTCCCAGCTGCGGCCAAGCCCCTGGCGGTGCGCGACTCCGGCACTGGGGAGAGCGGCCGCTGCATCGCCTTGAACAGTGAGGCCCAGGGGGGCGGGAGGACGGACCCCGGTCTCCTAGCTGAATAACTGTGTGAACCCATCTTGGACCCCCGCCCCCAAAGAAAGCACCACAGGGCTGCGAAATAGGTCGTGGACAGGCAGGCGCCGGTCGCTGATTTGTGACGCGTACACAGGCACTGCCCCCTAAAGCCGGCCCAAGAAAACAAAACGCATCTGTCAAAATGAGGCAGACAACTATAGAAATCCTGGTGGCGCAGCTCACCAGACAGCAGATAGAGAACCTGACAGATGAACAGATAAGAAACCTGTCAGAGGCTCAGTTCTGGGCCATTGTTATCAGGTGGCTTACAGAATTCACAAAAGAGCAGGAAAAAGATATGAAAGAAGCGAAAAACTTTCATAACGAAAGGAACAAAACCGCATACGAGACAGAAAGAAAGGAAATAAAATCCAGAGTTCATTTCAACAAACTGGAATATGGAGAAGGAACAAGCAGTCAACCAATGCAGCGAGAGGAAATGGCAAGCAACAATGAGAGGATCAGAAACCTCTGGGACAGCTATAAAAGGCCCAACATAAGAATCATTGGTTTGCCAGAGAGCGAGGAAGATGAACTAGAACTTGAAAAATTGAGTGAAAATATAATAAAGGAGAACTTCCCAGACTTGGGGAAGGGAATAGACTTGCAGGTCCAGGAAGCAAGGAGAGTTCCCAAGAGACTGGACCCAGGGAGAACCACTCCAAGACACATTATAATCAAAATGTCAAAAATTAAAGATAAAGAGAGAATCTTAAAAGCAGCAAGAGAGAAGAAAAGAATTATGTACAAAGGGGTCCCAATTAGACTATCAGCTGACTTCTCAAGGGAGACCCTACAGGCAAGAAGGGACTGGCAAGAAATATTCAAAGTAATGAAAATCCAAAACCTACAACCACGAATACTCTATCCAGCGAAATTGTCATTCAGAATAGAAGGACAGAGAAAGTGTTTCCAGGACAAAATAAAACTGAAAGAGTTCATTAGATCCAAACCACTGTTATATGAGATGTTAAAGGGACTGGTTTAAAAAAAACAGAAGCTAGGGAGATGAAACAAAGGCAAACTAAATAGGCAACGAGAGTGGAAAAGAAACTGTGGGTACGGGAAACATATTGGGGGGAGGTCAACAGGGAGGGGAAATGGGGAAAGGGAGGGAGATGATATAGGAATTGGGGATCAAGGTAGGAGGGAATGGAATAGACGGAGAGAGGTTGGGAGGAACTGTATGCACAACTAATGGACATAATCTAAAAGGGGGGGACAACTGGAGGGAGGGGGGCCACCGGGTGGAGGGGAGCAGAGGGAAGGGAAATTGGCACAAATGTAATATTTTAATCAATAAAACACATTAAATCTGAAAAAAAAAGAAAAAAATAAAAAATAAATGTAAAAAGCATATTCGAGTTAATGAGCTATGTTTGTTACTGTGCGATTTATATTGAAATCATTTACAAATTGGCAAGATATTTACAAATTGGCTTGATTTTGAGGTCTATTAAGGTAAGGTCATGCTCTATTTCAGTTTCTAGATTTGAAACTCCTATGTCAAGCAAACCAGTTAGTTTAACTCTCCACGTTGAAAATTTAAAATAAAGGCATATTTGCTACTTTCAGAATTATTTTTGTATTGTTTTTGGTACTGACTTGTGAGAAGTCTAGATAACACTAAGAGTATGAGATTTTAATTTTTATCCAAAGGAAACCAGAATTTAAAATTTTGTAAAGCTCTTTTTAAAATTTAATCTTTATTATATTTTTCCATTACCAGTTAGTTCCCTTATGTCTCCCTCCCCTTAGCTATCACTATACTATGTCTATGTCCATGAGTCCTTTTTCTTTTTTGTTCAATCCCCCAACCATCACCAGCTGCCTTCATGCTCTCTATCTGTGAGTTGGTCCACATTTTCCTTGTTAGTTCAGTTTGTTCATTAGATTCCACATATGAGTAAAATCATATGGTATTTGTCTTTTTCTGACTGGCTTATTTCATTTAGAACAATATTGTCCAGGTCTATCGATACTGTCACAAAGGATAACATTTTATTCTTTTTTAATGGATGAATAGTATTCCATTGTATAAATATCCCAGAGTTGTTTTATCCACTCACCTACTGATGGACACTTGGTCTGCTTCCATATCTTGGCAATTGTAAATAACACTGCAATGAACATAGGGGTAATTATGTTCTTTTGAATTACTGTTTGGGGTACCTTTGGATACCTTCCCTCAAGTGGGATCACTGGGTCAAAAGGAAGATCCATTTGTAATTTTTTGAGGTACAGTATTCCCTTACTTATCGTGGGTATTACATTCTAGACAGCACCCTGCCCCGCCCCCGTGAAGTAGAAACTTTACATTTATTTATTTATTTAAATATGTTTTATTGGTTATGCTGTTACAGTTGTCCCAATTTCTCTTCCCTTTGTTCCCCTTCACCCAGGGATCCCCTCCCTCCAGTTGTCCTCCCCCTTAGTCCATGCCCATTGGTTGTGCATATAGTTCTTCTCAACATCTTTCTGTCTACTCCACTCCCTCCTACTATGCTTCATAATTCCTGCATCATCTCCCTCCCTTTTCCCCCTTTTCTCTCCCTGCTGACCTCCCTGCAATATGTTCCCCATACCTATGATTCTTTTTCCACTCTCGTTGCCTACTTAGTTTGCCTTTGTTTTAATTCCCTAGCTTCTGTTGTTAGTTGTTGTGTTACAGTTTTCATTTTAATGTTCATAGTTTTGATCGTCCTTCTTCTAAACAAGTCCCTTTAACATTTCATATAACAGTGGTTTGGATCTAATGAACTCCTTCAGTTTTACTTGTCCTGGAAGCACTTTCTCTGTCTTTCTATTTTGAATGACAGCTTCACTGGATAGAGTACTCGTGGTTGTAGGTTTTTGATTTTTATTACTTTGGATATTTCTTGCCAGTTCCTTCTTGCCTGCAGAGTCTCCTTTGAGAAATCAGCAGCTAGTCTAATTGGGACCCCTTTGTACATAATTCTTTTCTTCTCTCTTGCTGCTTTAAGATGCTCTCTTTATCTTTAGTTTTTGACATTTTGATTATAATGTGTCTTGGTATGGTTTTCCCTGGATCCAGCCTATCTGGAACTCTTTGTTCTTCTTGGACCTGTAAGTCTATTTCCTTCCCCAGATTGGGGAAGTTCCGCTTCATTATTCTTTCACATAATTTTTCAATTTCTAGTTCTTCTTCTTCACCTTCTGGCAACCCTGTAATTCATATGTTCATTCGCTTATAGCTGTTCCAGAGGTTTCTGAACCTTTCCTCACATTCCTCACTTTTTGTTTCCTCTTTCTGCACTGGTGGACTGTTTGTTTCTTCCCTGTGTTCTGATTTGTTGAGTTGATCCCTGGTTTTCCTTTCCTCACCACTTGTCTTGTTATGTATTTTCATTCATTTCAACAGGACTAGCCTTCATTCCTTCCCGGTCTTGTTCAAGATCTTTCTTAGTTCTGTAAGCTACCTTATGACTATAGCTCTGATCTGAGCTTCAGAAAGATTATCTATTTGTTCATCAGTTAATTCATGTATTTGCTTTCTGGTTAGCTGCGTCACCAGGATCTCAATCATGATTCCGGCCATCCTGACAATTTTCATTTATCTTTTCTTCCTGGGCGGGGCTGTCACATCTCCTACGCTATAAGGGGCAGAGCCCCATGCACTCGTCACTACTGGGTGACCCTTCTCACCATACTGTGGTGCTTTGTGTGGGGGCGGGGGTCCAAGATGGATCCTGCTGTTCTCTCTCCACTGAGACTGGGAGCTTCCTCCTCTGTCCCCATGCCCTCTGGGCCCCACATTCCAATGCAGTGAGAGTCTGCTTTCCCTGGCGTTGGAATTTCGAGCTGATAGGTTTAGTCTGCAGCCAGGGGTGGTCCCTGGGAGCTTCTCTCCTCCCTTTAAATATGGGTGTCTGTGCTTACTGCATCCTGCTGCTTGTTGTTGCAGCTGCCACCGCCAGCACAGCTTCACCTCTCCACCCCAGCTTTGCCTGACCTACCCGTCCGGATGAGCACCACTTGTTTATAACTTCATACGTTAGACTTCCATGTAGCTTTATTTTCTGGAACTTCTGATTATTTCTGGTTTTGCAGTAGTTGTATTCCTTCTTAGTTGTGGAGGGAGATGGAGGGTGTCAGTCTAGGCCTCCATCTGGGCCAGAAGTGGAACCTTATTTTTATTTTACACTCTTAAACCTATGTAACTTTAACAACATACGTATACAGTACCGCAAAATCCCACAATATAGTGAAAAATCCGCGATAAATAATTAAATATAATATTTTTTAAAATCCAGTGATACAGTGAGGCAGCGATAAGTGAACCGTGATATAGAGATGGACTACTGTATCTCCATATTGCTTTTCACAGTGGCTGCATCAGTCTGCATTCCCAACAACAGTGCTAAAGGGTTCCCCTTTCTCCACATACTCACTAGCACTTGTTTGTTGGTTTATTGATGACAGCCATTCTTACAGGTGCGAGGTGATATCTTGTTGTGGTTTTAATTTGCATTTCTCTGATTAGTAACATTGAGTGTCTTTTCATTTATCTACTATATACCATTTGTATGTCCTCTTTGGGGAAGTGTCTATTCATGTCCTTTGCCCGTTTTTCAATTGGGTTGTTTTTTGGGGTGTTGAGCTTTGTAAATTTTTTATAAATTTTGGGTATTAACTTCTTACCAGAGGTACTGATGAATATGTTCTCTCATTCTGTGGGATGTCTTTTTGTTTTGTTTATGACTTCTTTTGCTGTGCAAAGACTTTTTAGTTTGATGTAATACCATGCGTTTATTTTTTTCTGTATATTCTTTGCCTGGGGAGCTATATCTGATAAAATATTGCTACAAGCAATGTCTGAGATTTTTCTGCCTATGTTTTCTATGATTTTTATGGATTCAGGTTTCATCAAAGTGGGATCAGAGGGAACATACCTAAACATAATAAAGGTTATATATGACAAATCCACTTCCAGCATCATACTCATTGGGCAAAAACTACAAGCATTCTCCTTAAGATCAGGAACAAGACAGGGGATCTGCTTTTACCTCACTTATTCAACATAGTATTGGAAGTCCTAGCCACAGCAATCAGACAAGAAGAAATAAAAAGCATCCAAATTGAAAAGAGAGATGTAAAACTGTCATTATTTGCAGATGATATGATACTGTACATAGAAAAACCCAAAAGTTCCACCAAGAAACTACTAGAACTGATAAATAATTCAGCAAAGTAGCAGGATACAAAATTAATATCCAGAAATCAGTTGCATCATTAATGTCAATAACAAACTAACAGGAAGGGAAATTAAGAAAACAGTCCCATTCACAGTTGCTACAAAAATAATAAAATAGGAATAAACCTAACCAAGGATGTATAAGGCCTGTACTCAGAAAATTGTAAGACGCTGAAAAAAGAAATTGAAAAAGATACAAATAAGTGGAAGCACATGCCATGTTCATGGATAGGAAGAATTAACATCATTAAAATGTCCATACTGCCCAATGTAATGTCTATCAAGATTTCAATGATGTATTTCACAGAACTAGAGAAAATATTTCAAAAATTTATATGAAACCACAAAAGGCCCCACATAGCAACAGTGATCCTGAGAAAGAAGAACAACATTGGAGGAATCACACTACCTAATACCAAACTATACTATAAGGCCATAGTAATCAAAACAGCATTGTATTGGCATAAAAACAGACACATAGATCGATGGAATAGAATAGAGAGCCCAGAAATAAACCCACACCTTTATAGACACTTAATATTAGACGGAGAAAATAAGTACATACAGTGGGCTAAAGATAGTTCATTCAATAAATGATGTTGGCAAAATCGAACAGATACATGCAGAAAAATGAAACTAGACCACTTTCTTACCTTACACATTAGAATAAATTAAAACTGTATCAAAGACTTAAATGTTAGATGCAAAGTTTTGATTTGAATTAATGTTCTTTCCTCACTAAGGAGCAGAGTAACTTCTAGCTAAAAGTTTATAAAGGAACCTCTGTCCTCCATTCCATATGCTGATGGGTCTCTTTTTAGATCTCCCAGTTCTGTGTGAGTCCATCTTGTCACACAGGGCTAGGAAAAAATGAGCCTATGTTTCTAAAGAAGAAACTATTGTGAGTGGAGTAGAAATAAACTTGTCTTTAGGCAAATATCTCTCTCATCCTTCACTGTGATGCAGTCTTCCATAGGTTTGTCTGGTCTTGCCTTTTATAGCAACCAGTGTGTTAACATAAACAATGTGTGGGTTTTTGGGAAAAGGGCCAAGTGTCCCAGCAGCTTGCATTAAGCCCAAGGTCTAAAAGTGAAAGGAGTCCTTGCCACCTACCTATTGCCCAACTCACCAGTAGTCCACATAGAATGTGAGGTCAAAGTCATGTGTAGTAAAATGAAGCATTTGTTTGGCATGTACTTGTGTATATCTCCCTCCAGAGTCAGTAGAAGGCAGCAAGGCTCTAATTGCTGGCTTGGGGCTATATTGAGCTCAACTATTTTTGCCTGTCTCATATGTTCTCTTTTCTTTTAGTGATCAACTTTTGTGTTTTGGGTGAATTTAACTTCATTTCTAACATTAGGCACAAGCATGTGGTTTAGGTTTAACCAATCAGAACATAAAATTCCCCTCACTTAATAACTGATTCAGAGATGAACAAATGTCCCCTGCTCACCCAATAAAGGTGTTGAAGTTTTTATGAAGTTAGGTAGCACCTAGGAATGAACAACCAGGAGGGAAATAAAAGCAGGGCCCTCACCATTACAATCTAACAAAGAATATAGGAGGCTAGAAGCAAAATGAAGACATGTTCAACAATTAACTCAACAGTGCTGAGCTTGGTTTGATAAGATTGCTGGGTGTCATGAGCATTGCAAGCAAAATAGCACAGGAGGAGGGGAAAGTCCTTGAGACTGTGCTGAGAAAACGGGCGTCTGTAATAATCTTACTATGATTGCCAAGTGCTCTGAACATTGAAAGTGGGAACTGCACAGCAGGAAGAGGGGGGGGCCTATGCTGGGAAAGGAAGCCTCTGTAACAATTTCAGTAACTAAGACAAAGCTGTTGTTGTTAAGGAAAGCCTTTGTAGCTATACATTATTCTCAAGATTTAGAAGGGGGAGAAAAGGAGGAAACCTAAAAACTGACTAAGGTATATAACCCCTGAACCCCATTAGTGTGCATACTTAGATTAGCTGAGTACCCACTTGTAGCCTCGGGTCAAGTGTATAGCATAAACTTACTAACAAACTTACTAACAACTTTGTTTCCTCTATATGTGGGGCATGTACTAGCCAGGTGCCTGCCTGCAGCTTCTGCTTATGTGTGTTTTTCATAAATAAACTTGCTATCTCATTTGCATTGTATGTGTTTGTCTTTCGCTTGAATTATTCCCTTGAGAGTAAGACAAGAACTGAGGCAGGGGAGGGAGCCTCTTGACTTGGTTTTCTCTCTTTCCACCTGTAACAATGAGGCTATCAGCAGACAGACACAGCCTAATATTTTGATGAATATGAATCTACATAATGTGAGGTGAAATATGATTTGAAATTACTAAAAGCTATATCATGGAGCCAACTGGTAGAGAATAAACCGAGATATCAAGACAGGAACCTAACGAACAAAACAAACAAACGAGAAAATAGAACCAGAGGTATGGAAACAAGTAACAGACTGACAGTGACCAGAGGGGAGGTTAAGAGGAGGGGGGAAAGAGGGGAAAGGGTCTAGTCAAGGAACTATTATAAATGACCCATGGACATGGACAACAGGATGGGGATTGACTGTGGAGGGGGGGGGGGCGCAATGGGGAGAAATGGCGGAAAAACTGAGACAACTGTAATAGAACAACAATAAAAAAAAAAGAATTAAAAAAGAAGAAAAAAAAAGACAAATCACATCCTGGTAGTTTAAATGCATCCCTGAATCAACACACATATAAAGCCACTAAACTTGGACTTTTCTAATGCATAAATGCACACCTTTTTAAATTCCAAGTTTGAATGGTAACTTATCTTTCTTTACAGAATCCTAACTTATATAGAAAGTGCAATATTATTTCCAAGTATATTTCCATTTAAACATGACTAAAAGATTCATTTTCTCTTTTTTATCAATCTAGTATTTTCAAAGATCAAAGATACTTTAAGCTATTACTCATCTTATGCTATATTATGATGGATTTATTATATATTTCAGGACCAGATAATTTATATTAATTTCATGGAATTTTTAGAGGGCAATAGGCTAAAATTATGACTATTTCCTTTAATGCATTTTTAAAAGGGATGAAAATATATTTATAATTTCATGCAAATTCTGTAATTATTAATTCTTACTGTATAAAATGTCTGTTCCCTATTAATCTGGGATTGGCTGGTCTCTTTTCATTATAGCCTCAGTCTCCACTCTTCCTTTTCTCGGTTTTGTATAAGTTTTCTCTCTGCCTAGATGGCAGGAGTTTGGTAACTCCAGTAAGTTATATCTCAATTTCATTCTTGGCGGAAAGTGAAAATCTCCCTGCTTTGAAGTTAGAGGTCTAGATGCAAATTAAATTCATGTCATTTTTTTAACCTTATATAAGAGGTAGAAGGCAGAAGTGGAGGTTGTACTTTTCCTGCTGTGGCAGATGGCAAGCAATGTAGTAGAACAATGAATATTTAGAAAGAGGCAGTGGCATCTAATGTTCAGTTCAATGTGTATAAAAGAAAGTTCAGTAGTATCTTTGGTAGCAACAACAACAGCCTCCTGATTGCTGAAATGCCATAGGATATCCTGAATTCTGACCTTCCATTTCTTTCAATAAATTCATTATTAAAACTCTCAGCAAAGTAGGAATAGAGGAAACAGACCTCAATATAATAAAAGTCATATAAGACAAATCTACAGACAACATCATACTCAATGGGCAAAAAGTAAATCTGTTTCCTTTAAGATCAGGAAAAAGGCAGGGATGTCCACTTTCACCATTCTTATTCAACATAGTCCTAGAATTCTATCCATAGCAATCAGACAAGAAGAAAAAGCAAGGGACATGCAAATTGGAAAAAAGGAAGTAAAACTGTCATTATTTACAGATGACATGCTACTGTACACAGAAAACCCTAAACGATTCCACCAACAAACTCCAAGAACTAATAAATTAATTCATTAAAGTAGTATGATACAAAATTAATATTCAGGAATCAATGGCATTTTTATACACCACTAATGGACTATCAGAAAGAGAAACTAAACAATCCCATTTACAATTGCAACAAAATATAAGGTACCTAGGAATAAATTTCACCAAGGAGGTAAAAGAGTTGTACTCAGTAAATTATAGGATACTGAAGAAAGAAATCGAGGAAGATAAATATGAGTGGAAGGATATATTGTGCTCATGGATTGGAAGAGTTTACATCATTAAAATGTCCAAACTACTCAAAGCGATCTATAGATTCAATGCAATTCCTATTAAAATATCATTGATGTGTCTCACAGAACTACAACAAATATCTCAAAAAATTTATATGGAACCACAAAAGACCCCAGACTCAGTAATTTTGAGAAAGAAGAACAAAGTAGGAGATATCATGGTACCTGATATTAAACTATACTACAAGGCCATAGTAATCAATACGTCAAGATACTGGCATAAAAACAGACCTAGATTAATGGAACAGAATAGAGAGCCAAGAAATAAACCCATGCCCTATGGCAAACTAATATTTGACAAAGGAGGCAAGAACATACAATGAGATAAAGATACTTTATTCAATACATAGTCTTGAGAAAATTAAACAGATGCATGCCAAAAAAAGAAGGAAAAAAAAAAAAAGAACTTTACCACCTTTTTACACCAGATGCAAGAATAAACTTACAATGGATTAAAGAATAAATGTACACTAATTGTGTTTAATAATTATTTATTGCAAGTCAAATAAAAATAATTTTAATAAAAAAAAAGAATAAATGTAAGTCACAAAACTATAAAAATCCTAGAAGAAAACATAGGCAGTAAAATCTCAGACATTACTCACAGCAATATTTGTTTCTCATGTATTTCCTTGGTCAAGGTAAACAAAATAAAAAAATCAACAACACCTAAGATTTGGAAGCAGTCCAAGTGCCCATCAATAGATGAGTGAATAAAAAAGCTGTAGTACATTTACACAATGAAATAGTACTGGGCCATACAGAAGAAGGAAATCTTACTTTTTGCAACCACATGGATGGGCCTGAAGAATATTATGCTAAATGAAATAAACTAATCAGAGAAAGACAAATACCATATGATTTCACTTATATGTGGAATTTAATGAACAAAATAAACAAAACACAGACAGACTCATAGATACAGATAACAGAGTACAGCTTTGGGAGGGTGGGTTGGGGACTAGTTGAAAAAGGTGAGGGATTAAGCAAGAAAACCAAAAACAAATAAAGAAACAAACAAACAGGAAAACCCAGAACACACAGATGCAGACAACAGTATGGCAGTATGGTGATTGCCAGAGGGAAAGGGGCATTGGGGGAGTTGGAAGAGGGCCAAGAGAGGAGAAATTGTAACTAAAAGTTACTTTACTTTGGGGAGTGAGCATACAGTGCAGTGTGTAGATGATGTGTATAGAGTTGTCCACTTGAAACCTGTATGATTTTATTAACCAATGCCACCCCCCCCCAATAAATTCATTGAAAGAAAGAAAGAAAGAAAATAATGGAAAATAATGGAATGAATTTGTAGGTATCTGAAGTTACTATGCAAGGCTAGTCATTTGAAGATTTTATTAACTACATATATATCTTTATTGTTGTCCTTACATTATGAGAGTATTTTTACAGAATGATGTCTGAACATCAACAAAGTAGTCATTTAATTTTTACCCATTCCTGTGTTTTTTCCTATGAATGTAAATGAGGTTTTACACAGCTTCCTGACCTATTTCTCAATGAAATAATAGAAAGGGGAAAACCTGGTGGCAAAGGATTCTTTTTTCCTTTTTTTCCTCCCTTTTCTTCTTTTTAGTTCCAGGATATCTTTCCTTTTCTTACATCAGGTAGTTATTATCAGACCCTGGTAATAATACCACTAGTCCCTTCTTGAAACATCATTTTGATTTTACTGCCACTTTTGAAATTTACAAGCATCTTAAACTTAAGGAAATGTAGAAATTGTAAATTACCATGATGTGAGTTTCTTCCCTTTACATGATTAATACTTTTGACAAGACAAATGGAAGGAGTAAAAACTATTGTGCATGCTAGAATTTTATAGTCACTCAGTGTACTTTGGGTGTGTGTGTGGAAGTTGCAAGAAAGCTCAGATTTCTGCTCTTTATATATATATATGTATATATATATATATATATATCACGTTCTTAAAAGAAAGTTCAGTAAGTCCAGGGAAGAGATTACTGAGTCTGTTTGGTCCTGCTGGTGTACACCTGCTGAGATGGGGTACAGGGTCACACATATATCCTAGCCATGCTCCAGGAAGGAAGCCTGCTGTGGCTAAAGTGTGTGTTCTTATTAAATATATATCATAATGTGCCTCTGTTGATACTGTTAAACTCCTACCATAAAAATATTGCATAATAAACAACACAGTTAAATTAATGTTTCCATAAGAACCTTAGCATTAACAGTTGCTTAATGTGACATTAAACTAAAAAGTAGCTGTTTTTGGCCCAGACATAAAGATACATCATATATACATGTACAATTTTAATTATTTGTAGAATCATAACAAACTACATTGAGAACATGAAGTTTTATGTTGTTGGTTGCTTTGGCCAAACCTTGGTTTCCCTATTAAGAACAATATAACTGAAATTCTCACAGCTTTCTGACAGCTTGTAGGAATATCTTGATTCCTATAGAGAGATTCAGTTTCTTTGAAAAGAAAACAAGAACAAACAAGTTAGTTATATGCTGCCTAACAGATTTAGATGGTGCATTGTAAATTTTGTTGACTTGAACTTGACTTAAGATTGTTTATTTACAGTGGATTTTATTGAATTGTTGTCCCTAGTATGGGCAAGTGAAAGCTGTGTTGTTAAACCTAAAATTTAAAGAATGAAATCACTATGTAACATAAAACATGACATTGACTTACTTTGGCAAATATTTCTGGCTCTAGGTTCAGGGGTCAATATATTCTAGCATAACTGCAAAAGCTCTAAGGAACTGTCATGCCAATCATTGATATATAAATAGTGATATTCATTTTTATATATTTCAGTTATATGAATCATATTCATTTTAATATATTAAAATTATAAAAGTCAAAATTATCAGTACACTAAGGGAATGAATTAATGCTATTATGAATGAATTAATGTTATTATCTTCATGTTCTGTGACTTTAAACCATATTTTCTTTAAAAGGCCACCATTTAGAATTACCATAGTTAAAATTAAATCTTGCTTAGATGATGGGATTTCCCTCCCTGGCATATATTTCTAAAATGAAGTTATTTTTATCCCTTGTCATCATACCGCCTTTAAAACTGTAGGCCGTCAGAAGTTTAGCATGGCCGATTCGCAGACCCACAGCAGTATTTCGTAACAGATTTTCAAAGTAGTTCAGAGTCCAGTTTCCATCTGTGTTTGGTGAATGGTGCATAAACCTTGAGGCCATCTGAAAACTCAGCTTCATCTCTAACACTTGGAATAACAAAGGTGTTATTTTTCAAAGCTGTGGTCTCCCCTCCTGGGGTGGCTGTGCAGATACAGTTCAGGGAAGGTGGGAAAATTCATGGTAGGTATTCTGCTTCTAGACTTTGCAGAGTTCCTTTGAGGGTGTCACAATGGTGGCATCCTGAATAGGGGTTATTGGCAATAGAGGCCCAAAGTTAATGAACCTTATAGACAAATCCTTTCTGGTTTTATGAGTAAAATATCTGCCTAGAACCAGCATCTCCTTTCAGTCTACGGTTGCTATTTAACTAGGAGAAAGTAGAGGGTGCTCTCTGCCCATATTACACCAAGGAATGCAATATGAACATCAAAACTCCATTTATTTCAGCTGTACTTCTAAAACTAAAGCAAAAAACTGTTAGGAAAGCAATGGTTGAATATCTTGTCTTTGGTTTTCTACAAGTAAGTGTAAGATTTCAATAAAATATATGTTTTTTTCTGCTTATTTAAAAATAGCTCATACATTAAATATCTGGAACACTTTTGATATATAGTTTTTACAAAGACTACCTAACATAAATTGCATACATACACAATTAATGGGATAATAATGGAGTTATAGAAAATGTGCTATTTGCTATCTTTTTGTGATACGTTTTCTATCATTCTAAGATGGAAAAGTCAAAAACAATGTGAGCAATTTAGTAAGAAATGCTATTTAATTTTTTGATTTAATGAGTTATTCTGATAGCTCAAAACTGGTAAAAAATATATTTCTTGTAGCTAATTCAAAGACATTCCGAATTATCCTTTTATATACTCTAAGTTGTAATAATTATGTGAGTAGTTTATGTGAAAATGTTATTTGAAAAAATATATTTCATAAAATTTCTGGTTAATGTATATAACAAAAACTTATTTTAAAGGGTTGACAAAAACACACTTTAATGTGATAAAGGTGAAATTTAGTAATTGAGGTATTAGAACTTATTTATAAAGATTATTCCTTGTTATATCAAGATTTTTTTACTTTTAAAAATCCTCCATAAATAAAAGCAGTAAATAAAAACAATGTTTTTAGTACAGTAAAGTAAAATAAATAACAAAAATTCTTAGTAGGTAAAAAAAATGTGCTTCTGACATCACAATGAGAATAGATTATTTTGACATGACAAGGCCTTCTATCTGAAGTTAAAAAATAAATTTCTCATGGTAACATTTTAAGTTAATTAAGATAGATAAACACAAATGTATTAGACTCAAACAGTGAGCTTCATTTTGGGGACATTGGAATAGAGAGGGATTCATCAAGGCTGTCCTGCTCCCTATCAAGTCTCCAACCACATCCTCACTCACCCTGAGGGCAGAATAGAAGCAGCAGCAGTCATAAATGGAGAATAATGGCACAGAGCAAGACTGCTGTGCCAGAGAACCAATGTGAAAGGGGCCATAATGGTCCGCACATCACTGCTGCTTTTGCATGTGAAACTGGCTTTCCTGTCTTATTAATTCCTTACTATCAATGCCTGTACGAAGAACACTAAACTAAAGTGGAAAGCAAGGGTGTAAGAGGAGGTCATAAACAGATTATATATAAAGTGGGCCACTATAAAATAATGCAAGATAAAGTACCTAGGAAATGTTGTGATAGTAAGTACATAATCACCTTCCATGCATATATAGCCTTCCTCTCAGCACTTAAAGTGTAGTGAAAATGGACATTTTAAAAACAATAGTGTTGAGTATAGTAATAATAGAAATAGTGTCCTTGCTATATAGTGTATATAGCAAGGACACTAATCTAAAAACATTTGGGCAATGTAATTATAGAAAATGGATTGTCATTTGAGAGTCCAATTTTTGAAGTTCAGTTCATGCTTCATCAGTTGATTTGAATGTATTGTGGTTTTTCTACCCACTGGATCATTTTTTCTATCCTGTATCTCTGAGACCTATTTTCTTAAAATTATGATTTCTGTCCAAAACTATTCTTATGTAATCATTCTAATAGTAAATGCATAAAGGCAGTTAAGAACTTACTTTATGGACCCTTTTAAATAACTTAAATTTATAACTTGTTATGAATCATGACCTTGGTACGGGTACAGGTTGTTGCTTTTTTTTTTTTTTGCCTCGTACATATAGTTTCTGGTAAAAATTATGAATATATTCATGAATGAGTCAATAAATCAATTAACATTGGAATTTCAGAGATGAAATTTTCATTAGCTTAACTTCAAAAAGATTCAGAAAAGTAAAGTGACGCAAGGACAGTGAAACAAAGTGACATCTAAGGTCACAGAAGGAGGTTTCAAAAAGTGATTCAATTAAAACCTAAAGCTCAGAACTAACTGAGATTTAGGGTTGTAGGCATGCATAAATTTTCATGGAATGATGCTTTGACCCAAGGACATCAGATATAAGAAAGATCAGTTGGGTGTTATTTTTCACCTTTAGTACCTTCTATCATGTTATGCAGGCAACTTACTACTGTCAAGCCCATTCATAAGTACGGAGAGTTGATTTTCTTTCACTGATACAATTTCTTGTAGCCATGGTTCTCAATACTTGAACATTTATAAATAGTGAAGGTATTTTATTTATCTCAATGACTAGAGTATGCTGTGGTGAAGGGGAACCAGCAATGATCCAATTCCTAGGGTAGTCCAGCCCCAGGAAGAATCATACCACAGAAAGTGCCAATAATGTTTTCTAGAGAAATCTTTTTATAAAACCTTTATCACTTTACTAATACAGTTCAATAATTTTATTTTGGTTGCTATATTTTTTACATTATAATGTATATTTAATGCCACAAGTCTATACCCATTACCCCACATTAAATCTACAGTATATTTTTGCAAAGCTCAATGTTTATGCATATGAGTTAGGTTTTTTTTCCAGTTGCAAATATATGGCATTTCACAATAGAAGTGTACAAGAAACAGAATTAAAAATGAATGTAACATATCATCTAGAGATTCACACTATTAACATTTTGATGTTTATCTTTTCAGGCATGTATGTCTGTGTATGTACATTTAGAATGTTATCAAATTATATATATTGCTTATAATATGTTTTTGTTAACTAACAAAATAAATCAAGATTATTTTTTTAAAACCCTAAGATAGCTTTAATGCAATTATTTTAGATGGCTGCATAGCATTTCATCATGTAAACATACTTTTTTTTATGTTATAAATCATGTTGAGTACATCATTGTATTTAAGTCATTGAGACTGCCTCATGTTATATGCAAAGGGTAAATTCTAGAAGTAAAATTCATTATATTTCACAATGACTTAATAGCAATTCTAAATTATTTTGCTTTCTCATGGACTTTTATACAAATTAAATCCCCGATACTTTTAATAGCACGCTTGATGTCAGTAATGAGCTATGGCCAGAGCAAAATGATGAACAGATGATAGAGAGAGAGAGAGAGACAGAGAAAGAGGGAAGAGAGGAAGACAGAAACAGAGGAAGAGATGGAAAGATAGGGATGGAAAAGAGGGAGGGAAGGAGAGAGAAGGAAGTGGGGAGAGAGAGAGAGAGAAAGAGAGAGAGAGAATGAGCGCATTAAAAAAATGTTTTCCTTTATTGGAGAACAGTTGAATGAAAAGTGTTCTTGTTTTATTTGTATTTGTCCCAGTAATTTCTGATTTTTAATATGCAAACATTTACTCATTAACTCAAATAAAAAGTTGTGTTCAAAAGATGTAAAAAAACATTATGACTAAGAATTGAAAACAAGAGCTGAAGAGTAGGGTGCTGAGGCTTTTGGTTCAGGCTAAAGATCCCCAGGTTCACTCATCTTCTGTGTAGGAATCCAACTCAAGACAGATTGAGGAATTAGATAAAAGATCAGTGACAGAAGTAGAATTATGATGAAGTTCACCTAGTTTCATGGCTCAGGTTTCTCTTATTCTCAGTATATTATTGGCCCTTTGACTCATTACTTATAAAGATAAATTCTTGGTGAGCAGCCACTATCTCTCTTATTCTCAGAGATTAAGACATTAAAGACACACATAAAGGATTGCTACATGGATAAATACATGCACAAATAAATAGGTGAATGTATAATGTGAGTATAAGAGGCAGCATTTAGTAACGAAATGCGCAAGTCCAATCCAAGAATGACACCTTACTAGGCTATCAAATTTGATTACCTGCTTGTAAGAGTAATTGGGTTATTTAATTTTTTAATTTTTCTTCCTAGATACATGTTTTAGAAAATGACTGAATGAATGTTAACTCCTACAATAATGATAGAAAAAGTAAACTTTAATGCATTGTGATTCCAGGTAGTCTAGGCAATAATTCCTATGAATGGTAGAATCTTGTATATTTTCAGACGGAGAATGAGTGGGTCTTCTAAGGATATATAGTACTGTGCAGTGGAAAACATCACTGGACTGGGAATCAAGAGTTCGGTGCCAATCCCATCTCTACCATTAAATTACTGTGTGACACAGAGTTAAGGTTCTCATTTTTTTCTGTCTTTAAATTTCCTCAGTACTTTAAAAATCAGATTATATATGAATCTTCTCATTTTAAATATCCCTGAACATAAAATTAGAAATGATAACATGTAAACAATTGGATTCCCCACTTTTACTCCTTGAGAACCTTATCACCTGATGCTTTTCAAAAATTGTCTCTACAAGAAGAGACTGAATCTCTGCTAATTAAAGAGTCCAGATTTCTAGAATAATCTAACTTCCATAAGAAGCAATTAAGGGATTATTGAAACACTGTGTTCACCTGTCTATGACCGTCCCTGTGATAAAGGCAAATAATACACATCAAATATCCATGTGCTGTCCTATATTGTCCATCATCTGTTGTAATTGGTTCATGGGCATGTAATTGTGTTCTGGAAAACAGAAAGGTAGTGGAAGTAAAGGTTACTTGTGACCTGTACCTGTTAGAGACCATGTCTCTCCTTGATCTTTCTTTTTCATGCGAAGGGAATTTAGAAGACCACATGTTAGGGTTGCAAATTTCAGATTACTGTGGGAGTTGGTCTGGATATCTATATCCTTAGAGGAAGGGTGACATTCCAGACCCTAGACCACACTACCGCTTACCCTGCCTGCAGCTTCCTGTGAGAGGACAGGATGTATCTATCAGACTGAAACCGCGTCCTGTTTTGATCAGCCTGTCGCACCCATACCTGCCAGAAGGCCAGACCGCTGACAAGGCTCACAACCCGCCCCCCACCTCCCCTCTCTGTGCTCTCCCTCTTTAAAAGAAACCTCCTTCTCCCCTAGAAAGGTGGAGTCCTGACTACCCATGGCAGGTCTCCCTGCTTACTGATTTTTCCAATAAACCTCTGCTTCTCAGTTCGCTGCGTCTTAATGGTAATCTGAGTGACTCCGTTCTTACAAAGGGTACTTCCTATTTACCACAATGGACTTTGTATGAGGAAAAAATAATTTCAGCTCTTCTAAGCAATTGAGAAGAGTATATTTTATTATAGTGTAAGTTAGTTTATCTCAGCTCATATAACCTCTATATTACAGCTTTCCTATCAAATCACCCTTTAGGAAAATTGACATAAATTTAGCAAGGATATAAAATGTATATAGTTAGAGCAGTATTTAACTATTTTGTATAGTTTCTTAGGATTATCTTATTAATCTTCCCTTTAGGGCAAACAGATCAAAGTTTCTGGAACTTTTACTTAAGACAGTTAGCTTTCTAATTGCTTACTAAGTCCTGAGCACTCATTAAGTTGCCATTGATCTGTGGAACAGGACTTGACATAATGCCCTTTTAAAGAAAAGGAAACTACTTAAATATAAATTTCTCAAATTTTTTACTGTTTGAAATAAGATAGCAATTGTTTGTCATGAATAACATACATGCTGATTGATGAAGAGTATTTTACATGAAAAACATTTGTAAGTGAACATTTAAATCACAACTAAATATTTACTATTAGTATTTTCTAAAATTGAAAATAACCCTACGAGATCATTCCTACTATGTACTGAATATATAGCTTTACTTGGATGTCCTAAGGTGAAGTGTTTTGAAATCCATCCCTTCATCTTACTTCTTTCATTTTCTCCCTGCACAACCTTGTTTTCTCTCCTCTTTTATCAGATAACAAAGATATTATTTATAGTCTGTGTAGCTAGAAGCCTTTGCATGTTCTAAATTAATTTCTTTCCTTATATCCTAAATAAAATTCATCCTAAAGTTCTGTTGATTCTACTTCATAATCTCTCTACTAATTACTTTAGTTAAAGTTATTAATATCTCCTACTTGGATTGTAGAAATAGCGTATCTTGTTTCTCCTACTTGATTCATCCTGCGTAATTCTACCCCAATACTCACATTATCCTGTGCTTAAAAACCTCCCAGATATCATTGCCTTTTGGATAGATGCTATTCACTCCTTGTTTGGCAAAAATCCTCCTGGTCTGTCAAGATATTTCTCACTATCTCTCTGCCAGGTTACCACAAATTCCTTTTGACATTATAGGTTCCTTTTTCATCTAGACTCTCAAGGTGCATTTCCCACACCTCCATTATATCACTTAAATTTTTAAATTAACTTTTATAGTATACTTCATTTTTTTTTTATTATGAATTCTAGAGAGCAGAGTATTTTTATCTTTGCACCCCTAGTACTAATCAAAAAGAAACCTTCAAAAATGAAATAAAATTTTGTATTTTCTTACTCATGTTTTTAATAAGCAATTGTTGCTCTAACAGGACCCTGATAACTATAAATCTCAGTTGAGGGAGGAGAGATTCACTCTGAGGAATAGGTACTTTAATGTATTTTTGACTAGAAGTTGTGGCAAAAAGAATTCTGAAATGTCTGTTGGAATTTAAGGATGCAATAGTTTCTGATTAGATATTGTTTAGATCATGTCCAGTGATATAAGAGCCACATGGAATTTTGAGCTCAGCTCATATACTTCATATAAGAATACATTATCTATTGCAAAAATGGCTTGTATTAGCTTTTTGGGTAGGTACAGAAAATCCTAAAGCCATAAAATTTTTGACAACAATCTGAGGGTATAGATGGAATGGAGATATTCTGGCTAAGAAAATGCTAGAAGCACCAAACAGCCATGATTACCTGTGTGAACTAATATAAAATGGGGCATAAAATAACGAGACCTCCGTGAGTATATGACAGTGCTAAAATTCTTTTTGAGACAGGACAAACTTGGAGGGTACAATGTAATTTGTATTCAAATTGTGTTCATTTTAGTAGTAGTGCATCTCTGGAGGATTTCAGTATTAGGACTTTAGGCTAATTGAAGATCACTGTAATCAAAAATCCTTGAAAATTCCTCATAAAGGTGCCACATTGGAGTTCAACAATCTATCAATATTTCCAACCTAGCTAATATTCCCACATTAGGTAGGATGTATTGGTGTTTCTTCATTTGACATTGGATAAAGAATTCAGTCTTCATTAGTGGGCATTTTGTATGGAACAAGAGCTAACTTATACCTCCAATTTTACATTCACAATGGTATACACACTCATTGAATAGAATTGTGAGCTGAATTTCTTTCACCATTTAAATTGTTTTTCTTTCCTTCTTTAAGCGTACTACAATCTCTTTGCTGATATGGCAGAAGCCATGATGCCAAACTCTTGTAAAATGCATCCTGCGCCTAAACGTGAGCTTGATATTTTAAAAAATTTTGACAATGAGGGAGCAGAGCAGGGAACTTGTCTTCGAATTCAAACCAAGAACTGATCTGAGAACACTAGTTCAATAACATAATCTTGGAATAGAAAGAGGACACTTTCTACTTATTTAAATATTTATAATGAGTACTTTTTTTGCTATCTGGAAATCACAAATTTTCTAAGTCAAATTAACCAATGGCATTCAATTTTTAAAAAGAGATAAACCTGCTACTTCAAAGAAAGCACAGTTGACATTTAATAATGATCTTGTTTTTAATATGACCCAAGCCTGATGCCAACTTACTACTCTCTTTTCTCTAATTAAATTTTAATTCACGTTCAGGAAATTTTTACATAATACCACCTTCAATAAATTATTTGATTCTCCTTGTCTACATACATTGAACAATCGTTTTTATTCTTTTAATAATACACTCACTAGAAGAGAAGCAGAAGGAAAATAATGGAGTCATTATTGTTTTAATACTTTATTAATTTAAAGCATAAATTTATTCCTAATTTATGGAATTAAAGCAGAAACCATATGTGGAAAGCTATGTAATACATTAATAAGATATGATACGATTAATATTAATAAAACTTTTACTTAAAATATTATTTGAATACAGTGTGTTCCTTGTTGATAATATGCTGATAACATGACTGATGTTTAAATGAATTATATATAAACATATCAAACAATCCCTGAGAATGGATGGTACATAAGAAATAATCAAAAAGGGGTAAGTGATTATTAGTTCTAGCCCAATCCTAATGGTTACTTGAAAAACCTGAAGTCTATTTCCACTCCTGAGTTATCATGAGGTTGTTGAAGTCGCAATGTGACAGAAGAAAAAGACCATGATTTAGCATGATGTACAGTTCTTGACAGGATCTTTCAGAAGCAAAAATATATTTCTAAAATTTTTGAAAAAATTATAATGTTATGAACTCCATAAAATCAAAAACATGTTAAAGAAATTTAGGGTAGAAATAGAATTTGTTTTAGATGGGTTATGTAATGCAGATAGATGCAGTGACAACAAGTAGTAGTTAATATAAATGTGTAATTACGTATATTTGTTGCTCGAGGTCATAAATCCTAAGCAGATTTTAGAGTTTTGTCATGGATTCTTCTATTCATCCTCATTACCTATGGAAGTAATCTATGCTTGAGGTAAAGAAGAAGAGGGCAAAGGGTTGAGTGAGGGGAATGAAAGGGAAGAATTTGAAGGGAATGACCACAATATATTCATTCACTTTTATATGATTTCAATGGAAATCGTACGTGTCTAACCAAACAAGGAAATTAATTGATAATTTTATTTAGTTGGAACTAGCCCAGTCCTACAAAAGTAATAAATGACTTAAAATGACTCTTGTAAACAATATAACACAAAACAAACACAAGCAATTAAGAAAACGACAGAAAAGTAGTGTTTTCCCTTCCCGTGCAAGTTTTTTTCAGCTACAAAGCATGCTTAAACAATGATAATGACAAAAAGTGTGCAAAAACAGCTACAATTATTAAGACTCTGAAATATAGATTTGTATTCACTATCATAAACACTGAATTTCATCTCATTTGTATATATTTTTCCTTGTGTATAGTTTATGCTGTACATATTGTGCAATGATAGGCACAGCATTTTCATCTATGACTGTTATTACTACTAAAGAAATAAACTAAGTTCAAAATCTGATATTGAATTTTATCCACAAATATTAAACAATAATTTTAAAAACATGAATCATATTAATTAAACTGCTCATAAGAAAATATATAGTTAGAGCTCATATAATTTTCATTTTAAAAAGGTTTTGTGTTGTTAGATACTAAATGGAAATAAAATAATATGTTAATAATATAATATATAAAGTTAAATGATAATAAATTATATATAATTATTTATTTTTATATCACCTTAAACTTTTTGTGTATTTTTATAATGTGTATGATATATTAATAAAGTAATATGTTATATGATTCACAGATAAATAAAATAATAAAATGCGTACATTGGGGCGGTGCTCAAAGACTTGATTGCTAAAGATCAAATATGTTTGAAAATTTTTTTAAGATATAAAGATAAATATAATTTATAGGTCTCCTGGTAAAAAATAAATAAAAATGGTGAAGTGAATATTAACAATGTCAAGGTAAATGGTGAAGCCAGAATTTAAATTCAGGTCACTGAATTCTTAGAATAGCCTCTTTGTTATCTAATATTCAACATCATCTGAAGTCCAAGCTCTTAGGATGCCTGACTTATTTCTCGTGATGTCAGAAACTGTAGTCAGTTGTCCAGCCACACGGAAATTTAGTGTCATGAATTCACTTCTGGACTGGAACGTGCCATTACTCGTGGCCAAAACACTTGTTGCACCCCAACTTCTATCTCCTTATGTCCTGGGTAATTAGTTATACGTCCTGCAGAATTCACATTCCTATTACTTTTTCGTGTTTCAACCTAAATGTCACTTTCTTAAAGCAACCTTAAACTTATTTCCCCCTAACACTCTTACAAAAACACACCATCCTAGCTGAGATTGAGTGCAACTTCTATAATCCCTAGACCTGGTTACTATCCATATTATATAGGAAGTACTTAACTGCATGGCAAACATCTATTTTTTAAGCTCTACTCCCAGTGCTTTAAAATTGTGTATCTTTTTCACTGTGCCATTCTGTGACATAGTGCAATACCAGACCTTGAGTATATCTTCAATAAATTCATATTGAATGAAGAGACAAGAAGCAGTATGAGACTGCTCTACTAGGTTTCCGCATGACCACAGTCCCTTTACATCCCCCTACAATTTGGCTTAACTGAAGATACATTAACTGTGTGCAAATAGCCTACCACTCACTGATCTACCACTGAAAGCAATGACAATGACTAACTCTAAATTAGTAAGTAAAAAGAATACTGTTACTGGTATAAGACCTTGCACCCAAATGTGATTTCCTCTTGGCCCAGATTAGACAGAAAACAGTGCTAGGAAATGGTAGAACTTGGAGGAAATGGAATCCAGTCAGAAGAAGTGTAATGTTTAGTCATTTTTTCTTGTCGTCCCCTCCAAGTCAGAAAAGTGAGATAAGAAATGGAGGCTTTGGGAGTGTAAAAGTCTGGTGCTTTGTCTTCCACTTAGAAGAGTGTCCTCAGTATCTCATCCTAGAGGAATTGGCAGGGCACCAGAAGTGGTCCAGTCATGTTTCTGTGTTTGCTGTGAATTTGGAAGAGGTGTTAATATTGTCACAAATCCAGGGCAGACTCAGAGGTGATCTTGAGATAGAATCAGTTCAGCACCGAAAAGAGACAGACAATAGCTGACTTCCTATTTAAACTTCCTGACACACAAGCTTTGACACTGTTCTACCCAGAGATTAGAAGCTGGGCAAGATGTGGATAATGAGAACATCCACAGGTGAGAGAATTTAATCTTGGAATAATTTGACTGATTACTGCAGAAGTTATCAAATTGGACTGAATGTCTGGTATGAACAAGTTAACATGTTTGAAACCAAGGTGAAAGAGGAACTTGTGAATACATATTAAATCCCCGACTCTTGTGAATTTACTTCTTAGTAGAATATGAAGCTTATATCAATAAGATAACCCAACTAACTCTGACAAGAAGCCATTACCACACCATTTTAAAGAAAGCTGAATTTGAAAGAAGATAAATCAGAATTTCCTAATGCTCACAGACACATGTATATTATTCCAGGTTTTAAGTTACAGTATTGTCATATAGTTGATAGTACCCTTTCTGGGAAAAATTTGATGACTGCAAACAATGCTGCATTTAATGTTTTTGGTAGGGGAAAACTGCTTCTTGCCTACATATAGTTCTACTCATGCCAAAAAAAGTATATGAGGTAGAAACATTTTTTAAACCTGAAAAATGGTATTTAGGTTATTTACAGGTTAAAAGAGTGTAAAAATTAAAATGGTTGGTCTATTTCTATCTTTAACCAGTTGTTTCTGTTGAAGCAAGATGGAACTAATAAAATACAATTAAAGGTATGCAATGTGCTTCTTTAGGGTTTTATTTCATTCTGGTTATCAAACTTATAGTTTAATATTGATCCTTTTAAAGCCTTTAAGTGAAGATTAAAGCACTCTTACATGCTATCTATCTACAGGTGTGCCACAGTGAATTATGATTCTCGTATAATCCAAGGAATGAAAAAGCTACAGTAAGTAACAGACTGTTAATCAGTACAGCAGCACAGAAGATCAATCTCGGATTCTTCTATTCACAAACCCTGTTTATTTGGTCACATTAGAAAACAAGCTGGTGCTTTGGAATGGATTCCTAGAAATGATGGATGTAATTGTCAAAACTGCCAAGGTCAATGTATAATGTTCATAAAAGAACCAACCCAATTCAAGCACCTTTCATTTATCATTCATGCTGTTTGACCCCCATTCTCTTATAATAACATACAAAGGAGGAACAACTGCTGTGTTCATTCCAATGGAATCTTGTACACTTTCACTATCATTCCAATCACAGCCTTTCTCAGACTGGGATCATTTTTACACACTTTTCCCTTCTCAGAGAATGTTGGAACTATTGAATGAAATATGAATTTAATAAAGAAAGATAAGAATCTGTATGTAATCACTATGTTGTTATGTAGAATGTTTTGAAATTTTAAATCAGGATGATTTAGATGATTCTGAATTATCATCTACTTACTTACTCTTGGAATACATTCTCAACTTTGACATTGAGGGTATTTCAATTTTTTTTGAAAACTATTCCAATACCAGTATCTTACAAATGGAGCTTTGTACGAAAACTTACAAATGCTAAGGTGTTTTGTGTATTCAAATTAAAAAAAAAAACAACCCTTAAATCTGTATTATAGTTATTGTCAATTGAGAAAAATATAGAGGATTTTTCAATTATTTTTCTTGAATAAACAATTTTCTATTTTAATTAGTGAATGCATGAACACTGTCAAAGATGATGTCAATTAAAGTTGTACATATCATTTCTGTGGTTTTATTGAAGAAGCTATTTGAAATTTCTGACTGTTTCTTGGTCTTTAAATTTTTTTGTATTTGCAATGCTTTTCTAAAAGTGGGTTCATACTTGATATTAGAACTAGAATTTAAGCCCCAGGAGGGTAAGTCTTGTTCATGGCTATATCTTGGATTCCTGGAAAAATTAGTACATTGTAGATACCCAATACTTGTTTATTGAAAGAAGAAGAAAGAAAAGGATAAATAAAAAGATGACAAAGTCAAAAAAGTAAAAATGTATATTTATTTTAAAATATGTAGGTATTAAAATGATTATGGGGGTATTACTAAAATTACAAACAATTTACTATGAGATTAGTACCAGTAAGACAGTATTACTCAATGTTTCTAAAAATAAAACACTGTATTTCCTAAATTAGAATAGACATGTAACACTTAAAAAGAAGACATAAGATAATATCAAGGAAGATGCAGCTAACGTGTAAAAAGAAGTAATCACAATGGTACGAGATAACATTGAAGAATACCTTAGTGGTTATTTTCCACTTGAAGATAAATATACTTAAATATACTTTAAAATATTATAATAAGAAAAAGAGCTCTTCAAACTCAAATACTAAATAAAATTATTAAGTGACCTATAATGTATACTTGCTTGAAAACATTACAAACATTCAATAGATAGTCTAAATGCTAGGATGGTTTTGGCTCTGTGAGGTGCTCAGGAAAAACATGTCCCTGTCTTTGCATAGCATATAGCTCTAGCAGGCAGATAGCAAAATAAGGGATAACAGTAAGTGTGGCAAATGTTATCAAAGGCCAATATCGGAAACACAAACTGAAGGCAAGGGAAATGGTTTTTATAAATTTAACATTAATAAACAATTGAAACTGGAAATAAAAAGGAGAACAAATGTCCTGCTCCATTGGCTGGCTGACATAATCATAAAGAGATGTAACAGTACTGATTTGTATTACTGACACTCCATTTTCTCATTTATGAAAATGGTTTAAAAATTCTTTTGAAGGTCAAAGGAGAGTATTTGATACTCTGTGAAAACTGTCAAGTGTTCCACAAATGTTAGTTATTACTTTTACAGTTATTTCTAGCATGTGCATGTCACATGGTTAATGTGTAATTTTCACAATAGAAACCTTGAAAATATCTGTTAAGAACAATTATATCTTAAATATATAATTCCTATATTTTTATATGTTTATAACATGCTTTTTGAGGGGCATTTACATTTAAAAAAGAGAGACTAAAAAGAGGACTATTAAATTATGAGACTATAGTCATGACAATTTTATAGAAGTAACTTAATTATTCAAGAGGCTAAATTACATGAAATGCAAAGATTTTCTTAGAAATTCTAAAATGCCACACATCCATTTCAAAAGTTATACAACTATTACTGAGGGTAGAGTTAACTTTTATAAGTTAACTTGTCACTGTATCTTATCACTGTTAAGATACAAGGATATTTT
Organism: Furipterus horrens; assembly: GCF_987537825.1. Lineage (NCBI taxonomy): Eukaryota > Metazoa > Chordata > Mammalia > Chiroptera > Furipteridae > Furipterus > Furipterus horrens. The sequence goes on from NW_028327171.1 coordinate 58,245,031, forward strand.
CATATGACAAAATAGTGAAAATAAGATTTTTAGTGTCACTCACTCTTACTAGAAATAATCATAAAATTAAAAAATGTATTTTATGTTAAATTAGTTTTATCTCATGTTTGAGATGAGTTATTAATTAATTAATTAATTAATGTATTTATATACTTGTTTTATGCTCTTCTTAGTCCTTTATAATCAATCACCAATATTGTCACAGCACAATTATATTTTATTTTATTTTATTTGCTCCAAAAGAATCAGAGGATAGAGTCATATATGCACTTATATTTTTCACCAACCTTATGTCAGATAATGATGCATATATTACTGTGGACGTCAGATATACAATTCCAAAGAGAGAGGGAAAACAGGAAGAAGAAAGTAGCTTTAAAGTCTATCTGTTCCTTGACACTACATTAAGAACTCAGCACTCATTGTGAAATCAAAGAGTGATCACACTCAATTCGATGTCAGACCTCAACTGCAATATAAAACCTTAAGAAAAGAGAAGTTAAGGTAACCAGTTCAAGCAACTAAAAATTTCCCAAGATAAATTACATTATCAGCAATTTTTAATGAGAAACACATATAAAACTCAAATTTTATGTGTATAAAAATAAAATATTTTTTTCTATCAATGATAACATCTAAAAATAAACAAAACCCTAAAAGTACAATAAAATAAAATACAAGAATACCTCAGTCTCAAGAAATAAAACCACTGAGACTTAATTTTATGAAAACTGTGAAGAACTTTTTATATAACTGTTATACAGTAATTTTAAATATTTTATTTACATTTGAAATGATTAACAATATACAGGTAAACCTTAAATATTGATTTTTCCAATAGTGTTTTTCTACTTGAAATCTCTTTATTATTTTCACAGCAACACTGCTTTTAATGTCAAAAAGTGGGCTAATCATAAATGTTCAACAAAAAAACAAGTAAATAAGTGGTGATATAGTCATATGTTTGAATACTATAGAACAATGAAAATTAACTAATTATAGCTACATACAATTTCCTGGATGAAGAATACATTGCTTGGTTCCATTTATTTTTGTTTTTCTTAGAATTTTATTAAATTACAGTTTATATTTAATATTATTCTATATTAAAATCCTGTAGTTTTAGGATTAGATGTGACCTCAAAAAGCTATTTGCTCTAGTCCTCTGCCATTAAAACAGGTAACATAATATGATCCTACTTGATACACCTGTTATTTAAAAGCTGTTAGTGAATTTTGTTCCAAGTGTAACTAAGGCTATTAACAGCAGAAACTGCATAGTGTTACATTATTGTCTGGCAGTTCCTTGTCTCTGTGACAAGAATTCTATATCCTACCATCTTTGATATACAGTTCTGACCACTGGAACATAAATGTTTACAGGTCTTTTCTTTTTATAATCTCCCACTCTACTCCTTCCTCTTACTCAACAAAGATACTTAGATTTCTCTGTTTTAAAAAAAAATCTTCATACACTACACACCTTTTAGTAAATTATCTTACTTCCCTTCCACTCACCACCAAAATTTATTACCCTCCGTTTTCTCAGCTCCTATTCACTCATTCATTATAGTGTAGCGGATCCCTCCCCGTGAACTGCCAGATGGAATTTACTTGTTTATTTTTGGGGGTCTTGCTTCTTCTTGAATCTTGTGTAGCATTTACTCGTAGCCCAGCACCTTCCCCTTGACCTGCTCCCCTCCCTGCGTCCTCAGCTTGTTTCCCCTTCCTCTTCTTCCTCTCTGACTCTTCCATCCCAGGCTCTTGACAGTTCCCTTCTTCTCTTCTGCCAACCACTCTTACCTGTTCATGCTAAATATTCACCCAGAGTTTTCTAGGGTGACCTCATGGCCCCCCCACCCCCAATTATCATCCTTGAGAAGGACTTCCAAATCTAGACCTACATTTTCTTGCCAGGCCTCATCTGAGCTGCAGATCTGTGTTCTCATCCATCCACAGATGGGTCATCCTGCCTACATATTCCGTAGGTCCCTCAAAGGTAACATCTCAGAAACTGAACTCCATGTACCTTCTCTCCTAAACTCCCTCCTCTCATATCGGGTGGCTGCCCTTAGCTCCGCCTTTCATGTCCTTCAGGACTGGGCTTCCCAGCTCAGATTAGCCGTCCTCGGGGCTGTCCTGCTTTGTGTCTCCTGCCTGCCCCATTGCATCCTCCTACTTGTTCAACACACCCAGTCCTTGAACTAGCACAGCAGTCCTCAGTCAAATCTAAGAACTAGAAGGACTTGTTGAGTACTTTATGACAGTCTAAACTTGAAGTCCTACCAACACATTGTATTCTTTGCCTATAGGCAAAACAAATTTTTCAGCCAGTAAGAAAAGGGTCACATAGTTTACCACGAGAGAACTAATAGCCTTAGTTGAATCCTTTGGAGACTAAAGATGCATCAAGGCTTATTTTGGGGGGAATAAACAGCATTGTTTGATGATGATGTATCTTATATTGTTTTAACACCAGAGTAAACATTTTAAAAGAATAAAACTACTTTTTATTAAAACTTATATTGCTATTTCCACCGAAGGAACCTCTGGAATTAATTACATTTTGCCACTTCTCAAAGTCAACTCTTACATTTATTAATTTATTTATTTATTAATTCATTTAACCCCTGACTGGTTTGGCTCAGTGGATTGAGCGTCGGCCTGCGAGCTAAGTGTCGGTGGTTCGATCTTCCAGTCAGGGTACATCAGAGAAGGAAAACTCTGACTCCAAAAAACCTCCACTGCCTTGCGGCATACCTCTTCAGGGGAAAGGCTAAGGGAGTAAACCCCGGCAGAAAATCCGGAGCCGGAGTCCCTAAGGCCGTTTGACATTGTAGTCAACACCGGCAACTCCTGCGGCGCACCTGAAGCCAAGCTGTATTGACTCCGTCTTTCCCTTGGATCCTTCAGCTGCGAAGAGAGGGGGGGGTCTGCTGCATGGGCAACAGCAGACCCTCCATATCACCCTGCCCAGGCTCTGTAGCTTCAGCTTCACTGGAGAGGACACTCCAGCGTCATCGCAAGATGTCGATTCAACACGGGAGGAGACAGATACCGTGTCACTCCCGAGTCGGACTGCACAGCCATTCTCAGCGGTGCAGATAGACTCTTAAGAAGCTACACCATCGTCTCTCGAGACGGACGGCTGCCGACGACGACGATTATCTTTTAATTTATTTATTGTTTTTCTATTACAATTGGCCCACTTTTCCCCCCATTTCTCCCCCCCACCTCACCTACCCCTTCTACTACAGTCAATCCCCACCCCATTGTCCATGTCCATGGGTCATTTATACTAGTTCCTTGACTAGACCCTTCCTCTTCTTTTCCCCATTTTCCCCTCCTCTCTTCCCCCTGGTCACTGTCAGTCAATTCCCTGTTTACATGCCTCTGGTTCTATCTTGCTCATTTGTTTGTGTTGTTCATTAGTTTCCTGTATTAGGTGATATCATATGGTATTTGTCTTTCGCTGCCTGGCTTGTTTCACTAAGCAAAATACTCTCCAGTTTCATCCATGTTGTCGCAAATGGTAGGAGTTTCTTCTTCCTTTCTGTGGCATAGTATTCTGTCATGTAAATGTATCACAGTTTTTTGCCCCACTCATCTGTTGATGGGCACTAAGGCTGTTTCCAGCACTTAGCTATTATAAATAGAGTTGCTATGAACATAGGGGTCAATAGGTAGGTTCTTTTGAATTGGTATTTCAGGATTCTTTGGGTATAATCCTAGCAATGGAATTGCTGGATCAAAAGGCAGTTACATTTTTAGTTTTCTGAGGAAATTCCATCTTGTTTCCCACAGTGGCTGCACCAGTCTGCATTCCCACCCACAGTGCACTAGGGTTCCCTTTTCTCTGCATTCTCGCCAGCACTTGTTGATTTGTTAATTATGGCCATTCTCATGGTGTGAAGTGGTATCTCATTGTGGTTTTCATTTGCATTTCTCATGGCTAGTGAGGTTGAGCATTTTTTCCTATGCCTATGGGCCCTCTGTCTGTCCTCCTTGGAGAAATGTTTGTTCAGGTCCTTTGCTCATTTTTTAATTGGATTGTCTGCCTTCTTGGTGTTGAGTCATATAAGTTCTTTATGTATTTTGGAGATCAAACCTTTGTCTGAGGTATCACTGGCAAATATATTTGCCCATATGATTGGTTCCCTTTTCACCTTGCTGATATTTTCTTTTGTTGATCAGAAACTCTTTAGTTTGATGCTGTCCCATTTGTTTATTCTTTCCTTTATTTCCCTTGCCCTAGGAGACATATCGGCAAAAATATTGCTATGTGGGATATCTGAGATTTTCGTGCCTATGTTTTCCTCTAGGACTTTTATGGTGTCACAGTTTACACTTAAGTCTTTGATCCATCTTGAGTTTATTCTGGTGTGTGGTGTAAGTTGGTGGTCTAGTTTCATTTTTTTGCAAGTCTCTGTCCAGTTCTCCCAAAACCATTTGTTGAAGAGGCTATTTTCATTCCATTTAATGTTCCTTCCCCCTTTGTCAAATATTAGTTGTCCATAGAGAACTGGGTTTATTTCTGGGCTCTCTATTCTGTTCCATTGATCTATATGTCTGTTCTTATGCCAGTACCAGGCTGTTTTAATTGCAGTGGCCTTGTATTATAGTTTAATATCAGGTATTATGATTCCTCCTACTATGTTCTTTTTCCTCAAGATTGCTGCAGCTATTCATGGTCTTTTTTGGTTCGGTATAAATTTTTGAAGTATTTGTTCTAGGTCTGTGAATTATGCCATTAGTATTTTAATAGGTATTGCATTGAATATAATATTATTGATGGTGCCCCCTTATGCTGTAATTTACATTTCTATGACTATCTTGTAACTAATAATTTATACTTATTAATCCTCTTACCTTGAAATCTCTTTAGACCCCTTATTTTAATAAAACATTAAAAATATATTTCATAGACTAATTTTTACTTTAGGTGGAATAATTCTTTCATATCTATAGTGTTGTCTAGATTCACTTTCTCCTCATATATAGAACTCCTATGACACAAGTGTTATTCTTTCCCCACTGTAAGCACTGTGATGTCATTTTAGTATATCTATATAGTATGTGCCTCCAAAGAGTAGAGTTCAAATATTTGGGGAAGAATACATTTGGCAAAATCTAGGGAAGGGAATGATAAAGTAGAAGACTGATTTCTTATTTTTCTAACTCTGGGTCAATGGATCTGGATGCATTTAAATATATTCCCATTGTATATATTTATTTGGTTTTATCCAAAACATATGTATTGTATAAATATTTAATTAATCCACAATTTACCTTTATGGAATCTTATGAGGGACTAACTTAGCTGTACTCAATTTAATGTAAAACCAACAAAATTATTTAATTAATTCAATAATATTAACTACTGATAATCACTTTATTTTCTCTCTCTCTTGTTGGCAACCTGAATGCCATTCTCACTCTCAGTTCCCATGGTGCCATCTGCAAGAGATTGTCACCTTGCTGTGGAGAGTGAACACTGACCCTGCCACTTTCTTCCCTTAACACTCTTACTTTTGCACATATAATGAACTTTGTACAGAGTTAAAAACATGTCTGCATAGAGAAATGTTAGGTCTTGCTGTGAAAAGTTCCATTATTTCTATACATCTAATTGACCCTTTATATTATAGAAGAAAAAAAAATCAATAGGGTTACTTAGTAGCCAGCCAGGCCAGTGCAATCTTTATTATTAATATGCTAAACACATTGCTTTCAAAGCATTGACACCTAAACACTGCTAGAAATATCAAAATGGTTTTTCATTAATAACCATTATATTAATCACTGTTGCCCAGAACTAGAATCTGACTGCGAAATCCCCTGGTGGAAATTGCTATAATCATTCAAACTACAGGAATGAATATTTTCCAGCATAATTACTGCTGCCATTTTATTGAAAAATATCCCATTAGAAGGCAGCTTTTAGTTACGTAAATCGTGTTGATTAATTTTTAATTTCTAGCATTTATATGACATTGCACAAGTAAAGATCTTTGATAATTTAAATGGTTAGCTGAGCAATTATTAAAATAACTTACAGCAATTCAAACATTCATTTACTTACTAGAAGTGCCATACATCATTAACTCCTGATTAAAATAAAGTTTAGGAAATTGCAAGTGTTGAAATGATCACTAAAATATGTCTTTCAGGGTGTTTTATAGAAATATTCATGCAATATAGGATGCCTCAACAGCAATGATAAAGCTCTTGCATAAATGTTTCAAAGCAAGGGAATCTAAATTACGAGCAATATGGCATCCCAGCCATGTGCTCAAGTACACATTCATTCCTTCAGGCAGACAATTTAAGTGGACTATAAACTTACAATTTTTAGCCACCCTAGTACCTCTTTTATTTAAAACCAACAAAAAGTTGCAGTACTTCTAAGAAAAGAAGAAATTCTCAGTCTTAGCTGTGTGTTTTGTTTTTCATTGACTTGTTGAATCTTCATATTAACTGTGAATTCTTAGACAACCTTTAATTCCTTCTTCTGTAAATTGGAAACATAACTATACTTAGCTCATAATGTTGTACTATGAGTTACATGACTCAAGGATTATAGAGTGCCTAGTAGATATGGAATATATTAAGCAATAAATAATGATTCTCATATTTTAATATTTTATATCATAATCTTGCAAATATATGGCCATTACATGAAGATATTTTTATATATAAATAAAAATGACTTTTTATCCTTAATATCTCTCTACATTATTCTCTATAATTAAAAACAAAAACAAAGAGTTACTATCCAAAATATGAGAAGAACCCATATAACTCAAAAATGGAAAGCAATCCAATTAAAAAATGGACAGAAGAACTGAACAGGAAGTTCTCCCAAGAAGATCTACACATGGTCAACAGATATATAAAAATATGTTCAATTCACTAGCTATTAGGAAGATGCAAATCAAAATTGCAATGAGATGCTACCTCACTTCTGTTCGACTGGCTATTATCAACCAGACAAGTTGGAGAGGTTGTGGAGAAAAAGAAACCCTCATTTACTGCTGGTGGGAATGTAGAAGGGTACAACCACTTTAGAAAACAGGATGGAATTAAAAATAGAGTTATCATATGACTCAACAACCCCTCTTCTGGCTATCTACTTGAAAAATTTGAAAATATTTATTTGTAAAGATATATTCATTCCTATGTTCACTGCAGCAAACTGTATTTTCTTCAGTAGATGATTGGATAAAGTAGATTTCATACAGGTATACAACAGAATACTACTGAGCCATAAGGAAAAAAATGAAACACTTTTATTTGCTACACCATGGATGGATCTTGAGAATATGTTAAGTAAAATAGGTCAGATGGAAAAATTCAAAAACCATATGATCTTACTCATATATTAGATATAAAACTGAAAGCAACAAATGAACAAATATGACAAACAATAACTCATAGATACAGACAACTGTATGTTGATTACTGGAAGGAAAATAGTAAAGGGTAAAGGAGGTCAAATACATGATGGTGGAAAAAGATTTGACTTTGAATGGTAAACACAAAAGGCAATATACAGATTATATATTATAGAATTGCACACTTGAGACCTATATAATTTTTTTCCACTTTTTAATTGTTGTTCTGTTACAGTTGTCCCATTTTTCCCCATTGCTCTCCCTGCCCTGCCCACCTCTCCGCTCTCCCACAGTCAATCCCCACCCTGTTGTCCATGTCCATGGGTCATTTACATTGGTTCCTTGATTAGACCCTTCCCAAACCCATATAATTTTATTAACCAATGTCACTTCAATAAATTAAAACAAAAACACCCATGTACTTGGTGTTGAGTTGAGTTGCCTGCCAATTTTTATGGGTTGAGTAAACAGAATAAAGATTAAAAGATATCTTAAAACATGGCAATGAGAATTAAGAGCTACAGTGATAAACCATGTAAATAATAATCACTGATAGGTACTAATCTCTAGTGCCAGACGATGTTCTAGGAGTTTGGTGTACATCTTTTTCTTTTAATCCTCACAATGGCTCTTCGAAGCATGTCCTCTTAGCTTTATTTATTTATATATATATATATTTGTTTGTTTGCTTTTATTCTTACCCAAGGACATGCTTATTGCTTTTAGAAAGCATGGGACAGAGAGAGGGAGAGAAAGATCAATGTGAAAGAGAAAAATTTATTGGTTGCTTCTCTTATGAGCTCCAACCAGGGACTGAACCTGCAACCTAGGCATGTGCCCTGACCAGGAATCAAACCTGCAGCCTTTCAGTTTATAGAACAATGCTTGAACCAAGTGAGCTACACTGGCCAGTGCAATACTCTTAGCCTTATTTTGTGATGAGAAATTGACTCTTAGAGATCTTAAGATTACCATAAGCAAGCTCAGGATCAATGGGTTCTCTTATGTTTTGACTTTTATTATCTTTCCCATATAACTTTATTTTTAAAAACTGTTAATACAAACTTGCTTCTATTGTTTTAAAGGCTTCATTCTAGTATAATAACAAAATATTTACTTACAGAATATTTTTAAAAATTGCCTTGTGTTATTAAGATAATATTTATAAGTTTAACTATAAATATTTATTTCAATCAAGTTTCATCATTTTACTAACATAATCTGAGGTTTGAAAATACAATATATAGGTCAATAGTGCCATCTGAAAGTCTTAAGAGAATACGTTTTGCAGCTAACAAACTATATGTTAATAGGTCCAGTAATGTAATAAAGCTACATTAAAAACACCTTTTCTAAACATTGAGCATCTTTATAGGACTCGATATTAGATTTTTAATTATCATTCAACAACTTAATAATTTTGTTTTTATCATATTCCCAGAATTAAGTGAGGCAAGTAAACATTCATATATCTGTGAAAGCAACTGTTTATTTAGTCCACTTGAAGTGCTCAAAACATTTATCACAGTACCTAAATGAGAAAATAAGAGACACATTTTTGTACAGTTAATTTATTTGAACAGTTATATATATTGCATAAATCACCTGATTTAGTTTCACAATAAACAAAATGCTAAGACACGAGATTTCTTCAGAGTTTACAGGACTAAGATAGAATTGGAAATATTTTTAGTATAATGTTACTTCTTAAGTTAACCTTAGGTTATTTGCTTTTGATTTTAAATTGTTGTTTTTTAGGCAGTTTTATAATCAGTATTTTGAAATTTTGAATTTATAGTGTGCTGTGTAGAGGGTCCAGAGACACTCACATTAATTCTACTTCTTATGAAGTGGTAATGTCATTGAAAGAGGAAAATATCCCTTTCAGTAATAAAATAAGTGATAGATGTGTCTCCTGTCATCTGTTGGAATGGTCATGTATTCTAGGTTTCCAATATTGCAACCAATTCAAAGCATTTTATGAATCCTTTCTTGGTCAGTATTAACTTTCTAAAATCTACCATCCAGTCTTTGCTTAATGTTTATGTTTTCCTAGCTATAATTTTACAATATGTAACCAAAAGAAATAATGGAACTGTATACACATATACAAAAAAGAAGTTTAAGATATAGCTTTTAAAAATCCTTCTACATGTGATTTCTTGTTGATGCCAAAATGGTGAACTAGCAAGAGTTAGTAGCTTTCCACATCCAAAATCCACTTAAAGAGACTAGAGCAGTGAAAGATAAATAAGAGCTCCAAGAATTAATAACAACTACCAATAACAAGATAGTTCCATTTGGAAATCCATTAGAAAGAATGAAGGGTGCTTTTATCTAAATTTGTGACTATAACCAGAATTGCTGGGAAATTAATGAGAAGACAGGCTAGAAGAAATCATTTTAAACTCATCTCCCTCCATCACACAGCCAGGTGCTGGAGTCCTTTGGTTAATATTAGGATCCTGAATTTGTAAGTAATTTAGTCGAAATGTGGACTGATCAATGTCTACATTCACTCCTCCAAAATCTTTGAGGCGGATGGATTTTAACCAGGTACAAGACTTGCAACCAATGTTGTTCCACCTTAAGACTTAAAGGTGCAACCATGAACATCATTTTTGTCTGGTAGAGTGGCTTCAAACAGGTGAGATAACTTTAAGAATTGTCCTGGACAATTTCCCCATACTACAGAGAAAGTAGCTGGTAAACCAAGAAAGAAATGAACTCACAGTAAAAAATAAACAGCTATGGGAAAAACCTCCTCAAAAGAAAGATAATCAAAATGAAAAATCTACATTACCTGCCACAGAGTTATTGGAACAGGTGGACAAGTATTTAAAATAAGTTTAATAAGTATTTTCAGGAATTAAGGGAGTTAACAGTAATATAAAGCAAGATTATTCTCATTGTTCATCCAATGCAGATTAATTTCTCTAACTTTTGAGTTTGATAGAACAAAATATTTGCTACTTAAATTAGAGGTAATCTATCATAATCCCCTGCACCCCCCCCCCCAAGTGTGGGGTTTTTTTTTTGTTGTTGTTGGTTTTTTTTGTTCCTTTGACTTTTTGATGATGTGGTATGATCACTCAGGGGGTCAGGGCAATGTTACCTCCCAGAGTATCTGTAGGAGGACAGTAAGACAGAGTCAGGCCCGAACAAGAACTCCGTGGATTGTCTTGTAAGACATATATACAAACATATTTACCTATATATTTATTTTTCAAGTAATATGTATACACTATTTAAAAATAGAATTCTATGTGAAGAATAAAGTCTAATGCAGTTATTGTCTGCATCATTCTTCCTTTCTCCAGGTTCTCTTCCTACAAAAACTTTAGCAGTTCCTTTATATTCTTTTAAAATACTATAACCTCCATGAGGGCAGAGGCTTTTTGTTTATCATTCTAGCATATTGGACGTTTTCAAGCGTGTTGGAAGGTTTCTTTAAATATCTGGCTATCCTTGTTTGTTCTTTCATATTTAAGATTGATGAAAGAAGACTCTGACTAAAATCTTATATGGGGCATAGTTTGAAGACTAGAATGTTTGAGAGTCAAATCAATTATTTTTATTTTTTCCAGTTTTACTAAGATACAATTGACAAATAACACTGTGTTTGGTTGTACAACATAATGACTTTTATATGTATATACTGTAAAACGATTACCACGCTGTTTAGTTAACATCTATCACATCACATAGTTATATAAGTTTTCCCATAATGAGAACTTTTAAGATTCATTCTCTTAGTAACTCTCAAATATACAATACAATATTGTTAACTTTATCAGCATGCCGTACATTATACCCTCATGATTTATTTTTCTATAACTAGAAATTTGGTTCTGACCACTTTTACCTGATTTTTCCACTTCCCACTCACTGCCTCTATAAACCACTAATATTTTCTGTATATCTATGAGTTCAATTTTTAAAGATTCCACATATGTGAGATGATATAATATTTGTCTTTCTCTGTTTTATTTCACTTAGTGTTAATCCCATCAAGTTACATCCATGTTTTAGCAAATGGCAGACTCTCCATCAATTTGTGGCTGAATAATATTCCATTATGTATTCCAATTAGTATATTACATTTTTTGACCATTCAATCATTGAGGAATATTTGGTTGTTTTCACATCTTGGCTATTATAAATAATACTGCAATAAATATGGGATGCAGATATCTCTTTGAGGTAGTGATTTCATTTCCTACAGATATCTATCCACAAATGAAATTGTGAGGAATTTAAATTGGCATGCCCACCATGCAAGACAGTATGGAGGTTCCTCAAAAATTAAAAAAAAGAGAACTACCATATGATCAAGTCAATTGTTAAGCTGAGATTCCCCTAACTGAGAGGAAATATAGGACTCTAAGTAGGTAGACGTTGAATACACATACAAGGCATTTAATTCAATAGAACAGAACCATTCTATTATTTAGTTTGGTGAAAGATAGTGACAAGACATACTTAATTCCAGATGTCAATTCCTAGGGTAGAGGAAAAGGGTGGAGTGCTCAATTGTTCAATGCTGATATCATACAGCCCTAGGCCTTATTCCTAGTCTCAGCAAATGTTCAGTTGCCAGATCTACAGGTGGTCAGGGATTCCACAGGTTTTAGTTTCCTCTAGCTGAATTTCCTTCAGGCTTTTTCTAGGCTGCAATTTTAAATGTCCTGGAGGTGGAGGTGGCTTTCTCCATTTGTTTTATGACACCCAGGTTGTTTGTCAGTCAAAGTAGATTTGTTTTCTTTCTCTTTTTCTTCTTTTTTTAAACTGTCATTTAAGATATTATTAATGTGGGTCTCAGAAGAGGGAGGAGAGAAAAAAATCTTGTGGAAGTCATCAGTAGGTCATCACTTTTATAGGTAGTTCCATGAAATTTTTCTGATGTGGCTTAGTTTGGGGGTTTTTATGTCACTGTGGAGCTGCTATTTTAAGAGACCTTGATTTGAACCATCAGTTTATGTTTATTTCAACATCTAATAAGCAAGGAAGGGCATTAAGTTCTCTACAAGACCATTTCAAACGATATAAAATGAAGGGTGGCCAACAATGAGCAGTCATGTTGTGAATGCTTAAGTACAGGACAGAGAAGCCAGAGGGGAGCAGGTTTTTGAAGACCTGTTCCTGCTGTTTCAGATAGATGATGCTTTACATATGGGTCTCCAGGCATTTCTGAAAATCTGGAAAGAGCTGATTATTTGAACAAGGTTTTATTTTACCATTCCATTAAATAGAAAGACAAACAAAAACAAGCAAAAAAACCAAACAAACATGGGAATGTGAAAATGTCTTAGATCATAGAGATGTTATAAATTATACAACATATTTCTTATTTCCTAGTTGATCGTAAAACATAAAGGATGTAGCTTTTTAAAAAATGTGCCACATAATAAAGCTACAGAGCAAGAAGACACAATGGAATGGAATAAAGAAACATGCTATTCACTGTGGTAGCATTTTGGTGGGGAATAGACCGGGCTCTGAGCAGTTAGGAAACAAAGAAAGCATGGTCAGTTTCACAGACTTTTGACTCAGAAGTATGGTAGTATGCCACTTACTTAGAGAAGCAATATTTCTTAATTTTTTATGGACTTTGTTTTTAAGTTTCTCTGATGTCAGTAAATTTTTCATTTGTGTATCAGTAATCCTGGGAGAAATACAGTAGGATTTGCGGGGAAAAAAAGTTTGGGAATGAGATAAATTTATTCTTGGCATTGCCACGTGTTGCCTCTACTGTCCTTATGAGATTCTCAAAGTTTTACTTTTCATCTTTATCTTTTATGAGTTTAATTGTATGTTATGCCTCTGATACAGGATTCAGTAAAGGCTACCTAAATTTCCCAGAGCTGAAATACACCACAGACACTATCACTTTCCTGCCTCCCTCTACAATCTCACATTCACTTGTAGTTTTCCTGCTTTAATCAAAATTTGAATTCTTTATCCTTAAGATTGATTGTAGATGCCATTTGAGATCGGTGCATTGAAGATACACAGAAGGGAGTTTTGAGTCTTCTTTCTAGAAGAGGGGGTAGCCACAATTTCTGATATAGTGTTCACAAACACCAACAGTGTAGCATAACTTTCTTATGTGTCATACTTAATAATTTTGTTATAATTAAGACAATAAGAAAATTATCAATGGAAACTCCCCTGGTCTGAGCACATTGCCTTGGTTTTCATGCACAGGTATTGCTTCTATAGAATACAGATAGAAAGAATAACGACTCTTTCAAGGCACCCTTGAAAATAATTATTCCCATGTCCTCTTTCTGCCCTTTTTCTCCTTGGTGGTCCTTACACATTCTTTTTCTTTAATAGCACCAGAAGTAGTAGGGGGTAAGAAGGGGTAGACAAGGAGATTTTTGTGTACAGTTATAGATATGGCCTTTTGTAGTTTAATTTTTGAAACTGCAGCCTTTGCTTCTTTGTATGTATTTACACAGATGTTGGGGAAGGCAGCCTGTAACCATCTACCACTGGCCTTGTGGTCACCTTTGCCTTAAAGCAATCTCTGGGAGGTACATTAAAAATGATTGTGTTAGACACTTACTTCTAAGATACCATGTTTTTATTCCACATTGTCCTTTTGGAATGTAACCTAACCCATATTCTTTAGACTAGGCATGTTTACTTAGTATTACATGATTAGTTCATTTGGAGACCTATGGTGTTCTCATGCTAATATCAGTAGTCTATACAATATTTATTGGGCAGGCTAACACATACTTATTATGCTACTTAAACAATTATTTCAAAAATGTTCAAACTGAATTTTGATATAATGTCAATAATTAGCAATAAGAGAAAATAAATCTTACCTGATTTTTAGGTTTCAAAGTTTGATATTAAGAAAAATATCTTCAGAAGGTCATACTGAATAAAACACTAACTTAAATATAAAAATGTTTAAAATAATCACTCAACAATATCATTAAAATTAGCAAGATATTTTGTTAAGACACATTTTAAGAATGCAAAACATCTTATTTTCTCTCTTGTTTTTAAATATGGAACTAAATGATCACATCCTTCCTGATTCTTTCTTTCTGTTGCTTCAGATTTTGCAGGTGCACATGTCCTGCTGCTATGCCAAATGTTTCTTCCCACCGGGAGTTTTTACCTGGCCAGGTGTCATTGCTGCCAAGTTGAAGGAAGAACATTAAGTCAAACCCTCAGGGAGTTGTGTGCAGTGTAGTTTCTACCCACCAAGTTGGAGATATTACATGTGTGATAGCACTGGGCAGCCTTCAATAATGACTGGGCAGTTTCTCTATTTTAACAAACTCTTCTCTTACTCACTGACTGGTCATATGGACCTCCTGCTGCTATGCCCAATAGCTGCAGCTTAGATGCCTACATATTTTCTCACCTTTTTACCAGGAAGGAAGCATTGTCTTTGATTGTCCATCAGGACTAATCCTTTCTCAGCATGATACTTGTTAGCATAATTGCAAAGAAAGAATAAAAAAAAGAGCATTAGGAGTTGTTCCTTTTTATTTGAATAAAAATGACATTATATCAATTTTAGTAGTTAAGGTTTGTTTAATTTTCATATTTTCATGCATTATATTTACATTATTAGGATATATTAGAAACCTTACTAAACTACAAAAAAACTTTCATAATAATCTCTATTTTTTGACATTTTTATTTATTTATTTATTAAAAATATGTTTTATTGATTATGCTGTTACAGTTGTCCCGATTTCTTTTCCCTCTCCTCTCGTCCACCCGGTGTTCCCCCTCCCTCCAGTTGTCCCCCCCTTTTAGTCCATGTCCATTGGTTGTGCATATAGTTCTTCTCAACCTCTTTCTGTCTACTCCATTCCCTCCTACTATGCTTCTTAATTCCTGTACCATCTCCCTCCCTTTCCCTCTTCCCCTTCCCTGCTCACTTCCCCCCAAAATGTTCCCCATACCTATAGTTCTTTTTCCACTCTCGTTGCCTACTTAGTTTGCCTTTGTTTCGATTTCCTGGCTTCTGTTGTTGGTTGTTGTGATGCAGTTTTCATTTTAATGTTCATAGTTTTGATCTTCTTCTTCTAAACAAGTCCCTTTAACATCTCATATAATAGTGGTTTGGATCTAATGAACTCCTTCAGTTTTACTTTTTCCTGGAAGCACTTTCTCTGCCCTTCTATTCTGAATGACAGTTTCGCTGAATAGAGTATTCGTGATTGTAGGTTTTTGATTTTCATTACTTTGAATATTTCTTGCCAGTCCCTTCTTGCCTGCAGGGTCTCCTTTGAGAAATCAGCTGATAGTCTAATTGAGACCCCTTTGTACATAATTCTTTTCTTCTCTCTTGCTGCTTTTAAGATTCTCTCTTTATCTTTAATTTTTGACATTTTGATTATAATGTGTCTTGGAGTGGTTCTCCCTGGGTCCAGTTTTTCCGGAACTCCCTGTGCTTCCTGGACCTGTAAGTCTATTTCCTTCCCCAAGTTAGAGAAGTTTTGCTTCATTATATTTTCATGTAATTTTTCAATTTCTAGTTCTTCTTCTTTGCCCTCTGGTAGTCCTATTATCCGAATGTTTGATCGCTTATAGCTGTCCCAGAGGTTTCTGAGCCTCTCCTCACATGCTCCTTCCTGGTCTTGTTCCAAACCTTTTGTTAAGTCTGTAAGCCACCTTATGACTATAGCTCTGAACTGAGCCTCAGAAAGATTTCTTATTTGTTCATCTGTCAGGCCCTACATCTGCTGCCTGGTCAGCTGCATCACTGGGATTTCTATCATGGTCTGCTTCATTCTGGCAGCCTTGTGTTTAGCTTTGCTTCCAGGGCAGGCTATAGCGGGCAGAGCCCCATGCACTCGTCACTACCCAGCGACCGGCGGTGATCGGCAACCTTTTTTGCCTCACTGTGGCACTTTGTGTGGGGGCAGAGGTCCAAGATGGATTCCTGCCGTAACTTTCCGCTGAGAGATCTGGATCCTCTTCCTCTGTCCCCCTGCCCTCTGGGCCTCACCGTGCAAGGCAATGGGGGCGGGGGTCTGCCTTCCCCAGCATTGAAATCACGAGCTGCTGGGTCTCGACTGTAGCCCAGATTGCTCCCTTGGTGTTGCTCATAGTCCTGCTGCTATCCCCGCTACTACCACAAACAGCATTGTGGTTTCTCGCCCCTCCTACTCGTCCAGACGAGCAATGCTGGTTTATAACTTCATACGTTGGACTTCCATGTAGTTTTATTTTCTGGAATTTCTGGTTATCTTTTGTTTTGAGGTAGTTGTATTCTTACTTAGTTGTGGAGGGAGACCGAGCGTGTCAGTGTAAGCCTCCATCTTGGCTGGAAGTTCGTAATAATCTCTGTTAATGTTATCATAATTCAGAGAATTTTAGCTACTATTTTTGAAGACTCTCAGCTCCAAGAGAAGATGGATTAGGCACAATCCAGTTACTTTTGAATTACCTTTGGTCGTACAACTGGGTTGTTCATGACTTGTAAAAAAATGGAATAGAAGAAGTTAGTTTTGAGACTTCTTTTCAAAAGAGTTATGAAGTCACTAAAATCCTTTTTACCCAGTCTCAGAGGATAATTTGAGAGATGAAAGTGTTCATGTGTATTAAGGGAATATGCTGCCAGCCCAGAGATCAAGATGAAATGAGTTGCAAATTATGTTTGCATGAGTAGAATTTCTATTCACTAGAATAATAATATACTTTAACTTTTAAAAAACAGAAAAGACTTCAAAGTTTTTATTTACTAAAAGGAAAAAAAACATAATTGGTATTGATCTCTGTTTAAAGAAAATATAATTTACGATTAATGTCAATGTTTTAAATTAAAAAAATATCGCTGAAGAAATTGTAGGAATTAAGTTTCAAAATATATGTTTATCCATGTATTATTACTATCTTTTGTAAGCCTATAATAACACTTTGTACGTTTCTGTACAAGGTTCAGAAGGAGGTACAATGTCAAGAAAGTTATTGAAGTTGAAGCTTTGTTTGATACAACTTGTAATTAAAGAAAAAAAATGGTTTTAAAAATGATGTTAAAAACTGTATTTGGTACCTAAGACACATCTTGACAAGTGTCAAAAAGTATAATGAAGATTTCCTGAGTGTAACTCAAGTGAGAAGTTTCTACTTCTGTTTCACATTCCAATAAAAACTGGGGCAGAATCTTCTGGTAATATTACTCTATTTTTGCCAAAGTTTTGTTTTTGTTATTTTGTAATGGCATTATCTGCCTTTAAACTTTGAAGACATCATTTCCATAATCACAGTTTAAAAAAACAAACTCTTGTTCTAGAAGAAAAAATTTTGCAGTGTTTACCATTTAGCATGATGATCATGGTGCCACATAGAGGGAAAATTCTAAGAAGGTTTTGGTTTAATTTTATCATCTTAGCATAAAAATAAATTCATGTTTGTCCCAAGTTAAGTAGCAAATTACTTTGTAACTTGCTTTATCACAAATAAGACACAGAGAGAAGACAGTGTCCCCTCTTACTCCGGGATAAACCATCTTACATCACCCACATTCCTCTCTTAATATTTTTACCTTGCATGAGTTCTCCATGTTTGACCTCCCATAAACAAATATGGCAGGGTTCATACATGCATACAGTCACAAAACCCAATAACAATTTGTAGAGATAAATCTACACTAAAGAATGAAACATTTCAAAACAGGAAACAATTTCTGGGAATGCTGCATTGGTTATAATTCAGACAAACTTGAATATTAGGATATTATTATACCTAGTACTTTCCAGTGAAGCCCATTGTCCTGACTGCATTACAGTCCAGTTCTTTTGTTTGTTTTTTAACCATATCCTAACCAGATATTCCACTAAGTTAGATTATCCAGAATAGAGTGTTTGACTGAAGAGTCAATACCTCTTACAAAAGAAATCTTCCTTTTGGTTTTGAATTTAGTTTAACAAAGGTCAAAGATCCCAAGGCCAATCATTAGGGTTCAGACTCCAATTCCATTGATGTCTTTCCAGAACAGTGGCTCTGTGTAGGCAGACATTTTCAAGTTTTGATCTTATGGTGGAGAGACTAGTCCTAAAGTTATGAGCAGTAGATGTGCTTCTTCTTTCTATGACAATCCTGGGACTGAGTTAGAAAGTCATGACCTTTTTTTTATTATGAGAATTAATGCTTTGTAATACACAGATTAAATCAAATTATATATATATATATATATATATATTTATATATATATGTGTGTGTGCGTGTGTGTATTGAAATGTTATATATATATATATATAACATTTCAATACATATTAAGCCTTATAAAATTACCTCCTCTGTTGTAATGATTAATTGGCTAATTTTATATTTTGACTTAGCTAGGTCAAACATTATTCTAGATGTTTCTGTTAGTTGTTTTTTGTTTTTTGTTTTTTTTTAGATGAGGTTAACATTTAAATCGATAAACCTACAAACTTAAGTTAAACAGACTGACTACTTTTCAAAACATTGGGTGGGCCTTATCCGATTACTTGAAGACCTTAACAGAGTAAGACTGAGCTCCCTAGAAGAGAAAATTTTACCAATAGATGCCTTTGAATTCAAACTGCAATACTGCCTGTGGTTTCTAACCTGCTTGTCTACCCAGTAGATTTCGGACTTGCCAAACCTCCATAACTGTGTAAGTCAATTACTTAAAATTCATTCTCTCTTCTCTTTTCTCTCTTCTCTCTCTCTCTCACACACTTAATTCTATTTCTCTGGAGAACTCTGATTAACACAACTGCTAAAACTTTTATTATTTCTACTCTTAAAAAAAGTCTTTTGACCTCTGGCCAGAGTGACTCAGTTAGTTGGAGCATTGTGGTGTGCATCAAAAGGCTGGGGGTTCGATTCCTGGTCAGAGCATATACCTAGGTTGCAAGTACAATCTCTTCAGGTACTTATGGGAGGCATCTGATCAATATTTCTTTCTAACATTGATGTCTCTTTCTCTCTCTCCCACTTTTTCTCTCTTTAAAATCAATTAAAAAAATTAAAAAATAAAGAAAATAAATAAAAAATCTTCTGATAGTCTCCAATATCCTCACCTGTATTGAGATATAACATTATGTAAATCTAATGTGTACAATGTGATGATTTGATACACATATATATATTGCAAAATGATTGCCACAACAATGTTACTCGACACATCTATAACCTCAAAAAACGAACATCATTTTTTTGGATGGGGGGTAGTGAGAACATTTAAGATCTATTCTGTCACAATGTTGTGAATTAGATCCACAGAACTTATTCTTCTTAAAACTAGGAGTTTATATCCTTTGACAAACTTTCCCTAACTCCAGTCTTGTGAAAGCATCGTTCAACTTCATTTCTGTGAGTTCAGCCTTTTAAAGATTCCACATATATGTGATAAAATATAGTATTTTTCTTTCTCTGTCTGACTTATTTCACTTCATATGATATCCTCCAGGTCCATCTATGCTGTCGAAAAATGAAGCAAGTTTTTCTTTTTATTGTGTGCATGTGTGTGTCCACAATTACTTTATCAGAAAGTGACTGTCAATGGACACTTCGGTTGTTTCTCTGTTTCTATTACAAATAATGCTGCAATGAATATTGGGGTGCAGATATCTCTTTGAGATAGTGATTTCATTTCCTTCAGCTACATACCTAGAAAGTTGGTTGCTGCATCATATGGTAGTTCTTTTTTTAATTTTTGGAAGAACCTATTTATTGTTTTCTACAGTGGCTATACCAGTTTATATTTTGATATTATTTCTATTATTAGTCTGATACCTTAGTCTCCTGTGGAAAAAACTTTGTGACTCTTTCAATAAACAAATTCTCTCAATTTCATATTACAGCCCCATCGTTTCACATTTCTATTATGATAGAGAAGGATAGAAAAAGAGAGGAATCATACATTTCATTGTACTGGAAGACATCTGGGCTCAGTGTTTATAAAATTCTCAATTGTTTTAAGGTAGATCCATGTAAAAAACTCAATTTATTTCCCATTACTAATGAGTTAATCCTTATTTTATGTAGAAACTCAAATAATATTTCATACAGCATATTAGCTCTTTAGCCTCATGTAATGTTGTTAATTAAAAGAAAAACTGAAACTACCTGATATATTATTTACACTAAAAATATTTTTCAGCTTGTCTTTTTTTCATTCTGTGTAAATGATCAACATTCTATTTTAGACAAATTTAAATTTAAAAATGCTTAGAACTTGAAAATAAGTCTTTTTTTAAAAATTAAAGTTTAGCCAGTACCTGTCTCTAACAACAAAGCTGACCATTTAAAATATATAATTCAGTTTCAAAGAAAGTGTACACATATATAAATCATGTTGCTCATATTGTATGTACTTTCTTTAGTGATGTCCTATGAACATTAGTAACCACAACCTTAATGCAAGTAGTACTCTAAAAAGTTTTATGAAACAGAGCACATGCACATTGGATGGTGCTCCAATTGTACTGCTTCTTTTGCATACGTGTATGTCTCTGTGATATTAGATATTAACAGATTAGATAAGGGTCAAACAATTTGAAGATAAGTGAAATTTCTTTTAAATGGAAAAGAAGGGATAATTTTATTTTATTTTTTAGTTGAAAGGAGGTAATTTAAAATGAATTTGCAGTTAAACAAGAAAACTGGATAAAGATTTCTCTTATTTCATCAAAAAGCTGTAGAACACTTCTCAAGCAGAAAGTGCTCTCTCCTGAGTGACCCAGGGTTGGCCTTTACTGCAGGAATAGGTTTGTTTTGGTAGACTGCTATAGCCAGCTACCTGCAGAGAGAAGGGAATCCTAGTAGAAAAAATTCTTAATACAGTAGGTAAATATTCTTTCATCTGAGTGAAGCTTTCCCATATGGTATTCTCTTACACTCAGCATAATTTATAGACTATTAATTTTATAACACTTTATTTTAGAATAATAACAAATAATCCAAAACTTAACAAGAGAAATGTATATCCTCTGTGAAAAAGTTTTAGCCTATTTAAATCTAAGAAGTCCATTCTGAAATAGCTGAGAACAAGATGTAAAATGAATGAGAAAAGAAAATACAGCAGAATGTACCAGATGTTCTTCATGTGTTGGTTGTACATATATCTTTCTCTGTTAGCTTTTTTTACAGATTGAGTGCAACATACATCATTTTATTCACAATGGATAACTATGTGTCATATATTCACATATGGATATCATTTCTCTAGACTTATTGAAATAGAAAGATAGGAAAAAACACCCTGGAATATATGCTGAATTTTACATAAGCAAGTGTGCATTATATAGTTCAATTCTCTCTTCAAGGGGTTTCTTATCACTATCTCACTGGGTAGTGTAAGGATTAACTAGTTAACATTTGTAGACTCTTTGAAGCTAGAAAACACTATGTAAGTGTTAAGCATTATCGTGGTA
Organism: Furipterus horrens; assembly: GCF_987537825.1. Lineage (NCBI taxonomy): Eukaryota > Metazoa > Chordata > Mammalia > Chiroptera > Furipteridae > Furipterus > Furipterus horrens. Next base: position 58,266,815 of record NW_028327171.1, read on the forward strand.
ACTGGAGAATCAGGTATAAGTGATTTGCAGCCTCATCAACTCTTTGAAATGTGTGTCTAGCCAGGTTCACAGTTTTCTCTTACTATGTTTTACAGATTAGAAAGTTCTTATCAGATTTTGAAGATAAAAGATGTTCTATTGAAATTATATAAATTTACAATCTTTCTTCTCTCTACTTATTAAAGTGATGTTTCTCAAAAGAGAGAAAACTGGGTATATGATTCCAAAGCTGATTTAATAAAGTGTGATTTTGTCATACATTATAACTCATGTATTATCATCAGATTGACTAAGCTTTAGTTATCTTAATTAGTGTAACTGAAGTTTAGTTAATTTGCCTGAAGGTTGCTATTTCCATCTTTTTTATTTCAAAAGACAGTCAGGCAAGTATTCATTGTTTACAGAAAGTTTATATTGATTTTATTAGCATGTTTCAATCATTTCTCACTGTAATAATATCAATTCTGCAATGTTATCTTTTAAGAAGATATTTCAGAGTTAAACATGAGAAATATTTCCTTATTTCTAAGTCAAATTCTACATATATCCTTCTCTCTCTTTGTACTGTATGATTGTTTATAATGTGTCAAGAGCAGTAATATGCAGATTATGTATTTTGTTTCATTTTGATATTTATAAAAAATTTTTTCTTTAATAAAGTAACACATTTTCTAATTTTCCTTTTTTGGAACCCCTTGAAGGTGGCATTGGGATCAGGATATTTTTAAACAAGTAAGTATGTAACAAGATGATTCTAAGTTCAACTAAAAATTAACCATTATGAAATTATTTAGTTTTTGAGTGAAATTTGAAAAATATAATTAATATAATATAACATAAACTCATTATCTATTTACCTCCACCCACAAGTAGCAACTATACGTGGATACCTTGTTCTATCTACATGACATTCAATTATAATTGAAGCATATACACTTCCTTGGGTTCATTTCCTTTCTCCCTATTCAGAGGTATAAATATTATGAATTTGGCATTTAGCTTTCTCTTCATGTTTTTATAGTTTTATCAGTTATATAGGTTTATAAGTAACACTTACTAGTGTTTTGTGAGTTTTAATATTGATGTGGATAGTATTGTCTTCTTTTTTCTCCACTTTATACCCTTGCTGAGAACTATGAATATTGAAACAGTACATCCTAGTGTGCTGTATTCCATCATGTTTCATATTGTGTTTGCCCAAATGCTGTTATGAAAACCTTTCTCTGTTCTCCAAGGTACACATGTGTAAGTGTCTCTAATGAATATATACAAAAGGAAGAGCTGGATTGCAAGGTTTGTACAATTTCAGTTTTGGGGAGACCAAGCATCTTCCTCTTGTATACATATCCTGATTAGCTTAGCATTATGTCCTCAATGTTTATTTTTAAATGAAATATTATTATAAATTGTATGATAAAAACTAACATGGATATGTTAAATGTCCATTTTGTCTAATAGTTCCAGCTTTTGTCATGGCTCTATGAGAATATGAAACAAATGACATGTTAAAAAAGTTCTAACCTCAATAGCTAGTTAAATTTGAAAACTGACTTTATTTTTCTCACCCTTAAAAAAAAATGACTAATGGCTTCCTTTCAAGGACAGCATGCAGAGTTCTTAGTGGTCACATAGTGAGCACTATGTCAGAAGTGGCTAGGGACACCTAACTCTTTCTAATCTTGCATGGAGGTAAGGAAAGTGTTAGACATAATTTTTCATACTTACCACTTAAATGAAACTGGTATGCTACCAAATGTTGGATTTGGTGAGAACAAAGGAAATCAGAGGTTAGGTATATATGAATAATATGCAGTGGAATAGAAGCTGAGCAGAGTAGTCAACTGATCTTATTAAAGTAATTTTTGTTATGTCTCAGACACTTACAACTCTTTAGTGAATTTCTTGTTAATTTTTATTCAGTTTGAAATAATGTTTGAGCAGCAGGTTAAAAAATAAAAGTGCTTGTTTAATGAAAACTAAACACTAAATTTCCCTTTCCTGAAAGGTTGTGTCAACCATAAATCCTGTACAATATGACCATTAGCATTTTTAAAATTCATTGTGGTTGTAAAGGTAACACTGGAAAACAATATTTTTTTAGCTGCTATTTCTAAAGTTAATAGTTATTCCAAGAAAACAGCCTGAAGATGTCATTTTTCACAGGTTTAACATGTAAATCTGCAAAAGGTGTGAAAAAAAATCACTCTAAGAAACATGTCTTTTCACTTAGATCAAATTACTGTTTTCTCAAATAGTATTCTTTTTTACTCCAAATATTTCCTGCACTTATGAAATATGCAACAATAATCACTTTCTTACCTCCATTAATAGCAGAGGAAATTCACAAATAGTTGAGTAATGCCATATAGACGTTTCATGTAGAAAAATAGGTCTAAAAATGGTTCAGTTGAAAACCCAATGATTTAAATCACAATAAAGATTTTGGAAATTTATTCTGCTAGAAGTGAAACATTTGACAATCTTATAAATCCTTTAAAAAAGTTTCATTCCAAAAGCTAAACACTGATGATAGCTCTTGGTGACAATATAATAAACTTTGGAAATGACTACAGATAATTTTATAAAAGTTAATAATAAATTATGTTAAAATACATTTTTTCAGAAAATAATTGGAGATTACAATGGCTAACAAACTGCTTTAAGTACATAAATATGTTCCACAGTGATTATTTTACTTGTTATCTTTAATGTTTAAATAGAAAAATAATGGAGAACAGTATGGAATTACCTCAAAAGATTAAAAATGGAACTGCCTTTTGAACCAGCGACTCCACTACTAGGATTATACCCGAAGAATCTTGAAACACCAATTCAAAAGAACTTATGCACCCTTATGTTCATTGCAGCACTGTTTACAATAACTAAGTGCTGGAAACAACCTAAGTGCCCATCTGTAGATGAGTGGGTCAAAAAACTGTGGTACATTTACACAATGGAATACTATGCAGCAGAAAGAAAGAAGGAACTCCTGCCATTTGCAACAACATGGATGGAACTAGAGAGAATTATGCTTAGTGAAATAAGCCAGGCAAAGAAAGAAAAATACCATATGATATCACCTAATACAGGAAACTAAAGAACCACACAAACAAAGGAACTAAATAGAACAAAGAGCAGAATAGCAGTCAATAGGGGGGAGGGGAGAGGGAGAGAAGGCGGATAAGTAAGGGAAGGGATTAGTCAAAGAACCCATATAAATGACTCATGGACATGGACAACGGGAGGGATATGATTGCGGGAGAGGGGGTGGGTTGGGTGGGGGAGAGAAATTAGGGGAAAAAGGGACAACTGTAATTGAAAAACCAAAATAAAAATAAATAAATAAATAAAAATAAAAATTAAAAAAAAATTAAATAGAAAAATAAAGTTTTTTGTGTTTTTTTTTTTTTTGCTTCAAGGTACACAATTATGATTTTAAATAATTGAAGAATTTCATTTTCAGAAAAAGTTTTGAACAGGACTATTTATAGGCCCATCAATGTCACAAAAGCAATTGGCAGTCAATAAATAAGTATATTAAAATACCACATAATTTTATGCTTTTTAGTATACTGTTTTATTCTTAAAAAGTCAATTTGCTAACACATTTTATATTCATCCTAATTTTACTAGATATTACTAAATTACTCTGCAGATTTATGTAACAAATTTATTCTTTGTCAGCAGTTAGTATTATTTTAGAAATTGCCAAGCGAATGAATGAAAAATGGAAATTCATGCGATTTTTGACTTGTATCTCCCTAAATACTAATGGGTTTGAACATCATGTCATTTTTTTATTGCTTGTTAGGGTTTCTCCTTTTTCTGCTAGGTTAGATTGTTTAGTTATTTTGTCATTTATTTATAAGATTTAATTTTTGTATATTATGACTTTTTTACAATAGTGTTTATATGGAGTTTCATAGATAACTAAGATAAATTCTGAAACCCATAAACTGAAGGTTTCCAAAAAGTCAAATCAGAAGTCTTCTTCTACAATGCCAACTTCAAATATATTAAAGTATTTTGCCATTTTAGTGAAACATACTTAAAGATATTCATTAAAAAGCCCCAAAGCACCCTCTTAATAAAAATCTGAATTTAAATAGCCATTTAAACAAAATCTTCTACCCTTATGGAAAGAATCTACTTATTAAATGTTAATTACCTAGCTTCTGTATAGTCTACTAAATATTTCACAATTGTCTTTTTTGTAGCAAATAACCACTTAGCATACTTGTTAAAAATGCAGGTTATCCAAGTTCTATTTCAGCTCACTGAGTCAGCATTTCCAAGGAAAATAACTCTTAATTTTTAAAATGACCCAAGTCATTTTTAGGAAAGTTTGGAAAACTACTCTGACACGCAGTTGAGAATGACACAAACAATGGAAAGCAAGTTAGAATAAAAAAGAAACTGATCTTCTTCTCGTCTTCTCCTTGGGAATATCAGTATTTTGGCTATACACTCATGTGTCTCTTATTGCTTATCTCTTTGCTATAAAATAGCAGTATTTAACAAAAATGTTTAACCACTCTGACAAAATAACCTCTGTAATTGTTCTACTGCAACTAAAATTATATTAAAACTTTGAGACTGATATTTTGAATTTGAGATATTCATGGGCTATAGGAAATCAGCTTGAGAAGTCAGCGCTATGATGAGAAGAGTTCTTGTCTATTAACTTCTAGATTGTTTTGTGTTAAAGTAGGTGCACAGGTATTCGATGAACAGGTAGGTCACTGAAGCATACTGTGGTTAAAGCTGTAAAAACTTTGGTGAGATTGCACATGGTAACAACTCCACTGGAAATTTAGACGTTGGCTCAGCTGGGAGATTCTAAAGAAAAGACTATCTGATTTTTCATTAAATCTTGAGCATGCTCTTAAAGGATATGGCATAATATTGTGGAAAGAAGCCAACTTCGTAATCAGACAACAGACATTGAGAAGTTAGCTTGCTGTTTCAAGTCTCAAATATCAGATTTGTAAAATGGGGTTGAAAAGATCTACTACCTGAGAAGATGGTTATAAAAACTTATACAATTAATGACAATTGATAATATTTTTCCTGTACTTTTATTTAAAACAAAAGCCCCATTTAATTTAATTACATTGTATAGCTTTGTGTGGTAAGTTTTAAGAAATACTTTTTGGTGATGAAGAAAAGCATAGTTATTCTGGCAAAGTAGTAAAGAGGCCAAAGTTTTACCTCCTTCAAACTGCCTTTTGGTATATTGACTTTAAGCTGGTTATTAAGAGGCAAAGGACTTGTAGGAGAAGGGGTGGGCTGGGTGGGTGGGAGCAATGGGGGAAAAAGTGGGACAATTGTAATAGAAAAACAACAAATAAAGAAAAAAGAAAATAGAAACAAAAGACTCAAAAAGAATCTTTGACCCTCCTTTCCTGCTCCAGTACAGAAGTTACAAAACTGTGAGGAGGGGCCTGCTAACTGGATCACACCCCCCACACATGTCCCATTGTTTCTGGGTTGCCTAACAAGGATTTGCTGACCACATGTGTTCTTTTGTTTCTCAACTACCTGTAAATTGCCTATTTCTTTAAAAAAAATCTCACCCTGACCACTCCTTTCTTGTTTTTCTATAATTGCATATAAATCTCAACCAGTCAATATATTTCAGGTCTTATTTTTATATGGCGCTTCCCATCCCCCGAATGTGCATTCAGATAACAAACTTTGGACATTTTCTCCTGTTAATTTATTAGCCCAGCTAGAAGAGCTTGGGTAAGAGGAAAGTATTATTTTAGCCCCTCTAGTAAAATATTTTAGTCTATCAGTGACTTTTCAGAGCTCTGGCTGTTTTGTAAAAAAAAATTGACATGACTTGCAAAAAAAAAAAATAGATAGTTGCAGGTTGTTTAGAATACAGTCATTAGCTTACTATGTGTGTATAATTCTTGGGCAGGACACACAGCCTGTACTGAATAGTTAAATGTGAATCAGGAGGAGTCGTTGATAAATGGTAAATGCTTTTTTGGCATCTATTGATATGATCATGTAACTTTTATATGTTTATGTGTTATTATGTAAGTTAATTTTAGAATATTGAACTAATTTTGTATTTCAGTAATAAACCCCACTTTTTCGTGATGTATAACCTTTTAAATGTACTGCTGAGTTCGGTTTGCTAATATTTTGTTGAAGATATTTGTATCTGTGTTCATCAGGTATTTTGGCCAATAATCATATTTACCTGTTTTTGGAATTAAGATAATGCTTGCCTCGTAAAAGAAGCTTGGGAGTCTTTTCTTCTCTTTAATATTTTGCAATAGTTTGAGTAGAATAGGTGTTAATTCTTTGAATGTTTGGTCACATTTACCTGGGAAACCATTCAGTCCAGGAGTTTTGTTTGTTGGGAGCTTTTTTATTTACTGGTAACTCTATTCTTAATTTTTTGGGAAAATTTTGTACTGTTTTCCATAGTGGCTGTATCAGTTTACTTTCCCACCAGCAGTAAATAAGTGTTTCTTTTATTATTAATTGTCTTGTTGATTAAAACCATTTTAACAGGTGTGAAGTAATATCTCATTGTAGTTTTGATTTGTATTTCCATAATAGTTAAATTGAGCATCTTTTCATGTATCTGTTGGCCATTTTTACATCTTCTTGGGAGAAGTGTCTTTTCAAGTCCTCTGTCCATTTTTAAAATGAGATTGTTTGTTTGGAGTTGGATTACATGAGTTTTTATATATATTTTGGATATCAACTATTTGTTGAAATAGGTTTTTAAAATATCTTCTCTCATTTGGTTGACTGCCTTTTTGTTTTATTGGTTATTTCTTTTGCTATGCAAAGTCTCTTTGATATAGTCCTATTCATATTTTTGCTTTCATGTCCCTTGCCTTTGGGGTCAAATTCATAAAATCCTCTCTAACCCAAATCCCATAAATTTAGTACCTAGGTTTTCTTCTTGTAATTTATTGTTGCAGGTCTTATATGTAGTCTTTGATTCATTTTGAGTTAATTTTTATATATGAGAACAAAAGTAGTAAAATTTCATTCTTTCACATGTGGCATTTCAATATTCTCAGTACCATTATATGTTTTGGGCTTCTTTGTCAAAAATTATTTGCCCATGTACTTGTGAATTTATTTCTCAATTCTGTTCCTTTGGTCTCTGTTTCTGTTTTTCTGACAATACCATGCTGTTTTGATTATTACTTTGTAGTATAATTTGTAGTCAAGGAGTGTGATACCTCCTGCATTGTCTTTTTCTCAGGATTATTTTGAGAATAGCTATTATCAGGTTGTGGAAATAAAGGAGCCTTCATTCAATGTTGATGGGAATGTTAATGGGTACAGCCACTATGAAGGACAGTATAAATATTCCTTCTCAAAAGTTTAAGAATAGAGTTACCAGCTGACCCATCAACCCCTCTTCTAGGTATCTACCCTCTCCCTCAAATTGAAAACACTTACTCACAGAGATATATGAGCCCTTATATTTATTATAGCATTATTCAAGGTGGCGAAGACGTGGAAATAACTAAACTTTTTTGATAGATGATTGGTAAAGAATACATGGTACTATTTTATAAGTTCTTTAAAATTTTGGTTATTAACCTTTTAACAGGTGTATTGGTAAATATGTTCTCCTCTCCATTCATGGTTTCCTTTGCTGTGCAAAAAATTTTTAGTTTAGTCTTAATTATTTATTTATTTTTATTTTTTCTCTTGCCTGAAGAGACATCTCTTCAAACTGGCCGCAAACAAGTGCAGGCATAGATGTGGAGAAAGGGGAACAGTTTTGCATTGTTGGTGGGAATATAGATTGGTGCAGCCACTGTGGAAAGCAGTATGGAATTACCTCATGACCCAGAAATTCCACTTCTGGCAATTTATTCAAAGAAACCTGAAACACTAATTTGAAAGAATATATGTACCCCTATGTTCATTACAGCATTATTTACAATAGCCAAGATTTTGAAGCAGCCCAAGTGTCCAGCAGTAGATGAGTGAATAGAAAAAGCAGTGGTACATTTACACAATGGAATACTACTTGGCCCTAAAAAAGAAAAAAAATTACCTTTTGTGACAGCATGCATAGACCTAGAAAATATTATGCAAGGTGAAATAAACCAGTCAGAGAAAGACAAATACCATATGATTTCACTCATATGTAGAATCTAGTGAACAAACTGAACTAGAAGCAAGATAGTGACAGACTCATAGAGAGTAGGTAGAGAGCTTGGTGGGGTATGACTTAAGGATGGTGGGATGGAGCAAAAGAGAAAAATAACTTATAGACATGGACATCTGTGTGCTGGTGGTGGGGGTAGATGTGGAAGAGGGTATAGGGGATAATGGTAATGGAGAAATACAATAAAATGTAAAAAGATAAATTATTTAAAGACATGTGGTCCATACGGGGTAGGGCAAAAGTACATAGATTTAGAGTTGTTCAGAGGGGAAATACTACAATAATTAATATGCAATAATACAATAAACTCTGTTTTGTGTATTCACAACTGTAAACCTACTTTTGCCCCACCCTGTATATACAATGAAAAACTACTCAGACATGAAAATTATGAAATCCTGCCATTTGTGACAACATGGATGAGTCTTGAGAATATCATGGTAAACAAAATAAATAAGACAGAAAAAGTAGAGAATCATCTGATTTCATTTATACATGAGATATAAAATTAAAAGCAGCAAATAAACAAACAAAAAATCATAGATACAGACAACAGTATGATCATTACCAGAGGAAAGTGGGGTACAGGTAGCAAAATATAAAAGACATCAAATAGATACTGACAAAAGATTTCAGTTTGAATTGTGGCCACACAATGCAATAAACAGATGATGTATTATAGAATTATTCACTTAAAACCTATATAATCTTATTAACTAATTTTCACCCCAATAAATTAAATTAAAATAAATAAAACAGTAAATATTTTACTGCAAAAAATGCCATTAGAATTTTATTTGGTTTGCATTAAAATCTGTATAATTTGTCAGGTAATATGGTTATTTAAATATGTTGATTTTCCTAATTCACAAACACAAAATATTTTTCTATTTCTTTGTGTGTTTTTCAATCCCTTAATAATGCTTTATATTTTTCAATGTATAGGTGCTTCACATCTTTTGTTAAGCTTATTCCTAGATGTTTTACTTATTTACTGACAATTACAAAAATAAATATATTTTCATTTCTTTTTCTGAAATTTATGGTTGGTTTCTTGAGATAGTCCTGTAATTATATGAATTTTCTCTCATTATTGATTTTTCTGCATCCCAGAAGTTTTGATAGTTCAGATTGTCACTCATTTGTTTTTATTTACCATTCATATCAGCTTTTATTTCTTTTTTGAACCAATTGTTTTTTAGTAGCATGTTGTTTAATCTCCACATATTTGTAGGTTTTCCTGATTCTTAACTGAAGTTGATTCTAATTTCAAAGCACCATGGTCAAAGAATATGCTTGGTATGATTTCAATGTTCTTAAATTTGTTAAGACTTTTCTTGTGTCCCAACATATGGTTTATTCTTGAGACTGTTTCACATTCACTAGAGTAGAATGTATAATTTGGTGTTCTGCGATGAAGGGGTCTGTGAATATTATGTCCATTTGGTCTACTGTGTTATTTTCTGTTTGAATGATCCATCCATAGCTGTCAGTGAGGTATTCAGGCCCCCTACTATGACTTTTTTTGTTTTTCCCTTTAGTTCTGTTAGTAGTGGCTTTGTATATTCCAGCGCTACCCAGTTGGATGCTTATAAATTGACACATTATGTCTTGATGTAGTGTCCTCTTTATTATTATAAAATATGTATTTTTGTCTCTTGTTACCTTTTCTTTCTTGAATTCTAATTTGTCAGATGTTAGTATGGCTACACCTGCTTTTCTGTGTTTGTTATTTGTTTAGAGAATAATTTTCTACCCTTTGACTTTGAGTCTGTATTTGCCCTTGCAACTTAGTTGTGTCTCCTGAAATCAGCATATGGCTGGGTTTTATTTTTTTATCTAATCTGCTACTCTGTGCCTTTTAATTGGTGAGTTTTGTCCATATACATTAAGGGTGATAATTGATGTATGAGAATTTTCTTTTACCTATTTTTATTTTTGCTTGAGAAGACTTTTTTCTTACTTTTAGAAAGAGAAAGGGAAGGGAGAAAGGAAGGAAAAGAGAGAAACATCAACTGATAGCTTCCTGTATGTGCCTGGACTGGGTATCACAATGCCCAGAACAGGGATTGTACATGTCTGGACCAAGAATTGAACCCACAACCTAGGTATGTATTATGACTAAGAATTGAACTTGGAGCCCTTTTGTTATGGGACAACACTTCACGCAACTGAACCACAGTGGCTAAGGTTTATCTTACTTTTTTCTGATGGTTCTGTGCTCCCCATTGTTTTGTTTTGTTCTGTTTTTTCCTCTTTTGGTTCTGTCAGTTGTTTTAGTTAAATGCTACTCTAATTTTTCCTGTGTTTTCTTTTCTTTTTCCAGTGATGTATCTCAGTTTTGGGTGTGTGCATGTGCGTGTGCGTGTGTGTGCGCGCATGTGTGTGTGGGGGGGTGTGTTTACCATTAGATTTATAAACGAACATTTTTTATGTACAGTAGTTCTTTTTCTTCTGAATGCATCTTATTTCCATCCCTTTTACAAATTCAAAATTTTATCTCCTCTCCTTTTACATTTTTGTTTCCATAAATTATATTTATGCTGTCAGTTCATTTCTGATTTGCAATAGGTATTGCCTTTTAAAAATATATTCTTACCTCTTTTAACCTTTATGTGTTATTTAAGTGTATAGTACCCTGTTCTGAAAAAGGCTTGTACTATCCTACTTTTATCTGCTTGCTGGTGATCTTACTCATAGTTTTATGACTTTTTGTCTTTTGTTTCAGGCAGACCCCTTGAGTATTTCTTCTAATGGATGTCTTCTGGTGGTAAATTTCTTGGGTGTCTTTATATCTGGAAAGGTCTTTATTTCTTTATATCTAAAGAATAACACTAGTGGATATATTATTTTTGGCTGGTAATTTCTCTCTTTCAGTAGTTTGAATGTTTGATTTCACTTTATCCTGGCTTGTATAGTTTCTGCTTAGAAATACAATAATAATCTAATGGGATATCTTTTATTGTTACTGTCTTCTTTTCCCCGACTGCCTAGAGAATTATTTATTTGTCATTAATTTTTGACAGTTTTAGTACAATGTGCTTTGGAGAAAGCTTTTTCAGGTTGAGATGATTAGGTGTTCTGTTTGTTTCTTAGATTTGAGGACTTAGCAATTTCCATAGGTTTGGGAAGTACTCACCGCCTATTTGTTTGAATAGGCTCTCTGTTCCTTTTCATTTCTTCTTCTGGTATGCCTATTATTTTATATCACTGTTTCTGATGGAATCAAATACTTTATGTAGAGTTCTTTAATTTTTTTAATTCTTAAGTCTTCCATCTGAGTCATTTCTAGATTTCTATCTTTGATATGACTAATTCTTTATTCCTCTGTTCAGCTGTATCTCTTAAGCTCTCTGGTTCATTCTTTATCTCATTTACTGGATTCTTTATGTTCAGAATTTCTATTTTGTTCTTTTTTAAAGTTTTAGTCTCTTTGGTATAGTACTGATTTTTGAAATTAATTTTTTTTCTGAGTCCATTTAACTGCCTAACTGTGTTTTCCTGTATCTCATTATTTTTTTCCAGAACTGCAGTCTTGAGCTCTTTGTCATTTAAACCACATACTTCCAGTCTTTTAAGTTTATTTTCTGGAGGTTTTTAATTTTCTTTCTGAGCTGTCTCATTACCTTGGCTATTCATAATATTTGACAGATTTCTTCTCTGTCTAGGCATCTATGTATCAGTGCTATGCTAGAAGAATGTTGTGTTGCAGAGCACAGTATCTGAAAACCTTAGAACTTGCATTGCAAAAAGCACTTCTCTAGTAGATTGATATGAAAAAATCTTTCTAGTAGATGGTGATAAAGAAAAAAAATTTTTTAGTTTCTCTTGCACTGCTCTGTGTTTTGTTCTGTTTTTTTAATCGCTCTAGGGCTGTGGAAGATATTTTGTGTTATCTGGGAAGGTGGGCTTATTCTCTGTGATCAGATTGCCTTGGTATCAGGGCACCAACCCTGTGGGGGAATGTGTTGTGTGATGGTGTTCCCAATCCATGAAATCCCAGTGCTGTCCGCTGCAGCCATGTGCTGCCAGCAGTGAAGCTGTGATGGCTGAGGGTTGGGGAAGTTGGGGGAGGATTGCCAGTGCTTCTTTGTCTTTATTCTCCCAGGAATGGCAGACTTCACCCCTCTCCCCTCTGTATCTCTAATTATTCCTGCATTTCAAGTTCTAAGGTTTTCAGATAATGTGCTCTGCAACACAACATTCTTCTACAGCTTCTTCAGGGGCCCAGAGCCATCTTTGGGAAGATGAAGGGAGACAAATTCTGGGAAAGTGAAGAGAGGCATTCAGGATCTGCTGCTTTCTTTTTCTGTCTGTAGATTGTGATTGCCAGACAATTATGGCTACACCTCTGCGTTTTGTCCCTGTTCTGGCTACAGTGGTCAGCAGCAGTGCAGTAGTGCGTACTGCCACTCTTGGAGGAATGCTCACTGTATTCTTCTGCTTCTCCCAGCTGAAGACTTTGCCAGCCACAACCTGATTCCTCCCCTCCAGTTTGAGATCTGAAGTAAGCTTCAGGCTGTGAGCTCTGGGCTGCATCCCTGGCACCATTTGAGGTCTTCTTCCTTACCTCCTCCCTGGTTCACTCCCTTTTGCTCACCCTCAGATGTTTCAATACATGGAGCACTCAGACGTGTTTGTGTTTTTAGCAGGAATTTTTTTGTTGAATTATAGATGTTCAAATTGTTGAAACTTCAAGGATAGAGTCCATAGGTACCTCTCATGAACCATTTCTCTAAAGTCACTCTCTTCTTTCTTAGGGGAGGCCTGTATTGCTATGAACTTCCTTCTTATGACTGCTTTCCTTGTGTTGAATAGATTTGGGGGTATTGTGTTTTCACTTTCACTTGTTTCAAAGTGTATTTTATTTCTTCCTAGATATCATTGTTAATGCATTCATTGTTTAGTAATGTGTTATTTAGCTTCTACATTTTTGTTTGTTTTTCAGTTTTGTTTATTTTTTTTGTAACTGATTTCTAGTTTCAAAATATAGTTTTAGAAGATGTTTGATATAATTTTAATCTTTCTAAATTTATTAAAACTTGTTTTGTGTACTAAACATTTTCTCTATTTGGATAATGTTCTATGTGAACTAGAAAAGAATATATATTCTGCTGATTTTGGGTGAAATGCTCTAAAAATATCACTTAAATTTATTTAGTTTAATGTGTCATTTTATGTCACTGTTTCCTTGTTGATTTTCTGTCTAGAATCTATTCATTAATGTCAATGAGGTGTTAAAATTTCTTAGTATGGTTATATTACTATCAATCTCTCCCTTTATGTCTACCAATATTTGTTTTATATATTTAGATGTTCCTATGTTGGGCACATAGATGTTTACAAGGGTTATATCCTTTTGTTGGATTAATACCTTCATCGTTAGTACTGTTCTTCTTTGTCTATTACTATAGCGTTTGTATTAAAGTCTATTTTGTGTAATATAAATATTTCTACTTCAGCCTTTAGTTTGTTTCCATTTGTATGAAACATTTCTTTATAACCTTTTACTTTAAGTCTGTGTGTGTCTTTCTGTCTGAAGTGGGTCTCTTGTAGACAGCACATATTTGGGTCTTGTTATCCATTCAGCCACCCTGTGTCTTCTGATTGGAGCACTTAATCCATTTCAATTTAAAGTTATTATTGATAGTTATGTGTTTATTTCTATTTTATCATTCAAATTTAAGTATTTTTTAATTTCTTCTCCTCAAAGAAGACCTTTTTTGTATTTCTTGTAATACTGTTTTGGTGGTAATGAACTCCTTTAGCATTTTTTGTTGTTGTCTGGGAAGCTCTTTATTTCTCTCTCAATTTTAAATAATCACTTTACTGGGTAGTCTAGTCTTTAGGCTCTTGCTTTTTATCACTGTAAATATTTTGTGTCATTTCCTTCTGGCCTGAAATTTTTCTCTTGCAAAATCAGCTGACAGTCATATGGGAGTTCCTTATAGGTAACTGTCTTCCTCTTGTTGGTTTTAATATTCACTTGTTGTTTTTAATCTTTTGCATTTTAATCATGATGTGTTCTGGTGTGGGCCTCTTTGAGTTCATGTTATTTGGGACTCTTTGTGCTTTCTGCACTGTGTGTCTTTTTCTTTCACCAGATTAGGAAAGCCTTCAGTCATTATTTTTTAAAATAGGTTTTCAATCCCTTGCTCTCTCTCTCTTCTCATTCTGGTGCTCCTATGATATAGATATTATTTATTTGATGTTATACCAGCAGTCTCTTCAAATATCCTCATTAAAAAGAAATTTTGTAAATAATTTTTGCTGCTCCAATTAGGTGTTTTCTTATACCGTATCTTCAAAATTGCTGATTTGGTACTCCGCTTTATCTAATCTGTGTTGGTTCCTTCTACTGTATTCTTCATTTCAGATATTGTAATTTTCATTTCTGATTGGTTCATTTTTATGATTTCTATGTCCTTTTTTAATGCTTACTATCTCTTTCTTTAAGTTCTTACTAAATTCTTCCATTCTACTAAGTTCCTAGAGTATCCTTATAACCAGTGTTTTAAAGCCTGTATCTGGTTGATTGTTTGCCTCTATTTCATTTAATTTTTTCAAGGAAATTTCTCTTACTTTTTCTTTTGGGACATGTTTCTTCATCTCTTCATTTTTTCTGTCTCTATTAGTTTCTTTGTAGTAAGTAGATCTGCTATATCTGGTGATCTTATATAGTAGGTGTCTTGTAAGCTCAGTGGTGAAGTCTTCCTGATTACCTGAGCTAGGTGCTTTAGGAATGTCTCTTGTGTTGGTTATGTGAGCTCTCCTGTTGTAGTTGAGTCTTGATCGCTATTGGCCCTTCCATGTGTGGGATTGACCCTTATGTTGGCCAACTGTGAAGATCAACTTCAACCATAGTGTATGAGCTTCTGTGCAGGGAATGACACCACAAATCAGAATTTACCCCAGCTGGGTCCGGTGTCTGCCACAAGCTCCCTTTGTATGTGCTGCTTGTGGAGTTAATTTGGTTATGCTCTGATGTGGACTAAAGCTTGTCACTGGGCATTTTGATTTGGGGGCCTTTTGTCAGAAACTCTGGTTCAGGTAAATGTCAGGTGCTGCCTGTGACTGGCTCTTAGATACTTCTAAGGAGCTACAAAGCAATCAACAGTTGGTGGCTGATTTTTGCTGTGCCTTAGTATGTGTGGGAGGGGCCAACCATTATACCAACACCAACTTCCTCCATTACCATGCCTGAGGCAGGTCAGCAAAAGACCCAAGGCACCCTAATATCTGTCTTCACTGCTGGTTACCTGTTAGACTAAGTCACTGAAAGATGCTCTGGTGGTATGGAAGCTGCATGAGTTAGGTTTTCAGTAAGTCCCAGGTAGCAGTGAGTGCTGTTCACTGGATTGATACATATTCAAACTCAGCACCAGTGCTGGGTCTGAGGAACTGAGCAGAAGTTTCAGGGTATACCAAGGCCAGCTGCCACCCGTCTGAGCCCACTGACCTTAGCAGTAGGGCAAGATATTAAGGAGTATTCAGAATGAGCCCAGTAGACCCCAGTAGAGTCCATCAGGATAAAACAGATTAGGATTTGGCTATGTGGAAAGAGAGTTCTGCATAGGCACAGTGGCTCTGGTTGGGGCACATTGGAAAAATGGCCCTTGTGCTAGAGCTATACAACCCAGCCTCTCCCTGTATAACTCCAGTCTGCTCCAAATTGCTGCCCTTCTACTGGAGCCCAGGTTCAGAGGCCACAAATGAGATTTTGTGGTATGGCCCTTTAAGAGTGCAACTGGGTTTCTAGCAGTCTCTTGTCTCACCATGGCAGATGGAATCCTTGCTGATTTTTACAGCCAGTTATCATGAGGGCTCTTCTTCTTGACTCTGGTACTCCAGGTTTAAGAGGCCAGTGTGGGCTTGAGACCTTTTGCAACTGAGTTATCCCTCTGGACTCTGAACCACCATACATGAGTGCAAGTAAGCCCTCTTTGCATCTCTGCCCTTCTTACCAGTCTTGAGGTATCTTCTGTATATTCTTGGTTATAACACTTCTGTTCAGCTAGTCTTTAGTTGTGTTCATGTTGGTTGCTCTATAACTTACTTGTAATTATGATTTTGTTTTGAGAGGAGGTGAGTGTATCTTCTACCTACTCTGCCGCCATCTTGGATCTCTCTGAAATTATTTTTCTATGGATTTTGTAAATATTGCTTTACCATGTTCTTGAATTTTTCTTCATTTTATTTGGAATCAAATCTTTATTTCAGAAATACTTTTACATTTTTTAATATTATTTTATTTGTTGTCTTTTCCCACTAAGGGCAAGATTTTTGTATGTGGAGCATATTGTTTGTATTTTGTGGAGGCCAAAAAATTAATAATTTACCTTTCATTTTCTAAGTTCTAGATGGGCTAGTAATCAAACTAACCCGAGACAGATTAACAGGAGAAAAATAAAATTTTAATACATGCACATGAGGAATTTACATAAGCACGAAAATTCCAAAGAATTTAATACAACAGTGAGTATATATGACATTTTGGAAAAGGTAATACTATGGAGACAGTAAAAGGATCAGTGATTGTCAGGAGTTAGGGGGAGAGACAGAGAAGTAGGCAGAACAGAGTGAATTTTTAGGGCATGAAACTATTCTGCATATATTTTCATTTTTTAGGGGTAGTGGAAGGGAATAACTGGGTCTTCAATTATAGTTAGAATAAAACAAATGAACATCACTTCCACCTATAATTATAAGAACTTCTGAAGAACATGCACTCTGACTATAAACCACAGTGTCACTTTGAATCTCTCCCCCTTTAAGGAACAGTTTCTCGTTTAACAATTATGTGAGAATCCTTAACTGCAGTAATGTATCTAATCAAAACTTCACAAACCTTTAGTAAACAGAATTCAATTCATTACTGAGCTATTATTAAAACTACTGCATTACTGTTAGAATAAGTTTTTGGGCGGGATAAGAAGAGAGGTGCTTTCCAAAAGATCACCATTACTTTGTTTTATTAAAAAAGATTATTTCTTAAGGGTAGTAGAAGGGACTAATTGGGTGTTCAATGATAGTTTGAATAAAACAAATGAGCATCACTTCAAGCTATAAGAACTTCTGAAGGACATGTACACTGACTATAAACCACAATGTCACTTTAAATCTCTCCTCCCTTAAGGAACAGTTTTTTTAATCTACAGGACACTCTTTTGTGTGACAGGTTCCTATACTCTGTGATTGGCTTTAGAAAGATTGGTAGTTTTGCATCAGCAGTTACAGTAACTAGAGAAGAATTATTGCTTCCTTAACTTTGTGGCTCTGTCTGTCGACAGAAAAATAGCTAAAAAATCAAAGCCATATGGCTCTAGAGGAAATGCCTCTAATGCTCCGGCTGTTGTTATGACACCCTGGGAGGAGTTCTGTTATGGCTGGTCACCATGGCTCTGTTTTACTGTCCCATCTGTTCCCTATACTTTCTGTAAGAGTGCTTGTGGCTTCAGTTAACTTTGAGCAGTAAAGTACCTTGTTCTGGCTCCATAATGCCTAATAAAAGATAACTTTAGGGTTATAAATGGGAAAAAGACAGGCAATATGTTAAATATGCTCACAGACTAAGAACATGGCTAAAAACAAAGAGAAAAATCTAAGAAAATTTGATGGATCATTTTGAAACCAGCAGAACTACCTATTTCTTCACAATAAAGAAGTCACCTGTTGGCAATGAAAAACCTAGAACAATTGTGAAAATTAATTTCCTTCTCCAGTAACCTGCGGTAAAATTTTTTTTTCAATTGTACTTAACCACTTACATGCAAGTGGTAAGGCCTGAAGTTGACAGTCTTTTTATGATCCAAATTGCTTAGTTTCAGTAAGGCTAATAGATAGCATTGTTAAGAAATGATCATATCTGGTAAGCCCATTGGTATGTCAGTAAACTAGATCTCTAAGATGGGGAAAGGCCCTAATTTCTATGTAGGCTTTACAGAGTCTTACTGTGTAAACTGTGGCCCATTTCAAGCTACCCATAGTAGAACAGGCTTGTTAGACCATGTTAAATTTTCCTATGCTACTTCAGTATTTAGGATAGCTTAAAGGATTTAGGCCAAATTGGAGCATATGGGTTGGTGGTGGTCAGCTTTAGTGAACAACACATGGTAAAACTGTCCTGAGTATTCCTAATATTTAGTAAAGTTATAGTAGGAAACTAGGTCATTTCTCCATTTAAATAATTATCTCTTCCTCTAAATTTAGCTGTTGCACTTACTGGCAATGTTTTTACTTCTAATGGCACTTAAAAAATAAATGCGTGGATAGCAATGCACTTTTGGAGATGTTGGCATCTGAGTGCCAGAATGAATATAAGAACTGACCAGAGATGTAAAATATAAAGTACCTGAAATTTTTTCAGATTCTATAGAATGAAACAGAAGAGTATGATTATGAAAGTTATTAGTATTTCATTTCTTGTTTTGTAAATTTTTATGAAAACTGTCATCTAAGTAATTAGTAAGCCAAAAACAAAACAAAACAAAAAAAAAAAAAACCCCCAAAACAGCATTTGTTTTTAATACTGTCATGTTGTGTTGACAAATGCAGGACTTGGTTTCTAATCATATAACCCTTATATTACAAATGACTAAAAGGAGATGTGTGTAGTTTTGACAACAGTGGTTAGATTTAACATGCTCAATGAAATTTCATCTTTTTTTGTGTTTTTAAGAAGTAGGGTTTATTTTATTCTTTGAAAGGATAGTTAACAATCAGAAAATTGCCAAAAAATATGACTTGAAATAGTATGAGGATTTTTATTTTAAGTCAGTGTAAAGTATAGAAATACATTTTGCCATAAATCAATTTGAGACATTTTTGAAATAAATTTTATAAATTAAATATTGAAATATTTTGCATTTTTCTAAATTATATTGTGTATATATATATATTTTCAGTAACACAGTAAAATCACCTCTCTTCTAATAAAACACTGAGTGGCCGAATTAGAAAAACTGTGCTCTACCGGATCGCCTTGGTTGAAATCCCAGTTCCTTAGGCAGTTGTTTTTAAAGGTTATTTATACTTTATTTACCATATCTGTAAATAAATGTTGTAATATTAGTATCTACTCCACATGGTTGTTATGGGAACTAAATGGGTTAATATATATTTTTTAATAAAAATAATGGCATATGAAAAAATACTCTTCTGAAATTTGCTTTTCTGACTTAGTAATATTGTATGGTTCTTTCATTTTACCTGATATCCTGATTCTTTGTATGAACTTCCCAATGATATGTAATTGATGTAAATTTTCCAAACAGTCCTATTATGACCAATGCTGGCATGGTTATTCTAACATAGTATAAATATTCTATACTTCAAGCTCTAATTGTTATTTATATAGCTAGAGCCAGCAATAAATTTTATATAATTTTTAAACACTATCAGTAAAGAGGGCATTTACTTAATGGTTAATACTATACTTGCATTTTAACTAGAAAATGAGAAATTTAAAGTTTGCAATAGTTTTCTATTACTAAAACACATATAACCACTATTTTAGTTATATTCACTTGGATGTATTTGAGAGAGTTGAATGCACCATGTTTGGAATGCAGTATGTAGTCATGTTTTCCCTGTTTAATGGAAAAGTGACATAAACCATTTAAAAGAGTGCGTCACTGGCCCATGGGTCTATAAATAGAATAACTGAAACTGGTATCCATCTTGAGTGAACATTATTATTTTTAGAGGCAATGCCAATGAGGGAATACCCCCCATCCCCACCCCCTACACACCCAATCTTATGGATCTACTATAACTACTATGTAGTTTGCTACATCCCTAGCAAACTATGCCAGAGCTTTAGAACTATGATTTTTAGAAGGATCCTTAGTTTTGAATTCTTGGAACCTTAGTGTCTGTCCTTCCTATGAATTACTGAGTCAATTACTTCGTGAGAAGTCTTCTATTTCACAGTGATAACTGCTGAATGGTTCTGTAAACCTTCCTGGATAAGGAGGATTAGGAAAAAAAGATTGCCAAAAAGGTCTGTTTTTAACAAGGATAAAAGAAACACTAGCATGTGCATATGTTGAAAACATACATACAGAACCTCTTTGTGGTTTCACAAGAAAAGGTGGCATGATAGCAATAATGCTTTCTCAAGTTCAGTGTGATAGTGTTTATATTTTTAGGGACAGTGTGATTTTTAACCTTGTTGGATTGGAAATTAAAATTAATGTAGGTGCATGAATAATTCATGTTAAATAAAAACAGCTTATATAAAAATGATACTCTGCCTTTTGATCCAGTGATTCCACTGCTGGGATTATACCCTAAGAATCCTGAAACACCAGTTCAAAAGAACCTATGCATCCCTATGTTCATAGCAGCATTATTTACAATAACCAAGTGCTGTAAATAATCTAAGCACCCATCAGTAAATGAATGGTTCCAAAAACTGTGGTACATTTACACAATGGAATACTACATAACAGAAAAAAAGAAGGAACTCCTACCTTTCCTGACAGCATAGATGGAACTGGAGAGTATTATGATAAGTGAAATAAGCCAGGTGGTGAAAGACAAATACCATGTGATCTCACCTAGAAGAGGAATCTAATGAACAAAACAAACAAATGAGCAAAATAGAACTAGAAGCATGGAAACAAAGAACAGACTGATAGTGACGGAGGGGAGATGGAGAAGGTGGGAAAGAAAGGTAAAGGACTAGTCAAGGAACAAGTATAAAGAACCCATGGACATGAACAACAGAGTGGGGATTGACTGTGGAAGTGGTGGGAAGAGGGGCAGGATAGAACAACAGGGAAAAATTTGGACAGCTATAAAAAACAACAATAAGAAAGACAAAAATAAAAATAAATAATACCAGTTGTTGGGTATTTAGGAATTTAAAAATTTGGTATTTTGTTTCAGAGATTCATTAGTGCCAATAAAAAGTTTTGAAGAACACACTTTTTAAAGCAAAAGTAAATCTAATCTGTCTTTTAAAACATTTCAGTGTGGTTGGACGCCATTGACTCATTACTCCTAGGGACTCCTAATGGGGAAATCATTATTAAAGCACAAATCAAAGTGAAACCTTAAAATAATTTTATTTATGTCAACATTAAGAAGAATTTTGGAGGTGCTTGTAGTTACTTCTATGTTCATTAAAATTTTTAAATTTATGGTAACTATATTTCTTTGTAACATCAAAGAATCTTTGGACTGAATTTTAAATCTTTATTAACAGTTGATTTAACCATTTAGAGTAAGAAGATCTAAATTTTAGGTAAAATTTGAGACATCAAATGTAAAGCAGAAACTATGCTGTCTGGTCTCATCATTTCACAGTTACCTGGTGAAAAATCATGGAGCCTTACAGGCAAATCCAGCGATTTTTCCTAGTACTTTGATGCTGCATATCAGCTTTTTCTCCAAAATCGCAGTGCCTCACTTTAGTTCACAACATTGCAGTGGGGCAGAGTTCTCACCATGAGAAACAATAGCCTACCTGCAGCCACAACAGAGCATTAGTCATAAAATCTTATACCGTGTCCTTGTACCACATTATGCTATTAATACTGCTAAGCATAGTTTATAGTGTCTGAAATTCTCTTGAATGAGGCCTTTGTTAATAATTTTTCATGGTAACTTACTTGATTTTGATCTGAGAAATATATTTCTCTCATTTGGGATATTTAATTCACTAAATCGATGATATGATGATTAATTCCTGGCTCTTTAGCTACAATGAACTATACACAATATCTAAGCAAAATTAGTAAAGGCTCGAATTAGTATTCTCTTGCCTGCATATCATGTATCATCATTTCAAGAACACTAAGCCTACTTATAAAAATGAGATTATAATAACAAAAGTATTAAATATATAAATTGGATTTAATTTTGAAGCCATTATTAAAAGGAGCACTAAAAAGGCAAAGGCACAAGACATTAGGTTTTCATATGTATTTTTGTTAAAATAGGGAAAAAAATTAGAATCAGAGGACAAATTAATGTCAAAGTTTATTATATAAAATTAGTATAATATAAATATTAAATCTTTTTGACAACTGTATTTGATCATTAAAAAATGAAATTCACAAGTAGGTAATAAGTTATAATTTTTACAATAAGAAGAATCTTAAGTTAACAAATCAAATTACCTTGGATCCAACTAGATATTCTTACCTCTTATGTTGATTAACTTCTCCAATTTTTCACAGTTCATTTGGATTATAATACTAGATACCAAATTAGCTATGAATAGTAGTAAATTAAATAAATTATATATAATATACAATAAATAATATATATTCCTGATGTAAAATGAGTCTTATTTCAAAGTTATTTACACATCAATTTTTTGAAAACAGTACTACATTTTCCCATAAAAATAATGTCACAAGTACTAGTCACATTATACTTACCAGTCTGTATAACTGTGTAATTACAAGAAACAAGACCAAATAACCTTTACAGCCAAGACATGAGTTACTGTGATCCTAAAATAAATTAGAAGAAGGTGTGAGGAGTGGAGGAGAGCAGTTGCTGGAACTAAGAATATCTGGCAACTGAACACCTCCCAAATCAGAAGCAAGGGAAAACCCTCAAGGTTTCAATTTCAGGGGAAGAGAAAATGGGTGCAAGTCAACTGTAATCTGAGTGTTCACAAAAGAAAAGCTGTCTGACTAAAATTGAATAAAATTAGTGAAAGTTCTATTGTTTAGCAAATATTCACACCTGCCATCAGCCCCCTAACTTTGGGCAGGGTCCAAAGGATATAAACACATGAGAGACAAGCAGGGACTTGAGATGTGCTTGGCAGTTGAACTTGCCCTCTAGAAAATAACGTGGTTAGCTGTTGGGTTAAAGAGGGTGCATTGGGATAGACTGAGATAAAACCAAGCCCTGTTTAAATGAGTGAAACCACAGCTAATGCACAGATGCAAGGGCAAGAAGTATGTTTGCTATTGTATTCTGGTGTGAGTGATTATGCAGTGTTATTGTGGAAATAGCTTAACTGATGATACGTTCTTTAACTCAACAAACCAATTAATTTTGCCAAGCTTTAGACTAAGCTTTACAGGGAAATCCAAAGTAAGTAACTTTAGCTAGAACAGTGATGATGACCTTGGTAGCAACCAAAATGAACATAAGTGTTCTACTACTGTGTTGCTTTGTTTTATATAAAAGACACAATGCTAAAAATTGGGATGTGGACTTTGCTAATTTAGAAAAGTCATATTTGCATGTCACTTGGGCTCTGCATTTCCCACTCAAATCAGTTCAGCCAACTCTTTATTGTCGTTGAACTTTCCTGCTGTAGACGTGGGAGTAAATTCTATCTCTGACTGAAAAATTTGGCTTCCTGGTTGAAATAGAAATGACAAGAAAGACAGCCTTCCTTGTCACTGATGCTATATCATTCAGCTTTTGTAACTCTCTTACCGATATTTACTATTTTTGGTTGAGCAGTTTAAATCTTCAAACATGCAGATGATCTTTGGACAATATATTGCTTCATCTTTCCATACACATAATGTGATTTGCCTGAGAATTATAGTAAGATAAGGGTAATTCCACCTACCCATACACTAAAGAAGGGAGAGAAACAGAGGGAGAGAGAGAAGAAACAGAGACAGGTAAATAAATGATTAATTTTACCTAGAGTTTCTGCACCTTAAAAACATTAAAATTTAATGATGTGGAGGACAGAATTTAAGTCGCATCCTAAGCAGAGGAAAGAGAATGTTTGGAGCCTACTCAAAAAAAGAGGAAATCCATGACAGTATGTGTGAACTAAGCCAGGGCCATAGGGCTATGGAAGCAGGGAGTGGATGGGGTACTGCTAGTGAAAGCTTAAAGTGGGAATGCACATATTTTGGTACTTTCACATTAGACACTGATTCAATCAATGTGCAGTGTTTAGAAATGGCAGTGAAATTTGATTTCATCTTTTGAGAAACAAACTCTGAACTGTAGAAAAGAGGTAGTGGTAAGGTGAAACTAGAGACAGAAGCCAGTTAGGAAGAGAAGGGATTATTGCAGTATTTCAGGTGAGACATGGCACTTTGAAACCCCAGTGAAGGCTGTGGGGATGGAGAAGAGATATATATATATATATATGAGACATCCCATAAGGCAGGGAAAATTCCAGAATTCAGTAGCACCCTGATTTAATCTGCTACCTTTCTGTGGTCCCCACTCCAATATTAATATCGAGACCCAGATTCCTGCCCTCTGTGATCATTTACTACAGGGGATGAAAAGGAAAAATGTGGTAATCAAACCTGAGAAAAACTGAAGTTAATTTTCTATTTTATAATTAATGCATCTTGGTTCCACTAGACCTTATTTAAACTACCAACTCTTTTTAAACAACATTTGCTCTTTCATTATTGACCAACAAACAGATGCCAATTACACATCACTTTGGCCTATTCATTGACATAAGCTCAGAAGAAAATATTCCTTGACTTCCGGCCAAGATGGAGGCTTAGACGGACACGCTAGGTCTCCCTCTACAACTATAGAGGAATACAACTACTTCAAAACAAAGGATAACTAGAAATTCCAGAAAATAAAACTACACGGAAGCCCAACATATGAAGTTATAAACCAGCGGTGCCATTTGGGCAGGTAAGAGTTAAAGTGGGCAGTGCTGTTTGCGGTCGCACCCGGAGCGGCGGGCGTCGAGGAGTCCCGGCTACACAAGCCCCTGGCGGTGCGCGACCCCGGCGAGGAGTCCCGGCGGCCAAGCCCCTGGCGGTGCGCGACTCCGGAGCTGGGGAGAGCGGCCGCCGCATCGCCTTGAACAGTGAGGCCCAGGGGGGCGGGAGGACGGATCCCGGTCTCCTAGCTGAATAACTGTGTGAATCCATCTTGGACCCCCGCCCCCACAGAAAGCACCACAGGGCTGCGAAATAGGTCGCGGACAAGCAGGCGCCGGTCGCTGATTTGTGACGCGTACACAGGCACTGCCCCCGACAGCCAGCCCAAGAAAACAAAAAGCATCTGTCAAAATGAGGCAGGCAACTTTAGAAATACCGGTAACACAACTCACCAGGCAGCAGATAGAGAACCTGACAGATGAACAGATAAGAAACCTGTCAGAGGCTCAGTTCTGGGCCATTGTTATCAGGTGGCTTACAGAATTCACAAAAGAGCAGGAAAAAGATATGAGAGAAGCGAAAAACTTTCATAACGAAAGGAACAAAACAGCATACGAGACAGAAGGAAAGGAAATAAAATCCAGAGTTCATTTCAACAAACTGGAATATGGAGAAGGAACAAGCAGTCAACCAGTGCAGCGAGAGGAAATGGGAAGCAACAATGAAAGGATCAGAAACCTCTGGGACAGCTATAAAAGGCCCAACATAAGAATCATTGGTTTGCCAGAGAATGAGGAAGATGAACTAGAACTTGAAAAATTGAGTGAAAATATAATAAAGGAGAACTTCCCAGACTTGGGGAAGGGAATAGACCTGCAGGTCCAGGAAGCAAGGAGAGTTCCCAAGAGACTGGACCCAGGGAGAACCACTCCAAGACACATTATAATCAAGATGTCAAAAATTAAAGATAAAGAGAGAATCTTAAAAGCAGCAAGAGAGAAGAAAAGAATTATGTACAAAGGGGTCCCAATTAGACTATCAGCTGACTTCTCAAGGGAAACCCTACAGGCAAGAAGAGACTGGCAAGAAATATTCAAAGTAATGAAAACCCAAAACCTACAACCACGAATACTCTATCCAGCGAAATTGTCATTCAGAATAGAAGGACAGAGAAAGTGTTTCCAGGACAAAATAAAACTGAAAGAGTTCATTAGATCCAAACCACTGTTATATGAGATGTTAAAGGGACTGGTTTAAAAAAAAAAACAGAAGCTAGGGAGATGAAACAAAGGCAAACTAAATAGGCAACGAGAGGGGAAGAGGAACTGTGGGTACGGGAAGCATATTGGGGGGAGGTCAACAGGGAGGAGGAATGGGGAAAGGGAGGGAGATGATATAGGAATTGGGGATCAAGGTAGGAGGGAATGGAATAGACGGAGAGAGGTTGGGAGGAACTGTATGCACAACTAATGGACATAATCTAAAAGGGGGGGACAACTGGAGGGAGGGGGGCCACCGGGTGGAGGGGAGCAGAGGGAAGGGAAATTGGCACAAATGTAATAATTTAATCAATAAAACACATTAAATCTGAAAAAAAAAATAAATGAGAGAAATC
This sequence comes from Furipterus horrens, assembly GCF_987537825.1. Classification (NCBI taxonomy): domain Eukaryota; kingdom Metazoa; phylum Chordata; class Mammalia; order Chiroptera; family Furipteridae; genus Furipterus; species Furipterus horrens. Next base: position 58,293,165 of record NW_028327171.1, read on the forward strand.
TCAAAAAAAAAAATATTCCTTGAAAATACTATAAGCTGATCTATTATTCAATATATTTGAAAGAAAAAAATTACATCTATTAAAAATGTAATATTGACTTAGTGCAGACTGTATTCTATTTTCATTCAAATGTTTTTTAAATTTATTTTTAAGTATATAAGATAATTTAATGTATAAAGATATATTATCATTTGCCAATAAGCATGGAGATACATCTTAGAAGAAAAAGAACTATATCCTACCAAATGTAGTTCTAAGAGTGTTTTATTCTTACATTGTTAATCATATGCAAATATGTACTAAAACCATTTATACATACATCTTCTTAATGCCTTTCAGCTTGTTAAAGTGAAGTTTAAGAAGCTCCTGGAGGAGTAATAGGCTGCAGATAATGGACTAGGGAGTGAAAATTTTGGTTCTATATTCTTAATTAGTTTCTAATTTCTCTGTAATCTCATCATGAGTCTCAAATAGAAAATAATACATATGTTACGAGTGAGTACTGGCACCTGTAACATACAGGTGCCAGTACCCACTCAAGAGAGTGGCATTCAAGGGAGTTCACTAGATTATTTGCTGATTCAAATTGAACTTCACCTCCAGTGTAATTTTAAATTTGATGAGTAAATATTACCCTATGAACATTATACAGGTTTATTGTTAGAATTAAGTGAAATAAGATACCTAGCATAATGTCTGTGAAGATAATATGGCACTGTCCCATTTACAGAATAAAGATTCACATTATATTCATTATTGGGGAAAGCAAAAAAACAAAACAAAACTTGGCACCCTGAGATAAACAAAAACAAAGCAAGTAAACAACGACAGTAACATAAACAATCATTCTGTCTAGTTCTATTCCCCAAATTAACCCCAATCTTGAACTTTCTTGTAAGTTACTGGTCCCCTAACAAAAATATTTTTTTTCTGACCTTTGCAATGTGATGTTGCACACTTGTGACAATCTTTATCAATGGGATAATTGTGTAAGATACTGACTGTTCCAGATATATTAATGACTTCATTTGTTCTGAAGATTATAGACACCCTTAGTCAGATGACTTAGACTGGTCACTCCAGGTAAGACACAATGACTAACTCAGATGAGTAACCCTAGACACTGACAATTCTAAAAATGGAACTAATCTGGACATAAAGACTATATTATATCCCCAGCAGCCCAGGAGAGCCTGACCTTCCCTACACTCTTGTAGGGAAGGAGGTGACTAAGTTGAGATATCAAATAATCAACCTTCTATGTATATAAACTGCTTATGTATGTTTTCTCAAAATTTAGTTGGCTATGGTTTCATGTAATTAATCCCAATGAGCACTCAGACATCTTGTGATTTGGTAAGAACCCTGCTATTACTTTACAATATTTTCACTGGCTAATCAAGGATGGGTATTATATGCTTTTTAAAAAATTTTTTGAACATATTTTTAGTGTTCTAATATTTAAAAATTTTAATCAGCATAGTTTGTAATGTATAATATTAGTGTGTCCCCTTTTTGGAGCTTCATACAAAGCAAACTGTAAGGAATACATTTGTTACTAAGTCTCTCACAAACACCAACTTGGACAGAATCTATTTATCCTTTCTATGACTTATATTTAATAATAAAGAATATATGTTACTTCTTAATAATTTTATCATTAAACTAATTATTGTATCTGAGATGAATGAGATTGTGTTTGTGATGAATTATTTAAATACATAAAAATTTTAAACTTACCAGTTAAGATTGGTGAGACTAAAATGTGTTTCACCAAATATTGCTTATTTTCTAAATGTTACAGTTAGTCTTATTCATTCATCATTTTGTTCAGGAATTGTTTGTTGAACATGTACTGCATGTTTGGAATGTGGAGATCAATACTTTGAAGCAAAATATATGAAAATTATCATCTCTGACAACAAATATGTAATCTATTTTGAAAAACAAGCCACATCAGTGTGAAATGTAGGCATCATATCAAAGCATACTTCGAATGGTTCTTTAAAGTCTAAACTCTCCTTAAGTTGTCATTTAAATCTCTTAGTAATGGATTACTCACATAAATTTTTATCCTATCTTTATTTTCTACATTATTTTGCAGCTAAGTATTTTCACAATCTGCTCAATATTTTAAACTTCTCCACATGGTTTTATTCATGCCAGAGCTTGAAGTAAAGTTATATAAGGAAAAGATGGAGAAAATCACAGAGAAAGTGGGACATGAGCTCTGTCCTAAAAGGAAAACAAAACTCAATCAATTGTACAATAAAAAGTCCTGACTGTCAGGCAAGGGAGCATAGAACCGATTTAATGGACACCTCAGAGCCTTTGTGTTTTCTCATTGTCTACTTTCAAAAAACTAAGTGAAACTTCAGTTCTGAGACATTCTCTTCTTTCCTTAGGCCAAAATTAAATCCATGGTTTAGAGATAAGTAGAAAATCAAGCATCACCTTCCTTCCTGCTACAAACAAAAGAAAACAAACTTTGTAGCCAGAACAGCAGGAACCTGGCTTTGTAAAACTGCAATCAAAGCTGCTCTGTTGATCAGTCAGCAATGGATCTCAAGTGGTAATCTGGGAGCATGCCACCACCATGATGCTTTCAATCCTAGTTAGCAAATACCCCCTTCTAAGATGAAATCTGTCTCCTATGAGTAACCATCGGGGCCATAAGGTTGATAAATCCAAACAAAATTGTATTTTCTTGTCTAAATTCTATTATAAATTAGGCACATTTGAGATACTTTATTTAACTTATTTCTAATGAAATACAAAGTTATAGGTTTATGACCATATGTGTTCTAGGATATGTGGACCAATATAAAATGTATCATGGTATGCTGTTGATCCTTTCAAAAGTAAAATAAATATGCAGTTGCAGAACCATACAGATAAACCTTCACTTGTATAAATAGATGTACAGAGACATATACAACTAAGGCTTCTGGCATGAATATAAAGAGTGAGAAAAATGTAAAGAAAAATTCCAGACAGTAGCAATGTAATAAGATTTACATTTGTTTTCTTTTTATTTTATACTTCTGAAAAATCAATGTTATTTTAAAATATATACATATATAATTTGTAGAGAGAGGGAAGGGAGGGAGAAAAAGATGGAAAGAAACATTGATGGAAGAGAGAAATCGTGATCAGTTGCCTCCCACACATGCCCGACCATGGGTCAAATCCGCATCCAAGGCATGTGCCCTGATCTCAAATCAGTGATGCTTTGCTCCGTGGGATGACACCCAACAACTGAGCCACACGGATAAGAGCTCAATGTTATTTTTGAGTATCTGAAAATGTGATACTAATTTCCTAATACATGGTATTTTAAATTTTCTTCCAAGATTTTCACAAGACTTAGTTTAGTTAGAATTAGACTTAGCTGAAGTAAACTTTGTTTTAAGTAAAAATGTATTTAGCAAGCACTACCTTGGATTTTAGGAAAATATTTTAAATTGCTGTTTACTTAGCTCAGACTAAAAAAAAGCTAGTAGAAAGTTTGAGTAATGAATTACTTCCTTTGAAAGGAACAAACACTTCAGTGTATTTATATCTAAAATAATTCCTCTTCCTTCTCAAAGAGGTACAATTAGATTATGACAATCAAAGAATATTAAAATACACTCTTAAGAAGTATATAAAATTAAAAAAATAATTAGATTTTCATATTTAAGAGAAAGTTATTATTTTTATAAGTTACATTATATATAGAAGACTCAGCAAAAAAAAATAGTCTTTAGGGTTTTTACCTTCCCTTTTATGTGATGGAGTTAAAGATAAAAGGCAAGCTTTTGTGTTTACATCTGGAATATAAAAGCAGCTCAGTATGAGAAAAGGAGAGTCTATGAAATACTATGCCAAAAACATTCTCAGTCCGAATTCCAGAAATAGCAAAATGTTAAACAGATAATTAAAATGTCTTCAAGGTGTAAACCATAGGGACCTAAGGTTTTAATCATGTAGTGTATATTCATCAAAAGTTTTCACTTTTATCTTGATTAGATTTTGATGCTGTTTTTAAAGAAAGAAACACCAAGGTCTGTGCTTCTGAAGTTCTTTGGTTTGATAGGGTCTGATATTAGCATCTCAGCTCAAAATAGTTATCATTTTATTAGATGGCTGTAAGAAGCAATACTGTCTTACAGGAACATAATGGGCTTTTCCATTTCTGATGAAATTGGAACATTGTAGGAACTTCTGTGTCATGGCATAGGAATTGTATTATCTGTGGTGTAAAACCTTTATTTTCAGGGAAGGGATGTTGTAATTAATCATAGCTGTAACAAAAATGAGGTTTATTCTAAATAATTGTTTAAAATGTAATGCAAACATAAGACCTAAGTTTGGAAGCAAGGTACTTATTGGATAAAAACAGTATAATAAATTTCTAAATTTGTCTTGGAATGCTTATATCATCAAAGATTTACATTTTAAAAGTTGACTCATTTCTGTTTTTTTGGTGTATGTAGCATTATTTTTTTCTACTTCTTTCTCTACATCTGAAAAATGCACCATAAGTATTCTTGATAACATTGAGTATAAAAATTAGTACGTAACAAAATGTTCATACATTGACACACTATTAATTTCACATTAAAATATATATTCCTTAAAACATATATTTAAGATCTAATATGAAATATAATAGTGAATACTGCAACTCACTACACCATTCTTTTAATATTGTTTCTTTTAAAAGTGTTATGTGTAAAAGATGAATTGTAAACTAATATGTAACCCATAGATAAACTGCATATTTGTGTAAGCGTTCCAGGAACTAACTTCAAAGGAAGCTGACTCCAGCCGCCAGACCTTCCAGCTCCAGGAGACTTGCTGACTTTCAACCATAAAACCCAGACCTCTGCTTGACCAGTTTCAAAGTAATCATCAGAATAGATTGTGCTGACTTACACATAGAGAACTTTCAACCACACTCCCCCTGATTTCTTTGTTCTGCTTTCCCTCTCCCTGCTAATAAAAACTCCTGCCTGCACCAAAATGTGAAGATGGTAGTTAGGACAGGAGCCCCCCATCCTTTCAGGTTGTTCGCATCTGAATAAACTATCATTCCTTCCATCAACACCTGTTTCTTGAGTATTGGCTTTGGAAGTGGCAGGCAGCCAAACCTGAGTTTGCTATCAATATAATTTCTAGTTAAAAGATCACAAGCTCATTAGATACTTTTCTATGCCAATTCTCACATCATTCCTGTTATTACATTAAACTAAAGGTATAGATGTGAATTGATTATTATACCCCTTAATATCTTAGGTTAAAAACAAGGCTCAACATCACTAATTGTCAGAGAAATGCAAATTAAAACCACAATGAGATATCACCTCACATCTGTCAGAATGGCTATCATCAATAAGTCAACAAACAACAATTGCTGGCGAGGTTGTGGAGAAAGGGAGAACCCCTGTGTGCTATTGATGGAAATGCAGATTTGTGAAGCCATTGTGGAAAGCTTTGTTACCTCAGAAAATTAAAAATGGAACTGCCATATGACCCAGTGATTCCACTTCTGTGAATTTATCCAAAGAAATTGAAAACACTAATTTGAAAGAATATATGCATACCTCTGTTTATCACAACATTACTTGCAATAGACATGATTTGGAAGCAACCCAAGTGTCCATCAGTAGATGAGTGGGTAAAATAGCTATTGTACATTTACACAATAGAATACTAGTTGGCCATAAAAAAGAAGAAAATGTTACCCTTTGCAAAAACATGGATGACATGAAGAACATTACACTAAGTGAAATAAACTGGTCAGAGAAAGACAGATACCATACAATTTTACTCATATGTGGAATCTATTGAACAAACTGAACCAACAAGAAAAGTAGAGACAGACTCATAGAGAGACAAACTCATAGACAGCTCTAGGAGGTGTTGGGGGTTGGGTGGAGGGACTGAAACAAAAAGAAAAAAAGATCTCATGGACATGGACAGTGGTGTGGTGATTGCGGGCAGGGGGAGGTAGAAGAGGTTATAGGGGGAATAACTGGGAATAGAAAAAAAAAAACCACAGTAAAAATGGCCTACTTAAAAAAAAGCATATATTAAGTTAATAGTGAATGAACACATTGTAAATAATATTTATATTTTTGTGTTTTTGCTAATGAAAAGGAAAATAATATCAGTAGAGAGCAAGATGTTTTAAGTAATTGAAGCATTTAAAAACTCCATATTTTATATAAAGAAATTCTCTCATTTGTTGCATTGGGTGAGGAAATGATAGAAGTAGATACAGAAATCATATTAGTGGAAATGTTCTTATTCACCAGTGAGTTTTAAGTAGTAAAACTGCAGGTGCTGTTGTACTTGAGTTTAATTGCTTCAATACACACCCAAGTGGAGACAATGGGAACTTGTACATCTTAGAGTGATTATTTGGTGGCAAGGCAAAATACCTTTCACTTACAGACAGAATTTGTAGAGCAGTATCTAGTAAATGAAGAAAATATGATTGGTGCCTTTAAAACATTATTTGCAAATTAAAACTGTTTTCTAAATTTTAGTAATGGGAGTCAAATATTAAACTTCTTAAAAGTAATATTTTATAGTATAGGGATATATTTATATGTATACATATATATTATATAAACATATAGTATATAAAATATAATGCAGGTAAAATGAGACTTTTTATAAATTAGTTTATTTTATGTCTGAATACACTAAACCACTGATTTTTCTATTGACAATATTGTCTTGAGGTTTAATTTCTGATCATGTAAATGACAAAGCTGAGGCAGAGTGAACTTTAGATTTTTTACAAACATTATTAAAACTGAAATTTTTAGTCATCACACAAAAAACATGAGGTTGAAAGTAAGATTTAAATGGTGGTATAATTATGAAATGTGTAAAAGAAAAGTCACATCCACTATATAGCCATGAAAATTTTGAAAAAACTAACAGATAAAAGAAATAACTTTTCAGTTTTTAGTAGCTTGATATTTCTAGGATTACACATCTAATTTCATCATTGATTTCTGTCAAAATCATTGTGTTTTTTCAAATTTGGGTTTGTGGCACCTCTACAAATCACATACTCTGATGTAGTGGTTTCCAGCTCACACAAAGTCCCTGGAAGCCTCTTTCTTTATTCTGTAAACACCAAATTTTCAAATCTTATCTAATATCAGAGAATGCTAATCACTTTATCTGTTTTCATCCTAAACTCTTAGAACTGTTTTAAGCTCCTTACGAAATCTCTCAGCATGAAGTCTTCCTGGATTTTTCTTAAAAATATTTTGGACTTAATTTGGAAATCTTTTAGAAAAAGAATAACATTGTAAGGTTTTAACTAAAAGTTGGAATTAAATATAATGCAAAATCAGTTAAAATAAATGTTATTTTATATTAATTCCATTGAATTATTAGTCTCAGATGTTTAACAGCACAAAACATATTTAAAGCTTGAGACTGTTTTTACACACACACACACACACACACACACACACACACTTCAAAACATTCAGTTGAATAAAATAACATTGACAATACTTTTTAAGTTATGAGCCACATATTTATCTGAATTTCACTTTTATTTAAAATGACTAATTCCTAAACTGAACTTTTTATATGTTAGCAATGTTATTCATATATAAATAAGTCACACAAGTATTTTTATGTGGTCTTATAAAAACAATATCACTTTGTAGTAGTAATTTGCCTATAATATTAAATTATTATATTTTAGTTAATGTTAATAAAAAATAAAATTGGATTATTAGCTATCAACTCTTCTGCCTCAAACTGGAAATTTTAAATAACCAACCTTGAATATTTAAAGCATAAACTCATTCATATCAATCAGATATAATTTTTATTTTGCCTTTTTGGGAAATGATCTAAATAATCATTTAGAAATGAAGATTATAATTAAAACAATATGTAATTTAATGTTAATCAGAAATTATATGATGTACAGTAGCAACTAAAAAGATTTAAATGCCTTCCAAATAACAGAAGTAAAGCTGAGAACAGTCTTTTAATAAAGGTCATTTTGCCTTGTAGAAAAAGATTGTTAGTTGTAAAAAGAAACCTTTTAAACTAATATGATGAGGTGCATGTAAAAATTAATATTATGCTTTAATGTTCTCTCTTGTGAGTAGCTTAGGTTGATTTATTCATTTAGGTAATTATGTTCAGCAATATTAGTAATTCACTGTTAAATTGAATTTGGAAAACACACAATAAATTGAAACTGTAGTCATATTTCTTTCTTGCTGTGTAACAGAGATGTATTGATGTAAGTTCTGAGTGTACTACATAAGTTAAATTCCCTAGGCTGCAATTTGATCAAAAAGCTTTAGACATTTACTTGAGCTATATTAGATGGCAGCCATTGGATGGCAGTAAAATTCTACATCAATCACTTTAGCAAAGTGAAGCTGGGAAATAATGGGACTTTTATTATTTAACAGCAGAATGCTGATTTAAAAGGCAAAGCTCAGGGGGTTGCATATACTGCAGCAATACCAACTATTTTTAAAGCTGTTTTCTTTTATTCTCCCCTCGGTTTAAAGGGAGATGCAATTTTGGAAGAATTATTTATAGTATTTTATCACTACAAGAGATTATGTTCCTGCTTTTCTTTTATGTAATAAAAATTTTCATTTTCTATTTTTAAAAAAAGCCAATAAAAGGAAATTAACAAATATATGACTTGAATATTTTGCACATTATTAATGCCTAAATCCATTTTTTATATTTAAAAAGAACATTTGCATTTTTGTTATATTCAGGCCATGAAAGGAAGATTTAATAAAAAGCTATAAACACTATAATGCTTAAAATTTATGTTTAAAAAATTCAAACAAAAGACAAAGTTTCAAAGCACATAGTAAACATTGCTTAAGGTAATATGACAGAAGAAATTTTTCCTTCCAAGGATGGTTTAAAGTCTATACTTATGTAGGCTTCTGAAATTATTCAATATTTTGCCCTTGATATTTTAAAGACAATCTGTATATTTCTGACTCAGTGTTAATTTGTTGTTATCCAAGAATTAGTCACAAAAAGGTCTAGTCTGTAAAGAAAACCTTTGTTGTCTTAAACCTGTTGTGTTTATCATATGAGTTTAACAGGAATAGATACTGTAGAGCCAAAATAAAATACTGCATGTCTTAGATCTCACATAAAGAAATACATGTTTTTCTGTCCCTTCCCCTTTGTTTAGTTTTTTATTTGGTGAGAAGTTGATAAGTTCAATTACAATTTATTTTGCAATAAAATGAACCAATTGTTTTCAGAAAATATTCAGGGTGGTCTACCACAATCAAAAGGCTATTAATCAGGATTTCATGGGACAAACCACAGACTTCCTTGCTATTTATCCTCTCCCTCACTTTATGTTTAAAGTCTATTAAAAGTTTATAGTCTTCCAAAGATCATATTAGGCATTAAAATTCAGGCATCTCATTCTTACCACAAAATTGTTGGAAGAAAGGAAAATAAATGGGTTATCATGAATCCATTCTCATCAGGAGGAGTGTAAAAAGTATGCACAGTGGAACAATATTCATTTATTTTTATGACAGTGCTTGAGAAGAGAAAAAAGGAAGTGAAATAAACCTAGGGATATGTAATATTATGACTTCCATGCACAGGGAGAGAGGAAGGCTGGAATGAAATACCTCAGCCGGCAGACAGGTTATATTTAACTTTATGTGTGAGTGTGTATTGTAGAGTGATTTTTGCAAGACTTGGTTTATTGAGTTAATGAGTTTTTTTCTGGTACAAGAAAATGGATTTATATATATTTAAATTGGTATATGGCAATATTATAAAAGTCTATGCTGCAGAACTTTTGTCAGAATAAAGAAGACATTTACATCTTTTTCTACATATGCCATTCTCAAAGAAGTCATGGTTGAAAATAATATATAAAAGGAAATCTCAAATATTCATAGATATATAGAGGATTTTTTTAATATTAATTAAAATTTTTTGGTATTTTGCAAATTCATACAGTGTTAAAAACAAAAGAATTTCTTCCAATGTAGTACAAAATTTATTGATGCTTGAATCTTAATCTCTACTTGATTATTTATGGCTATACTGTACATTCAAATGATAAGCTGATTTTATCCAGAAATTTAGGAAAGCATTTGCAACAATATCAACTGAATTATTTTGAACTGAGACACTAACTATCTAAACCTAACTGTTTGATTATTTACATTGATTTAGAAAGATAATGTATTCTCAAATACATTGTATACAAAAATTTCTGCAGATCTTTGAAAAAATAATGTCTTTATCTTGTTCATTCTTATAAATGCATACTAAGTGTTGAAATGGATACACAAAAAGAAGTAGCTTAGAAGCTATAATGCCTACTTGAGAATTCACAGTATGTTTTACGCACTTCTGATGCATATTCATCAAATCAATGTTATTTAGTCAATACTTAAGCAGAGTATTAAGTACACGGCTGAACTCCCTGGGTTTGAATATTGGTTCTGATACTGAATAGCTGTGTGACCTTGCAGAGTTTACTTGATTTCTCTGTGCCTTCATTTTCTTTCTGTTTAAAATATGTGAAATAATATTACCTATTTCACAGGTTCATTGTAATGAACAGATGAAGAAAAGTATATGCAATTATTACCTAGAAAAGTGATAATGGCATGGTATAAATATTGCAGCTATTATTAATATGTGTCAGAAAAGTAAAGGGAAAGACCTAGGGTCCCTGCTCTAAGGAGCTCATAAACAACTGTAGAATATAAATGAGTGTTTTTGAGGTATTATGTACCTGATATTGGAGATTCAAAGTTTTGCACTTCAAGATGTTCACAGGCAGAGGGAGAAGACATAATACAGTGTGGTAAACGAGGTGATTGAATTCTGCACTGTCTAGAATACAACGTAGAAGGAAATGCCAGCCTAGACTGTAGGTTGTACCATAGGCTGAGGATGAGCTATGGAGGAACCATTTCCAAGAAGAGGCATGCCTTTAACTAGGTTTTGAAAAATATGAGTCAATTAGAAGAGGAGTAAGATGTAAGCAGAGGGATCGTGCTATGTGAAAGCATCAAACACAAGAAAATGTGAACTATTCAATGAACTCTAAGTAATTCATCCATGATATAGATAGAAGATGCATACAAAAAATTAAAAGTTATTCTTTTTTCAAATAGATTTAAGCTTAACATGAAAAAGAAATACCTGTTATATTTATGCTTTTATACTGTAGTGGAAATTCACTCATGTCATTTGACATGCAGATTATCCAATAAGGAAAATAAGGCTGTGCTTCTATGATAGATTACATCTATTTTACAATCTGGAAATACAAATACTAAAATGTCAAATGACACTCAATTATTTCTGCTAAAAATGACTATCTGAATTAAAAATTACCTTATAATGCAACTTATATTTCTACCATGCTACACGTAGATCACCTTATTATAAATAGTGATGTGTAATTAAAAAAATAAGTATTAGCTGTGATACTGTGATTTATAATGCAAAATATATATTTAGTCTTCATTTTTATTTCTGGCACAAAGAGAGTAAAATTCTTGGAATTTCCTAAGTCAGAAAAGCATTAAAGATATCTTTGTTCTGTTAATGAGATGAATTTTAGAAAGCATTGAAGAACGGTGGCTGGTTGCCAGGAAAACCAACCATGTGATTTGAGAGTTAGACCTTTCAGTCCTACTCTTGCCCCCATCCTCCACCTGCAGGGAAGTGGAGAGGAGTTGGCAATTGGGTTTACCATGGGTCGATAATTTAATCAATCATGCCTAGTGATGAAGCCTCCATAAAAACACAAAAGAACAGGGTTCAGAGACCTCCCCAGATGGTGAACAAGTGCATATTTGAAGAGAGTGATGTACTTGGAGAGGATCTGGAAACCCTAAACCCTTTTCCTATACCTTGCTCTATGCATCTCTTCTATATGACAGTTCCTGAGTTATATCATTTCATAATAAACCAGTATTTTAGTAAGGAAATTGTTTCATAGTCTGTGAGTCAATCTAGCAAATTAATTAAACCCAAGGAGAGGGTCATTGGAAGCTTTGATTTATGGGTACAGATGACAACCTGGACTTGATATCGGCCTCTGAGGTAGAAGGTAGTCTTGTAGCCCTAAACATGTGAGATCTGATGCTATCTATCTCCAGGTAGGTAGTCTCAGAATTGAGTTGAACTTTAAGAACACCCAGCTGGTGTTGGAGAATTGCTTGGTGGCGTGGGAACAGAAATCCAAATGTGGAAATTGGGTGTCAGTATAATAAAAAGCTATAACAATTATATTAATTTTTTTTAGTAAAATGTTGCTTAATAAAAGGTGGAAATTAGACCAAAATGACAGTTGCATACAAATTTGCCTGTTTTCCAAATGAAAATATTGTGTACTTAATAAAAACAGATGTTAAAGAATTACAATGCTAAAGAAAATATATTTGAATGATATACACTGATGAATATATATATATATATATATATATATAAACCAACATGGAGCCCAGAGGTCTCAAAAGGTTGCCTTATGCTTTCCCTACATATAAAGTTTTGACCAGCTGTAAGACCACATTTTGAACTTTTCTGTTTCCTCACTATGGCAACCAGACAATCTGTACCGTTCATCTTGAAAGGAGCCATTCTGGTTCACCAGCCAGTACCTTTCATTTGCATAGAAGGCCTAAATTTGGACTTTTGTGTTTGCCACTGGGACACATCTTGGCATTTGCTTATCTCACCACTCTGACCTGACCCAGTCATCATCCCATGCTAGACAGATAGCCTAGAGAAGTTTCCTTTGTTATAAATTTTATAAATTCTGCCTTAATAAACCCTGCCTTTCTTTGTTCTCTTCAGAGCACAGTTTGTGTTGCTACTTGAATCTATGTCTCCCAAATTTAATATTTTAAACCCCAAATAAACTTCTAATCTGTTTTATAGCCTGAAATCTTTATTGATTAATATTTATTATATAAATATAAGTACTTAGCATCTCTCTCTTTCTCTATTTAATGATATATCCACACATATATAATATATATATATATATATTCTAAATAAACCAGAAATTATGATGAACTGCTATAAAATAGCAAAGAGAGTCAATTGAGTTAATAGAAAAACCAGACCAAGAATAGATGCTAGAAAAACTTCTAGAAGGCATAATAAATTTTCTATTTTGAATGAAGAAATACACTATTCAAATTAAACATCAATAGAAAATAACACCCCTGGCTGAATGGCTAAGTAGGTTGGGGTGTCATCCTCTACACTGAAAGGTTGCAGGTTCCATCCCTGGTCAGGATGCATACGAGAGGCAATCAATCAATATTTCTCTCTCATAGTGATGTTTCTTTCTCTCTCTCCCTTCCTCTTTCTCTAAAAAACATCAATTAAAAAACACCTTTGGGTGAGGATAAAAAAAAGAAAATAAGAACAGGTAATCTAAAGTCAGCTACTTTTGAGAAAAAGCAACATTACAAAAGAAAGTGTCCAAATGAGCAAATATAAGAAATACCTTCCAATGAGCAGAGTTAAAAGGTAAAATAGAAAACTTTGAAATAAATATAAGCAATAACCTCTGAGAAGAGAAAGGGTAATAAAGCATTCATTAACAAAAGCAAGAAGAATAAATTACAAGAAAGAACAAACAGTGATCATAAAATTATTAAAATAGGTTATGAAAAAAGTAACCAAATTGTCAAAGCAGAAGATAAAACTAGCGAGCTGAAATATTGTACCAAAGAATTAGAGCCATACTAGTCAGTGTGTCTTCTAATCTCCATACAACTTACTTTTTGGCTGTTTATATAGTCAATGTATTTATTTACTTATACAAAATAAAATACAACATTTTATAACAAATTATTGTGGGGAAAATTTTGAGTTACAAATAGGCAGCTTATCATCATGTGTAAATACATTTAAGCACATAGAGTGTCAACAAGACAAGTCGTCGTCGTCGTCGTCGTCGGCAGCCGTCCGTCTCGAGAGACGATGGTGTAGCTTCTTAAGAGTCTATCTTCACGGCCGAGAATGGCTGTGCAGTCCGACTCGGGAGTGACATGGTATCTGTCTCCTCCCATGTTGAATCGACATCTTGCGATGACGCTGAAGCTACAGAGCCTGGGCAGGGTGATATGGAGGGCCAGCTGTTGCCCATGCAGCAGACCCCCCCTCTCTTCGCAGCTGAAGGATCCAAGGGAAAGACGGAGTCAATACAGCTTGGGTTCAGGTGCGCCGCAGGAGTTGCCGGTGTTGACTACAGCGTCAAACCGCCTTAGGGACTCCGGCTCCGGATTTTCTGTCGGGGTTTACTCCCTTAGCCTTTCCCCTGAAGAGGTATGCCGCAAGGCAGCGGAGGTTTTTTGGAGTCAGAGTTTTCCTTCTCTGATGTACCCTGACTGGAAGATCGAACCAGCGACACTTAGCTCGCAGGCCGACGCTCAATCCACTGAGCTAAACCAGCCAGGGCTGAACAAGACAAGTATTATTGATTATTCTAGGTGCTTAAAAAGGTTACTAAAATTAACTTTAACCTCAAGGTCCATAATTATATGAAGGACAATTTTTAAAGAAACAGAATCTTGATATTAAGATAGAAAATATATCCCAACATGCAAAAAAAAAGATGAAGACCTTTGATAGTCCCAGGATGAAGTCTCAGTATGCACTGAGTGTGTGTGCATTTTGAAAATACAACAGCAACTGAAAAGAGTAAAATGCTTTAGAGTTGAAGGAAGACATTTTCATACTGAAAGTGGCCACAACATATAATAAAACACCAGACAAGTAGACTCAATGCAGTGAAATTTTATAACAAATAAGATAATGATACAATTATAAAAATGCAGAAAAAAAGATAAGCAATCTCACAAGCACACACACACACACACACACACACACACTGTTTATTTACAGTGAGGACAGAATCAAACTGGTATCAGATTTTCTTTCATCATAACTGAATTGAGAAAACAATGAAGCAATATCTTCAAAGTTTGAGGGAAATTATTTTGAATTTAAGTTCCTTTCCATTTTTAATCTGTATCTATTTACATATTTAACCATGTCTATCTACTACCTACCTACCTAGTATTTATTAAAAGCAGTTTCAAAATGCAAACTATGGCAGATTGTATTTTCATAAAAGGTAAAGAGCAATATTTTGGGTCTAGTATTTATTACAGAACCTTCATATCCCTTATAAAGATATGGAGTCCATTCACCATTTCCTTGAACCAGGAAAGTACATTTCAACTGCCATGATAGAATAGGACAGAGAATACACTAAGTATCATTGATTATATAAAAAATTTAAAATGTTTTAGGATAAAAGAAACCAACAACAGAAAGCAATTTGGAGAAAATAAAAATATATGAGACAAATAGTTGCCATACATAATTTGTCTAAAAACTTTAACAAATTAAGAGAAAAATTACAAACACAATTTAAAAATTAAGTAAAATTCAGGTATGACCAAGTCACAGAAAAGAGAATGCACATGGGCAATGAAACACAAAAATATGCATAATTCACTAAATATCAGAAATATGCAAACTGAAATGTCAGTGAGTTGTCACTTTTGCTTATAATATTGGCAAAAGTAGACTTTATATTTATGATATTTAGTAAAGAAAGGGCTTGGGATATTAAAGACTCTTAAGTATGATTGTCCTATTAATAGAAACTTACAGTGTCTAATTAAACAGTAAAAGATTAAAATTTCTATGTTTATTGCACTGTGTATTAGATCTTTAGAGCTTAGTTACTACTTATTGCAAGTTTGTATTTTTACCTACATGACCTGTCCCCCACATCTCATCCCTGGTAACCACCATCCTACTCTCTGTTTTTATAAGTTTGACATTTTTAGATTCCACATTTGAGTCATATTATAAAATATAATAAAACTTGACAAGATATTAGACCTCAATTAGTTCAACCACTAAAAAGAAATGATAATTACTTAATGTGATAGAAGTTTTACCAATATAATGACAATCATATTACATATGTAAATGTATCAAATTAACATTTTGTACCTTAAATTTATACAGTGTTATATGTCAAATATATTTCAATTGAAGATAGACCCTTAACATTAAAATTTCTCAAATCAAGAATTCCACTTGTAGGAGTGTATCATACAAAAATATTTGCATAAATATGTGTCTCCTTGTGTGTGTGTGCATACATATCCAAACAATGAAGTGAATTAGAGTAGTATTGATGACTCCTAAAGTTACTAATAATGACCATTCACCCTAATATTTGCACATACAAAATACAAAGTATAAGATAAAATAATACAACAGCTGATCAAGTAAGGTAAGTAGAGATCCAAGATGGCAAAGGAGTAAGTGGAAGCTACACTAACCTCCTCTCAGGACCAATTTGGAATTACAACTTAATTGTGGAGGTAATTAACTGGACACTTGCTAGAGAGAAGCCTTATAACCACTGTCAGACAGAAAAGGATGCTTCATCACAGAGTGACTGGTAGAAAGTATGTAGATATGAAAGGGCTGGCTGGGCTCCCACAGGTGGCAGTTGAAGAGACTGAGAAACAGCTCAGTGCCAGGGGTTCCCCCTGAGAAAGACAGGGTGTAAACCCCCAGCTGGGCTTCCCAGTTTAGAGTAGAAAGTAAGATAGCATCTACCTTTGAAAAGTGAAAAACCACAGGTATTTTTTCTGGCCTGAAAGAAACAGTTGGAGACAAAGAGCTCTTAAAGGGATCATGTTAAAAAATATATTGGTATCCACTTACCCTGGGCTCCAGCAGAGGGAGGGCAGAGAGGACTAGAGACACTTAGGGAGAATTCTGGGCAGTGGCTTTGAGGAGAGAACTGAGGGAGCAGCCAACTGGGTCCCAGGGCTGACTCATTCTCCATACTGCATGCAGACCATTCCACTCCAAGTGGCATCAGCCTGAGGAAAAGCAAAAGCCCTGCCTGCAGGAATTAATCTGCCCCACCCTTGGTGCTTAAGCTTGGTGGCTGATCACAGATTGAATAGATTAACAACTGAAGTAGACAGAAGAAGGCAGTAAATATCTGGTAGTCTCCAACAGGCTGCCTAGGCCAAGACTGGGGTATGATCTGATGCCACCAGGGGCAGATTCAGGAAGTGCAGACCAATCTAAGAAGCAGAAACAAACAAAAAGAGTCACAACAATGGGGACACAGAGAAACAATCCCCGATCAATAGGAAAGGAAGAATCCCCAGAAAGAGTGCTAAATGAAATAGAGGAAAGGAAACTATCAGACATGGAATTCAAAATATGGTTTATAGGGAAGCTCAATGAGCTCAGCAAGTTTAAAGAAAACTACAAAGCATTCCAGGGAAACTACAAGAAACTTACTGAGAATTACACCAGAATTAAAAAAGACATAGAAGCTATCAATAAAAGCCAGGAGGAAATAAAGAATACTATTTCTGAATTGAAGAACACAGTAGAAAGAATCAAAAGCAGGCTAGAGGAACCAGAAGATCAGAAAAGTGAGCTAGAGGACAATGTGAAAAAAAAAAATTCCAGGCAGTACAACAAAATGAAAAAAGACTGAGAAAGAATGAAGAGGTTTTAGGAGAGCTGCAGGACAACATGAAACATAATAATATTCATATCATAGGAATACCAGAGGAGAAAAAAAGGAGCAAGGGACAGAAAACCTGTTTGAAAAGGTAATGACAGAAAACTTCCCTAACTTGATGAGAGAAACAGTCACACAAGTCCAGGAAGCCCAGAGGGTCCCAATGAAGATGAACAGACCAATTCCAAGACACATCATAATTAAAATGGCAAAACTCAAAGACAAAGACAGAATTGTAAAAGGAGCATGAGAGAAACAGCTAATAACCTACAAGGGAGCTCCAATAAGTCTCTCATCAGATTTCTCAACAGAGACACTACTAGCCAGAAGGGAATGGCAAACAATATTCCAAGCAATGAAAAAAAAAAGGCCTATAACCAAGACTACTGAATCCAACAATGCTCTCATTCAAAATGGAAAGTGAAATAAGGAGTTTCCCAGACCAAAAAAGAGGCTGAAAGAATACATCTACACCAAACCAGCATTGCAAGAGATGCTAAAGGGTCTGTTTTAAGAAGATGCAGAAACAGAGAGACAGAGAGGAACACAAGTACAAAGGGGGAAAATAACAATGAATAAGTACCTATAGATAATAACCTTAAATGTAAATGGATTAAATGCACCAATCAAAAGACATAGGGTAGCTGAATGGATTAGAAAGCATGATCCACATATATGCTGTCTACTAGAGACCCACCTCAGAACAAAAGACCTACACAGACTGAAAGTGAAGGGATGGAAAAAATATTTCAAGCAAATGGTCATGAAAAAAAAGTTGGGGTAGGAATACTTATATCAGACAAAACAGATTTCACAGCAAAGGCCATAAAAAGAGACAAAAAAGGACATTTCATAACTTAAGGGAACAATCCATTAAGATATATCCCTGGTAAACATATATGCACCCAATGTAGGAGCACCCAAATATATAAGAAAAATCTTGAAGGACTTCAAGAAGGATATTGACAGCAACACATTCATACTAGGGGCCTTTAACACCCTGTTTCAACAATAGGTAGATTTTTGAAGCAAAGAAACAGCAAGGATATTGAGACACTGAAAAACACTCTAGATCAAATGGCCTCAATTGATATATATATATACACATACACACACACACACATAAACTTTTCACCCCAAAGAAGCAAAATATGCATTCTTTTCAAGTGCACATGGAACATTTTCAAAGATAGACCACATGGTAGGACACAAAACAAGCCTAAACAAATCTAAACAAATTCAAGAAAATTGAAATTACATCAAACATCTTCTCAGATCACAATGGCTTGAAACTGGAAATCAACCTCAAGGAAAAAACTCAAAAACATTCAAACTCATGGAGAATGAATAACATGCTATTAAATAATGAATGAGTTAACAATGACATCAAGAAAGAAAGCAAAAAGTTTCTGGAAACAAACAATAATGAACACACAACAACCCAAAACCTATGAGACACTGCAAAAGAGTGCTAAGAAGAAAGTTCCTAGCAATACAGGCCTACCTGAAAAGGATAAAAGAATCTCAAGTAGAAAATCTAACCCTACATCTACAAGAACTAGAGGAACAACAACAAACAAAACCCAGAGCGAGTAGAAGGAAGGAAATCATCAAGATCTGAGCAGAATTAAATGACATAGAGACTAAACAAACAATTTAAAAGATCAACAAAAGTAGGAGCTAGTTCTTTGAAAAGATAAACAAAATCAACAAGACTTTAATCAGGCTCGTCAAGAAAAAGAGAGAGAGGAACCAAGTAAATAAAATCAGAAATGAAAGAGGAGAAATCACAACCAGTACCACAGAAATACAAAAGATTGTAAGAAATTACTACAAATAACTGTATCACAAGAAATTTGACAGCCTAGATGAAATGGATATATTTCTGGAAACATATAATCTTCCAAAACTGAATCAAGAAGAAGCAGAAAGTCTGAATAGACCAATAACAAAGAGTGAAACTGAAGCAGTAATAAAAAAACTCCCAGCACATAAAAGCACTGGACTGGATAGCTTCACAGGTGAATTTTACTAAACATTTAGGAAAGAACTAACTCCTATCCTTCTCAAAGACTCCCAATCTCTTTCTATGAGGCCAGTATTATCCTAATTCCAATACCAAGTCAAGACACAACAAAGGAAGAAAACTATAGGCCAATATCGCTGATGAACATAAATGCTAAAATTATCAACAAAATATTGGCAAACAGGATCCAGCAACACATTAGAAAGATCATACACCATGATCAAGTGGGATTCATCCCAGGGATGCAAGGATGATTTAATATTCACAAATTAATAAATGTAATACACCACATAAACACAATGAAAGAAAAAATATCACATGATCATATCAATAGATGCTGAAAAAGCATTTGTTAAAATACGACACCCATTAATGATGAAAACACTCAGCAAAATGGGAATAGAGGGAGCATACCTCAACATAATAAAGGCCAATATGAGAAACCTGAAGCCAACATCATATTCAATGGGCAAAAATTAAGAGCATTTCCCCTGAGATCAGGAACAAGACAAGGATGTCCACTCTCTCCACTCCAGTTCAAGATTGTCTTGGAAGTTCTAGCCACAGCAAGCAGACAAGAAAAGGAAATAAAAAACATCCAAATAGGAAAAGATGAAGTAAAACTCTCATTATTTGCAGATGACATGACAGTGTATATAGAAAACCCTAGAGCCTCCACTAAAAAACTACTTGACATAATAAGTGAATTTAGCAAAATAGCAGGGTACAAAGTCAGTATTCAGAAATTGAAGGCATTTCTGTACACCAACAATAAAATGTCAGAAATAGGAACTAGGAAAAAATTTCATTTATTATAGCAACAAGAAAAATAAAGTACCTAGGAATAGACTTAACCAAGGAGGTAAAAGACCTGTACTTGGAAAACTACCTAAGACTGAAGAAAGAAATTAAGGAAGATAGAAATAAATGGAAGCATATACCATGTTCATGGATGGGAAGAATCAACATCATCAAAATGTCTATACTACCCAAAGCAATTTATAGATTCAACGCAATCCCTATTAAAATACAAATGACATATTTCACAAACCTCGAACAATTACTTCAAACATTCATATGGAAGCAAAAAAGACCGCGAATAGCTACAGCAATCTTGAGCAAGGAGAACACTGTAGGAGGAATCACAATACCTGATATCAGACTATACTACAAGGCTACTGTAATCAAGACAGTCTGGTACTGGCATAAGAACAGTTATACATCAATGGAACAGAACAGAAAGCTCAGAAATTAACCCAGGTCTATAAGTACAACTAATATTTGACAAAGGGGAAAGGAACATAAAATGGAGAGAAAATAGCCTCTTCAACAGGGACATGCAAAAAAAAAAAAAAAAAAAAAATGAAACTAGACCACCAACTTACACTACACACCAGACCAAACTTAAGATGGATCAAAGACTTAAATGTAAGCCATGACACTCTAAAAGTCCTAGAGGAAAACATAGGCAGGAAAATTTCAGATATGCCACGTAGCAATATTTTTGCTGATATATCTCCTAGAGCAAAGGAAATAAGGGGAAGAACAAACAAATGGGACTAAATAAAACCAAAGAGTTTCTGCTCAGCAAAAGAAAGCATTAGCAAGATGAAAAGGGAACCAACCATATGGGAAAACATATTTGCCAATGGTACCTCAGACAAGGGTTTGATCTCCAAAATATAAAGAATGTATAAGACTCAACACCAAGAAGATAGATAATCCAATTAAAAAACGGGCAAAGGACCTGAACAAACACCTCACCAAAGAGAATATACAGAGGGTCCAAAGGCATATGAAAGAATGCTCAAAATCACTAGTCATCAGAGAGATGAAAATAAAAACCACAATGAGATGCCACCTCACACTGGTCAGAAAGGCGATCATCAACAAATCAACAAACAAGTGCTCACAAGGATGTAGAGAAAAGGGAACCCTAGTGTACTGTTGGTGGGAATGCAGACTGATGCAGTTATGTGGAAAAACAGTGTGGAATTTCCTCAAAAAAACTAAAAATGGAATTTCCTTTTGATCCAGCAATTCTATTGCTAGGATTATACCTGAAGAATCCTGAAACAGCAATTCAAAAGAACCTATGCACCCCTATGTCCATAGCAGTGCTAATTACAATAGCTAAGTGCTGGAAACAGCCTAAATGCCCATCAGTAAATTAGTGGATCAAAAAGTTGTGGTACATTTACACAATGGAACACCAAGCAGCCGAAAGAAAGAAGGAACTCCTATCATGTGGCAACATGGATGGAACTAGAGAGAATTATGCTCAGTGAAATAATCCAGACAACAAAAGACAAATGCCATATGATATTGCCTAATACAGGAAACTAATGAATAACACAAACAAATGAGCAAAATTGAAACAGAGGCATGTAAACAAGGAGAAGACTAAAAGTGACAAAGGGGTAGGGGGGAGGTAGAGAAGGGGGAGTAAGGAAGGGAAGGGTCTAATCAAGGAACTAGTGTAAATGACCCATGGACTTGGACAACAGGGTGGGAATTGACTCTGGGAGAAGGGGTGGGATGCGTGGGGGTAAGCAATGTGGGAAAAAGTGAAACAACTGAAATAGAAAAACAATTTTTAAAAAGGAAAAAATAAGGTAAATATATTTATAGGTATATAAAAATGACCAAGCTAGATAGCAATATAAATATATATGTGTATGTAAATATAGCTGTGTATATATGAAGACCCAAATAGTATTTTTTGTATAACAACTTATAAGTAAACATATAAGAGCTTATATGAATGTATACAAATATATAAAATTATTTTAAAAGATATACACCAATCCATGTATCACTGGAAATTAATTTTGGCAGGGAAGTAGTTATGTGTAACCAGCTATTAGTAATTTCAATTTTTATTGATACAGCTTATGTTGTTTGATTTTTCAAGTGTGGATATATATAATTTATTTTTTTAAATAAAAATGTTTAGGAAAAAATAAATTTTACATGTTAGGCAAGCCTTGGTGGGAACAGATTATCACTGGTCCATGTAGTGTTACATGGGACAACTCCAATAGGACTAGAGGATCTACATCTAAAATAGCTAATTTCAGCTTTGACCATGTAGTTCAATTGGTTAGAGCATCATTGATATGCCAAGATAGCAGGTTTCATTCCCGTTCAGGGCACATATAAGAAGCATCCAATGAATACATAAATATGTGGAACAACAAATCAATCTCTCTCTCTCCCCCATCCTTC
Organism: Furipterus horrens; assembly: GCF_987537825.1. Lineage (NCBI taxonomy): Eukaryota > Metazoa > Chordata > Mammalia > Chiroptera > Furipteridae > Furipterus > Furipterus horrens. Next base: position 58,316,018 of record NW_028327171.1, read on the forward strand.
CTTTCTAAAATCAATGAATTAAATAAATAAATAAATAAATAAAATGGCTTATTTACATGACTATCAAGTTGGTTGTTCATTCTCAGCTGGGAGTGCAGCTGCAGCTGTTGACTGGGGTCTTGTTTCTTCTCCATACCACCTCTTCATCTGGCAAGGTTGATCATGTCACAGTAAGACAATCTCAGAGTAGTTGACTTCTCATGTAGCAATTTGCACCCCCAGAGAAATAGAACTTGGCAAATTTTCTTAATGCTTAGCCTTAAAGATGCTAAAGCATCACTTCTTCCATATTCTATTGGTCAAAGCCCTCACAGGACTAATAGAGATAAAAGGGGAGTGAAGTACACAAGAGCATGAATAAAGGGGAATATGGTTCACTGAGGGCCATCAAAGTAACAGAGTACTACAGACTGCCGAAAGATGAAGGCTGGGACTGTTAAAAATAGCTGGAGAACTGAACAGAGATTGGTTGATCTGAGACGGGAGACAGCCAAAGCAAAAAGGATGCCATACCTCCATATAAACTCCCTTCAAATCCTTATTTGTCCTCTAACTCAATGTATTCAAGGAATACTTGAGAGGCCAAGTAGAAAAGGACAGCACGAAGTTTGAAAAAGATGAGCAGAATTTCAGCTGCTCCCCACTGCTAAGCAGAAAAGGGAAGGAGCTTGAGTTTCACTGAATTATAGAGGATAGACAAAAATCTCAGGCATACTATTGAAATCACAGGATGACCACATTTTAGGAAGAAAATCTATATGCAAGGAATAAAGAAATCACCTTAAGAACAAGAGTAAAATTCAAGCTGTCTCATCTTAAGAAAGTATAAAGCAGAGGCTCCAGAAGATGAGTGTGATTAGTCAGTCATTTTACTATTTGCTAGAACATGTGCCAACATTCTCCAGAGGAAGATAAAACAACCCAGAGTCTCTAAACATGTTACCCAAGTTTACAAGAGAATCTGACTTATAGTCAAATAAATAGTCAATGGTAAAAGATGAGTCAGGTGTTGAAATTAGCAGATAAGGACTTTAAAGCAGCTCTTAATATGTTCAAGAACTTGACAGAAGGAGGCTTGGGGAAATGGGTGAAAAGGGGAAAGGATTAAGAAGTACATATTGGTAGTTACAAAACAATCATGGGGTTGGAAATTTCAGCATAGGGAACATAATCCATAATATTGTAGTATCTATGTATGTGTCAGGTGGGTATTGAAAATATTGGGTCGAACAAGTATACGATTGTCTAACCACTATGCTGTACATCTGAAACTAATACAAAATAATACTGAATGTAAGCAACAATTGAAAACTAAAATCTAATTTAAAATATATGTTTAAGGATTAAAGGAAAAGAGACAGAATATTAGCAGAAAAAAAATCTGTATCTGAAATAAAAATATAGTATTGTGTTGGCCAAAAATTCTGTTTAGTTTTTTCCTTAAAGTGAAAGACACATTTTTCCTTTTACCAATAACTTATTGATTTGGGTATTTTGAGTATGTTGGCTATCTCCCATGTGGTATAACGTTGATTGCTCTCAATTAATATCTCAATTTGAGCATTATCAACTGCACTGGTCTAACTGACGAGGGAGCATTGTCCAATGAGAAATCTCCAGCATGAGACCTTGCAAACCACTTTTGACATGTTCAATCACTCACTGTACCTTCTCCATACACTGCACAAATCTTTTTTTTTTTTTTTTTTTTTTTAGCATTTCGGTTGCATTTTTACCTTTCTTGAAATAATAAAGCATAACGGGCAGAAAATGTTGCATATGTTCTTCCATCTTCAATATTAAAACGAGTACACAAAAACTCACCAATTTTGATGTTTTTTTTAAGTGCATGCTGGTATGAAAACTGTCACAATACAATCTAACAAAATTGTTTCAGATACTTCATATAGTTAGACAACTAAGTGCTACTAGAGCCATCTTATGGAAAAAAAACCAAATTCACTTTTTGGCCAGCCTAATATATTGGATGATTTTACAAGTAATGGGATAAACCAGAAAATATGGTCAGTGATCAAATATGTGGCAATCAGAATGGTGTTTATCAAAATTTATACTTTCTAATCCCCAGAGTCTGTGAAAATGTTACTTTATATAAGAAAAAAGGATTTTGCAGATGTGAGTGAATTGAAGATTTTGAGATAGGAGATTATCCTGGATTATCTAAATGGGCCCATTTAATCACAGGCATCCCTATAAAAGGAACGTGTGAGGGTTAAAAAATCTAAGAAGAGATTGGAAGTCGCTAAACTGCTAACTTTTAAGATGTAACAAGGGGACAGGACCCAAAGAGTGAAGACAGTTTCTAGAAACTGGAAAAAGAAAGATAATAAATTCTCTGCTAGATTCTCCAGAAGAAATGCAGCCTTGTCAGCTCCTTCATTTTACCCCACTAAACCCATTTCAGACTTCTGACCTCTAGAACTATGAGGAAGTAAGGTTTAATCTAAGACATAAAGAGTAAAAATGCACCACTTATGACTTCTGGGAAAAGACTTCCAGGTTTGGGAAAAAGTGAGGGGAAAGGACTTGAACCATGAAATAGCTTGGCACACCTGAAGAACTTGAATCAAACCATATTAACTCTGGACTAGTGAGTGTGTTTAAACAATGAGACCGAAGAATTAGGTAGGAACTAGGTCATGAAGGGCTTTGTAGAACATGGTAAAGCATGTACTTTTTTCTGGGACCTATCCTCTATGGAGGTTTTTTAAGCAGAGGAATAACTTGATTTGATGTATATTTTAAATGTAGGGAGTATTACAAAGAATGAATTTGAAAAAGTCAAGAGTGAAAAAAATCTGCTTTGGGGAAGCTATGGCAATAGATGAAGCAAAATGTAATGATAGTTTGCATTTACAGTGAATATGAAAGACATAAATTAATTAGAGATATTCTGGAAGTCAAATTAGCAGGACTTTATGGATTTGATGTAAAATGTTAAGAAAGGGGAACTTGAAGATACACCTTAGCTTTTTTTTTTTTTTTTGGCCTGAATGGCTGAAAATGGTGGGAGGTTTTGTGGTGTTCAGTAGTGAATGCTATTTTGTTAATAAATAACTCAGTTGGGGATTGATGCTAGATATTGACTTCAAGGCACTTATTCTTAACCACTAAACTATGCTGAAATTTAATTCTCTATTTCCTAGGTTTTATTGATTAAAAAGGAAAGACATTAAACTACTAAAAGTCCCTCAGCTTTGTGATTCTCTGAAATACCTTAGACTTTCACCCTATTTTGGGGTCTACACATCAAAGATAGATAAAGTGGATCAATGTATAGCCAATTTAAATCAACCAATTGTCAGTCTGAACAAAACACACACAAAGTCAAGAAACAATGAGATGAATTAAAAAGTAGATGGATTGGAGACATAAATTCCTGTTATTGAGTCTTTGTACCAGCATTTTTTATTTGTGTCATTGGATAAGTCATTTAACTTTTTGAAACTCAAATTTTTCATAAGTAAATGTAAATATTAGTAATTAATTATTACAACTATGCTAACCAAATTATTTTTACTATTTATAAAATTAAAAACTAGAAATATTTAATTACTTTTTTTTCTCAGTGGTTTGTTACAAAATAATTAACATTTAAAAATAAATGGATGCATTTAAAATAAAATTAAGTTTTTTTTTCCAAAAATATCAAGTATAACCACTAATAGAAAATTGACTTTTGAACTCATGTACATTTACTTTTGTATAAAGAACATTTTCAAACATTATGTTCACATGTTTTAAAAGTGAGATTGCTACACACACATAAACACAACACACATACATTCTATAGCTTGCGTTTGGATCTAACAATATTGCTGATATCCTTGCAAGGTTATATAAATGTCAACCTAATTTGAGTTAATAGTTGCATAATGATCAATGTTATATATATATACCAAGGTATCAATAGATGTTCTATTTAACCATTTCAATTTTGGGGAAAATTTAGTTTGTTTCAAGTATTTGCTATTACTAACAATGCTATAATAAATATCTTAGAACATTTACTTTTTAATTCTGCCAGTTTTATTTATATTTGATAAATACTAAGAAATCGGAGAGATGAATCAAATGCCATACATATTTAAATACTAATTATTTAAATTATTTAAATACTAAATTAAATGCTAAATTAAATTAAAATTATTCAATAATAGTTATTTAAATACTAGATTACTTTTAAAAAACTTGTAGTTATTTACATTCCTGATAGTACCCCAAACTAGTAAGTTTGGATGCTTTTATTATTATTTATGTCCAACCCAATGGATATAGCACTGGTTTTTTAAATTTTTTTTTCTGAGAACTAATAATAACATTTTCCCATATTTTTAATCTATATTTTAAGTGAAATACCTGTTAATTTTGTTGCCTTTAAAAACAAAACAAACTGTATTACTTGTCTTTCTTAGTAATTAGTAGAAGCACTATGTACATTAGTGAAATTAACTCTTTACCTAATATTTGTTTGCAATTATCTTATCCTGATCTATCACTTATTTTCTGATTTTGTCATGACTTTTGCCAAGTAAGGTTTTTATATATATGTAATTAATATGTAGATTATTCCTTTCATGACTTTTGAGTTCTTACTGTGAATTACCTCCTCATATTTAAATTTTTAACTTATTTTTGAGTATCTTTACCATTTTTACATATTGTTTTTAATTCATAAAGAATTTATTTTTTATATATAATGTATAGTAGGGTCTGATATATTTTTTCCCAATATAAATTTTACTTAGCATCCTATGTACATTATTAAGTCCCTCTATAGACTTTTATCTGTTTCTAGATTTAATTCTGTTTCATTGATAAACATTATTGGACCCCTGAACAATGCTGGGGTTAGAGGAGATGATACATTGCAAAGTCAAAATTTGCATATAATGATTGACTCTGCCAAACCATAACTACTAATAGCCTAGGGTTGACTGGCAGACTTATTGATAATATAAACAGTCGATTTACACTTATTTTGTATGTTATTTGTATTATATACTGTAACCTTACACTAAAGTAAGCCAAGGGAAAGAAAATGTTAAGAAAATTATAAGAAATATGAAAAACATTTACAGTATTGTACGATATTTATCAATACTCTAAGTTTACATTGTCTTTTTATGAGATGAGTCCTGTGTCATATCCTACATTATATTGTCTCATATAATACAAAACACTGTAGATAAAAGTTTAACAAATACTTAACATCAAAAATGAATAATGTGAACAAATTCATATTTATTTATAGATATAATGATTCGATTCATGCATTGATAAAGAAGACAAAGAAATACAGTTGCTTCATGGTAGTCTGGTATAGTTGATACAACAGAAAGTAGCTACAAAAATTTTACAATAGTACATTATGTACTAAAGTTAATTGTATGCAGTTATGATTTAAACTGTGTCTTTTTACCTGTTTACATTCCTCTCATCAGTGAATAGTATGGTCTATAAATGTTTGTGTGTGTGACTTTTGATAAAGTTTAACTTATAATAGATTTGTGTATATTTGATGATAGTAAATGATAAAACAAGCTAGTATATACACATATTTTATGCTTTCATGATATAGGATTAAAAGAACTTTTTTCAATAACTTGTCTGTATTTTCAAATTGCTGAAAATCTCTAAAACATTTTACATTATACTTATTTTTTAAAACATCCACATGTAAGTGGGCTTGTGCAGTTCAAATATGTGTTGTTCAAGCATGAACTGTATTTCTACTTTTGTGCCAGTCATGTGATATCATGATTATACCAGTTTTTTACTAAGTTTTCATACCTGATGGAATGTCTTTGTGTGTTATCTTGTATATTAATGCCTTCTTAAAAATGCTGATATTTTATTCTTCAATGGACATTAATATAATTTTATTTATTTAGAAATTATTTAAATTATAATTTAGTGTTTGAAGATATTTTATTCCCCTCCTTAATTAACTGTAAAATTTTTACTAGAAATATTGGTACTTAAAAACTGGAAGCATGGGCACTTAAATTTTTATTTGATTGAATCAAACTAAAAGCAAAAAGAAGAACAGAAATAAAGGCATTTGGTGCCTGAAGATGTTCCAGCAAACAAATATAAACTAAGAAACATGAACTTTTGAAAGGAAAGACAGAACTGACTTGAAGATAATACTAATCAGACTAAAAATAATAATAGACACAGTTTCTTAAATACTTTCTAAAGACTGCTGTGTTACATTCATTACTTCATTATTCTCCTAAGAACACTGCAAGTTACCTATTAACAAGTGAAATGGATTAAATCAATTGGCAGTCAAGGGAAGTTATGTTACATGTTTTCTGGACAAAAAAGATCAGCCTTGACTTGAACCAAGAAGCTGAGCTGTGGTGAAATTCATCCAAAAAGAATATTTGAAGACAGTCCCTAGCCCTCACTCCCTGCCTTTGCCCCACTTTCATCCAGCCTGCAGCCATAGTAATGATGTCCCAACCCCCAACTAAGACCCACAAATCCCATCATGGGAGAACCATTAGCTCCACTTTCCTGACTCTTGGTGGCTCCTCCTTGCTAAATGTAGGCTTTCCACTACTGCCAGCCAGGTTCCCCAATGCAGAAGACTCTCCAGGAGGTCTGGATGGACTCTGGGAAAAACTGAGTTCTGTGGCTGTTGCGGGAGGCATTATTTATGTGCACTCCATATCAGCACCACCATCCTGTGCAGACACATTCCTTCACATGGCCAAACCCTGGTCAGTGTAGGCTTGATGAACACTGCTGGCCTCACCATGATGAATCCATGATACCTGGCCCCACTACAAAGGACCATGGGCACTCAGTAAGTGGCGCTGGCCTTGGTGGACCCTGAGGCTATTGCTGAGTAGCCTCAGACCCAGCACTGGCACCAAGCCTGAATCTGTATCAGTCTGTTGAACACTACTCATCCCTACCCTGTGACTAACTGAGAGCTTCCCTCAAGCAGATCATGTATTGCCAGGGCACTTTCAGTGACTGAGTCTAACAGACAAAAAATAAGTGAAGGATCTCAAGGAGTCTTAGGACTTTTGCTAACCTTCCCATTGGCTCAGGGCTGGTGGAAACTGGCCTTAGTGTACAGCTGGGCCCCTCCTATGCACACCCAGGTTCAGAAGAGGCAACAACAAACTTCAAATCACTATGCAGCTCCAATTACATAGAGAAAGGGGGTGAAGTAACTGGAAACAGAGTGAGTGCTAGGCAAACCTCCAGAACCCAAGCAGCAGCATTGTCTCCTCCCCAAATCCTCCCCCCACACAAAGCTACAAAGTGGTGAAGCAGGTTGCCCCACCATGGTGAATACCTAAACCTTTGACCCATGCAATTTAACAGGTGTGTTAAGACAGGGAGCAAAGCAGCTCTACATAATACACGGAGTCAAACACAGGAAGGCTGCCAAATTGAGGAAACCAAGAAATATACCCCAAATGAAAGAACAGAACAATACCCAGGAAAAAGAACTAAATGAAATGGAGTTAGCCAACCTATGAGATTCAGAGTTCAATACACTGGTGATAATGTTGCTCAGAGAACTCAGGAGTACAACAAAAAGCATAAAGGAATAAATAAAAGTTATGGGAAGTGAAATAAAGAAAAACCCACAGGGAACCAACAGTGAAAGGAAGGAAGCCATGATCAAATCAATGATTTGGAACTAGAGGAACATGCCAGTGGTGGGCGACTGCCGCTGAGGCTTCTCGTTCAAGGGAGGGGCACAGGTCTTGTTGTTCCAGCCACAGGGTTCCCCTCCCCTTTTCCAGGCCTAGCAAACACTGTGCTCCAGGCAGGCCCTGGAGGGGCACCAGAAACATTTCCAGACTACAAGTCCTCAAGGCCTGGGACCCAGGAAACTCCAGCCCTGGGAGGCAGCTAGGAGAGAGGGAAGAACAATGAGCACAATGTTTGCACATGTTCTCCTTTTAAAGGTAGTCCCCAGAATCCCGTGCGGCACTGGAAATAGCTGCGTTGTCTATGGCGCTTGTCAGGACAACCTGTAGCTGGTTTGGCAGCCGACACTGCAGCTGCTGCTCAAGAGCTACCCTTGGCATTTCCCCACCCCCTACTCTATTTCCATGGGGGAGGGTCCTTCCATTGGGGAACCATTAAACTGCACACCCAAATCAACACATAATCAAATTTGAATAGGGGGCTGGGGTGGGTTGTGGAGGGGACTGGGGAGGGTTGTGGAGGGGGTTGAGGTGTGTTGGTAAGGGGGCTGGGTTGGGCTGGGGTGGGGACTGGGATGGGTTGGGGAGGGGGCTGGGGAGGGTTGCGGAGGGGGCCGGGGAGCGTTGAGGGTGGGGCTAGGAGGGGACTTTTCTGGGCTGGGGAGGGGACTGTTCTGTGTTGGGATGGAGTTTGAGGAAGGGGCTATTCTAGGCTGGGGTTGGGACTGTTTGGGGCTTGGGAGTGGACTATTCTGGGCTGCGGAGCAGGACTGTGATGGACTGCGTAAGGGGCCTGGGATTGCTTGGGAAGGGGGACTGGAAAAGGCTGGGAAGGGGGCTGGGTTCCTCGTGGCACTCAGATCCACGGGTAGAAGGACTGAGGACAGGACCTGGGGGGGTCTGGGGGGACCTGGGGCTGGCCAGGTGGGGCGCAGGCACTGCTAGGGGAGCAAAAGCCTGGATATTCATGAGGTCTCTTTTCTCAGTGTGCACAGAGGGCCCTACAGGAGGGATGCTGCCGCCCACCACTTGCCTGGGAGCTGCCAACTGGGAAGGACCTGGTCGTCCGAGGTTCCTCCAGTAACTGGGAGGGGTTACAACATCTCTCTCTACGCCGGCACTGAGATCCTGGCTCATGCTGTCACTCAGCAGGGCTTCCCAAACGCCTTCTCCTTGCCTCGGACGCCGCATCATGAACAAGGCCTTACAGGACCCCAAGCAGAGAGCAGGCCAGAACCCATTTTAAAGGTCCCACCACGCTCTGACCCAGTGACGTTGAACATGGCTGGGCAGGGCGCAGTGGGAGCGGTGAGGGCTTCAGCTCCACTCACAGTCCCATTAGGTGAGAACAGATTTTTAAAGAAGCCACAAGGGAGAAGATGACAGTGACCATGGTTACTAGAAGTACTGCTGCCCTTGAGGAAGACAATGGTAATGGCTGTGCAAGGGGTCCTTGTGCGCCTCGTGGTCACTTGTAGGCCTCTTGTCCCCTCTTCGGTGCCCCCTCACTTCCACCTGTCAGGCATCATCACCTCTCTGTGCCCCGCGAGGAAACAGCCTCCCTGGGGGGCCCAGGTGCAAAGCACAAAGCCAAGAGTCCCACCGGGGCCAGCCTTGGGCCACCTTCCTGGCTCCACGCCTCCCCTTCTCTGCCACACTCCCTAGAACACCTTACAGGTCACCCACAGAGGCAACAGTGAGGGGACAGTAGAGGTCAGAAACACACACCCCCACTTTGCCCTGCCCAGCCCCCGGCACTCCTACCAGGCTCCCAGTGCCCACCCAGCCGACACATGGGCCTGGCACCCACCCCTCAGCCCCCAGCAATCCCTACCGCTTTGTCCAGCGAGACCTGAGGAGGCCACACTGCCTCCACTCGTGGCTTTGTACTTGATTTCTGCCAGGCTCCCCGGGAGAGCAGTGGGGTCCCCAAGATGGAAAGAGTGTCCTTCTTTCAAGGGGAATGCAGACGTGCCCCTGCCATATCCCTGCATTTCTCTGGCACGGGCGACGGTCACAGTGGCCGGTGGATCCCGCTGCGGGTCTCTCCCGCCGAGGGCTTTTCTCATTAACAGAAAATCACAGCCTACCCACGGGCCCATCTTTAAGGTCTGCAGGTGTACAAGTGACACAGACACAAGTCTCTGACTGAAGGTCACACCTTGTCCAAACCCAGATGGGCCGGATGGCTTTCACCAGGCCAAGATCAAGCAGCAGCGCTGTCTCCTGCCGACACAGCCTTTGAACTTGACGGGCCACATGTCCCTGAGCAGGTACGGTGGCTCCTCCTCTAAACTTTGCCCCTCCAGGTCTCTCTGACCCAGGATTTCCTCCTCTCAGAAGCCTTCCTGGATTCCCGGAGAGGCCAGCGTCCCTCGTCGTGGCCCGGAGCACCCGCCTGTCTCCTGCGCCAGACCGGAAGCTCCACATCTCGTTTCCTGCTGGATTCTCAGCTGGTGAGACCTGCTCAGCAAAGACGGGGTGAATGAGGGGCTCTCCAGCCAGGACCCCCCCTCTCCCCTGAGAGAGGTCAGTGAGGAACCCCACAGCCTTCTGTCCTCCTCGCTGGCCCTGCTGCCCCAGAGACACATGGGCCTCAGGATCTTCTGCTGCCCCATCCGATGCCATTGGGTTTCGCTGAGCAGTCTGTAGAAATCACCAAGAGGTGAGAAGGTTTAGAGCAGCCTGGACTAAGAGACTGCCCAGGCAGCGCCATGTCGGTTTTTGTGATGAATGTTTACTGAGTTCCTATAATATGTTAAGCACCCTTTAAATGTGGGGGAGAGACAGTGTGTTGGTCAGGGTTCCTGAGAGGAAAAGTACCAATAGGAGGCAGGCAGAGGCAGAGGCAGAAGCAGAGGCAGAGGTAGAGGCTTAGGTAGAAGCTGGTGTTGAGGTATTTGGTACAGGTACAGGCACAGGTATAGATATTAGGTATCGGTATATAAACAAGATTTATTGTAAGGAATTGCGCACAAGACGGTGCAGTATTCAAAGTTCCACGATCGTCTTTCTGCAGGCTAGACACTTAGGACAGGCTCCATAGCTCTGAGAACAAAGTGCCTGTGGAGTACGTGCTGATGTCCCAGCTCACAGCCAGGCAGAGAGGCTGAATTCTCCTTCCTCGGTCATCCACTCACTCAGTCCACCGATGCAAGTGCTCTTCACCCAGGACAGTCCTCGCTGACACACTCAGGAACGACGAAGCCTTCCAAGTCACATCAACCCTTCAAGTTAGCCATCACACAGGGTAAACAGGAATGGGTTGTCCGTGCCCTCCTACAGCTGATGTTCTAGTGGGCGGGGGCGGGGGTACACAGTACGGAAACAACGAAGCAAGATAATTGCAGAGAGTCATAGCAGTATGGAAAAAATAAAACAGAGACAGTCATTGACAACAAACGTCGGCAGGGCAGGGGTTTCTTTAACCAAGGCGCTCAGGGAAGCTAAGTGCTCTGAGAAGACACATAAAACTCCTGAAGGGTTAGAAGGAGCCAGTGAGGTGGAGTGAAGAAAAAGGTACCAACCAAAAGCACAGGTCCTGAGGCAGCATTGTGCTTGACTTGTCCAAGGAACAGAAAGTTAAAAAATATAGTGCCCAGAACATGAGCCTGAGAGTGAAACTTAATGAGTATCATCTAGTTTTTTTTAGGAGTGTTAATACTGGAACTGAGAAGACAGAGGGAACTGGACTTTTTCAGTAATTGCTTATATGATGAGATTCCTCATATAAAAACTGTCATGCTACAAAATGGTTGAGTAGGGCTGTATTGGGTAGCTCATTAATGAGGAAATCTCAAGTTTACATTCTCGTGAAAAGACCTTGTTCTAATAATGGTGGTAGACTAATGACCACACAGACACTGTGAAAACAAAAGCACCTTTTATCTGTTTCACAGCCCCAGCAATTCATCAGCGGCAACTGGCAAACACCTATAGGGGTTCCTTAGAAGATTTACTTATCTACTGAAAGCCTGACATAAGCAATTCAGACTAAGTCACACCAAAAAGTCCAAACTTTAAAAAAATGTTTAGGTGATGAGACCTGTAAAATACTGAACAAATTTCAGAAAATGGATCTGAGATACTTTTTCAGATAGACGGCAGGTTAGAAAGCAGGTATCTTGCCTGAGATGTAAAGAAAAAAGAGAAAAAATTTCTAACAATATTATCACAACAAAAACTTATTTTTTGATCTGATACCTTTATTATTTTTTATCCTCTTATGGCCTTTTCTTATGATCCATCATATTGTGTAATTTCTAAATTTTCCATGTTTCTTGTTCTAAGCGTCTCCTGCCAGTATTTCTAACTCTAAAATGTATGACCTATTACTGATTTTGAGATTCTTAAACTGAAGTAATTTACATAAAATTCAGGAGTAATGAGATTTTTGTTTGAATTGCCAGCATTTGTTTGCAAATAGGAAAAAACATATGAGAGACCATATTTATATAACTATCATAGGTTCAAAAAGGTGTGCATGTGACTTGGAACTCTGTCACTTCTGAGCCCAGAGAAGAATTAAATAAATGGTTTTTATAACTTTTTATTGTGTATAATATCTACTTTACATAAAGTATATTGATTTAAATTAAATCATCTCCATGATGTGTACTATTAAAAATTTCGAGGATCATGGATGAAAAATAAGTTAAACAGAAAAATCTAGGGTTTTATTTAAAGTTAGTGTGAACTATTTGTCATATATCACTATCTTTCTATAAGACACTGAACATAGGCTGGATGGACATGATCTTCCTACCAGAGTCCTTTGTGGAATTCTCAAAATATCTAATTACTTAAAGAGCATGTTATATTAGAAACAATACAAGTATGGATTTTATAATCAACAAAAATACCTATCAGAAATTATGTCTAGTGTGTCCATAGCCCTAGAAGTAATTAGAATCCTACCTGAGCCTCCTTGCACCGTATCTACTACTGTATTTATTAATTTATCATTCTTTGTTTCTTTTTTTTTAATGTGTTGGCATCTAAAAAAATTAATTAATTAATTAATTGATTGATTAATTAATTAATTAATTTATTTATTTTAGAAAGAGGGGAAAGAAGAAAGAGAGGGAGAGAAACATCACTGTGTGGTTGCCTCTTACGCGTCCCCAACTGGGTACCTGATGTGCAACCTAGTCATATGCCCTGACTGGGAATCAAATCAGCGACACTTTCTTTGTTTCTTGATTTCCTTCTTGACTACATAGTTCTTGTTCCTTGCATTTGAGAGTAACATCAATAACATCTCCTTTAAAAAAGATAATTTTTCATATCTAAAGTGTGCAAAACTTCATGGGTTTGTGTAATATCAAGCAATAAAAATTTTATAAAATGTCTATATGTTACTACAGAGCACATAGCAAAATAAATGCTATTTTATGATAAAGTAAAAAGCACACCCATTTTTTTCATAAATTAGCTTTCATTTTTAATAAATATTAAAGATAAAAAATAATAATATACAATATAAATATATAACAAATAACATCATATTATTGTACCTATCACATACTTTTATTATTCTATTTCTCTTATATTGTCTTCAGATTGTATATTTAGGAAGCCATTATTTAATAGAATTTTATTAAAAACATTCTGGTTCATTTGTCAGCATCAAACAACAAAATGTTTTTAAGACTGCTTTTGTAAAATTATGTGAGAATAATGGATCTCAAGAAATTACTACTATATTCAGGGCACATAACTAGGTTGCATGTCGAGTCCCCAGTTGGGGGCACGAGTGAGAGGCAACCACACAGTGATGTTTCTCTCCCTCTCTTTCTCCTTTCCCCTCTCTTTAAAAATAAATAAATGAATAAACAAACAAACAAATAAATTATTTAATAAAAAAAGAAGTTACTACTATATTTATAATAAGTTAGTGGCATGCTATCTTGTACTATAATATGTTCAAAAAGTTCTGAACCAAGTCCATTTTCGTTTTTAAATGTTTTTCTAACCAAAATTATTGATTTCATGTATTTCCTATGTGTATTATAAAAATGAAATTTGGTGATAAACTTTTGAGGAGGATTTAATTGTCTCCTTACACTGGTGAAGCTTGTACTAAAGTAGAAATAATCCTTCTGCTTACACAATATCATATTATTGAATGTAATGAAAACCCTTTGCTCTTTTTGGATTATAATTTTGCTAATGAGTACAGATTTTGTCAAGTATCTACATAAGTCGTATCTAAGTTTAGTTTATTATGTTTTTATTTTTACTTTACAAAATTTCTGTGCCCTAGAGAAGATTAAATAATATGCTTGATTTTGGAAATGTATTCTGTATACTCTATTTGTTACTGAAAAGAAGTCTTGACAGGTGAAAACTTTAGGGGAGTAAGAATTTTTTAGATAAAATATAATATATAAAACAGGAAAAAGTAACATGCTCCAAAATTTAAAGTCAAATGAGATTGCACTAATAAGAAACAGGTAAACTCTTCTCTCACTAGGAAAATATTTCATCTAATGACATGCTAAAAGATGCCTTTACTCCATGGTCTATGAGAGTAAAGCAAGTCACTATTGCTTTCAATTTTGATGTAGAAATCAAGAATAGTAAAAATTATTAAACAATGACAAAAAATAAACCCTGACTACATTGGGTTTTTCATTTGCAGAAGTGAACCGAATTGCCCAGATGGTAGGATTGGACTAAATATCAGACAAAAGACACTGATGCTTCATGACAACAGTGCATGGATGGTGCTGAAATGTGACAATGTAAACAGAAGAATTCCTCTTTCCCAGTCTGCTCTTCCTCTCTTCTTCTCCAACCTCATTTAGCCTGACATTTGACAGTTGGCAGATACCGTATCCCAAGAAACAGAGCCAAACATTTGATTTGACTAGTTATATAGAAACTGTCTTGCTCTAATGCCCATTACCAACTTGTTCGCATATTCTACTTCTTGGATTATGTGAAAATAAAAATAATCAGAACTTTACAGAGGTTATTAGGTTATGAATGAAAGGAGTCCAGATTCTTTTCTGGGCTCACAGGTGTAAATGGTAACAGTTTTTTCATCTACAATGTGCTTTGCTGAGGGACTTAAACTTTGAGAATTGTTGCCTTTTATTTGTACTTTTGGCTTTTGCACAATCATGAAATTTTCAGAGGTGTCAGTTTGACAGAACTTGACAGTCACTAGACAAGATTTTTATGCTAGTCCTATTTATTACGTGTTTTTGTGTTTTACTATCGAAGACAATGCTTATCTCTGGTATTGAGTGAAGACTTATGATTTGTGGTGAAATAATTCAACACAATGCTTTCAGGCCAAATCATATCTTTTTTCGGATAAGAGAAAGTTATTGCTGAGTACAGACTTATTGCTTAAAGCCACAAGAAGGAACACTGAAAGAACAGGACTGAGCTCCCTTACTACATAAGTATCTACGTTCCTACAAAATCTTCATTTATTTTGTCAACAAAATTTTGTTTAGTACACATACTGTCTTCTTGTAAGTACAATAAAGAAGCAATTTGTTCTCCCAAGAGACATAGTAAACTGAAAACAGTGGAGACCACCTTTGATTTAATTTCTCTATAAAGAAAAACAATTCAATAATGAAATAAAAATAGTAACATTTACATTACCATACATTACCCAATACCTAGGAATAAATCTAATACAGATTTACAACACTTCTTATAAAAAGTACCAGTTATTGTTGAGATATATTAAAGAAAATTTAAATAATAGGGGACACATAACAGGTTCATAAATTGGAAAACAATATTTTTTAAAGTTTAAATTTATTTCAAATGTATTCATAATTTTCTACTCTCTCAATGAAAATGTCTACTTTTACCTTCATTCCCAGACATCTCACCTTTGCTTATGTACTCCAGAGAAACTTGTATAGAGGTCTTAGAGGAAGAATTTTAAAGATATTTGTAACAGCTTTATTTGTGGTGGCAAGGTTTTGCAGTAATCTAGGTGCTTATTATAAAAGGAACAAATAAGTGAAATGAATTCTTTAGAATAAAATTAACATAATTTGGAAACAATAAATTACAAATATACTCAACCATATGGGTAGATGTTAAAACCAAATATTGGAACAAAAATGAAGAAAAAGAATGAATTTATAGAACAATACAATTTTTGTACATTTAAAGAGCATACACAAAGACGGTATATATTTCTCACAATAACATATATATTTGAGATCTCACACCAGATATTTTAGAGTGGGGGACTATGGTGGCAATAAGAATAGGAATGGGTTTGGAGAGAAAGATGATAACAAAAATAAAATGAGAAGAACATTGCATAGTTTGATGATAGTCATGTATCATGAATAGAAGGGTATCTTAAGTCAACTGTGTTCTTTAGATAAATATATGCAAATATAGTATAAATAATTGAATAGATAGAGGGAATCATCAATTAAGTTCAAGGATCCTAAAAACCTGAGAAACAGCATGGGGGGAGAAATGTTCCTTGAATCTGACATTGTAGACTTCTTTAAAGATCTCAACAAGAGCAATTTCAGTAGAGTGGTATGGCCACAAGCCAGAGTAGATGGATATCAAGGGTGAACAAGAAGGGAAAAAATAGTAAGTAGCAACAACATATGCAAAATATTTCACACCTATGAGAAGTTATAAGAAAATTAGCTGTGAACCTTCCATGAAAAACAGTGATATGTAGAATTTCTCAAATATGTATGATTCCAAACCTCATACCTTGGGACTAATGTGCCAAAAAAAATCCGCATGGTTTTGAAAATGTTAAGAAAGGGGTGACTGAAGTCAATTTCAGCCATGGTGGACCATATAATTATGGTTCTTTCCATATTTAAGTTAAAAAATTTCTAATTCTACACATAAATCTACAGAATTGTTGTCATAAACTGGTTCAGGATAGAAAATACTAAACGGAAAAGTAGCTCTTCACTTTTCGATGAAATGCATAAATTCAAACATATTTTGTACCTTTTTTTGAGAAGAGAATAAACAATAATTGTGGAGAAGAAATCATAAACTCTAAGTTTTCTACTGACATTTTATCAAGTTATCACAAAATTAACAACTTAATACAAATTTATTTATTATATCCTATAGATCAGAAGTCTCAAAATTAAAGTATAAGTAGGGCTGCATTCCTTTTGGAAGGTCTAGGAGAGAATCCATTTTCTTGTCTTTTCCAGCATCTAGAGGCCATCTTCATTCTTGGCACATGACTCCTAGCTTCTCCATCTTCAAAACCAAAAGCACTGCATCTTCCAATTGCTCTGTCTCTCTCTCTCTGTCTCTCTTCTCTCTCTCTCTCTCCACTTTCTCTTGTACTTAACATTGTGCCCCTCCTGGAGATTCTCAGAAAAAGTTTCTATCTCAAGATCCTTAACATAAATCATATCTTAATCTTTTTTACTATCTAAGATAACATATTTACATTTTGGGGAGATTATTATGTGGACAACTTGGGGTATATTATTCTAACAACCATACACTATAAGGCAGTATCTCTCTTCTTACTGATTTTCATTTTCACCTCTCTGAGACTCAGTTCATTAATCCATCAAATGAGGGAAGTATATTTTATATTGCATTATTTATCTGAATGTTATAAATATGAGTTAAAATAGTATATAAAATTATTTTGAGAGATTATATTATTCAGTCAGAGGGGAGTAGAAAAAAATGTTCTTATTTATCTGCTCCATATGCCCACACTTCATACTGTCTATGGTGGTTGAATTATAAAAAGAATAAAAGATTTAAAAATATCCTTCTATATTTTTTAATGTTAAATTTATCTTTACTCTCTTATTATAATTTCCCACAAATTGATAACAAATAAAGTGCTAACAAATCACCATTTTAGCTAATTAGTTAGATAAAAAGAGGGGATTAAGAAGCAGAAAAAAAGAAAAGGAAAAGAGAGAGAGGAGGATGGGGTGAAAGAATGTGTTAAGAACTTAATGGCAATCCACAGTCTAACATCATTTCATACTCACAGTAACGGAACACTAACACTTCCCTTTTATAGTTTAGAAAACTTGGGCTTGATAAAGTCATATAACTTGCCTAAGATCATAAATAATAAATAGTTGGGTTAAAACCTCAATCTTTCTATCTCTAAAACCCTATCTTTCTATACCACAGCAGTACATGTTTTGTGTTAAACATGTTGTATGCTTATTTTGCTGCATGACTGTATACAATAGGTTCTTAATTATTATGATTAGAATAGTATTTATGACCATTAATTGTTCTTCTAGAATTTTGTTAAATATTTTAAAAAATTAACAATTCAGTAGAAGTCCATGTTTTTACAGCATTTAAAATGCAAATACACAGTCTAGTTAGATAATTCTACTCACATAAAAATCAATTGTCTGCTAGTAAAATCCTAATTGTATGAAAAAGAAATCGTCTTGTCTTTGATGTAAAATACGTGAGTATATTTTTTAAAATATCTCTGAGTATTGGTAATTACAGATAAATATTGCTTTACAAAGCCTATGTTAAAATTAGCTCAATTTACCACTATGGTCAATTACATAGCCAAATATATTCTTGATGGGACTCGTGTAATGGGCCATCGTTCTTTCAAGAACAAAATTGTTTCCTATTCCTATAATTTGATAATAAGTAATAAACATGTAATATATCAATTTATGAAGTAAATTACATAATCAAGAAGAATGCCAACAGCAAAACCAAAATACTCAGTACTGTATTTACATTCATATTCCCCACCTTCCCTAAGGCACCAGGCCTGGCATTTTTCCTACTTTCTCAATTTTCTTTGCATAATTTTCCACTTGGTGGACTGCCATTGTCAACAGCAACACTCTTCAACTTCTGGAGGTTTGGTAAGAGCGGTTGAATTGATGAGAACTGTGTTTAATTAAATCCTGGTTGCCAAATGTAAATGTGAAAGTGCTTAATTATTCAGCATTGCTAGTGAGGAAAGTCACAAGAGAGGACCCAGAAGAAATTTGGTATCTCATGAGCTTTGAAATATAACCCTGAAAAGTATAAATTTCCTCTCTACCTCCTTTATATAAAAAAATTTTTTAAAGATGAAATTATGCATAACTCATACCTTGCCGACAAATCCTAACTGCTGAAAAAGATACATATATGAAAAAGATACATATACACGTAGATAATGTGGTTTTATAATTCATGAAAACAACTACAGATTTTGTCATTAAGGAAAATCTTCAAACCCAAAAGAAGAAAAGAGATTAATTTGAATTCTAGTACAAAATTTGATTTTGTTTCTTTCAAAACTTGTTTTAAATTTTTAGGATCTCACTTAAATATTACAGATTTCAAAACATTTGGACTAAATTAGTTCAACAAATTTAATGTAATTTTAATTATACCTTAATTCGTAAAGTGTTTTTGAGTAAATAAGTTTCTAATATCTTTCAGAAAGGATTGCTACAAAGTTATTGGTTAAATGAAAGTACAGCTATATTAGGCATTTACTGTAATTCATAGTATAGAAATCTTAAATATGCATGTCAATGCCAAAGAGAGAGAATTATTCAGGTAAATTTCACATTATACACAACACTGTAGATGAACTCTTTGTTTATTTTATTGATTACTTGGTTTTCACTGACAATATTGCTGATAACATTTGGATGGCAATTTTAAATTTTACTAGAGTACCTAACCACAGAGAGATTAAATTTTATACAGATGTGGATATCCCCAGATGTGAATGTAGGAAAAACTTACTTTTGTTGTTGGGTATTTATTCACCTTATAAATCTACTAGCACATTCTTTTCTGTTATGTACATAAGATGTGGAATTCCAATAGTGCATCAGTGTTCTACAGCAGATGGTACACTGAGATTTACCACACCATTACATTTAATGGGTTTGAATTCATTTGGATTTCTTGATGTTCTCTCTGTCCTTCTCATAGCAGCAATGTTGCCAATGTTCCTGATTATAAATGATTTGAAAGAGTGCTTAAAGAAGAAAAACTCCTTAATCTTAGAAATATGAGTATTTTATGTCAAAGTTTAAAGTATATATATATATATATATATATATATATATATATATATACTATATTTTAGAGAATTTATATGCTCTGTGTGAAAAGTATAGTTAATGAATATTCAACATAGTACTTGCAATCATTACAGTCAAAGATATTTTATAAAAAGGAAATACTCTATTAACTATTGTAGAGCTAGTAGGGAGTATTTATTTAAAAACCAAAAGAAAATTTCATTCTACATCATTGTGAATGAAGTAAGAAAAAGTTTAATATAAGAGAATACAAAGACTCAGCAAGGCATACATCTTGGTTGTATTAAGTGAGGATACTCATGACTATTTCTGTCAGCAAAGATGGGTTTGTGCTCACTAATCACTCTATAATAATAAATAATATGCCTAAAAATATTTTTTCTGTGAAGGGGCAAAGTGATCATTGAAAATGGCAGCATGAGTCACATGGACTTTTTGTTCCTGAACTTGCTCTAGTTATGTTCAGAATGACTGCTGGTTTCATTTTAACCAGTTAGTTACAAAAATTATTGTAGATTAACATAGAATAGAACAAGTATAAAGAATCTCATGTTATGGATACAACCTGATATTTCTAAATCAGTATACTCAGAGGGTTACCAGCAAAATATCATCATCAAAATTTCTACAAAATTTATTAAAAATTGAGATGCTTGGGCCTGATCCTTCAAGACTTAGTAAGTCAAAATTTGTGGGGGTGGAAGCTGGGTATCAAATATTTTTAAAAATTTCTGTGATAACTCTAATTGCACACATACTGAGATATATGTTGCAGGTCAACATTCAAGTTTAGTGCTCTAAAACAGACTACTTGAGTTTAAATTGGGCTTCTTTACTCACTAGTTCTGTGATCTTAGGCTCATTATTTAGCTTCTCAGTGTCTTAGTTTCCTCAATTGTTAATGGGGCTAATCTACATACAGCACGAGATTTTTATGAAGGTAAAATGAGTTAATATTTGTAAATCCACTAGTGCCTAGCATACAGTAAGTACTAATAAAATGGGAGTTTGTAAAGGATAATAAAAATAATATATATGTTCATTCAAACTGCAAGGTCATAGTTAACACAAGTTTATTAGAAAAAGAAAAGCAAAAACTCCATCAAAAGTATCCAAAAATCAAATATAACATTAATTATAATCTCAATTTTATAATAGTAGAACCCAAAGCTGCATTCTATATTGTTTTTGCCTTGTTTATTATTACAACTTTGTAATAAATACCTTTAATATTGTTAGAGTCAGCTTTGAGTCACACTCTGAATAAAACGAACTTTCTATCTTTTTCAAGGATGCTTAATGCTAACTCTGGTAACATACACTCATGAATGGTGAATGCGTTTTTCATCAGAGTAAAATGAGGCTTAAATACAACATCATGGTGCATTATACACCATGCTATTTCCAGGAAATCACTGTGGTAGTCTTAAAGTGACACTGCAGACAGATACAATAGTCCAGGCACTCTGTTTTCAGTTCATTTGTGGGACATTGGACTCATTTGGCAGCAGTACGGAAGTCACATCCATTTATAGGCACTTCAGAGACATCCACACAACATCCCTAATTGCATTACAATGGCGTGCCATTGCCATGTGTTTATTGATTTTCAGTTCTTAAAAATCTTTTCTATTATTATCTGTAAACTCCTTAGATTTATAGTCATTTGTCTACATGTAGAACAAGAAAACCTGAGTGCTAAAGAGAGATAGAAAGGAGAAATATTTCAGTTGACTAATAATAGCTGGATTTTCGCCTAATGACAACTAATTCCAGAAATAAAGCACAATTTAGTATATATCATGTTGTCACCATTATTTCACCCATTCTAATATGTGGATATTAACTTTTACATACATTCCATCAGAATCAATAGACAAGCTCTACAATGAAAACAACGTGTCTGGACAGTTCATAATTATACTTGCAGCATTATTCACACAAGCTTCCATAAGTCTAATTACTTCTTCAAATTGGCCTGAAAAACATTTAGACAGTAGGGCTTTCCATTGGCCCAGAAGTCATTTGATCTCTTTATGACTTCCCTGAGCTAGCATCAGCCATTTCAGATTGGCTCTGACTGTGAAGCAGGCAATGGTGCATCTGTTTTTTGGTTTGTTTGCTTTTTTAAATGGGAAAACACTTTCTAAGATGGCAAACTTCATATCCTTACTTATGTAAGATTTATGTGTAACCCTTTAAAATACATATAAGAGAGTATTTCTGGAAAAGAAAAAAAAGGTTCATGTGAATCTAATCTGGAAACTGGAAAATGTACCCCGGTTAACTTTAATACAAAATCTACTTATTTTGGGGAGTTTGTGTGTATATAAAACAATAAAAATGTTATCAAGTTGGTTCAAAATGACATTGATAGCCTAAATATAAATTTTAATGATAATTTGGAAAGTTTTAAAATTATATGTTTTAAGTAGTAATAAAACTGAAATTTTTACTGTGTGACATGATCCTTGCCTCCCTGGAGCTTCAAAAAATAACCACCCATATTTTTTTTCAAGTTAACAGATCAACATTTAATATCCTTATAAATGTGAATACTTCTTAATTGCAGTTACTTGGGAAAGTCTTCAAAAATTACTTATTGTATATTTTAATCTTAGACCAAATTAAAGCTAATATATTCTTATGAAACTGAAAATAGTACAGTAATAAAATCATAGAGTCATTTAAACTATTTTTATCCACTCTTTTTTCCCAGTCTCACCATTAAAAAAATGTGAATTTATTATAAAAACTGGAGAAGATAACCTATGAAATTTTTATTAGCAACTGTCAAATCTATTTTAATTAAGATTTGAAATAATAATTTGAATACCTTTTCAAGTACATCAAGGCTATCACCAAACCAATTAGTAATAATAAATCAACTAAATTACTAAATATAATTATTTTCTTTGTATACTGCTAATATAAAAAATTAGAAAATGAACATAAATTTGAATATTGGTTTCAGTATTATATAGAATCTGAGATTGGTTCTGTATTTATTTATGTCTTAAACTTGAAGTGCCTATAGATATTTAAATATTTATGACCCAACTACTATATATTGTGCATATATACAAACACCATGAAAATGCTTAATTTCAATTTTAATGATTTAAAGTTCATGATAAACCTTGAACTATCTTGTGTAATGCAAATATTAACTTTGTGGAGATCAATATAAAAATATTTTAAGAAATTCATTCCTTTCTCCCACATTTTTGACTGGGAAAACCAAATATTTAAATTACTATCTGACATAGAAACTTCATTCACACAAGCCTTTTATCCCTTACAACCACTTTTGATGTCTCCATATTGTTTATATTTTACATCCAATGCAATTGAAAATCATGTCACTATCATTGAATTTATTTAACAAATAGCCATTAAATACCCACCATATTTCAGTCACTTGAATAATAGATAATAAGATTAAAAAAATAAAGTAATAAATATAATAATAAAAACTCAAATAGGTATAATTCTTACCCTTATAAGAATTACAATATATCTCATATCAAAGAAATAAATTACATAATTATAACTGCAAACTCTATTTTATGCTATAAAGAAAAGTTACAGTGATTTATAATACGGGAACATAATCTCCTCTGATATATTCAAGAAAACTTTCCTTGAAGAAATTATATTTGAGCTCAGATCTGAAGATAAGTTAGAGTGAGTCAGAAAACATGGAGAAAATCATTTTTGGCCCCGAAGCCCTGAGGACAAGGGAAAAACGTCAGTATGGGTCAGCACAGAGTGAGGAGCAAAACAGTATGAGGTGAGACAGAAGTTAGGAAAGGAGAGTCTCATAGAGCAGGAGATGTTTCAAGAGCACTCTAGCTGAAAAATACAGGTAAATTAGCAACAGATAAAAGTAGAAACAGGAAGAATAGTTAGGAGACAGCTGCAATAGTATGGGTGGAAAGGAATGATTACTTGGAGTAGGATATTGAGAACAGTAGAAATGGAGACATGACTAAAACTGAGAGATATTTAACAAGGAAGAATCCAAATTACTTGGATATAGGGAATAAAGAAAAAAAGAGAAATCAAGGATTATTTCCAGATTTCTGGTATGCCTAGTTGATGGACAGTGCTACCATGCTTTGAGACACAGGGATCTGAAGTAGGACCAGAACAAGTGGAATAAAATAGAAGGAGGATATGGCATAAAACATGAAAAAGAGATTCTTGTTCCCATTGTAACTGAAAAGTCATAGGAATGGGAAGAATAAGAGATACAAGAGAAGGAGAGGTTGAGATGGATAGATCCAATTCTTGCCCTTTTGAGGGTCTTTGCCTAGAGAAGGAAAGGTATATTAAAAAGATGAAAAAAAACAATAAGGGAAGGATACTTTGTCCTATATAAAATTTAGGATTTAAGGACATTTCCTATAATATGATATTAGCTTTTCCTTTCCTTCAGTTCTTACCCAAAAATCCTGCCCCTGAGTAAGCATGGAGAATAGCTCTATAGCAAGTGAACTTGGAATTTCAATGTGGTTAAAGAAAAATAAACCCTAATATTTAACTGTCTTAAACTTCTCCTCTTTCCTGTACTGCAGGAATAGGACTCTGAAGTTCTCATAGGCTCCTTGGGATGGGGTGCACGGTAAGCAGTGAGGATACTCCAAGGGCACTGGAGACGCTGAAGAGAGAACATGTTGGCAAGGGGCTAGGCAGTAGGTGTGGTGAAGCATTAGAGCAGCTTTTGTCACTAAGGAATGCTTCGAAGGCTGGGTTACCTGGACATAAAGACCAGGTTCTGACAAAGTTGAGAGGGGTGGGACCAGACCACACACTACACTGAAACCAAAATAGCAACAAGGTAAACACTCGCCAGGCAGGGCTGGATAAAGATGAAGATGGAGGAAGCAAAGATGGTCACAATGATTAACAACAGCAGTGAAGACTTTTCTCCACTAGTACAATGTCCTTTTCATCTGTCAGATGCCATCTTGGGTAAGAAAAGGAAGAAAAGTATAGAGAAAATTAAGCATTTTGTTTAAAGTGATTCTTTCTATTATTGTACTGAACTAAGATTATTTGATTTACTGAATAAGATTTTCCTTCTTCTGATGTTCGGGAGGTTCAAAATGAAGGTTAAATAAATTAAAGTCATAATAAAGAAGCCACTTTTTCTTTATACATCTGAGCATAGTTCAAGTAAATTTAAGCCTTTGTATTTAAATATGGAATAATATTGCATTGAAGATGATGGCAGGTAAATGCCACGAACACATCTCACATCTTTTAATGCCTTATTTCAATTGGACTTAATCTTTAATAGTGATGCTAAAGATACTTTAGTGACCTGTGGGGTGACCCTCATTGACACTGCAGAGAGAGAATTCTGATTTGAATTAGCATTGGTATGCACTTTGGTAGGTATTTATGTAAAGTGCCTAGAACCTGAGACACAAAGAGAGAATAAAATTATAATCTACTTAGTGAATCACTTCTTCAACATGGTTGATTTTAGCATCATTTAGGTCTAAGTTCCAGCCTTGCTGGTTGTAGAATTACATGCATTTTATGATTAAATTTATGGTTGAATTTTGAAAAAAAATGTAGAATAATATTTAAACATGTAAGAGGGAATTATTTTTTTACATGTAATTCTACTTCCAAGAGACATCTTGATTTCTTTCCATTGTTTCCACAACCATCTATATATGTAGATATTATTGGATCAAATGCATGATTTCTAAGTCAAAAGTGCAATCAGAAGCAGATTATTTTTTCCAAAATCCCTGAGCCCTTACAATAAACCCACAGCCTATTGTTGAAACATACAAGCTTTATTGACAGTTTTCTTTTTTTTTTTTTCTGAGACCTGTTAGGGAAGAAAAAGAAGATTGCTAGTTTACAGACTGAATGTTTGTGTCACCCTAAAATTCATATCTTTAAACCTTAACCTTGATGTGATAATATTTGGAGGTGATATCTTTGGGAGGTCATTAGGTTTTGATGAGGTCATGAAGACAGGGCCCTCATGATAACATTAGGATCCTTATAAGGACAGGAAGAGAATAGAACTTCCTCTATCTCTTCACCTCATGAGCAAGAACACAGCTAGAAGGTGGCTGTTTGCAAGCCAGGAAGAGCATGATCATTAAGAACTCAACCACATTGGCACCTGGTATTAAACTATCCAGCCTCCAAAACTTTAAGAAATAAATGTCTGTTGTGTAAGACTCCCAGTCTATAGTATTTTGTTATAGTAGCCCAGACTGACTAAATATCTCATTGAGTAAGATAGTTAACAATGACAATCTCTTCTCTTCCAGTCTATTTTACTAATAGTACAGAAATGTAGGAAACCTCACAATTATTAATTCTTGTTTGACCAATAGAGGAGCTACACTTGTATAAGCAGGTCTAGGTATGGAAATGATGTCTTCAGTGCGGTGACCAGTGAAGATCATTTTGCTTTCTACTGTTACAGAAAGTTAGTCATGGGACCTTTCATTTTATGAGAACAGCTAGGTTTCATTCTTATACTGAGAAAGAGGTTGAGGGAAACAGGAAATAGACTCCTTGAACACATCAAAAGTTGTCTAGGAGCTGTAGATGCCAGAACAAAACTGATAAGCCAGGCCTCCTAGAACATAAAGCTAAAAGTCAATAAACACATTTGCATTCATAAACTTCAACTGGTCTTTAAAATCAACTGGTTAAAGTGTAATCATGTTCACAGCAGATCTACCTAAACCAATTTAATAGCTAAGTTGTCAGGGCTTGAACTTTTATTTTTTTAAGTATATTTTATTGATTATGTTGTTACAGTAGTTCCAATTTTTTCCCCTTTGATCCCCTCTGCCCAGTATCCCCATTTCCTCCAGCAATCCCATCCCCTTTAGTTCACGTCCACGGGTTGTGTATATAAGTTCTTTGGCTTCACCCATTCCTATATTATTAACTTCCCCTGGTCTATTATGCTTTTAATCTCTTCACCATTTCCCCATTTCTCGCCGTTTCCCCACCCAGTTGATAACCCTCCCAATTATCCCCATACCTATGATTCTGTCCCTATTCTGGTTTGCTTCATTGAATTTTTTAATTTTTTTTTAGTTTCAGTTGTTGATAGTTGTGACTTTGTTGTCATTTTAGTGTTCATAGTTTTGTTCTTTTTCTTAATAAGTTCCTTTGACATTTCATATAATAATGGCTTGGTGATGATGAACTCTTTTAGATTTACCTTGTCCAGGTAGCAATCCATCTGCCCTTCCACTCTAAATGATAGCTTTGCTGGATAGAGAAATCTTGGTTGTAGGTCCTTGCTTTTCGTAACATTGATTACTGCTTGCCAATCCCTTCTTGCCTGCAAAGTATCTTTTCAGAAATCAGCTGATAGTCTCATAGGCTCCCCTTTGTAGGCAACTCTCCACTTCTCTCTTGCTGCTTTTAGAATTCTCTCTTTATCTTTCACCTTTGGCTTTTTAATCATGATGTGTCTTGGTGTGGTTCCCTATGGGTCCAGCTCACCCGGGACTCTCCATGCATCTTGGATTTGTATGTCTATTTCCTTCACAAAATTTGGGAAGTTTTTATCCATTATTTTTTCACATAATTTTTCAATTTCTTGCTCTTCCTCTTCTCCTTCTGGCACCCCATGATTTGGATGTTGGCATGTTTAAAGTTGTTACAGAGGTTCTCAAGCTTGTCACAGAGGTTCCCAAGTTTTTCCTCATTTTTTTTCAATTCTTGTTTCCTTATTCTGTACTGGTTAACTGCTTTTTTCTCCTTATGTTCCAAATCATTGATTTGAACCCCAGTTTCCTTCCCTTCACTATTGGTTTTGTGTGGATTTTTCTTCATTTCACTTAGCATAGCCCTCACTTCTTCTCTTACGCATTTGTCATCCTCAAGCATATCTGTCAAGCCTGTGAGCATCTTTATAACCAGTGTTTTGAATTCTACTTCTATTAGGTTGGTTATTTCCTCAACTGTTAGGTTGGCTATCTCCTCATCATTTAGTTCTTCCACTGGAACCTTGATCCATTCCCTCTTTTGGGTCATACTTCTCTGTCTCCTCATCTTAACAGGCTCCTGTGTTTGTTTGCCTCTGTGTCTTAGGTAGAGCCATTGCTTCTGTTACATTGTAAGGGGTGGAGCCTTAGGCATTCATCAGTACAGAGCAACCTGTTTCACTATGTTGTGGCACTGTATATAGGGGAGGGGTCTGAGAGGGAACAATGCCGCCTGCCCAGCACTCACCCCTTTTCCAGGGACTTCTCCCACTTCTGTATGGGACTGGTGCCTCTCTAGTTATTGCCCTGGCTGTTGTTCCCAGAGTGGATGGGTCTGCAGATGTTCTGGGACTATGGGGGCCCTTTAAGCAAGTGGACACTGCTGAGAGACCAGCAGTTTCTGCCTCCACCTCAATCCCCACTGTTTTGCACAGTCAGAAGCAATGAGGCTTGATTTTCCCTGGTGCTGGTACTGTGAGCTGCACAATCTGGTGAGGAGCTGGGAATGCTTCCCAGGTGTCCCTCCTGAATTTTTAAAATGTGTAAATGTGCTTTCTGAGGGTCTGCTGCTGCTGCCGCCACTGCTGCTACCACACTGCATCCTCTCTGCCCCAACTCTGCCCCTCCTACCTGTCTGGATGAGTATTTCCTCTTTATATCTTAGTTTGTTGAACTTCCATGCCATTTGATTTTCTGGAACTTCTAGTTGTTTCTAGTTTTGAGTTAGTTGTATTCCTTCTTAGTTGTGAAGGGAGCTGCAGCATGTCTGTCTATGCCTCCATCTTGGCCGGAGTCTAGGCTTGGACTTCTTTAATTGGCTATCTAGTTATTAAAATTTTGCATTATGATGTTTGCCTAAGGAACCCCTAAGTCTTTGAGAAAAAGATTTGTTAGAGTCAACCATAACTAAGAAAACATAGGCAAATAGAAATATGTGAATGCATTAAAAATAGGAAAATTTTTATAATTTTTGAACTTTATTTTGTGAACATTCTCATGTCCATGAAATTTCTTCAAATATTCCTGTGGTTCGTTATTAAATATTACATCACACTGTTATATTTTAAAGTCTCATTTTTGGATATATAAGCTAATTTCAATTATTTTATATTACAGATAATTACATATAAATGCATATTTAAAGCATATGCATTATAAATACTTAAAATATTATCTTATATGTTATAGTTTTTACTAGGCAGTTTTTAGCATATATCATTGTCAATGTCAGATTATTTTTATAATATAGATTTCAAAATGTAGAGATTTTAGTCAAATATATGTGAGTTTTAAAGTTTTTCAAACCTAGATCTAAATTGTGGGAATTTTGAGCCATTTTTGTTCCTGTTATTTCCAATAGCAGTGTCCACTTAATTATTCTTTATTTTCGGTATTTCTGTTACAAAATTTTATTAAGTATAATTTGGAGTTTGAAACACTGGAACTGTATTAGATATTATATGGTATCATGTGCTCCATTAGATGTAGTATCATTATAGTCCCAAGAATGCTAGACTGCTACGGGTTCCAAACAGAAGTATATAGGGTACTACAACAACATCTGGTGGGCCTGAAAGGAGCCAAGGAAGCAAGAAACCACTGTGAAATCCAAGGTCATGAAGATGTATCCATGACCGATGGGCTCTCAAACTTCTAGTAGTGTTGGTGAAGTAAGTATCTGCCATGTGTGCCTCCTCCAACAACCATGTCACAATTACAACTAAATGATAGAACAATGACCCTTGAGAACCACCTGATTACTAGCTGAACATAACTCCTATTACTACAAATATAGAAAAGCCACATCAAGACTGTTAGGAGGGATAGAGACATGCAAGGGGCTAACCCCACACCTATATGTAGCATTTGAGAGTTGGAAGGGATCTCTCAGCTGTGGAGTTCCCACATGAAGAGAAAGGGTCCAGCCCCACACCATGGTCCTCAGTCTTGACCACTAGTGCTGAGAGGAGGAGTCTCCACATCATCTGAGTGTGAAAATCAGTAGGAATTCTGTCCAGGTCTCTTCTGGAGACCCAGGAATTCTGTTAAAGGGTCTGAACACAGACTCACTCATTTACAAACACTTATCCTAAGTGAAGGGACAGTAGTTGGAAAAATACCAAGGACATATGAGGATGGACTGAATTGTCTGGTTTTAAGGCAAGGGCTGGAAGGGCCATTCTGTCTAGGGCAGAGTTACTGGCAAGAGCCATTTGTAGTTACTTGGTTGGACATACTGGCAGGGACTGTTTGTTCTTTAGTTGAGCCTTCCACAAACACAGTCTATAGGTGCTACATGTAAGTCTCAATAAAACTGACTAAAAATGATTATTCCACCCTGGTACTTCTCTGAGAAGCCACCCTATTGCACAGGCTTGAACCTCTTTCAGTGGCTCTTCCCTACAAATTGCCAACCACATCTCACACTAGAGAATTTCCTAAAATTTCTCAAAGATCCACAAACCCCAAGCAAACAGAAACTGGCCTTAGCATGTCTTGTACTTCTTGCTAAGTGACCCAAGGCTGGCACTGGTGACAAGCAGCCTTTGTATTCAGCTTAAACTCTTACAGGTACCTCCATCCCAGCACAGGTGACAACAATTTTGAAGCTCCAAGCAGGTGGACTTGAGCTGGGCACAGGCAGAAGATGACCATCATCTATACCCAGAGGCCCTTCCACCCAGCTACCAGTTTCAGATAACATGAGGGCACCACCCAATTACCTTCACAAAGGACACACACAAAGGGTGGGCTCAGCAGGCACAACTAAACTAAATCCTGTTCCATGCAGTCATTGCCTTCATAATGGCTGTCCACTATAATCATTGTCATCCTCAGAGCTAGGCAGGTGGAGGGTCAATTCCTTCCATTGATGTCACAACAGCAATCAATGCTCTACTTCAACAGGAGGGCACATGCAACTCAAATAAAAGATACCCCTAAAACATCCAGCTCAATTAACTAGGGAGAGTACACTTCTAGGCACCACAGAATACTTATTACTAAAAACCATCTGCCAAGACCAGGAGACATAGCAGATCTACCTAATATATAGAAAGACACACAAAGAGTAATCAAAAATGAGGAGACAAAGAAACATGTCCCAAATGAAAGAGAGAGAAAAAAAAAAAAAACTCCAGAAAAAAAAACAACAAAATAGAGATACGCAATCAACCAAATAGAGAGTTCAAAACAATGTTTATTAAGATGCTTGATGAAATTATGGGAAGAAGATGTGAATTCAATGAGAAGTTCGACAAGGAGATAGAAATCATAATGATAAAGATAGAAAATACAAAAAATAACTTCAGAAATTAGAAATATAATAACTAAATTAAACACATATTGACAGCATCAACAGTAGATTAAATAAAGTAGAGGACTGAACCAATGATCTGAAAGAAAACACCAAGCATGAACAGCAAAAAGAAATATGAAGAAAAAAAATGAGAACAGTTTAAGGGACCTCTAGGACAATATCAAGTGTAAGAACATTCACATCATAGGGATAATGGAAGGAGAACAGATTGAAAATTATTTAGATGAATAATGATAGAAAATATCCCTAACCTGGAGAAAGAAATAAATACACAATCCAGGAAGCACAGAGAGTATGAAACAAAATGAACTCCCAAAAGCCCACATGAAAACACATCATAATTAAAATGCCAAAATTAAAGACAAGAAGAGAATATTAAAAGCAGGAAGAGAAAAACACTGAACTACAAGGGAGCTCCCATAAGACTGTCAGCTGATTTTGAAACAGAAACTTTTTAGGCCAGATGGAATTCAAAAAATATTCAAAGTGATGATAACTAGGATTACATTTAGAAACAAGAGAAGATAAAAAGTTTCACAGACAAGGAAATGCTAAAAGAATTGACCACCACCAAACCAATATTGCAAGAAGTGTTAAAGGAACTACATTAAGAAGAAGAAGAAAAAAATATATATATATATGAATCATAAAATGACAAGAAATACATATCTATTAACAATTACTTTAAATGCAAATGGATAATTTGCTTCAATCAAAAGTCATAGGGTGATTGAATGGATAAGAAAATGAAACCCATGCATATGTTGCATAATTTAACCCACACAAACTAAAAGTAAGAGATGGAAAAAGATATTTCATGTAAATGGAAACAAAAATAATCTGGGGTAACAATACTTATATCAGAAAAAATATACATGAAAACAAAAGCTATAACAAAAGATATTCCATAATGATAAGCAGATCAATACAAAAGAGGATATAACACTTGTAAATATTTATGTACCCAAAGTAGGAGCACCTAAATATATAAAGCAAATGTTGATGGACATAAAAAAGCAGATCAACAGTAATACAGTCATAGTAGGGGACTTTAACATCCCATTGATGTCAAAGGATAGATCATTCAGACAGAAAACCAACAAGGATACAGCAGGCTTAAATGACACATTAACCCAGATTAATTTAATTGCTACTTTATAATATTTCACCCCAAAGCAAGAAATAATAACTTTTCAAACACTCATGGAGCATTTTATGATGAAGTACATGTTAGACCACAAACAAATTTTAAAAACTTATAGATATTGAAATTGTATAATGCATCTCTAAAATCACAATGGTATAAAACTGGAAATCACTTACAAGAAGAAAACTGCAAAACACACAGACATATGGAGTTTAAATAACATGCTATTAAACAATGAGTGGATTAACAACAAGATTAAGGAAGAAGTCAAAAGATACTTGAGACAAATAAAAAACACACAGACCCCAAATCTATGAGACAGAGCTAAAGCAGTTCTAAGAAAAAAATTAATAGGAATATAGGCCTACCTCAAGGAATAAGAAGAATATCAAATAAGTAATCTAACATTACATGTAAAGGAAATGGGAAAATTACAAACAAAACCCAAGTATGTAGAAGGAAATAAATAATAAAGATCACAGCTGAAGTAAACGAAGTAAAGGTTAAAAAACAATTTAAAAATCAATGAGACCAAAAGCTGCCATTGAAAAGACAAAACAGTCTGATAATCCTTTAATCAGACTCATCAAGAAAAAAAAGACAGAAAACCCTGCAAAATAAAATTACTAATGAAAGCAGAAGTGAAAACTGATATCACAGAAGCACAAAGGATTAAAAAAATAGTCTGAACAATCATCTGTAAATAAATTGGACAATGTGAGAATAATGGATAAATCCCTAAAGACATACTATCATCTATGAGTGAATCAGGAAGAAACAAAAATATAAACAAACCAGTAGCCACTAACAAAATCAAGTCTGTAATAAAAAAAAACTCCCAACAAATAAAATCATGGACCAGATAGTTGGACAAGTAAATTTTATCAAACATTCAAAGAAAAGTTAATACCTGTCCTTCTCAAAACACACTACTCTGAAAACTTCAAGAGGAGGGAAGGTTTTCAAGCTCATTTTATAAGGCCAACATTAGCTTGATTTTATAACAAGATAAAGAAATTTCAAAAAAGAAGATTCTAGGCCAATATTGCTGATTAACATAAAAGTAAAAATCTTTAAAAATTATTAGCAAACTGAATTCAGCAATACATTAAAAAGGTCATATACTATGATCAAGTGGGACTTATTCCTGGAACGCAAAATTGGTTTAATATCCACAAATCAATTAACATCATATACTATATAAACAAAATGAAGGATAAAACATGTGATTATATCAATAGATGCAGAAAAAGGATTTGACAAAATCCAGTGTCCATTTATTAGAAAACTACTCTGACTCTCAAAAAACTGGGAATAAAGCAAACATACCTCATCATAATAAAGGCCATATATGACAAGTGTATAGCTAACATTATACTCAATAGTGAAAGAAAAATTATTTTCTTTAAGGTCAGGAACAAGATAAGGATGTCACTTTCACTACCTCTACTTACTACTTCTAGTATTGAAAGTTCTAGCCACAGCAATCAGACAAGAAAAAGAAATAAAAGGCATCCAAATTGAAAAAGAAATGAAACTGTAATTATTGAAGATGACATGATACTATATATAGAAAACCCTAAAGATTCTGTCAAAAAACTCCTGGAGCTAATCTATATGATAAGAGGTTAGTATCCAAACACAAGGTTGGACAAAAGTAGGTTTATAGTTGTTTGTATGGAAAATAATACAATAATTAATAAATAATAATATAAGAATAAACTCTGTGTTCTGCATACTCAAAACCGCAAAACTACTTTTGCTCCACCCCATATATATATAGAACTCACACAGTTTAACACACAGAGAAAACAAACAATTCAATTAAATAAATGGGCAGAAGACCAGAAGAGACATTTCTTCAAAGAGGATACACAGATGGCCATTAGACATATGAAAAGATGTTCAACATCAGTAATCATCATGAAAATGAGAATTAAAACTACAATGAGATATTAATTCACACCTGTCAGAACTGCTACAACCAATAAATCAACAAAAGACAAGTGTGGGCAAAGATGTGGAGAAGGGAACACTTGTGCATTGTTGGTGGGACTGCAAGTTGATGTAACCTCTATGGAAAGCAGTATAAAGTCTCTTCAGGAAATTAAAAATAAAATAACCATGTGACCCAGCAATCCCACTTCTGGGTATTTATCCAAACACATCCAATATACTATGCTGCATCCCTATGCTTGTTGAAACATTGTTTACAGTTGCCAATATATGGAATCAACCTAAGTGCTTATCAACACATGGGCGAATAAACAAGCAGTGGTCATATAGGCAATCGAATATTTCTTGGCCATATAAAAGAGTGAAACCTTACCATTTGAGACAATATGGACCTAGTTGGTACTATGTTAAGTGAAATAAGTCAGAGAAGAACACATGCCATATGATTTTCCTTTTATTTGGAACCTAAAATATGAAATAAAGGAAAAAATAAAACAGTAACAAACTCATATACGGAGAACAAACTAATGGATGCCAGATGGGGGAGGGGTGGCTGGCTGGGTATAAAAGGTGAAGGAATTGAGAAGTATAAATTGCCAGTTATAAAAGCAGTCACAGGGATGTAATGTATAGCATAGGGAATATAGTCAATAACATTGTAAAACTATGTATGGTACTAGGTGAGTACTAGATATCTGGGGGATCACTTTGTAAATTATAGAACGTCTAACCTCTATGCTGAACACCTGAGACTAATATAATATGAAATATGAAATGTAACTGAAGAATTTCAAAACATTTTAAATGCCGTATCATTAGATAAAAAGTACAATGCATAACAAATAACCAAATTCATTTAGTATGCTATTTTAGTTATTTAAATATTCCAAATTGAATTAAATTGACAAAGTTTAAGAAAATAACTTAAAGTAAGATGGGATAAGTTTGACCTATTGAAGAAAGCATGATTAAAGTTTTAATCTCCAGTAGTTTGAGATTAAAACAATTTACATTCATTAACTCATAGACTAATGTAAGACTTTTGAATTTTAACATGAGTGATTTGTAAAAATGTATATAATTTAAAATAAAAATTATAGATAAATAACTGACCTTTATTCTAGTTTATGCTATGCAATTTTCTTTTTGGACATTATTTAGTCCATTCACAAAGTATTATTTCAGAGTAACATTTAAATATATTTAAATAAGTGCTACTCCACATTATTCCACAGCTACATGAACAAAAAGTTGAAATAAGGATCAAGTGTAGCCATTTCGACTAAAATAATTCATGACATCACCGTATTTTATGTTCTAATTAGAAGCTACCCTGGATTTGGATAAAAGTTCAAAAATAAAATATTGCTGAAGTTGATTAACTACAGCAGTGTCCTGGAGACAAGATATTTTATTCCTTTTGTTCAGCAGGTGTGTGCATGTCTAGGCAAGTGTAAGACAATTTAGTGATAATTGTGTTTGATTAGATTTATATAATATGCATTTTTACTTTATAAAGACAAATTTGATGTATGTTAATTGAATACCTATTTCTAAAAACTTCTGAGCCTTTATTTTGTGATATCTGCTCATTAATAGTCATGGTTTTGAATAAGAAAACAAGCTATTTTCCTGAAAATGTGCATATATCATTTTAAAATGTGTTCTCTATCTCACTAGTGATAAATAATATTTTGCTTTAATAGAATCAATGCATTTTTCACTTTATTGTTAGTAGGAAATTATTTCTATGTCCACTTTGGATGAGAAATACCAATTTGATAACTGTATATTTACATTTGTTCATAAACTAAGAAAAATGGTTATTTTGAAATAATAATAATTTCAGGTAACAGAAGCAGGCATTGTTTTAAGGGTTTCACTTATAATAATGCAGTTAATATTTACAGAAAATCAGTTCTTCTAACTACATTTAATAACTAAGAAAATGAGTCCACAAAGAGGCTGAGTTTCTTGACAAGAGTACATAGCTATGAAAGAGTCCAGTTGCAATGTTAACCCAGGGTCTTAACCATATTCTCTTAAGTTTAAAACCTCAGGTACCTAGGCAGGCACCTTTCTGTATATTTTTACCCTTGTCAGCTCTGTCACCAGTACTTTTATTTGCACCTCCTCAATATCTCTCTCATTTATGGCAATGCTATATTTTGTGCTCTAAGCTGTCATCGCATTTTTGCTTTGATATTTGCAAAACATCTTCAGTACCTTCAACTTCAATTGCTTTTATATGCAGATATCAGTATAACTGTCCTGAATTGTCCTCATAATCAAAGCACTCAACAAACTAGAAATAGAAGGAACCTACTCAAACTGATAAATTGGTGAGTGGTATGATATATAAATTATATCTCAATAAAGCCTATAAGTAAATTAAAAATTACCCTTCTTGAAGTACTCCCTTCTCAGTATCCTTCATGGTCTACAAATTTAAGTCAAAACACCTGTGCATAAACTGCAAGCTCTTGTGATCATTTTGTTTCTTTCTGGGTGTATTCATGGTGCATAAACACTAAGTATTGCTGTTGCTCATCTGTGTCACGTATTTTTTCCCTTTCTCTACCCAAGAGATAACTATCTCTCCATCATCCTGTGCAAATCTTTCCTAACTTTTAGTCCCATCTCCTATGCCATCTGAAAGAGATGACTCTCTTGTTCTACTACCCAAGTGTTTTCTCTTTCCTCTATCTTCATAACAAAGTACCTCTCTCTCTCAGCACTGGCCACTTTCTGTTTTCTAGCATGGTTGAATCAACTTTACACAAATGCCTTGAGGTCAGGTTCCCTGTGTAATTTATTTATTTTTGTATGCCCCCCCCCCCAAAAAAAAAACAACTTATAAAATGGTATGCATGTGCTTATTGTGCAATAAACATTTTAAATGTGTTAATTATTTATTCAAAAACACAAAAGCAGCAAAAATGAATAAATGGAAATAGTAAACAGAAGAGCCAATAAAAATGAATCTCACTTTCTCTCTAAGCTTTTAAAACAGGTTTCCTGGCTTATATCTTCAGGGTTCTTAGTTGCAAATAATAGAATCTACTGTGATTAGTTTAGACAGAAAAGGAATTTTAAAAAGTAGATTATCTCCCAGAATCTCCAAATGGGCCAGAGAGCCACATTCATTAGCTCTCTTGTCAGAACCAAAGCCCAGGCATAGTAGATGTTTATGTAGAGAAAACATTTTCCCTGCTAGT
Source organism: Furipterus horrens (assembly GCF_987537825.1). Classification (NCBI taxonomy): domain Eukaryota; kingdom Metazoa; phylum Chordata; class Mammalia; order Chiroptera; family Furipteridae; genus Furipterus; species Furipterus horrens. Next base: position 58,353,387 of record NW_028327171.1, read on the forward strand.
TTCTCAACATTTATGAGAGTCAAGACTAGATCACAAAACTCTGTTAATGTCACTCCCTGAAGAACTGGACACAAATCTTAGTTAAATTTTACAGAATTAATATGTATAGTTTCCTAACACCTACTGTGAATAATCCTCCTTTCAGAATCCATTGCTTGTGAAAAGCCAAATATGTTTAGCAAGGCATAAAACAGCAACAGTCATTCATCAGTGGTCACTGAGTCACATTTAAGCATAACTTTAAAGGTGTCATAGACCTTATATTTATTGTTCTGAAAAAATATCAATCTCATGAAGAGTGAAGTGCTGAAGGTTGAAGGCTTGTAATTACCCACTGGCTAGGTATACTGTCATTAAGCATGATGAAGTCATCTCTGGGTTTCCATGTCAGTGCACATTGCCCACCTTACAAGATAATACTGCACAGAAATGAGAATTCAACCTTCATGTCTTTATAGGCCCCACCATTCACTCAACCAGACTAAGCATGCTGAGCTATGCAGGGGTTTCAGTGCTAACTTTATAAGGAGTGGACTAAGATGATGACAGTTCAAGTTAAAGATGAGTACAGTGGACTCTAAGGAATGTCCCTTGGTGGTCATTAAGTGAGGCCAAAAATAGTGTGACAGGATGACATTCGGGAGAAGGAACCAAAGTATTCAAGTTTAATATCACCAGTCTTAGAAAAGGTTCCTATTTAGCTATTTCCTTTCATGAGTATCATACATAATTTTGTACAATTACTCACTGCAATAAAACAATTCAAATGAAGAGTCTGGTCTTACTTAAAAGTGTAAAACGGAAAACCCCACCAAAACTTAGAAACTGTAAAGCCTAAGCATGGTGGAAATGGCATTGGGTAAATTAACTGACCTGTCTTGGGCCTTGGTTTCTTCAATGCTAAATAGAGAAACTATGCAATGCACCACATGGTTGCTGTGAAGACTAAATTAAATGAAATATATTTAAAGGCTCTAAGAGAGTGCCTGGCTCATAGTAGGCAATACATAATTGGTGGCTATAATTATGTACCTTAAGCATAACATCTTTCAAATTATTATATTTGTCATTGTATTTTTTCCCTATGTACTAATTTTCTATACGTTATCTACAGAAATAACACAGACACTGTGCTCAGCACTTAACAGGTGGGAAAACTCAGACAAAATGAAGGTTTAACCAAGAGGAGTAAGAATGACAGGGCTACATTTTTGTTATAATTCCACTGTTTCTACTAATGGTGATAGGGTGGCATACAGAGAGGATAAAAGGAGTCAAACGTCAAACGGTAACTAACATAAGAGATAAAAAGACGGGATAAAAGAGGATAAGCTAATTTTAATCTACAAATCTCTTAGATACATTATTTTTCTTTGTAAAATCATAGATTTTCTGAGTATAAAATGTACCCATTTCTAGCTACACATGGTATGCCTTTATCAAATAAGATTAAAGTATTTCTTAATCTTTTAAAACCTGTTTATGATAATGACAATATGTGACAGGAATGTTAGTTGTTTCCATATCCATTTTCATATTTTTATGCAATAGATTTTTTTTGCCCACCACAGAGAAATACTTCATATTCCATCTTCGCCTGAAGTTAATTAAGTATAACTATGTGATAAAGTTCTGGCTAATGAAATAGACCAGACAATGTGTATGTAATCTCTGGGCAGTGTTTCTGAGGATAGGGAGCCAGCATTCCATCCTCCATTTTACTTATTTGGCTGACTAGACTGTGGATATGTCAATAAGGACCTGGAACAGTCTTCTTGGACCATAAGTTAGAAGCTTCCTGTTGAGGACAGCAGAACAACAGAACAAAAGTAGCCTATACCTGACTGGTGTGGCTCAGTGGGCTGGAGTGTCCTCGCTAGACCAAAAGGTCATGTGTTTGATTCCCCATCAAGGCATATACCCAGGTTGTGGGTTCAATCCCCAGTTGAGCACAAATGAGAAGGCAACCATTTGATGTTTCTCTCTCTCTCTCTCTCTCTTTCAGTAATAAAAAAATGTTCTCAGGTGAAGATAATTTTTAAAAGCATTTAATGGCAATAATTTAAATGTCTTAGCTATATAATGTTACAGCTATATTACTTGTTATAGGAATTTAATTTTTAAAAATTCAAGAATATAGATATTTATAGAAATGTATTCATTTGAAAACCCAGTTTTAGAGTGATATGCTTTCCATGACCCAGTTTTTGCTTAGAATATACATTTATATGTTTACATGTGCTTGGATGCATTATCTGCATTCAATAAATTATGGAAATATACACCTCTCAATAATGTCTTATGGGAAAACAAAGATGATGAGGAAAGAATTTGACTTTTTCTTTATATACTGCTGCATTAATTAAATTTTTTGATGGGAATTGAAAACTTTTGTAATCCATATAAAATTTAACAATTTCATATAATCACATCGAAAACAGCAACAAAATATCTACAATTTGGGTATAAATGCAATGAAATACATTTAATTATTTAAATTTGTCATTAGCTTTTATTAAGTTAAAATGCATCTAAATGAAACAAGCTAGCAAAATCTAAACATGACACCAAAGCAATAATGAGTAACCTAATGAGGAATACTTCATATACAAAAGATTAAAAGTAAGACTAGTGTAGGTCATTGGCAAGGTCGACTGACAAACATTAAGTCAGAGAGAATATATAGCTGCTGTGTTCCTCACTATAAAAAGTTCAAAAAAGCAACCACACAGTGAAAAAAAAAGAAAAAAGAAAAAAAAAGTGCAAAAAAAGAAGAAGGTGGGGGGTGGAGACAAAAGGAAAGGAGATTAGAAAAAGAAGAAAGAGCAGATTGAAAAGGGGAAGTAGGAAGACTTCCAGCCAAGATGGAGGCCTAGACTGACAAGCTCCATCTCCCTCTACAACTAAGAAGGAATACAGCTACCGTAAATACAGAAATAACCAGAAGTTCCAGAAAATAAATGGAAGTCCCACATATAAAGTTATAAAGAGCTCAGGCCAAGATGGAGGCTTAGACTGACATTCTCTGTCTCCCTCTATGACTAAGTAGAAATACAACTACCTCAAAACCAAAGATAACCAGAAATTCCAGAAAATAAAACTACATGGAAACCCAATGTATGAAGTTATAAACCAGTGGTGCGCATCTGGACAGGTAGGAGGGCAAAATTGGAATTGGGATGGAAAGGTCGGGCTGTGCTGTTTGTGGTAGCAGCAGGGATAGTGGTGGGGCTGCAATAAATGCCAGGGGAGCAATCCCGACTGCAGTTGAGACCTGGTAGCTCATGATTTCAATGCTGGGAAAGGCAGAACCACCACTGGCTTGGATGATGAGGCTATGGGGAAGGAGCCTACCAGTCTCTCAGTGGAGAGTAATGGCAGGAATCCAACTTGGACCTCCGCCCCTGAGGTGGATGTGCCTCACACATCCTAGGCTCGGTTGGAAGTTGCTCTGTCCAGCAGAGGCTTTGTGACCACAGTGGACAAACTTTTATCCAGGACATTTCATTATGTCTGGAGGAAGGAAGGTGACTGCCTCTCTAGTGGAGAACAGTGATTAGACCTTCTTCCCTCATGCCTTTTATTGAGGAGGATACACTTGAGAGATACAAGGTCAAGATTCATGAACCATCAATAGTTTGGAGGCACTAGGATTACAGTTGACAGTAACAGATTACATGCACTAGTACAGAGTACAGTGACCAGTCTGTGACAAGGTCTATCAAACATCTTGATGCCACACTGGCAGTAGGTGCAAGGTTTCATACATTTCTTGCTAGAAATTGTTTATATTATATTAAAAGATAAGCAGAGCAAGTTCTAAAGCATAATAAGCATTCTTTAAATCCAATTCCCATGGGAACCCTCTGAGTGGCTTTTGGTTATGTCTCCTGCACAGCCTTATGTTAAGACTTAAAGACAAGCCAGCTGGGGTGCCAGCAGCAGTCATGCTCAGGTCGGGGCTACAATTCCCTAAACCACAAGAAGCGGTTCCCTACACGCCCTCACATAAAGCGCCACAGAGCGGTGAAAAAGGTCGCCAGTCGCCAGGTAGTGACAAGTGCATAGGGCACTGCCCCCTACATCCCACCCAGGAAACAAAAGTAAACAGAAAACTGACAGGATGAAATAGACCATGATTGAAATGCCAATGATGAAGCTCACCAGGCAGCAGATGAGGGACCTAACCAATGAGCAAATAAGAAATCTTTCTGAGGCTCACTTCAGAGCTATAGTCATAAGGTGGCTTACATAATTAACAAAAGTTTTGGAACAACACAGGGAAGGAATGAAAGCTAGTCACATTGAAACAAACAAAAACACATACAAGTGGTGAGGAAATGAAAACCAGAGAACAAATCAACAAATAGGGAAGGAAAAAACAGTCAACCAGTGCAGAAAGAGGAAACAAAAAAGGAGAAACATGAGAAGAGGCTCAGAAACCTCTGGGACAGCTATAAGCGAACGAATATTTGAATAATAGGATTGCCAGGGGGTGAAGAAAAAGAACTAGAAATTGAAAAATTATGTAAAAAAGTAATGAAGCAGAACTTCCCGAACTTGGGTAAGGAAATAGACTTACAGGTCCAGGAAGGACAGAGAGTTCCAGAAAAACTGGACCCAGGGAGAACCACTCTAAGACACATTATAATCAAATTGTCAAAAATTAAAGATAGAATCTTAAAAGCAGCAAGAGAAAAGAAAAGAATCATGTACAAAGGGGTCCCAATTAGACTATTAGCTGATTTCTCAAAGGAGACCCTGCAGGCAAGAAGGGACTGGCAAGAAATATTCAAAATAATGAAAATCAAAAACCTACAGCCACGAATACTCTATCCAGCAAAGTTGTCATTCAGAATAGAAGGGCAGAGAAAGTGCTTCCAGGACAAAGTAAAACTGAAAGAGTTCATTAGATCCAAACCACTATTATATAAGATGTTAATAGGACTGGTTTAGAAGAAGGAGGATCAAAACTATGAACATTAAAATGAAAACTGCATCACAACCAACAACAGAAGCTAGGGAACCAAAACAAAGGCAAACTAAGTAGGCAACGAGAGGAGAAAAAGAACTATAGGTATGGGGAAAATATTGGGGGGAGGCCAGCGGGAGGGAGAAGGGGGAAAGGGAGGGAGATGGTACAGAAATTAAAAAGCATAGTAGGAGAGAATGGAGTAGACAGGAAGAAGTTGAGAAGAACTATATACACAACCAATTGACATGGACTAAAAGGGGGGACAACTGGAGGCAGGGGGGTCACTGGGTGTAGGGGAGCAGAGGGAAAAGAAATTTGGAAAACTGTAATAGTATAATCAATAGAAGATATTTTAAAAAATGATAGTTGAACCTACACTATCCTTTTTGAATCTGGAACTTTTCATTCTGACTATTGCAAAAATAAATTTGCAGGCTGTTACAGCCATGAATGATAACAGTAAATGTTAATTCTTAAAATACGATGGGCACTCAATGGGAACTTAATAAATATTGTGGAATGGAAAAAAAAAAAAGAAGTGGTGCTTGTCCAGACAGGTAGGAGGGGCAAAGCCAGGGCAGAGACGTCAAGCTGTGCTGGTGATGGCAGCAGTGGTGACAGCGGTGAGACAGCAGTAAGCACAGACACCCATATTTACGGGAGACAAGAAACACCTGGGGATCACCCGTGGCTGCAGACCAGATCCATCAGCTTGCGATTCCAATGCTGAGGAAGGCAGATCCCCATTGCCTTGGACTGTGAGGCCCAGAGAGGATAAGGGTGGAGGAAAAGGCTCCTGGTCTCCCAGCGGAGAGTGAATGGCAGGAATCCATCTTGGACCCCCACCTTCACAAAAAATGCCACAGCGTGGTGAGAAGGGTCGCCTGGCAGAGCCCCTATAGCATAGGAGGTGTGACAGCCCCGCCCAGGAAGTAAAGGTAACACAAACTGTCAGGATGGCATAGATCATGATAGAGGTCCTGGTGACGCAGCTGATCAGACAGCAAATATCTAATATAATGAAGCAGCAGAGAGGAAATCTTTCTGAGGTACAGTTCAGAGCTTTGCTTATAAAAGTGCTTACAGACCTGACAGCAGATCTTAAACAAGACAGGGAAGGAATGAAGGCTAGTCCTGCTGAAATGAACAAAAACACATACAAAACTAATGGTGAGGGGAAGAAAACCAAGGATCAAATCAACAATTCAGAACACAGGGAAGGAACAAACGGTCAACCAGTGCAGAAAGAGGAAACAAAAAGTGAGGAAAATGGGGAGAGGTTCAGAAACCTATGGGACAGCTAAAAGCGGGCCAACATCCGAATCATAGGGTTGCAAGAAAGCGAAGAAGAAGAACTAGAAATTGAAAAATTATGTGAAAAAATAATGAAGCAGAACTTTTCTAACTTGAGGAAGGAAATAGACTTATAGGTCCAGGAAGTACAGAGAGTTCCAAAACAACTGGACCCAGGGAGAACCACACCAAGACACATTATAATCAAAATGCCAAAAATTAAGGATAAAGAGAGAATCTTAAAAGCAGCAAGAGAAAAGAAGAGAATTATGTACAAAGGGATCCCAATAAGACTGTCAGCTGCTTTCCCAAAAGGAACTCTGCAGGTGAGAAGGGAGTGGCAAGAAATATTCAAAGTTATGAAAAGCAAAAACCTACAACCACGATTACTCTATCCAGTGAAGCTGTCATTCAGAATAGAAGGGCAGAGAAAGTGCTTCCAGGACAAAGTAAAACTGAAGGAGTTCATCAGATCCAAACCACTCTTTTATGAAATATTAAAGGGACTTGTTTAGGAGAAAGAGGATCAAAACTATGAACATTAAAATGAAAACTGTATCACAACAACCAACAACAGAAGCTATGGAACCAAAACAAAGGTGAAATGGGTAGGCAATGAGAATGGGAAAAGAATTATAGGTATGGGGAACATTATGTGGGGAGGTCAGCAGGGAGGGGGAAGGAGGAAAGGGAGGGAGATAGTACAGGAATTAGGAAGCATAGTAGGAGGGAGTGGAGTAGACAGAAAGATGTTGAGGAAAGCTATATGCACAACCAATGGGCATGGACTAAGAAGGGGGGACAACTGGAGGGAGGGGGGTCACTTGGTGGAGGTGAGCAAAGGAATAAGAAATTGGGACAACTGTCGTCGTCGTCGGCAGCCGTCCGTCTCGAGAGACGATGGTGTAGCTTCTTAAGAGTCTATCTGCACCGCCGAGAATGGCTGTGCAGTCCGACTCGGGAGTGACACGGTATCTGTCTCCTCCCGTGTTGAATCGACATCTTACGATGACGCTGGAGTGTCCTCTCCAGTGAAGCTGAAGCTACAGAGCCTGGGCAGGGTGATATGGAGGGTCTGCTGTTGCCCATGCAGCAGAACCCCCCCTCTTCGCAGCTGAAGGGTCCAAGGGAAAGACGGAGTCAATACAGCTTGGCTTCAGGTGCGCCGCAGGAGTTGCCGGTGTTGACTACAACGTCAAACCGCCTTAGGGACTCCGGCTCCGGATTTTCTGTCGGGGTTTACTCCCTTAGCCTTTCCCCTGAAGAGGTATGCTGCAAGGCAGCGGAGGTTTTTTTTTTGGAGTCAGAGTTTTCCTACTCTGATGTGCCCTGACTGGAAGATCGAACCAGCGACACTTAGCTCGCAGGCCGATGCTCAATCCACTGAGCCAAACCAGCCAGAGACAACTGTAACAGCATAATTAATAAAGCATATTAAGAAAAAGGGAAGTAGAGAAAAGAGGGGTGGGAACAGCTGGAGATAAAGAAGACAATATAATCACATTTTAATTAATCTCATACAGAGATTGTTTAAGAATAAAAAGGTAAATCTAGCTTCACTCGCAAATGTCTCACTTTTTCAGTTAGTGACAAAATGATGTGTGGATTTTTCTTTTTGGCTACATGTGTTTTTTATATGATCAAAGAATTTATCAAACATGTGAAAGTTTTTATAAAATATGAAGCTTTACTAATATAATAGCCTGTAGCATTAGAACTTTAGTATATTCAATAGTTTTAATTTCTTTTAGAGAAAATCTACTTTGAGTTTTGCCTATTTTAAGTTTTGTGAAAATATTTTGTTAGAATGAAGGAAATCCTGAATAAAAAATCATTAAAAGGCATTTTACAATGTGCAAAATTTACAATATACAAAAGATGCAGATAAAACAAGAGCTGAGATACCAGATATAATATGGTATAGGTACCATACTTTGTACATTCATTGAGGACAGGTAATAGCACTCCTCTTCCAGTTAAATCAATCATGGGAGTTGTGAAAAATTAATATTTGATGTGTTAATCTGAAAATAAATGTCCTTATACATTAAAAAAAAGAGCAAATCATTTTTTTAATCAGTGATTTGGAAAGGAAATAATATTTAAATTACCCAAAAAATGTACTTATGTGAAGTGGTGAAGGTGTTAACTAACTATGATGTGGCAATCATTATCAATAGGTACATGTATCAAATTATCACACTGTACATCTTAAACTTACCCAATATTATATGTCAATTATATTTCAAAAATAATAAAGAAAGAAATGAAAAACAAAGTTTTGGGACGTGAATGAGGATCTAGAAAACAGCTTGAAATAAAAGGCAAGGGTGTGAAACATTTTCCTTTATGAATAAATATTCTTACAGAATAGAACAAATTTGTCTCAATGTGGTTATCTATTCTTGTGAAAATTTCAGTTCTGTTGAATCATGTATGGAACAAAGATAAAACTGATATATTTTCAGGAGAGGGGAGAACACAGGGACAGAAAAGCACCAGGAGAAAACACCATAGAAACTTAAATGCTGAGAATGCTGAGAAAGCTAAATTATAACTGAGTGATTAAATTTGTTAAACTCCAGTGCAACCAGATACATGTAAAATCTCTTGTTTCAAGATTTAGACTATGAATCTAAAACCCACATAAAGCAATGGTTAATTAAAATAAAAAAATAGACAAATGAGTATATTCTGTCATATAGTAAAATGACTTGCAGGCAATTGAACTATAAGAGAAAAACAAAAGTACAAAAGAAAATATCAACTTCATAATGGCTCTTAGCACATCAACATATATTTTTTCATTCATTAGTTTCTTACTTATCGAGTATCAACTATACTCCAGACACTATTTAGTTCTAGGCACAAAATAGTGAAAAACATAAGTACAGTTTCTGGTATCATGCATTTTCTATTGGGAAACAAACAAAGAACAAAAAATATAAATGAGAAAATATTTTTCACATTGTCTTAAGCACTGTGAGGGATGTAACAAGGTGCTGAGCTTGAAACAAAAAGCTGGAGGGCATGAAAGTTATTTTCAAGTTCTTTCAATAAGTTGCTCAGAGAATTCCCTTTTTGGATAGATGATTTTTACCTCTGAAGGGTTAGAAGAAACTGGGTCTTCAAAGATCCAGAAAAAAGAGAATGAAGAAAAAGACCCTCCTTTCTTTTTTTTTAAAATTCCCACTTGAGGAATTTTTTTAAAATTTTTATTGCTTTTAGACAGAGGGGAAAGGAGAGAGGAAGGAATAGAGAAACCATCGAGGCAACTGTTATGTGCCCATATTGGGGATTGAACCTGCAACCCAGGCATGTGTCCTGATCAGTAATTGAATTTGCAGCCTTTTGGTTATGGGACCATGCTCCAACCCACTGAGCATCACTGACCAGGGCAAAGACCTTCCTTAATGTGTGTTTAGAGTTCAGTGAGCAAGGGGGAGAGAAATGAATTGAAACTGGAAGGTGGAGTGTGGATGGGCCTTGGCCCTACAATTGTGGTAGAAAATCTGTATTTTATTCCAAGTGAAAAGAAAAATTTTTGAAGGATTTAAGTAAGTTTTTGACTTAGATAGTGATATTATTTGTCCAAATTTAATACTAGTTTCTGGATGCCTGAGACTTCAATTATTATGAACCTAACCTATCTGACTGAAATCATAGATATTTAAAATTATCCAAAGTGCAGAGAAAGCAAAGGAAATTATGTCAGAAGAGGAGTTTTGAGTAGACTGAAGGGAAGTGTAACAAGAGTTCCTTATGATTCAATGAAGAATGGGAAGAAAGACAGACACCAAAGTGAAGAAAAAAAAATCAAAGAGCGTGATATGAGAGTATATCTTATACCAACTCTTCTGAAGTCCCAGTCAAAGGGGGGGGGGTGTTAATTGACAGGAAGCCAAGTCAGAAGGGTTTTGTCCACTTCCATTTCAAACTCTGAAAAGACAACCCCATAGTGCAGTATTTGTAGCAGCATGAGTCAGCTGTGACACAGAAAAAAAAATGAAGATATAACAGCATTAAACAGAAACAGGATCAGAGAAAATGTACTGAGCTGCCCTTGTTCCATGGGGTGTGGATGGGACTAGGAAGGGTGGCATGCCTCATTGAGGAGAGGGAAGGTAATTGAGCCCAGAGCTAAGAGGCCTGGCTGGAGCTCCCCTGGCAAGAGGCAAGGTAGCCATGGTGCTGCAGAAGCCACAGTATAAATAGCCTAATCAGACACCAGATGAGGGTGGTTTTGAAAATAAGAGGGAGGACAACTAAGCCCTGAAGAGAACAAGTCACAAGTTTCCACTGCACCTCAGAACCTGATGCAGAATATGGAGCATAGGTCAGGATTCCCAGATCTCTCCTCCACTTCTGCAAAGTCAGGAGCCTCCTTCTGACCCCTACCCACATTCCCAATCATTGTTTTGAGACTCAGTAGTCAGTAAAACAAAGCACTTTCCAGAGAGAACATTTAATCCAGAGTCTGAGGTGCTACTAATTAGCCAGTTAAAATCTCCACCATGAACCTGTTTGGCAGGGTCAGAGCTTGTGAGCAGGATTAGATCTGTTAGAGACAATAAAAAACTTCACTTGCTTTATTCATTGGACTGTCCTGAGTAAATGTGTACAACCATCATACTTAAGATTTCATAATTATGCCATTTACCTCAGTTCATTGATTGTCTACATGTAATTAGTATACATATATAAATACATGTTCATTAAAACAAGTGTATTATTATTAATGAAGTTCTCTGAAACAAAAAGTATTCAGAACCTGAGTAAGAAATCTTGTGTTCTGTGGCTGATACTGTCACTGCCACCAACTGGCTCTGTAACCTGGGGCAAGACATTTAATTTCTCAGGGCATTAATTTTCTCTGAAAAATGAGGAGACTGGACTAAATCATTGCTAAGGTCAATTTTGATTTTTGATGTCTGTCATGTGAGTGCAAAATTAGGCCTGCTGAGATGATGGTGGTTAGATTTGCATTAATCAAGAAACAATGATAATAAGTGTAGAACCGTTTAGTGAGTCCAGACCATTTGCCTGGCACAAAATAAGGCATTTTATATCGGTTATTTCCAATCATCTAAATAAACCCATGAGGACATAGAGGTTCAGAGAGGCTGTAATTTGCTCCATGCTACACAGCTGGTAGGGTAGAGTCAGGCTTGCATCCTGTACTTTCTCTGAATTTTTGAATTAGATACTTTAGTAGTTACCCATCTCTGTATATTATTTGATTTGAAGATTCCACCATCCATGCATTGTTAAAGTCATAACTTTAAAGATCCTCATGTTGTCAAGAAATTTTATAGCATTAAGCACAAGAAAGTCTTTCCAAAACTCTTAAAGAATTCACTTACATCATTCATGTAGCACTTATCTTCAAGGCATTTTATATATATATATATATATAATATGTGTTCCCACAAACAAACTGTATATTCTCTGAAGGAATGCCAAAGACCTGGAATAAGAAAATCTTGGAAGTGTGACACCAGCAGCACTGGAATTTAGATGAGGAGAGAGAGAAGACTAAGGTGCAAAATCTCAGGAGGCACTCTCACACCCAACATGATCTCACCCCAGTCCTGACTCTGGGTGGCACAAAGGACTGCTGGAGAGGTAGCTCAGTGGGATCATTTAAAGTTCAGCAAGATGAGTTCTCAGTAGTGATACCTACTGAAATGTGGCTGCCCAGTGAGACCCTCTGTAGTACCCAGAGAATCAAATTGGTGGAAACAAAACCGGTGTCCAAAAAAGACAGAAGAGAGGTAAGCCAGGGCCGGGCACCTTTCCTGGTCCATTACAGTAGAATAAGAAATTACCAAAAAAGCCTAGATAATTACCAACTACTGTTTGCTATCTTTTGATGTAATCATTCCTTGGAGCTAAACTTTGACAATGTAGTGTTACAAATGGAAAGGTGTCTGAAGCAATTCCTATAGAGTTGTTTCAGGTTTTTACGCAAGTGTGTTACTCTTCTAGGGTAGTCATAACAAATTACCACTGACTGGGTGTCTTAAATAACAGAAATTTTATTTTCTCACAGTTCTGGAGATAATAAGTCCAAGGTCAGGTGTCAGTAGGTTCAGTTAGTTCTAAGGCCTCTCTCCTTGACTTTCTTGACTGCCTGTGTCCTCACACAGCCTTTTCTCTATGTATAGGTATCCCTGGTGTCCCATTGTGTCCAATTTTTTTTCTTATAAGGACACCAATAAGATTGAATTAGGAGCCACCCTTCCAGGCTCCTATTAATTAATTGAGTTTCAGCAACATTACAATCTAAGAAAATAATTTGTTTTGTGTTTTGGAAGAAGAAAGTCAGTTGAGAAATGACATAAATTTAATGGTACTTAATTACATAATTTGTGACAATGCTGGCTGACAAAATGGACTAAAATTGGAAAAGTATGGGTAAGGACACCTTAAGATAATGATAAAATATGGTTCATATTTGAATTAACTGGAATCTGGAGAAAGACTCTGATAATGAAATGAAGAGAAACACAACAGGAACTTGTGGTCTCAAAATTTCAAAAAATAAAAATAAATTATTAATAAAAATAGGACAATGTTATCATCAAAGAGAACAAAGAGGATTAAGGAGGAAGACACCCAAAATTTGGTTTTACTTTTTTTTTTTTGTAGAATAAATTAACTAACTCCACATTCATATTTCCTCAGGAATTATGCTTCAGAAATGGTTTTAAAATATTAAAAGGTGGCAGCTTTTTAAAGAAAAACTAATATGTATTTAAATTAACTATGTAAACAGATTTTTAATACACTTTGCTTTTGTACCTTATGTATAGAGGCAGCTCTTCTTGGAGGCACTTACATTTCAGACCTGAGACCAGTCTACATGACAGCACATATTTGCAGTGATGAAGGCCAGGGGGAAAGGTGCTTAGCTTTCATACATCCTTTGTACCAAAGTCCTTTGCCAACATGGAAAAATTCCCTTTTCTCTCTTCCCTGTGGTGTTTATGGTAAGGAGGCCGGGGTATTGTTTCACAGTATGCTCTTGCATGTTGTTTGGATGCTAAGCCTTCCACCTCAGAGGACCTTGAACCAGTGGGAAACTCAGAATCAAGTCATTTGAAGTGGGAAAACAGCTCTGATGTATTGCCCTCTTCTCTCTTTTTGCCTCAATTGCTCAGCCCCCTACAGTGTTTTCAAAACCAGAAGTGTGAAAAGCAAAAGCAAAGCAAACACATCACTAGGGCTAAGGCTGTGTCTAATCTAAATTTGTCCATATGCATTCAGTCATTATTTTATGATACTTTCTGAACAGGGAGAATATCACAATTAAAGGCTAGGCAAATTCATGAAAAAAAAAAAAAAGAACTAGCTTAATTTGACTTATCTTCTTTTGGGTGATTCCTCTGAGATCATGAGACTTGTCAGTTTACCTGAATAAAAAATATTCAGGATTTACTTACCTCCTTTTTCAGTAGGTGCTGTAGTTTATGGAAATTAGTGCTTAAATTCCAAGAATTATTTGATTATGTTCTATAGTGGGTTATATTGTGTTCCCTAAAAAGGCTGTGTTGAAGTCCTGTGAATGTGATCTTATTGGGAAATAAGGTCTTGAAGATGTAATCAAGTTAAGGTCAAACTGGATTAGCATGGACCATAAATCAGAGGACTCATGCAGAGAGAAGAGAGCCATATGAGGGCAGAAGTAGATTTTGGGGTGAGGCATGAGCCAGGGAATGCCAGCGATTGCTAGCAATCCCCAGAAGCTAGGAAGAGGCAGGGAAGAATTCTTCTCTAGAATCTTCAGAGAGAGTTTGGCTCAGCAAGATCTTGGCTTCAGACTTCTAGCTTCTATAACTGTAAGCAAGTACATTTTCTGTTGTTTTGAGCCACCAATTTACAACATCCCAAGGAAACTAACTAATACATATACTGAACTATAATTTTTCTATGATTATAAATTATTATCTCATTGTTATACTGTTTTAATTTGTTATTGCTTAAAAAATTTAGTTTCCTTTTTACATAGAGAACATTGAGATATATTAAGACTTCTAGTAACCCTGGGGACTATGAACAAAATATACAAATTTAAAGGGAACAAAAACGTTTTATAACCTTAATGAATCAATGTCAATTGTGTGAAGATGAACATCCTTACTCCCATGTGTGGTCTCACTTTGCCTCCTCCTGTAGGCAACCCAGAATTAAATCATGTGGAATATGACTGTATACACACACACACATTTCATTTAGATAAAAATCCTATTTGTAAGTTTTCCTTTCCTTTAGTCTTAGTTCAGTGTCCACAGAAAACAAAGTCTAAGCTAAAGGAATGTGTGTGCAACTTTATAGGGTAATATACAATACAAGGGGAACAAGCATGGAAGGAGGGAGATTTACTCTAATAGTCTGATCAAGTTGGCAATGTGTTTGGGCAATTCTGGAATTAATACTTTATGATAAAGAAACTCCTCTACATTCATAATAACTTCAAATATTATAGCTATTCTCAAACCATAGATATGGAGATCATATAGAGGGTTATCAGTGAGAAGAGAGAAGGGGGAGAATAGGGAAAAAGGTGCAAGGATCAAGAAGCCTAACTGGTAGGTACAAACTAGACAGGGGGTACATTAAGAATAGTAAAGTAAATGGAGAAGCCAAAGAAGTTATATGCATGACTCATATCAATAAGAGGGGGGATTACTGAAGGGAAGAGAGGTACCAGACAGAGGGGAACAAAGGAGAAAAAAATTGGGACAACTGTAATAACATAATCAATAAAATATACTTTAAAAATAATATAGCTGTTCTCCTCTTTGATAGAAATAACATGGGTCCTCCCTCCCCAGAGGTCACCACTTCTCTGCAGTCCATCCAAGCAGAGGTAGCTTAATCTCTCACACTCCACATATTATATGACTCTAGTGAGATCAGGGATTCTCCTTGCATCCTTACCTTAAATTTACAACCTTTTCCATTTGATTATCACAATCCTTCTGCACACTTCAACTCCTGCCAACAATTATAATGCCTTTAACATTCACATAAAGGACTCACCAAACATGTGGTCTCTTAGTTCCCAGACCTCCTAGTCTCCAAAGACCTTTCTTATTACCCTTGAGTTTAGCCATTGTCTTCCACTGGTTTTATACTAACCTTCTATTTTATCAATACCTTAAACTACTTTGCCTCTATCTCATGAATGGAGGCCTAAATCTAGAAGATCCCCATGTTCAATTTATTACTTAGTCTTTCAGTGTCTCAGATCAGTTTACTGATCTGTCAAGTGGAGAAAATAATCATCCCTATTTTATGGTTGTTAAGAGAAATAATGAGTTAAACATTTAAATCATGTAGAGCAGTATCTGGCATATAGGAAGTTCTAAATGTCAGCTGAATATATCAAATATAAACTTCCCCAAAGTAGAAAAATCTCACTTCTGTAAACAAACAGGTTTTCTCACACATTATCTAACCCTTGTGCAAAAACAAACAAGAAACAAAAATGTACTCATTTTACAGATTTAAAAAAACAACAACAGAGATTAAAAAATAATAACCAGCATCAAATCTCATGAGTGACAGAGCTAAGATTTAAATCTAGGTTTTCTCTCAAAAACTTTTCTGAAGCTTTATCTGCCTGCTTTAGAAATGTCAATAGGTGCCAATAGATGGCTTCATTGTATTGCATGGGGACTAAATGGGTTGTGATCTTTTTGCCCTTCACCAGCACATAGCCAGCCAGGCTCAAAACAAGGTGGGGGGTATGATGGAATTAGCAAAGATTTGAAGTATGAGTGAAAGGACAAAATGTTGCTACAATGTTACCAGTAGACAGTCCATCGGTAGTACCAGAGGGTCTCCCCACTGACTAAGATGACAGCAGGAGGAGGTTCTCATACTGAGTGCACTGAAAGGTAAAACCATCAATGTATAGAGCCCAAGCATGCAATGAGCTAACAAGATAATTGGATAGAGAAAAAGCCCTCACCCCTTTCTGGTACCAGATTGAGGGTGGACCAGGGGAAGGCAGGCACATGCACCATAGAAGTCAAAACAGCACAAGGGGAGAGGTGCTAGACTAAAAAGGTCTATCAATATAGCCTGGGGAAAAAAGGGATTTGTTGAGATGTGGAGCAAAATGAAGCATGCCAAAGTTTGAGAAGTTGATCAGTCATTTTGAGAAAGCACCTAGCCCATCCCAAGCCCAAGCAAATATAATTCCAGGGGACAAAGATGCTTGTGTGCTCATGACTCTCTCTGTCTCATGACCTGTACTTACCTGGTGCCCTCACTCATTCTTTCCAAGGACCACATGGCCTTAGCCACCGTGTGGCCCATGGCCTCCAAGAGGGAGCCTCTTTTTTTCTCTCTCATCCACCTGGTGTTACATTCACCCATGCATTCACATGATCTGACACTCGACGACACGCAACTATGTGGCTCCAGCAGCCTCATGGCCCTGGCCTCCACAAAGGAGCCTCTTGCTCTCTCTTTCCCACCTAGGGATGTACTCACTTGTGCATTCATGTGCTTTCCCAAGAGTATGTGACCTTGAGTCCCTAGCAGCCATATGGCTCATTGCTGTGCAGGCTCCACATGCAGGCTCCAAGAGAGAGCCTGAAATGAACAGCAGCCAAGAACAAACTAAGCTACTTGGATGAGGACTATGACTGCTTAGCATCTGCCTGCCCACTCCAAAAAACTATTTTAAGTTGGAGCAGAAATTCTGGACCATGGCTTTTGTCTTGGTCTTGCTGAGGAGGTGAGCTTTGAAACATGAGTCCACTATTCTCCCAGACAATTCAGATCTTGTAGCACTTGAATAAAACCCCTTTCCTTCTGCATCAGCATCTGCCTCATGAGTTTGGTTTATGTGGATACAGGTACCCAAACCTCTACTTTTGTTCAGTTACAACAATATACAGTTTCCCCTTTGGGCAATCATCATCTAGTAGCTCATCAAGCTTGGGATGATGTACTCCTGTTTATTTGTTTGCTTCCTGTTTTTGTTTTTGTTTGTATCTTTTCAGTATAAGACAGTAGCATGGTAATTTGTGATAGGTGTTCAAGAATGTTGGAATAATGATGTTCAAGACAGCACTTCCTTTTTTTGGGGGGGGTTGAGTTTAGCTCTGTTTCTTTTAAGAGTAAGAAAATGTCCAATCTTACCACTGGATGGAGTGAAATAAAAACATAAAATAAAGCAGGATGTACATCTCATATTTTATGATTCTTAATGATGTTTCTAGCTTTAACATAGCTAATACCTTTCTTTAGCTGTACAAAAATACAATAGCACAAAAGTAAGTGTCCATACTATTAGAAGTGAGTAAGCCATGTATAGTTCACTCAGAAAGATAAAGCCCTCTTTTTCTTGCCTTACTCCCATGTAATGCATTGTTACCAAGAGTTCTGGTTATCAACTTGTAAATAACAAAATAATATAACAAGAAATGTCCAAAAGACTTTTTTTTATGACTAGATTTAGTGTCTCTTTATATTTACTTCTTATGTTTATAGAAACTCACTGTCAGCAAAGAGTTCTCAGGTCCTGTGTTTATCTGTAGCCCCATGAAACTCCTCCTGTCTACTTCTGACTTGTGAGTTTCTTTCCTTTGGGGTGGTGGCTGGTGCCAGAATGAGAGGAAATATCATGTCCTCTGAGAGTCAAGAGCAGCTGGCGCAATTGCCCCGGTGTTTATGGGATAATATAGGCGTAAAGGCACATTTGGAACTGGTTGGGGAAAGAACTTAATGCTTCTTTCTTTTATCTTTATAATCCACTTTCCTAGTAAGGATTATCCTACTATTCATACTAAATGTAGCAAATGCAGATTTCAAAAAAGGGGGCTGCCACAAGTTACTCTGAGAAGGCAATGTATGTTCTGCTAGATAAATTGTCTTTTATCCAGTGAAACAATAAAGACACAAAGACACTTGTTTAAATTGTTTTTTTTTTTTTAAACAATGAAAGCCATTTTTGTAAGAATTAACCAGAGGGAGTTGTACATCTGGAAAGCAGTGAACACATAGTTTCTGCTTGGGAGAAAACTGTATTACTGTGAAAAAAAATTATACATCTGCAGTATGATCCAAATTTGTCAAGCTGGGGGTATCATGGAGGGAAATTTGCTACCAGAAATTTGCATTAGATGGCATTTTTGGTATTTATTTTCAATGACATCCTCCTTCATTTTTTGGCAAAATTTTTATAGTATATATTTTGTGAAGCTATAGAAACCTAATATAATAAAGTAAATAAAGTGACAACACAGTAAAACTAGAGCCCTGGGGTCATAATGGTGACTTTTGTTTAATTTCTCTATAAAAGTTAGGTCTCAGGCAAATTTTATAAATCACAGAAGTTATTCGTTAATACTCTGTTGCCTGCTTTCGTAAATACTCTCATGCTTTCCATTATTTCTTTCTACTGTTTTTTCCATAATCATGTAAGATAGGCCATTTTGATGGTTATTCTCCACCCTTCATGTATTTACATGTTCTTTATTCATTTAGTACCTAATTAATTCTGCAGACAATTGAAAAGCAACTATGGTCCACAGTCTTGAGAAGGCACTGGAAGTACAAAGATGACTGTATGTCAAAATGCCAGAGTGAAGTTCTACTCCAAATGCATAATAATGCATTGTAAATGAAAACTATTAAAGATCATATGGTTGTGCTAAAAAAAAAATTGTTAATAAAGCAGCAATACAAAGTCAATGTAAAGCTGAAGTCAGGTGGTCTTAAGGTTTTCCAAAACAGATTTAAGTTTTATGGGGTTGTATCATAGGACTTGATGTCCAAATAAGGATGCAAGCTGAGGCCTTCATACCTTGAAAAGCATGAAGCCTCCACATAAACTCAGAAACCGAAGCATTCTCTTCTTATTTTCCTGTGATATATCATGGAAGCTTTCATCTACCACAGCTCTGCTGGGAGAGTGATCTGGGGGAATTAGAACCCAAGCCTATTCAGAATACAGCTAAGGAATTAGAAGTTTTATTCTCAAATTTTTAAGTGAATATTGTCCCTTTTAGGGGTAAACTTAAAAATCATGTATATTATTCCCAGTAAAGACAGTGCCCACTGGAAATAATCATACCATCAAAAATCACCAATCATTTCCGGCCAAGATGGAGGCTTAGACTGACACGCTTGGTCTCCCTCTACAACTAGAAAGGAGTACAACTACCTCAAAACAAAAGATAACTAGAAATTCCAGAAAATAAAACTACAAGGAAGCCCAATGTACAAAGTTATAAACCAGCGGCGCTCGTCGGACAGGTAGGAAGAGTGAAAGTGAGCGGTGCTGTTTGCGGTAGCACCAGGGACAGTGGCAGGGAGAGCAATCCTGGCTGCAGTGGAGCCCCAGCAGCTCCCGACCCCAACACTGGGAAAAGCAGCCACCGCATTGCGTCGGACTCTGAGGCCCAGAGGGTGGGAGGACGGATCCTGATCTCCCAGCAGAGAATAACAGCAGGAATCAATCTTGGACCCCCCCCCCCCCCAGCACAAAGCGCCATAGCGCAGCGAAATAGGTTGCGGATCGCCGCTGGTTGCCAGGTAGTGAGGAAAAAGTGCCACTGTGTGGCGAAAAAGGTTGTGGATGGCTGCTGGTCGCCGGCTTGTGACAAGTACACAGGCTCTGACCCCTATAACCTGCCCCAGAAGCAGAGCAAAATGCAAATCTGTCAAAATGAGGCAGACAACTATAGAAATCCCAATGATATAGCTCACCAGGCATCAGATGAAGAATCTGACAGATGAACAAATAAGAAACCTATCAGAGGCTCAATTCAGAGCTATAGTTATTAGGTGGCTTACAGAATTAACAAAAGATTTGGAACAAGATGAGAAAGGACTGAAAGCCACTCATACTGAAAAGAATAAAAACACATACGAGACAAGTGGTGAGGAAATAAAATCCAGAGATCAAATCAACAAACCAGAACATAGAGAAGGAACAGTCAATCAGTGCAGAAAGAGGAAACAGAAAGCAAGGAAAGTGAGAAGAGGGTCAGAAACCTCTGGGATAGCTATAAGAGATCGAATATATGAATTACAGGATTGCCAGAGGGTGAAGAAGAAGAACTAGAGATTGAAAAATTAAGTGAAAATATAATAAAGCAGAACTTCCCAAACTTGGGGAAAGAAATAGACTTACAAGTTCAGGAAGCACAGAGAGTTCCAGAAAAACTGGACCCAGGGATAACCACTCTAAGACACATTATAATCAAAATGTCAAAAGTTAAGGATAAAGAGAGAATCTTAAAAGCAGCAAGAGAGAAGAAAAGAATCATGTACAAAGGGGTCCCAATTAGACTATCAGCTGACTTCTCAAGGGAGACCCTGCAGGCAAGAAGGGACTGGCAAGAAATATTCAAAGTAATGAAAATCAAAAACCTGCAACCACGAATACTCTATCCAGCGAAATTGTCATTCAGAATAGAAGGGCAGAGAAAGTGTTTCCAGGACAAAACAAAACTGAAAGAGTTCATTAGATCCAAACCACTGTTATATGAGATGTTAAAGGGACTGGTTTAGAAAAAGGAGGATCAAAACTATGAAATCTAAAATGAAAACTGCATCACAAGAACCAACAACAGAAGCTAGGGAATTGAAACAAAGGCAAACTAAATAGGCAATGAGAGTGGAAAAAGAACTATAGGTATGGGGAACATATTGGGGGGAGGTCAGCAGGGAGGGGTAAGGGCATAAGGGAGGGAGATGGTACAGGAATTAAGAAGCATAGTAGCAGGGAGTGGAGTAGACTGGAAGATGTTGAGAAGAACTATATGCACAACCAATGGACGTGGACTAAAGAGGGCGACAACTGGAGGGAGGGGGGCCACCGGGTGGAGGGGAGCAGAGGGAAAAGAAATTGGGACAACTGTAACAGTATAATCAATAAAACATATTTTTAAAAGTATCACCAATCACATAATGAAATAAGCATTCATGAAAAAGAGTCAATATATGTTAACAAAGGTAAAGCAACTAGAAATCAATCATAATAGTTGATATTCAATGGGTTATTTGGAATAAAGTTTTAATATCTGTTACAATATTTTATTTTTTCTCAAAATTTCTTTAAAAATAAGTGGACTCAATTCTCATTCTTATTTATGTTTATCTGCTGGCTTGCACTGAATTCATTTAGAGAAATTTTGTTTAATTTTGGAATTTGAGGGGAGATTTTATTTCCTTGCTTACTCAGACACTCAACAAATATTAATAGAGAACTATATTATACTGAGTACTGTGAAATATGTGAAACATACAAGATTCAAGTGATAATGTCAATGTGGCTAAGGAGATATAAAGCTTATTTAGTCAAGGAAACTAGTAAGCGGGAAGTTATAATTCAGTGTGAAAGATTAAATACATAAATAAACAGAATAATACACATACTGTTAAGTTAGAATCTAACTTTATACAATCCTGGAAAGTGTTGGATTTACCCTTGTTAAATTTTTGAATTGAATTTATTAAGAAAAAACACCCCTTTGGCATCAGAATAAAATAAATATTTGCTTTAGTAAAAATTATAGGTCAAATTTGCTCAAATGTCCATTCTGTAACCAAAACTGCAGAAGATTTAACAATGTCAATAGAATACTCAGTGAAGAAAATGGCAAGACACAAAATTTCATACATCTAACTTTTCAATCACGTGAGAAATTAATTGAAAGACAAGCCTACATGATAGGAGCTCAGAAAGTATGACACTATTTTACTCAATGAAAACGGTTTTAAAAGAACATTGCAATTGAATCTGAGATCATCTAAAATAAAAAAATAGAAAGTTTGGGTTTTTAAAGGATATAATTCCACAGCACATATAATCCCAAAATAAAATGAAAGTGTTAAAAATTATTCTTAAAGAGTAACATTCATTCTCTAAAATAAATTTAAAAGAATAATCAGACATTTTTTGGCTTTGGAGGTAGCACCATAACGGCCAGTAAGAAGAAGCACCTTATTAAAGGTGACAAAAAGAAGGCCAAAAAAAGTGGTCTTATTTTTCGGTAATGTTGGTATAATGTAAATCTGTGTTCAACATAAAATATATTGTGAATACACAGGAAACAAAGACTCACAGAATCACAATGGCATTAAATGATCTCATGTTCATTATTCTTTTTAGTGAGCATTGCCAATTTGCAGAATGATGACATCTACAAATTTCAAATTTAATTTAATTACTGCAGTTGTTTAGGACAACAATTACCTGACTGACTTTCCTGAATTGATCTTTTTCATGATAAAATATATATTATATTTTAAAAGTTAGTCTTTAATTTAAATTCCTATTGGTATCAAAACTTTCAATGATTATTAACTACCTTTGCTATCTTTTGTGTGTGTGTGTTTTACCAAATATACCACAAATAAATCTCTAAGACCTCTGTGAGCCACATCAGTAGGTTGATCAAATCTGGAACAAGATAGTGGAAAACATTAATGACCCAAATGGTAGAGACAGATAATTAGAAATAAATGATCAGTTTTTCTTTGCCAGAAAACACTAGAAAAAATTAGGAAACATTTTTAGTTAATTTTTGCATTATCTATTATCATTTTTATGCTTTGTTTATTAGAAAAGTCAAAAGACTAGAGGGTCAAGTTAGTAAGGGGAATTCTAATGGATCTTTATAATATAGGTGAAGTAGTTCTGGAAAAATCTAATCAGTGGAAAAAATAATCTGTGTAAAAATATTACCAGTTAATAGAAATGAAAATTCAGAAGCTGGAAAGGCATCAGTAGAAAATAATAAAATTTCCTCATCTTATAGAAAGGGGAAATCAACCATTACTCCAACATGTGATAATATAATTAGAGAATAATCTGTATTTTTAAATTATAAATAAAAATTCCAAGAGAATTAAAACAGGCTATGTATTTACTTTTCAAATCACCAGAGAATAAAACATTAAGCAGGGAAAAAGAAATACAGAAGATACAAATAATATTAAAATAAAGAATGATGACTAAAAAATCTAAAAGTAAAAAGAACTCTCCATTCTTTAACATTACACTAAAGCACAGTTAAATAAATCATTATCCACATTTTTAAAAAATTATCTTAAATATATATTTCTATTATAACTTTTTGAAGTCTTTAGAACATAATATTTTTCTGGCCTTTATGAATGTTATTATATAAAAGTTTTGAGAAAGTAACTAGCTCACTATATTAAATAGAAAGATGTATGGGTTATTACATTCAAATTAAACTCAAATTATTTTATTATGATTTGACGTGTGTTATACAGGGATTAAATCAGTTTTCTTATTTTTTAGTAGGATTCATAATTATATAATATTTATTCAATTTTGTAGAAGCTGTCATTATGAAATAAAAGTGAATAAACTAAACTCCATATGCAGACATTTAACAAGATAGTGCAAAATATTATTCTCATCAATGAACACTGATTTCTCTTTTCAGGACAAAATTTTGTAATTAAATTTAATTTTTTTATTTGTTATGTTATTACAGTTGTTTCCGCTCTTTCTTCCCCTTCCCATCTCCTCCCAGCCCCACATTCCTCCCTCCCTCATTCAATCCCCACATTGCTGTCCATGACCATGGGTCATGAATGAATAATCTTTGGTTAATTCCTTCACATTATTCCATCCAGCCCCACCTTACCTTCTGCTCTGACAGCTGTCAGTCTGTTCCATGTTTCTATGCCTCTGTTTCTATTTTGTTTGTTAGTTTATTGTGTTCATTAGATTTCACATATAAATGAGATCATTTAGTATTTGTCTTTCATTACTAGCTTATTTTACATAGCGTTGTATTCTCCAGGTCCATCTATGCTGTCACAGATGTTTTTTCTTTTTACTGCTGCATATTATTCCATTGTGTAAATGTACCAGAGCTTTTTTATCTACTCATCTACTGATGGGCATTTAGACTTCTAGGAAACTAAATCTTGAACACATGTTGAAATGGGTTGCGATGTGACCACTCCTCACTTAGTTAGATATTTCTGAGTGCCATAACATCTTTGCACATACTGTCCCCTTTGCCTAGACATTCTTCCTCTCCCTCATCCCCTCAACCCCGGTTTGCTCTTTAGATATCACCCTCAAAAATTAATTTCTCAGAGAAGTTTTATCTGGCTTCCTTAAGAAAGTCTACTTCCCATTTTATGTTCTCATCACACCATTTTATTTATTTAATGAATACTTGTCAGATTTCATTGAAACAAAGACTGCTGATGGTAAGATGTACCTTATTTTATGTTTTCACTTGGAAATACAATGTGATGCCAATTAAACTAAGACATGATGTTTCATATGATTTAGAGCGTTTACCCGTATTAAAGAGCTCTTTCAGAAATAAACTTATTTTGCCATATATCTATCTAGGAAAATTATTTTGGCAATCAAACCTACTTCATTGTGACATCAGAAAAGTGACTTCTCTTCATTGTCTTCTACCATTTTACCAATAAAGTAGTAGGGTGTAGGAACAGTTTGACGAACACTTATTTCACAAACTCTAATCCACCCTATCCAATTTTATAAATTAATATTTTATCATCTGGAGCAAAGAAACTTTGACTCACAAAACTTAGTCTCAATAGCAAATAGTCCAGTAAGATGGGTTGTAAGATGGAAAGAGAAGATAAATAGAAATAAAACTAATTTTTACACTAATGTTATATATTGTAGAAAATTATATAAAAAATTACTGCACAAATAAAAATCCTAAAGTTATGAAATATTTTTCATCAAGACAAAAATTAAGCCCAATTGCACCTTTTATGATAGAGCTGCAAATTTATGTCAGTTCTTCCACCTTCATTCAGGGTGCTGAATGACATGCTTTAATTGCACACAAAAGTACTGGAACAATCTTTTGTTTCTTTATTTACCTCTATTATAAAATGTCTTGGCAGGCTTAGCCATTAACATTTTCTGCTTTCTCAAGGAAAAGATAATTTACCCGCTTAAAGATATTAGGCTCCTGTGTATTGTTTTTCTCCATTTGGTTTCCATGATTCTCCCTCTGAACACATGAGTGCTTGCAATCAGGGCACAATGACACTCACTAATAATGACTGAACTGCTGCACTGGAGTGCTATGTGGCTCCCAGACCCACCAGTTCAGCCCTAGCTATGAGGAACGGTGTCCCGAAGCAGAGGCTGACTCCTCTTCATAGCTGCATCTGTTCCCTTCTCCCCCTGGAGCATCTGCTCTGAAGCAGAACCACTGCTGAGCACACATAGACACAAACCTGAGCCTTTTCCCCCTGACATTCTCAGACCCTAAAATTCTACAGTTTGAATTCAAATATTCAGACTCCAGCAGCTATGCAAACAATACTTGGATACAAAAGAAATAGTGTTCTTGTTTTCATTAAAGGTAGTTTTTTCCACTGACAGAAATAGTTAAAAGAAGTTAGTGTGACTTTTCTGGCAGAAAAGTCTGACATAAAAATAGATTTTGATTTTTCTGATAGATGATGAAGAAATGATATTTTTAATAAAGTAGATATTATATGAATGCAAAAATTGTCCATGTTGGAAGAGGCTTTACATTTCAATTGTTTTATTTTATAGCACACTTCCTTCATCCACGCTATCAAGCATGTCATGTTTTATTTTTATTTTACAGGAATTTAAAATATTTGGTTATTGAAGATCAACATGATCCCCTTGAAATACTAAAGATAATCCAATAAGTCACAATTCAGAATTTTTTTTATCACATTAAATCATGAAGAGAGGATAGAATTTTCTCTTAGAAACTGGTTCTTATTGACTATTTTAACTCTGGGGGCAGATTGTATTGTAGCCAGCATTCATGGAACTGTACCATGGCTGGGCTCCCTCACCATTATATCTTCTTAGTTCTTTTAAAATTGCAACAGTAAAACATAGGAGTGGGGGTGGGGAGGGTTGTTAGAGGGATCCATTTGATGTCTTTAAAAAAGAAATCTGTCTTTGTTCCTCCAATCAATATTTCTAATTAGTCCAATAATGTTCAGATTTGTTTATCATATCCCATTTTTCTCAAACATTATCTAACCAACTTTATCATCTAGTCTATGAACCCCCTGAAAACAGTGATCATCACTCATACAGACTCACAGTGACTGAAGCAGCCGCAAAGCTTGCAGTAAATATCTAATGAATAAATAAATGATAGAACACTTGTGAGAATTTTCCAAATGCTCAAACTAGACACTTTCCTTAGGGATGCCTATTATTTTAATGCCAAAGTGTTGTTGATATATGAGTAAAGTTATTTTAAAAATGTTTTTCTAGTTGTTCTGTCACTATAGCCTGGACCTGATAAAGATAGAAAGATGTCTACACTGTGGTAAGAATAATCACCGATTTGTCTCTGGCCTTCTGCTCACCTCTTCTTTCAATAACCAGGCAGGTAAGAGAAGAACTGGGCTCCATATCATACCATACCAGGCTGCATTAGTGCTCAGCTGTTGCTGGCAGGATTTTATTTTGTAAAAGGTATTAGTCCAGGGATGAAATAAGTATAATGCTGCAGGGTCTTTCTATTATTTCTTCTTTTTAAACCCTTTTGATTTCCTTTTGCTCCAGACTATTTGTGATACCTGTAACCATGAGCTGATCACTAGAAACAGCCATTTAATCTGAAGAAAAATCAGGTTTCTGACTCTGTCCTCTAGGAAGCACACCAAGTATCGAGATTTTTCTTAGGCATTGCCAACTTGCTTTATGTGTTTGCCTCTCTCCCTTTTAATAGTAGGAATTAGATATAAAGCCGAGTATTTATATTGACTTCATCATTATCCCTCAGAGGAGGTGGAGGATCAGTTAGCTAACACATAAAGAGAGCAGGAATGTCTTTGGGGACAAGACATAATATTAATTACTGGCATGTACTTCCCATTCCCTTTGCAATACCCATATCTGGCTCCTGAAAACACCTCCATAGAACCCAGAGGAACTCTGAATGTTTTGCAAACAGGAATTCAGCTGAAACCAACACGTTACACAGTCAAAAAAGCCTTTCAGCAGCAGGGGAAGTCAATGTGCATGCAGTCTCCTGAATGTGCCTGGTGTCACGAGGTGTCAACTGTGCATTACCTGCGAGTACTGTCCAGGTACCACCACATGGCACCAGTGAGGAGGAACCAAGTCCCCACACCCCTTTGTAGACAGGAAAGCCCACATCTGAATGCATTTGAGGTGTGTGAGGGGGGTGGCTGCAATAAAGATATCGGTCCCTCAGAGACAACCATCTCTCTCTCCAGGCAGCTCAAGCCAACAACACAATCATACCTCTCATTTTTATAAGTCTGGCAAAACAGAAGAGGCAATGCAAAGCTACAGAGCAGTGACTCATTTTTCTCTAAAATAGGGAGGCAAAGCTTTAAATCACTGTAAAGCTTATTACTTTCTATTTATTTTTTGCTTATTTTCTGTTTAAATTTGGCCAACATATCGATGGCAGCAAGGGCAGTATGACTGGAAAACACAAGTCAGGCTTTCTCACTAACCACTCTGAAATCCTCAGAGCCATGGAGAAACCTCTGTTTGTGTTTTCCGAAAATGGCAAGAGATGCGTATTGTATATTCAGATAATATAACAATAAAATAAAGATACAAGGGTTGTTAATCTCAAACATATTATGGGATTGCAGAGCACCTAAGGTACTGAGTGTCTTTATTTTAATTACCAGGGTTGGCAGAGAAATCCAATTATGTTTCTGTGTCCTCAACATAACCCTTTCTGTCTTTGTTTGCTGCTCATTTATTCTGAGCATGTTTTGATCACCTTTGTTTGTTTGTTTTTTGTATTTTGTTTTCTAGTACTCAAGCCTCCTGCTCTAATCTAAGAGATATTTTTGGAGATTTTATCCTCATCGAGAGAGCTGCTCATCTTCCTCTTGCAAGCATGAAATGTTCATGTTAAGAATATTTTTTCTTTTATCATTCCCTAGTGGAATTGAGGCAATGAGGAGGACTAGCTTCCCATATGTGCAAGACCATTGTTTGAATCTGATGGTTACAGGGACATGGGTTGCACAAATTAGTTTAACTCAGCTTCTGACATCACTGGAGTAAATTTTCATTCCATATGAATTACAAAAAAAGGATCTGTAGAATTTCTGCTTCTAAACATATTTCACACCATTTTATCCCAGAACTGAGTGAAAATAAAACATTTTAATTTAAAGGATCACCCTAATTGATAGCTAGGTTGAAACATTCTCTACATAGATAATGGACAGCACTTTTATAACATACATCAAATCAGTCATCAAGTTCTTTCCATTCTACCCTCCATTGTCCCTGCTATACACTCTTCATTTCTGTTCCTTAAAGCCACTGCTTTGTTAGCCCCCATTATTCTTCCATAAATATTTTAATAACCTCCTAGCTAATCTTTCTGCTTTCAGTCTGTCCTTGCTTTCTCCCCTGCTTCCATTTATCTGCCCCCAAATAGGCATGACTACCTCATTCTCCTGCTCAAAAATTTTAGAAGGTTTTCTGCTGCCTCTAAAACATCATGAACTCTCTTCATCTGACATGCTAAACCTTCTCTGCCATGGCACAATCTAACCTTTCCTTTTTTTTTTTTTTTTTTTTCAAATTTCCAAAGCTCATTTCATTAGAAACTTTTCTTTAAGTATATTTTATTGATTATATTGTTACAATAGTTCCAATTTTTTCCCCTTTGCTCCCCTCTGCCCAGCACCCCCCTTCCCCGACAATCCCCTCCCCAAGTCCATGCCCATGGCTCACCCTTTCATATATTCTTCTTCTTTTTTTAAAAAAATAAATAATTAATTAGTTAAATATTTTAACAATAAAAAATAACAATCCCTCCCTCTCAGACTTAAGACCCTTTACAATCTTATAAAGGACAATGGACGAAGGTCTCGAGCTCCTCTAGTTGCTTCAAGCTGGACATGGTCGTCGTCCTACCTACCCTTGGGTCAAGAAATCCCTAATAAGAGTGGGGGTGTGGAGGGGAGGGTGGCCTTCCCACAAGGGGAAGGATCGTGCAGACTCCAGGTTGGTTGGCTGTCTCTAGACAATGGCATGCTTGGTTTAACAGGCTGGCATCCTTGTTGTATTCTGGAGGCAACAGGGTTAAAGGACATCATTCAATCTGTAACCACTAGATGACAAAAGACAGGTATTAATTTTTCAATGTCCCACATTAGGTAAAAGAAGGGCTTCTTTAGAGGAAGGTATGCCAGGTACATCTCACCTGTCCAAAACCCTTTTGCCCATTATACTTAGTTTGGACTGAGGGAAATATTTTAGGTTTCCCCCCTCTCAGGCCTCTGGGCTCTTTCTGTCCAAGCCATTAGGATAGAAAAGAGAAACCAGTTTTAAAGTGAAGCCCACAGACCACCCCGTTCTTCACCAACCCAGCCACTTAGTTCAGCCAAACCATTGAGTCTCAGGAGGCAGCAATGCAGACAGGATTAAGTGAGGCCTATACGTACAGACAATCACTCAGGTAATGAGATCGTAGGCTTATGCCCTTTGAAAACAGAAAACACATGTTAATTTATGTAACATAACCCACACACAAGTTTATAGATCTGTAGGACTGTCTTATCGTAAAGTCATCCAGTTGCAAGGCATTTGACATTCTTCTTGCCCGTAAATTAAACATCTTTGATAATGCCACAGACATAGTTTAACTTTCAACTGAAAACAAATTTTAAATGAAAAGAAACTTTAAAGACGGTTAGCTGCACTACTTTATAGTCTACCACTGGGCATTGTGATCTTCCTTGAATCTTGATTTTTCTCCCTAAGATTACCCTCCTTGTCATTAAAGGGACTGCATTAAGTTCATTTTTAATTTATCCTGTTCATTTGCATAAACACAACAAGAGCAACAAATAATCACTTATGATCTTTAGTTCTGCTTTGCTGGAACTTACGCAAGGAACATTTAGGGTGACCTTCAGTCTGCCCTTCAGGGCACAGAAGCTGAGCCACATACCTGGCATTCAGCCTTGCCTGTAAACACCTGTCTTTTCCAGGTCCTCCTGGTTTTCCATTGCGCCTTAAGGTCCCTTCTAGCCATCTTTCAGGAAAACAACCTTCATTCCTTCCCTGGAAAGATTGCTATGGACCGCTCATCCATCCAAGGTACCAGGCCTTTTATCTCATGGACTTCTATTACCTTTGAAGTCCCAGTTGCTCAGGGCTTTTTGGTAACAACCAAAGCCCAAGCATGTCTCCTTTAGGCATGACATTCCAGTCAAAGTCTTAGTCAAAAAATCGTTATTAACAACTGGTCTTATTAGTTTTATGCAAAGAAACTTATGTCATTACTTACTTCTTTAGAATGCCAAATTCTGGAGGGATCAGATAGTGAGAAAAATATACAGTGTGAAGGAAAATCCTTGTCCTTCTAATATTCACTGAACTTGCATTTCTATTCTTTATATTTTTCCCCCCACTAAAAATTTTTCTGTTTGTTTGTTTTTCCATTACAGTTGTCTCACTTTTTCCCCCCTCTTGCTTCTCTGCACCCTGTCCCTCCCTTCTCCCACATTCAGTCCCCACCCAGCTGTCCATGTCCATGGATCATTTATACATGTTCTTTGACTAGACCCTTCCCCTTCTTACCACTTCTCTCCCTCCCATCTCTCCCTTTGTTACTGTTAGTTTATTCCTCGTTTACATACCTCTGGTTCAATTTTGCTCATTTGTTTGTGTTGTTCATTAGTTTCCTTTAACAGGTGATAGCATAAGGTAATTTTCTTTTGTTGCCTGGCTTATTTTGCTAAGCATAATTCTCTCTAGTTCCAATCATGTTGTTGCAAATGGTAGAAGTTCCTTCTTTCTTTCAGTACTTTTTCATTGTCATTTTCCCCCTTTGTACTCGTGTTCCTCTCTGTCTCTCTCTGTTTCTTCATCTTCTTAAAGCAGACCCTTTAGCATCTCATGCAATGCTGGTTTGGTGGAGATGTATTCTTTTAACCTTCTTTTGTCTTGGAAACTCCTTATTTCACCTTCCATTTTGAATGAGAGCCTTGCTGGGTAGAGTATTCTTGGTTGTAGGCCTTTGTTTTTCATTACTTGGAATATATTTTGCCATTCCCTTCTGGCTTGTAGTGTTTCTGCTGAGAAATCTGATGATAGCCTTATTGGAGCTCCCTTGTATGTTATTAGTTGTTTCTCTCTTGCTGCTTTTAGGATTCTCTCTTTGTCTTTGAATGTTGCCATTTTAATTATGATGTGTCTTGAAGTGGGCCTGTTGGGGTTCATCTTCATTGGGACCCTCTGTGCTTCCTGGACTTGCATGATTCTTTCTCTCTTCATGTTAGGAAAATTTCCTGTCATTAGTTTTTCAAAGAGGTTTTCTATCCCTTGCTCTTCTTCTTCTCCTTCTGGAATTCCTATGATACGGATATTATTACGTTTCATGTTGTCCTGCAGCTGTCTTAGAGCCTCTTCAGTCTTGTTCAGTCTTTTTTCATTTTGTTGCACTGTCTGTGAGTTTTTGTCTACATTGTCCTCCAGCTCACTGATCCGATTTTCTGCTTCCTCTAGCCTGTTTTTAATTCCTTCTACTGTGTTCTTCAATTCAGAGATCATATTCTTCATTTCCTCCTGGCTCTTATTGATAGCTTCCATGTCCTTTTTGATGCTGGTATAATTCTCAGTAAGTTCCTTATAGTTCTTCTGGAGTTCACTGTAGTTTTTCTGGAGTTCTTTGTAGTTTCTGCTGAGCTCATTGAGCTTCTCCATAATCCACGCTTTCAATTCCATATCTGATAGTTGGCTCCCCTCTATTTCATTTAGCACTCTTTCTGGGGACTCTGCCTTTCCTTTCGATGGGGGGTTGTTTCTCTGTCTCCCCATTTTTGTGACTCTTATTGTTTGTTGGTGCTTCTTAGAATTATCTGCACTTCCTGGATCTGCCCCTGGTGGCATCAGATCCTGTACCAGTCTGGGCCTAGGCAGCCTGTTGGAGACTTCCAGGGATCTACTGCCTTTGTCTGTCTCCTTTAGTTGATAATCTATTCAATCTGTGATTAGCCGTCAGGCTTAAGGACTGGGTGTGGCAGCTTAATTCCTGTAGGCAGGGCCTTTGCTTCCCCTCAGGCTGACGCCACTTGGCCGGGAATGGTCTGCCTGCAGTGTGGGGATGAGTCAGCCCTGGGACCCGGCCGGCCACCTCCCCAGCTCTCCCCTCAAAGCCACCACACCAAACACTCCCCAAGCATCTCCAGTCCTCTCTGCCTTTCCTCCGCTTGAGCCCAGGGTAAGTGGGGGCCAAAATATTTTTGTATGTGATCCACTTAAGAGCTCTTTTTCTCCAGCTGTTTCTCTCTGGCTAGCAAGAAACCCTGTGGTTTTTCGCTTTTCTCAGCTGGATACTATTTTACTTTCCACTCTGTTGCTGTAGGCTGGGAAGTTCAGCTGGGGGTTTAGACCCTGCCCTTCTCAGGGGGAATCCCCGGCTGCTGAGCTGTTTCTCAGTCCCTTCAGCTGCCACCCGTGTGAGCCCAGCCAGCCCTTCCACGTCTCCGCACTCCCTACCAGTCATGTTGTGATGTAGCGGCCTTTTCTGTCTCTCCGTGGTTATAAGACTTCTCTCCAGCTGGTGTTCGGTTGGTTATTCCAGATGATTTCTCCAAAATTGAGTTGTAAATCCAGACTAGTTCTGGGAGGAAGTTAGTGTAGCTTCCACTTACTGCCCGCCATATTGTTTCTCCTCTAACCTTTCTATCTACACTATATCCTCCCACTCATCACTTCCATCAAACTGTATGTTGATTCTACCTGTATATACAGCATATTTTTCTACCATTGCATTTTTATTTTTATCTACTCTAGTACTAGCCAGGAATTAGGTCTGACTTTAGTTTTCTTATATTCAAATATCATTGCTTGCAACTACGCACAATTATTATTGTTGCTTTACTCACATTCAGAGAAGTTTTGTCATAATCCTTATTTTTAGCAAAGCATGTTGTACTTGTTCCATCTTTATTATGTTCATAATAATCTCCTCTAATGTACTGCAAACTGTGGGATCATAAAGGTTATTTTTTTGTGTATCCCCAGTTACCTTAGTACTCTGGTATTCATATATATACTCATTCATTCATTCATTCAACAACCATTCACTGAGCTTTAACTCGGTGTCAGGTGCTGTGCTAAATGGTAGGGATATAGCAACAAATATAACACACAAAATGTCAGTGCTTGTGAAAAATATATTCTATTGAAGGAAAACAGATGATACACAAAAGGCATTAGTAAGTTTGTAGAGTTAGGGAAAAAAAGAAGCTGTGAGAGAGGTATAAAAACTAAGGTGAGGGGATGTCATTGTAAGTATAAGGTGACCAGGGAAAGTGGCCCTTAGGGAAGTACAAAAGCTTAAAAAATTGCATTAAAAAGGAGGGCATTGCATACTGATGGCAGAGCAAATGTAAAGGCTCTGTGAGGGGTGACTGAAGGTGACGGGAAGGGGAAGACTAGCAAAGGATTAAGCGAAATTATAAAGAGGATGGGATTGGACTATGGTGAGTAATGATACAGTACTGTGAAATTAATTGTGAGACATGATTTTAATCTGAATACCATGGCAGATTATGTCAGTTTGAGTGAAAAGGGACAATTATGTGGATTATATTTTATAACATCACACCAGTTTCTGAACTTAAAGTGAATTGAGGCAGACCAAGGGTGGAAGCAGGAAGAATAGTGACAATATTGTGAAGATTTGGGGCTGGGTGAGTGGATGTGTTACATTCTAGGTATAACTGGTGAGGATCCCTGTTAAACCCTCTTCTTAGACAGTAGCATGAAGACACAAAAACATGCTAGATATATACTCTATGGTCCTGGAAAAGAGTAAGAGATTCTGTCCTTCAAGGTTGCTTATTGTAAGGATGTCCTAAATGATAAAGTTAACTAATCATTATATAGTATACTCAAATAAAGAATGAGAGGAAGAGAAAGGGAGAAAAACAAATGATCCTATTTAGCTCTTGTTGCACTGACCCATGAGTACCCCTCACCAAAGAGAGCACATAGTTAAGAGTAGAAAATAGGTTATGGTCAGTTGTTACGGCTTCTTTGATGAATTGTTTTCCACCAACATTTTCCCTCCATTATTTATGCTTCCTAAAAACAAGCAAATTATTTGAATTCTATTCTTAAAATTCAGCTGTTTTGTTTAGTCTTTGGATATAGAAATTTTCTTTCTTTGGCTACTCATCAATTCTGTCATATGTTTTTTTTTTTTCAGTAAAAATACAAGATTTAATAAGCACCCACAAAACATTGTTCTATGAATGTAAGGCAAAATATCATAGGAGATCACAGTGCCATTGGGAAGACAAGTTATTACTAAATAGGATAATGGCTTAATATAAGTGACTGAAAGAAATTAAGAAATATAAAACTAGTGTGTCTCATAAGTAGATGCAAGGGTCATTTATTCTGTGTTGATGTAGTAGAGAATACTTTATTAAGTCAAAATAAGATAGAATAAAAATGGGGAGAATTCCAGGTGTAGAGAAGGTATAAGTAAACTCTTGGAGGAATATTTGGGCAATAGACTATCTAGATGGATCAAGTAAGTTGGAGTAGAATAAAAATAAGATTTTCAAGAGGTTTAACTCTAAATAAAAAGAGGCTTGGCTCTGGCTGGGTAGTTAAGTTTGTTAGAGCATTACCTCAATACCCTACCCTAAGGTTGTGGGTGTGATCCCAGGTCAGGGCATGTACAAGGAACAACCAATAGATGCACAAATAAGTAGAACAAATTGATGTTTTTCTTTCTCTCTCAAATCAAAAAATAAAAAGTAAACAAAAGAAACTTAAATAAATAAGTGAAGAAAGCTGAAATTTTGCTACTGGACGATGATGGCTGCTAAAAGATTTTTAGGAACTATAAGAGAGAAAAAATATTGAAATTATTAAAACTTCATTTTATAAGAATCAACTAGGAAACCACATGAAAAATTCATTGGAGAAGTTCTGAGACTCACAGAACTTAAATATAGACAGTTTTTGAGACATTACTAAAAGCCTGTCTGTATCTACCTGTAGGCCATCTTAAATAATATTCTCACACTTCTTTCCAAACATTTACACTGGCATTCCACTGCAACCATACATAAACAAAATCTTGGTTGAGTCAATATCACTTTTCTATTTATAGGTCACATATCAAACATTGAATTTGGGCTAAATAGTGGCTTGGCCATTTCAAAGTAAAGAAAAGTTAGTACAACATTTGGAATGGGAGATATTTTCTGTTATAATCTTTGCCGAAACCGTCGTCGTCGTCGTCGGCAGCCGTCCGTCTCGAGAGACGATGGTGTAGCTTCTTAAGAGTCCATCTGCACCGCCGAGAATGGCTGTGCAGTCCGACTCGGGAGTGACATGGTATCTGTCTCCTCCCGTGTTGAATCGACATCTTGCGATGACGCTGAAGCTACAGAGCCTGGGCAGGGTGATATGGAGGGTCTGCTGTTGCCCATGCAGCAGTCCCCCCCTCTCTTCGCAGCTGAAGGGTCCAAGGGAAAGACGGAGTCAATACAGCTTGGCTTCAGGTGCGCCGCAGGAGTTGCCGGTGTTGACTACAACGTCAAACCGCCTTAGGGACTCCGGCTCCGGATTTTCTGTCGGGGTTTACTCCCTTAGCCTTTCCCCTGAAGAGGTATGCCGCAAGGCAGCGGAGGTTTTTTGGAGTCAGAGTTTTCCTTCTCTGATGTGCCCTGACTGGAAGATCGAACCAGCGACACAGCTCGCAGGCCGACGCTCAATCCACTGAGCTAAACCAGCCAGGGCCGAAACCACAGCTTATGATATTGGGTACAAATATTACAATCCAAAGACAGGTGCTACATACATCATGGTGGGACTGGTTAAAATAAAGCCAAACTAGACAGCCATTTCCCACCTACAATCTATGAAGATGAAGGCTAGGGGTGTATTGGTGAGGTAAGGATTTCTTGAAGTAAAGAAATTTGTATGAACAAAGAGAGATGTTAGGATTTCCCTCCATGCAAGTGCCCTCAAAGGCAAATTAGAAGGCTATAAGTATTGGAGAGATTAGGAAAACATGCAGTCAAGAAGAAAAAAATTGATGTCTTACTCTTTGGCTATGTGTAGCTTAGCTCAAAAACCCACAGACAAGGCCCATGCTGCTACCAGGGTGGAGAGGGTTATGAAGGCTTAGGAGAGTTTGACCTGTCACACCCCAGAGTCTTGGTAGCAAAGACACTGTAG
This sequence comes from Furipterus horrens, assembly GCF_987537825.1. Taxonomy (NCBI): domain Eukaryota; kingdom Metazoa; phylum Chordata; class Mammalia; order Chiroptera; family Furipteridae; genus Furipterus; species Furipterus horrens. The sequence goes on from NW_028327171.1 coordinate 58,389,884, forward strand.
CTTAGCTCTCATACTAGAAGTTGTGAAGCTGGGAGCATGCCTGGAGCACCCCTATATTGGTGTGGTAGGGAAGAAAAAATACAGTAGAAACACAATTAATTTCTACCGTTTGATAAAGGGGTTAACATTCCTTTGGGTCAAGTGCATACTATGGAAAATGGATATGCTTAAGTCATTTTTGAAAGTATTCTCCTCCCCACCAACCACCATCAAAAATGTTGTGTGCCTTGGAGAGGACTTAGAGAAGTGCACTCTGAGGGGCACTAGCTGAGAGTAAAATCTAGAGGTCAGACCAGGATTGACACATTCTCATCAGACAACTTACAATAGTAGAGGTTCACCATGGGGTGGATAGAAAGAGATGGTTCATAAATAATCCAGTGATACATTTCATAAATGTTCAAGTTTGTATGTTTGCCATGACAAAGGGCAATAATAAGCCAGTGCTAGCCAAGAAGAAACTGACAGTAATTCCACCTAGTAAAAAGGCCTGTGCTTTCTTTGCCTCTAGACTTTCTTCATTATGCTTTAGTTCTTGGAAGAACCAAAAGGACAAGGAAGAAGAGAGGGAGTGCATGGTGAAGGCAGGGAAGAATGCACCTTGACTCTAATGAAGTTCAAACTCAGAGGCCTCACATGCACAGGCCTCCTTGGGAAGCCATGGACCAAGTTTTGTATTCATTACTTGTATTACTTTTTCATAAAGAGGTTGCCTTTCCCCAAATTATAAATGGTTTAGGCACCACAAGACATGGGCAGGAAAAAAAGGAAATGAAAACACAGAGCATGTCATTTTTTCTTGCTGATGCTTGTGTAGCCATGGGTTAGAAAAGGTTGGGGTGGTGTTTAAATGGAAGGAAAAGTTAACGTTTTGATATAGAATGGTCTAGACTTATTAATTCCTGAAATTAAGATGTTTCCATTACCTGAAAGTTACTAGTAATCCATAGGATATGCTTGAGTTGCTAACAAGACACACACACACACACACACACACACACACACGCGGAAATTAGAAGTTTGGAAGACAGTGAAGTAGAGGAAAGGACAAGCTACTTTCCATTGTACCCTACCAAGTGTAACCCATTAAAATTTGTGTTTTGTTAAAAAAAGACTATTCTGATGCCAGTTTTATGATTACTTAAATGTAATGTGGAAGGAAGCCAACTTAACTACTCTCTTCCAATTTCTGTATTTCATATATGGGTTGAACTGTTATCCTTAGAATCAAGGTTTTAGAGTGGTTCAAGGAAAGACAGTTTGAATGTTGTACATACACACACAAATATTTTTAAACAATGCCTATGATTACACCGGTAGTAAACTAATGAAAAAAATTTACTCTAAATTACCAGCCCTATGCTGGTCTCATGCCCAAGGAAATCATTTAAAATGTGATAATTTTATATTTTGCCTCCTACTTAAAAAAAATGAAAAATCTGTACCTGAATAAGTGATGTTCTATTACCTCAAGAAAGTAAATGCTGATTTTATTGAAGACACCTTCCTATTTCTATATACAATAGCTATTATGGAATGTTTATCATCTGACAATAAATAGCTTTATTAGCTTACAATAAGTGAAAAAAAATGACAAGTTCTCTAAGAAAAAATAGAGCAACAGTTGTGTTACCAGTGGTAGCAAAATTTAATATGTAAAATACAAAAAAATCTGAGCTGAAATTAAATCAGTGAAACTTCATATTTCGAGTTTGTTAATTGTATTATTTTATGCAGTTAGAATGTTTTTGTGTTCTTATCAGAGTATCTATAAACAAACCATAATTTGCCCCAACTAGTTATAATCAGCTCATCTTTTCTTCCTAGAACACTGTACCCTCAAGTCACATTTGTTATACTTCTGGTCTCATCACAAACCCTTTGGAATATAGAGTGCTATGGAATTGAGTTTCCATTTGGATTTCTTCCAGTGCTATTGCTTTGAGAGCAGCATATGAAATAACATAATTGTCATGGGCTGGTTTTACTGTATGACTAACTCTGTTGTTTTCCGTTGATGATAAGTATCTGGAGTAGTTGAAAATGTAATCTATAATGTGTTTTTTTTCTATGCAGACAGATTACATTATATATAATTTAGCACTTATATTCAGTTATATTCTGAAGCTTCACACATTTCAGTAAACATCGCTTTTATAGCTTATGGTAGATAATTGATAACAATAGAGGGCTGAAAATAAAGAAGCAGAAGTGATAGCATTTTCATTCACTAACTAGCACACAATTGTCAACTGTGTGTTTTTTCTCTTTTATATAGATGGTAGTTTTCTGGCAAAGGCAGTAATGTGATTAGGGGATTTGATATTCTCTTTATATTGCTATGATATCAAATAAGGGTAAACATCTTGGAATTAATATAACTTAAAGGAAAACAAAGGACATTAAGTAGTATCTGGGTGTTTTTCAGAGGACTGTGTCAGAATACTAGTATGAAAGTCTTTGTTCTGCTGTGGTTCACTAAAGCAACATTGTGGAACAATGCTTGTAAAGAAATGTGAGTATTAGGTAAAAAATATAACAATGAAGTTGGATGTTCAAAAAAATTTAGAAAACAAGTTTATTCTTATAACCTAGATGTAAACCTAGGTGCTGTATACATCTGGATTTAAATGAAATTGTCAATTTCTTTTTTACACCATATGCCATTGAATCCCAAGTTCCTGCATGTTTTATAACTATATCTAATTTTCCATTTATTGATATGCTACATGAAAAATGTATTAGTACACTTATTACAATAAAAGAAAATGAACAGGGGAGGGAAGATGGTGGAGGAGTGAGGGGAGGCTGCGCTTTCAGGCTCCCGAGATCTGTCTGCAGTTTGGGCTAATTGCAGACAGAACATCTCAGTGAGCAGCTGGACACTGGCAGGAATCGAGCCATGGCACTGCTGGATTAGAGAAAAACCATCTGGGAACAACCTGTTTAGTGAGGATAGCGGAGGAAAAGGGGAAGAGATGGGATTCCTGATTGGGGTGGCTGCCTGAGCTGCAGCTGGAAGTACACAAAGGCTTTTTGGTGACCACAGTCTTCCCCAGAGAGGAGTCAGGAGGAGAGCGGATCTCTGCCCGCTGGCAGAGGCAGGACTCAACCAAGTGGCATTGGTGCAGAAGGACAGGAGACAGTGTGCTGCCAGGAAAGTGAAAACATAATTCTCCTTATATTTTTCTCTAGTGGACTGCAGAGAGGGGTGGAAAGTTTGGGGGTGGTAGGCCGTTCTTGAGGAATGCAGGCTCAGAGGCGCGCTCATCCACTCCCCAACCCTACCCTTGCGTCCCGGGGGCGCACATAGGGAAGTGCCCTCATTCACTGGCCCAGGTGCATGGGGCCGTTAATTCAGGTGCCCCTCGGACACTCCCCAACAGACATAAGATCAATGCCCCAACGGGCACAGGGAGGGCCCACTGAACACGCAGAAGACCATGCGCAGACACCCCTAGCCAGCTCCAGTGAGCGCCAGGCCCCAGGCCAGAATGCAGACCACTAGCTCAGGCTCTGCTCATGCCCACCCAGACGGGTGAGGGAAGGTGGGCGGCTGTGGCACGGGAACAGCGGGCGGCAGCGACTCACAGACACTCACTTCCACTGTGCACAAGTGTCCAGGGCCCCGCCCTAAGAGGAGAGAGACCAACTCCCGGAGCTTGGCTCAGTGGGACTAAGGGCACGGGTGCACGAGTGCAAAAACACCTTGGCCAGGCTACAGTAGGCGCCAATCGCAGGGCAAGCTCTCGGCCGCACCGGGCATGCAGGGGCGCGCGCACAAGGACACCTCAGCTCGAGTGCAAAAACACCTCGGCCAGTTACAATAGGCGCCAATCATGGGACAAGCTCTCGGGCCGCACCGGGCATGCAGGGGCGCGTGCGCAAGGACATTTCAGCTGGCTCCAGCGCATGCGGCAAGGGAGCGTGCCATGCCGGCCACCGGGGGCGCACAACATTGCTGCAAGGAACAGGAACCTCTGAACTGCCACGTTAGACCAGCTGGGGAACGCAGAAAAAGAAGACGACACACCAAGGCTGAACTGAGTAAAAACGTTTTGTTTTTTCCTTCCTTGAGAAAAAGGGAAAGGGAGGAGAGGAGAGGAGGGGATGGAGAAGAAAGGAAGAAGGAGGAGAAAAACAAAACACTATATCTGTAATGTGTTCTATATAATCTCTCCTTTTCATCCTTCCTTTTTAATCATTGTTTGTCTGTTTGTGTGTCTAGTTTAGCCCTCCTTTCACTCTAAATAAATAGAATATAATTACTATATAAATCCAACCCAATACAATCCTACTTTCTTACTACATTCTGCATTTTTCCATCCTTTTCTTCTATTTTTATTAACATATAATGTAACTATTACCTACTGGCTTGCATAGTCTCAACTATTATTAATCTATCATCCCCTCTATCAAAAACCTTATTTTTCCTCCCTAAAAACAACTCTTATCTATTTTTTTTATAGTATAAAAGCTCTAATCTCCTTATATTTATATTAATACTGGCTTGTTGACTGACGATAGCGGGAGAGAGGGTAGGGGATATTTTTGAGGGTGTGGGTCTCCTGCCTGGGCTGTGTGTTTATGTTTTTAACAGCATCTCCACAAAAGAACTCAAGACAAAGTGGATAGAGTGACTCTCAGTCAACTAGCCAGAAGGAAGATCCTACCAAAGAACATTTGAAATATAACCAACAGCATAAACAAATGACATAAAGGGTAAACCAAGAACATCAGGCTCAGGAGATCAAAGAGACTGCACCATTGAAACCCCTGGATTTCCTATAAAGAATCACACATCACAAAGGTGGGAAGTCAAAGCAGACCATACCCCCCAAAAATAAAAACAAACAAGAAGAATCCAACATGATAAGATGCAAAAATAACCCCTCAATGAAAAGAAAAGAGGAATTCTCAGAAAGAGAGGTAGATGAAATAGACATAGCCCAAATGTCAGACATGGAATTCAAAACAATGGTGGTAAAGAAGCTCAATATACTCAACAACCTTAAAAACAACTATAACAACCTCAAAGGAAGTTACCAGCAGCTCCAAGAAAATTACAGGGAACTTGCAGAGAACTACACCAGCATAAAAAAAGACATAGAAACTATTAACAAGAACCAGGAAGAAATGAAGAATACAATCTCTGAACTGAAAAACACAGTAGAATCAGTCAAAAGCAGACTAAATGAAGCAGAGGATCGGTTTAGTGAGTTAGAAGATAATGTAGAGAAAAACTCCCAGACAATACAGCAAAATGAAAAAAGATTGAAAAAATATGAACAAGATGTAAGGGAATTACAGAATAGCATGAGAAAAATAATATCAGGATCATCAGAATTAGACAGGGAGAAGAAAAGGAGCATGGAATTGAGAAACTGATAGGAGAAATAGTGACAGAAAATTTTCCAAACCTGATGAGAGAAAAAGTTATACAAGTTCAGGAAGCACAGAGAGTTCCAATGAAGAGGAACCCCCCAAAACCCACTCCAAGGCACATCATAATTAAAATGGCAACATTCCAAGACAAAGAGAGAATCCTAAAAGCAGCAAGAGAAAAACAGCAAATAACATACAAGGAAGCTCCGATAAGGCTATCAACTGATTTCTCAACAGAAACATTACAAGCCAGAAGGGAATGGTCAAAAATATTTCAAGCAATGAAAAACAAAGGTCTACAACCAAGAATACTCTACCCAACAAGGCTCTCATTCAAAATAGAAGGTGAAATAAGGAGTTTCTCAGACAAAGGAAGACTAAAAGAATACATCTCCACCAAACCAGCATTGCAAGAGGTGCTAAAGGGAGTGTTCTAAGAAAAAAGAAGAAAAAAAAAAAAAAAGAGAGGAGAGGAACAGAGGTACAAAGGACAACGAATAAATACACATCAATAATAACCTTAAGTGTAAAGGGATTAAATGCTCCAATTAAAAGACATAGGGTAATGGAATGGATAAGAAAACAGGACCCACATATTTGCTGTCTACAAGAAACACACCTCAAAACAAAAGATTTACATAGACTGAAAGTATATAAAAAAATATTTCAAGCAATGGACCGGAAAAAAAAGCCGGGGTAGCAATCCTCATATCAGACAAAACGAATTTCAAAGCAAGGGCAATAAAAAGAGACAAAGAAGGACATTTCATAATACTTAAAGGAACAATCCATCAAGAAGATATAACATTGATGAACATATATGCACCCAAAATAGGAGCACCCAAATACATAAAGAAAATACTAGAAAACCACAAGAAGGATATCAACAACAACACACTCATAGTAGGAAACTTCAACACTCCATTATCAACAATAGACAGATCATCAAAGCAAAGAAACACCAAGGATATACAGGCATTGAACAACATACTAAACCACATGGACTTAACTGATATATATAGAACTTTCCACCCCAAAGAAGCAAAATATACATTCTTTTCAAATGCACATGGGACATTTTCAAAGATAGACCACATGATAGGACACAAAACAAGCCTCAACAAATTCAAGAAAACTGAAATCATATCAAGCATCTTTTTAGACCACAATGCCTTGAAACCAAAAATTAACCCTTGAGAAGAAAATCAAAGACACCCAAACTCATGGAGAATGAATAACATGCTATTAAATAATGAATGTGTTAACAATGAATCAAAGAAGAAATCAAGAAATTTCTAGAAACTAATGATAATGAGCAAGAAACAGCCCAAAACCTGTGGGACACAGCAAAAGCAGTCCTGAGAGGGAAGTTCATAGCAATACAGGCATATCTGAAAAGGATAGAAGAATCTCAAATAAAAAACCTAACCATAAAGCTATAAGAACTAGAACAACAACAAACAAAGCTTAGGGCAAGAAGAATGAACAAAATCATCAAGCTCAGAGCAGAATTAAATGACATAGAGACTAAACAAACAATCCAAAAGATCAACAAAACTAGGAGCTGGTTCTTCAAAAAAATAAACAAAATCGACAAGCCTCTAGCCAGTCTAATCAAGAAAAAAATAGAGAAGATCCAAATAAACAAAATCAGAAATGAAAGAGGAGAGATGATGACTGATAGCACAGAAATACAAATCGTCGTCGGCAGCCGTCCGTCTCGAGAGACGATGGTGTAGCTTCTTAAGAGTCTATCTGCACCGCCGAGAATGGTTGTGCAGTCCGACTCGGGAGTGACACGGTATCTGTCTCCTCCCGTGTTGAATCGACATCTTGCCATGATGCTGGAGTGTCCTCTCCAGTGAAGCTGAAGCTACAGAGCCTGGGCAGGGTGATATGGAGGGTCTGCTGTTGCCCATGCAGCAGACGCCCCCCTCTCTTCGCAGCTGAAGGATCCAAGGGAAAGACGGAGTCAATACAGCTTGGCTTCAGGTGCGCCGCAGGAGTTGCCGGTGTTGACTACAACGTCAAACCGCCTTAGGGACTCCGGCTCCAGATTTTCTGTCGGGGTTTACTCCCTTAGCCTTTCCCCTGAAGAGGTATGCCGCAAGGCAGCGGAGGTTTTTTGGAGTCAGAGTTTTCCTTCTCTGATGTGCCCTGACTGGAAGATCGAACCAGCGACACTTAGCTCGCAGGCCGACGCTCAATCCACTGAGCCAAACCAGCCTTTCCATATCATTGTTAACCCATTCATTATTTAATATCATGTTATTTATTATCCATGTGTTTGGGTGTCTTTGATTTTTTTCTTTGAAGTTGATTTCTAGTTTCAAGGCATTGTTGTAGTCTGAAAAGATGCTTGATATAATTTCAATTTTCTTGAATTTGTTGAGTCTTGTTTTGTGTCCTGTCATGTGGTCTGTCTTTGAGAATGTCCCATGTGCATTTGAAAAGAATGTATATTTTGCTTCTTTGGGGTGAAAAGTTCTATATATATATCAGTTAAGTCCACTTGTTTTAGTGTGTTATTCAATGCCTGTATATCCTTAGTGTTTCTTTGCTTCGAAGATCTATCTATTGTTGATAATGGAGTGTTAAAGTCCCCTACTATGAGTGTGTTGCTGTTAATATCCTTGTGGTCTTCCAGTATTTTCCTTATATATTTGGGTGCTCCTATGTTGGTGCATATGTTTTTAGAATTACATTTTCTTGATGGATTTTTTCCCTTAAGTATTATGAAATGTCCTTTTTTTGTCTCTTTTTATGGCCCTTGCTTTGAAATCCGTTTTGTTTGATATGAGTATTGCTACCCCAGTTTTTTTTTTTTTTTCATGTCCGTTTGCTTGGAATATTTTTTACCATACCTTCACTTTCAGTCTGTATAAATCTTTTGTTTTGAGGTGTGTTTCTTGTAGACAGCATATATGTGGGTCCTGTTTTTATATCCATTCCACTACCCTATGTCTTTTAATTGGAGCATTTAGTCCATTTATATTTAACATTATTATTGACAGATATTTATTAATTTCTCTTGTACCTGTGTTCCTCTCCCTCTCTTTTTATTTCTTTTCTTTCTTTTTTTTTTTTTTTTAAAGCATTCCTTTTAGCATCTCTTGCAATGCTGGTTTGGTGGAGATGTATTCTTTTAGTCTTCCTTTGTTGGGAAACTCCTTATTTCACCTTCTATTTTGAATGAGAGCTTTGCTGGGTAGAGCATTCTTGGTTGTAGCCCTTTGTTGTTCATTGTTTGGAATATATTTTGCCATTCTCTTCTGGCTTGTAGTGTTTCTGTTGAGAAATTTGATGATAGCCTTATTGGAGTTCCCTTGTATGTTTTTAGCTGTTTCTCTTTTTCTGCTTTTATGATTCTCTCTTTGTCTTTCAATGTTGCCATTTTAATTATAATGTGTCTTGGTGTGGGCCTGTTTTTGTTTATCTTCATTGGGACCTTTTATGCTTCCTGTACTTCCATGACTATTTCTCTCATCAAGTTAGGGAAGTTTTCCATCAGTACTTTTTCAATCAGATTTGCTATCCCTCGCTCCTTCCTTCTCCTTCTGGTATTCCTATGTTACTGATATTATTACATTTCATGTTGTCCTGCAGCTCTCTTCTACCTCTTCATTCTTTTTCAGTCTTTTTTCATTTTGTTGCCGTGTCTGGGAATTCTTTTCTATGTTGTTCTCCAGCTCACTGATCTGATCGTCTGCTTCCTTTAGCATGCTTCTAATTCCTTCTACTGTGTTCTTCAATTCAGAAATTGTATTCTTCATTTCCTCCTGGCTCTCAGTAGAGAGAAAAGTAAACAGACCAATCTATTAGATGATTATAGCAGTCATTGTGTCAACCAAGCTTAATTGATAAAAACTTCAAATTGATTTAATGCAAACTTTAACACCATCATCTGAGCTTTTCCAATATATACTGCAGGTGTTTGCCTGCTTTGAATACAAAGGAAATATTATATGACTTCATAAAGCATGTAGCATTTCGTTTTCAGAACCAGGAGTTCTCTCTGCCACATACAAAGATCCCACTAATTGATACACTGTGGTTTTTGGCCAGCTAGTGTTTTATTTCCATAATGTCAGTTGTTGGTTTAGTCCATTTTATATTTTTATGGTTTGCTTGTACTGCTCACTCTGGGCATAGAGGCAGTTCATCCACCAGAACATTCAGCATGAATTGTTGGCTACTGAGTAGTGACATTACAGCCTCTATGCACATTTCAGACAGAGAGGCCAATTATTTTATGGTATTAATTTGCACTCTATTTGCCTGCTACTGTTTAAAAGAGAGAAAAAGAAGCAATCTATAATAATACAACTGAATTCAACCTGTGAGCAAATTTCTAAGCAACAACCCTTGAGCAGAGAAGCAGGGGAAAAGGCTGCAAGGTAAGAAAGATAATGGAAACCTTTAGAAAGTCAAGTGACTCAGTGGTTAGTTACCAGCAAGGGTAGCAAGTTGGGCTGGGTTCTAGAAAATTGGAGATTTTCGTAGCAAATTCATTTGTTCATCCTAGTATGATACTCAGAAGTTCAATTGTCAGGTATAAATTGGACTTCAGATTATCTTGTAAATGTGGGTTTTTTGGGGGGGGCATTGCCCAAATAGGGTACCCAGATATTCTTTTCTGAAGGACAAAGAAGAGTCAAACAACTGGAACCATTACACATGATGATATGAAATCTGCGTGCAGGCATATCTATATTTCAAGATGATTCAGAGGGAAAAGTCATAACCAATAAAACTATCATTTTTGGTTGAACTGAGTGCAATTTGCACTGTGTTAGGTTTTTTGTTTGTTTGTTTGTTTTTAGTATAATAACCTTGGTCTGTTCTAACAGTTTAGAAAATAAATCTTCATTATATATTCTGAAGATCAAACACCCATTTGTCAGTGCATTTCAGAGGTTATAAAGAAAACATTTGGAAGGAATGATTTAACAAAAAGTAATTCTTGGCTAGAGAAAACTCAACTGCAGAGAAATAGAAAGGATTTCATCTTAGAAAACACAGAAGTTGGAAGGAACTCAGAACTTTGCCATTTAGGAAACAAACTTGGAAAATCCCCCTTACAGTCAGAATAGAATTGCTAAGACAATACACACTAGAGAAGAGTGGACAGCAACAAAGTTTGGAGGAACAATAGCCAAGTGGGCACAACATTCAGAGATATGTTGACAATGTTCCTCAATAAGTACATGGCAACTGAAAAAGTATGCACAATGTTGGGTGTTGGAAAAGAAGAGCCAGAGTTAGAGAGAATATTAATGGCCTGTCCTTTCCCAGAATCCAAGCTTTTGAGAACAGGCAGGAACTTATGCTCAAGGTCTCTGGTACTCAGAATAAGGGAAAACCATTCTAGTACACATTTTTGCCTTCCAAGCACCCAGTCTCCCTTTTTCTGAAAAGAGTACCAGTATCTTTTGTAAGTAACCCTTCCTCTTGCCTTTGAATATATATGTTGGGTTGGGATGACATTACTTCAAGTCCAAGAATGGGCATGTGACCCTAATCCATACAATTAGGATATCAGAGTCAGAGTCGGAGGTGGTGTGGTAAACAGTCAGGTATGACCATGGGAAGACCCTAAGTAGGTATAATAGAAACTTCCTAGACCTTGACATTTACTGCAGGAAAGAAGAGACTGCTAAAGTGCTATCAGAGCAATAGTTTGAAGGTCCAGATATTTCTTTTGGATCATTGCTTGCTGAATAACATAATTATTGCCTTGGATCATAGTAGAAGTTGTTTCTGGGTGTTGAAGTGGCTAGGAGAATAGGGCATGTGGTTCTCTGACCTAGTGAATGTCTCCATAGGAGTTGCTAAGACTTTGGACCTGCCTATGAGTAAAACAAGCAGGTCACTGGGAAGCCTCATCCACACAGTTGCATTCTTATCTATATGTGTGATTTTTGTTCCTCTTACTTGATACTTTGGCAATAAGGCAAAGTAAAACATGTTTGAACTGAGTCCAAGTTGGCATTATTGCTATTGCTTGAACCCAAGCAAGATTTTGTGGTTGTAACTAGCACAATCTAATTATATCATGTTAGGACCAATCAAAGCTGACTCAGAAATATTTAGTGGAGTAAAAGGGAGAGGAAGAATCTCTACCTCTATTAATGTTATACCTGTAATTTTACTGCACTAAAACTGCTGGGAGAAGTCTTACTACCATATTAGGAGATCTTACCTAAGAATAGAAAATCAGAAGCTGAGTGGGAGATAGGGAGCAATCAGATCCTGATGATATCACTTAATCCCATGCTTAAACCTAGTTATTTTTGAAGTCTTTACTTGGAGGTGCAAAAATTTACTTTTTGATTAAGTTAGTGGTAACAGATGAGAGGAGAGTAAAGACAGGAAATACATAAAATGAAGACATTCTAACCTAGCTGCTAAAATTATTAACATTACGAAGGTTGAGGCATGAGGAAAGACTCTATTTTTGTTTTAACTAGCCTGGGAACTTAACTTATTTTTAACTTCCCAGTCAGTCCTGTGTCAAAGGCTGACTACACATCTGTAATCAGATAACCCTCTGATTACACACTGAAGGACTCACATATACATCCATTTGACATCCATTATCCAGACCACCAGAAGTGACCAAGCCCTCCTGGTACCCATCCCCTAGATCACCTTGTATCCATCATCCAGACTGCCTGACATCTGACTGTTAACCATTCTGGACCAATTAGGGCTAAGAATGCATTACTAATAATTATTAAGAATGTACCTTTTACTATAAGAACTTTTAACTTTTCTCTCTTTTCTGGAGCACTTCTGGGGTTTTGCTAGAGGTATTTCCAGTTTCTAAACTCCAAGACCCTTAAATAAGTATTTGTCACTTATTTTTAGTCAAAGCCTCCAGACTCTGTTTTAGGGTTGTTCAACATAATTAATTGTAGCAACCTATATGAGCAATTTAAACTACTTTTATAAAATGTGGTGTTGTGTTTTTCCATAACAGACATTGATTAATACACCGATAATCCCTGCCAATGAAGTCATAAATGTTAATAGGCACATGCTTCTTTTTACTGTACTGGTGACTAGTACCCCACCTGTAATTCCCTCAGGATTCTCCCCTTATATGTTTATCTGTTAAGGCACAGTTATCCATGATTAAAACATTTACATACTGAACCCCAACTCCAAGTGACTAGAAATACTTTACTTTGCCTTACTCTCCCAAATGTAGAACAAGGATTATATAGTGTGTGGCAATTAATGTTGTGTAAGTTCCAGCTTCACCTACTGTCTGAACATCTACTGCTGCACAACAGCCTACTCTAAAATTTAATGATATAAGACAACAATGATTTAATTATGCTCTCAGATTCTGCAGGTCAGATATTTTGATCAGGCACAGCAGAGATGTCTTGCTTTCTCTGATACATAATGTCTAAGACCCTCAGCAGGAAAGACTTGAATGGGTGAGGTTAATTCAGCTGTGTTATCATCTGGAGACTTCTTCACTTATGGGTCTGAAAGGTTGGATCAAGTAAAGCACTTATATGTGATCTGTTCATCACATCAGCTTATGGGTAGGTGGAATTATTGAGATCACTCTGGTTTCTGTATAGAAGGGAGTAATGGTGGTGGTTCCAAGATGGCGAAGGAGTAAGTGGAAGCTACACTAACCTCCTCCTAGGACCAGTCTGGACTTACAACTTAATTGTGGAGAAATCATCTGGAATAACCAACTGAATACTATCTGGAGAGAAGCCTTATAACCACGGACAGAGAGAAAAGGTCGCTTCATCACAACATGACTGGTAGGAAGTATGGAGACACAAAAGAGCTAGCTAGCTTGGATTCCAAGAATGGCAGCTGAAGGGACTGAGAAACATCTCAGTAGCCAGGGGTTCCCCTGAGAAGAGGGAGGTCAAAACCCCCAGCTGGGCCTCCCAGCTTACAGCAACAGAGCAGAAAGTAAGACAGGATCCAGCTATTAAAAGTGAAAAGCGGCAAGATTATATTTATGCTGGTCTTACAGAAACAGCTGGAGACAAAGACTCTTAAAGGGATCATGTATGAAAATATTTTGGCACCCACCGACCATGGGCTCAAGCAGAAGGAGGGCAGAGAGAACTATAAATGCTTAAGGAGAGTTTGGGGCAGTGGCTTTAAGGAGAGAACTGAAGGAACAGCCGACCGTGTCCCAGTGCTGACTTATTCCGAATACAGCAGACAAACCACTCCCTTCCAAGTGGCATCAGCTTGAGGGGAAGCAATAGCCCCACCCACAAAAATTAATCTACACCACCCTTGGTGCGTAAGCCTGATGGCTGATCACAGATTAAATAGATTAACAACTAAAGGAGACAGACAAAGGCAGTAAATCTCTGGTAGTCTCCAACAGGTTGCCTAGGCCCAGACTAATACATGATCTGATGGCACCACGGGCAGATCCAGGATGTACAGATCAATCTAAGAAGCAAAAACAAACAAGAAGAGTCACAAAAGTGGGGAGACAGAGAAACAATTCCCATCAAAAAGAAGGAGAAATTGTTAGAAAGAGTGCTAAATGAAAGAGAGGAAAGCAAATTATCAGACACGGAATTCAAAACATGGATAATAGGGAAGCTCAATGAGCTCAGTGAGATCAAAGAAAACTGCAGAGAACTCCAGGAAACTACAAGGAAGTTACTGAGAATTACACCAGCATTAAAAAGGACATAGAAACAGAAATACAAATGATAGTTAGAAATTACTACAGACAACTGTATGGCAAGAAATTTGACAATCTAGAAGAAATGGACAAATTTCTAGAAACATACAACCTTCCAAAACTGAATCAAGAAGAAGTGGAAAGTCTCAACAGACCAATAACAAAGAAGGAAATTGAAAAAGTAATAAAAAATCTCCTTGCACACTAAAGCCCTGGACCAGATGGCTTCACAGGTGAATTCTAGAAAACATTTAGGAAAGAACTAACTCCTATCCTCCTCAAACTATTCCGAAAAATCCAAGAAGAGGGAAAAATCCCAAACTCTTTCTATGAAGCCAGTATTATCCTAATTCCAAAACCAGGTCAAGACACAACAAAGAAAGAAAACTACAGGCCAATATCACTGATCAACATAGATGCTAAAATCCTCAATAAAATATTGGGAAACAGGATCCAGCAATACATCAAAAAGATCATACATCACGATCAAGTGGGCTTCATTCCAGGGATGCAAGGATGGTTTAATATTTGCAAATCAATAAATATAATACATGACCTAAACAAAATGAAAGACAAAAATCACATGATTATATCAATAGATGCAGAAAAAGCATTTGATAAAGTATAACACCCATTTATGATGAAAACACTCAGCAAGATGAGAATAGAGGGAGCATACCTTAACATAATCAAGGCTATATATGAGAAGCCTGAGGTCAACATCATACTCAATGGACAAAAACTAAAAGCATTCCCCCTGAATTCAGGAACTAGACAAGGTTGTCCACTCTCTCCACTCCTATTCAACATAGTGTTGGAAGTCCTAGCCAAAGCAACCAGACAAGAAAAAGAAATAAAAGACATCCAAATTGGGAAAGAAGAAGTAAAACTATCATTATATGCAGATGACATGATAGTATACCTAGAAAATCCTATAAACTCCACTAAAAGACTACTCAATATAATAAGTGAATTTGGCAAAATAGCAGGATACAAAATAAATATACAGAAATCTAAGGCATTTTTGTACACCAACAATAAAATATCAGAGACAGAGACAAAAAAGAAAATACCATTTACTATAGCAACAAGAAAAATAAAGTACCTAGGAGTAAACTTAACCAAAGAGATAAAAGACCTGTACTCTGAAAATTACATAGCATTGAAGAAAGAAATTAAGGAAGATACAAATAAATGGAAGCAAATAACATGTTCTTGGATGGGAAGAATCAACATCATCAAAATGGCCACACTACCCAAAGCAATTTACAGATTCAATGCAATCCTTATTAAAATACCAATGACATATTTCACAGACCTAGAACAAATACTCCATAAATTCATATGGAACCAAAAAAGACCCCGAATAGCAAAAGCAATCTTGAGACAGAAGAACACAGCAGGAGGAATCACAACACCAGATATCAAACCATACTACAAAGCCACTGTGATCAAAACAGTCTGGTACTGGCATAAGAACAGACATATAGATCAGTGGAACAGAATAGAGAGTCCAGAAATAAACCCAGGCCTCTATGGTCAACTAATATTTGATAAAGGAGGAAGGAACATAAAATGGAGTGAGAAGAGCCTCTTTAACAAATGGTGCTGGGAGAACTGGATAGGGACTTGCAAAAAAATGAAACTAGACCACCAACTTACACCACACACGAGAATAAACTCAAGATGGATCAAAGACTTAAATGTAAGCCGTGATACCATAAAAGTCCTAGAGGAAAACATAGGCAAGAAAATTTCAGATATCTCACGTAACAATTTCTTCACGGATACATCTCCTAAAGCAAGAGAAATAAAGGAAAAAATAAACAAATGGGATTACATCAAACTGAAGAGTTTCTGCTCAGCAAAAGAAAACATCAGCAAGATGAAAAGGAAACCAACCATATGGGAAAACATATTTGCCAATGGCACCACAGACAGGGGACTGATTTCCCAAAATATATAAAGAGCTAATATGACTCAACATCAAGAAAACAAACAACCCAATTAAAAAATGGGCAAAGGTCCTGAACAAACACTTCTCCGAAGAGGACCTACAGAAGGTCTATAGACACATGAAAAAATGCTCAACATCATTAGCCATCAGGGAGATGCAAATAAAAACCACAATGAGATACCATTTTACACCAGTCAGAATGGCCATCATCAACAAATCAACAAACAACAAGTGCTGGCGAGGATGTGGAGAAATGGGAACCCTACTGCACTGTTAGTGGGAATGCAGACTGGTACAGCCACTATGGAAAACAGTATGGAATTACCTCAAAAAATTAAAAATGGAACTGCTTTTTGAACCAGCGATTCCACTGCTAGGATTATACCCGAAGAATCTTGAAACACCAATTCAAAAGAACTTATGCACCCCTATGTTCATTGCAGCACTGTTTACAATAGCTAAGTGCTGGAAACAGCCTAAGTGCCCATCTGTAGATGAGTGGATTAAAAAACTGTGGTACATTTACACAATGGAGTTAAATGCAGATGGTGTAAATTAAAAGATGATAATTTTAAATTATAGTTATTTATAAGAAGGGCTGAATCCGTCCGTCTCGAGAGACGATGGTGTAGCTTCTTAAGAGTCTATCTGCACCGCCGAGAATGGTTGTGCAGTCCGACTCGGGAGTGACACGGTATCTGTCTCCTCCCGTGTTGAATCGACATCTTGCCATGACGCTGGAGTGTCCTCTCCAGTGAAGCTGAAGCTACAGAGCCTGGGCAGGGTGATATGGAGGGTCTGCTGTTGCCCATGCAGCAGACGCCCCCCTCTCTTCGCAGCTGAAGGGTCCAAGGGAAAGACGGAGTCAATACAGCTTGGCTTCAGGTGCGCCGCAGGAGTTGCCGGTGTTGACTACAACGTCAAACCGCCTTAGGGACTCCGGTTCCGGATTTTCTGTTGGGGTTTACTCCCTTAGCCTTTCCCCTGAAGAGGTATGCCGCAAGGCAGCGGAGGTTTTTTGGAGTCAGAGTTTTCCTTCTCTGATGTGCCCTGACTGGAAGATCGAACCAGCGACACTTAGCTCGCAGGCCGACGCTCAATCCACTGAGCCAAACCAGCCAGGGTAGGAAGGGCTGAATATTATGTGTTTAACATATAAAAAGGATACAAAAGGGCTACTTTTAAAATAAATGCTTTAATTTTGTAGTTTTAAAGGGTCCTAATCTGATTTTTTTACAAAGATCTTGATTAAAAATTACCATGTCTTAATGTGACAATGATTAAAAGCCTTCTTTGGCAAGATCCTGCTTTTCTGAAGGTGGGCTTCCTGAATATGTTATCTAACTTTATTTTGAAAGTGAATTGTATATCATATTACCAACATCTAATGTTTTGCTATCATTTTAAAATTATCATTTTAGTTAATTTACTAAATTTATGTTCTGAAATAGTTTGCAGTTCTTGTCAAACTTTTTCAATTCAGCTGCTCTGTATTATTATTTTGCATGAGGGAGGAGATTAAAAGGCATAAATCTAGAATTCAAATAATTATTTAATAAATAATTCTTAAAATCAGAAGGCTTTCATAAACATGGTTTTCTTTATTCATTTGTTTATGGCTCTACTGGTTTTAAATTTATTTTCTGTGAGAGAGAGGGAGAGAAAGAAAATGAGGAACTAATAGAAAATATTACCTGAATACTAAAATTATAAATCTGTAATTTAAGTTAAGTAGACCATCTTTTGCTTTTACCCTCACTAAGGTTAGGGAAACTTTTATTCATTTTTCAAATTAGGTAGTAGAGGCCAAGTGACATTACAGTTATTTCCAAGAATACCGCATGGCACATATTAAGCACTTAAATATTAGTTGAATGGATGTGTGAGTGACTATTACATAGAAATGTTAAAGTGGAATATGTCATCTAGGCTCCATTATATTAACCCTTATACTATCACTGGCTGCAGTGTGGATTACATTAAATATAAAAAGCTCATAAAGCTATTAGATTATATTTAAGTCCAAGGATAGACATTTCTTATTAAAATTCTAATTTTTCCTCCCAAACCACTGGGTATTTCACGTCAAAGTAAGGAAAAATATTATAATCCTATGGGAACCAGAAGACCTTCAGGTTATGCTATCCTAGTTAACCACTTAAATATATGATACTTAATCCAGATCTTTTCTTCAAGTTACATATTTGCATTCTTCTAGAAATTATATAGGTTTCAGACAAATATGAGATGTTTTATATATCTACACCTTGCTATAACCATTTATCTGAGCTTCTCAGTTTGAAATTATATATCTTATAATACTTTATTTTTGTTGGTTAACATACACATTTTACACTTAGGAACAGTTGTAAACTGACATCTGGAACATACATCAGAAAAGAATGTCCCTGAGGCACTTACACAAGAGGATATCAGTGTACATTCACACAATGATGTTTCAGACAAATAAGTGCCCTTATATAAGGGCACCAAATAAGAAAAATAGAAAGCACGAACAAAGAACACATGACATAAAATGAAATACATATGTAGAGACTGACCATCAGTTGCAGGGGTTAGAGACCTTTTTCCATGGGGAAACTGAAGTCCATTTTAAAAGGGAAGATTTAGCATTTAACAGCTCAGCACATAAAAAGGAATTTGTAACAGAAAAACCTACATCAATTGGAGTGACCTTTCTCAGAGATATCTTTTACAGAGTTCCTTTTTGGTTGTCTTTTTTCTTTCTTGCTCTATCCTAGATCTTTTTCAATAGAGCCCCTTTTCTTTCTTTTCTCATAGATAACTCATATTTTAACATCTTTAGCCTTATGAATCAGCTTCCACTGTAGAAAATTTTGAGGTAATATTTCAGTCCTGGTGTTTGAAGACTGAGAATTCCAGAATCCTTTTTATTGTATTAAAGTCCTTCTGTAAAAAGCATGGTTTAAATTATGATAACAGGGAAGAGAAACATGGAAATCTATTACAGTTAATATAAATCAAACTCTTCAAAATTCTTTTGTCATTTTTCCTTTATTTCATCCATCTATGTAGAAGTCTAAGGACTCTATTTACTAACTCAAACCCATGATCCAAAAGTCAGGGCATAAGAAGGAAGTCACAAATTTGATATTAGAAAACTCTGTAAATGAT
The DNA here is from genome assembly GCF_987537825.1 of Furipterus horrens. NCBI lineage: Eukaryota > Metazoa > Chordata > Mammalia > Chiroptera > Furipteridae > Furipterus > Furipterus horrens. The sequence goes on from NW_028327171.1 coordinate 58,409,068, forward strand.
GGACATAATCTCATTATTATAATAAATTTGATTAAGAGTTAGGAATGGATTAAATAAACATTATAAAAATATCAAACCCTTATCCTTTTTTATTCTTGGTCAAAACCTTCATTTGCGTGGCAACTGACTTAGTCCCACAGAGAAGAAATTTTTAAAATGCACAAAATTAGTCATTTCAATATCTAAACTTTGTTAAAGCTGCATTGTACTACTGTAAGTTTAAAGGTTACAAAAAAAGGTAAAAAGAAGTTTAATGAGCAGGAGTTCTGGAATCTCCTCCAGCTCTCTCATTTAGATATGCACTCAGAGGTTGGTAGTCTATATCAGTCCTGGTTTAGGACTGAATCCCAGCCAGGATTCAGGAAGCATGAATGGAGGCTTTATAAACTTTGTATACCCGGAGTTATATAAGTAAAAAACTCCAACATTACATGTTTTTTAACATAAATTTGGAAACCATATCACTTCTAGGCTTAGGTTAGAATTTTTTAACTTGACTAATATTATCCTGTATATGCATTTTCCACACAATATATAAATAATGACAGTGCATCACCCATGTGCAATAGCTTTAGAAATATGTAAGAATGACATGAATGGACAATTATTTATTATTTATTTGTTGCACACAAGGTTCAGGAGTGATTGAGCTTGAAAAACCTGGCCATGGCCTATCACAGTGAAGTAGTTATTTCTTAAAGAAGTGCTTATTTGAGCAAATCATTGAGTCAAAATGATGTACTCAGTGCTCCAATCTCTGGAAGTCCTTGAGTATGGCCAAGGTGGTTACTCTTAAGAAAAACACTAGGAAATTCAGTCAGTGACCCTGGTACCATATCATCCAAACTGACATTAAGAGGTAATGTTCTCTTTGTTCCTTTATCTATTAGAAAGGTTAGTTAGTCTCAACTGCAAAGTATGAAACATCAGAGACAGATATAATAAAATAATTCCCTTGAAGCCCATTCATTATTATATTTAGAATAATAAATAAAATAAGCTGTTCTCAAAAAAATACTGTCATTGGAATATATTTACATATGTGGTGAAGGGATCTAAACTTGAAAGACTAAGTTGAATTCACCCTAGGATTCAGATACATTTCAGCAAGTTTAGTGAACCTGTTTAAATGTCTACCAGGGTCTGTTTGCATAAAGGACTAATGAACCTCCTAGGAAAAAACAAATATCTTGGAAAAAGAGCCAGTGAACACATACGTGTCTTAACATTTGAGAAAAGATGAAAAATTTTGGTATAGATCAATTGTTATGTTCTCCTTCTCTTTCCTTAAAGACTTACAGTGGAAACCTGAGTACAGGGGAACAAATAAAAAGAGCTTGTTTCTTAAAATCTCTGTAAACAATGAAGAGAACAGAGCAACCATAGTCTAGTAGCTTACATAGCAGAGTGTAGTACTTTCTGTTATTTAGGTCATTAATGGTCTGTTGGTCACATTACCCACGGAATCAAACCAATCCAGCCTCTCTGTATAATAAAGGAAGAGAACTATATCAGAGTTGCAACATCAGAGTACAGGAGATGACAGACATGTCCTCACAACAGCTCAAGTAGGAGACAAAAGTGGAAAACTCCCCAGGGGACCCAAAATTATGCAAGAGGAAATTGTACTCTCTGAATATCAGGTGCATGAACTGCGTTTGGTTGTCCCCATTAAGGGACAGCTTAAACTCTGTTGGAGAAATCTGAGAGAAGCTGAGACTCCTTAAATTTCTTGGGTAGTGAGAAAAACAGAAATGCTGTTTTGTTTTTCTTTTTGGGCCATTATCTCTACTCCTAGACTGGTATATTTGGGAGAAATATGGATTATAAGTACATGTTATTTGGGGAATTTATTCTCCTTTAGACTATCTTTATAATAATCTAATCTTAGAAAAAAGCAGAAGCAAAAATCAGTCTGAATCTTTTTTCTTTTCTTTTTTGCTAAAATGTAGTATTTTGAGCAAAGAACTTTGTAATTTTGTATCATCAATACAGCTGGCTAGACATAAAAGTCTATTTTCAGGATTCATTAAACTTTGTCTTCCTAATCGATATATGATAGATGAGTCATAAATGACTAAATCTTGCCTATATGAGTGGATCTTAAACAAATGAATAAACATAGAAGAAATGCCTGCATCCAGTGCCTTGAGTGACAGAATCAGAAGGTAAGTACAGTAGAATAATTTTCCCACTCATGCTTGTTTGTATGATGACCTAAGACTGGGTATGAACCCTTTGACTTTTTGTAGGGAACTGCTCCTCATGGTTTAGGGAATTGTAGCCCTGGCCTGAGCATGACTGCTGCTGGCATTCTGGCCATGCCTGTCTTTAAGTCTCAACATAAGGCTGTGTGTGAGACATATCTGAAAGCCACTCAGAGGGTTTCCGTGGGAATTAGATTTGAAAAATGTTTATTATGTTTTTATGCTTTAGAACTTGCTCTGCTTTCTTTATCTGTAGTATAACATAAACAGTCTCTAAATAGGAATGTATGAAACCTTGCACCTAATGCCAGTGTGGCATCAAGATGTTTGATAGACTATGACACAGACTGATCACTGTGCTCCCTGTCCTCGTACATATAATCTATTATTGTTAGCTGTAACCCTAACGCCTCCAAGCTATTGATGATTCATGAATCTTGACCTTGTATCTCTCATGTGTATCCTCCTCAATAAAAGGCATGAGGGAAGAAGGTCTAATTGCTGGTCTCCACTAGAGAGGCAGTCACCTTCCTTCCCCCAGACATAACAAAGTGTTCTGGGTAAAAGTTTGTTCTGCCGTGGTCATGAAGCCTCTGCTGGACAGAGCAACTTCCAACCGAGCCTAGGGTGTGTGAGGCACCTTTGCCATAACTTTTCCTTTTGTATAAGCCAATGGGACCCAACGGTATACTACAAGTAGAGCCAAGGTCGAGATTACCTATCAGCTGACATTATGTCTTTTGCCATTCACGTACATTTCATGGTAAAAGAACTTTGGTTACAGAGTTGGTAAATTAGAAACCAAGCAAGTGGAGGGGGAAAGATAGACGTTTTATGCCTTTCATTTTCTGGCATTCTCTTAGTGGCCCATGTTGCTTTTGTTTGTCTGTTTGTTTGTTTCCTCTCTTTTATATCTTAGTACATCTGATGCTGAATACTCAACTGATGTAGCACATATTGGTGCCCTGGGGAGAATCAACACTTGCTCCAAATTTCTCTAACTCAGAAGAAATCTTCTAAAATATATATGCAGCTCTCTCTCTCACACACACACACACACACACACACACACACAGACACAAACAGATGCACATATACATATACTTTCATATCAAATTTATCTGAAGGCAAAAGGAGGCATAAGTGTTTTTTTTTTTATTCTGAAGTTTGATATTTTTGTATTTTGCTTTGGTAACCTGTTCTTTGAGAAAAAATCAGTACAGATAACTTAGTCACTGGGTGTGGAACCAAATCAATACAGTAGTCCCCTTTCAACCAAGTTGTCCATTATTAGATAAGTACCATAAATTTATACTTACATTTAGAAAATCAACTATTAGTCATGGAATTAAAATACTCTAAAATTGTTTTCTCTGGTGATGTAGAAATAATTGAGGGAAAAATGAAATAAAAATTCTAGAACTTTAGTTTTTGGTCTTCCTAAAAAATGTCATTTCCCTCTCATAGACATAGGATGCCAAATATGTAATTTGAAGAGCAGTGCTTCAATTTAAATAAAAAGTCAAATGGCCAAACATGATTGAATATTATGCTAATTGTAACAAGGTCAGAACTCAATGTTCAATAAAGACCCTCTGATTCATGATGAAAAAACAACACCCCTGCATAATTCACCAGGTATCCTCCCATAAATATACTTAGCTAAGTGTTGGTTCAGTAAAAAATATTCTCAATTAAAGGAAAAGTGCTTCACCAGTGCTTTATTAAATTTGTTTATGCATGAATTATTTTATTTTTTAAATAAATACCACCATGTTATGAATGACAGAAGAATGCTCAAATGCACCATTAAGCTCTTTCCTGTTATTCACCTGAGTACTCAATACCTTTATTAAAGGTTCTGAAAATATATTTTTAAGTGAGGTTTTAGAGTACAGATTGACAGACAATCTACTCAGGGCAAACTAGTGATCTTATTCATTATCTGTCTGAAGCATCTCCAAAAGTAAAAATATTCTCCTGTAGGATGATTGTTTTGGTATTATCTTGCCATACTGTGCACAATGATTTCAGTGACTGCTTAGAACCATATTCTACTTCTTGTTTCATCAAAAACAATCAGTTCCACATAATTTTCTCAACATAAACTTTTTACATTTCAGGTAATGCTCACCAGGTTTTACTTTTTCAGAGTACACTTGAACATGTGTCTGTGTGTTTTTGTGTATTTATTTTATGTGTATATTAGAGAGAGTGAGAAACAGAAAGAATCAAATAAGAACACAGAAGAAAAACATTACCTGCTTCACTTCTAAATTTCAGCAATGTGCATTATGAAAAAGTCGGGAGTCAGGAGATAATAGCTATGCAAGGAAAGTAATGATTTCAATGTTTAACAAATATTCATTGACTATCTACAACATGTTAGGTACTTGGAATTACACATATGTAAAAAAATAATGTGGAAAATAGTAAAATCAAATATCTGCCTTCATTAAACTTATATTCTTACAGGAGCAGTGATAAACAATATATAATAAAGAGTAAAAATACAATATGTTATGAATATATGTCTTATTGAGGAAAAACCTTGGAAAGTAAATGGAATCTACAGTTCTGGGAACAGGTAATAAGGATGGGCCTGATTGAAAAGGTAACATTGAACAAATATTTAAGCCTTGCAAGTATGTTGGGGGAAGAGAGTTCTAGGCAAAAAAAAAAAAAAGACTAGAACAAATTCTCTGAAGTGAAAAAACAGCAAGAAGGTCAGTGTAGCTAATACAGTGTAAAACAAGAGGAGGCTTGTAGGAGTTGGGGTCAGAGGGTTACATATGAGAGGGAAGTAGATTTTGTAATCTCTCAAGGAATGTAGATTTTATTTCAAAAGGAGTCACTGGAAGATTCTGAGCAGTGACAAAATTGATATATTTTCATTACTTGGAACAGGACATAGTTGTAGGACCCCTTATTAATATTTTGAAAGTAGCACTCTGTTTGCAATATTGAGAACAGTGACAGAAGGGTAGACTATCTGGGAGACTTTCAGAAAATCAGGTGAAAGATGATGAAGGTTTTAACCATGGTTGTAACAAAGGTTATGGCAGAAAGTGAACAGGTTCTTAAATGTTTTGAAAGGAGCATAGATTTTTAAAATTGATTTGATACAGAATGGAAATTAAAGAGAGGCATTTGAAAGGACCCAAGGTATAAAAGAGTGGACTTTGCATCAACTAAAATCAGAAATATTGTAGGAGAAAAGCAAGTGTGAGAGGAAAGTTCAGAAGTTTATTTTTCGACACAGCAAGTTTAAGATGTCTTTTAGATACCCAAGTGCAGATACCCAGTGGGCAATTGAAGATATAAGTGTGGAGATTTAAATTAGGGAGTTATTGGCACAGAAATGAATATGTATACTCTATGAGTATGAATGAGATCAGAAAGGATAAGAATATAGATGGAAGGGGAGGATTGACAGCTCTGGAGTAACATTAAGAGATAAAAGGGAAAAAATGAACCACTGTCGAGTTAGGAAACTAGAAAGCACCTAATAATTTTTGAAAAGATATATGAGACTAATCATACACACACACACACACATATATATATAATGGAAAAACCAAAAAAGGAGGAAGTACATGTTTTCCAAAGATTAGATACTCAATAATATGGTAAAACCTCCATGATAGAGAGAGCTTGTCCAAGCCACAGTGCCCACTGCATATGCTTCAGAAATGCTTTCAACTATAGGATATTACCCTAAAGGCGCAACACTCACAACAGCCATTGTCACTACCAGAACTCCAGAACTACTGGAAAACCCTGCCATAGTCTTCAGTTGTCCAGAGTCACCCATTGCTACCACTAACTCACCTACATTTGGCACTCTGGCACAAGTGCTGGAAAACCTGTGTTTTTGCAGAAGTCCACAGTCAATTACCTAACACTGCCAAAACATTAATAAAATGGTTTCTATCTGCTAACAGCTTCTCACATTGTGCTGGGTCTTCATTAGCAGAAGACAGACAGAACATAGTTGGTAAGAGGGTATGTGAAATGTAAGTTGCAGGCTTCAGCCTGATGGTACAATGGAACATATAGAAGTGAGAAGTGTATGATAGAGTCGAGTGCCAACTGGTAGTATCTGGAACTCCAAAACTTTTGATTGCTCACATCCATCATGTTAAATTTCTAAGTAGAAACAACAATGCAACACCAAATTTTCAGTAACATGATGCAAATAACCCTCATACAAATGATGACACTTTTAATCTCACCGTGCCCCAAAAATAGAAAAACAGTTTTATCAATCAATGTAATGATTCTGGAGAATGTTAATTCCTCTTCTAGTTTGGTCACAATTTCATCCCCAACAGTTTACTTAAAATAGTAAGAAGTAACGAAGAAAAAGAAAAAAATATCACACATACACACATTGAAGAAAATAATTGATTATAAGATGGCACTTAACACTTATGACTTCCCATTTCCATTAACCATTTTTTAAACCTCAGTTGTTCAGATTTTATTGCAGTAGAATAATCTAAGAATCGAGGTCTTTTTAAAAATATATTTTATTGATTATGTTGTTATAGTAGTTCCAATTTTTCCCCTTTGCTCCCCTCTGCCCAGTACCCCTCTTCCCTCCAGCAATCTCACCCTCTTAGTTCATGTCCGTGGGTCGTGCATATAAGTTCTTTGGCTTCACCCTTTCCTATATTATTCTTAACTTCCCCCTGTCTATTTTGTACCAACCAATTATGCTTCTTAGTCCCTGCACCATTTCCCAATTTCTCCCCTTTCCCCCACCCAGCTGATAACCCTCCAAATGATCCCCATACCTATTATTCTGTTCCTATTCTGCTTTACTTCATTGAATTTTATTTTTATTTTTTCGATTCATTTGTTGATAGTTGTGAGTTTGTTGTCATTTTAGTGTTCATAGTTTTGATCTTCTTTTTCTTAAGTAAGTCCCTTTGACATTTCATATAATAATAGCTTGGTGATGACGAACTCCTTTAACTTTACCTTGTCTGGGAAGCACTTCATCTGTCCTCCCATTCCAAATGATAGCCTTGCTGAATAGAGTAGTTCCAGTTGTAGGTTGCCTTTTATCACATTGAATACTGCTTGCCCCCCCTGGCTGGTTTGGCTCAGTGGATTGAGCATCGGCCTGCGAGCTAAGTGTCGCTGGTTCGATCTTCCAGTCAGGGCACATCAGAGAAGGAAAACTCTGACTCCAAAAAACCTCCGTTGCCTTGCGGCATACCTCTTCAGGGGAAAGGCTAAGGGAGTAAACCCCGACAGAAAATCCGGAGCCGGAGTCCCTAAGGCGGTTTGACGTTGTAGTCAACACCGGCAACTCCTGCGGCGCACCTGAAGCCAAGCTGTATTGACTCCGTCTTTCCCTTGGACCCTTCAGCTGCGAAGAGAGGGGGGGTCTGCTGCATGGGCAACAGCAGGCCCTCCATATCACCCTGCCCAGGCTCTGTAGCTTCAGCTTCACTGGAGAGGACACTCCAGCGTCATCGCAAGATGTCAATTCAACACGGGAGGAGACAGATACCGTGTCACTCCCGAGTCGGACTGCCCAGCCATTTTCGGCGGTGCAGATAGACTCTTAAGAAGCTACACCATCGTCTCTCGAGACGGACGGCTGCCGACGACGAGTCCTCACTGGTGTGGCTCAGTTTGTTAGAGCATTGTCTTATAAATTGCAAAGTGATGGGTTCGATTCTTAGTCAGAGCACATGTCTGGGTTGAGGGTTCAGTCTCTGAAGTCAATAAGCATGTTCTCAGGTGAGGATAAAAATAGTAATAATAATAATTGGTATTTATAACAACAGGATAGAGTGCCTTCTTTTTTGCTTCTTAGTATAAAGATCCCCAAACAGGTAGCTACCATAACTTCCAGTTCCAACAATCATATTTTGTCCCATATTAAAATTATTTTTTCCTTTGAGCTAAGACTTTTAAAGTCAAAATTTTCAGACAAGAAGTAGAAAAATTTCAAGAGAGATATTAATTTTTTAAGAGAGAGAAGACATATTTTCATGCGTTAATTACTAGAAACCTATATATAATGGCCATAGAAGACTGTTGGTTCAAAGCATTCATTATATTTTGTAAGACAGTGCCCAAATTTGCAAGACTTTTTCTTCAGCTTTCAATGAGTCTTGAAAAAATTATTTCATCATTCTACAAGACCACCTGCTTATCTAGTTGAGTATGTTGCAAAAAAAAAAAAAAAGTGGTAACATGGGTGTGAATCCACTGCTTTTTTTTTTTTTTTTTTACTAAATGAGATTCTTAGTCAGACACGGCATTATCTGAAATACCATGATGGAGAATAAGGCCTTCATAAGTACTTGGATGGCAAAGCTTAAAAAACTAAAGGCGATAGGAAAAGAAAATTAATTAAATAAATTAAATATGCACTCTGTGAGGACCCCTCCCAAATGGATGTGTCCAAAATGTAATCACTTTGCCAATAGATGGACAAGTAGTCCCCCAAAATTCAGGTGCCATATCTGAAATTCAGCTTTGGCATTTGCTAATGACAGGTTGGACACTTATAGTAGCAATTTCCAGAAAAGTCTTCTTAATGGAGATATTTATTATTAAGCCTATACATAGCTTCCTTTTTTGCAACAATGGCCACACTTTACATAAATTCATTCACCATATGTTTGATTACTAATGAAAGAAAGATCAATTGACATCCACAGAATGGGTCATTGTCTCAACCTTAAGAGTCTTCTCCAGAGTGGTTATTATTCTGTGAATGAAATTATGAAATATAAATATCCTAATATGCCATGCCCTTTTCAACAGGCTTAACCACATGTTTTCTCCTTCATAATTAATCTTTCTGTCTTGTTTTTAAGTTCTTTACCATCCATCCAGATGAGAGAAATAAAAATAATATAGCTTAGAAGAATATTCTTTATTTATTAAACAAATAATGTTTTATTACCCCTGCTTGACACTCTCCTGGATGTTGATAATATCATGGTGAACAAAACAACAATGAAATAAAAGGTGAACAGCGATGAGCAAATGGATTGTAATATTACAGAGTTTACAGATTGGTAGTAAATAATCTAATCAAATATTTGCACAAGAATGTAATTTCAAACTTCGTTAGTCCTTTGGAGAAAAAAAACATGAAGTCACAGAAGTATACAGCAGATCTAGTATAGGGGTCATAGAAAATCTCCTTAAAGTAATATTTGAACACAGATAGAAGCTGTGTTATGCATAAATCAATTAAGAAAAATGGGAGAAGGGTGAAATATATTTCTAGACACAGAGCTTGAAGAACTGTGGTCTCCAAACACAGGGAAATCTCTAAACAAGCAAAAGAGAGATAAACAGATTTTAAAAATATTTCTGGTTTTGATATAGAGAAAAAATTTAAAGGAAGTAAGAGAAGAGGTAATTATTAGTGGCTTAAATATCACTATTTTTACTATAATTCAGTCATATTTAGGCTAACTGGGCTTTGGGGTTTTGGTTCTGGAATTTGATTGCCACTTACAATATTAAATGTACGGAGAAACAAGTTTTCATTCTACCTCACAACTCAGACATATAAAGACCTCTATTTCCAAAATAGTAGTCACTAGTCTATGTAGCTCTTCTCTGCTTGCAATGCATTCAATATCTCATGGAAGAGAAGACTGAACAAATATCCATCATATGGGAATGACTATTACTGAAGTGATGGTAACAAGGAAAAGAATCCAAAGGCACTGGCACTGAGGAACCTGCAGTTACCTTATGGAGATAGGGTGGCTAAGAAAGGGAAGAATGTTGGAGAAAGGGTAACTTGATTTGGAATATCAGTAGGTGACACATGTTCACTCTTTTTAAAGTAATATGAAAGTCTAGTGATAGACTCTTTAGGTCTATTAATATTACTTCCATATAACAATATCATTACAAGGTATTGTGTATCTTTTTCCCATAATCGTATTCCATTTTCTTGCAATTTCCATTGTTCAAATTATATCATAAACAGAACAAAGTAGGAAATAGATCTTTTCATTTCTTCTAATTAAAGCTAAAACATCTAGGATATGGGAATTATGCTGGACAAGAGCTCAATAAATACTGGTTAATTCATGCATTCATAAAAAGTGGAAGCAGTTAATCTAGAAAAAATGACTTTATTACTGTTAAATTTGGAAGTCTTGAAATTATAAGATTTTTCTTCTTTCAATAGCCAGCAATGACCTTGTTATCTTTTTCATCACAGACAAAAATAATAATAATAATAATTTAGTCTTATAGAAGTCACGCTATGGGAGCTGTCTGATATATTTGTCCCATCATTTCTTCTGTCTTCTGAGGGATATATTAATGCAGCCATTTTCACTGAAGAAGAATGAGGAGGTACAGAGAAGTTCAAGTTTATAGCCTGACATTCAGCCAGTAATTGAAACAGCCAGAATTCCAACAAGGACCTTTCTAATTTTTATGTAGTGCTTTCTGGTGCAGCTACTAAGAGAAAGGGGTGTGAGTTTCCTAATCTCTCTCTTTGTATCTGAGGCTGATTTAATCCTTCTGGGAGACCAGAATGTGACAACAAGTGAGAGTTATTCCATTAGCCAATGGTTTTCTTAATATCATGAAGTTTTCAATAGAACTCAATAGCAAAAAGGAACACAGTAGTGTATATAATATATATAAAAGTAAGCATACTTATTAATAATTCTTCTCTCCCACTTCTGTCATGTAAGAATCTCAGGAGAAATTGCTCTCATAGGAAACTAGTACAAAGTTCTTAAGTGTGGTGTATGAACATCTGCTAACAGTAAGAGTGATATATTAGATGCTTTTATGACAGGCATGTTTTTCCCTGGTTGTTGTTTTAAACCGCCCATGATGTAGTTATTATGAAATATACTAATAGCAGAATTCTTTTTGCACATGTAGGCCTATTTTGGAATGTGTGAAATTTATCCAGATATTTATCCAAACTCATTCTAGTAAAGTTGTATATGCTTATAAAAACAAAGTGGTTTAAAACAATTTATTTATTTTTATTTATTTATTTTAAAAGCTTTTTATTGTAATTTTTTTCCATTACTATTTAGTCTCTTTATACCCCCACACTTGTCCATGTCTATCTCCTTTTTTCTTTGTGCTCCATCCATCCAACACTACCCTCCCCCACATAGCTGTCATCCTTCTGTCTGAGTCTTTCTATACTTTACTTGTTAGTTCAGTTTGTTCACTACATTCTACATATGAGTGAAACCATATAGTATTTGCTTTTCTCTGACTGACTTGTTTCACTTAGCATAATATTCTCCAGGTCCATCCATGCTGTTGCAAAGCGTAAAACAATCACTTTTATGGCCAAGTATTATTCTACTGTGTAAATGGCCCATAGCTGTTTTATCCACTCATCTACTGATGGGCATGTGAGTGGTGGTAAATAACACTGCAATGACCATAGGGAGCTTATGGTCTTTTGAATTAGAGTTTTGGCTTTCTTTGGATAAATTCCCAGAATTGGGATCACTGGGTCAAAAGGCAGATCCATTTTTAATTTTTTGAGGAATCTCCTGTTGTGCTTTCCACTGTGGCTGCACCAATCTGCATTTCTAACAGTATAAAAGGGTTCCCCTTTCTCCACATCCTCTTCAACACCTGTTTTTTCATATATTGATGATAGCCATTCTGATAGGTGTGAGGTGGTATCTCATTGTGGTTTTAATTTGCATTTCTCTGATGATTAATGACATTGAGCATGTTTTGGCTATTGTCTATTGGTCATTTGTATGTCTTCTTTGGAGAATTGTTTTATTCAGGCCCTTTGCCCATTTTCTTAAAATGTAGCATATTTCATTTAATCATTCTTTTTTGTTTGTTTTCCTATTACAGTTGTTCCATTTTTCCCCCATTGCTCTCCCTCACTCTGCCTACCCTCTGCTCCCACATTCAATTCCCACTCTGTTGTCCATGTCCATGGATCATTCACACTACTTCCTTGACTAACCACTTCCCTCTTTTTCCCCACTTTCTCCCTCCCCTTCAGCTCCCTGGTCATTTTTTAACTGAATTGTTTGATCTTTGTTTTTGAGTTTCATCAGTTCTTTATAAATTTTGGAAATTAACTCTTTATCAAGTGTTCTCCCATTTTATGGGTTTCGTCTTTTTCTTTGGTTGATGATCTCCTTTGCAGTGCAAAAAAAACTTTTTAGTTTAATATAGACCCATTTGTTTAATTTTTCTCTTGTTTTGCTTGCCTGGGGAGATATATTCAATAAAATATTGCTACAAGCAATGTTTGAAATTTTGCTGCCTATATTTTCTTCTATGATTTTATTTTTGGGTCTAACATTTAAGTCTTTAATTCAATTTGAACTTATTCTTGTGTGTGTGTAAGAAGGTGGTTTACTTTAAATTTTCTGTCCAATTTTCTCTGCACCAATTATAGAATAAACTATCTTTATTTATTTATTTATTTTATTTTTTTGGTTTTTCAATTACAGTTGTCCCAATTTTCCCCCATTGCTCTCCCCCACTCAGCCCACCCCTTCTCCCACAATCATATTCCTCCCCGTTGTCCATGTCCATGAGTCATTTATACACGTTCCTTGACTAAACCCTTCCCTTACTTAACCCCTTATCTCCCTCCCCCTCCCCCATATTGATTGCTATTCTGCTCCTTGTCCTATTTAGTTCGTTTGTTTATGTTGTTCTTTAGTTTCCTGTATTAGGTAATATCATATGGTATTTTTCTTTCTTTGCCTGGCTTATTTCACTAAGCATAATTCTCTCTAGTTGTATTCATGTTGTCGCAAATGACAGATGTCGCAAATGACAGAACTTTCTTCTTTTTTTCTGCTACATAGTATTCCATTGTGTAAATGTACCACAGTTTTTTGATCCATTCATTGACAGATGGGCACTTAGGCTGTTTCAGGCACTTAGCTATAATAAACAGTGCTGCTATGAACATAGGGGTGCATAAGTTCTCTTGAATTAGGGTTTTAGGATTTTTCAGGTATAATCCTAGCAGTGGAATCGCTGGTTCAAAAGGCAGTTCCATTTTTAGTTTTTTGAGGTAATTCCATACTGTTTTCCATAGTGGCTGCACCAGTCTGCATTCCTGTTTCTCCACATCCTCGCCAGCACTTGTTGTTTGTTGATTTGTTGATGATGGCCATTCTGACTGGTGTAAAATGGTATCACATTGTGGTTTTTTATTTGCATCTCTCTGATGGCTAATGATGTTGCGCATTTTTTCATGTGTCTATGGATCTTCTGTATGTCCTTTTCAGAAAAGTGTTTGTTCAGGTCCTTTGCCCATTTTTTAATTGGGTTGTTTGTTTTCTTGATGTTGAGTTGTATAAGCTCTTTATACATTTTGGAGATCAGTCCCCTGTCTGAGATATCATTGGTAAATATGTTTTCCCGTATGGTTGGTTTCCTTTTCATCTTGTTAATGTTTTCTTTTGCTGAGCAGAAACTCTTTAGTTTGATGTGGTCCCATTTGTTACTTTTTTCCTTTATTTCTCTTGCCTTAGGAGATGTATCTGTGAAAATATTCTTACTTGAAATATCTGAAATTTTCCTGCCTATGTTTTCCTCTAGGACTTTTATGGTATCACGGCTTACATTTAAGTCTTTGATCCATCTCGAGTTTATTCTCGTGTGTGGTGTAAGTTGGTGGTCTAGTTTCATTTTTTTCCAAGTCCCTATCCAGTTCTCCCAGCACCATTTTTTAAAGAGGCTCTTCTCACTCCATTTTATGTTCCTTCCTCCTTTATCAAATATTAGTTGACCATAGAGGTCTGGGTTTATTTCTGGACTCTCTATTCTGTTCCACTGATCTATATGTCTGTTCTTATGCCAGTACCAGACTGTTTTGATCACAGTGGCTTTGTAGTATGGTTTGATATCTGGTGTTGTGATTCCTCCTGCTGTGTTCTTCTGTCTCAAGATTGCTTTTGCTATTCGGGGTCTTTTTTGGTTCCATATGAATTTATGGAGTATTTGTTCTAGGTCTGTGAAATATGTCATTGGTATTTTAATAAGGATTGCATTGAATCTGTAAATTGCTTTGGGTAGTATGGCCATTTTGATGATGTTGATTCTTGCCATCCAAGAACATGGTATTTGCTTCCATTTATTTGTATCTCCCTTAATTTCTTTCTTCAATGTTACATAATTTTCAGAGTACAGGTCTTTTAACTCTTTGGTTAAGTTTATTCCTAGGTACTTTATTTTTCTTGTTGCTATAGTAAAGGTATTTACTTTTTTGTCTCTGTCTCCGATATTTTATTGTTGGTGTACAGAAATGCCTTAGATTTCTATATATTTATTTTGCACCCTGCTATTTTGCCAAATTTACTTATTATATCGAGTAGTCTTTTAGTGGAGTTTATAGGGTTTTCTATGTATACTATCATGTCATCTGTATATAATGATAGTTTTACTTCTTCTTTCCCAATCTGGATGCCTTTTATTTCTTTTTCTTGTCTGATTGCTGTGGCTAGGACTTCCAACACTATGTTGAATAGGAGTGGAGAGAGTGGACAGCCTGTTTAGTTCCTGATTTCAGGGAGAATGCTTTCAGTTTTTGTCCATTGAGTACGATGTTGACCTCAGGCTTCTCATATATAGCCTTAATTATGTTAAGGTATTCTCCCTCTATTCTCATTTTGCTGAGTGTTTTCATCATAAATAAGTGTTGTACTTTATCAAATGCTTTTTCTGCATCCATTGATATGATCATGTGATTTTTGTCTTTCATTCTTTTTAGGTGATGTATTATATTTATTGATTTGCGAATATTAAACCATCCTTGCATCCCTGGGATGAATCCCACTTGGTCGTGATGTATGATCTTTTTGATGTATTGCTGGATCCTGTTTGCCAATATTTTATTGAGGATTATAGCATCTATGTTCATCAGTGATATTGGCCTGTGGTTTTCTTTCTCCGTTGTGTCTTGACCTGGTTTTGGAATTAGGGTAATACTGGCTTCATAGAAAGAGTTTGGGATTTTTCCCTCTTCTTGGATTTTTTGGAATAGTTTGAGGAGGGTAGGAGTTAATTCTTTCCTAAATGTTTTGTAAAATTCACCCGTGAAGCCATCCAGTCCAGGTCTTTTGTGTGCAGGGAGATTTTTGATTGCTGTTTCAATTTTCTTCTTTGTTCTGTTGAGACTTTCTACTTCTTCTTGATTCAGTTTTGGAAGGTTATATGTTTCTAGAAATTTGTCCATTTCTTCTAGGTTATCAAATTTTTTGCCATACAATTGTTGTTAGTAATTTCTTACAATCATTTGTATTTCTGTGGTATCAGCCGTGATTTCTCCTCTTTCATTTCTGATTTTGTTTATTTAGGTCTTCTCCCTTTTTTTCTTGATGAGCCTGGCTAGAGGCTTGTTGATTTTGTTTATGTTTTTGAAGAACCAGCTCCTAGATTTGTTGATCTTTTGAATTGTTTATTTGGTCTCTATGTCATTTAATTCTGCTCTGATCTTGATGATTTCCTTTCTTCTTCTTGCCCTAAGCTTTGTTTGTTGTTGTTGTTCTAGTTTTTGTAGCTTTAGGGTTAGGTATTTTATTTGAGATTCTTTTATCCTTTTCAGATATGCCTGTATTGCTATGAACTTCTCTCTTAGGACTGCTTTTGCTGTGTCCCATAGGTTTTTGGCTGCTGTGTGTTCATTATCATTAGTTTCTGAAAATTTCTTGATTTCTTCTTTGATGTCATTGTTAACCCATTCATTATTTAATAGCATGTTATTCATTTTCCATGAGTTTGGGTGTCTTTGATTTTCTTCTCGAGGGTTGATTTTTAGTTTCAAGGTATTGTGGTCTGAAAACATGCTTGATATAATTTCAATTTCCTTGAATTTGTTGAGGCTTGTTTTGTGTCCTATCATGTGGTCTATCTTTGAAAATGTCTCATGTGCATTTGAAAAGAATGTATATTTTTCTTCTTTGGGGTGAAAAGTTCTATATATATATGAGTTAAGTCCACGTGGTTTAGTGTGTTGTTCAATGCCTGTATATCCTTGTTGTTTCTTTGCTTCAATGATCTGTCTATTGTTGATAATGGAGTGTTAAAGTTTTCTACTATGAGTGTGTTGTTGTTAATATCCTTCTTGTGGTCTTCTAGTATTTTCTTTATGTATTTGGGTGCTCCTATGTTGGGTGCATATATGTTTATCAGTATTATATCTTCTTGATGGATTTATCCTTTAAGTATTATAAAATGTCCTTCTTCGTCTCTTTTTATTGTCCATGCTTTGAAATTTGCTTTGCCTGATATGAAGACTGCTACCCCAGCTTTTTTTTCATGTCTGTTTGCTTGGTATACTTTTTTATATCCCTTTACTTTCAGTCTATGTAAATCTTTTGTTTTGAGGTGTATTTCTTGTAGACAGCAAATATGTGGGTCCTGTTTTCTTATCCATTCCATTACCCTATGTCTTTTAATTGGAGTATTTAATCCATTTACTTTTAAGGTTATTATTGACATGTATTTATTCATTTCTCTTTTACCTGTGTTCCTCTCTTTTTTTTTTTTTTTTCTTAAAACATTTTCTTTAGCATCTCTTGCAGTGCTGGTTTGGTGGAGATGTATTATTTTAGTCTTCCTTTGTCTGGGAAACTCGTTATTTCACCTTCCATTTTGAATGAGAGCCTTGCTGGGTAGAGTATTCTTGGTTGTAGACCTTTGTTTTTCATTGCTTGAAATATTTTTGACCATTCCCTTCTGGCTTGTAATGTTTCAGTTGAGAAATCGGTGTGTAGCCTTAACGGAGCTCCCTTGTATGTTATTTTCTGTTTTTCTCTTGCTGCTTTCAAGATTCTCTCTTTGTCTTTGAATGTTGCCATTTTAATTATGATGTGCCTTGGAGTGGGTTTTTTTTTGGGTTCCTCTTCATTGGAACTCTCTGTGCTTCCTGAACTTGCATAACTTTTTTCTCATCAGGTTGGGAAAATTTTCTGTCATTATTTCTCCTATCAGCTTTTCTGTTCCTCGTTCCTCTTCTCCCTCTTTAATTCCAATGACTCTGATATTGTTTTTCCTCATGCTATCCTGTAATTCCCTTACATCTTCTTCATACTTTTTCAATCTTTTTTCATTTTGTTGTATTGTCTGGGAATTTTTTTCTGTATTATCCTCTAGCTCACTGATCTGATCCTCTGCTTCATTTAGTCTGCTTTTGATTGATTCTCCTGTGTTTTTCAGTTCAGAGATGTATTCTTCATTTCTTCCTGGTTCTTGTTAATAGTTTCTATGTCTTTTTTTATGCTGGTGTAGTTCTCTGCAAGTTCCCTGTAATTTTCTTGTAGCTGTTGGTAACTTCCTTGGAGGTTTTCATAGTTGTTTTTGAGGTTGTCGAGTATATTGAGCTTCTTCACCACCATTGTTTTCATTTCTGTGTCTGACATTTGGGCTATGTCTTTTCCTTCTACCTCTCTTTCAGGGGATTCCTCTTTTTTTTTTTTAAGGGGTTGTTTCTTGGTCTTACCATGTTGGATTCTTCTGGTTTTTTGGATTTGTCTGCTTTGACTTCCCACCTTTGTGGTTTGAGATTCTTTATAGGAAATCTGGGGGTTTCAGTGGTGCAGACTTTTTGATCTCCTGAGCCTGATGTTCTTGGGGTACCCTTTATGGCATTTGTTTATGCTGTCTGGTTATATTTCAGATGCTCTTTGGTAGGATATTCCCTCTGGCTAGTTGATTGAGAGTCACTCTATCCACTTTATCTTGAGTTATTTTGTGGAGATGCTGTTAAAAACATAAACACATAGCCCAGGCAGGAAATCCACACCCTCAAAAATATCCCCCACCCTCTATTCTGCTATCGTCAGCCAATAAGCCAGTATTAATATAAATGTAGAGAGATTAGAGCTTTTATACTATAGGAAGAATAGATGAGTTGTTTTTAAGGAGGAAAAATATGATTTTTGAGAGAGGGTATGATAGATTAATAATAGTTGAGACTATGCAAGACAGTAGGTAATACTTACATTGTATGTTAATAACGATAGAAGAAAAGGAGGGAAGAATGCAGAATATAGTAAGAAAGTGGGATTGTATAGTATTAGATTTATATAGTACTTATATTCTATTTATTTAGTGTGAAAGGGAGGCTAAACTAGACACACAAACAAATAAACAAAAATTAAAGAGGAAGGATGAGAAGGAGAGATTGTATGAAACAAATTAAAGATATAGTTTTTTAAGGAAAAAATTTTTAAGTAAAAAGTAAAATTAAATTTAAAATTAAAAATAAGAAATTTAAAAAATTAAAATAAAATAAAATACAAATAAAAAAAATAAATAGAAATAAAAATTTTAAAGGTATACAAAAGGAATGTTTTTACTCAGTTCAGCCTTTGTGTGTCTTCTTCTTTTTCTGCATCCACAGCTGGTCTAATGAGGCAGGCCAGAGGTTCCTGTTCCTTGCAGCAGCGGTGTGTGCCCCCAGTGGCCGGCATGGCATGTTCCTTTGGCACCTGTTGGAGCCGGCCAAGGTGCTTTTGTGCGCACACCCATGTGCATGCAATGTGGTCTGAGCGCTAGCCTCAGGCCTGCCGAGCTGCGCTCTGGGAGTTGGTCTCTAGCCTCTTTGGGTAGGGCCCCAGACACTTGTGCACAATGGAAATGAGCATCTGTGAGTCCCTGCCACCCGCTGTTCCTGCACCGCAGCTGCCCGCCATTCCCACACCCACCTGGCTGGGCACAAGCAGAGCCCGAGCAAGTGGTCTGCGCTCCGGCCTGGCGCCCACTGGATCTGACCAGGGGTGTCTGAGCAAGGTCTTCTGCATGCCCAGCAGGCCCTCCTTGCGCCCGTTTGGGCACTGATCCTATGTCTGTTGGGGTGTGTCTGAGGGGAACCCAGACACCCAGCCCCGCACTCCTGGGCCAGTGAATGAAGGCACTTCCCTATGCGTGCCAGCGCAGCCCAAGGGGAGGGTTGGGGAGTGGGCGCGCGCACTTCTGTGCCTGCGCTCCTCAAGAATGTCCTATCACCCCCAACCTTTCCTCCTTTTTCCGCAGTTCCCAAGAGAAGAATATAAAGTAATATCAGGTTCTCACATGCACAACAGTACGCTGTTTCTTACCTTTCAGCGCCAATGCCATCTGGTCAGGTCCTGTCTCTGCCAGCAGGCAGAGATCTGCTCTCCTCCCGACTCCTCTCTGGGTAAGCCTGTGGTCGCCAAAAAGCCTTTGTGTACTTCCAGCCACAGCTTGGGTAGCCACCCCAATCAGAAATCCCATCTTGTCCTTTTTTCCTCCACTATCCTCACCAAACAGGTTGTTCCCAGATGGTTTTCTCTAATCCAGCAGTGCCAAGGCTTGACTCCTGCCAGTGTCCAGCTGCTCACTGAGGTGTTCTGTCTGCGATTAGTCCAAACTACAGGTGGGTCTTGGGATCCAGAAAGTGCAGCCTCCCCTCACTCCTCCGCCGTCTTCCTGTCTCACAATAAACTATCTTTAGCCCATTGTATGTGCTTGCTTCCTCTGTCAAATATTAATTGACTATAAAGGTATGAGTTTATTTCTGGGCTCTCCATTTTGTTCCATGTCAGTACCATGATGTTTTGATTATTATCATCTTTTAGTATAGTTTGATATTAGCTAGCATGATTCCTCCCACTTTGTTCTTCAACTTCAGATTCACTGTTGCTATGCAGGGCCTTTTGTAGTTCCATACAAATTTTTGAAATATTTGTTGTATTTCTGTGAAATACATCACTGGTATCTTGATAGGAATCATATTGAATGTATAGATTGCCTTGGATATCATGGACCTTTTAATGATGTTAATCCTTCCTACCCATGAACACATTGTGTGCTTCCTCTTATTTCTATCTTCAATTTCTTTCTTTAATATCTTATAATTTTCTGAGTACAGGTCTTTTATATCCTTAGTTTTATTCCTAGGCATTTTATTCTTTTTAATTATATTTTTTATTGATTATGCTATAACAGTTGTTCCCATTTTCCCCCATTTTCCCCCCTCCACCCAGAATTTTCTAATCCCTCAGGCAATCCCCACACCATTTTTCATGTCCATGGATCATGTGTAGGTTCTTTGGCTACTGCATTTTCTATACTGTACTTTACATCCCCATGACTATCTTGTAACTACCTACATGTACTTCTTACTCCCATTTAGGTATTTTATTCTTTTTGGAGCAATTGCAAATGGGTTTGTTTTATTAATTTCCATTTCTGATAGTTCATTATTGGCATATATAAATGCAATGGATTTCTGGATATTAACTTAGTATCCTGCTACTTTGCTGAAAGAATAAATAAACAAATAGAACAAACTAAAAAGTGTTTGCACAGCAAAGGAAACAATCGACAAAATAAAAAGGCAAAACCCATGGAATAGGAGAACATATTCATCAATACATCTGATAAAGGCTTAACCTCCAAAATTTGTAAAGAAGTTATAAAACTCAACAACAACAAAAATCAAATAATTCAATTAAGAAATGGGCAAAGAGCCTGAATAGACAATTCTCCACAGAGGACATAGAAATGGCTAATAGACATATGAAAATATGCTCAATAGCATTAATCATCAGAGAAATGAAAATTAAAACCACAATGAGATACCACCTCACACCTATCAGAATGGCTATCATCAATAAATCAATAAACAACAGGTGCTGGTGAGGATATGGAGAAAGGGGAACACTTTTGTATTGATGGTGGAAATGCAGACTGGTGCAGCCACAGTGGAAATCAGTATAGGAGATCCCTCAAAAAATTAAAAATGGATTTGCCTTTTGACCCAGTGATCCCACTTCTGCGAATTTATCCAAAGAAACACAAAACACTAATTCAAAAGACCATAAGCACTCCTATGTTCATTGCAACATTATTTACAATCACCAAGATATGGAAGCAGCTCATGTGCCCATCAATAGATGAGTGGATAAAGCAATTATGGGACATTTACACAATGGAATACTACTTGGCCTTAAAAAGAAGAAAAATTTACTCTTGGGACTGCATGGTGGTCCTGGAGAACTTTATGGAAGTGAAATCAGCCAGCCAGAGAAAGATAGATACCATATGATTTCACTCATATGTGGAATCTAATGAACAAACT
This sequence comes from Furipterus horrens, assembly GCF_987537825.1. NCBI lineage: Eukaryota > Metazoa > Chordata > Mammalia > Chiroptera > Furipteridae > Furipterus > Furipterus horrens. Next base: position 58,430,350 of record NW_028327171.1, read on the forward strand.
GAACTAACAAGCAAAATAGAGGCTGACTCATAGATAAAGAGCAGGATGACAACTATGGGAGTGAGGTGTTAGGGGGTGGAGAAGTAAAGAAAAAGGAAAAAGTACTGATGGACATGGACTACAGTGTGGTGATTGTAGAGTGAATGGGGGTAAAAGGAGAATAAATGGTAATGGAAAAAACAATAAAAAAATATAAAACCATTAGGAGTGGTCTTTTTTTTTGTTTAGATACTGACTTCTACTGATTCAACTGATTGTGAATACTTCAAGCCAATTAAGAGATAATTCAAAATTATTTTCACATTGACATTGATTAATAATAAGTATTTAGTGTCTTTGAAACTACTGTTTTATTGAACACTCATCATTCTTGCAATTCAATTGAAGGTTGTTTAGTACACAGCATAAAAATTATTGGAAATTTGACAATTTTCATCATGGATGAAAATTAGAGTAATCTGTAAGAACTACAGAGCCTGTTTAGTGACACTTTCTGCAAACATTGAAAATCAGCCCTTATTCTGGAGAGCAGGAGGAACTCAGCAACAATTTAATCTTGTATTAGAAAAAGTGGAGAGAAAATTTAGTCTTGTGCCTATGTGTGTGAGTCTGTATTCCATATTATACTTTGAAGTTTGTACCCTGCCCAGTTTTTCTGACCCTGTGGAAGATAAATGATACATGTTTCTCTACTCATCCTTGTGCCATCTTCCTGGGTCTGGTCACCTGACCATCAATCAAATCTATTGTTGAATGCACCTTTTTCATGGAAATAGCTCAGTTCAGCATCCCAGAGGCTTCTGAATCTCACTCTTTGAGGTATTTTCAGTTTTGCGTCAAGCTAAAGAGGACAAAGATTTTTATTCCAAAAGAAAAATAGGCTGATAATTGATAAATAAGAGTCACTAACAGTCTTGAAATGCAGTTAGGTGCGTATTTCATGTGAATAGCATGGTTTTCAAAGTTGGATGACTAGAGATAATATAGCCCTATTTCAAGAATTATCACACAGATATGTGGTGTTGGGACTATCTAAGCCTCAGTTTCCTTGTCCATAAAGTGAAGTCATTAATGTTCCTACATCCTAACGTAGTTGTGAGAATAATGTGATAATTCAATCAGTGAATGTGCCCAGTGCTAGTATTTTGCACATATCCTCAAGAAATATTAACTCTAATAAGAAAGGATGTAAGAAATGCCCCTTGATATATTTGACATGTTATGTGTGTGGTGAAGTAGGGTGGTGGGGAATCCTAAATGATGTGGATATTAAAAAAATTTTTTAATCAGTGCAGGGAGTAAAGTGTCTTGCAGCTTATATTTCATGGTAACATATTAGAAAAGAGATGGCAGGTAGAAAAATCAGGTGTGACACTGAAAAATGCTAACAGATTGATGGTCTTAAAAAACGTGCCATTTAGCACATTATTAAGTATATATCTTGAGTAGAATCCTATACATAGGCAAAGCAATCTATCCACCGAAAACTGCTAAAGAAAAATGGAGGTTCAAAATAAACAATTAGATAACAGGAAAAACGTTCAATAAATGAACATTGCCAATGGTGTTTTTGAAAGCTTCCCGAAAGTTACAGGTTGAAAAGGCTAAAGAAAAAAATATATTTAAAAAACCTCAGGAATAATATAAATATATTCATGTAAAAATCTCTAAGTGTAGTTTCAAGAACTGGGTTTACACAGGAGCAGATATGAAAAGTCCACTAGATTTCAACTAACTTTTTTGTATGATTTAAAATATAAAACATTAAAAAACTTAATTTATAACTACACAGTCAAGTTCATTTTTTGTGGCTTGTATAATTACCTCTTCTCAATTAAAGAAAACTATTATCTTCACTCAAACTTTTCATTAAATAACATTCTCAAATGTATTAAGTTTCACATGTATTTGTCTACCATACTTACTCCTATAGGCTCAGCATTGTACCAGGTTAGAAAATTTAAGAGAAACATATAAAGTGTCATCTAAGCTCAGGGGACACCCCTAACCATATCTGACCACTTCACTCCCCATCCCTATTCTCTTGGAGAAAACAACATGGGCAACCAGTGGCACACCACCAGGAGTCCAAATACCTGCCACATAAAATTCCTGTACCTTTGATTTTGTTCAGTTATTTCACACTCTACAAGTTAAATGGTTAGATTAATATAACTAGCTAACAAATTCCTGAGTATAAAATGTCAGTTACTTTAAGTTCAACCAAAATTTTAGAGAAAATAACTTTTGAATGAAGTGTGGGATGGAAAATAATTTGGAAGTCAAACTAATAAGAGTTGCCATTAATTGAACCTTTACTCTTTTCTAGGTCCTTGGCACAATGATCTTTTGTCAACCTTATCCAATCTTAAGACACAGATACAGATTTTGTCAATTATACATGAGACAATGAGGTTTAATATACTTAGCTAACTTGCCCAAAGATAATGTTAGTAATTTCAAGTTCCAAACTTTGCACCCAAGTATTGTTTCTTCTTCCTTTTTTAATGTAGTTGGAAGACTATTTTACATATTATAAAAATAATATCTCAAGTGTGCAATTCAATGATTTTTGTAATTTACTTTATTGAATGATGCAACCACAATCATAAGTCTGATTGAGAACATTTTTACACCCTTAATAAGATTCCTTATGAGCGTTTACAAATTAGTCCTCAGTTAACTCCCAAGTACAGCTAAGGCTAATTTTTATAATTTACCTTTAATGGAAATTTTATATAAATGTAATCATATTCTATCTGGTTTCTTGTGTGTGATGTAATGTTTTAAGGTTCATTCATAATTTAGCTGTATCAATAGCTAATTACATTACTGAATAATATTCTGTTTCATGGGTAGAGCACATTTTGTCTATCCATTCATTAGTTGATGCATACTAGGTTTCCTTTTCCAATCTTTTGCTTTATAAATAAAGCTGCTGTGAAATTTTGCATGAAAGGCTTTGTTGGATATATGTTTTAATTTCTCTTGGATAGCTACCTATTAGTGAAATTTCTGGGTCTCATGTTAGTTTTATATTTTTTGAGAAACTGATTAACTGTTTTCTAAAGTGGCTGTGCTATATTACATTCCCACCAGCATTGTATAAGGATTCCTCTTTTTCTATGTTCTCCACAACAAGTTTTATTGTCTGCATTATTTGTTATAGCATTCTAATGGGTATAAAATTGTGTATCATTGTGGTTTTAATATGCATTTTTCAAAATACTTGTTATGTTGAACATCTCATGCACTTATTAGACATTTATATTTCTTCTTTGGTAAAATTTCACATCTTTTTCCTATTTTTTAAAATTGAGTAGTTTGTTTTCTTATTGTTGAGTTCTAAGAAAACTTTGTAAATTCTGGATACAAGACCTTAACTAAATATATGTTTGGCAAATATTTTCTTCCAGTCTGTTCTTGATCTTTTCATTTTCTTAATGAGGTTTTCTGAAGTGCAAAAGTTTTGAATTTTTATGATGTGCAATTTATTGGTATTTAACTTTTATGGACTGTAAATTTTTTAAAATATGTTTAATTGATTATACTGTTACAGTTGTCCCAATTCCCCTTCCCTCTGCTCCCCTCCACCCGGTGGCCCCCCTCCCTCCAGTTGTCCCCTCCCTTTTAGTCCATGTCCATTCGTTGTGCATATAGTTCTTCTCAACCTCTTCCTGTCTACTCCATTCGCTCCTACTATGCTTCTTAATTCCTGTACCATCTCCCTTCCTTACCCCCTTACCCTTCCCTGCTGACCTCCCCTGAATATATTCCCCATACCTATATTTATTTTTCCCCTCTTGTTGCCAATTTAGTTTGCCTTTGTTTCAATTCCATAGCTTCTGTTGTTGGTTCTTGTGATGCAGTTTTCATTTTGACATTCATAGTTTTGATCCTCCTTTTTCTAAACCAGTCCCTTTAACATCTCATATAATAGTGGTTTGGATCTAATGAACTCTTTTAGTTTTATGTTGTCCTGGAAGCACTTTCTCTGCCCTTCTATTCTGAATGATAATTTTGCTGGATAGAATATTCATGGTTGTAGGTTTTGGATTTTCATTACTTTGAATATTTCTTGCCAGTCCCTTCTTGCCTGCAGGGTCTCCCTTGAGAAGTCAGCTGATAGTCTAATTGGGACCTCTTTGTACACAATTCTTTTCTTCTCTCCTGCTGCTTTTAAGATTCTCTCTTTATCTTTAACTTTTACAATTTGATTATAATGTGTCTTGGAGTGGTTCTCCCTGGGTCCAGTTTTTCTGGAACTCTCTGTGCTTCCTGGACCTCTAAGTCTATTTCCTTCCCCAAGTTTGGGAAGTTCTGCTTTATTATATTTTCACTTAATTTTTCAATTTCTAGTTCTTCTTTTTAACCTCTGGCAATCCTATAATTTGTATGTTCAATCTCTTATAGCTATCCCAGAGGTTTCTGATCCTCTTCTCACTTTCCTTGCTTTCTGTTTCCTCTTTCTGCACTGGTTGACTGTTCCTTCCCTATGTTCCAGTTTGTTGATTTGATCTCTGGATTTATTTCCTCACCAGTTGCCTTGTATGTGTATTTATTCTTTTCAGTATGATTGGTTTTCAATCCTTTCTTGTCTTTTTCCAAATCTTTTGTTAATTCTGTAAGCCACCTTATAACAATAGCTCTGAACTGAGCCTCTGACAGGTTTATTATTTGTTCATCTGTCAGATTCTTCATCTTTTGCCTGATGAGCTGTGTCACTGGGATTTCTATAGTTGTCTGCCTCATTTTGACAGATTTGCATTTTGCTTTGCTTCTTGGGCTGGCTATAGGGGGCGGAGCCTGTGTACTCATCACAACCCAGCAACCAGCAGTGATCTGTAACCTTTTTCACCGTTCTGTGGCACTTTGTGTGGGGGCGGGGGTACAACATGGATCCCTGCCATTATTCTCTGCTTTGGAGACCCGGATCCATCCTCCCGCCCTCTGGGCCTCACCATCCAAGGTGATGAGGTGGCTGCTGAGGCTGGACTGCAGCCAGGATTGCTCTCCCTGCCTCTGTCCCTGGTGCTACCGCAAACAGAACCACCCACTTTTGCTCTTTCTACCTATCTGTTGAGTGCCGCTGGTTTATTACTTTGTACGTTGGGCTTCCATGTAGTTTTATTTTCTGGAATTTCTAGTTATCTTTTGTTTTGAGGTAGTTGTATTCCTTTCTAGTTGTAGAGGGAGACCAAGCATGTTAGTTTAAGCCTCCATCTTGGCCAGAAGTCTATGGACTGTAATTTTTGATATTATATAGTAAAAAGACTTCAAAGTCTTAGGATTTTTTATGTTTACTTCTAAAATTTATACTTTTGGATCTTTTACATTTAACTATAGTATCCACTTTAGTTAACTTTTAGGTATAATTTAAGGTAAGCATATAGATTTATCTGTTTTCATATGGATCTTCAATTGTCCCAAACCCAGGCATTTCTGACATCAGTGCCAAAGCTTCCCCACTATATTAAGTGGAGTAGATGAATTTGAGTGCAGATCAAGACTGACTAACTTCCGATAATCACATATAGCAGCTAGGTCAGTGGTTCTCATCCTATGGGTCATGACCCCTTTGGGGATCAAACCACCCTTTCACAGGGGTCACCTAAGACCATCGGAAAACACATATCTAATTACATATTATTTTTGTGATTAATCACTATGCTTTAATTATGTTCAATTTGTAACAATGAAAATACATCCTCACTTCCAGCCAAAATGGAGGGGTAGACAGACATGCTGTGTCTCCCTCCACAACTAAGAAGAAATACAACTACCTCAAAACTAGAAACAATCAGAAGTTCCAGAAAATAAAAGTGCATGGAAGTCCAGCAAACAAAAATATAAAGAAGAAATACTCACCCAGACAGGTAGGAGGGGCGGAACCCAGGCAGAGAAGACATGGCATGGTGGTGGCACTGGCAGCAGTGCCAGCAGCAGCAGGCCGGTGGAAAGTGCAGTTACACATTTTAAAAAATCAGGAGGGACACCTGGGGAGCGTTCCCAGCTCCTCACCAGACTGCGCAGCTCACTGTCCCAGCTCCAGGGAAAATCAAGTCTCATTGCTTTTGACTGTGCAAACCAGTAGGAGTTGAGATGGAGGCAGAAACTGCCCATCTCAGCAGAGTCTGCTTGTTTAAAGGGCCCCCATGGACCTAGAGCATCCACAGACCCACCCACTCTGGGCACAATGGCCAAGGCAGCAACTAGAGGGGTGTCAGTCCAGTGCGCAAGTGGGAGAAGTGCCTGGAAAAGGGGCAAGTGCTGGGCAAGTGGCATTGTTCCTTCTCAGACCCCTCCCCCGCATACAGGGCCACAACGTGGTGAAACGGGTTGCCTGTTACTGACAAATCCCTAAGGCTCTGCCGCTTACAACATAGTAGGAGTGACAGCTCTCCCTGGACACCGAAGCAAACAAACACAGGAGACTTCCAGCCTAGACTGACATGCACCATCTCCCTCCACAACTAAGAAGAAATACAACTACCATAAAAACAGCAATAACTAGAAGTTCCAGAAAATAAATGGAAGTTCAACGTATGAAGTTATAAAGAAGTGGTGCTCATCTGGACAGGTAGGAGGGGCAAAGCTGGGGAGGAGAGGCCAAGCTGTGCTGTCCACAGCAGCAGCAGTGAGGGCAGCAGGACAGCGGTAAGCATAGACACCTGTATTAAAGGGGAGGCGAGAAGCACCTATGGAGCACCCCCAGCTGCAGGCCAGACCCATCAGCTTGCGATTCCAAACCTGGGGAAGGCAGACTGCCATTGCCTTGGGCTGTGAGGCCCAGTGGGTGTGGGGACGGAGGAGGAGGCTCCCAGTTTCTCAGTGGAGAATGAAAGGCAGGAATCCACCTTGGACCCTCACCCCCGCAGAAAAGGCCCAGTTGTGACAAGTGCACAGGACTCCCCCCACTATAGCATAAGAGGTGTGACAGCCCTGGCCAGGAAGCAAAGGTAAACACAAAACTGTTCAGGATAACACAGATCATGATAGAGATCCTAGTGACACAGCTGACCAACCAGCAAATTTCTAATCTAACAAAGCAGCAGATAGAAAATCTTTCTGAGGCACAGTTCAGAGCTTTGCTTATAAAAGCGCTTACAGACCTAACAGCAGATCTTAAACAAGACAGGGTGGGAATAAAAGCTAGTCCTGCTGAAATGAACAAAAACACATACAAAACTAGTGGTGAGGGCAAGAAAATCAGGGATCAAATCAACAAATTGGAACATAGGGAAGGAACAAACAGTCAACCAATGCAGAAGGAGGAAATGAGAAGTGAGGAAAATGAGGAGAGGCTCAGAAACTTATTGGACATCTATAAGGGGGCCAACATCTGAATCATAGGGTTGGCAGAAGGGGAAGAAGAACTAGAAATTGAAAAATATGTGAAAAAATAATGAAGCAGAACTTCCCTAACTTGGGGAAGGAAATAGACTTACAGGTCCAGGAAGCACAGAGAGTTCCAAAACAACTGGACCCAGGGAGAACTACACCAAGACACATTATAATAAAAATGTCAAAAATTAAGGATAAAGAGGGAATCTTAAAAGCAGCAAGAGAGAGGAAGAGAATTACGTACAAAGGGGTCCCAATAAGACTGTCAGCTGATTTCTCAAAAGAAACTCTGCAGACAAGAAGGGGCTGGCAAGAAATATGCAAAATCATGAAAAGCAAAAACCTACAACCACGAATACTCTATCCAGCAAAACTGTCATTCAGAATAGAAGGGCAGAGAAAGTGCTTCCAGGACAAAATAAAACTGAAGGAGTTCATCAGATCCAAACCACTGTTATATGAGATGTTAAAGGGACTTATTTAGGAGAAAGGATCAAAACTATGAACATTAAAATGAAAGCTGTATCACAACAACCAACAACAGAAGCTAGGGAACCGAAACAAAGGCAAACTAAGTAGGCAATGAGATTGTGAAAAGAATTATATGTACAGGGAACATTATGGGGGGAGGTCATCAAGGAGGGGGAAGGGGGGAAAGGGAGGGAGATGGTGCAGGAATTAAGAAGCATAGTAGGAGGGAGTGGAGTAGATAGGAAGGTGTTGAGAGGAGCTATATGCACAACCAATGGACATGGACTAAGGAGGGTGGACAACTGGAGGGAGGGATGTCACTGGGTGGAGGGGAACAAAGGGAAAAAATTGGGACAACTGTAACAGCATAATCAATAAAGCATATTTTTTAAAAAAGAAAGAAAATACATCCTATATATCAGATATTTGCATTATTATTCATAACAGTAGCAAAATTACAGTTATGAAGTAGCAACAAAAATAACTTTATGGTTGGGGGTCACCACAACATGAGGAACTGTATTAAAGGGTCATGAAATTAAGAAGGTTGAGAACCACTGAGCTAGATGGAACTGGTTACCTAGTAACAAGAAGTTAAAATTGACCTGAGACAAAAATAATTTTCAAATGTGATTAGTTCAGTTTGTTGAAGTTCACCTTATAGGATCTTGTTCTCTGATCCACTGTCCAGGCTAATGTAATTGGTTTTATAATTCAGCCAAATATGAATGCAAATGTTCTAATAAATGTCTACAAAAATTGTACAAGAAGTTTTATAATAGCCTTATTCATAATAATCAAACTAGAAGCAATTGAGATGTTCAACAGGTGACTGGACAAACAATTGTCTATGTCCATACAATGGAATACTACTCAGTAACAGAAAGGAGAGAATTACTGATTCACATAAGAATGTTAATGAATCCCCAAAATGTTAACTTAAGTAAAAAAAACAAAACACAGGAGTAAAATCTGTTTGATTTCATTTATATGCAACTGCAGAAAAACTAATGTTTGATTATTCAAATCATAACAGTAGTTGTCTGGCAGATGGAGGGAAAACTGAAACAGCCAGTCAAATCTTTCATATAACTTGGACACTGACTCTTGGGCCTCCCTCTTCCATGTACGAAGGCTCTCATCCAAATAATACCTATTTTAAGATCAGCTGAGTAGCAATATCAGTTCTATCTGCAACCTTAACTCCCCTTTACTGTGTAATATATTCACAGGTTCCAAGGATTAGGATGTAAACATCTTTTTGGAGGGATCAAGTGGGGAGCATTATTCTTATTATCAAACCCAGAAGCATAGCCATCATGCCTAACATTGTTTCTATGAGAGAAAAAATGTATTGAATAATCTGAGCCAACCTCCAGTCATCTGCTGGATGCTTACTACTATAAGATTCAATAAAAATAATCCACAGGTAACACAATCTACTTTGCCCATTGATATAATATTTTACAAAGTATTCTCAGATTTGCTGTAAGCATTGCAGACTACTAAATAGGCATTAATGTGTTGTCATGAACCAATAGTTTTATGTATAGTCTATAATGTAGAAATATATTTTTTGTATTGGAAAAAACTTTGCATTATAGAAAATATTGGGGCATCAAATGTTTATCACAAACACCTACCAGGATATTAAAATTAATCATCATTATGAATAGCTGAAAATCAATAAAACTGACAACCCTGAGTGGTAGGTGTCATATTGATCCACAAGATGAAGAGCTGTGTTTGGAATTTTCTGACCATTGCCATCTCACCCATGCCATCAATTTGCAAAAGCTGTTTCTGTGAGATCTGTTCTAAGTCATAGCCTTGAGATCTCTCTATCTTATAGTTTTGAAGTTTAACTTTAAATAAATGCTATTATAATTATTCTTAGAACTATATCAATAGACTTGATTTGACAAAGACAAAGTGGATTTTGTAGTTATGTATTGTAGTTAAGAACTTTTTTTAGTATTTTTGTCTTGAGTATAAATTATTGAGTTATTATAAGTGATAGAAAAACATATTTTATTTACCTTGAAGGCAGTGGCCCTCAGTCTTGGCTAAACATGTCTGGGCCATATCCCACACACTCTGATTTAATTGATCTGGGGTTCAATCTGAACATCAGTGTTTAAAAGATCACCAAATGATTTTAATATTCATTCAGTATTGAGATCCACTGTTTTAAGGTCTGGGTTAAGAACTACAGAAAGTGAGTGACAGCAAGGGTGACTATGGCTAAATGTAAGTAACAGTTTACAAACCCAAGTTCCCTTTATTCACAGCCAGAACAGATGATGTATTTCACATAGTAAATAATGTATCCACATAGTGAAGGTTAATTTTTGATAGTAACTTCTAAATATTTACAAAACTTAATAATTTAATCACGTCTGACAAGATATCTTAATGAGTATTTGAGTCAATCAATATTTTAAACACAATATATCATATTCAGTCATTTAAGTATGATTGAAGAAATATTAAGGATTTCAAAACACATGGATTTTTCTCATATACTTTTGATTTATTTAATGTTTCAAAGTTTCAAATAAAACAAAATCCACAGTTTTAGAAAGTTATAGCTGAAACAATGCACTAATATTTGCTACCATTTTTAAGTGAAAAGGATATGGAAGGGACATTTTATAATAGCTTTTTTAAATGTCTTTCATTCTTCTTGATCCAGTGTTAAGTCCGGTATTTCTATAATTTTCACCAGATACAAATATAGTTAGAAAACTGTTTTGTGCTAAAGCTGATTGCATTCCCAGATGATAATTTTTTCAGAAATTTTTTTCTAACTATGTTTCTTTTGAAGTCTATTATTAAAAAGTGTGTGTGTCCTTCAGAGGAAAAGTAACAAAAGATGGTAATCAGTAAGAAAACAGATCGATTAGATAGAGTAGTCTTGGCTGTAGGTTCTTGCTTTTCATCACTTTGAACACTTCTAGCCAGTCCCTTCCAGCCTTCAAAGTCTCTTTGGAGAAATCATCAGACAGTCTGAAGGAAACTCCTTTGTAGCTATCTGCTTTTCTCTTGCTGCTTTTAAGATTCTCTCTTTATCTTGAAACTTTGGCATTTAAATTATGATGTGTCTTGGTGTGGTCCTTTTTGGGTCTAGCTTATTTGGGGCTCTCTGTGTTTCCTGGATCTGTATGTCTATTTCCTTCGCCAAATTTAGGGAGTTTTTCTTCATTATTTTCTCACATAAGCTTTAAATTTCTTGCTCTTCCTCTTCTCCTTCTGGCTCCCCTATGGTTCAGATATAGGCATGTTTAAAGTTGTTCCAGAAGTTCCTAAGCCTCTCATTTTTTTCAATTCTTGTTTCCTCATTATGTACTGGTTGACTGCTTTTTTCTTCCTTGTGTTGCAAATCATTGATTTGAACACTGGTTTCCTTCCCTTCACCACTGGTTTTGTGTGGATTTTCCTTTGTTTCATTTAGCATAGCCTTCACTTCTTCCCTTATGCATTTACCATACTTAAGCTTATCTGTTAAGCTTGTGAGCATAGTTATCACCAGTGTTTTGAATTCTACATCTGTTAGGTTGGCTATGTTCTTGTTTGTTATGTTGGCTATCTCATCATCAGTTCTCCCACTGGACCTTGATCCGTTCCCTCTTTGGACCACACTTCTCTGTCTCCTCAACTTGACAGGCTCCTGTGTTTGTCTGTCTCTGTGTCTTAGGTAGAGCTGTCATACCTGTTACATTGTAAGGGTTGGAGCCTTAGGTATTCATCAGTATGGGCGACCTGTTTCACCACTTTGTTGTCCTGTATGTGGGAGAGGGGTCTGAGAGGGAACAATGCCACTTTTTCAGCACTTGCCCCTTTTTCAGGCACTTCTCCCACTTTCATATGGGTCTGGCACCTCTCTAGCTGTTGCCCTGGCCATCGTTCAGAGTAAGTGGGTCTGTTTATGTTCTAGGACCACGGGGGCCCTTCAAACAAGTGGACTCTGCTTAGAGACTGGAAATTTCTTCCTCTGCCCCAACTCCTACTGGTTTGCACAGTCAGAAGCAATGAGTCTCTATTTTCCCTGGTGCTGGGACTATGAGCTGAATGGTCTGGTCTGGTGCTGGGAGCACTCCCTGGGTGTCCCTCCTGACTTTTTAAAACATGTGACTGTGCTTTCCACCAGCCTTCTACTGCCACCACTGCTGCCACCATCACACTACATCCATTCTCTCTGCCCCAGCTCCACCCCTCCGACCTGTCTGGATGAGTATTTCTTCTTCATATCTTTGTTTGTTAGACGTCCATGCAGCTTGGTTTTCTGGAACTTCTGGTTTTCTCTAGTTTTGAGACAGTTGTATTCCTTCTTAATTGTGGAGGAAGACACAGCATGTCTGTCTAGGCCTCCATCTTGGCCAGAAGTCCTTGCATAGCCTTTTAATATTTCTTCTTTTGCTTCAATTGTATTCCAACTAATTCACTTTGTTTTATTTTTTATTCTCCTTATTTAGATTTTATATTATTTTTATTTTATTATTATTTCAAATCTCACATTGTACTTTTCCCTTGTCTTACTTCATTTTACCTTCTTCCCACTCTTCCTTATTTTCATTGTAAATTTTATTTTCCTTCACACTATGCCTTGTTACTATTCCTTACTATTACTATTTCTCCTCATTCTATCTTCTCAAAATTATTTTTCCTCCCTTTAGCCAGCTCACATTCTTTTTCCTCTTCTCATAATATTCTTATTTTCTTTCCACCTTTATAAATTGTGGCTTGTTTGGCGTGCATATTATGGTTATTGCTGTTCTTCTTCAACTGTATTCCTATTTGTTCACTACTTTTTAATTTATTTCATAGGTTAGTCTTCCCTGTCTTACTGCATTGCTTTTCTCTTGCCCTTGCTTATTTGAATTTGGGATTTTATTTTTTCCTTTCTTAACCTGGATTTTATTTTTTACTCTTATTAATTCTCCCTCCTCTATTATCTCAAAATAATTTTACTTTACTGTAGACATCTCATATTCTCTTTTTTCTTTCCTATAATATTTCTATCCTTTTTCCACCTTTATTAGTCTTTGCTCAGCTTTTGTTGTTAGTGGTCCTGTTGGGAATTTTCTGCAACTTTGTTTCCTTTAGTTCACTACATTTTACATTTTATTTCAAGCGTCATATTATACTCTTACCATTTATTACTCCATTTAGCCATCACCCTTTCCAGTTTTACTTACATTTTAAATTTTATTTGCTCCCTTTCTTCACCTTGTTTCTATTACTTACTCTTATTATTTCTCCCCCCTCCTCCTCCTCAAAATCATTTTCTTTCCTTTAGTCATTTCATATTCCCTTTTTTCTATTTAATAATATTCTTAATGTCTCTTCAACTTTACTAATCTTTGCTCAATTGCTGTTGATATTGCTGATGTGGTAAGGAAGTACTTTTGCTGGTGTGGGTTTGGTTTTCTGGGTAGCATTGCTTTGTTAACCAGCACCTGTATAACAGCACACAAGACATTGCAGTGGTTGTGCCTCCCATTCAGCCAGCCTGAGATAACCCAACAATGAATGAGACATTAATAATCAAAGCCTAGTACAACAAGAGAGCCCACATAAACTGAATAAAGGGCAACCCTAGAGCATCCAGATCACAAGATAAAAGAGACTGTACCGCTGTTGTCCCACAGAACTCCTACCACAGAAGTCTACCCCACAAGACAGGTGGGCAAAGCAGAGCAACCTGAGATGCAGAAATAAAAATTTTTTAAAAAAAAGAGTCGCCTAAAATTGGAAGACAAAGGAATAATTCCCAATCAAAAATAAAGAAGGAATCCCCAGAAAAAGAGCTAAATGAAATCAAAGCAAGCAAATTTTCAAACATAGAATTTAAAATAATGGTTATAAGGATGCTCAAGGAACTCAGTGAGAATTAGAAGGAACTTCATGGAAGCTACAAGGAACTTAGTGGGAATTACAGCAACGTGAAAAAGGATATAGAAACTATGAATAAAACCAGGAAGAAATAAATAATACACTATTTGAAATGAAAAATAAACCAGAAGGAATTAAAAGCATGCTAAATAAGAAGAGGTCCAACTCAGCAAACTGGAAGACAAGGTAGAAATAAATAGAGCAACAAAACAAAGGCTTAAAAAGAATGAGTATAGGCTAAGGGAACTTCAGGACAACATGAAACTGACAACATTCATGTTATAGAAATATCCAAAGGATAAGAAAGGAACAAAGGGTAGAAAATCTGCTTGAAAATTAATGACAGAAAACTTCCTTAACTTGGTGAAGGAAAAAGTCACACAACTTCGGGAAGAACAGAGTCCCAATCAAGATGAATACAAAGAAACATGCTTCAATACACATCATAATTTAAATGGTAAATTTTAAAGACCAAGAGAAAATCTTAAAGGCAGAAAGGGAAAAACAGCTAGTAACATACAAGGGAGATGCAATAAGGCTATCTGCTGATTTCTGAACAGAAACATTATAAATCAGAAGGGATTGGCATAAAATATTCCAGGTTATGAAAAGCAATGACCTAAAACTTAGACTACTCTATCCAGAAAGGCTCTCATTTAAAATTGAAGGCAAGAAAATAGATTCCCAGACAAAATAAGGCTAAAAGAATACATCTCCACCAAGCTGGCACTGCAAAAGATGCTTAAGAGACTGCTATAAAAAGAAGAAAGAGAGTGAGAGAAAGAGAGAGAGAGAGATGAACATAAGCATTGAAAAATGACAATAAATAAGTATCAATAATAATCTTAAAGATAAGTGGATTAAATGCTCCAGTCAAAATACATAAGATAGTTGAATGGATAAGAAAACATGACCGGCATATATGCTGTCTACAAGAATCTGCCTCAAAACAAATGATCTACACAGGTTGAAAGGGAAGAGGTGGAAAAAAACATTCCAAGCACACAGACAAGAAAAAGAAATCTGGGATAGCAATACTTATATCAGACAAAATAGACTTCAAAATAAATGCCATAACAAGAGACAAAGAAGGTCACTACATAATACTTAAGGGAATAGTACAACAGGAAGATATAAACCTTATAAACATATATGCAGCTGGCATAGGAACTCCTAAATACATACAGGAAAGTCTTAGATGATTTTTTAAAAGATATGGGTAGATCTTCCAAATAAAGAATCAACAATAATATTGTGGCATTGAATGATGCTCTAGATCAAATGGACCTAATTGATATCGTCGGCAGCCGTCCGTCTCGAGAGACGATGGTGTAGCTTCTCAAGAGTCTATCTGCACCGCCGAGAATGGCTGTGCAGTCCGACTCGGGAGTGACACGGTATCTGTCTCCTCCCGTGTTGAATCGACATCTTGCGATGACGCTGAAGCTACAGAGCCTGGGCAGGGTGATATGGAGGGTCTGCTGTTGCCCATGCAGCAGACCCCCCCTCTCTTCGCAGCTGAAGGGTCCAAGGGAAAGACAGAGTCAATACAGCTTGGCTTCAGGTGCGCCGCAGGAGTTGCCGGTGTTGACTACAATGTCAAACCACCTTAGGGACTCCGGCTCCGGATTTTCTGTCGGGGTTTACTCCCTTAGCCTTTCCCCTGAAGAGGTATGCCGCAAGGCAGCAGAGGTTTTTTGGAGTCAGAGTTTTCCTTCTCTGTCCTAATTGATATATACATAAACTTTCACCCCAAAGAAGCAAAATATATTCTTTTCAAATAAACACGGAACATTTTCAAAGGTAAACCACATGGTAGGACATAAAATAAGCCTCAACAAATTCAATAACTTGAAATCATGTCAATAATTTGCTCTGATCACAATGGCTTGAAACTAAAACCAACCTGAAGGAAAAAACTCAAAAATATTCAAACACATGAAGACTGAATAACATATTATTAAACAATGAGCTGTTCAAAAATGAGATCAAGAAAGAAATAAAAAAGTATCTGGAAAAAGTCCTCACATAATGGATGTACTTGCCATAATAACTATAGGATTATACTGTTACTGTTAGTATTACCTTGAGCAGTTTCTTAACTGACCATGTATAATTTAAAACACCTAACATCTCCAAACATGCAATCTTGTGGATTTGTCAGTAGTATATTTTAATAAGAAAAAAGTCCTCCTTAAATCAAATGTAAATTACTTTTATGAAAATAATTTAACTATAGATATAATACAACTTTTAAAACATGCAAGACAGACTTCAGTTCAAGGTGGCAGAGTAGGTAAATGTCGTGCTTGAACCCTCCCATATTTCACATCAAAATACAACTAAACTACAGAAAAACTATGATTCAGAACTGCCTGAAATCTAGTTGAATGGAAGTCCTACAACTAGAATTTAAAGAAGAAACCACATTGAGAATGGCAGGAGGGATGGAGACATTGACCAATCTGGTTTCACATCCACGTGTGGCTGTTAAAAATTGTGAGGGATACCTCAGCAGCAAGGTACACCCTGAGGAGCAAGGAGTCCCAGCCCCATACCAGACTCCCCCAGCCCAGCCCAGAGTTCCAGTGCCAGAAAGAGAAGTCCCCATAACTTCTTGCTGTAAATACATCTATGAATACCACCTCTTATTTGTATAAATACATCTGTGTGCTGGAAGCTGATTCTAGTGTCAGGTATATTTGTGGTTTTGAAAAACCATCTTGATCTTGATCTCATTCTTCTTTTTTACCCTTACCTGTAAAATTAACATGTTAGAGTAAATGACCAAGTATCATAAATTGATGTAAAAATTATTGAAAATGTACCCTAGAACCTTCTTGAATTATTCTGGTTTTAACTCATTTTTTAGCATTTTAACAGTCTATTCTGATATTAAGAAAATTTTTGTAGTACTTGAAATAAAACATATTCTGATTCCCTACTGCATACTGAGATACTTTTTTTTTTTTTTTTGCTTAAATCAAATTCATTAATAAACACAACATAAGCAGTTATTTGGAGAAAAACTGCATAATTCACTTAAAATAAGAATAGCATACATCATATATCACTTTTCTATTAAAAATAAGATTAATTGGAGATATCTGAATGCTTACAATTGCAATATTACTATCATTATTATGTTTATAAGCACCATACAGTTGGATGCTTAAGTTTGTTATAGAGCAACTTACAAAACAAAATCTACACAGGCTCTGGGATTTAATTAATTCTACAATTTTTACTTAGAAACATGAAAGTAGCTTCTTTAACTAGAATAAGTTGATACCAAAAAAATTTGGTGTGGTGGTTAATTTAGCATGCTTACGATGAGTTACATCATTGACAATGTCAGAAGTGCAATCTAGATGTTAGGAGCATTGCCTACATCTTGGAATAACCTTTTTGGAAGAGTGTGTCTTACATTTTCTCATCTGAGTACCCACTGCAAGCCCTCTCAGTCGGATGTTTGGCCATCACTTTTAATCACATAACTGTTCAGTAACTTGTGCATGAATAGCAACTTCAGAAAAGATCCCTATTCATTGAACAAGTTGGTGAATAAAATTTGAAAAAAATAAAGGCTCTCAAGTACTAATCAACATTTTCCTTGGCATTCTATTAACTACTTGACAATAAGACTATGCAATTATCTTACAATTACAGCTTCAGGATTTTAACCTAAATGTGTTTGTTGGGTCCCACTTCCATTAGTTTTGCCATACATCATACTAATGAACATTTTGTTGTAGTCTTTCATAGCCAATTCTTTCTCAAAAGACTTGAAGTAAAAAAAGTAGTATCTAAACTACTGTATAATGAGAAAGTTATACTAATCAGTTGATGGTTTCTTTTCTCATATACTTTTTTTTTCTTTTTCATACAGGCGATTAAACTAGACCTTTCTTGTTGAAGTTTAGGCTATATTTTAAAGAATGACATAAAAGACAAGAGGGAAGAAATGAAAAAATCTAAAAAGGAGGAGTAAAATATTAGTGGAAAAAGAAAAAAGAAGAGTGATAGGGGAGGCACAAAGTAATATATGAGAAAATATAACTATGGTTAAAAAAACTTCTTAAGATATACTTCATAGCTCATTTTTCATACTAGTGAGGATGTTAAAGCCTTTATATTTCACCATAAGAAATTGATTCCCACTCACTGCTAAAACAGAAATGCAAATTGGAAAATTATTTTAGATTTTTAGTTATTTCATCCTGTCTCAAACCATATTCTCCAATAGAATCCCAATATTCTAAATTAGGCTCACATTTTAAACAACAAAATATATTTATTAGAGTCTCTTAGTTTTATATCTACCAGTGTAAATTCATCGTGAAAATTTTAACTGTGTATCTATCTCCACACCATACTCACTTACGTAATTCACTCACCTAATCAGGCCCTTAACTTACCAGAAATGTTGCATATTTTATACTATATTCATATATAATATCTGGGGTGTGATTAGATTTAACATAAAATTATAAAAGCTTTGTTTCTTGTCAAATATTTTCAACATGAGGGAGAGTTTATTCAGAATAAATGATAAAAAAAACTTGGTTTGTTTGATTTTAGACAAAATAGAAACAGGTCAAAATAATTTATTGGCCCACAAGAAAACCTCTTTGACTAGTCTGACTTCCTCAAACCAACTAAATTATACTTAAGACTTGAAATGTCCCAGAGATATTTCATACCACCTAACAAAACATATTGTAGCACAAAACTTTTTAAATGGAGCCCAGCATATGTAAAACTTTATATGTGATAAAAGAAATAAAAAAAGTTAATGGGAAAAGAATTGACTGTTCGAAACACACACAGGAAAACTGACCACATACTGAGAAAACAGACATTATCTTAGATCCTCATTTCTGGTTCTACATAAAAATGTCCAATCGGAGAATAAGTTTTACAGAAAAAAAAGATTTTTTAAATTTTAAGTATATTTTATTGATTATGTTTTTACAGTAGTTCCATGTTTTTTCCTCTTTGCTCCCCTCTGCCCAGTGCCCCCTTCTCTCCAGCAATCCCACCCCACTTAGTTCATCTCCATGGGTCGTGCATATAAGTTCTTTGGTTTCACCCTTTCCTGTATTATTCTTAACTTCCCCCTGTCTATTTTGTACCAAACAACTATGCTTCTTAGTCTCTGCACCATTTTCTCATTTCTACCCCTCCCCCCTCCCAGCTGATAACCCTCCAAATGATCCCCATATTTAGGACTCTGTTCCTATTCTACTTTGCTTAGTTTGATTTTGTTTTTATTTTTTTTGATTCAATTGTTGATAGTTGTGAGTTTGTTGTCCTTTTAGTGTTCATAGTTTTTATCTTCTTTCCTTAAGCAAGTCACTTTGACGTTTCATATAATAATGGCTTGGTGATGATGAACTCCTTTAGCTTCACCTTGTCTGGGAAGCACTTCATCTGTCCTTCCATTCCAAATGATAGCTTTGCTGGATAAAGTAATCTTGGTTGTAGGTTGCTTTTCATCACCTTGAATACTGCTTGCCAGTCCCTTCCTGCTTGAAAGTGTCCTCTGAGAAATCAGCTGATAGCCCTGTAGGCAACTCTCCACCTCTCTCTTGCTGCCCCCAGGACTCTGTCTTTATCTTTCACCTTTGGCATCTCAATCATGATGCATCCTGGTGTGGTCCCCTCTGGGTCCAGCTCACCCAGGACCCTCTGTGCTTCCCTGACCTGTATGTCCATTTCCTTCACAAAATTTGGGAAGTTTTCCTCATTTTTTTCAATTCTTGCTTCCTTATTCTGCACTGGTTGGCTGTTTTTTTCTTCCTTATGTTCCAAACCATTGCTTTGAACCCCAGTTTTCTTCTCTTCACAATTGGTTTTGTGTGGACTTTCTTTTGTTTCACTTAGCATATCCTTCACTTCTTCTCTTATGCGTTTGCCATACTCAAGCATATCTGTCAAGCCTGTGAGCATCTTTATCACCAGTGTTTTAAATTCTGCATCTGTTAGGTTGTCTATCTCCTCACCTGTGAGGCTGGCTATCTCCTCGTCGCTTAGTTCTCCCACAGGAACCTTGATCCGTTTCCCCCTTTGGGCCATACTTCTCTGTCTCCTCATTCTGACAGGTTCCTGTGTTTGTTTGCCTCTGCGTCCTAGATAGAGCTGTCACTCCTGCCTGCATGAGTATTTCTTCTTTATATCTTTGTTTGCAAGACTTCCATGAAGCTTGATTTTCTTGAACTTCTGGTTGTTTCTAGTTTTGAAGTAGTTGTATTCCTTCTTAGTTGTGGAGGGAGACGCAGTGTGTTTGTCTATGCCTCCATCTTGGACAGAAGTTCAAAAAAAGTTTTAAAAAGAAATAAAATCAGTAAACAACACAAAAGCTTGTAGAAAAAAACTAGATGTGAATTAAAATATCATGATAGAAAAAAGTTTTTCCAAAAATAAGGAAGGAATAACAAAGAAAAAGAATGGCCTTCTATAATTTAAAATGGCATAAAAATTAAGAGGCAAAATAAATGTGTTTGCAATATATAAGACAGAATGTTGAATAATCTTATTATAAACTAAAGACTTCTAAATGAGTAAGAAGTATATATACAATTTAATTTTAAAAATGGGATGAAAAGAAACACAATATGAAGAAACAAATGTAAAACTTCTTAGTAAACAAATTTGTGTGTGTTTATAATAATATTGCTCAAAGCCAGTTGGGATTGGCGTAAGGCTATCACAGGCATGCAACGATAGCCTTTCTAGAAAACAGTGTGATGCTACACCAGGAGCATAAAGATAATTGCATTTTTGATCTTAAAATTTTACTACTGCTATTATCAATGTATCTTAAGAAAATCACTAAAGATTCTTTTAATGATTCATATTCAAGGATGACCAAAATATCATTTACTCAACAATATAAAAGTAAAAATAATTTATCTTCCTAATGTTTGGTAATAGTAAAATAATGCTATATCTCTAAAATAGAAATGCTGCCATAAATATTGTAGTTTATGTAAATATTACATAATATGGGTAAATGTTAATGGTATAATTTAGTAAAAAATTCATTCTCATAGATAATTTTTTTTCTAATTCTTCAATATAAGATAGGTGGGTAGCGAGATTAAAGGCTGGATTAAAATAAAAATATTGATAATGATCACTTCTTGATGATATTATAATTTATTTCTATTTTTTAAATTTAAATTAAAATATTTACATTTTAACTTATACTTTTCTAGACTTATTTAAAATTAAGGTGTATTACAGTTATAATAGGAAAAGCTACATATTTTAAATAACAATGTATTACCCTTTTTCAGTCCTTTTTTGCTTCCATGTCTCGGAAGGAATTTAAATATTAACTAACTGAATGAGCAGAATTGAAGCAAGTTCATTTAACCCTGAGAGAGCTTGCTTTTTTACTCAGAGCACGTTGTCCTCCTAATTCCTTTTCAATATGTACGTTTACAATTCATGAACATATTTGGCTTCTGAACTAGACACAGGACCCAGCAAGAACATGAAACCCCGCTTCCACCCTTACCCACCTGCCCCCATTTTCTCCTGTCACAGTCTACAGTCATTATAGCACCCAGAGAGGTCCTTTTAAAATTTATATAGTATTAAACTCTCTGCTCAAACCCCCTGATGGTGTCTCTTTATTCACAATAGAAGCTAAAATTCTGCTATCATGGCCTAACCCACTGCTATTACCTCTCAATTTATAATAACCACCCCACCCCACACTCTACTGCAACTTTTCTAGTCTCTTTCTTGATATTGAACCTGTCCCAGCATGCTCCCACTGTAGAACCTTAACACTGGCTGTTCCTGTTGCCTGCAGCACTCACTGAAACCACATCATTTAAAACTACAGCATCCTAGTTTTCCCAACACCTTTTATCCTGCTTTTTTTTCTCATTTGTACTCACCACCTAATAAACTTTAGAGTTTACTTATAAATTATGGTTGTGTATATATTTTCCACTAGAACATAAGTGTAATGGAGCAGAGAATTGTTGTTTCTTCTCTCTACTATTTTCTACCATGCCTAGAATAGTGGTTGGTTTGTATGAAGAACTCAATTAAATTGTTGATTAAGTGAAAATTCATAATCTCAGCTCCTAGCTTAGTGCCTGTTACATAGACACACCATGGATTCAATAAAGGTTTTGGTAAAAACATAAAAATCACTTTATAATAAATTGTTTTACTTTATCAATTTACAACTTGTTTTTTGCTTTTCTTCCAAAATCTGTGCTAAAATGAGACTGAATGGACACAGAAAGCTAAATCTTTGCATTCAACTGTGTAATAAAAATCTTATTTAAATAAAATAAGTCTATTTTCTCAGTTTAAATGTAAAATTTAGGATTAAAGAAATACATATTTAACCATAAAAACTCTTTCTTCTTTTTTTGTAGAATATTAGCAAAGACCTCATATCTCAGCGACTATTCTTTTTTTTGATACTGCAAATGCCTTTACATAGTTTTTATTTATTTATTTTGTGTGTGTGTGTGTGTGTGTGGTCATGATTAAACTAGTCATATTTTTCAATTAAGGTATAAATGACACAAATAGTTGTTAGTTTCATTCAACATAATGAAACTCTATTTATATACAATTCTATTTGGCCATTAAAAATAGAATGAAATCTTACAATTTGTGACAACATGAATGGACACTGAGGAGTCAGCAAGGATTCTGAAATATTAGTTTTGTCTTTCAGTCATAAAATGAATATATACAATACCTATATTTCTCCAGTAATTTATTTCCAGGTAAGCTTCTCTTCCCCACCCAAAACACTGTTATTAAATTAGAAAATTTTGATTTCAAATAAAAGTAGCAAATTTGAAAGCTTGTCATTTAATTAAAAACAGGTAGTCATTATACAATAGAAAAAGCCTAAGCTCATCAAGGCTCTTAAGTCTTCCTGCAAATCAGAGTAAGTAACTCACATAATACCATAACTCATATACCTACAACAGTAAAAATATAATAAAGGCAGAATAAAGAAGTACCTTCAGGAATTTATATAATATGTTAGATGCTTAAGCACTGTAATTACCCCCAGGCTCATGCTATAAAGGGTAGCAAGTTGCACTTGAAGATAATTGGGGCTCCTGTTCCCTGGTGGAATGCTGCTAACACAGGAGTAGCATTGGCCATCAAATGTCAAAATGTCTCCACACGGTACTGCATGTTGTCCGAGTTCGCAGTACATCAAAGAGAAAGCTATTTTCAAAGATGTCTGAATTATCCTCCCAAATTTTAAACGTGGGTCAGTCTTCAAAGGCTGGTCTAGCTCATCAGCCCTTTTTAATTCTACTTCAAAGAAGCCTAGACTTACTTTACAGTTTAATGAGGCAGAAAAGAGACTTACTTATCCTGCCTCTGGTAGGGACATTCCCATCCTAAACACTAAAGGCCAACTAATCAAGATAAGGGTCTTGTCAAGTACCTAGAAATTCAAATTTCTCAATAATTAGCCAAGGACAAGTACAGTGACATGCCCTAATTTATATCATAGGTCCACATTTTTAGTGATGCTCTTCCTCTTGAATGAGGCTTTGACATGACTGCCATTCAGAATTAAGGAACACTGAGAGGGTATAATTATAAGGAGGCTGATCTTCATTTACCTGAGAGGGTTCTTCTGACAGCATTAGCTTATTCCTGTTCACAGAAAGTGAGCTGCCCAGTTTCAAAGTAATTATAACTCAAGTCTTATCCTGGATAAATTCACTGAAAAAAGGTATTGAGTGGTCATGCAATAGGTTATTTTATGAAAATAACAATATGCTGAACTATTCTTTTACTGCCAAATAATAAAGAAAATTTAATATTATGCTTTGGTATATGTTGTATTAAATGTGGCCAAGGGCGCAGAAGTAATTCCAGCAAGGAGAATGAGTCGGTTGGAGGGCTTCCACACTCTCTGGCAGGTCAGCGATGAGAGGTGCAAAGACCTCTCCTTTTATTGAGTTTTACAAGTATAGAAATCAGTAGGGAGGGTAAAGAATGAGCTTACAGGCACATTCAAATATTGATTACAATATACAATTATAACAAAAGGAAGTTAATATATAAACTATAAAGAATGATTCTTACCAAAAACAAAAAACAGGAATTCAATCATCTATCTTTTTAAGACTATGGGAGCAGATACACTGTTCCTTAAACATTAACAGAAAGCATGCAAGGTTAAGCACTACCTGTGCTCTGCTTTGTTTGGTTTTCTTGTCAACATCAGGGAAGATGGAGTACTAAGCAAGATTTCTTTAAAGTCACAGAATGTCTAGAAACCCTGAGGCCTGATCAGTCAAAGACTGTCAGCACTAGCGAGTCCAGCTCGCCAACTCAGGTCATAGAACAGCTGGACCGAGAGGCATGAGAATATGCCTCAGTTTAGGAACCTTGATTTCCTTCATCAGGTATACTTGCATAATTAACATAAAGTTGTATGATGTTATTCTTGTGTAAAAACAATGCACAATTCCAGAAAAAAGAACCTTAAGAATAAGATATGCAAAATAGAATAATAAGGGAAGGTCTAAGTTTAGCCTGACTGTTTGTGTCAATAAATT
The DNA here is from genome assembly GCF_987537825.1 of Furipterus horrens. Lineage (NCBI taxonomy): Eukaryota > Metazoa > Chordata > Mammalia > Chiroptera > Furipteridae > Furipterus > Furipterus horrens. Next base: position 58,454,634 of record NW_028327171.1, read on the forward strand.
TCTGTCTAGTTATTTATTGTCTTTGAGAATGCCCTTTTGCTCACTATTGAAATATAAATTTGGAATTCTCAAAATCAGCAGTACATTTTTTCTTTTTGAACATGAAACATTTCAAACTACCTACATCTTTGTGTTTGCCACAAGCAAATGATGTGACCTGTGATTCACTGGACTGTTAAAAAAGCCACAATCCCCATGACAGAAGAAAGCTAAACGTCTGGAGAAAATCTAGGACCCAAAGATGGATTATACAATGTGGTGACAGGTGGTACTAAGAACTATTAAGTTGATTTTAATAGAAAGGGCATATAGCTCCAATTCCATTATTTCAATAAATGACTTTAAGCAGGTGCAAGGGCAAAGAAAAATCAGTTCCCTTGTGTTAAGAATTAAAGAGCTTTTTTCTTCTTTTAGAATCTTTGAGATGACATTACTGTAATTAAAATATCACTATATACTATGTTTTGTTTTTGTCATTCAATAGAAATGTAAATAATACATACCAACGTAGCTAAATAACTAAAACAACTGTCTACGTGCTGACAGATTACATAAATGAAAACCAGTTTCAATGCAAGATTACTTTTCTTTGTACAAGGGGTTAAAATTTGTATTAAAATAAGTCCAAATAATGAAGATGTCTTATAAAAATTGCTTTTAAAAAGCAAATGAAATTCCTGGATATCAGACTTTAATTTCTGAGCTTGTTATCTTGGTTCTAAAGAATACATAGGTGACAGTTTGGTCTCTAATTTAAAAATATGCCATAATTCTAAAACATCAGGCAATTTTCTTAAAAAAAATATAAATATGTAGCTTTTTTTCATTTTTGGACCCGCAGTAGATAAATAATGCAAGATTGAGACTGGGGATGAATATCTGAATAAAGTTGAATTGAAACCCAATAAATGGAGGTCGTTTTAATTACCTATAAGTAATGAAAACACTGAGGTTAATAGAGCCTGAAATATTGTCTGTCTATTTAAGTGCGCTGACTATTTAATTTCTTTATAATTTTAGTATTTACAAATATGTTTTCATTAAATTTTTTAAAGTATATATTATTGATTATATTGTTACAATAGTTCTAATTTTTCCCCTTTGCTCCCCTCTGCCCAGCACCACTCCACCAGTCCATTCCTATGGATTGTGTATACAAGTTCTCTGGCTTCACCCTTTCCTATATTATTCTTTTTTAAAATTAATTAATTAATTAATTAATTAATTTGTTATAAAATAAAAAATAACAATCCCTCCCTCTTAGACTTAAGATGCTTTATAATCTTATAAAGGACAATGGGCGAAGGTCTCTTGCCCCTCTAGCTGCTTCAAGCTGGATGTGGTTGTCGTCCTACCTACCCTTGGGTCTAGAAATCCCTAATAAGAGTGGGGATGTCGAGGGGAGGATGGCCTTCCCACATGGGAAGGATCTTGCAGACTCCAGTTCAGTTGGCTGTCCCTGGACAATGGCATGCTCAGTTAACAAGCTGGCATCCTTGTTGTATTCCAGCCACTTAGTTTAGCCAAACTGTTGAGCCTCAGGAAGCATCGATGCAGAGAGGATTAAGTGAGGCTTATAGGTACAGACAATCACTCACGTAACGAGATCAGAGGCCTATGCCCTCTGGTTCAATTTTGCTCATTTATTTGTGTTGTTCATTAGTCTCCTGTAATAGGTGGTAGCATGACTTATTTTGCTGAGCATAATTCTCTCTAGTTCTATCCATGTTGTTGCAAATGGTAGAAGTTTCTTCTTTCTTTCTGCTACATAGTACTCCACTGTGTACCACAGTTTTTTGATCCACTCATCTACAGATGGGTACTTAGGTTGTTTCCAGCACTTATCTATTGAAAATAGTGCTGCTTTGAACGTAGGGGTGCATAGGTTCTTTTGGATTGGTGTTTCAGGATTCTTCGGATATAATCCTAACAATGGAATTGCTGGTTCACAAGGCAGTTCCATTTTTAGTTTTTTAAGAAAATTCCAAACTGTTTTCCATAGTGGCTACACCAGTCTGCATTCCCACCAGCAATGCACCGGGGTTTCCTTTCCTCCACATCCTCACCAGCACAAGTTGTTCGTTGATTTGTTGATCATGGCCATTCTGACTGGTGTGAGGTGGTACCTCATTGTGGTTTTTATTTGCATCTCTCTGATGGCTAGTGATGTTAAGCATTTTTTTATGTGTCTATGGACCTTCTGTATGTCTTCTTTGGAGAAGTGTTTGTTCAGGTCCTTTGCCCATTTTTTAATTGGGTTGTCTGTCTTCTTGGACTTGAGTAGTATAAGTTCTTTATATATTTTGGAGATCAATCCCTTGTCTGAGGTATCATTGGCAAATGTATTTTCCCATATGGTTGGTTTTCTTTTCATCTTGTTAGTGTTTTCTTTTGCTGAGCAGAAACTCTTTAGTTTGATGTAGTCCCATTTGTTTATTCTTTCCTTTATCTCCATTGCTTTAGGAGATGTATCAATAAAATGTTGCTACATGGGATATCTAAGTTTTTCCTGCCTATGTTTTCCTCTAGGACTTTTATGGTGTCACGGCTTACATTTAAATCTTTGATCTATCTTGAGTTTATTCTGGTGTGTGGTGTAAATTGGAGGTCTAGTTCCATAATTTTGCATATTTCTGTCCAGTTCTCCCAACACTATTTGTTGAAGATGCCCTTCCCACTCCACTTTATGTTCTATCCCCCTTTATCAAATATTAGTTGACCATATGGACCTGGGTTTATTTCTGGGCTCTCTCTTCTGCTCCATTCATCTATATGTCTGTTCTTATGCCAGTACCGGACTGTTTTGATTACTGCGGCCTTGTAGTATACTTTGATATCAGGTATTGTTATTCCCCCTACTGTGTTCTTCTTCCTCAAGATTGCTGTGGCTATTCAGGCTCTTTTTGGGTTCCATATAAATTTTTGAAATTTTTTTTTAGGTCTGTGAAATATGTCATTGATATTTTAATAGGGACTGCATTGAATCTATAAATTTCTTTGGGTAGCATGACATTTTAATGATGTTGATTCTTCCCGTCCATCAACATGGTATGTGCTTCCATTTATTTGTATCTTCCTTAATTTCTTTCTTCAGTGTTATGTAGTTTTCTGAGTACAGGTCTTTTACCTCCTTGGTTAAGTTTATTCCTGGGTACTTTACTTTTCTTGTTGCTATGGTAAGTGGGATTTTTTTCTAGTTTCTATCTCTAATATTTTATTGTTGGTGTACAGAAATGCCTCCAATTTCTGAATATTGACTTCGTACCCTGCTATTTTGCCAAATTTACTTATTAGGTTGAGTGATTTTTTTTTCGTGGAGTCTATAGGGTTTTCTATATACATTATCCTGTCATCTGCAAATAATGACAGTTTTACTTCCTCTTTTCCAATTTGGATGCCTTTTATTTCTCTTTCCTGTCTGATTGCAGTGGCTAGAACTTCCAAGACTATGTTGAATAGGGGTGGAGAGAGTGGACATCCTTGTCTTATTCCTGTCCACAGGGGGAATGTTTTCAGTTTTTGCCCATTAAGTATAATGTTGGCTTCAGGTTACTCATATATGGCCTTTATTATGTTGAGGTATGCTCTGTCTATTCCCATTTTGCTAAGTGTTTTTATCATAAATGGGTGTTGTACTTTATCAAATGCTTTTTCTGCATCTATTAATATGATCATGTGGTTTTTGTCTTTCATTTTGTTTATGTGTTGTATTATGTTTATTGATTTGCAAATATTAAACCATCCTTGCATCCCTGGGATGAATCCCACTTGAACGTGGTATATGATGTTTCTAATGTGTTGCTGGATCCTGTTTGCCAATATTTTGTTGAGGATTTTAGCATCTATGTTCATCAGTGATATTAGCCTGTAGTTTTCTTTCTTTGCTGTGTCTTGATCTGGTTTTAGAATTAGGGTAATATTGGCTTCATAGAACGAGTTTGGAAGTCTTCTCTCTTCTTTGATTTTTTGGAATAGTCTGAGAAGTAGAGGAGTTAGTTCTTTCCTAAATGTTTTGTAAAATTCACCTGTGAAGCCATCCAGTCCAGGGCTTTTGTGTGCCAGTTTTTTTTATTACTGCTTCAATTTCACTAGTTGTTATTGATCTTTTCAGGCTTTCTTCTTCATCTTGATTCAGTTTTGGAAGATGATATGTTTCCAGGAATTTGTCCATTTCCTCTAGGTTGTCAAAGTTCTTGTGATACGGTTGTTCATAATAATTTCTTACAATCCTTTGTATTTTTTTTGGTATCGGTTGTGATTTCTTCTCTTCATTTCTGATTTTATTTACTTGGTTCCTCTCTCTTTTTTTCCTCATGAGCCTGGTTAAAGGCTTGTCAATTTTGTTTATATTTTCAAAGAATCAGCTCCTACTTTTGTTGATCTTTTGAATTGTTTGTTTAGTCTCTATGTCATTTAATTCTGCTCTGATCTTGATGATTTCCTTCCTTCTACTAGCCCTGGGCTTTGTTTGTTGTTTTTCCTCTAGTTCTTGTAGCTGTAGGGTTAGATTTTTTATTTGAGATTCTTCTATTTATTTTATATAGGCCTGTATTGCTATAAACTTTTCTCTCAGGACTGCTTTTGCTGTGTTCCATAGGTTTTGGGTTGTTGTGTGTTCATTATCATTTGTTTCCAGAAATTTCTTGATTTCTTCCTTGATGTCATTGTTAACCCATTCATGATTTAATAGCATGTTATTCATTCTCCATGAGTTTGAATGTTTTTGAGTTTTTTCTTGAGGTTGATTTCCAATTTTAAGCCATTGTGATCTTAAAAGATGCTTGATGTAATTTCAATAATTTCAATTTCAACAAATTTCTTGTATTTGTTGAGACTTGTTTTGTGTCCTACCATGTGGTCTATCTTTGAAAATGTTCCATGTGCACTTGAGAAGAATGTATATTTTGCTTACTTGGGATGAAAAGTTTTATATATATTAACTAAGTCCTTTTGATCTAGAGTGTTGTTTAATGCCTCAATATCTTTGATGTTTCTTTGCTTCGAAGATCTGTCCAATGTTGACAATGGGGTGTTAAAGTCCCCTACTATGAGTGTGTTGCTGTCTATATTCTTCCTGAAATCTTTCAAAATTTTCCTTAGATATTTGGGTGCTCCTATGTTGGATGCATATATGTTAACAAGGATTATATTTTTCTGATGTTTTTTTTCCTTAAGTATTATTAAATGTCCTTCTTTGTCTCTTTTTTTATGGCCTTTGCTGTGAAATTGTTTTGTCGGATATAAGTATTGCTACCTCAGCTTTTTTTTCATGTTCATTTGCTTGAAATACTTTCTTCCATCCTTTCACTTCAGTCTGTGTAGATCGTTTGTTCTAAGATGGGTCTCTTGTAGAAAGCATATATGTGGGTTATGCTTTCTAATCCATTCGGCTACCCTATATCTTTTGATTGGTGCATTTAATCCATTTACACTTAAGGTTATTATGGATAGGTACTTATTCATTGTCATTTTCCCCCTTTGTACTTGTGTTTCCCTCTGTCTCTCTCTTTTTCTTCATCTTCTTAAAGCAGATTCTTTAGCATCTCTTGCAATGCTGGTTTGGTGGAGATGTATTCTTTTAGCCTTCTTTTGTCTTGGAAACTCCTTATTTCACCTTCCATTTTGAATGAGAGCCTTGCTGGGTAGAGTATTCTTGGTTGTAAGCCTTTGTTTTCTTTGCTTAGAATATTTTTTGCCATTCCCTTCTGGCTTATAGTGTTTCTGCTGAGAAATCTGATGATAGCCTTATTGGAGCTCCCTTGTATACTATTATTTGTTTCTCTCTTGCTGCTTTTAGGATTCTCTCTTTGTCTTTGAATGTTGCCATTTTAATTATGATGTGTCTTGAAGTGGGCCTGTTGGGTTTCATCTTCGTTGGGACCCTCTGTGCTTCCTGGACTTACGTGACTCTTTCTCTCCTCATGTTAGGGAAGTTTTGTCATTAGTTTTTCAAAGAGGTTTTCTATCCCTTGCTCTTCTTCTTCTCCTTCTGCAATTCCTATGATACGGATATTATTACGTTTCATGTTGTCCTGCAGCTCTCTTAAAATATCTTCATTCTTGTTCTGTCTTTTTTTTTTATTTTGTTGCTCTGTCTAGAAATTTTTTTCTTTGTTGTCCTCCAGCTCACTAATTTGATCTTCTGCTTCCTCTAGCCTGCTTTTTATTTCTTCTACTGTGTTCTTCAATACAGAAATTGTATTTTTAATTTTCTCCTGGCTCTTATTGTTAGCTTCTATGTTCTTTTTCATGCTGATGTAATTCTCAGTAAGTTTCTTGTAGTTTCCCTGGAGTTTTTTTGTAGTTTTCCTTGAGCTCACTGACCTCATTGAGCTTCCATGTAATCCATGTTTTGAATTCTGTATTTGATAGTTTGCTTCCCTCTACTTCATTTAGCACTCTTTCTGGGGATTCTTCCTTTCCTTTTGATGGTTGTTTGTTTGTCTGTTTCCCCATTTTTGTGGCTCTTTTTGTTTGTTGTTGCTTCTTATATTGATCTGCACTTCTTGCATCTGCCCCTGGTGGCATCAGATCATGTACCAGTCTGGGCCTAGGCAGACTGTTGGAGACTACCAGAGATCTACTGCCTTTGTCTGTCTCCTTTAGTTGTTAATCTATTCAATCTGTGATTAGCTATCAGGTTTAAGGACCGAGAGTGGCACAGCTTAATTTCTGTAGGCTGAGGCTTTTGCTTCCCTTCAGATTGATGCCACTTGTAGGCGAATGGTCTGCATGCGGTATTGGGAATGAGTCAGCACTGGGACCTGGTCAGCTGCTCTCTCAATTCTCCCCTCAAAGCCACCACCCCCAAATTTCCCCAAGCATCTCTAGTCCTCTCTGATTTCTCTCTGCTTGAGCCCAGGGTAAGTAGATGCCAAAATATATTTGTACATGATCCACTTAAGAGTTCTTTTTCTTCAGCTGTTTCTCTCTGGCTAGCAAATAACCCTGTGGCTTTTTGCTTTTCACAGCTGGATACTATTTTACTTTCCGCTCTATTGCCGTAGGCTGGGAAGTCTGGGTGTGAAGCCCATCTAGGTGTTTAAACCTGCCCTTCTCAGGAAGAACTTACAGCTGTTGAGCTGTTTCTCAGTCCCTTCAGCTGCCACCCATTGGATCCCAGCCAGCTCTTTCACATCTCCACACTTTCTACTGGTCACGTTGTGATGAATCACCCTTTTCTGTCTCTCCGTGGTTATAAGACTTCTCTTCAGCTAGTGTTCAGTTGGTTATTCCAGATGACTTCTCCACAATAAAGTTGTAAGTCCAGACTGGTCCTGGGAGGAGGTTAGTGTAGCTTCCACTTACTCCTCCACCATCTTGGATCTTCTCCATTAAATTTTTTTCATCCCATGCCAAACTTAGACTATGGCCAATGCCGACAGAGGTCTGCTATACCTACCTAATCTAGGTAACAAGTATATTTAGTGAAGGAAAAAAATAATACTATGACCTATCATCTTTGCTGTAGCCCTCATAGTTATTCTATATCTTTTCTATTTCCTTCTTTCTTTTTTATTTTCACTTTTTCTACCATCACTCTTGAATAGAACAGGGAAAAATATGGTCTCTATCTTTAAAGAGCTTAGAACCCAACAGAGAAAACATAAAATTAATTAAAATAAACTGGAGTGAGCTTTCTGATAGGGTAGAAGAGAGGCTATAAACAGTGTCATGGGAGCCCATAGAGAAAGCCATCACCGAGTAAAATCTGAGGGGCCCATTGGAGCCAGGTAAGCAGAAGAATGTGGGCATTCTGTGTACTGAAAGAAGTTAACTGTGGTATAAAGATAGAAATAAAGCTTTGGCAGAGCCTGACAGGCATGCAGAAAAATTGACTTTACCTTCTTCCTGGATGCTCCTCAATGCTGTATTTCTCAGCTTCTTGCCCTTGCAATTCAGTGTGGTCACATTACCCTTCCCCACGAACAGAAGGTGAGCAGAAATGATGTGTGTCACTTCTGAGCCAAGGCCCACTTTCTCTTTTGATTTGTCAATTAGACACAAAAATTTATAAGTCCCAGAAAAGGCTGAGCCACAATTTGGAAGAACCAAGTTTCCCGAGGCACTTTTGGGAGAATAGCCTGCCTACAAAAACCCCTTTATGGACAGTTAGCTAAATAAAAACTACACTGTCATTGTGTTTGGGCCATTACACAATTGACCTACCTTAACCAATTGGTAGGCTAGGTTAAAGAGTTTGATCTTTATCTTAAGGGCAATGGAGAACTACTGAAAGGGTTTAAACTGGGAAAAGCCAGTTATCTTCAATTATCTCAACCTCTAATGAAAAAATAAGCATTGTTTCTAATAATTTAAATAGTTTTCCATGGGTTTCTTCTCCTCTCACATGATAAATAATATGTGGCATGGTTTACTCAAATACTTTTAGTAAATTTCAGTCTTGATACAATAATCATAAATGTCTAGAGCTTTAAAGGACATAATAGATTATGACTCAAAATTGTTTATTGCACATAACAGGAAAACTCATAGAAGTGAGGTGCTTACCTAAGGTCTCCTGAAGAAAGTAAGAGCAGAGAGAGAGATATATCAGAACTACAGCCAAGTTCTCTTACTCTCATTCTGAGATTCTTTTCATGATGTCAGGTTGTTTAATTCCATTAACCCCAATGTTTGCAACATGTTGGATTACTCTGGTGACATGAATTAAGGAAAGTAACCATTGAAAAGTTACAATTTTGGCAATAACATTTTGCTTTTAAACTTGGAATCATTTGTATGCTAATTTAAGGACTATAGAAGAAATATAATGAGTTTTTTTCACCTGTGTTCAATTGGTGTTGTGTTGAACTAAAATAAATAAAATACTTTAACACCTTACATCTATTGCCTTACAAGAAACATCTCCATCAGTTAAAGAGATGCTGACTACAGTTTTCTATCTTTGTTTTATCATTTTGTTTTTATAATCTGAAGTTCCCTATATATTATTTTCTGAACTAATTTTCTTATCTTAAAAGAAATTACCATGGTGAATAAGCCATTAGTAGAATATCTGATAAAACTGCACTTACTTAAAATGGCATTTTCTTATGCTGTCAAATATTAAGAAATAAAGAGAATAAGTAGCACTGTGTCAAGAAAGCTGCTTTTAATTTTTGAGGCTATTAGTGATCAAAGATGAGAAAAACATATCTATCAGAAAATATAAGTATAGAGAGTTGCACCTATCAAATAAAAATGAAGAAACATTAGAGTAACTGATGAACAAGGAAATGAGAAACTAATAAAAAAGCATAATGGCACATACTAAGAAAGTAGTACCCAAGATGGACATTTTTTTCTATTGATATTAATTTGGTTTCATTATAGATCCAAATACTAGAAAATCACCTTAGTTCCCAATGGCACCCTGGAAATTAATGGAGATAGTATAAGTTAAAACTTGCCAGGCACACACTTGCATATAGCTCTATATCCTCTAATACATAAAAAATAAAAGGATAACACTGGGGAACACAATTTTCATTGAGTTAGACCTGACACTTATATTTGACTAACTTTTGGCACCTGAATCCAAAAGTGACCCCATTTTTCTCTATCATGTCAACTTTTTAAGGTACAGGATACCTTCTCTTTGACCCAAAAATTATACAAAATGTACATTCAAAGGAAAATAAAGAAAATTTTACCTGAATATACTGTATATTTAGAGTTATTTTATTCATATAAAGGCTATATATTGTTACTGTAAGTCAAATTGTGTACAAGTAGTAAAGTTATGCTACTAAACATACATATCAAACTACTTTATCTTTTCAAATGACAGGCTAGGAAATGCCAAAATGAGATACTTGAAACAGTCTCCTTCAGTTGGCAAAGCTTTAACAATTTGCTTCATGAGACCCAGTTTTATGTGCAGAGGTGGGAATATAATGTTCTTTCTGTCAACAAGTGGCTCATGTAGAATGTTTGGATCACCAGGTTTGAGGTCAGATCTTAGATGCCAATTTGACTCCACCCAATGCTTCTCACGAGCTCTGCTGTCCCACATACGCAGAAAACAGAGATACTTGGTGTATCCACATTGCTGACCAAGAAGGAAGCAGACCATTTTAAGGTCAACACAAATGATCCACTTGTGCTTGTGATATTGCAACAGATCAATGACTCGCTTTATGTCTTCATATTCTTCATGAAAACAAACTGAATGGCCAATTGGGACTGCACCAAATAATTGCCATTGTGGAGGAGGACACATTTCAAGCTCTGCTTTGAGCTATTGATGAACAGTCGCCACTCAATTGCGTTATAGATTGGAATTCCCAATTCCTCCATTAAACCGTGTATGTCATGGAACCACACAAAGCTACTGTCACTTCAAAAGTACTGCAGAGGGCAGTGGCCAGCGCGCCCATGCAGCAGGAGAATCCAGGCTGGTACCCTTGGCAGGGTGCCTTCCCGGCCCCACCCCCCCAGCCCCGTGCATCCTCTGGACCACAGCCGACAACTGAGTCTGGGCTCCACAGCTGGACCGGCCAGTGGGCAGGGGTCCTGCAGCACTCGCCCCACTGCAGCCTCTGGGCCGCGCATGGTTTCCCCTGTCACCACTGCTTGAGAGAGTGAGTGGGCAGGCAGGCATGGCCCCGCCAGCGCCAGCAGCGCCGCGCCTCCTCCCCTGGCCCGGCCAGCCCGCCTGCACTGCACAAAGAGCCCAGGCCCGATTAGCTTTTAAAGGAGGCAGCCAAAGCTTGAAGGTGTCCTGGAGTTCCGTGCCCTGTACTCTGGCGACTTAGACATGTGCTTCATGGTGAGCGCCTCCTTGCTGCACCCACATCGCAATCTTCCCTCCATTGTTGATGTCCTGGGCTGAGGGACTTGGGGTTGATCTGTAAAGAAACCAGCAGACTAGGAGAGGAAGGAGAGGAGCCCAGCTGTGAGGTGTGTACGCCCGAGAACCATGTCTATGCGGGAGTCCTTTAACCCAGAAAGTTATGAATTGTACAAGAGCTTCCAGCTAACCAGATTCACTGAACTGAAGGGTACTGGCTGCAAATTACCCCAAGATGTCCTGCAGAAATTGTTCGAATCCTTACAAGAGAACCGCTTCCAAGAAGATGAACAAATTCTGGGAGCAGTTATGCCAAGGCTTGGTATTGGGATGGATACTTGTGTCATTCCTTTGAGGCATGGCGGTCTTTCCTCGGTGCAAACCACAGATTACATTTATCCTATCATTGATGACCCTTACATGATGGGCAGGATAACATATGCCAATGTCCTCAGTGATCTCTATGCAATGAGGGTCACAGAATGTGACAATATGCTGATGCTCCTTGGAATCAGTAATAAAATGACAGACAGGTAAAGGGATAAAGTGATGCCCGTAATTATACAGGGTTTTAAAGATGCGGCAGAGGAGGCAGGATCATCTGTAATGGGCAGCCAAACAGTGTAAAACCCTTGGATTGTTTTAGGAGGAGTGGCTACAACTGTCTGCCAGCCCAATGAATTTATCATGCCAGATAATGTGGTGCCTGGGGATGTGCTCCTTCTGACCAAGCCCCTGGGGACGCAAGTGGCGGTGGCAGTGCACCAGTGGCTGGATATTCCTGAAAAATGGAATAAAATTAAGCTAGTGGTCACCCAAGAAGATGTGGAGTTGGCATACCAGGATGCGATGATGAATTTGGCAAGGCTCAACAGAACAGCTGCAGGACTCATGCACATGTTCAATGCCCACGCTGCCACTGACATCACAGGCTTTGGAATTCTGGGCCATGCACAAAACCTGGCCAAGCAACAGAGGAATGAGGTGTCCTTTGTGATTCACAATCTCTCTGTCCTGACCAAGATGGCTGCTGTGAGCAAGGCCTGTGGAAACATGTTTGGCCTTATGCATGGGACCTGCCCAGAGACATCAGGAGGCCTTCTAATCTGTTTACCACATGAGCAAGCAGCTCGGTTCTGTGCAGAGATAAAGTCCCCCAAATACAGTGAAGATCACCAAGCATGGATTATTGGGATCATAGAGAAGGGCAACTGTACAGCCAGAATTAGACAAACCCCGGATCATCAAAGTTGCACCACAGGTGGCCACTCAAAGTGTGAACCCACACCTGGTGCCACCTCTTAATCTAGACCGAAATAGCTATTTGGTTTTGTTTTAAAATAGATCTATTTCCTTTACCATCATTTCCATTAAAGACTATAAACAAAACAAACAAAAAAGCACTGCAGAAATGCACTTTCTCTTGATCAAAAGTAGGATGCCTTCGCTCCTTTTTCAAGCAGGTATTTCTCATGCAGTCCTGGTGCTAGGAGTTCTGAAGCCTTTTTGGATAGTCCCAAACCTTGTGCCAAATCATTCAACTTATGCTGATCAAATCGCTTATGAACTGAGTCATCTTCAATTTCAAAATCTTCATAGTTGCTGTCACTTAGTTCTTCACCATACTCTTGGTTTTTGAAAGAGCGTAGTTCAGTGAAAACTGGCACTAGGATTTCAGCTGAATGAGGCACTGGCCATATAGCTGATGGTAGACCAGGATACTCTATTTTACACTTATTTTTCTTGTTATATCCTGACTCTTTCACTCTACAAATGGAACAGTCACTGAATGATCTCTGTTCTCTCGCCAAACCATAGGTATACCAAATGGCAATTTATCACGTGTTCCCTTCATCCACATCTGTAAACTCTTGACACACTGCTTGCACACCTTGTGAGGGGCCCAAGGCTTATCTTGATCACCAAGTTTTACTTTAAAATATGCAAAATAAGGTTGCCTGACAAATGCACTGATGTTTGTCCTTTGACTGGGAATGGTGAAACTGCCACAGGTATAACAAATGAATTAAAGTTGTCTAGGCACTTACAATGAGAAATAGCAGAGTCAGACATAATCTGAAGGAAAGGAAATAAGTACATATGTAAATAAAATAAATAAATTCTGCTAACTCCTTGTGTACAGGCAAGAACTCAGACTACACTTTGGAATACGATTCACTATATAGAGCAGCACACAACCTCTCACCACTCTGTCTCATGTGTAACTGAATAGCCTAGACAAGTATGAACCTTTCGCTGGTCTCCAAGGTCATTCCTTACCCCTCCCCACTTGAGGGATATTTGTTCTCAGCCAGTAGGAGAGCTAGCGCTTCCGTCCATCCAGGCTCGATGCAGCCTAGAGTGGTCGCATTAAGATAAGTTGTAGAGAAAACTTGTTATGACAGAAGAAAACTAACTGCAGTTTTGAAATCAGCATGCCTATTTAAGTCTAAAACAGGTGAAAAATTGAACTCAACAGGAATTATGTTAAAAATTGTTCCCCTGTGTATAATCTATAAGTTATTGTAAATAAATAAATGAGTCTCTAATAAGATATGAGGGGGTATCCCCCCAAAATCCAGAATTACCTTAGAAAGGCAAGCCCCTTGTAGTACAGACTTCCTCCACTAGGTGAGTGTTCTAGGAACCCATCTCTATCAGTGGACCAATCGGCATTGTGAGAGGCTGCATTTGGCTTCAGTGAATTTTCTTTTTGAAGACTCTTTCAGTGTGTTTGTCCATTTCATGATGGGTTGTTTACAAGTGCACCTGCTCACACCACATTGAATGTTCAGCAGTTTTTCACCAAAAACAGCATGTGCTTCTGCCCCATGCTCCTTAGTCACCCAATCTCACTCCGAGCAACTATTTTTTTTATTTCCCCAGATGAAAAAAGTTCTCAAAGGAGATTTTGCTGATATGGAAGAGATGAAACAAAAAACAGTAGAAGTACTAAAAGGCATCAAATGGATGAGTTTAAAAACTGTTTTGAGCAGTGGAAAAAACATCTCAATATATGTATTTCATCAAATGGAGGGTACTTTGAAGGTGATTGACATGTAAACATATACAAATAAACACATAGTTTTTTATAAATAAATTCTGGGTTTTGTGTTCCCCTTTGTAAAATATTAATACTTGTAGATCTTTCACTAAAATGCAGAAATCATTTTAAAATGCCTTTAAAATATCAACAGAACCCAGTTTTTCAGCAATGTATGGCTATAACAATAAGTTCAAAACCAGAATATACTTATCTAGACTTACTGAGTGTTTTACAAATGAATACTCATATTATATTGGGGGTGATAAAGGAATATTAGTGATATGTATGACAGCCAAGTCTGAGAGAGCAGAAAACTGACAGGGATTCAAGGATGTGGGAACTGAAGGAAGAGAGGAAGCATCAAAAATAGATATAACTTTGGGCAAGAAACTTGTCTGTGCTTCTTTCCTTATCTCTAAACTGGGCATAATCATAATTACCTTACCAGTTTTATCTGAAAATTAGAAATTTTACACAAACACACACACATTAAACATATGTCTACTGTTGTGTCTGGTACCTGGTAGGCAACTAAAACATGATAGTTTTATAGACTTCATTATTATTGGTATTACTATTATATTATTATTATTGTCACATTAAGTTTGTCAAAGTCCCCAGTGAATATATCAATACATTGTTTCTTTTAGAGTGAATTGAGTGATGAGTGATGATAATGAATATTTAAATGGTCACCACTTGAAAAGATATGGATTTATAATTATATCCTGTATTTATGTGTGTGCATAAATATACACACATATAAACACGTGTAATGTATAGTTATATATAATATATAATCGTTATTATATAAAAAATTACAAATACTTTTATTTTTTTACTAAAATTAAAATAAATGACATTATGTCACAAAATATGATGACCAGTCATTTGATTATTTCACAAGGAAAAAAAATAATTTGCCATAGCTATTACCTGGAGTTTCAGCACCTTTTGTTGAAGCTGTGTGAAAGTGCTCTTCATCTAACAACAATGAATAATAGGTAGTTAACTTAAAAAAAAAAGAAGAAATGCTGTAAGACTATTATTTCATTGTGGCCCTAGAGAAAATCAGACAGAAAATTCAGGATAATCTATAAAAAGGAGGGTGAAGGAAGGGGGGGTTGTGAAAAGGGTCTTGGGGTCAGGGGGCTATGCGAATCCATGTGGAAAAATCATCAGTGCTGGAGAAGGTTAAATTCTCAGTCCCTGAAGTCTTGCTGTTGTGGCTACAGCCCAAAAAAGTTAATGAAAGAGAGGAGCACTGACAACTCCTGCTGCTTAGACAGGAGCTTGCCACCTCATTGCTGGCCAGATTCTTACAACCAAAAAAAAAAAAAGAAAAAATAATACTCCTGCCAAGGAAAAGAGTAAGAGCTAGAGTGAGTTATCCAAGCAAGACATTGTTGATATTGGGTGAAAATCAAAGGAATATCAAACAAAAGAATTGGACAAGAAATAGCTGAGCCAAGAGCTAAGACCACAGGCTAGATACCTATCCAAACCTTGGGCAGGAGAGATGGAAAGAAGTTAAATCCCTAGTCCTCCCTGCTGAACAAGAAAAGCTAAATGAAGTGACACCATCTGCTCACTTTCCCAGAAGAGAGAGTTTTAACTCCTCATGGTTAGCAGTGCAAACATTTTAAAAAGCATTACTCTAATTACAAATGATTAGAAATGATTCCTAGAAGTGAAGACTTAACTCATAGTGCGCCTGACTAATGAACATTTTTTACACATCCCACTACATTATAAGCTGACTTTGAAAGCACTGGCTACAGATGGGTTCTGGGGTTTTAAAATAATCCTCTTAAAGACAATAAGATACTTTACTTTTTCCTCTCTATTTCTCTAAGCATACAAATGTGTGTGGTTTTTTAAAGCATAATAAAAAATCACTAGAGATTTTCAGGACCAACAGACACACTTTTTTTGTTTTTGCTTCAGTTGTTGGCATGTGTGTGGGTGAGCTTGAATTTGTGTGTGCATACCAAATTGGGGCAGGGGAGTATAGGTCATCTAAAGTTAAATGCTTAAAGTTAAATTTGTAATAATTCTTTTTATGGAGAGATAGTCCTAAAGATATACATCACATTAAGTGTTGGTGAAGATGTGGGGTAACTGGAACACTCATGAATTGCTGATGGGTATAAATTGGGAAAGTTGTTTGGTACTAGTTACCAAAGCTGAACATAAGCTGACCCTGTAACCCAGCAGTTCAGTGATTTCAGATATAAACAACGAAAATAATGTGTATGTGCATTGAAATATGTGTTCTATAATTTTTTTAGCATCATTAACCAAACCGGGGACAATATCAGTAGAGGGGAGAAATAAATTGTGGTGAACTCTTACAGTAGAATATGCTATAAAATGTGTTGCCAAACTGTGACCCATGGACCAAATCTGGCCACCACTTAATTTTGTAAGTAATGTTTTCTTGGAACACAGATATTTCTATTTGTTTACATGTTGTTTATGTCTGCTCTTCAGCTGTATCACCCTACAATGGCAGAGTTGAGTAGTTGCAACAGAGATTGTAAGTCCCCCAAATATTTACTGTATTTACCTTTGATAGAAAAGGTTTGTTGAACCCAACTCTCCAGCAAGAAAAATAAATAGACTGTTGCTATAGTTAATGACTTGGATAAATCTCAAAAATAAAATATTGAGTGAAAGCAGCCAGACATACTAGAAAACTTACTGTTTGATTTCATTGATATGAAATTCAAAAGCATGCAAAATTAATCTATGATAACAGATGTCATAAAAATGGTTAATTTATTGGGAGGGGTGTTAAGATTAGAAAGAAGTATGCTGAAAATTTCTGGTTCTGTCCCCATGGTGAATGATGACTTTCTGGATATGTTTATTTGTAAAAATGTACTTAAAATTTCTAAAAATTCACTTATAATTTATATTTTGTTTTAATAAAACATTGCTTAGAAAATAAAAAGTAGATTAAGTAAATATGAAAAATGGAGTCAATATCATGTTTGTCGACAGTTACTTAAGATATTTTCAGGATTTTACATATCTCCCTATAGTATTCTTTGTAGAGAAGATAGCAAATAAATGTTAAATCAAATCAACAAAATATTAAACTGTAGACTTTAAAGATACAGGATATTTTAAAGTCAAGAGTCCCAAACATGAAAATAGCACACTATCCTAAGTACCTCTATAAAGTCAAATGTATATATGCTACTTTTTACTTACAAATAATTAATGCAACTTTATACCTCATACAACATACAAAATCACCCTCTAATGTGTTTAATCATTACATTTCTACAAGAAAATCTTTATACAGCAACAACCATAAAAGCATGTTGTTTTGGAGTTGTTATTTGACATTTGCTTCTCTGTTAACTCACTTAGAATATTTAGAGCTACTTTAGAGTTTTTTTTTCCTCAGAATTAATTAAAAGAAACCTTAATTTTTTATACCAATGTCCCACTTTTACTCTTTACCTTGACTAGATGAGTATGTGGTTGATATTGCTCAGGTACATACATATAGATCCCTACCCATCAGAGTTCAGACTTATGGGAAAGACAAACATGAAAATGGACCATTAAAATTAGTATTATATAATGATTGCTATAATAGCTATCTTTATTAAGCACTACAAAGAAAGCAATCAACTGTACATATACATATTAAGATAAAGAGTCCCGAGAAGTTTCAGAGTAGGTGGCCAATATACTGTTGTTTCCAAGGTAAGACTTAAAGAAAATTACTAAATGAATCATTGTTTAGTAATAATGATTTTGAAACCACTCAATTATTTTAGTAAAATTATAGCAGCCTGATAAAAACCTGATGAATAGACTAACAACCATTGACAATTTAGGTAATAACTACAACCATCAAGCAAGGAAAGGAATAAGTAATAAGAAGTATTTGTATAACGGATGGAGAAGAAAAGGAAGGTTTTTTTTTCAGGAAACATCAATATTAATTAAGAATTAATAAGTTTTATGTCAATAGCTCAATTGTTTTTTATTTTGAAAATCACTTTTTAGTGATTATTCCTATGTTAGAACAATCAGATAATCCCATAAATTTACCAAATTATATGAAACTAAGAGGCAAACGAAAACAAAAAGAGGTCGAAAAGGACCTGGAAATGAAGACCATGATGTTTTCCTTTACTTGCCCTGCTAATACATGCATTTTTCAAAGTCTCAAATTAGTGGATAAGCAATGAAGAGTATTTTCTCTTTCTTTTATGAAAGCTTTGAAATCAGTGGACACACACACACACACACACATGCACACACACACTGAAAGGGAAAGGGTAGAGAATCAGTGTGTGAGAAATTAAAAAAAAACAGTTTTGAAGCCAAACTATAGTCAGATAAATGGCTCCCAAAATGCAAATGTTTTAAATATATTTAGCATGATAAAGGAACATTTTTGAGCATCCAGTGGGTTAAGGAGTTAGGTGACATCTGATTTCAGGCAGTGACTTTTCATCTTTGTAGATGCTTAAATGGGAAAACCTTTTTATTTTATTATTTTTTGGCACTTTTTTTGGTATATTTTATTGATTATGTTGTTATAATAGTTCCAATTTTTTTCCCCTTTGCTCCCCTCCACCCAGTACTCCTCTTACCCCAGCAATCCCACCCCACATAGTTCATGTCTATGGGTCATGTATACAAGTTCTTTGGATTCACCCTTTCCTATATTTTTCTTTTTTTAAATTAATTAATTTTTTATAACAATAAAAAATAACAATTCCTCCCTCTCAGACTTAAGATCCTTTATAACCTTATAATGGACAATGGTCAAAGATCTCATCCTCCTCTAGCTGCTTCAAGCTGGACATGGTCATCATCCTACCTACCCTTGGGTCCAGAAATCCCTAATAAGAGTCGGGGTGTGGAGGGGAGGGTGGCCTTCCCACTTGGGGAAGAATCTTGCTGACTCCAGGTCAGTTGGCTGTCCCTGGACATTGGCGTGCTTGGTTTAACAGGCTGACATCCTTGTTGCATTCTGGGAGCAATAAATTTGGCAACAGGGTTAGAAAGCATCATTCAATCCATAACCACTAGATGACAAAAGGCAGGGATTAATTTTTCAATGTCCCATATTAAGGGTAAATTTTAAAAAAAGGACTCTTTAGAGGAAGGTGTGCAAGGTATATCACACCTGTCTGAAACCCTTTCGCCCACTATACTTAGTTTGGGCTGAGGGGAATATTTTAGGTTTCCCCCCTCTCAGACCTCTGGGCCCTTTTGGTCCAAGCCATTAAGATAGAAAAGAGAAACCAGTTTTAAAGTGAAGCTCACAGACCACCCCATTCTTCACCAACCCAGCCACTTAATTCAGCCAAACCATTGAGTCTTAGGAAGCAGCACTGCAGACAGGATTAAGTGAGGCCTATACGTACAGACAATCACTCAGGTAATGAGGTCATAGGCTTATGCCCTATTAAAACAGAACACACATGTTAATTTATGCAACATAACCCACTAACCAGTCTCTATATCTGCAAAACTCTTATTGGAAAGACATCTAGTTGCAAGGCATTTGACATTCTTCTTCCTGTAAGTTAAGCATCTTTGATGATGTCACAGACCTAGTTTAACTTTCAATGAAAATAAACTTTAAAGACAGTCAGCTGCACTACTTTATAGTCTGCCACTGAGGAAAACCTTTTTATTAAGAGCAATTTTTATTGTAAGTTATTTTCTGAGTATTTCAGAGATTGCAAGCAGTGAAACAACTGCAAGAGGCTGGTATTGTCATTGCTCAACTGATAAACAATAATGTTTAAAGTTCATTTATTATATAAAAACGGTGGCTAAGCAATATCAAAATACCATCTAACCATCTTGTCCAATGAATCAATTACTGAAATGGGTTGGGACTTAACTTGCAGAACATCTTGAAGGATGAAAGTTAAAAAGCCATAAATGGAAGCTTTGCCCTTTACAAGCCAGGGGTTTAGAGGGTAAAGCGCCTCCAATGGTAGTGAGTGTTTTGCAAGACTTATCTTTCCTAGGTCTACCTAGGAGGTATGGGACTCCTGTCTTACCATGAAGGCCATCAATATGAGATAACTGCAACAATAAAAAACAAATCATAAAAGCTATTTTATGCAAAATGTCTTGTATTTTGAGTGATGTTCATCGCAACAAGCTTGCTTCAGAATTAGCCCTCATTCTCCAGGTGGTGTCTAGGTATAATTGTGTATTCTTCACATTTAATGTGCCCTCAACTGGGACTGGCAATGATAATTTTTATGGTATTAATGAAGTGTAACAGATGGATTTGGGACAAAGAGTACACAGTCTGAAGGAGCAGCAGATATTCACTAAACTTGAAAGCAGATATGTTCTATACTTCTCATCCATAAACATCATAATGTAATAGAGATTTGGGGCCATTCTTTCAGATTCAAATATAAATTAATCTGGCTTATCAGATATACTACCATAATGATTTTTATTGATACCTTATGTGAGTTTTAGATGAACCAACTCTCCTGCTGATAACAGATTTTCCAAGGTGCATTTAATGATCTGAATCTCACTGAAGAATGTTTATAGCAACCTGACATGAAGGGGAAGTCTACCATGAACTCTTATTTTAGTTGCCTATCAGGAGAGAATCACTAAACTTCTATTCTCCAGAATTCCATGAAGAACAGATGCTTCTGTTACCTCATACATTAGTGCCCTAGTTCCCTCCCTAGTGCTTGGAAAATGAGCCAGGGGCCTGGATAGAATTATATGCCCTAAAGTGCATCTTAGAAAATCAGGTTTCAAGCTTGAAAATATCTGCCATATGTTTTCAGAGTAGATTGAAAAAAATCAACATTTAACAAGACTGAAAATGGAAGATAAAGGATGAAAGCATTAAGATCTGTGCTAGGTTTGTAATTTTTTTAATGAGAAAATGAATTAGCTGTCACACTCCAGTTGGATGAGCATAAGGCTAAATAATCTCCAGGCAGTAAGCAAGTCTTAAGGGAAGGCCCTCTTGTACCCTGTCCCATGCATCAAGAGAAACCTGTCCAAATCTACACTTAGCAAAGACCTCACCTGCCCTCTTCCTACCCCCTTCAGGAGGCTTCATCAATTCTAAAAGGAATACAAAAGGAATTATAATGTATGATTATTTACTAGCTATTACATATTTTTAAGTATCCTTAAATAATAGCAGTCGTAATTATAATATGCAGCATTTTACTATAATTTTTTGACCCAAAATCTTGGTTTCATACTAACCTCAGATTTTAGTTACTATATATATATACTGTTTGTCAGATGTAGGGGGGGAGGTAGATGAGTAAGAATGTAGCCAGTGCTACCATGGAGCTTATATTCTAGAGGGGGAAACAGGCAAATAAATGAATGGATAAAGAAATGTCTGGTAATATGAGCTGCAAAAGCAACAAAAGTGGGTGATGCTGCCAGGCATTAAGAGCAATTGGTTTAGAGGGCATGAGTACTACTACTCTGGCTAAATCATTTGAAAGACCTGATGCAGAAATGAAGCCACTGCTAATTGATAATGGGGCAGTCATAGACTGATTTGTCTAAGATAGAGATAAGCAAAGGGAAGATCAAGAAAATATCCAGGGGCAGCTCCATGCTTAGTGTGTCCTAAAGATAAACAAGTAGCTGGTGAGTGCAGAAAGCCCAGAGAATCTTGTATGATACTAAATCAGAGGAATAGAAAGATCATATTATGAAGAGATTTTAGGTATGAAATTCAAAATTTGATGAAACCACTGATGGATCTTATGTTCAGTTATGATATATTTTGTCTCTAACTGCTTGTGCAGAATGAATTATAAAGGAAGTGAAGCAAGTGAGGGTGATTTGGAAGCTAGGTGACCAATATTGGAGGCTTGCTCTGAGAATAACAGAGGAAATGGATAGGGTGCATCCTAGAAGGAGAGCTAATAAAATTTACTGACCAGTTGATTGTAGGAGCTGATGTGCATTAAAACTTCATTATTTTTTCATGTACGTTTTTCATTTCTTGCTCTTCCTCTTCTCCTTCTGGCACTCCTACGATTTGGATGTTGGCACGTTTAAAGTTGTTGCAGAGGTTTCTAAGCCTCTCCGCATTTTACTCAATTCGTGTTTCTTCATTCTGTACTGGTTGACTATTTATTTCTTCCTTATGTTCCAAATCATTGATTTGAACTCCAGTTTCCTTCCCTTCATCATTGGTTTCGTGTGGGTTTTCCTTTGTTTCACTTAACCTAGCCTTCACTTCTTTCCTTATGCATTTGCCACACTCAAGCATATCTGTCAAGTCTGTGAGCATCTTTATTACCAGTGTTTTGAACTCTGCATCTGTTAGGTAAGCTCTCTCCTCATCCCTTAGTTCTCCCACTGGAACCTTGATTCATTCCCGCTTTTGGGTCACACTTCTCTGTCTCCTCAATGTGATCTCCTCCTGTGTTTGCTCCTGTGTCTTAGGTATAACTGTTGCACCTATCTGGATGAGTATGTCTTTATTTCTTTGTTTGATGGATTTCCATGCGGCCTGACTTTCTGGAACTTCTGATTATCTCAAATTTTGAGGCAGTTGTATTCCTTCTTAGTTCTGGAGGAAGACACAGCATATCTACCTATGCCACCATCTTGGCCAGAAGTAAAAAAATAGATTTTGCACAAACAAATTTTAGTATATATAGACATTGTCTTATTTTTTACTTGCACAAATGCATTTTTTCAAGCAAAAAATAATAATTAAAAAGGAAATTAGCAACACATATATGCACACATACATACACAATAGTTCTAGTTCTAGGCTTCATCTCTATTCCTGAGTTTAGAAAGAGTTATTACATAGCTTTTAATTTATAGGTATATGAGTTTAAAATTTAAACATTAGTTTATTGAGTGATAAAATTCAAAAAAGTATTATTTTGGAGTTAACTGGTATTTTAAAATATTTGGTATTTCCATTTCTATTCATAATTTAAAGGAAAATATGTGCTCTGTCCAGAAGTTATCCAGCCATGCAATATGAAAAACAGAGACATTTATTGAAGAGAAAAGAAACATTGTACATAGGACAATGATGCCTTAGTTCCCTTAAAAATAAGCACCTTGGAACCTCATGCAGATCTCTCAATTACTGTCAGCTGTCCCATTACATTTTCATGAATCTCATCAGTGGTCTGAAATCTCTTCCCTTTCAAAGGTGATTTTAGTTTTTGGAAGAACCAGAATTTCCAAGGTGCTAAATCTGGGCTATAGGGGGACTGAGTCACCTGTGTGAGTAGATGTTTTGCCAAAAATCTCTGCACGAGACATGATGCATGTGGGGGCACATTGTCGTGATGAAGTTGCCAATCACCAGTTGCATATAGCTGTGGCTTTCTAAATAATCCAAATAGTTTCTGTGGAGGAATGTTCAAGTTTAATGCAAAATCTGATGCAGATTCATTGCTCTACTCACTTAGTTATTTTGAGTGCGATGGCTACATAGTACACATGCTCACTCAATGTCATCTACTGCCCCCACTGACTAGTACAATGAAGTCATCATTGTTCACACATGTGCATTCCAGTTCACTCTCTTTGGCTGCCAGGTTACACCAATGTCATGCTAACTGCTTTCATTATATTAAAAATGGCTGAATTTTTTTCTGGACAGACTTCCTCATGTTGTAACAAGAATATGACATTGAAACACAACTATTTATAAAATTCATACAAAAGATTCAAACTTCAGCATGGTCCAAGAATAAACTATAAAAATGTTGTCATTATAAAGTCTCCTTTGCTGAATCTCAACACTTGTTCTCTATAGTCTACCAGCTGAATAAATGAAAGATATATTAGTACTGTCTGTAGCAACCATACTCTCATGCTCTCAGTAAAGCAAGTGTGACAATACATAATAGATTTATAGAATAATAAAAATCATAAAAACTTTGTGTAAGAAATTATATATGTTCTTGGAAAGCTGGAATAAGAATATAGGAGACTCTTGTGTTCAGTTTTATGGAAAGGTAAATAAAATACCCCCAGGTACCTTAGGTTAAAACCAAGAGAACAAATAATCTACATTTAAAAGACAAAAATAAGTGTACATCCTAAAATTAACTTAAATCCCAATATCAGAAGCCTTTATCTGTTCATTGTTTTGTATTACACACTTTTTATGTACTCTTTTCTTTACACTCATAAGTTCTAACTTTGAAGGTAGAGAAATATATGGGAATGTTTAGGTATGACAATATATGATAATTTGGATAATTTTTATTTAAAGAGAGAAATAGCAGCAAAATATGTTTTGAGAATAATCATCTTCCAAACTCATTAACAGATAGTCAAAACTCATTAGTAGAGTTTTTGCCACCATCAATGCTAAATTATCTGTGATGGTAAAGCTAACTGGGATCTTTCTAAAGTAACACAGTTGGGACTTGTCTCTAGCAAAATGCAGTATGCTCTTTGAAAGGTAGGGGTCCTTCCAAAGGGGATTATATCTTGCCAAAAAGCTCATTTGTATGATCTTCCCCCCTCCCAAGCTCACCAGCAACTTTCCCCTTTGCTTGGCACCATGTAGCATCAACACGTGACATTTTGGACTGGCTGCTTGAGTTCATTGAACATAAAGCCTTGGCAGTGACAATTATCCTGGCAGTGGCAGAAGCCAGGAAACACATAACAGTAAATGGATCTCATTTTGATTACTGTACATAGGGTTTGCTTGATTTAGCCCACATTATACTAAGCTCCAACATGTCAGCAAGACTCTGCACTCAGTTGCCATGCTCAAAAAAAGCACTAAGGTTGAACATTGTTACATTGCCAACATTCAGTTTTCTGTAACTCCTTTTTTAAATTTATTTTTTCTCTTATTTTTGTTTTTAAGATTCAATTATAAGGTTTAACAGGTTCAACTTTGTTTAATTTTTAGAAACTTTAGAACACCACAACCACTTCTATTTGAACTACAAGCTACATTTAACAGAATTTTAAATATTAAAGATCATTATCTGAAATAGATAAGTAGAATTTCTTGATCAATTAACTTTTCATGTAGTTTAAATCTTTTTTGCCTGCATCTGTTTTTCCTTAAACATGGTACCACCTGCTTTTTATAGAGTTGGGTTAATATAGTTAAAATACTTAAAATTGTGCTGGAATGTAATACATACTCAAGAGTTATTAGTTTTTACTACTATTCTAACTAATTATATATTATTTTATTTGTTAATATTTGTCTTACCCTTAAACTATGATCTACTTGTGGTCACTTGCCATTTATTTGTATTCAGAGTGGTTGGCATATATGTTGTGCTCAACCATATCTGTCAACCTATAGCAAATCATCATCATAATCATTATCATTATCAACATAGTTATGAAAAATACCACACTATTATTACTATGAAAGTAATGCTTTAGTAGTAAAACTTTGAAAGAAATAAAAGAAACATAGTCCCTATAGGGTGCACATTTACTAAGTGTAGACTAGAAATTAGAAGGGAAAAGATGGGAAATGGCTTAGGAACTCTACAAGTTTGCAGACTGATCAGAAAGAGAGACAAAGAGGAGGAAACAAATAATTGCAACATATTATAGATTCAAATTAAATGTCATAACTAATTTTTAATTTGTTCTGGGGGTTGTAAACAGGAAGTTTCACAGATTATTTTCCCTTTGAGACTCAGAGACACCCCCTGAAAAAAAAAACAACTCACTTTATTAAACATTTATTATATACCTGGTACCACAGTCAAAATTTTATAGCATTCATCTTCATACTATACCAAATAAATGTTACTATACCTTTCTACTTATTTTTATTAAATTTATTGGATAACCTTGGTTAATAGAATCATATAAGTTTCAAATGTACCTTCCTATGATATATGATCTGTATACGGCATTGCATTCCCACCGCCCAAAGACAAATCATCTTCTGTCACCATATATTTAGCCATATTTGGCCCCCTTTACTTTTTATTACACTCTGTGCTCTTCCCCCTGGTGATCACCATACTGTTGTTGTCTAGGTATATGAGTTTCAGTTTTATATCCAACATATGAGTGAAATCATATGATTCTGAGCTTGTTCTGACTTATATATTTCACTTAGCATGATATTCTTATGGTATATCTATGTTGTCACAAAAGGCAGTATTTCTCCTTTTCTTATGTCTGTGTAACATTCTATAGTATATATGTACCACATCTTCTTTATAAAATCCTATACCACAGGACACTTTTGTTATTTTCATGTCTTGCCCATTGTGAAGATAAGGGTGCACATATCTTTGCGAATAAATATTTTTGGCTTTTTGTATAGATATCTAGGAGAAGAATTTCTGGCTCATATAGTAACTATATTAATTTTTTGAGGAACCACCATACAGTTTTCTGTAGTGGTTGTACCAGTACAGTCCCACCAGCAGTGAATGAAGGTTCCTTTTTTCCCCACAACCTTTCCAACACATGTTATTACCTGTTTTGTTAAAAATAGCCATTCTAGTAGGTGTAA
This sequence comes from Furipterus horrens, assembly GCF_987537825.1. Taxonomy (NCBI): domain Eukaryota; kingdom Metazoa; phylum Chordata; class Mammalia; order Chiroptera; family Furipteridae; genus Furipterus; species Furipterus horrens. Next base: position 58,480,971 of record NW_028327171.1, read on the forward strand.
GGTGGTATCTCATTGCAGTTTTAATTTGCATTTTCCCAATAACTAGTGAAGTTGAGTATCTTTTATATATCAGTTGGGCTTTGTATGTCCTCTTGGGAGAGGTGTTTTTTCAGGTACTCTGCCCATTTTTAATTGGATTGTTTGGCATTAAGTTGTATCAGTTTCTTATATATTTTGGGTAGTAACCTCTTGTAGAAGCTGTTGTTTGTAAATATCATTTCCCATTCAGTTGGTTCATTTTTGGCTTTTTTATTTGTTTGATTGTTTGTTCATTTGTTGCTGTGCAGAAGCTTTTTAGTTTGATACAGTCCCATTCCTCTATTTTCATCTTTGCTGGCTTTGCCTTTGGGGTCAAATTTGTAAAATCTTCTCTAACACTATAGTACGTAAATTAAACACCTGTTTTTTCTTCTATGTAATTTATTGTTTTAGATCTTATATGAAGTCTTTTATCCATTTTGGATTAATTTTTTTACATGATGGTAAACTGTAATCTAGTTTCATTCTTTTCATTTGCCTTTCCAATTTTCCCAGCACCATTTATTGAAGAGGTTTTCTTTTCTCCTTTATGTGTTTTGGCTCCTTTGTCAAAAATTATTTGTCCATATACATGTGTTTTTATTTCTGGCTCTCCATTCTGTTCCATTGCTCCGTACATCTGTTTTTCTGACAATAACATGCTGTTTTGATCATTGTAGCTTTGTAGTATAATTTGAAGTCACATAGTGTGATAACACCAACTTTGTTCTTTTTTCTCAGAATTGCTTTGGTTATTCAGTGTCCTGATTTTTTATTTATTTATTTTTTAAATGATGCTGGGGTTTTGCTAATAGTTGCATTAAATCTGTGTATTGCTTTGGGTAATATGGCCATTTTAACTATGTTGATTATTCCAATTCAGGAACACAAAATATCTTTCCATTTCATTGTGTCTTTTTCAATCTTTTTAAATAATGCTTTCTAGTTTTTAGTATATAAGTCCTTCACATAATTTGTTAACTTTATTCCTAGGTATTTTATTCCTTTGGTTGCAACTGCAAAATGAATTGTTTTTTTTGTTTGTTTGTTTGTTTGTTTCTATTTTTTTCACTGTTAATATATAAGAAAGCAGTGGATTGTAGTGCATTTTTTTGTATCTGAAACTTTACTCTGTTTATTGTTTCTAATAGTTTTTCTGTGAAGTCTTTAGGGTTTTCTGCATAAAGAATCATGTCATCCTCAAAAAGTGGCACTTTTATTTCTTCATTCCCAATTTGGGTGCCTTTTCTTTCTTTCTTTTGCTTGGTTAATCTGGCTAGGACTTCCAGAACTATGTTGAATGACAGTGTGTGAGTGGGAATCCCTGTCTTGTTCCCGATTTTAGAGGAAAGGATTTCAGTTTTTTACTATTGAGTATGATATTGGTTGAGGGTTTGTCATGTGTGGCCTTTATTATGTTGAGGTACTTTTTTCTATACCTATTTCATTGTGTTTTAATCATAAATTGATGTTTTATCTTACTAAATGCTTCTTATGCATCTATTTACAACATCATATTGGTTTTATCATTTGTTTTGTTAATGTGGTATATTGCATCAATCTATTTGCATATGTTGAAGCATCCTTGTGCCCCTGGGATGAACCCCACTTGATCATGATGTATTATGTTTTTAATGTATTTTTGTATTTGATTTGTTAGTATTTCGTTTAATATTTTTGGATCTGTTTTCATCAGAGGTATTGGTCTGTAGTTGTATGTGTGTTATCCTTGCTAGATTTTTACATGAGGATTAGTTATATTGGCTTCATAATATGGGTTAGGAAGTATTGCTTCTTCTTAAATTTTATGAAGTAGTTTGAGAAGTATAGGTATCAAATCTTCTTTGGATGTTTGATAGAATTCACTAGTGAAGCCATCTGGTTTTTTTTCAGAGAGACAGATTTTTAATGTTTATTTTAATTTTCTCACTGTTGGCCTATTTATATGTTCTACTTCTTTATGTTTCAGTCTAGGAAGGTTATATATTTCTAGGAATTTACTGAATTTGGTGACATATACTCTTTTATAGTATTCTAGTATGATCCTATGTATATTTGTGATGTCTGTAAGTTCTCTTTCATTTCTGATTTTGATTTATTATGGGTCTTTTCTCTTTTTTCCTTAGAGAGTCTAGTCAGAGTTTTGCCAGTTTTATTAATTTTTTCACGGACCATCTCTTTGTTGCATTATTATTTGTATATTCCTTTTGTTCAATGCTTTATTTAATTCTGCTATATTTTTTATTATTTTCTTTTTTCTCCTGGGTTTAGATTACTCTTCTTCTCCTCCTCCTTCTCCTCTTTCTCCTCCTTCTTCTCATTCTCCTCCTTCTCTTCCTTCTAATGTCTTCTGTGGCCCAGTCATTTTTTAGTATTTTGCTGCTTAATCTCCACCTCTTTGTGGGCTTCTTTACTTTCTTTTTTGAAGATGATTTCTAATATCAAAGCATTATGGTCAGGAAATATGCTTGGTATAATTTCAATCTTCTTGAAATCGTCTAGGCTAGCTAGTTTTGTGACCCAACATATGGACTATCCTAGAAAATTTTTCATGTACACTGGAGAAAAATATATAATCTTATGTTCTGGGAAGAAAGGTTCTGTAAATGTCAATTACATGCATTTGATCTAATCTTTCATTTAAGTCTGATATTTCCTTATTGATTTTCTGTTCAGATTATCTATCTGGAGCTGTCAATGGAGTATTAAGTTCCCCAACTATGACTGTTTTTTTTCAGTTTATCCCTTTAGTTCTGTTAGTATTTGCTTTATATATTTTGGTGTTCCCTAATTAAGTTCACATATGTTGAGAAGTGTTAGGTCTTCTTGATGTAGTGTCCCCTTTATCACTATAAAATGTCCATCTTTGTCCCTTGTTAACTTTGTAATCTTAAAATCTGTTTTGTCAGATATAATATGGCTACACCTCTTTCTGTGGATGTTATTTGCTTGAGGAATCATTACCCACTTTTTTACTTTGAATCTAGCTTTGCTTTTGCAGCTTAGATATGTTTCCTGGAGGCAACATATAGCTGAGTTTTGGCTTTTGATCCAATCTGGTACTCTGTGTCTCTTTATTGGTGAATTCAGTTCATTTACATTTAAGGTAATTATTGATGTGTGAGGATTTCCTATATACATTATATTTTGTTTTCTGGTAAATCTGTGCCTTCTTTGGTATTTTTTTCCTTTGTATTTCTGTCTGTTATTTTTGTTGATGATATTCTATAGTTCTTTCCTCTGTTTCCTCCTTTTTATGCTATGTGTCTCAGTTTTTTTTTTTTTTCTGTGTGTGTGTGTTGTGTATGTTTGGTTATAATTAGGTTTATGTAAAATAATTTTTTTATATGCAATAGGTCTTTTTCTTTTAAATTTATTTAATCCCCACTCCTCTTTTCAAATTTGGACCTCAACCCCTCCCATTTTATGCTTTTGTTCTCACAAAATACCTCTGTTTATGCTGTAAGTTTGTTGGTGATATTATTCATAATTTTGTGACCCTTTGCTCTTTGTTTCAGGTACAATAACCCCCTTAAGTATTTCCTTCAGTGAATGCCTTCTGGTGATAAATTCTCTCAGCCACTGTATGTCTGAAAACATTTTATTTCTCCTTCATATTTGAATAAAAAGTTTGCTGGATATATTATTCTTGGCTGGTAATACCTCTCTTTCAGTTGTCTGAATATTTGGTTTTACTCCCTTCTGTCCTGTAGAGTTTCTGCTGTAACCCAGTGGGCTTTCCTTATAGGTTCCTTTTCCCTGGCTTCCTTGATAATTATTTCTTTTTCATTAATTTTTGACAGTTTAATACAATGTGCTTTGGGTATTGTCTCTTTGAATTGAGGTAACTAAGTTCTCTGTTTACTTCTTGGATTTGAGGATCCAACTCTTTCCGTAAGTTTGGAAACTTCTCATAAACTATATTTTTAAATAAGATCTCCATTTCCTTTCCCTCTCTTCCTCTTATGGTATATCTATTATTTTTATATTGTGTTTTTTATGGTGTCAGATATTTTTTGTAGAATTCTTTCAGTAACTTTTTTTTTATGTTCAGGTCTCTCCCTTCTTTCTTCTGCATCATTTCTAGGCTCTTTTTTTTTTTTTTTAACTTTGATATTACTATTGTTTTTCTCCATCAGGTCCACTTTATTTCCTGTACTTGTTAGCTAATTCTTGATCTTTTTAATGGAGTTCTTCATCTCTAGAATTTCTGTTTAGTTCTTTTTTAAAGTTTCAGTTTCTTTGGTAAAGTTTTTGTTGTTGTTAATTTGTTTTCTGAACATGCTAAATTGCTTTCCTGCATTTTTCAAATTTCATTGAGTATTTTCACAACTACAATCTTGAATTCTTCTTTTACATTTATATCACATATTTCTATGTATTTAAGTTTGTTTTCTGGAGATATTTATAATTTCCTTCCTGAACAGTCTTGCTACATTTATTATTCATAGTATTTGATGAATTCTTTCTCTGACTAGGCATCTATGTATGAGTGGCATTATTCTAACTGATTAATATGAAAAAGTCTTTTTCTTATTTTCCAATGGGTGGCACCGAATCACAAGTTTTTAGTTCTGTGGATTCCTAGTGCTGTCTCCCACAGCCAGATGCTGTCATCAGTACAGCCACAACAGGTGTGGGTATGGCAGGCTGGGGCAACCAGCTCACTTTTTTGTTGTTTTGCCCTCTTGGTAGTGGCAACTTTGGAACTTCATGAGGCTTTCCCTTCACCCCAACTGTGTGGTAAGTCACAGAGTACATCCTTTGCTCAGGGGGAAAAAAGGGCAATTCTGAAGTACCAGTCCTCAGCTTTGCAGATAATGTGCTCTACAACCTGACACCAAGGGCAAAGGCAGAAAGCTCTGGAAGACTATGGAGCGGTAGGTCTCTGTGTCTGTCTTTCTTTGCCATGAATTCCAACTGCCTGACAATCACAGCTGTACCCCAATGAGGTGTCCTACTCATGACTCTAGGCCCAGCTAAATATCCTCAAAATCCTTTTGTTTCTCCTGGCTGAAGGAGGTGCCAGCAACAACCAGATTCTTCTCTGTTTTTGTGCTGGGGAACGACTGTGAGCTCCTGACTGTAGGGCTGCATCTGTGGCTCATTTGAGCTCTTACCCCTTCTTGCCTACTTTTGTTCCCACTTGCCCACCTTTAGATTTTCAATGTGTGGATCCCTTAGTCTTGCTTGTACATTGAACATAAAATTCTTTATTGAGATATAACTGTTCAAGTTGTTAAAACTTGAAATGGGGAGGTCAAGGGGATTTATTATGCTGCCATTTCTTTGATGTCACTCTACTAATTCTTTTTTTTTTTTTTTTTTGAAAATTTTGCTTAGAATTTTTTAAGTTGCTGTTGACTTAGTAAGTGCCCGAACATGATTTAAACAAGGAAGGTCATATGGATACTTAACATATTATAATGATTTTTTTCAATGTGTTCATGTGGCTAAGCTACAAATCATATTTACAATAAAACATTAATCGATGTGCTACTGTGAAAGTATTTTGTAAAATGTGATTAAAAGCTATAGAGATTAACAACTAAAGAAGACAGACAAAGGCAGTAAATCCCTGGAAGTCTCCAACAGGCTGCCTAGAGCCAGACTGGTAGATGATATGACGCCACCAGAGGCAGATTCAGGAAGTGCAGATCATTCTAAGAAGCACCAACAAACAATAGGAGTCACAAAAATGGGGAGACAGAGAAACAACCCCACATTGAAAGGAAAGGTAGAATCCCCAGAAAGAGTGCTAAATGAAATAGAGGGGAGCAAAATATCAGATATGGAATCCAAAACATGGATTATGGAGAAACTCAATGAGCTCAGCAGAAACTACAAAGAACTCCAGGGAAACTACAAGGAACTTACTGAGAATTACACCAGCATGAGAAAGGACATAGAAACTATCAATAAAAGCGAGGAGGAAATGAAGAATATGATCTCTGAATTGAAGAACAGAGTAGAAGGAATTAAAAGCAGGCTAGAGGAAGCAGAAAATTGGATCAGTGAGCTGGAGGACAATGTAGACAAAAACTCCCAGACAGTGCAACAAAAGGAAAAAAGATTGAACAAGACTGAAGAGGTTCTAAGATAGCTGAATGACAACATGACACGTAATAATATCTGTATCATAGGAATTCCAGAAGGAGAAGAAGAAGAGCAAGGGATAGAAAACCTCTTTGAAAAACTAATAACAGAAAACTTCCCTAACATGAGGAGAGAAAGAGTCACGCAAGTCCAGGAAGCACAGAGGGTCCCAATGAAGATGAACCCCAACAGGCCCACTTCAAGACACATCATAATTAAAATGGCAACATTCAAAGACAAAGAGAGAATTCTAAAAGCAGCAAGAGAGAAACAAATAATAACATACAAGGGAACTCCAATAAGGCTATCACCAGATTTCTCAGCAGAAACACTACAAGCCAGAAGGGAATGGCAGAAAATATTCCAAGTAATGAAAAACAAAGGCCTACAACCAAGAATACTCTAGCCAGCAAGGCTCTCATTCAAAATGGAAGGTGAAATAAGGAGTTTCCAAGATGAAAGAAGGATAAAAGAATACACCTCCACCAAACCAGCATTGCAAGAGATGCTAAAGAGTCTGCATTAAGAAGATGAAGAAAAAGAGAGAGACAGAGAGGAACATGAGTACAAAGGGGCGAAATGACAATGAATAAGTACTTATCGGTAATAACCTTAAATGTAAATGGATTAAATGCTCCAATCAAAGACATAGGATAGCTGAATGGATTAGAAGGCATGACCCACATATGTGCTGTCTACAAGAGACCCACCTTAGAACAAAAGATTTACACAGACTGAAAGTGAAGGGATGAAAAAAAGTATTTCAAGCAAATGAACATGAAAAAAAAAGCTGGGGTAGCAATACTTATATCAGACAAAACAGATTTCACAGCAAAGGCCATAAAAAGAGACAAAGAAGGACATTTCATAATACTTAAGGGAAAAATTTATTAAGAAGATATAACCCTTATAAATATATATGCACCCAACTTAGGAGCACCCAAATATGTAAAGAAAAATTTGAAATACTCCAAGAAAGATATAGACAGCAGCACACTCATAGTAGGGGACTTTAATACCCCATTGTCAACAATGGACAGATCTTCAAAGCAAAGAAACATCAGAGATATTGAGGCATTAAACAACACTCTAGATCAAATGGACTTAGTCGATATATATAAAACTTTTCACCCCAAAGAAGCAAAATATACATTCTTCTCAAGTGCACATGGAACATTTTCAAAGATAGACCACATGGTAGGACACAAAACAAGCAACAAATTCAATAAAATTGAAATTATATCAAGCATCTTCTCAGATCACAATGGCTTAAAATTGAAAATCAACCTCAAGGAAAAAACTCAAAAACATTCAAACTCATGAAGAATGAATAACATGCTACTAAATAATAAATGGGTCAGCAATGACATCAAGGAAGAAATCAAGAAATTTCTGGAAACTAATGATAATGAACACACAACAACCCAAAACCTATGGGATACAGTGAAAGCAGTCCTGAGAGAAAAGTTTATAGCAACACAGGCCTATCTAAAAAAGCTAGAAGAATCTCAAATAAAAAATCTAACCCTACAGCTACAAGAACTAGAGAAAGAACAACAAGCAAAGCCCAGATCAAGTAGAAGGAAATCATCAAGATCAGAGCAGAATTAAATGACATAGAGACTAAACTAACAATTCAAAAGATCAACATAAGTAGGAGCTGGTTCTTTGAAAAGATAAACAAAATCGACAAGCCCTTAACCAGGCTCATCAAGAAGAAAAGAGAGAGGACCCAAATAAATAAAACCAGAAACGGAAGAGAAGAAATCACAACCGATACCACAGAAATACAAAGAATTGTAAGAAACTATTACGAACAACTGTATGGCAAGAAATTTGACAACCTAGAGGAAATGGACAAATTCCTGGGAACACATAGTCTTCCAAAACTGAATCAAGATGAAGAAGAAAGCCTGAAAAGACCAATAACAACTAGTGGAATTGAAGCAGTAATCAAAAAATTCCAGCACACAAAAGCCCTCGACCGATGGCTTCACAGGTGAATTCTATAAAACATTTAGGAAAGAACTGACTCCTATCCTCCTCAGACTATTCCAAAAGATCCAAGAAGAGGGAAGACTCCCAAACTTGTTCTATGAAGCCAATATTACCCTAATTCCAAAACCAGGTCAAGACACAGCAAAGAAAGAAAACTACAGGCTAATATTGCTGATGAACATAGATGCTAAAATCCTCAACAAAATATTGGCAAACCAGATCCAGCAACACATTAGAAACATCATACACCACGATCAAGTGGGATTCATCCCAGGGATGCAAGGATGGTTTAATATTCGCGAATCAATAGACGTAATACACCACATAAACAAAGTGAAAGAAAAAAACCACATGATCATATCAATAGATGCAGGAAAAGCATTTGATAAAGTACAACACCCATTTATGATGAAAACTCTCAGCAAAATGGGGATAGAGGGAGCATACCTCAACATAATAAAGGCCATATATGAGAGACCTGAAGCCAACATCATACTAAATGGGCAAAAACTGAGAGCATTCCCACTGAGGTCAGGAACAAGACAAGGATGTTCACTCTCCCCACTCCTATTCAACATAGTCTTGGAAATTCTAGCCACAGCAATCAGACAAGAAAGAGAAATAAAAGGCATCCAAATTGGAAAAGAGGAAGTAAAACTGTCATTATTTGCAGATGACATGATAGTGTACATAGAAAACCCTATAGACTCCACAAAAATACTACTCAAACTAATAAGTAAATTTGGCAAAATAGCAGGGTACAAAGTCAATATTCAGAAATTGAAGGCATTTCTGTACAGCAACAATAAATTCTCAGAGATAGAAACTGAAAGCAAATTTCATTTACCATAGCAACAAGAAAAATAAAGTACCTAGGAATAAACTTAACCAAGGAGGTAAAAGACCTGTACTCAGAAAACTACGTAACGCTGAAGAAAGAAATTAAGGAAGATACAAATAAATGGAAGCATATACCATGCTCATGGATGGGAAGAATCAACATGATTAAAATGTCCATACTACCCAAAGCAATTTATAGATTCAATGCAATCCCTATTAAAATACCAATGACATTTTTCACAGACCTAGAACAAATCCTTCAAAAATTTATATGGAACCAAAAAAGAGCCCGAATAGCCACAGCAATTTTGAAGAAGAAGAACACAGTAGGAGGATCACAACACCAGATATCAAACAATACTACAAGGCCACGGTAATCAAAACAGTCTGGTACTGGCATAAAAACAGACATATAGATCAATTGAACAGAATAGAGAGCCCAGGAATAAACCCAGGTATATATAGTCAACTAATATTTGACAAAGGGGGAAGGAACATCAAATGGAGTGAAAAGAGCCTCTTCAGCAAATGGTGTTGGGAGAACTGGATAGGGACATGCAAAAAAATGAAACTAGACCACCAATTTACATCATACACCAGAATAAACTCAAAATGGATCAAAGACTTAATGTAAGCCATGACACCATAAAAGTCCTAGAGGAAAACATAGGCAGGAAAAATTTAGATACCCCATGTAGCAACATTTTCACTGATATATATCTCCTAAGGCAAGGGAAATAAAGGAAAGAATAAACAAATGGGACTACATCAAACTAAAAAGTTTCTGCTCAGCTAAAGAAAACATCAGCAAGATGAAAAAGAAACCAACCATATGGGAAAATATATTTGCCAATGATATCTCAGACAAGGGGTTAATCTCCAAAATATATAAAGAACTTATACTACTCAAGACCAAGAAGACAGACAACCCAATTAAAAAATGGGCAAAGGACCTGAACAAACACTTCTCCAAAGGGGACATACAGAGAGTCCATAAACATATGAAAGTATGCTCAACATCACTAGCCATCAGAGAATGCAAATAAAAACCACAATGAGATACCGTAACCTTAGACCAGTCAGAATGGCCATCATCAACAAATCAACAAACAACTTGTGCTGGAGAGGATGCAGAGAAATGGGAACCCTGGTGCATTGCTGGTGGGAATGCAGACTGATGCAGCCACTATGGAAAACAGTTTGGAATTTCCTCAAAAAACTAAAAATGGAACTGCCTTTTGAACCAGCAATTCCATTGCTAGGATTATATCCAAAAAATCCTGAAACACCAATTCAAAAGAACCTATGCACCCCAATGTTCATAGCAGCACTATTTACAATAGCCAAGTGCTGGAAACAACCTAAGTACCCGTCTGTAGATGAGTGGATCAAAAACTGTGGTACATTTACACAATGGAATACTATGTAGCAGAAAAAAAGAAGGAACTTCTACCATTTGCAACAATATGGATGGAACTAGAGAGAATTATGCTTAGTGAAATAAGCCAGACAATGAAAGAAAAATACCTTATGCTGTCACCTATTACAGGAAACTAATGAACAACACAGACAAATGAGCAAAATTGAACCAGAGGTATGTAAACAAGGAGTAGACTAACAGTAACGGGGGGAGGGGGAGCAGGCAGGAGGGAGGAAAGGGGGTAAGAAGGGGAAGGGTCTAGTCAAAGAACATGTATAAATGACCCACGGACATGGACAACTGAGTGGGGACTGAATGTGGGAGAAGGGAGGGACAGGGTGCAGGGAAGCAAGAGGGGGAAAAAAGTGGGACAACTGTAATGGAAAAAGAAACAACAAATTTTTTAGTGGGGGAAAAATGAAAATATGAAGAAAAAAAAGCCATAGAGAGTTAACTTCAAGATATTCTTAGGTGATATAGTTAAGTTTGATTCAGTTCATTTAAAATTCTTAAAATCAAAGGTGAGGCTTCTCTAAAGAAATTTCACATGTAAACAACAATTTTGGCATGTGCTTAAGAGTCACAGCCTGACCTTTCTGATGACTTGCCCTATGAGTTTTAGACTCATCTACATAGCTTAAAAAATCATGTAAGCCAATTCTTTACATGAAATCTCTTAATATGTACATACTACTGGGTCTATATCTCTGGTGTAACCCTGACTGACACTTACTCTTTTTACCTGGAACTACAGTACTGCTCTAACAAATGTTTAAAAATGTGAAAGTGCTTTGAAATTGGGCAATGAGAAGAGGCTAGAAAAATTTCGAGGAATATAAGTTTTTTAAACATACAAAAACAAACCTGGATTGCCTTGAACATACTATCAGTAGACATATAGATGTTTATAACTACAAACAAGGACTTGAAAGATCATGGGGACTATGAAATAAAGAAACTTAAATCACTTTGGCAAACAAACAGTTATATTGTGATACACAAATTCTTAGTAGATATATGAATGTCAGATGTGCTAGTGGTGAGGACCCAGGGGCAACTAAGAAACATCACATTAGAAACTTTAAAAAAAGGAGACTCTTCCAATATAGCAGCACAATTATGTTTTATAAAGTTATGTGGAAAGAATTTGGAAACAATAAAATTAGACACTAATCTGAAGAGATTTCCAAACAAATTTGTGAATTTAAGGTGATGTTTCTTCTTGCTGCTTATAGTAAATGCAAAAGGATAGACATCAGTTGAAAAAAGAATGGTTGAACACAGAGGAACCAGGACTTGATTGTTTGGGAACTTCTCAGGCTCTTCAAATTGCAAAAGAACCTAAATTAAGGGATTTCCCCATCAGAAAAATAGGCTCTAGAGATAGAAAGTCAGGAGTCTGACTTTACAATCCTTATCTAATACTCCAGGAATATAAATATGTTAGATTATGCAGTGACTAATGTTTGTTGTGTGACTCATAGATTCCATCAAACAATTAGGCATTAGACATAAATAGACATTTGATTATCTAGAAAATATCTCTGCAGGCGACTATTTTCTACTGGAATGAATCTCCATCAAATACATAAGAAACCCATGAGATTTTCTTGAGAATATTGCACCAAAAGAAACACTGACAATATAGACTAAAAGTGTAATATAAGACAACGCAGGTTCAACTGCCTACTGCAAAGAAAGTCAAACTCACAAGACAGGTGCTGGTGCAAAAGGAAAGAGGTTTATTTAGGTGCCACAATCTCAGAGAATGGTGGACTCCAGTCTCAAAAACCATCTCCCCTTTCTTCTCAAGATTGCCATTCTTACAGGGATAAGTAGGAGAGGATTTTTCTTTTCTAACCAATTATATTGCTAGATTTTGTTGTGCTCAAGCTCTATCCATTCATCTTTCTAGACTTTGGCATGCTTAGTGTTAGAACCACCCCCTGTGCCATCTTGGCCAATAGGGGAAGACTCTTGGCACTTTCTGATTGTTTATGGTATTAGGGTCATTGGGGAAGGAGTGTTGCAGGTCTTGCTATCAGGGAGCCTGGAGATGCCACAGTCCTCAGTCCATGTCCTGACACTGAACACAGGTAACTGCACATCTGGGAGAGCCCTTTGGAGTTTCTGAATCATCTGAATATCCCCCATGCAGACTGTTTCTTTGATTTTTCCAGCAACACCTGCACTTACCATACCACTGACTGCTTGTACTCCAACTGACTGTCTATGGTAACAAAAGGAGCAGAGAGAGAGAGAGAGAGAGAGAGAGAGAGAGAGAGAGAAATAAATAAATAAAGCTTTCTGATCCCCAAAGTTATTCAGGAAAGAAACTGGTTGGTGAAACTACTCAGTAGCAAACATATGCTACCATTTGTTTAAAAAAGAAAAAAGAAAGAGAGAGAGAGGAAAGAAACAGAGAGAGGAAGGAAGGAAGGAAGGAAGGAAGGAAGGAAGGAAGGAAGGAAGGAAGGAAGGAAGGAAGGAAGAAAGAAGAAAGAAAGAAAGAAAGAAAGAAAGAAAGAAAGAAAGAAAGAAAGAAAGAAAGAAAGAAAGAAAGAAAGAAAGAAAGAAAGAAAGAAAGAAAGAAAGAAAGAAAGAAAGAAAGAAGAAAGAGAGAAAGAGAAAGAAAGAAAAAATAATCCACAAAGTGGAGCTTCAGGGCAATTTGGGTGAAACCTGGATCTTGGACTATAGAACTCAGAATCCAGAGGTTGTAACTTCTGTTCTCAGATCTTGAAACCTATGAATATTTATCTGGCTTGATCTTACAATTATTTGAGATCAGTGATGTTTTCTTCCTTTTATTTTGTCCATTTCTGAGAAAGAAAGTCTCAAACTGCTATCCTATGCCAGATCGCTTATTCTATTTTGGAAACAGATAACTTGATTCCTAGTTCTATAAGTCCACAAATACAGAGGAATTTTGTACCAGGATATATTGTACTCTTACCTAATTTAGATGAGTTCTATGATGATTAGTTTGGGGGATTTTATGCTAGTGAGAATTAATGAGATTTTGGACTTTGAGTGGATGTTATAATGAGTTGATATTTTGTGGATCTTGGAATAGGATGAATATATTTTGTACACAGGATTTATTTGAATCTTTTGGATATAAATATTCTGTTATAGTCAAAATAATAGCTGTGATAATAAAAAATAATACCTCTTCAAAAATGCCCACATCGTAATCTCTGAAAGCTGTGACTCTGGTACCTTATGTAACAAAGCGGCTTTGCAAATGTGATTAAAGTAAGGATTTTGAGATGATAAGATTATCATGAATTGTCTGGAAAGATCCAATGTAATCACAAAGGACCTTAAAATACTAAGAGAGACAGATGAATATTTGACTATGGAAGAAGTCAGAATGATGCCATGTGAGGAATATGAGGACTCAATTCTCCTTTGCTAGCTTTGAAGATAAATAATGGGGTCTATAAGTTAGGGGGTGTGAGCAACCCTGGAACCTGGAAAAGGCAAGGAAACTTATGCTACCTAGAGATTACAGAAAAGAATGCAGTTCTGATTTGTAATCTTTATTTTAGCTTATTTTAAACAGTGTCAAAATTTTAACTTACAAACCTATAAGATAATAAAGTTCTGTTGTTCATATGTGGTATGGGTCAATACTGATTTCTGGTATTTAGCCAATGTGTGGCTGAATAATAAAGGACTTGGAAAGGAACTGAATTTGAAATGTGGTGACAAGAAGGTCTGAAAGAGAGATAGGTAAACAGACCTCTTTGAATCGGCAAAGAACATGAAATACTTGAGTCCCATGTAAATGCTTCCCAAAAAGTGATAACTGGAGAGGAGGATTATAATAATTAATTGTATAAAATAACCCATTCTGTGGATATCAATGTCTGTTTCCCCAGCTTCTCTTCTTGTTCATTGGGCAATGAACGAAGTGGCCATGATTGCAGGGATGGAGATTATACATGGTCTCAGGAACATAAACTTCCATTCACTAAAGTTGACCTGGCTGTGACCACTGCTGCATGCTCAATCAACCAACATCAGAGACCAACACTGAGTCACTGATATGGCATCATTCCTTGGGGAGATCAGCCAGCTATCTAGTGATAAGTTGGTTACATTAGACCATGCCCTTCATGGAAGAGACGGCCCTTTGTTCTTACTAAAATAAACAATTATTCTAAATATTCATTTCCTCCTACAAACACAACACTTCTTTCAAAACCACCACCCAAAGACTTATAAAATGGTTTATCCATTATAATGTTATTTCTCATATCTTTGCTTCCGACTCTGAAAATTTCTTCATAGAAAATTAAGAACAGCAATAAACCCATGTTCATGGAATCCCCTATACTTACTCTGTTACCTAGTATTATGAAACAGCTGGTTTTCCAGAAGAGTGGAATAACTTTTTGAAGACTCAATTACAATATCTTGAGGATTTAGACAAGCCATAGGATACTATTTATGTTCTTAATTAACATCCAATATATAATCCTTTTTTTCCCCATAATCAAGATACACAGGTGCAAGATCAAAAGGTAGTGCCACCACTCACTATTACTCATGGTAACCCACTGCACCACTCATTGTTACCAATGGTGACCCACTGGCAAAATGTTTGCCTCATGTCTCCACAATCTTATTCTCTGCTCATATAGTGGTCTTAGTTTTAAAGGAAAAACTGCTTCTCTTAGAAGACACAACAATGGTTCCATTGAACTAAAAACTGAGACTGTGAGAGGGTCACTTAGGGCTCCTCATGCCTAAAAATCAACAAAGAAGTAGGTCACTGTGCTGGCCAGGATGCAAAGGAAAATTGGTTTGCTACTACACAATGAAGTTAAGGAAGAGAATGTTTGAAAAACGGGAGATTCCTTATGACAACTCTTAGTACTTCCATATCGGTGATTGCAGTCAATTGAAATCTGCAACAACACAATTCAAGCAGTACTGCTATTGGTGAAAGAACCCTTTGGGAGTGAAGGTTCTGGATTATGCCACCAAGTGAAGAATGATGACCAGTGAGTTAAGGGCAAAGGAAATACGGAATGGGTAATGGAAGAAGGCAATTATAAATGCCAGATGTGGTCACCTGGTCACTGTAGAAACAAAGTTATAATCATTATGAGTATTTCTTATGTTATTATGAATGTATATAAAGGGTGGGACAAAAGTAGGTTTACAGTTGTGCATATGCAAAAAAACTGTTTATTTTTGTATTATTATTTACTAATTATGGTTTTATTTTCCATACAAACAACTGTACATCTCATCCTGCATAGCAACCAAACATTTTTGTTTTCTTCCCTTTGTTATTCCTTTATCATCTAACATAGAATGCATTAACAATAGTTAAATTTATCTCACAGTATTTAAGCTGCAGGACATTAAATGAATAGAGTGAACATCACCTAATAACTTTCATTTCTTTGTTAGGAAAGGGTTAGTTTGTCTTTGTTTGTACCCAAGATAGTTCTATCATGTCCAGCATAAATATAATTTTGTTACTGTCTTTATCTGGAGATTTTGGAGGTTAAGAGTTAAGGTTGTGTATTTCAAAGAGATTGATATCTTGAGGCATGAACTGTGATGGCTTTTTCATATGTCTACTCGGTTAACCTACAGTATCTACTAGTTATTTAATCAAATACTAATTTAGGTATTTTGTAGATGAGCTTAAAGTCCACAGTAGTTGAAAGTGGACATTCTGGAAGAATTAAGTAAAGGAGCAAAACTGAGGATTTTCTGCAAATTGAGAAATTACATGGATGCCTATAGTACAATTTAAAGATGGTATTGGGAGATGAGAGGAGGTACCTCATTGAGCCCTGATTTAGTACTTAATGGTTGAATTGTAATGTTCAGTTGAGGAGGGGAAGTAGAGAATAGCTAATGTATGCTCTAGGGTGTAATAACTCTAATAAGTACAAAATTGGTTGAGGTCAGAGAAAAAAGGTTGACATGGAAAAATTAGAAGGATTGGCTTAGGATTTGAGACTATTAGATGCACAGAATTAAAAGCAAGATTTTGCTGAGCATTGGTTTTGATGTAGAAGATGAAGAAAGAGTACTGAAGAAAAAGTAATAACACTATGCTAGATGGATTAAAAAGCTGTGTATAGAGTGGGACCAGCAGTGTGAAAAAAATTTTAAAAAGTATTATGATAAATAGCGTCTATAAAATAGCTAGTACCTGCATGAGTAGCTGTGAGCCATCATCATTCATAAAGATCCTGTACCTTAGTATTTTATTGCTGCAAAGAAGGAAACTAGTCTTATCTTATTACCTTAAAAATGAGGGAACAGAGGCTCAAGTAGATGTAACTGTCAGTATCACAGAGCTAGTTCAAAGTGGCAGAACTAATAGAATTCTAACACTTTGTTTTCTGTTCATTTCAGTGCCAAGCTAACTCTCCACATCCCTAGCTTGAGAGGTAGAATGGTGTCATGGTTAATAGCATTTGTTCTCAGAGAAGACAACCTGAACTCAAATCCTGAATATGTTAAAGATGATGGTAAGGAATCTATTTAGAAAATAAAATATAGCAACTAATTTTTAAATGAATAATGGAAACAAAAAGCTACCAAACAGAAGCATTTAATCAGTAGTGGTAGCAGATGAAGTAATTTCTTAATGTTGCATTTTTAATAACAATTGGGTTCAGGAAAAATACAAACTATATCCTGG
Organism: Furipterus horrens; assembly: GCF_987537825.1. Taxonomy (NCBI): domain Eukaryota; kingdom Metazoa; phylum Chordata; class Mammalia; order Chiroptera; family Furipteridae; genus Furipterus; species Furipterus horrens. The sequence goes on from NW_028327171.1 coordinate 58,498,025, forward strand.
AGCATCTTTCTATGATGGGGATGATTATGAAGGGATTCTCAAACAGAAAGTCCAGGTAAGTGGTCAGAAAGGAAGATTAGCAAAAAAGCTCTATATCTTTGGGTAGCTGGAGGGATGATATTTAAAAAGCATATGAGCTGTTGATAGATAAAATGAATCATAGCAAGGGAACAGTTTCAGCCTCAGTATGTAGAAAGAAACGAACTGGAAACCATAGCATAATATTCAAGTACTCAAATGAAAAATCATTAGCCCTAAATAGACTGATAAGGGCCAATGGAATTCAGATGAAACCTCTCAGTGTCAGCACTAACTTCTTGAGAGCACCTAAAAGTAAAATGTATTTAAAAAGCTAAGCTCGGTGACAACCTTTCTCTGGATACAGCTTCGTGAGAGTGGCTTTTTGAATGGGTGGAACAATTGGCTGACTCTAACTGAACAAGACTCTGCATGATTTTGGTGTAGGAGCTGCATCAGTGAATCACAAAATGCAGTTAAGGAATTAACTGTTTATGTTGCAGGGTACTAAGAATTTTTGTATTTGGCTACATAACATATTCCTTTCCACAGGAGGTAGTTATGACAAATTAGAAGTCTAAAAATTTTCTGATGGTGTAAAGGCTCAGCTGTCACTGGGGAGACAGTGATCAGATTTCATAGCTGCTTGGTCCCGTGGCGCCACAGAGAGCTCCATATGGTCACCCAAATGTTCCAGCTAAATCCACTGAAAATTTCCAGGCTGAGTTTTACTTGAAAAGAATAAAACTCTTCTGGTATGAATTTATCATTATAGGCCTACAAAGAGAAAGAGTCTAGTTAACTGGCTACAGTTTTTCTTAGACTGGAAGAAAATAATCCACTTAAGAACAACTTTGTAAGCTGACATGTAGTCTTCATGATAAGCAAATAATAGTGCATTCCTGGGAACTCCACATAATTTTCTTTATATCAGTTGTAATACAACCTAAGAATGGTGAACTTTTTAATAGATGTATAGTGAATAATTAAAATCTGTGGGAATACTTACTTGTACTATAATAATTTTATAAACCACTATTCTCTCATTCCCCCAGACAACCATCTCTTCTAAATTGTTAATGTAATTACTAAGTGCCAGGACACTTGTATGCATGTCAGAAATGTCAGTTAAGTCTTACCCAATAACAAATGACTAATGCATAATTGATTGAGTCTTAAATGGCTATGTCCTTGGATATATTTCATATAAGTAATTTGCTTAGAAACACATCTGGTTCATGAAAGCAACAACTGTTTTAAAGAAGGTCAGCTCTAGATTTTAAAGTTAAAGGAAGGGTACAATAATCTTGTCACAGTTCTGTACTGAATCAAAAAACTTTTAGTTTTGTAATTCTATTTTGGGTTTCATGATATAAAGAATATGACAAAAATCTTCCTCTAAAACTTGTAAATATTGAGAATATAAGCAAAAAAATCAAATATCCCTTCATAAAACTTTTTTTACCAAAAATAACTGATGTACCTGATTTTTATAATATACATTGAAATCTAATAGGTTGAGTATTTGTTTTTAATGAAATATAAATGCAAGTATTTGGCATTTCAAAATGGAAATATTAGTGAGAGTGCTTCAAACACTTAATTTATATTAATTGAAATTAGTTTACTATTAATTCTTAATCCTGTATACCTTAGATAGTTATTAATACTTCTTGTGGTGGTTATAAGCTTATAAAATTTGATAAATATTATTTTATTATATCTTACATTTTATGTTTCTTTGATAGAAACAAAATATGATTTTTGAAATACAATGTAAATTTTATTCTCTTGGTATACAAAGAAAGGCACTGTGGAGAAAATACATTTTCAAACCCCTACAGTAAATAGCCAAGTATCTTTAACTTTACATTTCACCTTGCAGCATACTCAAAATGTTTAATTATTTGAGGATTAATGGAGGTAGTTTATAATTAAGCTGAAGTATGAACTGATGTCATCATCTCAGTATGATGATATACATTTTTATGCCAAAGCACCTGTTGTTTTGGAAGGAAGCAGCTGATATCATTATCTGCGCAGCCAGATAGCCCTGTTTCCTGCTGCTTAAAAAATTATCCTAAGGGTTACCTAAGTTGGAGTAATTCAGCATTTATGTTTTCATACCCAGAATAGGACAGAATGGAAAAAAATGACTTCTTTAGCAATCAAAGGAAGGCAAGGTGAGAGATATGCTGAGAAAAAGAAAGATGGAGAAAGGGAGAGAGCATCAATGTAGGAGATTGCTGCTTGCTTCTGGGATGGCCTTCCTACTTCTTCTAAGAACATGTGGATCTTGCAGAAGAATAGAACAATAGAAGCACCTAGTTAATTTTATTAATGTAATAAATAAAATTTTACATTGTTGGAGGAAGTGGAGAGCAAGATAAAATTTTATGCTTTATCACAAAATATAACATTACTATGTTCTAAATACTAATATAAATGTGTCTATTTCAAAATTTTGTATACAGAGAATCAATGACAAAATTCAAGGGACCCAAATTTTCATTTTCCCCTATTAGACCCCCTGCCCCTGATTTCTTTTTTTTTAGTTTATTGGCTGGCTGGTTGGTCTTTTATTATATATTAATTAGAAATGAAGGTGAAGGCTTAAGTAACATAAACACAAGTTGTTTTGTAAATATATTAATAAATATACTCACCTGACCTGTCCCTGGCCTCATCCTGAAATCTTTAAGCATGAGACAATTCTACAGTCTCCCACACTGCCAAATCAATATTCTAAATATAATTGGGACCTTGTGTGTTGCTCCTACACTCTTTTATAAGAAGCTGTTGCCTACTCGGTGTTCTCATTTATTAAACATAAGTTCTTCCCAACTTAGTTTTTCCTTTTTTTTTATTTCCATTGCGACCTATAGCCCCAATCAATACTACTTAACTGCCATGTGTTTTCTATATTGTCTTATTTTTTCCTCCTCATAGGCTTCCTCACATAACATCTATTGACACTAGTTATTATTTACTCATAGATCATAGCTGTTTTTTATTGAGATAAATTTTATTTCTATAAAAATCTCACTTGAGAAAGTTGAGCTTTACAGAGTTAAAACAACTTTCCCATAGTCACACAGTTAGTAAATGGTTGAACTGATACTCAACCTTTGTCTGCAATATTCAAAGATTATGTTATGAATCTTATGTTATTTTAAATTAATCTTTTTCTTAAGCACTCTTACTATTCCTTTCTTTAACTGAAACTGATTTGTCTCTGAGGATCATAGTTCCTTACAAAACTTCTGTTAGGATATACTCACTGTTTTCACTGGTTGTATTCACTGGGGTAACTACCTCTAGCTGCCTAACAATCCAGGAAATATAGTGGATTAATAAAAGTTTACTTCTCACTCATGTCACAATTGAATCCTTAATTATAGAAGTAGTTTGGGAAAGTTTTTGAGGTGAACACTTCTCCAAGTGATAATTCAGGGATACTATCTCTTTCCATCCAATGGTGCATCTCAGTTTATGAGCAAGGATATTACATGCAGCATTGTTAGCAGTGGCAAAATATTGAAAACAACCTAAATGGTCAACATATACTGGAAAAATTAAATATACAATATTGTACTATATATGGAAAGAATAATAAAGCTTTTAATACAATTATATAGAAAAATGTTCCAATACATTGCAAAGTTAAAAAAAATAAGGTTCAGAAGAGTGTCCATCATAAATTACTCTGTTTAGGAATGTGTGTGTGTGTGTGTGTGTGTGTGTGTGTGTGTGTTCATTCTCTGGAAGAAAACACAAGAAACTGGTGACAATGTATGTCACTACTGGGGGAAATGGGTAAATAGGAAATTAAGTGGAGAAGTTATTTGTTTCACCCCATATCAATTTATACTACTACATAGTACCATATATGTGTACTACTTATTTAAAATAATAAACAAGCAACTAATAGAAATAATATTGTAAAGCAGCCCAAATCAAAAATATTGGAGATTCTGAAGCTACCAGAGCAAAACTTCTATCTTATCACAGAATATTGCCCTCCCTATAAGAATAGCTTTTTACCAAGGTTGTTAGAAAAGGTTCCATGTTCCAATATAATACAGTGGGCTTATGTATGTATCACCTTGTTTGCAATTGGAAAAGCAGGAATAATTCAGAGTCCTTAAAATAGAATGGAATCAAAACTAAGATTTGGTTTTACACTTGAGAAAAAACATTGAGAAGCCAAGTAAGTGACAGTGAGTTACCCTGGAGATTAGCAACAGCTGGAAGCCACGACCTCTTGAGCTGGTGGAGGGAAAAGACCACTTTTCAGCATCAAGAGTCACCAATCAGAAGCTGAAACTGTCAAATGGGAGTCGGGGCCAGTGCTGCTAGAGATGTTGTCTGAGTTAGAGGGGGAGAAACATTTTCATCTCTCTCCCTTTCTTCAGCCCCATGTCTACTAAGCATGCCTTTCACTAGCTGAATCCAGCCAGAAATCAGCTCCCAGGGGAGCTTGGAAATTGAAACATTCAGGAATCACTCCACCTGAAATACAAAACAGAACTGGATCTGAAGAAAAACAAACTTGGGGCCAGTGAGCTCTTCCTTTTTATTACTCAGCAAAAGTTTGCATTATGTGCCGATATATAAATCACATATAATGATGTCACATTTCTGCCTAATATATGGCTATCATCTATTATACAAACTGAAATGCTCTTTCTCTGCATCCAACAATGTATCTTTCTTACTTCCAGGATCTACAGGAAATTTCTAATCCTGCCCCATCAGGTCCAGATGTTGCACCTTATGCAGTCTGGAGACATATGAAATGAAACTGTAAAGTTAGGCACCATTAACACTCTGAGGATACAAAAAATACATGAGGAGGGGGAAATAATTGACATATACACAGACAGACAAACACACAAGCATGCACAGCTGTTAGAGTGCTCAGCTCTGGAAATGGCTATGAGGGCTTCGTTGATGTTTATCCATTTCTCTTCCCACTATTAATTCCATGTTACCTTTACTCTCAGATCATCTGCTCTGGATGTTTTTACATTGAGATATGTTCAAAACCTTAATTCCAGAAGGCTTTGAATCTCCAATGGTTTTGCCTTTATGAGGCTGGCCTTTATTATCAGTCGGGATGTAATGAATTTCTGGGAATCCCATGTGTTTCAACTGTATTATTTCTTGTTCTTGTTGTATAGCAGCAACTCAATATTCCCTTGATAATTTGTAAGAGTCACCTCTACTAATATCATAACCTCTTCACTGCCTTTTATTTCAAGGGCATGAAGAGTCATGTTTCTAAAAATAGTCAGGTGGTAGTTTCAACTTTCAGTTTAATTGTGTCACATAGTAGACACTTGAACAAGGTTGCAGGAACTGAAAGAAAAATGTCTGTAGTGGCTTATGTGTAACAGTGAGAGGGACTCTTTTCACTTCAACTTCTTGTATTCAGGATCTGTGAATTCTGGCTATGAGAGACCTATCATCACCTGACTGTGACTGATTCAAAGTATATACTACATACTGTAGGAGAACACCTCAACTTTAGTTGGTCTCCCATCAAATATTATTGCTGTCCTCAGGCTTTTTTCCCTTCTTTCAGGCCCACTGCTTCGGGTGATGAAGTTTATGACTAGATCAGAGAAATCCATGGAGTCAGTCCATTGCTGCATTTCTCTTGCAGCAAAATATGTTTTTCAGTCAGAATTAATGTTATGTAGGAAAGATGACACCATTATGCATAGGGGAATTCTACAAGTCCATGGGTGGTTATGATGACAGAAGCATATGGGTATGGAAGACAAATTCATAATAAGAATAGATATTTAATCCAACAGCTCACTTCTGAGTATATATTCCAAAATAACTAAAATCAGCATCTAAAAGAAATATATGCAGTTGCACATTCATTGTAGCATTACCTATCATAGCCAAGGTATGGAAACAAGCTAAATGTCCATTAATGGAAAAATGGATGAAGAAAGTGTGGTATATACATAAAATAAAATATTATGCAGCCCTGAAAAAATAAATGTAATCATATATTACAACCTTAATGAATGAACCTGAATGACAATATGAAAAATTACAGTGATGAAAAATTACTTTCTCAATAGAAGAGGTCCAATGTCATTTACCTACAACAGGTAGACTGACCAGTATTTCTAGAGAATGGTCTTGTATTGGATGTTCAATATGGGCATCTACGGTTCAGAAATTGAACAGTAGTCAGAGACAACAGTGAGTCCAATCTTGATGAGGCAGTCTATGTTGTTGAGATCATACATCACCTACATCTCTGCTGATATGGCCATTTTTATCATGGGACCATTGAAAAACATACAAATCAACAAGCAAACTCAGAATGGATGAGAAAGTGGGCTGCTAGCTCTGTAGCCAGCTATCTTGTGCACATAATTAGTGAGCTCCTCCTCTTCAGTGAATGCTCTTCAGTGGACGCACATGTCCATATGGCAAAGTCTGTTTATATAATGTCCCTCAACCTGCTTTCTATCAATCTTCCAATATTGTTTGTTTCAAGTCCTTGACCAGCAAGGACAAATATTAATCACTGTCATGAGCCAAAGGAGAACTTCACCTAAAACCATCTCTCTCATTACACAGAAAAATGGATAGCCAGATGCACTGTGCAAAGTCTTAATCCTGAGAACTTTGACTTTCACCACCATCCCCCAGGTTCACCTCTATGTGGGATTGTAATGTATTAGCAGTCCATGTCCAGGCTGACTTAGCACATTGTGCAAATTCTGTGTAAACCAGAACCAAGCATTTCTTCTTCAATCAACTGGTCATAGAAAACCCATGTGAGACCATAATTGTTGCTTGATAGGGGAGCAGCAACACAGCAGAAGTGTGTCATACAAGTACAAATCACCTTCTCATGCTACTGTGTCTTTAGGATCTGCTCAAGCCAACTTTATATATGAATTCAATTTCTTTTTTTAAAAAACTTTTGTATTTTTTCCATTATCATTTAATCCTTTTACACCCTTATGCCCCCAACAATCTCCACACTGTTGTCCATATGCATGAGTCCTTTTTCCTTTTTGCTCAATCCTTCTCCCCCTTAAACTCCTCCCCCCAACTTAGCTGTCCTCCTGCTCTCTATAAGTTTGTCTCATATGCTAAGTGAATAAGCCAGTCAGAGAAAGACAAATACCAAATGATTTCACTCATATGTGGAATCTAATGAACAAACTGAACTAAAAGGGAAAATAGAGACCAATTCTATTTCATAATGCACTGCCACTGCAGATGTTCAAACTTAATATTAGACACTTTTTGAGTTTTTATATTCGAGTTAAATTAAATTCTACAATTTGTGTGCTTGGATTTGGGGCCTGATCCTCTGTCACAACTTTTCTGCTACTATAGATTAGATATTATTTTAAAGTGCCCATAGTAGCTCTTTGGTTCTCAAGTCATAATATGAACTCAAAACCTGGAGCCTATAATTTTCTTTCTTTAAGTTTTTCAAACTCCATTCCAAAGACAATGTTTGAAACCATCATTACTACCATACTAGTAAGGAGCAGTTTCTACAATAGTTGTTTACCCAAAAACTTGCTATTGACTGGCACTTCATTCCAAGAAATAATAGGCTTATTTGAGTAATCTAAGATTCTGTGTGTCAGGTATTAGTGTTACCTCATTTTCCAACTGCAAGAGGGTTATAATTATATTCACATTCAAATAAAAAAGGAACCCAATTCTGTAAACCCATCTTGAAAGCTTATCACTTGGGGTAACTCCTAATAAAAAGAAGATTGTTAATCAGGGTATAATCAAGAAAATAAAACCATTCATAGTTATAAACAGAGAAAATATAAGGCACTGAAGTGGTTACAAAGGTGGTAGAAGAGGCTGAGGTTTTAACCAGGGAGTGCTGACTCATCAGTGCTGTCAACACTCTGGTAACTATGTGACACACAGAGATTCAAACTCACCCAGAATATAAGACACTATTCAAAACAACTGCTACTATGTGACACACAGAGCCAAACTCACCCAGAATACTAGATACTATTCAAGAGGATTTGATATAATGAATAAGAGAGAAGGGAATCTTCTGTACTGGGACAAAGACACACATAAAATCCCCCATTGGAAAGTAAAAATGCTTATATCCTGTATAGAGAAATCTAATATATAATTTCTAACATATCATCCAACATGGTACATCTTTGAAAATAATAAGGATACCATTAACAATTATACCAGGACAGCGGGAAAAAAATGAGCTCGTTTAAGTAAACCAGTATACACTGTCTCCTAGTTATAAAGGACATTTTTCAGATAATTTGGGAAATATGAGGGTAGTCTGTACATTAAAAAATGTTATTGAATTGTTTTAATTTTCTTAGGGGTGATAGTATCATTCTTATAGAGGGAAATGTCCTTGTTTTTTGGAAGAAATACTTACACTGAAGTGTTTAAAGTATCACAATGCATTTTCTGCCTTCTTTTGGATAGTTTGACAAAAGAAAAGTGTAACAATAAAAATTAACAATTTCCCCCTCTCAGACTTAAGACCCTTCATAATCTAATAAAAGACAATGGGCGAAGGTCTTGTGCTCCTCTAGCTGCTTCAAGCTGGGCATGGTCGTCGTCCTACCTACCCTTGGGTCCAAAAATCCCTAATAAGAGTGGGAGGGTTGAGGGGAGGGTGGCCTTCCCATATGGGGAAGGATCTTGCAGACTCCAGGTCAGGTGGCTGTCCCCAGACAATGGTGTGCTTGGTTTAACAGGCTGGCATCCTTGTTATATTCTGGGGACAACAGATTTGGTAACAGGGTTAAAAGACATCATTCAATCCATAACCACTAGATAACAGAAGGCAGGGATTAATTTTTCAATATCCCACATTAGGGGGAAAAAAAGGCTTCTTTGGAGGAAGTTGTATAAATTAATTAATTGATTTTTAAAATTATATAGGAAAGGGTGAAGCCAAGAAACTTATATGCACAACCCATGGACATGAACTAAGGGTGCTGGTATTGCTGGGGAGTTGGAGAGGTTGGGCAGAGGGGAGCAAAGGGGAAAAAATTGAAACTATTGTAACAACATAATCAATAAAATATACTTTTAAAAAGTGTTTGTGTGTAGAAAGAGACAGAGTGGTAGAGCTAGTGCAATATATAAATAGTAAATTAAGGTAAGAGGCTATATGTTTTCATTGTACTATCCTTTTAACTTTTTCAGAGGTTAAGCATTGATCCTCACCTCCCCCTCAAATGTCAATTATTGGGAAAAAGAGGAAAATAAAAATAGATAATAAACATTAGACTATGTGCTTGGGAAGAACAAGAGAAATATCACTGATTCTTAATTCTCTACTACACCCCCAGTGATTCAGGTTTAATTGGTGTAGAATGAGATCAGGACCAATATATGTTAATAGCTATCAAACAGGTTTGTGAACCACTAGCTCTGATAATTAATTATGTGCTGGTAAGTCTTAGATCATAGTGCTCTTCTCTTCTATTCTACATACAGTCCTGCAATTCTGATGGATACCTTCATCTGTAGAGTTGTCTGGCCCCTCAAACAGAAAATGCCTCAAGACATAGTGATTATTTTTCTTTACCATCCTCATTGCTTCCTAACAGTCTCTTTTCATTGTTTTACTATTTTTTACTAATGGAACCTACATTCTCCCAAATATCTGAACTAAAATGCATGGAGTCATTATCCTTGCCCCTCCTATTAAATCAGAATCGGTGCTACCATGTCCCCATTGTCATCTTTATTATCATCAGGAAAAACCTCATTGTCTCTCTCACTGTATCATTACAAGAGCCTCATTGATTCTCACTTCTATTATAGCCCCTTCTCCAATCAATCATATGCACTGCGCCCAGAGTAAACTTACAAAACTATGCTTCAGTAAAAGAGAACTTTTAATTATTTTATAATTCCTGCTAAATTGAATGAAAATTTTCTTCCTGACACTTAAATTCTCCATTGTTTTCTCTCAACTAAGTATTGCAGGCTTTTCCCATATTACCTGCCTCATATTTTAGTTACAATCTAGACCTGCCTTTTCATGATCCAAACTCATATTGAAATTGTTCCTTACACACTAACATTCTCCTCTATAACTTATTCAAAGACAAGCATGTTCCTTCCTACAAAAAGCCTCTATTATCTCTGTTTTTATGAATCCCCAGAAGATGTCATTTACATTAAACCCACTTTTCACCTCTAATATTAGAAAGCCTAGGTCTTGCATAAAGAAAACCCCTAGGTAGTTTCTTCACCCTACCCTTTCTTGTATCTCTATTTCTACTTTTTACTTACTCATTTTGGAGATGTGATGAGTTACAGTTTACTTGCAATTTCCCAAGTTGGTCTTTATTTTCCAGACTTCCTTATCTGATCTTTCCAATACTAACAAATAATTAACCTGGAGAAAACTGCCAAAATGTACTTTCAGTTGGGTATATTCCTGGACATCTCTTCTACTTGTATCTCATTAGGCCTGCTAGTTTTCTAAAATTTTTATCTCTTCTGGACATTTTCTTCCTTTAATTATAATTACTCAATCTTTCTCTCCAGTATCTATAAGTTTATTAAGAACAGAGAATACCTTTATCATTTCTACATCTTTTGCAACACTTAAATGTCTACACAGATTTTTTGTTCAATAAATGTATGCTCCCTGAATTGAACAAGAGTTTTTAGCATTCTATACAAATCATTTTGCTATGCTTTAAAGAAATTACTAAAAATTAGGATTATTTTTATTATTCTTTTGTAAAACAAAGTAAAATGTTTTCATATGAAATCACACTTGGTGAGTTACAGCTAAATTCTGCACTAGTGAAATAAACTCTAGATCATGGGAAGAATAAGTTGTAGAAATTGTTGGGAAGGCAGAATGAAAGGTTAAAAAGTGACTGGTAAATGAGAAATAATGCTTTTTTTTATTAGATTTAACTAGCTTGAAATTGATATTGATGAATGTTCCAAAATAGTACACATAAAGCTGTAATATTACCTTGAAATTCTAATGGCAATGATGAACTAAGTTAAATGTTTGTCACTTTTTATACCTTTGGATAGGATAAAATTACTATCTTATACTAAAGTGCAATTGAAAAAGAATATACCTTCCCATGTTAAATTCACTGTATGTGAAAATATAATATGTAATGAACATCTGCATAATATAATTACGTAAACAGCTGCTAACTACAGATATGTTATTGTGTTTCAAAACTTAATGCTGTGATGGTTTAATATGCACAGGAAAGGAGAAAGAGAATGGCTGCACTGTTTTATCTCAGAGTAAAAAGAGAAGTATAGTTTTCTGTAGGGTTTTAAGGTTGTAAAATAGGGGTTTTTTGACAGCACAATTATTCTTAACATTTTACACTTCCACTTAAAATAAAGCGACTTCTATTTTTTATCTTCTAGCCATTTTGACGATTTAATTGAACAAGATGTCAAAAAAAATTTAAAACTTTCACAGAATCCCAAATGCAAGGTAGAAAGCTGCAAAATGGGGGTGGGGGAGCTGTGGTATAGACCAAAGAGGAAATCGATGATTAAAAATATTTTTATCTCAATCACATCTCATGATGTAAAAGACAATTTTAAAAATAAATGGTGTAGTGATGACCAGCAGGAAGGAGAAGATGGGTCTGGGTGGAGGCAGGCAAAGGAGGACATCTGTAATAGTGTCAAGAATAAAATAAATAAATATAATTAAAAAACAAAAACAAAAAAAAATGAAAACCTCCATTGTAGACATCAAAAGAAATAAAATTATTTTATCTAAACAAATTTGTTATAGGAATGGGATATGTAAAATAAAAGAACATTTAACAGAGATCATGTAGGAAATAATAAAATTATCCTAAAATGAATGATTTTTTTTGTTTTTTGTAGTTTTTTTGTTTGCTTGGTTTTCAATTATATATTATTGTTTATACTATTACAGTTATCCTCATTATTTTTTCCCTTTGCCCACTTTTACCTAGCCCCATCCCCCTCAGGCAATTCCCACCCCATTGTCTGTCAATGGGTCATACATATATGTTCTTTGACTAACCCCTTCACCTTCTTTTATCCAGTCCCTCCCTTCTACCTCCCCTCTGACACCTGTCAACCTGTTCCATGTGTCTATGCTTCTGTTTGTGTTTTGTTCATTTGTTTATTTTATTCATTAGATCTCACATATAAATGAGATCATATGGTATTTGTCTTTCACTGATTCCTTTATTCACTTAGCATAATAGTCTTCAGGTCTATCCATGCTGTCTCAAAAGGTAAGAGTTCCTTATTTTTTTTCTGATGTGTAGTACTCCATTGTGTAAATGTACCACAGTTTTTAATCCACTTATCTACTGATGGACACTTGGGCTTTTCCAGATCTTGAATATTGTAAATAGCACTGCTATGAACATAGAGATGCATATATTCTTTTGAATTAGTGTTTTGGGATTGTTAGGATATATTCCCAGAAGTGGGATCACTGGGACAAAAGACAGTTTCATTTTTAATTACTGAAGGAAACTCTACACTGTTTTCCACAGAGGCTGTACCAGTCTGCATTCCCACCAATAGTGCACTAGGGTTCCCTTTTCCTCACATTCTCATCGGCACTTGTTGTTTGTTGATTTATTGATGGTAACCATTCTCGTAGGTGTGAGGTAATATAACATTGTGGTTTTAGTTGGCATGTCTGTAATGATTTGTGATGTTGAGCATTTTTTCATATGTCTATGGGCCATCTGTATGTCCTCTTTGGAGAACAGTCTATTCAGGTCCTTTGTCAATGTTTTAATTGAATTTTTGTCTTCCTGTTGTTGAGTTGTTTAATTTCTGTATATAGTTTGGAAATTAAACCTTTTTTGGATATATCATTGGCAAATATATTCTCCCATACAGTGGGTTCCCTTTGGCTGTGCAGAAGCATTTTAATCTGATGTGGTCCCAAAGATATCATGGTACCTGACTTAAAATTATACTACAGAGCTATGATAATCAAAATAGCTTGGTATTGGCAGAAGAACAGACATGCTGTAATAAAATAGAATTGAGAGCCAAGAAATAAAACTGCACATGTGTGGGAAAACAAATTTTGACAAAGGTTCAAAAAACATGCAATGGAGAAAATAAAGCCCTCTTCAATAAATGATGCTGGAAAAATTGCACATGCAAAAGAATAAAACAAGATTACATTTTGTCCCCACATACAAAAATTAATTCAAAATGGACTGAAGACCTAAATATAAGATCTGAAACAATAAATTATATAGAAGAAAACATAGATACTAAATTTATGGATATCGGTCTTAGAGAGGATTTTATGAATTTTAACCAAAAGCAAAATTAACGAATGGGACTATATCAAACTATAAAGCTTCTGCACAACAAAAGAAACTGCCAGCCCAACAAAAAGGCAACCAACTGAATAGGAAATGATATTTGCAAACAACAGCTTAGACAAGGGGTTAGTATCCAAAACATATAAAGAACTCATACAACTCAACACCAAACAAACAATCCAATTTAAAAATGAATGGAGGACCTAAACAGGTACTTCTTCCAAGAGGCATACAAATGGCCATCAGATATATGAAAAGATACTCAACTTCACTAGCTATTAAAGAAATGCAAATCAAAACTACAATGAGATATCACCTAACACCTATTAGAATGGCTATTAATCAAGGCCTGTAATAAGAAGCATTGGAGAGGTTGTGGAGAAAAAGGAACCTTTATTTACTACTGGTGGGAATGTAAACTGGTACAGCTACTATAAAAAAACTCTATTAAGGTTCATGAAAAAATAAGAATAGAGTTACCACATGACACAGCAACCCCTCTTCTGGGTATCTATCCCCCAAATTTGAAAACATGTATTGCAAAGATATATGCACTCCTATGTTCATTGCAGCATTATTCACAGTGGCCAAGACATGGAAACAACCAAAGTTTTTTTTTTCTCTTTCTTTCTTTGTGATAGATGATTATGTTATCAGTGAAAGTGTGGTTCTTGGTGTCTAAAAATAAAAGAATTTCCTGAGACCCACACAGGAGAATGTGTCTCTGTGGTATAGTTTATTGGTGGTGTACAATTAAGGGTGTTTCCTTTCTGACTTCCCAATGTCCAATCTCCATCTGTCTCACCACAGAAAAAAGTCCAATCTTGTTTTCTATAGAGCCAGGATGAAAGCCACTACCCAGAATTTATGCCCCCTGTTCAAGCTTATTCCAGTCCAGCATTCAGCCAGCCTTGCATGTGTTTCTAGATGCAGTCCATTTCACGCTCCTTCCTGGAGTCTGTTTGCGGAGTTGCATAGCCATGGGCCACGTGGCTGCTAGGGCCACATGGCCATGAAAAGAACAGGCTAGTGCACTGTGCCAATGCAGGTTATGAGCAAGAGAGAGAAGGATCTCTTTTGTTCCCCTGGGATTATATTAGCTTGGGCTTGGGTTGAAGGCCTTTTCAAAAGAACAAATCAACTTCCTAAACTCTTCCAGGCTGTGATGGGTCCACTCCCTAGTTAGTCTTTCAGGTGTCTATGGCCCCCCAAAATCTGATGCTGGAGAGGAAATGGAGGAGTGTTAATTCCCTTAGTGCAGGAATGTTGTAATCCCTTGGTGTATGAAGCTGTGGCTTTCTGGCTAGCAAGCAAGCAAGCTTATGTCCTCCATTTTACTAATCTCAGAGTCTAGTTCCCTTTGCTCACCTTTTCTAGCTAAATATTGATGGTATCAATTGGTTAAAGAACATGTGGTCAATATACACAATGAAACAGTACTTAGCCATAAGAAAAGATGAATACTGCCATTTCTAACAACATGGATAAACCTAGAGAATATCATGCTAAGTGAAATAAGTCAGTTAGAAAAATCTAAGAACTATATGGTTTCACTAATATGTAGTATATTAAAACTGAAATTCATATATGAGACAACAGTGTTGTGGTTATTAGAGGGTCTGGGGTGTGGGGGGTAGTAGAGGGTAAAGGGGGCCAAGTACATGGTGATGGAAAATGACTTAAGATGGGTTATAGGAGCACAATGCATTATACAGATCATGTTATCATAGCAATATACACTTGAAATCTATATAATCTTATTATCCAATGTAACCCCAATAAATTTAATTAAAATGTATATATGTAAATACAAAATTTTGTTCATTCTTTTTATTTCACTTAGGATTAAAGTCAAAGCCTTAACAATTGTCTAAATTGCTGTGAATAATATAACTCCCATCACCTCACAGCCCTTATTTCTTACCTGTCTTCCCCTCACTCTTTCTACTTCAGCCACACTGGACACTTTTTCCTGTAACACCCTAGACTTGCCCCAACTCAACACTTTTGCATCTAAAGGAGAAACCAAAATGTTTTCTTCTTATCAGGTTCAACAGCATCTCATAAGTGTCACTAGAATCAACATTGTCTCACATTTGTTCAATGGTGTGGTTGCCAACTACTCTGCTAAGTTTATAAAATATAAATATGAAAAAATTACTTTCCTGAAGAATCAGTCTAGTAGAAGTGATAAATTATAAGTACAGTGAGCTATGAGCCCAGGAACAGATTTATTAGTAAATATTATAGATACTGAACCTTCCTAGAAGAGTACAGCCTTGAAGGATTAGCTAGGATTTTAAAGGCTAAGGTGTATTCCAGAGAGAGAATTATTGGCAGAAGGAAAAAGGAAAGGTGCAGAATAAGTAGATGATATAATCTATTTGGAGGACTGCTAACTAGGTTTTTCTCATAATTGACAATAGGGCTCTGACAAATAAGACTAGAAAAAGAGGAAAAGAAAGAAAACAATGGGGTTGTACACATGTATGCATTTATTCTTGCATTAATTAAATGATTTTGTATATCATACACTGTATTAGATTCTGAGGAACACTGTAGTGACCAAATACATTGATTTTATGCTCATATTGATTAAAACATCATGGGAGTGCCACTGGATGGGAACCAGGCACAGAGTGAGTCTGCCTTTGACCAGCCTATGTAGTGTGTGGGTTCCTGACTATTCAGGAAAGATTTCACAAGTCCAGGTGATTTCAAGAGTCTTTATTAAAACTAGAAAGAGTGAAACTAAGGAAAGACAGAGTAGAAGAAGAATCAGGAAACAGCCCAGGCTGTCATCAGTTTTGGCTTCCTAGAACATTATAGGAAAAAACAGAGTCAGGGCAGGGCTACTTTTAGTTCACTGAAAAGTCAGAGAAAAAAGGGAAACTGGAGACGGGTTCAGAGGATAAGCCCAGGATGAGCTGCCCCTACCCACTGCTCTCCTGGTTGCAAAACTTGTGGGTACCCTTAGAGTTTAGGAGAAAGAAAGTAAAATATTTATGCCCAAGAAAATGCGTGGGTGTGCTCCAGAGAGAGCCCACACTGGTATCTTTTGTCTTGAGGGTTTTAATCACTTTTCTGTGGGTAAGAATCTAAGGGGAAGGTTTTAGTATAATATTCATCATCTTTCTAGGTGCATTTTTAATATGCTGATTTATCTTAATGAACATAAAGTGGAGTTTAGGATTATTCTATGGTCAGCTTCACTGCTTTCCTTTGATATTGAGTCTATCTGGATCTAATCAGGTTTTTGCTATTTGTTCCCCTGAGTTCATATACCCTTGGCTTTGGCTGGCACAAATGGCATTAATTAGGCCTCTTTCCTCTATCTCCCTGAATAGGGTGATTTAAGATATTTGTTCTCTGGTTATGGAGGAGAGGTACACATTACTGTTTACAAGTGTCCTTGGTTAGGAAAGATAAAGTCTTGTGACTCACTAGCTGGCTGTAAGTTGTTCAAATTATTTGGCCTTGCTTAATTTTGGGTGTCTCAGTTTCCCCACTCCACTTGCCCAGGATTTTTTTTTTTTTTTAGTTTCTTACTATCCTGCCTCAGGAGAGGCAGACAAAATAACATGTTCTTTGAAAGGGAAACTCGAAGGTATTATGAGAGTGCCTAGAAGCAAGATTATAATTCAGACTTGGAAAAGCAATGAACGTTTTCTAAAAAATTAACATCAAAGGAGAAGTCTAAATTATGCATAGGCATTAGTCAGTGTTAGAGGCTTAAAAAAGTGCCTTCCCAAACCTATATGTCAAATACCTAACTTAGTACTTAAAAATCTAACTTTATTTGGGGATAGGGCATTTAAAGAGGTGATTGAGTTAAACAAAGCTGTTAGGGTCAGTGCTAATCTAATCTGAATGCTGCCATTATAAGAATAAGACATTTGGACACTGAGAAAATCCAGGGGTGCATAGAAGGATGATTGTGTGGAGATACAGCAAAAGAGCAGCCACCTTTAAGGCAATGAAAGAGGCCTTAGAGGAAACCAATCCTGCTGACACCTTGATCTTGGACTTAAAGCCTCCAGAACTTTGAGAAAATAAATTCCTGTTGTTTAAACCACCAGTCTTTGGGCAAACACACACAGGAAACTTCTGGCCAAGAGAGAGGCCTAGACTAACACATTACATCTCCCTCCACAACGAAGAAGGAATACAATTACCACAAAACCAGAAATAAACAGTAGTTCCAGAAAATAAATGGAAGTCCAACATATGAAGTTATAAAGAAGTGGTGCTCATCTGGACGGGTAGGAGGGGCGAAGCTGGAATGGAGAGGTCAAGCTGTGCTGGCAGTGGCAGCAGCAGCAATGGTGGTGGGGCGGTGGTAAGCACAGACACCCATATTTAAGGGGAGGTGAGAAGCACCTAGGGAGCACCCCCAGCTGCAGACCAGACCCATCAGCTTGCGATTCCAAAGCCAGGGAAGGCAGACCCCCATTGCCTTGGACTGTGAGGCCTGGAAGGAGTGGGGACAGAGGAGGAGGCTCCTGGTCTCTCAGCGGAGAGTGGATGACAGGAATCCATTTTGGATCCCCCACCCCCACAGAAAATGCCACAGCACAGTGAGAAGGGTCACCCCATTGTGATGAGTGCATGGGGCTCTGCCCCCTATAGCATAGGAGGTGTGACAGCCCTGCCCAGGAAGCAAAGGTAAACACAAAACTGTCAGGATGGCACAGATCATGATAGAGATCCCGGCGACGCAGCTGATCAGACAGCCAATATCTAATCTAATGAAACAGCAGATGCGAAATCTTTCTGAGGCACAGTTCAGAGCTTTGCTTATAAAAGCGCTTACAGACCTAACAGCAGATCTTAAACAAGACAGAAAAGGAATGAAGGCAAGTCCTGTTAAAATGAACAAAAACACGTATGAAACTAGTGGTGAGGGAAAGAAAACCAGGGATCAAATCAACAAATCAGCAGATAGGGAGGGAACAAACAATCAACCAGTGCAGAAAGAGGAAACAAAAAGTGGGGAAAATGAGGAGAGGCTCAGAAACCTATGGGACAGCTATAAGCAGACCAACATCTGAATCATAGGTTTGCCAGAAGGTGAAGAAGATCTAAAAATTTAAAAATTATGTGAAAAAATAATGAAGCAGAACTTCCCTAACTTGGGAAAGGAAATAGACTTACAGGTCCATTAAACACAGAGAGTTCCCAAACAAAAAACAAAAAACAAACAAACCTGGACCCAGGGAGAACCACACCAAGACACATAATCAAAATGTCAAAAATTAAGGATAAAGAGAGAATCTTAAAAGCAGCAGGAGAAAAGAAGAGAATTATGTACGAAGGAGTCCCAATATGACTACTAGCTGATTTCTCAAAAGAAACTCTGCAGGCAAGAAGGGACTGATAAGAAATATTCAAAGTAATGAAAAGCAAAAACCTACAACCACAATTACTCTATCCAGAAAAACTGTAATTCAGAATAGAAGGGCAGAGAAAGTGCTTCCAGGACAAAGTCAAACTGAAGGTGTTCATCAGATCCAAACCACTGTTATATAAAATGTTAAAAGGACTTGTTTAGGAGAAAGAAGATCAAAAGTATGAACATTAAAATGAAAACTGTATCACAACAACCAACAACAGAAGCTAGGGAACTGAAACAAAGGCAAACTAAGTAGGCAACGAGAGTGGGAAAGGAATTATAGGTGTGGGGAACATTATGGGAGGAGGTTCGCAGGGAGAGGGGAAGGGGGAAGGGAGGGAGATGGCACAGGAATTAAGAAGCATATGATATTATATTGAGATGTTGGATTATAAAAGGGGAAAGAGATAATATGGCCACCAGAGGCAGAAGTTAGTTTTTATAAGGTGGGAGAAGCCTGTATGTTTAAATGTGAATGGGAAGGAGCCAGATGAAGAAGAAATGTTCAAAATTAATGAGATAACATTCATGTCATGTTCCTTTCATGCACAGCTCTATTTTAAGTACTTTACTCAAAATTATTGATACTAATGTGAATTATTACCTTTGTTTAATTGATGAGAAAATATCATCAAAGTTATTATTAATTTCCCAAATTTGTAGAACTAGTGAGTTCAGAGATTTGAAAACCGACAAATCTGGTTTCAAAAGCTAGAAACTCTATGAAGGTGCAGTAGATGAAATAACTTCAAGGGGTAATCTGGCAGAATTAGTGCATGATTGAGACTGGATGAGATTAAGATGGAATAATCTACACCACTTCTGCTCTTAGGGGAGGAACATGCAGCTCCCAGAGGGAAACTATGTGAGTATGGTTTTTCTAATTTGGAAGATTCAAGCAGAGAAGTTAGTTAATTAATTTGGGGGAGAAGCCAGACCAGATAAGAATATATTTTTTGTGTAATAATACCTGGATTATTATATAAGGAGTAGAGACAAAGTAATGGTAAAGAGTAAATTTTGTTTTTCCAATCAGCCAGGCAGTCTTTAAAATCAAAGCTTATTGTTTTGGTGACAATTTATATTTCTCTTTTGAGGTACTTTAGAAGAAAACTTGGCCACACTAACAAAGCATAAAAGAAAGAATCACTGCCTCCTCTGCAAAAGTAGAATGCTAGCATCTCCCACCTCTAGAATTTCTAGAAGTCAGCTCAAGTGACAGCTCCATATGGAGCCATATTAAACTAAAGAGGCAGAGATTGCAAGGAACAAGAATAAATGGGGATCCGAATTCCATTGTTCTAAGAACACAGGTATTGAATCCTAAGTGAGAGATTAAATAAAGCACTGCAGAAAGAACAGAAGGATGGTAAAGGAAAATAGAAGACCATATGAATGTACATTCTAAGTTATTTTAATTCCAAAGGCAAAGCATTGTGTTAGAGAAACAGAGACACAAATTATTATTGGTTGGGAACTTTTCCTGAAATTTCAAGTCAAAAACTCCTTTAGCATTTATTGAAGTCCAGGGCATATTTGCTCTAGAGAAAAGTGTTTGCATGGTATTTGGAAAATTGTTAGTGTTCCTTCTCTCTATACTTTGCCAACAGCCATGAATGCTGTAAGACCCATTGTACAATTCTAGGAGAAGAGAAATATCAGACAGTAAATAACAGCCCAGGGTTGCATACCATACATTTAAAAAATAGGAGAAGAGAATAGAGGAGCTTTGCCAGTCATCTTTCATCCTAAACCAGCTCTCCTTTCATGCTTTACTACTTATTATAAACATCATGCTATTTCCTTTGTTTTCATCCCCGGAAAGGGATTGTAGATCATTGATATAATTTCTTCCCTAAATGTTTGGTAGAATTTTCCAATGAAACCAGCTAGTCCTGGTGCTTTCTTCTTTGAAGGTTATTAAGTAATGGTTGTATTTTTAAATAAATGTCTACATATGTTTTTCTTGTGTGATTTCTTTCAGATTGTATCTTTCAAAGAATTAGTTGCTTTAATAAAGATTATTAAATTGTTAGGCATAAAGTTGTTCATAGTATTCTTCACTATGCTTTCTCTTAACTTATAAGTAATTTGTATTCTTTCATTTATTCTTAAGTTTCATTGGCTAGTTGTTTGTCAATTTTATTGATCTTTCAAAGATCAGTTTTTGGTATTGTTAATATTCTTCATTGATTTTCTATCTTCAATTTTATTGATATTGGCTTTATTATTTCCTTTCTTCTGCTTACATTTGATTCAATTTAACATTTTCTTAGTTTTCTAAGGAGTAAACTTAGATGATTTATTTTAGATCTTTTCTGAAGTGTATATTCAATGCTATAAACTTTTGTCTAAACATTGTTTTTGTTGTATTTAATAAATTTAGATAATTTTTATTTTATTTAGTCAAAATATTTTTAAAATTTCTCTTTTAAAATATGTGTTATTTAGATGTGTGTCTGAGAACATAATTTGTTTGATTTCTGTTCTTTGAAATGTGTTAAGGAGACTTTTATTGTGGCCTGTCTTGGGAAATATTCCATGCAAGACTGAAAAAAATGTGTATTCTGCTGTTATTAGACGAGGTAATCTATGGATCTAAGTTATATTCAATGCATCAGTAAAAACATCTTTATTGATATTCTGCCTGCTGGGTCTGTCTGTTTCTGAGAGAGATGGTGAAGTCTCCAACATTGATTGAGGATTTATCTATGTTCCCTTACATTCTATGAGTTTTTACCTCATATAGTTTGACACTCTGTTGTCATATTAATACATATTAAGAATTATTATGTCTTCTTGGAGACCTGATGCCTATAATCTGTAATACCCTTGTTTATCCTTAATATCTTTCCCTAATTTGAAGCCTGCTATGTCTGAAATTAATAAAAGCTACTTCTACATTTTTTTTGGATAGGTGTTAGCATGATATAATCTTCTCCCTTCATTTATTTTTAATCTATATGTGTCTTTATATTTAAAGTAGGTTTCTTGTAGACAAGACTATAGTTGCATCATGATTTTGATCCACTGTGACAATCTCAGTATTTTAATTAGTATAGTTTAGACCACTGATGTTCAAAGTAATTATTGATATATTTGAGTTAAAATTCACCATATTCATTACTCTTCTTTATTTTTTGCAATTGTTTTTTGTTTCTATTTTTTTTTTAGATTTAATGTGTTTTATTGATTAAAATATTACATTTGTGCCAATTTCCCTTCCCTCTGCTCCCCTCCACCCAGTGGCACCCCTCCCTCCAGTTGTCCCCCCCTTTTAGATTATGTCCATTAGTTGTGCATACAGTTCCTCCCAACCTCTCTCCGTCTATTCCATTCCCTCCTACCTTGATCCCCAATTCCTATATCATCTCCCTCCCTTTCCCCATTCCCCCTCCCTGTTGACCTCCCCCCAATATGCTTCCCGTACCCACAGTTCCTTTTCCACTCTCGTTGCCTATTTAGTTTGCCTTTGTTTCATCTCCCTAGCTTCTGTTTTTTTTAAACCAGTCCCTTTAACATCTCATATAACAGTGGTTTGGATCTAGTGAACTCTTTCAGTTTTATTTTGTCCTGGAAACCTTTCTCTGTCCTTCTATTCTGAATGACAATTTCGCTGGGTAGAGTATTCGTGGTTGTAGGTTTTGGATTTTCATTACTTTGAATATTTCTTGCCAGTCTCTTCTTGCCTGTAGGGTTTCCCTTGAGAAGTCAGCTGATAGTCTAATTGGGACCCCTTTGTACATAATTCTTTTCTTCTCTCTTGCTGCTTTTAAGATTCTCTCTTTATCTTTAATTTTTGACATTTTGATTATAATGTGTCTTGGAGTGGTTCTCCCTGGGTCCAGTCTCTTGGGAACTCTCCTTGCTTCCTGGACCTGCAAGTCTATTCCCTTCCCCAAGTCTGGGAAGTTCTCCTTTATTATATTTTCACTCAATTTTTCAAGTTCTAGTTCATTTTCCTCATTCTCTGGCAAACCAATGATTCTTATGTTGGGCCTTTTATAGCTGTCCCAGAGGTTTCTGATCCTCTCATTGTTGCTTCCCATTTCCTCTCGCTGCATTGGTTGACTGCTTGTTCCTTCTCCATATTCCAGTTTGTTGAAATGAACTCTGGATTTTATTTCCTTTCCTTCTGTCTCGTATGCGGTTTTGTTCCTTTCGTTATGAAAGTTTTTCACTTCTTTCATATCTTTTTCCTGCTCTTTTGTGAATTCTGTAAGCCACCTGATAACAATGGCCCAGAACTGAGCCTCTGACAGGTTTCTTATCTGTTCATCTGTCAGGTTCTCTATCTGCTGTCTGGTGAGCTGCGCCACCAGGATTTCTATAGCTGTCTGCCTCATTTTGACAGATGCGTTTTGTTTTCTTGGGCTGGCTGTCGGGGGCAGTGCCTGTGTACGCGTCACAAATCAGCGACCGGCCGGCGCCTGCCTGTCCGCGACCTATTTCGCAGCCCTGTGGTGCTTTCTTTGGGGGCGGGGGTCCAAGATGGATTCACACAGTTATTCAGCTAGGAGACCGGGATCTGTCCTCCCGCCCCCCTGGGCCTCACTGTTCAAGGCGATGTGGTGGCCGCTCTCCCCAGCGCCGGAGTCGCGCACCGGCAGGGGCTTGGCCGCAGCTGGGATTCCTCGCCGGGGTCGCGCACCGCCAGGGGCTTGACGGATCCGGGATTCCTCGCCGCCCCGCCGCTCCAGGTGCGACCGCAAACAGCACTGCCCTCTTTAACTCTTACCTGCCCAAATGGCACCGCTGGTTTATAACTTCATATGTTGGACTTCCGTGTAGTTTTATTTTCTGGAATTTCTAGTTATCCTTTGTTTTGAAGTAGTTGTATTCCTCTCTAGTTGTAGAGGGAGACCTAGCGTGTCCGTCTAAGCCTCCATCTTGGCCGGAAGTCTTGTTTCTATTTTTGTCTTTTACTTTTTTCCTGCCTTTTGTGGTTTCAATTCTACATTTTTTTATAATGCCATTTTCTCTCCTTTCTTAGTAATATTACATGCTTTTTTAAACTTTTTGTAGTGATTGCCTAGAGTTTGCAAGGTACATTTACAACTAATCCAAGTATACTTTCAAATAACACTGTACCACTTCACAGGCAATGTGATTACCTTATAAAAATTAAAATAATACTAATTCTTTATTTTCATTTCTTTTATTATTGCTGTATTTATTTAACTTATATGTAAGCACACTTAGAATATATCTGATATATGTAACACAAATAAGGATATGCAATGAATGCATTATTGATATTATTATAATGAGTTATAATTATGAAGTAATTATTATATGTTAGATTAATTAACAATAAGGAAAATAAAGGTTTTATTTGATTTTTACTTATTCCTTCTCCAGTGTTCTTCCTTTCTTTATGGAGAGTTGAGTTTCTGATGTATATAATTTTCCTTCTCTTTAGAAAACTTGATTTAATATGTCTTGCACAGTTAGGTGTTCTGGCAACAAATTTCCTCAATTTTTGTTTACCTGAGAAAGTCTATATTTTTTCTTAACTTTTTAAAGTATAATATCACAGGGTGTAGAATCCTGGGTTGGTGATTATTTTCTCTCAATGTGTTAAATATTTTAATCCACTCTCTTCTTGCTTGCATTATTTCTAAGGAAAAGTTGGATATAACCATTACCTTTGTTCCTCTATAGATAAGTTTTCCCTGCCCCACAAGCTTCTTTTAGATTTTTCTTTATTTTTTATGTTATGTAATTTGGAAATGATTATATCTAGGTGTTGTTTGTTTTGGCATTATTCCTGCTTGATGTTCTCTGAGATTCCTGGATCTGTGGTTTCATATCTGACATTAATTTGGTGAAATCCTCAGTCATTATCATTTCAAATACTTTATCTGTCTCTTCTTCCCTTTCCTCTTTTTCTTGTATTTCCATAAAACTCATTTACACATTTTGTAATTACCCCACAACATTTGAATACTCTGTCTTTTTTTAAAAGTCTTTGTTCTCTTTGCTTTTTGGTTTTAGAGAATTCTATTGATATACTTTCTAGCTCAATTTATTTCCTCAGCTGTGTTTAGTCTACTAATAACCTCATCAAAGACATTCTTTGTTTCTGTCAGTATTTTTGTTTTTATCTCTTGCATTTATTTTTGGTTCTGTCATGGGGTTTTCATCTTTCCTCTTACACTGTGCATCTGTTCTTTCCTGCTACTTTATCCATTAGAGTACTTAGCTTATTAATCGTAGGTGGTTTAAATTCTTGGCCTAATAATTCCAACATCCCTAATATGTCTGGTTTTAATGCTTGCTCTGTCTCTTCATATTTTTTTTTATTATTATGCCCTGTATTTTTTCTTGATAGCTGGACATGATGTTATAAGTGGTTGAAGGACAGCTGCTGCAAATAGGTCCTAGTAAGGAGGTGGTGAAGTGTAGGGGAGGGGAAATATTCTATTGTTCCATGTTTAGCCTTAGTATTTTAGTAAGTTTATACCTTTGCACTATAAAATTCATAAGAGTTTCTCTTTTTTTTCTCCTCTCTTAGGTGGGATATGATGGTTAATGTTAGCTAGAATTGGCTATTTCACTTCTCTCATGTGGAAGATTAAATCCAGTTAGAATTGATTATTTTTCTGTTTCCAGGTAATTTGGGCTCTGATAATACCTGATGCCCTTTATGCTGTTTATGTGGGCTCTTTGATTGTATTTGGTTTTGCTGTTTGTTGGGTCATTCTTTTGTGGGTACATTTCTCCTGCTAACTAAGTGTCACTTCACCCACCATGTCCTCTATGCTGTTGTACAGATGCTGCCAGAATAAAACCAAACAACCAAGGAAACAAACCCACACCAGCAAAAATAATCCCCACCCACAATCACACTATCAACAGCAAATGAGCTTCTATTAATAAGAGTGTAAAGTGAATAAGACTGTTATAAGTAAGAAAAAACAAATATGAGATGACTCACTTAAAGAAAAATTATTTTGAGAGGATGAAGGGAGAAGCAATAATAAAAGTAGTGAATAAAGTAAGGCAAAGATAGAAAAAAAGTAAAATTTTTATTATAAATAAAAAAGGGAGGAAAGAATGCAAAATGGAGTAAGAGAAAGGAAGCATATAGTATTATGTTTAAACAGAAAATTAAAAAATATATAATGAGAAAGAAGAAAAATAAGAACTAAATTGCAGAAAAAGATCCACTACAGCACTAACATCAAATGAGAAAATATCTATATAGGTGAGATGGGAATAAGAGGGAAAAAAAGAATGAAAGAAAATCTTAAAAGAAGACTAGAAGAGAGAGAAGTGATTTTGAGAGAACAGAGGAAGAAGGAATACTAAGATTGAGAAATAAAAATCAGGCTGAGACAGAGAAAAATTTTAAAGGAAAAAAATGGCAGGAGGAAGGCAAAATGGAGTAGGGAAGGGGAAAGGTAAAATTTGAGATTTTAAATACAAAAATAGTGAAGATCTAGAAATAAAATGGAAGAAATACAACTACCACCATATTACAGCCAGTGAGCAAAGACTGATAAAGATTGAGAGAGAATAGGCTATTTTAAAAACCAGAAAAAGAATGTGAGATGACTAATAATAAGTAAAATGTTTTTGAGAGGTTGGAGAGTGGAGAAATAGTAAGTGTGCAGAATGGATAATAGTGTTATTAAGAGAGAAAATATAATTTAAAATGAAAATAAGAAGAGGAAAAAAGACCAGCAAGACATGTGTGGATACAAAGTGAGTGCTGGCCTACAACTAAGGGCCTGTACCAATGTGCCTGGGGATGGGAGGGCCACCACAGCAAGGCTGCCTTTGTTCATGACGCTTCCCACACTTCAGATGTTGCTGGCTGACTGGGTCCCTTTAGAGTTTTTAACACTCAGAGTTGCCCACAACGAGCCTCTAGAAATTTGTCAATTATACTGTTTTTTTTCTACCCAGGCAGTGTTTCTAGCAGCACCTCCACTTGCAAGTCTCTATTCTGATAAGTTGTGATACCTTATGTTCTTGTTTGTCTCTCCAATCTTGTTTGCTCTGTATTCTCTCCTCTCTTATGGATCCCAAAAGAGTTGTTAATTTTTCACACTCTTTAGCTTTTTATTTGTTAGGACGGATTGGAAAATTAAAGCTCCTTACATTAATAACCAGAAACCCAATTTTTTTTAAATTTTATTTTTAATACAACCATCCTAATTTTTTCCCCTTTGCCTTCCTCCACCCAACCCACCTACTGCTCCCATAGTCAATCCCTGCATCCTTTCCCATGTTCATGGGTCATTCATACATGTTTCTTGACTAGTTCCTTCCCCTTTTTACCACCATTATCACCCTCTCCCTCCACTCTTGTCACTGTCAGTCTGTTCCATGTTTCCATGTTTCTGGTTCTATTTTGTTTATTAATTTATTTTGTTCATTAGATTCTTCTTATAGATGAGATCATATGGCATTTGTCTTTCACCAACTGACTTATTTTACTTAGCATAATAGTCTCCAGTTCCATCCATGCTGTCACGAAAGGTAGGAGTTCCTTCCTTTTTTCTTTTCTTTTCTTTTCTTTTTTTCTATTTTACTTCCAAGATTGTAAGTACCATCCTTAAAGTGCTTCACTGACTTAACGAGACAAGATGCAAATATATTCTTATCAGGAGAAAGGCTTCCTTTTTAAAAAATTATTTATTTATTTGTTTGTTTGTTTATTTATTTATTTATTTTTAGAGAGAGGGGAAAGGAGAAAGAGAGGGAGAGAAACATCACTGTGTGGTTGCCTCTCACTCGTGCCCCCAAATGGGGGCCTGACGTGCAACCTAGTCATGTGCCCTGACTGGGAATTGAACCAGCGACACTTGGCTCACAGGCCGACACTCAGTCCACTGAGCCACAGAAGCCAGGTCCTTCTTTTTTTCTACTGTGTAGTATTCCATTGTGTAAATGTACCACCTTTTTTGATCCACTCATTTCCTGATAGGCACTTGGCTATTGTAAATAGTACTGCTATGAAAATAGGGATTCTTATTTTGAATTTGTGATTCAGGATTCTTAGGGTATATTCCTAGCAATGGAATTGCTAGGACAAAAGGCAGTTTCATCTTTAATTATTTGAGGAAATTTCATACTGTTTTCCACAGTGGTTTTACCAGTGTGCATTCCCACCAACAGTACACTAGGTTTCCCTTTTCTCTACATCCTCATCAACACTTGTTTGTTGATTTATTAATGATGGCCATTCTGACAGGTGGGAGGTGATATCTCATTGTGGTTTTAATTTGCTTCTCTCTGATGACTAGTAATGTTGAGCATTTTTTCATATGTCTATGTACTATCTGTATATTCTCCTTGAAGTGCCTATTCAGGTCCTTTGCCCATTTTTTAATTGGATTGTTTGTCTTCTTGGTGTTGAGTCATATGCATGCTTTATATATTTTGGAGATTAAACCCTTGTCCAATGTATCATTGGCAAATATGTTCTCCCATATGGTTGGTTCTAATTTCATTTTGATGATGGTGTCTTTAGCCATGGAGAAACTTAATTTGATGTATTCCCACTTTTTTATTTTTTCCTGAATTTCCTATGATCTTTTAAAATAAACATTATTTTAATACTAAGTACGTATTTATTGTAAACAAATTAGAAAATATTCAAGATTATTAAGATTAAAATTTATGCAGAATATCACCAAGGAGAAATAACCATGCAAGCATTGGGATATATCTATTTCTGATATTTTAGAAATTCACACACATCTGCATTGTACAAACATCTTAAATCCTCTCCTCTTATTTATTATTTATCAAATAAACATGCTCCAATATTATTAACAGTATTTGAAAATATTTTTTAAAGTGTATAATATATCATTCACATAATATTCCATAATTAACAATTTTTCATTGTTGGTCATTGAAGCTACTTAAAAATTTTTATTAATATAAATAATCTAGCATGAAACATATTTGTAATTAAAACTTCATTTCTCATTGTTTTATATAGCTGTGTTCCTAGAATCAAAATATTGGGTCAAAAATTCAAACACAAAAAAAATCCCTTAAATAATTTACTAAATCTTTTTACAGAAAAGCTGTTACAATTTAGCCTTCCATCTGAAGTGTATTTGAGCGACATTCTCACCCATTGAATGAAGAGACCACTTATTATCTAAAATTAAAAGATGCTGGCTTTATTGCTTGCTTACACATAGATATGATATACTTATAAATCACAGTGTCTTGGAATTGATTTTATATATACAACTTTGAGAAGTGTAGAGCTAAGGACAGAAATGAAAGGGTTAGAGATTAGCTGAATTTCAGTCATGAGGTCATTATTGCAGGAGTGATAATATTGTCTATCCCATCAGCTAACATGTGACACTGTCACCCATTGTCTGACTTTCCAGAGCCATGCACATAATGCATTGTCACTGAACAATGAGGTGGGTTTAATTCCAGTTCTGCTTTGTTACTTGGTCATGGCTTAGGATTATGACTAAAGAAGTATTAGGTTTTAAAAAATTTTTTTGTATTAATGAAGTTTATCTTTACATTATGTTTATTATTCCTTTTCTGTGAGATCTTTTCTCATCTGTTTTGTCCATTTGTATATTTTTTCTAATTAATTTGTATAACTGCACTTAAGTTTCATAAATAATTCTGACTAACATATACAAAGAAAGACATTTCAGTTTATTATTTGTTTTCAAATTTTAGTGACTGCTATAGAATCTCTCTTTGTAGACATACCTAAACTTCCTATTTCTGTCATCACCACATCTCACCTGAATTATTGGCCTGGCCTCCTTACCAGTTTTCCAACACTGTTCTCCTTTCTTCTAGGTATTTATATTGCTGTGGTTCATCTTCCTAATACACTGCTTTTATTAAATCAGATTTCCTCCACAAAAATCTCAATGACTCCTTATGGCTCACAACATAAAATCTTAAGACTCTACACAATCCTGTCACATATGCATCCCACTCATAACTTGCCTAACACTAATTCTGGACTCCAAACACCCTGGACAATATATTCTCCTACAACATCTATTAATTCATTTACTCTTTTTTGAAAAGCCTTTAGTCAATATCGCTTATATACCAGTTTTCCAAGGGGTGCTAAGACCAATAAGACCTGCAAATGTTTACTGGATAGTTGGAAAGCCCCAGAAGTAATCAGAAAACTCCTATAAAATGCTCTAAGAACTGTGCTAAACTAAGAGGAGCAATTGGAGAAGAAGGGCATGCTTCTCACAGGTAATAATACATGAGCTAAATCCTGAAAGCCAAAGAGAACCAGCTGCAAATGTTGAAAATGGAGAGCATGTAGGAAACACTGGGAGCCCTAAGTAGTCTTGTAGAGACAAAGTAGATAAGAAGTGAGGCCAGAGAGAAAACATAGACATATTTGCACAGCCATACCAAGAAAAAGGTGTAAAGATTCCTTCAGAATCAACCTGGATGCTGGATGATAGACTATGGAAGGTGGAGAAGTAATAGGAGTAGAATCATTTTGACTAGTATAAGCCCTAGTTTCCTAATTCAGACAACAGGGTAGATGCTGGATTCATAGGCATAGGAAACTGGAGGAAAAACAGGCTTAGTGAGGGTGGGAAAAATCGAATTCAGTTTGGGACATACTGAGTTTGGTTGTCTAAGAGAAATACAAAATCAGACATTTAATTGGATTTTCTCCTCTCTGCTCTTAACCATGACAGTACCCTCCCCATTCTCCAAACTCTACCCAATCCACAACCTAAATCTCACCCAGCAGTCATAAAAAGATTTTTCTGCCCCAAAGCTGAAACATTTGCCTAAAAACCGTTTAAATGTCACTTATCCAAATATATGAGTCTTGTCCTCTAAAAGCTGTTCATGCCTTGTAGGGCCCCATATGTGATACTTTAGCACTTTGTATAGGCAACTTTTTTCCCATTTTAATTTCACTTCCACGACAACTAGAAATGAACAATATCTTGAGAGAGATAAAAGAAAGTTGGCCCTGTCTATGTGGCTCAGTTGGTTGGAGCATCATTCTGTATATCAAAAGGTTGGAGGTTTGATCCCCAGTCAGTGTGTTTATGAGAGACATCTGATCAATATCTCTCTCACATTGATGTTTTTCTCTTTCAACTCAGTGAAAGCATATCCTCTGGTGAGGACTTAAAAAAAAACAAAACTTGGAGGCTGATTTGAGGGAAGAATGTATGTTTTGGGGGAAATATGTACTTATTTTGTGAATTGCTTATCCCGGTCATAGTGAAGGACAGCTGAGATGTGACAGAGTAGAGAAGTGGTTTCCAAATAAAGGGTCACAGGTTGTGTCAAGTTTTGTGTAAAGGGTATTCTTGTGGCATATTTTAATGAATATAGAAGGAGTTCTGGGCCGTGACCAGTGTTGTGATCTGTAATTAGTAAATTATTAGCTTTTTATGGTATGTAAGAGAAGAATAGCTGTCCAAAGATTAAGAGTTATTGAAATATATGGCTATCAGGTTTCAATAATAGTAAGGCTCCCTTCCCACTCTGTCCTCTAACATAATAAAACTCTAATCTGACTTTGGTTTTGAAAAAACTATATACACAACAGAGAAAGACTGTGTTGACATTCAAGATATAGAGTAATTTCCCAAGACTATGCACTATGCTTGTAGCTGATTAATCATAAGCTTTGAATGCTATTTATCTATTTCCTATATAGGACCAAAAAAAATGCCACTAATGTCTTTAATGATATTCACTTAGGAACTGTCAATGCCTAATAAAATGAAACAGACTTGAACACAAGTAACAAAGACATATATCTTTTTCCTAAGTCAAATAGCACATTTTCAGAGACAATTCTTAGCAATAAAAAGGAACTGTGTGAGAAAAAAATTGTGCTACATGTCTAATTTTTGTGATTCTTTGAATCATAAAAATTAAAGGTCATGTAATAAAGATCACTGTGGGGTTAAGATTTAAAAGGAGCTCAGTTCACAGTGGTATAGTTAGCAATTCTGAAATTACTAACTGTGGCTTTTAGGATCGAGAATATGAGTAAATATATTGGGAATAATAAAAACCACATTTCTGCCTGTTGGAGAAAGAAGTTAGAAATATAAAGGAAGAAGACAAAATGAGCTCTGAGATAATGAATTAAAATTGAAGGTAGCAGTATGAATGCATAATTTTTAATATAGCTATATAGAACAAAAATTATAGCTAAACAGGAAGATATATGCATGTTTAGTAGCTCTGTCTACTGAGAAGTCCTAAAAGTAAAGCTCCCCCTATAGCAATGAGCAAACCTAGATCTTAGATATTAATTGCTGTATACAATACCCTTCTAAAAGAAGCAGGTGCTCTTTGGAGAAATGGCTGAGTCTGGAGCCATGGCAGAGAACACACAATGTGAACCTGGAGCATCTTGTTTTGTAAAGAAAGGAGTTGCTAAATAAAATAATAAAAATATGTCAAAAGTACACTTAAGCTAGCTTTAAATCTCTCTCATAGGACAAATGTTGGACAAGTTTATGAACCAAAATAAGAATTTATAGGAGTCCATACTAATATAAATATGTCAACAGATATATAAGTAAATGGGTGAAAAGGAATAAAGTTAGAAAATTATTGTTGCAATCATTATAGAAATTATTGATATAGCCATGAATCGATGATGGCTAGAACTTGTGAAAAAAGTTTCATGGAAATATTTACATATTGCAAAGTACTCTTTCTCAAATTAGCTATTGCTCAGAAAACAAGCAGAATAAGTTTACAGTGGACAAACATCACAAAAACTGTCAAGTAATAAAAGTTAACATCACCAATAATAGGACAAGCCAACATTAGAAGCCTCCTGACATGATATACTAGAAAGAACACAGAATCACTTCCAGTATTTCTGTCAAAAATATTGGGTTGACCAAAAAGCCCATTTAGTTTTTTTTTCATAATATATGACATACTTTTTTATTTTCACCAATAAATTTATCATTTTGGGTATTTTGAGTATGTTAGCCAATAAATTTATCATTTTGGGTATTTTGAGTATGTTAGTTATTTCTATTAGCTTCTAGTGGGTAGAGACTAGGGCTGCTGCTGAAAATATTTTACAACCCCACAGCAAGTAATTATTTGGTCAAAATGTCAGTGGTAACAAAAAACTTTTCAAGCTACTTTTGACATGTTCAATTAGTCACAGCACCTTTTCCACATACAGCATAAATCTTTTTTGATTTTCACTTGCATTTTTACCTTTCTTGAAATAATAAAGCATAATATGCTGAAACTGTTGCATATCTTTTTCCACCTTCAACATTAAAAGGACTGCTCAAAAATTGACCAATTTTGATTAAAAAAATATATACAATCTAACAAAATTGTTTCAAATGAAGTTAAAAACAACTAAGCACACTAGAGTCATAGTATAGAAAAAACTAAATGAACTTTTTGGCCAACCCAATATATAACCTGAATCTAACCATAGTGATACATTAGACAAACATAAACTAAGAGACTTTCTAAATGGATATATGATTATTGTTTCTTAATAGCATATATAAACTACTCATACTCAACCAGTCACTGGAATATGGGACAATGGATTCAATATTAACTTATAAAATCATGGAACAAAAACAATATTCATGATCTTACCCTTATGTGCAGGGAACTCTTACCAAAACTTCTCTGGTACAGAAAATATTAAGATGAACACTATTGTTTACTGTGGCATTGTTTGAGAGAGTCATGGTCATGGTCTCTAAAATGTCTAAATGGGAAAACATATTGATTTCTAACAACATTATAATATAACAAGATAATGCAGGGAATAGAAAGTCAATGGTAAAGCCAAAACACACATAAATGTCTAAAATCTACTCTTCCTAAGAGACATCTTTCAAACTTTGGGATTTTAGAAGTGAATGACTCCTTAGAGATTCTCTAATAATCCAAACACTTTATTTGCAAATAAAGAAATTAAGTTCATATGGATTGACTTATCAGAGATCATCTGAATAATTAGATCATAACCTGGATTTGAATTGTGTAGTTGAATTAGTTTATTTGGAATCTTTAACCTGCCTTTTTTCTGACTTTACAAATTAAAATGTGTTTCACAGTAGTGGCTTTCCAATAAAGAAGGGAAGATTTAAGTATTTAAATCCTTGGGATTCATAAAACCAAGGCATGACTATGCCCTCAATATTATTAAGTGTTTGCAGAATGGCTTGAGTCTTAAAAGTATTCTTTCAAAATGTTGTTTCACTAGTTTGTAAGATAGAAAAAAAATCTAATGTGTGCTTTTGACCAGATGATTGAATTACCTGTCCAGAATAGTTGTGAACTTGTTATTCATTGTTAAGATATTGATATATTTTACATATGGATGAGAAAAACTATACTAAGAATACTTCTCATATTATAAAATTATAATAATGTTTACATTAAACTAGAGTAATTACAGTTATAAACTACACCCAGATTCATCATTCTTAATAAGAGATCCTGAATATTAGGTACTATGTTCAAGAAAGTACTACAGTAAGTGACAGCTCTAGACATTTGGGAAATAATGGTCATGTCATTAACGAGAGAGACCTTTCTTATGTGAAATTATGGAAGGTTAAATAAAATCCTTAGCATCACACTGAAAATTGCTTTATTAAATCTTAGCAATTATTAGTGTTACTAGTATGTTGACATAAACATTTCTCCAGCTTTATTGAGGTGTATCAACAAAATTGTAAAATATCCTAGTGTACATCATGATGAAATTATATGTACATATACCTTATGAAAGGATTCCAATTCATTTAGTTAATTAATACATTTATCACATATTTAAGTTTTTTTTAAAAGGAAGTTCTACTTTATTAGAAAATTTTAATTATATAATACAAGGTTATTGACCATTAAATCATGTTTTATATTAGATCCTCAGATGTTGTTGTTGTTGTTGTTTATAGCTGGAAGTTTGTACCCTTTTACGAAACTCTCCAACACCATCCACCCCCCCCCAACCTCTGGAAACCACTTTTCTATTCTCTGTTTCTAAGACATGGACCTGTTTTTAATGCCATGAATGTTATACCACACAGTATAAATCTTTATCTGTCTGGCTTATTTAACTTAGCATAATGCCCTAAAGGTTGATCAATGTCATAAGTGACAGAATTTCTTCCTCATGTTTAAATAATATTCCATTGTGTACATATGCACCACATCATTTTTATCCCTTCATTTATTGACGCACTTAGAATGTTTCCATATCTTGACTGTTGTGAATAATACTGCAATCAATGATCATGGGAGTAAAGAAATCTCCTCATGACACTGATTTAATTACCTTTGGATATACATCTAGAAGCAAGATGGCTGGATAACATAGTAATACTATTTTTAATTTTTAGAGGAACCTCTGTATTATTTTCCATAGTGGCTGCATCAATTTACATTTTCACCAATACTGTGCTAGGGTTCACTTATTTCCATATCCTTGTCAATTGTTATTATCTCATGTCTTTTTTTAAGTATATTATATTGATTATATTGTTACAACAGTTCCAATTTTCTCCCCTTTGTTCCCCTTCACCCAGCACCACCCCTCCCCCAGCAATCCCCCCCGAAGTCCATGCCCATGGGTCATACATACGAGCTCTCCCACATCACCCTTTCATATATTCTTCTTCTTCTTCTTTTTTAATAAATAAATGGTTAATTAATTATTTTAACAATAAAAAATAACAATCCTTCCCTCTCAGACTTAAGACCCTTTATAATCTTATAAAGGACAATGGGCGAAGGTCTCAAGCTCCTCTAGCTGCTTTGACCTGGACATGGTCATCGTCCTACCTACCCTTGGGTCCAGAAATTCCTAATAGGAGAGGGGGTGTGGAGGGGAGGGTGGCCTTCCCACATGGGGAAGGATCATGCAGATTCCAGGTCAGTTGGCTGTCCCCGGACAATGGCATGCTTGGTTTAATGGGCTGGCATCCTTCTTGTATTCTGGGGGCAACAGACTTGGCAACAGGATTAAAAGATATTATTCAATCCATAACCACTAGATAACAGAAGGCAGGGATTAATTTTTCAATATCCCACATTAGAAAAGAAAAGGACTTCTTTGGAGGAAGGTGTGCCAGGCACATCTCATTTGTCCAAAACCCTTTTGCCCATTATACTTAGTTTGGGCTAAGGGAAATATTTTAGGTTTCCCCCCTCTCAGACCTCTGGGCCCTTTCTGTCCAAGCCATTAGGGTTAAAAAAAGAAACCGGTTTTGTAAAGTGAAGCTCACAGACCACCCCATACTTCATCAACCCAGCCACTTAGTTCAGCCAAACCATTGAGTCTCAGGAGGAAGCGATGCAGACAGGATTAAGTGAGGCCTATACGTACAGACAATCACTCAGGTAATGAGATCGTAGGCTTATGCCCTTTGAAAACAGAAAACACATGTTAATTTCTGTAACATAACCCACAAACAAGTCTCTAAATCTGTAAGATTGTCTTATTGGAAAGACGTCTAGTTGACATTCTTGTTGCCTGTAAATTAAACATCTTTGATGATACCACAGACATAGTTTAACTTTCAAATAAAAACATATTTTAAATGAAAAGAAACTTTAAAGATGGTTAGCTGCACTACTTTATAGTCTACCACTGGGCATTGTGATTTTCTTTGAATAACGATTTTTCTCCCTAAGATTACTCTCCTTGTCATTAAAGGGACTGAATTAAGTCCATTTTTAATTTATCCTGTTCATTTGCATAAACACAACAAGAGCAGAAAATAATCACATGATCTTTAGTTCTGCTTTGCTGGAACTTACGCAAGGAACATTTAGGGTGACCTTCAGTCTGCCCTTCAGGGCACAGAAGCTGAGCCACATACCTGGCATTCAGCCTTGCCTATACACACCTGTTTTTTCCAAGTCCTTCTGGTTTTCAATTGTGCCTTAAGGTCCCTTATAGCCATCTTTCTGGAAAGTAATCTTCATTTTTTCCCTGGAAAGATTTCTGTGGACCGCACATCCAACCAAGGTACCAGGCCTTTTATCTCGTGGGCTTTTATTACCTTCAAAAACCATTCCCAGTTCCTCAGGGCTTTTTGGTAACAACCAGAGCCCAAGCATGTCTCCTTTAGGCATGACATTCCAGTCAACGTCTTGGTAAAAAAAAAAAAAAAAAAAAAACCTCTATCAACAACTGGTCTTATTAGTTTTATGCAAAGAAACTTATGTCATTACTTACTTCTTTAGAATGCCAAACTCTGGAGGGATCAGATAGGGAGAAACATATACAGTGTGAAGGAAAAATCCTTGTCGTTCTAATATTCACTGAACTGTCATTTCTACTCTTCATATTTTCATTTTTCCCCCACTAAAAAAATTTTTTTGTTTGTTTTTCCATTACAGTTGTCCCACTTTTTTCCCCCTCTTGCTTCCCTGCACCCTGTCCCTCCCTTCTCCCACATTCAGTCCCCACCCAGTTGCCCATGTCCGTTGGTCATTTATACATGTTCTTCGACTAGACCTTTCCCCTTCTTAACCCCTTCTCTCCCTCCCACCTCCCCCCTTGTTACTGTAGTCTACTTCTTGTTTACATACTTCTGGTTCAATTTTCCTCATTTGTTTGTGTTGTTCATTAGTTTCCTGTAATAGGTGACAGCATAAGGTATTTTTCTTTCGTTGCCTGGGTTATTTTGCTAAGCATAATTCTCTCTAGTTCCATCCATGTTATTGCAAATGGTAGAAGTTCCTTCTTTCTTTCTGCTACACAGTCCATTCAGCTACCCTCTGTCTTTTGATTGGAGCATTTAATCCATTTACATTTAAGGTTATTACCAAAAACTACTTATTCATTGTCATTTTCCTCCTTTGTACTTGTGTTCCTCTCTGTTTCTCTGTTTCTTCATCTTAAAGCAGACCCTTTAGCATCTCTTGCAATGCTGGTTTGGTGGAGATGTGTTCTTTTAGCCTTCTTTTGTCTTGGAAACTCCTTATTTCACCTTCCATTTTGAATGAGAGCCTTGCTGGCCAGGGTATTCTCAGTTGTAGGCCTTTGTTTTTCATTGCTTGGAATATTTTCTGCCATTCCCTTCTGGCTTCTAGTGTTTCTGCTGAGAAATCTGATGATAGCCTTATTGGAGCTCCCTTGTATGTTATTATTTGTTTCTCTCTTGCTGCTTTTAGGATTCTCTCTTTGTCTTTGAATGTTGCCATTTTAATTATGATGTGTCTTGAAGTGGGCCTGTTGGGGTTCATCTTCATTGGGACCCTCTGTGCTTCCTGGACTTGCGTGACTCTTTCTCTCCTCATGTTAGGGAAGTTTTCTGTCATTAGTTTTTCAAAGAAGTTTTCTATTCCTTGCTCTTCTTCTTCTCCTTCTGCAATTCCTATTATACGGATATTATTACGTGTCATGTTGTCCTGCAGCTGTTTTAGAACCTCTTCAGTCTTGTTCAGTCTTTTTTCATTTTGTCGCACTGTTTGGGAGTTTTTGTGTACGTTGTCCTCCAGCTCGCTGATCCTATCTTCTGCTTCCTCTAGCCTGCTTTTAATTCCTTCTACTGTGTTCTTCAATTCAGAGATCGCATTCTTCATTTCCTCCTTGCTCTTATTGATAGCTTCTATGTCCTTTTTTATGCTGGTGTAATTCTCAGTAAGTTCCTTGTAGTTTCCCTGAAGTTCTTTGTAGTTTCCGCTGAGCTCATCGAGCTTCTCCATAATTCATGTTTTGAATTCCATATCTGATAGTTTGATCCCCTCTATTTCATTTAGCATTCTTTCTGGGGATTCTACCTTTTCTTTTGATGTGGGGTTGTTTCCCTGTCTCCCCATTTTTGTGACTCCTATTGTTTGTTGGTGCTTCTTAAAATGACCTGCACTTCCTGGATCTGCCCCTGGTGGCATCAGATCATGTACCAGTCTGGCCCTAGGCAGCCTGTTGGAGACTTCCAGGGATCTACTGTCTTTGTCTTCTTTAGTTGTTAATCTATTCAATCTGTGATGAGCTGTCAGGCTTAAGGACCATGGGTGTGGCAGCTTAATTCCTGTAGGCAGGGCTTTTTCTTCCCCTCAGGCTGACGCCACTTGGAGGGGAATGGTCTGCCTGCAGTACTGGGGATGAGTCAGCACTGGGACCCGGTCGGCTGCTAGCTGCTCCCCCAGTTCTCCCCTCAAAGCCACCATGCCAAACTCTCCCCAAGTGTCTCCAGTCTTCTCTGCTTTCCCTCTGCTTGAGCCTAGGGTAAGTGGGGACCAAAATATTTTTGTATGTGATTTACTTAAGAGCTCTTTTTCTCCCGCTGTTTCTCTCCAGCTAGCAAGAAATCCTGTGGCTTTTCACTTTTCACAGCTGGATACTATTTTACTTACCACTCTGTTGCTGTAGGCTGGGAAGCCCAGCCAGGAGTTTAGACCCTGACCTTCTCAGGGGGAACTCCCAGCTGCTGAGCTGTTTCTCAGTCCCTTCAGCTGCCACCCCTGTGAGCCCAGCCAGCCCTTCCGCGTCTCCGCACTCCCTACCGGTCACGTTGTGATGTGGCAGCCTTTTCTGTCTCTTTGTGGTTATAAGACTTCTCTCTAGCTAGTGTTCAGTTGATTATTCCAGATGATTTCTCCAAAATTAAGTTGTAAATCCAGACTGGTCCTGGGAGGAGCTTAGTGTAGCTTCCACTTACTCCTCCACTATCTTTGATCTCCTATCTCGTGTCTTTTTGATGATAGCTATTATAACAGGCATAAGATAATATTTCATTGTGGTTTTGATTTGCTTTCTCCTGATATTTAGGTATGTGGAGCATCTTTTCAACTCTCTGTTGATCATTTGTAAGTACTTTGGAAAAATGTCTATTTAGTTCCTATGCCCATTTAAAAATAATTATGTGGGGGGAGGGAGGAGAGAGAGAAGAGGGATAAGTAAGGAAGGGTCTAGTCAAGGAACATGTATAAATGACTCATGGACATGCAGAATGGGGGGGATATGATTGCAGAAGAAGGGGTGGGTTGGGTGGGGGTTGAGCAATGGAGGAAAAATGGGACAACTGTAACTGAAAAACCAAAAAATAAAAGGAAAAAAAATAAAAATAATTGTGTGCTTTTTATTGAGTTGTTTCAGTTCTTTACATATATTGGATATTAATCATTTATAAGACATATGATATATGTTTATATATCATTATTATCAAATATTTTTTTCCATTCCATAGGTTACCTTATTGTTTTGTTGATGATTTTCTTTGTTGTGCACAAAGCTTTTTAATTTTCTGTATTCCTACTTGCTTACTTTTTTTTTTTTTTCCATAGCTTTTGGTGCTAAATTAAAAAAAAAAAAAAATCATTGCCAAGACCAATATCTAATAGCTTACCCTCTAAGTTTTCATCTAGAAATGTTATGGTTTCAAATCTTATATTCAACTTTTTAAACCATTTTGAGTTTATATTTGTATATGCATAAGATAAGGTTCCAATTTCACTCTTTTGCATGTGACTGTCCAGTTTTTCAACACCATTTATTTATTGAGAGACTATCCTTTCCTCAGTGTATACTTTGGCTCCTTCATCATAACTAATTGGCCATATGTGTGTGGGTTTATTTCTGGGTTATATATTTTGTTCCATTGACTTATATGTCTGTTTTTTATGCCAAAACAAACTTTTGATTGCAATAGCCTTATAAAATAGTTGAAAATCAGGGAGCATAATGACTCCAGCTTTGTTTGTTCTCAAGATTGTTTTGGATATTCAGGGACTTTTGTGCTTTCATACAAGTTTTAGGACCATTTGTTCTATTTCTGTAAAAACATGCCACTGAAATTTTGAATAGAAATTGTATTGAATTTGTAGATTGCTTTCAGATGTATGGCATTTGAACTATATTTATTATTACAATCTGTGAGCACCAAAATATTTTAAATTAATTTTTAATTGTCTCTTCTTGAATTTATTTTATCAGTGGTATATTGTGTTCAATGTACAGTTCTTTTTCTTCCTTAAATTTATTTCTAGATATTTTATTCTTTGTGATTGCAATTGTAAATTAGATTGTTTCCTTAATGTCTCTTTCTGATAGTTTGTTGTTAGTGTATAGAAACAAACCTTATTTTTGTAATTAATTTTATATCCTGCATTTCTACTTAATTCATTGATTAGCTCTAACAGTTTTCAATGAAATATTGAAGGTTTTCTTTATATAGTATCATGCCATCTGCAAATAGAGCCTATTCTTTTTCTTCCTTTTTCTTTTGAATATTTTTGCTTCTTTTTCTTGCTTAATTACACTGGCTAGGATGTCTAATAATATTGTTTTGAGTGAAAACGGCAAGAGTGGGGATCCTTGTTTATAATCTTAGAGAAAAACTTTTGAACTTTTTGCCATTGAGTATGTTAGCTGTAGGCTTCTCATTATGGCACTTATTTTGCTGAGGTACGTTGAGTTTTTACATATTATATTACATGTTGAATTTTTTCAAATGTTTTTCTTGTATTTATTGAAATAATCATATAATTTTAGTTTTTTTATTTTGTTACTGTGATGTGTTACATTGGTTGATCTGAACATATTGAACCACCCTTGCATTCCTAGAATAAATTACACTTGATTATAATGAATATATTGTGGAATGTGGTTTGCTAAGAATTTTTGCATCTATGTTTGTTAGGAATATTGGTCTATAATTTGTTTCTCTTACAGTGTTCTTGTCAGGTTTTGGCGTGAGGTTAAGTCTGACCATGTAAATAACTTTGGAAATGTTTTCTCCTCTTTCATATTTTGTAATATTTTAGAAGGATTAATATTAACTTTTTTTAATGTTTGATAGACTTCACCAGTGAAGCTCTCTGGTCCTGGGCTCTCTTTTTTTGGGAGGCTTTTAATTACCGTTTCAATTTTCTTACTAGAAATCAGTCTGTTCAGATTTTTATTTCTTCACAATTTAATCTTGATAGGTTGTAAGTTTACTTAAGTAAAAATTTGGATCAATTAAAGAAAATTTTTATGTAACTAATAATATGAGTTATTCAAAAGTAAGGCAAAAATAATCTCAAAAGATATGTAAAATTTTATAGAAAACTTTATTCTTCAAAACTTTCACTTCTTCCAGGAAAGCTTTACAAATGATTATAATAGGAAATTACTTTTCTTTTCTATAAATTATTAAACTCACTTATAGTTCTCATTTGTTTAATAAATCCTGTTTCTATGATGCCTTTTGACAGTCTTCCTTTGATATTTTCTTTATTTACTCAATAAATATTTATTGAATAACTACTACATATTAGACACTGTGTTGGGATTGAATACACAGTGGTGAACATAGGGTTCACATTGTTAAAAACCTAAATTTTGGAAGATTAAGTTTGTGATATACAGCATAATTAAGGGGAACTAAATCTAATAAAGAAAAATATTAAAATGGCACAGTGTACTCAATTGTTACAACTCTCTTCACCATAATCTTGATTCTTGTAGCCATGCAACAGTAAGTCATACTCTCCTCATAAAACACATCATTGCACAAATAAAAACCTCAAGGAT
This sequence comes from Furipterus horrens, assembly GCF_987537825.1. Lineage (NCBI taxonomy): Eukaryota > Metazoa > Chordata > Mammalia > Chiroptera > Furipteridae > Furipterus > Furipterus horrens. The sequence goes on from NW_028327171.1 coordinate 58,540,263, forward strand.
ATGAATTCTAGGTAAAAATACAGTCAATAAGCTTAAGATAGAGTAAGTAAACTAGTAAACTATGTATTTTTATATAAATAAGTATAACAAAAATTAAGAATATGAGTAGAGGAAATGGGGCAGGTTGTATTTGATCAAACATTTGGTTTCCATTTTTATCATTTAAATTATGTCTATTTATCCTTTTTAAAAATGTATTTAGCAATGCAAATGAGCCTGGGAATCTATTTCAGCACTTACCTAAGGAAACCTGCTAGGTATCTTTTCTAAAGGAAACATCCTAGACATCTTAAGTACTTGCAAAGTCACTGATCCTTGAAGCGCTACCTAATGTATGACTTATTACCACAAAAGAGTAATTACTTTTTACCTCCAATCCACTAATATTCAGGAGTAAAAGACATCCTTCATAAACTCTAACTACAGGCATGTAAACCCTAGGAGACCTTGTCTAAGACCACCACCTCCCACATGATATGGGAGAGTGGTTGCCTGTTTTTCAATACATCAACACATTATTCCCTTTAGATATTGATAAATGTTAGATTAATGGTACCATGATATTTTTGCAGCATATATTTTTAAACGTTTAAGTAATACTAATTTTCTTTCTCACTCTCTCATTTTTCATACCTATCTTTTAAATCCCTTTTCTCCTTTCTCTTTTCTTTGGTCTCCAAGCCAGAAAGATGTTTTTTTTCCCTGCATTTAATCAACACAAAAGTCTCAAGGTGGAAGATGGCAGCTGAGTAAGTGGAAGTTGATTCCACTTGCTCTTTTCCCTGACTCGGATTGTTGCCTGATCTTCTGACAATTAACCACACCAAACAACAAAATATTAGCTAATGTAAAGTTTTGAATCCAAGGGATACAGAAGATGCTTCATCCCATCCAGTAAGATGTTATAAGTTGAAAAGGAAATACTCTGTGCATGATGCCTGCAGCAGAGGAGAGACAAGACAGAAATTGCAGTTTTGGTGCTGCTCCCTCACATCTCAGAGCAGTGATCCCCCACAAGGAATCCCTAACACTAACCTGGAGAGACTTAGGAGGATATACAGAGTCTGGAGGACTAAGGCTACACACACACAGTGAGCAGCATATCCATAACAGTAGTGCCAACCTGGAGAATTCCAAATAGGGACTCAATCTCCTAAAATAATAGGTTGCCACACCTAGGTCTGTCAGAGACACCAGCAGGCTGCAACCAGCCTGACTGTGAGAGACATTTTGCTTTTTAGGGAGGGGTATGTGCAGAGAACCAGACAGTGATTCAGTGCTGTGGTATGAGTAACACACAGCTGCTCTTCTAGTAAAGAGATATATTGAAAGTACAATTTGTTTCCACTGAATCTATCTGGGCAGGGAGTTAAGAGAGTGTGCAACAAGGGGTTTGCTGGGGCTCACCCAGCTTAGCTAGAAAGCCGGGGGCTCTGTCAAACACAAGAGTTCTGCACTGCCTCTCCTGCAAAGGCAATGGGCTGGAAGTTAGGCAACAGTTGAGCACCAGAGATTTTTTGCAGCGAAGCAGATCCCACACCCTGCAGAGTAAAAATGTCTAGGAGGAAAAAGGCATGTCCATCTCCCTCCTGCAGAAAATCTGCCCATGCCCCTGCTGGGTACATATCAGAAGGGAAAGAAAAGGAGACACCAATGGGGGCTTTCTGACTTTTCTCAGCCACACAAGAAACACTGGTTTTTTGGGTCCTCTTCCACTGAAACCAGCTGGGCAGAGAGTGCAGAAATTGGTGTAGCAAGGGGAATTTAGGGCCCTGCTCAGCCTCAGCTTTTATACAAAGTTGTCATCAGTGCTAGGCAAGGAAGAGCCAACACTTTTACACAGATTGACCACTCACATGAAATGGACAGCTAACTCATCAGAAAATACATTATTGGAAATAAGCTAGTTCAGACAAAAACGTGTGGCACAGGGGTGAGGGAACACACCCACGATCTTCCCTTAAGTCTGAACAGTGTCCCCAAAAGGAGACCCCTGGCCCTATCCTCCCAACTGCACCAGAAGCTTTCTCAGAAACAGACAGGTGAGTGGCGAGGCCAACACTAATATCAGGACTGCAGATAGAGGCAGGTAGAGGTGGTACCTATGGTGCTTTTGGACGTTGAATGACCCACATGTTGGCTTTGTCCTGATGAAAAGCCATCAGGGCAGAGCATTGAAGACTGTCTCAGATGCAGCCAACCCTGAAGGAGACAGCCACAGACTGGAGCTAGCTGGGGGCAGCATCTGACATTGCCAGAGTTGGATTCAGAAGGAAAGACCTGCAGGCAAGCACTGGACTCTGCTGAGAAGAATTCCACCTCATTCTTTTTCCTTGCTTACATAGTTTTTTCTTCTGCATAGCTTTTTAAAATATTTTCCTTTTTCCTCAATTTTGTTCCTTTTAGTTCACTATCTTTTTAAAAAATTTCAAATCATATATTTTACTCTTCCCTTTTCTTACTCCATTTTGCCTTCTTTCTTTTTTTCTTATGTTCTTTTCATTTTAAAAATTATTTTTTCTTTCTTCTTCTCATTCTCATTCTTTATTCTTATTATTTCTCCTCCCTCTATCCTCTCAAAATAATTTTTCTTTCCTTTAGTCATATTCTTTTCTCTTTCTTACAATAATCATCTTCTTTTTTCTTTATTAATCTTCCCTCATTTTTCATTGATATTGCTGTTGTAGTTAATTATTCTTCCATTTTATTTCTATTTGTTCAATATTTTTAATGTCAAATCTCATACTTTACTCATCTCTTTTTGTGTTCCATTTGTCTTCTTCCTTCCATTTCTCATTTACATTTTAGATTTTATTTTTTCTTTTTCTTCACCTTTCTTCTTTCTACTTCCTACCCTTATAGTTTCTCATTTCTCTGCCCTCTCCAAATAATTTTCTTTCCTTTAGTTATCTCATATTCTTTTTTACCCTTCTTAAAATATTCTATTTACTTTCCACCTGTATTATTTCTGCTCATTTGTTGTTGATATTGCTGCTGTTGCAGGGGTGGGGAGGAGCTGCTGATGTGGGTTTTGTTTTCTGTCTTGTTTTGTTTTGTCCTTGTCAGCACCTGTACCACCGCATAGGAGATCAGAGGACTTCACCACTGAGTTTCACAGACTCCTATCACAAAAGGCCACTCCATGAAGACCAGGAGTCAAAGCAGATCAATCTAATATATCGAAATGAACAAAAAGTCTCCTAAAATAGGGAGACAATTAAGCAACCCCTAATCAAAAGGAAATGTGGAATCCCCAGAAAAAAAGATAAAAGTGAGACAAGCAATTTATCAGACATAGAGTTCAAAGTAATGGTTATAAGGATACTTAAGGGACTTAATGAGAACTCCTAGGAACTTAGTGGGAATTACAGCAGCATGAAAAAGGCCTTAGAAACTATGGATAAGAGTCAGATGGAAATGAAGAACACAGTACCAGAAATGAAGATTACACTAGAAGGAATTAAAAGCAGGGAAGAAGAAGAGGAAGATTGAATCAGCAAGTTGGAAGACAAGATAGAAAAAAAGCACCCAGTCATAGCAACAAAGGAAAAAGATTTTAAAAATGAAGACAGTTTAAGGATGTTTGGGAGAACATGAAATGTAACAATACTTGCATCATAAAGATACTAAAAGGAAAAAAAAAAGAGCAAGGAATAGAAAAACTGTTTGAAACAATAATGAGAAAAAACTTCCATAACTCGGTGAGGGAAAAAGTAATGAAGGTTCAGGAAGCACAGTGTCTCAATCAAGAAAATCCAAAAGAGGCCAACTCCAAGGCACATCACAATTAAAATGGCAAAATTAAAAGACAAATAGAAAATGTTAAAAGCATTAGGAAGAAACAGATAGTAAAATACAAGGGTGCTCCCATGAGGCTATTGGTTAATTTCTCAACAGAAACACTACAAGCCAAAATGGACTAGCATGAAGTATTCCAAGTAACGAAAAGCAAGGACATACAACCAGAAATACTCTATTCAGTAAGACTCTCATTTAAAATAGGAGTTGAAATAAAGAGCTTCCCAGATTAAAAAAAAAAAAAAAAAAAAAAAAGTTAAAAGAGTAGAGCTGCACCAAACCAGCATTTTAAGAGATACTAAAGAGTCCTGGCTGGTGTGGCTCAGTGGATTGAGTGCCAGCCTGCAAACCAAAGTGTCATCAGTTCAATCACCAGTCAGGACACATGCTTGGGTTGCAGGCCAGGTCCTCAAATGGTGTGTGCAAGAGGCAACCACACATTGATCTTTATCTTCCACTCCTTCTCTCTCCCTTCCCCTCTCTCTAAAAACAAACAAACAAACAAATAAATAAATAAAATCTCAAAAGAGAGAGGTGTTAAAGGGACTGCTATAAGTAGGAGAGGAAAGAGGGAGAAGAACACAGGTACAAATGACAATAAACAAACTCCTATCAACAATAACCTTAAATGTAAATGGATTAACTGCCCCAACCAAAAGACATGGGGCAGCTGAGTGGATGATAAAACATGACCAGCATATATGCTGTCTGCAAGAGATCCCACTCAAAAAAGATCTACACAGACTGAAAATGAGGGTATGGAAAGAAATAGTCCATTTAAATGGACACAAAATGAAGTTGGATAGCAATTTTTATTATATCAGGCAAACAGACTTCAAGAAAAGGCCATAACAAGAGACAGAGAAGGTCACTAATTAATACTTAACAGAGTAGTCCAACAAGAGGATATAACCCTTGTAAATATATATGCACCCAATATAGGAGCTCCTTAATATATAAAGAAAATTCTGAAGAGTTTTAAAAAAAAGGTTGACAGCAATACAGTCATTGCAGAGGATTTTAGCAGTCCACTGTCAACAATGGATAGATCTTTCACACAAAAAAATCAACATAGATATTGTGACCTAATTGATATTTACAGAACATTTTCCCAACAAAATGAAATGTACATTATTTTTAAAATCACTTGGATCATTTTCAAAGATAGACCACATGGTAGGACACAAAACAAGCCTCAAAATATTCAAGAAAATTAAAATCATATGAACATCTTGAATCAAAAGGCTTGAAACTAGAAACCAACCTCAAGGAAAAATATTTTAAAACATTTAAATACATGGAGACTGATTAACATGTTATTAAATAATAAATTGGTTAACAATGAAATCAAGGAAGAAATTAAAAAGTACTTGGAAACAAATGAAAACAAACACAAAATAACCCAAAACCTATGGAACACTTTGAAGGTAATCCTAAGAGGGAAGTTCATAACAATACAGACCTATCTGAAGAAGATAGAAAAATATCAAATAAAAAACCTACTACATCTAAAAGAACTAGAGGAAAGACAACAACAAAGCTCAGAGACAATAGAGGTAGGAAAATAATCAAGATCAGAGCAGAATTAAATGGCAGAGACAAAAAAAAATGAATTTGAGAGCTGGTTTTTTGAAAAGATAAAATTGACAAGCCTTTAACCAGACTCATCAAGAAAAAAAGAGAAAGGACCCAAATAAATAAAATCAGAAATGAAAAAGGAGAAGTAACAACTGGTACCACAAAAATACAGTGAATTTTAAAAATTACTATGAATAACTATATGCCAAAAATTAGACAACCTGCGCAAAAAGGATAAATTTCTAGAAAATTTCAAACTTCCAAAACTGAATCAAGAAGAAGCAGAAAACCTTAATAGACTGATACAAAAAAAAAAAAAAAAACAACGAAGCAGTAATCAACCTCCCACCACACACACACACACACACACAAACACAAAAAACTCTTGGACTAGATTGATTTACAGACTAGTTTTACCAAACATTCAAAGAATAATTAACACCTATCCTTCTAAACTTATTTCAAAACATTTGTGAAGAGGAAATACTCCCAACCTCTTTTTATGTGGTCAGTATTATGCTAATTTTAAAACCAGGTAAAGATACAACAAAGAAAGAAAATTACAGGCCTATATCTCTGATGAATATAAATGCTAAAATCCTCAACAAAATATTGGCAAAACAGATCCAGCAATACATTTAAAATATCATGCACCATGATCACGTGGGATTTATTCCAGGGATACCAGGATGGTACATTTGCAAATCGATAAACATAACACATCACATAAACAAAGAGATAAAAATAGATGATTACATCAATAGATGCTTAAAAAGCATTTTATAAAATCCAGCACCCATTTATGATAAAAATGCTCAGCATAACAGAAATAGAGGGAACATAACTCAACATAATAAAGGCCATATATGAGAAAACTACTGCCAACATCATACTCAATAAGCAAAAGGCTAAAAGCATTTCCCTTAAGGTAAGAAACAAGACAGGGGTGTCCACTTTTACTACTCTTATTTAACATTGTACTGGAAGCTACAACCACAGAGATCAGACAAGAAAAAGAAATAGAAGGCATCCAAATTGGAAAGGTGGAAGTAAAACTCATTATTTGTAGATGACATGATAGTGTATATAGAAAAGTCTATAGACCCCAACAAGAAAATACTCATCCTAATAAGTGAATTTGGCAAAATAGCAGATAAAAAGTCAATGTTCAGAAATTAAAGGCATTTTTGTACCCCAAGAATGAACTAACAGGAAGTGAAACTAAGAAAAAAAATCTAGTTTACCATAGCATTAAAGCAATTAAGTACCTAGGAATAAATTTAGGCAAGGAGGTAAAACATGTGTACTCAGAAAACTATAGAACACTGATAAGAAATTGAGGAAGATACAAATAAATGGAAGCTTATACCATGTTTATAACTTGGAAGAATTGATATTATTAAAATGTCCATACTACTCAAAGCAGTCTCTTGATTCAACTCAATTCTTATTAAAATACCAATGGCATGTGTCACAGATCTAGAACAAATACTTCAAAAGTTCATATGAAACAAAAAAAGATCCTGAATAGCCTCAGAAATCTTGAGAAAGAAGAACAAATTTGGAGGGATCAAAACATGTGATATCAAACTAGATTACAAGACCACTGTAATCAAAAGAGTCTGGTACTGTCATAAGAACAGACACATAGATCAATGGAACACAAAAGAGAGCCCAGAAATAAACCCAGGTCTCTATGATCAATTAATATTTGACTAAGGGGGCATGAGCATACAATGGTGTAAAAAATTGTCTCTTCAATAAATGGTGTTGGGAGAACTAAACTGGTACATACCAAACAAACAAACAAACTACACCATCAACTCACACCATACACCAAAATAAACTGAAAATGAATAAAAGACTTAAATATAAAGTGTGATACCATAAAAATCATAGCAGAACATATAGGCAGTAAAATTTCAGATATCTCACATAGCAATATTTTTGCTGATATTCTTCCTAGGGCAAGGGAAATAAAAGAGAAAATAAATGGGACTACATCAAATCAAAAAGCTTCTGCACAACTAAAGAAAACATCATGAAAATAAAAAGGGAACCTACTTTATGAAAGAACATATTTGCCAATGATATATCAAACAAGGGTTTAATCTCCAAAATACAAGGTCTGTCTAGTAAAAGTACAGCCAATGTTAAGTTAATAATGGTTTGTGCAATATCAATATAACCTGACAACCAAGGAGAGTGGACTGGAATGTGCACGCATGAACAATAACAACTTCACTGTACCATTCAGTTGGATGGTAGTTGCCACTGAGTGAGCATGTGTACTGTGTGGCTGTTTCACTCAAAGTGACTGAGTAAGTAGAACAATGAATCTGCATCAAATTTTGTGTTAAGCTTGAACATTCCTCCACAAAACCTATTCAGATAATTCAGAAGGCCACAGTCATGGGCAACTGGTGACTGGCAGCTTCATCATGAGAACATGCCTGCTCATGCATCACATTTTATGCAGACTCTTTTGACAAAATATAAAATCACCCAGGTGACTCAGCCCCACTACAGCCCTATTTGGCATCCAGCAACTTCTGGCTTTTCCCAAAACTAAAATCACCTTTGAAGACTGTCTATGAGATTCAGGAAAATATGACCATGAAGCTAATGGCAATTGAGAGAACTGTGTGAGGTCCCAAGGTGTCTACTTTGAAGGGTACTGAGGCACAATTGTCCTATATACAATGTTTCTTATATCTTCTTCAATAAATGTCTCTATTTTTCATATTACATGGCTGGATACCTTCTGAATAGATCTTGTATATAAAGGACTTATATGACGTATTACCAGGAAGACAAACAATCTAATTAAAAAATGGACAAAAGACTTCAATAGACACTTCTCCAAGGAAACACACAGATGGCCCATAGACATATGAAAAAAATGCTCAACATCACTAGCCACCAGAGAGATGCAAATTCAAACCACTTTACACCTGCCAAAATGGCTACCAATAAATCAACAAACAACAAATGCTGGGGAGGATGTGAAGAAAAAGGAATCCTAGTTCACTGTTGGTGGGAATGCAGACCGGTACAGTCACTGTGAGAAATAGTATGGAATTTCCTTAAAAAATTAAAAGTGAGGCTACCTTTTGATGCAGTGATTCCACTGCTGGGATTATACCATAAGAATCCTGAATCCCAATTCAAAAGAACTTATGCACCCCTGTGTTCATAGCAGTGCTATTTACAATAGCCAAGGTTTAGAAGCAGCCTAAATGCCCATTCATAGATAAGTGTATTATAAAACTGTCATACATTACAAAATGTGATACTACACAGCAGAAAAAAGGAATTTCAACTTTTTGCAAAAGCATGGATGGCACTGGAGATTATCATGTTAAGTGAAATAAGCTAGTCAGTGCAAGACGAATACCATATGATCTCATTTAGGAATCCAATGAACAAATAAAATAATGAGCAAAATAGAACCAGAATCATGGACTCATGAATAGACTGCCAGAGGTAAGATGGGGGAGGGAGTGTGGACTTTTTGAAAGAAGGTGAAGTGATTGGTCAAAGAACATATATGAAGATCCCATGAACATGGAAAACAGCATGGGGATTGACTATGGAATTAGAGGGCAGTCTGGGTGGATGGGAGCAAAGGGAAATGTAATTGGATCTGTAAAACATAAAAATAAAAAGTATTAAACAAACATTAAAATTAGAAAAAAAGACAGAAGTCTCAGTGATATAAAATAATCTTACTATGGCATTGACTCCTTTCCATGGTCTGTTGATTGACAGTTTTGTGCTCTTCCGTGGCTATTTGAGTATTCATGTGGAAAATTATTACAAATAATACATGTTTAATTGAGGGACTACCAGAATTCCGAGGTCTCTCAGGTTAGTTGAAGAAAACCTAAGCCCATTCTGAAAACCAACCAGCAGTCAATACTAACAAAACATGTAAGTCTTCCATGGAAATGTTTTGTATAACTATCATGAATACAAAGTAGTCTAAAAGATTTGAATTTTAATGCAATCACTGTTTATAAATGTATACTTTAAATGATGCATTAATAAAAACAATTTCTTCTAAAAAGAAGACCATTTAAACTCAACTCTTAATAGAATAAAAAATAGAACTATAGTTCAGTTTTACAAATCTAATTTTTAGGATATTAAATGGAATAGATTTCTATGGATACCATAACACAGAACAAGTTTATGGCAAATTGTTCAAATGCAATAAAATCTATTGGATATTTCTATGATCAATATGGATACTATATCACCTAAAAGTGCCATGATCATTCTTTTTATTTTCATTATTTCTGAAAGCTAAATGAAAACATTTTGTGTGGTAAGAGATGGATTTCTACCACATCAGGCTAAAACCTTAAGAAATCTGGGAGCATAATTACATACTATAATTTTACCCACACATAAGTTACAAATGATTAAATTATCTTCATGAATATGAGATTATGCATGCAAAATAAACAAATTTAAATGTGTATACAATTACCTGTAATCTGGAAATGAAGTACATGGCATTCATGAACTGTAATTATTTGCTCTCACATGTGGAGATTTTTTTGTGGGATAACTTTGATGACTATTAGAGAAACAGTTCACAAACTGCTCCTGCTCAAACTTGTCAGATTTTATGGCAACATAGGAAAAGGTCTCTTTCTGTTCTTCTTAAAAAGAATTTAGGGTTTTAAAATCCTCATTTTTTTTTTTACCATAACTTTCAAAGACTTGATTTTTTGTTCAATTAAAAGAATTTTTACTCAATTATAAAAATTACATCAATCTAGATGGTATCATGCATTTTAATAACTCTGTCATTCTTTCTCTCTTCAATAATAATGACTTCCAGCCAACTAGTAATACGTTTATTTGAACACTTATTCTAACTTTTTGACTATTTTCAGTTTCTCTGGTGATAATATTTGAATTATAATTGTTGTACTCAAGTATTTATTTTATTTTCTTAAACTGTTAAGTTTTCATGAGCAGCTCATAGAACCTTTTGTTTCATGGATTGTAAATTAACAATCTACCACGTCAGCAAATTTCTAATTGTAATGCACCATATAATGTTATAATCCATTACACAGATGTTTTTTGTTATTGTAAGATGGTAGACAGGGACATTGAAATATACGCTTGCATTAGAGACAGAGTTTGGACTTAATCATGAGCGTTAATGTAATAGATTTTTAACTCTAGAAACCCAAATCTATTCAGCTGTTTGCCCTTCAAGTAAGCTGTTACATTTGAATTCTTCAGAATAATAATCCAGTGAATTTCTCTGAAATAAATAAATAAATAAATAAATAAAATGTCTTTGATTCATACTTCACTGTGTATATTTTCATAGATATTTAACAATTGGTATCAAGCATGCTGTCTATATAGAAAGTCCTTAAATTACATTCTCTGAGTTTATAATAAAACAATTTTATCCTCCCTGTCAATGTAATAAAACTAGGATTCAAGTTGTTTTTTTTTTTTCTTCAGTATATGGCTGTGGTCATCTTTTTGAGGAATCAATGAACCCCAAGTACAGATGAAGGTATCCCCACTTAAAATGAATGATACATAATCTTGTCTCAGTGCTAATCTTTTGCTTAGAGAGTAAAGTTGCTAAGATCTGAGTTTCCTGCCAATAGAACCAAGTGTTGAATATTAGTAATCTTTTCTTTGCTAGCTAGTAAAAAACCAAGCTCACTTTAAGACCATGATACCCTGGCCATTAAATTTTAGTCAAAATTTAGAAATTTTAAACAAAAGAATACAAGCATGCCTCATTTTATTGTATTTTGCTTTCCTGTCCTTTGTAGATACTGCATTTTTATTTTGTTTGTTTGTTTTTTGTTTTTACAATTGGTGTTTGTGACACTGCTTCATCACCATAAATGATGGAAGTCATTTTGATAACAAGTCTATCAACATCATATTTCCAACAGCATTTGCTTACTTTGTGTCTCTGTGTCATATTTTGGTATTTTTTCAATATTTAAAACTTCTTTGTAATTAATTTGCTATGATGATCTGTGATTAGTGATCTTTGATGCTACTATTTTAATTATTTAATATTATTATTGTAATTGTTTTGGTGCACCACAAAGCACACCCATATAAGACAATGGATTTAACTGATTACCTTTGTGTGTATTCTGATTGCTCCAACTGGCCACTTTCTCATCTCTCTCTCTCTCTCCCCTCTTCCTCAGGTGTTCCTATTCCCTGAGACATAATATTGAAAATAGACTAGTTAATAACCCTACAATGGCCTTTAAGTTTTGAAGTGAAAGGAAGAATCACATGTCTCTCACTTTAAATCAAAGGCTAAAAAAGATTAAGCTTAGTGAAAAGGCATGTTGAAAACCCTGATAATCTGAAAGGTAGTCCTCTTGTGTAAACAGTTAGCCTAGTTGTGAATGCAAAGGAAAAGTTCTTGAAGGAACTATCACTTCAGTTGAAACAGGAATGATAAGAAAGAGAAAAAGCTTTATTATTAACATGAAGAAAGTTATAGTGGTCTGGATAGTTCAAACCAGCCACAACATTTCCTTCATCCAAAGCCTAATCTAGAGCAAAGCCCCAACTCTCTTCAATTCTATAATTACTGAGAAGTGGAGAAGCTGCAGAAGAAAAGTTTGAAGATAGCAAAAGCTGGTTTGTGAAATTTAAGGAAAGAAGCTGTCTTCAATAACCTAAAAGTACAGGTGAAGAGGTAAGTGCTGCTCTAGAAGATACAATAAATTATCCAGAAGACCTAGCTAAGATGATGAATGAAAGTTATCCAGAAGCTGTAGCTAAGATAATTTATGAAGGTGGCTACTCTGAAAACAGATTTTTTAAGTATATTTTATTGATTATGTTGTTACAATCATCCCAATTTCCTTTCCCTTTGCTCTCCTCTTCCTAGTACCCCTCTTCCCTCCTGAAAACAGATTTTTAGTGTTGGTGAACGAACCATATATTGGAAGAAGATACTATCTAAGACTTTCATAGCTAGAAAGGAGATATCAATGCCTGGGTTCAAAGCATAGGCTAACTCTCTTGTTAGGGGGGCTATGGTGACTTTAAATTGAAGTTAATATGCATTTACTATTCTGTAAATCCAAAGGCCCTTAAGAATTATGCTAAATCCATTCTGCTTGTGCTGTATAAATGAAAACACAAAGCTTGGATGACTGCACATCTGTTTACAACATGGTTTATTGAATATTTTAAGCCCACTATTGACACCTTCTTCTCAGGAAAAGATTCATCTCAAAATGTTACTGTTCATTGACAACCTACCTATTCAGCCAAGAGCTATGCTGGAGATAACCAAGGAGGTTAATGTTGTTTTTTACTTTTTTATGCCTGCTAACACAATATCTATTCTGCAGTTCATAGATCAAGGAGTAATTATGACTTCCAATTCTTAATATTTAAGAAATACATTTTGCAAGGCTATAGCTGCCATAGATAGAGTCCTCTGATGGATCTGGGAAAAGTCAATTGAAAATCTTCTGGAAAGGATTCACCATTCTAGACGCCATTAAGAACATTCATGATTCACGGGAAGAGGTTAAAATATCAACAATTAATAGCCATTTGAAAGAAGTTGATTCCAACACTCTTAGATGACTTTGAGGCGTTTCACAACTTCAGTGGAGGAAATAATGGCAGATGTGGTGGAAATAGCAAGAGAATGAGAATTAGTAATGGAACCCAAAGATGTGACTGAATTACTACAATCTTATGATAAAATTTGAACAAATAAGAAGTTGTTTTTTATGGATGAGCAAAGAAATTGATTCCTTGAGATGAAATCTACTCCTGGTGATGATTGTTGAAATGACAACAAAAGATTTATAATATTACATAAACTCAGTTGATAAAGCAGTGGCAGGGTTTAAGAGATTGACTCCAGTTTTTAAAGAAGTTCTACAGTCAGTAAAATTCTATCAAACAGCATCACATGCTACATAGAAATTGTTCATGAAAGCAAAAGTCAATTGACATGCAAAATTCATCATTGTCTTATTTTAAGATATTGTCACATCCACCCCAACCTTCAGAAACCACCACCCTGAGTCAGCAGACATGAGCACTGAGGCAGGATCCTCCACCAACAAAAAGATTATAACTCACCAAAAGATCATATGATAGAATATTTTAGCAATTAAGTATTTTTCATTGTTTTTAGCAATAAGGTATTTTTAATTGTATGTACATTGCTTTTTTAAGACTTAGTTATTACACACTTAATAGACTACAGCATAGTGAAAACATAACTTTTCTATACACTGCAAAACCCCCCAAAAATTGTATGATGCTCCTTATTGTGATATTTGCTTTCTTGCAGTATTCTGGAACTGAACCGACAATATTTCTGAGGCATGCCTATAGAGAGAATGCTAAAAGGTCCAAAAAGAGTCCATGTCAAGTTTGTTTGTAATCTCTAACAATAATAAATTTGTAACATTGTTATGAGGTTATGAAGTACCAGCTACTATGTTGAGAACTTTTTAGGTATCATTTTATCAAATCTTCAACACAATGAGGTAGCAGGTATCATTTATTAAACGCTCAACTACAAGTTTTATTTTTTTAATATTTTATTTAATCCTCAAAACAAATGCATAATAATACTATGATTAATTCTACTGATAAGAAAATAGAGTAATTATGTAATTTACCTTTGTAGTAGTTTTTAACTGCCAAATAACAAGTTACTACAACTTAGTGACTTATAACACCCATTTATTAGCTCACAGTTCTGTAGTCAGAAGTCTGATCATCACATGACTGGATTCTCTGATGAAGGTCTTAGAAGACTAAGAATCAGGGTGTTGGATTGTATGCCTGTCTGTGAGTACCAGGGTAAAACCTGTTTCCAAGCTTATTCAGTTTCTTGGAGGAGTCTGATTTCTTTCTACAGTAGGATGAAGGTCCTGTTTATATACTGGCTCTCATCTGGGGACTGTTCTCAGCTCCTAGGGACTATTCATATCCCATGCCATTTGCCCCACACACTGAATTTTCAAAACCAACAGTTAAAAATCTCCTGTCAAATCCTTCTCACACTTTAAACTTCTTTCAACAGAGACTGTCCCTTTTAAGGCTCATCTAATTAGGTCAGGCCCACTGAGGATATTCTTTCTTTCTTAAAGTCAAGTGTGTCATATAGCATAACCTAATTACAGCAGTAATATCCCATTGTATTCATATTCTTGGGGGTTTTATAGACTGTGTATATAGTAGGCAGTGATCTTGAGAGACATTTTAGAATTCTGCCTACAACAGTCTCGTAGTCAGTGGGAATTCCACAGACATTTGAAATTAAAATCTCAAATTGTCAATGCTCCTAGCTTAGCCGTTTCTCAACTGGAGGTGGGGTAGACTAGTAACCTAAGAGTTCTCTAGAGTTTTCTCAAAGGATGCGTGAAAAAGTGACATTTACTTTTTTTATTGAGGGCTAATTGACATGTGACATTATTAGTTTTAGTTTACAATGTAGTGACCCGATATATGTCTATATTTTAAAATGATCAACAAATTACAGGGTGGGGTAAAAGCTGGCTTACAGTTATGAGTATGTGAAACACAAAGTTTATTCTTGTATTATTATTAATTATGTTATTATTTTTCATACGAACAACTATAAACCTACTTTTGCACACTCTGTCTAATTGACATGCTTCACCATGTACAGTTACAATTTTTTTATAAGAACATCTAATGTCTGTGCTCTTAGCAGCTTTCAAATATACAATACAATGTTATTAACTACAGTCACCATGCTGTACATCACATTCCTGTGACTTATTTATAGTCACCATGCTGTACATTACATTCCCGTGACTTATTTACTTTATAACAACTCTGTTGATTTTTCTACACCTCCATAATTATTTCCTTAATCAAAGTTATTAGTATTAGATAATACTAATATAAGTACCAATTGCTTTTTTTTCTGCTTTATTTGGCCCTTTCAATAAATAATGCTACCTCCAAAAATTTTCATAAATTAAGGAAGTTTGTATGGCCTAGTCTCTGCTTATTGTTTCAGGTTTATTTCTCACATTTGTCTCTTCCACTAATTTTCTAAGCATTAGTCATACAGAACTTTTTTCAGTTCTCTGAGCATGTATTATGTCAGCTTGACTCCAAGTCTTCTCATGTACAGTCCCCTCTTTCTAGAACACAATTCTCACTATTCATTCCCATTCAGTGAGTTAATCCTCATGTACATTTCAGATCTCTTCTTGGATATTAATTTTCTATAAAACTTTCCTGTAATTCACCTGTTATCTAAAGGTTATATGCCATGTACATCTATTATACCCCAGAATTTCCTTGCACAAATACATATGTTACCTGCCTCTCCTATAAATAATAAACATGAATATATCCATAACTTTGTCATTCTGTCCCCAGTGCCAGGAACAATAAATGCCATGTAAATATATATTGAAATATGAATGAATCAATATGTGCATTAAAATTTCCTTTGAAAACATTAAGAAAAAAGTGCCTTTATATTCTTCATCTTGGCTCGCTTTCTGGCCTTATCACTTCCACACAATCCCATATGGTCTATTAGCCATGCACTTATAGTTTTCCATGGGTCATATTCCTTGCCACCTCTGTGCCTTTTCATATTCCAGTTTCCCTCTCTAGAATGTCCCAAATACCTTCTTCTCCTAGATTACTCACTTGAGCCTTCAACTCTTTCAGAAAGTGATTTTTCCAAAAATTCACTGACATGTCATCATCTGGACTGCCAACTCCTGTGGGAGCATCTCTCTATCATACTACTTTTCACTGCTGCACCAGGAGGATTTTTCTCCTTAAACCTAGAGGAAATATTTTGGTGTATATATATATTTTTTTACCAAACATCTAGAAGATTAGCTAGTAAATACAAAGAATCAATTATTGCTTACTGAATGAAAAAGGAAAAGAACAATTTTAGTCACTCATATGCAGTTTCAATAGCATAATGAAAATAGGTAAATTTGCCCATGAACGTAAATTCCTGAAAGTAAATTTTCAAGAATTAAATCAAATACAAATATTATACTACTGTCTTTTACATTCCATGTTCACTAGAGAGAATTTTTCTGAACCATTCCTTCACAGTCAATAAAAATAACTATTTATATTTTAGAAATGAGTAGTAAATTATAACCCCTGAGAAATCTTACCTCATTTGAAGAAGCCAAATAACTTTGCTAACTTTATTCTCTAAATAGAAATTCTGCTGCCAACTATATTCACATTAGATGAAATGGAAGGCTGAAGGCTTTGTTTATTTAACTATTCATTTGTTCCTCAGCACAAATTTGATGTTAGCCAATTTTTGTTTTGGAAGAAAACTACCTTATTTTGGTTTAATTTTTAAATATTTCAATATTTCTACTTTTTCAGAAACTACTTTGAGTGCCACAAAAATAAAAGCAAAATGTATACATAAATCAATACACTAAGTAAAATGTTTATACTTTTAATATATAAATAAGGAGGCTTAACAATTCAGGTAATAGTTATTACATAAATTCTTAGAGGAATAAAAGAGAACCAAGGTTGTAATTATGTTACATCTAGAGTTTATTTAATGTAAACAGCATTTATTATTTGCTTCTGTCATGATTAATTTTAATTAGAGCTATGTTATGTTTTAAAATTATTACACAATCCAGTTTTAATCTTATAATGTTCAAAAGTTGAAAAGAGGAAAACAGCAATATTCAGTGCGTGTGATAACTTTATGTATAACTGAGAATCATGGGATGTGGTTAACTTGAAATTACTTAAACTACTATATCTGTCAACTGCAGTTATTTTATTTTCAATTCACGTCAGTGTTTTAGTGTGCATGTCAATTACTGGTCAAAATGGTAGATTGATTTATGAGCATTCTGTTGCAATGCTCTTCATCATCGTCATCACATACAATCCACTATTAAAAGTTAATACTTCCCCATTAAAACTGATTGCCAAAGATATTATGCTTAATATAACCAATAATATATAGATAAGAAACTTTGGCTAAATTAGAGATTATGGTTCAGAGCTTCTATAGTATAGAGACATTCAGCTATGAAAGATATTTCAGAAAAAGTGGAACTTGAAAGCAAAAAGAGGGTCAAAGAAACCTTCAGAATGCTCTAAAAGAACTGGTAATAGACTAATGGGGCTTTTAAAAATCATATATGCATATATAATATGAAGAGAGATAGTATCAATGTATTTAAAGGCATAATTATTTAAAGGTAAATATTGCACTATAATAAACAGTCTAGGCTAGATTTGGAAAAAGGAGGAATAAGGATAATGAAACACTAGCTTAGTCTATCCCATTAATACATAGCCAGGCACTAATAAAAAGTAATAGAATTAAAATAAGCCTTTGGGAAATAAACCATCACAACAGCATACACATTGCATTAGTAAATAGTATTATATTTTTACCATATGTGACCATGATTACATCATTTTATTATAGTGCAATACTGAACATTTAAAGGTCTCTGACTTTCTTGGAAGTTTTGTAAATAAGGTAAAGACTCAGTTAATAAAATCTCATTTCAAAGATACAAAATTGTCCCTCATCTATGTGGCTCAGTTGATCAGGTGTTTTCCTGCAAATTGAAAGGTCACCAGTTCAAGTCCTGATCAGGGCACATGCCTGTGTTGTGGGTTTGGTCCCCTGTGGGGCATGTAGGAGAGGCAACTTACCGATATTTCTCTCTCACATCAATGTTTCTCTCCCTTTCTTTCTCCCTCCCTTCCCATCTCTCTAAAATAAATAAATAAATAAAATTAAAAAGATAAAAAATTCACAAAAACCAACAAAACTGATCAGACACCAAAAATTTTTATTTTCTCGGAAAGGAAGAACTATATGCTCTGGAAATAGGGCTTTGAAGTTACACCTCTTTCATGGAACTTGTAGAACAGTAGGAAATACAACATCACCTTTATTTACCAGCACCCGGAAAACAGTAACCTTCACATATTTGTGCAAAACTGGAAGCCACGCACACAAAAAAACAGGTACAGTCAAAGAAGATTTAGAGATGTACCTATAAAAGCAACCTGCATGAAACCTTCTGGCCATGGCAAGAACTTCAAAGCTGTTGCTTTGAAACACTACATAATACTGCATCAAGGATGAGAACAAGAAAGTGTTGCAAGTAGGAAATAGTAAAATCTTTGCTATGTGGGGAATGTGGGTCAGTACATAACCCATTCTACATCACTTCCCTGACACTTCAGAAATATCCTGCACCTGATCTATTAGTTTTGATCCTTTGGAATACATGTAACTCTTAAAAAGTCATATCTTTCTAATCTAGTAAATCATAAACTGTGGTGCAAGAAAAATTGCCATTTTTAATAAAGTATTAACAACAACAATAAAGAATCTTGACCTTTTTCATTATGTTCTTAAACACTTTGTGTTCTAGTTGTGTGTTCTATGGGGAACATTGTTTTTAATATACTGGATTATTCGCTTAGCTAAAAGTTGAAAGAGGCCACTCTGATTTTGCTTTTCTTGAATGACTTTCTACACATTTTGACACTGAAGATTACATTCTAGTGGCTAGTTCAAAAGTACAGTGGTAGGCAAAGTACAATTGTTTGTATGGTAAAATATATAATACAAAAATTAATAATACAAGAATAAACTTTCCTGTGCTCACAACTGTAAACCTACTTTTGCCTACCTCTTTATATATTTATGGAAGAGAAACAAGTTTAAGAATAAACATCTTTCAAGCTATCTTGACCCTGTAGTTAATTATTGAGTTAGATTTTAAAAAGTGGTTAAGTGAAAAATACCTTAGTTTTCAGGTCAACACAGTTATATTTGAGAACCTCTAACACAGCGGTTCTCAACCTGTGGGTCACGACCCCTTTGGGGGTCAAACGACCCTTTCACAGGGGTCACCTAAGGCCGTCGGAAAACACATATATAATTACATATTGTTTTTGTGATTAATCACTATGCTTTAATTATGTTCAGTTTGTAACAATGAAAATACATCCTGCATATCAGATATTTACATTATGATTCATAACAGTAGCAAAATTACAGTTGTGAAGTAGCAACCAAAATAATTTTATGGTTGGGGGTCACCACAACATGAGGAACTGTATTAAAGGGTTGTGGCATTAGGAAGGTTGAGAACTACTGCTCTAACATGAATTTCTGTTCACATTTGTTTCTGTGGAAACTAACTCAATAGAATGGTAATTGGTACAAGATTACTAAAAGTTTTCATAGTCTCAACTTTCAAAAACACAGGATTAAACTGTTAAAATACATTTTTGTGTTTGGTATTTTTTACTGTGCTGATATGTGTATGATCACGGGACACATTTTGCAGATCCACAAGGAGTCCTTTAGGATATTATGCATACACATTTAATAGTATAGCTGAATATCAAGGTTAACCCAAGTTAAGTTGTTGAACTACCCCTGGTTCAGTTAGTCTCAAACAATATTAATGCTATTCATCAGAATCACCTGGGAGGCTTTACAGAAAAATGCTTGGAGCACATCTCATTCAATGAAGGGGAGCAATGAAGGTGGAGTCTTTAACTGCATGTTTTTCACAAGCTCCATGAATGATTTTGAAGTGAATCTTTGTTTAAGAAATACTGATGTGAATATTACTGTTACTTTTCTCTTTAATTTTCACTTCCACTTATATCTCTATATCTATTTAATCATGTTGTATATATTTTGTAGCTGAACAGTATTTCCTGCAAGCCAAATTAAAATAGCAATATTCTAGAAAGTTTTAAAGCATATGGCAACTATTTAACAGGAATATTTGAAATCTTAGCAGTGTTAAATGGTTAGGAACTGAGCACTGTTGTGATCTTCCCTGATATGTGGCACTCACTGCTGCGTTAGCTTGCTGCCTCTCATCCTGTAAAAATGTCCAACCTGGCTACACCTCCTCCTTCTCTTTGCCTCCAGCCTGGTTGTTGCCCCTCCATCACCACGTTGAAAGCGTGCCTGGTCCAGACTGCATCCTGAAAAAGGTGTGCTTAAGGACCTCATCTACGAGGCCTGCTGGGACATCAGCTCCAGTCGCATGAACGTGCAGAGCACGGATTTGTGCCACATGTCTTTGGCGCGGCTCACCCTGCCCTCTGAAGGATTCGACTCCTGCTGTGGTGATTGCAACCTGGTAACGTCCAAAATAGTAAAATGTGCTGGCAACAAAGGCACTATTACCCAAAGGACTGAAGATAGTGCGGACACCTTGGCGCTAGTATTTGAAGCTCCAAATCAAAAAAAGTTTTAGGCTATGAAATGAAGTCAGTGGATTTAGGCGTTGAACAACTTGGAATTCCAGAACAAGAGTATAGCTGTGTAGTAAAGATGCTTTTGATGAATGTACAAGTATATACCGAGCCACATCATAGATGCTGTGCTAACTTCCTTGTGTGAAAGACGGAGTGACATTTTCTGTAGGTGGGGAACTTGGAAATGGAAATATTAAGTTGTCACAAACAAGTAATGTTGATAAAGAAGAGGAAGCTGTTACCATAGAGATGAACGAGCCAGTTCAGCTAACTTTTGCACTGAGGTACATGAACTTTTTTACAAAAGCTACTCACTCTCCTCTACAGTAACACTGAGTATGCTTGCAGATATACCCCTTGTTGTAGAGTATGAAATTGCTGCTATGGGACATTTAAAGTACTATCAGACTCCCAAGATGGAGGATGAAGGAGGATCTTAGGTATTTTTAAAATCCAAGAAAATAAAACTAAACTCTTTGAGAGCTGCTTATGAGATTCAACCATGCTGTTTTGCCCTGGCTGGTATGCTTCAGTGGACTGAGTGCTACCAAAAGTTCACTGGTTCGATTCGATTCCCAGTCAGAGCATATGCCTGGGTTGCCAGCCAGGTGCCCAGTTTAGGGCCTGCCAGAGGCAACCACACATTGATATTTCTCTTCCTCTCTTTCTCCCTCCCTTTCTCTCCCCATCTCTCTAAAAATAAATAAATAAAATCTTTTTTAAGTAGTCTCTTTTGTCACCAAATTTATACCTGAGTACCTATGTAGATAATGTTTTCTATAAATAACCTATTTTTTCCCCATTCTATACAATTTAAAGGATAAAATCCAAAGTCAAATCTGGTCTTATTAACCTAGAACTACTTCTGCCTTATCTAGATATACTCTTTAGGATTTTTATGACAAAGGATTTTGACTATTAATGCAGTTTTAAGAAGTCTGTTTTCAATTTAAACACAAGTTATTTAAATTTCAAATGTCACAGGAACAAATATTTGTAATATTAGATGCTCTAACCAAAAGCATATCAGTCCATGAGAGTTGAAGCTATAATGCGAGAATTAAATACAAAATAACATAGCATAAAAATAATTTAACAACTCAAGGCCCTCCTTCCTTCAAAATTTAAATGAATGTTTACCATGTTTTTGTACTCTCACTATTCTACAAAACTCAGATCACTTATGCTATTTAAATTTATTTGTATGTCTACTTTAACATAATTGCATTGGTTTACCATTTAAATTATTTTTTAATCACAGAGTTTCATTATTAGGAGGGATCTTAGTGATAACTGACTATGACTTTCCAGACAATACTGGAATATTCCCTGAAGTACTTTTTACTCTTGGCTTTATTTATCTCATTGTACTGTATGTTATTCTTTTTTCTGGCTCTTTGAGCATTATAAGCACTACTCCTATTTCTTTCCTAGCTTTATCAAATGCAACTAATAAATGTTGTTGACTGACAAGCAAATTAATTAGTCTTCAATAACATTTACTGTTTTGGTCTTTGTTTTTTGCTCTTTATCAAAATGAATAGACTTTAATTTTAAGTGCTTGACTTAAAAGTTCATAAAAAGGTGACCAATAAATAAGTCATTATTTTATTTACTTGTGATAACCAGGATTCATGGTTGCCAGTGATAGCAATCCAACTCAATCTGCTTTAATAAAATTGGGTGCATTGCTCTTTATTTTTTAATGTTATTTTTCAGTTATATTTATATTCAATATTATTCTGTATTACTTTTAGGTGTCCAGCATAGTGGTTAGACAATCATATACTTTACAGATTTTCCCGATGATATTTCCAGTATCCACATGGTAATATACACAGCTATTACAATATTATTGAGTGTATTTCCTGAAATGCATTGCTTCTTAAGTGTAAAAGGCAGGCTATGGCAGCCATTAGCAGAGTTGCATCCAAGGGCTCCAAAAAAGTAATCAGCAATCTTCTCTTTCTTGTTCTCAATCCTGCTTTTCTGGGGCCAGCATTTTTCTCAGACTGGCTTTCCCCATTTAGCAACAAATATGGCCAACCTGTAGTTCTAATTTCTTATTTTAAATACTTAGCTAACTAGACACAAAAGACCACATGACCAAAAGTCTGTCAGAATTTCTGGAGTTAACTTTTCTTGGCTCGGACCCATCCCTGAGTCAATTATTATAGCTAGTGTTGATAGAATATTCTGATTGACCAGATGGTTCTGCCCCTAGTCCCACTGACTGAAAGTGATTAGTGATAGACAGGTTTTTGCTTAGAGGAAATAAAAGATACTGTTACCAAAATAGTGGGAATGTGGGTAAATGAAAGTAAGTGCTTTTGAAATCTTGGATCAGCTTATTATACAGTGCCAGTTTTGATCTGTGTTTTATATGAAAAACTTGTTTAGTTGATGATTTCAGATTTCACTGATGGCAGGCAGTTAATATTTTGAAAAAGACAATTTATTGCTAGTGGGAAAATATTATTTTACATATTCCTTACATCATATGGTTAATTATATTTTGAGTTAATATTTTTAATCCTAAAATACATTGAAGCTTAACCATTTGATTAATAGCTCAAGTTTGAATATAAAGTAAATGTACTAATTCACTGATCATAAAAATTTGCTTCTGATTCATGGAGGATGCATAAATAGGTGTGTTTTCATACTAGTGAAAATAAAATAAACAATATACAAAAATATAATGTGTATATACTGTAAAATATGAAAATCAATTATTCAAGTATTAAATTGTAAAATACCATCTTTCTGTGGCTTTCATTCTCACTGAGACTTAGCACATGAACTTCTTATTTCTTTCAAAATAATCAATAAAGAAAAATATCATTTATTTCATTAGAACCAATCATGTCAATACTATCTTTTAAAAGGTGCTAAAATATTATACCTATGAATATTAAGTCAGAAATAGAACAGAAAAATATAAATGCTTTTAGAAAGTTAATATTAAAATAATGTCCTTTATAGTATTCACCATCATGACAGATTTTACTTATTCTGTTAACTTTTCCTTTATCTTAAAACATTTTGAAACTTCTTTTGGGAAAGAGCCTTCAAGACCAGTTTATAAATCATTTGAGAAAGAAGGTTTGTTATTTATTTTCACATCACATATCTTATCTACAGTTAATTAAAACAATTAAAATCACATCTTCCTCAATGGATTTGACTTCAAGTGACTCCCATTTAATTCCTACAATTATACCAAAAGATGTAGACTTGCTATAGTTAAAAACATTCAAAGAGTGGAATGCACAAACTAAGTGCCAAATAAAAAAATACTTTTCTTATCCAAAAACATCCAAAAAACTTTAAGTAATCACCTTCAGAATAGGTGGGTCTCGAGAGTGACAAAATTTACACAAAAAGTTTTCCTCTGGGGCATGACATTACTTTATAGTTACCCATAATATTTATAAATTTATTGTATATTATTGGAATTGGTAATGAATATAGCTATGTAGGTAAAACAAACTTCATTTATTTTATTGTTTTTCTATTACAGTTGTCCCACCTTTCCCCCCATTGCTCCCCCCACCCACCCAGCCCACCCCTTCTCCCACAGTCAATCCCCACCTTGTTCTACACATCCATGGGTTATTTATACTAGTTTCTTTACTAAACCATCCCCGAACTTACCCACCTTTTCTCCCTCCCCAACTCCTCCCTGGTAACAACAAACTATTTTATTTTATCTTTTTTAAGTTTAAAAAGAAGAGATAATATGAACTAAATATTTGGCTAAATGCCTTTATTTGTATGAAAATTTTAAAAATACTTAAATATACTGTTAAATGTTTTTCATTAAATCTTAAATTTTATAATATATTTTTACCTCAAAGGTATGTTTACCCATCTCTAAAACAGTGTTTTTTGTTTGTTTATTTGTTTTACTGTAGCTGAGAAGCAGGACAATTTTAGAATCACAACTTTTAGTGAAATCCATCAGGTGATAAAATGGCAGGTTCCTGCCTCTGCTAAGATTACTGTGCTGATGAAGCCAACTTCACAGATTTGATTCCTAAGTTGGCCAATTTACTTTGCTATAGGCAGTCCCTCAAATGCTGGCCTGACACCAGCAAATGGAAGCCATCAGTCACAAGGACAAGCTGGAAAAAAGTGGGGTGGAGCAGAGCCAACTCACCCCCACTAAAGAAAACAATTTCAAGTCCAAACCAGCAAGTGGTTATGCCTTGGCATTTCTTTTGCAAATAAAAGAGGGGACTATCTTTCCAATGATAGTGAATTGACACAGGTTGGAGTGTAAATCTGATTTCCAGAAATGTACTTTAAGATCAAGCATATTAACAGTTACTGAACTAGTAATCAATTGTTGGTTTGATGAGGGTTGTACCAAGAATGGGAGGAGGTGTAAGGGAGACCCAAAATAATGTATGAATTTATTTATAATGTATTTGTTACCAATTTCCACAAAATAATTGGCTGCTGCTTAAACAAGAGAAAATGTAGCTACTAGCAGAGAAATAATGGTGATAGATTGTATAAAACAAACAAAAAACATTAAAGCATTGTGTCAAAGTTTTATTAACTCATTAATTAGGGACTTAACAAAGTGACAAAGGCAGTTCAAAATAAAATTTAAGAAGCTAAATGTTGTTGCTGTTTTTTGTCAGTAGGAAAAATAAAGTACCAAATTAGGTACAAAATTGTTTAAAGTCCTGCAGGGTAATAAAACCATCACACCTTACCAGTTTTACAGAACTGTAAAATGGCCCTAATCAGTTGTGCAAACAAAGCTATATTCCCTTAGAGCATATTAGAAACAGCTGGGGAGGTTTTAAAAATAGTGACAATTAAGTCTTACCCCCTTATATTCTGATTTAATTGAAAACTGGCTAAGGTCTGAGCAGCAGGAGTTTTAAAGCCTCCTCAGGTGATTCTAATGTGCAACCAAGTTCAAGAACCAACCCCCTAGAAACTTTCATGGCTATTTATGAGGGCTTTCAACAGTCTGCCCCCTCAACTTGCTACTCAAAATGTGTGGCCTTGTCCAGCAGCATTGCCATCGCCTGGGAGCTGATTGAAATTCTGATGCTGAATCTCCAACCCAGATGCACTGAGTCTAAATCTGCATACAGGTAATTCACGTACACATTAAAGTGTGAGAGACACTTTTCTTACATATTGAAAGGGCTTGCAGTCACTTTTTTCTCTTATTTCCAACTTTCAGAATAATTTTCCTAAAATGACAGCAATAGAAGCTGCCCAAATATCACTAAAAAGGCCACAAATTGCACTTTATGTATGTAGAGAGGGAAATCAACTTTAAACTGGAAAACATGCACTAAATCAGTCAGTGGTATCAATTCTTAGAAATCTCAGCTGACACAGGCATGATATCTCCAGCTTTGTTCTTTCTCAGGATTGCTTTGGCTAATAAGGGTATTTTGTGGTTCCATACAAATTGTAGGACTGCTTTCTCTCTTTGTGAAAAATACCATTTTAATTTTGATAGCAATTGTAGTGAATATGTAGATTGCTTTGGGTAGTAGGGAATTTTAATAGTATTGATTCTTTCAATTTGTGAGCACAGAATGTCATTCCATTTATTTGTGATTAAAAAATTATGTATTGAATTTATTGGGGTGACATTGGTTGATAAAATTATACAGGTCTCAAGTATACAATTCTATAATACATCATCGGTATGTTGTATTGTGTTCACCATCCCAAATCAAATCTCCTTCTATTACCATTTATCCCCCCTTTACCATTTTATACCTACCCCCACCCTCCTTTCCCTCTGTTAATCACCATACTGCTCTCTATGTCTATGAGATTTTTTTATTTTTTGCTTAATCCTTTCACCTTTTTCGCCAAGACCCTAAACCCCCTCCTCTCATAGCTGTCAGTCTCTGTATCTATGAGCCTCTTTCTATTTTGTCAATTTAATTTTTTCATTAGATTCCACATATAAGTGAAATCATATGGTACTTGTCTTCCTCTGACTGGCTTATTTCACTTAGCATAATGTTCTCCAGGTTCATCCATGCTATTGCAAAAGGTAAGATTGCCTTCATTCTTTATGGCTGAGAAGTATTCCATTGTGTAATTGTGCCACAGTTTTTTATTCACTCATCTACTGGTGGACACTTGGACTGCTTCCAAATTTTGGCTATTGTAAATAATGCTGCAGTGAACATAAGGGTGCATATATTATTTTGAATTAGTGTTTTGAGTTTCTTCAGATGAATTACCAGAAGTGGACTCACTGGATCATAAGGCAGTTCCATTTGTAAATCATTTGCAGTAACTACATACGTACTGTTTTCAACATTGGCTATACTAATCTACATTCCCACCAACAGTGGACCAGAGTTCCCTTTTTTCCACATATTCCCAAGACTTCTTCTTTCTTGATTTATTGATGATAGCCATTCTGACAGATGTGAGGTGATATTTCATTGTGGTTTTAATTTGCATTTCTCTGATGATTAGTGATGTTGAGTATTTTTAAATATATATCTACTGGCCATTTGTATGTCCTCTTTGGAGAAATGTCTATTAAAGTCCTTTGCCCGTTTTTGGAATAGTTTAAGAAAGATCGGTGTTAGTTATTCTTTAAATGTTTGGTAAAATTTAACTGTGAAGTCATCTGGTGCAGGATTCTTGTTTTTGTTTTTGTTTATCCTGCTTTAAATTTATTATTTGTAATCAGTCTATTCAGATTTTCTGTTTCTTTCTGATTCAGTTTTGGAAGACTTTCTGTTTCTGTGAATTTATCCATTTCCTCCAGATGGTCCAGTTTTTAGCATATAGATTTTTGTAACATTTTCTTACAATCCTTTATATTTCTACAGTGCCAGTTATTGTTTCTCCTCTTTCACTTCTGATTTTAATTATTTTGGTCCTCTTTTTTTTTTTTCTTGATGAAATCTGGTTAAAGGTGTGTCAGTCTTGTTTATCTTATCAAAGACCCATTTCTTGGTTTCATTGATCTTTTGAACTTTTTTAGACTATTTTGTTTACTTATGCTCTGATCTGTATTATCTTCTACTCACTTTGGGGTTTGTGGTTGTTCTTTTTCTAGTTCTTATAATGTAAAGTTAGACCATTTACTTGAGGCTTTTTTAGTTTCTTGAGGTAGGCCTGTAATGCTATGAAGTTTCTTCTTGGGACTGCTATCTCTGTGTTCTCACTTTCATTTGTTTCAGAAGACTCTTGATTTCTTCTTTGACCTTATTGTTGATCTATTTATTGTTTAGTAACATGTTATTTAGCTTCCATGTTTTTGTGTTTTTCACTTTTTTTCTTGTGATTAATTTCTAGTTTCATAACATTATGGTTAGAGAATATGCTTGATATACTTAAGGTCTTCTTAAATTTATTGAGACTTGTTTTGTGTTCTAACATGTGGTCTATCCTAGAAAATGTTTCATATGCACTTGAAAGGAATCTATATTCTGGTGCTTTGGGGTGAAATGCTCTGAAGCTATCTATTAATCCATCTGATCTAGTGTATCATTTAAGGCCACATATTTCTCGTTGATTTTCCTTTTTTTTTAAGTATATTTTAATTATATTGTTACAATAGTCTCAATTTTTCCCCCCTTTGCTCCTCTCTGCCCAGTACTTCCCTTCCCCCAGCAATCCTATCCCCTTTAGTTCATGTCCATGGGTTGTGCATATAAGTTCTTTGGCTTCACCCTTTCCTATATTCTTCTTTTCTTAAAATTAATTAATTAATTTTTTATAACAATAAAAAATAACAGTTCCCCCTCTCAGACTTAAGACACTTTATAATCTTATAAAGGACAATGGGCAAAGGTGTTGTGCTCCTCTAGCTGCTTCAAGCTGGACATGGTCATTGTCCTACCTACCTTTGGGTCCAGAAATTCCTAATAAGAGTAGGGGTGTGGAGGGGAGGGTGGCCTTCTCACATGGGAAGGATCTTGCAGACTTCAACTCAGTTGGCTGTCCCAGGACCATGTTGTGCTTGGTTTAACAGGCCGGCATCCTTGTTGTATTCCAGCCACTTAGTTCAGACAAACCATCGAGTCTCAGGAGGCAGCAACTCGAACAGGATTAAGTGAGGCCTACACGTACAGACAATCACTCAGGTAATGAGGTCATAGGCTTATGCCCTCTGGTTTAATTTTGCTCATTTGTTTGTGTTGTTCATTAGTCACCTGTAATAGGTGATAGCATATGGTTTTTTCTTTCATTGCCTGGCTTATTTCAATAAGCATAATCCTCTAGTTCCATCCATGTTGTTGCAAATGGTAGAAGTTCCTTCTTTCTTTCTATTACATAGTACTCCATTGTGTAAATGTACCTTGTTGATTTTCTGCCTGGAAAATCTATCCATTGATATAAATGGACCGTTGAAATTCCCTACTATGACTGCTTTACTGTCAATTCCTTTTATGTCCATTAAGATTTGCTTTATATACTTAGGTGATCCTATGTTAGGCGCATAAATGTTTACAAGGATTATATCCTCTTTTTGGATTGCTCCCTTTATCATTATATAGTGTCCTTCTTTGTCTCTTTGTATAGCCTTTGTTTTAAAGTATATTTTGTCAGATATAAGTATTACTACCCCAACTTCATTTTTATTTTCATGGAATAAATATTTTTAGCCCTTTACTTTGAATCTGTGTGTATCTTTCATTCTGAGGTTGGTCCCTTGTAGACAGTATATGTATATTAATCTTGTTTTCTTAACCATTCAGCTACATATGTCTTTATATTGGAGCATTAAAATATGTACATTTAAAATAATTATAGATAGGTGAATTTTTATTTCCATTTTATCCTTTATAATTATGTTCCTCTGTTTGGTATCTTCTTCTTTTTATTCTTTTTTTCTTAAAGAAAACCCTTTAACATTTCTTGCAACACTGGTTTGGTGTTAATTAACTTTTTAAATTTTTTCTTGTCCAAGAAACACTTTATTTGTCCTTTGATTTTAAATGATATCATTGCTGGGCAAAGACATCTTAGTTGGAATTGCTTGCTTGTCATTACTTTGAATATGTCATGCCAATTCCTCTGCCTTGAAATATTTCTATTGAGAAATCAGCTTATAGTCTTATGGAAGGTCCCCTCTTGCCACTTTTAAAATTATCTCTTTGACCTTTGCCATTTTAGTTATCATGTCTTGGGTGTGGTCCCTTTGAGTTCATATTGTTAGGGATTCCCTGCATTTCTTAGACTTGCTTATCTTTATCCTTCACCAGGTTATGAATGTTTTTATTTTTTTTCTCAAGTAGGTTCTCATCCTTTGCTTTTTCTCTTGTCCTCTGGAGCCTATATTTGGATGTTGTTATGACTGATGTTGTCCTAGGAGTCCCTTAAACTATCCTCCTTTTTAAAATTTCTTTCTTTCTTTTTTTTTTTTTTTGCTCTGATTGGGTGTTTTCTGCTACAGTGCCTTCCAGATCACTGATTTGATCTTCTGCTTCATCCAACTTACTGGTTATTCCTTCTAGTGTTTTCTTCATTTCAGATATTACATTTTTCATTTCTGATTGGTTCTTTTTTTTTTAAATAGATTATGTGTCTCTTTTCATGTTATCATTAAGCTCCTTCAGCATTCTTATAACCATTTTTTAAAACTTTGTATCTGGTAAATTACTTCTATTTCATTTAACTCCTTTTCTGAAGATGTCTTCTGTTTTTTCATTTGGAACAGGTTTCTTTTTCTCCCTCTTTTGGCTATCCTTTGTGTTTGTTTCTATGTATTATGTAGATCTACTGTGTATATCTCCTTGTCTTGGTAGTGTGACCCTATGTACTAGGTGTCCCGTAGGGTCCAGTGGCACAGCCTCCTTGAATACCTGAGCTGGATGTTCTGGAAATGTTCCTTGTGTGGCTTATGTAAGCCCTCATGTTGTAATTTTAGTCTTGATTGATTGCTGTTGGCCCATTTATGCATGGGTTTGTCCATCAGGCTGGCTGACTGTGAGGACTGACCTCACTACAGTTTCTGACCTGCTGTTTAGGTGCTGACCAAACCAAGCAGAATTCACCTCATCAGGGTCTGGTGCCTACTAATATCTTCCTTTAAATAGCCACTTGTGAGACTAATTGTACCTTGCTCTGATGTTTCCTGGAGCTGGCTACTGGGTGTGTTATTTCTGGGGCCTCTTGGGATGGACTCTGGTGCAGGTCAATAGCAGATGCTGCCTATGAGTGGCCATATACCACCTGTTTGGAGCTACGGAGTGATCCACAGTTTGTGGCCCCTCTGCTGGGTCTGGGTGTGCATGGGAAGGACCAGGTTGTGCACCAAGGCTAGCTTCCATGTGTCTTGAGTCCAGGGCTTGGCCAAAAAAGGCCCAAGGCACTCTAAAGTCTGCCTCTTCCCACCTCTTTCTGCTGGCTGGCTGGCTGCCTATTAGGCTCAGTCACTGAAAGACCCTCTGGCTGTACTCAGGTTGCATGAGGTGTCACCAGGTAGAGGCAAGTGGTATTATAGTGATAGAGGTTCAGTCTTGGTGCCAGTGCTGGGTCTGAGGCTACTCATCAAAAGAAACAGGATATACCAAGTTTAACTGATATCCACTGGTTGACCACAGACCTTTGTGGTGGGATGGGGTCTTAGGAAATTATTAGGGTGTGACCAGCAGAGTTTATCAGGCCCATGGAGATAAATATTTGATGTTGTGAAGGGAAGGGATGTCAGACATGTGAGGAATAAATAGCCCCCATCTTAGAGCCACAAAACTCAGTCTGTTTCAGATTCTGCTGGCAGCCGTAGCTAATGGAACTAAGAGAGGAGGCTGGGAGTCAGAAGGATGTGGCTAGTAGATCTCCTGTGAGAGTAAGGATCAAGCTTGAGGGAAGAAAGGAGGAGGGACCCCTGCCCCAGAAACACACTTTTCAGTCACCAATAACCTCTGAATCTGCCCAGACTGCTACACCATTGCCTGGGAAGTTGAAACCTCATTAGTGTGAGGCCTACAAGGTGGGGCAACAAAGAGTGCAGAGCATGCAACTATTGCATTCCCCAAGACTGGTGCCATATAGAAGGTAGTATTCCACCCAGGAAAGATGGTATGTTCCATGGAGAGGGACTCAGCACAGGCATCCTTGTGGCTGTCCCTTCAGCTCTCCCCACAGAGCCACAAAGCTCAGTTTCTACTCACTCCTTCTGCCAGAGCCCAGGGTGGGTGGCTGTGAATGAGATTGCGTGTTTGCCCTTTAAGAGGGTGCCTATGTCTTTAGCAAATAGCTATCTCTCCCTGGCAGACAGAATCTCTGCTGATTTTCAAGCCAAATGTTATGTAGGGGTACCTCTTCTGGTTCTGGTGTTCTGGCTTGGGGAAGCCTGCTTGGGATTGAAACCCCATGCTCTTCAGGGGGAACTTGACAGCTGATATATCTCTTTGGAATATCAGCTTTTGCTCCTGGAGTGGAGCCAACACTTTTCTCATCTCTGTCTTTTCTACCAGTCTTGATATGACTTCTGTAAATCATTGGTTATAAGACTTCTGTTCAGCTAGTCTTTGCTTGGTTATTCAGGTTGACTGTTCTATATTTTATTTGTAATTCCAGTTTGGTCCTGGGAGGAGGTAAGTATAACTTGCACCTTCCCTGCCACCATCTAGAATCTTCCCTATTTGTTTCTTAAATTCCTTTCATTAATATCTTATAGTTTTCAGTGTATAGGTCTTTCACCTCCTTGGTTAAATTTATTCATAGATTTTTAAAAAATTTAATCTTTATTTTTTTCCATTACCATTTAGTCCCCTTATATCCCTCTCCCCTCAACAATCACCACTCTGTTGTCCATGAGTCCTTTTTCCTTTTTGCTTAATCCCTCCACCCTCTCGCTGTCATCATATTCTCCATCTGAGTCTGTCCCCATTTCCCTTGTTAGTTCAGTTTGTTCATTAGTTCCACATATGAATGAAATCATATGGTATTTGTCTTTCTCTGACTGACTTATTTCACTTAGTATAATGTTCTCCAGGTCCATCCAAGCTGTCACAAAGGGTAAAATTTTCTTTATTATTTATTTATTTTTACAGCTGAGTAGTGTTCCATTGTGTAAATGTCCCATAGTTGTTTTATCCACTCAACTACTGATGGACACTTGGAAACATCTCTATGTTCATTACAGCATTATTTACAATATTCCTATTTTAAAAAATATTTATGATGTAACTTTAAATTGAATTATTTTCTTAATTTATCTTACTGATAGTTTGTTTTTAGTACATAGAAATAAAACATAATTTTGTAAATTGATTTTGCATACTTTAAATTTATTACATTTGTTTTTAGGTCTAACCATGTTTTGGTGGTGTTGTCAAGGTTTTCTATATATATTATCATGCCATATACAAAGAGAGACTATTTTCTTCCTTTCTATTTGTATACCTTTTGTTTTTCTTGCCTAATTGCTCTGGCTATGCCTTCTAGTATGTGTTGAATAAAAGTAGTGAAAGTGGGTATACTTGTCCTGTTGCTGATCTTACAGAAAACTTTTAGTACTTTTAGTATGATGTTAGCTATGGGCTTCTCATATGCAGTCATTATTATGTTGATGCACATTCCCTGTATACCCATTCTGTTGAGAGTTTTTGTCATAAATGGATGATGAATTGTGTCAAATCCTTTTTTTTGCCTCTGTTTAGATGACCATAAGATTTTCATTTATTATTTGTTTAATGTGATGTAACATATTGATTTATTTTTAGATATTGAATCATTCCTGAGTCCCTAGAATAAATCCCAGTTGATCAAGGTATAAAATTCTTTCAATGTATCATTAAATTTAGTTTGCTAGTATTGATATTTTTTTGATAATTTTTTTATATGTGTTCATCAGAGACATTGGCCTATACTTTTCTTTTCTTGTGTCTTTTATCTGACTTTGTATCAGGATAATAATGGCTTCATAAAATAAGTTTGGCAGTGTTCCCTTATTTTCTGTTTTTTGATAGAATATGAGAAAAATTGAAAATAATTTTTTAAATGTTTGGTAAAATTCACCAGTAAAGCCATCTAGTTCTAGACTTTGTGTGTATGGCAAGGGGGAGGGTATTCTGATCACTAATTTCATCTCCTTACTAGTAATCAGTCTGTTCAGATTTTCTGTTTCCTCATGATTCAGTCTTCATTGGTTGTATATTTATAGGAATTTATTTATTTATAATAGGTTGTTCAACGTGTTAGTGTATAATTATTCATAATATTGTATGATCTTTTGTATTTATGTGATATCATTTGTAATATCTCCTCTTTTATTTTTTTGTTCTTTTAATTTGGATTCTCTTTGTTTTTCCTTGGTATTTCTGTTGATCTTTACCAAAATACCAACTCATAGTTTCTTCAACTTTTATCTTTTTTAGTCTATACTTTACTTCTCTTATTATTTTCCTCTTTTTATTAACTATTTGCTTAATTCAGTCTTCTTTTTCTAGTTCATTGAGTTGTAAATTTAAGTTTTTTGATAGTTTTTGTTTTTTTATTGAATCATTTTGTTGTGTAACATTGTGTAAATTTAAGTTGTACAGCATATTTCTTTGATAAATTCATATGTTGTAATAACATTGCCAATGTATTTATATTTATCACATTACATAATTATTGTACAATATTAATGTCTATATTTGTATACTGTGCATTAAATCTCTATAGATAATTTATGGATATTATCTGAGAATAGTGAAAATTTTACTTTTTTCCTTTTGATTTACATGTCTCATTTCTTTGTCTCGACTAATTGCTCTAGCTAGGGCATATGGTACTATATTAAATAGAAGTGGTGAAAGACTGCTTTGTTCCTGATCTTAGAGGAAACACTTTCAATTTTTTTCCACTGAATGTAATGCCAGCTGTGGGTTTGTCATATATGGTATTCATTATGTTGAGGTTTGTTTCTTCTATACCCAGTCTTTTAAAGTGTTTTTTTTTTTTTTTTTTATCACAAAAGAATGTTTTATTTTGTCAAGTGCTTTTTCTGCATCTGTTGAGATGATCATCTGATTTTATCTTTAATTTTATCAATGTGATATATTATATTTATTGATTGTGTGTGTTGAACCATTCTTGCATGCCAAGGATAAATCACACTTGGCCATGGTGTATAATCCTTTTAATGTGTTCTTGAATTTGACTTGCTAATATATTGAAAATTTCGCATCTATATTCTTCAGGGATGTTGGTCTGTGGTATTCTTTACTTGTTTTTTATCTGGTTTTGGTATCAAAATAATTCTGGTCTTGTAAAATGAGTTAGGAAGTGTTCTCTCCTTCTTGATATTTTGGATGAGTTTAAAATTCTTTAAATGTGTGGTGGAACTCTCCAGTAAAGCCATTTGATTCTGGCATTTTATGTGTTGGGAGTTTTTGATTACTGGTTCAATCATTCTTCTTACTCATTATTGATCTGTTCGTATTTTCTATCTTGGTAGGTTGTATACTTCAATAAAAGTATCTATTTCTTTTAGGTTATGTAATTTGTTGGTATATAATTGTTCATAGCAGTCTTTTATGATTCTTTTTTTTTGGTAGTTTCAGTTGTAATGACTCCTCTTTCATTTCTAATTTTATTTATTTGATTCTTGTTTTTCACTTAGTTTCACTTAGTTAATTTCACTAGTTAATTTTTTGTCAATTTTATTTCTTTTCAATGAACTGGCTCTTAGTTCATTGATCCTTTCTATTGATTTTCTAGTCCCCATTTCATCTATTTTCACTCTGATACTTATTATTTCCTTCCTTCTTCTAACTTTAGGCTTCTCTTGGTTTTTCTAATTCCTTGAGGTATAAAGTTAGGTTGTTTATTTAAGAAACTTTGATACATGCATTTGTGGCTATAAACCTTTCTCTCAGAATAGTTTTTGCTTCAGTCCACAATATTTGAAGTTATGTTTTTTCATTTTTATTTGTTTTTGTTTTCCTTTTGGTTTCTTCTTTGACTCAATGCTTGTTTAGAAGTATGTTATTTATTTACCACATATTTGTAGATTTGTAGTTTTATATCATTGTGGTTACAGAAGACAGTTGGTATGAGTTTAGTCTCTAATATTTGCTAAGATTTGTTTTTTGGCCTATTGTATCATCTATCCTGGAAACTGTTTTATGTGCACTTGAAAAAAATGTGTATTCTGCTGCTATTTGATGGAATAATCTACTATGTCTTTTAAGATAATTTGTTTTAAAGTGTGATTCAATCCTAATATTCTTGGTTGATTTTTCTCTCTGGACAATACATCCGCTGCTGATAGTGGGGTATTAAAACCCCTACAATGATTGTATTGCTGTCTACCTCTCCCATAAAGAGACCTTTCTTATTTCTCATTGTAGGCTTTTTTGGCTATAAACCTCTTAGGAAGTAAGTTTTGGTATGTTGTATTTACATTTTCATTTCTCTCAATGCATTATTTTTATTTCTCTTGATTTCTTCTTTGCCAATTTGTTGTTCTGTAACTTGTTATTGAATCTCTACATATTTATGAATTTACCAGTTTTCTTCTTGTCACTTCTAATTTCATACTCTTATACTCAGAAAAGATGTTTGATATGATTTCAATCTCAAATTTATTAAAACTTGTTTTGTGGCCTAACATAGGATCTGTCCTAGAGAATATGCTATTTGCATTTGTAAGAATATGTATTGTGCCAGTTCGGAGTGTAATATTCTGCAAATATTTGTTAAATTCACCTAGTATAATGTGTAGTAAGTCCAATACTTCCTGTTGTTTTCCTGTCTGGATGATATATCCATTGCTAAATAAGTATTAAATTTCTTCATTACTATTGTATTGCTCTCTGTTTCTCCCTACAAGTCTATTTGTTTTATATATTTAGGTATTCTAATGCTGAGTGCATAAATATTTACAAATGTTATGTTCTTTTCCTGGATTGATCCTTTAAAAAATTTTTTTATTTAGTTTTCTATTACAGTGTCCCTCCTTTTTCTCCCATTGTTCCCCCCACACCCCCACCCCTTCTCTCACAGTCAGTCCACACCCTGTTATTTATTAAATGTCCATGGGTCATTTATACTAGTTCCTTGACTAGACCCTTTCCCTTCTTTCCCCTGTTCTTCCCCTCTCTCTTCCCTCCCCTCTTCCCCTGGTCACTGTCAGTCTGCTCCTTGTTTATATGCCTCTGGTTCTATTTTGCTCATTTGTTTGTGTTGTTCATTAGTTTCCAGTATTAGGTGATATCATATGGTATTTATTTTTTTGCTGCCTGGCTTATTTCACTAAGCATAATACTCTTCAGTTCCATCTATGTTGTTGCAAATGGTAGGAGTTCTTTCTTTCTTTCTGAGGCATAGTATTCCATTGTGTAAATGTACCATAGTTTTTTGATCCACTAATCTACAGATGAGCACTTAGGCTGTTTCCAGCACTTAGCTATTGTAATTAGTGCTGCTATGAACATAGGGGTGCATAGGTTTTTTGAATTGGTGTTTCAGGATTCTTCAGGTATAATCCTAGCAATGGAATTGCTGGATCAAAAGGCAATCTGGATTGACCCTTTTATCGTTATACAATGACCTTATTTTCTCTTGTTGAAGTCTTTGATTTAAAGTCTTTTTTGTCTAAGTATAGCTACTCCTGCTTTCTTTTGGTTTTCTTTTGCATGAAATATCTTTCTTCATTTCTTCACTTTTAATCTGTGTGTGTTCTTAAAGCTGAAGTGAGTTCTTTTAGGCAGCATATAGACACATCTTGGTTTTATATTTATTCAGCCACTTGATGCCCTGTAATTGGAGAATTTTGTATATTTATATTTAAAGTAATTACTGACAGGTATGGATTTACTATTGCCCTTTTGTTAGTTATTTTCCAGGTGTTCTGTAGTTTCTTTGTTCCTTTCTTCCTTTTAACTCCCTTCCTTTGTGATCTGATGATTTTATCTTGTGGCATGCTTAGATCCCATTCTTTTACCTTTTGTGTATATAAAAAGATTTTTCTTTATGGTTATCATAAAGTTCATGTAAAATATCTTATTTTTATACAGTCTATTTTATGCTGATAGCAACTTATGTTAAATACATATTAAAGCTTTATCTTTTTACATTATACTTTGTATGCTTTTGTCTTCTGTATTTGTTAACAAATTATTCTAGGTATAGTTAGTTTTACTACTTTTGTCTCTTAATATTATACTAAATTTATAAATAAATTATTTACTACCATTACAACATAAGAAGATTATGAATTTAACTATGTTTTTACCTTTACCAATGAGATTTATACTTTCATATATTTTCTTGTTACTAATTAGTGCCCTTTTGTTTCTGCTTAAATAATTCCCTTTGCCATACTTTGTAAAGCTGGTCTATGGTAATGAGCTTCAGTTTTCTTGAAGAACAACTTCACTGGGTAGAGTATTTTTTCTTTGGGATTTTCAATTTTCCTTTAGTACTTTAAATATCTCATGTTATTCGTGGTTTGCAAAATTTCTGCTGAAAAAGTTGATGATAGTCTTATAGGGGTTTCTTTATATGTAAAAAGTTATTTTTCTCTTGCTTCTTTTAAGATTCTCTTCTTGTCCTTAACTTTTGACAATTTAATTATAAAATCTCAGTGTTGGCTTTTAAATTGTTTTTTTAGGAGGAAGTGAGACCCAAAGAGGGCTTTATTTTTATTTTTTAACTTTATTTTTATTGTTGACGCTACTACAGATGACCCCATTTCTGCCCCCTTCCCTTTTCCCACCTCCACTCAGCCTGTGTCCCCTCTTTCCTCTGGCCATCACCACACTATTGTCTATGTTTATGGTTTATGCATATATGCTCTTTGGCTGATCCTTTTGTTGGTTTCTTTTAATTTATCTTATGGGTTGCTTTTAATTTATTTTACTGGGAATTCTTTGGGTTTCCTGGATCTGAATGTCTGTGTCATTGCCCAAGTTAAGATAAATTTTAGCCATTACTTCTTCAAATAACTTTCTTCCCCTTTTTCTCTGTCTTCTTCTGGTACACTTGCAATGTGGAACTCGGTCACTTGAAGATGTACCATATGTCCCCTAAGCTATCTTCCCTGTATTTTTTTTTCTTCTCTCATTAAATTCCACTGCTCTTTCTTTTAATCTACTGATTCTTTCTTCCACTTCATCTAATCTACTGTTGAGCCCCTCTATTGAATTTTTCAATGTAATGATTGTATTCTGCAGCTCTCTGACTTCTGTTTAGTACATTATTATTTTTTCAGTCTCTTCGTTGAAATTTTAACTTTGTTCATGCTCTGTTCTCTTGACCTTGGTGAGCATCTTTATGATTATAATTTTGAATTCTTTATCTCATAAATCATATTCATTGCATTAAGTTCTGCTTCTGAGGTTCTATCTTAATCTTTCTTTTGAAATATATACCTTTGTTTTTGTTGTTGTCCTTATCTCTCCATGTTGGTTTCTGGGGACTAGATAGGACAGCTACTTTTTCAGGTCTGAAATAAGTGGCCTTATTTAGGAAATAAACCTGTTGTTCATCCCAGCCCTATATTTTTATTGTCTTTTAAAATTCTGTGCTTGTGCAAGCAATGCTCTTTGTTTTTAATGGCTCCCAGTAAGTGACAGTGTTCCAAAACCTATCAGTGTTTCAAAATAGAGGATCTCAATGATTACCTGCACATAAGCAATTAAAAACTGGACCCTTAAGCAGCAGCTTTTTAGGTATAAAAACAGACCTCTTTCAAGGAAAGACTGAAGAATGGGAACCTCTGTCCAGTCTCTCTGCACAGAAAAATAGCAAGAACTGTCTCTTTGCCTAGTCCCACTAAGCCCTTGAACATAAGGCCCACTGCTCACCAGAGCCAGGCTATCCAGGGATGTGTCCTTTGGGCTGCAGCCATTAGAAACCGGGGTGTCAGATGTATGTCAAATCTTCCTTCATGGAGACAATGGTGATCCATTTTGAGGTGTTTTTTACTTGTTTGTTTTATTAATGTTCACCTGATGTATAGGAATCACTCAGCTCTTTTCTGGATTTCTCTGACAGGGAATTGTTCCATATGTAGTTGTAGATTTGGTGTGTCCATGGGAAGAGGTTAGTTTAGGAAATTCCTTTGTTACTATCTTCAGCTGAAAATACTGTTCTAAGCTTCTTGAGGGCAGGAATCATCTCTTATTTGTTGTGGCTTCAAAGATACAATAAGTCATATCCCTTCCCTTGTCACTTGCTGAACCTCTTCATATACTCTGTGTTCCTCCTTGTCACAGTTAGTAAACTATTCATTTCTCTTTCCAAGGCAACAGCTTCCCTTATTCACAAAACCCCCTTCTCCCTTTCTTGCTAAAAATCAAAACCAGGAACAGTGACTCTGAGTAGGAGAAAGAAAGCAGGAACACTGTTTTTAAACTCAATATTTCTTATTAAGATGAATGGACAGGGTGGTGGTGATCTGATATGGTCTGCAGCTGTCCACTGGGTACACAGGCTCTGTGGTTTCCTGAGTGCTGCAGGTCAAGATCAGCCCCCACCTCTGTTCTGTCTGGGGCCACCCTGCATTAGTTATAAAGCAACCAGAGCTAGCTTCTACTCATGCAAGGCTTGGAGATTCCCAGGCAAAGCTAAACTGTGAATATAGGCTGGCTGCTGCTAGTGCCAGACCTGGCACCATTTAGCAAGAGGTTTTAGGATTGGGGGATTACTGAAGCTGACTGTTGCTTGTTTGAGAGGATTTAGGGAGTTGTGAAGCATGAGCCAAAACCAGCCATTCATGTGGATATGTTATGGTTAACAGTTTGAGTGGGCCTGTAATTCGGGTGGGACGAAATCTTAGGGGGTCTCCAGGGATGAGCAAGTAACATTAGTCAGGTTGATGGAGTCTTAGATATGGCATCCGACTGCTGGCTCTGTGTCTTGTTAGGGGGACTCAGAAAAGGAACGATGGCCTTTCTCCACCTTTCTGTCTGAGAGAAAGCTTTCCCCTAGCTCCTGCCTTATTGTCAGACACTTCAGTTCCTTTCTGTATGTCACTGATGCCTTTCAAGCTGCTACTCCAGTACTGGAGCTCAGAGGGAGTGAGTCTGAGTAAGTCTGTGTGTGGGTTCTTTAAGAACTGCTTGGGACTCCAGAAGTTTCTCCCACCAACTCAGTTCCAGATAGTTTTTGCAGCTAGCAGTTGTGGGGACTTATCTTCCTCACACTGGAACCCTGGGCTGGGAGGCCTGGTGTGGGGCTGGGGCTCCTTGCTCCCAAGATATCCCTCCTGAATTTTTTTCTACCACATGTACATGTGGGACCAGCCAGTTCCGTCTCTCTGCCCCTGGTGGTTTCTTTAATTCTATAGTTGTCAGACTTCTGTTCAACTCAGTTTCTCACAGTTCTGAGTGATGGTCATTCTATACTTTAGCTGTAATTTTGATGTGGTTGTGCAAGGAGGTGAGCCATGTTTACCTATGTTACCATCTTGAGCTGATTTCTCAAAAGAAACTTTGCAGGCTAGAAGGGCTTGGCAAGAAATCGTCAAAGTCATGGAAAGCAGGGACCTACAGTTAAGATTGCTCTACCCAGCAAAGCTATCATTTAGAATTGAAGGGCAGATAAAGAGCTTCCCAGACAAGGTAAAGCTAAAGGAGTTCACCATCACCAAACCATTATTATATGAAATGTTAAGGGATGTATCTAAGAGAAAAAAGAAGATCAAAACTATAAACAATAAAATGACAATTAGTACATATCAACAACTGAATTTAAAAAACTAATCAAACAAGGAGAACAGAGACAGAATCATGAATATGGAGAGGGTTTTGTTGGTTTCCAGATGGGGAGGTGTCAGGGAATGGGTGAAGAGGTGAGGGGATTAAGAAGTACAAATAGATAGTTACAGAAGAGCCTTGGGGGTGTAAAGTACAGTACAAGAAATGAAGTAGCCAAAGAACTTATACACATCACCCATGGACATGAACAATAGTGCAGAGGTTGCCTGGGGTAGTTGGGGTGCTGGGTTGAAAAGGGAAAAGTGGAAAAAATTGAGACAATGGTAATAGCATAAACAATAAAATATAACTTCAAAAACAGATGAATGGAATAAGGGAGGAATAATGTATGAACTTTCTCAAGGAAAGTTTCCTTTAAGTGATAAAAGAAATGAAGATTCTCTGATGTTAAACATAGGTATATTATGGTACAAATTCAGATATGGAGATTTTTAATTTGTTCATATAATTTAAAAATATCAATATTTATTGATACCTATTATTGTAGGTTCTGAGCTAGATACTGGGTGTATAGTTGTTTTTTGTTTGTTAGTTTGTATTTGTTTTTCAATCCTCACTGAGGACATTTTTTCATTGATTTTTAGGGAAAAAAAAAAAAGAGAGACAGGAAGGGAAAAAGAGAAACATTGATGTGAGAGAGAAGCATCCATTGGTTGCCTCCTGTAGGCACCCAGACCAGGGACCAAACTGCAACCTAGGTATTTGCCCTGACTACAAATCAAACCAGCAACCTTTCTGTTATGGGATGATACTCCAACCAACTGAGCCACATCAGCCAGAGCTAGCCATTCAGTTTTTAATGACATAATATGACTCCTGATTTTATAAAGATTATAGTGCAATAGGATGAACATATAGTAAACAACAATAATGACAATTACTTGTTAATTTATCATAGTGTTAGAAGATAAAAAAATCTGATAAAGAGTAATGGTGCAGGATCTACTTCAATAGAGTGTTCAGAATGTCCTCTCCCATTTTAGG
The DNA here is from genome assembly GCF_987537825.1 of Furipterus horrens. Classification (NCBI taxonomy): domain Eukaryota; kingdom Metazoa; phylum Chordata; class Mammalia; order Chiroptera; family Furipteridae; genus Furipterus; species Furipterus horrens. The sequence goes on from NW_028327171.1 coordinate 58,582,604, forward strand.
AAGACACTGCACCATGTATACCAACAATAAATTAAAACAGCAGCTTGTCCCACTCTCACAACTTGACTGAGAACTCAATATTTCCTCTGAGAAATTTTATTTGCAGTTCTAAAACAAAATCAAAGTTCACCATATGTTTTAGAGCCTGTTTTCTCTACTTATTTTAGTTTTTCTATCTGGTCCTACCCTGGAAGATAGGACCTATGCCAGGTTTTTTTTTTTCTGGTTAATGGGTAAATAAACCTCAATCCCCTAATATGCAAATAACATCAGGTCTGTAATTTTAGCTTTCAGGTGTATTCTCCTCTGACCTATGCAAATTATTTGACACAGGGTTTCTCAGAAATGGTACTATTGGCAGTTTTAACCAGATAATTCTTTGTTGTGGGAGACTCTGCTTAACATTTTAGGATTTTTAGCAACATCTTAGGCATCTACCCACTAGGTACTGTTAGAAACCTACCCACAAGGTATAATAGCCAAATTTGGCTCCAGATATGTCAGAGTACCCTGGGGTGTGGGGCAGAAGTACCCCACTCCCAGGTTAAGAACCACTGATTTCACACTTTTACTACTCTCTTGCTAGATAGATATACAACTTTAGAGAATTAAACTACACAGGAAAGCACTTCCTGAGTTGTACATACAGTATGGAGTTTCAGGCCTCATGCTTATTAATATTCAACAGTTTTTGTTACTTATGAAAACTGTAAGCTTACTAAAACAACCAAATTTAAACATTGAAAAAGTAAAATGCACTGGAGCTTGGAGGCAAATGTCTAAATAAACCATATGAAGGCAATACATATCCTGGTAGCCTGACACGAGGACAGGTGGCACCTTGGCCACTCTTGAATTTCCCTCTGCTGCTGTAACCTCTTTTATTTCAACAAGAGAACATTTCATCTGTGCTGCTCATCACTAGTCATTGAGGAAGAGCATTCTGTTATCTACCTCAACTACTCAGTATCCAGGTCTTCAACACTCTTGAATTCTAAATAAAGGAAACTGGAAAAAGAAAAGAAAAGAGAAAGGGGGAAAAAAGAAAGAATTTAGAAGATGGGTACAGAACATGGCCTTGGATCTCTTCTGTTAGGGTATAACTTCCCACCTAAACCAAGGAATAGAGAAAGCACCTCCCCATCTATGCTTGAACCAAGAGTTTATTACATTAATTTGCATTTAATACTTAATTAAGTAATGAACAATCTCTTCACAAATTGTCTCAGCAGCACTTATCAAAACTGCCACTTAGAATGTTTTGACAGGATTTTAGATCACGGATTTACATAAAAGAGTAAAATGAATATTTAAAAGAATATAATTCTCAGGGCACATAGTTAAAAAACAACTAAGTTATTTTCTGTTTGAAATGTTTTGCATGTGAACTGTAAAATGCCATAATTGATTTCAAAACTATTTCACTGTTGCTTATAAATTTAGGTTATATCAACTCTGTGTCCAATAATTTGACTCCTATGTATCTCCAAGCAAAATGAAAACATTCACCCACGAAAAGACTCATCCCATAATATCTATAGTCGCCTTATTCATAATGACCTAAAACTGGAAACAACTGAAATGTTCATCATCAGAAGGATGATAAACTAATCATGATCTATCTATACAAGGAAACACCATCTAGCAGTACAAAATATCAAAGTATTGATATATTCAACCTAATAATATCATGTATATTTTATACATTAGAAAAAACAAAACAAAGTCATTTATATGAAACTGTAGTTAGGCAAAACTAATCTATGGTAATAGAAATCAGAAAATAGTTGCATGTGGATGGGGGACAGCAGAATAGATCAGAAAAGAACATAAGAGAATTCTGGGGGATAATGGAAGTGTTTAATATCTCATTTTGGATGATAATATAAAATAGAGCAAAATAAAAACATTCACAATTCTACCAGTTGAGGATTATCATCAACCTGTTTGAAATTTTGTTTATTTTAATTATTCTTTCATACCTTCTAAACCTGTAAACATAGGAGTGTCCCAGGCATCAGGCCCTGAACCCCTTTCCTTTCCTATTTGTACTCCCTCTCTTTGTGGTTTCATTTAGTCTCATGACTCTTAATATTATCTCTATAGTAATGGTTCTCCAATCTTTGTGTCTCTATGTGACATCCACATAGATCTCTTATGGACATCTCAAACCTATATGCCTAATACTGACTTGCTGAATTCAGCACCAAATCTACTCTCAGATCATGGTTTTTGCTATATCATTGAAAACAGAAACCCATTTCTGCGGTGGCCAAAGCCTACCTCAAGGGTATGCTTTAATCCACCTTGTCTCTCATATCTGCATATTCAAAAATCCAACCATTTCTCATTCCTTTAACTACTGCTACTCTCTTTTGATCCACAGTCATTTTAGGTCAGGATGATTATAAATTCTTAACCAGTCTTCTTGCTTTTACTCCTTCTCCTCTAGTCTATTCTCCACACACTAGGCAAAATGATCCCATTCAAATATAAATTAGATCAAGTTGTTCATCCATTGAAAATCCTGAAATGACTTCTGCTTCACTCAGAGTACACTGACCAAAAAGGCTTTAGTAGATATGCCCAAACTAACTTGAACATACCTTTTAGTTTTAATCTACTTCTAGTCTCATCATCAGTCCTCTCTGTTCACTGTGCTTCCCCTCTTTATGTTCCTTCAACACATAAGGTGTGAATGAGCTTTGGGGCCTTTGTTCTCTCTGTTCCCTCAGCAAGGAACATCCACAAGATGTCTGCATCATTTCCCTCTTCACCTTTGGGTATACATTTTCTCTGAGAAACCTTCCCTGGCTACTCTAGCTAAAATTGTAAGATATCTCCACCCAACATCCTCAATACCTAGATTAACCACATCAGTTATTTTCCAAAAGGGCACAATTAGTGAAAAGGAATATTATTAATAAGTATGCTGGATGAGAGCCATAAGCCAAGACTTCTTCTCTTACTGCTTTATTTTCCTCTGTAGCCTTTAGCACCATCTAACAACTATTTTATTTAATTGTGTGAGTAATTATCTTTTTCTCCTTTTGATGCAAACTCCTTCAGGACAGTATTATTATTATATTATTATTATTATTATTATTATTATTATTGCTTTGGCACATAATGCTCAATAAATATTTGTTAAATGAATACATTTTAAAACAATGTAAATGATTTGACAATAATTTTCTGGTTTGTGTTATCAAATCCCATGCTTCTCACATTAGTGTAAATATCATTTATACTCTGAAAATGTCTGTTTGAAAAAAGTCTTAAATGACTTTTGACTATGGAATCAAATTCAAAAGAAAGTCAAAGGGATATAAAGCAATTACAGCAAAAGAGTATGTACTCTTTGTAAATAAATGTCAGTGCAGATTTGCTGTTGTTGTTTATTTAAAAAATCTATAGAAAAAAAGGAAGTTTACTAAAAAGAAAAAAAAAAACTTGCAAATATTTACATGTTTAGGAGGACCTAAAACTTCTTATCAACCGAAGACAATGTGTGGAAAAAATATGGAGTGTTAAGAAAATAATTCTTGGATGTCTGTTAAATGGAAGTCAAAGGATTGTGTAGTAGGAGAACAGAGATATAATGATGATGAAAAACCCCAAATTTATAGCTGGCCCTCTGTTGATTTATCTTGTGGCCCCAAGCTGTGTATCCCCCAGTAACCCAGCTCACACCCACCATAGCACCTGCCAACAACAGACCATTGTTATTTCATCTATAGGAATAGAATATGAAAATGCCTAATCCATCTACTTAAGCATTACTATAGGTAGTTTGGAGGTTCAAAATAAATTTATATTACATTTAATAAAAGTAAATAAAAAATATGGAGAACAAAGGCTATTTTGTAAAACAGGAAGCCTAGTGTTGGCATATTTGAAAAATCATTAATTGTTTTTAAAATGGGTGATGTGAAAAGATACCTCCTGTTTCCTCAGAATGCCTATACAGTAGTCCCCCTCTATATTGCAGTTCACTTATCGTAGCCTCACTGTATTGTGTGATTTTTAAAAATATTATATTTAATTATTTATCGCAGATTTTTCTCTATATCGTGGGATTTTGCAGTACTGTATATGTATGTTGTTAAAATTACATAGGTTTAAGAGTGTAGAATATGTTTAAGAACATAAGTAGTATTTATAAAAGTGTGGAAAAGGTTAATAAGGGAGTGGGAAAGGTTAATAAGAGACTGGAAATGGTTTATAAGAGTGTGGGGAGGGTTTATAAAGCCTTAAAATATATATAAATACTAAAATAAATGTAAGGTTCCTACTTCGTGGATTTTCACCTATCGCGGCGGGACAGGGGTCTAGAACATAATACCCGTGATAAGTGAGGGAATACTGTATTAGTGAATTTCTCCACTATCCAGCCATTGCTCCACTATCCTGACTCTCAAGACAGAAAAGGGAGGGCTCCTAGAGTCTATTCTCCTCTCACTTTCTCTTGCTGATTTTCTTTACCCTGTACTCTGGTCCTCATTTAGGCACTGGTAAAGTCCGTCTGAACCCACGATTTCTTCTCTATTCCCACTGTTATTTCAGTGTTTATGTATGTATTTTGCCCTGGCTGGTTTGGCTCAGTGGATTGAGCGTCGGCCTGCGAGCTAAGTGTCGCTGGTTCGATCTTCCAGTCAGGGTACATCAGAGAAGGAAACTCTGACTCCAAAAAAACTCCGCTGCCTTGTGGCATACCTCTTCAGGGGGAAGGCTAAGGGAGTAAACCCCGACAGAAAATCCGGAGCCGGAGTCCCTAAGGCCGTTTGACGTTGTAGTCAACACCGGCAACTCCTGCAGCGCACCTGAAGCCAAGCTGTATTGACTCCGTCTTTCCCTTGGACCCTTCAGCTGTGAAGAGAGGGGGGGTCTGCTGCATGGGCAACAGCAGACCCTCCATATCACCCTGCCCAGGCTCTGTAGCTTCAGCTTCACTGGAGAGGACACTCCAGCGTCATCGTAAGATGTCGATTCAACACGGGAGGAGACAGATACCGTGTCACTCCCGAGTCGGACTGCACAGCCATTCTCGGCGGTGCAGATAGACTCTTAAGAAGCTACACCATCGTCTCTCGAGACGGACGGCTGCCGACGACGACGATGTATGTATTATATATGAACATTTCAAGTCCCTATCATCTTATCTAGCTTAATGAAGTAGCCTGTTGCCAGTCTTATTTTGTCATCTTTTCCTCACTCTTCTTGCCAGATATTGCCAGTGAATTTTCTAAAACCTGATCTCATTGCTCTCACACTAAAATTCTTCAAGTGTCTCTCTGCAGTCCTAGGGTTAAAGTCAACAGGTCCTTAATTGGCCCTCAAGACCCTTCCTAATGTTTGTTCCTCCTAGGTCGCCAATGTTTCCCAGTATTCTCTATTCATTCATAAATATTCATATTGGGGAGATTTTCTAGAAGCCTGTGCCCAGTATGGGAAGAGCAAGCACGGGGTGGTCAGGAACGCTTCACAGAGTAATCTCTGAGGTATGTGTGTGGGTAGTGGGCAATGATGGTTTCCAAGCAGGCAATGGGGAAAAGAGCATTCCCAGGGAAGGGAGCAGAAGGAGCAGGGACAGATGCACAAGTCACAAAGCCTGAAGAGATATCAGAATGCAGTTCAGTAGAGCCGAGTATTACAGTTCAATATGTTGGTGATGGGAGAGGGAAACCATGAAGTAAGGAAAGAGGTTCAGGGTAAAATCCCCAAAATCTTTGAATGGCAATGTAAGGAATTTGGATTTGAAATATGGAGAGGTCTTTGGTATTCTACTAACAATACCACAGGCTAGTTAAGAGGAGATATGGAAAAAATATAAAAATTAGCAAAGTTTTCTCTGAAAATCATTTTATACTTGATCACAATTATATCAAGGGTGTTAATTATAAGTTATTATATGGCATTCAGAAAATGGAATATTTTTCAATGCTAAAAGGAAATGAGCTATCAAGCCATGAAAAGATGTGAAGGAACATTAAATGCATATTATTAAGTGAAAGAAGCCATATGAAATGCCCCATAGTATATGATTCCAATTATGACATTATAAAAAGGCAGAGAACTATGAAAACAGTATAAAGGTTGCTGGGGAGATGAGGGAAAGTGATAAATAGGTAGAGCACACAGGAGTTTTAGGGCAGTGAAAATACTCTATAATATTGTAATGATGGTTACATGCCATGATAAATGTATCCAAACCCAAACCCATGCAATATATAGTAGCAAGAGTGAGAACTAAGGTAAACTATAGGCTTTGAGTGATTATGATGTGTAAATGTAGGTTCATCAATTATAACTAATATACCAATCTGGTGAAAAATACTGGTCATGGGAGCAAGGGGTATATGGGAAATATCTGTACCTTTCTTTCAATTTTGTTATGAACCTAAAACCACTTTTAAATGTAGATTTTTAAAAGTCAAAAACAAGAAAGTAAAAATATTAGAACCCCACATCATATATCTGGCTTCTCTCTTATTTCATACTCTAATATAAATACGGTATATATCACAGCGGCCAAAGAGATGTTTCAAACACATAAGTCAGATCATGGTACTTCTCTGCTTTAAAGCTTCCATTACTTCTTGGGGCATTTGGAATAAATTTTAAAATTCTTACCCTGCTTTCAAAAGCCCTAAGAGATCTAGCCCCATACTTCCACTCCAACACTGTCTTCCCTTTTCCACCATGCTTACAATGACACTTCAGTCCCAGGGAACTCTATTCTGTTTCTGAACCATGCGAACATTAATCCTTCAGTAGGGGCTTTGCACTTGTTCCTCCCCCTGCCCCCGAGGAATTCTCATCATCCTGATTCTCATCATCTTGGCTCCTGTTTGTCATTCAGATTTCAGCTCAGTTGGCATCCTCTCATAATTATCTTAATTCTTTATGTACATGTTTATTATCTGTCTCTCACACTAGAATATAAAATCCTTGACAAGGGAGACCATTTCTGTTTTGTTTACTATGCTAATGCTGGCACCCAGAGGAATTTCTGACACATAATACATGCTCAACAAATATGTGTTAAATAAGTGAAAGAGAGGATGAGATTCTTCTTTTAGAAAATTAAAAAAAAGATATTAAAGTAGCTATTACCCTGATATTTTATAGGTAATATCTGTGACATATATTTATGTGCATATATTTGCAATGTCTTTTGTAATGAAGTAGCAAAAATAAAAACATAATTAAACACGGCAGCTACCAAATATAAATAACAAGTTAAATGGGGAAAAAAAATCAAAGAAACAAATCAGAAAAATATATGTGGCTGTGCATGTAAAATACTTAATGTATGAAATTTGCCTCATCTTGTCCTTGCAAACCAAACAGTTGTAAGGAGAATAAACTGAGGAAAAGCTCATCCTTGATCCCATCTGGAGAGCTAGTACAAAGAGAGAGTTAGAAGAAAGGGGACAAAAACATGCTGGGGTCACAGAAGGAAATTGAGTTGAAAGGAGGAGGAAAATCTGCATTCTGAGTCATTTGGAACAGAGAAGGAAGAGAGACATTATCTGAAGATCATGTTCACCAGAGGCAAACAGGCTGAAAAAGAAATCGACATCTGTGAGAGTCTCGTGCGCCCAGATCTGAGGGGCAGATGAAGATTGTTTATGTAGCACAAGAAGGTGTTGGGAGAAGGAAGGAACAGGCTCACATGGAAACATATGCTCTCCTACGCGCCTTGAAAAATAAAGCAGGCAGAGGAGAGAGAAACATCTGTGTTGCACACGGGCAGACCACCAGTAGTGAAGCAGGCTTGAGGAAGAAGGGAAAGGCATACACAAACAAGATCGGACATTATGTCTTGTCAAAATGACATGTAAAGGCACTGGGTCTGCATCTCATTCTCTGGTGAGTAAATGGAAACCCAGCCATCTGGGGAAATCAAGGATGAGTAAGTTGCTGCTTTGGTGTTTTCACAGTTTTGCAGAAATGACAAAGCATTCACAAGTTTTTCCAAGGCTACTTTATTTTTCCTACTGGAAAGAAAAAAAAAAACCCTTTAGAGTACAGTTTATTTTTTTTTCTTAGAGAAACATATTGTAGAGCTTTTGTTCCAAATTCACTGCAGCAATAGAAGCAGCTGGATTTCTCATCCTTTGATGGCAGAGTTTCAGAACATAATAGCTTTAGAAAGCATTCCTTCACATTAGTAAATGATCATAGGAATTTTGTGAAGCATTAGATAATCATTGCCCTTTATATTAAGAATGGTAAAATCTAAAATATTTATCTTAAGAATATATACTAAATTTTAACAATTATACTTAATTACTAAAATTTGTTATATTTAATAATTTGTTAAAGTATAGAAATAAATATAATATGATTTTATTGGTAAAATAAAAAGTTAAAAATTAGAAATTAAGTCAAGTGACTACTGACAATTAGATTATCAAGAACTTATTGTTATAATTTATTGTAACTTATAGATACCTATTTATATGTATGTTTATGTAAATAAAACACATAACCACAGTCATCTTTACACAGATAAAAACAGAGCATATGTTTATAAACATATATTATCTTTTATTATAAATACCAACTTATTTCTAAAAGGTAGGGTTCACAGATGAACAATGATGCCAAAAGTAAAAAAAAACAAAAAACAAAAAAAAAAAAAAAACAGAAAAAAAGATAAAACTTAAAGCATGAAGCATCTGGTATCTACAATGGGATTCTTGAAACTACTTAGAAAAAAAATTACATAAGATGTGTTGAAAACACAATGTCTTAAAGAAAACTACTAAAATTATAAACATATTTTGCTGTATCTTGATAATATAAGTATGTCTAAGAACTAAGTATTTACACCAATCAAACAGAAAAGAGTAAGTTTGGGATAAACTTGGAAAGAATAGAGTAACTTTAGAGTAAATATGGGATAAGTATAGATTATGTCTTAGAAAAAATGAAAGTGAAAAAGTATTGTTGTTAGTCTATAGAATAGAGATAATAAGCCAGTTCCAGGTTAAACCACAAAAATTAATTCAATGATGTTTGGCTTTCGCAACAACTGGAAATTCTATGTGCCCCTCTCTCATTTAAACAAGTGCCCACAACCCAGTCCCCCAGAAGGCTGTTCTACAAGTAGTTCACATAACTTTTTCTTCTCTTCATTTACCCAGAGTAATGTCACCACCGTACTTCAACATTCCTTGATTTCTGCTATGGAAGGGAATATGACTTTTATTCAGAGTTTACCAAATTCCTACTTTATAATGTGTTATTTAATTCTTATAACAACCCTGTACAATTTTATAATTCAATGCATTTTAAAGACATGGAAACTAACACTCAAATATAGAAGTAACATAAAATACTGAATTAAGAATTAAGATACAGATATTACTCCAAAATTAGTGTATTTCTCTTAAATTATATTTCCTTTTTAATAAAGTATTACTTTCTGGATTGTCAACACAGATAACAGCATTATACCATGTTTCAAAATTATCATTGTCTATACTTTGAAAAAGAGAGATTTATTTTTTATTCTTTTGAATGTTCAAATGATACATGCTTATCATATAAATTTCTAAAATATAGAATAATATGAAGACAATAATTGTCATTTTAATCAAATCACCCAGAGGAGAAAATCATTATTTATGTGTGTATTTTTTAGTTTATTGTTGTTCAGTTAGAGTTGTCTCAATTTTTCCCCCATTGCAAATGTTTTAGAATAATAGCACTTAGCTTTTTTTCTGTACCACATGTGTGAAATGCCCAATTCCATTTAATGGTGAACCTTCTATCAATAAATGGCTCAATTTTAATGTTCAAATCAAGGAAGATTGGAGACTGACTTCCAAAAGAGCAGAGTGAGAAACTCAGTGAATCACTTACTCTCCCACAAAAACTACAAAAACACAGATACAACAATTAAAATAACCATTTCTAGGACCCTGGAAATTAACCAAGGCAACAGAACTGTATGCGAAGGCCTGAAATTCCAGGTGCAAACTTGATATCTTTGAGTCTCCTATGTTCCCCAAAGACTTAGCTATGAGTTTCTGCTTTTGCCAGAAAAGCCTTCTACTCAGCTCAACCAGGAAGGCAGTTAGTTTCCTATCAGCTGCACCAGCCAGAGAAATTATTCAAACAAGCCAATCACTTTCTCCTGAGAAAAACAAGGGCACCCTACCATCCTGCTATTACAAAGACAATCTCCCACAGCTCCTGCTACTTCACTCTGTTTCCAAGTGCAACCTATGTGTGACCTTGCATAACAGACGTTGTCCTCTTCCCAACAGCTATGAGTACACGTGACTAAAAACTGCTACCAATCTTATCTGTTCTGTGTTAAATGTCATGTGTTTAGCTTGCTTGTACTATTTAGGTTAATGGAGTCCTCCTTCACTAATGGATTAAATAGAAATTATCAGAACAAGAACAAACTAAAAATCATGTATGTAAAAGTAACTATTAAACCTCTTTAGATAGTGGGGTCTGTGACATATTAAGTTTAGGTTATTCCCATCCCACTGCTCTCCATAAACCAGTGGTACATTAGCCATGAAATGCCAAAAGTCTTGTAGCCAATTGATAGGACTGAAAATTTTTGGAGCTCTATAAGAAACACCTGCCCCAGGACAGAGTTACTATAATGTCCAAGAATCCAACTCTTTGAAAAGTCTCTAATATCAAGATAGCACAGCATTTTGATTTAACTCAGATTTTGACTTAGCCATGGGGGAGGAAAGGAGCACTACACCTAGGTCATCCCTGAAACAATACGTCTACTAGCAACCTTGCAGCAACCTAAAGCTATTATTTTAGTTGGAGGGGTAAAAAGAGCCTGATCAGGAATTTAAAAGAAAATCTTGGCAAATAATTTGGTATAGGAAAATTTAAAAAGTTCTGATATGTTTCTAGATATCCAAAAGACTGTAGGAGCATGCACACAGCCCTGGAAAGATCTGTTTAAGAAGAAAGCCCCATTCATTATTGGCTGAAAAGATATTTAAAGAAATAAAATATTGGTCAAAAACTGGAGACCTGAACATGCAGGAAGTGAAAACTAAGGCTGTCTTATACATGGCCTGGAGTTTGGAAGCATGCCTTCTCACCCAGATCCCCTTGACAAAGGGTAGTTGATAAACAGGCAAGATATTTAAAGACATCATGTCACTGAACTTAGTATTTACACTGAATGAAGGGAAGCTTAGGAAGCCAGGTTTAAAATTTTTAATAAGAATTATTTTAAATGAATACATTTTTCTATTAAACTAAATTCCAGCAGAGAATTCAGTGGTGGCATCTATAGGAAATACAGAATCTGCAGAATTGATCCAGTAAGTCTCTGCACAAAAACACAGCAATAAAAACTAAGGCTTCTACCTCCAATGCTCCGGCTTGATGGGAAACTCCCTGTCCAGGAGAGGTTTCAGGATCACAGATGAGAGAACAAATTATCCCAGGACACTGTATTTTGTCTGGAGGGAGGAAAGGCAGCAAATCTCTCTAGTGGAGAAGTGTGCTGAACGCTTTCTCCTGTTCCCTTTTATTGAGGAGGGGATTTGGGGGGTACAAGGTCAAGACTTATGAATCATCAATAAGCATTAGACACTTGGGTTATAGTTGACAGTTACTGACTGCAGATATCAATGTAAAGAACACAGTGACCGCTCTGTGTCAGGGTTTGTTAAACATTCTGGTGCTGCACTGACATTAGGTGCAAGGCTTTACACATTTTCAGCTACACGCTGTTTATAGTTAACTAAGAGATATGAAAAGCAGAGCAAGCTCTAAAGCATAATATGCATTCTTCAAATTCAATTCCCATGGAAATCTCCTGAGTGGGCTTCAAGTCATGTCTGTCACTTAACCTTTTCCCGTGTTCCAGTTGAGTCTGACAAAGCTCTCCGAAGTTCGTCTCACAGTTTGGGCTACAGTTCTTGAAACCACAGGACAGTCCCCTACAAAAAAACAAATAATAAAATAAAACCTCAGTAACACTGGAAAAATTTGGGCAGTATATGGGGGAGGCTTGACAGCAAAGTTATTATATAATTTAAAGGTACAGTTTTTAACAAAAAAATTATTTTATGGAAAAATCCCAACAAAATATGCAAAAAACAAAAGCAAAAACAAGAGGTGTACCACACAGACAAAAAGCAGCCAAAAACTAATGTCCCTAAGGGGCTCAAATTTTAAACTTAAGAGATAAAGATTTTAAATCACCTATTATAATTATGTTCAAAGAAATAAAGAAAATCAAATATAAAAAATAAAGAAAAATATGACAACAATGTCTTACCAAAAATATAAAAAAGATAATTTTTTAAAAGAACAAAGTAAAAATAATTCTGCAGTTGAAAGGTACAATAACTGAAAAAGGGAAATTCATTAGAGGGACTTGAAACCTGAGTCCTTCTGGCAGAAGAAACACTCATCAAACTTGATATATTTCAAGAGATTACCCAGTTTGAGGAGCTAAAAAAAATGAATTTATAAAATGAATAAGGCCACAGAGCCCTGAGGGACACCAGCAAGCATTATAACATACAGATAATGGAAATTTCATGAAAAGAAAAAGAGAGAGAAAAGATATTTGAAGAAATATTGGCTAAAAACATCCCTAATATTATGAAAATTGTTAACATACTCATTAAGGAAGCTCAATGAGCTCCAGGTAAAATAAACTAAAAAAATAATTGCGACTAGACATATTATAGTCCAACTGAGAACAGTCAGAAGTGGAGAGGAAATCTTGAAAGCAACAAAAGAAAACTAAGTTATTACACACAAGGACCTCCCAATAAGTTTAAAAGATGATTTCTTATCATAAGACATGGAGTCCAAAATACAAAGTGCTGGGGGAAAAACTCTGTAAACCAAGAAGAACCTTATATCCAGCAAAACTATTTTTCAGAAAATAAGGGAGAAATTAAGACATTGCTCAAAACAGAACAAACAAAAACAAAGACTCTGCCACCAAAAAATTCTGCCCTACAATAATTACTAAAGTGAGTTCATCGGGCTGAAATAAATAGGTAGAAAACAGTAACTTGAAGACAAATGAAGAAACAAAGAGCATCAGTAAACATAACTATATGGAGAAATGTAAAAGCCAGAATAAATTGTCTTTTTGTTTATAACTCTCTTATTTAAAATAAATTCAAAGTAATAATTATATAACGGTATTGGTGAATATAAAATGTATAAAGTGTAATATGTATGAGGAAGAGGGAGAGCATTATCTCTTGGAACAAGTTATTTATATGCTATTGAAATTTAGAACAAACAATAATTTGGAACAAATTACTTATATGCTATTGAAATTTAGTTAATATCAACCTAAACTGGATTGTTTAAGATAGTAATTGTAATCTCCAGGGATACCATGAAATAACAACAAAAATATATAATTTTTAATAATAAGAAAATTAAAATGGTAACTAAAAGTACCTATTTAACACAAAAGAAGGCAATAAAGGAGAAATAGAGGACCAAAAGACATAAGACATGTAGAAAACAAATTGCAAAATAGCAAATTTATATCCTACTTTCTTCATAATGCCATTAAATATAAATGGAGTAATCACTCTAATCAAAAGGCAGAGATTAGAGAATGGCTAGAAAGGAAAGAAAAGAAAAGAAAATTATCTGCCAATCTGCCATTTACCAAAAGCACATTTTAGATTTAAAGGCACAAATAAATTGAAAGCAAAAGGATGGAAAATATATAACATAAAGGACTAATCAAAAGAAAGTTTAGGGTCTATATTAATATCAGACAAAATAAACTTCAAGACAAAGATTGTTCTTAGACATAGACATTTTGTTATGATAAATGGTCAATATGCCAGGAAAATAAAACAATTATAAATGTACATGTCACAACAGAGCCTCAAAACATATAAAGCAAAAACTGACAAAATTGGAGAAATAGACAATATACCAATTAAAGTTGGAGACATCAATACTACACTTTCAATAATAGATAAAGGTTGCTTGAAGGAGAGTTCCATTTCCTAGTTAAAGGCACCTTTACTCATGTATTTTTTTCTCTCCAGAAACCAAGCATTTTTGACATATTCTCTCATTTACTGTCAACATATCATCACCAAATCTTAACATGTGACTTCTCCCCATCACCAAACAATGCTACTATTTCAGTTAAAACTATCATCATCTCTCCTTAGGTTAGTCAGATAGACTCCCATACTAATCTCCCTGATTTCCCCCTACAAACCTCCTTTTCCTCATTCATTTCATTTTTCACATAATAACAACTGGCACATTTCTTAAATGTTTGTTGGGTCATACTATGCCCTCATGCAACCCTTACAATCTTTTCATTATATTTAAAATAAAATTCAAATTCTTATCCATGGCCTACAAAGCTCTGTATAATTAGGGCCTGCTTGATTCTCTAATGCAATTTTGAATTACTGAATCACCATTCTCTTGACACATGGCCTCTCTCTGTTTATGAGGTCACCAAGTTCCTCTTCAACTAAGTTTTAAAGCTTTCTATTCCTTCCACTCAAATTCTGCAGGTTTCAACTTAAATATACCCTTCCTCAGAACTTCATTGATTCCACAATCCAAACCACAGCTCCATACGACTCTCTTTAGGCACTATGCATTTTCCTTTAGAAGACTTACTGCTCTTTTTGATTACATGTTTATATATTAGTAATATTATTTAAAAAGTGTTTTAAAACTGAACCCAACCCTTACCAGTTTTTATCTGTACTTTTACCAATTTAACCTATGGAAAGATATATTTGGCAAATTTTAATTTGACTTTCAAAAATAATTATAAAAGGTGAAATGTTTCCTGTAGCTTCTTCAGACTAATATTCTGTAAATGATTTCTTTTTTGAGGTAGAATGGGAGGAGAGAGGGAGAGATTTATAAATCTATTCAGTTTTAAGCAGCTGCAAAAATATTCTTTATAGCTATGTTCTGTCTGTATATCTTTTTTGTTAAGATCAAAAATCCTGAACAAGAAGTTGGAGGCCAAGTATGTGGAAGCTGAGTCTGCTTGCTCTTGCACCCAGCTCGGACACTTGGCTGACCTTCTGAAAAATAAACTGAATATTCAATAGAATCCTAGGTGATACGAAGTTTGGAAGCCAGAGAGTACAGAGGACACTTCACAATGGGCAGAAAGGAGAATTCATAGGCAGAAGTGGAAATACACCATGCGTGGTACCTGCAGCCACAGAGAGTAGCTTTTCAGCTTCCTCTCCTCCTAGGGCAGGGAACCCCCGAACCCAGGCAAGGAGTGACTTGTATACAAAAAGTTGGGGAGATCCAGGCTACACACACACAAACAGCAAGCGGCACACCCACAGCTTTAATGGCAAGTGCCAACCAGGAGAGTGCCCAACCTGGGTTGGGCAGAGACAGGCCATGGCCAGCTGTGACTTTGAGACTCTTGACTTTTCAGAGAGGAGCTGCATGAGGAAAGCTGAACAGTGACTCAGTGCTGCAGTGGGAGTGCCCAGGGAGACATTTTAAAAGGGGAGCTGAACCCTGCCTGCTCTGGCTCAATGGATTGAGCATCGGCCTGTGAGCCAAGTGTCTCTAGTTCAATCCCCAGTCAGTGCACATGACTAGGTTGCATGACAGGTCCCCAGTTTGGGGCGCGAGTGAGAGGCAACCACACAATGATGTTTCTCTCCCTCTCTTTCTCCTTTCCCCTCTCTCTAAAAATAAATAAACAAATATTTTTTTTTCTTTTTAAAAAGGGGAGCTGAGGCATGCTGGGCATAAACCTCACACGCAGTGGCCTTGCCAGCAAGGGGAAAAGACTGAGAGGGTGCTTTGTTCCCACTCAGTGCAGCTGGGCAGGTTGATCAGAAAGGTGCATAGGATGGGGATTTCTCAGCCCCAACCTGGTGCAGCTAGCAGGGCAGAGGATGCACAGAAGGAGAATGTGAAACTCTGTCTGCAGTGAGGGCAGTGAGCTGGGAACTGAAAGGGCGGCAGATGAGCACTTGAGATCATTTAAAGCTAGACAGAGCCCCTGTCCTTGGTGAAGACTGAACATCCCAGAAGGGAAGGTTGCACCCAGCCCCCAACTCCTGTAAGGTCAAAAACATCTCCAATGGGGAAGACCTTCAAAATAGGCAGGTCAGGTTCAAGAACCCCCTGCAGTGTGCATTTCTACAAGAGAAAGAGAGCAAGAGGAACACCTAAAAGACTCATTTTGAACTTCTCTCAGGGAGACAAAATACTCTGGTTGCTAGGGCCCTGTTCCTCCTAAGGAGGACAGCAAAGCAGAGTGATCAGAAATTAGTGCAGCAAGGGAGAACCAGGGCCCTGTCAGATGTTAGCTTGCACACAGAGCTGCCATTAACACCAACCAGGAGACAGCTGACCCTCTTACTCAGATTGGCCGCTCCCTTGAAACAAACAGCTAATTCATCAGAAACTATACATTATTGGAAATTAACTGGGATAGACCAAGACAGGGTGAGGGATGTGTGCAGGGGCAGGGGGAACACACCCATAATTTTCCCAGAAGACTGAACAATGCCTCCCAGGGCAAACCTAAGGATCCTACCCTACTGATCACAACATAAGCTCCCTCTAGAGGCAAGTGAAGGTGATACAGAAGTTAGACGGCCCACCCTGGGATCTTGAGCTAATAAAAAATTAGAGGCATTTCCAGAAAGAAAAGACAGAAGATGGACACCAAACTGCTAAGACAAATTTCACCTCATTCTTCTTCAGAATTTGTTTTTTTTTTCTTCCTTTCACATAGCCTTTTAATATTTGTTCTTTTGCTTTAATTGTATTCCAACCAATTAACTACTCTTTGTATATTTTTCTTTTAGATTTTTGTTTTTATTTTTATTTTATTGTTATTTCAAATCTCACATTGTACCCTTCCCTTACCCTAATCCACTTCACTTCTTTCCTGCCCTTTTTTGTTTTCATTGTAAATTTTATTTCCCCCCATGCTATGCCTTGTTCTTATTCCTTACTCTATTTTCCCTTCCTCTATGCTCTCGAAAGCATTCTTCCTTCCTTTAGTCAGCTCACATTCTTTTTCCCCCCTCTTACAATATTATTTGCTTTCTACCTTTATAAATTGTGGCTTGTTTGGCAGAAATATTATGGTTATGCTGTTCTTCAATGGTCTTCCTAATTGTTCACTATATTTTTATTTTAAATCTAATAGGTTACTCTCTCCCTATCTTAATCCATTTTGCATTCCTCCTGCCCTTGCTTATTTGAGTTAGAAATTTTATTTTTCCCCCTTTCTTAGCCTGGATTCTATTCTTTATTCTTATTATTTTTCCTTTCCCTATACTCTCAAAATCACTTTTCTTTACTATAGACATCTCATATTCTCTTTTGTGTAATATTCTTATTCCCTTTCCACCTTTATTAATTTTTGTCCTTTTGTCATTGTTATTGACATTGTTGTGTTTTTTCTGCAAATTTTTTTAAGTATGTTTTATGGATTATGTCAATGATCAGCAGTTCCAATTTTTTCCCCTTCGCTCCCCTCTGCCCAGTACCCCCTTCCCTCCAGCAATACCACCCCCCTTAGTTCATGTCCATGGGACATGCATATAAGTTCTTTGGCTTCGCCCTTTCCGATATCATTCTTAACTTTCCCCTGTCTATTTTGTACCAACCAATTATGCTTCTTAGTCCCTGAACCATTTCCCCATTTCTCCCCTTCCCTCCTCCCAGCTGATAACCCTCCAAATGATCCCCATACCTATGATTCTGTTCCTATTCTGGTTTGCCTAGTTGGATTTTGTTTTTATTTTTTAGATTTAGTTGTTGATAGTTGTGAGTTTGTTGTCATTTTAGTGTTCATAGTTTTGATCTTCTTTTTCTTAAATAAGTCCCTTTGACATTTCATATAATAATGGCTTGGTGATGATGAACTCCTTTAGCTTCACCTTGTCAGGGAAGCACTTCATCTGTCCTTCCATTCTACATGATAGCTTTGCTGGATAGATTAATCTTGATTGTAGGTTGCTTTTCATCACCTTGAATACTGCTTGCCAGTCCCTTGTTGCCTGCAAAGTGTCCTCTGAGAAATCAGCTGATAGTCCTATAGGCACCTCCCTGTAGGCAACTCTCCGCCTCTCTCTTGCTGCCCCCAGGACTCTGTCTTTATCTTTCACCTTTGGCATCTCAGTCATGATGCATCAGGGTGTGGTCCCCTCTGGGTCCAGCTCTCCCAGGACCCTCTGTGCTTCCCTGACCTGTATGTCCACCTCCTTCACAAAATTTGGGAAGTTTTCCTCATTTTATTCAATTCTTGCTTCCTCATTCTGCACTGGTTGACTGTTTTTTTCTCCCTTATGTTCCAAATCATTGATTTGAACCCCAGTTTCCTTCCCTTCACCATTGGTTTTGTGTGGATTTTCCTTTGTTTCACTTAGCATACCCTTCACCTCTTCTCTTATGCATTTGCAGTACTCAAGCATATCTTTCAAGCCTGTGAGCATCTTTATCACCAGTGTTTTGAATTCTGTGTCTGTTAGGTTGTCTATCTCCTCACCTGTTAGGTTGGCTATCTCCTCATCGCTTAGTTCTCCCACTGGAACCTTGATCCATTACCCCTTTTTGGGACATACTTCTCTGTCTCCTCATTCTGACAGGCTCGTGTTTGTTTGCCTCTGTGTCCCAGGTAGAGCTGTCACTCCTGTTATGTTGTAAGGGGCGGAGCTTTAGGGATTCATCAGTACAGGGCAACCTGTTTCACTACATTGTGGCACTGCATGTGGAGGAGGGTTCCGAGAGGGAACAATGCTGCCTGCACAGCACTAGCCCCTTTCCAGGCACCTCTTCTAATTCCACACCAGACTGGCACCTCTCTAGCTGCTTCCCTAGCCATCATTCCCAGAGTGGGTGGGTCTGCAGATGTTCAAGGACCGTGGGGACCCTTTAAACAAGCAGACTCTGCTGAGACTGGCAGTTTCTGCCTCCACCCCAACCCCCACTGGTCTGTGCAGTCAGAAGCAATGAGGTTTGATTTTCCCAAGAGCTGGGACCATGAGCTGCAAGATCCAATGAGGAGCTGGGAATGCTCCCCAGGTGTCCCTCCTGAGTTTGTGCTTGTCTGCTGCTGCTGCCACTGCTGCTATCACAACACCACATCCTCTCCACCCCGGCTCCACCCTTTCTACCTGTCTGGATGAGTATTTCTTCTTTATATCTTTGTTTTCTGGATTTCCATGCAGTTTGATTTTCTGGAACTTCTGATTGTTTCTAGTTTTGAGATAGTTGTACTGTTTCCTTTACTTACTCCATTTTGCCATTGCCCTTCCCGGTTTCACTTACATTTTAAAATTTATTTTCTTCCATTCCCTTGTTTCTATTTTCTACTCTTATTGTTTCTTCTCCCTCTTCACACTCAAAATCATTTTTCTTTCCTTTAGTCATCTCATAATCCCTTTTTTGTTTCTTATAATATTTTCTTAATCTCTCTCCACCTTTATTAATCTTTGCTCAATTACTGTTGATATTGCTGATGTGGTAGCCAGTAGTTTTGCTGGCAGGGGTTTGGTTTTCTGGGTAGTGTTGCTTTGTTAACCAGCACCTGCACAACAGCACACAATTTAAGACGGGAGTTGTGACTTCCATTCAGCAAGCTGGAAGGGAGAATCCACCACTAAATGAGCCACCAATAACAAAGCCCAAGTACAACAAGAGACCCCAAAATTAACTGATAAAAGACAACCCTACAACATTTAGGTCAGGAGATCAAAGAGACTGCACCACTAAGTCCCACAGAACTCTACCACAGAAGCCTATCACATGAAGATAGGGAGTCAAAGTAGAGCCACCTGAGATGCAGAAACAAACAAAAAGGTTCACCCAAAATGGGAAGACAAAGAAAGAACCCAAATTGAAAAAAAAGAATCCCAGAAAAAATAGCTAAATGAAATTGAGGCAAGCAATCTATCAGACAGAGAATTCAAAATAATGGTTATAAAGATGCTCAAGAAACTCAGTGAGGACTACAAGGAACTTAGTGGGAACTAAAGCAGCATGAAAAAGGGTATAAGAACTATGAATAAGAACCAAGAAGAAATGAAGAACATAATATCAGAAATGCAAAATACACTAGGAAGATTGAAAAGTAGGCTAGACAAAGCAGAGGACCAAGCAGAAGACAAGGTAGAAGAAATACCCAGTCAGAGCAACAAAATAAAAAAAAGACTAAAAAAGAATGAAGGTAGTTTAAGGGACCTTCAGGACAACATGAAGTGTAACAACATTTGTATCATAAGAATATCAGAAGGAGAAGGAAAGGAACAAGGGAGAGAAAACCTGTTTGAAAAAATAATGACAAAAAACTTCCCTTACTCGGTGAAGGAAAAAGTCATACAAGTTCAGGAAGCAAAGAGAGTACCCATCAAGTTGAATGCAAAGAGGCCTACTCCAAGACACATCATAATTAAAATGGCATATTTTAAAGTCATAGACAATCTTAAAGGAAGCAAGGGAAACACTGCTAGTAACATGCAAGGAAGCTCCAATATGGCAATCAGATGATTTCTCAACAGAAACACTATAATCCAAAATGACTGACAGGAAATTTTCCAGGTAATTAAAAGCAAGGACCTACAACCAAGACTACTCTATTCAGGAAAGCTCTCACTTAAAATAGAAGACAAAATAAAGCACTTCAAAGACAAAAGAAGGCTAAAGGAGTACATCTCCACCAAGCCAGCACTTCAAGAGATGCTTAAGGGACTACTACAAAAAGGAGAAAAAAGAGGGGAGTGGGCATGGAAAAACAGCAATGAATAAGTACCCACCAATAATAACCTTCAATGTGAATGGATTATATGCTTCAATCAAAAGACATAAGGTAGCTGAATGAATAAGAAAACACAACCTGCATATATGCTGTCTACAAGAGACCCACCTTAGAACAAAAGATCTACACAGGTTGAAAGTGAAGGGTTGGAAAAAATATTCCAAGCAAGAAATGGATACAAAAAGAAAGCTGGGGTAGCGATACTTATACCAGACAATGTATGCTTCAAAACAAAAGCTAAAAAAAGGGACAAAGAAGGTCACTACATATAACTTAAAAGAATATTCCAACAGCAGGATATAACCCTTGTAAATATATATGCACCCAAAATAAGAGCACTTAAAAATATAAAGAAAATCTTGGAGGACTTCAAGAAAGGAATTGACAGCAACACACTCAGAGTAGAGGATTTTAACAACCCACTGTCAACAATGGATAGGACTTCCACACAAAGAATCAATAAGGGTATTGTGGAACTGAACGACATTCTAGATCAAATGGACTTAATTGATATATACAGAAACTTTCACCTAAAAGAAGCAAAATATATATTTCTTTCAAATACACATGAAACATTTTCAAAAATATAACACATCATAGGACAAAAATAAAGCTCCAACAAATTCAAGAAAATTTAAATCATATCAAGCATGTGCTCAGATCACAATGGATTGAGACTAAAAACAAATCTCAAGGGAAGAACTCAAAAAAATTCAAGTACAGAGACATAATGGCATGTTAAATAATAAATGGGTCAAAAAAATGAGATCAAGGAAGAAATCAAAAAGTATCTGGGAAAAAATGAAAATGAACATACAACAAAGCAAAACCTATGGGACACAGCAGAGGCAGTCATGAGAGGGAAGTTCATAGTAATATAGGCCTACCTAAAAAATATAGAAAAATCTAAAGTAAATAACCTAACCCACCATCTAAAAGAACTAGAAGAACAACAAAAACAATGCTCAAAGCAAGTAGAAGGAAGAAAATAATCAATATCTGGGCTGAATTAAAGGACATAGAGAATAAATGATCAATCAAAATTCAATAAATCAAGGAGCTGATTCTTTGAAAAGATACACAAAACTGACAAACCTTTAACCAGACTCATCAAGAAAAAAAGAGAGGACCTGAATAAATAAAATCAGAAATGAAAGGAGAGAAGTTACAACTGATATCACAGAAATACAAAGGATTATAAGAAATTACTATGAACAACTATATACCATGAAATTTGACAACCTGGATGAAATGAACAAATTTCTAGAAACATACAACCTGCCAAAACTGAATCAAGAGAAGCAGAAAACCTAAACAGAATGATAACAGCTAGAGAAATTGAGGCAGTAATCAAAAAACTCCCAGCACATAAAAGCCCTGGACCAGGTGGCTTCACAGGTGAATCTTACCAAACATTTAAGTAAGGACTAATCCTGTCCTTTACAAACTATTCCAAAAAATTCAGGAAGAAGGAAGACTCACGAACTGTTTTTACAAGGCCAGTATCATTCTAATTAAAAAATCAACTAAAGGCACAACAAAGAGGGAAAACTACAGGCCAATATCTGTCATGAACATAGATGCTAAAATTGTCAACAAAATACTGGCAATCCTGATTCAGAAATATATTACAAAGACCATAAACTATGATCAAGTAGGGTTCATCCCAGAGATGTAAGGATTGTATAGTATTCCCAAATTAATAAATGTAATACACCACATAAACAAAATGAAGGACAAAGATCACCTGATCATATCAATCATTGCTGAAAAAGCATTTGATAAAATCCAGCACCCATTTATGATACAAACACTCAGCAAAGTGAGAATACAGGGAGCATACTTTAACATAATAAAGGCCATGTATGAGAAACCTACAACCAACATTATACTTAATAGGCAAAAAACTAAGAGCTTTCACCTTAAAATCAGGAACAAGACAAAGGTCTCCACTTTCACCACTTTTATTCAACATAGTACTGGAAGTTTTAGCAACAGTGAGCACCACAAGAAAAAGAAATTAAAGGCATCCAAATTGGAAAAGAAGAAAACTGTCAATATTCACAGATGACATGATAATGTACATAGAAAACCCTATAGACTCCACCAAAAATCTTTTATACCTAATCAGTGAATTTGGCAAAACAGTGGGAAACAAAGTCAATATTCAGAAATTGATGGCATTTTTGTACACCAATAATAAAATATCAGAAAGAAAAACTAGGAAAAATTCCCATGTACTATAGCAAAAAGAAAAATAAAGTATCTAGGAATAAATTTAACCAAGGAGGTAAAAGATCTATACTCAGGCAACTATAGAAAACTGAAGAAAGAAGTTAAGAAAGATACAAATAAATAGAAGTATATACCATGTTCATGGATCAGAAAAATGCACATCTTTAAAAAGTCTATACTACCCAAAGCAATCTATAGATGCAATGCAATACCTATTAAAATACCAATGGCATATTTCACAGATCTAGAACAAATATTTCAAAAATTTACATGGAACCAAAAAAGACCCTGAATAGCCTGAGAGATCTTGAGAAAGAAGAACAAAGTAGGAGAGATCACAATACCCAATACCAAGCTATACTACAAGAACATTGTGATCAAAACAGTATCATGCTGGCATAAGAAAAAACACATAGATCAATGGAATAGAATAGAGAACCCAGAAATAAACCCAGGTATCTATGGTCAAATAATATTTGACAAAGAACCATGACCATACAATGGAGTACAGATAACTTCTTCAATAAATGGTGTTCGAAGAACTGGACTGGTACATGCAAAAAAATAAAAATAGACCACCAACTTATACCATACACCAGAATTAACTAAAAATGGATAAAAGATTTAAATATAAGTCATGACACCATAAAAGTCCTGGAGGAAGATATAGGCAGGAAAATTTCAGATATTCCACACAGCAATATTTTCACCAATATATGTCCTAGGTCAAGGGAAATAAAGGAGAACATAAACAAATGGGACTACATCAAACTAAAAAATTCCGCATGGCTAAAGAAACAGTCATCAAAATAGAAAGAGAACCAACTGTAAGGAAGTTCATATTTGCCAATGATATACTGGACAAGGGTTTGATCTCCAAAATAAATAAAGAACACATAGGACTCAACCCCAGGAAGAGAAACAATCCAATTAAAAAATTGGCAAAGGATCTGAATGGCCATTTCTCCAAGCAGGACATACAGATGGCCCATAGACATATGAAAAGTTGCTTAACATCACTAGCCATCAGAGAGATACAAATTAAAACCACAATGAGATATCCCCTCACACCAGGCAGAATGTCTATTATTAATAACTCAACAAACAATGAGTGCTGACAAGGATGTGGAAAAATGGAAATCCTAGTGCACTGGTGGTGGGAATACAGACTGGTGCAGCCACTGGGAAAACAGTATGCAATTTCCTCAAAAAAACTAAAAATAGAAGTGCCTTTTGACCCAGTAATTCCATTGCTGGGAATATACTGTAAGAATCCTGAATCACCAATTCAAATGAATTTATGCACCCCTATGTTCATAGTGGTACTATTTACAATAGCCAAGTGCTGAAAACAGACTAAGTGCCAATTAGTAAATGAGTGGATCAAAAATCTGTGGTACATTTACACAATGGAGTACTATGCAACAGAAAGAAAGAACTCCTACCTTTTCCAACAGCCTGGACAGAACTGGAGAATATTATGCTAAGTGAAACAAGCCAGTCAGTGAAAGACAAATACCATGTGATCTCACTCATAAGAGGATCCTATGAGCAAAAAAACTAATGAACAAAATAGAACCAGAGGCATGGAAACATGGAACAGAGTTAAAGTGACCAGAGGAGAGGGAGAGGGGGATAATTGTGGAAAGAAGGGAAAGGGACTAGACAAGAGCATGTGTGAATGACCCAGGGACATGGACAACAGTGTGGGGATTGACTGTGGGAGAAAGGGGTGGAATGAGTGGAGGAAGGCAAAGGGAAAAAAATTGGGACAATTGTAATGGAATAACAATAAAAATGATTTAATTAAAGAAAATAAAAGACCCTTTTAATCTCTAATTATTCCACTTCACTCACTGTCAATATGTATAACCTTAGTATTCTAGGATAGTATAAAAGTCCTTCAGATAGACTTTCATCAGGCTTCAAACACATGCTCTTGTGTGGTTTTCATTATTAATAATGGCCAGTGGTGTCATGGTTTATGGTTATTTCAGAGAAGCAATGAGGCCTTTTAATAAATGTAGGTTGAGAAATAGTGAGTGCAACTTCTTCGAATTAAAATGTGTAAGTATAAATTTGGCCAACTATTTTATAAATATGTTTTCTTTGTTCAAAATGTTAGTAATAAGAACATTGCTCTTTAGCTTTGAGAAAGAGAGAAACTTTTTCACATATTTTATTTCAATACATTTTTCTTTTTTGTCATTATATTTCAATAGAATTTTAAGTCTCTTTAATTCCTGATATTTGGAGATTATGGTGATCTCCCGAAAAAAATTTTTCCACTAACAGTGACTGATAAAATTGAGAAGGTTTGGCAAGAACAAACTTTTGCTCCCACTTTTTTAACTTTTGGTGCCATTAGTGTAACAAATGTATCTGATTGATACAAACACCTGACACTGTGCCCAGAAGTTATTAAGGAGAAATTAATTATTTGTCTCAAAATTATTTTGAGAGTAGTTTCTAATTAATTTTCACTGTCAGTGTAAAATAAGGTATACATTTTTTAACTTTAAAACTATATACTATTTATATTTTTGGACAAAATTGGGCCATATACTAAACCTGACAAACTCAGGGAAAGCCTACATGGTGGCCTTAAAAACTTAGAAACCTAAAATAACCACATAAGATGTTCTGAAATTTAAACATCCAAACTAAAAGCAAGTCATGGTGGTAGTCATGTCCTAGGCCAATATCTCCTATGTCAAAGGTTGATCTTTACCTTAACTGAGCCTGTCTGTTGTCTTTTTGCATCAATAATAACATACTTTTGGAGTAATCCCCTTTTTTCAGAGCCCTCAGGGCACAATCTCCCACAAGAGCAGAGACCACAGAACCCCTCATTGTTATCTTGTTGCCAAAATATTGTTTCTATGTGCTATAAATGTCAATGGTTAACACTCCTGTACCATTAATGTAAAAGAACTATGTGTCTGTTTTACTTTTTATCCCATTCCTTCTTTGCTTCCTTCTGCCTCCCTAATCTATCACCAATGGATTCCATGTAACCACTTTATGTCTTCCCCTTCATTCATATGTATAAGTGGCAAAAACTGCCATTTTCCAGAGCATTTTCTCAATTCATGGTGACTGTGTTCAAAAGCTGGAAAAGAAAAACAAAATGCCCTCAGGAAAATGCATAAACAAATGGTTGTATAAAATGAAATATTTATTAGACAATAAAAAATAACTGTTATGTACACTGCAAGGATGAATCTCATGGATGTTATACTTGAGAGGAAGAAGTTAAACACAAAAGAGTACCTAGTGAATGATTATTAGATAAAGATTTGGAATAAGCAAAGTTAATCTATGTTGAAACTCAGAATAGTGGTTGCTGCTCTAATAAAAAAGTTGGATATGATTAAATTTTAGGGGGCTGTTAAAAATGTTCTATACTTTTACAAATCTGTAAGATTTTCAATACTTATTAAACTATACCTTGAGATTTGTGCATTTCACTAAATAAAATTTTACTTAATGTGAATAATTATAAAGAAATGTTGAGCTCTAATTAATTACTAAATTCTGAAACTATGTTCTTCGTATTCTAAAGTAGAGCTAAGAAATAAATATATTATGGTAATAGGAGCTATATTTTTCTCTGATTGAGAATGGAGTTACTATTGAATAATATTTAAGTGAGGAGGACTAGACTAGACACTGTGGTATTGAAACTGAATTAGAGATACACATATAATTATATTGCATATAATATAATGTAATATTAATATAATCTTTTCACTGTAAAGACCTAGAAGAAATGACAAAACAGAGATCCTTGAATAAAAGACTGAGTACAGGACTGAGGAAATAAAAATAACATATAAACCTAGAATATCTTGTAACACCAGAAAGAATACAAAGTCTCAAAGCCTAATGGAAATGTCAAAAAAACACTTGTGACAGCTTGAAGAGTCTTTCAGTGGCTATATCAAGAAAAATTTAAGTATCAAAATGAATAGATTACAACTACCAGATAAAGTAAAAATTCACAAATTTATAAAAATATAAATAAATGAATCAACAAGTAAATGGAAGAGAAAAAGGGCATTTCTGAAAGTAGACTGACAAATATTAAATAAAAATTATAGAATTAAAAATCATCAGTGAACTTTAAAAGTACTATGTGAAAGTTTGAGAAAAAATAAAACAGATTTAAGCATACGCCAAAGATTATCAATTTTATAGAAACAACTATAATTTTACAGGTCACTGGTAAACACTACTTTAACCACTTGATCACCAATATTGGGACAATCAAGTGCTTCCTAATGAAGCATTGAGAAAGATACACATTGCATTTGTGTTCTTCCTTTCAAAAATATGTACTATGAGTCTAATCATGAGGAAATATCCAACAAACCGAAAAGACATTTTTACAAAATGTTTTATAGCCTTAAGAAAAGTATTAAGCTCAAAAAATTCAGAGAAAAGTTGAGAAATATTACTGATATTCAGAGAATAAGGAGACAATAATGCAATGTTTATTCTTAGACTAGATTCTGACAAGGAAAAAATAGCTTTTAAGGAAATTATTCAGACAATTGATTCTATTTCAACATGGACTAAATATTAGATGATGGATATATTATATCAATAATAGGATTGCTCTTAGCAAATACACAAGTATATAAAAATAAATGGGTAAAATTTCTCCAAATTACTCTCAAATAGCTTAGGAAATATATATGTATATATCTAGTTTTATAATTCTATATATCTCTAATCCTATCATCTATCTATCTATTTATCTAGAAAATAAAGGAAATGGGTGAATGTTCAAAAAAAAAGAAAATATTTTTAAAAATCCAGAGGAAACTCACAGATGTCTACTTCACCAGGATAGCAAAGAAACTAAAAATAAAAAACATGTAGAGGAAAAAAATTCCCTGAAAATAGCTTTAAATTCTTAAAGGGTCTGTAAATTGGAGTTGTATATTTCTGTGCTATCATCACTCTGAGGAAAGTCTTTGAGATACAGCTGCTTTGCTACTTTGCATTGCTCTAAGCCTCCATGAGGGCAGAGCCTGAGCCACTACCTTCTAAAATGCTTATATAGCTGGTATTACTACATTACTATTATTAAGAATTTAAATAATTGCTTTTGCCCTTTTGAACAATTCTTCTCATAACAAAATAGAGGACATATAAATTTGGCACATATGTATAATCCTGAGTCACCCTAATTTAAAAAAAGAATAATGGGCAATTAACCTATTAAAGTTTGAAAACAGGTAGCCAGTGAATTCTCTGTAGTGCCAGATTATTTTTGACAGTGCAACTCCAGATTTTATATAGAAGAACATAAGGGTGAATAATATAATTTAAATAGGAGGCTAGAGGGATTATGTAGAAGTGACACACAAAAACACAATTTTTAAATTGGATTGCATATTTATTTGGGATGGCTTGAATAATTTGCTTAGCAAGCACTATTTTTTTACTTGGATCGTATCTTTATTGGTGACATAGTGAAGAAAAGAGACACAATGAAGGAATCTGATATTTTCACTGTGTACAAAGAATCAAGAAGACCTGAGAAGTCCTTGGGAGATCAGGGTAAGACAGAAATTGTGTACCTCAACAGTTTAATCAAAGTATCTATACAAGTGATTTTCAACCTTTTTCATCTTGTGAAACATATACACTAATAGCTAAAATTCTGTGGCATACTAAAAAATATATTATGTTTTTTGCCAATTTGACAAAAAATGATAGGCAGAATTTTGATTCATTCACACCAATTGGCTATTGCATTGGCCATTGTCATACACACACACACACACACATACATACTTTTTTTTTTTTTTGACAATCTAAGGGAAAAGAGGTCAGTGTTCCTGACATCATATCACTTCCTACTCTATGCCCTTCTATTGACATATGCCAATTTTTTATACTCTGTATTATAGTTATTTTCTCCTTATTAAACTATAATCTCTTGGAGGACAAAGGACAGATACTCTTCAAAGATGTGCCCCTTGTAGCCACTGCTTCATAAATATTTGTTGAATTGAAAGCTTATTTTCCAAATTAGTAAGTGGTTCTCTGGGTTCCACATACACAGATAATCATTGATAGCAATACTCAAGCAACAGATATTATGGTATAGTGGAAACAAGTATAAGCACAACCTCAAAGCTTTTTGGAAATGTAGAATCTTAGGACCCTCCACAGCCCATTGAATCAAACTCTTCACTTAAAAAGATTCCGGGTAATTTATATGTACCTTAGTTTGAGAAACACTCTATTTTTAATTATTTTAAATTCAAAAGGACTGCATGTGAGTCTAGGCTTCACCATTTGCTGGCTAAGGCTCGTTAGACAAGTTATGAAGGCTCAATGGTTTTAGTCTTGAGTGACTGATGGAAACAGGAGAACACAGGGAACACACAGTAATCACATAAGGAAAATTAATTTATGCAAAATGTATAAGCACTACAACAGAGCAAAATGAAGAATCGTTTGATATCAGGTGTGACATTCTAAATCATGTTAAGAATCACTATGTATTTTTAAGTATAATGTGAAAAAATAAATTATCTGGATGTTCTATTCAAAATAGTCCTTAGAAGTCATGGAAGTCTATAAAAATGTCTATATTTGATGAAGATATGTTTTTATAGAAAAAGTATGAATTGTAGGAAATGGAGATTGTCAAATGAAAGAAGAATTTAAAACTATTGTAATTTATATTGCTCTAAACAAAGGAGGGATCAGTAGGAATGGAATGAAGGAATAGATTTGAAATATTTTGAAACATGAGCATCAATGGATTGTGGAAATTGGTTAGATATAAGCTATGGAGTCTTGGAAAGCATTAACTGAAAGAACAAATACAAAAGGAAAACCAAAGAGAGAGGGAGACAGAAAGCGACATGAACTTAACCAGGACCACTGGACAGATTAGAAAAAAAATGGTACCCTATATCAAGATGCACACAGTATGGCCATGATCTGAGAAGTGAGGCAAGGCATTGATTTCAGCTCCCAGTCCTTACTGCCCAACAATGCCCATGCGCCTGTGCACATATGACCATGATCCTGGAAAGGAAGATGCTGAAGGTCACTGCAGGGTTCTAATGAACATCCATTTGATGACTACAAAAGGGAGAAAATGGCATTTAGCATTTGAAAGTTATGTGCATGAAATATTAGTAGGAAAGACAGCATGATAGTTCTTCAACTTCTCCCTAAAAATGTTATCTTAATTAATCATATCTATATATGCAGAATTATTGAAATCATCTCAAGTTCTATGTCTTGCCACTTATTATTGTTAAATCCACTGTAACAAAATTAAACTGGCATATGTAGCATGTGAACTTTTTTGTTATCTTTCTACTTACCTGTTTGGAGGAGGTGTTTTGTAAAAATTTGCCTTGGACAAAGTCCATGCTTAGGGTCAATTGGAACCCAAGAAAATGAATATATAAATGAATTTCTTAAAAGTAAAGCCTTTCTAGTGGGGGTAGTATTATTGTAGATAGTATTTATTATCTTTTAAGAAATAAATAATATCCCAGTCTGGGCAACAGTAACATAGTGGGAGTAGAGAGGAACAAGGTCTTTTCTTATAGGGGAGGACATCTGCATATTAAATCTTTTAGTTGAAAAAAAAAGATTAAAATGAAGCAGTAAAATGCTTCAAATGAAAACTGAAATAATAAATTATGAAATAGAACTAAGTAAAATAAATTAGCACATGTAAACCCAACAAAATCCAGATAAGTACTATTTCAAGAGACTTGTATAGAACATAAGAATATGCAAAGGTTTTAAAAGATAAAAAAAAAAACAAAACAAAACAGGCATTATTAACTGAAAAGATTTGGTATTCTTATGTTAAAATAGACTTTAAGGAATTTAATTTGTGGTGACTAGATAACACCTGAGATAGTGAAAGCTGGTAGACAATGAATGTGGTAGGGTCGAAGGGTGGGTAATGGAGCCTAAGTCTTTGATGGCTCCCCATATCCTGTGTCTGGTCCCTTGTGAAGCCACCCAGTCCCTCTTTCAGTTCCCTAAAATAAGCAGGTATTCTTCCAATAATTCCCCTGGTTTTCTTCAGCTGGTTGAAGTAGCCTTCCTTAAAGTTACTTGCAACCAAAAAGGTTTTACTACAACCGTACTCTGTGGGTGCTTAGAAAATGTTCTGTAACTAGAGAGAGGCCTGAAGAAAGCAGGTAGCAGACTCAACCCTCATCAAGTTTCTTCATAAATTTGACTCCTAGTTTTTCAAATCTTTTGCAAATCCCATGTACATGAGGAACAGCAACTCCAATGTGACTGTAGATGACCACCCCCAAAACAAGGCAGAGAGAAAGACAAAATGATTACAAGTACCAAGTGACACAAACTAGTTGTATTTCAAAACAAAAGCATCCCAAAACAGACTGAATCAAGTAGGTTCAAAAATATTATATACAGGTTGAGGCAAACATAGGTTTACAGTTGTTTGTATGGAAGATAATACAATAATAAATAATAATACAAGAATAAACCTGTACTTCATGTACTCATAACTGTAAACCTACTTTGCCCCCCCATATTTATATGAATATTAGGCTGTGAAGGATCAGAATTCAAAAATAGCATAGTGTAAAAGTAATCTTTTTCAACCAATTGTCTCAATATAGTTATAGTTTAAAAATATTTTATAATATAGTTTATTAGGTGCTACATTAAATGTTTAAAAAATCTGAAACCATAAATATTTAGACATAAGATTTAAACAAACCAAATATAACTTTATTATTGTAG
The DNA here is from genome assembly GCF_987537825.1 of Furipterus horrens. Classification (NCBI taxonomy): domain Eukaryota; kingdom Metazoa; phylum Chordata; class Mammalia; order Chiroptera; family Furipteridae; genus Furipterus; species Furipterus horrens. The sequence goes on from NW_028327171.1 coordinate 58,614,399, forward strand.
GATTTTAATTTACCTATAAAATGCAATATTTTCTGTGGTTTAATTTTTTTAAATTTAATTTTATTGTTTTTCTATTACAGTTGTACCATGTTTTTCCCCATTCCTCCCTGCCCACCCAGCTCATTCCATCTCCCACAGTCATTCCCCACCCTGTTGTCAATGTCCATGAGTCTTTTATACAGTTTCTTTGACTAAACCCTTCCCTTACTTATCTTATCCCCCTTCTCTCCCTCTCCCCTCCCCCCTATTGACTGCTATTCTGCTCTTTGTTCTATTTAGTTCCTTTGTTTGTGTTGTTCTTTAGTTTCCTGTATTAGGTGATATCATATGGTATTTTTCTTTCTTTGCCTGACTTATTTCACTAAGCATAATTCTCTCTAGTTCCATCCATGTTGTTGCAAATGGCAGGAGTTCCTTCTTTCTTTCTGCTACATAGTATTCCATTGTGTAAATGTACCACAGTTTTTTAATCCACTCATCTACAGATGGGCACCTAGGCTGTTTCCAGCACTTAACTATTATAAATAGCGCTGCTATGAACATAGGGGTGCATAGGTTCTTTTGAATTGGGATTTCAGGATTCTTTGGGTATACAGTAATCCCTTTCTATATTGCGGTTCACTTATTGCAGCCTCACTGTTTCACCAAAAATTTTAAAATATTATATTTAATTATTTATCACAGATTTTTCGCTATATCATGGGGTTTTGTGGTACTGTATATGTATGTTGTTAAATTACGTAGCTTTAAGAGTGTAGAATATGTTTAAGAACATATGTAGTGTTTATAAAAGTGTGGGAAAGGTTAATAAGGGACTGGGAATGGTTTATAAGTGTGTGGGAAGAACTTATAACGCCTTAAAATATATATAAATACTGAAATAAATGTAAGGTTCCTACTTTGCAGATTTTCACCTATCGCAGCGAGGTGGGGGGTAGAATGTAATACCCCCAATAAGTGAGGGAATACTGTAGTCCTAGCAGTGGATTGCCGGATCAAAAGGCAATTCCGTTTTTAGTTTTCTGAGGTAATTCCATACTGTTTTCCATAGTGGCTGCACCAGTCTGCATTCCCTCCAACAGTGCACTAGGGTTCCCATTTATCCAAATCCTGTTTTGTTTTGTTTTGTTTTGTTTTGTTTGCATCTCTCTGATAACTAGTGATGTTGAGCATTTTTTCATATGTCTATGGACCCTCTGTGTATCCTCCTTGGAGAAGTCTTTGTTCAGGTCCTTTGCCCTTTTTTTTAATTGGGCTGTTTGTCTTCTTGGTGATGAGATGTGTTTAAGTTCTTTATGTATTTTGGAGATCAATCCCTTGTCTGAGGTATCACTGGCAAATATATTTTCCCATATGGTTGGTTCCCTTTTCATCTTGCTGATGTTTTCTTTTGCTGAGCAGACACTTTAGTTTGATGTAGTCCCATTTGTTTACTCTTTTCTTTATTTCCCTTGCCTTAGGAGATATATCAGTGAAAATATTGCTACATGGGATATCTGAAATCTTCCTGCCTATGTTTTCCTCTAGGACTTTTATGATGTCACAGCTTACATTTAAGTCTTTGATTCCTCTTGAGTTTATTCTGGTGTGTGGTGTAAGTTGGTGGTCTAGTTTCATTTATTTGCATGTCCCTGTCCAGTTCTTCCAACACCATTTGTTGAAGAGGATCTTCTCCCTCCGTTTTATATTCCTTCCCCTTTTGTTGAGTATTAGTTGACCATATAGACCTGGGTTTATTTCTGGGCTCTATTCTGTTCCATTGATCTGTACGTCTGTTTTTATGCCAGTACCAGGCTGTCTTGATCACAATGGCTTTGTAGCATAGTTTGATGTCGGGTATTGTGATTCCTCCTACTGTGTTCCTCTGTCTCAAGATTGCTGTGGCAATTCAAGGTCTTTTTTGATTCCATATCAATTTTTGAAGTATTTGTTCTAGGTCTGTGAAATACGTCACTGGTATTTTAATAGGGATTGCATTGAATCTGTAAATTGCTTTGGGTAGTATGGACATTTTAATGATGTTGATTCTTCCCATCCATAAACATGGAATTTGCTTCCATTCATTTGTCTTTCTTAATTTCTTTCTTCAGAGATATGTAGTTTTCCCCATACAGGCCTTTTATTTCTTTGGTTAAGTTTATTCCTAGGTACTATATTTTTCTTGTTCCTATAGTAAATGGAATTTTTTTTTTTTAGTTTCTATCTCTGACATTTTATTGTTGGTGTACAGAAATATGTTCGATTTCTGAATATTGACTTTGTCCCTATTTTGCCAAATTCACTTATTATATTCAGTAGTTTATTAGTGGAGTCAATAGGGTTTTCTATGTACACTATCATGTCATCTGCAAATAATGACAGTTTTACTTACTCTTTTCCAATTTGGATGCCTTTTATTTCCTTTTCTTGTCTGCTTGCTGTGGCTAGAACTTCCAAGACAATCTTGAACTGGGGTGGAGAAAGTGGACATCCTTGTCTTGTTCCTTATCTCAGAGGGAATGCTTTCAAGTTTTGTCCATTGAGTATGATTGTTGGCTTCAGGTTTTTCATATATAGCCTTGATTGTGTTGAGGTATGCTCCCTCTATTCCCATTTTGCTGAGTTTTCATCATAAATGGGTGTTGTACTTTATCAAATGCTTTTTCAGCATCTATTGATATGATCATGTGGTTTTTGTCTTTCATTTTGTTTATGTGGTGTATTACATTTATTGATTTGCAAATATTAAACCATCCTTGCATCCCTGGGATGAATCCCACGTGATCATGGTGTATGATCTTTTTGATGTATTGCTGGATCCTGTTTGCCAATATTTTATTGAGTATTTTAGCATCTATGTTCATCAGTGATATTGGCCTGTAGTTTTCTTTCTTTGTTGTGTCTTGACCTGGTTTTGGAATTAGGGTAATACTGGCTTCATAGGAAGGGTTTGGGAGTTTTCCCTCTTCTTGAATTTTTTTGGAATAGTTTGAGAAAGGTAGGCATTATTTCTTCCCTACATGTTTGTAAAATTCACCCGTGAAGCCATCTGGTCCAGGGCTTTTGTGTGCCAGGAGTTTTTTTTATTACTGTTTCAATTTCACTCTTTGTTATTGGTCTGTTCAGGCTTTCTACTTTTTCTTGATTCAGTTTTGGAACATTATATGTTTCTAGAAATTTTTCCATTTCATATAGGGTGTCATGTTTCTTGCCATACAGTTGTTTGTAGTAATTTCTTACTATCCTTTATCTTTCTTTCATATCGGTTGTGATTTCTCCTCTTTCATTTCCGATTTTGTTTATTTGGGTCTTCTCTCTTTTTTTCTTGATAAGCCTGGTTAAAGGCTTATTGATTTTGTTTACCTTTTCAAAGAACCAGCTCCTATTCTTGTTGATCTTTTGATTTGTTTGTTTAGTCTCTATGTTATTTAATTCTGCTCTGATCATGATGTTTTCCTTCCTTATCCTTGCCCTAGGCTTTGTTTGTTGTTGTTGTTCTAGTTCTTGTAGCTGTAGGGTTAGATTTTTTATTTGGGATTCTTTTATCATTTTCAGGTAGGCCCGTATTGCTATGAACTTACCTCTCAGGACTGCTTTTGCTGTGTCCCATAGGTTTGGGGTTGTTGTGTGTTCATTGTCATTAGTTTCCAGAAACTTCTTGATTTCTTCCTTGATGTTGTTGTTAACCATTTATTATTTAATAGCATGTTAGTCATTCTCCACGTGTTTAAATGTCTTTGAGTTTTTTTCCTTGATGTTGATTTCTAGTTTCAAGGCATTGTGATCTGAGAAGATGCTTGATATAATTTCAATTTTCTTGAATTTGTTGAGGCTTGTTTTGTGTTCTACCATGTGATCTATCTTTGAAAATGTGCCATATGCATTTGAAAAGAATGTATATTTTGCTTCTTTGGGGTAAAAAGTTCTTTATATATCAATTAAGTCCATTTGATCTAGTGTGTTGTTCAATGTCTCAATATCCTTGGTGTTTCTTTGCTTTGAAGATATGTCTATCATTGATAATGGGGCGTTAAAGTCCCCTGCTGTGAGTGTGTTGCTGTTGATATTTTTCTTGTAGTCTTCTAGTATTTTCCTTATATATTTGGATGCTCCTATGTTGGGTGCATATACGTTTACCAGGGTTATTTCTTCTTGATGGATTTTTTCCTAGGTGTTATGAAATGCCCTTCTTTGTCTCTTTTTATGGCCTTTGCTGTGAAATCTGTTTTGTCTGATATAATTATTGCTACCCAGCTTTTTTTCATGTCTGTTTGCCTGGAATATTTTTTTCCATCCCTTCACTTTCAATTTGTGTAAATCTTTTGTTTTGAGGTGTGTCTTTTGTAGACAGCATATATATGGGTCTTGTTTTCATATCCATTCTGCTACCTTATATCTTTTGATTGGAGTATTTAATCCATTTACATTTAAGGTTATTATTGACAAGTATTTATTCACTTCTTTTTGTACCTGTGTTCCTCTCCCTCTCTCTTTTTCTTCTTTTTCTTAAAGCATTCCCTTTAGCATTTCTTGCAATGCTGGTTTGGTAGAGGTGTATTTCTGTAGTCTTCCTTTGTCTGGGAAACTCCTTATTTCACTTTCCATTTTGAAGGAGAGCATTGCTGGGTAGAGTATTCTTGGTTGTAAGACTTTGTTTTTCATTACTTGAAATATTTTTTGCCATTCCCTTCTGGCTTGTAGTGTTTCTGTTGAGAAATAAGTTGATAGCCTTACCGGAGCTCCCTTGTATGTTATTTGCTGTTTTGCTCTTGCTGCTTTTAGGATTCTCTCTTTGTCTGTGAATGTCACTATTTTAATTATGATGTGGCTTGGAGTAGACCTTTTTGGGTTCATCTTCATTGGGACCCTCTGTGCTTCCTGGACTTGCACGACTTATTCTCTCATCGTTAGGAAAATTTTCTGTTATTGCTTTTTCAATCAGATTTTTCATCACTTGCTCCTCTTTTTCTCCTTCTTGTATCCCTATGATTCTAATCTTATTTTGTTTCATGTTGTCCTGCAGTTCTCTTAAACCCTCTTCATTCCTTTAAAAATTTTTTTCATTTTGTTAGTTTGGAAATTTTTTTCTACATGATCCGAGCCTCTGCTTCATTTAGCCTGCTTTTGAATGATTCTACTGTGTTCTTCAGTTCAGAAATTATATTCTTCATTTCTTCCTGGTTCTTATTGATAGTTTCTATGTCCTTTTTTATGCTGGTGTAGTTCTCAGTAAGTCGCTTGTAGCTTCCCTGGAGTTCTTCATAGTTTCCCAGAGTTTTTTATAATTCTCCTGGAGTTCATTGTAGTTTTCTTTGAGTTTGTCAAGTTCATTGAGCTTCCATAAAACCATTTTTTTTGAATTCCATGTCTGATAGTTGGCTTATGTCTGTTCCATTTATCTCTCTTTCTGGAGATTCCTCTTTTCCTTTCATTGGGAGGTTGTTTCTGTGTCTCCTCATGTTGGATGCTGCTTGTTTTTGTTTCTTGGATTTGTCTGCTTTGATTTTCCACTTTTATGGTATGAGATTCTGTATAGGAGACCTGAGGGATTCAGTGGTGCAGTCTCTTTCATCTCCTGAGCTTGATGCTCTTGGGATGCCCTTTATGTTGTATGTTTAAGCTGTCTGGTTATATGTCATTTACTCTTTGGTGGAACCTTCCCTCTGGCTAGTTGCTTGAGAGTCACCCTGCCCACCTTGTCTTGAATTCTTTTGTGGAGATTCTGTTAAAACATAAACACACAACCCAGGCAAGAAACCCACACCCTCAAAAATATCCCCCACCCACAATCACACTATCATTAGCAAATGAGCCAGTATTAATATAGATGTAAAGAGGTTAAGACTATTAACTATTTGAAAAACTGATAAGTGTTGTTTTAACTGATAGAGTTGATTTTTGAGAAGGAAGATGGTAGAATAATAGTAGTAGTGAGTAGGGTCAAGGCTATGCAAGACAGTAAGTATTTACATTGTATGTTGAAAAAGGGAGGAAAGAGTGCAGAATGAAGTGAGAAAGTGGAAGTGTATAGTATTAGGTTTATATAATATTTATATGCTATATATTTAGTGCAAAAGGGAGGATAAACAAAACAGAAAAACAAACAAACAAAAATTAAAGAAGAATAGAAGGGAGAGAAGGAAGGAAACAAATTAAAGAAAGGTTTTTTTCTCCAGTACAACCTTTGGGTGCTGTTCTTTTTCTGGATCCACCCCTGGTCAAAATTCCATGGGTTTCAAATCTTCTTTTCTGGCTGGCTGGCTGGCTATGAGGGGATCTAGTTGGATTCTGGGGCTGCTATATTCTCACTCGTGGGCCTGCCGCCACTCCCTGCTGTGAGCCGTACTGAGTTGGGTCTCTCCCCACTTTTCCTGCGGCACCCTCCAGCAATCCTCAGACTTTTCTAACAACGCTGTTCTGCTGGCAAGCCAGTGCGCAAGCCCCTATTCCCTGCCCAGCCTTGGGTCCTGTCTCCACTCCTCCAAAAACGTCCCTGTGTTTCCTCCAAGCTGCAGCACCGTCCTGTGTCCCTGGTTGGCAGTGCTTTATTGTGTGCCTGTGCATACCACTTGCCTGTTTGGGGTCCCTACTGAGTCTGGGTTTCTGCTGTAGCTTTCCCATATGGGCACCTCTCCACAGCTCAGTTCCATTTTTTTGTTTGGTGGAACCATGATTCAAGTGCCTGCCCAGGGTGCAGGGTTGCCAGCCCAGGGAGTCCCCATCTAGACTTAGTTCATACAGTTTCTCACAGTCCAGGTTGTTCATTGTCTTCCCACACCTCTGGCTGTTTCAACGAAACCTCAATGACTGCCTCCGGGACTTTGCTGGTCCTAGCACCTATGGCAAGGGGAAGTTTCTAAGCAAATCCTGGTTAATGCCAGTCTGTAGCTGCCCCTTTCGGGTGCAGTGTGGCAGAGGTATCAGGTTGGGGGGCCCAACAAACAATTTTAAGAGTGCAGGCGAGTTCTCTGCCCTCTCTCACACCACTCGCACACTCCCTTCCCTGTTTGAGCTATCTGAAATCCACAATCACTCACTCCTTTCTCTGTTTGTACTCCAAGTTCTTTTGCAATGGGAGCAAGCAGACAACGCTGCTATCTACTCCTCCGCCACCTTCCTCATCTCGAATTTCTGTGGTGTCACTTTAAAAACAAACTTCATGCCCACTTAATTTTGGTAGGGATAGATGGGTTGGGTAAATTGGAAGGTGAAATAACAATTTTCAAATAACCACATTGTCAAACATATTATTTAATTTTATTCCTTGGATCTAGCTTATAGATGCAATTTATACAAGTCTTAAGGAAAAAAGTATTTTAGGAGCTACAACACTATAACTTCCTGCTATAGTTCATCCCTGTAAAAATCATTTTTATAATTGTTCAGTCTTGCTTGCATTACTTGTTAATTAGCTTTAATTATACTTTCAGCCAATTACTCAAAATATGACCTTTTCTAACAAAAGTTAGACAAGAAGACTGTAAGTGAGGCACAGAAACTAAACTGTAGGCAATAAACTGATGAGAGTAATTTTTTTTTGCTTATTGACTCAACACTTGGGCAACCCATTACTAGTCACATTTTCTCTGATCCAATTTTATGAACTCCATTATCTTCACTGCAGAATTCCCTAACAAACTAAAATATAAAAATGTTATTTAGCCTTTACAAAGTAGCTTAAATGAACTTTTGAGTATCTGAAATGAACTTAGGTGATTGCTGTCATATAATCAATTCTTATAATACTATATGTTTGAAAGAATACTGTAACAAAATTTTGAGTTATATTAACTTTAGTAAAATATACCTTTTATGTAATTTGACTCTGCTACTTCAGAAAAAATAACCAGCTACATTACTTTTTTAAAGTATATTTTATTGATCAAGGTATTATAGTTGTCACAGTTTTTCTCCTTTTGCCCCCCTCTGCCTGGTACCCCACTTCCCTCCAGAAACCTCCCCCCTTAGTTAATATCCATGGGTTGTGCATTTAAAGTTCTTTGCTTCTCTATTTCCTATACTATTCTTAACATCCCTCTGTGGATTTTGTACCTCCCCATTATGCTTCTTAATCCCTGTACCCTTTCTCCCATATTCCCCTTTCCCCCTCCCAACCGATAACCCCCCAAATGACCTCCATACCTGTGATTCTGTTCCTGTTTTAGATGTTTGCTTAGTTTGCTTTTGTTTTTTAGAGTCAATTGTTGATAGTTGTGTTTGTTGCCATTTTAGTGTTCATAGTTTTAATCTCCTTTTTCTTAAATGTGTTCCTTTAACATTTCATGTAATAATGGCTTAAGGTATATAAATTTAGCACAAATAATTTAATAGGGCTTGGGGAGTTGACAGTGCCAATGTCTTGTCCTTGTCCTTTGCTATGCGTGAGCCACCTACATTCTATAGCTACTTGTAACTTAAATTCATCTTCACCAAGATGAAAGAACAATTAAAATTTTTGTGAACTTATAAATTATAGGGGATATTTTTAAAACACATGTTAAATGGTGCATTAGGAAAACTGAGATGCATATAAAACTTATTTTAAATGACATTTACTTTAACTGGTTTCAAGTAAGTGTAAATAAAAAATTAAAATTATAATCTCTACAGTGTATGTTCTTTCTTGATTTTATGACACTTTTTACATAGCTGCGGTTAAACTATATTATCAATTTCAGTTTTTAAATCCTTTCCTGAGGACATGCGTTTTGATTTTAGAGAGAGGGGAATGGAGGGGAGAGAGGAGGATAAACACTGATGTGAGAGAGAAACATTGATTGGTTGCCTTTTGTGTGCATTCCGACAGGACTGAACCTGCAACCTGGAATGTGCCCTGACCCAGAATAGAACCCATGAGCTTTCAATTTGCAGATGACACCCAACCAACTGAGCTACATCAGCCAAGGCTACTTCATGGTTTTATACCAAAAATTACACCCAAAAGTTTTTAATATTATTTTAAAATTCTTTACAAAGTGACTTTAATGACTTCCTAACAACCCATGCTACATATATACGTTCATTTACCTTACCTGTTAGCACAGTAACATAATCATAAATGATTCTGAGATTTTTAAGAAAATATGTTTACATTTTTAGAGTCCACAAGCTCTGCATCACTATAATATTCTCTGATCAAGTCTACTTGCTTCTGTATAGGAGTTTTAAAAGGACAGTCTCAAGATCTTAATGACATATGTCTGAATATTTCATTTGTTTCCAATGCTGTAATGGTCATATTTATAAATAAAATTTGTCTGCATTTTTTCTAATTTTCGTATTTGTGTAGTACCTTTATAGATTTGTCACTTTTTCAAAATAGGTAATCAACAGCATTATGTAGAATTTGATACTTTTAATAAAATTAGCATACTTTCTTTTTTCTTTTTTCTTTTTTTAGAAGGCCTGGAAGATAATAGGAATGAATGGAGAAACCTTCACTTAAATCCCAATTCTCCTAGTTTTTACCCCAGGCTTTTATGTTGTTTCCTCCCAACTTAAATTTCAAGTCCACTGAGGTTAGGAAACATATCTTAAAATTCTGGGTTTCTGCAATTGCTATCACATTAATTATTAATGATAATGATAATGAAGGTAATGGGGAAGGAATTATAAACTTTAACATATGAGCAATCAATAAGGACTAGTTTTGGTTGCACATGTAATAGCATAGACATTCTCTTCAAAGCTCTCCAATCCCTCTGTATAATGTACTTATTGATGCATATCTGAGACAGAGCACTGAACTTGTAACCTTTTTAGCACACCCTCCCATGTCTGCCTCATTTGCTGAGTTGTATGTTTAATAAAAGTCAATTATGGTCCTGGACAGTGTGGCTCAGTTGGTTGGAGCATCGTCTTGTAACCAAACAGTTGGGGGTTCAATTCCCAGTCAAGTCACATACCTGGGTTGATAGTTTGGTCTCCAATCTCGATGCATATGGGAGGCAACCAATAGATGCTTCTCTCTCACATTGATTTTGCTTTCTTTCTCCTCCTCTCTCTCTAAAAAGCAATGAAAAATTGTCCTCAGGTGAGGGTTAAAAATAAGTTAATTATGTATGGACCCAAAATATTTACTTCAATTAATCTTGAAATAACAGTGGAATATGAATGCAGAAAGAACAATTTTTGTTTTCATGAGTGTTGAATATTTTGCAAAGAATAGATAAAGGCCAATGGCTGAAAAAGAAATTGTTGTACAATTAGATCTATTCAAGATAACCATAAAAAGCTAGAGAAAAATATTTTTTAATCCATAAGAACACTGAATTTAGATTACTTAAAATGTTTTGAAATTCTTACTCTAGTTTAAAAACAATGAAACCAGATATTATAGATAATTCAAATGTGTTGAGATTTATTAAGAAAAGATCTTGGGGACTTTCAATCAGCATATTTTTAAACAAAACCAGATTTTCCACACATGTATATTTTAAGATAAATTTTCAAACATATTTAAGTATAAATGTATCTATTAATGATTTTATATTTTGACAGTTTTTTAAATAAACTAAAAAAAAGAGTACTTATATTTTAGATTTAAAGCAAGTATAAGTTAATGTCTCAGTTGTATTAACAAAAGAAATTTGAACTACACAGTACATTTCTCTAAGCCAAATTTCTCTCATCAATAAGACAATGGAATTAAAATAAATCACCTATGTGGTTCCTTCCAGTGTTTAGCAATGGGATAAAAGTTATGATTATATGAGAATGCAGGCAAGTTCTAAACATAACATGAGAGAGAGAAAAAATATTACTGGTTAAAACAAAAATGTTTAAATTAAATATTAAAATCATTAGGAAAATGAGGAATCAGTGAGTTTAGTTAAGCATGAGATACCCCCTCCACTATCCATTCTTTTCACAATTGAACGTCTATTCCACCATGTTGTAGCAGGGAACATGGCTGCCCAGGCAGGGACTACATTTCCTAGGCTTTCTTGCAATGAGGTGTGCTTTAACTCTTATCAATGCGGTCCGAATAGAAGTGATTTATGGGCAAGGGAAACATACTCTTAAAACATTTTGACACAGTGCCTTTCCTGAAGTGACAAGTGCTCATGAACCAGTATTCGCTATAAACCACAGAAATTCCCTAGAAAGTCATAAAGCACCAATATGGAAAAAACACTTGGTTCTTTGTATGACCTTGTGGGCCAGAGTCCCATCTCTGACTACACAACTATCTCAGCACTATTATAGAAATATTAAATAAACACAAACTTTGTTTGAGTTATTGTATTTTAAAGTGTAGGTGAAGCCACTCATACCTGTATTTATCACAGGTTCTTCCAGCAAAAGGACCAATTACTGTGTACTTTTATGGTAGTATTGATTTGTATTTACATTATAAGTTTGACCAATATAACAAAATTATTGTAATTTAAATATATTTCTACCCAAATATATTTTAAGTTTCTTGAGGTTAGACTCTTACTTACTGGAAGCTTCACTATCAAGCATACATCTCAATAACAACACTTAACATACTTACCGTTAGAATATGGGCTTGGAGTTGTTCAAGCCTCAGCTCTTATGCTAATTAACCAAATGGCTTTGGGCCTAATGTTTATATATGAAGTGCTTACTGCATAATAACTATTTCTTAAAGCTACTTCCAACAGAACTCTATATTTATAGATGCTTGCAAAGTAAGGTGAACAATGTTTTGTAATTCATCACAACTAATTTTACTGGTGTGCTTATTTTGTTGTTTTTGTTGCTGTCTTGTTGTTGTCATTGTTAACTGAGATCCTCACAAACTATTTTAGAAGAATTTTAATGGTGTAATGAAATTTTACTCTTTCATGTGTTATATATATATATATTTATTTAATTTGGTAATATCCACTTACAGAGACAATATGGATAATCAGATATATCAAATCTATTTTTCAATATCTTTTCCTAAAAATCTTCCAAATTATTTTTTAAATGTTTCAGTTTTATATTTCACTTTCAAAAACTCAATACTGATTTCAAATTACATTGCAAAGCTTCAGTAACCAAAATAGTATGGTACTGGCATAAATACAGATACTTAGACCGATGGAATAAAGAGGCTAGAAATAAATCTATGTCTATATAGTCAAGCAATGCTTGAAAAGGTGCCAAGAACTCACAATGGGGGAAGGATAGTTTCATCAAATAATGATGTTTTAAAAAAATTGAATATCCACCTTCAAAAGAATAAAATTGGACTCATGTCATACAAAAAACTCAACTCAAAATGGATTAAAGACATAAATGTAAAACCTGAAACTATAAAACTCCTAAAAGAAAAAGGGAAAAAAAAATTCTTGACATTGGTTTTGGCAATGATTTTTTGGATTTTACTCAAAAATAATAGGAAGAAAAGCAAAAATAAACAAGTGAAAGTACATATAGTGCTAAAAAAATTCTTCATAGTAAAGTATATGTCTGATAATGGGTTACTATCCAGACTAGATAATGAACTCATATGACTTAATAGCAAAAATAAAAGAACAAGCAAAAAAACCTTGATTAAAGAGTTTATGGGAAAAGTAGTTGAATAAACATTTTTCCAAAAAGGATACACAGGTGGCCAATATGTATATAAAAAATATTCTTAACATCACTGATAATCAGGGAAATGAATATCAAAACTATAATAAGGTATTGTCTTATATGTGTTAGGGTGGCTCATTATCAAAAAGTCAAAAGACAAGTGCTAGTAAGAATGTAAAGAAAAAGGAATCTTTTTTCACTGTTGAGGAAAATGTTGACGAGGTGGTAAACACAAAATACAGTGAGTGTACAGATGATGTGTTGTGGAATTGTGCACATGAAACCTGTATAGTTTTGTTAACTGGTGTTACCCCAATAAATTCAATAAAAAAGAAAAAATATAAATTAGTACAACCATATGAAAAACAGTATGAAATTTTCCCTAAAATTAAAAGTAGAACTACCATATGATGCAACAATTTCACCTTTGGTTATATATCTGAAAGAAATTAGTATCTCCAAGAGATATTGTCAACCCTATACTTGTTGCGGTATCATTCACAGTAGCTCAGATATGGAAACAACCTAAATGCTCATTGATGAATGGTTAAAGAAATTGTGGTGTGTACATACAACAAAATATTGTTCAGTTAAAAAAAAAATCTGTCATTTGTGACTCAAATGAACCTACCGGACATTATGCTAATGAATTAGCCAGACACAGAAGGACAATACATCATGATTTCACTTATTTATAAAATCTAAAAAAAGCTGGATTCATAGTAACAAAAGGTAGATTGGTTGGTTAACAGGGGCTTTGGGTGAAGGGAATGAAAAATGGAGAGGTTGGTCAGAGGGAACAAACTTTCAATACAGGACAAGTAAGTTCTGGAGACCTGTGTACAGCAGTGTGACTATAGTTAATAAGAATGCATTGGCTGCATAGAGGAGGGCAATCGGGAAATTAGGACAACTCTAATAGAATAACAATACAAAAATTTTAAAATACTAATGTATTGTATACTTAAATTTTGCTGAGAGTAAATCTCAAGTGTTCTCATTTTAAAAAATTATAACTATGTGAGGTGATGGATATATTATCTTGATTGTAATAATCATTTTACAATGTATATGTACACCAAAACATCAAGTTATACAACCTGAATATATACAACTTTTGCCTCAATAAAGCTGGAAGGAAAAAAAAGGAAATTGATGCTATACCACCATGCTATTGTTTACCTGATATGACTTTCATACTTTTAAAAAATTTGGATTTATATATATACATATATATATGGAAATTGTTTCCACTTCAGTATAATACTTAATAATTTATCCTTTGAAGAAGTAAATTTAATACAGTATGATGCTTTATCATACTTAAAAATGAATTTTGAGAACATCTTCTTTGGAATTTATCATCATGAATGAATACAAACTTATACTGAATTATTTCCAAATTTAGTAATCTATGCTTTCATTTACCATTCTAATAATGGTGTATTAGGAAAAACATATTCATATTTACTGCTAGTGGGAATGCACATCATCACATTTTCATAACAAAATTTATCATTTAGAAGACTTACTGATTTGCACTCTATAATCTAATAATTCCATTTAAGCAAATAAACTGTTTATAGCAGCATTATTTAAATAACAAAGTTCAAAATAACCCTAATATTCCAAAGGGATAGATCAATTAAATAAATTTAACACATAAGTCAAATAATTAAGATTACATTTCATGAAGAACTTTTAATTATTTTGATAAGTGCTTATGGTATAATGTTAAGAATTTATTTAGAGTAAAATATTCTTATAAAAATAAATATATTTTATTATGCAATATAATAACTAAGTGCAAATGTAATGAAGGCTTTTTATTTCATTTTAGTGCTTTCTGTATTTTCTCTAACTTTTATATTGGGAATTATTATATTTATGATTTAAAGCAAAATATATATTTTTTAAATATGACTCTGATCTCTGCTTTGATCTTAAATGCACTGTACAATACTCAGCACAGTTGCTCTTTAAGAAAAGATCTCTAGTGTGCTGCAAAAGATTATACATAATACCCTAAAAGATGGCTGCCATATTTATGCCATTGTTTTATTTTTATTTTTATTTTTTACCCATAGTGGGGTTTATCTTCTCTCTTATCCTTTCCTGATTAAGGAACATCCTTCCTTTCACCTTTCGTTTTATGTGGATAGTAGCCTCCAGGTTTTTCCCACACTTTCTATTTACACAAGGCTCTGTGCCCTATTGCTCATGTTAAAGTAGAAAAAGAAACATCTGGGTTTTGAAAAAAGCAAATATTGTAAGAACAAAGGCATGAAAGATGGATTTTATTTTACCAGACTCTTGTTCAATCATGCATTCTTTTTTTGTCACATAAACTCACAAAATATGCTGAGACCTAGTCTTTCTTTTTTCTCTTTCTCAAAAGTGTCTTTATGTGATGGCAAATATTTTTTTAAGTTGAGATAATAATCTAGAAATTTTCTTCTCTAACTAAACATGCTGCAAAGGATAAAATTAGGAGCAAAGCACCAATTATCCAGAATGGTATCTGTATCAACATTTTCCAATACAACTTTAAGTGATGATGGAAATGTTCTTTATCTGTATTAATCAATACCATAGCCACCAGCTACATGTAGCTATTTAGCACTTAAATGGAGCTAATGTGATTGAAGAATTCTTAATTTTATGTAATTCAATTAATTTAAATTTAATTGGTCACATCTGTTTAGGGGTTACTCTACTGGACAATGCGGTTCTATTCAAATTTAACCTGAATTCAAGATAACATGTGTGGCTTCAGTATCACTATTTAGCTACAATTTCTTATTATCTATTCTTTTTAAAGGATTTTATAATATCCAATTTATAATAATAAATAGCCTATAATAAGAAGAATGTGTTAGGAAAGTTGAGGGATTATAGCTGTTATTATTGCCAAATTCAGTCATTATTAGAAAATCAAGCACTTAATTTTTTAAATATAAAAAATTAAATTAAATTATAATATTTCCATATAGTACCGGAAGTACTTTGCATAATCAAAGTAAGTATGTAAAGTTAAAATATGCACTTGTAATACTACCCAAAAATAGTAAAAGAAAAAGAAAATAAGAACCTTTTCTGTCCATGCTAAATGTAAGGAATTAAATGAGATTGCATTTAATTTTTTACAAGTTACAAAACACAGCAGGTAGACAAATTCTATATAAATGCAGTAAATTGTATAGAATGAGATATTTACAGACATTTTAAATAATTTTACCTTATTTTATAAAAGTTATAAGGAAAGTACAAAAATCCTATATTCCAATTAATCAAAACCAACATTTTATGTGTTTCCTTTATTATTTTATCTCAGTTTGCTATATTTTTCTATGTAATGGACAGTATTATTGGAGACTCTACATAAACAGTTTAGATGACTGTGTAGTATTTCAATGAGTGGCTGTGCTAAATTTGCTTAAACAATTCTTTTTTAGGATACATGCTATTTTCAAAGTTTAATGTTAAAATAAGAATTGGATAAACATTCACATTTTTTTAAATTTTGGCTTTTTTTATCAACAATAAATACAGATTTTGCTTTCAGAGAAAATTTGTCATAATCATGTTCTGAGAGAACTTCTCCTAGAATATGCTATAGTAATTTCTAGACAGAAGGAGAAAAAGGAAGGGATATTCACAAAATTTGCAGGGTATGAGAATTTGCCACAAAAAAGTTGCTGTTACTTTTTCTCTGTAGATGTAGGTGGAGTAATAGCACACAAAGTAAATGCCTGCATACACATAGGCAGGTGTTGTTCTGAGATCCCTCATGGGAAATGTTTCTTGTCAACAGCACAAGCAGAGAAGGAATACTCCACACTTTTTTGGTTTTAGATCAGCTGAGAAAACCTATCCATATGGTCCTATAGTTTTGTTAACATCTAACCCCCAAATCCACCTCCTTTAGGCTTTAGAACTATTCTTCTTAAGTAACAGATGATTTGGAGATGCTGAAGTTATTTTCAACTTAGAAAGCGAGTAGATTTACAGTTTCTCAGTCTTAGTGTTTTCAATTAGTGAAAATGAAGATAAACTGGTCCATTATTTGTCTTGTCCCCAAAGGATTTAGTAAGCTCTGCTAAGGTAAAACGTATAGTTCAAAAGAACAAAGTAGCAATAATTAATTCAAAATGCTTTAAAGATGAATCAAACAAATATTTGGAAGGAAAAACTCTGTCCCCATTGATCAGGTTAAGAAAGAACAAGATGAAGAAACCAGAGGCCACTTTATTAACATTTCACATATTTTATCATCAATGTTTATTAGATATTGAGTAATTCAAGTAAATTAATACCAATAGAGCTACATATTATTTATGCATAACTTTCTTTAAAGCTAACAATATACAGAATTTCATATACTTTTGCTCAACCACAATTTTTTTTTATTATTTAAGAGGCACTGAAGTCCAATTTAAAGGCTAAAACAAAAGCTTAAATGGTGTGCTTTCTGTTTTGTGAATCACAGACACTGGTTTACTGATACAACACCCAAGATTCTAAGCTGACATCAAAGCAAAAAAAAAAAAAAAATTGTCTGAAATGACAGCAGCAGCTGCAGCATCTGCCTCTAAATTAGGCTGCGTTTCAAAGTCTGGATGCAACTGCTAAGCAGCATAAAGACCCAGGAGGAAGGCTGCCCAGCAAAGAGTGAGCCTTCCGACCTAACACATCAAAGTAACACATGCTAGGAAGAGCAATAAACGCATGTGGCCCACATTCACGTGCTGCCTAATTGCACTGGGCTCATGAAACCAAGGCAAACCTTCAGTTGATTCCTGGTTTAAGAAAGGATTTGAGATCTTTTCTATGCAGAAGCTGACACAAATTGGTTGCAGATTAGCGTTTGACTCTGCAGCAAAGCATCCCATAATTTCAAAAGATGGCCGTCTCAGTGTCATATGGACCTTCGAATCACTGACTTTTTAATGTAGTAACATATAAACTAACCATTAGGTATAAATAAAAGTTAAAAATAAGCTTCATAAATGAAGAAAGCCTTATTTTGTACATTAAGGGATAGATGCTTTGAGAAAAGGCTTTTTCATTTGTTTTTCATACAAATTACCAATTTGGAGGGCATTTATGGTCTAAATCATATGCTATTTAACAAGAACTTAAAATACTAATATCTATTAAGAGAGTAAAGAATAGTTATATGTTTTTAAAGTAATTTTTTTGCATTAAGGGATCATTAACATATATAGACAATGTAATACACTTAGTTGAGAAATTTGCAATTAGGTATATAGCAACACACATAAAAAAGACAGTGTATTAGAGCTTTGAGTTATTTTATTCAGTATTCATACCTTTGTTCTTTTTACTGTAATTTAGAGCACAATGCCCTATTAGTCTACAAAATACTCTTCTATATGTGTGAATTGCCAAAGTTAACTAACACAATTACCTGAGGAAACATTAATTATAATTAGTGAAAGGCTGATAATTTATCCTATTAAGTGAAATATGCATGAGTTTTCACTAAGCATATGCACTGAAAAAATCAGAAATATGTAGGGTGCTTATAAATAGAGGAGAATAGAAAGGAAAAATGTAACACTAAAAGCCTAAATTTGTTGGCTAAAAGTTTAACTAAATAAATATAATTGCAAGGCTTTGAGGATCAGAAAACTTCAAGATTAATATATTTAGTGCCCAAGTGATAAATATCATAAAATAAATTCTACAAAAATATACTATATCATGTATTAAGAGCCTATCTCCAGAATTCTGATGAAGGTCCAATTGCATTGGCATAAATCAACACTGGATTTATGTCTAGGATATATAATAGATTAAGCCATATCATCTCACTTCTTGGAAAATATAAGCATTATTTTGCAGAAAGGCAGATAGTGTAATGGATCATTTTTCATTACGATGGTGGGAATTAGGGGAATAAAAAAATCATTCTAACAAATTCATGCAGTGGTCTCTGTTATCAATATCTGGTGTTAATATGACCCTTAGGAGGAAGGGGGGAAAATACCTCTTTTTCTTTTATTACAACTGGTTGCTGTGTCTCTCTGGATATTTTCACATTCTTATTTGATATCAAAAGACTGTCTCACTACATGAAGTGATCTCAGTGAATACCCCTTTGTCACAGTATAAAATTGGTAGTATGATCAAATCACAAAAAGACCATAGCTCATGTTTTGAAAGGTTGGAATAGATTTGCCCCTTTGGGACATCTCCCTGATCTAGATAGAACTACTCCAAGGCACCTGAGATTAGCAAAAGTAGATTCTGATGTTACAGAAGATCTGCCAAGAAAATTGTCAAAAAAAAAAAAAAAAACCAATAAAAAACAAATTAATAAGAAGTTTGGATTTTCCTGAATGCGTAACAGTTCCCCTATTTAGTATATGCCAACCCCAATTCTAAATTGTGTCATTCCATTTTTCCAAAGAGGACATACAGATGACCAATATACATATGAGAAGATGCTAAATGTCACTAATTATCAAATAAATTCAAATTAAAACCACAATGACATATCACCTGATACCTGTTGATAGGAATGCAGATTGGTGCAACCACTAAGGAAAACACTATGGAAGGTCCAAAAATTAAAAATGGAACTGCCTCACGACCCAGTGATTTCACTTCTAGATATGTATATGAAGAAACCCAAACAATAATTTCAAAGAATATATGTACCCCAATGTTCATTGCAGCATTATTTATAATAGTCAAGGTACAGAAACAACCCAAGTACCCTTTAATAGACAAGTGAATAAAAAAAGCTGTGGTACATATATATAATGGAATATTGCTTTACCGTAAAAAATAATAAAATCTTACCATTTACAAGAGCATATAGATAGACCTAGAGAGTATTATACTAAATGAAATAAGTTAGTCATAAAAAGACAAACATCATATAATTTCACATATATGTGGAATCTAAAGAGCAAAATAAATGACCAAACAAAATAGAAAAAGATGCATAGATACAGAGAACAGACTGATAAGTGCCAGAGAGGAAGGGAATTGGAGACTGGGTAAAAATGGTGAAGGAATTAAGAAATTTGTAACTACAAATTGGTAGTTACAAACTAGTCACAGGGATGTAAAATACAACATAGGGAATATAATTAATTATTGTGTAATAACTATGTATGGTGCCAGGTGGGTATTAGATTTATCGGGGGATATCACTTTGCAAGTTATAGAAATATTAGCCATTATACTATGCATCTGTATCTAAAGTAAAATAATATTGAATATCAACTGCAATTGAAAAAAATAAAAGTAGATAAGAATCAACATATATATATACATATTAAATGAATTCTTATTTAAAGAAGCATTTTATTAATTTTAAAGTCAAAAACAATATTTAAGTTCCTATAATATGCCAAGCTTCATTCTCAGTAATGAGGTAACAAAAAGGGGAAAAATTTTTTTCATGAAGTTCATACTCGGTAGAGAAAAATAATAAACATAAAAGAAAGGAAGGTAAAAAGGGGAGTAGAGAAAGATTGCAATTTTAGGACAGGGGAAAGTATAGATTTTTTAAATAAACAACACTAGAACATGGCATAGAGAGTAACTGGGGTTAGGAGAAAGTTCACAATAGATTTTTTGGCAGAAAAAGCTCCTCTAAGGAGTTGATATTTTAACTGCATTTTGATTGACAGGAATGGGCCAACCAAGTAAATATCTGAGAGAAGAAGATTCCAGGCAAAGAAAAGAGCAATTTAAGGACCCTTGGGTGAAAATGAGTGTGACTTATTTAGGCAACAAATACGTAATCAAAAGCCAGTATGGCTGAAACAGTGAGTCGAAAGAAGAGCAGCCCTGGAAGAGCTGCCATGGAATCTAGCTGCTATAAGAGGGACTCAAGGACCCTGTTAAGTAAAAGTGAGAGAACCTGGAGAGGCAGATAAACCATGAGGGTCATTGTAAATTGAATTAAATATTTTGAATTTTAGTCAGTACCATGAAAAACTAGTGAAGGGTTTCAAGAAAATTAATGGCATACACAGTCCCATGTTTTAGCTGGTGAAGGGCTTCTATGGGGAATAAAACGGAAGGAAGGTGAGCAGTCAGAAAGCCATTTCAAGAGCTCAAGAGAAAGTGACAGTGCTGTGTGCAAAATTATAATGGTGAAGATGGGGAAAGTGAACAGAATAAAGATCCTGTGGTGTTTACAAAAGCCAGTGCTATTTGACCTAAAGTTTCTAAAATGAATTTTTTCAAAGAGTATTATGTTAAGTGTACCCCATGTTCAAAAAGTAATTTTAAATAGTGCACTAAAAATAATCTTATAAATACTTCTTTTCTCTTCACTTGAATATTTTCTCTCAGGAATGTTCTAAATTGGTTTGTGGCTTTATTAAAACTTCCTGCCTAAGAAGACTTCACCTTCGTCATATAGACCCCTAAACAGTTTACATTGAACCCATATGCGTCTCTAACTACATCAACTTGAACATCATTTTAATTAAATTGAGATTTCTTTATTTTCCCCTGCTGTTTTAATGAGAACATATTCTGCTTTCTGATATACAATAAAATTATATGAATACAAATCCATTATAAACCCTCTTGTTTTGAAAGAAAAGATACACTTGATGTTCATAATTATTTTCAAAAATAAAGCTCCTGTGAAGAAACATGAAACACAGCTATTTACATTCTTATAAGTTTCAAGTCAAAATTCTGTTTTTATTACTTCAACAAAGAATAGCAATTGATTCTGTGAGGATGTAACTGAAGTACCTACTTCATGTCAAAATATTGTTTTTCTCCTTCCTACCAATTGAAAAAGCTAAAATAAATAGAAATTTTCCAAGACTCCAATTTTCTTATAGAAATTTTACAGGTTAACCCTTTAGTATTAAGTCTCAAGAAAATTTCTTTTGCTTTGCTCTTTCTTAATAACATACTGCAAGAACAAAAAGAACACATTTCCTCAGTAGAAAGACTGCCATCTCAGGATATTTTCATGATGGCAGTGGCTATAATGATCTGTATGCTAAACACATAACGGTCAACATGGTTAGAAGCCATTTGGCAGTAGTGATTTAAGGTAAAGAGCTGGTCTAGAATTAGGTACACCTTTGTATTTTTGCATTAGGTTCTTGGTCCCAAAGCCATGGTTGTCTTCTGGAACTTCAGGAACTTCCCAGAGATCTGGGTCATAAGGAAATAAATTTAAGGATGTGAATCACTTTTTTTTGTTGTTGTTGAACAATCACTTATTGCTCACATACTGTTTGGCATGCTTTTTGATGGAGATTCTTCTATGAAAAAGACATACTCCTTACCATTTAAAGAAATTACACAGTACCAGGTTTGGAAAAGTAAAGAATAATCAAAATTCCAAGGAATGAGAATAATATAAGGTAGTACATGTTTTAGGAGCCCATGAGAATCATGTATCATAGCCAGGAGAAAGTAATTTGGAAAGGGGGATTCTATTCAGGGAAGATGTCCTTTAAAAAAGTTCTGTCTACTTTCCAGCTCCGGCTCCGGACGCAGCAGTTGCCGCAATGTTGATGCCCAAGAAGAACCGGATTGCCATTTATGAACTCCTTTTTAAGGAGGGAGTGATGGTGGCCAAGAAGGACGTGCACATGCCCAAACACCCCGAGCTGGCAGACAAGAACGTGCCTAATCTCCACGTCATGAAGGCCATGCAGTCCCTCAAATCACGAGGCTACGTGAAGGAACAGTTTGCCTGGAGACACTTCTACTGGTACCTTACCAACGAGGGCATCCAGTATCTGCGCGATTACCTCCACCTGCCCCCCGAGATCGTGCCTGCCACTTTGCGCCGCAGCCGGCCTGAGACTGGCAGGCCAAGGCCCAAAGGTCTGGAGGGTGAGCGACCTACAAGACTCACACGAGGGGAAGCTGACAGAGACACTTACAGACGGAGCGCTGTGCCCCCTGGTGCTGACAAGAAAGCTGAGGCCGGGGCTGGGTCAGCAACTGAATTCCAGTTTAGAGGCGGATTTGGTCGAGGACGTGGTCAACCACCTCAGTAAAGTTGGAGGGATTATTTTGTGTTGAATAAACTTGTGATCAGGAAAAAAAAAAAAAAAAAAAAAAAAAAAAAAAGTTCTGTCTACAGAATACATATGATTTGGACATGTGATGAGAAACAAAGAGGGAAAAACGTAGATATGGTATAGTAGACACTCTTAGTTACAAATACAATATATTTCCCCATTCTTATTTCTTCTTAACAGAGCCTGAGTGTTTCTGAGCCATACACCCTTCCACATGCAACCAGATGCTTCAGAAGATGCAAACCTTTTGCCCAGATCCATGAATCATTCTGATTTGTCTATGGTACAGTTTCCCAAACATAGCACTATTGGCATTTGGTGCTGGATAATTCTTTGCTTTTGGTTTTAAGAGGCGAATGAGTGAGGCTGCTTTGTACATTGTAAAATGTTTAAAAGCATCGTTAACTTCCACTCACTAACTAATAGTATTACTCCCTCCCCCTTTCTTGTAACAATAAGAAGTATCTCCAGATATTGTTTATTGTCTGCTGGGAAGCAAAATAACCCTCTTTGTAGAACCACAGGTTCAAGGATAATTCCAATGGTTCTGAAAAAAAGCATGCTGTCCAATTCTGACTTTCTTCTGAAAATCATATTTTTGTGCTAGAACTTTGTCCTAGGATTTCTACAGTCATTTTGTTTCCAGTAGAAAAAAAATACTGATGACCAAAGTTAATAGGGGGAAAATAGAAAGAACCTGAGTTCTTAAAAACATTATCAATGGTTACTTTTTGCTGTTGTTGTTGGATGCTGTCCCAAATATTCTGATATGTGAAATAATATATGTATTGTTTAAGATAGTTTGTATTGATGTTTCTACAAATGGCAGCCCCTCTGGGGCTTTAACTGGTACCAAGAGAAAGAAGCATGTCACCATCCTGAGCAGGGTGCATCTGGGGAATACAAGTAACCCAGTATGGCTGGAGTACAAAATTAGAAAGATGAAATGAAGAAAGATGAATTGTATGGCAGTGATTAGAAATGACGATACTGTGTTCAATGATACAGAGTGATTGAGAGATACTGAAGGTTTAAGCAGGGTCAGAACTAGGTCTTTGACTGCAGGTTGGAGAATTGAAGCTAAAGCTGGAGTGAGGTGGAGGTTGCAGTAGTACAGGTAGGAATGTTGTGGAATCATTACTTCCACTTCCCAAAAATAGTTTGTTCTTTAGTTTGCCTTTGCAGCATTCAAAGCAAAAAGACCAAGTTTCCACTTTCTAGTCATTCTGCAGTTCTCCACAGAATGTCTGGCTACTCATTTGAGGATCATCTCTTGTCCACAGTTATCTGACACAATTCTGATGTCATAACCATCAGAAGTACTTCTACTTTTATACTTTGAAGAAAAACAGACTTCTACATACAAAAATGTAACTTGGATCCTTATAACCCTATTAATACAATAGTCTCTTAATCACACAATAAATATTTCATCAAGACTTTTAGAAAACTAGAGCGATACACATATGAACTGCCCATGCATAGCAAATGAATGCAGTGAATGAGCTCTGAGAAAAAGGACAGGGTACAAACACTAGGTTTGGTTTCAGATGCTTGAGCATGCTGAAGTCTGTCCACTATTTAGATATTATATTTCTACAGTCCATCCCCAAATTAGTTATAGAGTTGTATGCATAATCTCTAAATGGTTTAGAAGAGAACAACATTTTTGTAATAAAGTTAAGATAGGATTATAGCACTATTGGCATTTGGTGCTGGATAGTTTTTTGCTTTTGGTTTTAAGAGGCGAATGAGTGAGGCTGCTTTAAATTTCTACTTTAAATTTTGGTCATGCAATGCTTGATAGTGAAGTGCTAACGGAAAATCCTTAGGAGATTTGGCCATTTGAAATACACTGCTTTATCATTCTGGTCATTATTTAGCCTGACTCTGAAACTGATTTATGTGGCAAAGTTGTGCTGAAGTTTGCATTCTTATTTTTTCTCTCTCATAATACTGATGATGCTGAAATTCTATCAAAAAAAGAAAAAAAGAAAGTTAGTGGTTTGGGAACCAATATCACTGTAGTCAAAAATTTTTATTTGGAAATGTTGACTATGTAACATTTTCTCTTTCCATAATAAAGAAAAAAACAGACCAATTTATCATGTTAAAGAGGAAAAATGTATTATCAATATCTCCTTGATATTTAAGTAGATTTTTTACTGGTTTCTGTTTTCAAAATTGTATATACCATTTGTAGCTCTTTCCTAATGGCCTAACTGACCTGTCAGATTAGATTTATATTATTTGAAAATTAAAGCTGCAGCATTAACTGATGTTTTGCTTATTTTCAGTTGTCTATAAAAGAGGTAACTGATATGTTCATGCTGAGATCCCATGGGAATGGTTAGGAAAAAAGAAATGCTCATGAAGCTTCAGAGGTAGTTATATCAGAGAGGGATACTCACATCAGAAGCACTTATAAGGAATGTATGATGCTCACAAACATGTGCATGTTCATAAGGATTTTAATCATTCACCAATGAGCAGGTGATGGTTGTGAGTAATGTTTCTAAATCCCTATGTACCACAATGAAAACATGAATTATCTTTTTATCATAGTGTCTCAGAAAACAAAGGAATTCCTAGATCATCTGCTACATCCCTTAGCAGAATTAGGATTAGTTCTAAGAGAATGTCTCCCAAGGCCTGTCAAAGGTTCTGTTTCTTTCACAGTGAACATTTCTTCATTTCCATAATGCCACTGTTTTTGGTTAAGTAACATTTCTAAGAATCATGTTACAAGTTTATTTGATCATTTCCATCTTATTAGGTCTAGGTATTCACAAGTGAAACCCATAAATTTAATTTCTTTTTTAAGAATTAAAGCTATATCTTTAATTGAAATACCATAAACATTTAATAGTTACTGTAATATAAATAATTTAAACACATTATTTACAAAAAGCATATACTTATTTGTAATATGTCTCTACATCTTAATTTTCAATTCTACTAGCCAAACAATGCATAGTTTTTATCATTCTTTGTGAGCAAATAATAATTTTGATGTCAAAACACTAAAATGTTTAACGATAGTTTGATATAGTCCCATTTGTTAACTTTTTCTTTTGTTTTCTCTTGCCTGAGGAGATAAAAATTTTTGCACGGTAAAGGAAACCATCAACAAAATAAAAAGACAACCATGGAATGAGAGAACATATTTGCCAATATATCTGATAAGGGATTAATATCCAAAATTTATAAAGAACTTATAAAACTAAACACCAAAAGAGCAAACAATCCAATTAAAAACTGGGCAAAAGACCTAAACAGACACTTCTCCAAAGAAGACATACAAATGGTCAACAGACATATGAAAAGATGTTCACTGTTGCTAATAATCAGAGGAAGGTAAATGAAAACCACAATGCTATCACCTCATACTAATCAGTAAATCAATAAATCAACAAACAGCAAATGAGAATTTATCCAGAGAAAATCAAAACACTAATTTGAAAGAACATAAGCACTCCTATGTTCATTGCAGCATTATTTACAATCACTGAACTATGGAAGCAGCCCAAGTGTCTATCAGAAGATGAGTAGATAAAACAACCATGGGATATTTACACAACAGAATGTTACTGGGCTGTAAAAAATAAGAAAATTTTACCTTTTGCATCATCATGGATGGACCTTGAGAATATTATGCTAAGTGAAACAAGCCAGGCAGAGGAAGACAAATACGATATGATTTGACTCATATATGGACTCTAATGAACAAACTGAACTAACAAGCAAAATAGAGACAGACTCATAGATGGAGAGCAGGCTGCCAGCTCTGGCAGGGGAGAGGGTGATTAAGGGGTGGGCAAATGGAGCAGAAAGGAAAAAGGACTCATGGACATGGACAACAGTGTCATGATTGTGAGGGGAAGGGTGTAAGGGTAATAACTGGTGATGGAAATGTACAATAAAAATAAATTAAAGATATAAAAATAAAATATGAAAATAAATAAATACAATGTTTAATGATAAATCAAGATCTCACTTATTCCTTAAAGAAATATTGGAAACAACCTAAATTCCTAACAATGTAGGGATAGTTAATCAAGCAGTTTTCTGCTTTTTAAAGCCTTATGCAAGTTCTGTCTGTTTTAGACATCTATATTGAGTATAGATGCTTTATCGGAGCAGAAACCAAGTAGCCTCGGCGTGCAGTATGTTGCCTGACATATTCTGAATTTCATTAACCCTCAAACTTCACGGAGACTATTTTGAACCCTTATTTTATGTTACCTGTAAAAAATATATATATTGTCAAAATTGAGTTTGTCATACCATTACATCTAAAACTAATCCAAACTGTAATTTTTCTTGGGAAAAGTCTCTCTTCAGTTGCTCTGCCTATTTTGTAATTAGATTATTTTCTTGGTGTTGAGTTGTATGAGTGTTTTACATATTTCGTATATTAACCCCTTGTCACACTTGTTGTTTGCAAATATCTTCTCCTATTTGGCTGGTTGTCTTTTTTATTTATTGGCAGTGTCTTTGTAGTTTGATCTAGTCCCATTTATTTATTTTTGCCTTTACTTCCCTTGCCTTTGAGTTAAAGTTGCCTCTTCTCTAAGATCAAGCTCAAGTTTAGTACCTATGTTTTCCTCTATATAACTTATTTTTTCAGGTCTCATATTTAGGTCTTTGATCTATTTTGAATTAATTATTGTACATGGGGACAAATTGTAATCTAATTTCATTCTTTTGCATGTGGCTTTCCAATTTTTCCCGTGCTATGTATTTAAGAAGCTTTCTTTGTCTCATTGTATTTTTGGCTCCTTTGTCAAAAATTAGTTGCCCATATACATATGGTTTTACTTCCAGGCTCTCAATTATGTTTCATTCTTCTGTGTATCTGTTTTACTGCCTATTCTATGCTGTTGTGATTATTGTTGTTCTGTAGTATAACAATTGAACCTGAGAAAGTAATATAAAAATAATTTAGTAGGATGTTTAAGTAAATTCAAAACTGTCTTCTTGGAAGCAAAGATATAAAAAATAAAATAAAACTAATCCCAATTTCAAAAATGTTCAAATGTAGGAAAAAATGTCCCTCAAAATTGAACTACAGCAGTAGGAATTCCATAAATATGTGTTTTATGAACCACATACACTAAATGTCCTCATAGGAAAGCTAGACTTCTCTTTTGCTTGTTTTGTTTTGTTTTGTTCATTGGTTGGTAACAGCAAAGCTAAGATATGCAATGGGCTTTCCATTCTCAAAGATCATTGGACTTATTCATGTTTAGAAGCAAGAAGAAAGTTAGAGTTAAACTGGTCCATACCCCTATTCAGCAAAAGTGAAAACTGAGGCTCCCAGAGATGCAGTGACTTGCTCAAAGATCCAATTTTATGACAATCATAAAGCAACTAAGAAGATTAAGTTTTTTAAATAATTAATCATTAGCTTTAGCAATTGAAATAACCCATACAAAAATGATACTTTATATTAATGACACTTTACATTAATGACTAAAACAAATCTCTAATGCTCTATTAAACAATAGTGGTATGAATTCTTAAATCCACTGATTTAGCTCTAATTCGATTTAACTATAACTTGCATATCACTTTTCTCTATGGCAGGCCTTACATAAAATTTTTCTATAGACATGAGACAGGATAGGGTAATACTTCTATTTTTCCAGTAGTGACCGTTATTAAGGAATCAGTTTGTAAAAAGACATTGCATTTCTTTGGTATTCCTCCTTCTGAATATTCATTAAACTTAGCATCATCACACTTATTCATATTCCATCTATGTTTCAAAATTCAGCCTTTAGAATAACTTTTAATTATTATAATCTAATAGGTTTAATTTTTTGCTCTGCTTACAGCACTGACCATAGGCAATAAATTAAGCAGATGTGTTCACTAAGCTGTCTGCAGTGATGTAAATATCCTTGCCATGGGAAGATTAAGGCATGCTGTGGGAAAGTAATTTTTACCTAAATATGTTTCATGAGTCCAAAACCACAGATTCCATTGAAATGAGACTTCAGCCTTTGGGTTTCATTTCGTATATCATGTTCACATAGTTGTAAAAGAAAAAGCAAACTCTGGAGAACTCACTAGTTCAATAAGCCCTCTAAGAGTTATGTTGCTCCATCTGTGGTTATTCTACTTAAGAGGAAAAATTTACCTATAGGGCCATCTCCAAAAGTATAGGACTGTGAGCAAGTTATTCCATGCTACCATAGTATTTGCACTCAAGTGAAGTGTTTGAAATAAATGCCAAGCGCTGTGTGAGAGGGAGCATGCCAAATATAGAGTGGCTGGGAGACTGGGTCACTTGGATAATGGTAGAGTAAAAAGGGGTGACTTGTTGCATTCATACTTCTTTCTCTCTTCCTTACATCCTGAGACAATGCACAGCTTGAGGCATCTGCACCTTGCACTTGAAGTATGTGGCTTTGGGTGGATTGTGACCCCATATACCATACCATGGAGTTCTTCTGCTCAAAAAATAAAATACAAACTTGGAAGCTGCCTAATTAATAAAACTTCCTACAAACCTTCCAAAACATACTTCTCCACAGCATTTATCTTTAAACTTTTGAACATGTGCTTTCTTCACCTCTCCATTTCCCTCCCTTCCCCCATCCTTCCTCCCTTTCTCCCCTTCTCTCCTGTTCAAGTGCATCCACTCTTGCACTGTTTTTCAAGTTTATTGTGCACATTGACTATTTCTCACAAAAATATGCAATTTCCCTAGAAGAAAAAGGGGTGATCAATTAAACTGGGGTGGCAATTATAAGGTCCTTTTTGACAATCTATTGTAAAAAAGATAGGATGCCTGAACTAAACATAATTCCCAAATTAATCTTTTGTGTCCTGTCCTGTTCCATAATCAAATCTATTACTCTTTTATAATGTGATTTTCTGTAAATATGGTCTGCCTATAAGTGCTTTTCCCACTATAAGATTGTTTAATTCACTATCTCATGATTTTAAGTTCTAAAACATGATAATCTGTATTTTTTATGGTGGAAGGTAAGGATCTCATTTTTGTCTTATATAATATGCTAGCTATCACAAAACTTTCCTGAATGAGCTAACCTTTCTATACTAATTTCATATGATATCTATAACATGAACATACTCACACACATTTGTTTTAGGAGTCTCTTCTCTGTCACATCTTTATCTCACCAGAACCAAACTGTTTTAATATCATTATACTTCTAATTGATATCTGGTAATACAAGTATCTTTTTATATTTCCATAAGCAAAATTGGATCTTCTAATACCTTTATTCTTTCAAATGTTTCAATCAGTTCATCAAATTATAAAACTAATCCTATTAAAATTTTGCTTGGAAATGCCTTAAATTTTGTTTATGAATTTAGTCAGGGCTTGGATATTAATTTTATTAAAACCTCAATTACAAATTTTCTCATTTTTCATAGTCTATAAAAGGTTCTTACACATAGTGTTGTTTATTTCTAGATGCTTTTGCTAATAAAAATGTGATATTTTATATCTTTATTTTATAGTTAGTTGTTGATCTATAGCAAAGCTATATAAAAATCTTCTATGAACTAAGAATTTTATTAGACACTGGAGATGGAAGACGAAGGAAGAGAAGATACATAGAGATGAGGAGGAGGAAGTGCTAATTCCAACTGCTTGTAGTTTAGATGGGTGAGGCTCTCAAGTAAATCGATGATATCATCATAGTGTGATAACGTATGAGACAGGGGGATGATGGTGAACTCCATATGTCATGGCCATCTGTCCACCATCTTTGCTGTCTACACAGGTTTTAGTCCCTGAAACAATCCATCTGAGTTATCCATATAATAGAATGGACTTAATCTTGCTGGTAGATAGGTACCATTTTTCTTGCCATAGAGAGGCCAATTACTTGCCCAATATGACTTCATCAAATTACTGTGAATCTACTATGCACCTGACATTTTAGTAGGCAAATGGGAGACATGGAGAATAAAAGAGATACAATCTGGTCAAATGTAAAATACTTTTTTGAAAGCCACATTTCATGGGCCTGGGCACATGAACATGAGTAGTATGCACACACATATACACACCTACTGCTATAAAGAAATAAAGTATCATATATGATAAATAAAATCATCTCAACTTCCTTTTAGAAACCTGTAACTACATATTAACTATGCTGGTGTGATAAACTGAACAATTTCCTCTCCCAAAGACGTTCACATTCTATTTCCCAGAACCTGTAAATATGTTACTTTCAATGGCAAAAGGGGCTTTCCAATGTGATTAAATTGTGGATTTGGAGTTTCGGAGATTGCCTTGGATTATTTTTGTGAACCCAATGATGCAGGAGGGTCATAGCCACAGAGGAGGCAATGTCCTGGCAGAAGCAGAGACCAGAGTACCAAATAAAAGGGATCATGAGTCAAGGAATGCAAGTGACATCCAGAAGCATTAAAAGTCAAGGAAATGGAGTCTCCCCTAATGCCTCCAGAAGAAACGCAGTCCTGTCAACCCATTTTAGACTTCATACTTCCAAAACTTTAAGATATAAATTTGAAATGTTTTACAATTTAATCTTTATTGTATTTTTCCCATTACCATTTAGTCCCCTTACACCCCCTCCCCCACTCAATCACCACACTGCTGTCCATGTCCATGAGTCCTTTTTCTTTTTGCTCAACGACTTCATCCCCTAACCTCCCCCCACCACTAAACCACTAAATTTGTTACAGCAGCAACAGGAAATTAACATAGCTGATAAATCCAAACTCTTCAGGTTAACATTCACAGCTTTCTTTCAAATAATTACAAGGCATAAACTATGATCCTGTCTCTCATGGCAGCCTAACTTGGCCCATTTTTAAACAGCGGTATATTAGCTTCATCTTCTTGCCTTCAATGTCTCACTTGTTCTAATTTCTGGCCAGGAAGGAACTCCTTTGCTATGCAATTCATACCCACAGACTTCTTAAAGCTGAATTGGTAAATTCATCTTATTCCACAAATTTGAATCTTTTACATTACAATGGTATCCAAACAATGCTTGAGCTTTCTAAACCCAATCCTGTGCTTTGTAGTTGTTCACACAGCATCCAGAGTATCCAGTATGCTGCTGTACAAGATTATGAACTTCTAAGAAAGGGGGGCATTTTTAACCATGCTGACAGAGGTTCCCAATTTTCTCACATCATGCGTGCACAGAAAATAACAGAATTTGCAAAGCACACTTCTATAAGTTTATGTAGCTGTTCCTGGCCACGTTTCTGGCTACCTCAGAACCTGCCTGAAGGCTAGGTCAAAACGTGGAAAATGAGGGACATCTGTAATAATTTCAACAAAATTATTACAGCTGAGGAACTCTCCTAGGTATCTGGCACCATGTAAATATCTTTCTGAAGTACTTAGCATCACCCCCATCATTTGATGAGATTCACTGCATGTTTTCTAACTTCTCTTGTTCGCCAGAAATAATAAAGCTACTGTAATTTCTAAAATCATATATATGGCTATCAGAAAAAATAAAAATAAGTTATACTTTTTAGGACTGTAATTCATAAAGTGCTTTTACACACTACTTCATGACCATCACAAGATCACAGTGAGATAAAAAGGTAGGCGTTATTACTGCTATTGTGTAAATGAAGAAGCTAAGACTTAGAGGGGTAAATTACTTCCCAAAGCCATCGAATAGCAAAACCAGATTGGAAACTAGCATTTCTAACTCCATGTTCATTATTCTTTTTTTCCCCATGATTACTCAAGGCCACAAAAGCTAACAATGATGTTTCTAAAACCCAGATTAAAATGTAAGTAAACACATTCTTTAAGTTTTAAATAGAAACTTACAATTTTATATTCTAAGATCTGGGTGTTCTTATTTTTAGGTCCTATTTTCTTCTAATTAAAAAAAAAAAACATGAAATAGTACCAGAAATTAATATGATGCTATGTTTATGATATTCATCACCTAGGAGAAAGGCTCTCATGGATTCTCACTATTAAACATAAAAGTTTATAAGTTTTACAGTTAACTTGCTGAGGTAGCAAACTGCAGCTCCTTTGGGGATGTGCTACAAGATATTTGAAGATAAGAGAATAGCTCAAATAGAAAAACCAGATGCATTATGAAAAAAATGCTTAGGGGTCTGCATGGCTGGAGGATAAAGAAGACATATATCTCTGCCCTTGAGAAATATGAACAGCCAAGTTCCTTTATTCTTATATCATCTATTGAAGTCAGCAAGTTCCTCCAGGAGGAATCAATAAAACAGCTGCATTCTTAGAATGAATATCAGTAAGCTGTTACTTCTCTACTCAGTCATAAAATGAAGAATTTATTTATTCAAATTAGGAGGATGACAATATGGTAACCTACCATAAGCAACATGCAAGCCTCCCCAAAATAATAGTGCCTTTACACTGGATGCCCCCAGGATCTAACAAAAGAAGAAAATAATTCACTATGAAATTTATTAATTCTCTTTCACCTAATGATTATTAATTTAATATGACATTTGCCTTAAAGAAATAATTTTTCAGGAAGCATGTGTGTGGGAAGGAGGTTAGCTGTGTTCCAAATATTAGAAAGGTTAAGTTTTGGTGCTTTTCCTTTGTTCATTCAAACAAGCCTCACTGAAGCACTTTTCTGTATCCCCTGTATAGTATGCTAGTTTCTCTGAGTGGTTACTTTTAAAATGAAAACAGCTTGATAAGCAATAAGAAGGACCCGGGGGTGCCAATTATGATTAATTTTGGAGCTGGACATCTAGCTATATCTCTTATTAGCTGTGTGAATTTAGTCAAGTTATTTAACTACTCCTCTATCTCAGATTCTCATCTGTAGAATAAGTGATAAAAATATCATTCATACTCAATAGAAATTGTTGTGAGTTTCTAATACGATGATGCATTTATAGCTCTCAACACAGTACTTGGTGCCCTTCCATCTTCCTTAGCCAAGGTTTCTCTCCTCAATTAACTTTAGAAAACTCTTCCATCTCTCCACATGTTCCAAACTAATACAAACCCTTAGAGCTGCCAGATTAAAAAAACTTCATTTGAGGCCAAGATATTCAAATGCATTAAAAAAAAATGTTGTTAGAAAGCTGGAGGTACCAACCTTTCTGACTTCAAATTACACAACAAAATGACAATAAACAAAACCGTACAATATTAGCAGAAAACAGACACACAGACCAATGGAACAAAACTGAGAGTCAAGAAATAAATCCACATGTACATAAGCAAATAATTTTTGTCTAAACATACAATGAAGAAAAGAAAGCTTCTTCAATAAATGGTGCTGGGAAAATTAGAAAGCCATATGCAAAGGAAGTAACTGGACTACTACTTGTCACCATACACAAAGATTAACTCAAAATGGATCAAAGACCTAAATATGAGACCAGAAACAATAAATTGCAATAGAAGAAAACATAGCTACTAAACTTATAAACCTTGGTCTTAGAGGGGCGTTTATGAATTTGACCTCAAAGGCAAGGAAAGGCAAAAATAAATGAATGGGACAATATTAAAAAAAACAGCAAGAAAACAAAAAGGCACCCAACCAAAAGGGAGAAAACATTTTCAAACAACCTCCAATATGGGGTTAATGCCTAAAATATATAAAAACTCATACAGATCCAAGATGGCAGAGGAATCTCTTCCAAGGACCAATCTGGAATTATAACTAAATTGTGGAGAAGTCATCAGGAACAACCAAATGAACAAGAGATGGAACAACAGACAGAAGAAAACTTTTCACCACAATGTAACTGGTATGGAGTGTGGAGAAAATGTGAGAGGCCTGGCTAGATTCCCATGGACAGCAGCTGAAGTGACAGAGGGGATTTTCAGTGGTCAGGGGTTTCCCCTTGAGAAATGTGGGGTCTAAAGCCTAAGCTGGGCTCCCAGACTACAGCATCAGAGACAGAAAGGAGCCCAGATAACATCCATCTGTGAAAAGTAGACTTTCTACCTGCCAGGGAGAGATGGCTGAAGTCACAAAGAACCTTTTAAACAGCCAATGAACAATATTTCATTTGCAGTCACTTAGGCTGGGCTCCAGCAAATGGGGGGTTGGGGGGACAGAGTGGACTAGAGACATTTTGGGAATGGTGGCTTTGGGGAGAGAACTGAGGGAGCAGCCATCAGAATCTCTGTGCTCGCTTATTCCCCATACTGCAGGAGCCATCTTGCTCCAGCAGAGCAGTCCCATTTAAGTGGCATCAGCCTGAGGAGAAGCAATAGCCCCACCTTACAGGAATTATTCTGCCCCACCTTGTGGTCCTAAAGCCTGACTACTGATTACAGATGGACTAGATTAACAACTGAAGTAGACAGCCATAGACTATGGATCACTGGTCATCTCAAATAGGCTTCCTAGGGCCCAGACAGACACCATCTGACAGCACAAGGGGAAGATCTAGAAAGAGAAGAAAATGGTAAACACTGGATACTACTGAGATGAATTCCACCAGTCTTCTTCATGATTTGCATTATTTTCTCTCCTGCATAGATTTTTAACATTAATTTCTTGTCCTTCAAGTATGTGAATATTAAAGTCACTAGTTTTTATGTTATTTCAAATCTCATATTTTTCTCCTTTCTTCTCTTACTCCATTTTACCTTCTTATTTTGTTTTAAATTCTATTATATCTCTTGCTACAACTTGTGTCCATTTTTCCTCTTACTATTGCTTCCCTCTCCAGCCTCTCAAAACCATTTTTCTTGTCATCGGTCATCTCACATTCTTTTCCCATTCTTAAAATACCCTATTCTCTCTCCACTATCAACCATTGGTCATTGGTTGTGGATATGGTGGTGGTTATTGCATTTCTTCAATATCATCCCTAGATCTTCACTATTTTTGTATTTCAAATCTCAAATTTTATCATTCTGCTCTCCTACTCCATTTCACCTTCCTCCTGCCCTTTCTTTTTATCACTTTAAATTTTAATTTTTCATTGTGTTAGCCTGGTTTTCATTGTTCACTCTTAGTACTCCTTCTCCCTATGTTGTCTCAAAATCAATTCCCTTCCCTCTAGACATGTCTTAAGCTTTTCTGTATTTTCCCCCTCTTATTTCTATTTTCACTTATATTTATCTTTGCTCATTGGTTGTCAATACTGCTGTGGTGGATCTGTTTCTACAATTTGGTTCCCATTTTTTCTTTTCTTTCCTTTTCTTTTCTTTTTCATTTTTGTTCTCTCTCTCATTATATATATATTATATATATAAATATATATATATCTGTTTAAACCTAATACTATACAATTCCCTTCTATTACTGCATTCCACCTTCTTCCCTCCCTTTTCTATTTATGACATAAAATTAATTTTACTTTCTCTCATTGCCTGCCCCTATTACCTATTCTTATTATTGCTCCTCCCTATACACTCACAAAATTATTTTTCTTTCAATTAGTCATCTTATATTAATTTTTCCTTTCTTATAATTCCAAGAGCATCAGGTTCAGGAGATCAAGGATACTGAACCACTGAATTCCACAGGTCTCCTACCACAGAAGGTCACACAATCAAGACAGAGAATCAAGCAGATCTATCTAAGAAGCAGAAACAAACAAGAAAAATCACCTAAAATGGGGATACAAAGAAACAACTCACAATAAAAAGGAAAGGAGGAACCCCCAAAAAGAGTGCTAAGTGATATAGAAGCAAGAAAACTATCAGACATTGTGTTCAAATGGTTATAAGGATGCTCAATGAGCTCGGTGAGAACTACAAAGAACTCCAGGGAAGCTACAAGGAACTTACTGCAAACTACACCAGCATGAAAAAGGACATAGAAACTATCAGTAAGAGCCGGAAGGAAACAGAAAATACAGTTTCTGAAATTGCTTCCTCTATCAAATATTGACTATAAAGGTGTGGGTTTATTTCTGTGCTTGCTATTCTGTTCCATTGATCTATGTGTCCATTTTTATGCCTGTACCATGCTCTTTTGATTACTATTAAAATAATGTTGATTAGTATTAGGTAATATGATTCTTGCAACATTTTTCTTCTTTCTTAGGAACACTGTCATTATGTGGGACCTTTGTGGTTCCTTATACATTTTTGATATATTTGTTCTAGTCCTGTGAAATATGGCATTGGAATTTTAGTAAGAATTGCACTGAATCTATAGATTGCCTTAGGTAGCATGGACATTTTATTGATGTTAACTCTTCCTATTCTTCCTACCCACTAACACAGTATGTGCTTCCACTTATTCATGTCATCTTCAATTTCTTTCTTCAGTATCTTATAATTTTCTGAGTATAGGTCTTTTACATCCTTGTTTAGATTTATTCCTAGGTATTTTTTTTTAATTTTTTTTTATTTAGTTATTTGTTTGTTTACTTATTTATTTTTAGAGAGAGGGGAAAGGAGAAAGAGAGGGAGAGAAACATCACTGTGTGGTTGCCTCTCACTCGTGCCCCCAACTGGGGCCCTGTCGTGCAACCTAGTCATGTGCCCTGACTGGGAATCGAACCAGCGACACTTGGCTCGCAGGTCAATGCTCAATCCATGGAGCCACAGCAGCCAGGGCTGTATTTTATTTTTTTGAAGCAATTGTGAATGGGATTGTTTTCTTAATTTCCCTTTCTGACAGTTCGTTATTGGCATATAAAAATGTAACTGATTTCTAGATATTAATTGTACATCCTGTCATTTTGCTGAATTCATTTATCAGTTCTAACAGTTTCTTGGTGGACATTTTAGTGTTCTCTATGTACAGTATCATGCCATCTGCAAACAAAGACAGTTTTACTTTTTCCTTTCCAGTTTGGATTCCTTTCATTTCTTCTTCTTGACTGATTGCTATGGCTAGGACAAACCCACTGCTAGCATCATACTCAATGGGCAAAAACTACAAGTGTTCCTCTTAAGAATGGGAACAAGACAGGGATGTCCACTTTTACCACCCTTATTCAACATAGTACTGGAAGTCCTAGAAATACTTATAAATCTTAATCCAGATTTACACTATAGGCAATTTTTTTCTAACATCATTTTGGCAGAACAGTGTAATTAATTGGAGCAACCAAAGAAATCTCATAAAGCAAGACATAAAGAGGGGGAAAAGTTATTTTCCAATCAGTTGGCAGACGTCTCCATTCTATATGCTGCCATTATCAAGAACAAAGGCTACATTTAGAATAGTATTGAAGCAGAACAAGTACGACTGAATATAAAGCAACAGTCTTGAACTGGGGAAAAAACAAGATTAAAAAAACATCAAAAATGAGGATCAAAAAAGAAATCAATAATTAAAATATCTGTATATAATAAATAGCTTGAGCCAGCTGATGTAAGCATATTTTTAAGATGTGATAAATTTTTTTCAAGGTTTTAACCTTGAAAGTGAATCTCCTGTGAGGGACTATGATGTTTGAGACTAAAGCCCCCTTCACCAGCTGTTCTATAAGTACTCGGGTCTACAATAATAAAAAGTTATGGTATTTTAGCACAGTAGTTCATATTTACTCTATAACATCATTGAAAGAGATGCCATTAGCCTCCAGAGAAATTCAAATCTTTCCTCTCTGTCATTCATACCTAATAAAAAATAACAAACCAACTTATAAAGATAGCACACCTATCTAGATAAGAATAAGCATTTCTGTATATTTACTAATTCCAAAGCAAATAAACACTTTGGCAAAGTATCTATCACCTGAATGGCATTACATAAGAATTTCAACAACAAGAAATCAAGTTATAAAATACTCATACAAGTAAACAAATTCCATACAAATTTAGGTAAATAAATATACGGTCTCTTTCTACAGCAAAAATATGTACTGCATGAAAGTTATTTATATAAAATCTTTAAGTTATCACATATTTTTCTTGGTTTGTTTTCTTGAAATTGTATCCAATAGGAATTACCTGAGGCTGCCATTAGAGGGCATAAAAGAATAATTGTGAAGAACAAAATCATACATCCCCCAACTTTAATTGTGAAGACAAGAACTACCATTTAGTTTCAAAAGAAAATTTTTTCAAAAAATGAACAGTAGAAATAATTTACATGTAAGAAGCTTTGATGAAAGCAGCCATCTAAAAAGAAATTAAGGTTCTGGTAGTATTTTATGTCTAAAAGACAGAAGCAAATAACTAAATAAGAAGTTTAGTTTGATAACCTCAAAATAAATTTTTATCCATTAGTGTCTCCTAGGGTAAATGGTGAGAAAGTAATACAAGAAGGAGGTTGGGTAGTCAGAAAGGAAGACAGAAACAAGATAAGAGAGGTAAAATCTGATCTCTAATTCTGACTCATGACATGTGAAAAAAAATGGAAAAAAAAAAAAGAAATATATCGCCTTTTGAAAAGCATAGGATCAATTTCATGGCTTCAAAGTCTACCTCCACCTCCAACAGGCTTGTCTCTGGTTTACCTATACAACATTTCTTACCTAAGGGCAGTGACAATAAAAGCTCAGTCAAAAGAAAACGGATCTCAAACACAGAAAAATAAAACAAAACTGTCTATTTTTATATGACTTGATGTTTTGAAGGATTTAAAACATATATTCCATTCATAAATGCCATGATTAAAACTTATAAAGTAAATAATTTTATATCTACTTAGAAACATAACTCCCTCCCCCACCCAAATAATTGTGAATTAGACTGATATCAATCTAGCAATGTATTTTTAAGTCACAGGTGGGGGGAATTACAGCTTATAATTCAGATCAATATAAAACCCTGTTTTATACTTAATGTCTTCTTTGGAGCAATTACTCTTAACTTTATTGAATTCCAAGATAAATTTACAATATAACCCCCTTTCTTTCATTTACAAAACAGGAAAATCCCAAGATCGCCTTCAAACAGAAGGAACACAGCCTCAATATGTTTCTATCACACTATGAAGACTGTTAAGACTCCCTATAGAGCATTTTGACTTAAATCCTATGAATTTCCTGCTTAAATTTTCAAAAAAGGGAAGACAGGGATGCACATGAGAACATAAACCCACCTTTTGGAGATGGTTCTGTACTAGTCTGTATCGCTAAAGGGTATAAAAATGGCCATAAAGGAATTGGAATTATACTAAACAGGATTTCAGACTCCACATTTTATTTGTAAATACAGACCTCAGTAAAGTGCACAGAGGCATATGGGAGAATATTTTTCAACTCTATGGGATGGGAGGGAGGCACTTAGCAAGCCACTTCCCCATAGGGCCCATTTTGACTGACCAACAAATCTGACTCATGTCCAGAGATAGAAATGAAATAGGTAACAAACATAGTGTCTACATGTGGCAGACACACATCTCATTACTTTGTTTCATTTTCATTTCCTACTTCATTTAGTATGGGACAAAACTCACACAAAGGCTAAAAAAATAATAAATTTTGCAATTTATACTTCATCTTCAATTCCACCACAAAATATTTAAGATATGTCTTTGTTGACATTTCCTGTTTTTAAGAAGTACAGAAAACACTAATTGTAGCAAAAATAAGTTGAGGGTATTCTTTATCTGGCTTTAAAAAAAATCATGGCTTCCCTTATGATTATTCAAGTACAACATTAATTTAAAGCCTCCAAATCCCTGTGTTCTTTTTTCTCATAGCTATTGTCATCAAGTATTACAATTGTATTTTTACTAATTCATCTCTTTCTCAAGACTGTAAGTTACTTAAGGTAGAAACTGTATTCTAAGAACAGAAGTTGGTTCAGAAAAGACCCTTAATATATGTTTAGTATATTAATCTGATTGAGGAAAACCTTAACACCAAATAAAAGACTTTTAGTTTTATAATTTAGAACTATGCTTATTTGTTCTATTTGGCAAAATGTATTGAGCATCTACTGTGTGCCAGAGACTATCATAGGCACTGGGAACATAGCAATGAATAAATAATTAATATGGTCCCTTACCTTTATGAAACTTACCTTCTTTGAGGGCAATCAATTAGAAAATAAAAGCATCTGAAAATAAACAAGAGAATGATAAGTTCCAGAAATATAAAATGAGGCTAATAATCATAAGAATAGCCAAGAGCAACTACCTTCTGCCACCCCCAAAAAAATATTTTTGAAGAACTTGTGAAAATTAGAAAGACTATACTAGCCTACAGTCTCATAAGGGTGTGGTGAAAGACCTAAAATTGATCCTATTGCTGCCTTGATATCTGAAACAAGGAGAATATAGAATGGCCTAATCTCAAATTCTTCTCCTTACTCTGCTCCATTCCTGTATCTAATGTCCCCTAGTTGAACAACCTTCCTATCAAATGGACCAAATACAGTTCCTGGTATCCCTAAAGAGCAAGTTTCAGTTCCTTGGAAGCCCTCAAAATTACTCAGAGTAACCCATCAGAGCTTACCACAGACTAAGATACCTTTGAAGTACATAGGCAGTCCCTGACAGCAGCAGTTACCGTGGGGGTTTGCTAAAACCAGACATGAATTCCCAGAACCCAGGTCTATGCCTAAGATTCATGCCTTTGTTTTTATTGAGTCTGAGGAGTTGGGCCAAAGACCAATTCTTCTAGAACTTTTTCAAGCTGAGATTAGGGTATAGAGCTGTCCCTATATTTCTTTCTGAGATATAGGTTGATATGAAAGGGACAGAACAGGAGCATGTCACTGACAGATTGGTTCACAGCAGCCTGCACTGTCCTGCAAATAAAACTTATTAGTAGGTGTAGGAGACAGGGACCTACCTGAGGTGGAGGTGCCTCGCACACCCTAGACTTGGTTGAAAGTTGCTCTGTCCAGCAGAGGCTTCGTGACCACGGCGGAACAAACTTTTACCCAGGACATTTCATTATGTCTGGGGGAAGGAAGGTGACTGCTCTCTCTAGTAGAGAACAGCAATTAGACCTTCTTCCCTCATGCCTTTTATTGAGGAGGATACACATGAGAGATACAAGGTCAAGATTCATGAATCATCAATAGCTTGGGGGCGTTAGGATTACAGTTGACAGTAACAGATTACATGTACGAGTACAGAGTACAGTGACCAGTCTGTGTCAGGGTCTATCAAACATCTTGATGCCACACTGGCAGTAGGTGAAAGGTTTCATACATTTCTTGCTGGAGATTGTTTATGTTATATTAAAAGATAAGCAGAGCAAGTTCTAAAGCATAATAAGCGTCCTTTAAATCCAAGTCCCACAGAAACCCTCTGAGTGGCTTTTGGTCATGTTCCACATACAGCCTTTTGTTGAGACTTAAAGACAAGTAAGGCCAGGATGCCGGCAGCAGTCATGCTCAGGCCGGGGCTACCATTCCCTAAAGCACAAGGAGCAGTTCCCTACACCTACCAAGAGAAAAAGCAGATGATTATTATTAGGGTTATTAAGGATATTAGTATGGCTTAGAGGTGGGAGGAAAAATAGGAGAAGATGGTCTCAAGCCAGAAGGAGTCACTGGCAGCATTTATTTCTGCACATTTTATGATGTCAATGTTTTGTTTTGTGGAATAAGAAAAGAATAAATCCTTGAGATATTTCAAGGGCCCTTTGAAATACCACAAAGCTATAAGGAAAAGCCTTAAATTTTAAACCCTGGAAATTTTGTCAAACACTTGATTTTGATCTAAGGAATATATATTACAAAATGATACTTGACTATTTATTTAAAGTGATAATAAAAGGTATGTGACATTAACATAGGCTGATAAAACTTCAGTTTATAGTATTGAGACATAAATTTTTGAAAGTTAGTTAAGTATTTGAGTAACATACCATGTTACATAATTATTAAATGAAAGTTTCTTTTTCCTCATAGCAGATATACACACAGTGCTTGGAAGCGAGCAGTTTTATTATCTCATAACCTTGACAACTGCAAGAAATCTGGAGAGGAAGGGGAGAGATCAGGCTTGGGTGACCTTCAGACACTTCAGTTTTTAAAGTGCCAGTTTTTTCGTTTGTATATTAAGGGAGGTTTGAGAATTTTCCCTCTTTGCACCCTTGTTTCTAGTTAATGTTGGTGCATTGGGGCCACGCCCAATTTGAAGCCAAAGTGGAGTGCAAAGCTGGGGT
Source organism: Furipterus horrens (assembly GCF_987537825.1). Taxonomy (NCBI): domain Eukaryota; kingdom Metazoa; phylum Chordata; class Mammalia; order Chiroptera; family Furipteridae; genus Furipterus; species Furipterus horrens. Next base: position 58,656,947 of record NW_028327171.1, read on the forward strand.
CAGGCAGGTAAGGATTAGCATTACCTCCTGCTAGGGGATAGTGATCAAAAGCATGGCCTTGGGGATTAAATAGCCACTTGGCTGGAAAACAAACACAGTAATTACTTTGTAAAGCCGACAGAAATGGTGGTTGGTAGAGATGTAAATGGAGCAGTTTGAGAAAGGGGGAAAAGACTTATGAGTGAAGCAGATATGAATGAAAAGGCCTAGTTAGGAAAATAGAACCTGGAAAAGTGAGAGAAGACTAAAAATGAGTGGGCAAATGCGTGTTCTTCTAAGAAGCATGGAGGGTAGGGAACAGTGATGGTTGCAAGACTGTGCCATCAATCCCAACAATCGAGATTGAGGAATTAGTAAATGGCCTGGTAGGTTAATAAGAAAAGATATTGGTTTACCTGCTACTAAAGGAGTTTCCTGAGGCTCTGTCCTGGAGATAGGTGAGAATGCCCATGTGGTCTCTGGGCAGCTTCAGTCTTCTGTTGCAAGTCCCAGAAGCTCTGGGAGGTCAAAGCCAGGGGTTCGTTCCAGGTGGGTAACTGATATTTCCATGCCTTGAGGGACTTGGAGACAGTCAAACTTCCAATGCCTTCCAGTTTGCACAGTGGGCATGGTCCCTGTGGTCCTACAACCTCCCAGAGGGTAAGGATAGGTAGCAGTTGGACCGAAGCTGAGAGAGGGAGCGCGACTTGGCTCTAACTCAGAGGTAGAGTCTGGCACAAAAGGGGGCTTATCAGTGGTGCAGCCACTCCTGCTGGGCTGGTTGGAGGCAGAGGAGGAACAGCTGCCATGCTGAGTTAGGGGAGAGAGAGAGAGATTCCCCCTTAGGTTGAAGGGTAGCTGCAGGCTGTTGCCGGTCTGCTCTGCTGGGGCTGTGTGTGGAGGAGGGGGATGAAGCAGCTGGAGAGGAGGCAATCCTCCACATGATCTGAAGGGGGTCTGGAAAAAAAGTCAGAGGAGAATCAGTCAGAGACAAGGTTGGAGAAGAGCAGAGAGGAGGATTAACAGAGAGAGGGGGGTGATTGTGCAGTTCAAAAAAGGCCTATACAGATGGAACCTCAGTTCATATGCCCAGACAGTGACTATAATTGTCAAGGTCAGTCAGGATTTGTTGCCCAAGCCATATTACAGAAGAAGATTAATTGCTTAGGCCTGAGTTGTTGTTTTTTTTGTCAATGTCCTTTAAGTTTCTGAGAAGACGTCTGAGGAAAGTATCTCACAGAGGCTTAGACAGGTCACTCCCTATGGTTGACCGGGAGTCAGGAAGCAGGAGATCCTCTCCCAGCCATAAGAAACTCACTGGGAGCATCCCACCTGAGAATTCCTCAAGCTGGACAGGGGTTTGAGAGAAAGAGGAGGGAGGCTTCCTACTGTCCTCAGTTCCCAAGGGTCCTGGACCCAGCAGCAATTCTCACCCAGCACTGGAATTTTCTGGAGGGAGTGTCCTGGACACCAGAACAGTATTGCTAGGGCCAGAGACCCCATGTTGCCCAAGCTGAAACCTGACACCTGTGTCAGGACTTGCAAAGCAGTCTATGGTCAGTGGTTCTTGGGAACAATGGCCTGCAGTCTCACAGGACCTGAGCCAACACCTGTGCTAAAACAGAATATCCATCACTGGCCATGTACCTGATCACAAAGTTCCCTATTGTCAGAAGCAACTGAGACACAGCTGCCAGCATCTGGCTGAGACCTGGTTTCTCTCCCCTTGAGCATTTCCCAGGAGCAAGGGCCATAAATCTCCTGGACTTTCTGTTCCCACAGCAACCATCCCTAACCACTGTTTCACTTACATCCTGGACTTGGAGCTGACCACCATGGTGACCCATCCCCCTGAGGATCTGCTCCAAGCCCTTAAAAATCCCCCTACCCCTTCCCTTGGTGTTGTCTGCTGGGACTCAGCCCACCTGCCTGAACATCCTTCAATAAAGGCTTTGAACTGGTCCATCCAACTTCTCCCTTCTTCCAGGCATAAACCTAACAGGTACCTGGTACCGAACAGAAAGAGAGTGTTGTTGGGAGAGGCAAGCTCCTTACCTGGTAAATTTTGCCAGTGTTGATGCAGAAGTCAAGCAAAGGAAGGCAGGCTCACTCTCCCAGATTTCGGTACCAAAATGTTAGGCCAGGGGAGAGTGAGAGGAGAAATGACAGAACAGGCCATGAGTCTAAAAGATTTATTTGACCAGTTGTGGCAGGCGGGCTGAGACCAGGAAGGCAGGAAGGTGTCAGCAGTGAAACAAAGAAAGGCAGGGATTTTTAAATGAGATAACAGGGTGGGCAGGGAGTTGAAGGGACTCTGTAAGTGGCTTTGGGGAGTTGGCTCTGAGAACAGAAATGTTTACAAACAGAGAAGTTATTAAATTCTTACCAGCAGACTAATGTATCTTTGAAGGACACAGGCCATCACTGACATCAGCAGTTACTTCAGGGGCAGCAGCTTTACTGGGGATTAGGCAGTCGCTGACACCAGCAGTTACTGTGGCAGCTTGCTAAAACCAGATGTGGATTCCCAGAACCCAGGTCTTATGCCTAAGAACATCCACCCAAAATAAACAATTAAGGACTACGGGAGGAAGAGATACTTAATCAAGAATGGGCAGAAACCACCTTGTGACCAGAAGAAACAGCAGGGATGTGAAAGGGGCCGACACCAAAGAGGCAGCTGGCACCAATTTCACAGCAGTGACAGAGGGATACTACATGGCTGAGGGAGTGTCCCCTGTACAGTGGTGAGGTCTGGACCTCAGACTGGGCTCCCAAGCACAGAGAGCCAGTGTCGGGACCACCCACCCACACAACATCCAGTGGTGAAAGGCCACAGGTTTATTTTTTTGCCCACCAGAGAAAAATGCATTCTCCTAGAGACAAAGCCCCTCCCCCACTTTTCTCTCTCTTCTTTCCTTTCTTTTGTTCTAAGAAGACAATGCACAGGTTCGGCATTCCGGGACACTCACCTTTGCCTTGGGAGAAGGGAGAGCAGCATGTTCTGCCGTTGTGCAAAAAGAGCCTGGAGTAGGAAGCTTGGGGGAGAGGCGTGAGGACGCGGCTGCTGGGATGTAGCACCATTCCACAGCAGCCATTTTTCTTGAGAAAAGCAAGTCCCTCCCAAGGGAAACACAATGACCCCACCCTGTGGAAAAACCAGTCATCCCAGTCTCTGAAAGCCTCCTAGATCCATCCTCTGGAATCCCCTTGCCATACCCTTTGAAATCTGGCTTGCCCCACCCAGCATCTTTCTTACTTTCCTCCAACCTGCGTTTTATCCCCTGCAAGGAATCGGCAATGAAGGCAGACTCGGGGTGTTAGAGACTGGCTTTAGAGTACCGCCATTCTGTACGCTTTCCCAAGAAGCAGACTGGCACTTCCCTCTCACTGGAGAGTCTCGGAACACCGCCAGACCCCAACACTAGGCTCTGGAAGCTCCAGCTGCTACCCTACTAGGGGCTTCATCCTTCCAAGTTCAAAAAAAAAAAAAAAAAATCTGGGACAGACTCAGGTGTGTGAACACACACACCATCTTCCCTAAAGTCTGAATGGCACCTCCCACAGAAGATCCAGGGGTCCCAGGCTCCCGATCCCCTCAGAAGCCCTCTCAGAAACAGATGGGTCAGCAGCTAGACCAAAACTAATGGCAGGACCACAGGCAGAGGCAGATGGAGGTGATATCTGTGGTGCTTTTGGTCAGTGACCCACCCTTGGGCCTTGTGCTGATAAAAAGCTGGCAGTGCAGAGCAGTGAGGACCACCCCAGATGCAGGCAAGCCTGAAGGAAACAGCCACAGACTGGATCACTTGTAGCTTCAAACAGTACACCTCTGCCAAACCAGAATTGCAAGAGATGCTAAAGGGGCTACTTTAAGAAGGAGAAATAGGAGAGAGGAATAAAGATCTAAAGGAAAACAATGCCAGTGAATAAGTATCTATCAATAATAACCTTAACTGTAACGGGATTAAATGCTCCAATCAAAAGACATAGGGTAGAGGGACTGAAATGGAGGCCAAATAGGTAGAAGCTGAACCCACTTGCTTGTGCCCCCAGCGTATCTTCCGACAAGTGACCTGAACAATCAACAGAATCTTAGCTAGTATGAATTTTGAAGCCAAGGAGTATAGAGGAAGCTTTGTACCATCTAGTTAAGAAATTTTATAAGTTGAATGGGAAATATCTGTGTGAGTTGCCTGCAAAAGAGGAGAGAACAGAAGCCAGGGGGCCCTGGTCCCGCAAGGGAACCCCCAACCCTAATTGAGAAAGACTTGGGAGGACATACGGAGTCTGGACACTCATGCTGCACACACAGAGAACAGCTCATCCATAGTAGCAGAGCCAACCGTGAGAATCCAAGAGAGAAATTCTAGCTCCCAAAACTATCAAAACCACTAGCAGGCTATGACTAGTTCTAAATGAGAAACTTTTTGCCTTTTGGGAAAGTGGAGCACATGGAGACCAAGCAGTGGCTTGGAGCTGCAGTGTGGGTGCCACACAGGGACTTTTTAAAGAGGGAAGCAGAGGTGTGGCTGAGCGTGGAACCCATGTGCACACCTGCAGTTGCCCTGCCGCAAAGAGGCCAGACTCCAAGTGTCGCTCAAGCCCGCTGAACCCAGCTGACCAGGAAGAGTAGAAGGCTGCATGGTGAAGAGATTGTGGCCCCAACCATAGGACATGGCAAGCTGGGGGCTGCATGCAGAATGAAAATTTGGGGTCTGAGCGTTCTACCAGAGCAGTGACATAGGAACTAGACAGGCAATAACTGAGCACTTGAGATTCTTTGCAGCCATGCAGGGCCACTCAAACCAGAGTACAAACCTCTGGGAAGGAGAAGGCATTGCCCATCCCCCACCTGCAAGATTGCAAACTCCACAGAACACTAAAGTCAGACTCAAGAACCCCCTGCCAGGGCCATATCTGCAGGGGAAAGAGAGAATCTCCAAAGGAGCCCTTTATGAATTTTTACTAGACTCTGTGCTGGCTTTTCTTCAGGCCCAATTCCACTGAAAATTGTAGAGCTCAGAGATTAGAAATTGGTGCAACAAGAGTTATTCAGGGCCCCACCCAGCCTAGCTCTCACAGTGCACTGCCCTCAGTGACAAACAGGAAAGAGCTGACCCTTTCACACAGGTTGGCCCCTCACATGAAACAGACAGCTAATTCATCAGAAACTACACATTATTGGAAATAATCTGGGACAGACCTAGACGGGCAGTTCAGGAAAGCACACCATCTTCCCTGAAAATGGAACAGCACCTCCTGGGGATAATCCAGGGATCCCACTCTCCTGATCACACCAGAGGCCCCCTCTGGAGGAAATTGAAGGTGGTACATGCGGTGCTGTTGGACATTAGCTGAACCACCCCTAGGCATTGTGCTGATAAACAATTAGCAGGGCAAAACAGCAGGGACCAGGCAAGTCTGAAGGAGACAGCCACAGACTGTGGATTGCTTGTAGTCTCAAACAGGCTGCCTAAAGCTAGACTGGGACACCATCTGACATTACCAGGAATGAATCCTGAAGGAGAAAACAGTAGGCCAATAAATGCTAGACTCTGACAAGATAAATTCCACCTCATTCTTTTTCATTATTTGCACTGTTTTTGCCTTATAATGTTCTTTGTCTTCAATTTTGTTATTTTATTATTTTTTATTTTATTTATATATATTTTATTTTATTATTATTTTTATTTTAAATTCCGATTTTGTATTTTACCCCTTTCTTTTCTTATTCCTCTTTGCCTTCATCTTTCTCTTTCTTATTTTTGTTTTAAATTTTATTTTTTCTCTTTATACTCTTTGTTTCTATTTCTCACTCTTATTATTTCTCTTTCTTCCATCCTCTCAAAATCATCTTTCTTTCCATTAGTCATTTCACATTATTTTTCCCTTACTTATAATATCCTTATTGTCATTTTGCCTTTATTAATATTTGCTCAGTTGTCACTGGTATTCAGGTTGTTGCATTTCTTCAATTTTATCCCTAGTTGTTCACTATTATTTATTAATTTTAACTCTCATATTTTACTGTCCCCCTGTCTTACACCATTTCACCTTCCTCCTGCCCTGTCTTATGTTTGTTTTAAGTTTTATTTTCTCCCTTTCTTAACCTGGTTTCTAACCCTTACACTTATTAGTTCTCCCCCCTCTATTCTCTCAAAGTCATTTATTTTTCCTTTAAAAATCTCACAATCCTTTTTTTCTTTCCTTTCTCTTTTATTTCTTATAATATTATTATTCTCTTTTCACCTTTATTAATCTTTGTTCCTTTGTCATGGATATCACTGTGGTGGTTGTTTTTCTTCAATTTGGTCCCTTTTTTTTCACCAAACTTCGTATTGTACTCTTCCCTTTTCCTATTCCAGTTTGACCTATTCCCTCCCTATTTTATTTATGTTGTAAATTATTTTCTCTTTTTCTTTGCCTTTTTTCCATTCCCAGCTCTTATTATTTCTCCTTCTATCCTCTCAAATCATTTTTTCTTTCCATTAGTTACCTCATGTTCCTTTTTTTCTTTCTTATATTATTCTCATTCTCTTTCCACCTTTACTAATCTTAGCTCGTTTATTGTTGTCATTGTGGATGTGATGGGGGCATTATTGCTGGTGTGGGTTTTGTTTGCTGGGTTGTTTTGATTTGTTCTGTTCTGACTGCTCCTGGAAAACAGCATACAAGATATGGTTGGAGTTGTGACTCTCAGCCAGCCAGCTGGAGGGGAGAATCCACCATTGAACAAGCCAATAACAATCTAAACCCAATTACAACAGTAGAGCCCAAATAAATGGCATAGAACATCCTGAGAGTATCCAGCTCAGGATTTCAAGGAGACTGCACCACTGAGTCCCATAGGACTTCTACCACAGAGGTCCACCCATGAAGACAGGGAGTCAAAGCAGATCAATATAATATGCAGAAACAAAAAAGAGCCCCCTAGAATGGAACGACAAAGAAACAACCCCTAATCAAAGAGAAATGAGAAATTCCCAAAAAGAGGGCTAAATAAAATTGAGGCAAGCAATTTATCAGACATAGAGTTTAAAGTAAGGGTTTAAGAATGCTAAAGGAATTCAGTGAGAACTACAAGGAACTTAGTGGTAACTACATCAGCATGAAAATGGACATATGAACTATAAACTAGAACTAGAAGAAATGAAGAATACAATATCTGAAATGAAAAATATGCTAGAAGAAATTAAAAGCAGGCTAGATAAAGCAAAGGATTAAATCAATGAATTGGAAGACAAGGTTGAAAAAAACACCCAGTCAGAAAAACAAAATGAAAAAATAAGACTCAAAAAGAATAAAGATTGTTTAAGGACAACATGAAATGTAATGATATTCACATCATGGAGATTCCAGAAGAAAAGGAGCAAGAGATAGAAAACCTGTTCAGAAATAATTACAGAAACCTTTCCTAACTTGGTGAGGAAAAGTCATGAAAATTCAAGAAGCACGTAGGGCTCTAACCAAAATGAACTCAGAGGCCCACTCCAAGACACGTCGCAATTAAAATGGCAAACTTAAAGACAAAAAGAGAATCTTAAAAGCAGCAAAGGAGAAATAGCTAGCATACAAAAGGCATTGATAAGCTATCAGCTGATTTCTCAGAAACACTACAAGCCAGAAGGGAATGGTACAAAATATGCCAAGCAATGAAAAGCAAGGACCTGTAATCAAGACTACTCTATCCAGCTAGGTTCTTATTTAAAATGGAAGGCATAATATGGAGCTTTCAAGACCAAAAAAAAAAGCTAAATGAGTACATCTTCACCAAACCAGAATTGCAAGAGATGCTAAACAGACTGCTTTAAGAAAATAAAGAAAAAGAGAGAGAGAGAAAGGAACATAGGCACAAAGGGAAAGATGATAATGAATACATACCAATCAATAATAACCTTAAATGTAAATGGTTTAAGTGCTTTAATCAAAAGATATAGAATAGCTGAATGGATAAGAAGACATGACTCACATATATTCTGTTTACAAGAGACCCACATCAGAACAAATAATATACACAGGTTAAAAGCAAAAGGATGGGAAAAAATATTCCAAGCAAATGGACATGAAAAAAAAAAAAATGAGGCAGTGTAATACTTATCAGACAAAACAGACTTCAAAACAAAGATCACAAGAGACAAAGAAGGTCACAAAATAATACTTAAGGTAGTTGTTCAACAAGAGGATAAAACCATTGTAAAAATATATGCACCCATCATAGGAGCACCTAAATATATAAGGGAAATGTTGGAGGAATTTAAGAAGGAGAGCAACAGAAATACAGTCATCCATAGCAATACAAACCTAACTAAATAAGATAGAAAAGTCTCAATAAATAATGTACCTTAAATCTAATAGAACTAGAGGAAAAACAACAAAGCTCAGATAGAGTGGAAGGAAGAAAATAATCAAGAGCAGAGCAGAATTAAATGATACTGAGACTAAAAAAAAAAACAATTCAAAGGATCAATGAATCCAGTAGCTGGTTCTTTGAAAAGATAAACAAAATTGACAGATCTTTAACCAGAGTCATCCAGAAAAAACGGAAAAGGACCCAAATAAACAAAATCAGAAATGAAAGAGAAGTAACAATTGATACCACAGATATACAAAAGATTGTAAGAAATTACTATGAACAACTATATGTCAAGAATTGGATAACCTGGGAAAAGTGGATTAATTTCTAGAAACATTAAATCTTCCAAAACTGGAAGGAGCAAAAAACATGAATAGACCAAAAACAACCAGCGAAATTGAAGCAGTAATCAAAATCTCGTGACATACAAAAACCCTTGACCAGAATTCTTCACAGGTGAATTTTATCAAATATTCTAACTATTCAAAAAATTTTAAGAAGAGGGAAGTCTTCCAAACTCTTTTTATGAGGTCAGCATTATCCTAATTCCAAAATCAGGTAAAGACACACAAACAAGAAAATTACAGGTCAATATCTCTGATAAAATTAGATGCTAATATCCTTGCAAAATATTAGCAAACCAGTTCTAACAATACATTAAAAAGATCATACACCATGATCACGTAGGATTTAATCTAGTGATGCAAGGATGGTACAATATTCGCAAGTCAATAAATGTGATGCATCACATAAACAAAAAGAAAGACAAAAGTTACATGATCATATCAGCACCCATTTATGGTAAAAAACAAACAAACAAACAAACAAACAAAAAAAACCACTCAGCAATATGGGAATAGAGGGAACATACCTCAACATAATAAAGGCTGTATATGAAAAACCTACTGCCAACATCATACTCAATGGGCAAAAACTAAAAGCGTTTCCCTTAATATAGGAAACAAGACAAGGGTGTTTGCTTTCACCGCTCTTATTCAGCATAGCACTGGAAGTTCTAGCCATAGTAGTCAGACAAGAAGAAGAAATAAAAGGCACTCAAATTGGAAAGAGGAAGTAAAACTGTCGTTATACACAGATGACTTGATAGTGTACACAGAATACCCTATAGGCATCACCAAAAAAGTACTCAACCTAATAAGTGAATTTGGTAAAGTAATGGGATACAAAGTCAATATTCAGAAATTGATGGCATTTTTGTACACCAACAATGAAGTATCAGAAACTAAGAAAAATCCCGTTTCCTATAGCAACAAAAATAAATAAAGTACCTAGAAATAAATTTAACCAAGGAGTTAAAAGACCTGTACTTGGAAAACTATAGAATACAAGAAAGAACTTAAGGGAGATCCAAATGAATAGAGATATAGACCATGGATTAGAAGAATTATCATAATTAAAATGTCCATATTACCCAAAGCAATATATAAATTCAATGCAGTTCTTATAAAAATACCAATGACATATTTCACAGATCTAGAACAAATATTCCAAAAATTTATATTAAACCAAAAAAGACCGCTAAAATTATCAGTAATCTTTAAAAAAAAAAAAAAAAGTTGTAGGGATCACAATACCTTATATCAAACTATACTATAAGGCTCCTGAAATCAAAACAGTCTGGTACTGGTGTAAGAACAGATACATAGTTTCACAGAGTAAAAAGCCCATAAATAAACCCACGTCTTTATAGTCAGTTAATATTTCACAAAGGGGGCATGAGCATACAATGGAGTAAAAATAGTCTCTTCAATAAATGGTTCTGGGAGAACTGGCTTGGTATATGTAAAAAATGAAACTAGACCACCAGCTTACACCATACAGCAGAACAAACTTAAAATGGATAAAAGACTTAAATATAATTTCTGATGCCATAAAAATTGTAGTAGAAAACACAGGCAGTAAAATTTCATATACCTCATGCAGCAATATTTTTGTCGATGTATTTCTGCAGGCAAGGGAAATAAAGGAAAAAATTAACAAATTAATTTGACTACATCAAATTTAAAAGCTTCTGCACGGCTAAAAAAATCATCTCAAAATGAAAAGGGAACTGACTGTATGGCAGTATATATTTCCCAATGGTACACCAGATAAGGTTTTAATCTCCAAAATATATAAAGAACTCATACTATTCAAAACCAAGAAGACAATTGAATTTTTAAAAATGGACAAAGGACTTGAATAAACACTTCTCTAAGGAGGACATACAGAGGGCCCACAGACATATAAAACATCATTAGCCATCAGAGAGATGCAACTTAAAACCACAATGAGGTGTTACTTCATACCTGACAGAATGTGTATCATTAATAAATCAATAAACAAGTGCCAGTGAAGATGTGGAGAAAAGGGAACCTTTGTGCACTGTTGGTGGGAATGCAGACTGGCACAGCCATTGTGGAAAACAGTCTGAAATTTCCTCAAAAAAACTAAAAATGCAACTGCTTTTTGATCCAGTGATTCCACTGCTGAGAATATCCCCTAAGAATCCCAAAATACCAATTCCAAAAAATTTATGCACCCTTATTTCATAGAAGTGCTATTTATAATAGTCAAATTTTGGAAACAACCTATGTGCCCATCAGTAGATGTGTGAATCAAAAAACTGCTGTTCATTTACACAATGGAATACTGCACAACAAAAAAAAAGAAGGAATTTCTATGTTGTGCAACAGTGTGGATGGAACTGGAGACTATTATGCTAAGTGAAAAAAGCCAGTCAGTGAAAGACAAATACGATATGATCTCACTTATAAGAGGAATCTAATGAACAAAATAAACTAATGAGTAAAATATAACCAGAGTGAAAGAAGGTGAAAGGATTAGTCAAAGAACATATATGAAGGCCTCATGGAAAAGGACAATGGTGTGGGGGTTGACTATGGAAGTGTGGGGCAGGCTGGGAGTGGGTAGGTGAAGGGGAACAATTGGGATAACTATAACAGCAGAAACAATAAAACATTAAAATAATATAGCTAGCAAAACCTACTCATAGCTATTATTTACTTCCTGCATGCAGGTTCCCTGTAGGCAGGTTTTTACCTGTCAAAACTTTGTTTTTAACAGTCTCAGAAAATGTGAAGCTTTACAGCTCAACCAGGCACCACACAGCAGCAAAATGGTCAACTCTTGAAGCTGCTCATTGAATGGATTTAAGAGTCTTCTTAAAGCAACTCCAAATGATCAAAAAATGTAAGTAAATAAATCCTATAAATTATGAGTACCCTGCCAACTACTCAGCACTCTTTTATAAGACCTTTTGTTTACAACTATTCCATAGCACAAAATGTCTAACTTCTAACTGAAATTGTATTCTTATTTATGAACACAGTGTGTGAACCCATTTTAGATATAGAATACGTCTAAGTAGCGAAAATATGCTTTTAGAGTGTCAAAAAGGCCACTGACTGGCTTGAAGGCAAACTTTAGTTGGTTATCATAATGCTTTATATCTTTGAATCTTCGTGCCTGGAAGTGGGTAGGTACTCTCACGGTTCCTGAGCACCTGCTAGTTCTTCTTGTCTTTCACTTGGCTTGATTCCTATTTGTGTATAAGTCAACCTGCCTCACCCACAGGGTTCTGAGTCAGTAGGAACATATTTAGGAGACAGATGGGTGCTGGAACACTGGCACTGAAATGGAAAGTCAGATATCCAAATTGCTAATCACACTTCTAACTACCTGTGTAACCTTGGAGAAATCACCTCATATTTCTGCACCACAGTTACACCAACTGGGAAATAAGAGGCTCAGCGAATTGCTGATGTCACATCCAATATAAGGCCCCACTGCATTTTTATACATTATTTGTTATAACTAGAATTTATTTAATTACAAAAAAATTAAAGAAATTGGGCCTTTATACACTAATTAATCATCACTTACATTGTATTTTTATATGTCTTGGGTAATGTCTACTCACTACATATCTTCCAATAACATTTTTTATTGTACTCTAACCATCTAAAATACATCACCAAAATGTTTGAAGTCAGTATGGTAATTAAAAATTATTTTATCACTTATTATTTTATTATTTTTCAGCATTTCTTTTTAAAATAATATGGCATGTTTTGATATTATAAAAGTTTATGGAAATTGTAGCATTACTTTGACTGTAGCAGTAGAAGTTATATAATTTTTTTATCACAGAAAGTCTTTGATAAGAAACATATTAGACTTGTTGAAAACTTTTAATGTTTTTATTTTTTTTAATATTTTATTTATTTTTAGAGAGATGGGAAGGAAGGAAGAAAAAGAGGGGGAGAAACATCCATCAGTTGCCTCTCCCACACACCCGCTACTGGGGACAGGGCCCACAATCCATGCATGTTCCCTGACTGGGAATCGAACCAGTGACTGTTAGGTTCACAGGCTGGTTCTCAATTCACTGAGCACACCAGCCAGGGCAAAGTTTTTATTTTTAACTTATTTTAATTTTTTTTTTAGATTTCAAGAGCAGGTCACAGAATCCTGGTGGCATTCTTAGCCTCACAGTCGGCAAAGTGCTGACTCTCCTGCTGGTGCTCAGTGAATGCTTAGTCACCATGATTAAGTGCATTGTTGGAAGGTGGCTGATGAGTCACTGGGAGGGACAGGATCCAGACACCTCTTCAAAAGATCCTTCATATATTTTTATGCATTGTTTCTTAAGTACTTCTCATTACTCAAAATAAATTTTTACAGTAATCACAGCAAGTATATTGTAATTCCAGTCAATCTACTTGATGTAATAATGTTTAAAATTTTAGTATTCTTTAGTAAAATTTTATTATTAAAAGTCATTTTAAATTACTAATTTAAAGACTAGCCAAGGCTCTAAAATGAACTTCAAGATATATTTACATTAATGTGTGTAATCTTCTGACTGCTTCAAACACAATTTTATTTATATTTAGAACAAAAATTTCAATATTAAAAATAATGAAGTTCTAGATTGTATAATAGCAATCAGCCATTCCAGAGTTAATTGTTAAAGTGATCTTAATTGGATATTTATCATGTAAAACAATATTTATGTTAGAAAATGAAAATAAACTCCTTGATTTTATAGAAGACAACTGGTCACAACTGTTATGCAGAACTTTTATAGTACAACATATTCTTAGTAATTTTTTATTTTCTTTTTCTATATTTTGTGAATAATGCAACCAAATCACGTCAGTTAAAATATCAAATAAAATACGTCAACATGCAAGTATTTAGGAAAGTCCACCATTTCAAAGGGGAAAAACATATTCCAGTAAGTAGTGTTTTTCCTCAATTACAACTCTATCACTTATCAACTGATAAGAATATTTCTTGAGACTTCCAGCCAAGATGGCAGCTTAGACTGACACACTTTGTCTCCCTTCACAACTAAGAAGGACAACAACTACCGCAAAACCAGAAATAACCAGAAGTTCCAGAAAATGAAACTACATGGAAGTCCAACGTATGAAGTTATGAACAAGTGGTGCACATCTGGATGGGTAGGAGGGGCGAAACTGGGGCAGAGAGGTTAAGCTGTGCTATCAGCTGCAGCAGCGGTGACAGCAGCAGGACTGTGAGAAACGCCAGGGGAGCAGTCCCGGCTGCAGTCAAGACCTGTCAGTTCGTGATTCTAATGTTGGGGAAGGCAGACCCCCATTGCCTCAGATTGTGAGGCCCAGAAGGGGTGGGGATGGAGGAAGAGGCTCCTGGTCTCTCAGTGGAGAGTAACAGCAGGAATCCATCTTGGACCCCAGCTCTCACACAAAGCACCACAGTGTGGTGAGAAGGGTCGCTGGGTTGTGACGAGTGCTCAGGGCTCTGCAACTGATAGAATAGAAGATGTGACAGCCCCGCCCAAGAAGGAAAGATAAATGAAAATGGTCAGGATGGCAGGAATGATGATTGAAATATCAATCATGCAGCTAACCAAAAATCAAATATGGGAATTAACCGATGAACAAATAGAAAATCTTCTTGAGGCTCAGTTCAGAGCTATAGTCATAAGGCAGCTTACAGAATTGACAAAAGATATTGAACAAGATGGGGAAGGAATGAAGGCTAGTCATGCTGAAGTGAATGAAAACACATACAAGACAAGTGGTGAGGAAACGAAAACCAGAGATCAAATCAACAAATTGGAACATAAGGAAGGAACAGTCAACCAGTGCAGAAAGAGGAAACAAAAAGTGAGGAAAATTAGGAGAGGCTCAGAAACCTATGGAACAACCATAAGTAGGCCAACATCCGAGTCGTAGGGTTATCAGAAGGTGAAGAAGAACTAGAAATGGAAAAATTATGTGAAAAAATAATGAAGCAGAACTTCCCTAACTTGGGGAAGGAAATAAGACTTACAGGTCCAGGAAGCACAGAGAGTTCCAAAAAAGCTGGACCCAGGGAGAACCACACCAAGACACATTATAATCAAAATGTCAAAAATTAAAGATAAAGAGAGAATCTTAAAAGCAGCAAGAGAGAGAAAAAGAATCATGTACAAAGGGGTCCCAATTAGACTATCAGCTGATTTCTCAAAGCAGACTCTGTAGGCAAGAAGAGACTGGCAAGAAATATTCAAAGTAATGAAAAGCAAAAACATACAACCATGATTACTCTACCAGTGAAGCTGTCATTCAGGATAGAAGGGCAGAGAAAGTGCTTCCAGGATAAAGTAAAACTGAAGTTCATTAGATCCAAACCACTGTTATATGAGATGTTAAAAGGTCTTGTTTAGAAGAAGGAGGAACAAAACACTGAACATTAAAATGAAAACTGTATCACAACAACCAACAACAGAAGCTAGGGAATCAGAACAAAGGCAAACTAAATAGGCAACGAGAGTAGAATAAGAATTATAGGTATGGGGAACGTATTGGAGGGAGGTCAGCAGGGAGGGGGAAGGGGGAAAAGGGAGGAAGATGATGCAGGAATTAAGAAGCATAGTAGAAGGGGATGGAGTAAACATGAAGAGCTTGAGAACTATATGCACAACCAATGGTCATGGACTAAAAGTGGGGGACAACTGGAGGGAGGGGGTCACTGGTGGAGGGGAGCAGAGGGAAAAGAAATTGGGACAACTGTAACGAAATTGGGACAATTGTAACAGCATAATCAATAAAATATATTTCTTAAAAAAGATATTTCTTTTCTGAATTAAATAAAAGAAACTAATTGTGCTATAACAAAGAATTTTAATTAATAATTATTTGATTTTTCTACTTAATAGCAGCTGATCACAGTGACAGAATTCACTTTGAATTTGACCATCCAGTTGGATTGGTATACAAATAGGTGACAATCCAACATTTATTTGGAAATAAATTCTAAGGTGACATTCTAAAGGAAATGTTTATTATAGACAATAGAAGCAATTTTTGCAACTAACATATTGAAGGAACAGAAGAGTGAGAAGCCAAACAGAAAGGTGCTATCTGGTAAGATGAAAAAAAACTGCCTTAAGCTAAAGTATAAATTAACTCTAAAAATAATAAAAGTTATAAGAATTTAGTTAGGAAATGTAGGACAAATTCAATGCAGTTCTTTACTACAACATTCATAAATAACATACCTAGAGGTACCTCATTACGCCTGGGTTCTTCACAAAACAGTGTATATCCAAGGCAAAAGTAATTACAAGTTATTGTAATTCTGTCATATCTTGTGTCCTTGACAAAGAAGATTTTTAGTTTGGAATTAGAAAGTGAGATATAAAGAAGATTATGTAAAAAATGAATCTATAGTCCTGAATTTAAATAGGAAATATCAACATAAATTTATATGCAGTACTATAAGGTGTGTGTGTGTGTGTGTGTGTGTGTGTGTGTGTGTGTGTAAAACATACTAGATCTTGCCACCAAAGAAGCCTACAAACAACAATTAACTAAACTTCCTATTTCCTAGATAATGGTTTTAAAACTATTATTTACCACTAACAGAAACTAGTGCTTCTAAGAAAAATTAATCATTTTAGGTCTGGGGAAGATCAACCTAGAACATTGTTGTTTGGATAAAGAAGAAACAATCAAAGACTATTAGGACCACGTCAAAGGACCCAGTTGCCAACTTCAGAGACTCCCATTGGCCAATGATATAATAATTTGAGGTTTAAAAAGAAAAAATAATTAAAATTTAAAAATTTCATCAATGAGTTTGATACGTTTCATACTAATATGTCATCTCTAAGGGAAATAGGGAATCAACTCAATATTGAAAATTGGTAACTTAAAGGTAAGGAATTAAGCATTTATTCTGACTTTCCTGTTTGAACTGTTCTAGTAGGTAACCAAATAGAGAGGGAGAACTGTCTATTTTATCCACCTAATATTTGAAAAGAAATAAAAGAACTAGACTGTTGATGTATGCAGCTCCCAATTAAATAATAGATCTAGGCACTAAGCATAAACAGTAGCTAACATCAGAAAAAGAGAGAAAAACAGCATTAAGTGCCTCCTGTTGAAAGAAAACACAAATCAATCAACAATGATGATTCTGAATCCTGCTGCCAAGTTTAAGGGAATATGGAAAAGAAAATAATTTATTGATTTGCAGTCAATATTTCCCTAGGTTCTTTAACAAACTAATTGTTAAAAAAAAGATGAAAAATGAAGGACAAATCTGTAGATTAAAATAATTTATTAAAAAAACAATGTTTTTTAATTCGCCAATATGAGAATACGGTGTCAGGGATGAACATTTCAGTATTAACAAATATAAGGATGTGATGACTATAAAAGTTTAAATAACAATTGCTTTTGGGAGAGGGGTGTGATTATGATTAGAAGTTCACAACTGATGAGCTTCTGAGGTGAGTGGTAATGTATTATGTCTTGACTTGGGTGGTAGTTAAAATAAGTCATTAAGTCATACATTTGTGTGTTTTTCTATTTGTGCAAGTTTACAGTTTAAAAATATGACACTAAAAAAATTCAGAAAAAAAATTTGCTTCTCTTAGAAGAAAATAATCATAGTGTAGTAGATAAAAATTAATTTATTTGCCTTTGAAAGTAATATAAAAATTTTTATTAAATAAAGTGGTAACAACAAAATCCAATATTGCTATAAAGACTGGATAGTTAAAATCTTTTAAGAATGTTGTGCTTGTTGCCAACTTTGGAGCTCTTTTTGGATTAAATGAGGGTTCTTAATGCTTTTTATTGGTTACTGAATTAAATTATTAGTCTGTAAAAAGAATATAGGCTATTTCAAAATTGTTAGAAGTTTTAAATGGGATAAGAAGTGCAGAAAATAATTCAATAATTCAAGAGCAAAATGCATAAGTTAATGTATAAGAATCTTCTTTTACTTGGGCTAAACATACTTTTAATCACATACTAGAGCATCTCTGGCTAAAATAAAGACAAAAATAGCTTTTAAGGTAATTAATGAGAATCAGAGAATGAAAGGCAATACCTGTTGTTTTCTTGTGGTACGAATACTGGTTTAAAAAAACTGTGATAGTTGTTTAGAACAGTGAAATTCATTGTTTTTGAAATATTTTAAATTGAATCTTAATAACCCTTGAAAATAAACATTATATTGTTTAAATTTAACAAATGTTGACATCTGCAACAAAATAACATGTTGCATGTCTAGGCTGTGCAAAGAAAATAAATACCAGTTTTCTGAACTTGACTCCATAAGGAGTCAAATTATTCTAAGCTTTCTACTGATATAAAGTAAACTAAATAAGCAAAGTGTTTCATTTTAAAAGCACAGTCATGGGAGCATTTGGCAAACACATATGAAGAAAATAGAGCTCACACCACAGATAAAACAAACATGCAAATTTAAGCCCTTTGGGCTTTTCTAGCTAGAAGACTCGGTTGGGAAAAATTAAAACATAAAAAGAAGAAGCTTATTATAAACAAATTATAATCACATTAAACTTATAGTATTACTGGTTTCTTTTACATTCCAATGTTAATTGTATATATACTATATGTTATTATATATATAAATTTGGAATTTATACTGCTTTGAGAATATTGCAAGGTGATTCTGTAGTATTTACTTGGGCCAATGACATAATACATTCTAGGGCTTTAATAAATTATGTTTAAAATAAATTATTAGTTATTTTACATATCACCAACATACCATTTAAAGTCTTTTGGATCTCATAGCTGTTATAAAACCTTATGGTTATTAGTTTTCTCACAATCTCTAAATATTTTCATCTTTCTATTCATCCGAAGTTCATCAAAGATTTTCTTGCTATTTTCCTACTCAAGAACCTAAAGTCTTCGATTTGGGTTTCAAAACTTGTCACTCATTGTTTCACACATGCACTTAATAAACATTCCAGTGTTACAGGAATTGATATTTAGGCACCGACATAGAAATATATTAAACATTATCCTTCAAGACTGAAAATTGCCCTGAAAGAAAGGGTTTATTGAGCCACATGATTAATAAAACACCACATTCTCGGGGATGCAGTCTAAACCACCAGCAGCAGAACTGAATGGAAAAGAAAACCATATCTGCCATTCTGGAGTTGATGGCGCTCTTTTATACAACAATTTTGAGGAAGAAAGACTAAAGTTGTTTTGAAAGATTTACATATGGCTATATATAGGGGAGGCAAGAGGAGGTGATATAGAGAAAATTCTAGAATAGGTAAACAGTCCGTTAGAAAGAAGTAGTTTATGCTCTTAAATCACTTGTGAGCAAAAGTCTGGAAACTTTATGCATAAGCAGGATGCTGCCTAGAAGTTGATTCAAAATTTCAACATACATTCAGGAATATGATCGGTCTTTTGTTGGTTTTGGCCATGGTTGTTAACTTATTAACTTCCCTCTCTCTTCTTTCTACCCTCTGGCCTGCTTTAGTTTAATTTAGGACATCTTAAATTTTTTTCTCTTGTCAGATATAAAGGTGAATTATAAGTGAATTTTACTTAAATGACAACAAAAATAGTAAAAATGGCAATACCATGTGGTGAGTGCTCTAAACGTGTAGAAAGTAATGCTATATATAGAATAGCAAAATATGAGCACTTATTTCATATTTGGGGTAATATTTGCCTGTAAAGATGAAGGGAATTCAAAGAATGCTTCCTAAAGAAAGTGGTAGAAATCAGATTTGGGAAGCCCTTTTATATTACACTAAGAAATCGCAATTTTATTTTGAATATTGTGGAAAATTGTCTTCCACAAATTGTCCCTGATGCTTGAAGGGTTGGGGACCACTGCCCTAAAGGACCCACCCACAATCTTACTATATTCTAACCCCAGTACCTGGAGAAAGGAATGGTAGGAGGAGGGGAGAAATCTACACTTTGCTCTTAAAGGGCCTACACACAATCTTAGTTCCAGCACAGGCCGAAAGTCGCTTGGATCACAGGAGAGCAGGTACCAGAGGTACCTGCTCCAGCTCTTTCCAAGACAGAATCACTGGTGAGTACCATTCATTATTTCTTTGCTTTATTTCCCTCTTTCCTACCAGCCTGCCTATACTGATGGGGCGTCACCCTTGTGGTGGATGAGCTTCTACCCTAGATCTGCCCCTTTTTGCCAGTGGAGGCATTCCACCCTCCACAGATTGTGCTGAGCTGCAGAGAATAGGGGTTGCTCCTCTGCAGGTGAGTTCAGGAGCCCAGAAGCTGCCTGAGTGCCTGGCCCAGAGGCAGCAACAGGGTGCTGCCTTCCCCAGTGGGAGCAGTGGTTGGACCAGGCTGCAGCAGAGCACTGGTCTGGAGATAGCCCAGCCACTGCAGCCCCTGCAATATGGCCTGAGGCCCTAAGGGCAGGGAGGCCTGGCAGCCTCTGAAGCGAGGGAGTCAGGGGAGTCTCCCCCACCAGCTAGGATAGGGATAGCATCAGGGGAAGTTCTTACACTGAGCTTATTGAAAGCTAGAAATATAAATGGACAGAACCCAAAGACTGGTGGAAAGCTTGAAAGATGAACAGGTGAAGCCCCAGTGCTAAGGGCTACAGGGATGTATGGACAAGGCCTTCAGCATGCTGGGAAATTAGAAAGATGAATGGATAGGGTCCCAAGGCACCAAAAGCTAGAAAGATAATTGGATAAGAGGGAAAGCCCTTGCTCCCACCCTTTCATACCAGGTTGGTGGTGGGACAAGGGGAAAGCAGGCACATGCCATAGAAGTCAGAATGGCAATAGGGGGAGGTGCTGGACCCAAAAGCCTGTCAGTCTATCCTGGGGAAAGAAGGCATTGGTTGGGAGGTGGACCCACTCTAAGCAGGAGAAAGTTTAGAAACTTAATTGATCTTTCTGAGAAAGCAACTGGATCATCCCACATCCAAAACAATATAGACCCAGGGAAACAAAGAAATACTCTCTCTCTTGCTAGTCCCTTGCTGCTCAGTATCAGCTCTGCTCCTGCTCCTCACTCACTGCTCAGGACCTGCATGAAAGGTGCACTGGCCTGTCCTCTCCATGCTCCATGTGACCTTAGCAGTCATGTAGCCCATGGCCTCCAGGAAGGAGTCTCTCTCTCGCTGATCTGGTGAAGAAGCATGCTCTCCTGCCCAAAAGCACCCAACCTTGTGGCCCTCGCAGCCCCATGGCCGTGGACATGCCTGCTCCACAAGCAGCCTCCAGGAGGGAGCCTGAAGCCGGGCAGCAGCTGGGAACAAGCTAAGCTACCTGGATGACCACTTAGCAGCCACCTCAGGTTCCAAAGGATGCACTTTAAAATGCAGCAGGAACTCAGGCACTGCCTTTTGTTTTGTTCTTGCTGATTATGCTTGGGTTCTGTCTGGGTTTTGTAGAGGAGATGAGCTTTGAGATGGTGAATCCCTCATTCACAAAGCTGATACAACATCCGAATAAAATCACTTCCCTTTTGCTTCAGCACTTGTCTCACAAGTTTAGCTTTTGTGGCAACAGGCAGCCAAACCTCTGTTTTTGTGTTTGGTAACAGGGTTACAGGCCCAACATTCTCCATTAACCTGATAAATGTTTGCTCCACTCAGCAGTCCAGGAGGACCCACCCAGCCCAATCTCCCCACCCAGGCCTGCATACATCATCCAAAGTGGCACCTAAATCCTCAGCACCCAACAGACTTCCAAAGTGGCACGCCACGCTCCAAAAATGGGCAGGTACCCCAGTGGCTTCTAAGTGGCACTCCATCCTCCAGACCCAGTGGATTCTCAAGATGATGGACATCTTGCCCTCCAGCACATGACAGGTGCCCCAGTGGGCCCCCAAAGTAGTACCAACACTCCAGCTTTTGATGGGCCCCCCAGATGTACATCCTACTCTCCAGCACCCTTCAGGTCCCAGGGTTGGCCCCCAAAGCAGTATCCCACCCTCCAGCACTTGGCAGAAGCTCGAGCAGGCTCCCAAACTTTCCTGATGCCAGCATCTGGCTAGCCTTCAAAGTGGCACACTGTCCTTCAGAAACCAGCAGGGACCCTGGCAAGTCTCAAAATAGTGTCAATCATCCAGCACTCAGCAGGTACCCAGTGTGTCCCCAAAATGGTGACTCCCACTAGCATCCAAACAGATGGCACTGGATTGCCCCTGAAGCAGATTCAAGGGGCCAGTATCCATACACCAACACTTTCAACAGTAGAGGCTAGACCTCAAAGCCATGCACACTGGAGACTTGCCCTGCCCACCAGCAGCAGTCATGGCCAAATTCCTTAGCCAGCCACACCAGGAGTATTTCCCACACATCAGTGGTGGCCAGGCCTCACTGTAAGCTAGGTCAGAGGCCAGGCATTCCCACA
This sequence comes from Furipterus horrens, assembly GCF_987537825.1. Taxonomy (NCBI): domain Eukaryota; kingdom Metazoa; phylum Chordata; class Mammalia; order Chiroptera; family Furipteridae; genus Furipterus; species Furipterus horrens. Next base: position 58,678,969 of record NW_028327171.1, read on the forward strand.
GGCCAGGCTTAATAGTGCACCCAAAACAGTCATAGCCCACCCAATACAGGATATATGCAAGCAACACTGTGAACATCCCTGGAGCACCTGGTCCTGGTTGCCAGGGGAGACAATGCTATTGGGCCCCACAGGACACCTTCTGCATAAGACCTGTAAGAGATAGCTGATCTACGTAACACATAGAACAAACACAGTCTTAGGCAAAACGAGGAGATAATGGAATATGTTCCAAACAACAAAGTAAGACAAAAATCCAGACATAAAACTAAATAAAATGGTGATCAGCAGCCTACCAAAAAAAGTACATAGTAATGATCATAAGGGTACTCACTGAACACAGGAGAAGCATGGATGAATACAGTGGGAACTTCAAAATAGAAACAGAATATACATATGTAAAATTAGGACTGAAGAATATAATAAATGAAATAAAAAATACACCAGAGGGAATCAACAACAGATTAGATGATACAGATGAATAGATCACGTCAGACAAGGTAATGGAAGTCACTCAACTGAAACAGCAAAAACTTTTAAAAATTTTAATGAGGAGTATTTAAGGGACTTTTGGGACAGCATCAAACAAATTAACAGTTGCATTATAGGGGCTCCAGAAGAAGAAGAAAGAGAGAAGGGGACAACCAAAACCTATTTAAAAAATAAAGGCTGAAAACTCCCCTAACCTAACAAAGGAAACAGACCTCCAAGTACAGGAAGCACAGAGAGTCCTAAACAAGAACACAAAGGGACCCACACCAAGAGACGTTATACTTAAACTGAGAAAAGTTAAGTCAAAGAGAGAATCTTAACAGCAATGAGAGAAAAACAACTAATTATGTACAAAGAAACCCTCATAAGATTATTAGCTGAATTTTCAGCAGAAATTTTGTGGGCTAGAAGAGTGTCAGGATATATTCAAAGTGATGAAAGGAAAAAAAAAAAACCTATAACAAACAATACTCTATTGAGCTAGGTTATCATTCAGAATTGAAGACAATATAAAGAATTTCCCAGACAAGCAAAAGCTAAAAGAGTTTATCACTACTAAACAGATATTACAAGAAATGCTAAAATAACCTCTATAAGTAGAAAGGAAAAGGCAAAACCTGGAACCAAGAAAATGTAGAAAATAAAAACCTGATGTCAAAAACATAAAATATGAGGACAGTTTTAAAAATGTAGTGCTTTTAGAATGTATTTAAACTTAGGCAACCATCAAAATAAAAATAAACTATACAAAGAGTGCTATATATAAATTTCAAGGTAACCACAAACCAAAATCCTATAATAGGTATACAAAATATAAAGAGAAAGAAATCCAAACAATAGTAAAGAAAACCATCAAGTCACAAGAAAACAAGAGAAGAAAAAAAGGTCAAAGAAGAACTACAAACACAACCATAAAACAATTAACATAATAACAATAAGCACATACCTATCAATAACAACTTTAAATATAAATGGACTTAATGCTCCAATCAAAAGACATTGGGGTAGCTGAAAGAATTGAAAAAACAAGATCCATACATATACTACTCATCAGAGATTCACTTCAGACCTAAGGACATACAGAGACTGAAAGTGAAGGAATAGAAAAAGTTATTTCATGAAAATTTAAACAAACAAACAAAAAGCTGGGGTAGAAATACTCAAACAAAATAGAGTTTAAAACAAAGACTGTAACAAGACACAAGGAAGGACATTACATAATGAAAGTTAGACTGGGCCAGGACTATAGAACAAGCGAAGAACTGGCTGTATCTTACACATGAAGACATACAGCAAAGCCCTTTCTTTCAGGACATTTTACTTTTAGCAGTAGATGTAAAATGTTGCTAGCCTAATGCTCATCCTCTTCTTTGTTCCCCACTTTGTGTCCAAACATGTGCTTTCTGGGAATGTTGACTTGGGGTAGAGTACACACTGGGGTTATGAAATTAGCTAAAGCTAATTGATCCATATAGGGCTTGATCTATGACCCTGGCCTCATTAGCACCCTACATTTAACAACTGAGCAAATCAGGCAGAGACAAGCAATTCATCAATCAACCAAACAGCACATGATTGAATAGCAACACATGTCAACCACTCAGCCAGAAGTTTTAGTGAATACAAAGAAGGATAAAACATAGTCTCTGTCCTTACCATCAATTGAGGGAAATTAATTACAGGTACACAGCAACAGCAATGTAAAAGCAGCAACAGCAATAATAGAAACAACTAATGCTACTGATTAGGGGGGAAAGTGCTGGAGAAAGCTGAAGGAAAAAGATTAACCTACTTAAGATACTGAGTTTTTTAATTCCACAAGTAAAGATGTGGCATAGTGGTTTGGGGTAAAGGCCTATATGTTGGACTGGAATGTGGACAGTAATTTGAAGTGAATGCAGCAACTCAGGGATAAAGTTAGGAGAAAATATGATAGATTTAAGAAGTATTACTAAGAAAGAATCAACCACCTGTGAAAGCAAATCAGATTTAAGAGATTAGTGAGAAAGAGGTTTCTAGGTTTTTAAAAGTTCCTGATTGGGTATCAGAGGAAGAAATAGAGAAGTCAGTGAGTGGCAGCTTTTGGAAAAATAATTCAATGGCATTTGAATTTTAAACTTCAATTTAAAGACATAATAAGAACCTACAATGAGAAGAATATATTACACTGGGATTGAAAATAGCAGTGGAACATCCAAGCTGTATGAGTTTGGGAGTAATAACAAAACGTTCAAGCTTAGTAAACTGCTGGGCACATGAAAACAAAGCCTAGTAGGGAAGGCAGGATTGTAGATGTACATTGGGTTGCCATTTGTCCATTAAATTAAATATCCTAAATGTTACATTTAAGGTAAGTTTTATAAATATTTAAGTAACAAATCTATATAGAGAATATTAAGAAAGCAAAAGACCTGAAAGTCTTTTAAGAACCCAATTACAAATCTGAAAAATGACAATAAAAATAAAAGAAATTCACAGATTATTGATTAAAATGCAAATTTTCTAAAAAAAATATTAAGAAATTTAACAATTATTTTAAATATATGTACAGCACTATAATAGAAATATGTGTATCTATATGTACATATATGTATTTCCAAGAAGCAAAGATGATTTATATTAGAAAACTTGTTTAATATAAGCTACCATATTACAAAATAAAAAATGAAAACCACATGCATATATCAATAAATACAGAAAATTACCATGTATCATCCAACACATATTTATAACTAAAAGGGTAAAACTACTTACCATAATCATAACTACCAAAATTCCAGAAAAATATCATATTTAATGGTGGAAATTTAGATATAATTTTACAATAATAAGAAGGCACACATGCTTACTGCATCCACTTTGATTGGATATTTGAATGGGAATCCCATCCAATTCAATAAAGAAAAAAAGAAAGAAATATAAGAATTAGCATAAAAAACTAAATTGCCGTTATGTACACAGGAATTGAATACTTGAAATAACCTAATTTATATGCATGCATACAGTTTATTAACTTATTTATTTTATCATCTATAATAGTACCTAACATACAGTAGGCACATACTAGGTATGTTTTGGATCAATGAGTGAATGAATAAACAAAATAGATAATCAAATATTACAACCAAAAAGAGAGCTCAGCATGTTTGTTGGACTAAAAATAAATACACAAAAATTAAGAGAATTCTTACATGCCAGTAACAGCCATGAAAAAATATATAATTAAAATTAACCATAACAAGAAATATATATGAACTATTCCATAATAAAAATTGTTTGCACAAAGAATACTTATTGAAGGACACAAAATAAAACCTAAATAAGAAATATACATGGCATTGATAAGAAATTATTAATATTATAATATATTATTGATAATATAAAAATATAAATCCACTTCCCCAAATTAAATTCAATTTTCTTTTTATTGTTGTTCTATTACAGTTGTCACATTTTTCTCCCATTGCTCTCCCTTGGCCTGCCCACCCCAGCCCCTCTCCCACAGACAACCCCCATCCTGCTGTCCATGTCCATGGGTCATTTATACCTGTTTCTTGACTAGACCCTTTCCCTTCTTTTCTGACTTCTCCCTCTCCCCACTTCTTACTATCAGTCTGTTCCTTGTTTCCATGTCTCTGGTTCTATTTTGCTCATTTGTTTGTTTTGTTTATTAGGTTCCTGTATTAGGTGAGATCATGTGGTATTTGTCCTTTGTTGCCTGGCTTACTTCACTAAGCGTAATACTCTCCAGTCCCACCCATACTGTCGCAAAAAGTAAGAGTTCCTTCATTCTTTCAGCTGCATAGTATTCCATGCATAAATGTACCACTGTTTTTTGAGCCATTTATTCACTGATGGGCACTTAGGCTGCTTCCAGCAGTTGGCTATTGTAAATAGTGCTGCTGTGAACATAAGGGTGCATAGGTTCTTTTGAATTGGTTTTCAGGATTCTTTGGGTATAATCCTAGCAGTGGAATCACTGGATCAAAAGGCAGTTCCATTTTTAGTTTTTGAGGAAATTTCATACTGTTATCCACAGTGGCTACACCAGTCTGCAATGCCATTAACAATGCACTAGGGTTCCCTTTTCTCCACATCCTGGCCAGCATTTGTTGTTTGTTGATTTGTTAATGATGGCCATTCTGATTGGTATGAAGTGGTTTCTCACTGTGGTTTTTATTTGCATCTCTCTGATGGCTAGTGATGTTGAGCCCTTTTTCATATGCCTTTGGGCCCTCTGTATGTCCTCTCTGGAGAAGTGTCCGTTCATGTCCTTTGCCCATTTTTTAATTGGGTTATCTGTCTTCCTGGTGCTGAGTCCTATAAGTTCTTTATATATTTTGGAGATCAAACCCTTGTCCAAGGTATCATTGTCAAATATGTTTTCCCATATGGTTGGTTCCCTTTTTACTTTGCTGTTGTTTTCTTTAGCTGAGCAGAAACTTTTTAGTTTGGTGGAGTCCCATTTGTTTATTCTTTCTTTTATTTCCCTTGCCCTAAGAGATATATTGAAAATATTTCTGTGTGGAATATCTAAAATTTTACTGCCTATGTTTTCCTCTATGACTTGCAATTTTAATCAATATAGGATTTTGACTTACCAAAATGGTTCTGGCCCTATATGAAAGATTAAGTAGTATTTTGTTATAAAAATCCAGCTTCAATCAATCTGCCTCTGTTCAAAAAATGGCTTAACCCTCTATTAGTTGTATTACTTTGGACATGATAACTAAATAATCAGTTCTTGAGTCTCCTCATCCAGCAATAAAAATGCTCTCTTCTGCACAGTTTAAAAGGGTTATTCTTCTCCTTTAACATTGTCTTCAAAAACTAATTTTATTAAATATTTTCATGCTCTAACCACTGGGAAATAAAGAGAGCAGTGGCAAACATTAAATATATAATAGGGTAAATTTGGTAAATTAAGGTATATAGGTACTAAATCTGATTTATATGCTTTAAAAATATCACTCTAATGAGTTTTTGCTCCCAGAAGAAAGGTGAATATACAGAGAGACCATTTGGGAGACCATTACAGTGATTTAGGCAAGGGTTTGAATTATAGTCACAAAAATAGTAAAAAAGTGCTCACAGTCATTGGATATGTGTGTGTATGTGCACACATGCATGTGTGTGTGTATATTAGGGGTTACTTGATTGGATTTGTGGAGTTTGAGAGAAAGAGGGCAGTTCACCAAATATTTTCCCCTGAACAGCTAAACAGATGCTGCTTCACTGTCTGAAATGAGGAGCACTGAGTTGATAAATGGAGAAGATATAGGGGAAGATGCAGAGGTGGGCCTACGGTTTTGGCCAATTTATCTATTAAAAATCCAGTGGACGTGTTGGGTAAGATGGATATATACTTAGAACTCAGAAGATACAGCTAAAAACAAAAATTAGGAGCCATTTCATATGGATGGCATAGGAAGTCCTACTAATTGGGTTCCCTGGAATCCCTTTTACTGGCTCAGTTGGGAATTCTCTTCCCCAACTGCTGTCCGCACTTAAAATAATGGCTCACATATGCATTCCTTTTCAGAGGTTTACACATGCGTGACTTTAGCCACCTTACACTCATATGTTTGGGCTCTATACTGAGTCTCCTAATCTAACACAGATGGTTTACTCATGGGACTGGAGATCACACATAAAAATCAAAAGACAAAAAACAAAAATGGAACCTGTACATGAACATTTTTTGGAGGTATGATAGATAAGAAAGAAATAGAAAAAGAAATGGAGAATAAGCAGTCAAGAAAGAAGAGGAAGCAGCCCAAGTGCCCATCGGTATATGAGTGGATAAAAATAGCTGTGGTACATTTTGCACAATAGATTACTACTCAGCCATAAAAAGAAAAAAAAAAAAAGAAAGAAAAAGAAGGAAATATTACCTTTTGCAACATCATGGATGGACCTGGAGAGCATTATACTAAGTGAAATCAGCCAGTCAGTGAAAGACAAGTACCATATGGTTTTACTCATATGTGGAATATAATGAACAAAATGAACTAACAAGCAAATAGAGACAGACATATAGAGAGAGAGCAAGCTGATAGCTGTCAGAGAGTGCTGGGTGGGGCGGTGGAGAGATTGAGCAATAAAGAAGAAAAGAGAGAAAGTACTCATTGACATGAACAATTGCTTGGTGATTGCCAGGGTGAGGGGAGGAGAGAAGAGGTGGAGTAGGGTATGGGGAGATAAATAGTGATGGATGGAGACTTGACTTGTGGTGGGGAACACACAATACAGAGTACAGATGATGTCTTGTAGGATTGTGCACCTGGACCCTATGTAATTTGTTAACCAGTGTCACCCCAATAGATTCAATAAAAGATAAAAATTAAAAAGAAAATTTAGGCATTTGAATGTTTTTTTATTAAATAAGTTCCAACTTGTTCACTACTTCATCAACATTTATTAGTAACTGTTTCATTTTAATTTTAGCTATTCTATGGATATAAAGTATTTCCCTACTGATATTGAGCCATCTTTTGTGTAGCATTTGTATATTTTCTTTAGATAATTTTTTTATATTTTACCCATTTTTAAATGTTTATCTGACATTATTAAATTATAAGGGTTCCTTGTATAGTTTGGATACAAATCACTGATTATTAATATGATTTTAAAATATTGTCTTTTCATTCTGTGAGATGTCTCTCAATTTTCTTGATGTTTAAAGAACAAAAATTTTTCATAAAGTCCAATTTATGTATTTTAACCTTTGTTGCATTGATTTTTCTTGCCATATATAAGAAACTATTGCTTAATCAAAGTACACACTAGAAATAGAATGGAACTTTCTCAACCTGACAAAGGCTATCTATGAAAATTCAACAGCTAATATACTTAGTGGTGAAAGACTAAATGCTTTCTCCTTGAGATCAGGACTAAGACAAGTATGTCTACTTTTACCACTTCTATGCAACATTGTATTGGAGTGTCTAGTGAGGGCAATAAGGGAGGGAAAAAAAAAGTGAAAGTCATCCAGATTAGAAAGGAAAAATTAAAACTATCTCTATTTGCAGAAGTGATCTTACACAATAGAAATTCCTAACTAATCAAATAAAATTATTAGAACTAACAAATGACCTCAGCAAGTTTACAGGATATGAGTATATATAAAAACCAACTGCATTTCTATACTCTAGCAATGAACAAACCAAAACTAAAATTAAAAAATAACTCCATGTACAAAATAATCAAAATAAATAAAATACTTAGGGATAAATTTAACCGTAAAATATAAGATCTGTATACTAAAAACTATAAAACATTGTTGAAAGAAATTTAAAATGATCTAAATAAAAAAGATACGTATAATCATGGATGAGAGGACTTAATATTATTATAAAGTAATAGTCCTTAAAACATAGGAGAATCTAAATCAAATCAACTTTTCACTAATTTATCTTATGAGAATAGTACTTTATGACTCTCACATTTTCATTTGGATTTGCCAGAATAGAGATAATGTGGCATACAATAATTCAACAGATATTTATTGAAAAGAAATATGAGTTAAATATTAAATATTTCTTTTTTTAGAGTTTAAGTAATTTTAATAGTTCTATTCTTTTTTAAAGTATATTTTATTGATTATGTTGTTACAGTAGTTCCAGTTTTTTCCCCTTTGCTTCCCTCTGCCCAGTACCCGCCTTCCCTCCAGCAATCCCACACCCCCTTAGTTCATGTCCATGGGTCATGCACATAAGTTCTTTGGCTTCACCCTTTCCTATATTATTCTTAACTTCCCCCTGTCTATTTCATATCAACCAATTATACTTCTTAATCCCTGTACCATTACCCCATTTCTCCCCCTTCCCCCTCCAGCTGATAACCCTCCAAATGATCCCCATACCTATGATTCTTTTCCTATTCTGGTTTGCTTAGTTGGATTTTGTTTTTATTTTTTAGATCCAGTTGTTGATAGTTGTGAGTTTGTTGTCATTTTAGTGTTCATAGTTTTGATATTTGTTTTCTTAAGTAAGTCCCTTTGACATTTCATATAATAATAGCTTAGTGATGATGAACTCTTTTAGCTTCACCTTGTCTGGGAAGCACTTCATCTGCCCTTCCGTTCTAAATGATAGCTTGGCTTGATAGAGTAATCTTGGTTGTCGGTCTTTGCTTTTCATCACATGGAATACTGCTCGCCAGTCCCTTCTTGCCTGCAAAGTTTCTTTTCGGAAAATCAGCTGATAGTCTTATAGGCACCCCTTTGTAGGCAACTCTTCGCTCCTCTCTTGCTGCTTTTAAGATTCTCTCTTTATCTTTCACCTCTGGCATTTTAATCATGATGTTTGGTCCCCTCTGGGTCTAGCTTGCCCAGGACTCTCTGTGCTTCCTGGACTTGTATGTCTATCTCTTTCGCAAAATTTGGGAAGTTTTCCTCCATTATTTTTTCATATAAGTTTTCCATTTCTTGCTCTTCCTCTTCTCCGTCTGGCACTCCTATGATTCAGATGTTGGCATGTTTAAAGTTGTCCCAGAAGTTCCCAAGCCTCTCCTCATTTTTTTCAATTCTTGTTTCCTCATTCTGTACTGGTTGACTGTTTTTTTCTTCCTTATGTTCCAAATAATTTATTTGAACCCCAGTTTCCTTCCCTTCACCACTGGTTTTATGTGGATTTTCCTTCATTTCATTTAACATAGCTTTCACTTCTTCCCTTATGTGTTTGCTATACTCAAGCACATCTGCCTAGTCTGTGAGCATCTTTATCACCAGTGTTTTGAATTCTGCATCTGTTAGGTTGGCTATCTCCTTGTCTGTGAGGTTGGCTATCTCCTCGTCACTTAGTTCTCCCACTGGAACCTTGATCCAGTTCCTCTCTTGAGCCATACTTCTCTGTCTCCTCCTCTTGACAGGCTCCTGTGTTTGTTTGCCTCTGTGTATTAGGTAGAGCTGTCGCTCCTATTACGTTGTAAGGAACAGAGCCATAGGGATTCATCAGTAGATCGTGACCCGTTTCACCACATTGTGGTGCTGTATGTGGTGGAAGGGTCTGAGAGGGAACAATGTCGCTTGCCCAGAACTCGCTCCTTTTCCAGGCACTTCTCCCACTTCTGTATGGGACTGGTGCCTCTCTAGCTGTTGTTCTGGCCATTGTTCCCAGAGTGGATGAGTCTGCAGATTTTCTAGGACCATGGGGGACCTTTAAGCAAGCAGAGTCTGCTGAAAGACTGACAGTTTCTGCCTCCAGCCCAACCCCCACTGGCTTGCACAGTCAGAAGCAATGAGGCTTAATTTTTCCCGGCACTGGGACTGTGAGCTGCACTGTTTGGTGAGGAACTGGGAACACTCCCCAGGTGTTCCTCCTGACTTTTAAAAACATATAACTGTGCTTTCTGGCGGCCTGCCTCTGCCGCTGCTGGTGCTACCACCATCACACCATGTCCTCTCTGCCCTGGCTCTGCCCCTCCTACCTGCCTGGGTGAGTATTTCTTCTTTATATCTTTGTTTGCTGGACTTCCATGCAGTTTGATTTTCTGGAACTTCTGGTTGTGTCTAGTTTTGAGGCAGTTGTATTCTTTCTTAGTTGTGGAGGGAGATGCAGCGTGTCTGTCTATGCCTCCATCTTGGCTGGAAGTCAAAATATTAAATATTTCTTATTTGACAATTTCCTACAGAGAAACTATTATATTTTATAAAATTTAAGATGCCTTTTAACTGTAAATTACATCTTAATTTCAGGGACATTAAATTATGATAAAGATGTGCATCTTAGAATCAATAAAATCTGCTTATATAAACATGATTCCACATATATTATTTTACCACACCTATCATAAGAGTAGTAAAAAAAACCCTAGATGTAGGAGAAAATGATAGTGTCTGATGGAGAAGATTAAGGATAGAATAAGTATAAATAAGTATGAATTGAATTTTGAAAACAAGGTTTTCATAAACAATTATAAATAATGAAGGCACTGTGGTATCAGGAACTAGATGGAAATAAGCAAAGCATAAAGGAAGGAAAGTCTGGAGCATGTTAAGAGAAAAGCAAGATACCCAGAAGCCACTAGTAGAAGAAAAGTTATGTTACAAAGATTAACGTGTCAACAATAAATAAAAATGGTTTTTGAAAATTAGATACTAGGAAATGAGGTATTTAAATATATTCTGGCCCTGGTCTGTGTGGCTCAGTTGATTGGAGCATCAACTGGTAACAGAAAGGTTACAATTCTATTATTGGTCAGGGCACACACCTAGGTTGCCCATTGGGTCCCTGATCTGGGTGCATAAGGGAGACAACAAATCAATGTTTCTCCCTCACATTGATACATTGATCTCTCTCTCTCTCTCTCTCAAAGCAATGAAAAAATGTCCTTGGGTGAGGGTGAAATAAAGTAAAATAAAGATTATGAGTTTAAGATGCCAGTATAATATCATTGAAGAAGTATGTCATAAACCATTAGAAATATAATCAGAAGAACCCTAAAGAGTGATATTTAGGAATACAGTTTGTAAGGACTGTATGTGGTAAAAGTGATAAAAATACTCAACAACAACAACAAAAAAATGTGGTTAAAAACAAAAGGTAAGAACATAACCTTGAGAACAGAGAAATGAAAGTTGGAGAGATTTTCAATGTGAGCAACAATGTCAAATGTCAATGTCAGGTTGATGACCAGGAGAGAAGCCATTCATTTTGTAGGTAAAAATGCACCAGTAACCTCTGCTAGAGCAATTTCAGGAAGAGCAGAGAAGAAACATTAGAATAAGAGAAATAAAAGCTTAGAGAATCTCACTGAATAAAGAGTGATACCAGAGTCTTAAACAATACATTTGACTCCAGTGATGTTCTGCTTTGGGATCAGAGTTCCCCCAGGATGTTTGGTAAAATTTTTTAACTGAAAAGCATGCACAGGACAATGCAGTGTCTTCTAACTACAGGCATTTCTCTGCTTCAACAAACACTCATAATTGAGAATAAACCCAAGCAAAGAAAATGGTCTCATCTCTAAGCAGAGTAATACCTTCAACACATTTTATATAGAGAAAAACTCATTTAGTTTTATTTAACATGAATCTGACTAGCACAAGGTATATACGAATAGCTTTGAAGTTTGAAGGGAAAATGGAAATATCACTATGAAAGAGATAGAATGACAAATGTGTGAGAGAATGCTGTAAACTCCAGTACTCAGAAATTAGGAGGAAGAACAAAGACATGTGGTCTGGGAATCTGAGAGGTGGTGAGCCATGGAGAGCAGATGTAAGCTGTGTATCAGTTCACATTCCTTTGCAGCTTCAGAGAAAAGGGGTGGGGGATATGAAAGGATTGTTATGTCATGTGACTAAACATCTCCCTAAATACCAATGGCTAAGAGCAAGAAAATCCACATAATGCTTTGGGATAAGAAGAAAACGCTTTAATAACAGATTCTAGTTCAGAGAATACATATCAATTCAGTAAGGTTGTGTGAGAAAAAGGGAATTTGACAGGAACTGACATTGGTTTTGTGAGTTGAAAATTACCTAGAAGGCAAGATACAGAAAAGCTTTGTAAATCAGAACTAGAATTCTGCTCTCAAAATTATAGGTCATGAAAATATTTGATTTATCCATTCTCTAATGGTGCAGCCTGTCAAGCTGAAAGTTACTTGCATGAGTTGCTTAAATGAAAAATAATAACCACATTAAATTTAAAAAGGTTTAAATGCATTTTGTTTTGATAAAATTAAGGAAGTTCTAGTTTTTTTAAAGGAAGCTGATATTAATTTTCATAGGAACCCACTTACTTTAAATATATTTAAATAACAAAATAACTACATTTATTTTTAACTAAGAATATAAGAAAGAGAAAATAATTACTTTTTAATATTTGCAAGGATTTGATAGATTTTAAAGGATTGTTATTCCATATTTTTTATTTGTGTACTTAGAGAATAATAGCAGGGGCTACAAAAAAAATCAATAAAGTGTCTACTGCCTTTGCAAAAATCTAAATTTTTTGTGTTTTATATATTGTTATCTTTCCCTTTTACAAATTCCAGTGAATTGTTTTGTTGTTTACATTTTATCTGTATATAGTAAAATAAAAAGATGCTAGAAAATTATATGAATTATAATTATTAAAAATGTCAAGGCTACTAAACCCCATACTGTCTGCTAAGTCAGCTGGTAATAAGAGAGCAGAGAAGACAAATACTGGAAAATTGGATTCAGAGTAATCAATGTGAATAGTGCTTTTAGCTCAAAACATCAATGTTATAATAATCTATTGGCTGCCTCCCTGTGTTATTTATGTTATTAAGGACATTTTTTGGTTTTCTAAGTCTAGTTAACTGACTAATCAACTACAAACTCCTTTTTCAATTGGGAAATGTTTGTCACTGAATGAGGACAACTCTTTCAGAGTATCAATATAATCTAGTTAAGTAGAAGTTATTTATAAGTTCAATTATTACACCATGTAGTATTTTTTGGAAAAGAATCCCTAAACACAGAGACAAGTTAATGTCTGTCCTAACTTAAATATTTCTTTGAAGTCTCAAATATTAATTTTAAAAAACTAGTTTTACATTTTGCTCCCATGACACATTTGACTTTATTTAATATATTCAAATTTTTTACTTGTGCTCCTTTTTATTTTCAGCCAGTTTACATTCACTACCATTCTGCACCAGTTTCAGATGCACAGCAAAGTGGCTGGAAAACCATGCACTCTACAGAGTAGCCCCCTACTGCCCAAGCACCCACCTAGCCCCATGCCCAACTATCTTAACTTCATTGACTATATTTCTCATGCTGCAATCCATATCTTTGTGGCTATTCTATAATTACCAATCTGTATTGCTTAATCCTTCACCTTTTCACCCAGTGCACTGCAACCTTCCCTTTGACAGCTGTCAGTATATCTGTATCTATGAGTCTGTTTCTATTTCACTTGTTAGTTTATTTTGTTCATTAAATTCCACAAATAAGTGAAATCATATGGTACTTGTCTTCCTCTGACTGGCTTTTTTCACTTAGCATAATCTCTGGTCCATCCATGCTGTCATGAAAGGTAAGACCTTTTTTACAGCCAAGTAGTATTTCATTGTGTAAATGTACTATAGCATTTTCATCCACTCATCCACTGATATACACTTGGGCTGTTTCCACATCTTGGCTATTGTAAATAATGCTGCAATCAACATAGGTGCCATATAATTTTTTAAATTTGTCTTTTGGGTTTCTTTGGATGTATTTCCAGAAGTGAAATCACTGTGTCATTAAGCAGTTCCATTTTTAACTTTTAGAAGAAACTCCACATCCACACTGTTTGAATAGTGGCTACACCAATCTACATTCTCACCAACGGTGCTCTAGGGTTCCCTTTTCTCCACAGAATAACATAAAAACTCCTAGAAAACATGCCACTCTTATACTACAGTTTCCAGACCTGAGGATAACAAAGGGTTAAAGCAAGAAGAGAACACACTGTAATTTGAAAACAGACTCCTATATGATCTAATTTACTTTTTGAATAATTTAAATATCAATGACACAATATAGCCCAGATATGATATTTCACTGGAGCTTTATGGACTTTTTCTATAATGAAACATTTTTGAAGATGTTTACACCAAGTGAAAGATACCACATGTAAGGAAAATGTGGAGGTCAGAGAGAAGAAAAGCATTCAATAATTTAAAGAATAAATGACATTTCTTTTACATGATAAAAATTTACTAAATCATGACACTGCCTAAACTCAAAGAAGGCAATCATTTTAACAAAAATGAGATTTATTGTACATAGTAGGCATTTATTTTATCAGAAGAATAAATTTGTAACCTATACAATATTAAATTTTAACAAACACTTTTACCTGGCTTTGAGGTAGTATAGATCCTGTGGTTAAAGTTAATTTAAACAAGAGATTTTTAAACAGTAGGTTGACAGCCCAGGCTTTGATCATTGTTTTTTACTGCACTTTCTCCTCAATTTTCTTTTCTCTCTTTCTTTATCTGGCTTTCCTAACCCCCCAAACCCCAACACTCACAGTTCCTATTGTTCTTTCTCCTCTTTCTCCCTACCTCCTACTGCAACTGCAAGTCATTTCATTCTCCTCCTTCCTAGCTCTGAACGTCCTGGTCCTGCAGGGAAAAGATGTCATTAGCGCAGTATTCATTTCAAATTTTCCTATCAGCTCACAAACTTCCCCTTAAAAAGTTTTAGTTTTTTTTAAGTTTATATGGAATTTTCAATTCTCACTTCAGCAGTTACTGATTTTTTTCTTCCATCTAAAATCTGAGAAAAATTATGGTCCAACATATAGCCTGGTAAACACTAGTCACATACTCTATTCCAGGTGCAGCTCTGATGAGTGGAAACTCATGGAACCTGACCTCAGCAGTGGGGAGATGCTCTCCAGAGAGGAGGAAACAAATTAAAGGACCTAATAAGGAACTGTCATGTGACACCACCCTGCTATTTTAGTTTCCACTGTTTGCTTCCCCATTTTAATTAGGCAAAAGTAATGAGCCTTTTGTTTTGCGGAATTGCTGTACAAACTTCTTCAACAGAAGTCCTTCTGGCAAAGTAACATATGTTAATTCAACATATTGCAAATGCAACTAGCTATCACTAGGAATGGGGCACACGTGGAGCTTTATCTGCTATTAAGTATTCAATTCCTATTCTCTATCACCTGCAGTAATACACAGACAATCCTGAAGGCCTTTTATAGGAAAAATCCTCTACTGAAACAATCATATTGAAAACAGGAAAATGAAATCTAAGTCTTTCTATTCCCACATAATCTTGTTTGAGGATAATATTGTGAGTTAAGAAACAGGTGACATTAACATCTTTTAGATCTCAATGCTTTGAATCCCCAGGTTAAAAGAACCCACATCCTAAATTCCAAATTAACATGATAGACTCAGCCAAAACAGCCTAGAAACCTTGCTAAACACTTGAGACAAAGGATTTACATTTGTCATTTATTCTTTTTGTTGTTGTTCCACAGTGTTTACCTAAGGCACATGACACTTTAAACCATTTAAAACAGTAAAATCTCAAGTTATTTTATGTAAAATTTTTCCCCTTTTATTCACTTGTTTCCCAAGGGTTACAAAATTTTTAATAATAAATTGCTATTCTGATTTACATCACTGGGTGCTTTGGACTTTAACTCCACATATGTTACTTTGTACTCTTCTGACTGCTGTTATTAAGAAGTAATGTTTTTAGGATATCTCCCACTATAGCTCAGAGCCAATCATTACAGTTGAAAGCATCCAATGCTTCAAATGATTATGTCTAAAGTAAATTACAGCTTTCAAGATTATTGTTTGGGCACACTACATTGTAGAAGTAGTATACTTTTCAAGCAAGGTTTTAAAGTCACTTTCAATTGCATCTTTTGAAAGTTTTTCAAGATACTAAATTTCCAAATACTTTTAGGAATTTCAGAACTTCTTGATTTTTACCATCCCTTCTCAGATATCAATGAAATTACTTACAAAACCAATAAAAGCAGAAATAAGCTAAAAGCCACACTATTGCTACTCTGGATTATGGTTATAGCTTTCTATTCAATATTCATTAGTCCCTGGGTTATTTTCTCTTAAGCTTTGACTATTGGCTATTACTGTATTAACTCTATTTTAATAGGTACAAACTGGGTCATTGAGAGCTCAATTAATGACAATAGAAGAACTAGAAAAAAAATACTATTTTTCTCCATTTTATCTTTGTGCCTGCAGAATCGTCACTTATATTTTAGAGAACCAGTATGCTTCAAGATAATTACCCATAAAAGGGAAGAAAAGCATTATCTGATTAAACATAAAGGGATATATGCAGTAGATATCAGACTCTCAAAAATCTTTTCAAATCTTTTGTTATGATCCACAGCTGGGCAGGTTGGTGTCACTATCAATTCATGATCACTACCCTCAAACCAATACTATATATCCAGTTTGCTTTTTCCCTCTTCATACCTATAACTTCATACCTTCTTTATTTCTGATATACCTAATTTGCTTTTATCTTCTTAACTTAGGTGATCTCGCAACATTCTTAATCAAGAATATTAAAGCTACTAAATATGACATCCTTCATCTCTCCACCATACAAATCCAGGTAATCTTCACCATTTCTCTTCCTCTTTCTAATTAAAATGGAGAGAGCACCTATAACCTGAACCCCTTCCACTACTGTCTTTGAAGAGACCTCTTTTTGTCAATCATCTCTCAACTTTTAATCCTCTACTACATTTTTGTATTCCTGCCATCAGCATACACACATATCCACATTTCATATATATTTTTCTACCTTTTAAAGAATACGTATTCCAGGTAAACTCTTATTTACATTCACTATCTCCTCTTCATCAACTTCTGTTCATTTTTCAGCCCCTTCTAATGTGAGTTCTACACCACACAATTCATGAGTTACTTCTGCTTTTGCTAAGGATGGAAATTAGCTTTCGTTGTCTAATTCATGGATGTTTTTCAGTTGCCTTATTTGACTTCTGCATTAGTTTCTTAGATTTGCCATACAAATTACCACAATCTGAATAGCTAAAAATTACAGAAATGTATTCATCCACACAGTTCAGGAGGCGGAAAGTCCAAAATGAAAGTGCTGGGACAAAATTGGTTCCTTCCGGCAGCTCGAATGAAGAAGTCATCCCATGTCTGTATCCTAGCTTCTAGTGGCCTTTAGAAATTATTTGTGTCTCTTGACTTGTGGCTGCAGCATGCCAATCTCTGCCTCTGTCTTCACATGACTTCTCTGTGCATTTTTGTGAGTTTCCTTCTCTTCTTATAAGGGTTCCAGTCATTGGATTTAAAGCCCACCCAAATCATATTGACCTCAATTTGAGTGCACCTACAAAGATCCTTTCACACTCACAGATAGAGAGAGGTTGGGACTGCAACATAACTTTTTGGAGAACACAATTCAACTCACTAAAGCTTAACAGCATTCAAAAAATTTGAAGCCGTTCTAAAATTATACTCCTACTTTTTTGCTTCTGGCTCATTAGACTCACCTGATTTTCTTCCTGATCACTCTCTAGTCTTGTTTAGTGGTTCATTTTTCTTGTACCCAACATCTATATTTCTTGAGATCTTCAGAGTCCCACTCTGGGCCCATTTCTGTTCTCTATATTTACTTCCTAGGCAATCACATCTAACTCAAAATTTGAAAAGACCTCAAATTTCTATTTTTATCCAAATACCTCTTCTGAGCTTCAGACTACTCTTTCCATATATCTACATGGATGACATCTCTATTCAATGATTCATATTTATAAGACAGTATATCTAAAACTAACCTCTGATTTTCTACTTTGCTCTTTCTCATTTCTTTGATTTATCAATAAATTAAAATTCAATTCACTCAGGTGTTTTTGTTTTAGTTTTTAATGACAGAAACCTTGGAAATATTGACCTTTCCCTTTTCCTTAGCACTTTCCCCAATCTGTCACAGCTAATTACCAAGATATGTTGCTTGAACTTTTAATATATTTCATTCCACTCATTTCACACCATTTCCCCTGGCACAAACTTATTTCAAGTCACAAATATTTCATATTTGGAAAACAGAAAAGCCTTGCTAAATGATTTTGCTTTCTGCATTTTTATGACCTTCTAATTCATTTTTTCTATAACAGTGAGCTTAAATTTTAAAAATATATCAGATCATTTAACAAAATGCTTGTTCAAAACCTTTAATAGCTTTCCAATGCATGTGGAATAAAATTCCAATTATTCTATTTCTTACCAATTTCCAAGACTTCCTCCATATATTCTGAAAATCTTTTAGTTTCTCAAAAGTTCCACATATATAGATCCTTCAACACACCATTCCCACACTCTGGGACATTCTTTTTTTTTAATTCTTTATCTCCTGATATTATCTTACATCTTCCAGCTTTAAATTAAACATCATCTCTTTAGTGAGGTATTTTATAATAATGGAACTACTACCCTTATAAAATTAGTCCTTTTGTTAACATTCTCTCATATAATCCAATCTTCTTCAGGCCATGTACAGTAATTTTTAATTACTATATATTAAGGTATTTTTGAACTAGCTTTGTACTCAAGTTATGGTGGTCAAATATTAAGGAAAAAGCTTAGATTGGATTACAATTCAAAACAATATAATCCTAATCTTGACCCTGCCATTAATTAACTTGGACAGGATGCATCATTGATCAGGATCTTACTGTTTTCAACTGAAAAATGATTTGGAGAAAGTGGCTCAGAAATTCTGCCATTCTATGATCCTATGGATATTCTAAAACCTTAAGAGATAATCAACCATTTTCTTACTTCATTTGGACTACTAATAAGAACTATTTTCCAAATAGACTGTTTCTATTGTATATATATGTCTATATTCAATATTAACAATAAACTGTTATTTTAACTCTAAAAACATAGCATACCATTACTTTATTCGATTTTATTTAAAGTTAGTAATTTATAAATATAGTATTATTTTTATTTTATATATAAATATAGTGTTTAATTATAGAAATAATTTCTTACAAATTTATTCATATGAAAATTTTTTAATGTAAATTAATTATTTAGTGATAATAGAAATTCTTTTTCTTCGTTTTGATTCAGAGAACAAAATTTTGCTTTCAGTAATAAGCAAAATAAATACCTTTATAACATATACAATAGTGTCATATTTTTTTTTAATTTTTTTATTTTGGTTTTTCAATTACAGTTGTCCCCTTTTCCCCCAATTTCTCTCCCCCACCCAACCCACCCCCTCTCCCACAATCATATCCCTCCCCGTTGTCCATGTCCATGAGTCTTTCATACAGGCTCTTTAATTAAACCCTTCCCTTACTTATCCCCCTTCTCTCCCTCTCCCCTCCCCCCTATTGACTGCTATTCTGCTCTTTGTTCTATTTAGTTCCTTTGTTTGTGTTGTTCTTTAGTTTCCTGTATTAGGTGATATCATATGGTATTTTTCTTTCTTTGCCTGGCTTATTTCACTAAGCATAATTCTCTCTAGTTCCATCCATGTTGTTGCAAATGGCAGGAGTTCCTTCTTTCTTTCTGCTACATAGTATTCCATTGTGTAAATGTACCACAGTTTTTTGATCCACTCATCTACAGATGGGCACTTAGGTTGTTTCCAGCACTTAGCTATTGTAAACAGTGCTGCAATGAACATAGGGGTGCATAAGTTCTTTTGAATTGGGGTTTCAAGATTCTTCGGGTATAATCCTAGTAGTGGAGTCATTGCTTCAAAAGGCAGTTCCATTTTTAATCTTTTGAGGTAATTCCATACTGTTCTCCATAGTGGCTGCACCAGTCTGCATTCCCACCAACAGTGCAGTAGGGTTCCCGTTTCTCCACATCCTCGCCAGCACTTGTTGCTTGTTGATTTGTTGATGATGGCCATTCTGACTGGTGTAAAATGGTATCTCATTGTGGTTTTTATTTGCATCTCCCTGATGGCTAATGATGTTGAGTATTTTTTCATGTGTCTATGGACCTTCTGTATGTCCTCTTCGGAGAAGTGTTTGTTCAGGTCCCTTGCCCATTATTTTTAATAACAGATTTTAAAGCATAAAGAGATTGTTGCTAAATAAAAAGATGAAGAACTGTATTTTCATATCTCTTTCAAGAGGACATTTCTCAGTATGGTCTAAAACATACTTCTAATTTAAAGACAGCATGGATGGACCTGGTGAGCATTATGCTAAATGAAATAAGCCAGTCAGAGAAATAAGTACATATGATTTCACTCATGTTGAATCTAATGAACAAAAGAAATTAATTTAAAAAATAGATACAGATTCACAAATAGAGAACAGCCTGACATCTGTCAGAGGGGAGGGGGATTATGAAGCTGGGTGAAAAAGGTGAAGGAATTAAACAAAAAAAAAAAAGAAGAAGAAGAAAAAGAAAACCCTCATAGACACGTCATTGACACAGATATCAGTATGGTTATTACCAGAAGGAAAGGAGGGTGGGGAAGTAGAAGAGGGTATAGGGGGATAAATGGCAATAGAAGAAGACTTGACTCAGAGTGCTGAGCACACAAGACAAGATACAGATGATATATTATAGAATTTTGGTCCTGAAACCTATAGAATTTCATTAGCCATTGTCACTCCAATAAATTCCATAAAAGAGGGGAAAAATAAATGCATTAAATCCTAATCATTTATCAGTGTCTCTCTTTAATTTTCAATTTTATCATTACCAGCCACACCTTATTAAACCTTTTCTTTTAAAAATATGTTTTATGCCCCTTGTCTACTGGTTTGTCAACATGATTAAGATATATATTATGGGAAAAGAAAAAAAGAAAGGAAGGGAGGAAGGGAGACATTTTATTTGGTTTCTATATGTGAAAAAAAGAAATTGATTACTCATTCCTCTTTATTTAAGAGATATAGCGGTACATAGAGTTACAGTCTGTTCTCGTTTAGTCTTTTCATTTGTGGTACTCCATATTACATGAGAGCACGTCTATTTGAATCTCTTTAATATTCATGATCCTCTCACCAGCCTGAGCAAAAGAGCTAAAGCATTTGATAGCAATCTGAAGAACTTGATTAACAATGTACTAATCATCAGTACCATTGACCTGATTCAAAAATGTTTTCAATTCATCCATCACTTTTATAGCCAAAGATGATTGCGTTACTTTACCATTTTTTATTTAAATAAAACCCCATGAGATGAAAATACCCAACTATTTCTTCTAAGTGAAACTTGCAACAGTCTTTTTTTAAGCTAAGTTCTAAAGTGATCTATAATAACGAACTAGTATTTGAGCATAGGAAACTAGGGCACAAGTGGTCTGCAGTAAAATGTTAAATTGTGCCAAGGAATTAATTTTGCAATAAATTGTTATTGTTAAAAATACAGCTAAAGGATATTATTAGGAGTAATTATCCATATATTAAAATGCACTGAATATAGAGTGTGACCTACAATTACTCCCAAAATTGCTTATCATTCAAATGTTAATTTTGAGGATTTCATTTTTATAGTCATAACTTCTTTTAAAAATTCAATAACATATTTTAATATGTTCTAAGTATACACTACTTTCACAGTAAATTTAATAATAGTTTAAAAGTATAAACATACACTAGTGAATTATCTATGAATCATCGACATTAATATGATTTAGTGCTCTAGAGGTGGAACAAATTGCCTTTTTTGTTAAAATGTCACTGAGAACTGAGTTTATTAGTGAGCTCATGCAGTATCATATATTTTTATAAATAAAATAGTACTATGAAATGAAATATATCTAAGAAAAATAGCGATATCATTATGCAGATAGATTAAAACATATCTTTACATTAATTGGTCCAAAGTGATAGTTTGTTTCTTCCTCGTGTACATGCTCTTCTATGTTTGCAAGTATCAAACTATATTTAATGTCATATTGAGTAGCACACCTGTTGCAAAGTGTTTTAAATCATGATTTTGCATTAGTTCAAAATATTTTTATTCTCCACTTAATATTTCACTGAAATTTGATCATAAGGACAGGTTAGACAAATTTTAATATATTTAAATATCATATATGTTTAAATCATTTAGAGTGGCAAACCATTGGGAATAATGATGTAAGAGATTCCAATCTGTTTAAAAGTATAATCTAACTTTCAATGTGAGAATGTAATTTTTCAAAAAATTCTTTTACTGCTACTTTGACAAAGACTACACGCATATGATTGCATGAAAGCAAATAGAATGAAATACTTAGTGTAGCAGATAATGCGTCTGTGTTCATGAGGGCCTGGCATTTCTGGGAATCATGCCATGTAAATATATGTAAACAGACCTTAAGAAATCAAATACACCAAATTTAAATAATTACTGTTAAGGTTATCTTTTTTCCTACTTCCAATACAGTTATTTAAAGAAAAAAATTCATGAGAAAAATTTTTATTCAAGTAATTTTAGCTTTCTAATAATAAAATATTTTGAATGTACAATTAATTGAGTCATTTTAATAACAAATACTGAACATCAATATTTACTGTAATAAGGCAATATAGCTTCTAAATTCCCAGAAGCATAAAAGTCTTTTGGAAAGAGTTAAGTAATCTATATTAGGGTTAATTTCCTAATGTAGTTAGATCTGTCATATAAAACAACTTTTAAATATTCTTATTGAAAAATGTGAGTTCTATACTGGAGGGAATTTTCCAGAAAAAACACACTGCCCATCTGTAGAAAGCAAAATGAATATAATGAAAGCATTAGGGCTATATTCCTTAACTTAAAATTAAATTAAGGTAAATAACTGGGCATTTCAGATATGACAGTAGATAAATTTCTTCTTTCTTTTCCACATTGTTTTACCTATACTAATTAAGATGTGTCAAAGAAATATATTACATATTTTATACAAGTAACTTAGTAAGGTTTTAATATTTTCCTATGATTAGACTAGTATCATTGCTATGTAGAAATGGTGATACTGAATAAAATGTTTTAATAAGAACTCTTTTTACAGGAATGAATTTGGAAAATAAAGACAAAGTATTTTGTGATTCTCCTAAATAATTAGAACAGTTCAGCAATCTAAGCCTCCTGGTTGTCCCAAAATGGTTTTCCCAGGATCAATAACTGCCTCGTGGGTGATGAGCTGAAGTATCGTCGTCGGTCGTCGGCAGCCGTCCGTCTCGAGAGACGATGGTGTAGCTTCTTAAGAGTCTATCTGCACCGCCGAGAATGGCTGTGCAGTCCGACTCGGGAGTGACACGGTATCTGTCTCCTCCCGTGTTGAATCGACATCTTGTGATGACGCTGGAGTGTCCTCTCCAGTGAAGCTGAAGCTACAGAGCCTGGGCAGGGTGATATGGAGGGTCTGCTGTTGCCCATGCAGCAGACCCCCCCTCTCTTCGCAGCTGAAGGATCCAAGGGAAAGACGGAGTCAATACAGCTTGGCTTCAGGTGCGCCGCAGGAGTTGCCGGTGTTGACTACAACGTCAAACGGCCTTAGGGACTCCGGCTCCGGATTTTCTGTCGGGGTTTACTCCCTTAGCCTTTCCCCTGAAGAGGTATGCTGCAAGGCAGCGGAGGTTTTTTGGAGTCAGAGTTTTCCTTCTCTGAGCTGAAGTATAAATATGCAATAAGTATATGGTATGAAAAGTTCCCAATGCTAGTTGCAAAATTTTCTGCAAAGAGGTTTGCAGTACAAATTATTTATTGTGCTAACCACGTGGAATAGAAAACTAAAAGTCTAGATGATTAAAAAAAGAAAAATGAAACCTCAAATAGTTTTATTAGAATCACTCATTCTTAATGAATAAGAAGTTAGTCGATTTGTTGATGATGGCCATTCTGACAGGTGTAAAGTGGTATCTCATTGTGGTTTTTATTTGCATCTCTCTGATGGCCAATGAAATTGAGCATTTTTTCATGTGCCTATGGACCTTCTGTATGTCCTCTTCAGAGAACTGTTTGTTCAGGTCCTTTGCCCATGTTTTAATTGGGTTGTTTGTTTTCTTGGTGTTGAGTTGTATAAGCTCTTTATATATTTTGGAGATCAGTCCCCTGTCTGTGATATCATTGGCAAATATGTTTTCCCATATGGTTGGTTTCCTTTTCATCTTGCTGATGTTTTCTTTTGCTGAGCAGAAACTCTTTAGTTTGATGTAGTCCCATTTGTTTATTTTTTCCTTTATTTCTCTTGCTTTAGGAGATGTATCTGTGAAGAAATTGTTACATGGGATATCTGAAATTTTCCTGCCTATGTTTCCTCTAGGACTTTTATGGTGTCACGGCTTACATTTAAGTCTTTAATCCATCTTGAGTTTATTCTTGTGTGTGGTGTAAGTTGGTGGTCTAGTTTCATTTTTTTGCACATCCCTATCCAGTTCTCCCAGCACCATTTTTTAAAGAGGCTCTTCTCACTCCATTTTATGTTCCTTCCTCCTTTATCAAATATTAGTTGACCATATAGTCCTGGGTTTATTTTTGGACTCTCTATTCTGTTCCATTGACCTATATGTCTGTTCTTATGCCAGTCCCAGACTGTTTTGATTACAGTGGCTTTGTAGTATTGTTTGATGTCTGGTATCGTGATTCCTCCTGCTGCGTTCTTCTGTTTCAAGATTGCTTTTGCTATTCGGGGTCTTTTTTGGTTCCATAAGAATTTTTGGAGTATTTGTTCTAGGTCTGTGAAATATGTCATTGGTATTTTAATAGGGATTGCATTGAACCTGTAAATTGCTTTGGGTAGTATGGCCATTTTGATGATGTTGATTCTTCCCATCCAAGAACATGGTATTTGCTTCCATTTATTTGTATCTTCCTTAATTTCTTTCTTCATTGTTGCATAATTTTCAGTGTACAGCTTAAGTGCCCATCTGTAGATGAGTGGATTAAAAAACTGTGGTACATTTACACAATGGAATACTATGCAGCAGAAAGAAAGAAGGAACTCCTGCCATTTGCGACAACATGGATGGAACTAGAGAGAATTATGCTTAGTGAAATAAGCCAGGCAAAGAAAGAAAAATACCATATGATCTCACCTAATACAAGAAACTAAAGAGCAACACAAACAAATGAACTAAATAGGACAAGGAGCAGAATAACAGTCAATAGAGAGGAGAGGGGAGGGAGAGAAGGAGGATAAGTAAGGGAAGGGTTTAGTCAAGGAACGTGTATAAATGACTCATGGACACGGACAACAGGGAGGGATATGATTGTGGGAGAAGGGATGGGCTGGGTGGGGGGAGCAACGGGAGAAAAATGGGACAACTGTAATTGAAAAACCAAAAAAGAAAAGAAAAAAAAAAGAAGTTAGTCGAGGCTAAAATGGAAAGTTAGGTTTCCATCAAGTAAACCTCTATTTTTTTTCTTTTGCTTTCAAAATGTTTAGAAGCACAAATACACTCAAGGTATACATGTGTATATATAAATTATAGTTAACAAAAAGACTAGCATTCCTCATTTATGTAAAAAGATGAAAACCATCTAGCCTAATGCTGAACATGAAGTGGTATCACATGCAACTGGTTATGTCTTTAAAGTTTCTTATGGCCTCGTAGTAAAAAACAGACCAAAAGAAGACTGGAGAAAACAAGCCAAAAAAGAAAAAAAAAAAAGGTTTCAAAGGTTATATATGTGGAGCTGAGAGCAAATATTGTCACAAGATGAAATATAACTTGATCTCCATGGGATGGGGAATAATATATGCAGCAATTTCTATAATTATTACTTGTCTTGAAACTTTTTTATAAGCTACTTTAGATAATAATTTAAATTACTCTTCTGATGAGGCATATGCTCTTGGAGCTCACTGACAACAAGGTAATCCATAACTCTGAACTGAACTAGAACATTAGACAGGTTTTTCATGAGAGATTGAACAACTTTCTGGCTTGTACCTGTAGGCAATACCTACATTACACTTAAAGTTATGATTAATACGGTCCATTTGAAATCACTGAAACAACCTTCTATAAATTGAAATTTTTAGTTTCAAATAGCTTTCGGGGCATTCAGGTAAATACAGCATGAGTTTATAATTAGTCTGACATTTCTAGACACAATTAACTTGCAGATTTAAATACTTGATTTACATATATAAATATCATTCGGCACCGACAATTCATAATCTTCCTTTGGAAAATGTAGCTTCATCATAAGTCATTCTTTGGTGGTTTTCATTTATTTCTCCTTATGGCATTTGTGACATTCATATCTTTTCTGAATCATTAAAAAATATTGTTAAGCAATAGGTTTCCTGGTCTAGTAGTCTCACAGATCTTTTGTGACTTTAAGATATAAACTCTTAAATATCTAAAAAATTATTAAATTAATTTTATTTTGTAGATTTATTTAGTAAATTCTCTAATATCTTTGCATTTTCTCTCTTTTTATTAGTTTATGTATTAGATCTTTTTAAATCTAAATGTTGACAAATCACTTGTGAAGTTATTTTTAAGATGGCACTAAAAATAAGATAGTAAACTGCATGGTCATTATTCAAATCCTAGAATATAAATTTACTTAATAAAGTAAATATTTTTCAGAGAAATAGCTGTTATTTTCTATATGCGATTTTACCAACTATTTGACATTACTTACTCTCATATTTGCATATACATCTTCTGTTAAATGTTCAAAATATATATGGCAACATCGTATCTGTAAAGTGAATGAGTTGGAAAAAGGAAGTGAACAGAAATATCAGATAAACTATAAAAATAAAACCCCCATTTATATGAATGTATTTAAATGTACACTCAATCACTGATATCCAAAAACTGCATCTCTTTAGAGAGCTATTATGTGTAAACCATTTCTTTCCCATTATTTTAAGAAATGGGGGTATTTTTATGCCATAAAATATTTAAAGTGAATAGATTTAATTTTATGTCCAGTAAAATGTGTAGCTGTCAAGCTTGTAATGCTGAAATGCGTTGCCTTAAGAAACAGTATTTTAGAGCTGCTTGCCTTTTAAATTCTAGCAGTGTATATCTATTTGTCTAGCCGCCATCAAGGAGACTATTGTAGCTGGAGGCTTTGGTAGGAAGACGACTAAAGGGCTGCATCATGTCAAATTCTCAAGTAGGAATTACTGCCCTTTTTGCCTCAGTTCCCAGCTGTATTATGTCACCAAATCACATCACAGTGTAATCAAAAATGAATAAAATATTTTTCCTTTACCTTAAATACTTTTTCTGTCAATTACAATCAAAGGACATGATTTCAGGTCTGTCACTTTATGAGGCTCTTTTTTACTGATGACTAAAGTTGTAATCTGCTAAATATAAAATGAATCAGAACAGTCTTAGAATGACTTTGCTATTAAGAAGAAGAATGTTTTTTTTTTTCCTCCCACAGGGGACAGAAAAGTAATTGGTCTTAAAGAATGAAATCAATTTAAAAAAATAACCCCTTTGGTTTTGGTTTTCTTTCTTTTATGCTTTCCTATTCCTGCCTTGAGTCTAAACCTTCAGTTGCAACACTTTTATTTTCCTGAGGATAATATACTTAGTACTCTAATCCATACTGTAAAGCCTTTTGTAAATATTTTATTAGCCTCTTGTTTTCATATGTCCAAAACTTTCTTGCCATATTACTGCCGATTAGGTACCCTGTAATATTAGTGGCAATTTTGCTATAACTCTAACTTCTAGGTGGGTTTCTGGCTTGATTACATTATTAACCATAATCAAAAATGTTTTCCCAGAATGATTTTAGCTTCGTAGTAGGGATTGCTTCTTTTGATCTTCTCCTGAGTTACTTTATGATAGGTTGCTCCTCATTTACACTACAAATGCTGGCAAAAATGAAAGTGGTATCTCTGCTAGCAATAGCTGATAAAATAAAATAACTGGTTCAGCAGTCTCTGCCAGCATCTTTCATCGGTGAAATTCAAATTGTTTATAATGGAGGAGAAAGGCTTAAAATGTAAATATTGGCTATTGTGAGAAGGTTTATAGAACTTGCCATGAAATTCTGCCTGCAAACTCAGTTTAATTATTTCTTATTCCTTTAAGTATATATTTGTGCAATTAAGACACCTTCCTTGTGTGTCACACCAAATATTATTCTTAGGTGCTCATATAAAACTACCACAAAGAAATATAAGATATAGATATAATATATACAATCTTAATTTATTACCCCCAAAATTTTTCATCAACACCCCCATGACACTGTCTCTCTCCTTTACCTTCCATCACTATTTATTCACCAAAGTGAGAAATACATAGTTAGCTGTGTTACCATGTTGTTTTAAAAGGTTTCTATTTCTTTACCATGGGAGAGAGGAAATCACAGGACACTGGTTACCCAGTATTTTTCTGCCATTCAGCATATGCGCACATGTACACACATACAGAAGCAGAAATACCTTAGTGAGAAAAAAGTTTGAAATCAAGCTGTGCAAATAATCTGTAATAAATATAAATATTGTGTCATATTTTATTCTAGATGTCACTGATTCAAATCAGTTAAAACAATATACTAGACACTGCAGTAAACCCAGATGTCTTTCAAGTACTTTGGCAAATGAGAGATTGCTCAATGCATTACAAAAGAAATCTCTGAAAGAGAGTCATAGAATTCTGCTTATGATTTTGTCTGTCATTGCTTATGTGATCTTGAAGTTAACTTTAACATCTTCAGTTTTCATGTACATGCCCTTAGAACACGATGAGCATTAGACTAGTTAGCAGCTGCAATTGTTCCAAAAGCTAAAAAAAATCATACAACATTAGAGCCACAAAAATCTTATCTGTAATCTAGTGCAACCCCTCTTTTTAGTTCACAAATGAAGAGTAAAGGGCCAGGATTCATGATGTAGGGCAGAAGACAGCCATTGTTAAGCAATTCTACCTCAAGGATTCTCTGAGTGAAAATGACTGAAAACTGTAGCATCAAGTTCCACACCTAAATAAAGGTGTTGAGACAAATGACCATGACTAACTTAAAAATATTAAGTGCATAACTAATATCTAAACATATTATCATTGAAAAACAAAACATTTAATACAAGGCTAAACTCCCTTGAATTACCAAGTCTCATTTCAGTTTCCTTTACCTAACTCAATGCCATCTAAACAAAGAAAAAAAACAAATCAGAATAATTTCTTTTCTTTAAAAATTTTTATATGTGTGTGCTTGTATGTATGTTTGTATGAACACATGTGTGTACATCTTCTGGGGGGATTTACTATTTGCAAGGGAATTTAAATATTACAAACTCAAAAAATTCAAGCAATTGACTGAATCTTAACATTAAGTATATGGCCTGATGATAAGCAGGAACCATTTAATAATGGTATAAATAAAAGTAGTCTTTACACATGTGCATATATTTTTCTCTAAAATACTGGATTCAAATCCTTTTTAAAATTTATTTTAGTACTAAGACTTTAAAAAAATTGTTTAAGCTCTCTGAGAATCCATAACCTTATCTATGTATACTGAAAGTAATATTATCTTTCCCATTAAGTTCCTTTGAGGATTAAATAAAATTAAATACCCAGGACAGTGCTTGGAACATAATATTTACTTGTAATATCATGTATATATTATGATTGCAATTAATTTTTTCCCATAGAAATGATGGTTACTGGAGAGAAAAAGAAATGGTTCATTGTGTTATTCTCACCATTTTGCACAGTCAAGGTAAATTTCAGTGTATCCAAAAACTTTTGATTGGTTGGGTGCCTAGATGAATGCATGGATTAGCAAATGTGTACACAAGCTAAGTAAAGAGGGGAACTAGCAATTGTTTGGTAAATTTGATCAATTACTTTCTGTTCAAATGTTATGTTTAATCAATATTTCCAAACTTTCATTGTTCCCCAACATCATCTGCATGACTTTTGCCATACCATGGATCCTATACATACACCAGTGCTTCCCGAACTTTTTTCCACCAGATAACAGAGTCACTTGGGTTTACCCGCCAGGCTGGTCAAGTGCAGAAATGAGTCCAGAGGAGACTGTCCTTAATGCCCCCAGGACCTCAGTGAACTAAGGATATCATTGGTAACCCATCATAGCACGCAAACCTCACAAATGGGGCACAAAGCTCTGAAAACTGATTCGCCTAATATTATTCATTAAAATGACTTTACATATTATGTTTACAGTTAACCTTATCCTAATCACAGATACTATGATCTAGTTTTTGTAAGTTAGTACCAAACAACAAACAGCCTTAATAATCATGGTAATTTAACACAACATGGATTTATCATTTGTGTTGAATAGAGGGCTAGAATGTTCCCAGACCGTCTGCTCCATGTTGTCCTCACTTAAAGACTGAGGATGAAAGAACCTCCTCCATCTGGAATATCCCTGGTCACTGTATTAGCAGGAAGATGCCGTGGTGAATTGCATGTTCATTAGTAAAGACGGAAGACTTCTGCCCCAACTTTCACTGGACACAGAAGTTTCATGGCAATGATATACATCAAGGCTGTGAGGAAATGCAATCCTAACTGTGTGCCTGATGGGAGAGAACTGAAATACTGACAAATAGCCTTAATAATTACTCTTTATTTCCTTTTATTTTTCTTCTTTGAATATGATAGAGGCCTTAGATAAGGAACTATTTAGAAACGATAGCCTATCAAAACTAATCAAATCCATTTTATAAAAGATATTCAGAATATATTAAGGCTATTTTAGCCACTAAGTATAGAAACAGAGAAACGTTGAAGTAACTTTGTAATAAGACCTGGGGCTTTATTTGCAATGAGAGTATTGTACCTGGATTAGCTTTGCTTTTCAGGGTTTTCACCCAAATATTATTTACAAACTTTAAATTCGATTTTCAAAAGTCTAAGTTGTCTTCAACACATCTGTGCATAAAAAAAGCACATACCCATTTCGTACAGATTCTGTAACTCCTTTAGCAAAGAGTGGGTTCCTGCAAGCAAAAGTACTTTGTTCCTCCAATGCATTTTACTGAGCCACACGATATCTGTCAGTAGCAGATGCAGCTGCCCTGTGGTCCCATGGCGGGCATAGCACAATTACAGCATTTTCACTGCTTTAACCATGATATTGCCACCAGTCCTCCAATGACCCCCACCTTACAGAACCAGCATACTATTTTGAAGTAATTATCTAGTGAAGGTCAGAGTATTCTGACTGTTTAATAAAGTGTAATTCAACTGACAAAGTCATATAGTTTGGAGGCAAATGAATGCAATACAAAATTATTTAGAGGAAAAATTATTATAAATAGAAATGAGTTAGGATAATGTCTGTAGTTTTTCAAAACAAGGATCCTAATAAATACTGGCACAGCATCACATTGCAAAATATCCAGATATTTTATTGAATGTTTTGCTTTTCATTTGGATGTCTTAATGCTTCCCCGTCTCATTCTGTAGAAATTACATAAAAATAGCACAGTCTCTATCCCACATACACTGTCTGCACTGACAGGTGGCAGGTGGGAAGGCAACTCTAAAAGCAATGTGCTCCTATATTTTTAAATGTCCTGTAGCATACCTCGATGATACGCAGTATGATACAAGAAATGTGCCCTAAATCTTCAATATGAAAGCTGATCTCCATTTTATACACAAAACAGATATGAAGCATGGAGACCCGATGGAACATGTACCCTTCAACATGGTAAATGAAGCTAGATTAACAAAAATATTTTAAAACAGCCAATAATTATAAAAGCATTGCTTGCCATTGCATAATTATTTAATAAACCATAAAACATACAACTGTTATTCAGTCACAGAGGCCCTCTTCACGCTGCACCATATGGCTAATGGCTTCGATCACACATCACACCATACTGAGAATTCCTTCTCATCATACTGTATTGGCTACAGACTCAGTTTGTGGCTAATGCATGTGTTACCCTTTCACTGCATGTTTATTTTATGAGAAGGTGGCATCTGTTTTGGTGTTGATTCTGAAATGATAAACTACTATTTTTAAAACTCAACTAGTAATTTACCTCAATATTAATTTTCCAAGATGGATTTTTAAATATAATTTTTGTTATCTTTTCCCTAGTTGTAACTCCAAATTCTGGTCATTTGCATTTTGATAAATGTCAACAATGGAAGTCTACATTTACTTTCATGTCAATGGTAGATATAAAATTCTAAATTAAATCATCTATGGGCATCGTTTGAGAACATTTAATTGGGAGATTTCTTCTCAGCATTTACTGCAGGGTGATAGCAAGGCTCCAGGAAACCCAAATCATTAGGTCCAGAAAGTTTATCTTTCACATTCAGTCTCCAAGAGCACCTCAGTGAGCCTATCACAGCAACTTGTTACTGAACATTGGCTCATGTTGGGGTCTTCCAGATACATGTTTTTCTTCAACGTATTCTTTACTAAATGAACAATAATTGAGTAATACATATTTTTGCTTTTGAAGATAAACTTTTTTAAGTATCAGAGTGAAATGTTGCAAAATTAACTTAGCAATTTTCAAGCATAAGACCAAAGATTTGGCCAATTTATTCAGATTTGACAGCATATAAACTGACTGAATTTTTTAACTTTCCAGACCAGATGTTTTGGCACTGGTTTTAGATTCAGAAATAATGTAGATGAGGGCGATGAAATTATGCTTGAGACTAAGGAGCTTAGCCATTTTATCTGAATGACAAAAAACACAAAGGAAGTAAAAAGCACATGATCAGCACCACACTCTCCTTTGCCTGGAAATAAAGGAAATGTAAGAACATACATTTTGTTTGACTTTGCTTTTTTTTAAAGATATAGTTTCAATTTTATATTAGGAAAGCCCGTTTCTGATTGACATATTTTCCATTTCTAAACATGAACCATGTTGCAAGTTAGGAAAAAAATATTTACCCTTTTTGAATTTGTTGATGGCAGATACATTGATGGCAGAAATTAGCATGACTAGTGCTGAGTAGAAAATCAAGATGATTACTCCTAACACATCCTGCTTTTTAGAACCCAACGTGTTTATTTTGTATTTCAGCCAACATTTTTATTTTATTTCACTTTATTATTTTTATTGAATTGATTGGGGTGACACTGGTTGACAAAATTGCACAGGTTTTAGAGGCACAATTTTACAACACATCATCTGTATACTGTATTGTGTGTTCATCACCCCAAATCTTCTACTATATTTTGAGGATGAAAGATTGGCAGTGGCGAAATGATTTGTTTTAAGACAATGATTCCTATCCTTATGAAGCTTTGCTGCTCCCTTTTTCACCAAGCTATTAATCCTGCTACATTTTTTTAAGTAGCCAATGATAATCATTATCATAAGTGTTGCATTTTTCTGGTGTCAACTTTCTCCCTGGTTCTTTGCTTAAAGGAATGAAGAAAATGTTTGTTTATTTCTTTCTTCCCTCCACCCAACCCTTCCCCACAGGGAGCAAGAAGAGAGCTCGCAAATATCACGAAAAAAAGGAAGGTTTGGGTGAGTTGTCATCAGAGATTATTTCCTTGCTCTGACTTTTTTGCTTTACAGGGACCAAAATAAATTTTTTCTATGGCTAGAGAAGCACCCCAGCTGATTTAACTACCATAAGTTCCTAACACCTTAACTGGGCTACTGACTAAGATTTGTGAGGTCCGGCTTCTCAGCACCATATAACTTCATTACAACAGATCCTATAGAGATGCCAGGTGTGCAAGGGAACCAGGATGCACATAGTAAATCAGTGGTTTCATTGCAACTAAGAGTACCCTGGTGCCCAGAAAGTGTTAATTCACTTCACATGAGTGAACAGTCTACTTCCAGAAAACAGTTTTCCCACCCAGGCTCACTACAGAATTAGTCCATTATTAATAAGGTTTCAGCCTTTGTTCAGTTCTCCAATGGGTCCTACGTTTGATGCACCATTTTCAGAGTCACTGTCTTATGGTTTGGTGCATTGATATCAAGGTATTTTTTTCTATTTTAATTCATTATAGAATTAGGACTCATTTCAATGAGAATATTTTTAAATTTGGAACACAAGGAAATTTCACGACAATTTGTTTGGTTGCTTCTGATTCTTCTCTAGGTTTTCCCAGGCATTTCCAGTAAACTTCATTTGGGGGAAAGAATAAGCCCAACATGCTAAACTCTCCACTGAATACAGTACACAAACTCGCACAAAGAAAAAGACTACTGAGTTTTAATAGCTTGTTAATAAGTTTTTCTTTTTAATTGACCTACTCTAGTTTGGTATATTCTGTGTTATCTTTTTCTTATTTTATCCAGAGGCCATGCTGTGATATTGCCTCAAAGAACCAAAGACAGGGAAATACACATCCTGGGTATATATAAACTAAAACAGTTGGTATTTCCCTCTCCTAGTGATTTTGTTCTTTATAAAGCTACTAAAAGATTTTTGAAAAAGACACCAGGAAAATCAAAGTTAGAATGAGAAAACTTTTATTACTATAAATTATCTCACATTTTTGCAAACATGCCCCTATTTCTTCATTCTCATTCCTTAATTATGCAATTAAAATATTTTATTGTGCCCTGACTGGTGTGGTTTAGCTGATTGAGTATTGTCCCACAAAGCTAAATGTTGCCTGTTCGATTCCAAGCAGGTCATATACCTGGGTTGCAGGTTCATTCCCAAGTCAGGGCACTTACAAGAGGCAGCTAATTGATGTTTCTCTCCCTCTCTTTCTCACTCCCTTCCCCTCTATCTTAAAAAAATAATATACAAATACATTTAACAATGATACTTATATTAAAAAGCTATATTTTCCTATGATGTTTCAAATCAATAATAAGTTTTGAATTTTTTTTATTTGGTTGCTGTTTTAGAGAAAATTTGATTTTCTCAAGAACTGACATCCAAGCCAACAGGTTAAAACAATGTTAGCATACAAATTCTTCAGTGGGTTTTAAACTTAGAAAAATGACATTTTCTGTCCACCTCAATTAGAGAAGCTATTTTGTATAATAGAGTATCCTGCCAGGTAATGTACCGTATATTCTATTTGAGTTTGCACCATATTTTATCTACTTGAATATAGCTGTGAATATATCTACAGCAAACACTCATTCTTTCAGAGATATATTTGCAAGGACAGTATGAAATGGGGAAGATGCAAAATCTGTCTGAGATGGGGAAGATACCCAACTGTGAGGAACGTGAGAATGGAAATATATGAGGTGTGACAATAAAGTAATGAAACTAATTTACTTGTGTGGTTCATAAACTAGCTCTAACATCAGTTCCATGAATGAAGTTCCAAAAATGCTTTGAGCAGTGGCAACCCTACGTAAATCAGCATAACAGCTTCCCAAGCCCAGGGCAAAAGGTGCAGCACACATTTGGATATTAATGATTGTATATGTATTGTAAAAAATACACCCTCTTAAAAGTCTCATTTTATGAAATCATTTTGGAGCTAATGTTTCTGAAATTCCATGCCAAACTCATCATAAAATTTTTTGAAATGCTTTAAAGCTTCAAATATTTTTCACACAATTATTCACATGGTGTATATAGCATGTTATAACATATTCTTGTGAGGTTGCATAAAAGGGTACACTTGTCCTTTTTTATCTAACCTGAATATCAGGAGTATGAATAATTATTTTCTGTAAAACATTTTAAGTAACTTGAGAAGGAAATGTAATGGGATCCATCAAGAAGTATCAATGGACCAAGGAGAATCTCAGTATGTAAGGTTTCCAAAAAAGAACTACACATGAGGAAAAAGAAAATAACATCTTCCTGATTATTATTTATGTACTGAAGTACTTCAGATAGATTATATATTAAAAATTCAAAGCATTGCTTCATAGCCCCTTTAAATTTTATGAGCTAAACCTTAAATCATAATTGTTACTAATATAACTAGGGAAGGAGGTATTGCATTTTGTTTTTTTAATCCTCACCTGAGGATATCCACTGACCTTAGAGAGAGAGGAAGTAGAAAAGAGACAGAGGGAGAGATGTATGAGAGAAACATCAGTCAGTCACCTCTTGTACATACCTTGACTGGGGATCAAACCCACAACCCTTTGGTGTATGGGATGACACTCCAACCAACTGAGTCACCTGGCCAGGGCACACCACACTTTTTATCTTAGACAGAAGATGGGCCTCATTAATTTTTTTACATATGATAAAATCACTTTTTAATGTTGTTTCTTCATCTTTCTCCCAAGTTTTTCACAGTAAATGTTGATGCTCTCATTATATAATTTGTTCTTTAAGTGAAGAAGAGCAGCAAATATACCTAGAGTATTATGCTAAGTGAAATAAACCAGTCAGAGAAAAACAAAAACCACATAATTGCACTCATATGTGGACTCTAATAACAAAATAAATTAACAAAGTAGAAACAGACTCATAGATACAGAGAACAGAGTGGCAGCTCTTAGAGTAGAGGGTGTTTGGAGGGCTTGGTTAAAATGGCAAAGGAATTCATCAAAAAAAATTTCATAAACACAGACAACAGCATGGTGATTAGAAGAAGGAAATGGGGGTGTAGAAGAGGATAAAGGGGACATAATTGGTGATGGACAGAGACTTGACTTGGGGTTGTGAACACACAATACAGTGTATAGGTGATGTATTATATAATTGTACACCTGTAACATATACAATTTTATTAACCAATATCACCCCAATAAATTCAATAAAAAGAAAGAAAGAAATTAGTCTTTTGTTTATGTCTAATTTCAATAGAAGAATCTTTTCCTAGTTATTGCCGATACCAGTTAAGGACCAAAATTGACTATGTCAAGGTCAACATGTTTAATACATCATGTCAGATATGGAAGGGACTTTTCAAATTATAAACCTGTGGTTTTCAAGAAAGAAAACCCAGACCCAGAAAAATAAAGTGATTTCTCCAGCATCATATGGCATCTTGGTGGCAGAGTCAAAATTAAAATCCAGCATTATCAGATACTCTGTGACCAACCATAATCTATTCTGCTCCTACTCACTGAAAGGGGCAGTTGATCATAGCCAGTTGTAGAGCCTCTTGGCCACTCATCAATCTACTAGTTACAAAATAATTTTTCTTAGGTCTCCACAGGTACTGGCATATGGCCTAAAATGGTGCTACCAAAACCCAGCCCACTGTGAGTAGTTGTGCTGTTTGGCTCTGCCCATGGGCACCTGAAGGACAGGGTGAAAGTGAGCGACAATCGGTCTGTGTTCTGTGTGATGGTTCATTTTATGCATCAAGTTGGCTGAGCTATGATGCTCAGATATTTGGTCAAACATTATTCTAGATATTGCTGTGAAGGTGTTTTCTTGGTTAAAATTAACATTTAAATTGGTGTACTTTGAGAAGAACAGATTACCCTGCAAAATTTGAATGAGCCTCACCCAATCAGTTAAGACCTGAGTAGACAAAAGACTGAGAACCTGCAATAAAGAAATTCTGCCAGCAGACTGTCTTTGGATTTAAACTGCAACCATTACCTGAGTATCAATTCCACTAGCTTGCCACATCAAATTTTGAACTCACCAGGCCTCTGTAATCATGTGAGCTAGTTCCTTCAAATAAATCTCTCTATGTGTCTACAAATATACATCCTAATAATCCTGTTTCTTTGGAAAACCCTGACTAATATACTCTTCTCACTGCTCTAGGTAGAAGGGGCAGTTTTTAAAACCCTCATAGAAGTAGTATATATGGACTAGTACAAAAGCCTATCTTTTCTTCTTTGATATTTATTTTTTACCCCATAGCTAATAATAAAGTAAATGCTTTGAGTTTACCCAAGGTATTTCCTTGGAATGGGTTTTTAAAATATTAAACAAAAGTTGGAACATAACTTTAAAAAATGCCTGAGATTCAAAATCACCTATGACACAACTAGTTTGGAAAAGAAGAAATCAGAAGATGCTATCTGGTGTTAAAACCTTTTCTGTGGATCCCAATTACCTCTGCTATTCTGTGGCTCTGACGAATGGCTTCTTCCTCCCCGTCCTGACCTTGGACTTCTTGTTGCTGATTGCTCTGTTCCCTACTGTCCTGGTACCTGTGTGACTACTACCTAGATGATTCTGTTTGTTGTTCTTTTTTTTGTAATTGTTTAAGCTGTTATAGTCGTCCCCACTTTTCTCCACTTCCCCTTCTTCACCCAGCCCAGGCCTCTCCCTACCCCAGGCCAATCCCCACATTGTTGTTCATGTCCATGGATTGTGCATAAATATTCTTTGGTTAAGCCCTTCACCATTTTAATCCCATTCCCCCACCCCTCTTTTCCTGCAGCTGCCAGTCTGTTCTATGTATCTAAGCTTTTGTTACTATCTTGGCCCAGTGATTACACTTCTAGGGATATACTCCAAAATTCCTGAAACACCAATGCAATAAAATATATGCACCTCTATGTTTATAGCAGTGCTATTTACAACAGCCAAAATTTGGAAACACCCTAACTGCCCCTCACTGGATGAGTGGATATAAAAGCTGCGGTACTATGCAGCAGTGAAAAAGAAGAAGCACTTACATTTGCAACAGCATAAATGTACCTGGAAAAAATTATGCTAAGTGAACTCAACCTCTCAGTGAAAGAAAAACACCATATGATTTCACTTATATGTGGAATCTGGTATTTATTGTTCTATTACTGGACTGCACTTTAACTCTAAAAGCTCAGTTATAACAGCTCAACAGAAAGGTCCTAGTTTCTTCTCTTGACAAAGTTAGGCTTTGAGGCAGTGGAATTTGATACGTATTTATTAATTTATATTTCTCTAGCCTAGTTTCTGTAATTGTTCCTCAATAAATTAAAATCATTAAATTTGTGTTTCTAAAATTATTTCTATTTTGTACGTGGCGCCTTCTAGTTCAATGATCAATAGCTGAGGAGAGTTATTTCTCTTTGGATAATGTTGGCCCTATAAGATGAGGTCAGATTTCTGTTTTGAAGGGTTTTGAAGATAATAAATAATTTAACCTGGATTTGGTTAAACTAACAAAGAATCCATATTTGGTCTTACAGAACCACTAATGTTTGACAATTTGAGGTATCAATAACAAATCCAAGGAGGTGACATTACCTGTATTTACCCTCCTTATGGCTCTTTTGAAGCAAGAAACTAGAGCTGTTACAGATGAAACTTAGAAGAAACCAGCAATGGTAAACAGATCTTTTATCTTTGCTAGCCAGCAGTGCCTATTCAGTTTCTATTGTTATTTTAATGACTTTACTGTGTAATAAGTTACTAGCATTTATTCTATAAAGCATCCCACAATCAACTCTCTGGATCAGCTTCCAGCTGCCACCAAAAAGTGATCATTTAAGGTAGCTTTTCTACACCTTTATTTTATAAGTAAAAGATAATAATTAGCCATAAAGAGACTCATTCTCATTCAAGGATATTTTATACAAACTTCTGAAATTTAAGTTTTTGTTTGGTTTTCACAGTCCCATAGGTTTGTTAGATTTATATCCCTTGCCTACAAGTCTTAAATAACTTAGTAAAGAAGAAGCATTCTCCAGATTCACCTATAATTCATTCATGTATTTATTTAGAAAAAAAAAACAGTTACTGGACATAAGCTATGTTTCAGGCACAGTGCTATTGTACTTCTGGGGAGATACTGCAAACAAGGCTATTATGGCTCCAGTCCTGGTGGGGCTACTAAAAAAGAGTGATAAATTTGATAAACAGAGATATCTCAGTATTGAGGACTTCTAAAAAGACATCTTCTGAAGATCTAACATATGCAAAGTAATAAATAAGATACTTAGAATTTAGTTAATGATAATAGACAATTCTAATGAACTAGCAAGCTGAATGGAATCAACATGAGAATATGAAATCATGACACTCAGCTCAGAAGAAATACCCTATCATAGTACTTTATGGCAGAACCAGTGCTAAAATTCCTGTTTTCTGATAATTGCAGTGCTTGATTAAATGGAACAAGGACAAGGCCTACAATAGTTTCAGTCAAATCCAGTTCAGTCATATTCATTCCATTTCTCCATTTTTTACCTTCTTTTCTGACTTTTTCCAGCACTCTACCTTTCCTGACAAGAGTAAATCATAGACAAGACAGAGAAACTAAGAATGACATTATTATTATTTATGGCTCAGTCAAAGAGGACTTGGCCCAAGAGTCCCTCAGGAATTGGGAGTATATTTTTCTCTTTATTTTCATTGAAAGAGAAACATATCAGCATCTCTCAAAGAAGAAATTTTAACAACAACAACAAAAAAAAAAACAGAATAAGAAGAAAAAAGTTACATTTTTCTCTCTGGGTCATATATTTGAAACAGTTCTGGAAAATAACTGATCTCCCTAGCATTGCTCCAGAAAATTATTAATAGCTTTAAATAAAGATTGCTACTATTCACTGCTGCTATCCACAGAGTTGCTTCTCATAAATCACAAATTTACATCTGTAGAAATATCCCCCTATTTATTATAGGGTCCTTAAATTACCTCTGAGAATACATTTTCTGCATGTCTAGATTTTAAATCAGAGCATTCCCTCCACACACCCAAATTCAAGGCAAATATCTGAGGCAATAAGACACAACAAAACAGAAATGTGATTTGATGTAGTATACAGGTTTACAAAATATGATTTATGCCACAACAAGAATCTAAATGCATGTCTCTTAAAATTTTATTAAGTAGAACCATAGCCTAGTTCATAGAATGTTTTTTTAAGATGTAATTGCATTCACAACTTAAAAGGAAATTGTAAAGTCTTTGCAACTTCAATGTTAATAATTTTGTTCACAAAATATGTTTTGAATGTTTATTATTTCTTATGGGTAATTTTTTTTCTGGTAAATGCATAACATAAAGCTTACTATAAAATTTTTAGGTATACAGTGTTAACTATACAAATATTGTTGTGCAACAGATCCATAGAACTTTCTCATCTTGCAAAACTAAAAGATTATGTTCATTAAACAACTCTCCTTTTCCCTCCTCCCAAATCATAGTTTTCCTATCTTTTGTGACTGAGTTATTCCACTTTGACAAGGATTTCTTCTTTTTAGAGGTGAATAACATTCATTTATGTGTGTATATATAGTCTGTCTGGAGAAAGTCCAACCATTGTTAATATAATGATAATGGTT
Organism: Furipterus horrens; assembly: GCF_987537825.1. NCBI lineage: Eukaryota > Metazoa > Chordata > Mammalia > Chiroptera > Furipteridae > Furipterus > Furipterus horrens. Next base: position 58,719,939 of record NW_028327171.1, read on the forward strand.
TACATGACATTGATGTAACCTGACAGCTGAGGAGAGTGGCCTGGAATGCACACGTATGAACAAGGATGGCCTCACTGTACTAGTCAGTGAGGGTGGTAGACACCATTAAGTGAACATGTGTACTATGTGGCCATCACATTCAAAATGACTGAGCAAGTAGAACAATGAATCTGCATTAAATATCGCATTAAGCTTGAACTTCCCTCTGTGGGGACTGTTCAGATGGTTCAGGAGGCTGTAGCAAGGGACAACTGGTGATTGGTAGCTTCATCATGACAATGTGCCTGCTCATGCACCACATCATGTGCAGGTTTTTGGTGAAACATCAAATCACCCAGGTGACTCAGAACCCTTACAACCCAGATATGGCACCCTGTGACATATGGCTTTTGCCAAAACTAAAATCACCTTCGAAAGGGAAGAGATTTCAGACCATCAATGAGATTCAGGAAAATACAACAGGGCAGCTGATGGAGATTGGGAGAACTGTGTGAGATCCCAAGGTGCCTACTTTGGAGAGGAGTGTACAAAGTTTCTTGAATCTTGTATTTTCTTCAATAAATGTCTCTATTTTTTACAGTACATAGCTGGATACTTTTGGGACAGACCTATATACATAGAGACTGATGAATGGATAAAGGAAAATGTGCTATTCATCTCTCAATGGACATTTAAGTTTTAGCTCTCAATTTAGAGGGATTTGTTATGGAATTTTTATATCTTGGTTTTATGTTGATACAATTTTTCCTGTTTCTATTTAGTTGAATTTTTTTACTATGATAGGATGTTGCATTTTTCAAACACTTGTCCTGCACCAATTGAGATGAGCATGTTGTTTTTGTACTTAATTTTTTAATGTTGTGTATTACCTTGATGATTTTCATATGTTAAGTCATCTTTACATTACAGGAAGAAATCCCACTTTGTCATTTAGTATAATTTTTTAATGAGTTGTTGAATTGGTTAGCTAGTATTTTGTTGAGGATTTTGCATCTATGTTCATAAGGGGTATATGGCCTGTAATTTTCTTTTTGTATATTATCTTTTGCCTAATTTTGATATCAAGGGTAATGCTGGCTTCGTAAAAAAGTTTGGCAGTGTTCCCTCATCTTAAATTTTTTGGAATTCTTTGAAAAAGATTGATGTTAATTCTTTAAATATTTGGTAGAATACAACAGTAAAGTTATATAGCCCTGGGCTTTACTTTGTTGAGAGGTTTTTGATTACTGATTCAATCTATTTTCTAGATTTAGGTCTTTTTAAATTTTCTCTTCCTCCATTATTCTATCATAGTCAGTTGCATGCTTCTGGAAATTTATTCATTTCTTATAGGTTATCTGATGCATTGGTATATCATTATTCATAGTAGTCTCATGATTCTTTGTAGTAAAGAGTATATAGTTGAATTTTGTTTTTTAACCATTCAGCTACTCCATTTAGTCTTTTGATTAGGGAGTTTAATTCAACTACATTTAAAGTTATTTCTAATAAGGAAGAACTTAATATTGCCATTTAGTTGTTTTCTGCATGTCTTCTAGTTATTTTCTTCCCCTTTTTTTTCTCTTGCTGCATTCTTTTTTGTTTCATTAATTTTTTTGTAGTAAAGTACTTTGATTCTTTTCTCATTTTCTTTTGTGTATCTTTTATGGATATTTCTTTGTGGTTGTCATGGGGATTATATAAAACATTTTATAGTTATAGAAATTTATTTTAACTTGATAACAGCATTACTTCAATTGTATACAAAAACCTCTTTACACCTTCTCCATTTTGTATCATTAATGTCACAAATAACATCTTTTTATATTTTGTGTCTATTAAGTTTAATAGTTATAATTATTGTTTATGCTTCTGTCTTTAATTCTGTATAGGAATTAAAAATAATTTATGCACACTCATTACAATATTACAGGATTCTGTATTTGTCTTATATTTATCTTTACCCTTACCTTTTTCATACACTTTTGTGTGGCTCTGTAGCATCTTTTAATTTCAATTTGAGGACTCCCTGTAGCATTTCTTCTAAGTCAAGTTTAGTGGTGATAAGCTCCCTCAGTTTTTGTTTATCTGGAAAGATCTCTATTTCTTCTCCTTTTTGAAGGAAAGTTTTGCTTGATATAACATTTCTGGTTGGAAAATTTTTTCATCACTTGAATATATCATTTTACTTTCTTGTGGCCTCCAAGGTTTCTGCTGTGAAATCTGTTGATTGTGTTAAGGGAGGCTTTCTTGTATGCATTAAATTCCTTTTATTGCTACTTCAAAATTCTTTTTGTTTTTGACTTTTGACGTGATTATATGTCTTGGTGTATATATATTTTTAAATATATCTTATTTGAGTTATTTTGAACTTCATGAATCTATATGTGCATCTCCCTTCCCACATTAGAGAAGTTTTTGATCATAACTTCTTCAAATAAGCTCTCTGATCTCTTCCTTATTTCACCTCATCTTCTATGACTCCCATAATGTGTATTTCAGTCTGTTTAGTGGTGTCCCATTAGTACCTTAAGCTTTCTGTACAACCCTTGATTTATTATTTTTTTTGTTCCTTTGACTTGATAATTTCAAACGACCTGTTTGCTGATTGATTTTTCTGCTTGATCAAGTTTGTTACTAACCCTTTAGTAAAAATTTTGCTTCAGTAATTGTATTCTTCAGCTCCAGAATTTCTCTTTGGTTATTTTTTAATAGTTTCTCTTTGTTAATATTTTAATTTTGTTCATGTATTTTTTAATTTTGTTTAGTTGCCTAAATGTGCTCTCATAGCACCCTGAGTTTAAGAGAACTGTTTTGAATTTTTGTCAATTAATTCATAGATCACCATTTTTTTTAGTCAGTTTCTGATTTGTAGTGTTTCTTTAATTGGGCCATGCTTTCTCCCTTTTTTTGTATGTCTTTTTTTTTTTTTTTTGCTGAGATGTGTGCATTTGAAAAATCAGCCACCTTTCTCAGTCTTTTTTTTTTTTAATATGCTTTATTGGTTATGCTGTTACAGTTGTCCCAATTTCTTTTCCCTTTGTTCCCCTCCACCCAGTGACATCTCTCCCTTAGTTACCCTGTCCCCCCCCCCCCCACCGGCTTAGTTCATGCCCATTGGTTGTGCATATAGTTCTTCTCAACATCTTCCTCTCTACTCCATTCCCTCCTACTATGCTTCTTAATTCCTGTGCCATCTCCCACCCTTTCCCCCCTTCCCCCTCCCTGCTGACCTCCCCCCATAATATTCTCCATACCTATCATTCTTTTCCCACTCTTGCTGCCTACTTAGTTTGCCTTTGTTTCGGTTCCCTAGCTTCTGTTGTCTGTTGTTGTGATACAGTTTTCATTTTTATGTTTATAGTTTTGATCCTCTTTCCCTTTAACATTTCATATAACAGTGGTTTGGATCTGAAGGGCTCCTTCAGTTTTACTTTGTCCTGGAAGCACTTTCTCTGCCCTTCTATTCTGAATGACAGCTTCACTAGAAAGAGTAATCGCAGTTATAGGTTTTTCCTTTTCATTACTTTGAATATTTCTTGCCAGTCCCTTCTTGCCTACAGAGTTTCTTTTGAGAAATCAGCTGATAGTCTTATTGGAACCCCTTTGTATGTAATTCTCTTCTTCTCTCTTGCTGCTCTTAAGATTCTCTCTTTATCCTTAATTTTTGACATTTTCATATAATGTGTTTTGGTGTGGTTCTCCCTGGATCCAGTTTTTTTGGAACTCTCTATGCTTCCTGGACCTGTAAGTCTATTTCCTTCTCCAAGTTAGGGAAGTTCTGCTTCATTATATTTTCAAATAATTTTTCAATTTCTAGTTCTTCTTCTTCATATTCTCATAACCCTATGACTCGTATGTTGGCCTACTTATGGCTGTTCCATAGGTTTCTGAGCCTCTCCTAATTTTCCTCACTTTTCATTTCCTCTTTCTGCACTGGTTGACTGTTTTTTCCTTCCCTATGTTCCGATTTGTTGATTTGATCCCTGGTTTTCTTGCCCTCACCACTAGTTTCATACGTGTTTTTGTTCATTTCAGCAGACTAGCCTTCATTCCTTCCCCATCATGTTTAAGATCTGCTATTAGGTCTGTAAACATTTTTATAACAAAAGCTCTGAACTGTGCCTCAGAAAGATTTCCTGTCTGCTGCTTCCTTAGATTAGATATTTGCTGTCTGGTCAGCTGTGTCACCAGGACCTCTATCATGATCTGTGCCGTCCTGACAGTTTTGTGTTTACCTTTGATTCCTGGGCAGGGCTGTCACACCTCCTATGCTATAGGGTGTGGACCCCCGTGAACTTGTCACAACTGGGCGACCCTTCTCACCATGCTGTGGTGTTTTCTGTGGGGGTGGGGGTCCAAGGTAGATTCCTGCCACTCACTCTCTGCTGAGAGACCAGGAGCCTCCTCCTCTGTCCCCACCTGGGCCTCACAGTCCAAGGCAATGGGGGTCGGCCTTCCCCTTTTTGAAACCTCAAGCTGATGGGTCTGGTCTGCAGCTGGAGGTGCTTCCCAGGCACTTCTTGCCTCCCCTTAAATACGGGTGTCTGTGCTTACCGCTGTCCTGCCACCTTTGCTGCTGCTTCTGCCACCAGCACAGCTTCACCTCTCTGCCCTGGCTTCACCTCTCCTACCCATTTGGACGAGCACCACTTCTTTATAACTTCATACATTTGGGCTTCCATTTATTTTCTGGGCTTTCTGGTTATTTCTTATTTTGCAGTGGTTGTATTCCTTCTTAGTTATGGAGGGAGATGGAGCATGTCAGTCTAGGCCTCCATCTTGGCCAGAAGTCCAGGCTTCTTAGTCTCCCTTTCTCAGTCTTTATGCACAAGGTATCTAAGGACAAAAACCATCAACCAGCCTATCTAGAAATTTGGGGTGTATCTCAGACCTTTTCTGGGAATGCATCTACTCTGGGCTTTGTGTGTAATTTCTCAGCTAGAGGTTGTAAGTTTCTTTTTCATAAACTTGTATCTCTTGCTCCTCTGTTGTCTGTCTGAAGTAATACAGGCTCTCTGGTGTTACAACAACTGGCTGAGCTCTATCATTTTCAGCAGCCCCAAGACATCCAAATTATGCCAGTTCTGTCATCACTGGGTATCAAGTGAAACAAATACCAGTTTCCTGGGCAGCCCTGGAAATACCACAATGTGTGCTGGCTTATTGGAAGAGCAATAGTGGGTGAAAATAGTTGCTGTTCTTGGTTTTGATTTTGCCTGGGATATGAGGATTTCTTAACTGGGCCTGAAATCTCAAAGACTTTTTTGGACTGTATATTGTTGTTAAGTCAGTTTCTCTGTGGGGAAAACAAGGTCTGAGGATTTCTATTCTGTGATCTTGCTGCCATCATCATTATCATGAATATTTCTTAACTTCATTTATATGTTCAAAGTTTAATAAGTGCCTTTTACATGATAGGTCTAGCCTAAATGCTGCTAATACTAAGATAAACACTAAAACATTTGATTTTTTAATTTTGTTACTTTTGAAATATATTTTATTGTTTATGATGTTATAGTTGTCCCAATTTTTCTCCCTTTACCCTCACCAACCAGTACCCCCATTCCCTCAGCAATCCTCCCCCTTAGTTCACATTCATGGGTCATACATGTAAGTTATTTGGCTACTCTATTTCCTATACTGTTCTTAATATCCCCCTGTCTATTTTATACCTACCAATTTGTACTTAATCCCAGAAACTTTTCCCCAATTCTCCCTCTTCCCCCTCCCAGCTGATAAACCTCCAAATTATCTCCATTTCTATGATTCTATTCCTCTTCTAGTTGTTTGCTTAGTTTGCTTTTTACATTCAATTCTTGATAGTTGTGCATTTGTTGCCATTTTAATATTCTTAGTTTTCATTTTTTTATATAGTTTCTTTTAACATTTAATATAATAATGGTTTAGAGATGATGACCTCCTTTAAATTAACCTTGTCTGGGATGCACTTTATCTGCCCTTTATTTTAAATAATTGTTTTGTTGGATAAAGTAATCTTGGTTGGAGGTCCTTGCTTTTCATCACTTTGAATACTTCTTGCTAGTCCTTTCTTGCCTGCAAACTTTCTTTTGAAAAATCAGCTGACAATCTTATGAGAACTCCTTTGTAAGTAACTCTCTGCTTTTCTCTTGCTGCTTTTAAGATTCTCCTTTTATCCTTAACATTTGGCATTTTAATTATGATGTGTCTTAGTGTGGTTCTCTGTTCTTAGTTGGACCCTCTGTGCTTCCTGGACTTGTATGTCTATTTCCTTCACCAAATTAGGGAAGATTTCTTTCATTAGTTTCTCAAATATGTCCTCAATGTCTTGCTTTTCCTCTTCTCCTTCTGGTACCCCTATGATTCAAATATTAATACCTTTGGAGATGTTCCAGCATCTCCTTATTCTATTCTTGTTTTTTTATTATCTTTTTTCTCCTTGCTGTTCTGATTGAATGCTTTTTTTATTCCTTTTGTTCCTAATTGTTGATTTTAATCTCAGCTTTATCCCCTCCACTGTTGGTTCTCTGTGGATTTCTTTTAATTTCATTTAATGCAACCTTCACTTCTCCCTGGGTCTTTCTTATGCTACTACAACACACAATGATTTCCTTGAGTATCCTAATAATGAGTGTTTTGAATTCTGCATCTGATAGGTTGCTTTTCTCCATTTAATTTAATTCTTTTCCTGATGTTTTGTTCTTTTCTTTTATTTGGGCCATATTTCTTTGTCTCCTCAAATTAGCAGCCTTCCTGTGTTTGTTTCTGTGCATTGGGTAGAGCTGCTTTGACTCCCTGTCTTAGTAGTGTGGTTTATTATAGAAAAGTGCACTGTAAGTTGTATGTGGTGGAGCTGTAGGTAATATCCAGCGTGGGGCAACCCCTGTCACTGCTCTGTGGCTCTGTGTGGGGAGGGCTCAGAGAGGACACAATGCTTCTACCTGGCCTCTGGAGTTTTGCCCAGGAGGAAGTTGTCTCCCAGCACTCACCCTGTTGCCAGTCACTTCAATTTCTCCCAGTCTGCCACTGGTGCCCTTCCAGCTATTGCCTTGTTGCTGAATCCAGAGGGGGTAGTCTGCATGAGTCCTAAGTCCCTTATGGGCCCCTTAAGATGCATTTCTTGAGAATCCCAGTTTCTTCTGATGCCCCAATCCCCACTGTTCTTTAGAGTCAGTAGTTATTGGGGTTTATCTTCCTTGTGCTGGAACTCTGGGCTGGGTGGTCTGGTCTGGGGCTGTGATCCCTTGCTCCTGAGATATCCCTTCTGATTTTTATCCATCACATGTGAATGGGAGACTGCTTGTTCTGTGTCCCCACACCTATCTGCACCACTCCATGTCACTCTGCATTTTCGCACATCTCCATGTCTCTGTTGCTCCTACCTGTCTGGATAAATGTGGCTTCTTTAAATCCATGATTGTCTTACTTCCAATAGCTTGATATTCTGATAATTCTGTATAATCTTTGTTGTGTAGTCTAGTTGTAATTTTTGTTGTAGTTGTGCAAGGAGGTAAGGTGTGTGTACATATGCCTCTATCTTGAGCAGAATTTTCATTGGGGTTCTTATTATTGAAATTCCATTGTTTTTAAAATTCTCCCAGAAGCATTTTTATTATAGGATAATAATAAATTTTATACATATTTTTAGTTTTTTCTTAGCCTCATTGAAGAATAATTTACTTCTTAAATATGTCCTCCAGGTTTGCCAGTTAATTTATTTATTGCCAGCTTTTCATTGCTTATCAATGCTGAAATTTTTATTAAAATATTTATAATTATTTAAAATGTATTAAACATAGAATATAATATATTTAAATAATTTTATCTCATTTGAATATTTGAAACAGTTTTATATGTGATATCATGTATGCAAACTGAGTTAAAGACAAGGTCACTTTAGTAATCTGTGGAGAGATCATTCATATTTTATCAGAATTTGGATTTTATGTGAAATTAATTTATCATTATACATGGCATTGTTATATTTAATACTAGCACTTTATAATATGATATTAATTACAACTAAATTAATATAACTAAAAGAAAAAGAATTCAAATTTAATTAATTTATTTTTAATAAGGTTGCTTTATTTTATTTTATTTATTTATTTTTTATTCTATTTATCTTTTTTTAGAGAGAGGGAAAAGGAGAAAGAGAGGGAGAGAAACATCATTGTGTGGTTGCCTCTCACACGTGCCCAACTGGGGACCTGGCATGTAACCTAGTCATGTGCCCTGACTGGGAATCGAACCAGCGACAGTTGGTTTGCAGGCCAACGCTCAATCCACTGAGCCACAGCAGTCAGGGCTTAAGAATTCAAATTCAAATGACCATGCATCATTACTATCTATTACATTTTAATAATTGGAAAAATCATACATACTGTTTTTCACTTTATAGCAATCATCATATAAAAAGATTTTATGAAAAGGAGATTGTTGTCAGGCTGTTTATGTTTGCTTTGTCAGTTCCTGATTGCTATGTGATTCCTCTTCCTTGTAATAGATGCATCTTAATGAGCCTGCCTCAAGTCTTTGCTGTTAGAAGTGCTTCTTACCCAAACTTTGTGCAGTCATCATTTCTCCCCTGTCTAGAATTGAATGAACAGAGGTAAACACTTATTGTAACTTGAACTTATCAGGCTCTGTCTACTAATAATATGTAACTGAAACTAAAAGAAATTAATTTAGACTCTAGATCTATGATATATTAATTGGTAAACTAGGGGAAAGCAATATTTAATTATATGACCTAAGGAGCAAAGAATGCTGGTTTTTCAAAAATTAAAATTAAAATTAATGTGCCAAGAAGAAGCCAAACAAAGATTGAGATAAAAAGCTCTTGGCAGTCTTCAAATCTTTTCTGAGGTTCACCTGCATTCCTACACTTGGAGTCTGTTAAACCCTCCAGCTAACATTATAATAATGCTTTTCTTTTATCTATGCCAGCAATTTTCTACCTTTTTCACCTCATGGCACACATAAACTAATTACTACACCAAAAAAAAAAAAAAAAAACCCATTATTTTTTGCTAATCTGTCAGAACGCTGGGTACAATTTTGGTTCATTCACACCAGATGGCTATTGTTGTGTTGGCTGTTGTCATTTTTTTTTTAAATTTGAGAGTCCAAGGGAAAAGAGGTCAATGCCCCTGACTAAATAGTCATGTATTGTTTGTTTTAAAAATTCTTGTGGCACACCAGTTGAAAATCACTGATATAAGCTAGTCTACACTGGTCTCTGTTTTAATTCATTATCTCTCTGGATGCATGTAATTTATCAGTAAAAATAAGCCTACCTCTCATTTCATGTAAATGTGCCAGATATTCTGTACATAAAAAATGGTAGGTTTCAAATGGATTTTCTCTTTCTGGTGATCAATTATGCCTAGAATGAAGTTTATTCAAAATGAGATCAATCTTGGTAAATTTTCCATAATAAAAATTACTTGTAGTAACTAATTCACTTCTCAGTGGATTCCCTCTACACAATGATATCAGTGGAATCACCAGTCTCCTTTGCTGACCATATATCACATCCAAAAGTATATTGTTTGGGTCAAGCAATGATATATACAGATTGGTTCTTATAGATTGTTTTATATACAGAGATACCTTGTCTTTGGATATTAAAGGGCCTATACCTAAACAGATTCCCCCAAATGAAATTTCAGCTCAGTTTAAAATCAACAACAGTTAATTAATAACTTCATTCAAAATGTGAACTATTTTCACCTGCTCATTGACAGTTCTGCTTTTAACTATAACTTTCAAAGGGAGACTATATAACATAAGCTTGAGGTATTCATCCTTGCCAGTGATTAAAAGAGGTGGGAGTTTGGGCACTGTGAAAAAAGATGAGCTATTAAGAAATAAGATTCAGATTTTTCTCTCCTATTGGTGCTAACATCAGTGGTTTCCCTTGCAGGCAATACCCTTCTCAAAATTATGACAAATTTTTGTGTTTTATACAGAATGATCATTGTATAAGGCTATATTTACTTAATATCTAGGTTAGATTTAATCTTTTTGAAAATCAAGTTTCATTTAATAAACAAATAACTGGTCACCAGTCAATGGCTTTCAGAATAAGCAGATGTCATCAGCAACATAAGCTCATACTGAATAAACCCTCATGCTCCAACTAAAGTATATCGTTTTCCACTGCACCAGACCTAGAACAGAGTGTGTTACTTATTATCTATCACCAAACCAAAATCATTTGGATCCACTTCACCTCCCACTTCTTTCCCTTTTTTCTGTTTACCCATTTTAGAACTCCCACTTATGGCTCCCCAAAAGTTATAAGTATTACAGCAAATACTTTGTTTGAGTGATCTTTCTATAGTTCTTTGACTTCTTGAAGGAAAGTCAACATATAAAACTAATAAAAAATAAAGTTGTGTTCAAATCAAATATACTTCAAGTTAATAAAGACTTTCATTGAATATAGACTATGAAGCTAACAATCTGTGTTTCATGTTTATAAATCAAGTTTTGTTTGGCACATTAGCAGTAGTTCTTGAATTCTGTGTACATTTTAATAGTTAAGTACTGTGACTAAATAGTTTTCTTTCTAGTATGTTTCTTGAATAAGGTGCCAATAAAGCCAAAAGAAAATGTTTAATCTATGATGCAGTCTATGGCCAGTTCAAATTCACCTCATTTATCATCTTCCTAAGCTGGAGCTTTTAATTGTAGCCAAAAGACACAGTCCTAAGTTGTATAACCCATGTGGTAAAAGTGTGGTTCTACTGCTACTAAGGTCTCATTGTTGATATTTCATTTTGAAAGTAGCAGAACACAGAACATGCTCATACATAAAAGTCTAACACTGTTCTTGAAAGAATTCAGTTAGTCATTGGCTATTTAAATGTATAATTTGTTCTTAGTGTATAAACCTTAAAATAACCTACATGCCAGAGAGTACACAAAACATCTGGAAGATAGTACATTGGTCAGATTTCTACTTTGTGATTTTTCTTTTGAAGTATCAGTTTTTAGATAGATACCATGATGCACATTTTAATCACGTTTTAACATTTCTGCATGATATTGAAAATATATGTAAATATTATATAGTAATTACTGCCTAAAAAACAATTGGAAATAAACACATATATTCTCTGCTCCAAAGGAAATTTAAAAGAAATATGGTACTCTTTGAATTAATGTTTCACCCAAATAAAACTTCCCTTACAGTGTACTAGCAGAAAAAGAGTACATTCATTTAATGTTTTCATGACAAATGACAAGCCCGTTATGTATAGCAGTGGTTCTCAAATACAAACATGCATCAGAATCATATTGAGAGTAAAGAGGATAAAATGTCTTGTCATGAACTATCTCCTTAGAAATTTGTTCTAGAATGTTGATTGAATCTATGAAGAAGACATAAATTGTTCAGAAGAGCAGAGCTGAGTATTGGATAATTTTTCCAGAATTATCCTGTTTGCTAACAAGTTTTCTCCTAATCCTTTACAAGAGTAACTAACATCTGTATATCTTCTCTTCTATCTGCACATAATCCTTTAATTTCTAATACCTGAGGTAGCTTCAGGACACAAAAACAGAAAGTTCATAAACTACTTAGTAGAAAATCTCACACACATGCAGTTCTCAACAATAGGTGGGATAAAATATTTCTATTTTTAAATTAGTTGTTTACTTGTTATTTGAAGAAATAATTAGATATTTTCATGAATGCATATAATTTGAATTTTAAAAATTATTCTATTGTAATTGTAATGTTTTTATTAGCCAAAGTTCTCAAAACTAAGCTCCAAACAATGTTTTAAAAAGAACTTAAAATTCTAAATTTTTATAAAACATATGACTTAAATGTCTAAATTATCCTGACAGAAAAAGTAGTAGAACTGAAATCTATGAAATGCAGTGGATATACATACCTGATGTTGAGACAAAAAATATGGTGATATCATTATGAGAGTGGCTAAACTGAAATAATGAGCACTTAGAAAGCCATATTTTCAACTAGTTTAATCCTCATGTAAGCACAGGTCACATCAAAATTGATGTGTGATCTTCCCAGGAAATATTGGTCTTACAAACTGAAAACCCAATGGTTTGCTTGAATGATGACCCAAACTTCATCATGACTTCAACAGAAGGTATGCATAAATATGCAAACATTTTGAATTATTTCAAATCCACGAAATCACAGACAAATTGTATCTGCCATTCACAAGCTATCACTCTTCCCCTTGTTTTTATCTTAAATGTCCCCTCTGTCACAACAGACTGCATGTCAAAATTGTGTAAATTATGTGACCTTGCAAATTTATAAACATAAAACCCACATGATACTAATAGATTGTCACCAATTTCTTAATACAATGTAAGAAGTATGGAAAGTATCTCAAATTACTTAGGGAAAAAAATGGCTAAAAGGCAATGCAGCCTTCTTTTACATCTGGAATAGAAGAATTTTTAATTATATGTTTTTTGCTGGGAAACATAGAGCTGTACATTTACTTGAAGGTTTTAAAAATGTAGTCTCTCTAGAACTTAATTCTGTAACCATAAATATTAAGTGATATCTATAAGAGTATTATTATGTATTATAGAAGATTCACTATATTAACCCAAGTATTGATCTACATGTTTATCAATTAAATTAAAAATTAAATAAATTTTTTAAATTTAATTTTATTGTTTTTTTATTACAGTTGTCCCATTTTCCATTTCTCCCCCCCCACCCAGTCCACCCGTTCTCCCACAGTCATAAATAAAATGTTTTTAATTAATATAATATAAAAATGAAATCTTCACTCTGCCTATATGTCACATTAAGAGCTATATGTTATGACCAGACAAGAGAAAAATCAAATACTCCTTTTACCTTGGTGAATAATAAAGAGGATATGAGAATAAAGATGATCTGAGATTCCCCAAATAGCAAAATTGTTCTAATTTTTATTTTTTCAGTAGGATAAATTTTTAGTCCATTTTTTATTTCTCTCATTTTGATTGACATTTACTAATTGTCTGAATATTAAGTTCTGTGAAGATAGAGGATTACATCAATTCTTCTTTGCATTTCTAGAATCTAAAACAACGCCATTTACAAATAGATATTCAACAGATGTTTGCCAATTATAATATTCCTAAGGATCTTATTAAACAACAACAAAAAAAACTATTTGACAATAAACAAGCAAGATCTATATCAGCATAGTCTCAGCCAAGTACTATACTTATGTCTTGATATTGTTAAATCTATGGATGAAATCCAAAATTGACACAGTGCTTTTTTTCTGATTCTTGAAGCTCACAATGACATTCTTAAACTGCATGTTATTGGGAGGGTAGTTTTTCACTACCCAGCCCTTGCATTTCTTGTGATTTTTTTTTTGTCCCTTATTCATCTGAAACCAGAATATCTCTAAGATCAAAAGGTAAAACAGTGACCTTTACACAGTTTGATATTTGAATAATATTCTTCTATATGTATCTTCTATTAGACAAGATTTATTTCATGCCATTTTCACTCAACTGGACAGATAGTCAGTGTGTATATAAAATAAATTCCTCTACTCAAGCTAACAAAAATATTTCATGTACACTTTGTTTATCCATGGGAAGAAACTGAGCATGTCCTCTACAGTTTTACCACAGGTCATCTGAAGGGCAGCCCTGGATTCCTCTGATCCATGCAGGTTTCCCAAGGGCCTCAGAACAAGGCCTGTTTGATCCAGCACCTGCTGAGAGCCCATCACTTGGAAACTTTTTCTGCAAATTTTTGCCAGACTATGAATTGACTCATATGTAAAAAGGGGAATAAAGCTTAAAGAGCAATAGGAATATCAGCAGGAAATCAACAAAAATATCATTAAGAATCACTGATCAGTCACCTCAGTGTTACTTTCCTCAATATGGTTGCACTTGCAATAGGTCAGCAATTGGCTCCAGGACTGATAAAAGTTGTCTACATGTTTTATAGCTTTAAATATCTTCATTGATTTTGACATGATTCATGTACACAGCAAAAAAAAATAACCCCATTTACTAATGTTTCATTTTTATATAAAAAGAGCTCTAAGCAACTAAAACTTGTACTAAGTAGAATAGTTTCAGAGATTGAAGAGCAATCATTGAAGACCCAGTTTAATTTTACCTGCTCCTGAAGCCAAGGCAACAGCTATTGTTCCCTTATTTGAACTCTTTACATATATTTTTGTCTTTATAACTTTAACTACTCATTTCTTATACTTGAGCTTTTAAAGTTAAAGAACTATATCTTTAATATTATGGTTTCTTCCTAAATGCCTTGTTTTCACACATAATAGCCCTGTGATAAATATCTTTGAATCTGTGCTAAAGTTCATATAATCAGTGGGATTTTTATTTTTTGTTCTGTGTAATTTCAGCTTGTTTATTAAGTATCATAAAGTTTTCAGTTCAAGACAGTAAAACTGGAAGTAATAGATAGTACACTATTTTATTTATTTTATTAGTTTTATTTACTTTTTACTTTTTTATTTTGAACTAATTTTGGACTTACATAAAAGTTACAAAATACTACAGAGTTCCGGTATACCCATTACCAAGTTCCCTAATGTTAACTTCTTACACAGCTTTATTATAGCTAAGACATTAACATGGCACAATATTATTAACTATATGACAGACTCTATTAAATTTTACCAGTTGAGCCACTAATAATCTTCTTCTATCTCGAGGTCCTATCCAGGACCCCACACCGTATCTAGTTATTATATAACTCCTTAGTCTCCTTCAATCTGTAATAGTTAATCAGTTTTGTCTTCCATGATCTTGACACTTCTCAAGTACTACTCAGTTATTTTGTGGAGTATTTCTCAGTTTTTTTATACCTGATTTGGATGAGTGAGACTATTTACATGATGTCTGGCTTCCAAGAAGAAAGAGAGGAAGGGAACTATCCTTTTTTTTTACTTCCAAGTTTACATTTATTTCTGCACTGAGAGTTTACTATTAAATTATCCACACTACCATCTTTTCTTAAGTTGTTAATTCTCCACATTCCTTTTTAAAAATATGCTTTATTGATTATGTTGTTACTGTTGTCCCAATTTATTTTCCTTTGTTCCCCTCCACCCAGTGACCCCCCTCCCTCAAGTTGTCCTCTACCCTTAGTCCATGCCCATTGGTTGTGCATATAGTTCTTCTCAACATATTCCTATCTATTCCACTCCCTCCTACTATGCTTCTTAATTCCTATATCATCTCCCTCCCTTTCCTCCCTTACCTCTCTCAGCTGACTGCCCCCCAAAATGTTCCCCATACCTATAATACTTTTCCCACTCTCGTTGCCTACTTAGTTTGCCTTTGTTTCAATTCCATAGCTTCTATTGTTGGTTGTTGTGATACAGTTTTCATTTTAGTGTTTGTAGTTTTGATCCTCTTTCTCCTAAACAAGTCCCTTTAACATTTCATATAACAGTGGTTTGGGTCTGATGACCTCCTTCAGTTTTACTTTGTCCTGGAAGCACTTTCTCTACTCTTTTATTCTGAATGACAGCTTCACTGGATAGAGTAATCATGGTTGTAGGTTTTTGCTTTTCATTACTTTGAATATTTCTTGCCACTTCCCTTCTTGCCTGCAGAGTTTCTTTTGAGAAATCAGCTGATAGTCTTATTAGGACCCCTTTGTATGTAATTCTCTCTTGCTGCTCTTAAGATTCTCTCTTTATCCTTAATTTTTGACATTTTCATATAATGTGTTTTGGTGTGGTTCTCCCTGGGTCCTGTTTTTTTGGAACTCTCTGTGCTTCCTGGACCTGTAAGTCTATTTCCTTTTCCAAGTTAGGGAAGTTCTGCTTAATTATTTTTTCATATAATTTTTCAATTTCTAGTTATTCTTCTTCACCTTCTGGCAACCCTATGATTCGGATGTTGGCCCACTTATAGCTGTTCGATAAGTTTCTGAGCCTCTCCTCATTTTCCTCATTTCTCATTTCCTCTTTCTGCACTGGTTGACTGTTCCTTCCCTATGTTCTGATTTGTTCATTTGATTCCTGGTTTTCTTGCCCTTGCTAGTTTTGTATGTGTCTTTATTCATTTCAGCAGGACTAGCCTTCATTTCTTCCCTGTTTTGTGTAAGATCTGCTGTTATGTCTGTAAGCACTTTTATAAGCAAAGCTCTGAACTGTGCCTCAGAAAGATTTTCTATCTGCTGCTCTGCTGCTTAGATTAGAAATTTGCTGTCTGGTTAGCTGCATCACTGGGATCTCTATCATGATCTATGCCATTCTGAACAGTTTTGTTTACCTTTGCTTCCTGCGCAGGCCTGTCACACCTCCTACGCTATAGGGAGCAAAGTCCTGTGCACTCGTCACAACTGGGAGTTTTCTGCGGAGGTGGGGGTCCAAGATGGATTCCTGCTGTTCACTCTCCACTGAGAGACCTGGAGCCTCCTCCTCCGTCCTCACCCCACCAATCCTCACAGTCCAAGGCAATGGGGGTCTACCTTCCCGTCTTTGGAATGGCAAGCTGATGGGTCTGGTTTGGTCTGCAGCCGGGGGTGCTCCCCAGACACTTCTCGCCTCCCCTTAAATATGAGTGTCTGTGCTTACCATTGTCCTGCTGCCATCACTGCTGCTGCCGCGGACAGCACAGCTTGACCTCTCCTCCCCTGCTTTGCCCCTCCTACCTGTCTGGATGAGCACAACTTTTTTATAACTTCATATGTTGGACTTTTATTTTCTGGAACTTCTGTTTATTGCTGGTTTTGCTGTAGTTGTGTTCCTTCTTAGTTGTGGAGAGAGTTGGAGCATGTCAGTCTAGGCCACCATCTTGGCCGGAAGTCTCCTGTGTTTGTTTGCTTCCATGTCCCAGGCAGAGCTGTCATTCCTACTATGTTGTAAGGGATGGAGCCTTAGGTATTCGTCAGTAATGGGCAATCTGTTTCACCACATTGTGGCGCTATATGCAGGGGAGGGATCTGAGAAAAAACAATGCCACTTGCCCAGCACTCGCCCCTTTTCTAGGCACTTCTCCCACTTCCTCTCCAGACTGGCATCCCTCTAGCTGCTTCCCTGGCCGTCATTCCCAGAGTGGGTGGGTCTGCGGAATGTCTAGGTCTGTGGGGCCCTTTAAACAAGCGTACTCTGCTGAGAGACTGGTAGTTTCTGTCTCTGTCTCAACCCCAACTTGTTTGCACAGTCAAAAGCAATGAGGTTGATTTTCTCTGGACCTGGGACAGTAAGCTGCTCGGGTGAGGAGTTGGGGATGCTCCCCAGGTGTCCTTCCTGACTTTTTAAAACGTGTAAGTGAACTTTCCACCAGCCTACTGCTGTTGCCACTGCTGCCACCACTACACCACGTCCTCTTTGCCCTGGCTCCACCCCTCCTACCTGTCTGGATGAGTATTTCTTCTTTATATCTTTGTTTGCTGGACTTCCATGCACTTTGATTTTCTGGAACTTCTGGTTGTTTCTAGTTTTGAGGTAGTTGTATTCCTTCTTAGTTGTGGAGGGAGACACAGCATGTCTGTCTATGCCTCCATCTTGGCTGGAAGTCAATTTTTGACATTTTGATTATAATGTATCTTGGAGTGGTTTTCCCTGGGTCCAGGTTTTTTGGAACTCTCTGTGTTTCCTGGACCTATAAGTTTATTTCCTTCCCCAATAATGCTTCATTATTTTTTCACAAAATTTTTCCATTTCTAGTTATTCTTCTTCACCTTCTGGCAACCCTATGACTCAGATGTTGGCCCACTTATAGCTGTCCCATAAGTTTCTGAGCCTCTCCTAATTTTCCTCACTTTCTGTTTCCTCTTTCTGCACTGGTTTACTGTTTCTTCCTTCCCTGTGTTCCAATTTGTTGATTTGATCCCTGGTTTTCCTTGCCTCACCACTTCTCTTGTATGTGTTTTTATTCATTTCAGGAGGACTAGCCTTCATTCCTTCCCCGTCTTGTTTAAAATCTGCTGTTAGGTCTGTAAGCTTTCTTATAACCAAAGCTCTGAACTGTGCCTCAAAAATATGATCTATCTGCTGGTCTGTTAGATCATTTGTTGTCTGGTCAGCTGCGTGATTGGGATCTCTATCATGATCCCTGCCATCCTGACAGTTTTGTGTTTACCTCTGCTTCCTAGACAGGGCTGTCACACCTCCTACAATATAGAGAGTGAAGCCCCATGCACTCATCACTACCGGACAACCCTTCTCACCATGCTGTGGCATTTTGTGGGGGGGTGGGGGGGCAAGGGTCCAAGATGGATTCTTGCCATTTTCTCTCCACTGAGAGACTGGGAGCTTCTTCCTCCATCCCCACCCCCTCCAGCCTTCACAGTCTGAGGCAGTGGAGGTCTGCCTTCCCTGGCATTGGAATTGCAAGCTTATGGGTCTGGTCTGCAGCTGGGGGTGCTCCCCAGGTGTTTCTCACCTATTTTTAAATACAAGTGTCTATGTTTACCACCATCGCCGCAGCTGCTGCCACCAGCACAGCTTGACCTCTCTGCCCTGGCTTTGCCCCTCCTACCCATCTGGACAAACACCACTTGTTTATAACTTTATACATCAGACCTCTATGTAGCTTTATTTTCTGGAACTTCTGGTTATTTCTGGTTTTGCAGTAGGTGTATTCCTTCTTAGTTGTGGAGGGAGATGGAGCGTGTCAGTCTAGGCCTTTATCTTGGCCAGAAGTCCCCGGAAACTATCCTCTTAAAGTCTGTATAACATCACTTCAGCTGCATCCTATTGGTTAAAGTAAGAAATAGGGTCAGCCAAGATTTAAGGTGAAGGGACCAGAGATGCCACCTCTGGATTTGAGGAAGAGATTGACCTACAGGAATGGAAGTAATAAATGGTGGCCATCTTGAAGAATATCTTCAACAACTAGGTTTTCAAAAATATTTTAAAAACTCACTTAACAAGATAACTGTGAAACCTGGGAATCTGTCACTATCACTATCACTATCTAAGTCATCTTTAAAATAGAGCCAATAGTTTCTGCTCTGCTTCCTTCAATGGTGTAGTGGCCAAAGAGAATTCCTGCTAAGATGTTCCTTAAAAAGGGAAAATTCCTGGGAGGAGTACAGTTAGCAGCAGCTGCTGAATGCTGCTTTGAGGGGATCTGCTATAGCATTTATGTCAGGTCTACACCCTGCTCAAGCTGCATTAGCCAGTGATCGAGTATGACATAGGAACTAGAACCAGAGCACTTCTTCTTGTCACAGGATTCCTGTAATGAACACTCTACTCTACTATAAGCCCTTAGAGATGTACTCACAGCTACACTTCAGTCTGAGGCTCTGCCTACCCAATTCTCTGTCCTTCTTTTGTCCTTTCATGGATGTCAGATCTGTATTGTAATTAGCATTTTTTAAATTCTTAAATTCCAAAAAGGATAATTTATATATGTTTAAGGTTATGAAACAAAAATAGAAAAAGATTAATTACTAATATTCTCATTCATCAAAACCAATAACTTCACAAATATTAACACTTAATCTGCTTTTTTATTCTCAGCATTCATCCATGTAGAGCAGAAATCTCTTCTTAAAAACTGTATGATAAAATATTAATATCTCAACTGGATTTCATATAAAACTACATCGTCAAATAAAAAGTACAGTCCTTATGTTGATATGCATCTTATTTTAGGGAAAATAAAAAACATCCCTGAATTATGCAACACAATCAAATATTACATTCGTCGTCGTTGGCAGCCGTCCATCTCGAGAAACGATGGTGTAGCTTCTTAAGAGTCTATCTGCACGGCCGAGAATGGTTGTGCAGTCCGACTCGGGAGTGACACGGTATCTGTCTCCTCCTGTGTTGAATCGACATCTTGCAATGACGCTGGAGTGTCCTCTCCAGTGAAGCTGAAGCTACAGAGCCTGGGCAGGGTGATATGGAGGGTCTGCTGTTGCCCGTGCAGCAGACCCCCCCTCTCTTCGCAGCTGAAGGGTCCAAGGGAAAGACGGAGTCAATACAGCTTGGCTTCAGGTGCACCGCAGGAGTTGCCGGTGTTGACTACAACATCAAACCGCCTTAGGGACTCCGGCTCCGGATTTTCTGTCGGGGTTTACTCCCTTAGCCTTTCCCCTGAAGAGGTATGCCGCAAGGCAGCGGAGGTTTTTTGGAGTCAGAGTTTTCCTTCTCTGATGTGCCCTGACTGGAAGATCGAACCAGCGACACTTAGCTCGCAGGCCGACGCTCAATCCACTGAGCCAAACCAGCCAGGGGTAAATATTACATTAGAGAAAGCATTACTCTATAACCAGGTGTCACTCAATCCAATCAAAGTAACTAACCAGCATTTGCTCTAATATCATATTTTCATTAAAATCTTATTAAAAAAACTTGCTTTGTCATTGATTTCAGATAGTATTTGATATTATATTGAATTACAAAAATATGTGCATATAAAATACATTTAATTATCAATCCAATACAGTATTCCCTCACTTATCATGGGTATTATGTTCTAGACACGCCCCCCCCGCAAAGTAGGAAACTTACATTTATTCTACACTCTTAAACCTATGCAACATACATTTACATTACCACAAAATCCCATGATATAGTGAAAACTCTGTGATAAATAATTAAATATAATATTTTTTAAAATCCCACAATACAGTGAGGTCGCGATAAGTGAACCGTAATGTAGCGAGGGACTACTGTGCACAGATTTATCTAACTATATAAATTCTACTTACCCAACACTAAATTACATCACTAATTCAGCACATCAATTTCTTTTAAATGTTCAGGCTATTTTAAAATGAAAAAAAATTGACAAATCATAACAATTACTTAGCTGTTACTACACTTGCATTAAACCTAGCATCAAAATATTGATACCAAGGATATAATTTATTTTGGCATCATGTTTATTCTTATCTTTAGACCTCATAATAATCAAGAGATACAAAAAAATCTCACACTACAGCTATCTGAGTTATAGGGGTTTTTTTGTTTGTTTGTTTGTTTTAATGGAGTAACTGATTATTGGTAAGACATGGATCTGGAGTGACACTTCTAAGATGATTCAACCCCATGCTGATATGTTCCAGGCCACACTTTTTTTTTTTTTATTAAGTCCAGGTTTATATGCTAGGCCAATAGTATGTTTTTAGTTCCTTCTTTCACAGTGTTCATGTTTTCAAACCTGATTCCTTTTCCTGAAATAACGTGTCCTTCAGTGTTGACTTAGTATCACTTTGTTAGCAAAAGTTTATTTAGTAAGTTTAGAAATTACTAAAAATGCTTGAAACTTATCTTCAAAACCCTGATTAATTTGGATGGAGAAAATTATTAAAGACCAATATTTTAAATAATCTAAATTTCATTCAGAGTCTAAATAACCTAAAAGTAGGGGTGCCCTCTTCCGTATATTACTCAATTTCCATGCCCTCATATTCACTCTCATCTCTATCCACAAGCTCAGGTTATTTCTTGTGTCCTCAGAGAAGAGGTTGAACATATCCTTTGGCATCCATGCTACTCCAGGCTCCTGATCTTCTATCAATATTTCCATTATCTTTCTCTGTCTTAATATTGAATTTTAGAGTTCCTTGGGGTGCTGTTTTCAGATCCTTAGTCTCTTCACTCTAATAAGCTACATACTTAGGAAAGAACCTTTTCAATATAAAACTAAAGAAGGAAATATTTGATAGTTTTTTGTTAAAAAAAACATATAGCATATGCCCAATATAGTTATATTCTGATGACCACATCTTAAAGAAAGAATATTTTAAATATCTGAGGCAATATATTTTCTCTCATAAATCCATAGTTTCTTCACTTCCATATGAAGAAAAAGAAAGCTTTGCCCTAACTAGTATGGCTCAGCTGGTCAGGGCACATACACAGGTTGAGGGTTGAGTCATGTTGGGGGTATATGTGAGGGGCAACCCAATCAATGTTTCTCACACATCAACATTTCTCTCCTTCTGTCCCTTCCTTTCCCTCTCTAAAAATCAATATGCATGTCCTTGGGTGATGATTTTTTTTAAGCTTTAAAGAGAAGCATAACATTCACAATTTATTATAGAATTCATGACATTAAAATTCTATGCAAAAAAAATTTGGAATAATTTTATAGTAATTAAACATGAGGATTATTAAACCAAAAGTCCTGAGAATAAAGGGGTTTTCTAGTTATCAGATGTGGCAGATATCTTAGCTTGTATTCTTTTACCTACTTATTTCATTTGTTTGCCAAATAGAAAAAGCATCTAACTCCTAGGCTTCTTGTAAGAATTTAAGTAAAAATGACATATTAAAACTTATCACAATTTCTAGCACCTAATAAGTATTTGGTAGATGGTAGTTGAATTAATTATTTGGTCTGTTTTTTGTGTCTTCTCTTTCTTTTCCTACTCCCAGATATCTCCTCAATAAAGAATGGCATAAAACTCTGGAAATAATTAAAGGCTTCTACATTCCCAAGAAAGATTTGATATTCTTTGGACATACAACAATGTGAACTTTGAAATAAAACTTTTCAAATGCTTTTGTGCAACCACCACTGATCACCATGAATGCATGCCAGGAGGAAAAGAATTGTGGAGTGGTAGGATTCCTCCTTGGAAGTGGAGACACATAGAGCAGAATTCTAAAAAATAAAAGAAAATGCCTTATATAAAGAGGAAGAACTTGAATGGAAAAAGTCATACCATTTTTCAATCCCTAAACAGTCCCATTTCCAAAACAGACAAAGATTCTTGGAGTGACCAGGTTACTAACACAGAAACAAACGGAAAGGAAGGAGAAAGCTGTTCCTGAAGACAGGTTATTACACATACCTGTGTGATGATCACTCATGTATTTTTTTTCTCAAAGCTATATGCTTGTCTGTCTTGTCTTCCCTGAGTTTGTCTATGTTTTGAAGAGTGAGAACAATAAATTGCTTGAAAAGAGTAATCTTTAGTGGTTGAGGTAGCCCCCTCAGGTATTCTGAATATGAGATTTATGGGCACTCAGGTCCCTTTTACTTTACCCTTCTAAGGTTCCTCCATTTCAATTCCAGTTGTTCACATCCTGTTTCAAGAGACACCCTATGGAGCTGATCACATGCAGGAGAGTCTGTTTCTGTCTTATTTATTAGGAAAATTCTTTTTCAGAGTCTTAGCACCAGAAAGAAGACCCTAGGGCCCCATGACCACGATAAATGTGCTAATTTTCCTCTGCACTCAGCCTTCCTCATTCCTGGCCTGACTTGTTCCTTTCACCAACTTATCATTCCTTCCATTTTATAAATCAGAAAAAGAATTTTTTCAAATCTGCATGTTTCAAAGTCATGGTGGTCAAGTCTCTTTTTAGTGCAATTTCATATTGTTTGGAATTCCATTGTTTTAGTGTAGCAAGTCTTATTTTATGTATCTCATCTTGCTATTCACAAATATTGTTTTTCCTTTTGTGTTGTAATTTTGCAAGTGATTTTACATCATTTTTACCTAGCCAACAAAAAGTGTGATTAGGACAGTCAAAAATTGACAGCCCACATGTCAGGTACAACTATAAATATATTGTTTGACTCAGAATATTTAAAATCCTGTGAGTGTGTTGCCAGCCTTTAAAACTCAGAATTTTATGTTAAACCTGGATTTCTTGGTTTTCATGAAGTGCTAGAAATTCTACCATTACTAGATTAATATTTATGCTTGAAAATCTCTCAGCATGGGCTTGTGTTTTACAGTTCAACACAGACTCCATCACCCCTGATGTCTTTCTCCTATCCCACTGCATTCATTTATTTACAGTCCACTTCTGACCTTTTAAAATATATGTATTTATGACTCCCTGCCTATATTAAAACACACAGAGTATATCTGATATCTAATACATAAGAACATTGCTCTCAAAGTTTTTATATCTTATACTTTTCTCTCAACAAATATTACCTGCTTTAAATAAAAATCAGTACTACTTAAAGAGGGCTTCCAAAATTTTAGTTAGACTAGAAAACTTACAAATGCTTCAGGCCAAGCTGAGATTTAGACATATTAGATGTGTACAGGGAACTTAAAAGGTAGTTATGGAAGAAACTTGTCAGGACTCTCATTACATGAAAACCTAAAAAGAGATATCCTGGAAAATACTCATTCTATGGTGAATCTGGGCCCAAAATCAGCCTGCAGTTGCAACGAGGAAGTGATCCTAAGATAGCATAGCTAAATCATAATGATCTTGGCAGAGTCCCCATTCACTTTTGCCTGAGTCATAGGGAAAGAGGGGAATAGAATTGGAAACTACTAAGACCTAGTTGTTAAAAAACTTCTGTAGGACAATAAGGCATATATAGTACTGCTCCATTAAATGCTCTGCCTGAGAACAGCCCCAGAAAATAATTACCTATGTCAGTCAACTGAAATATTCTCAATGGGAAAAAGAATTAGTTTAGTGTAGTATGCAAATACAAGTCAGGTGAATATTTAGAATATCTTAGAGTGAAGAACCTTTTAAACACCAAAGAATGAGATAATAGAGGAATAATCTAATGATTATATAAACTTTTGAGACTTCTTCAGAGCAAAACACTTCAAATTAAAATGAAAATTAACTTGCAATATGGATAATGAAATAAAGTATCCCCAATATAAAAGGTATTCTTACAAACTTTTATAAACCAGTGAGCAAATTAATAAAAACTTAGACAAAAGACATAAAGAATTTATAAAGGATAGCCAAATGCCTGTAAATATATGAGCAAATATTTTGTCATTCATTAGTTGAAAACATAAAATATAAGTATGAAATGACTTTTTCACTATCCATTAGCAAAGATAAAAATGGCAATACCCTTAAATCCACTATATCTGAGAATTCTCACATTCTTTCTGAAAGGTATTTTAAT
Organism: Furipterus horrens; assembly: GCF_987537825.1. Taxonomy (NCBI): domain Eukaryota; kingdom Metazoa; phylum Chordata; class Mammalia; order Chiroptera; family Furipteridae; genus Furipterus; species Furipterus horrens. The sequence continues at coordinate 58,744,713 of NW_028327171.1, forward strand.
AAGATTGAAAAAATGTTAATTTTTATATTATTCAATTCAGCAACTCCTCTTCTAAAATATCTACACTTAAAAAAACAGAGATTTGAATGTATATATATTCATTGGAATGTTGTTGCTTTTAATGGAGAATGTAAATAAAAAGTAATCTCTTGTAATAAAAAGATTAAGGAAGTAATTTTATATCTATATAGTCAAATATTATTCTAGATCTTTTAAAAAAGCAATTGTTGTACAAGGAAATTTATGGACAGAGAAGAAAATTCAGAATATACCAATTAGAGTAATATATATACTAAGACATACTGTATGCAGAAATTTTTTTTAAAGAAAGAAAAATTTTATGAGGAATATAAACCAAAATGCTAATAGTGATCATGTGGATATGGGATGTTTTACAAGTTTTGTCTTCAGTTATTTCTAAGTCTGCTTCAAATTTTATGAGATATATTTGTAATTAGGGTGAAAAGCAAATTTAATTTTAAATGTTGACTGAACAAGTTAATGGTTGAGGAAGTATATAACCTAGTTCCAGGCTTACATCAAAAGTGTCAATTCAAAGTTGGGGGTAGGACTTCCAGCCAAGATGGGGGCATAAATACACAGGATGCATCTCCTCACAACTAAGAAGGATTTACAACTACTTCAAAACTAAAAAAAAAAAAAAGGTAGGAGTGGCAGAGCCAGAACAAAGAGAAAGAGGAACAGAGCAGCAGCTGCACCACTAGCTGCACGGCTAGAGGCATCGTGGCTAGTGGAAATGTGGTGGGGAGGCACAGCTAGCAATACAGCAACTGTAGCTGTGGCAAAAAAAAAAAAAAAGTCATACAGTTTAAACATGAGAAGTACTCTCAGCCCCAAACCAGGTGGATCCCAGCCCCAGACCAGACTGCATAGCTTGCAGTTCCAGTGCCAGGGAAAATAGAGCTTCATTGCTTCTGACTGTGAAAGTCAGTGGGGGTTGGGGTAGAGAAAGAAGCTACCAGTCTCAAAAAGGAGGCATCTTAGTACCAGAAGGGGGAGAAGTGCCTGGAAAAGCAACAGCAATCAGCACTGTTTCCTCTCAGACCCCTTCCCCACATACAGTGCCAATATGCAGTGAAACAGTGGCCAGCGCTAATGAATATCTAAGGCTCCACCCCCTATGACATAACATGTGCTACAGTCCTACCGAAATCACAAAGACAAACACAGAAAGCTGTCAGGATGACAAGACAGAGAAGTACAGCCCAGAAGGGGGAGCAGATCAAGGTCCCAGTGACACAACTAAGCAATGAGCAGATAACAAACCTAACAGATAATGTGATGGCAAATCCAACAGAAGCACAGTTTAAGGCATTGGTAATAAAGATGCTCACAGACTTGACAGAAAAGGTTAAACAGGACAGGGAAAGAATGAAGGCTATCCTGGGTGAAATGAAGGAAAACCCATATAAAACAAGTGGTAAAGGAAAGGAAACCAGGATTCAAATCAACAACTTGAAACATAAGGGAGAAATAAACTGTCAACCAATACAGAAGGAGGAAATGAGAATTGAAAAAGAATGAGAAGAGGCTTAGAAACCTCTGGGATAGCTTTAAACGTGCCAACATCTGAATCATAGGGTTGCCAGAAAGTGAAGAGAGAGAGCAAGAAATTGAAAAATTATGTGGAAAAAATAATAAAGGAAAACTTCCCTAATTTGGGGAAGAAAATGGACATACGGGTCCAGGAAGCACATAGAGTCCCAAACAAACTAGACCCAGGGAGGACCACATCAAGACACATCATAATCAAAATGCCAAAGGTTAAGGATAAAGAAAGAATCTTAAAAGCAGCAAGAGAGAAGAGGAGAATTACCTGCAAAGAGGTTCCTATAAGACTGTCAGCTGATTTCTCAAAAGAAATTTTGCAGGCAAGAAGGGACTGTCAGGAAATACTCAAAGTGATGAAAAGTAAGGACCTACAACTAAGATTACTCTATCCAGGAAAGCTCATTCAGAATGGAATGGCAGAGAAACTGCTTTCCAGACAAGGTAAAACTGAAGAAGTTCCTCATCACCAAGCCATTATTATATGAAATATTAAAGGGACTTGTTTAAGAAAAAGATCAAAACTATGAACATTAAAATGAAAACAGTATCACAACTATCAACAAGAGAAGCTAAGGAATGGAAACAAAGGCAAACTCAGCAGACAACAAGGGTGGGAGCAGAATTATAGGTATGAGGAGCATGTGGGGGACGTCAGCTCGAAGGGGAAGTGAGGAGAGGAAGGGAAATGGTGCAGGAATTAAAAAGAATAGTAGAAGGGTGCAGAGTGGACAGGGGGATGTTGAGAAGAGCTTATATGCATGACCCATGGAAATGGACTGGGTGGGGAGACTGCTGGAGGCAGGAGGTTGCTGGGTAAAGGGGGGCAAAGGGAAAAGAAATTGGGACAACTGTAACAGCATAATCAATAAAATATCCTAAAAAAAAAAAGTTGGGGGTAGGTTCAGACAACAGGCTACAGCAGCAACATGGTGTGTGGTGTGGTCCACAGTATGCATGGCGGGCTTTGAATCATCCAGCAGAAGTAATAGAAGTCTCCGGCAAACATGAAAATTCTCTCGGTAATGGTGGCAGCACCCAGGACAAACAGGTAGCCTGACCAGAATTGTGGCAAGAAAGGAGGACCAGCTGAAGTAGCAAAGATGTCAGGCAGCTGCCCTTTGGTAGCACATTAGATTTGATTGTGAGCAATCTGGATAAATTCCCTGGACACTTCCAGAAATGATTGGGGCAGATTTTACAAAGAGCTGGGATATTACATTCACAGGGAAACACAAAAGCTTCCAAATTATAGGTCATTTCTGTAAAAATGACCCCATTTGGGGGCCAGACTGTGGTGGCCTGAGGAAATATGAGTAGAACCATGTTTCATGGTTCTAACAGTAATACCTATATCCACATATATTGCTCTTTTATCTTTATTTTGCTGGTCCATAAAAATATATTTTGCTAAAGATTACTTCTGCTGATCCTGGATAAAGTACAGAATTTAACTATTATTTAATCATTTGGATAAATATTTCCTATAAACTAAGACCATTTTATGAGGTCAAATGATAAATTAATAGACTACAAATCATTGTTCTTTTTCAGGCTATTATTTTGTATATGTATGGGCAAATAACTAATTTTTTTATCCTCTAAAACGGGGTAAAATAGACTTGTCTACAGTTGTTAAATCTTCTTATATATATAGTGCTAGTAAGGTAAATTTTTGAAAGTACAATTAAACAGCATTCAAATATAAAGATTAGTAATTTAGTAGTTCTCATAAACTTGTGGATTTAATTCAAGTAATGTATTATTATTTCAACATATAATTTTTTTCAGTCTCAGACTATCTCTATGCAAACAAAATCCAAGTAAATCAATTACATTTAAAATTCCATTTCTAACCCCATGTCAAGTTGCTCTTGTAAATCTAATGTGCCAATTACATGCTTTGCTTTTTATTTCCAACAACAAAAAAAGAGGGCAGGGAAAACAAGCTGGTTAAGAAAATATAGCAAATCTTAACCATTGATAAAACTGGGTCATGGGTATAGGGTAGTTCATTGCACTCTCTGATCTGCCTTTGTGTATGCATCATATAAGGAGCTTACTGAAAGTTTTAACTGCTGATTCAGTATCATATATTCTTTACATCTTAATACAGAGCCATCATATATCAACATAATCATTTTATTTAATTTCCTCTATTTTCCCTATGTTCCATCTCTAACTCTGAGATTTTCTAGATGCAGTGGGGAATATTATTAATTCATGTTCTAATCAATTTTAACAAGCAAGTATATGATGAGAACCTCCTGTGAACTCTGCAATGTTCTATTCTACAAGGGCCAAGTGCATGCATCCATAGTCTCAGGAATGAAGTCCCTAACCTCAATAATAATACAATTATCACTCAATAGTGAAATGCATTTGAAAACTTTTTCTGGCATATGCTCTTGGTTTTCACAATCCTAAAAATATGGTCTAAAGCACAAAGAAAAAACTCAAAGACTAAACCTCTTCAGTATTTCCTAAATTATTATATTCTTTTGTCAAAGGCATCAATTGTATAACAGCTCAGTAGTTATCTTGTTTAGATGCAAGTATCTCTTCCCTGTTGGTACCCCTGTGATATGGTTTCACCACCCTTCAAGGTCTGAGCATTATCGCTCCCTGTTTGCCTGGAACAGTTGCACTTTAAACCTAATTGTCCCAGTATAATTATTAAGACATCTCATTTCACACAATGCAAGTCATTCCTAATATTCAATGTAACCATTGAAACAATCACTTCCATATGTACCACGAGATTTTTTTTCTCTGTACCTTTGAACACTTTTTTTCTCTGAATAGAATGTACCCCATGCCTACAATTGCCATCATTAGCAAATAATACAAATTTAACTGGGAATGCTGTATCTCAGATAAACAATGAATAACTTTTTTTTAGTATAAATATGTTCCAAATTCACTTCAAATTTAAATTTAACTAAGCAGCCTATATTTTATCTGGTAATGCCATCACACCCAAATCTATGTTTTCAAAGCCTATTTCAAATACTTTTTCCACTCTGAAACCTTGATTGACACTTTCTTACCTTCTTCCAGAATTGCTTCCCCAAGCATTTTCAGTGAGCCTCATAATACCACGATGTTCTAACCAGCGTCAAAATCACTCATGTGTGTAGTTCCTCTACTCATTTTTATTGACTAGAGAATAAGAACTGAGCTTTTCTTTTTTTCTCCCTCATATTACTAATTATATATTGATTTATATTACCAATAAGTGAATATGTAAAATGTGTAGGAGTAAGCATTATAGTGATTTTAGTTGGACTTGACAAATTAGTCAATTGTTGAAATTTTCCCAGGATTATTTGAAAATCCCTTTAGTTGGTTTAATAGGTTCTCACAAGGACAGTTAAATAATAAACACACTCATTAATTTATTCATTTAAGAATTAAAAATTCAGCTACTATTAACAGATTCATTAATGGTAACAACAAATGTACCACCTAGTTTGAGATGTTGTTGGTGGGGAGGTTGTGGGTGTGAGGAGCAGGGTGTTTAGGCAGTGCTCTATATTTTCTGCTCAATCTTTCTGTGATTCTTTTTTTAAGCATGTTTTATTGACTATGTTGTTACAGTAGTTCCAATTTTTTCCCTTTTGCTCCTCTCTGCCCAGTATCCCTCTTCCCTCCAGCAATTCCACACCCCCTTAGTTCATGTCCATGGGTCATGCATATAAGTTCTTTGGCTTCACCCTTTCCTATATTATTCTTAACTTCCCGCTGTCTATTTTGTACCAACCAATTATGCTCCTTAATCCCTGCACCATTTCCCCGTTTCTCCCCCTTCCCCCTCCCAGCGGACAACCCTCTAAATGATCCCCACACCTACGATTCTGTTCTTATTCTGGTTTGCTTAGTTGGATTTTGTTTTTATTTTTTATATCCAGTTGTTGATAGTTGTAAGTTTGTTGTCATTTTAGTGTTCATAGCTTTGATCTTCTTTTTCTTAAGTAAGTCCCTTTGACATTTCATATAATAATGGCTTGGTGATGATGAACTCCTATAGTTTCACCTTGTCTGGGAAGCACTTCATCTGCCCTTCCATTCCAAATGATAGCCTTGCTGGATAGAGTAATTTTGGTTGCAGGTTGCCTTTCATCACGTTGAATACTGTTTGCCAGTCCCTTCCTGCCTGCGAAGTGTCCTCTGAGAAATCAGTTGATAGTCCTAGAGGCACCCCTCTGTAGGAAACTCTCTGCCTCTCTCTTGCTGTCCCCAGGATTCTCTCTTTATCTTTCACCTTTGGCATCTCAGTCATGGTGCGTCCTGGTGTGGTCCCCTCTGGGTCCAGCTCGCCCGGGACCCTCCGCGCTTCCCAGACATGTATGTCCATCTCCTTCACAAAATTTGGGAAGTTTTCCTCATTTTTTTCAATCCTTGCTTCCTTATTCTGCACCGGTTGACTGTTTTTTTCTTCCTTATGTTCCAAATGATTGATTTGAACTCCGGTTTCCTTCCCTTCACCATTAGCTTTGTGTAGATTTTTCTTCATTTCACTTAGCATAGCCTTCACTTCTTCTCTTATGCATTTGCCATACTCAAGCATATCTGTCAAGCCTGTGAGTATCTTTATCACCAGTGTTTTGAATTCTACATCTATTAGGTTGGCTATTTCCTGTTCGCTTAGTTCTCCTACTGGAACCTTGATCTATTTCCCCTTTTGGGCCATACTTCTCTGTCTCCTCATTCTGATAGGCTCCTGTGTTTGTTTGCCTCCGTGTCCCAGGTAGAGCTGTTGCTCCTGTTATGTTTTAAGGGGCAGAGCCTTAGGGATTTGTCAGCAAAGGGCGACCTGTGGTGCTGTATGTGGGGGAGGGGTCTGATAGGGAACAATGCTGCCTGCCCAGCACTTGCCCCTTTTTCAGGCACTTCTCCCACTTATATATGGAACTGGTGCCTCTCCAGCTGTTACCCTGGCCATTATTCCCAGAGTGGGTGGGTCTTCCCTTTCTGTGATTCTTAAACTGCTCTAAACAGTCTTTTTTTTTTTAAATGAAATAGGTCAATTATAATTGAGCTTTACAAAATATAGTTACTATTGAAAATTTCCTGAAATAATAATATGAATCAGGTGATGGGTATAATTCTTGACATATGTACTAATAAAAGTACTCTGTTTTAAAAACTAACCTTGGATTTCAGAGGCTTTATCTTGAAAATTGAATAAAAAGACCTCTATAATGTCAACTGTGCTTTATTTAGGTTATAGAATTTTCAAACTAATGTGAAACACATTAGTTCTAATTTGCCTTTAGTTTTCTAATGAGTACTTCTTTTTCAATGAGCCATGTTTTAAAATGTTATTAGAATACCTCATCTGCCAGGAGCATTAGACTCAATGTAATTTTAATTCCCAAAATATGAAGGTCACTTATGAAAATAATTTTAATACTATTTATTTTCTTGCATGTGTGTGCACACACACAGTAGAAACATAATCAAACCTATTAATTATTGCTGACTCATACTTTTCCAAAGGACAGAAATAAACACTTCGCTGCTTAAATTATTTTCATAAAAATGTATCTTACTGTAGAAATAGTTATCATAATTTTTTTCTGTAATTTTTTGGGCTAACTCAATTCATTTGCTATTCATTAGTAATTCATTGCATATCTATTAGCTATATCTTAATGAATGGCTATTATCTTACAGCAAAATATAGCATTTACCACAACAGTCTAAAAAGGAAAATATTAAAGTTTTTTGTAACAGAAAATCAAGAATTAAGAATTAAGCTCAAATGTTTTCTCAGAGAGTACACTGATTATGCACAGTGCAACATCAAATAAAAACATAATTTCAACCCACATTTTGTTAAATAATTTTAGATTCTATTTTAGTCTATCAGACCTTTAGTCACAGGTTGAATCAAGACATGCTAATAGCAAAACATCATTTTCATTTTGACAAAAATTAAGTGGTTCTAGTCTCCCTGGGGGTGTTATCATCCTCTGCCAATGCACAGCTTTTAGGCTTGTGAATGAAGAATATAAACCCAAGCCCAGTCAGCCAAATCAGTTGAATCAATCCTAGTAGGCAGCAGGATGCTGATGTCACAGCCAGACCACACTCAGAGCCACAAAGATAATATACTCTAAAACCAAAGAGAGAACACAAATACCAGAATATATTTCAGACAACAATAAAGGAATTAAATGAGATGTTTTCCCTAAATTCTACTGTATTTATTGAAAGCCAGGGTTTGATCCTGAGCTCCACATAAAAAAGAATGGGATTTATGAATTTTTAAATAAATTCTCCTTCTAACAAAACTATAAATACATTTATGTACAATTGAAAAACATAATTTTTTACTAGTAGTGCAGTACCCACAAATATTTCACCATTATAATTCAACAGTAATAGTATTTTTGCAAATTTCTAAATCAGTTGGAAATAAAGTGATTCACAACAAATATAATTGATCTTCCCCTCACTGCCACATAAATAGCATTTGTTTACTCTAATAAATTCAGTTTTAAGAAAAGGAAGTACAGATTGGTAGTTACAGAACAGTCATGGGGGTATAAAGTACAGCATAGAGAATGTAGTCAATAATCTTGTAATAGCAATGCATGGTGTCAGACGGATATTAGTTTTATCAGGGTGATCACTTCATAAGTTATATAACTGTCTAATCACTGGGTCTTACATCTAAAACTAATATATTATTGTATATTAACTGTAATTTTAAAATAAATATTATTTAAAATAAAATGAAATAAAACAGAATGCACAGAGAAAAGTTTAAAAGCCACATTTATGCGTTATATTATTAATGCAAGTATAATGCTTCCACACTGTATTGTTTTGCAAGGGTTATCATGGAATCTTTATCATTTATCATACATGTACTTCTGTCTTTTTTCTACTCAGAGGCACAGCATGAAAAACTTCATTTCACATTGAAACATCACTATGTGGAACAGTATGATGAAATGAGACACAGGAGGAGTTATACTCTGGTAAACAGTTGGTCTACAGAATGATAGCATTTTATGTTGAGACTGATATATCAATTTAAAGTTCTAAGAGATGACTGATCTGAAAGCCAGAATGTCACTGGTGATGAAGTACATGCACATGAAAAATTACAGGTGATGTGACTACGTCTGCTTGAGAGTCCTCTCAGCCAGGCCTGTGTTACAGACCAACACAGAACACTGCGACCCTCCTCTGGTGTTGGCTCCTGATTAATTATTCCATAGTGCAGGTTGACAGGAAACATTCGTGTTGTCATGGACATTGAAAATGTGTCACTAAAAATCGAAGTTTGATGGTATTTTAAATGTAAGCAGAAATATATTTCACAGATAATATTCAGACATGCATACACTTTTTAATAAAGGAAAAAATGGAGTTTTAGGAGAAAAATTGTTTCACTCAACCATCTAGGAATTCACATTTTCTTGTCACATATCAAAGAAGTGCCACATAGTTTTGTTTTATCCCACATTTTCCGAAGTGCAAAGTATTTCTCACTGTATATATAAACTGTGGAAGAATTTCGAAAATATTTTCTTGGTTAAAATAAGAGGCTGCAGCCTGGCCAGGTATCTCAGTTGGAAAGAGTGTTGTCCCCATATACACAGGTTATGGGTTTAATCCCTGGTTAGGGTACATACAAGGAGCAATTAACAAATTTATTAATAAATGGAACAACAGACTAATGTTTCTGTCTGTTTCTATCTCCCGTCCTATTTCATCTCTTTCTCTAAAATTAATTTTTTAAATTAAAGATAAAAAAATAAGAGGCTCTGGAGCTACTGCTGCTGGTAGTTGTAGTTACCACAATATAACTAACATTTAGTACATCATCCGAGTAAAAGACATGTGCTAGAAAACTTGGCTTTATTTTTTAAATCTTATACATTTTATCTCACATTAAAATATAGGGAATTGAACTGAAGATCTGTATGATTATGAAATAATAGCTTCTAGAGAGCCATGGGCAACTTCTCTATGGCTCAGTTTTCTCACCTACAGAAGGGGAATAATAATAACCCTTCCACAGACACTTGTGAAGATTGAACAGCACATGGCAAATGCCATATTGCTATTGGTCAATATTATTTAGTATTCATGGTGACATTGTAGGAATACAAGAAAATATATTCTTTCAATTCCAGTAGTTCTATAAATACTAGCATGTTAACATTAAAACAAATTTTAAATGGACATTGGATATGCCCTAAAGATGAAAACAAATGTGACAATTTGTTATATACTAACACTTTCTGCCAATTAATATTCAGAGGCATCATATATCTAGGAGCAGACATACAATTTAGAAGCAGAATTCTGTGTTTTATTTCCATTTTCAGAACTTTAATCATAACAGGGAAGTCAAATGTTCTCTAAGCCTCAGTTTTCACATCTAAAATGGGAATAATACTACCTTTTCCACAAATATGTTTCAAATTTTAAATATCAAGACAATTCAAAAAACAATGAAGGAGTATAAAAACAGATTCTCTACCACATGCCAATATAATCTAAAATTACTGTAATGAAATCTCCCCTGTACCTTTGTTATTACTAAACTTCATAAAATGTAATTGCCTTGTGAAAAATAGTCTACTGCCAGCATTATTAGAAAGACAATGGAGGGGAAAATAACTGCAAAAGAAACCACATAGACATTTCTGACCTTCTTAAACATATGGCTACAAGAAAGACTTATTGAAGAAAAAACCTGTATTGGAAGTGGCTCTTCAATAATTTGGTTTGACTCTTAAAGGGACTCAAAATATTAGTGTCCTTACCAAAATCCTTGGAGACAGGAACTGAACCTTTCAACATTTTCTCAAGGCTCTCACTGTTGGCCACTATCTTTAATGTCCAGTCCCTAGTAGCACTTACATATTTGTCTTTCTTTTTACTTTTTAATATATGGTACTTCAATTTTCACATTGTCAAAACTATAATTCTTTTCTTTGACACTTCCATCCATTATTTTATGCTTAGAAACTCAACCAGAGATCATTTCACACCTATTATGTTCTTCCTCTCATATTATACTTTCATATTTTACCTAGAATCTCTGGAAATTTTTGTTTTGGGTATATTACCTAAGGAAGAATCTCATTTAATCCATCTGTCTAGTAAACCAATAGTCTCTACAATGTTATTAAATAGTCTTCTTAAGTCAGTGAAGAAATAAACACAACATTTATAAAATTAAATAGTTGAAAGAAAAGTAGAGAGAATCTTACTTTGAGGAGAGGTGGGGAAAGGAGAAAAGGGTGATTGGGAAGCAACATAAACTGGAGTAGACCAGCAAGAGACAGAAGAGAAGAGCAGCAATCGCAGGCAGCTGGGAAGGAACTGTATTCAGAAATGGAGACTTTCCTTCTTAGGAAATGTCACCTGGGCCAGACCAAGGAGAGGGCTGGCAATGAGTCTTGTTAGTGATCTGACTCTTATAAAAGCTAGGAAAACACAATGATTAATGGCAACTATACAAACTATTGCCAATGGGGTATCATATGTGGGGAGGGAAGTGTAGTACCGCACTAGTCAACCCACACCTCACAAAATAAAGAATATATGTCCATTAAGAAATATGACACAGTCCAAGCACACTTTTAATATAGCAGTTATAAAAAAAGATAAAATTAATGTAGTTACCTATCTTTACTTGTCCTCATTCTAAAACTTTGCTTTTTGCCTTTTCTTACCTACAAGAAATTAAAATATGAATTAAAGTTCAGAAGGACAGAAATATAAATCACCTGTAAGCTCATCTCCTGAACTATAGAAAATTATTCTTAGCATTTTGCAACTAGTCTTCCAGCCTTTTATAAGCATAATTATTTTTACAACTATAGTATCATAACGTAAATTCACAAAGGTTTTATACAGAGATGTATAAAATCCAGCAATTAGAGAAAAAAAGTTATAAAGAAAAAGACCAGAACAGGACCAAGAATTTGGAATGTAACTAAAACAAGAATAAACACAGAGGCCACTTACACCACTATATAGATGGGCCACAAAATTTTACTCAAAACCTCTGCCAATCAAACTGAAACCGAAAATGGAATTTTTATACAGTCTGAAATTCTATTGGATTAAAAATAAACAGTTTTCAGAGAAAAGGGAATAACTTATGTCCCCAGTGCACTCTTAGAGAATAAAATGTTTTAATAACAATTTTCTCTTTTTTCTAAGAACTCATAGAGTATATCTACAACCTGGTAGAACTTTTTAATATTTTCAAGCTAGGATGCCTATAGAAAGGACAGGCAGGGATCATAAATGAGTTACTCTGCACCTGACAAAACAGTACAGAAAGGATTGTGGTAAACCTGAGAGTACAAGTCCTGTGTAATACACTATATATATTCAAATATATGTGTACTACATATACAGACCTTTTTAATGTTTTAATAATTTTCTGGTCATACAAGTCATATTTGTTCTTGGAGAGTTCCCAGTATACAATCTCTGTTACTTGGTAGTTGATTTTTTTTCCCAGGGTCTTTGCCTATGACCTTCATCACCAATATACATGATTCATTAATGCTGTTACCAAACAATGGGACTTAAAAATAATATCATACATTCTCTAGCATCTTTATCACTTTGTTCTTCATAAAACCAAAAGTGTCAAGAGACTTCAGAGACTTTAGAACTTTTGAAATGTGAAAAACCTTTGTGGATTTTCATGGTGGAAGAGAAGTATCAAATATACCCATTTTGAAACCATAATTTATTTGTTAGGATGGATTTGGATGTTTGTTTGTAAACAAAAGGACAACAGAGATCATGTACTTTAACTATTGTCATTTTAAAGATGGCAGAATCAGTAGGGAAAGAGGTAAAAGATATACCCAGTTAGTGGGAGCATTAGCTGGAACATAGGATTTCTGAATTGTACTGTTATCAATATGGCGTTCTTAACATATTATTAAAGTATGTGTGACATTTATTTATGGTGAATTAAAAATAGATACTGTACCAATTAAAATTCAATCTCCAAGTTTTCTAAATGTGAGATAGGTACTATATCAGTGTTTAAAAAAATATGTCAAGCCTATGTTATATGAATTCAGCATGGATGGAATTGGAGAATATTAAGCTAAGTGGAATAAGCCAGTCATTGAGAGACAAATACCATATGATCTCACCTATAAGAGGAGTCTAATGAAAAAAATAAAACCACAGGCATGGAAACACGAAATGAACTGAAAGTGACCAGAGGGGAGGACGGAGGGGGATAATTATGGAAAGAAGGGGAAGAGACTAGACAAAGAACATGTATGAATGAACCACAGACATGGACAACAGTGTGGGAATTGACTGTGGGAGTCGGGGTGTGGGATGAGCAGAGGGGAGCAAAGGGGAAAAAATTGGGACAACTGTAATAGAATGACAATTTTAAAAAAGAAAAAAAAATTAAAAATAAAACAATAAAATATTTTAAAATTAAATTAAATTAAGATATATTATCTGAAAGAGCAGAAGTTTTACCTAAAACCTCTCCTGTTGTTGATTTAAAAAATTAATATACAGTAAAAAATCATTTTTATTTAAAGTTACATGAATTTTTCCACGTTTATATCTGTATAAACACGATCACCAAATAGATACAGAAAACATCATCACTCCCCCAAAATTCCCTTGTGCTACCTCTTTCCAGTCCCAGTCCCTCCCTTCAGCCTCAATCCCAAATCCCATTGATTTGTTCTGTCATTTTAATTTTGTCTTTTTGAGAATGTCATATAAATGGAATTATATAGAACATAACCTTTTGTGACTAGCTTTATTACTCAGCAAAATGCCTTTGCAATTTATCCAAGCTATCAGAGATATCAATAATTCATTTTTGTTGTTAAGTAATATTCCATTGCATGAATGTACTATGGTTTGTTTACCCATCATTACCCACTGAAGGATATTTGGGTTGTTTTCAGCTTTGACAAATATGAGTGCAGTTTCTATAAAAATTTGTGCACAGGTTTTATGTGAACCTAAGTTTTCGATTTTTCTAGTGTAAATATCTAGTGCAATTGCTAGACAACAGGGTAAATATGAGTTTAATATTATAAAACACTGCCAAACTGTTTTCCAGAGTGGATGCACCATTTTGCATTCTTACCAGAATTTTGTAAGAGTTCCAGTAGCTCTGCACCCTTGCCAGTCCTTACAATTGTCTGTCTTTTTAAAAACTACTATATTATGCACATAGTTATAGCTCATCAAGGTTTTAATTTGTATTTTTTAATGACAAATAATATTGAGCATTTTTCATGTGCTTATTAACCTGTCACATCTCTTCTTTAGATTAATGTTTGTTCCACCCTGGCCAGTGTGGCTCAGTTGGTTGAACGTTGTCTTGCAAACCAAAAGGTTGTGGGTTTCATTCCTGGTCGGGGCACATGCCTACATCTCACATTAACTGGGTTCCCAGTCAGGGCATGGATGAAGGGCAACCAATCGATGTTTCTCTCTCACATCAATGTTTCTCTTCCTCTCTTTCTCTGTCCCTTCTCCTCTCTCTAAAATCAGTAGGCATGTGAGTGAGTGAAAAATTTTAAAAATAGGGTAACAGTTGTTTAGCTTCTTATTTTTAAATTTGGGTTATTTGGTTTCTTACTGATAAATTTTGAGAGACCTTTACATATTCTAGGTATAATTTCTTTGTCAGATATGTCACTTGAAAATTATTTCTCTCAGTCTGCACTTTTTCTTTATTTTTTTCACAATGTTTTTTGCAGAACAAAAGTTTTTAATTGGCATACAAGTTACCAGTTTATTTGTATAGATCATGCTTTAGGTGTCATGTCAAGCATTCTTTACCTAACCCCATTTTATAAATATTTTCCTATAGTTTCTTCAAAAAGTTTTAAAGGTTTATATTTTAAATTTATATCTATAATCCATTTTGAGTTAAGTTTTGTTTAAGATGTGAGGTTTAAATCAAGGTTCATTTTATTGCATATGGTGGTCATGTTTCGACACTATCTGTTAAAAATACTTGATTTTCAAGAAATTGCCTTTATTATCTTTTTAATGTCTATTGGGTCTCTAGAATTATCTCATTTTATTCTTGATATTGGTAATTTTTGTCTTCTTTCTGATTTCCTTTTTAATTATGTATTATATAGGTATATATTTATAGATAAATATGTATTTATATACTTATTTTGCTGTGAACTTAAAACTGCTCTAAAAATAAAGTTTTCAGCAACAATAAAAATTAGATAAGAGAATATTTCCTACATCTAAAATTGATACTGTATTAATTTCAATGTACTTTAAAGTTTTTAAATTTTGTTTTATAATCATCTACATACAGCTTTTTCTTCTTTAAATTTATTTCATTGTCGATATTTCTACAGATGTCCCCACCTTCCCCCACTGCCTGTGCCTCCCTCCCCCTAGCTCTTGCCCCCTCTTTAATCTGGTAATTACCAGCTTGTTGTTGTGTCTATGAGTGTATGCATATATGCTCTTTGACTGATCATTCACTTTCTTTCATCCAGTCCTCCTCCTCACTCCCCTCTGACAGCTGTCAGTCTGTACCTTACCCATACTTCTATTCCTATTTTGTTTGTCAGGTTCTTTTTTGTTCATTAGATTTCACATACAAGTGAGATCATATGATATTTGTCTTTCTCTGACTAGCTTATTTCACTAAGCATAATAATCTCCAGACCATCCATACTTGAGCAAATGGTAAGATTTTCTTCTATTTTTATAGCTACATAGTATTCCATTGAATAAATATACCACAGCTTTTTTATCCCCTCATCTATTGATGGACACTTGGGCTGTTTCCAGATCTTGGCTGAAAATAATTGCTACTGTAAATATAAGGGTGCATATATCCTTTCAAAATTGTGTTTTGGGGGTCTTAGGATATATTCTCAGAAGTGGTATCACTGGGTCAAAAGCAGTCCCATTTTTAACTTTTTGAAGAAACTTGAATTTCCAAGTATTTGGACATTTTCTTATTATCTTTCTTTTATTGGCTTTTAGGAATCCCATATGGTAAGACCACACACTTTATTTAATTGAATTTTTAAAATTATGTTATGGTTTGCTTTACAACTTCAGTATATAAGGTTTATCAAGAAGATATCCAGCCATATAATATGAAAAATAGAGACACTTATTGAAGAAGATACAAGATGCAAAAAATATATATATTGTGCATAGGACAATGACACTTTAGTCCCCTTCAAAGCAGGCACTTTGGAACCTCCCAACTGCTATAAGCTGTCCCATTGTATTTTCCTGAATACCACTGATGGTCTTAAATCTCTTCCCTTTAAAGTGATTTTAGTTTTGGAAAAAAACAGAAGTCACAGGGCACAAAATCTGGGCTATAGGGGGCCTGAGTCACCTGTGTGAGTTGAAGTTTCACCAAAAACTCTGCAGAAGTGAGACATGATGCATGAGGGGAAGTGTTGTAGTGATGAAGCTGCCAATTACAAGTTGCCCATAGTTGCAGCCTTCTAAATCATTTGAATAGTTTCCATGGAGGAATGTTCAAGCTTAATGTAAAATCTGATGCAGATTCATTGCTGTACTCACTCGGTCATTTTGAATACAGGCCACATAGTACACATGCTCACAAATGGCTCTTATCACACCCACTGACTAATACAGTGAAGTAGTCATTGTTCACGCATGTTCATTCCAGTACACTCTCCTTGGCTGCCATATTATATTGACATCATGCAAACCATTCTCATTATATTAACAATGGCTGAACTTTTCCTGGACAGACCTCATAGTCTATGTTAGTGAGTGTCCATGTGTAATTAAAAGAAGGCATGTGCTCTAAAATAATCAAACTCATTGAAGTAGGGAGTAGAATTGTGGTTGCCAGAAACTGAGGGAAGTGGAAAATGGGAGATGCTGATCAAAGGTACAAAATTTTATTTATGCATGATGAATAAGTTCTGAAGGTTTAATGTGCAACATGATGACGAAAGTTAACAGCCTGGCATATTTGAAAGTAGCTAAGAGGGTATATCTCTTTCTTTTTAAATTATTTGTTTGTTTGTCTATTTATTTATTTTTTAGAGAGAGGGGAAAGGAGAAAGAGAGGGAGAGAAACATCACTGTGTGGTTGCCTCTCACTCATGCCCCCAACTGGGGACCTGACATACAACCTAGTCATGTGCCCTGAATGGGAATCGAACCAGCGACACTTGGTTTGCAGGCCAATGCTCAATCCACTGAGCCATAGCAGCTAGGGCTTAAGAGGGTAGATCTTAAGTGCTCTCACTACATACACACACCAAAATGATAACTGTGAGTTGATATGTTAGCTTGATTGTGGTGATGATTTCACTATTTACAGGGGTGATCAAAAGTAGGTTTACAGTTGTAGGTATGCAAAATAGTTTATTCTTTATTGTTATTAATTATTGTATTATTTATTTGTATTACAACTGTAAACCTACTTTTGTCAAATCCCTGTATATATATAAAAACATCAAGTTGTATACCCTAAATATAAACAAATTTTGTCAATTATAACTCAATAAAATTAAGAGAAAAAATGTTACATTTTGTTTAAAAACAGAGAAAAAGAATGTATATTGCCAATTTTCTGTTGAAGAGTGTTAAAATCTCAAACTATAGTTGTAGATTTATCTTTTCTTCTAATTCTGTGAATTTTTGCTTCATGTATTTAGAAGTACTGTTAGATGAGTTCATGTTTAATATTGTCAATTCAACAAGAAGAAATAACTTTTTTAAATTATGTAATATATCTAGTTATCGTTGCTAATTTGCTATGAAATCTACTTTCCCTGATACTAAGAAACTATGTCAGTTTTCTTTTACTTTTAACCCCTAAAAACATTAAATCATTACTTTTAATCCCACACCCAATCTCATAACATAATATTCAAAATATCCTATATGTTATTCAAAATTACAGAATATGAAGAACCAGGAAAATCTCTACTCAGAAGAGAAAAAATAGTCAACATATGCCTTCTCAAATGTTTTCATTAAACTTGAGCTACCACCAACACAAAATCAATTCAATCCAATGGCAAAAGCAGAGTTTTAAAATGAGAGTTTTTGACAAACAAAATACACGTGGAAACAGAGGCATGGCTATGTGGAACACACTGAGAGCTGTCAGAAGGGAGGGGTGTGGAGGCTGAGTGGAGGTGGGCAAAGGGGAGAAAATGAGGACAACTGTAATAGTGTCAACAGTAAAAATAAAGTTTAAAATAATAAAACAGGAGACTTTTAAATGCATCATGACTTATTAGGTTAAATTTAAAAAAGAAATTAACACTGAGACTCAACGGTCCAGAATTTAATGAACACGGCACCCTTATCTTAGGTTTAGGAATAATTTAGTTTAGAGACGAGGAATAGACAGGTGAATTCTTAGAGTAAACTTTTTTCCATTTAGTTCCAGAATTATGTGGTGAATAACAATGAGACAAAAACTATATTACTGTTCAAGATGGAATAATATTTTTCTATACATTAGAATGGATATATATGAAATATATACCACAATAAAATAGTATTTTTCTAGACTCCTTTGAAATTTTACATTTTGGTGTGCCAAAGATATTTGACAAGTTTATAAAAATTTTGTATTTCTTTGCAAAATAAACAATATATAATAAATAAAGCAATACTTTATGTGTAATAATATACAATTTTTAAAAATTTAAAGATCTAGAATTTATTTCTTTTGTATTAAAAATTCCTGATTTTTTTGATGATTGCCACTCAGGTTTATTATTTTCCTAATTTTTTAAACTTATATGTCAGTTAAATAATTGAAATTCTACATTTGTTTACACCCAAAATACATCTTTGTTAAATTAAATTTAGCTAAATGGCAAATGTATTATCTCAGAAGAAGTGTATTCATATAAATTTGACATTAGATAATTCTCAAATTTTTTCTTATCTAAGTTAAATATTTTATTAGGGAAATTTTATAACATCAGTTGAATGATCAAAAATAATGTACTATTTCTACAAAAAAAGGACTTAAAATTTTTCCAAAAATAAAGTTATACAGCCTATACAATACCCTTTTTCTTTTATTCAAGAGAAAATATCTAAAATTAGGCTTAAATTTTGAATGAATGGTAATAACAGAATGTCTTTAAAATACATTGAGTATAAGAAGCCAAGCAATATTTGAAAGGATTTTTATGGGCCAAAATAATTACAGGGGCAGGAGAAAATAAAGAAGCTAGGGTGAAAAATGTAGAGTAAATACTGGTACAAGTAAAAGATAAACCAGTAAAGATAAAAAAATAAAAACAAATGAAAAACAGAATTGATTTTTAAAACCAAGAGCTGAGTATTTAAGACCTATACAATGAAGAAAATCTTGGCACTATAAACAAGAAAATAAAAGACAAACTAATGGGTACAAGAAAAATGAGAAAAAGCTGAGTTTAAAATTTAGAAGAGAATACAGTGAAAAGCCTTATTCCAGTAGATTTAAAAAGCTAGGCAAATTTAAAGGTAATGATCTGATTCTGTAGAAAAAAGCAATAAGAACAGAAAGCAGCCCACTCCGTCAGATTCAGGAGTGCCTGCAAAGATGACCTGACCAGGGGCAGAGAAGAGTGGAAAAGAAGTTAGGGAGCTCATACAGCAAGATGAAGCTAGGATTTTTGTCGGGGGGTTTCAGGGTAAAACTATTATGAGAGAGGGAGAGATATCTGCAGGGAGTTTCAGGAAATATGTTTATTTTTTTATTTGAAGAACTGTGTACAACATGCACCTTGCCCTTTTAATAAAAAAAATTATAATATTCTTAGGTCATATGGAGTCAGATCATTATTTCTTTGAATAGCATGTATAGAAAAGGCCATTGGATATTGGAGCTGTAGATTTATATATAAATGTAGGTGAAACCAATAGTGGTTAACTCTAGGGAATGGTATTAAAGTAGGGAGGTGGCTGAACAAATAAAGAAGATTTTCTTATTTTATTCTAAATCTACACTATTCTTTAGTTCTTTTACAATAATAGTATAAATATTATTTAACCAACTGTTAAAAATAAAATAACTTTTAGCATTTTTTAAATAATTTTACTTACCATTTGAGAAAGCTTAATAAAATAGGAGTAATTCTTCAAAGTGTTATTACAAGTTTTGCTCAGTGTCCATGTCACTTATGTATGCATTCATGCATTTCAACATAAAACTACAGTTATAGTTCACAAGAAAAGTATAACTTAACTGAGGAAAGAGAAAATAGGTATCTTTTTTAATCAAACAATCTAATAGCAAATGATTAGCATAATGGTAAATCTACATGGGGACTTAGAGAAGACAAATTTATGTCAGAACGTGGTGGTCTGCTAACATCTTTGAGGAAGACATTAAGAAATTACTTTGGACAGGATAAAGAGGGAAGAAAATTTGCTCAGAAAGGAGATAAAGGTGTTTGAAGATGGGAGGGGAATTATACCTGTATATAGTAACGAGCCCAACTAGAGCAGAAGGTTCACAGGGAAGCTAGGTTAGAAAGGGAAAATAGAGGCAGAGTGGGGAGAACCCTCTACCCATTTAGAAGCCACATAGTATAGAAGTAAAGATCCATGACTGTGGAGTCCCAGGGCTAGAGTTTCTAACCTTCTTGTGCCACTTGCCCATATGTGCTGGGACAGGGATCTCAACTTCCCTCATCCTTAGGAAAATGAGGATAATATTAATACCAACTTCAGAGTAATCATAAAGATTAACATAGAATACTTAAGTACTTTGTAAAGTGATTTTCACTGACTTGATAACTGTTAGCAATCTTTCATTATTTTTGTTGCATGCATGGAATTTAGATACTATCCAACTGGCAAGCATTTCCAAATTGTATTCTACAGAACAATAATTTTTAGATATTAAATGGATTTGGATCAAAGAATAAAGTTCCTTGGGCAGAAAATCTTGAGAACATATGAGTTAAATGTTATTACTAGAAACGCTAGTATGCTAATGGACATTGACACTGTGTTTGAGGTTGCATATCCAAACTGCTGTTTTGATTCTTTTCTATCAAAATCTTGTTTCTCAGATTACCTTTTGGAATTAGTGCTCCACACTGGGAAACACTACTAAAAACAATGAGACAGTATTCCAAGCCTTTGATCAGCAAAGTAGCACGAGGTGAAAATAATAAGTCTTGGGATCTTACACAGGTTGAAAAAATAAAGGTAAGTGAAAAGGATTCTGAAATCAACTTGGCATTAGATATCAAAAGACTGAACTATGATTATCTACTAGGAATTGTAAAGCAAAAAAATGCAGTGCAACAAAGAGAATTATCAGCAGAACTTGACAAATGGCTGGCAGAACACAAAAGAGAAAGGAGTTAGGTAGAGACCCATGTAATATCACCTCTAATCACAGTAATTAGAACAATGAGTTTGCTGTTGATAGAAAGGAGAAATGAAGGGGGAAAAAGACACCTTTTAAAAAATGATATAAGGTAGAGTATTGAAACTTAGAATAATGGAAAATTTCCCAATGAAGATATAAATAAGATCATACACACACACACACACACACACACACACACACAACTATTATGCCTTGAAAAGCAGATTAAGGCCTAAAAAATAACTGCCATGTAAAAGGTGCTCAATAAGTAAACTGTATTCCAAAATTTGAAAGGAGTCAGCAGAGGGAGCATTGACAAATCCTTGAAAGTAATGACTATTCAGGGGATGATTTAAACACTCATAGGTTCCCTGAGCTTCTGACATGGGAGCGGAGGAGTCCTGGGTAGGCAATGAGGAGTGCCAATGAGAAAACTGGAGAAATAAGCAGAGATAGAACAAAGAAAAGGGGTTGTAATAGCCAAAGAATAGAAACATTTCAAAAGAGAGAAAATGATCAGTAGGATAAGAGTGAAGAATTTAAGAAAGGGAAAAAAAAAGACATTGGCCAGTTGCAATTAAGAGCCTTTGATTTTGGTTATTTTCGGGATGACAGAAACTAAATTTCAGAGGTTGCAAAATACATGTTTGTTGAGTAAAGTGAGGCAATCGGCAAAAAAAATAAAGTTCTATGAGATTT